>NC_086227.1:21335000-23760000 GCF_036321145.2 Pelmatolapia mariae
ACTCATCATCATTGACCGTTACAATAGGGGAGTCTAATACCCGGCATAAAGTCTCCTTTCTTTGCCCTACTTTTTCCATTTCAGCTTCAGATTCTTTTCTTTTCTTTTCTCTCATGCAAGAATGAAAAGATTTTGGCTAAACTTTGTAGCTTGCAGTACTTGACATCATGCATATATTTATGCTGCCCAGAATGAGAATCCCAAAGCCTCCGTGGTATGTTTTTCTTTTTCAAGAGTGAAGGTAAGGGAATCTTTTCAGTGTTTTGCAGCAACATTGGAGCTTGAAATATTTTACAATCAATTAAGATGTTTTCTTAAATCCAATCACCTTGTAATTTTATTACATCTTTGTAGATTTGTTTTTAACAGTGTAATTCACAAAAACGTCTTCCTTGAATGAATAAAGTAACGCCTCCTGAACATTTTATTCTCTGGAAAAATTGTCTGTGTCCTTTCTATATTGTAATAAACCTTGGGGGTTTATGTGTAATCCTTATTATATGAGCTTTGTAGAAAAAAACTAATCTGTCTTAAATCCTTTTGTTTATAAGCCTTTAAGCCACGAATGATTCACATTTCCTAACAAGCTTTAACATTTAATACCGAACCTGAGTTTGTCTAAAAATACTAAAGTAAAGGTCTAACAAGTAGAAAATCATGCCGCAAATTCACTTTTCCACAGTTTGACTGATATTAAAGGTGACATCCCTTTGCTGTGGGAGACTGACTTAGGAATGACTTCAACACTTTGAGTCAGAAAAAGGCTTTTAGGGGTTATGACCCAACATGCCCATGCATGTGTTATTCCTGGATGAACAAAATAACCTCTGAGGTCACAATTACAATTCGATGCCTGTTTAGCCAGAAATGCTAATGAATTTGAAGTTGGCCCTGTGGTGTATGTGATGATCTTCAGTTATATTTTTTGGTGATTATCTAGTGTACTGAGCTGAAGCCATGAACCATCCATCCATCCATTGCCACTGATCTGCAGGGGCAGTAGTCTAAGCAGAGATGCCAGGGGGACACCAAGGTGTTTCCAAACCAGCCGAGAGACATAATCTTCCCAGCATATCCTGGGTCTGCCCCGTGGGATCCTGCCAGTGGGACATGCCCAAAACCACTCATCCAGGCAGTGTTATCTAAGGCTGGATACAGGCATGGCTATATATTTCACACAGACCTGTCTGCTTTAAGTTCTTATTTGGGACCAGCGATGCACATGGTACATCACAACACTACAAACTGGCTTCAAATTCCTTTTTTTTTTTTTTTGTACAACCAATTTGATGTAAAATCAAAACCCCTAAACCTAATTAAGAAAGTAAATAACCTACAGTAATACTATCATAACTTTGAGTATCTTAGCAACTAGAGGTAGAAGTATAAGTTATTATTATTAATATTATTATTATAAGTTATTATTAGCTTATTTAAAATCTGCACATACTCAATCCAGGATTGCCAGCACTTTAAAAATGTGTCCTTATCCTGTGTTGAAATAAACGTCAGCTTCCATCACATAAATGTCAAAAGCTACATTAATCCAGACACCAAGTGAAGGAGAGTCTTTCACCAACCATTTTCTTGTGAGCGCTTTCTTACTTGCTTTCAATAAAATGCTCTACATATATTTGTTTTCAAACACATGTGGTGTGTCTGGGCTCAAACCTAAACATATCGTCTCAAAAGAAAAGTGGATTGTCATGTGTAATATTCTTCCCATAGCTATCTTTACCTGACACCAGTTAAATAAGGAGAGATCATTTAAAGGAACTGAACAGAATTCTTTGATATACAGAATTCTGAAACACACAAAATTCTTCATTTAGTAAACTACTTTGTGAAGATGTCCTGAAGAATCTTTTTATGTTCTTCCATCCAGACTCACTCCAAGACACTGTTGTTTATTTAATTTTTCCCATGTTTGCAATTGTAATGTGATATTAATCAAATTTTTCAATTTTTCCTTTATGTATTTTGTGTTTCCCCCTTTAATTCTTGTCATTTGTTTAGAAATGGTGTATAAATATTTCTCCCGGCTGCTTGTCAATATGAAGTCTTTCAAACTGTAAAATTATGTGGCTGACTGAAAGCGATGCAAGCTAAATCTAAAGCTGAACAAAAGACAGGTAATAATGACTTAAATTTATTCAGTCACATCATTAAGAGTCTTTATGCCATTCAGGTGAAAATGTGGGTTTTCATTAACGGCAATGAAGCAGCCAGGTCAGTACCACAGGGGCCCAGGAGGTAGGGGAGACCCAGTGAACATGAATATCAAATTGGACCTTTTCCCCACATTAAATTACATGCAAATGATCATTGAGTTCAATTAAAGTTGCACTATATGTCTAAGCCATAGTTCTATCCTGATTTATTTTATTGAATTCATTTTATTGAATTATTTACTCCACTATTTTACACTACTTTAGTTTACAAGCAAGTGTCTCACCTGAAAGGTTTTGATGAATGGGGGCATCCTGGGATACATATTACTTGTACTTTCTGCCCTGACTCTCTGTCATTTGTGGATAATGTGTGCTAACCTGCTGGTGCCAACTGTGCATCAACGTGTTTCTCTGCAAATATCTCACAGAGCAGTTTGTTACCACAGTAGCTTTATAAATTATGTTTTGTGAACCACAGAAGAAGTAAAAGTAAAAGAGTGGTTCTCAAAAGGGAAATCAGAGGAAAGGGCAGGATGAGTATAATGCCAGAACTTTGGACTTGAACTGTGTTGTCAGGGAAAGATGAGAGAATATTTATCTTTGTGTTTTTGGAAAGGACTGAAACATTTTTACCACTTATATGTTGAAAATATGCACTTATACGCTTCTCTCTTTTGCTCTATACTTACAGAGATTACAGTTGTGTTTGTGCTACTTTAGTGAGGCTAAATCTTTCAGACCTTTGGTAGAAGACGGTATGAGTTTATAGCACAAGCTTAAATAAACGTCTCTGACTGTGTTTGCTGTCCAAACCGAGAATGATGCTTTTGACAATGTTGATTATTACTGTATTACTTTTGGTAACTACACTGCTTGTGTGTGTGTGTGTGTGTGTGTGTGTGTGTGTGTGTGTGTGTGTGTGTGTGTGTGTGTGTGTGTGTGTGGTTTACTAAACTGAATTTTTACAGCAGTAACACATAATTTAATGACTGCACTTATTAAATAAATAGCATCATAAACAAATTGTTAAAAATTGCATGTCATTGTGTATAATCTCTCTAGTAGTTTGTGTCTTCCCTTATTTGCTGTTTGTTGCCTCTCTTGCTTTCCCCTAACCCCAACCGGTCGTAGCAGATGGCCGCCCTCCCTAAGCCTAGCTCTGCCAAAGGTTTCTTCCTCTTAAAAGAGACTTTGTTTTTCTTCCCACTGTGCTTGGTTCACAGGGTTGTGTTTTTTATATATATAAATAAATATGTAGGTTCTTTGCCTCACTATGTAAAATGTCTTGAGATGACTTTCATTAGTATTTGATGCTTTATGAATAAAAATGACGTGAAACTGAACTCAATCACAAGCACTGATTGACTCATTGTCTGGGTCACTGCTGGTGCCTATAAAGTGGTCAATTTTATTATTATTTACTGCAAAAGTTTTATCTAGGCTAGGTTTTAGCGGTTTATTTTCAAAGCAGTGTTTATTGTTTTTAGCTGATTGCTAAAGTAATGTATAATTTCAGAAACTTGGGAGTCTTGTGGCAGGAACATTGCAAAGTTATTATCTGGATACAGAACCAGTGCTGAATTTTATACACTCCCCATAATGAAAAATATAGGACATGAACATCAACTACCCAAATGACTGTGAGAATCTATTAAAATGTGCTCTTTTCATAAAGTACATAGATGAGTTCAAGCCAAGTGAAAGTAATTAGCGTTTTGTCTTTCTTTAATAAATCGCTGAAAATTCAAGGAAAGAATTTTAAATGAAAGGAAGCAAAAGTCACATGGGTGTAAGATAAAAAGAACTGAACCCAACATCAAGCATGCTTTTTTCATTCGTAGATCAGAGCTCTGTTATAATAGAATCTGCTTATTTTCACTCAGCAGTAAGATGTATTTATTATAAAATCCCCAAAAAGCTCTGAACACAAAGATCGGGGTAAAGGATGATGACGAAAGAGCAGCAGAAGTACTTGAACACTGGTGGTCACTGCGTTTTTCTCTACAGTTGAAGCTGGATGAAAGGACAAACTGCAGGTATATGAATGACAAACAGATCAAATACACACACACGCACACACACAAATACACGGAGCTGTACAGTATAAAGCATTATTGACCTAAACATGTTGTAAAAAAGACACAGTTACTTCTGGTTACACCCTGCATGCCCTCAGTGCTGCAAAATGGTCTCTAGTGTACAGTCTGCACTTTATTTTCATACATCAGTAGAATCTGATTTACACTTCAAAGCAGCACGGCACAGGATTGGGATGAAGGGTAGGGGTGTGTGGGGGGGAGGAAAAGGAAGAGAAAGACTGAGTGGCCCATGGCTGAGTTTTGATTTGATTTCCATTAAGCAACAGAACATAAAAGTAAAATCAATTAAAGTGTGACTCTTTGTTCCCTCTGGTCACTGCAGGTTAAAGTGTGTCTGCGAGCAGGAAAGAGCACCCAGCTGCAAAGTTACAGATCCAGACGTGCCTTTGATTAGTGTCTTGATCTCCGGCTTCTCAATCATGCTGTTCCTTCTGTTTCTTTCCCTTGGTTCCTTTGTTGCAACTAACCTTTGCCTCTGCTAGCTTCCTTTTTTATTGAAAACAGCTGTGACGATGGTGCACCGCCTGCTTTGTCAGTGTAAAACATGACAGACTAAGCTCAGAGGTGGTACTTGCCGTTCCAAAAATTAGTTCTGGCCTTATTTTAATTGGTTAAAAATAGCAGGCATCAATTAATTTAGCTACACTACTTTGCAAGTCTTGAGTCACCCATCATTTCTCTATAGTTTGCTTCCAAGCTGCCAGAGTTTCTTGAACAATAGTTCTCCAGGCTTTCTGATTATCTTTATTTTAACTGTTTCCTCTTTTCATTGGAAGCGTGCTTATCAAGGCGCCATGACAATGATCCCAATCAAATTGCCAATGCAGTAAAAGCATACCCGGATAGACAAACACAACAGAATCCTCTCAGTCATGGATTGACTTTCCTACAGCCTGAATCTCAACATTATTGAAGCAGTGTGGGATCGTCTTGACAGAAAGTGGACCAGAAGGCAGCCAACATCCAGAGAAGTCCTTCAAGAAGTTTGGAGAACTATTCCTGAGTACTACTGAAAGACATGGCAAGACAGCTTGCTTAAGTGGGTTCAAGCTGTGTTGAAGAATAAAGGTGGTCATACCAAATATTGAGTTTCAATCTTGTTAGAATTAGACAAATTATATTTTTGTCTTACATACTGTATTTCCATGTATGTTTGCACATGTAATAAATCGCTGCACCTAAAAACATACAAATTAATCAAGGGTGGCTCGAGACTTTTGCACAGTACTATGCACAACAGACTGCACTGAGGTGCTGCTTAGTGTACAAAATTGTCTCTAACTTTATCTTAGTTTGCTAAAAGTAGCTGTCATCAATTAATTTGTATATAACTATAAAACAACACATGGTCAGATCTCATAAACACTTGAGCCTGCACAAAATAGCACGTATCCAGGTGGACTCTATATTTTATATAGACTTTATAACCTTGGAATAGGCTTTACAGCCAGATGTGGGCTTTTTTCTTTAATCTGCTAACTCAGCATCAGCCATTATTTTACAGTAAACTGTTCCCCCCTGACAAACAATATGGGGCCATATGCTGCTTGACTGTTCAACATACAGCCACACAGAACTTCTGTTCTGCAGAAGTTACATTGCTAAGATAGAAAAGCTCAAAAGGCAATTGTTCGCCAAAGCCATCCTTGAGATAATCACAAGAAACTGGGAAAGACAGAGTACTTGTAACTATTAATGTAAAACAAATAAGTTATCTTCTTGCAGTACCCCTTTAATTGCAATTAGAGTTAAGTTTTGAATATGAGATTGTTACATGACCCAAGAGAAAGATGAAATAGCAAACCTTGCTCCATTTGTCTTAATTATGAAGTGTAATAAGAGAAAAACACAATCTTCTAGAAAAGGTGTCTGACCTGCTTGAGCATGCATGAGTTTAATTTAATCTGGGCTTTTACACTTGTCACCTAGTTCATACCCACTGGTTCTCACTATCATCCCAACTGTTAGTTTTCACACGTTTGCATGGCAGAAGGATCACACTTAAACCAGTGACGCATTTATATGGCTATAGATCTGAAGCCACCAAGTAACAGAACCGTAGTCATTACTCAACCAATTTTCCACAGATATCCCTGTTTCATGTAACATTATATCTCGATCCAGGAGGAGAAATTCAGTGTTGGAAATGATCCCCCTCTCTAATTAGAATAATCCAGGCACTTGTGTAAAATGTGTCAGAGAGGAGGAGACTATTAGTGGAAATGCCAGGAGATGCAATTTTTTTGCTTAAGAAAGTTACAGTAATCATCTCTCTGTCCATGTCTTTGCACTACAGCTCCATTTCCAGATGATATAAAATTCTCAAATCAATTTTCAATAGAAAAACCCCTCTTGAATGCTAGGTGGCTCTCAAACTGCATGCCATATGGGTTCAACAAGATTAATAATAGTAATTAAAAAAAATAAGGGGAAACCATCTTATCAATTCCGCATATTTAATTGAAAGAAATATGATGTTATTGTTATATGATTTACCATTAAACTGAATAGATAGTTTTCTTTTTTCCTTTTTCTACAACTGCAAAGGTAATTTTCTTCTATTTCTGGGTCCTTACTTATCAAAGAAAATGATGACAAGAGCAAAGAAACTACTCTTTGCTCCTAGATGCTGTTTCAGAGTAACAGACTCTCCAAAAAAGGACAAAAAGAGCAGACAGAAAAGTGTTTATTATTGTGAAGCATGATTATTATCCACTGACTTTAACCACATACAGTAGTTATTATTGTAACCTAATTGATGAAAGTTCTCCACAGATGCTGGTTACCTAATTTCTTAAATCTCAGCAAAGCTTTGTTTTCATGTCATTGACATGACATTTGTAATGCTTTTGGAGGGGACACGTAACATTTCTATATTCGTGAGTGAACTGTACTCAGTTTGGATGTAATATGTCCTTATCTATTCATTCCATTTCAATAAAATATATTTTTTCACAGTAGTCATTTTCAAAAGTCACAGCAGGACAGACACAGGAGTACCTGAAACGGCCGCAGCTGAACTTGTTCCAGGATCCTGCGGTCGTCCTGGTCCTGTAATGAAACTAAACGATTAACTGAACAATAATGAAGCCAGTGTGTAAAGCTGTGCTCTGTCATACAAATCAACACAAATGACCAGAAAGGTGTTTGTGTAATTCACTGTGCTAGCACTGCAATTAAAATAAAATAAAATAAAAAATAGACATAAAACACATGCAAACTACTTTTCAGTTGCTTCACAACACAAAGTTTTGCACGCAGCATATCGCCTCTGTGACACAGATATGCCCATGCACATAAATCTTTAATGTGAATCCCTTTTAATGAGGTCAGATGCATTTTTTTGAGAGGCAGCATTCAAAGTCAACTTTTCCTTTTTACAGATGAATGGGAATTTGCATTACTTCACCTGCTGCTGGAAATAAAGTAGCCAGCCTGTGTTTAAGACAACACGGAAAAAAAGAAAAACCTTTTTAGGTCTTTAGTTTTTCCCTCAAACTGTGTAAGACCCTTGTGTTATATTTCTATAGTATGAAACCAGGCAAACAAAGCTGCTGCAAACTTCAAAACCGTGTTTCCAAGGACATCTAAAGCTGCTGCCTGAACCTGTGAGGTCCCATGAGTCACAGCTTTATGTTGTGCAGGAGCAACATCAGGGGTGTCAAAACATCCTCCTTTCTTTATCAGTCACAAAGCACAAGAGGAAAAAAAGGCTTCTGCTCTATTACCAGAGTGTTATCTCTCGCTAATATATGCATAGAACGGTAAATTTAAACATTATATTTGCATATTGACCTGCAAATCTGTCGCTGATCTCATACCTCCATACCAGCCAAGTTAAATACTCCACCAGGATGATGCACGACTTTGTCTATAATAATTTAATAAATATACAAATAATTTCCTTACATGCATATTTTTTGAGGTGAAATCATTTTTAGTGTTACTACGTGAGCTTGCAAATCACAGGACATTTACACTCAAAGCCACAGTTCAAGTAGCTGATTCCTGCCTCTGGTTAAGGATTATATTAAGGTTTCTTTTAGTCTAATGCTAGCATTTTATTGTAGTGCACAAAAGATAGAGGTAGTCAAGGTGAAAGCTGAACAAAGTGCAGAGCTTGACAAATGAGACCAAGGTTTATGCAACAAAAGCATAAAGTGTGTAGTTTTTCTTAGATAATTCAGAATCAGTAGGGTGACCATGACTATATGCTCAATAAATAAATTAAACAACAATCAGACAACATCATGCTCATCTCAGAACATCTTTGCAGTCTTGGGACACAAGGTGTAACAAATATATAGGAACTATTTACCAAAAAATGATCAGATTATACCCCAACCGCCCTTTGTAGCCAGATTCCACTGATTGCTTATTTGGGTGTAGTTTTCTATAGCTAATGCATTTTTGTGTAGTTATTGTTAGGGTACATGCACAGACTGCACCACAAATTGCCTCAGATATAACACTAGCAGGTGTCATGTTTGTGTATTATAGCCACCAAATTAATTTCATCATGGAGATTATGAACATTTCATTTAATGCTGACAAACCTTTTTTGTGTAAACAAATGTAAGACAAGAAACAAGCTCTGAAATTGCACACATGCATTAGTAAAATGCTGCCATTTCTCAGCGACATTAGAAGAGCAATTGCTGGAAATACCGCTGGCTCTTTATGGTGGGATAAAACAGATAAAGCGATGAAACAGAAAAGCAGAGATACCACAAAGCATTCATGTATAGACAAACTAACTGATTTCATCCCACAGACATACTGTGTAGTGAAATTAAATTGTCTCCCCCCCAAAATGGCTTCCAATCACACTACCTATGTTGCAGTGGGATGTAATGGTGCCTGCTCAGTATACATGCTGAGCTGGCTAAATAGTTTCTCCCCCTGAGCTCCCCGCTGGGTCACGATGGGTGTCTCCCACAGCTTGAAGCCGTTCAGTAGCATCATGAATGGAATCTGCAACCTGCAGGCCAGATCTATTTAACAGCTTCAGCCTTGGTAAAGTCTGCCCAACTTAACTCCCTGTGATCAGAGAGCTAATGGGCTCCACAGGAAAGAGGCTGAGGTGTTTTGCTGAGCAAAGTGGAAGTTCTTAGTTTCCTGTGACCAATAAATGGGAGCTGCACCGTCGCTTGTGCCTCTGTTAACCTGAAGAAATTGCCAGCGACTACAAGTGACAGATTCATTTTGAGACTAAATTAAATCTGGTTTCCAGGTGCACAAGGTAGAAGAAGTATGGGAGGGGAGGACAGCCTGAAATGGGATTCACCATTTGAAGGTCAGCCTCTGGGAATACAGGGTAAGGAGGATGATTTTTATATCAAAGAAACATCTCCTGTTCTCCAAGTTTGGGAGTCTTAACTCTGCCAGGCAGAACTTATATGTAAAGGGTTTTTTTCTTAAACAGTTTTTGTAAAAACTTAAAAAGCCTATTATGGAGCAAGTGAGCAAAAGGAAGCATCTTTAAGATTTTTGGTTTTCCAGCAACTTCCACCTCAGGTGGCAGGTGGGCGTTTGGAGAAAAAAGGTCACTGCAGTCTACCTGCTGAGCACTAAACAGCAAACAGTCACAGTTAACAAATAGATGATGAGCACAGAGGAACATGTAGCAGCTGAAGAGACAGATATTTCCCCCGGGGGTTGGACCAAAAACAGGAGAGTTGCCAGGTGGCCGATGATATGACTCCTAATGAATGCTAATGCTGCTCTGTACCTTTTACATGTGTCACAAAGAACTGTTTTCCAAAGAGCTTTTCAGTTAAGATACGCCACTTTCTACTGCTTCCAGTGTCACCAAAACATTTTGGGCGGGTTTTAATATTTTAACACAACTTTATATTAATATTTGAATTCTTCTTTTTATGCAGTCAAGTGCAATGACCTTGCCATTTGTTGCCTTTGAAATCGGCACATCAAAGACAGAAACCAGGTCTGTGACTCCTTGACTCAAGATGGCATTAAGATGGTGATAAAACAGCACTAAGATAGAGGCTCTCCGCTATCAGTTCGCAATCATGATCGGGTTGGCAATTATCAGCAAACTAGTTGTAATAATATGATGATTAACTGACATTAATCGGCTAAAAATGTGCTTATCTGTTGCAGAAATTACAGAAATTAATTTAAAGTTCAGCCAGAGAGTCGTAGATCTGAAACGAATCTGAAATTCCTCTGCAAAAGAGTGAGGTAGTTGCTGCAGGATCGCTTAAAGCTTTAAGGTATGGTATGATTTATTTATTTAGTGGTTACTGAAACTTCTGACAATTTTTTAAAATTAATAAAATATTAATACACTCCCCCAAGTTTTAATTTGTATCAAATTTGCTACATCTGGCTTTTTTCTTTTTCTTTTTCTTTTTTTTTTTTGCTGTGTTTTTCTTTGAATCTATTGTGCAATTTATTTTTCACAGGGGAAAAAAATCACACTGATGATGTAGAAGTCTCAAAAACTCACAAAAACTGCTTGAACGGGTGCTCAACAACTTTCCTTTTACATAGAAACAAAACCAGAATACAACCAGTTAGTATCCAATTGAGCTGAGTCCCCTGCTACAAATCACATGTTGCAGATGAGTTGTGTTTGTCAGTGCAGACTGACTCAGACTTATTTAAATATGTTGACAATCTGCCCTGACAGTGATTAAAGTTTATCTGTCTGTCATTTGGAGACAGATTGCCTCCTACTAGGAAGACCTGTGCAGTTGACCTGTGATTGAAACTGGTTGCTCAAAGGTTGTTGGTGTTGCTGTTGTTTTTGAGGATATTCAACCTTGCCAACAGCAAAAAGAATAAATAAATAAAATAGAACAAAATATTAATTATAATAAATTAATAATCAAATACATGCTATCACCAGGCAACTAACAATTTTTCCGAGTCACAAGGTTTCCTGTTTTTTAATCTAGTGTTGACTGAGGCATAAGCCCACCCTCTGAGGCCTCGGTTAGACGACATGCAATTTTAAATGCTGTAAATAAAACTAAAACAGCAGGATAACACATAATGATGTTGGCAGTTGTCAGGTCTTTATATGGTCACTTGCTGATCTCATTCAGTATTAATTAACCAGGTTTACAGTCAGCGAGGATATGCATGGGAATCACTGGACAGTGACCTTGATGGGCGCATCTCATCAAACTAATTAATTCATTACTGTTTCCTCCAAGTCCCATAAATCAACTTGTCACTCTCCACATGGCAACAGATGTAGAGGGCAGTAGACAATCTATTATGTTCATGTATAACTGCTGATACAAAACACCATCACGCTGTCGAGGATGAGAGGACACGGGAGCCCGTTAAGCAGAAGGATTTTCAGCTACTTTCAGCAACCTAATTTGCTGAGAGGTGATTGCACAGAGATTTACAATATTACTTAAATTCAAATATAAAAAAGATCTGAGTGATAAGGACTAAGCCCTACATGTTTCTCAAAAGCAATTATAAAACAGATCCTCCACCCACGAAGATGTACATCAGTCGGAAAGGATTTTGTTATAATGTAGAGGCAGCTAAGAAGGTACGCAGAGGATATTTCTGTTTCATTTAAATGGCTATTGCAGGCACAGCATGCATTCATACAGCATATAGGATATATTACTTAGTGAAAGCCATTCATTACTCTAAGGCCTAAATTGATTAATTGCTATATTGGCATTTAAATGCCATAACATCTATTGAATCATTGCAGTTAACAAAAATAATTATCTGCAATTTTGAACTGGGTTGCAAACATGCTAACAATGTATCTGGAAAACACTAGGATACAGTTTTGAAAATGTTTAACCTGCAATATTATTTAGGCATTTGTTATATTATCACTTTATTCACATTTTCAAACCCATGTATTCTTAAAAGTACTACATAAAACAACATTATACAGCTAAACTTGTCAGAAATTTCAAGAGAAAAATTGTGGAGTGATAGGACAATAAAACAAAATCTGGCTAATGCAGGGCTTACGTTTTTGTAGTAGCAAAATTAGCTAGAGTATGTGAGAAGTCAGCACATCATTGCTAGTTGAAGATTTGTTTAAGTGTCTGACTCATTTTTCTGAGTTGGTTTCATCTTCTTTGTTATTAAAGCGCACTCTGCATTTAACACTACTGCAAAGTAAAAAACTGAGTCCTTGAATTGGGCTGACTTTACTATCAAACCAGATCTTTCAGGGTCTTACATTGCAGCGAGCACTGATACTCCTCCAGGGCTGTGCATGCAGTATCTTACCTCTCAGTACCCTTTGGCTGACTGGCAGGGTTTTGTTCAGGTGTGGGCCTCTATGAACCCCACAGGTCTCACTTACCTGAGTGCACCTCCGCCCACAGACACCCTTTAATCCTCTAAGTGTAGGGTTTTAAAGCTCAACAAAGGATGTCCTTTAAGCTTTGTGCTGAATGGATGCGCTCAGGATGTGATTTTTAAAAATGTAAAGGTTAATGGAAGTCGTGCACAGTTATCGGCGCTCAAACTACTACACAAACAAATAAACCAACACATGTATGCATAGATGAGAGAGGTGGAAACATGGGGGATCCATGCATATACACCTCACATTATTGAAACTGCTCATGCATGGCTCTTACAGCTAGACATATTAGACAGTGGCCTTTTGAGCCATCTATTTATTTATTGGACATCTTCTAATAGAAGTTTCTTTAATTTTTAAGTGTTTTCTAAACCAGTTCTTTAATGAAAACTGTTTTTTGTTTGTTTTTTTTTTGCTAAATCACGCCCAGTGCTGTGCTGTATCTCTGCTTGATAATGCCTGCAGTGCTGAGTGGCTACCCTGCATATAATGAGCTATGTCAATAATGAGAGAGAAGAGTTTTAATACTTCATTAGATAAGTGCAGTGCCTTAAAATGTTTTCAGTCTGTTTGGAGTTGCAGAATTAATTTTAAAAAAAAAACCTATTTATGATAAATATAGCATACTCTTAATTAAAGCATCTGGTGAGTTGAGCAAACATTTCATCAAATCAGTGTGTAGTAATAATTTAGCTGCTCAAGATCAGACTCACCCACTCCTCTTACAACGACGTACTTCCTGACGTGCGTTGCCGTTTGTTCTTGTTCTCTGTGGTCCACCCCCTCATCCCCTTTTCGCTCTCCTTTCTCCTCAGGTCCCCTGGGGGTCTGATGTTCCTAAGAACCATGGCAGATCCTTCTTGAAGCCCTCCCCACTACACAACCATCATCGTGAGTGTCTTAATTTTGTTGCCTCTCATAGCATTTTGTATGCTCTATTTGCTAACATATTATACATCAGTAAATTTATCGTTAACAACATCCCGCTCTGCCATCTTCTGTCATATTCAATAGATTTTCATCTGAGTTGAGATATTTCAAGGTCTTTTCACCTTGAAGCATCAACAAATCATACTGCTCACAGCATGTGAAAAGGATTTACAAAACAAGTCTCTGTATGTAGTGTATGTGCCTCCTTGTTCCAATAAAGGTCACTGAGCATCTCACACATCAGCTTTAAAGGTAAGCACTTTGTCATCGCATTAAATGACAACAAAAATATTCTGTGCTGAACACTGTCCATGCCTCAGAAAATAATGAATACTTTAGCTTCATTATATGCAACTCCATAAAATGAACAGTGAATAATACAGTCAGTATAATGTATTTTTTCTTATTCACAGCCACAAACTGTCACATTTTTTCTCTGTTAGTGAGTGGGAAGTAATACATTTAAATACTGAACATATTTTATTTCAGAAGCATGTATAGTTAATTAAATAAAATAAACTAAGTACACCCCATGATTCAATGGCTTTAGCAGCAATAACTTGAAGTAATAATTTTCTGTGTGACTTTATCAGTCTCGCACATCATTGTGGAGGAATGTTGGCCCACTCTTCTTTGCAACGTTGCTTCAAGTTTGCAGAAAGTGCTTTCTTGAGGTCCCACTAGAGCATTTAAATCAGGTTGAGGTCTGGACTTTGACCTCAATTCTTCTCTTTTTAAGCCATTGCATTGCAGATTTGCTGCTGTGCTTGGGATTATTGTCCTGTCATATGACCCAGTTTCATCCAAGCTTTAACAATCATGCAGATGGTACACAGAGGAGTTCATGGCTGACTCAGTGGTTGCAAGGTGCCCAGGTTCTGTAGATGTCAAACAAGCCCAAACAACAGCAATCAGAGAGCATTGTGAAGTTTGAAGACGATCTATGAAAAGTTGTGTGTTTCACATTTGGTGTGACTTTGACCTGATTTTCACCAAATTTAATTCAGGTCGAGCTGTTATTGGTATCTACACAAAATGTGAAAATAATATATATTAAAAACTGTGGACAGCCAACAAACAGACAAACAGAGGTCAGGGTGATCAGAAGTTGTCAGTCAGTCGCAAACTGGTCTCTAGACCTTTGCGATTGTGGAATTACAGACTTCTAGAATAATCCATTTTTACATTTATTTAACTTTTATTTGAGGTTGGCCCAAAGCTGAGTGAGTAAACTTAGCATGTAACTGCTGACCCAATACCAATGCATATAATCTAAAACGGCTCACTTGTCTGTGTTTAGGATGTACAATTTTTGCATTTAACATTTTTGCCTTAAAGTGTGAACATTATCAGAATTGGCATACTTCAATATGTCAATATGCTAATTTTATTATTATTAATCTAGCCACAGCTTTACAGGCTTTATCATGCCAGCAGCAGCAGCTACAGGCAAACCACTGAAGAGTCTGTTATTAAGATTTCAATTTCAATAACAAAGCTGAAAGATTTTAAGATTCTACAGACATATAGTTTTTTTTATTTTGGTTCTTAAATAATTTAGGCTAAAAAGCTGAGCAAGTAGTGTGCACTCGACAGACTTAATTACTCTTCCTCCTGAGACAACCAGCTGATTTGTTGGAGAGTAAGAGTCTATACTTCTATTGATACCTTGTGCACCTGATTGATATGCTTAACAGAAGCATATCAATCAGTTTCTGTTTGTTTATTGAGTTTGTACAGGGTATTAAAGAAGGTGGTGTTTTGTTTACACACATACTGTATGCAATCCAGCAGTCCAGCAGTGTGAGATTAATTTAAAGGTGCTTTCATGCTCAGTAGTTTCACACTTTCAAATTACACTTGCATTATTTCTAAATTACCAAGAAAGCGAGGCAAGAGGAGATCATTTAGAAGCCAAGTCATCCTCTGTTTCCTGACAACATCTGTCCTACACCAACTGAGTAACTATGCAAAAGTGCAGGCTATAATGTTCCACGCATGGCATGCTTCTGTTCTACAAATCACATCAATCAGCTTGTACATCTGCTTCTCTGCTTGAAATGTGTCATCTGCTAAGTGAGAGAGAAAGTATGATGAATTAATGATGGTGCACAACTGTGTAAACCAAAGATGTAAATTTGACACGATGGGTTTCGCCTCAAAACTTTGTAAAGCTTGCTTTAGAAGTTGTGCTTCAACTTTCTCTTGATTTCGTTTAATGAATAAGATAGACTATTTCTCAGCCGCCTTCAGCGCTCAACATTTGTCTCGAGTTTATGATCAGTGGGGAAAAAAAGCATATCGCTTTGTAAAGGATATCTTGACATTAAATTTAATTTATAAATTTTCTAATTAATCAGCAGACATACAACATCCTCTGCAGCAGTGGTTGATTGCTCTGGGAATCCTCTTCCTATTTACAGTACTATCATTCCCCAGGCCACGTCTTTTTTTTATGCTGTTGTTGTTGTTTGCTCTGTATTTAGAAACGAAATTATTTCAAGCTGTTTCTCCCCAAACGCCTCATTTTTACTCTGCAGCCCTGAAACATTATTTTGCATTTTTTATTACACAGTAGGTTCCTTTGTTTTCTGTGTTCATGGTTACATCAGCTACAATAAATACTCATGTGAAAAAATAAGTTTTCACGGGGCCCCATGCAATGCTGTGAAAAACCAAGTGTATGATTCAATAGCTCAAGCAGCAATAGTTTGAAGTAGTCGTGTACTGTGTGACTTCATCAGTCTCTCACATTTTTGTGGAGGAATTTTGGGCCACTCTTTATTACAACATTGCTTCAGTTTATTGAGGTCTGCAGGCATTCAGTAAGTATGCGTGACTCACTTAAGGTCCTGCCATAGCATAGCTTTTGACTGGGCCAACTCAAAACCTGTGACTGCAAAGCAAGCCTAAATCATCACTCCTCCACCACTGTGGAGGTATGAAGTGTTTGGTTTTCTCATGGTGCTGTGTTTTACAGTCAAACATCTCCACTTTAGTCTCATCTGTCCAATTGTTCCAGAAATCTTCTGGTTAGCTCTGATGCAATTTTTTGTTACTGTTTTAGAGAAAAGAGACTTTAACCCTTCCAAAAAAAGCTTTGATCAGTCTTTTCCTAATTTTACTGCCGTGACCTTTAACATTTAACATACTAACTGAAGCCTGTAGAGTCTGAGATGTAGTTTTTGACTACTATGATGTGGTCTGAAGATTTCAAAGTCTGACTTTTGATAAATTTCCTGGTATGTCCACTCCTGGGAACATGCACCTGAATGCTCTAGAGCAGCACACTGTCAAAACTTCATGATGATCAGTTGATCAACTGCATTTGATTAGCAGAGCATGGCTGCTACCTACCCACTTGGCTTTTGACAGGATTGCACAGTCTTGTGAAAACTTTTTTTTTTTCATGTGATTAATCTCAGGAAACTGTTATCCTTTCTATACAGTATCCAAAACAAATAAAAGAAAAAAACTTAGCACAGAATTAAAAATATTTCCTTGGCACAGACCTAGAAAAGCTGAAGCCTCCAGATACAGAGCACATACAGCAAACAGTGCACAGCAATCCTGTACAAACACACTGCAGGCAAGCCACCAGAAGTCTGTTTTTATTCTTATTTGTGTAGTTCACCTGGGACTTTTTTTTAGTCCTTTATCTGTGTATTGACTGTGTCTGAGAACAAAAGGAGCTAAAACATGACGGGATCAAAAAGAAGAAGTCTGGAGAGTTATTGTTTTCTTATATGCTTCTGTTCTGTGCTGGTTAGAAACATTTTATCTTAAATCAATCCGTCACACCAACGTGACAGATTTTTTTCTGTCTGAAAACACATCCAAGTGTGATCAGTTCCATTTTCTAGAGGCAGTTTGTGGGGCAATCAAGATAAATACAGGACATAAAATTGTCCTGCTCTGACAGTTCGCTGACAGGTTTTGTGTCTTTCTGTGCTGTGCAGAGTTGTTCCAATTTACATGCCTTACCATAATAACATCCTCCCTCATTTCAGTATTAGAGCTGATTCATGTGCATATTTGACAATTGCTCATTCCTCAAAAATTACATTTTCCAGGAATAGTTCAAAAGACATTCATGTGATGTCTATAGATGGAAACCCAGCATGAGCAAATTTAGCAAAAAAAACATGAAAGACACAGGGGTCAGTATTCAGTAGCATTCATGTGGAACATCTTGTGAAATCCATCTTTTCAAAGATCACCTACTGT
This sequence comes from Pelmatolapia mariae, assembly GCF_036321145.2. Classification (NCBI taxonomy): domain Eukaryota; kingdom Metazoa; phylum Chordata; class Actinopteri; order Cichliformes; family Cichlidae; genus Pelmatolapia; species Pelmatolapia mariae. The sequence goes on from NC_086227.1 coordinate 21,352,751, forward strand.
TTTGAGAGGAAAATATAGCACCACTGAGCGAAGAAGGTGTTCTTAATATCATGCACACTGAGCTCACAGCATGAAAATTAAGTCAGAAATTTTCCTCACTTCTTGGACACCAGGAGCTCTGAGCACCTCCGAGGAATGAAAGGCTTTCCTTTATCTCTACACCAAAGTTCTTTTTCCCTGCATGAACGAGAGGATCTACTGAGGCAGGACATTTCTTCTTCGCTGCAGAGACTTCTAATTCTTTTGCTTAATTGCATTCAGGGATTCTATTGTTCATTTTTTATCTGCCTGCTTTTACTTCCAATTTCCTTCCTGTTTCCCATTCGCCCATGGCTCCTTAAAAGACACCACACAGTGACTAAGGCTGGGCAATTTACCTCAATGAAGCTAATTAATTTAGGGAAACAAATGGCTGGAAAAGAAATAATGGGAAAATTAGCAGGATTTGCAGTCATCTAGAAAAAAATCTATTTGCCTTTAACATAAGATTATAGAAAACTTTAAATCATGTACAATAATAATAATAATAATAATAATAATAATAATAATAATATCTGGAAAAAAATCAATGCTTTACTGCCAGTTTCAATTTAAAGCTGCTGTACTTTTACTGACCATACCATAAAACACTGGTTAGATTACAATGTTGAGGAACCCCCAATTTCTCATGGTGTACAATTTATTTCTGGATTACTATTACCACATAACACTGCATTACCATGCAATAGGTTTTCCAGTCTATTTGCTGCTATCATAATGATCAATAATAACCAATCACCTGAAGTAGCTTTGGAATGTGGAGGACATCGAAAGAAAAACACTCTTCTGGAACAAATGTACCCGTTCCAGATGTTATCTTTGTTAATTTATACAACATAATAAACATATTTCCAAGTTACGGTTTCAAAACCTGTTAGCAAAATTTGGGTTATTTATGTTGGTTTGCTGGTGATCTTTTTTAATTGCATTAGCTAATTGGCTAATGCTAACAGACTGCTCAGACAACATGATTTGTCAGTTGCAGTGCTGATCCTGGACCAACATTGTTATGATGATGATGCAGAAACAACACCGAAACAGGGATATCAGGGATATATTTATTTTAACACACTGCCAGGAAAGTCAGATCTTGCATTTACTGTCATTACTTGTTTTAAAAGGCCAGTGGATAAAGTTATTGTTTGTCTTCTGCTGCGGTTCATTCTGTGCTGCTATGGATAGGTCCTCCTTTTAAAGCTGCAGTGCCTCTATGACAGATGAGTTACCAACCCAACAAATAGCAGGAGTAATACTGTAGCTTCACAGCACTCCTGACAGTACAGCCATCACTGTGCAAGTACAACTGATGCATGTAGTCATTAATGCATGCATTTAAAACAAATGTAGCTGTAAAGCGCAGCTATCACAGTGAGAGTTATATGATCCCAAAGCTGCAGAGCTCCGGTCTGTCCAGAATCATTCAGAGGAAGAGAGCTGCAGAACAGGCTTCATTAGTTCTCTTTCTAAATGCCATAGCACAAACTTGTGCATGAGCAGACACAGAGCAGGATGCATTCACTCTCAATGGAGTCATAACCAGCAGCAGAATTACATAATACAGTATTATAATCAAGCCAAAGCCTTTTTCCTGGGGATCTGTGAATGGCTCTCCTGGGCTCCCTGCAATACTTTGTGAAAACTGTCAGTCTGCTTAACAATATCCATATAATGTCCAATATTCAATGCTCCCTCACTTAAAGTGATTCAGTATATTTCAGCACCCTAAAATTAGGAGTTCCAAGTTCTGCAAGAGCAGATGTAACTCAAGGACACACAAGCCCTCACAAAAGTTAATTTGTTATTTCAGTTAGTAATCGTGATAATCTGCACATTACCAATGTCATCTTTAAAGTTTCACTTCTTCAGATTGTAATCGTAATAGCTGGCTGAGTGCAGCAAAAGGAGTGCTGGTCCACAAATTTGGTTCACAGTTAAATATCTCATTAACTAATGGATGATTTGTATCAACATTTTGTTCCAGCATTTGTGGTCATCACTAATTACAAATTTATTACATGCATGAGTGCAGTGATGTGGTAATTTGTGTGTGTGTGTGTGTGTGTGTGTGTGTGTGTGTGTGTGTGTGTGTGTGTGTGTGGTAGAAGTAAGTAATTACTAAATTATTAATTTAGGTCACTGTGTAGGTAGACGGTTACAATCTCATGGAATGCTAATAAAAGGAAAACACATACATTTCAACACAATAATGAAAGGTTTAGTACAAACACTGACTTTAACTGCAATGTTTGTGACTGTATGCAGTCCTGTTACTGCTTCCACAGGAGTGTAAGTATCAGCCACTTATACTCCTCAAAGCATTAAATTAACTGATTATCAGCAAATGTGCACTCCTCTCTAAAAGCAGTTCCGGCACTCTGGACTGGATCAGATCAGGTGTGTGTTAACAATGCCACAATCATCCCAGGAGTGGGCATTGTCAAGCATGGTGGTGGAAGGGTGATTATTTGGGTTTGAGCACCTTGCAGTCACCTTGCCACCTTTCCATGAACTCCTCTTTTTACCTATCTATTCTATAGTCAGATGTGAGAACATCTGTCCAACGGGTAAAGTGCTGCTAAAATTGGGTCATGTACCAGGACAATGATCCCAGCAGCAAATTCACAACAGAATGGACCTCAATGTTTTGCAATGATTCAGTTGACGTTCAGACCTAAACCAGTTCTGCCGTGCCCTCAAACCTAACCGAACTCAAGCAATGTTGTACAGAACAGCCACAATTCCTCTCCAGTTATATGAGAGACTGATAAATCCATAAAGAAAACAATTACGTCAAGCTACCGCTGCTGTGTTTCTACAAGACACCAAATTATGATGTGTTCTTAGTTTTTTACATGGTGTAATTAGATATCGCTGAGTCTTGTGAACATTTACTTTAACTCATACTTTTTCTGAACATTTAAATGATGCAAGAGTGCAAACAGTCAAATGAAGGGGTCAAAAAGGAGACCCAAAGCACCAAACTGAATTTAATAGATAACCACTATTCCTTTAGAGAGTAGTACATTAAATTTCAGCTAGTAGCTATTATTTTACAAACCTGAAATTTATTATTTAAGCTGCTCTCATGGGGATGTTTTAAGCAACTGAAAGGAGATGATTCAAGGTAAAAAACTAAACTAACCCACCGTATGTTGTACTTTTAGACACAAAGATCCTTCCAGGTGTGCATAGGTTCAGAAAACCTTGGAAATACAGAAACACAAGCAGATCAGTACAAACTGGCTAAACTCTTCAAGGTCTCTTTGTACTAAAGAACACGCATGCCTGCATCCTACTCAAAGGATGTCTAAGCTGCCCAAAGAGCGGGGTTCAATCATAGAAATCATAACTAACTTACTAAGAGTTACAGTTGTTATTGCAAATAATCACACGAGGGTGCAGGTGAATAAAACATTAATTTTAAAAAACTTAAGCAATAAAATATTAAAAATTAATGTGCATTAATTTGTCAAACAATACTGTGGGTCCTACATGTACATTACCTGTTCAGCAACTTTAGAGCACGCAGACACATCTAGCAAAAAGCTAAACACACTGGATCATTTAGCATCTAAAGTACCAGACATTTTTCTCTGAGAGAAGCAAATAGTGACTGAAAAAGAGCTAAATGGAGAGTGAATAGATGGCCAGAATCACAACTGCAAATTAACTAATATTGCGTGAGAAAAGGTAACTTTGTCATTTTTAAAATGGCAAAGATGATTACGAGTCAATATTGTGTTTATAACTTTTTGAGCTGCACCCAAGTGGTAAAAGAATAATGAAAAGTTCATATTACCTTGTTTATAATAAGCACAGGCATAGATAACTCCATGTTTCCAGACCTGGTAAAATATTTTAATGCTGTATAACTATTCATAGCAGATGCACAACTAGATTTAGGCAGGAACTCACAAAAATATGTTTATCAAATCCTGATTCATGACTTACTTATGATAAGAAAAGTACAGAAAAAGTTTTGTGTGAAGGTTCTTAAAATTTTAAACCTGTAGTGCTGGCAAACCAATTTAAACTTTTATGACCTGGGTTCATCATCCAAGAAGAGAAGCTGGTTTTACTTCTTCTACTGAGCTGAGCTGCTTGTTGCAGAGGAAAATTCAAATGGATAGTCCTGTAAACACTCGTAAGAATTTCTTGATGCCAAGATGTTTAAAATTGACTCTCGCTGATTTCAGTCTTGCTCAAGCAGATGTCATGGACACCTGCTCTGAACTTAGTAAAATTTTCTTATATTTGGACAGTTATTGCAGGAATTCACTAAAACACTGAGAGTTAAATTAATATTTGACTCCTTTAAAACAGAATTTATCTCAATGCTGACATCTGGTCTGTGGACCTTTATTCATGGTAATAAAATGTTCTGTTGCCCATTTGTGGTTTCATTTTCATCCAATAATAATATGGAAATTAGTCAGAAGGGGCTGGTTGGCTTGTCATCCAGCACAGCACATCCTAGGTCAAGGGTTATTTGGGATATTCTTTCTTCTGCTGCCAAGCTTATGTTACAGCTATTATCTGTAGGTTTTGCATTGGCTTGTTTCATATAGAAGGAGATAGTTAGTTGCCCACTTCCACATGTTGTCTTGCTGATCAGTAAGATACAGAGTACAATTAAGTCTGGCCCACAGTGGACTGGAGGGGAAAACAATTCATTGCTGTTTATTGATTCTGTATTGACAAACGTTTGTTGTGTGTGTGAACTGTGAACTTGTGAAGCTTGAACCACAAAGAAAAAAAAACTCAGTGAAAGCCTGAGACAGTTCAATTCCCTCCCTTCATGTTTTCAAATGTTTCAGAAGACTGTAAAAAGGACTATAAAAAGTCTCAAAGTGGCCATGTAGTAGACTGGACTTTGAACAAAAAAACCTAGAAATAATTACTTTTTTGAACTGCAAATTAAATCTCAGAAGACCAAAGTGCCAACTGGAAATAAGATGCGGGGGAATGGGAACACTGTTGTCTCCTGACACGTTACCTTTACAGTCCAGACATGCAAAATATGTATGTCAATGTTTCATATGTTAAAAATAGTTTTCAGATTCAGTTTTTCTTAATGCAGTTGTTCCCACCAACAGTATAATTTCACTGGATGTATTTGCAGCATTTATATGGATCCAGAGGAACAGATCTGACCAATTAGACCACTACATTTGGCAACAAGGGTGCCATAGCACACCGGTTATGAATTTGCAATGATATGGAAAGAGTAAATACCTCAGGCACACAGGTAGACGCTGCTCTGGGTCAACGGGCTCTCTGAAATTATTTCTCAGCCTCCTCAGATGTGGTCCCAGCTCTGCCAACAAGAGCTCAAACTGCCCCACTGACATCCTGAAATATGTACGAAAGCATTCGTGATACAGCTTCAACGCCTGGATCAGGCAATGAAATTCTGCCTGCTGCTGTCTTCTGTGAGAAATAGATGAACCCAGAATCTCAGTTTCTTCCTCTTCTTGTTTAGAAAAATCAGGACCATCTTATCACTTGATGTTACCTTCATCTTTTTTAGTGAGTTTTTTTAGGACAAATTTTCTGCAAAAATGCAACCCTTTGGTAAGTTTATACATAACACAATAAGTTTCGATTTAAAAAATCGTGGACTTTTGCAACCAGTTCTGTGTGTAATGGCCTTTACTATGGCTGCATATGCAGTAGTGTGTTCATGTTAAGTAAAATATTCAAGTGCCATTGTAGACTAATGTATTTCTGCAGTTTTAAGCATTTTACCTTTTTCAACATATATGTGAAATATGGCTAATTATGAAATGCTGTTATGTTTGCAAATACTTAAAGTGCTAACCTATGCTAACCTATGGTAGCTACTGGATAGCTTCTGGGTCTAAAAAATGAAGCCAAGGCAGAGATGACTTAAAAATGCTATTTGATGCTCTTTTACAGAGAAAACAGTTTTCTGTCTTGACCCTTGTAATCCTGTCCTGCTGTATTTATGGCCTCAATCACTCATTTTTTGGTCACAGCAAGATCTCAGATCCCTTCCCAGATGCCTTAACGCCCACTCACACCCTAGGCCATCTGACCTCAGGAAATCACATGATAGGGTGGGGCCAGGTTTCACAATGAGCTCACCTGAAACCTTGGCTGATTGTGAACTACACCCGTTTTCACGCCTTGGCTCATGTGATTAGGTAGAGGATCATCAGGGGGTCCTTTTGTCCCTCTTTGGGGGGAAACTCCACTGGGTTTAAATCTGGGACTCTCCACCATTAGACCCTAGAACTGAAGAAGCTTCTCGGATGAGAGGTGAAACGTCTTCAAGCAAGTCCAGACGCTTTTCTTTCCAATCTCCTTAGACTATTAAACACATTGTACTCCTTTTAAAAAGAATTTCTGTTTTTTTCTAAATACTTTAACCATTTTTTTTATTATTTTAACATGGATTTCAACGATTTTAATATTTCAACATATTTTAATAAGTGACCTTTTTAACCTGGTTTCAACAAATAAGTTGATTAATTGAAACAAATAAACCACTTAAAGAAAAGCAGGAAAATGTAAAATAACAACAACAGAAAATATACACATGTACTGAATAATAACCAATAGGCTAACACATAATAAATTTTGGACATCGTATAGATGTCCAGAACTGGTCATGGACCAACGGACCCAATATAGACATGATCTGCACATTTATCTGACGTCCAATGTTTAGTGGGAAGACACTCTTAAACCTTGTGAGAAACCTTCCCAGAAGAGCTGAAGCTGTTATTGCTGCAAAGGGGGGACCAAGATCATACCAAAACGCTGTGGGTTAAGAATGGGATGTCACTCAAGTTCATACGTGTGTGAAGGCAGACGAACTAATACCTTTGGCAATATAGTGTACATAGCTAGACAGATAGATAAAGACTTTTAATCCTGCACAGATGGAATTCATTTGCTATACTGAATTAGAGATGCATTAAAAACAAATAGAAACAAATGAGAAAATAGTTTTCATAAAGCCAACATTTCTAAAAATGCACAAACAAAACAATATGAGTGATTTGTATTGTGTACAATATACAATAAAATACACTCGAATATACAGAGAAGACATACCACAGAGACTGTTTTTATTTGTACCTAAAGTGTAGTGAGATTGATAGTATATGCACTTGTATTATTTAGCAATTATTTATAATTTACATATTTATTAGTGTACAGTTTGATTGCTATTGGGATGAAAGACCTGCAATAACGCTCCATTGTACCCAGTGGCTGTAACAGCCTACTACTGAAGGAGCTACTCAGGGCCTCCACGGTCTTATCCAGGGGCCTCATCTCATCCAGCTTCTATATGGAGTCTAAGGGACTGGCCAGGGCAGAGTTACCTCTCTTCACCAGTCTATTAAGCTGTTTCCTGTCCCTTTATGTACTGCTACCTCCCCCAGCAGACAACCACAAAAAGGATTGCAGAGGCTATCACTGTATCATAAAAGCTCCTCAGTCATGTCCTGCACACTCAAGAAGACCTCAGCCTGCACAGCAGATGGAGCTGACTTTGGCCCTTTTTTTCAGAGGTTGAGTGTTAAAGTGATCACCCAGAAATTTGTACATATTCACCATCGACATCCAAACCTTGCTGCAATGGGTAGTGATTTTCTCTGAACATTAACCACCATCTCCTTCATCTCACTGAGAGTGATGTACAGGTGGCTGTGTATATGATGAGATATCAGTAACACACGCACCATCTCATGGATTACTGACTACCTGACAGTTCGCTGTCTGATTTGGTGATGTGGGCCACAGGAGCTCCACAGGGGATGGGGCTGTTCCCATCCCTGGTCACCTTGGCCACCTCAGACTTTCAGTACAGCTCTGGGTCATGCCACTTACAGAAATAGTTTAACCGTTGTGGAGAGGCTGAATACATTAGTGATGAGTAGGAGAAGTACAAGGCACTAGCAGATGTAGTTAGGGAAGAATCATCTGCCTGTCAATGTGAAAAGCACCACAGAGAGATGATGATTGACTTCAGAAGAAAAAGGTTGGCAACGCAACTCGCAACAGGAGTGTTGATGCGATGGAGGAGTAGGAGTGCCTAGCTGAACCGGAGGAACAGCACAACACTTTCTTAAGGAAGCTAAGGAAGATAATTGAATGTGTGAAGGAAAATGATGGAGCTTTTCTATCACTCACTTGTGGAGGGTGTGTAAAAGAATCTCTGAATTATGGAATAAAGTATTTACATCTCATCATCATTAACCCAGTTTGTTGAGTGTGTGTTTACATCTTGAACTAACAGGTTTTGCTTTATCTAGAAAATCCCAGAGTCAAATCACAAGTTACTACCCGTGACAGAGTGTCTTTTGATTTATTTGATTTTTAATAGAAACCTGACAGATAGATGGATGGTTGGCTGGTTGAGTAGATAGGAACTGCCCACCTTGTATTAACTGACCACAGCAAGATTTTTTTGTTTATGATTTATGGGCTGAAATGTTCAGCAGTTTTTTGCTGACTTTACGTACTGTTGAGTAACAAAAAAGAGACTTGAATATTGTAGTCTGTGAAATACAAGCTGTATACACATCACCGCACAGTGCAGTTTTCTTCAGGAGTGCAAAGGTTAAAATATGTTTGGAAAGAAAATTATTGTTCTGACCCCAGGCAGTTAAAAATGGTAATTTTGTGCTAGAATGAAGGTTACATCAGTGCAAAAAAAGAAATAAAATGTTTCGGTTTAGGCTTCAAAAAAGCAAGAACAGGTTATATCTCCATGACCTGAGGACTGTGCCACCACCTACAAACTGGAGGAGTAAAAGAGCCAAGTAATTTTCTACCTTAATTTTTAGCTTAATCAAAGCTGTGGAGAGAGTCACATTGATTTTGTGACACTCTCCACTTGAGCCTCATTATTGCAGCAAGAGAAACCAATATACTGTCCACTGTATGTGTGATATGCCTCAAGGGCAACGCATGTATTGAGACTAATATTAGTACAAGGACGGACCCTGGAGATTCATTGCATGACATTTATGTACAGCTGAGCACACTAAACCACCCCATCCCACACAAGAGTAAAACCAGATAAAATTGAAAAGAAATATATGAAGGTGATATATTGCATGAATTATGAATGGTTTCATCATTACTCAGTAACTGAAATATTTATTTTCTTGTTGAAACTCTTCCTTTTTTTGGTATATGCGGTTGAAATACAAAGTATTATCTGACCAGTGTCAGCTGGACAGAAAGCATCGAAGCCAAACTATGAGACTGATTAATTTTCTTGATTTAGAAGTTTTATGTTTGCATGTATTCAAATTCTGGGAAGGAACTCAAGAAGAGAGAATATAAACCAGGACAAATTTTAATTCTCACTTTCAACTATGAGAAAATTATGGTCTTAAACACAAGATACTATTCAGGGCAATGAAATGGCTAGAAAAAAAAAAGTGTTATCATTTGTGTTATTTTTTTCCAAGCTGAATGGCAGGAGACTCACAGGTCAGAAATCCAGTCATGTCCACAGTTAAAATAAAGTAAGAAAAGTTTCACTTTATTTCTTTTCCAAAACCTAAATCAAATAAGTATGTGCCTTTTCAGAGTATACATGTTTTTCAAGGTACTTTTCAAGCTAGATTTTCTGAAGCACTTACGATAGTCTGTGGAATTAGTCTGTCTAATTTTTTACCGTCTCTTCATGTAATCCCAGACTTACTTTGTGATGTTAAAACCAGCTCTCTGCAGGAGCCTTGCCATCTGCTGCAGGACTTTTTTTTTCTTCTTGTGACCTAATATACTTTTCTAGTTGCATATTTGGGGTCATTTACATGAAGTAGAATTAATCTCAGAACAGTCAGGTGATTGTAATATAAGATGGATAAGCTTATATGTATAACTGAATGTCACTTAAGCAGTGGAATTAAAATGTAGATATTGTAAATTCTTAACAGATATTATTTTTTGGCAGTCCAAGGAATTAATTTAGTTTAGTTACAGTTTGTCTAATGGAAAATTCATGCAAAGCATAAACCTTTTATACAGAAAATAGTTGTCTTTCTATAATGTAAATAACCCAGTGGGGAAGGTCATCCCATCATCCTATAATATGTAACCTTACATAGACCCAAAGACTAGTTGGAGACCCTGTGGCAACCACCAGTTTCCAGAGAAAAATGTGTATTCTCTGACCAGTTGGCAGGTGCTTAAACGTGGTTGATGGCAGTTGCTGTGAAATTGATTGCTTAAGCTTCAGCCACAACGGTGTAGAGGCCAATCAGTGATCCTCTGGCTGCCATAGGTTTGGGAGTAATTTTTGGAAAGTACTGGCAATTTCTAGGTGAATGCAGTGCCGCACTGAGAAACCTCTTTACAATTTCTTTGGTTGGTTGCAGTTTGTTACAGTCACCTGTAGTTTGCATGGAAGACACTGACTGACCTGCAAAAAGTCGCTACTTGTTGAGCAGTAGTGAAACTGGGAATTCTGACACAAATCAGAAACAAATACATTATACAAATACATTGCACTTTTTCCAGGTTTTCATGTCTGATGCAAACTACAGGTGACCCTGGCAGTCTGCTATCAACTAAAGCGATCACAAAGAGATTTTTTTGTGCAGGACAGTGAGCAACCCCTCACCAACCGGTCAGGAAATACATGCATTTCCCTGTCAGTCGTGGAATATCAGATGGTCACTTTGACGTAACAAATGAGTGAAGTGACTAACAGAAACTTTATTGGACACTTTCGACACTTTACCGTACTATAGAGCAATACCCATACCATTGAGCTTAAAATCTAGTGTATTAGTCACTACTTTTTTAAACAGAATAAAGTCTGCTTCATCTCTTTGTAGTTTTTGGAAATGTGCTTTGATGCCTGTCATAGGAGAAAATTGGCTCCACTCAAGCAGCCTCCACAGTGTATGGCACGATGTTAGGAAGAGCAGTGATAGCCTTCCTTTTTCAAGATCCCTTTTATCCTGAACAAATCTTTCACTTTAACAAGTCCAAAGCCCCTCGAAACAATCACATTTTTCTACCGTGTTTGAAAGATAGTGTCAAGCACTCCCGCAGCATTTTTAATTTGTTCTGTATCTCACAAATACTCTTCTTTTTGACACAAACACTTCAAACTTATATAGGTCAGTCCATAAATCCTTTTTTCCAGTCTGCCTCTTTCCAATGTCCTTGTCCACTTTATTTTTTTCCTTTTGTGAGTAAGTGTCAGTCATGTTTTTTTTATTTGTCAATCACATATCCAGAAAGTTACCCATTCAGTGTTGACACAAAGGCAGATTTTTTTTTTTTTTACAGATAACATTCAATGAAGTTACCAGCTGAGAACTTGTGAGACTTTAATGTACTTGTGCTCTTGCTCAGTTGCGCTCCAAAGTCTCTCACTTCCCTTTATTTTCTAATCAGAGCCCGTTTGAACGGCTCTGGGAGTAGCAGACATTATTGTGTGAAATCCCCAGGTTTTTGACAGCTGTTGAGGGCTGATGTTTTATAGACTTAAGTGACCCAAACTCGCTTCTTTATCTGGCACAAATGTTTTCACCTGTGAACTGAAAAGGGCTTTTCTAATTATCAAGTAACTATTTGACATTAAAAAGTCAAGTACTCTCAGAGTATGAACTGCAAAAAATGAGCATGTGCACAGCTACTGTATGTGAACTGACTATTAAAAAACATGGATGATATATGATGTCTGAGAAATGTAATATTAAATTATAAATGATGTTCTTTCATAAGCAGAGGTATTTCTTCGTGATCAGATGTCTTTGAGTTGCAGTGCATTCCTGTAAAAATACATCTTTTGCAGTGTCTCTTTAAATTCCATTATAATTAATTTCTACTTCATAATGAAATTTTCTGTGATTCTTTACAGCCTCATACTAAAATCTAAAAGTTATTCTGTGTTTTCCCCTCTTATAATTCAGAACGTATTTGTCAGTTTAAATGTAATCTATATGCAACCAGAAGGATGGATTCTGTCTCCTCTAATTAATTAGTTCACTCTGAGTTTGTAATTTATGGCAGGTTGAGAGAAGCAGTATCAATATTTACTCATAAACCCCTCAAAGCAAATGAGAGACTGAGGTGTGAAATTAGCCAGTGACTGAAGTTTCCATATGCCACAACTTCCTCTCAAATTATCTTGTTAAATATCCATTTTCTTACCTGTCTGTGTCCAATAAGCAAGTTATTACCGGCTTCATCCAGTGTACCCTAATTGCACCCATTCCTTTCCTGTGACTAAATGTGTTATTAAGCCTCTCTAGTGTGAAAATGCTCCAGGAATAACAGATTTCTAAATGCCAGGAACCATGGCGAAGTGCTGCCATGCTGTTCAAATAGTACACCTGAGCAGGGCTACACTGACACTGCAGGATGATGGAGTAGGCGGTCTGACTCTCCTGTCAACTGCTGTGCAGAATATGTTGCTGAAATATGGACAAGGATTGAGGGGAAAAAAATTCAATTCACTACAGGCCATCTGAGGTATAAGCTGTGCAATCACCAAGCACTCACAGCAGTCAAGGCTGTCCATGCTCATAACTGCCACGATGCCATGCACCAATATGTTATGACAAACTTAAGCTTAAGAGACACAATTAGGAGAAGCCAAGAGCAGCCACTTAGCGGTTGGAGGGAGAACAGATTGACAGCTAAGGAGAGGCAAAGAGGCATTAAAGATCAGCTCTGTCAAGAAGACCGGGACACAGCTCTGTCATCTCTCCAGAGTCCTCGCTCTGTGCTTTTCATTTCCAGGTCAGCACAGAACATAGGAAAAAAGCCAAACTGCCTAAAAGGGGCCAACTTAAGACAGCAAGTCCTGTCCTGTTTCATCCTGGGCTCAGGGCAGAGATAAGAGCAAAGGGGTTTGAGCATAAGTCCTCACTGATGCACAGTAGAACAGAAAAAAAAACAGCAAATCCCACCAGTGAGACATGAAAGAAAAAATCCATCATCCTGCTTTGAAGTGTTAGTCTAGAATTAAAATATCTATATAAAGTTAGTACACTTTCACTCTTTTTATGTTCCTCCTGGTTAAATGCCAATCCATTTTCTTCCACTTGTCCATTTCAGGGTCACAGGCATGCTGGAACCTTTCCCAGCTCACACAAGGTGAAAGGTGGGGCACACCCTAGAAAGGTCTCCAGTCTACCACCGGGCTAACACAAGGAGACAGACAATTATTCATGTATACATACACACCTACAGCCAATTTAGAGTCACCAATTAATCACACCCCAGGCATGTCTTCACTGTGGGAGGAAGCCGGAGTACCCGGAGAGAACCCATGCAAGCACAGGGAAAACTCCACAAAGAAAGGCTCCAGCTGGCTCATGTATTTGAACGCAATACTGTGAGCTAACACTTAAATGTAAAACTCATATATTTCTATACTGTGTGAGCCATCCAGATTTCCATCTTACAGGGCCCTACGTGCTTACAGCTTCTTTGCTTGTCACTTTATTGGTCTAACAGAATTATAGTTCTTCGGTTATTCCTCCATTGGCTCAAACTGCTGGGAGACATCCCATAATCCTCTATGCACCTCTCCTCTATTTTATATGTGTTTCATCTTTAATACCTGCTAGTAATTAATTAATTTTCAAAGAGAAGCAGAGGCTAAGCAAGCAGTTTGGGTGGCAGTACACTGTGCACAAAAAGACCCAAGAGATTTCTAAAAGTGGGTGTGGAATTCATCTTGCTCACCCAACAATACCACAAAACAAGGTGGAAGGAAATTTGGTGAACTTGGGAGGCTAACTGCCAACAGGAGAACAGTAGTATGCTGTGCATGTTTGACAAAGGACAAAGGAACAAAAGTATTACATTACTTTTCTTCTTATCTTGTGTGTCAAACTTTTCTGGTAGTGTTTTAGTTCCAGTTTTTGTGACTACCATGCACTTTAAATAAATGATGGCTATACCTCCTAGGTCTGAAAAAGTGAAGTCATACAGCCAGCTATGACTGACAAGTGACTGGCACGTTTGCTATTGTATGAGCCTGCGGTGTCCTTAGTTTCTCTGGCAGAACCATCGCTCGCTCATCATAAGAGACAGGGCTGGTGGGCTTGGGACAGAGAGCAGGGATGCTTCCAAAAGTTTTCCCCATGGTCCTGCTGTAGTATGATGCTGTTGTAGCATGTTATACTAGAAAACTGCATTCTTACTGGACCACAAACATTTGTTTTAACAAATGCAAATCTGCACTTTGATTGCTATATCTCTTAAACTGTTGCTGATATATTAGGGTTTTTAGTGTGTTGAATACTAATACTTGCTAATTAGCCTAAAACATTAAGTACAGACATTGCCGATGGGTAAATCATTCATTTTTTAAGTTGAAGTTCATAAATCACAACAGCAGTAAAAGGTCTAATTACTTATTTGTAAGAATAAATGTCAAAAGTGAAACCAAAAATAGTTTGGTTTCACTTGCTGAGGATTTGATCTGAAGCAAATTCAACTACATGACATCGATATATTTCAACCTTATGCACATAGTGACCTACACTGTGAGCCACATTGACTTTGAGTAAAAATGTTACACTAGTTAGCAACTTATGGCAAATGTTTCTTTTTTAAAATGCATGTGATTGTAGTATATTTGAGTCCCTTAGAAATAAGTCCCAAGATAATTTGTTTTATGAACTCCAGTATTGTGAAGTCTAGTAGATATATCTTTTTGTACAGATTGTGATCAGCCTACCTGTGCTTCATTTTTTTCTTAAGGAAGTACAGGAGATCGTCTGTCGTATAAAAGATTTAATTCGCTTCAGCAGTTGAAGTTACAAGTTACAGCGCTGGACCTCGATGTGAAATCAGCGGCCTGCGTCGCACAAAGGATGAGCGTCAGAGTGGGCAATACTGTTTTATACTACAACAAAAACAAGTATTATTATGACTATTTTCTTCTAGGAAGTGACGTGGCAGTCCTGGAATCTCCCTGCAGATCTTCTCCTCTCTCCTGTCCTCATCTCGTATCTGCTCCTCTTCCTGGAAAACACAGAGAAAAAACACCTCACTTGCCTAGCCCTGATTATTAATATTATCCAGTAATTCTAAGCCTGTTATTTTCTACTCATTATCCAAGTTCGGGACATTCTGTTCGGACTCCCTTGGCCCAGAAGTATAGTAGTTTCATTCAACTGTACTGTTCAAACTGAAAGAAAAAACAAATAAATAAAAACATATATATAAATACAGAAAAATAGAAGAGGAGACACAAAAGCTACACAACTGACAATTAAAAGTTAGATAGTAAAGATGTGTCTTCAGACGGGTTTTAAAAATGTCAAGTGTTAGAGAGGTCCTCATTTGAAGAAGCAGGGTGTTCCCCAAGTTTAGGTGTAACAACCGCAAAGGCTTGGTCTCCTCTGTGTTTTATTCTGCTTTTAGGAACAGCCAGAAGCAACCGATCAGCTGACCTTAGAGTTCTGCTTGGAGTGTGTTAGTTAAAATTTCAGTGAGGTAAGCAGGAGCTAATTCACTAAAAGACTTGAAAAAAAATATTTAAATCAATTCTAGAATATACTGGGAGCCAGTGTAAACTAGCCCAGACTGGGAAATATGGTTACGTTTACATGTGCATGTCAAAAGTTGGTTGAATATGAGAGAGCAGAGCCTGGCTGATACCAAAATAAAGACTATTACAGTAGTCAAGCCTGAATGAAATAAATGCATCAGTTACTTTCAGCAGATGACAAAACATTCTTAATTTTTGCAACGGCCCTCAGCTGGAAGATTCTGGCTTTTACAACTGATTTTATTTGTTTCTCAATCAAAGATCACCCTCAAATATTTTGCAAAGGGAGTTTTTGAGTTTTCCAAAGGCCCAAGGTCACCCTTAAGAGAAGAACGAGGGTCAAAACGTCCAAATAGTACAACCTTTGTTTTTTTTTTTTGTTTTTTTTTTTTTTTTTTCAAAAAGGACAACCTTTGTTTTTTAATTGTTCACATTCAAAACATTTTATGCCAACCATGATGTTATGTTGTGAAGGCAGTCCGGCAAAACCTGTAGAGGCTGTAGAATCCTTTTTAAGAAGAAAGTAGATTTGTGAATCATCAACATAACAGTGAAATAAGATTCCATATTTTCTGAAAATTGAAGCTAATTGGAGCATGTAAAGGGAAAGAGTACAGGGCCAAGGATAGAACCTTGAGGGACCCCACATGTAGGGGGGCAGATGTGGACGAAGAGCCACCAAACTTAACAGAAAAACTTAAATAGGAACTAAACCATTCAAGGGCAGTTCCTTTAATACCTGCGCAGCTCTCCATTCTCCATTCTCTAGAATACCATGATCCACTGTATCAAATGTACCGCTCGGGTCTCAGGAGTTAGGACTTTGCATGCAGCATTTTACATTTCATTTATCAAATGCAACTTCCTGAACAGTTTTTAGCTTTGCAAATAATCACTCATCTTCCTCCTCTCGCCTGTATTTTTTAGAACTTTCTCAATCTCTGAAAATGTCACATATTAACATTTTCCCCATCATAAATAAATGTAGAATGTTTTTGTTGTGGTTGCAACTGTGGTTACAACTGAAAGGTGTAAGGATGACCATATGATGTAATTTTTTAACTATGGAGCAAATATATCCATGTGGTAGATATCTTCTTCTTAAAAATGAGTTTTTCCTTCCCACCTTCACAAAGTGCTTGCTCATAGTGGGTCGCTTGATTGTTGGGGTTTTCCCTTGAATAATGTAGGGTCTTTACAGTATAAAGGGCCTTGTGGTGACTGTTGTCGTGATTCAGTGCTACAGAAATGAACCTGAGTTGAATTGAGCTGACTGAATGCAGCACCTGTGTTAGATAAGAATGCACCTGATGCAGAGGAATCAGCTCTGCATCATGTTACAACACCTGCACCTGTGAGATTAGAGGAAGCCAGGTGCACCACCTCACATGTCTCAGACATTTTGGTATGTAAATGAGGGGAGAGTATGAGTCTGATAAAGAAACAGAGGCACTCTTGTGCACAGCAAAAGCTGAGTCTGAGGTCTGAGGTGATTTAGTTCCTCTAGGTGCTATTGTTTATTATAACAGCTGGATTGGTGGTTTCCTAATTACTGGAAGAAAACTTTATTCATTATTTATGAAGTTTGATGTGCAAACAAAGAACTCTATTTTCATTTGCATTTTTATTTGGTCTATAAAGCCAAGGATGTGTGTGTATGTGTAATCACTACGTGCATTTTTTGTTCTTGCATTCAATTTCAAGTCTGAAGGATGTTGTTTCTGAATATTAAATCACATCGAGTTTGTGAATACTTACTTAATCCATACAAGAAAAGTTTTACATGGCACTGAAAGTGGATCCAGGAAGGAGCTTAGCTCAGAGGAACTTTGGGTACAAAGGCTTTCAGGATTAGATGTGACATGAAGATGTTGTTTTCAAGGACCTGTCACACAAAGCAGGATTAGTGTGTTACCAAAGTTAAGTTAGGCTTATCCATGGCTTTTCTGTCTCGTAACAATGACACAGTTTGAAGCTAAACTAACTTGCTTAGGCTGTGTGAACCAAATTGTTAAAATGCTGTGAACTCTTTGAAGCAAAAAAAATTCAGACTGTACAAAACAAGGGAGGTGATTATTTAATGTCACGTTTCTTTCTCTTTTTTTACAATTGAAAAAGAGCCATGCTAGTTGAGTATATTTACAGAATAAACTTCATTGTTGCACATTAAGTGTGCTGATATTTCTCCACTGGAGTCTTGAGAGTGACTGAAGGAATACATCAGCTCAGCCTTTGAGGGACACAGAGCAAAGCAAACTTTGTGAATTGAAAATCCCCCGCTGCCTCAGTGTGAAGACATCATACTGTATTAATGAAAAAAATCCCCATGGTGCTTTAATGACCTGACAGTGATAAGCCTATTTTTTTAACACATGCAGTTTTCCTCCTGTTCTCTTTTTGGAGCCTGGCAGCAGCCGCATCTACTTTTTACATTTAAAGATTTGTTATGCTAGTTTATATACACTTTGATCACTATTTATTCTTCTTTAAAGACAGAGTTCCTTATCCACTTCTTCTCTGTGTGTCCTAGTTTTACTGCCTTTTTAACTGCTTTCTGATATAACAAAAAAACAATATTATTTTGTAAGATGACTGCATGCTTCTTTGTTCCATAAAACGTGTGTTGTTCTTGCCTTTCTACAGATCTGTGCTTCAGTGCATGAAAGAGGAGCATTTGTTGCATCCATTTGTCCTGTGCTGCCTAGATTGATTGGGTTTCATTAGAGAGTATACATTAAAAGCTATTTCTTTTATACCATATGAGAAATGATTTGATTTCAAGCACATGTTCGTAGTCGAGAATTTTCACCTTAGATCTGTGGTGTATAAATAACAGCCTCAAATCAAGACTCGCACAAACAGGGTTTTAAATTTCAAATGTAAGAAAGAGATATGCCAACATATCAAAACAAAACGGCAACAAGAAGGGTGCAGTCAAATCTTTTGAGTATTACCACAACTGCAACAGCAAAGTGTTTTAAAAGCACCAAGAATTCCAGTACAGAAACCAGTATGATAAGTCTACAGTGCATAAAAAATGTATATTGTTATATTGGTAACAAAAATACTTGTACTAAATTATTTTGATTAAAAAACTTGACATTCTCTGTTGAAAACTACAGCTGGGTCAAAATGCATCACTTCACAACCAAGGGTTTTTCACTCTATTAGCTTTATGTTAGCACTGCACCTTCCCAGATGGTTAAAGTTGGTGTTTGCAGCAGTAGATAACTGTTTCTGGTTTAATCATAGTTTGCTTTTCATAGTTACCTTCTTGCCCGTTCACATAACATACACTGTGATACAGCAGTAAAGAAAAATACCATATATAATGTCAGGTTAAGTCAAGAAAACATTACTCAAGTTATCTTCTTACCTTTTAGTGCAGTAGATATTACTCAGTAAGTGCTAATCTTTCCTATTGTTTACTTGGGATGATATGCTTTTTGTTTGTCGCTCCAGGCTTTTTTTTATGTTTACCTGACCTTTCTCTCTGACCAGCTATAACAGCACCCTGTCTGTGTTCAGAGATCTCCTGATTTACAAATTAGGCTCTGAGCTTTTCTTTCCTGATTAAGAAAACAGAAGCTACTGCAGTGCGGACTACCGCTGTGCCTCCCTCTATGTAGCGGGAGAACTTGTGAGTGGGATGCAGAGGAAGAGTGGGAGCTGAAGCTGGAAAGTAATTTGTGGATTCAAAGATTTGCACATACTGAATCAGGCAAAGGTGCAGACTTACACTGAAGCCCTTGTATAACTCAATATGTAATTCTGAAGAACCGGCAACCAAAGCTGCTGGAGGCAGATTAAATGCAGAGCTGAGTGAGGCTGGTTGTTTGAAAGTAAGGAGGTTATGAACTCTAGGCACAAGGGAACAAGGTGCTACTTCACTTAGAAGAAAGACTTAACTTACTCAGAAGTGGTCATATCGACAGCATCACAGCCACGTAGGTGGAATGAAAAATCTGGTCACGTAGAAACAAACACACACAGAAACATACACACTACTCCAAAAAGCATGTGAAATTCTGGTTTAATGTTACAATTGCCCTCTAAAACTAAACAGGAGAAAAAAATAGAGCTTACTAGAAACAAAATAGCTGCATAAAACCTAGGGTTTCCAGATTCAGAAGCAGTACTGTCAAAGAAAGATAATATAAAGATGTACCAAAAAAACTACTGAATTAGTGAAAATATAAAATGAATGTGTGACCTGGTGTTCTTCCTTGATGGACAGGGGCAGCTGGAGCATGAGTGTGCAGATTTAAAATTCTGTGGGTGGTGGAATTAATAGAGTTGGTAGGTTGTGGCTCCTTGCCAGTTTTGCTGTGATATTTATGTGTGAAAATCTGGAGGAACATCATTCTGGCTTATGTTAGATGGTAACAGCTCTCTAGCCACTGGAAACTTTAAATTTATTAAAAGTATATATTAAATCAGTCTTACATCTATGTTACATTACAAATAAAAGTTTCGTTTTTCAAGTTATTTTAAAACAGAAGTAAACTAGCACTTGAACAACGTAAAGTTAGTTTTACATTACCCTTATTTCCTTCTTCTCATTGGTGTTATCCAGCTCCTATTCTATGGTGCTAAGAGATGAAATAAATAATTCATCCATTCTCTTATCCTTTTCAGGGTCATGGGGGGTGAGAGGCAGGGTACAACCTGGACAAGACACCAGGCTAACACATAGAGACAGACAACCATTCATACCTATGGGCAATTTAGTTACCAATTAATCTGCCCCACTAACTGTATGTCTTTGGACTGTGGGAAGAAGCCAGAGTACCCAAAGAGAACCCATGTAAACATGGGGAGAACTTGCAACATACAACTCCACACAGAAAGACCCCGACTGGATGGTGCAATTGAACTCAGGGCCTTCTTGCTGTGAGGCAACAGTGCTAACCACCGTGCTACCCTAAATGAATAATATTTATTTAAATAAATAGTATTAATTAAAAAAAATAACAATAATAATGAAGCATCACAACTTTAAGATGGTTTTGGCTGCACTAATTGGATTGCTGGTAGAAGTCTTACCCTTCTTACTTATATTACTTGGGCTTCCAAAGTTTTCTGGTTGCTTCTTGGAGCTAGCCTTACATTGTCTAAGCCTTTGCGTAGCATTTGTTTGTTTGTAACTTATAATAACTGATTAAACTTGTTTCTTGTTGCAGTTAAAGGAGTATTGCGATCTCCACACACTCATGTTCTGTTTTCTGCCCCAGTTTTTCATGTCACAGTCCAGGAACCGATGACTGACCTCTGGAGGCCAAATTTTGTGGATTGCCATGTAACCAGTGGACGTCACAGCGAATGAGATGAGCCGTGTGGGGAAAAATAAAGGAGGATCCAAGTGCAGACACTCGCTGAGTTGTGAAGGTGGTTTATTGAAAATAAAGCACAAGGTGAAAAATGGCAAAACCGAACAAAAGCTAAACTATACTGGGTCAAACTAAACTACAAAACAGCAAACCTGAACACGAACATGAAGGCGGACGGCAGGGTAAACACACAGTAGATTCATAGTTGAAACATGGGAGGTTAACAGATGGACCAGTGACTACAACATAAGAAGACACGACTTAAATACACACAGAAGAACACAGGGAGATTACGCACAGGTGGGGAACACAGCTGGAAGTAATTGACGAGACGAGACAAGGGAGGCAAAACTGAATACACTCACATGAGACACAGACCTTCACAATAAAACAGGAAACAAGAAACAATTCACAAGGACGCAGACTTGACACTGAACTAAACTTACACTAAACACGAGACACAAAACCTCAGAACTAACCCCTCAACAAGAATAAACTGAAACACAGATTTATAATGATAATCAACAAGGCACAAGAGAATCAGAAAATAATCCATAATGCAAAATTAAACCAAAACATAAGAAACTCAAAATGCTGGGTCAAAATGACCCAGAACCGTGACAGTGGATATCTGAATCAAAATTTCCTGTATTGTTTGTTGATACTAATGCATGGTATCAACCATTTCATAAACTTCTGAAATGTCACAATTGTCATGATCTGGGTGTGCATCTGGTGTCTTTCCACTGCCTTCCTGTGTCTGCCTTGTGGGCGGAGCCTTGATTCCTCACCTGTTCTGCTTACCTGCTATCCATTGACAGCAATCAGGCAGATTGTACTTAAGACCAGCTCTGTCATCCTTTTGTTCAGCTACCTCATGGCAGTAACCAGGCCTCATTCCGTCATTTCCATGTTTATGGTGCTTACTTAACTTGATCTCTTTGTGCCTTCTGTGACCTCATCAAGTCACCGCATAGCTCACCTGCAGCTACAATCTAGATGCTGGTTTCCACAACACGATCCTCTGCTTCACTCTGCAACTCGTTCGCTGGAACCTAAAGAACTCACCACTCTCACATGACTGTCCTCCTGGCGACCGTCTTGTTAGGACTATGGTTGAAGTTTTGTCCACTTGTCAGGTCTATTATTGAAAATATTCAGTTAAGTGAGTAATCATCAATAATTATGTAATGATTTATAATATATGATGTAATATAAGCCCAGCAATTGCATCAATCAGAAAATGAGTGTTACTAAAATTGAAGTGCAGTACAGATAGCCTGCTGTTTATATACAGGTTGCATAAAACCATTCGTGACTCCAGTGAGCTCCATGAACTCTGATGAATTGCCTCAAGTGATGTCAGTTATCATTGGTTGTTGCTGAAGACTACACATTTCAAAATGAAAAACAGTCTGGGGGAGTGGAGATAGACAGATGTGAGCTCAACAGACCTCCGTAGCCCTGCCATAATCTCTGCTTGAGGCTACATTAGCCGTCACGAGCGTACCATACCAAATATATAACCGAACTGTTGGTGACTGAACCACAGTGTAACATAGATTCAAGGTTTTACAAGTAAAAAGAATATATGGAACAAAAAAGGTGAAAGTGTCCATTGTAATGACAACGTTGTAGGAGTGCAATGCTACTGTAAATGAGTGAAGTCCTCTTGTAAGGTGTATTCAAACAGCAAGCTTTTATGGCTTCTGCTTCCATTGCTTCCACTGTAAACACAAAGGCAGGGGGAGAACAGATGAGTTTTTCATATTTTAACTTTTTAAATGGAAGCTAGCTGGAACCTGATGATGGGGCACCATCAGCTTCAAAGTTTGGTGATCCGACTACTCTCTGCAAACACCTTTGAAGCCCTCTGTTCAAAGCCACATTTTTTTGCCAAATCTGCTTAATCAAAAATGCTTTTCATCAGGTTAATTGCTCAGCAGCCCCCCGAGCTATCACATCATGAATGTTTCTTTGGCTTTCAGTAAGCTTTTCACCAGGAAGTAGCAGCATGTTCAGTCACCTTTTGGGGAAAGATCCATTGCAACATATTGATTCAGCCAGTGAATAATGAACAGTTCTGCAGGAGTATTACTTCATTTTAAATAATTAGTCATGCAGGCACTAAACATCAAGTTAGATTTTGCTTTAAACTGATTCAGTAATGTATAAATCTTTGCAAGTGCTCAACATCCAATTTCTCTGACCTCTTGCTTCGTTCGTGTGCTCAGATGATCGCATTTTTCTTGCTGTCTCAAGGATCAAGAAGAAAAATAAGGAGGCAGCGGAGTATTTTTCTGCCAAGCTCAATGACTTTGGAGCCCACTTCCGTTAGCTAATTCTTCAAAACTGAAAAACTTCAAACCTCAAACTCAAATGCAATCCATTTCACTGTCACATAAACCTGTCTAGCTTCTGGTTGACATTCTCCTCCCTTTCACTCTCTTTCCTTTCCTTCTTCTACACCCGGCATTAATACAGCCACTGACTGCTGAGAGCCAAATCTTTGGCTGCATCATTACAGTCACAGGCTGTCTGCTGTCTGTATGACAGTGTGTGTTGCTTATACAAGGCTCCCTGAGTGTGTGGGGCCTGCTAAGTGTGCCAGAGTGTGTTCAGCTGTCTACTTGTCTTTCTTCCCTTTTAGGCACCTGCTGCATTTCGCTGGTTTAATGTGGCAGTGATAGCACTTGTCTCCTTCTACCTCATTACCTTCTCATCGGCCTGTCTTATTTTCTGGTATAATTTTCAGCATCCAGTAGTGTTTTATTGTAGCATCTGTTGCAACCATGCACTCAACTGGAGCTTGGATATTGTGGCAATGGATCTTAACCATGTGGCTACAGCAGGAGAGAGCTCACATGCATAGCTGAATAATAAAAACATCATGAACAATTTCTGTGGAGATGGGCTATGATTCCTTGACAGGTCTGATCAGAACGGTGCCTATTTGCAAAAAAGTATTCTCAAAAAGATCAACTGGAAGAAGACCCTGTGACAGATGCAGCAAGACTCTGCAAGGATTATACATCCCATCTGGTCTCGGCATGTCTGAGGATTTATCTGAAAATTTTAGCATGTGGCTTTTGACAAAGAGGTCTAGGCTACCTTAATCATGCTGCTGCCTCCATGACCTTTACCCAGATAAGCATAATACGCTAAAAGAATGCATTATGCCTCAGATGAGAAAGTTTCAAGGATGTCATGTCAGTACTGTCTTTATGTCTGGTGGGGAAAACTTTTTAAACAGGGAGATTATTTCACCAACAATTTGAGCTTAGAGTTGTTTCCTTTAAAATGGTGAATGGGGTCATAGTGGAGAGGGGGTGTCATATAGAAGCTTTCAGATGATGAATTAGAATCAGTCATACTAGTAGTTTCTTTCTTTGAAAAACATATTTTATTATTATATGTTTTTGTATTAAAAACATTGCACATTTGAACAGCTACTAGATGCCATAAGCTCTGTCTTTGCATTTCATGCATTCACGTTATTGACATATGTAACAACTGTTGGAATGTTTGAAATCTGAATGAGTTTTATTGACCAAGTATGTGTACACATACCAGGAAATGGGCTCCAAAGACGACACTGACAACATCAACATGACAAAGGCAGCAACAACACATATAGCATATTTATTTGTCATGAGAGTTGTAATCATTTTAAGTTCCATGCTGCGGGTTTTGTTTTGATTTTATAATTATTCAAGTCTCCCCAGTATTTTCCTGTCTCTGTTCCCTTTGTCTCATTTATGTGCTTTGCTTTTGTTCACTGTTGTTGCTGTCATGTTTAGTGTGAATCGTCTTGCTGCATTGCTTAGTACACAGTTAGGCCCAAAATTATTCATATCCCAGTTGATTTTTTTTTTTGACAGATCAAAGGTATTCTTGTGGAATATCATAAGTAGGTGACATAAGGCTGTAAGAAATACAGTCAGATACAGTTTTAGTTTATTTAATATCTTTTAGTGTTTTATTTGACAGAATCGCACTCTATCAAATAAATTGTCCCTAAGACAGTTGTTGACCCACTGTTGATCAGGTCTTAAAAATCTGGGACTCTCAACAATTGCTCTTAGAACTGAAGAAGCTTCTTGGATGAAAGGTGAAACGTCTTCAAGAAACTTAAAGAAGTCCAGTTGCTTTTCTTTTTAAGCTCCTTAGAGTACCATGACCCTAATGGCTGAGAACCTTCACCGACATTAAAGGCTTCACTTTTTTCACCAAACAAAAGCAATATCTCTGTGCTTAAAGAGCTCCATCTGATAATCAAAACTTTAGCTCTCCATCCAGTCTATATACATTAATCCACACCACTATCATTTACTGTATGGCTTTTATAATCTGGATAGAGTGGTTCAAAACTGCCTCAAGTTACCAATTCCATCCCCATTTGCAATAGAAAGCATGTGGCATCTGCTGTGCACGTAAATATAAAGACCTGCGAGGAAGGCTGGAAAAAACTTCACAATATTAATGAGTAGTTTGATAGGCATTATATATGAGTGTGTGGAGTACCTGCACACACAGCACTTTCAGTCCAGTAATGGCAGTTATATTCCTTCGGCAGGATAAATGACTGTCTATGATTAGGTTCTATCCTATGGAAGTGATGTAAGAGAGGAAGGTCTGGTCTGGGACTAAAAATGAGCAATGAGGCCATTTGAACTTGCACAGGGCACTCATAAGTTATTTGAAATTATTAGTGAGTGAATCAGTGGCATTTATACAGAAACTCGGTTATGGCTCTGAGGCCCAGCAGCCAGCATGATAGAAATTTGTTCACTTGAAATTTCAGTAAAGGTGTTCATGTCTTATGCTCAGCTATTTGCTGAAATAGTTGAGCATAAGACATGCCACTGCTGGAGAAAAGGTTTCAGATGTTACAGCTTGCCATTTTTGCTTGTTTGTTTACATTTTTTGTAACTTTTTAGGTCATGAACAAGCAATCTGGCATTGTAGTGAAACTCGTAGTGTTAGCCCTGTGGCAGTATCAAAGTCAGCTTTGTTGTGAGTTCTGTTGTATGTACAGAAGATACACAGGATTGAAATACTATTCCCCCAACCCACTGTGGGAGCAGCAAATGACTTAAATATATATATGTGTGTTTGTGCATTTAAAAAGTATTAAAGTCTACATATGTTGTGGCAGTATATATACATTATAGTGCAAAAAAGCTAAACAAAACAGCAAAACAAAGATCATTGTGACATGTATTAATACAGCAGCAGTCCTTTTTTTGTAGAGTGGCTGGTGCTGGGTGTGAGTGTATGATGTGTGTTTCTGTGTTTATTACAGTTCAGCCTTTTTTTAGGAGCAAAGGGGAGATGAGGTAAAGAGGGGAGAGAGTTCAGCTTCCTGACAAGCTGGTGGATGAAGCTGTTGTGCAGTCTGGTGGAGGAGCCACAGAGGCGCCCCTGACTTCTCCCCAAGGACAGGAGACTGAAGAAGCTGTGTGAAGGGTGGGTGGAGCTGCCCACGATGCTGAAGGCTTTGCTGATTTAGGCGGTTGTTGTAAATTTCCAGGAGGAAGGAGAGTGAGGCACCAGTGATCTTTCGTGCTCCATTTACTAGGCACTGCAGGGTTTTGCGGTTGGGGGCAATGGAGTTTCCAAACCACACAGCGATGCAGCTGGTTACATGATGGGCACTGGGACTCTTGTTTGCAGAGCAAGCAAAGGCATTGTTGTAAGTGGCTAGTGATGCGTTGTTCGTCCAGGAGAGGTCCTCTGTGATGTGAAAACCCAGAAATTCGGTGCTGCTTAGTTTTTCCACAGAAAAGCCATTGATCATCCCTGCATCCCTAGTCAGTTGCCTCACCCTGCTCCTCTAGCTTGTTTCATTATCATTATTGTTGTGACCCATCACTGTTGTGTCATCTGCAAACTTGATGAAGAGGTTGGAGCAGCATTCAGGTCCGCAGAGCAGTATATCAATCAACCAATTACAAAGGAAGTTATTCAGGCCGATTGTTTTAGTTTGTGTATTAACCGTTGAGAGATGGTTGTGTTGAATGCTGAGCTAAATTCTATGCAGAACATTATCACATAAAAGTTTGTTGTGTCCTGATAGCTAAGTGGAAGGCAAAGGAAAATTGGTGTTTGATCGATTTACAAACTGATTGCACTCCAGGGAGGGAGTGAAGATGGATTTGATATATTCATTGATAACATAGCATAGCATTTCAAAACACATCATAATGATGGGAGTCAGTGCAATAGGGTGGTATTCATTGAAGCAGGACTGGGATGCTGTCTTTAGTACTGGTGTAATAGCAGTGGTAACTATTCGTGAAGAGTTCGTGAAGATGTCTGTATCTCTGCAGTCTGTCAACACGCATCTAGGTATGTTGTTTGTCCAGGATGCTTGTGAGAGAGATGTCTTCATTCTGGCTGGTGACAGGCACACAACCTGGTTGCTAAGTGGGGGTAGAGCCTTATGTGCATTTGTGGTGTTTTGTCATTCAAAACATGCAGAAAAGGTGTGAGATGTCACTGTCACAGGTCTGTGAAAAATGCTGATTCTTAGGTCTTGTGCTATAGCTATACATTTACTAAAGGCACAGCGAGTCCAACCTATTGTCTCATAATGTAAAAGATAAAAAAAATATATATAAATATAAATAAAACTTCCTAGCCAGCGTTGCGCTATCTATACGAGGTTAATGGAAATTGGCCTAACAGTTTTTGGATAACCCTGCTGACAGTCAGACAGAAGAATGAACAAACACCAGTAAAAACATTACTTTCTTGGCAGAGATATAAAAGAATGAGCCAAAAAAAAGCAGCATTGCAGACCAGACAATTAAAATAGTGAGCTGAAACATGACCTGAGGGGAACTGCAGGGTTTGGAAGATACCATAATTACTTTTGTTAGTACAAGAAACCCGTCTAACATAGAAATAAAAGTGATGCAGTCCATTTTAAAATACTAACGTGGTCTAAGATTTTATATAAGTCTTACATACCTCACAATGTATGCAAGTCTGAAATATGAAAAAAAGAGCATTAATTATTTTGTGTTTAAATGGCACATTTTTCTGTCTAATTTTCTGTCAGCCGAATGTAATGAAACCTGATGAAGAAATGGGGCACGGGCAGAGGAAAAAACCCATTAAATTTTGGTGCTGATCCAAATCACTTTCTTTAAAAATTGCAAAAAGGGCAATGGCCTTGGCAAATGATGCGCTCTCCCATCTTGCCTGGGGCTAAATTACTGATCTTGATAATCTGGAAGTAAAAATGGATTCAAAATAAGCTGCAGTGCATTAAAATTAATTCAGTGTCATGATAAAAGACAAAAGGGGGTCTTTAAAAAAGATCTCTATGATGCCTGGGTTTGTTTATCAGAAAGACTTTCTTTGTAAAGGTTTGTCTTTCACTTTATTTTTAATTGGCTCTCTTTCACTCTCCCTTTGACCTCCTATGACACCCTCGAATAATTCCAATTAATGCAAATGCTCTCAGGGGAAGGTCTAATTACTTTTCTGCTGCCACTGCTCTGATGATGGGTGCATTCCCATGGGGTTTTACCTCCAGTAAATAAGAACACCAACCACGGTCTTAACTTCCTCCTTCAGTCATCTAGATGGTTTCTTTAGCATATTCTGTGGCATTCCTCTCCCCAGTGACTAGCACTTGTTTGCAGGCAGCACCTCCACCCTGAGGCATCACTTACTTGTTTCCCGTGTGAGATCTCTGCTGTGGGATCGTCTACAAAACAAAATAACAATGTTCATCTGGAGCTATGCTTGTCTTTTTCCTGTATTCACCCCAGTGTTTTCTTGGTTTGTATTGCATCCTTGTTGTTACATCTATGCCCTCGGGCGCATTATTTAAAAGAGAAACAATGTGCCTGAATCTGCACCAACTAAGCAATCTGATTTACTGTGAGTATCTCAGGAGTGTTTGTCAAATAGGTGTTTACTATGTAAAAAATCTGTTTAAAATAAAAATTTGTGTTAATGGATTAGTTACTATCAGTTGACAATAAAAATGGTTGTAATTGTCATTTTTGAATCAACATTTAGAATATGATATAGATTTACATTATGACCAACTAAACCTCAACAGGGTTATTTTAGACAGCTACCATTACAGTTCCAGAAAAGACACAAAAGAAATATAACAGAATATGTTTTGCAAAATGCAAATAATATTTAGATGAAATGAGGAACAGAAATGTTTTTGCAGAATTATTTAAGACGATATATCACAGTTTCACAATTTAACTACCATTTGGCGAATGTGTTGGAAGTGTTTGAAAACTACTGGCAACTGCTGCAACCTACTAGCAACCAAAGCATTTGCAAGGTTTTCAGTTCAGCTCCATATACCTCTTTGTGACCTGTTTCAGATTCGTGACTGCCAACAAACTCCAGGAAACACTCACCAACTGGTTGCAGAATACACATTTTTCCTAGCAACCAGCAATAGCCGGGGAGCCACTGTCTGGCCTTTAGGCCAGAAAGAATGTGGCTTTAGCAATCGATTTCACACCAAATAGTCAGGGAATACACATTTTCCATAGTGGTTTCCAGATGGTTAACATCTTTAGACCTGTGTTACTGAGTGCAAAATGCTAACAAACTCTATAAGTGCATTCAGTTGGGAATACAAGTTTACATTGACCTTTATAAAATGTAATTTCTGCTGAAAATACACTCAAAGATAATTGTTTTTCCCAAGGAATCCGAATGGAGTTGGTACATAGAGTAAAGATCATCCTTCAGCACAACCACAATCCCTGCCCCACAGTTATAAGCACCCATAAAAAGTTTTACACTAAGTCGTTAGTTTAAAAGATAAAAGTCCATTTGTGCACTTTAGGTGCTCTGATGTTTAATATTCCCAGTGATTGCAGACTGAAAATCAAATGTTAGTGATGCTTGATTTGAATTTGCTCTATATGGATATTACTCAAAACTGCAAAGCAGAGCATAAGATTCAAGATTCAAGGCAAATGTTAAAGACACTTTATGATAGGTGGAAGTTTTTGTTGGATTGGACATTTCAAAGAAGGATGAGGACAAGCTCATAAAGTTGTCACCCTTAATCTATTTTACAGAAACGTATGGTATGTGTTTCTGTATTAAGTTTGTATTTCCAAGAGAAATCTTCTGGCTGCACGGACAGACCTTCAGTCCTGCAGAGTCTGTTTGAAACACCTATCTCTTCTTTTTCAACCAGAGCAGAAGGCCCGGGGACAGATGAAAACCTGTCTGCAAGGCGCATGGAAAGATAAAAGCCTGTGTGTTTGCGCCTGCGGCTCAGTGTTTCACACAGAGCAACTTGAGGCCCAAGCACCAAACACAATGGTCATTATCCAACGAAAAAGCTCAATAGCTCAATTAGATGTGATTTTTATACATTAAACTCGTGTTTTCACTCAGGTGCATCACATCAGGGGGTGGACAGAATGACATCAACACCTGCAGAACATAATGCAATCAAATTCAGCAACAAAAGCACACAACTACAACCCCAGGCATTAATCAACAGCTCCAGCAGCCTCGACAGAAAAGCTTCACAAAGCAGTATTCACTTTATCCCAGAGTTATATTGTGTTGTACGTGGTTTTGTTTCATTCTGTCCTTGCTCGATAGATGTGAACATCAACTAAAACAATACACAGATGAACAGCAATTACAGAAACAGCCATGATGAAGAGCCCAATCACTACTTTTGTTTGGGCTGATTTGAACTTGTATGCAATTTTGTTCTGTACTACACTGATGTCTTCTTCTTGGATTCATATAATGTGGAGTCATGCAGCGTTTACTCGCATGCACGTCTCTCCGACTGGCAGCAATCAAAATGTTTCCTTTATGTTGCTCCATAATTATGTTGATTGTTTCTTGCTCTGACTTTTCTTGCAGTTCCTCTTCATTCACTGAATTTTTACTCTCTTTCTCTCTTTGTGCTCTTCGTTGTTCCAATGTGTGTGCACTGGAGAGCGTGCGTCCTTCTTTAGCCTTTCAAAATCAAAAGGAAAGATAAGCAGAAGTCCAAAGACTGAAGAATGGATCAAACATTTTAATTATCTGCTGAAAAAATGAATGGCCAACAGGAGTGCGTCAGCCTTACTGCCTAAAATGGCCTCATTATCTCTAAAGCCAAGGTGTGTAATTACATTAATTAATACTAACTTTGTATTTAGTGTAATTTCAAGTAGGAGTAGTAGGAGTAGTTTATGACAATATGCCAAGACGTCTGTAGTCTTTTTTTATGAAGTTAGAGACTCCCAATATCTCAGTGTGATGTGTAATTAATGGAGTGATGACTTTTTACAGCCATCAGTTCAGCCATCCGGGAGGGGCTCAGAGTAGAGTCGCTGCTCCTCCACATCGAAAGGAGCCAGCTGAGGTGGTTTGGGCATCTGACAAGGATGCCTCCTGGGCGCCTCCTGGGTGAGGTGTTCCGGGCATGTCCCACCGGGAGGAGGCCCCGGGGCAGACCCAGGACACGCTGGAGAGATTATATCTCTCGGCTGGCCTGGGAATGCCTTGGTGTTCCCCCGGATAAGCTAGAGGAGGTGGCTGGGGAGAGGGAGGTCTGGGCTTCTCTGCTTAGGCTGCTGCCCCCACGACCCAGCCCCGGATAAAGCGGAAGAAGATGGATGGATGGATGGATGGATGACTTTTTACACTTGTTCACTTGCTTTTAGTGTCTGTTTAATTTAATTACACCTGAACAGTGATGCAGCTACTTCACGTGTCTTTGTAGGTTCTCAGTCATCCAGGTCATGGGACTCTCCACCCTTGGCTGAGAGGTGAAATGTCTTCTTTGCCATCTTTTCAAGCTCTTACAATTACTTCATTTGCCAAAGCTGTAATAACTACAAACTGATTAAAGCAATAGAATGGCTTGTGATTTACATCTTCACACACAACTCTAGTTTTTAGTTATGTTAACCTTTTAAAGTGAAGCTGAATGATAGTGTAACTCTGTCTGTCAATCCATGTTCACTTTCATCCACCTTTCTACTTTGTTAAATGGTTGTATAACAAAGTGGAAGGGTGGTGTGAGAGGTCCCTGGTCCATCACAGGGCTAACAGAAAGAGATGCTCACAACCACAGACCCCACACAGAAAGCCTGGATTTTCTTTTTAACTGCTGTCCACCCTGAAGTGGTTCAGTTACAGCTAGGAGTACCTAAAAGAAAGACAGAGGCAGGTAATATGTTAATTATTTTTCATCAAGCTGGTAACAGTGTGTCTCTTCTGTTAACTGTTTTCCACTTGTCAGTGGTGGCCAGTGGTGTACAACCCTGTGACTATTAGACAGGGTGGGGCCAGGTTTCACAATGAGCTCACCCGAAACCCTGGCTGATTGTGCCCCACACCCGTTTTCACACCTTGTACTTGATCATTTTCAGTGTTATTTTGAAGTACATAACACTGACCTATGAATCATTTAAGGATATAAACAGCACCTAGGTCAGGGGATGTATCAGTGTTGTGTTTACACATAAAAGAAAATGTAGCAAAGAACCAGTTTTAAATTGTATCTTTAGACACATGTAGTTTGCTCGCATTCTTCAGTTGAATGTATGGAAAATGCCAAAGATTACGCAGTTTAGCATTTTTGCACTAATAAGGTGATTCCCAAAGATATATTAGCTGAAAACTTGGCATATCTTGTCATGGCGTGCGATGTGCCTTTAAATAATTTGAAAAAACTGGACAAGTGAACTAGAAAAGAAGAGTGGCAGGCCTAAAAAAATATCTTCAGCAGATGAACAGTTTCTGGATTCGGGTCCTAATGAAATAGGAAAAAAAAATTCTAGCAACGACCTGAGGACAGAGAACCTGAGAGGTGCATCTAGGAATTCAGTTGATCGACCTACTGTTCGCTGAAGCTTTCTCAGATATCAGAGATGGTCTCAGAGAAAGGATGGCTATGAAGAAGGTGTTCTTAAAGAATAAAATAATGATAAAAGGCTGAAGGTATGCCAGAAGAACTGGAGTGTAAACAGGTCTTATGAGTGATAAATCCAGATCTGAAAACTTTGGTTCAAATTGTTGTAAGTACAGAGGAGGTCAGGAGAGAGGTACAACAGTGAGTGTCTGTATACGGTGGAGGCTCTGTCATGGTTTGGGGCTTGTCAAAATTGATGGAATTGTGAACGCAGAAAAGTAGTGTCAGATTTTAATCCATGATGCGATAGTCTGACCCTCAACACTATTGCAGGAGTGTGGGATCATTTTGACAGAGAACAGAAGAAAAGGCAGCAAACATCAAAAGAAGAGCTTTGAGCGTCCTTCAAGAAACCTGGAGAACTATACCAGAAGACTAAAAAAATTACGATACAAAGCTTGGCTATGAAAGTGCAGACTGTACTGAAACATAAAAATGATCACATCAAATATTGAAATTCTTGCCTGTCAGTAGATAATGACCTTCATGCCTGTTTTACAGACTCAGTTTTTGCCTTATGTATTGTATTTCCATGTATGTTAGCTCTGCCTATTCCTCACATTTTTTTTTAAATATAAACAATATAGGGGGCTAAAGACTTTTGCACAAGACTCCACATTTGGCCAGCTGTTATTATACCTTGTGTTTATCATAGCCTTTTATAAGTTACAAAACAATGAACAAACAGAGCAAGCAGGACTAATCCAGCTGTAGAGTCTGTGTAGTTCACAAGTTCTACAGGCTAACCACAGTTTTAATATTTGTCTCATGCATTAACAAAAACCTCAAAACTAAAAGGAGATGTGCCCAATCATGGCATTTGTCCCTTAATTATTGTAAACAAAAATACACACAATATGAAAGGAGTGGCTGATGTGTCAGCATAGGTGTAAGCAAAATAAAAAGCAGCAGATTTTAAAGGTGCAATATGCACTACTGCATGCAGGATAGACTAAGATGAAAACAGGATTCATAAATGTCAGCCCATCCTAGTCTTAGTACACTGAACATCTAAATAGCCCTCTGGGAATCCTGGATCATAAATATAATCATGACATATTGCACAATTAATGTCATACTGGTAAACATTCCCTTTCTGTCAAGTTTGTGGCAGATATATAAATGAATGATAAAAGAATGTCACTAGAGCTTATACAGTAATTTGCATGAATGAATCTAAAGAAATATTCATAACTCTGGGTTAGATAGTGTCAAGCATGTTTATCCAATACTGTTCTGCCTACTGACTGTGGTTTCAGTAGCTGTGAATCACAATATTTCTACCGATCTCTGTTTTTATGTTTTCTTTTTTAAAATGACTGGAATGGAATGCCAAACAAAAAAGTTGCTGCACATAACTGTCAAAGCTGTCTTCTCTTTTTCAGGTACTTTGTACTTGATATAAAAATAGCATGTAAATATAGCATAGCAAAAACATCAGTCTTTAGTTGTAGCTTAAAGGTTCTATGCTACACATTATTACTGTGGCAAATACTGTTATAACCATTGTTTGTATAGTTCTTTGTGACAACCAGCACAACCAGTGTTTCCACTTTGTCTCTTCAGGTGTGCAGTACAAGAACTGAAAATGGTAAAAACCCTCGTCGCCACCTAAATCCTATTGGGGGGTACATCTACAGTGACCGCTGCATCCATGTCTCGCCACTGCAAAAACAGCAAAGCTTAATGCAGAGGCAGCAACCTGCTATAGCTCGACAGCATAACCGTTAGTAACAACATACTGATTGTATGCTACAGCAGTATATCTGTGCTGCTTTATTATACTCCTTTGGGGATTTCAAAGGCCTAAGGTGTACATGTTTATGTGCAATGACACTGTTATGACACAGGGAGCTACTCTTTGCTGTTTTGAAGTACAGAAAGTATAACATGCATGAGGGTTTCTGCAGTAATTCTGCTGAAATGAGCATCTAAGCAGTGGAAGGAATTTATGTGCTGTCGTGATGTCATAATCAAGTCATCCCTAACACATGTTTCAGCAGGATGTGCAGCGCCCAGTGATTATCAAGCTGAAGCACACTGTTGCATCAGAAAAGGTAAAACGAAAACAAAAATACAACAAATCTTAAATATATAGCTCAAATAGATTTTATGCTTTCTTAAGTTACTTCCTGATTACCTCAGCACATACAGACTGTACTGGTACACTGAAAGAATTATGTTCTATAAGTGTTTCCCTGACCCTGTGATGGACTGAGGCCTGCCTGACAGGTTCCCTGTGTGACGTGGGATAGGCCACACTAAGTCCTGTCATGTTGAAGCTATACCAAACTCAAACTTCAGTGATTGTGATGTCTAAATATATTTATTAAAATAATTAATAATTACTGGCCAATTAAACTCTGTAGTGATTAAAACTGTGCTACTCGAGGCTGTATTTATTGTGAGAGTATCATCATGCACAAGAAGTAAAATAAGATTTCCATTATGTTGGACACTGGAGTCAGTTTAAAGAACTGCAGTGCTCTCCTGCACCTTTTAGTCTTTTGTAGTGCAACTGCATCCCTTACCTTGAGATCAATATCTGTCATTGCTATGCATTATTTCTCTGCTCTGAGGTAGAAATAATGATTTTCACAAGGTAAGATTCTGAAAATGGTGTCAGCAACACCTATCATGCTTGCTGTCCATTTTGAGAGCTGTAAGCACTGGTCTGGATGTAAGATATGCCATTGTAGATTACATGCATGTATATGCGTCACTGAATATGTGCTGAAGTAAATATGTCTGCACAGCATGATATGCAAGGAGTGTGCATACTGTTAGTGTTATTTTCTGTTTCTCAAGAAAATCACCTCCGCAAACATCACCTTTGAAGAAAACCCCTAATCCTGTCTTTGTTGACTTCAGGCCTGTGAAACGTTGTGGCCTAAGCTCAGTACCTGTGAGAACAAAGGTATTCGCAGACAGAAGTGTGTAGAAGTGAGAGACTACAGTCACTTAATGGATGCAGGTTTCTAAAAACTTAAAATTCTTTTAGAGCGGCAGGGAACCTAATCTCAAAAGCCAAGGTTTTCCAAAGAAAATGATTCACTTACACTCTTTAAAGATTAATAAACTGTAAAAGTGTGCATGTTAAATTGCATTTTATAGTCAAAGCGTAGATGTCAAACCATAGGCTATGACAAATTGAGTCTCAGCAAGGAACTCAGTGGGTCAAGGCATGACTACATTAGTGCCAGAAGGTTGAAATGTTATTTTCACTTGGCATATACTGGGTCTAGGCCTCTGAATGCATCCAGTATTTCAAGTTTCCTTTCAAGAGAGCAGGGACCACTTGAATGCAATGTAGATATCTAAAGGATATGCTGAGCTCAGGTACTACACTTATTAAACACGAAGAAAGTGATCAATAACTCCCATCCACTAATGGTGTATTTGATACAGGCATTTGACATAGGCTAACTGAAATAAGATAAAGCCAAAAAGCACAAACTGCTTGCATCCAGACCTACTGATGGCTTGATATATCTAATGATAAACAATATTAATAATAAAACAGCAAGGAATAGAGTGACAAATTCTAATTGATGTGGAGCGAATGTTATCAATTTTTTAAAAAAAGAAATCAACTCAGAGACGCAAATTTTACCCCAAACCAATGCTCATATCGCTTTTATTGGGAATAATAATCTAATTTAAGTGGTTCAACCAGGTCTCTGCAGGTACAGTGAAGTCCTGTATATTTTTTTGTGAATACCAGCGAGCAACAACTGTAAATGATATTATTTTTTATATAAAAATGGAAAACAAATGTCACAGTCTCATAACGGTGGTTTAACCTCCATTATTCTACTGTACAGCTTTTAAGTGAGAAAAAAGAAAGAAATTCTATACTTTCAATCTGCACAGGTATGTGTTTGATTTTTATACACAATAGTCTGACATTTCTCTGCTGAGGAGCAGGCGTTATGAATGTCTGTTATGGCTACAGCAAGCTTAACTATCATCCATTTTTAAACTATTAGATTCTGTTCTTAACTATAGAATTACACTTCACATTTCAGCCCTACGTCAAAATGAATAAACCAGTTCATTAGTTTCTTCAGCTCAAAGGTTTAACAAGACAATACTTAAATATACTTATGATATGATTTTCTCCCTTTAGTAAAGTATTTCTCTTAAGACAGTTGGTGTCAGTTGGTAATTGTTGTAGCTGAAAGACAGGATTTAGAGACTCATTAACCCCCAAAGTATTGAATAATGATTATGTTTCAACCAACAGCAGCCCTTCATGCACAAACATCACTGTAACAGAAGACAAATGAACACTTATTCACTGCTGTTGCTGTAATGTAAATAAAATTTGATGGTATTTTCATACAGTAAGAGGTTCAGTGTTTTCCTTGTTCACAAATCCCTCTGTGTTTAATGAGCCCATATTTTATTCACAATACAACATAGAAAGCATATCAGTTTTTAAAAAGAGAAAATGCACAGAAAAGAAGTTATTTTGAAATTGATGGTAGCAGCAAATATTAAAAAAGTTTAGCTGGAGGAACATTTGTCAACTTATTAGGTTAATTTGTAACAGATCAGTAACATGACTGAGTATAAAAAGAGCATCTTGGAGAAGCAGAGTTTCTTAGAATTAAAGCTGGGCAGAGTCAGAACTAACCTGACTGCAATCCAGACCTTTAACCAATTTACATCATTTAGCATGAAACAAAAAGTGAAACAAAGAAGACCCAGGACAGCAAAAATCCTTTATCAGACAAGAATGGGACAGCATTCAGCAACTGGGCTCCTCAGTTCCCAGATGTTTATGGACAGCAACACATCTCGATTTTTAAAAAATGTTTTGCTCCCATTACATTCAAATGACCTAATTGTCTTTCTTAAAAGTAAACCTTTTTTAAAAAAAATTCTCTGTGTTCCATTGTGAATAAAATCTGGATTTATGAAGTTTGCAAATCATTACACTTTGTTCTCTTTTATAGTTCGCTGTCCAAACCTTGTTGGAGTTAGAGTAATAGGAAATAAACAGAAAGCCAAAATATAAACCATCCTTTCAGCATTATTTGAAATGTTGGTTTAGGTCTTAAAGGCCTTAAAAAGTATTAAACACATTAACACATTATAGTATTAACACATTATTTTCCTCTCAGTTTAGATAAAGTGATAAACTATTTTTCCTTTACATACCAACAATATGTTAATGTCACATGTATAATATTTTTCCTCAAACAGACAAATTCAATATGAAGAAAATAACTTATACATATGCACTATATGCACAATATACAACACATGCTACCTTCTTCCCCAGAATCCCTACTAAACCCCACATTTCAAGCTGCTGTGATAGTTCATGTTTTCAAAAGACAGAAAGTATCCAAGATCTTAACTTCTCACTGATCATCAGGGGAGGGGGGAAAAGCAACAACAAACAAAGATATAGTTGTGACTTTACAAGAAGCAGCAGGGAAGGTACACACCCCAGAGAAGGAACAGGACATTGGTGGAGAAGGTAACGAACTTCAGGTATACCTGAGAGACCACATCAAAGAGGCTGACTTAGTACACACACACACACACACACACACACACACACACACACACACACACACACACACACACACACACACACACACACATCCTAGCGGGAAAAGAAGATGCAATGGCTTAACCAGCTCAGACAGCTCAGCTGCACGTACCATTGGCTCTATGCTCCCCATTCTGCAGGACTTATGTGCCAGCAGGAGCAGAACCAGAGCATGTAGGATTATGAAACATCCTTATGACTATTCTTGCTACTTTGCCAAGTCCAATCCTGGAACCATCATCAGGATGGTAAATTCCAACCTCTGTATGCCCAACCTTGATTTCTTTTGTGAATGCTTTCCAACCCTTTGCGCAGCACATTCTGCATGCAAAATGTCCACAGTATTGATTTTAAGGTTGGCGTTACATATGCGACATGAGTAAAATGTTACTTTCTTATGTAATATAGTATGGCACAGCCTACCTAATAGTGGGCACAGATTTATGAAATTTCATTAATAGAGGTTAAGTCATTAATTACTCATGGCAAATAAATGGTTATATGATTGATTATTTGTCGATATAACTCAATTTGTTTGAAATCTTTGAATCAGTTTGATCTTAGCAAAATTCCAGAAACAAATTCATATCCAGATATTCTTGTAGATCCTTAGAGAGAAATTTAAGGAAAGGTATGCACTCTCGTCACTGAGGTTTAGTAGTGTTTTTGTTATTATGTGTTTCAGCTTTGATTGTTGTGGATATATGATGTGGTTTGCAGTTTAAGAAGAGTATTAAGGTTAAGGTAACAATGGGACACTATGATAGAGACTCCTGCAGTGATTTATTAGACCTGATCAGAGTTAAAGACAAGACAAATTAATAAATTTGTCTTATCTAAATAAATTTCAGGTACATCAGCAAGGACATTAAGAAATTGTGTTTCTTGATGTCATTGACTTGAGTGGTCCCATTCTTAATCCATAGGGTTTCGATCCACCCTTTGCAGCTATAACAGCTTCAGCTCTTCTTTCCACAAGGTTTAGGCGTATGTTTACGGGGAATTTCTGATCATTCATCCAGAAGTGTATTTGTGAGGTCAGATACTAAGGTTAGATGAGAAGGCCTGGCACACAATCTTCACTCTAACCCATCCCAAAGGTGTTCTGTTGGGTTGAGGTCAGGACTCTGTGCAGGTCAGTCAAGTTTTTTCACCAAACACCAAACTCACTCATCCATGTTCTTATTGACCTTGCTTTGTGTAGTGATGTGTAGTCATGTTGGAACAGGAAATGGCCATACCCAAATTGTTCCCACAAAGTTGGGGCTGAACATTAAGAATTTATTTTACTGGAACTACGAGGCTGAGCCCAACTCCTGAAAAACAACCCTACACCATAATCCCCTCCACCAAACTTTACAACTGTCAATATGCAGTCAGACAAGTATTGTTCTTCTGGCAACCACTACTATGTCTCCACTACTCTAGAGTAAAGTGGCGGATGCTTTACACCACTGTATCCGGCACTTTGCATTGTGCTTCGTGATGTAGGGCTTGGATGTAGCGCTCAGCAATGAAAACTCAGTGTGTGTGGAATATTTAGCAGCAAGGAAATTTTACTAATGGACTTGTTGCATTAGTGGCATCATATCATGATATCATGCTGACATTCAGTGAGCTCCTGATAGCGACCCATGCTTCCTCAAATGTTTGTAGAAGCAGTCTGCATGACTATGTGACTGATTTCATACACCTGTGGCCATGGAAGTGATGAATTCATTGATT
Organism: Pelmatolapia mariae; assembly: GCF_036321145.2. Taxonomy (NCBI): domain Eukaryota; kingdom Metazoa; phylum Chordata; class Actinopteri; order Cichliformes; family Cichlidae; genus Pelmatolapia; species Pelmatolapia mariae. The sequence goes on from NC_086227.1 coordinate 21,392,851, forward strand.
TGAAAATAACAGAATACAAGCTTACCAAGCAGTAAGGAAAGGAGTATATTAGGAATAGCAAAAACACTGTAACATTTTTATAGACAGTGTTGTTATGAAAATCTGAGACTGTAAAAGAAGTTTAAACCTGGCAAATCTATCACCACCACTTGCCTGTGAACAAACAGGAAAATTTCTTACAGTGTGAGTCTTGATTTTGGAGAAAAGAGACACAGAAAACACATTACTGAATTATTGTTTTGCATCATACAGAAAAGAAGGGACATTTTGCATTTCCATCCAATGATGTAATTGTCATGCACAGAGCAGCTTCTTTACTTGTACTGTTGGGGACAGTTTGCCAGCAAGCTCTGTGGTTTATTCTAGCTGACAGGTCTCCAATTTATTTCAGCCGCAGCACTCATCTCTGTCAACTGCTCACGTCTGCTGGTTGGGAATCACTACCTTTTAGAGCAGTACAGCAAATCCAGCCTCTTCTTCTGCAAGGCTCTCAAAAAACAGCATCAAATAACCCCTGATCACTCTTATTTCAGCTTCACTTATAAAAACAGGCCCAGCAGAAACACTGCAGCTGGACCTCTACAGGTGAAGGTTAGTAAAAGCCATCCCTACATTAGAGAAAAATACAGCTGCTATATTATAAGCTTTAAGCTGAAAATGTTTCTCATCATGGTTTTTCTGCGTATTTAAATTTGTGTAGCGATATGAGGGAGATCTGTCACTCAGATGATAAAGAAATCTTGTAAACATGCCAGTAACTTTGGCTAAGTTACATTTTGCCAGTTTAGAGAAACACTTCAGTCTCTCGTGGATAAGCACTGACCTGCAGATTGGTGCGGCGTGTCACTGTCATGACGAGAGCACAGAACTGGAAGAAGAAGCTTTCAATTTACCAGTTGATCTACGTTCCAACCCTTACCTATGGTCACAAACTCTGGGTGAAGAACAAACAAATGAGATTGAGGATACAAGCTGTCCTTCGTGGGGTGGTTGGGCTCAGCTGTGGACATCTGGAGGGAGCTCGGAGTAGAGCCACTGCTCTTTCATGCCGAAAGGAACCAACTGAGGTGATTCAAGCATCTAATCAGAATTCTGGGCAGATCCACTACAAGGGAACTTATAGTATGTGTAAATATAAACACAAACATAACTCTTCAAAACTGTGGTGTCATGATTTGGTAGTAGTAGATAACTAGGGATGTGTGTGACTAGCTGACTAATAGTTGCTGTTGCCACTGGTCGGTACCAGACTTACCAGTCGTTTATCTAATTGTTAAAATTTTAATTTATGCCCAATGCTGGTAAAATACTGTCCTAAATGTTATGCAGCCATCTGTCAGCAGATGGCGCATTGTTGTTGAGAATATCTGTTCATTTTGGCTTCATCTTTTTGTTAACTCTATTAGAATGAGATTGTTGATCCGAAAGGTGGATGAGCTCTACCTTAGCTATAGGTTGAGGAGTGTAATCATTTAGGAGGGTTTCAGAGTAGAGTCACTACTTCTTCACATCAAAAGAAGATGGCTAAGGCTATTGTCACTTAGGTAAGGTGTTCTGGCCAGGCATGTTCAGGAGGAGGCCCTGGCGTAGGCCCGGGACACACTGGAGAGATTACATCTATCGGCTGGTCTGGGAAAGGCAGAGGTGGAGAGAGGGAAGTCTGAGCTTCTATGCTTAAGGTGCCAATATACCCTCTACAGCGGTTGCTTCGCTCACTGTCGTGCCATCATCACACAGATGCAGTCATATGTACCCCCCATTAAGGTGCAAGAAGCCGCTGTAGCATTCCCTGAAGCGATAGGTGTCGCCACTCGGACAATTTGCGTCATACACCCTGACAAGGAGGAGAAGAAGTCAAAACAAGAAGGAAAGACTTTGCTGAGTGTTGGTTTGCGAAGTTCTTTCCATAAACCCAAGTTTTTAAAACACTCTGCCCTTACTTGATGTGTGTGTGTGTGTGTGTGTGTGTGTGTGTGTGTGTGTGTGTGTGTGTGTGTGTGTGTGTGTGTGTGTGTGTGTGTGTGTGTGTGTGTGTGTTGCTTAGTTCCGCTTTTTCTGTCTGCATCTGTTTCCTGTTCTTAATATACTGCCTCTGCAGCTCTGCATAAGACTTCCTGTTCTGCACAGTTCCAGTCTGGCTGAGCAACTGGTTTGTGAGTCAAAGCTGGCCTTCCTTTATACAGGCCTTTATTATTAAACCACATAAAACAAAATACACAGAAAATAAACACTAAAAAATATATTTTACCTTAACAGTTGCAACATCTCTCTCTGTGTACAAGTTTGTCTCTGAGCTTCTCTGCAAGATTATCGTTATCAATATCATATCAAATTGCAGTAAAACCCGGCACAATCTTCAACTGTGACGGCCACGGCGCAATGTGGCAAGTAACAAAAATCAAGATATCATCTGCCGGTCACGGTAGATGGTCACCCCTCCCTGAGCCTGGTTCTGCCGGAGGTTTCTTCCTGTTAAAAGGGAGTTTTTCCTTCCCACTGTCGCCAAAGTGCTTGCTCATAGGGGGTCATATGATTGTTGGGTTTTTCTCTGTGTGTATTATTGTAGGGTCTAACTTACAATATAAAACTGTTGTTGTGATTTGGTGCTGTATAAATAAAATTGAATTGAATTAAATTAAATTTAATGCAATATTTAACATCGTTTTTCTCTTCTTCACTGTCTGGAGTGTAACGTGTAATGTTGATAATGCACAATGCCAGGTGCTGCACAGTTAAGCGGCATGAACATATCATTAATGAACGTAATTACTGGTTTAAAACTCTTTGTTATCAGTTTTTCACATTTTTCATTAAATGGTTCTCAAATTTGACTTAATATCTGAGGGCTTCTTAGTTCTAGACTCTAGAGTAAGCTGTTAGTCTAATTTTTTTTTCCACGGTAAGTTGATTAAGAAATTAGTGAACATCCTTACTGATAACTGTGACATATTATATGTGAAATAATTATATGTTGTAATATTGTAGTTTTGCTTTCTTTTTGTGACACTTTATAGTTAGTGACACTTGTATTTTTCTCATTTATTTGTCCAAATGGAGAGTCCAATCTGGCATGAATAGAAGAATCGAGGAAAAGAAAGAATATCTAAGAAAAACTAAATAGGGAATATACATTTTTGACCTTTTAATAAGTGAAGAGCTGAAGATTCAGCATTGCAAGGGCCTTTGAATACAGCACAAAATTATAAATGTTTTCAGAAAATGCCAGCTACCTTTCAAATAGTTACTTAGAAAACATTATAAATCAATTGTGCAATTTTCTCTCTGACATTTGTTTTTCAAAGAGCTCAGTATTTTCTAATACAAAAAAATGTGCACACCTACATTTTTTAAAACAAATACACTCGAGACAGGATCTGTAATAATATCATTTCTCAACACTCATCCACTATGGTTTGTTGTAATATAAACAATGCCTGAGCAAATATCTCCTACATTTACATAATAAGGTAAAAAAAAAAAAAAAAAAAAAGACTTTTGCATGGTGGTGTTTTTATGAGGTTGCTGAGTGAACTTGGCAGTCATAATGTATTGTTTTTTCAAAGGAAAGCCCATAAACTATGCTTCACTTTGTTATTTGACAACTAAACAAGGATGAAACAAGTTGTTTGGAGATGAAAAACAGATGAATACACTAAATGTAGTGCATAGTTTACAGCTTCAAAAATGATTCAGATTTTTTCTTCAAATGCCAAAGCAAAAGAAAAAATGCTCCGCTTTACAGAAATCCTTGGTTAAACATGCTCTCGTCTGCCCTTCACAGACCTTTAAAAGGTTATATATCCATGCATCTCATCTTGTGTGTGCTAGCTCACTTTGCTCTGACTAAAGCAGAACTCTAAACAAACCCAAAGAAGAGACAATAATTACAGCCTTTCTTCTACACCTAAGTTTAAAGGTGGATTTGACCATCAGTTTTAATCTTGTCATTTTAAGGGTTTTTTGGGGGGGGTTTTATCCTTGATTCTTGATTGCACGCTCCCTCGCCTCCTATTGTTGTCTCAAATTCTTTATTCAAACTCAGCAAATTAATTGTTTTATTGTGTTTTTATGCTTTCTGTCCTATTTTGCCCTCTTGTTACTTTGTGAAACGGTTTAACTTTGCTTTGTACTTGGCAACTTTGATAAAGCTTTTTAAAAAAGCACACAGAAAGAATGCTTTCTTTATTTGTCTTTGGTAAGTTGTTGAGAGGTGAAAGCCATTAGTGTCACGCCATTAAATGAAGCTTACATGATAGAATAGCCATTCACGTTTCACCATTAACCTTGAACTTTGTGTGTCACCGTCAAATGCCATTAGCATTTGAAATAAATTAAGGTAACACAATTCAAGACATAGTGTGTATGTTTGGTGTCTCTGATTAGATGTCACATGTGAAAATACATCTCTGTATGTTCAATTAGGAAAATGCACCTCTTTTAATTAACGCTCAACATATCTCATTTTAAGGCTAATCATCAGGTCTATTAGAACCTGTTTATTTACCCCTCAACACACTCTGGAAAGTCACGGTATGAAAACAAGTCCGCAGGCATGCATTGCTACATTATAAATATAAATAAATTATCATAAATAATGCCAAAGCACAGCAGACATCAGGCAGTCTATGACCTTTTTACCCCTGATTTGACCTGCTGTCTGTCTGTGACAGCTTGAAGGCAGGTTTAACATTGAGCATAAAAATTATTCAGTCAGCTTCCACTGAGCACTTAGGGCACCCACTGCACAACAAAGCACTCAACTTCCTAAGCAATCTGCTTTTCATGCATTGCTTCTCTGTACCAGTCACGCATTAAAGCTGAAAAGCCAGTGACTGTGATAATCAGATTTTCCTTCATTTAGTTTTTTTAATCACATAGTTGAGCTGGAGTAGAAAATAATAAGTAAATAAAATAAAATTTTACAGGATTCTATGCAGTCCTGTGAAAAACAAAGTACATCCCATGATATAGTAGCTTGTAGAGCCACCTTTATGAGCCACAACTTGGAGTATTCAGTTTCTGTATCAACTCATTGTAGTTTGCAGGCACACCTTTATGTACAGCTCTCTTAAAGTTCCCACTAAATCATTTTCCTGAGGTTGAGATTTGGATTTTGACTGGGCTATTGCACCACCTAGGTTCTATAGCTGCTGTGCTTGGGATCAATGTTCTGTTGCATGACTCAATTTGGGCAAAGCTTTAGTTATTGGATAGATGTTTCACATTTGACTCTAGAATATTTTGGTGTACAGAGGAGTTGGTTGACTCAATAACTGCAAACTGCTCAAGTGATGTGGCTGCAAAACAAGCCCAACTCAACCACCGTGCTCGACTGTTAGTGTGAGGTGTTTGTGTTCATATGCTGTGTTTCGTTTTCACCAAACTGTCCATTGTTATGAGAGATATTCATCCCCTCTGTCAAAAAGACATTGTTCCTGAAGTCCTGCAGTTTGTTCGAATACAGCTTTGCAAACCTAAGATGTGCAGCAATTTTCTTTTTTAGAGAAAAGGTTTCCTCAGAAAATTCTTCCAAACAATAATCTGTCCTTTTCTAATTGTACTGTCATGAACTTATGCACGTAACATGCGGAGCCCTGTATTGTCTGGAATGTAGCTCTTGGGTTGTTTTTTGTTTTTTTACAGTTTCTCGAGCAATTCGTGGTCTGACAGTGGGTGAATTTGCCGACACGTCCACTCCTGGGAAGATTGCAGCATTCTGTTTACACATATCTGAAAGCTCCAGACCAGCAAACTGCCTGAACTTCTGTTTCTGATAAGTAATTAATCAAATGCATTTGATTATCAGCACCTGGCTACTATTTACCGTCTTAATTCCTATAGAAGCAGTAAGACTGTGCTTGGTTTTTCAGAGGACTGTGTGGGTATTATACATTTATACACAGAATCAAAACAAGTCAGACTCGTCTTCAGGTTGTTACACCACTATGATTTTTACATCTTGAGTCACAGTGTGTAGTGCCAGGGTTTTATTTTGGTTTTGTTTGTTTGTTTGTTTTGTTTTTCCAATCTGTAGTGTGGCATTGTGTCATATCCACAGTGACCGTGTGACTTCGGCCTCCCACACCTTTGCTGAACTCTTAAGACTGTTATTTAACCTCAGTAAAGTGCCCTTAGTGTGTTTCGGTGTCAGTTCACATATCTTTGAAACTGTAGCTCAGCCCAAGCTGCTAGCCGTACTTGTTTTTCATCACGTATTGTATTACACGACAGCTGAATGAGAACCTTTTGAGCTATACATTATGAGTCATCAGAAATTAATATTTACTTAAAATAAGCAAATTTATCTTCTTTCAGAACTGATTAGACTTCAGACTTTACACATAAAAATGCACAAGAGTCTCCCCTCCTCACTCTTTTTCTCCCTGTCTTCCCCTGCTTTGTTATTGTCCCTTTTAGTATTCACAGGCTGATATTTTCCTTTCACAGCAACAGAAGCTCCCCCAAGACACTCTTGGCCCAACATGTCTTTGACTGGCCTGCACAGTATTTTATTAAAGAAACCTTTCTCTGCATTAAATATTCATTGGCTGGAAAGAAGAATTTTCCTCTCCCATTGAAAAAGATCTGTCAGGTTCTCATTCTGCAACTTCACCCCCCTCCCCCCCTCCTAAGACATCAAACAGGGAAATTTTGTTCAGACCAAATTTGGGTAATTTTTCTTCTGAAGCACTGACTCAAATATTTACAAGTGAGGTGTGCTCCACACGCCGTTTGTGGAAAAACTCTGTTTATTTAAAGAGGAAATGTGCTCAGAGTATCAAATGTGTGCACTTTAAAATTCATAAATGTTCAATTGATCAAGCACTGCTGGCTTCGAGTGATGAATCACACACGAGCGTGCATCTGTTTTCAGCTTTGTTCGGTTTAGAAGAGTAAACAGAAGAGCGTGCCCACCAAACATTGTCAGACAACGCTGCTAAAATTGGAACTCACAAATCAAATAATTCAACATGATAGTTGGTGTGTGAATTATCCAACGATAAACATGTAAAAAAAAAAATGGAATCAGCTGTATTAAACATAGTAAGTGTCTGACTCATTGTGTCTGAGTGCAAATTTGCAGGGAAAATTCATATTCAATGTGAAAATACAAAATCACACCCCAAATTATTTTCAAACATTAAATATACTAACTTACTAAAATCTGCATTTTCTCTTAAATATTGAGCAATGAATGCTAGAACATTGTTTTTCATTTTAAGCAAAGCCTCAATAATTTTTCCTTAGTTTTCTTTTCCTTTGTTGTTATTTTTGTGCATTTAATAAGTTGACTGTACCAGCTTTAAAAGGTTTATTTACAGGAACTTGGAAGTTAAAAACGTTAGGAAAGGCTGCAGGTAATTGTGCAGGTAAGTGTGTTGATTACAGGAAAACAGTGGGGATGCACTAAAAACACTGAAAGAAGAGTAAGATTCAGCCAAAGGTGAGTGCTCCAGAATTATTCATAATTTCTGAAGAAAAGTGGAGCTGAAAGCTTACTTGATTACCTTTATCAACACACTGTGGAGGGATCACTGAATGGCAGAGGAGTCGGGGGAGTGAGAATTCCTTTTGTAGCAGGTTTGTGGGAAAAGGTCTGAGTGGCAAGAGTTGAGTTCAGGAAAGTCCACAGCAACACAAAAATGGCAAAGAGGAAATTCCAGCTGTCCTTTCACAGGAGGCATCACAGCACTGAGGCAACGCCAATCTGGCAGCAAGTGGAGGCACAAGCCGGTGTTTAAGTACTGCTCATTGGTGAAGAGATGAGAAACAAGTGTGACGACTGAAGCCTGGAAAAAACAGAGCCTCCCCCATCAGGTGTGCCCAGAGAGAAGAGTCAGCCCACAACTCCACCTGAGAGGAGAGAGAAAGGAAAAGGCTAGTAGTGTGTGATACTGCCGTTTTTGGTATCAATCCAATAGCAACAAAATATAGAGCTAATATTGCCAATACCAATACTTTTAACTTACAAAGGCAGCTTATGTAGGGAATAGTGTGTGACATGATTTATGAGATGAATCATCATCAGTTTTCCAAATCTGAACATATTTAACGACCACAACTATGATGACCAATAACACATTCAAATTAACTAAAGCTGAAGAACCAACATCAGTTATTAAACATTACTTTCACTACTGTGTCAGCTTCCTGGATATTCATTGCCTCTCTGAAAGGACTGTGACCTCCGTCTCTGTGTTGAGGGTCTGGGTCTGTCTGAGGGATTCACTTCCTCCTCTCTTCATTTCATTTCCTGCTTGTTCCGGGACAAAGCTCTCTTTTTCATGGTCTTTCATGTCTTTATACAAGTCGATGATTTTGCCACAGCAAAGAATTTCCTTCCAGCACTCATCACTGTTTGCAGTTACTTCATTTAAACCTATTGAGTACTTTTACACAATGCTACACTTTCTGACTCATTGCAGCATGTCACTACTCAGTGCTGCTGAGTCACTCGATCACAGGACAACTAGACACAACACAGCACCGAGGAGGGAGCAGAGCAAAGTGGTCCTGCATGAGAGGAGTTTTGTTTGCACAGACATGTCTACTTTCTGATGAATGTGAACAATGCACTGAACTTAGAGGGGGTAAGCTTAGAGGATGAGATAAACAAAGTATCAGTTCAATCACTCTAGAGCCAGTCTACTAGTATCCAATACCAGCGCTGGTATCAATACTATCCACATTTGGATCGATCCGCTCAACCCTAGAAAAGGCCCCCAGACCGTCTCTACCATGACAAGGAGGAGATTAAAAAATGAAGATGAGGATGTGTGTGTGTGTGTGTGTGTGTGTGTGTGTGTGTGTGTGTGTGTGTGTGTGTGTGTGTGTGTGTGTGTGTGTGTGTGTGTGTGTGTGTGTCTGTGTGCGTGTCTTTACCGCTACTTGTAAATGTGAAGGAGGTAAGCTGTTATTTTACATAGCGCACATTTATGGCAATAAACAACAACAAAATATTTTTAGACTTCAACATTTCAAGGCCAGACAGCTAATTTGCTGCTCAGCTGCAGCGCATTAAACAGCGTGTGAATGTCACTCACATGTTAGATGCTGCTGTGGCCCCTTTCTCTTCAATGCCACAAACAACAGTTGAGTTTGCAAGTTTGTTTTTACTTGTTTGCTTTGTTATTTGTTTTGGTCTCTTATTTTTCAGTGTGTAACACTCTGGCAACCTGCCAGCTGCTGTCAGTCAGACACCGAAACTTCTTTGCAGCCAGCGGAGACAAAAACGAGCATTTCGGATTTTTCCTGAGAGACCTTTTATTTGTTTTAACAGAGAAAGAGTGTAAGAAATGTCCAAATCCACTGTTTGTTTCATACTTGTAAAAAAATTAAAATATGGGAGGTGGAAAAAATTACCACACAGGTGCAAAAAGGAAAACATATATTCTGATCTAATTTCAGTTCACGGCATTGTGAAATTAGTATATTTTTACATTAGGCACATTACCTGAGCCATTTCTCAACCGCTATTAGCAATCCTATCAGCAACCCAACCTCTTCATTTTTCCTCCTTGGCTTTAGAAAGACCTAAGTTTATGAGTTTTAGTTGCTTGATTTTTTGTTTGTTTGTTTGTTTTTAACTGGATGCGAAAAGTGAGAAAAGGATCTGACTGACAAAGCACTGCATGCATAGGTAGACTCTGGTAGGTAGTCATATGCTGCTTTTTCCTCCCTCTGGGTAATAATGAGGGATGGAGCTGACACCCTAAAGCCCACCCTGCTTTATCCTCTTTTTTGACTCTAATCAACCCCTGCTGTTTGCAACTTTACCCCTGCTGTTATGTGGTTCCCCATAACAGCGGCTGTACACACTATTTTAAACTGCCTGAATAATAACAACATGTGAGTGTGTTAATGTGAATGTGCATGGCTGTCTGTCTTTCTCTGTTAGTCCTACGACAGACTGGCAACCTGTCCAGGGTGCACCCAGCCTCTCTCCCCATGGTGGCTGGGATAGGTCCAGCCTGCAACCCTGAATTGGACAAGCAGAAGAAAATGGATGGAGAAATAATAAAGTCTATATCAGAAATAATTTTTAAAAAATGTGTCAATTAAATAAATCACAGTAGTTTAATTTTCCAATGACAATGACACTGAGTAAATAAAAACCAAAAAAAAACCAAAACAAAACAAAACAGGTAATTCTTTGTTTTTACATTCATCAGGTTTGTTTTTACATTCATCAGGTCCCAATCAGCCCAAATAGCAAAGAGAAATTAAAAATGCATGCCATGAGAGAGTTCGGGTCTTAGGAGGTTAAATTAAAATTTATAATTGACTTTTTATAAAATTTAGGTGTTTAGAGTGTTCACTAGATATTGGGGTAATTATTAATAATTTACATAATTTACAAAATGAATATCATGTTGAATTTGGTATAACTTGAAACCAACAGTTGAGTTTATAAATTCATCAGCTGTTTAGTGAGGTCCCAGTTTCACATTTACTTCTATACAAGTGTTCCTTTTTTGAACCAGAGGATCCCCCGACCTCCACTTCTCAAACTGGGATCAACATCCACCTTTTATATACAGTCCATGTGGTTGTCATATAATTCTCCTAATGTGTCTCTTTTACATAATAACCTTCCTCCTGGCTAGCCTGTGTGTACTGATGCACAGAGTTTCTTCACTCAGAGTAATGAGAGCTCATCGGCAGAGCTTGCAGATCAGGTGGAGAGCAGCATAGCACTGAATGCAATAAGAGGTGAATAATATTAGCTAGTATCAGCAACACTATGGCGACGTTTCCCAGATTTCAACTCATTTAGGGGTCAGCGTTAACCCCAGATAAATGATCTTACTATAACAGCAGCAGTGATTATAACTATGGGTGAGTGAGTAGGCTAATTGAAATAAAATTACTACATTTTCTTTGCCTTTTTCTTTCCTGGGATGGCTTAATCTCACGGGTTATGTCTTAGGTAGTAGCCTATTAATAGTTTGATAGGACAGTACAGTCGTATAGAGCAAAATTAAGCTTCTTTTTATTAGAAACAGTTTAAAACTAGAAAGGAGTGACTCTTCTAGGTGATTCAGTAAATGCTGAATCATTCTGAACCGTTCCAGTTAATGATCAGTTCAGTGGCTTTGACAGCATACTTCTGCTCAGTTGATCAAAATAAAAATGAAATTCATAAACACCAGCATACAGTATGTGGTTAATGATAATACACATGAAGCAGTACCTCATCCCGTGGATAGCTGCAGCCTCTACAGCAGGGGTGTCAAACTTATTTTAGCTCATGAGCCACAAACGGCCAAATTTGATCTCAAGCGAGCAACACCGATGAAGGCAATGTTCAAATTCAATGAGCCGCTCACTTACAAAACAGGTGATCAACAAAAATAAATCATATTTTAACAATATCTATTTTTTACACATTCAATACGTTGTCATTACAGGTCCATTAAAATGTATGCATCACAGTGGAGATACAATAGCACTTCATGTTTTTTGTGATGCACAGAAGCTGAGATCCCCTGTGTAGTAACACTGGCATCCTCTGTGGAAATGAAGGTATAGTAGTGCATTTTATTTAATAATACTGAAGTTCTCTGCAATTTCCGCTTTTAAAAGTCTTCCAGACCCTTTGGTGGCTCTGTTTTGGCCCCCTGGCCACCTGCTCCAAAGGCAGTTTTTCCAAGCAGTGTCCAAGTGGAGTTCAGAAGCTCCAGTGCCTCCTTATCTCACACAGCAGGGAAAGTGGGTTAGTGAGCCAACTCTGACATTTTGCTTGCACAGCAGTGACTCAGTTTGAGTCAGTATACATTATCATTATCAAGGTCACATGTAGGTGGCATGGCTCCAAGCTGAAATATGAATCAGCTTGGTGGAGAAGTGGTGGGCTGTCAGACCAGTAAATATATATTTAAATCTAAACCAAAGTGAATTTACCTGCTCTGTAGCCAACAGTTTCTATTTGGTATGGAAGGTTAATTTTTATTGATTTGTATAATCTTTTAAAGTAGATGATTCAGTAACTTAAATATTGTTTTTCCTTTTATGTGGAAGTGGAGCTGTCTTCATGTATTCACAGCCTCGGTGACAAAAAGATGCATTAGTGTTACTGGTCACCTGTAACTCACAGAAGAGGCGTTTTTATGTAATTGCACATTCATGCTGAATTTACACTAGAAACCTTCATAGTCTTAACAAGAACAGTGGTGCATCTTGCTGTTATGATGCAATTTGTCCTTTTTTGCACTGAACTACTAAGGAAAGAAAATAAATTTTAAGGTGCAAACATAAATTTTAAGGCAAGCAGTTTCCACAATGTATGCTGTGAAAACAAAGCTACAGGAAGCACTATGTAGCACAAAATGTAAGAAGCCCAAAGGAGTGTGTACGGGGAAACAAAGTGAGACCAACAAGGGCGCATATAATAAAATACACACTGTGGCTCCGTGAAATCACTCATATATTTATGCACTTTACACAGAGTTTCTAATACATTCTCACTTCCACAATCGTCTCATACCGACGAATGTTCAGACAACAAATTGTTGGAAACAACCAGGTAATCCCAGCAGGAGGCTTCTTTCTTTTGGACTCATAGTGGGTGGGAATAACAGTGTTTTGTGCTTTAAATTCTTTGCACCTTTTTACCACAGACAACATTGCTGATATACACAGTACACACAGCAGCACACTCTGCTTAACCCACATGACAGTCTCTTCTGAAATTTATCTCGTTTTTCTCACCTGTCTCATTTCCCTCATCATGTCCCAGAAGGACCTGTTTGTGTATTTAAGATGAAAAGGCTGATAAAAGCATTTTATTGGGTAGATTAAACAAAACTGTCAGTTTTTCATGTTATTAGACAAGCTTATCAATAAACTTAGAGAAATTAATTTCATGTAAATTCTGCACAAAATGCCAATGAAGGTTGGTCAGGTATTTTACCAAAAGTTGAGAAACTCACACTAATATAAACTTTAGATAATTGGTAAACAAGCAATGAAGTGTAAGGCGTGTTTTCACAAGGTAATTGCAGCTGACTACATTAGGGTCATTTCTTATTTTGTGGTATTTTTGCTGTTGTTGTTTGTTTCTTTGTTAATATCAGGCTGAAACCTCCTGTTTTCATATTTTATGACCCCTTTCACTGCTTTCAAATATTCTGCATCAAAAACTATTTTTTTATCTCATACTTAACTACAGACTATAAACTTGGTGATAATACTGATTATCAAAGCTGTTACAGAAAGCTCTTCTAATAATGTAATTAAAGAGGATTACAGTGGATTTTGGTCTGCCTGACTGAACTGCTGGATCACAGTGACCTCTTGTGGAAGAAATCTAAACTTATAATGAGCAGCTGTGAGGAAACCACTGTTTTTATAGTAACTTTCACAACCAAAATAACATTGCAGCAACTGAGGTCACTATGTCACGACTGGCATACTGCTTTGATATTAAACAACAACAAATCCAAGACAAAATACTGAATGGTTAAATAATTTTTTACTTTAGGTTAAACTGCACATATAATACCCAGAAATTAAAAAAAAAAAAAAAAGTACTGTGATTGTTAAGAAATCGACTCCTCTGAAGCTGCTTTATATATAGTTCTACTGTTTGGAAACCTCCCAGGTTTGAAAGTATTACTGTGTGAATAACCAGCAGAGAATAAGCAAAACAGAATCATGCATAAATGCCAGATTTCCTCTGGATACATAAAAGTCTTACAAAAAATGGTCACTGAGCAGTATCAGTCTCTGTTTTCTGTGCCTCTTGTCTTTTGTCCTTTTCTATCTAAATTTCTTTTGATTAATATCTTTTTTAATCAGTTTAATCAGTTATTTTAATTTGGTATTAACATGGTATTACCCTGAATCGTCATGATGTTTAGTGCACAAAGCATAAACTTCTAAGCTTTATTTAAATTCAAGCTGAACGCACAGACTTTCCAAAACATTTCCAGCTAGAGTTTGGATTATCATAATCATATACACACGGATTTAGTATTTGTATTAAATGGAATAGTACAGCCTACTAAAACTGTTTCAAAATATATTGTTATAAGCTAATGTGAAATTTTCTACTGATCATAACTTTGCTGTCTGTGAGAAAAACAGCAATGATAATGATAATAACAGGGAAAAAACTGACCAGTTTGCTGCCAGCCTGATCCAGGTGGGCTCTTTCTTTGTAGGCCATACTGTGTGTTCAGTCAGTTAGGAGATACTGACTACTAATTTGACACCACCACCACCTGTGCTGAGTAGTCAAATGGACATTGCAAAGCTATGTGATAGATTGATGTGAGTGTGGGAATCCACATAAAATGGCACTGACACGACTGGCATATCCCTGCAAACCTGCTTCATGACGGGAAAAAACATTTGGTTTGGCAAATAAACTGCTGAGCTGCTCCAGAAAGTCTTGGATGGACACGCATCTGAAAGATTTATTGCAGCATTAGATTCTGCCCACTTCATAGGCTATAAATTGTTATCCAATCGGTATGAATAAAATATGCATTCTATGCATTTGTTTGGCTTCAAAAGCAAAGCTGGGATGATGTCAAGCATCTAAATATATCCTGTTTCGTTACATGATATCGTTGAGTGAGGTGACCTCATTTCATGAAAAAAGTAGGTCCATTTATAGATGTCAGGGAGCGCTTATATGGCCTGGGTGTCCTTCCATACCTTTAAACACACAATATAGAGGCCAGTGAAATGAATCTGCCTTCTGCTAGGTCTATCAAAAATCAATATACCCCGTGCACTGGCTTGTGTTATTTTAATTAATTGCATTTCCTTCTTAAATATCACCAACTTCCACCTGAACTCAGGGTATGACGAATATAGCCTCTTAAAATTAAATGAAAGTTTGTTAAGAACCAAAATGTTAGGCCTATTTATGGCCAACACGGCTAAATATACTGTAGTTCAAAGAGATGAGTCATTTTATGTATGTTGCTTTCTTTGTCACATGGGGGTGACCCAAGTTAATGATTTGCATGCAGTTCTTCCCATCAATCCCTGTCATGTCTTCTTGCACCCTGGCAGCATACCATAACTTAGATGGCTCACATTGTGACCACATGAAGTAATGGGGGAAGCTTGGTTGAGTATACTACACGTGTGCAAAAAATCTAGCCCAGTTGAAAGCACAGGTGGTTCTTAGTGCTGTTTTACAGCATGTTGCAGAGAGCTGACAGAGATGTATATGGCAAAACATGTACTTGAGCCAGGTATACTGGCCTGTTGTAAATTCACTTTTTAATTTCTATGATATATCAGTTTTGTCTCTAGTCAGTATTTGAGACTTTGCAGTACATCTGACACTTTATTAATTAGGCTGTAGTAATATGTGCTATAATTGCAATTCCGATCATTCTAGTGTAATACAACCAAACTAACCTTCGGCTTTAGAATGTGGCACTATTGCCACATTATACAAGTCAATTGATCATTAATGCTTTTTGAAGGAAAGGAATTCCTTTAAATTGTAAGAAATGCAGTCTGTCACTGCAGAAAATAATATCATTTAAAAGTGTTCAGATTAGTTAATACACACTGTATAGATTAAATTTTGCTGGAAAGTTAAATGACAGAAAGCTATAGGTCCTTTTGCAACACCGATTCTTTCAGTCATGACATTGCCATTCCTTTGCCACATTTAGAAAACATCTTTCACGGTTACCTAATGCAGCTTGTGACACCCTGACAAGGTTATCCATAACCCATGCCTCGCAAAGTGTGATGCTACATATTTAACAGGATGTTAATTGTATGTTTTCCAAATGTCCGGTCCACTTTGATATCATGAGTAAAGCTTTATATGCAACCACTGTAGAATCTATGCTCATACAGCAGCTTTATACAAGCATCTGCAACAAATTTCTTTCATTAAAGAACATTTTGAGAACTCATAATTCTCAAAAAAAAATTTTACTGATGTGTTTTTTTTCTCACATAAAATGTAAAAAAATAAATAAAATAAATAAAAAAATCAGTGGTTCTATACTCTTGATGAAGATGAAAATATATGATCTCCTTAGCTGATGCAAGCTACTTTTAACATGTTCTATTGCTACTAGCAAGTCTTGGAAGAACAGAAGAACTAGATCTGTAGAAATTCAGTCAATCTGTCACGTCAGAGAGCTCAGAGAGTATATTAACATTATATTAATCGGCAACACTGAATGCTTAATGTCTGCGGCCTGATGCAGTTACACCTTTCTGCAAACTTTAGAGCTTGCATGAGATGAACCATAAAATAAGTTGCACTGCTAATAAATTAAGCTTGACAGTCATTGCCATTTTAGAGAGTATATGTTTTCACTGCAGTCCTGCTGCATGAGGCATATACTGTTAGAGATATACTAACCAATAAAGACATTTGCTCGCTAAAGTGTATGCGCAAAGCCTGTATGTCATAACAAAAATGATTCGGGATGAAGGGTGAAAATGGAGCATGTTCAAAACCAGTGTGACAAGCAGGCCCCTTTACAGAGGTGTTGAAAGATGTGTTAGTAGTGAATTGTGGTGGAGGTGGTGTCATGCAGATGCCTGTTCGCATTGATGCACTGGAAAAGTGACATCAACATCAACAGTGAAAATGGCTCATTGATGACCAGGGGAGGGCTACACTGTATATAAAGGAGAGCGCCTTCCTAACACGAAAGACTGATCAACAAGTTTGACTTCTTTCCCAGACGGATAGAGTCCTGTAACTACCAGCTCTGCCGCACTTTTTCGTGGATAGAAGGACACCAGACCTGGTAAGAACGACCAATGAATATGTCTTTAAATAGACGGCTGTAATATACATACATATTTTTTAAAATATATGTAGAAAATACCTTGTCTAACTAATAGTTTAATTTGCTTCAGTTAATCGACATGTTTTCACTGAGGTTCTTGGAAATGTTGGTTCTGGTAATCCTCCTCTGGAGCTTCCACACAGAGGCTAAACCACTGAGGTAAACTCTTAAACTTTCTTCAGTGAAATACCATCTTTGGAATGAAAATTAATAATGCACAATTAGCTTAAATAATTAATTGATCCTGTAATTCTTCCTTGAGTTGACTGTGTGTGTTTTCTGTTTGTGCAGAAAGAGGACTATCAGTGAGGTGCAGCTTATGCACAATGTTCGAGAACACAAACAAGTAGGAGAAAGGCAAGACTGGCTTCAGGAAAAGCTGAAAGGAATTATTGTGGCCAGCTCTAAACCACTACATGGAAAAGCAAGAACTATAAAAAATCTTTTTCAATATGATGTTTTTGGATCGAAAATCTAAAAAAGTTATACAAAATATGCAAATTCAAGTGATTTAATGTTCAGTATATCTTATGAAACAAAATCCCCATGCATTATTTAAGAATCTGACTATTTTTCCAAGAGTCATTTTAGATGTTGTTTTCTTATTATTCTTAACCTATTTTCAAATTTTGTCAGATTATTTATTTATGCTTTTATTGTGTTTTTTTAATTTTATTTTTAATTCTATTTTATTTTTTTATTTTTTTACATTCTGTTTTAATGTCATATCAGTAGGATTACAAGTACTACAGTCAATATCTCAGGCCGTATGGGGAAGAAAAGGTTTTAAAATGTCCTCTTACTCTCCCTCACCATACACATCACTATTTACAAATGTTGTTTACTGCATATTGTAAAGGACCAATAAGATTGCTAGTCTTACATTTCTTGTGTGCACTTCTTCACATGCGCATCATATGTATGCCTTTATGTAATGACTTTCAGGAGTTGTACTGTATGTTTTTCTCAAAGTCAGTCCTCTTATAGTCACTAACATGATCTCCTGAGGAATGAGTGAGAATTTCTGCTGGTGATTTTTACCCCTGCTTTAACTTTCTACAACAAATTTCTCTAAAGTGCCCTACAGAACCTCTCTGATCTCTCTTTGAACTGCTGTACTTCACTCTTACTGTCAGGTATTGATCACTTTTACTGTGTAACTTTGTGAGATGTAACCTATACGACAATTCAACCTACATGCCTTTTGTGTCAACAATTTCTGGATTGCGTTCGCTAGCTTGACTTTACATAGATTACATACATGGCTTTACATACAATACATTATACAATTTTTAACATATTCTTGGTGCAGCAATAACTTACACTAAGTAACTTTCTTTAAAATTTGTAAAAAAAAAAAAAATTAATATATCTGTCAGATTACAGAATTGATTGATGTTTTGAGTGGCCATACAAGAAAATTATTCAAGAAATACTTGATAAAAAGTCATAAAACAAGATCATCAATTTTCAGTCCTAAAGATTAGAATTCAGTTGATGTCTAGTCCCACTTTAATTTTTTTGAAGGTGATTTTACTGACCGATGGTGATATTGCCAGTTTTATGGCTGCACACATTGCATCATATCATCATATTCAGACTTTTCCAGCCTTGTATACTGTGTGTGTATATATTGTTTGCAAATCATAACAGGCCGTTTGACTTGTGTCGAATAAAGGCAAAGCAGAGAGATGTTATGATTGATGGATAAGACATAGATAAGCTCTGATATGTATCCTGTTCGGCTGTTGTGTTGCTCTGTCCTCCAGTCATGTCCTAAAGAGTTGATCTGGCTAATTGACAAGCACCCTTGCTATGACCCTGCATTTACTTTGAATAAGCGACTTTGCTACTACTATAACTATTATCTATATATTAATATTTTAAAATAAAAATGTCTTCTGCAAAGATTTGTTAGTGTGGGGTGTTTTTTTCTCATCCAGTTAGAGGCCTTTAAATTAATTGGACGAAGCACCACTATGATATGAGACTACCTACAATTTAACCTAATTTTGTTATTTATTTAACATTGTTTGTGACCATAGCATAACTGTAGGCTGAAGTGATACCTGGTTAGATTTATCAACACTTTGTGTTTGCTCCTAGTTTTAATTCATCTTTAATCATTTTTGTTATATTCTGCAGTGTTACCTCAAACTGTGCACAATGGAATATGGAAGCTTCTTTCCACCACTAAAGTTGAATAAATAAAAACAATTAAAAACAAAGTCTGCCAGGCAACGTTGAAAGTAAGTAATTATCTCAAAATTTCAAGTTATTTCTGGTTATTCTGTATTATGTAATTCAAAATTTCGAGATACTAACTTGAAATACTAACTTGAAATTTTGACTTATAGATAGAAAAAAATCATTAGTTGAAGAAACAAGCTTCCATAGTAGACAGATCAGCTCAGTGCTAATCAGTGGGAACTGCTGATTATACAGTCTAAAATAGTGCTACATTTATTATATAATAAATTAATGCACATGTTAATGGGTGTTTTAATTATAGATGCAATTATATTCTTCAATATCTGTTGTCAATTCTCCACATAAGCTGAGTTACATGTACATGAAAACATATATTTATTTATTTACTTTTATTTATTTATTTTGTACCTTATTTCATATTTCCTTTTCTTTCCTTTTCTCCATTGTTAATTTAGTCTTTTTTTAGCCTTACAAATATCGGTACTAGCATCTTCACATTTTGGATTTTTTTTTTCATGAATAAATAAAGCTTTTAAAAAAATCGCACAAGCAACATATCGCGACACTTGAGGGACTCGGTCATCTTTCTTTTGACTTTTTTTTTTGAAGAAAAAGAAAAACTTCTTCTATTACCTACTGAAAACAGGTCAGTCACCTTTAGTACAGTTAATTTTTCAACTCTTTAACTTTTGAGACACGTTTGATCGGCGAGCGTAGCAATGACTTTAAAATGTAGTTTTAAGTGCGTCAGCACGTCGAGCCGTTAACGGTCGTCACGTCGTACGTCAGCTGGGTGAGTGTTTTGAAAGGAGATGACTGGTTAGCTGGCGAGCAAGTGGGATTATACTGCAGCGGAAACCGTAGCCAGCTAGGTAGCTGTTTTTTCTGTATACCTTTCTTGTATTTCACGGTATCAAATCATGTCCATGGACACTCTTGGAGCATGTTTACTAGCCATTCTGCGTCTCGGAAGTTTGTTCTGATATTGTTGTAATGTACCGCTGGTAATGCTGCTAATGCTAGTTAGCTAACTAGCTAGCTATGCTAAAATAGCAAAGTCGTCTCACAGCAACGTCGACAACGTTTAATTTGATAACAGCGATAAACGTGGCAATCAATCTTTGTTCAACTCAAGCTTGGCTGCACAACCTAGCTTTTTTGTTAACCGACAGCAGCTACCTGTGGGTTTTACACGAGGCTGACCAGGGAATTAAACTGACTTGTTGATTTCGCCATTTGTCGAACAGATTATGAACGGTAAAAGATCCAGACCGGGCTACCCCCTGTCCGGGTGATGGCAGCTCGTCTGCCGTCATATGACAGCAACTCCAGTGATACAGAAAACTGGGAACGAAAAACAGCTAGCCGACCACGCAAACTCTGCAGGCATTCAAGGTGAGCCAGGTGAAAATATATGGAGTTGTAAAGTTCACAGCAACAGTCACATACGCCCTGTTGTAGGGACATCACAAGAGAAAGTATCGGTTGGCTTGTGTGTATCTTTTGCATCCGTCCTGCTTTGTATCAACTCATAGGCGTAACCCCTATGAATGTAGATTTGGCCTAGCACTTCCCTGTAACTCAATGATTGCGTGATACTGGAGAGAAGTGTTAGTCCACTAAGAAAATTTTTGAAAATCAAATAATATTGCTGCTTTATGACAGTATTTAAGGTTTTCAATATATGGAAATGTGATGGAGTTGACTTCCCATGGGTTTGAGATTGCCCAAAGGCTCAAACTTACTTTTCACTTATCTTTCACATATTTATCTGTGATGTTAAGTGAATATTTACTGAAGTATAACGTGTTCGTGACGACCACATGGAGCTCTGTATGACCTTTCCTTTCTTTCTTGTTAACTAATCTGCCAGCCTTATCTTTATCTGCTTTATAATTTAGTCTCCTACCTTTTGAAGTCATGTTTCACGTAGCACTTTAGGCATATAGTTATGACAGTGACTTGGTATTAACTAGCTTAATACATGCCTTTGAATTTCTTGGTTATTTCTGGAAATTTGGTGAGCAAAATGAAACTCAAGCTTGAGTACATTTAAACAGTAGTTTAAAACATTTTCAACACTGGCCTTGGGATTTTCCATTGTTGGAAGGCCAACATTTTTTTCCGACAAACATTTTTGGTATGCAGGAAAGCTCTGCAAGTGTATGCTCAGCCCCAGGCTTGGGATGCATCTGTAAATGGCTAAAAGGTTAGACAAAACTTTTCTTTTCTTTTTTTCCTTTCCTTTTTTTTTACCCTGTAGCTCTGCTTCTAATTGTGAATTTTATTCTTTCTCTGATTGTTGTTGTTTTTTGTTTTTTTTAAACACTAAGAAGATTTGGTCTTTGAGAAATTAATGGTTAGCTCTATTGTGTCCTTTTCCCCTTTGAATTTTAATCAACTTCAATCATTTATAACTGCTTATAAAATAAGCATGTCAAAACTCTGATTTGATTTTCTTTCAAATTAAATATCAAAGGTAACAGTATCTATATTTGACTGCAATACACAATGTGCGCCTTGTTACTGTTTTATTAAAGCAGAATCTGGTTGGTCTGGTTGTTAGTTTTAAATGTCTTTATGAAGCTTGGCACTGCTACAATTGTTTGTAGGGCAAATGACCTAAGCCAAAAGCTGTGACAGCCATGTTGAGTGAAATGTGTTCCACGTTGTGCGTCATAAAACTATGAAATACCAATATCCTCTGGCCTTGAGAGAGGGAGGAGGTGCATTACACATGCTTTTGTGTTTCAAAAGCAGCAGCCAAGCCCATACGTCTCAAGTGAAGGAAGAACATAGGAAGATGAGCTTACATGGTGCCAGCGGGGGCTGTGACCGCTCACGTGACCGCCGCCGCTCCAGCGATCGCTCCAGGGACTCCTCGCATGAGAGAGAAGGCCAGCTTACCCCTTGCATTCGCAACGTCACATCACCCACCCGCCAACACAACAGTGGTGAGTGTGCGTGGAAAGAATAGATGGCTTATATGGGTGTCATGTTTGAGTTCTGCAGCTTTTGGCAAGCTCTGTTAAACAGCTGACCAAATTTATCAACTTACAGCTCAGACATGGTTTAGGTCTCCTGCTTTTGGCTGTGAGCAGATCAAGGCAATGCTTATCCACCTGTGTTTAGACCAAGACCGAGGAGTTTGACTGCCTACATGTCAAATGTTATGAGTAGGACCTTGTGTGTATATATAAAATGTGTATATTGCAAAGAAATACAAAAAACTTTTACAAATCTTAGCTGCAAACTAAAATGTTAACTACAAACTAGGCACTTTTTTTTCTATCTGGATTTTGATCTGTGATTTGGACATTAAAACCAAAGATGATTTCTCCATGGTGATTCATTCCGCCCGCCCCGTCTAGATCGTGATCGAGATGGCGGCTCGTCGTCGAGGCCCAGTAGTCCACGGCCTCAGAGAGTCTCACCCAGCGGTTCCAGCAGCAGTGGGGTGGTGAGCAGTCGCAACAGTAGCTTGTCCAGCACTGAAGGCACTTTCAAAAGCTTGGCAGCTGGAGAAATGGTTTTTGTCTATGAGAATCCTAAGGAAGGGGGAGCCGGTGGCACAGTTGGAAACCGAAACATTCGGACCTCAGAGAGAGTCACTCTGATTGTTGACAACACACGCTTTGTAGTGGATCCTTCTATCTTCACTGCACAGCCCAATACCATGTTGGGCAGGTAAAGTATATTTTAATCCTCGTTATCCTACGTCTTTAGTCATCATAGCTGTAACAACTGAAACTTAAATAAAAATTAAATATTCACGCATATAAGTATAGATCTGTGAGTTGGGGGAATAAATCAAAGTTTCTTTTGCACAGAATGTTTGGATCTGGAAGAGAACATAATTTCACACGGCCCAACGAGAAAGGGGAGTATGAAGTGGCTGAGGGGATTAGCTCAACAGTTTTCAGAGCAATTCTGGTGAGTTTCTCTTTTACATAATCCTTGTATGCATAAATAATTGTGAGGTAAATGTTGGATACACACTTATGCTGAATGATTTTATCTGTGTCTCATTATTATTAAAAGATAAATAAGCCATCGTGGGATCATTTTAGCTCACTGGGTAGAGCAGGCAACCCAAACAATCTGCCCTGTGGCCATCTACTTCCCCTTGTCTTTCTCATCTTCTCTTTACTGTCGAATCACAACGGAGGCTTAAAAAGCTCTGAAAATGTATCATAAATAAATAAAATAACACAATCAAGTCAACAAAAATCTACTTCCTTGCTCTTTTAACCAAACTTAAATATTTTACACAGGGCTATAAAGTCAGTTCTTAACAGGCTGCCTTTATTGCTTTTGTATAAGATGTAACGCCAATCTCTGATGTCACAATCTTTAAATATATCAGCATTTGCTCATTAATGCTTCCACAGCAGAACGTAGAAGGAAATTGTGAATAAAAGTCCCACTGAGATGTGTTCTTCCAATCTTTGTGGGACATATAACACCTGTTAGCCTTGAGTGACACACTGTATTTTCCTTACCTGGATCCCCGTGTGTGTGAGGAGTTGTCTGAGCCTCTTCTGTTGTGAAAGTCTATCCAAGTTCAATGCAGCCAGAAATGACACAAAGCAAATGTGCAGTTATTAGTGTTGAATATTGTTTTATTTTTTTGTTTTTCCTACATTGATATTGACTTGTGAATTTTTAATTTTGTATGATCAGGGTGTTGAATTAATACAGCCCCCACCCCATCCGCATGACCATTACTATAGAATATTTAAATTACTTAATTTACTGGTATAGCAGTGTTTTTGAAAAATGCATATAATGCCTGAAATTTAGAGTAGTATACTGGTTCCTCTGGTTTACTATCAAGCAGTAATATAAACAGTAGATCATAATACAGATGGTGCTGAATTAAAACTAGTTTTAAATTAAAAAAAAACAAAACATTATATAATACCCATAATTCAGGTAGAATATATAGCTTTACTCAACATGGGCTGTTTTGTACTGTCTACATTACATCTAATTGGCGACTGATTGCTCATGTTGAAACTCTTAAGTAGATATATGTTGGAAAATTGAATTTACTTTGCGATATGGTGAGTGAGTAGTACGCAGTTTACTGAGAAAGCTGCAGTTGGTGAGTTCTAAGAAACGTACGATTAGATTAGGCTGCATTTTTGTTGTCTGATTCATCTAAAATGCACCAGAAACAACCCTGCAGAAAACACTGCTGCAACTATAACACAGTGCGTACCTGCTACAGCCCATTCAGGTATCTGAAGTGTATATGAGGCTGGAATGACAAAGCAAATCTGACTGATCTGAATCTGAGCTTTAATTCATAGTTTGACATTTGCACGGTGTTATCTGCTGCATCTAATTTCCTGCCAAACTGCGTGTTACCTTTGGCCTACTAAAAACCCACCTGGTAACAGTTCAACAAATTGAATCTGCTGTTAGAAAGCAAACTGAGATCCTGTTACCGGGTTCATTTTTATCAAAAGGGTTTATTTGATTTTGTTTTTAATTGTATGATTTAAGTTGATGGATAAATGGTGTTTTTAATAATTTCCTCTTTGTGATTTCTCTCTTAATTGGCAGGATTACTACAAATCTGGGATAATCCGTTGTCCTGATGGAATCTCTATCCCCGAGTTGCGTGAGGCGTGTGACTATCTATGCATCTCCTTCGACTACAGCACCATCAAATGCAGAGACCTCAGTGAGTATTTCTTCTGGGACACTGAAGCTGTCAGTGTTGCATTAACAGTAGCAGCACTGAGTATCATTGATCAGGGAGACTGCTCAGTGCCTCGTCACTTTGCAAGGCTTAACAAGATTGCAGCTAATTGATCATAATCACCAACCTGTGAGGATTTCAGATGTTTGGCTTTAAAAAAAAAAATACAGCTTTTAAGAACGAGCAATTTTCCCTGTACGTGTGCCCAAAAAGGAGCACACGTAGGATTTTTTTTTTTTTTTAAGTCAGTAATTAACGAGAATTACCTGCTATTTTCTTGTTTGTTTGTTTTTTCTTTTAGAGTTTTAGCCTATAATGAATGAAAAACAAAAATTCTCAAATCCACATAGCCCTTATTCATGTGAAAGTGAGTTCAGGGCCACAACTTGTTGCATATCATGTATGACATTTCGTCTCCTTTCCTCCTCAACGTTTTGGGGTAAATATGTCTACAAATTTGATTCACGGTCATCTTGAGTGGTGGCTTTAAGGCTTTTCGGTGCACTGCAACACAATAGTGCCTGAAACTGTGATGGTTGCGAGACTGGACAGACCTTTTCTTCATCAGCACTGAAAATTTTGTAGCAGTACTTTGCTGGAATGGAGGCAAGGAAATGGCTGTTGTTTGCTTACCTGTAAATTATTTGTTTGAACTTAAAACCACAAGTAGTATCCTAATCTGAAAGGAACATTTTAATTAGGAATTCAGTTTTTATGAAGGCACCTCTGAAATAGCTCTATGGTGAAAGATAAAGGCTACTTGCATGACAGTAGAGCAGAGGGTCTGTTTTTAGGTGTGTTTCAGCCTGGGGTTACTTGCTTACCTTTGTGCACTTTATAAAGTTTATGCTTATGATGGAAATTTTGAATTTAAATTCTTACTCTTTGTTAACAGGTGCCCTGATGCATGAGCTGTCCAATGATGGAGCTCGGCGTCAATTTGAGTTTTACCTCGAGGAAATGGTTCTACCGCTGATGGTGGCCAGCGCCCAGAGCGGAGAGAGGGAATGTCACATTGTAGTCCTTACCGATGATGATGTAGTTGACTGGGATGAAGAATATCCACCACAAATGGGGGAAGAGTATTCGCAGAGTGAGTACCCACTAATTCAGAGCATAGGCACACATCTCGGAGCACAGACGCACAATAAACCACCTTGTTTGTTTTCTCCTTGTAGTTATTTACAGCACAAAACTGTACAGATTCTTCAAGTATATCGAAAACCGAGACGTTGCCAAATCAGTTTTAAAAGAGCGGGGACTGAAGAAAATAAGGCTGGGCATTGAAGGTGAGCTGAATTTTTCAGTATTAAATATTGATGTCCTCTCTTTTTTTCTTTTTTCTATTCTCATGAGTGGGAGAGAGATGTCTGATGTCTGACCTATATGAACAGTACAGGATATAACGACTCACTGCATACTGCAGATGTATTTATAATTACAGATTTGTTTGGCAGCAAGCAAATTAATGCATAAAATAGCTATCAGCAAGATACCTCTTTGCAATCTGGATGTTATTAAAGTCAGAATCAAACGAATCAACTGTGGTCGGCATGAGACAAAATATATATATTTTATTTAATAAAATGCTATAATGGTTTTGTACCCAAACTGCTTTGTTCACTCAGTTTAACATCTGCCCAAGTTAATATGCAGTTGGAGTGTAGTATTAGGTTCACATACCAGATGTAGACAATAGACATGCTGCTACCTGAATGTTTTTGTATGCTGTGACTGAAAAGACACGCCTAAAGTGGGAAGTCGATCAAACTAGAATAAGGTCATTTAGAGCCCAGTACTTGGTAATGCATTGATTCCTTTTAAACAAATGGTCAGTCACATCACGTTCAAGGTGAGCCCCTTGCTTCTGGTGTTTGCTTTTTTGTATTCTGTGTTAACGAAGGTTAGCACGAACTGAGCCACTAGTGTTGTCGTCTCTCTGACAGGTTACCCTACGTATAAAGAGAAAGTCAAGAAAAGACCAGGAGGTCGTCCAGAGGTCATTTACAACTACGTCCAGAGGCCCTTCATCCGCATGTCCTGGGAAAAGGAGGAGGGTAAAAGCCGCCATGTTGATTTCCAGTGCGTTAAGTCCAAGTCGATCACCAACCTAGCAGCAGCAGCAGCTGACATCCCCCAAGATCAGCTGGTGGTGATGCACCCTGGCCCCCAAGTGGATGAACTGGATATCCTGCCTAATCACCCACCTAGTGGGAACCACTACAGCAACAACTACAGCAATGAGCCTGATCCTGATGCACCTTCACCTGCTGTCTGAGGACACCTTGGTCCTCTTTCAATGCCTCTGCCCCTCTCCTACTCTTCTAGTCCTACTCCCAGCATGCTGCAGCATGGAGCGCTAGGGGCACCATAACCATATTGCCTTGACACCTCCTTTGCAGCCTTAGAGCCTCAAGAACCTGGATGACTGTAGGAAAAGAAACACCAGGAACATAAGACTGGTGAAAAGAACATTTCACTATTGTTTTCATTTTGGGGTTTTTGTTTTGTTTTTTACTTGACCAAAGGAAGGAATCTATTTTTGTTTGGGGAAAAAATCTGTAAAAAACATATTATTAGCATTATTATTTACAATATTATTGTATCTTAATTTGATGGTTTTGACTGAGCACTCTTGTGGTGTCACTGTTTTTTCACAGGTTTTATTTCACTGATATCTTAGATTTTGATTCTCTCGGGTGGCCTAACTGCTAAATGGCTTTGATGGGGAAGGATACACAACTAGCTATGGAGAGATTACATCTTTCTGGTCATGGAGAAAATCTGTTCTCACCACTTAGTTTCATGATCTCCAGTTGAACTCCTCTCAGATGTCTTTGATTCTTGTCATGGGATATGTAGTCATTGGCTGGATCTGATATGTGATGTTTTGCTCCTCCTGCAGCCAAGATATTAAGCAGAACACAGGCTGTTGTGGTCAGAATCTTTTATGTGCAAAGCTTGAAATTGTTGTTTAAAAATAAAACAAAATCATGAAATAAAGATGAACATTTAAAAAAAAATTATAATAATATTTTGTATATTGCATGCCTTATTGTAAAAGCCTAACAGGACCCAGGAGATGTTGCCCTCCAGAGGTAAGACTGACCAGATATGGTTAAATGCTAATGACCATTAAGATGAAACATTTCTGCTCTGTACAATTTGGTCTGAAACACTAAAAATAAATTCAGATTAATAATATTAATTTTTGTAATTATTAATTAAATTAATACTTTTTTTCAGCTATTTTGATTAAACCACTGATAATTCCAAATTAGATTCAATGTGATACCACAGACTGGTAACAGCAAACTGAACTATATTATTTAAAAAGCTTGAAGGGCTAAATATAATTTTTGTACTCTTACTTAAAAAATAAAATGACCTTTCTTCATACTGATTTTTATACTGCTGTTCATATACGTATACATTTTCCTATTTCATTTCTTCCTGAGTAAAAATGATAGCAAATAGAACCTGATAAGCTCTTTAAAAGGAACCCCGACTATTATGACAAGTTACCCTAAATATGTTACAAATTATCTCCACTACATAAAAACATACTTGAGAATAACTACAATTTTTTTTGTTATTCATTAAATCTTTGTTGTTTAAAACTATTTTGGAGCCGTGGGAGCGGCCGTGTTTTTTTGCACACTTTGCATTCTGGGATGATGACATGTAAAAGGGGAGATGCAGCAGATTGACCCGGAACTTATACAGAGTTCATTCCCGCCACAACGAAGGGATTTCCGGAAGTGGGGTCAGATGTTACCTTGGTTACATGGGCCTAATGTAGAGTAGATCTTTATACAATCAGGCAATCTGAGAACAAAGCATGATGTATAGTGCAGCAAAGTCATGCTACATGTAATTAGCAACCACTTTATTAGGTACATCTGTTCCACTATTCATTGCAGTAATCCACAAATCTTATCATCCTTTTACACTCAAAGCACTTAGACATGTAAACGTCCTCAAGACAGCCTGCTGAAACCAAAGCAAGCGTCAGAATTAGGCTTTGGAGCGTGATGTCACAGGGGTGGGCGTGGAAAGGATTTTGGCCTGATCCGCCATTTTCGGGGTCAAAACAAAGCGCAAGCGAAAAAGGAGCGAAAGCACAGCCATGGTTCGTACTTGCTGTGTGGTCGGCTGCAATGTTCGATCGTACGACCGGCATGGGAATAAGCTTGGGCTGTCTTTTTATGCTTTCCCAACCTGGAAGCAACATGAAGGAGCTCATGTATCGGATGTTACCAAACGAAGGCGTCTAGCCTGGATAGCAGCTGTGAGACGAGCTGATATCCAGTTCCCTTTCAGTCGATTCACTCGGTACAACACATAAGTATGGGATATCACGCCCTCGCGTGTCCTGGCTGAAGAAACCTTTATTCACGCCTTTAAGGCAGATGACGTGTGATGACACGCGCACGGCCCCGCCTGCACATATAGCCGCTGTCATCACAGTCATCCCTCAGTTCTTACGCTCTTCACCTCGCTGAGAACACCTCTGCTGAGTTGGGCTAGCTAGCTGCTGCTAGTTAGCTCCGTTGTCTGCCGACTTGAACTTAGCTTATCTGCCCCTGTTGGTGTTAGCCTCCACCGCGCAGTTGGTGTGTAGGCTGCCCGTGGAGCGCTAATTTCAAGTTTTCCCGTGCAGCGTTTTGCTTCACGTTTTGGAATGAACTCCAAACCGAAGCGAGCAAAGCAGAAATCTTCTGTTCGCCCCTGTCCTCAGGGATGCGGTTTCTCTTTGCACGACAGCGACCAGCACGATGCCTGCCCTGTCTGCCTGGGGATCGTCCACGCTAGGAAAGCATTGACGGAGCCCGAAGCCTGTGCGTTTTGTCGCCAGCTCCGGCGCTCGACCCTGGAAAGACGGGTGACGTTTGTGGAAAAAGTGCTGGGACGCTCGGCTGTCACACGGCATGACCCTCTCCTTTCCGAGTCTGGAGCCCCGGCTTTGTCCGACTCCGAAGACGAGGATTTTCCGGTCGATGTCCCCGCAATTAGCTGGGCTGACCACATGGAATATGTTGACGGGTTAGCCGATGACGAGCCGGAACCATGCAGGAGCGCTGACGGGCTTCAGCCTGGGTTGAAGCCCGCCAGCGCTCCCCAGGAAGACGATGACGTGCTGGACATCCATGGTTTGTCGGAGGATGAGCAGGAGAGCTCATTGTCGGGCCAATGTGCCGCCGCTGCTGCGCTGGTCGGCCACGATGACGCCTCTCTTTTCTCCCTGTTTCGCCGTGCTGCTGAGAAGCTGCAGGTGGACTGGCCTTCTCCTCCGCCAGCTCAGAAGCCGTCGCGGTTCGAGGGTTTTTTCCTCCCACCGGAGCCCGCAACGGCCAAAAACTGCCTTCCCATGTTCCCAGACTTTGTCTGCGAGCTAACAGCATCATGGGACAAACCTCTGTCTACCCGCATCACTGTGTCTGGCTATGGACAGTACATGGAATTGGACGGCGCCGAGGGGGCTGGCTTAGCTAACCCACCCCCTATGGAGCCGTCTCTGGCTGCTTATCTGGCCCCGTCCCATAACCATGGTGTCGGCGGCCCCGCAACTCTGCCGTCCAGGCACTGCAGATTCTCTGCTTCGCAGCTAGAGAAGATTTATCGGGCTCAGGCCGGCACTGCTCGTGCCATGAGCTCCGTCACCATGCTCCACACGTACCAGGCAATGTGCCTGGCGGAGCTCGGATCGCTGGTTCCTGATGACAGCCCGCTGGCACCTCTTCTTAACGAGGTCAGAGTCGCCACAGATTACATCCTCCGTGCGTCTCGCTGTGCAGCGCTCTCCCTGGGCAGAGGGATGGCTTCGACAGTAGTGGCGCAGAGGCACCTGTGGCTGACCCTCTCTGACGTCCCGGATAGGGACAGAGCTGTATATCTGGACGCACCAGTGTCTGCGGCTGGGTTATTCGGACATTCACTTGAAGCCATTCAGGCTAGATTCGATCTGAGGAAGAAGCAGACGGAAGCTCTGCGCGACATCATCCCCAGACGTCAGCCGAAACCCAAGCCCACAGCTAGCTCTCACAGGCCCGCCGTTCCTCTGCCGACTGGCAAGAGACCGGCGCCCACTGCTGAAGTGGGTGTGCCGCCAGCGAGAGCACATCCTCCGGCCCGAGCTCCACGCCAGTCGGCCTGGAGCAAAGGCCCACCCTCGGGCCCCCGGCGGGCCCAGGAGGAAGAAGCCTCAGCCCTCCTAGCTATGGTTTCGAGTGGAGAAGGGGTCCAGCAGCAGGGAGACACTGTTTTTACCCCTCTGTTGCCGCAAAAGAGGTGCCGCTTAAGTTCTGTTCAGGTTGTCAGCCCCAGAAGGCGCTGCACTTTCCTAACACTGTCTCCCAAGCACAAAACCCCTGCAAACAAAATGCCTCAGGTAACTCCCTATTCAGGTGTGTTAAATGTTCAGGTGACCATATCGAGTGTTCCCGCTGTTTTTCATTGTTGTGCCCCAGAAAAGGTGCCTCCAACAAAATGTATGAATGTACATGTTTCCATGTTGCAATCAATTAAGAGTGTTGTTTATTCTCAAACAATCACAAATGCTCAGCCTGCAGGCAGAATGATCCAGGTCAGGCAGGTGATGCAGTCCCCTGCAGACACACTGGGGGGCGACCTGCAGCCGACGGTGCTGCAGGTCAGCCGGCTGGCTGCTCACTCGCCTCGTTTCCAAAGAGTCGTAAACACGACTGTCAACACCGAGGCGGCCATGATACTCAGAGAGGAAATAAAGGCGCTATTGCAGAAAAGAGCAATACAAGTGGTCCCCGCTTCGGAGGCAGACAAAGGTTGGTACAGCCGTTATTTTGTTGTTCCGAAAAAAGGGGGAGGGCTTCGTCCCATCCTCGACCTGCGAGTCTTGAACACGTATCTAATAATAATAATAATAATAATGCATTGGATTTATATAGCGCTTTTCAAGGCTTTACAATGACATTATTCATTCACGCTCACATTCATACACTGGTGGAGGCAAGCTACGGTTGTAGCCACAGCTGCCCTGGGGCAGACTGACAGAAGCGAGGCTGCCATATCGCGCCATCGGCCCCTCTGGCCAACACCAGTAGGCGGTAGGGTAAAGTGTCTTGCCCAAGGACACAACGACCAGGACAGAGAGGCCGGGGATCGAACCGGCGACCTTCCGGTTACAGGTGCCCTTCCCAACCCCCTGAGCCACGGTCGCCCCTTGAACCTGGGGCCGGACCTTCTCTCCAGGGGGGGGTCCTCTGGTGAGAGAATGGAGGTTACACCCTTTAATAGTGGCTCAGATTTGGGATCTGTTTGGCAAGGCACAAATAGATCTTTTTGCTTCCAGGGTAAATACTCACTGCCCCCTGTTCTTCTCCATGATTGACCACGATGCACCCTTGGGCTTGGACGCGCTAGCGCACCAATGGCCAGACGTGCTCCTGTATGCATTTTCCCCAGTGGAAATGATATCTCCAGTTCTAGAGTGAGTGCGTCGGCATTCCCTCTCTCTGATTCTAGTGGCCCCTTGGTGGCCCACAAGGTCATGGTATGCAGAGATAATCAGCCTGCTAGCAGCGAGTCCTTGGCAGCTTCCTCTCCGCAGGGATCTCCTCTCTCAGGTGGGAGGAGAAGTGTTTCATCCGCGCCCGGATCTGTGGCGCCTTCATGCTTACCTGCTGAGAGGTTAAACTTGATTGCTAGGGGTCTGCCACCTAGTGTGATAGCGACAATTAAGGTTTATTTAGCAGCTATATCTGCTTGTCATATTGGCTTTGACGGGGTGACACTAGGTGCACATCCCCTCGCCATACATTTTCTGAAAGGAGTTCGCCGGCTGAGGCCCGTGCTTAAGTCCGGTGTCCCTGCTTGGGACTTGTCTTTGGTGCTGGAGGCCCTTTGTAGCCCCCGTTTGAACCCATTGAGTCTGTGGATATGAAATTTCTTTCATATAAGACTGCATTACTTATCGCTTTGGCATCGGCAAAGCGAGTGGGTGACCTTCATGCGCTGTCTGTGCATCCCTCCTGCACACATTTCTCTCCTGATGGCCACAAGGTCGTATTGCGTCCAAATGCTGCCTATTTTCCCAAGATCATGCCTGCATCTTATAGCTCAATGGAGTTTGAGTTGCTGAGCTTTTGCTCCCCTCCTTTTGCATCTGAGGGGCAGAGGAGGATGCATTCTCTTTGTCCAGTGCGTGTGCTACGCATCTACATAGAGCGCACTCAGAATGTGCGTTTATTTGACCAGCTGTTTGTCTGCTTCGCCAATCCGAATAGAGGTAGATCTCTGTCCAAACAGAGGCTGTCCTACTGGATTATAGAAGCTATCTCACTGGCATACGGCACCAGAGGTCTTGCTTTGCCCCACGGGGTGAGAGCTCATTCCACCAGGGGGATGGCAACCTCATGGGCTCATTTTAAAGGGGTGCCTGTAGCTGATATTTGTGCGGCAGCTAGTTGGGCATCACCGCACACTTTTGTGCAGTTTTATCGGTTGGACGTTACAGCCCCTTCGGTGGCTCATACTGTCCTTTCTGCTGGGTCTACCACTCACTAAGGAAGTGGTGGCCCGATTCCGGTTCGGTGGCTGCTCTGCGGGGCGTGTATATATGTCCCATACTTATGTGTTGTACCGAGTGAATCGACTGAAAGGGAAAAAATAGTTATTTCTATAACTTCTGTTCCCTGAAGGAGAGGAACGAGGTACAACACAAGGTGGCCCCACTGAGCAGTTTGGCTCAGTGAAGAGCGGCTATCGAACTGAGGGATGACTGTGATGACAGCGGCTATATGTGCAGGCGGGGCCGTGCGCGTGTCATCACACGTCATCTGCCTTAAAGGCGTGAATAAAGGTTTCTTCAGCCAGGACACGCGAGGGCGTGATATCCCATACTTCTGTGTTGTACCTCGTTCCTCTCCTTCAGGGAACAGAAGTTATAGACATAACTATTCGTTCTCTACCATCCCCAGATATCTGTTGGTGTGCTCCAGACATTTTCATTCTGGTAAGTTCTAAATATGTTCATGTCACTCTTTATCTTTATCTTTTTAACCACACGAACCTCTCCACTGTTCTACCCACATTCAAGCAGTATGTGGACTGCAAAACAAGAGACAATAAAACACTGGACCTGTTTTATGCCAATGCTACTGAGGCATACACCTCCAGCCCTCTCCCTCCTCTGGGCAGGGCTGATCACAACCTGGTCTACCTCCAGCCCCTTTACAGACCTGCCGTTCAGAGACAACCTGCAACCACAAAAACGGTTACAACATGGACAAGGGAGTCGGAAGAGACTCTGCAGGGATGCTTTGAGTTAACTGACTGGGATGTTCTTTGTGATTCCAATCAGGTCAATATTGACAATCTGACAGGCTGTGTAACAGATTATATCAACTTCTGTGTGGACACTGTGGTCCCCCAAAAAAACATTCTGTGCTTCCCCAACAATAAGCCCTGGGTTTCCAAAGACATCAAAGCAACCCTGAACAAGAAAAAAAGAGCTTTCAGAAATGGTGACAGAGATCAACTGAAACTGGTGCAGAAGGAGCTGAAAGCCAAGATTGCAGAGGGTAAGGAGTCCTACAGACGGAGGCTGGAAAACAAACTGCAGGAAAACAACACCAGGGAGGTGTGGAATGGAATGCGGGCCATCACTGGCCTGAGACAAAAGAGAGGTGTTGGGATGGATGGGGACGTCGAAAGTGCTAACAACCTTAATCTGCACTTCAATAGGTTTGACTGCCCTGCGTCTCCTGTCTCCACACCCAGCTCTTCCCATCTTCTCCTTTCCCCTCCTCCCTCTCCTGCCCCCTCAGACTGTCTCACCCTGTCCCTCTCAGCAGATGACATCAAAAAAGAATTGGGCAGACTCCACTCCAGCAAAGCTGCTGGCCCTGATGGTGTCAGTCCCAGGGCCCTCAGGTGCTGTGCTTCCCAGCTGTCTGGAGTTCTACAACGGATCTTCAACATGAGCCTGGAAATGCAGAGAGTCCCATCACTCTGGAAGACATCCTGCCTGGTTCCTGTCCCTAAAAAGATCAACCCGTCGACCCTCGGTGACTACAGGCCAGTGGCTCTGACCTCACATGTCATGAAGACGCTGGAGAGACTCATCCTGAAACATCTGCGTCTGCTGGTGGAGCCTTGGCTGGACCCCCTGCAGTTTGCTTATCAACCTCGTATTGGTGTGGAGGATGCCATCATCTACCTGCTGGACCAGGCTTATTCTCATCTGGACATCGTTGGGAGCACTGTGAGGGTCATGTTCTTTGACTTCTCCAGTGCTTTTAACATGATCAGACCATCACTGCTGGGGAATAAGCTCACGGAAATGCAGGTGGACGCCCCACTGGTAGGTTGGATTACGGACTATTTAACAAATCGACCACAGCATGTCCGACTGAAGAGCTGCCGCTCAGATAACATCCTGAGCAGCACAGGGGCGCCGCAGGGGACAGTCCTATCACCCTTCCTCTTCACTCTCTACACATCTGACTTCAGGTACAAGTCTCAGTCATGTCATCTGCAGAAATTCTCGGATGACTCTGCCATTGTGGGCTGTATCAGGGATGGACAGGAGGAGGAGTACAGGAGTGTGGTGGACAGCTTTGTCGAGTGGTGTGAGCTAAACCACCTACAACTTAACATCACAAAGACAAAGGAACTGATTATGGACTTTAGGAAGCAGACTCCTCCTCCTACCCCTGTCACCATCAGAGGGGCTGATGTGGAGATTGCTGAGGACTACCGGTACCTGGGGGTACACTTGGACTGTAAACTGGACTGGACTAAGAACACCAATGCTCTCTTCAAAAAAGGGCAGAGTCGGCTTTTCCTACTGAGGCGGCTCAGGTCCTTCAATGTTGGTAGGAAAATGCTGACCATGTTCTATCACTCGGTGTTGGAGAGCGTCGTGTTCTTTGCAGCGGTGTGCTGGGGAAGTGGGGTGAAGACAGCTGATGCCAACAGGCTGAACAAACTGATCAGAAAGGCTGGTTCTGTCCTGGGTGTCAGACTTGAGAACCTGGAGGAGGTGTCTGAGAGGAGAATGCTAAAAAGGCTTCTTTCTATCATGGACAACCCCTCCCACCCCATGCACGCCCCCATGATGGACCATCGGAGCAAACGCAGCAAAAGACTCATTGCCCCGAAATGCAGAACTGACCACCACAGGAAATCCTTTGTACCGGTGGCAATAAGACTGTATAACTCCTCCTCACTCTGTAGGTGATTTTTCCTGAGACTATTACCAATGTTGTTCTGTTCCCTCCCAGACCGTGCAATATTACCCAAGAGTACTTATTGAATATTTGTTTCATCCCCCCATCATACGCTGCTACTCCCTTTTATTCTATTGCACAGTACTTTGTCACTTTCTAGAATCGCCTGCACTGATAGTTAAGTTATTTATTCACCAGGATATAGCTATGTATATTACTTCGTTAGAGTTATCCGATACTATGTCTTGCACTATCCTACTGTATATTACTGTACACTACTATTCTTATTGTATATATTGTATATCTTATTTATCTGTTCCTCTGTCTCTCCTGCTGCTTTGAGCATGTACATGACATAAGAATTTCCCTCGGGATAAATAAAGTTGTTCTTATTCTTACAGCCTATTAGTTTTATTTTCGATGCAGTCTGAGGTCATAGCAAATTAGAACAAATATCCTACTGAGTGATTTTGCAGAACTACCTTCTATTTATAGAGTTGCTAATTATTTGGCATTATTGCAGGCAAACCAGCCTATGAAATGGATGAAACACATCGTGACTGGGTTCCAGTGCTACACAAGGGACCTGCTTCAAACATACCACCATGCTAATCAGATTACTTCTTCCATGTGAGGGTGAAGAGGTGACCCTTCTGGATAAGATGGTGATGGTTTGCTGCGTTTGGTGAACAGTGTGGTAGTAAAACCAGGGAAAAATGAAACTCGCTCCTGTTAAATATTCTTAAGTCTTTTGCTATATAAATAGCGCTATTTTATTTCAAAAGATACAGTAAATAAAGTAATGTTAGTAGTGGGTGAGATCATGTAAACACTGTCATGATTTTGTGTAAACATTTTGTCATTTGTAAATTATAAATGACATGGATTCTACATTGTAACTGATGTGATGTTCTACAAAGTGGTTTTAATTTAAAAAAAAAAAAAAAAAGGAGGCAAAAATTAGTTTGTTTCTTTATTCAATTTTTGAACAGTGGTACTCAGTCAGTACATATTCAGTAAATGCAAATTATTTACATGGCAGTGCACTTCAGGCATAAATCTAGACCCCTAGATAAAACATTATGGGTCATTCCCACGACCCACAGCTTTACTGTGTTCCAGCAAAGTATCCAATAGCAGTGACAACTCCTCCACAGTAGCAGGTGGGATTTTTCTTTTTTGAGGACGGCTCCTTTTACCTTTCAATACGGATGGTCTGTTTATGTTTTGATCAAGAGCCCTTTTTTTGGGCAGCTGAAGAGGAGAAGTGCATCTTATGGCCAACCTCTGTCTGTATCTTGGTCATATTACCCAGCAAAACCCAGTATGCAGGTTCATTTGTAACAGTCCTTGTGCCACGGATCAGCACTGTTGCTTCTACATTAAACAGAGGAGCAGCGACATGGCTGCAGGTCTCCGCGACTCCGGCCATACAGGTGCAGTGGGCGGCTTCAACCTTCCCTGTGATGCTCACAGTGACCCATGGCTGCAATGCTGGTTCATTCAGTCTTTGAGAGTGTAGTACCTGAAACACACACAAAGTTCATTTAAAGACAAGAACTATGAGCCAAGGCCGACATAAATGTGTTTTATCTACTTTATCATAAATGTAACAAAGTGTTTAGAAAGTTAGCACATACATGTAATTTTTCATTTTTTTTATGCATCAATCTATAGAACGCTGCATGTTATATTCTAAATCTGCCTGTTCTCTCTCAGAAACCTGCCTGCAGAAAATGAACCTAAAGTATGTAATGTAAGGATGTAATCACTGTCAAGATGGAGAAAGCATAAAGTGACAATTATGAATCACGTAATATGATAAGGAGATTCTGCAGGTCATTAATCAATGTATAAAACTAAAATAAAATGTATTTTTAGTGATACAAGATACAAATATGGAAGCAAGATGTATAATTAGAATTATTTATAATAAATATGAATAAATCATTGCAATTTCTTTAACCATGGAGAATGACTAAATCCTTCAGGACAATGTCACATCAATGCACTGAACTCACTATGTTATCCCTCTAACAGCCTCCACATGTTCTCACTGTAATTTCCCCCTCATGAATGAATTTATGCTGCACTAATCTGAATGTTTGGAGGGAAATCAAACGCATTTCACACGCAGTACTCGAGCTGACTTACCTTTGTTTGAATGACGACTTGTACGCGCTGACTCCACAGACGAGGTACGAAAATATGTCAGGCTACGTCAATAGCGGTAGGTCTTCAGGGTTTCTACTCCACGGCCGTATTTCATACGGGTCCACATTTCCAATGCACGCGATTTTCTGAAGGTACCGCTGCTTCGCCTCTGAACGCAATCGGTCTCTATACAGTCAATTCGCTTTTGAGCTGCTTTTAAGAATCTTTCTTGTAGTCGTCGTTCCAACACAGTGTTTGTTTTGATTCGTAGACCCCGAAAATGGCGCCGCGCTCTCACAATGCATTGCGGCGTGACGTCAACTCCAAAGCCCTATAAGGAAGAATGATGAAGGAATGTGTATTGCTGTTGTTGTCAGATGGCCTGGTGTGAATATTTCATAGGAGTGGGTTTTTAAAAAAAAAAAAAACGATTTTCCGATTCAAATCGATTATAGCTTGAATAATGCGATATTGATTCATTAAATGCTGAATCGATTTTTGAATAAATGTGTATTTTGTAAGAGTCGCCAGAATCTCAGGTTAAAGCTATTTCAACAACCACCAAACAGCTAAAACAGCAAATGAAAGCAGGTAAACAGATTCCACACAAAGTGCGCCCCGACACTTCAAAATCTGTGAGTTGTCGGCTCCTCACCCGACACGCTGCCGGGGCTGAAAGCCAACAGCTCACAGACTCTGAAGCTGCAGGTTTTGTCACTCTTCAACCAAAACTGAATGAACAAGCAG
Source organism: Pelmatolapia mariae (assembly GCF_036321145.2). Classification (NCBI taxonomy): domain Eukaryota; kingdom Metazoa; phylum Chordata; class Actinopteri; order Cichliformes; family Cichlidae; genus Pelmatolapia; species Pelmatolapia mariae. The sequence continues at coordinate 21,431,670 of NC_086227.1, forward strand.
CAAAAGAAGATCAAAACTACGCTTCAAATTTAATAAATACCATGATTAATTCCCTCTTTTGCTGTTTTGCTTCCACCAATATAAAAATCGCACTTCCTGCACAACTCTCTCTGTGTGTACTTCATGAACAGTTTTCCATTCAAATCTCTGTTTTGTGCATGATTCGCTTGGTTATTATGTACCAGTCTTCTGTTGTGTACAGTGCTGTTGTTTTTTTGTTTTGTTTTTCAAGTGACCTCCCACAAGAAAGCTTAATTTCTGCTGTTTAATACAGAAGAAATTAAAACTTTTTAAAGTATGCCAAATTGCAAAACGCTTAGCTGTGTCGTACAGATGATATTCAGTTGTACATCTCCTTAAAGCCCCAAGATGTTTCCAAACTACAAATTTTGCATAGGTGCATAGACTCCATTAGAGGTTGGATGGCTGATAACTTTCTTCAACTTAATGAGAAGAAAATCAAGTCCTTGTTTGTGCTCCCGATAAATTTGTGCCCAAGATTATGGAAAATTTAGGTCCTCTTGCTACATTTGGCAAATCCTCTACTAGGGATCTTGGAGTAAACTTTGACTCAGCTCTGACTTGGGATGCTCATGTTAAATCTCTGGTTTGCTCCTGTTATTATCATTTAAGAAACAGTGCTGAGTCCATTGTGTCATGCTCAGAACTCGAAAAATGTCATACATGCATTTCTTTCATCTTGTTTGGACTATTGTAATTCTTTGTTCACTTGTTTATGTAATGCCTCCTTGGAACGTCTGCAGGGTGGTTCAGAATGCTGCTGCAAGGCTTCTGACCTTGTCTTCCAAGTACTCTCATGTCACACCCCTGCTGATCCCCATTAAATTCAGAGTCCTCTTTAAGAATATGACTTTGACATTAGGGGCTCTGCATGAACAGGCACCGACATATATCAGAGATCTTTAATATCCATACATCCCCAGCAGGTCCCTAAGATCATGTGATCAGGGCTTGCTGGTTGTCCATCATACGAGGCTGAAAACAAAAGGTGACAGAGCTTTTGAAACTGTGGCCCCCAGAGTCTGGAACTCTCTCCCTTTGAGCTTGGGAGCTCACTGATCTCTTTTAAAAAACAGCTAAAAACTCATCTGTTAAAACTTGCTTGTGGTTAATTTATTTTATGTTTTAGTTTCTCTGTGAAGCACTGTGATTTTTATCTTGAAAAGTGCTATACAAATAAAATTTTACTTACTTTGTACTTACTTACTTATTATGTATAACATTAGTTTTTCTGAAATTTCTTTATTAACAAAGTAAACTAAAAATAGTCTTTATTCTATTTTATAGTTTTAAAATTGGATAACAACTGACTTGAACATGATATGAATGTGTTTTCACTATGGGAACTGTGGATCCATTGATAACTTTAGTCATCTGAAAGTTATTTTGATTTTGATTTTTGTCGTTTTCCATTTGCATTTAGATAGGCCGATGCATGATGATTCTCTGATGTGTATCTGTTTCTACCTGTGTTGATGATAGCATGACTAAAGCTAGCCAAGAAGCAGTAAATATGTGAAGCAAAGCAGAAAGATATACTCATCAAATGAACAAAATCATAAGAATATAACACCAGCACTGCAAATGTAAGAACATATGTTGACATCAAATGGTGTGCTATTTGAACTGTACATGAAACAATGACACATAAATGGTAAGTGGCCTGTATTTGTATAGCACTTTACTAGTCCCTAAGGACCCCAAAGCGCTTTATACGTTCAATCATCCACCCATTCACACACACATTCACACACACACACACACATCTATTTCTTCTAAATTTTTTGTTTATTTTTCCCCCCAATTGTACAAATTAGTCTGTGTTTGGCCTTAGTGTCCCAAAAATCATATTTATACAAAACTAAATACAACTCGTGAATATGTTTTAAATGGATGTTTCCTCAATTGCTGACGAATCATCCATTTACATATTTGCTGAGTCCAAAAACTGATGCCACTGAACTTATCAACGGTTGTTCCCAAATCCCCTATGAGCAAGCACTTTGGCGACAGTGGGGAGGAAAAACTCCCTTTTAACAGGAAGAAACCTCCGACAGAACCAGGCTCAGAAAGGGGTGGCCATCTGTCGTGACCGAGTGGGGTTCAAATCTTCACTGAAATATCAGTTTTATATAAATATGATGTTGAGGCAAAAATACTAACAGGTTCATAGCTCTCACAACTCCTCTGCAAAGGGTTTCCCTAAGAGAGAGAAAGAGTGGTTATCAAGAACTACAGGACATTACCTACATATAAATATATAAATAATTATAAATTTGTTGGTTTTTGTTTTAACAATCTCAGAAGGAGAGAGGCACTGAGGCACCGTCTTCCGCCCCCCGACGCTCCTGCTGTGCCTCCCTCCTTCTGACAGGAACTGCCTAAATGAGCAAGTATGAATGATGCCTGAGTGGACAAACACAACTCACAAGTTCCTGGCTCTCTCGGCTCCTCTGCAGAGGGTTTCCCTAAGAAGGTGGACCTAGCAGGGTTACCGGGGGACGGGGAGCTGTGACTCACGGCCCTCACTTCATCGGCGAAACCCTCAATGCAGAGTTCAGAAACTTGTGTGTTGAGTATGTCTTTGTGAGCCTCCACCATTTACTGGTGGGTGCAGCCTGAACTGTCTAGAGACAGACCAGACCAGCTGCACAACACAGACACTTCAAAGCTCACCTGAGGAAAAAAACAACAAGAACAGAAACAGGAAAGAAAACGTAGCTTAGAACCATGCAGCGCTGCAGAGGTGAGGACCGGCACCTGTTTGAAAGAGACAAATACACACAAACACACACAACAACAGACGAGAAACAAACACAGAGAGAGAGGATAAAGTGGTTATCAAGAACTTGAGGACATTACCTACATATAAATAATTATAAATTTGTTGGTTTTTGTTTTAACAATCTCAGAAGGAGAGAGGCACTGAGGCACCGTCTTCCGCCCCCCGACGCTCCTGCTGTGCCTCCCTCCTTCTGACAGGAACTGCCTAAATGAGCAAGTATGAATGATGCCTGAGTGGACAAACACAACTCACAAGTTCCTGGCTCTCTCGGCTCCTCTGCAGAGGGTTTCCCTAAGAAGGTGGACCTAGCAGGGTTACCGGGGGACGGGGAGCTGTGCCTCACGGCCCTCACTTCGTCGGCGAAACCCTCAATGCAGAGTTCAGAAACTTGTGTGTTGAGTGTGTCTTTGTGAGCCTCCACCATTTACTGGTGGGTGCAGCCTGAACTGTCTAGAGACAGACCAGACCAGCTGCACAACACAGACACTTCAAAGCTCACCTGAGGAAACAAACAACAAGAACAGAAATAAGAAAGAAAACGTAGCTTAGAACCATGCAGCGCTACAGGAGACGGCAGCACTGCAGAGGTGAGGACCGGCACCTGTTTGAAAGAGACAAATACACACAAACACACACAACAACAGACGAGAAACAAACACAGAGAGAGAGGAAAAAGTGGTTATCAAGAACTTGAGGACATTACCTACAAATAAATAATTATAAATTTGTTGGTTTTTGTTTTAACAATCTCAGAAGGAGAGAGGCACTGAGGCACCGTCTTCCGCCCCCCGACGCTCCTGCTGTGCCTCCCTCCTTCTGACAGGAACTGCCTACAGAGCAAGTATGAATGATGCCTGAGTGGACAAACACAACTCACAAGTTCCTGGCTCTCTCGGCTCCTCTGCAGAGGGTTTCCCTAAGAAGGTGGACCTAGCAGGGTTACCGGGGGACGGGGAGCTGTGACTCACGGCCCTCACTTCGTCGGCGAAACCCTCAATGCAGAGTTCAGAAACTTGTGTGTTGAGTATGTCTTTGTGAGCCTCCACCATTTACTGGTGGGTGCAGTCTGAACTGTCTAGAGACAGACCAGACCAGCTGCACAACACAGACACTTCAAAGCTCACCTGAGGAAAAAAACTACAAGAACAGAAACAGGAAAGAAAACGTAGCTTAGAACCATGCAGCGCTGCAGAGGTGAGGACCGGCACCTGTTTGAAACAGACAAATACACACAAACACACACAACAACAGACGAGAAACAAACACAGAGAGAGAGGAAAAAGTGGTTATCAAGAACTTGAGGACATTACCTACAAATAAATAATTATAAATTTGTTGGTTTTTGTTTTAACAATCTCAGAAGGAGAGAGGCACTGAGGCACCGTCTTCCGCCCCCCGACGCTCCTGCTGTGCCTCCCTCCTTCTGACAGGAACTGCCTACAGAGCAAGTATGAATGATGCCTGAGTGGACAAACACAACTCACAAGTTCCTGGCTCTCTCGGCTCCTCTGCAGAGGGTTTCCCTAAGAAGGTGGACCTAGCAGGGTTACCGGGGGACGGGGAGCTGTGACTCACGGCCCTCACTTCGTCGGCGAAACCCTCAATGCAGAGTTCAGAAACTTGTGTGTTGAGTATGTCTTTGTGAGCCTCCACCATTTACTGGTGGGTGCAGCCTGAACTGTCTAGAGACAGACCAGACCAGCTGCACAACACAGACACTTCAAAGCTCACCTGAGGAAAAAAACTACAAGAACAGAAATAAGAAAGAAAACGTAGCTTAGAACCATGCAGCGCTGCAGAGGTGAGGACCGGCACCTGTTTGAAAGAGACAAATACACACAAACACACACAACAACAGACGAGAAACAAACACAGAGAGAGAGGAAAAAGTGGTTATCAAGAACTTGAGGACATTACCTACATATAAATATATAAATAATTATAAATATACAAGAACAAGAGAAATAAGAAAGAAAACGTAGCTTCAAACCATGCAGGGTTACAGGAGACGGCAGCCGTGTGGAGGAGAGCTTGTGTGAGTTGTTGTTTCTGTTAGTGAACAACTGAAAAACAGAAAAAAGAAAGAAAACTTACCTTAGAAATCTGTAGGGTTGTTTCCTCTGAGACATGTTGGAATCTGTAAACAGTTACTCCAAAAAGGATCCAGGTGAACATTTCAATTCTGCGAACATAAATGCTGCAATTAATTAACTAAAAGTCGTAGCTTTTCACCCCTATTTATGGACTTTTGCGGATCAAAGGATTAAAGTATCAAAGCACCAAATCTGTTGTAAGATTCTAAATATATGTGACGTCAACATCCCGTAAGCCAATTAAGTTGTCATATGACATTTGTGGACCCTGGTATTTTTTTACTTGGAGAATTTATCAGTCGTTTCAATCTCTGTCACCCCCTCCTCCCCTCAAAAATAAAAATACGTGTTATTGCAATAACCGAATTTTTCTACAATCATTGGTGCTAGAAGATGGTGGCAGTTTGAAGTTGGGTCTTACTCTGCCCAGGTTGCTACGATATCCGATTATCGCTTTCTTGTAAATCTTAGCATTGCGCTAGCCGTCAAGCTAATAGTTTAGCTTCATATAGCCATATTTTACAGTAACGAAACATTTAAAAAAATGTCCCGATTTCAAACCTCACCTGAGGACAATAACTACAAGAACAACAGAAACAAGAAAACGTACCTTAGAAACATGCAGGGTTACAGGAGACGGCAGCCGTGTAGAGGTGAGCCTGTGGGAGTCTTTTTTCTGTTAGTGAACAACAGAAAAACAGAAAAAAGAAAGAAAACTTACTTTAGAAATCTGTAGGGTTGTTTCCTCTGAGACATGTTGGAATCTGTAAAGTTACTCCGAAAAGGACCCAGGTGTTTCAAAAAACTTGTTTGGTGAACGTTTCAATTCTGCTAACATAAATGCTGCGATTAACGAAGTAAAAGGCGTTCACCCCTATTTATGGATTTTTATGGATTTGTTGTAAGATTCTAAATATATGTGACGTCATCATCCTGTAAGCCAATAGGTCTTTGGAGCGTGATGTCACAAGAGGGGGCGTGGCCGCCGAGGCGCCATTTTAGCAGGCCAAACAAAGGGGCGAAAGCATCAGCTTTGCACTTGCTGTGTTGTCGGTTGTAATGTTAGATCGCACGATCGGGAAGGGAATAAGCTGGAAAATGGGCTCTCTTTTTATTCTTTCCCCACGTGAGGGAGCTCATGTATCGGATGTTACCAAAAGAAGGCGTCTAGATTGGATAGCAGCTGTGAGATGAGCTGATATCCAGTTCTCTACCATCCCCAGATATCTGTTGTGTGCTCCAGACATTTTCATTCAGGTAAGTTCTAAATAAGTTCATATTACTCTTTATAGCCTATTAGTTTTATTTGCGATGCACTCTGAGGTCATAGCAAATTAGAACAACAAACTCTCTCATTGGAAAATGAGAGAGTTTGTTGCCATTGGAAACCAGTAGCCGCATAGACACCAGTAGTTTTCCCTCACTCTCGCGTCCTCGTGTGATGGATTGTTTTCATCTTCATCTAAACTAAGTAGTGGTTGACTATTTTCATTCTCTCCCTCGGTTTGCTCTGGTTCAAACTGGAAAGGTTGAACAGATGCCATTTCCAGTGAACTCGATGCGATGCAACCTTATGACGTCACTACCCAGAGTGCATTTAAAAGTAAATAACAATGGCGGCCTACTGGTAAATGGTTTTATATAAAATGTGCTTAAAAGGAAAACATTTGGCGTATTTTAATACCACATATATATTATTGAAAGCACAGCACATATTTTAGCGCAAACTTAATAGCCGGGGTTCCTTTTAAGACAGACGCATGTCTCCTGATATTGATGTGATTTGTTGAAATAAAGTCATGAGTAGCAGAAAAGAAAATATCACTTTCAAATGTTGTCAGTGTAGACCAAATTCTTAGATATCAGCTTCAGCAGATGAGCAGCTGTCAAAATCACCTGCTAACAGATGTTGGTTTTCTTCATCTGATAAAGCCTCAGAGCGTCTCTGAATGATCATGTGGCTCATTCAGAGACGCTCTTCTGCAAATCCTACCTAATAAGTGATTATTTGACTATTATTTACTGTTGCTTTCCTGTTAGCTTGAAGCAGGCTGGCCATTCTATGTCTGGTATCAGTGACGTTTACCATCAGAGAACTGCTGCTCACTGGATGTTTTTTTTTCTCTTTTTTTTGGGCAAGTATTTGTAAATCCTAGAAATGGTTGTGTCGGAAAATCCCAGAAGATGAGCAGTTTCTGAAGTAGTCACTTAAATAACTCTTATTCTGATGCGGTGACCCTAATAAATTGGCTCATATGTATATAGAAATATATAATAAATAACATTATAAGTCTTTCTGTGTCTAATAAAATAACGCAATATAAAGTATAACCACAGGAACTGCAAGCAGAGAGAGAATTTCCTATAATAGCCTGGTAATTATCAGCTGAAAAGAGCCGTTTTTACTTACCTGACTATTGAGAGTAGAGACAATGAAAGATACAATGTTCTCCACCTCTTTGCTTCAGTGATTCATAAAACACAACCAGTAGCTTCTCAGTGTGACGAATGGCCCATGTTTTATTTTTAACTTGTAGCACTTTGTATTGATCTTTTCTTTCATTTGGAGCACTTAGAGCAGAGCGGGACAAGGACAGATAACCAATGAACTATCAGCAATAAAGATGAACTACAGCACCGTTTTCAGCCACTGCTCCATTCTATTTTCAGAAATTCAACAAAGCAGATATGTCTATAAAATGTATGCACAGGAAGAGCCGATCGTGTAGTTGGGACAGTCTATTATGTTGTAGATATGTGCAATAATCAGGATTTCGGTAAGATGCATACCTTGCCTGTGGCATTCTGTTCATAAAAGAGTTCATAAAATAAACCCCAGCAGTTTTTTAGGAAGATAAGTCAAAACAGAAGGAGGCTAAACAGATAAAAATGATGTATGTATCTACACAAAATTGTTTCTTGTAGGGTTCTGGAGAGTTTTATATGTAGGTGTGAGTTTGTAGTGTGACATTAGAGCTACCAGATATACTGAGTCATCTTTGCTCATTGAAGACAAACTTCCCATCGATAAGATGATGTGAAACAAAATCTGTAGGCTTGATCTTGATGGGATTCTGTACTATCTGGGAAACACTGTGTGGATACAACTTGTCAATAGCTATTCTAACTCACAAAACAAAATACAAGGATCTGAATTAGCTAATGTGTATGTTTACTAAAAGACCAGCATGACTGTGCCTCAGTATACAAAGGAAAGTCCATAAAGGCATGGGTGGGTGAGTTTAGTGTGAAAGAAACCGACTGGTCTGTGCAGAGCCCTGACCTCAACCTCATCAAACACCGTTGGGATGAATTAGAGCAGAGATTACAAGGCACCTCAAAATGCTCTCCTGGATGAATAGACAAAATCACAGACACAGACCAAAATCTTGCTGAAAGCTTTCCCAAAAGAGTGGAAGCCATAAAGGTAGGACCAGGACCATATTACTACCTATAGATTCAGAGTTGCACTCCTGTAGGTATAAAGTATTAGTGGCCCAGTACTTTTGTCCATTTAGTGTATTTCTTTAGCAGAGAGTCTATCGCCTCTTCTCACCACATGCTGGCAGTAGTGCACAGCAAAAACATTAAAAAATCTTCACAGTTTAACAAGTTGGAAAACTGATTGACCTGTAATGTTAATTTCCCATACACCATTATAAGTTGTGATAAATTAATTAAGTACTCAAAGTTATTAGCTTCCTGGCTAATCTTTACTGAATAGACTGTTAGATGTTTGATTTGTATTAGGATCCAGAGATACTTATGATTTCAAATGAAATAATATATGGTAAAATGGACTGGTTCTTATACATCACTTTATGCAACATGTCTCATTTACACTTCAGTTAACACATTGGGACCTTGCCCAAAAGACAGACTGGGGCAGGCAGTGATGGAACGACCAACCTCCTGAGCTGCAGCCAACTTTCAATAGTTCTATTGATATAAGAGATTTTCTTTTGAATGTTGTACTTGAATTTCACAGATAAACAAGGACAAAGGTTGTTAATCTCTTCCTCACTATCATTTACTTTGTCTGTCGCAAGAACCTGTGGTTTTTGTTCTTTGTGGCCAAGCCAAACTTTATGAATATAACTTTCATCAAAAGCTCAACCCAAGTCTGAAATTAAAACCAACAGCATGAGTGTTACAGTAGCTGCTAGATACAAGAATACCTCGCAGTTACTCAATCTAGGAAGGTTTGTGCATTCTCAAAGATAACTAACATCTTAACAACAATACCAGTGCCGTTGTAATAGGATCACATGCTATAAATCCTCAAATGGTTATTGTCTCCAGCAACAGCGTCACTTCAGTCACTGAGTTCACACCCCGTCCCTTTTATTAGTGGCCGGCCCTTAGACGCCGCCAGATTTGTATGGTCGAATTAAGCAAATGTGATATTCTTGAAGTGTTACATTTCACTGGATTGAATTGATTTGGCAGATGCTCCTGTTTAGCTGGGGGAAAAAAGCATTTTGCGTTGTGTCAACCACTTCCAGGCAACATTTTAATGTTACTCAGTCTAAAAAAGGCAGCAGATTTTAGACAAGACAACCTGCTCAAAGCCTTGGATTTTATCAAACAACAAAAACAAGCAGTTATCCTAGGAACGTCTGACAAGATTTTTGAAACAAATTGGAGGTGGTCGTGTAGCTCAAGCAGCACAGCTGTACAAAATGAAATGACAACTGCTACTTGAAAAATCTCAAGAAGAGCCAAATCAAAATAACTCTATTTTCAACACAAGCGACAGATTCACAAGTGTATTGCACATGTAACTGGATTATGGGTAGCTCTGTTTTTTTAACAGCTCGGTGAGGATAAGCTCTGGTGGCTTCTAATTTAATATAATTGAGACAGAGTGATGTGAACATGGAACATTATACTTTATTTAACTCCAACCATCTGCTCTTTTTCAGGGTAGAGTGTCAGGGCACCGTATACAGTGACATATGTGGAATAAAATGAGAAAAGAGCGGCTCATTTTAAAAGCAGCAATCCTAAATCAAATGAAGAGCCGAGTCCCTTAAGAACATTTGCACAGCTGTATTATATTCTTTTTAAAATTTATGTTTGACAAGGAGCATCTCATCGAAGATAATCTTTTTTTTAGATTTTCTCACTGAAGAAGAAGAGGAAGAAGAAGAAACAGTGTTGCCCTACAACGTGAAACAAGAGACGAGGCAACAACACAGTGTGTCAAAGTTGGCTGTTGACTGCAACACGGCACAACACCCTTCAAAATAAAGCCTTGTTTCTTTATAGGTTTATAAGTCAGGGTGAAAATCTAATTCAGTGGCTTGAGTTGCATAACATTCAAAACATGCAGAAGCAATAGTGCACATTGTTTCTCTGTAAGTCCTTAAAAAGACTCAACCATGGACCACTTCAGCGTTATTTGGTGGCTGCCATGGGGGTTGCGATGTTTGGATTTCACGGTGAGATTCAGCTCAGAGGGATTTGAGATGACTACACTTTGTTATGGTTAAAATACTTTCAATGTTCCGTAACAGCCAGTGAATCACATAGTTATCTGTTCAAAAACCAGTCAAAACAGTCTCATGACTAATGCTGAGCTTACACTGTGCGATTTTTGGCCCATTTTGAGCCGTTTTTTGAGTCGTGCGACCTTTTTGGTGATCGGCCCGAGTTTGGCCTTCATCGTGCGTCGTGCATCGTGTAGTACAGCGGTCCCCAACCTTTTTTGCGCCACAGAGCGGTTTGTGCCCGACAATATTTTCACGGACCGGCCTTTAAGGTGTCGCGGATAAATACAACAAAATAAAACTAGTACCGGTACCGAAAAAAAGAAGATTTATTCATAACACACGTGAAAAGACCCAGGAAAACAGAGTTAACGAAAAAAAACGATAACAAAATAACGCTAAAAACCGATAAAAACCCTGAAAACCATACATTTCACACCCGAGTCTCAACTCTCGCGGCCCGGTACCAAATGACTCACGAACCGGTCCGTGGCCCGGGGGTTGGGGACCGCTGGTGTAGTATACGTGGGGTAACGAGAAGCAATTAACACCTCACGACCAGCTCCCGATCATCAGTCGCTTGGTAGGGACCGTCGTGAGGGTATCGCCGCAGCCGCTCACACTGTGCACGCGCAAACACATAAACGTCGGTGAAAAAGACGGAGTAGCACAGCAGTGCAGCGTGTGATCTGGACACAAGCGATGGAGGCACAACTTGTAGAACTTTGGAAAGCTCATCCGAGCCTTTTCGATGTGGCCTCACAAAATTATCACGACCACAACAACCGTGAAAATAGTTGGATTTACATTGCTGCTCAATCACAGCTGCTTGATCAATGTTTTTCATTAGCAATTTAGCAAAGTTGATGGTGGTGGTGTGCCTGTCTGTGTGAGTGAAAGATAGAGAGGGAGAGCGAGCGACAGATTTTCTGTTATAACCTTCATTTTATGGACGCACAGTGTGAGCACTCAGGTCGCATCAGAGCATTGGGCCGTATAGTGTGAAACCCTGCATCGTGACCTACGAACTTCTAACCCCTGTGAGTCAATCGTACAGTTTGAGCAGGAGCTGAATCGCGCGACTGAAAAAAATCGCACAGTGTGAGCCCAGCTTAAGTGGTTTTACCCACATAAGTTCTTTTGCAGTATTTCTTTTTACAGTAAACTGCATTTGGATATTTATTATTTCCACAAGTTTTTATCATCTTTACCAGGTAACAATGTCAGGTGACAGGTATCAGTATTTGTGAGACTATCAGGAAGATTATTTCCAAATGCAAACTTGCTTGATTAGACAAAGAATTTGCTTTGCTACTGGGTGAAACCATCATTGTCAGCTGCCATGCTATAGTGAATATATGTGGGTGTTTCACTATATCCAAACAGCAACAAAGCATAAAGGTTTAAAAATGGCATCCTTTGCTTATTTTGGTATGAAATTGAGTGACTGAGACAAGTCATGGACACCTCATTCATTCTGGTGGGTGTGTGTCCAAAACCTCAGAGCGTCGACTAACATGAAGAAAAAAAGCTTGGGTTTTGATTTTTCAGTAGTATGGATGGAGCCACAGAATCACTTTGATGACTGCTACTTCTATCTATTCAATCTTTCTGGATATAGTACCAAAACTAAACAGATGAACATATGAAACCTTCCATTTGTACTGGCTTGTTTAATGACAGAGAAGAGTGTAATGGTGTTTGGTCTCCAGATGTACAACATTCCAATGATAAGAATTTTGAAGATCAATCTTCTAGTAGCTAATTTGTTCCCCTGTTATTCACACACCCAGAGCTGAATAACTTAGTATGAGATTTGTATCTGCCAAGGGAATCAGCTGAGCTACTTGAGTCTAGGCACAGTGAGATTAACCTCCTGGATCCAGGAACCAAATTTCCTTCTTATAAGCATTGTGAGAAGGATCTTATTCCATTCTTTGAAATGGACGATCACTTTATCTGTTGTTCAAACAGCTCAAAAGCCAGGCTAAAATGTGTTCTGCACAATGGCAGTTAACCTCACCCTAACATAAATTACAAAAAAAAGGCTATTAAGATTAGGTTTGAGGTTAGTAGTAGGAACAGTTCTTCAGTGACCCTCTGCAATCAGATCCATTGATCACTATTTGTTGCAGAGGGTCACTGATGCGCTAACGCACAGGGCAGTACATTTCACTGTTAGAAACCCCCAACTGTGTGTCACTCATTGGTATAGAAAGTATCTAACAAAATGTCTGACTGTTGATGTGTTGGAGCAAGCTCAAAAGTACTTTTAGTTGGAGTCCAGCATGCCTATTCGTAACCCTTTAAAAACTCCCTGGTTAGATTTAGGCAGTTGTGTGGCTCTCCTGGGAGCCACACAGGTCAGTCCATTGTTTTCAAAAAAAAATATGGAGTTAGGTTGGAGTTAGGTAATAGAGACAAGTGGTTAAGGTTAGAAAAGCTGACAGGGCTAGGTGTCTGAAAGTCTTTGTTGCCAGGACTGGAAGTGGCTGTTCGGGTCACTTCACCAGATTAGACATACCCCGGCTTCCCCCCCTCCAAACTCCCCAGGGAAAAGAGGAATTCCAGAGGGAGACCGGCAATGCAGCTCCCAGGAGAGCCTCAGTCATCTTCTGTTCCTGTGTTGCCTAAACCTGGAAAGGTCATAAAAGGTTGCAGATGACCACACAGCTCCCAGGGGACCCCAAAGGCCCCAGTATGTCTGCCGCAATGGTCACTTCGCTTGCCTCCACAACCTCGCCTTACAGTCGCTTGCATTTATACCCGCTGTTAAGGCACAGGAAGCTACTGTAGTATTCTCCTGAACAACAAGTGTCACCACTTAGAAAATATTGTGACATAAGCTCTTACATAGGAGAAGAAAAAGTCAAACCTGGGGGCCAAGACTTTTTTAGTATTCTTCTGCAATGTTTTTTTGCAGTGTTGTTCTCCACAAACTTTCAAGTTTTCAAACTGTTTCAATATCTCCCTTTATATGTCTGTATGTCTCTGAGCTTCTGTACTGGAATATAATTAAAATGGCAATAAAAACCGACACTATCATACACTGGTATGTTCAACCAACTTACTGCGTCCGCAGTGCAAGGTTACAAAAATCAAGAGGCGCATGACCAGCTGAAGTGTACCAAAGACATGCGCAACACATGATGTGACGTCAAAATTGCCAAGCGACACCTACGACACAGTGAGCATAATGGCCCATAAGACAACTGCACAAATCGGCACAATCGCTACATGTTAACTTATACCTAGAAGTGTGGATTTCAGGACACAACAACAGTAATAAGTTTAAGGGGTTAATGTTGTGTTGATGTTGACGGTCTTTGGGGTTCAATGGGTCGTGAGTATGATATAGATGAGTGATAGATGTTCACTGACATCTCAAAAGCCTACCTAAAATGTGTCTTACTGCATACTGGCAGTTACTTTGTATCTGTGCTAACTGATCATTCTGTCCACTTACCATTTCATCATTTTCTCTGTCCCATAACAAATCAGGGCCACAATTTTTCATCAGTTAATCAAAAAATTAAGTCACATCTTTTATTTCTTGGTTTATCCAACCCAAAGTTTAACAATTAAAAAAAAAAACAAAAAAACAAAAACAAAAACACAAGCAATTTAAAAAACAAACAAACAAACAAAAACTCTGCTATGATTTCCTTTATACCAGACCTTCCTAAAGTGTGGGGCCCGCCCCCTAGGGGGGGCGCAGAGCCATTGCAGGGGGGGCGCGGTATGAAAAGGGAAAAAAAACAAAACAACGCTTGGACACTGCTAGCACGGGGGCCCACACAAACGCAAAGCAGGAGATGAAGCATTGCTGAATATGTTTCCAAACCAACTTCATTCTAAGCCAAAGACTAGAAAATCTGGTGAAGCATATCTTCCCTTTGGTTTCACCTGCACAAGTGCCAAGGTAGGTCTCCCCTGCAGAATTGGTTTTCCCTGCGTCAGGAGCAGGCGCTGGGCTGTTCAAACAGTATCCCACATTCTTGATTCTTAGTTCACAAACACTTGTTGTAATAACTAACTACTCCTGACATTTTGGAGATGTTAGCTCTTTATACAGTAAAGTTACAGTGGGATACAAATAATATCAGGCTCATCCTGCCACGATTTGTCCCTCGGTTCAAATCACGGACAAACAGTATCCCACAGTTGTTTATGTTTTTGAACCCATTTTGCACAGAGAGGCACTTTTTGAAAAATGTATTGATAGCAATGTTGAATATTATTACACAGGAAGAAAAAAAACAACTACACGTAAAATAATTACACCATGACGCCTCTGCCTTTCTAAATGGAGGGACAGTAACTGCCTGTGTAAATGTAAGCGTGTGAAACCTGATAGATTAACATTATTTTGTCTCTATCTGCCATTCTGCAATTCATCTCATGTAAACAATAACGTGGCGCACAGCGTGATGTGAAAAAAGGCACATACCTTTGACGTTGCGTGACGACCTCTGTATTCCTCGTCCACACGTAAACGCAAAAAAGGAGTTTTAAAAAATCTCCGTTTTCGGTGAGTCGAAACGCCGTTTACGTGTGGACGAAACAGCTGCGTTTTCAAAAATACCCGTGTAGGTGCGGGCGTAGCGTAAAAGAGTTAGTAGTTTATTTTATTACTACCTGTAATTTATTGCAGATTACTTGTATTTGCTTAATTGTTTACTAAAGGTGTGAAATAAACCACAATGGAGCAAAATATGGGTGTGTGTGGTTGGAGGATGTGTTTGTGCGTGCGTGTGTGTGCGCGCGGGTGGGGGGGGCAGGCAACATTTTTCTTGTAAAACAAAGGGGGGCCTAGCAAAAAAAGTTTGGGAACCACTGCTTTATACGGTCTGTGAATGTTAGCATTTAGCTTTTTGCTCTGCTGTGATATTACAGCCTTTATTGTCCCCACCAAAGTTGATGCACTTCCTTCCAGCACTAATATGAATACCTCTAGATTTTTAGTAGCAGTATAATGTCAGTAAATGTGTCAGTAATGTGAGTAAAATGTCAGTGAACCCACAGACATTAGTCACCCTCCATATGGTTTTACTTCCAAAATACTCTTGATGAAAGCTGAAATCCTTTGGACTCTTATACAAATGTAACATTCTGGTGTGAGACACCCCCCCCCCCCCCCCCCCCCCCACCACCACTATCATAAAGAAGGCATGATAGACATGAAGGCAAAGTGAATGTAAAAGTTTTTGTTACTGAAGTTTCTTTTTTGCCTTTATAGACTGGCTTTCCCATGACTGGTCCTGGATGACTGGTTTCCATGGCAACACCCCTTTTTCACCTCAAAATAGGCCCCACCTTTTATCGTATTATGGAGGTTTGCACTTGAGTGTTTAGAGGGCTCTCCTGCCTTCACATATTGATCCAGCAGAAATTCCTCATTTGAGTGGATGTTTTATTTTTTCTGAATGACTAGTGGTCTCTATGCATTTCTTTGGCTTTCATGGATGAAACTTTATTTCTAAGTCATATTATTTTCTTCCTCTGATGAGTACATTTCTAATTCCTTTTATTTCTATAGTCAAACAAAAAATAAAATACAAAATCCATTGAAAAAAAATTTAAGAAAATTGCTGTTTCCACATCTGTGTTTAAACTGCTGAGTGAGAGCAGAGTGCTAGCAGAATCCTTACTTCGGAGTCTGGACATGAGATCTTTGATGATGCGTCTTTGATCAGCACCATCTCTGCAGTTTTTTTTGCTGAGTGACCAAAAATGGGGAAAGCCAAAATGTAGCTCTGTTGCTCCTAGGCTGTAATTAGGTCTGCAAGTCTGACTTCTCTATATTTGGAGAGTGTCCAACATAAAACTCACCTGGGAAAGAGTTGTATTAGGAACAAAGATGGAGAAGACACTTTGAAATTTTATTCACACTGAAGCTCCCTTTCTTTTTTTTCTTTTTTCTTTTTTATACTTTAAGTCATCATGTGACTTTTTTTCTCTATAGAGGCTCAATCTTGAAATATGTACAATGTTTTTTGTTTTGTTTTTTTTGTGTTTTTTTTATTCAACATTTCTCGAAATATCAGTTGTCTGATTGGATTGGATATCCAGATTCACTCATTTGTTCTGCCCTCTGATGGGACGAGACAGAGACAGGGCTGGACTAGTAATCTGGCATATCGTGCATTTTCCTAGTGGGTTGCTGCACTTTTCGGCCGATGGAGCTGTGCACCAGCTATACAAGAACGGGCGGCAGCTTATTTGTTCATTCTCATTATTGACATTGGAGTGCCCAGTCAAATCTCTTTCTGTGATTGGCCCCTCCCCTACCTTCACTATGCCCTCAGGTAACTTGCAGAAAAAGTTAACTGTGGATGAAGTCATGAAAACTTGGAGCTTGAAAGTGCCATTGTGTCTGACCAGTCCAGCCCTGGTCTGAGACAACGGTGCTCAGGACTGAGCTGTTTTATGAAGTTATAATGTCATGTTGCTTTGTGCATGTCAAGTAGGAATATAACCTGTGGGTAGATGTTGTCAGTTGTTGTCAGATTTAACAAGTGATTGTATACATGTATGTACATTTTATACATTTTATGGTACAATGACCATTGACATCAAAGTTATGGCTCTTGCACTATTCATTAAATAGAAGGTGCTACATAAGTGCCTAAATTGCTCCCTGGAGGTGCCTAAAAAAGATTTTTCTCTTAATTAAATTTTGCATGATTAAACCAACTTGGTTTCTTTGAGTGATGAGAACAAAGATATTTTAAATACAGCTGCTAAAACCATTTGCCATTATGGACCTAGGAGCTTGACGTTGAGGCCAGCTAAAGAGGAAAAGGGAGAAAATGTGAGACCAAAAACAAAGAAAATAAAGGTATGTTGGGAAGTTACATGAAAGAGTGATGGCATTAGAGAGGTAGCCTGTGTGTGCATGAGAAGGAGAGTTAATAGAGGTTCCTTTCACAAGGTATCATGATTAGTAGACACTATGAAAACGTCTTTCCAGACAGCCCAAATACAAGTTGTTTTTCTTTTAAGAAAATTTGTAATTTTTAAAGGCTACTCAATCCTTTTCTCCATTGTGACTTGGACAGACAGTAATGATGACTCAGGAAAAAACATCAAGCATATTCAGACTTGAACCTTCAGAGATTTAGAACAGTCAGTGTGCTTGAGTAAAAATGATCTGAGGCTGATATCACCAAGCGGTGTCTGGTCTGAGTTATTCCCCCAGTGAGTTCGGGGTAGGGATAGCCAAGTAGGTATAGTGGTTGCCCCATGATCGGAAGGTTGGTTGTTCGAATCCACTGAACGGCTACCCTGAGGTACCCCTGAACAAGGTACTGTCCCTACACACTGCTGCACTGGTGGCTGCCCACTGCTTCACTGGGTGAATGGGTTAAATGCAGAGGAGTAATTTCCCTACTAACACATACACATTAAAAAAAAAATAGTTGGAGAGAGGTTGGTCAGAGGTGTGTATAAATGTTTATATTAGGACATGCATGTATGTTTAAACTACTTACACCAAAACTAGAAGAGACCAAATTGGTCAGATACATTAGGTGCCAGCACATTGAATTACTTTTAATCTACACTTCGTTGTCCTATTAATGAACTACTTCTAGCTGCATAGTTTCCACTAGTTAATCTAAGCACAGCTGGGTTCCACGATTGTGAGGAAAGGCTTATCATTCGTTGTTATACCCAGCAATAATAGACAAGAGGCTCCCACCCTCTAAGATATGCAACATGTCTGAGAGGTTGGGTTAACCCTCCCTTCTAACGAAAGAGTGGGCTCTGTTGAAAGTTGCTTCTAAATGCTAATCAAACCATGGGTCAAACCATCTGTGGCCATCTGAGCACAAATAATCACAGCATGAATGCTTCCTCTTCTGCCTGCTATTTTACATTTTACTAAGGTAGTGTGCAAAAAATAAAATTAAATTAAATTAAAAAAAACCTTCAAGAATAAAATTCCAGTAAATAACCATATGTCACAGGAAGAAGCACCATGTATATTTAAGAGACAACTTGCCAGGCTGCTGATATTATAAAATTCACCTAGTAAAAGTTTGTCATTTACATTTTTTTTCTTGTAATACTTGTAGTACTTGTGGTCAACATACAGTAACATGGACAATTTTTTTAAAAATTGCATAGGTAATTAACAAATATTTTATACAACTACAATCATAAATATTTGTATGCTTGAGAGTTCAGTTGACCACAGAATGGAACGTCACAATACAGAATGAAATGTCAGCATAGAACAGAATGTTATTGTGTAGAATGGAAGTTCACAGTATAAAACAGAGTCATCGTATATAGAATAGAATGTGGAATAGATGGAACATTAAATGTTGTGACTGGAACATTATTGAGTAAAATGGAATGTCATTGGATAGAATAGAAGGTCATAGCACAAAACAGAATTTGATCTTGTAGAATGTCATCATGTTTAATGGAATGTTATTTTAAAGAATCGAATATCATTGTGTAGAATGGAATGTCAACATACAAACTGGAATTTTATTGTTTAGAATGGAACCTTGGGTAAAATAGAATGTCATCATGAAAAATAGATTGTTGAGATGTGGAATAGAATGTCGTCGTGCAGAATAGAATTCCATTGTGTAGAATGGAATGTCATTGTACAAAATGAATTGTCTTTTCCTAAAGTAGCATGTCATTATGCAGAATGGAACATCACTGTAAAGAATGCAAAATCATGGTAAAAAATCCAATGTCATCTTTTAAAATATAAAATCATGTAATACAATGGAATGTCCTTGTGTAGAATAGAATAGAATTGTAGAAAATGCAATGCCAACATGTGAAATTGAATGTCATTGTAGAGAATGGACATTATATTACAAAATGAAAATTTGTCTTGTAGAATAGAATTACATTGTTTAAAATGTTAGAATGTCATAGTATAAAATGGAATTTCACAGAATAGAATGGAACGCCATAGTACAAAATGGATAGACTGGAATGTCACAGTGTAGCATGGAATGTCATCATAATGCTGAAATCATTATAATTCATGTCAGCAGTAATAGCACCCGGTTATGTCAGTCGGAGGTCACTAAAGTTAATATTGAATCGGTGTGTAACTTTGCCAAAACAATGTCAGACTCTCTAGTTTTCTGTAGTCCCCTCTTAATCAGACCAAAAGTGACATGTTTAGCTACATGTTCTCCTTAAATTGCTGGCTGTGTTAGTGGGTGATGATGTGGATTTTATAGATAATCGGGAAACTTTGACCGGAAGCAGAGACCATTTGCATTCAAATTAAGAGTCACACTTTTTGAAACATTTTTGGCTGCAGCACTGAAGCAAAATTTGACTTTAAAAGCAAAGTCACATTGTTTCAAATTTTACTACCCCTCAGCTAATAGTTGGCAAGTATTTGGCAACCTGCTACCAAGCAAAGCAATCACTAGTGGCATTTTGGTACAGCTCACTCTTTCTAAACTATTTGAACCAGTGAGAGTCAGCACCTTCCACCTCTTATATGGTGACTCATAAGCACAAGTGTACAGTGTACATATCATCATCTAGTCGACTGGTTACGTATTTTCAATATAACTTTTTTTTTTGGGGGGGGGGGGTTAATAAAATCCACATTCTGAAAGTTGCGCCTGAAACTTTATATCGTTCAACTGTTTGGTCCCTCACAAGTCCTTCAATTAATTGGAACACTTGTCATTGTCTTATATTTCATGAAAGTGGACATTGTTCACTGCATTCCCTGCACTTAATCTTGTGTAATGTAATTATTAATGCAAATATAGGATTTTACCTTTATATATTTCAAAAACTTCAATTTCTTTTTTTACAGACATTTTATTTCAGTGGGGTTTTTTTGTGTTAAAGGGTTCAAAACAATGAGGAACTTGCCGAGTCTTCTTCTTGCTGTTTTGATCCTATTTCAGTCTCCACTGTATAGTGCATGATATGTGTGTTATACTGCAACACAATCCCATCTTTTTGTTTGTGAAACCAAACTTTCCCATTAGGTGATAAGGTGGAGGGATACTTCACAATTGTTCTGCTGAGAAGATCTTATAATATTTGCCTAGAGCAGAATCCATTCTCTTATATAGAGAGGACAAGGACTCATCTAGATGTCTTCAAGTTTTCCTGTAACCGATACACCAATCACACCCATGAAAAGCTGTGTTAAGCTTGATAAAAGAGGAGGTAACTATGCCTTCATTCCTTGTTTGTAAAGTACATAAAACAAGCTCTTTTCTTCTCTATAGGTGTGGCACTGTTTGCTGCCAACAACTTGAAGCTCTTGAGCAGCTGTAAGATTTGCCATTGTGTTTACTTTGATTAAAACTGAACGCAGTCCCCACCAAGGTAAGTCAGACAGAGATGCCAGGAGTTAGCATGTGCAGCAGAGATTTAAAAGGGGACAGATCTTGCTTGCTGTGTTTGAGCAGCCAGCTAAAAATTATGGGTGGGCAACTTAGGACAAAGACCGAAGCTTAGAGCCCTGCAGCATTTAGAAAAAAAATAACAAGAAATCAGATTTAACAGAAGTAAAGACAGTTTTTACAGACAAAAGCACAATAGTAATGATCATTACATTGCATTACGTGATTACACTTAATCTGTTAGCTAAACTGATAGGGAGAAAGATCACAACAGATGACATCAAGACATGTCTAACCAGTAGAAAAGCAGCTCCAAAATCGCAGTTCACAATTGAAGAGATATTTATTTGTCATTTTTTAAAACTGTTCATCCTGGATAACAATCATCCTTCCAATAGCCCGAATGGCATGTTGTAAAAATCTTGGATGTAATAGCCAGTTAGCTTGGTAGGCCAGAATGTAGTAACAATGATAAGGTCGCAGTGCATAGTATTGAGTTTCTTATTATTTCCACTTACCTGAATGATTTCAGGTAAACAAGGCTATTGTTGCTATTATGTTGCTATTTAGTACTTAATGATTACTAATGAGAATTATTGTTCGTAATGAGTTTCATAGTTAAAGATAATGGTACCACTTTCTAATACAGCTCAGTAATAAAGGGGTAAAAGTAGGGTAACAAGGAGGAAACAAAAACGTAATAATGTGGTAATTTCTAAGTTATTACCACTCACTTACCTGTTGTAGTTTCTGCGTAATAAGCTGGAAACAGAGCTGCAAAATGCAAAAATGCCTATTTCTCTTTAACAACATATAAATAACCTGTTAAAGCTAACTTAAAGAAGTGTGGTTATTACCTTGAAATATCTCTTATAACTTCTGTGTAATAAGCAGGAAAGATGCAAATCCAAAACTGCTTGTTTCTATTTAATAGCATAATAATAACAACCAGGTAATAACCTTTTAAAACAAACTTAAAGAATAGTATGACTACCAGGAAACACCTGTGGCAATTTCTGTGTAATAAGCAGCAATTTAATACCATGGTCATGATAGCTGAATAAAACAAGCATCAGGAAATCTATAATGAACTGGAAACACTTATGCAAAATGCTAATAATAAAGTTTAAACAAGTAACACAAATGAATGCATTAGATCTGCATTGGAGTGTAGAGGACACTCCCTCACAGCATAGTTTATACATGGATGACAACACATAATAAATAAATAAATATATATATATATTTCAGGTAGAAAAAAAACGTGGAGCACATTTTTAAAATTTGCAAAACTGTCTTTTAGCCTGGTAAGATCCCTTATTTTCCTATTACATAAGTTTCAGGGTAATATTACTCAGCTGTAAACACTGTTGCTACCATGATATTACTTGGATATTATATGGTTAGTCCTTTGGTAATTGCATAGTAATAACTTTACCACATTATTATTCTGTTTCCCCCTTGTTACCCTACTATTACCCTTTTATTACCGAGCTGTAATAGAAAGTGCCACCAAAATTATATAAATAAATAGCTGACTCTTTTTATATTATTATGTACACTTTTTGCAAATTTATCTGTTGTGGATTTGGGAGACAATGGACTTCTGGAACAATCTGGAAAAACAGATATCAGAGGTTTGAGTTAAATTTATGAGAAATCATACACTCACTTACTTGGTCTTGGTATAATAATTCACTTCCTGTTACAATGCAGTGGTGTTTTGTGTAGATTGTCTGTGCAGCCCATTTAATTAAAAACTCTTGGAAAACTTCTCCAAAAGTTGATTCTGTTCATCTGGACGTAGCGTTTTCAGTGGGAGTACCATTCAGAGAGTTGGGGAATGGCTGCAATCACAGCAATCACAGCATTATAAGATGGTGAAAGATGTACCCTTAGGCCCCCTCCTCGATTCAGAGATGGTCTTTCCCTTTTCACGTAAATGGCCTCCTTGACTCCGCGCTCAAACCAGCGTTCCTCCCTGTCCAGGATGTGTACATCCTCATCATTGATAGAGTGTCCACTGGCCTGTAGATGTAAATAGACTGCAGAGTCCTGGCCTGACGAGGTAGCTCTTCTGTGTTGTGCCATCCGCTTCGCCAGAGGTTGTTTGGTTTCCCTGATGTATAAATCCTGGCAATCCTTCTGGCACTTAACAGCGTACACTACATTACTCTGTTTGTGTCGGGGCACCCGATCCTTGGGGTGGAGCAATTTTTGGCGCAGCGTGTTTTGGGGTTTGAAAGCCACAGAGACACGGTGTTTAGAAAAAATGCGTCTCAACTGTTCCGATACTCCTGACACGTACGGGATCACTACAGGTTTTTGCTTAGGCAGCGGTTGTCCTTCTCTCCTGGATCGGCTGGAGCTTTCTTTTGGCGCCTTCCCAGCTTTGACAAAAGTCCAGCTGGGATAACCACATTTACTCAGGGCCTTCTCTATGTGATGTTCTTCTGCTTCCCTGGCCGCTGTTTCTGTGGGGATGGTGTTCACTCTGTGTTGTAGCCTCCTAATGACACCCAGTTTACGCTCCAGTGGATGATGAGAGTCAACCTTAAATGCTGATCCGTATGCGTAGGTTTCCGGTACACATCAGCTCTTGGAAAACTTATGTACTTCAATGTGCATTTTAAACAAATATGTTCTTCTCACATACATGGTCTTGAATAATCAGGCCCCATCTTATCTTAAAGACCTCATAGTACCATATCACCCCACTAGAGCACTTCACTTTCAGGTAGTTGGCTTACTTGTGGTCCCTAGGATATTTAAATGTAGTATGAGAGCCAGAGCCTTCAGCTTTCAGACCCCTCTTCTGTGGAACCAGCTTGGATTTGAGAGACAGACACCCTCGCTACTTTTAAGATTAGGCTTAAAACTTTCATTTTTGACAAAACTAGGGTTGGATCAGGTGACCCTGAATCCACTATAGCTATGCTTTAATAGACTTAGGCTGCTGGTGGCTTCCCATGATGCACGGAGTGTTTCTCCTTCTCTCACCTCTTTTCACTCACCATATGTTTATACACCACCCTGCATTTAATTAGGAGTTATTCATAATCTCTGGCTCTCTACCACAGCATGTCATGTGATTTGGTGCTATATCAGTTTAATTGAAGTGAATTGAATTGAACACTATTAAAATTAATTATTATAAATGTCATATAGACCAGCCTTTAAATTTGTACCACAAAAACGCTGATACTGTCGAGAATGATGATGCAAATAATATATCATCTGCTGGAAAAGTTTTCCAGGACAGGGTCCCAGCTAGAACTAAACAAATATTTGAGTCAATCTTTATTTAAAGTGTTAAAAGAAATCTGTCCAGGCAAAGCAATAGTTTGCTAAGAGATGAGAGAATATCTGTGTGCCTCTGTGATGAATCGCTTATGGATTAATCACAAAATTAGAATTATACCAAAAAAGGCTGATTCTTTTTCAAAGAATTTGCATTCTTCAGATGGCCATGAGATCTTCATGATACCAGTTAATGTATTTTAGGTTGGTAAGCAAATAATATCAGGAGATTTCCCTACAATATTTGCCCCTGCATTGGCCCTGATTTAGGTAAGTGGAGGGTAATGAACCTGTTGGTGACAGATCTGGGCTACGTCTTCTTCTACAGGAGGTGACAGGCCTTGGAAAGGGACTGTACAGTATCCCACAGGCAAGGTCCCAGGGTCACCGACCAGCCTTGCAGGACTAACACACCTGCCAGCAGCACAATGAGGTCTAATGAGCGCACACTGACGGCCCCAGTCTGTAAGCAGCAGGCCCAGTGCCCTGAATGGCTCACACCTCAGCGCTCATATTGAAGTCCTGGCTGTCAAGTCAATACCTTCATTAGTGACTTCATAGCAGTTCACTCTCTGAGACTGTACAAAGGCTGCCAGGAACACAAAGGGACACATTCCAGGGATTATGGGACATCAGCAGGTTTGTGTCATTAAAAGGAGTTCACTTTTTGCAAGGAATTTGGTTTAGGAAGGAGGAATTACTATATTTCTATATAATTAATTTAACAAGGTGCTTTATCTTTCACAGTTTGATGTAGTTTAACGTATTGTTGACCTGTCAAAAATACTATAGACATAAAAATTATGTTCTCAGACCCTAACCTCAATTAGGTTTCAAAGGAACTTTATTTTCTCCTGTGTTACATTTGCAACATTTGTGGAGTAACACAGAAAACTGATTATAAGCTCCTAATGTTTGTAAGGTTTAAGGGTCCATTGTAGCCCATACCAGTGATCTGATGTGGTCAGATTTCTATAGTTTAAGATTAATCAAAGTTGACCAGTAACCTCTGTCTTTTCTACAGTGTTCTAATATAACTTATCTCAAGTAGTAAAAAGACATTTCTAATAATCAGAGCTGCCCAAGCTAAGTCTTGACATATCAGCACTTAGGTCAATACACCACCTGCTGACATCTGAAGAGGAAATTCTTCAGGATGTCATGTTCTCGTTTAGAGAGATCTGATGCATGAAGAGTGTCCCGTACTTTTTTGTAGACTTAATTAAAGTGACATAATGATTTAGTGGTTTTGCAGAGACCTCTGTCCCCTGCTGCCTACCCCAGGAAACTTTTCTCTTTAGGCATAAGGAGCCTCTGATTCCTGGTGTTTAAGCAGAAAGAGCCAGACTGCCACCATGCTTCAGTGACTTTAACCTCTGATAATGCGACCTGTGATCCCTGTGATGACCCAGAACAAAGACTACAACATTTTTCTTTTCATAAAGCTTGGCAGGTTTTGTTAGAAGTCACAGGTTTGTAAATTGCACGTGTTTATGTACATGTCAAGAAACACACTGAAAATGCCACATCTTGGACATACAAGACAAAAAGACAGGCACTGTCTACATACAAGAGAGAAAAATAGTATCCGCAGCATTTCTCACAAACCTTCTGGCTGTTTAATTAGACTACCTCTGCAAAAGGAGAAGAGGAGGACACTTAAGATTCCTGCATTTCTTTTCAAAAGACTCCAGGGATTAGGAGACACTCAGCATAATCAAAACTTGACATTTATGCAGCTCCATTGAGTCATGTGGGAAACAGTCCACACAGACTTTGCCCCTGACACAAAAGCCTAGGAATGAGCTCCCCTTTTCCTCTGACAATGCCACATGCACTGTTACACCCTCGCCTGTGAAAATAAGGTGTTTTTGTTTTATTGTTTTTTTTCCCTTTCGCCTGATAGGTCAGACCAATATATGTTTAGTTTAGTGTAACAAAGTGGAAGCAGAAAACAGAACCATGGGAGAGTGTTGAGCACATGGGGGGGGCTGCTGCGTGTTAAGAGGCAGGAAGGCTGCCACTCAGATAGCATGTAATACAGTACTTCCCCTTGTTTAACAATGATGTTGGCCTAAATTCAAAGAACAAAGACGTGTGTGTGTGTGTTTCAGGATATTAACTGATATGATAATGTGTCAGGTTGTCACGCATTTAAAGGTTTGCTTGAAGCATGAAGACTTAATTTTATATAGAGAGTTTGAATGATGTTAAACGGTTAAACACATGATACCCACATTAAATATGTGTTTATTACAAGTGAAAAAGAGGACCCAGTGATGATATTAGTATCACTTTATAATACAGCTCGAGACTAAAGGTCTAAGTTGAATTTCCAACGTATTTGACCTGAAGTAACGCTGTAAATACATTTACTGGCAAATACATAAGTAATTTTAAGTAAGTAATTTTAATTTATTCAATTTTATACGTATAGCACCAAATCACAACAACATTTGTCTCAAGGGGCTTTATATTCTAAGGTAAAGGTAGTGCAATGTGCATATCACCTGAATGATATGTAAGTGGGTTATTTCAGTGTTCATCAGGGTGACAGCCTGGAGGAAGAAACTGTCTTAAAGGCGGTTGTTTTTAGTAGGTAGTGCTCTCTCACGTCAGCCTGAGGGCAGCAGCTTGAACAGATTATGTCTGGGGTGTGAGGGGTCTGCAGAGATGTTGTCTGCCCGTTTCCTAACCCTGGACCTGTACAGGTCCTGCATGGAGGGAAGAACAGCACCGACGATCCGCTCTCAAGACCTGGTCGTCCATTGCAATCTGTCCTGCTTCATGACTGAGCTGAAGCAGGCTTACATTATAATTTGTTTCATAATAGGTTTTATTTTTCTTAGACCCACTGTGACAGCATAAATATATCAGACTGTAAAATTGATTCTGTTCTTTTAATAATTTTGAGTGCCTCAATCTTATTATAACTAAGGCATAGTAGTTAATTCTTAGTAAACTAAAACACATTTAAAATACATTTTTGCATGAGTATATTGTGTTTGGTTTAATAGCTCAGCACTGAAATGTCCAGTTTTGCTGATGATATCATCTTGTTGTCATTAATCCAGGTCTTCTTTTAAAATGATCATGCTTCAGCACTTGTAAGAGCCATGGCAGAGAATCGTTATATTTTCAGATTATTTATCTGTCCCGCCTTCATGAATATCACTTGAACTCTTAGAGGGACTTCCTTCAAATTTAGCAAAAAGTTTAACTTCAGCTCAAACATCATCTCACTTGAATTTGTTGGACACCTGTTCAACTGATTGTTAATGTTAATTTGTCATACATTTGACATGGCGACAGCTCAGTGCATTAAGGCATGCAGACATGCTCAAGATGAGCCACTGAAGTTCAAACCAAGAATTGTTTAAATGACTTTGTATGTGTTGTATCTGTTGTTGGTGCCAGATGGGCTGGTCTGAGTATTTTAGAAATTGCTGATTTGCTGGGATTTTCTCACACAATCACCTCTAGAGTTTACAGAGAAATCCCTGAAAAAGAGAAAACACCCTGTGAGCAGCAGTTCTCTGGTTGAGAGTGACTTATCACACCAAATGTTAGAGGAAAATTGCCAGATTGCTTTTATGCTGATAGGAAGACAACGGAAGCTCAAATAACCACTCATTATGACCAAGGTATGCAGAAGAGCATCTCTGCACATTACACCAGGTGTCACTTCTGTTAACTAAGAGCAGGAAACCAAGCCAAGTCCGCATTGTTAAATAATGCCATGAATAACTAGGGCCAGTTAGTGTATATCCAAAAGGTCAAAGGTCTCAACAAGCATGAATGTAAACTGCAACTTTACTGGCTTGTGGAGGAAAAACAACAGTGCGATGGTAATACTATTTAAAACTTGTTATTAGCTTTAAAGAGAAGTGTTACATTCACTCACTGGGATTGCCACGACATCAGTGCAAGAATGGAAGAACTGTTTGACATGATCCAACATTCTGAATATGGAAAAGATCCATGAAAAACTCATGTTAAACATGTTGCTTAGAACTTAAAAATTGGATGTCTCACTTTGTAAAGCAAGGAACCATTACACAAAGATATAGACTGTAAAGATGGAGTCTCTCTTGGTAAAGGAGTCTTAAAAATCTAATTTCCTAAATACATTTTAAAAAACTTATCCGGCTAACTTGAGGCTGTTAAATAAATAATTAATCATTGAGAAAGGAGATTAACAGCTTATTACATGCTGGGATGCAATGGACTGAGGAAGATTGTCAGATTATCAAATTAAAAGCAAATCTAGTTTGACGGCTCCCCGGATGTCAGGGAAAAAAGAAAAAATAAGCAGTTATTGAAAATGTGACAAGAGCTGCTCTTGACTTCATAAAATTACAGTCTGTATATTGTATCATTTTGATTATTCTCACAGTAAAAAGGTTTTCAAGTGATCTGATAGAATTGCCACATAACCTCTAAATCTTTAAATCAGTGTTCCTCCTTAAGGGTTTCATTTTCACACAAAAAAGACAAGCATCCTTGTCAGGGATTCATAAAAGATTAAAAAAAGATGCTATTTTATTTTAGGGAAATAAAACCCAAAACCTCTTTTTTTAGCAGCTGGGAGATAAACTGTGGGAGGGGGTTGTGTGCTGCTGTCCCAGAACTTTGAGGCTGTTATGATGTTCAGATTGAAAAGCAGCCAGTGTAGATGTAAGACTTGTGTCGTTCATGTCTGTGTGCAAAATGTCATCGTCGATCTGAGAGGAAAAGGTCAGCTGTGCTCAGTGAGTTGTCAGGATGTAGATCAGACCTCCCGTTTGAGCTCTGCACCTCTGTTTTGACTTCAGATATTTTTACGACTGACTGATTTACCAAAAATGCTTTTTTCTTTCTCTTAGAGTCTGAGAAAGCAACTGCTGATACTGCTGTTTTTAAACATCTTCAGAATCATCCAAAAACCTTTGACTTTGTTTTTTCGGTCTGGTGCCCTGCTGACTCTGAGGCGAACATTATGGCAGGGTTTGGAGGAATCTGCTGCTATCCTAACTGCTACTCAAGGCTCCAAAAAACCTTAAACTATTTTTTTAAACATAAAGAAGAAAATCAAATAGAACCATGTTTTGTTTTGTTTATTAAAGTTTTTTTTATTGATTTTTTGCGGCTTTCTTGTTAACAGGAAAAAAAAGATTAAGAAAATGCATTTTAAAAAGCAATACGTGTATGTTGAAAGTGGGGAAAAACATTTATTTGTTTATGTCAGAGTACTTATGACCCCTGAGAATTAGAAACATAGATAAGACAGTTTTCCAAGGAAAATATTAAACTAATGATTCCCACACAGGGAGGCTGTCGGAGTCCTGACTGTGCAGAGAACTTAAGCCAGTGTCTGAATCGTCGTCGTTCACATTGTGAGTTTTTGACAACCCCCTTGCTTGCTCCACCCACCCGTTTTTTCTCTGCAAAGTGCTCATCATCCCCGTCTTAACGTCTGCCCCGTGGCTATATCTCTTCTTAGTGTCTGTCCCCTCCTCCATGCCCAAAGTGTTCACTTTCTCCAGCAAATCCCTTATCTCTCTCTCCCTCTCCCCGCAAATCTGCTCGGTCAGCTCTAAATCGCTCCTAATAGCTTCTAAATCCGCGTTGAGGCGCAGGCCGATGTATAAACTGGCATTTAACTGCGTTTTGATCCTCTCTTCTTCCAAAAGCTGCTCGTTTTCTGGTGATGTTTCCACTTCGGTGCAGGGAAGGAATAGCGAGTCATCCCCAGACTCCAAGTTTTTACGTTGCAGCTCCTCCTTCCTCCGCTGCATCCAGCGGTGGTTCAGCTCATCCTGGATCTCCCCTGTGATCACGTCTATAAGGGTTTCCTGCTCCCACAACTCCTCCTGTAGTCTAACCACCTCCTCACGGTGTCGGAAATACTTTTCAAGCTTGGCCAAAGTGTCAGAGGAACGCAGGTTTTCCACTTCGTGGCTGGAAGCCGCAGCGACATCAACCAAATACGTATTTTGAACGTAATTGGCCCCGTGCCTTTTAATTCTGTCCATGTGCACCTTCGCCTCGCACCTTTCGATCTCTGCGTCCAGCTCTGTAATCCTCTGAATCTGCTGGCGGATTGTATGATCCTGAGAAACCACAGAATGAACCAAAGTTTCCATCTTCTCCGCGCAGGACGCGTCTCTGCGCGCCGCCTTCGATCTCTTTTTATTGATCTTCTCCAACTTTCTAAAAGCTTTCCTGACTATCCGACGCTGTTTCTCAGGTGAGATGGAACTCACGGTACACCGCGCGGTCCCTTTCATAATACAGGGGCTCTGTTTGCTGAGCACCACGCGCGCCTCTGCGCTTCGGGCTCCGTGGCTGTCCAAAGACACTTCGCTCTTCACCAGCACGAACTTGACGTTTCTCTGCTCGTCTCCCCAGGCGACCCAAAGCCGCAAAATCCTAGTTTTGTTTGGCAAAATCCTCTCGCATCCCCTCCATTTCTCCACGATGCAGTAGGACTGTGCTGCGCAAAGCCCTTGTTGGGAGTTTTGGTCTTCAAGAAGCACTTTGATAACATCAGCGCAAGTTGTGCGCTTTGACAAGCCGAGGACGAGCTTTTCCTCTCGGCAGACCCACACTGATATCTTATTCTCCTCCGACTCCATCTCGCATTTCTGCTAAACTCTATCTCTTCTAAACAACAGTAGATTTAAAAATTTAAATCCGCTCGTCGAAAGAAAAGCTCCTCAGTGTCCATACCCGAGTCCAGTGCATGCGCGCTGCGTCCTAGACGCATCTGCAAAGTTGCAGTCGGGACTGGAGGTGTCTCAGTCTGTGTCCACGGAGCGCATAAGTTAAGGAAAACACTTTGCGCGCCGGTATTCCCAGTCCTGACTGCCACTCCTGTGATCACATGACCCCCACCCCCCCCCCCACCATCCCACTTTTTTTGGTGGGATGAGCTCCACCTGGAGCCTCGATGCTTTTAAGAACAACGACCAGCCGTGAATTCTTTGATTTCCTGGAGCAGCTTAGAGGCTCACTGTGTTCTTCTGGTTTCTGTATCCATAATGCATCAAATAGGACATGAGTACCTACATATATAGGAATGAGTACTTTATATGGCCTCATTATAAGATAAGATAAGATAAGATAACCTTTATTAGTCCCACACGTGGGAAATTTGTTTTGTCACAGCAGGAAGTGGACAGTGCAAAAGTTATGAAGGACACTTAGAATAAAATAAAATAAGAATAAATACAGTACACAACTGTACAGAATAGAATAAAAATAGAATACTATATACAGTAGAATAAAATAGAATAAAATATACAATAGGATAAAAATAGAATACAAATGCTATATACAACAGAGTGAAAAATACAACGGTGCCAGAAAGATTATTGCACATTTGTGTTATTGCACATTTGTGGATGTGTGTGTATGATCAGTTAAAGTCTTTGTTGTGGAGTCTGACAGCAGTGGGAAGGAAAGACCTGCGAAATCTCTCCGTCCCACACCGTGAGTGCCGCAGTCTCCCACTGAAGGAGCTGCTCAGTGCTGTCACAGTCTCATGCATGGGGTGGGAGATGTTGTCCAGCAGGGATGACAGCTTAGCCACCATTCTCCTGTCACTCACAACCTCCACTGGGTCCAGAGGGCATCCTAGAACAGAGCTGGCCCTTCGGATCAGCCTGTCCAGTCTCTTCCTGTCCCCAGAAGAGATGCTGCCGCCCCAGCAGACCACACCATAAAAGATGGCTGAGGCCACCACAGAGTCATAGAAGGTCTTCAGGAGTGGGCCCTCCACTCCAAACGACCTGAGTCTCCGCAGCAGGTACAGCCTGCTCTGCCCTTTCCTGTAGAGGGCGTCTGAGTTATGAGTCCAGTCCAGTTTGTTGTTCAGATGAACACCAAGGTACCTGTAGCTGTCCACAGTCTCAATGTCCATACCTTGGATGTTCAGTGGTTGCAGTGGAGGATGTTTGTGCCTGCGGAAGTCTACCACCAGCTCCTTGGTTTTACTGGCATTGATCTGGAGGTAGTTCAGCTGGCACCAGTCCACAAAGTCCTGAGTCAGTCCTCTGTACTCCTTGTCGTCCCCATCAGTGATGAGGCCGACTATAGCAGAGTCATCAGAGAACTTCTGCAGGAAGCACTGGGTGGAGTTGTGGGAGAAGTCTGCAGTGTAGATGGTGAAGAGGAACGGAGCCAGAACCGTTCCCTGTGGGGCCCCCGTACTGCAGACGACCCTGTCCGACACACAGCCCTGAGTCCTCACATACTGTGGTCGGTCGGTGAGGTAGTCCAAAATCCAGGTAGTGAGGTGATGGTCCACTCCAGAGTTCTCCAGCTTGTCCTTCAGAACCGAGGGAAGAATAGTGTTGAAGGCACTGGAGAAATCAAAGAACATGATTCTCACAGTGCTCCCAGCGGTCTCCAGGTGAGCGAGGGAGCGATGTAGGAGGCGAATGACGGCATCATCCGCTCTAATGCCAGGCTGGTAGGCAAACTGAAGTGGATCCAGTGATGAGCTCACAAGGCGCTGAAGCTGAGCCAGGACCAGCCGCTCCAGGGTCTTCATCAGGTGGGATGTCAGAGCCACCGGCCTGTAGCTGTTGAGGTCCTTGGGGCGTGAAGTCTTTGGCACTGGTACAACACAGGAGGTTTTCCAGAGCTGTGGGACTCTTCCCAGCCTCAGGCTCAGGTTGAAGAGGTGCTCCATCACACCACACAGTTGGTCCGCGCAGGACCTGACGACCCTCGAGCTGATGCCATCTGGACCCACTGCCTTCTTGCCATTAATCCTCCTCAGTTCCCTCCTAACCTGGGTGGTTGAGAGAGACAGGCTGGAGCCTTGTGTTGATTGTGTATTGGATGCTGTTGTTGGGGGTGGGGAGGAGTGAGCAGGGTGAATAGAGGAGGTGTGAAGTGTCTGAGGTGTCAGAGGTGGAACAGCAGCAGTGGGGGTGGTTGAGTCTGCAGCCGATGTTGGAGACTGCCTCATGGCTGAATCAAATCTGTTGAAGAAATGATTCAGTTCATTTGCCCACCTCACATCCCTCCCAGGCAGAGAGTTCTGATGTTTGTGGCCCGAGATGGTTCTGAGGCCTCTCCAGACTTCACCAACGTTATTTTGCTGAAGCTGGTTCTCCATCTTCTGCCTGTAGCTATCCTTCCCATTCCTTATCAGTCCCCTCAACTCTCTCTGCACCCTTTTCAACTCCTCTTTGTCTTTGGATTTGAAGGCCCTCCTCTTCTGCTTGAGGACAGCTTTAATTTCCGGGGTAATCCAAGGTTATTACCTGGTTTATAGAAGATACAGGAAAATATCTTAGGATGGATTATATTTTTATCTTATTTTTTAATGACTTTGTATTTCAGATCTGGTTCAATATTAAGGTTATGTTGTTGTTAACGTTTTCTGTAGATCCAGTTAAAACAGCGTTAAAAGACAAAAAATATGAATAAATAAATATTGGAGCTGAAAGAAAATTCCACTAACTGGCTTCAACAGGCTTTGAGGAGTCTAAGGCATCTAATCAATGACCTTGTGCATAATTCATGTATTTTGTGTAACACCTGAAAGAATAAGTTTTACCTGCAGGTTTTCTGAGGGTTTTTTTTTTCTTCAAGGATTAAATTCAGTTTATTTCCTGCTTCTTAAGTGTCAGTACTTTCAATATCTTACTTCTAATTATAGTCATCTTTCATCTGATAGAGCCACATATTACAATTCTGTGAACTGTAAACACTCACATGTCAAACAAATAGGTGAAACAAGAGGAAAAAGGTAGGAAGGCAGACACACAAACGCTCCTTCCTGTAGTTCAGAGCAATGAGCGAACTGTTACCTGCTGCTGATGGATCACACTTTGCATTCAGTGATCTGAATGTTCAGAGTCAGTTTGCCTGTGTTGATATGAGTGAGGGAGCATAGATATGGAACACTTCAGTTGCTTTAGTTGAATTCATAATATTGACCCTGTTAGCTTTTCCTTCGTTATGCTTATTCTTCTGATTCACTGCTTTCAAGTATTAGCCTTGCTCAGTCTTGAACTCAGGGACTTTACAAAGAAAGAGAATAAATGAGTATTCAGCTATTCTGTCAGGAGATCTCTGACAGATGTATTTACCTCTAGCTTTGCTGGTTTGCTAGTGCTCATGTGACAGCGTATGCCTGGTCTTGATGGATTAGGATGTTTGTGTGTTAGTGGGTGGAAATTTTACTTTCCACATTACAATGCAAAGTCATATACATACTTACCAGCATGCAGTCCCCTAAATTAATTCCAGTCCACATATCGGCAAAGATTAGCTTCACATAAAGATAAATTTCACTTGAGTCAAACCCATGAGAACTGATTCATCATGTTATTATTGTACCAATTAAATGGAAACAAAAACATGTGCATCACTCAGGTGACATATTTAAATAGTACAAAAGTGTAAAGCTCCCATGTAGAGGTGCATTACTTTACAGACTTAAACTACTAGTTTTCTTGAGCCTCTCTTAAGGAGCACTAATCTTTATTCAGCTGTTCAGCAGTAGTTGGTCAGTTTCCACGTGTATGATTTATAGCAGCGCCTTATTTGAGGCCCTCCATCTCAGGTGCAACACTCAAAACGTTTTGGTTTGTGTTAGTAATAATATAAAGGCTGGTTACTGAAATAGTGGTTTTCTGACTGTGGGGTTATCACTGCTGGGTACAGAACCACTAAAGGCCAGCCAGGAAACCAGGGGGAAATATGGATGGATGAATAAATATGATTTTTGAAGGGAAAATAAACAAAACGCACTTTACTGATGCAGAAATCTGAATCCTTTTTATTTACATTGTTGTGTGTTGACAGTTTGTGGGGAGTGTAATTGGTTTCTGAAGCTGGTGTGCTGGAAATGGCTTGAAAACCTCTGATTTAAAAGGTTGAGCCAAAAAACAGAAATCTGTAGCACTTTTATTAAATGGTGTCTCCCTCTTGTGGCGAGTCCTGCCATTACAGCGATGCACATTAAATTATGTTCACTCACATGTGAAAGAAGGATAGGTCCAGATTTAAAAAAGAATGAAAGAAAGAAAGAAAGCAAACAAGTGACAGGCTCCATCTACTGTTGATGTGAGGCTTTTGCAGTCAAGGAGTTAAAACAGACTCATCCACACAGCAAAGATTCAAGTGAGAAAAATAAAAGGAAGCAATCTTTTTCAGATTTATTTAACTTCAATATTGCGTACATACAAAGTATCTAGAAAGCTACAAAATATCTACTATTGTCAAGAAGGCATCATAATGTTACGGAGCAAAGACAAGACCATATGCAGAACACAAACAGAGCAGAGCTTCTTTTCTCTCCTTTGCTCCAACACTTTACAGTGATGGATATGAAAAGAGATCACACATCTGTACCAAGAAAAGCCAAGATATAATTTTATACAAAGCACCTTTTTACAAAGGGGGGGCTGAAAAAAAAAAATCTGCACACGAAACCCAAATATGTAAATGACAGTTTACATTTCATGAGCTATATGTCAAGAATCACTTTAAAGCCAGGTACCAGTACCTACTCTTAGCAAAAGCTGATATGCTTGTAGCCGCGATTCCTTGACTTGGCGCGTCCACTTTCCGGGGCAAAGAGTCCACCAGACATTCGTGCCATCAAAGGCGTCAGTCCTGCTGTTTTAGTGTTAAAATGTAAAAATGTACCAGCAGTGCAGCAGTAACATCATTACCATCCCACTGGGCTCGCAATATTACAGATAATGTCATCACAAAACCGGGTACGACTGTATACAAGTACAATAAGAAAACAGGAACATCTAACTGTAATCAATAAATGTGAACAGATACACAAGGTAAACACAAAAGAAAAATAAAGTCCACAGTGTTCACAGAACTGCGGCAAAAATACTGAATCATTTAACTTTATCTGCACCCCCCACCCCCACCCCCACCCCCCAAGACATTGTCTGCAATTATTTAGAGCTTTGTTGATTAAACTACTTTAAGATGATTATAATTTCTGTAAGAAATAGTAAATGTTTTGAGTAATTATGATCCTTACAATGAAAGTATACAGATTTAAACACGTAAAACAATCTTAAGTTTCATTTTTAGAGTCTGTACTGTAGAATTAATATTAAATAAACATTCTTCTTTTTTTTTCTTTTTTTTTTTGTTCTAATGGATAAAAGCTCGTGTCGGTCCCTGCCTTTTCGCCATCACAGCTGTGACATTGTGAAAATCTTGCGTGGCCATGGGAAAGAGGAAACCATAATGCTTCCAAAAAAGCCTCGTTTCAAAAAAAACCAAACAAAAACACTTGAGCCTGCAAGTGTGCACGAAGCAGACAGCTTCAGTGTTTTTCTGTTGACATCCTGCATGCAGTCAGTGGCCGTTCAATATTAGACAAAATCTTTAACCTCAAGCGAAGAAATAGTTGGGTTTGAGAAATCAATTTACAATGTAATAAAAATGAATATCATTTATTTCTTCTCCTTAGTAACCATGTTCCCCTGCTGTCGTTACAGTCCTTTGAAAGGCAATGTGGTGATTTGTTTCACTTGTGTCTTAGTTTTTTTTTCTTCATCTTCTTCTTTTTTTTGGTCTGGCAACATTAAATTTATAATTTCTGTTTGATCTTTTTCTCTTTTTTTGAAGCTGGAAAATCTGAACCAAAGGCACTTCCTTGCTACCATGCAGGACACAACAATAATTGACTGTATCTCTGTATTTTTGGTCTTCTGCGACAGGAAAGGCAGTCAGTCTTTTTATAGTACACTCTTAGAGAAGGAAGGAAAAAGAAAAAAGAAAAGAGAGGCTGATATTTTAGGAACATATTACAGCGTTACAGGAAAAACAACCTGTTTCTGAGCTTAAATTTGCAAACGTAATTGAACGTAAGTGTACTGCCTCTTTAAAAAACAAAAAAACCCAGCAACAACAAAAACTGTATTTGTAGGAGTGTACCAATTTCGAGAACCGTGATTTCTGAGATGTGAAGATGTACCAAATAATACATCTGTAAGTTATTTCTGCCCGTCTCACACAAAACTAATTTTAGACTTAGAAAACAGGGTAAATGCGGGATAATGTTAGAGTATACTCTAAGGCACTGTACACTTAGGCTTTGGCAGATTTGAATTGTGATTTTTTTTTTTGTTGTTGTTGTCATTCATTTATTTTACACAACGCAAACACAATGTAGAGATCACAGTTTTAGTGGCATCTTTTGGAGTTCACATACAGTTTGTACGTGTTTAAGGCTCGGCAATCGGCGTAGGCCACAGAAACATGTGAACATAGTGTGACCATGAAGGCAGCAACACTCTGGCTTGGAGTTATCACGCGGCGATCCCAGAGGGGGTAAGGAGTCTTTTGTGTTGGGAGGGGGCAAAGCCACAGCATGCTGAACGACGCATTGCTGTCTATGATTTTTGTAGTGTCTCGATGGGTTAAACAGTTTTTTAGGTTCTTTTTTTCTTTCTTTTTTTAAAGCGCAGAATTAACAGAATAAACGTAAGCATCACTAAGGCAAGCACAGGAAGGGAAACAAAGTGCTTTCGGACCAGATACGAGTCCGATTAGAGTCATTTTAGCAGGACTCTCACCTATTTAAAAAAAAAAAAAAAAAAAATTCTCCTGCCCATTGTCAGAGAAAAGATTTGTTTGCAGCGCTGAAATGCTTAGCAGGCGGTGAGACTTCCTACATTTACGGAGCGGATGCAGGCAAACTGTAGTGTTTTCACAGTGCATTCATTCTGGTGTCTAAAACTTGGGAGTGCTTCAACAGGGATAAATATTACCGAAAGCTCAGTTGTTGGCGTTCTTATGTAGTAATTTCGCAACATTTGCAACCACCTGCTTTCGGCCACTGCACGTATAGTGTTGTTCTGTTTCTTTGGAAAGTTTAACAGCGGTGTGTGTTTTCGTGTCTGTGTATCTACAGTATGTATGCTCACAAATCATGAAGTACAGACATACAAAACAGCCTCAGACATATTACACAGAGCGCAACCAGGCCGCTGATAGAAAAACAAAAAAAGGCCCGTGTCCTTTTGTCTTTTTTTTTTTTTTCCTTAGTCTACATTAACAAAGCAGAAAAAAACGACACACACATTTTCATTTACCAAACACATCCAGGAAACTCTTTAAGGATGGCCACATTTATACCCGACAGAGACCAACATATTTAAAATTCCCATATTCAAACATTAAAACAACTGTACCGCAATTCACAGCTGCAGTCAAATAACAAACACTTATATTAAAACAGATTTATAACAACGACTCCACCCGATACCTTGACCAAAGAGCGTTGTAGGTATGACTTTCGTGTAGAGGCACTGCCACTTTTGTTTTGAGGTTGGTAAGTCTATGAAAAGGAGGAGCTCCAAGCAGATTCATTCCTTCACCAGTCTGTAGATGTGATGCTGCGCGCCGTGCTCACTGTTCGAAACTTCAAACACGCATGCCATACATAGCAACGTCTCCTGGGTGTCCCTGTTTGTCACCACCTGCAAGAGAGAGCACTTACTTTAGAGGAGAGAAGCGCTGCACAGCAGGAAATAAACAGAGAAATGGATGCAGCAAAGGATGGTTACCGAGTTTGAAGACGTGGACGGAAAACTGAGCAAAAAGACGGACGCATGCATTGTTAGAGTTCTGAAGCTGTGTGTGTACCAGTTTAAAATTGGCCAGGAGAGCCACATTTTTTACTCTTTTATTTACAGGTTTTAAGTGCAATTTAGACTCTCTACCGAGGGGATATGTTTTATATATACAACTTGTTAACTACTGTGCACCACACAGTGAGTGGAATGTGCATCTATTCATTTGGAGCTGCAGAAAATGTATATATACTTTTATCCTTGACTAATCCGCTGCTAAGTCTCGTTCAGAGTGCTGGAATTGCAGCTACTCAAGAAGACAACACACACCAAGAATACCTGTTCAATCAATAAAGTTCATTTCACTTTAATCTCCTGACAAACTAAAGTGATTTCCACGTCTCCTGTTTGTTAGGCTGTGGGAAAGTGAGTTGTGTTTTGTAACCTTTCGTGTTTAATTTTATCCAGTTTGAAGTTTCAGAGCTCTAATGTGAAGCTGTCACCTTATAAATAAACAGCATCACTGAGAGCGCACACTCAGCAACAAAAATAATCAACTCGAATTAAAACGTTTATTCTAATGCTCTCTATGCTAAATCCCAAGATGAATGATTTTAGCAGTATTCATTTTTTTTGTCTCATTGGCAGCTGTGCTGGATTTTACTGTTATTTATAGATTTTTATCGCCATTTTATCAGGATCATCATCTGTTAATGTCTCACTGTGACTCATAGGAATCATTTTGGGTTGAAAAGTCATATGATGCATGGAACCAACTTCATCTCCGATTATAGTTTTAGGTTTTGTCAAGCCAAGGAATGCAAAGAAAGCCTTCAAAGTATCCATTGGATAATTACTGCAGTGATTAATATGTTTCAGCTGGGAGCAGATTATTTAAGTCTGATGCAGTGAACAGCTTCTCACTTCTTAAACAATCATACTGGAAAAGATATTAAGTGATCAGCAAAAAGATATTACTGCCTTTCAGAAGGGTCGAATGATTGCTGGAGATTGCTGTTACTTCTTAAATTTAGTATAATCACGATTAAAACCTGGAAGGACAACAGTGGGGAACAATCATCTCTGAGGAGGAAATGTGGCTGGAAAAAAATATCTTGAATGATCGTGATCAGAGATCATTTACATGTTTGGTGAGATCAAATGATTAAAAAAAATATATAAATCAACAGTAGAATTCACAGCTTTGTTTAAAACCACTTCCCAGTTGGAAAGGTCACATTCCAAGATAACAATAACATCGGGCTCAAATTGTGAACAAAGTGGTTCAGGGAACATTAGACATGATTTTCACACATGGATCGGACCGCCACAGAGCCCAGACCTCGACCCCGTTGAGAATCTTTGTGCACATACTGGGAGGAGACTTTTCACAGAGAACCAATTCTCCCGTCATCAATACAAGACCTGGAAGAATTAATGCAACTCTGCATGGAAATAAATGGCGTGACACTACATAGGCTTTGCATAAGGAGGTAAATGTGTCGAATCACCAAACCTACAGGTGGTCCAATCAAATATAGAGAGAGTGATTTCAGAGCATCCTCGCCTTTATCATCAAGAAGAAGAAGCAGAAGAAGAAGCAGAAGAAAAAGCAGAAGAAGAAATCAGAAAAAGCTTCTGTTTAAAAAAAAGACTTTTTTGGTAACAGCAGAGTTGAAAAATTATGACAGAAATTGACTAACAAGTAATGTTTCATGATGTCTCTCTCACGTTTTTCCATTTCCATCTTACTGTATAGAAAACTGTGTACAACTGGTGTTGAAATGTAGGGAACTTTGGATGCCTCAGCACATACGCTACAAGCTTTAAATACCAGCTTATGAAAGGGAATTCATTTATGCACGTCTTTTGTGCACAGGCATACTTTATACATTAAACTCTTGGACCTTGATTCCTGATATCAACTAATATTTGAATATAAACATGTTATTTAAGGGGGAACAATGTGCACAGTATCTAGTAGCATAAATTGAAACATCAAGGAGGAATGTTTCAGTAAAACCTTAGCATAGTGTTGAGCCATCCCTCGTTCTGCACAGGCCAAAATGGAACAAGAAACCAACAAACCCTATGTCTTAGGGAGAAATACACAAAATTTGCTGCAGCTACCATTTTCCCTCTATTAGGGTTACTTTGTATTCATACTGGGCACAATGGAAAAATCTGAAAAATGAAAACACAACATTAGGATTCAGCAAGAAGCAGAAGAGGAAAATGTGCTTAGAAAATTATAATATCAATCTATGAAACATTTTCGGATCCTTCTTCCAGTCTTGTGCTACTTATACATCTTAAAAGAACTGCCACGCTTTTAAAAATAATCATGTATTAAGTCTAACATGACTCATGAGTTTATTTAATGATTAACACACTATTAAGATGGTTTTTTTGGGGAGGGGGGCTGCTTGCACACCCCCTGGCCTGGGTGCTTTCTCTGCAGTGGTGAATGACACTTTAAGACCCCATGTGATGCCAATAACAGGGTTTCCTGCCCTCTCTTATCCTCCCTTTCCCCTGCAGATAATGAGGGTCCTCACACTGTGTTTCATCCCCTGTGGAATGAGAGGAATGTGAATCCAGGCAGAAGAACACATCTCAAGGCCCAGTGAAGTCCCCCCACCGCCCCCACTCAGATTTTTTTAAAGCCAGCTGGAGCCACCAGCACATCCTGACAGCAAAGAGAAAAACACTCCCAGAGAGGGACGTCGCCCACTCAGGTCAGTGAGGTGATTACCAATAAGATAGTGAAGTTCTCCAGCACACTGTTCATCATATACTTCTCCGGCAGATGTTTTAGCTTATGGATGAAGTTGATCATGTATTCACACATGGGGGATCGACTTATCCGGTAGACAAAACGTCCATTTTCAAAGCGTGCATATTCAGTCTGAGGGGAAAGAAGAACAAGCAGCGCACATAAGAAATGTAAAACACACAAACCCCAGGAGGTACAGTAAAAAATCCTGCTTCTCATTTTAGTTCATACCTCGACTTTCTCCACAACCTGCTTGCCAAAGGAGCAAACTTTTGTCGAACATGTGATGGTCATGTTCTCTGGACTCTCATACTGACTGGTGACGCCATAGAAAGATCCGGTATCATCTTGAATGTTGCAGTTTAAGTCAGCCTGAGGCAAAGAAAAACAACCAAAACACTGAGCGTCAGAGAACATTTTCATTTTGTTACAATGTCCTTTTGTACAAGTCGTTTAAAAGGAAGGAGATGAACAGTTTTAAATGAGTTTTCTACTGAAACGAAAGGCTTGGAAGAATACTTGTACTGACAAAGTCCAAAAGGTTGCTTTTTCATAAGATCAAAAAAATCCTCATAGAAAAATAAGGCTGAGAAGCAACGTTTATTTGGGTGTTTTACATCGCAAGTTTTGATCGAAGGCAACAGTATTTGTGCCCCGATCAAAGTCAATAGGGAAAAAGAACAAACATTAAAATATTTAATGCATCCAAACCCTTAAAGAATTGTGCCATTTAATGACATTTTAATACCAAAATGGAAAGTTTAGGAGTTTAAAAATACTGGATCTCTAAATGCTATCAAAATTAAAATAAAACACACCTATATAAGATTTTAAAAACATTTTTAAAGAATTAAAAGCCAAGATGGTGCATATGAAATTGTAAAATGCCACTTTAAAGATGACCATGTTTCCAAGTAATCTTAAAGCCAGTTTTGGCGTTTCTGTGAAATTATTAACTGTATTAGAGATGTGGTTCAAGGACTTATGTGAGCATACCAAACGCATACCAATTCTAAATAGGTTACCATTTAGAAGTAAAGATAATAAAGTACGTGTTTGGAGCGCTTCAGTGACAAAATAAAGAGCGCTGTACTCCAGGACGACATGGACATAAGAAATGGAAGAACTATTCAGAGGTGAATAAAATAAAAACTACTTGTATCACTGGGAAAATTAAATTAAAATAATAACAACAATAAAAAAAATATAATAATACATTTTAAATATGTTAAGTTATCTGGATTTAAACTATAACTGCTCTTCTTAAGCAGTAAAAAAGTGGATTACAATTCAATAATTACTTTTTTTTTTTTTCCCCCCATACACCACTTCCAGGAGTTAGAGAGAAGCAGAAACCTCTTCATGTTTTTCTCTATTGTGCATTCTCAACATGCACATTCAATCGACTGCCCGGAAACCAGAATGTCTCATTTTGTTAAGTACCTCGTCTTTTCTTCTTCCCTCTTACCCAGACTGCACACACAAGAAACATTTCCAACATTTGTGCTTTTAGCTCCATTTTTGGTCTCTACCAACTGCTGAGAGAAGTATTTAGCTTTTTTGTTACAAGACGATTGAATATGTTAGCCAGCTGCTGATAAATATCTCATACGAGATACGGATGAATTTTATCCATAGGTTTATCTTTACATCCATCCATTTCCTTATGCTTTTCCAATTCAGGGTCTTTGGGGAGACCGTACATGGTGCCAATTTAGATTAACTAATTAACGCAACATGCATGTCTTTGGACTGTGGGGAGAAGCCGGATTACCCGGAGAGAACATGCACACTCTACACAGCTGGCCAATGGATTCAAACTCAGGACCTTCGTGCTGTGAGGCAACAGTGCTACCCAAACGGCACCACCACGCCACTCTGTATTTGACACTTGAATAAAAACATCTCTTTAACCGTTACTAGAAATATTATGATGGTGTTCAGATATTAATTCAAACATTTTGACATCATTTTATACTGTAAGATGTGCACAGTCGGTCATGTAGCTTTCTGAAACGGCAGACATCTGTCTGATCAGGGCTGCTGAGCCCAGCCGTGCACATCGCATAAAAAATGAGAAGATCCCGGCCACATCTGAATAAGCATGTTAATGTGCCCATATTGGAAGAAAGATTCTAAAGAGGATTAAATGAAGTTACGTTAAAAGACTGATTTACAAGGTTGAGCGGGTCTGCTCCTGGAGGGCAGCCTCTCTGTGCCCTGAACATCCTGTTCATTACGGACACAAAAAGGGGAGACATCCTCCTACAACATTCTCCTCCTTCATTAAGCAAAGCAGTTATACATTCATTATTGTGCAGATTCTGCCTTTCATTTGAAATTTAAATTTGTCGGTCACTTCAAAAGGAATTTGAGGGGACTTGGTCCAAGTGCATACGGCCCTACTTTGTTTGCTGCCGCTAGTTAGCATTTTGCATCAGGGAGGAAATGCATGCAATGTTTAAACAGCCATTAGGAGTGCAACCAGGTCACTCCATTGTTTGGAGATATTACACTGAATTAGTGGGTGCTTTGATCAAAAGCTCTCCTGCTATGCAAGTCCAAATATAGCAGAGTGCATTCTGCAAACATTGAGAGCAATCTTCTCTGTGTAGACTGATTACACCCAATCACTAAGCACGAAGCAGAACGCACTGTTACTAAACAGGATTGTTTGATCAAATTTTTCACAATGCGCAAAAGGTTACAGTGAAATTAATACTCATGTATGGAGAGCCTAATCAAGCTGCAACAAAGCATTTTTTTTTTTATCAGACACTCATCTTCTCATCAGCATTGCTTATAAATTACACTCACCCAGAATTTTATAAGGAAGAAGGAATTCTGGGGGCCTTTTGCGTACAGCTCCTTCAGTCCGCCTTTCTTTTCTGGAAATTTATCGTAGATCTGACGAATGTCCACCGACTCCAGCAGGGCGTCACTGTAGGAATGATTCGTCTGCCCGATGTGCACAAACAGGTGTTTGTTGTACTGAAAGAGTGAAATGAAAAATGATTACAGATGGAAACTTGTATTAAAAAATAAAAAAGATGAAACTATTTAAAGTCGGATTCTTTTGTTTTGCAGCGTGAACTCAATAATAGCATGCATAAAAACACATGCAAAAGGAGCGCGTATCAATATTCACAAAGTCATCAGCACAGAAAA
The DNA here is from genome assembly GCF_036321145.2 of Pelmatolapia mariae. Classification (NCBI taxonomy): domain Eukaryota; kingdom Metazoa; phylum Chordata; class Actinopteri; order Cichliformes; family Cichlidae; genus Pelmatolapia; species Pelmatolapia mariae. Next base: position 21,476,215 of record NC_086227.1, read on the forward strand.
GTTTACTGAAGCAAAATAAGCCAGATCTTATGTGACAGTCCTGAAGTAATCACTGCAATAAGCAAGTGGTAGCCAGGATTAGACTGATAATGCACTGGGATGAGAAACAACCCTCTGCAACATCGCTTTTTTATTAGTCACTCGGAATAGTTTTGAGCAACTTTCCTGTTTTATGATATACAAATTAGGTAATAACATTTATGTTTCACTAACCCTCAAAATGAACTGATCCCCTCATTTGTATTAAACAAAGCTGCTTCAGCCACAGGCTACAAGCTCAAATTATGATTGCGCAACTGTGCAAAACGATGTATTTTCTAAACAAAAACATTTTTTGTAGACAATCTTACCACCTTTCCTCACATGAAAATCTAAAAATGTTTCTACCTCAGCCAAGTTAAAATGATAATATAAAACAAAAGTGCTTTGGTCATTTTTTCCCTATTTGATTTGGTCCATTTTTTAAACTTTTAAATGAAAATATCTGAATTTGGTTTGACAATGTGAATAATAATTAGAGCCGGTTAAACCTCAAACCAATGATGGAGAGCCAAAAGTAGATGAAAGAGGAGCAGCGAATCACAGAAAAAACATTTTGTTTTCAAAGGTTTGTTGCCCTCTTTGTGACCGTCTGAAACTCTGCTGCACTTCAGTGTAAAAGCTCACAGAACGGCGTCTCCGGCACACAGCCCCGAGTGCAAATGCAATATTTTTAAGCCTCAAGTTGTATTTAAGATTAAAGGCTGTTCCTATGTTATCAATGTAAAAGACTGTTCACTAAAATGAAAAACAAACACAATGTTAAAGAAATCAAAACATACAAGTCTTGTCTCTCTCTCTCTCTTTTTTTTTTTTTTAAAGGAACTGATTAATATGCATTCATTCATTATTTCTGCAGGTCTCCGTGCCTTGCATCAAGCCAGCCTTTTGCCCCTCTCAGCTTGTTTTGGCCTCTTCTCAGCTGACTCTCTGCCTGGGAAAATGTCCCAGTGTATTCATAGAGGAAAGGACTGGGTGATAAGAGGTGGGAATGAACACCAAGAGATAGTGAAATTTCATGCTTTGGTATAATGCTTTCACTCACAGAGTCTGGGTCTCTCTGCTGCTCTAGGAAGGCAGAGAACTCCACCAGTCTGAGTTTAGATGTACCGATGGAACGGCCCTGCCATGCTGGCGCCGTGGGTGCTGGAGCTGCTGTGGGCTCGAAACCTGCAGAAACACCAGAACAACAAAATATTCATCTGTTCTGCTGGTTGTTTTTCCAGCAGAGCATTTGCATGTTCATTCTGAAACACTAGTTCACATTAACCTCGTTTCATCAGGTTTGTTTATTAAATTCATTTTCTTGTGTCATATCTTAGTGCAGATTCACAGAAATCTGACATGCTTGATTTGAAAGGAAATGCATGCTCTATAATATTTCATTCATCTCTAAGGAGACATCTCCCAATTTAAATTTTTTATAGACAAAAAAATGGTGAATTCAAAAGATATTGCAAAATATTTCAAAACAGAAGTAATGACAGTGCACCACAGATATTACATTTTTATTGGATTAAGAAATTAGGGTCGAGATATCTGAAAAGACATTTGAAAAACAAGTTACAAAGTTCATCTTTGAATGTTGCATGTTTTATAATTAGGTAAAGTCTCACTTGAAATTGCTGTCGTGACTGCTGGCTGGATGGGATAGGGTTGCTGGGTGAAAGGCTTAATACTGGAACAAAAAAACAACAGTCATTAGGCAAAAAACGGTTTCATTTTTGTTTAAAGAGAATTTATTTATTTCCTGAAAAAGTTGGTTCAAGGTTTAAAACTTACTCTTGTGATGATCCTGGCTGACCAGCCGAAATCATACCCTGCCATAACTACAGAATTAGATGTATAAATAGACAAGAAAGAACAAGCAACAAAGAACATCCAATTGTGAGCAGCTGTTAGTGACAAGATCAGAATGGCTCTTAGCTCCATGTTCAGTGTATGTAGTTATCTTGACTACCACTCCTTTTGATCATGTGCTTATCTGATAGGGGCAGTTGTGCAAAGCTGTGGTGTGTAATGTGATTTGGCCTGGGTTTTTGGTGTGGTTGGCCCTATCGCTGCCCTGGGTGAAGCTGGACAGGATGGATCAATAGCGGGGTGCCGGCAAGGCTCTTACCCCTGCTCCAGGGAAGGCTGGGCGAGGGATGCCTGGCAGGCCGAGCTTGTTGTGAATAGCCGTGGCAGAGACGATCTGAGCCGAGGACATGGAGGCCATGCTCTGGAGGGCTTTGTCCTTCACGGCTTGGTCCTTTAACAGCAGTCACAAAAGGCTTAGCACTCGCACAGAAGGGAGAGGAGGGGCGTGTTGCAGAGGTAGCACAAACGAGACTCTAAACAACACACTGAAAGCACCGCTGACCTCTCTCACAACAGCGAAAAGCAAGCAGGTTAAAAGAAGCAGCACTGGCATTTCTATGCTACGTGCAGGCTTTATTTTATTATTTTTTTAAAGGTATGTGCTGACTGAATTCCAATATACCGTAGCTAGCAGTGGTATGCACTTAAATGAAAGTTTGCCTGTTGACTAATCTCGTTTTTTAAAAACTCATTCAGCCTTTCCATCAAGGCTGCATTTGTGTGCATGTCAAAACACATCACGTCTAAACACAAAGAATTTCTCAACTAAAACTGAAGGACGCAAATCCCACTTGGTTAATAGTTTTTTTTTGTTGTTGTTTGTTGTTGTTTTTTTCACAACTCTAGTCAGTTCCTTTTGTTTAATCTTTGGAAAAGAGGTTTTTGAAATTATAAGGATTTAATGTGAAATACAGTGAAAGCCTGAAGAAGTGCGCTACATACTTTCCGCTGCTTTGGCCGAAGTGTTTTTGTCAAATAATGCTAAACGTCTCATACTGCAGCAGACTGCACCCATACACACTGGCAAACCCATGCAGACTCACTGGTGGCAGAAGCTACAGGTAAGCATGCTGGCAGTACATGCTGACGGAGCAGAGTCAAGCTACAGTATGCTCGTAGCATGATGACACACGGACACCAATGAACACTGCCAGCCGGTGTTGTGTTACTGTGGCAGAAGCGCAAATGCAAAACTAGAAGCTGAAGGGCAAGGCAGGTCCTAACTGAAGCAGACACGGTGTCACAAGCAGAAAACAAAATACTCACCATATTTGTAACCTAAATGCAAACAAACAAGGTTTTATTGGAAAATTGCAATTTAAACACTGCAGTTAATTCAAGAGCTATGTGTAAAAAAAAATATCAGAAATACACCTTTAAATATCGGTAAAACACAACAAAGTAAATGTCTGCTCTTCTTTACACAATACATGCACAGATGTGTAACTAACACTTAATCACAAAGAATTATGAAATTTGTATTTACAAATCATGTGGAGAAAGTCTTACGCTCTATAATTTTCACAATCTGATCAGTAGTCATCACTCAAGACAAAACAAGGGAACACTAACGTAATGACTGTAATTATACTAAAATGCCATAGACAGGACGAGAAGCAGCAGGTTTTGATGCCCCCCAGAATGAAGGGCACACTTGTATTTCTCTTCACCAATGAACTCTAATTTGCTTTAAATGAGAAAAGACAGGGATTCATACAAAAGCTGTCTGTTTTTCTTCAGACAGCCGCCTGTGCCCCTGAAAGAACAGGCATTCATGTGGCTAGCTGCCTGTCTGACTCTGTCTCTCAGTGTAAACGCACGGACGCACGTGCGCGCGCGCACACACACACACACACACACACACACACACACACACACACACACACACACACACACACACACACACACACACACACACACACACACACACACACACACACACACAGATTAATGAGGGGTCATTAATTCGTGTTGAATACTGGGAGTGGAGCAAAGTGTGAAAGTCAAAATGTATAGTCGGCTCCCCAAGAAAAGAAGAAAATGGCACATGGGTGGAGTGTCCTTTGATATACAAGCATTACTTCATAAAATACCTTAAATTACAGGTCAGTATTATTCAAGATTACTTCTTTCACAATGCTCTTCTCCCATTTTAATGTGCCATTCTGAAAAGCTTTCTTCAGCGATTTTAACAGATTTCACTATTTCTGAAATAACTGACAAGAACGCTCTGAAATGACGACATCTGAACTGGGAGGAAGGAAAGCGACTGACAGCCATGGCATTGTGCGAGCCTGGAGTTATCAACAGATTGAAGGGAGAACAAGAAAGCAGGGGGGGGGTTTCAGAAACAGCCAGCTTCACTGCCATTCTCTGCTCTGAATGTGCACCACTGAGTCTTTGACGGTGAGGAAAAGTTGGGTTACATTGTCAAAGGAAGCAGAGGTGTAATCTCCTCTTCATTTTTTAAACACGGACTCCCGCCCCCTTTGCCATGCTGCCTTTTTTTAAAAAATAAAGTCTGCTTAGTAAGAGATGTAAGCAGACCATTTCCCCACACCTTCAGCTTCCAGCCACTCACCAAAACAGCCAATGCCAGCATGCTTCCCAACATGCACGCACTTTGATTTAGACTTTAATAGAGGAAAATTTGAGCCTGACCAGCCCCCCCTCAAAAAAAACAAAAATGGGCAGACCATTGTTATTATGACCTAGTACTGAGTATATGTTGTTGCACTACTAGAGAATTTGTCATTACATAAAGACACAGTAACACATCGGCTCTTTGAACAAAATATTAATCAATCTACAACTTTGATCCAGGATGGATTTCCACAGATTTTATATAGTTTTCTATAGACTGCGCTGCAGATTTGGAATCCTTTTCATTTCACCACTTCTACATTTTCATTTATATCTAAAATCACTCAAATTTAATCAAATTTGGTATATATGTTAATGATTACCCCGACTACCCTATACATGCAGCGACGAGTTTGAAATTCCCGATTTGAAATTCCAGACGGTGAACATTTCCACTGTTTGTTTGTTAGCATTTAGCTCAAAGCTAGGCTCTAGTCACACAGGCCTAGACACTAGTCACTAAGAAAACGTGTATATTCCTCAACTGCTAGCAAGTGGTTGATGGAAGTCGCTGGCAGCTAGTACAAATTGGCTGCAAATAGCTATATAGTGTTGCACCAAAAATCTCCTTGTAATTGCTTTGGCTGCTAGAAGACATCGCTGCAGTCACCTGTAGGCTGTATGGTCGACTTTTCTATAAACGCTTGCCACCTACTCCCCAAGTTGTAGTGAAACTGTAAAAAGTGCGATGCAGACTAGACATGGAGAAAGTTCGCCTTCATTTTAAAAGTTGTGCTTGTTTAAATGTATTGGTTGCAGCAGAAAGGTGCAACTTTTTACTTTAAAGGCGAATCTTCGTTATCCGGTGGATGTCCCACTCTAGTGTTTCACAACAGTGAAACTGTAAAGTACTTACGAGTGTTTGGAGACAAGTCTGTGTCTTCAATGCAAACTACAGACAACTGCTACAATCTGCTAGTAATCAAAGCAATCGCAAGGCGGGTTTTGGTGGACCACCCTCTTTGCTACAGATCTCCCGTCTCGGCAGCCTCCAGCAGCCACTCGTCAGTCAGTCAAGGAATGCACATTTTACCCTGCCATAGACAGGATGGTCTCTAAGCCTATGTACACTTTCACAGAAGCTCTACCCTGATTGTAGCACTTTGTTTTATTAGGTACAATAAAACAGGCACAAAGCTTTTCCAAAGTAATTTAAAGACTTGCTCATCAAGATTTCTTTGTGTATTTTATGCTTTGTATGTACTGGCTAAGAAATGTAGTTTTAATTAGTTTTATTTATTTATTTTTTAAAACTTCTTCAATTTCAGCAAGATTACCTAGAAAAATCCAGTTCTGGTCAGGCTCACGACTAATAAAAGATTAAACATGTAAGATCCACATATCGGACTATTTTTTGTTAATTTAAATCACAAAAGCATGTCTTTATATATTTATACAAGATCACGGTTATTTTGTGCAGCTGCTCTCAAAGCAAAGGCCCGTGATGAAAGAATTAATGTCATTGAAACCAAGCAGGCAGGACAGTGACAGCATGTTTGGGTTAGAATGAGTGAGAGATGGTCAAGAAAGTGAGTAAGTGAGATTAGAAGGGCTGAACAGAAAAGCAGAGGATTTGGGTTATTGGGGGAATCAGAGGATCAAGCATTCACTCTGTCTCTACAGGAAACAGGAAGTTAAGACGCACAGCAACCAAACAAGCCCAAAAGCAGAAAAGCGCATACCTTTAGCTTGGACTGAAACTCACGAGATTTCCTTCTGGCAAGAACCTGAATGTGACTAGACACCTGCGGAGTAGGGGAGGGGAGGAAAACAAAGGAAGAGCCTGTAACCATGGCAATGAAAAGCCCCCTGCAACTGGGCAAAGCCAGACGTACCTTAATGGCAGCTTGGATTTCTCGAACTTTCTTTCTTGCTAAGACCTGTATGTGACTAGACACCTCCATTAAAAAAAAAGAGAAAAAGGAAAATAAAAAAACAGGAAAAACCAAAAAAGTACAAAGTGGATCACACATGTCTTTGTTTAAAACACTTCAAGGAGATAAGGTGCATAACAGAAGCATCTTCAAACCACACACCAAGCTAACAGCCAATAAAGCGTTATGCTGTGTCGTCGTCACTTAAGTGAACTGATTAAGGAGGATGCAGGCCCCTTTAGCACACATTAAGAGCACACAGATGTGATCTGCTGTGTGCTGAATGAAAATCGGCTAGTCTAGTATCCTTGTGGGAGCTGCGAAAGGCATTTCACCAGCCAAGTTTATCTACGATGTCTATACAGTTCAAAATGATTTTATACTCTCAAATGAAACATTCATCAGTAGCCGTCTGAAAGAGACCTAATGTGAGCTGATGACAGGTTTGAGAGGTAGATTTACATTCTCCTCTGGCACTTTTCATGCAAATGAAACCCAAGGTGAGTACCCCAACAAGGGAGTGATTTAACAGGAAAGTGTTTGGTTAGCTGATAAGTCTTTACATTATTCACAATCTTTTACATGAGTTGGTGCTTAAACTGGAGCTGTAACAGTTAGTCAATCAGTTGATCACAGTCATCCCTCATTTTTTATAATTTCTGAAGTAAAAGAGCTAAACGTTCAGGGGTTTTAGTTCCTTCGATGAAAGAATTACATTCACATCAATTAGCTTTGTTTGTGCTTTTTAGTCCATAGATATTCAATTTAGTTGCAAAAAAACAAGCTGGAGCTGGTGAGAAAAATGATCAATGTTGCTGTTGGTGCCATGTTCATAACTAAATCAATTACTTTCATGCTGTACATGATATTTAAAGTAACATCATACGTGTTTATTGGTATTGCTCGGCGCAAACAACCCTCTTTTTGTCCAATTCTGTGCCAAGAAGATGAGACACAGGAGACAAACCACACCTTTCTGGTCCAGACTGATCAATTCACACACAGTGATCGAATGTCACTGTAAACACTGACTTGTTTATCACTGTCATTCAAGTCGGTAGTCATGCAGGGAAGTTCCTGTTTAGAGGGAAGATCAGGGGCTTCGTAGAGTCACTAAAGCACCATTAAAACTATTCAATATCATGTAGAGATTGGTAGAAATAAGACCACTAGTACTACTACTAAGTTACTTTTAGCATAAGTGCTCACCACAGTGGTTAAGTCTGCTTATTTGACTGGGCAGAGTTTTTACAACAGACGCTCTGATGAAACCTCAAAGGGAATTTGACAGAACTACTAAACTTTCAATTGCCAAGCAAATGTGTTAACCCAATAACCAAATAATAAGAAGCACAGTGGTGAAATAGTTAGCAGGCAATCGCATAAAAACGGTTCAGTTTGGGGCTTTTTTTGTTGTGATTTTGAGTTTGCATGTGGTTGGTTTCTGCTGATTATTCCAGCTTGCTCCCACAATCCAGAGCTATGCATGGTGAGTTAATTGGTGATTTTGAATTGACTTTATGGATCTGAAAGTGTGTGGTTGTCTGTCTCTATGATAAACTGGCAACTACTCCAGGGTGTACCCCTGCCTCTCCTCCTGTGACAGCTCAGATAATACCTGCTTCCACAACCCATAAGCAGTGAAGAAAAGTTGTCGGGTAATAACAATATTGAATAAACATATCATTTTGATATCAAAAGTCAGCAACATGTTTCAAATAAGTTGGGACAGCAGAAAAAAAAAACAAACAAACAAAAAAAAGATCCACAAACACAAATCTGAAGGAGCCTTTCACATTGAAATACGATTACTGAAGAGAATTATGGACGTCGGACCTTCTGGACTAAAGAAGCCCACAGTTTAAAAGCCAGCATCTTTGATGGTACTGTATGAGGGTATTTAATGCGCATGGCATTGGTAACTTGCACATATACGAATGCTGAATAATGAATGCAGGTTTTGGAAAAACAACAACACTGATTTTTAGGGAAGTCCCTCTGTATTTCAGCAAGGTAATGGCAAACCACATTTCAACTGCATTACAACAGCGTGGCTCTGTAGAAAAGGAGTATAGGTTTATATATAAACATGCCACTACCCCAACTGTTTTGAAACATGTTGCTAGTGTGGATGGATAATGGATAAATAAAAATGAGACATCTGATACTTGCAATATGTTAAAAACTCTCCATGAAGGCTTTCATGTTTCCATGTTGCAGGTATTTCCTCATACCACAATACCTGCATTTACTTTATGTTTAAAGTGAAGGCATCTATTATAGATGTCATTTACTACGTTCATCTTTTTTTGATCAATTTTTTTTATTTATTTATTTATTTATTTTTTGGCAAATCTTAATGAAGTTTTCTACTCAAGTACATGACACTCCATGACAGTGATAAGGAAGAAATTGTGCTCTGTTAAGCTACTGTTACAAATCTAATCAAATGATAGCTTGCTCTTAATATTTTAGTGTGTTGTTCTGGAAAAATTACATGCTGCATTTAAAGGAAAAGAATGTGCAAAAGATTTTAAATTGATATAATTAGCTCCTTTCCTCTAAAAACCTATATATTATTTATAGATTTGCCTACGTTTAAATGCATAGTGTGAAAACGTGATAATCTCTTCTTGCAACACAGCAGTGACAGGGAGACAGGGGATCTTTGTCAGTCCTAGAAATCTTATTGACAGTTAGCATAGCCTTATTCTCTGTCTTACTTTGTTCCTCTAAAACAAAGGCAGCAGTGTGCACACATTCAGATTTGACAGCCCTCTGACACTTATGTAACAGAGACGTCTCATCTAACCTGCTTTCGCGTCCTCGTCTTGCCGGTCCGTAGCTTGATGTATCTCGCTATCAGCTCATTTCGACCTGGAGAAACCGGAAAATGAAGAGCAATGTACATAAAAACCAACAAGAAGTAGAAATTTCTGCAGTCTGAACACTTATCTGTAGACTTTGGTTACTTCTGATTTTAGTTTTTCAACAATCAAACACAAGCATGCTTATTAAAAAATAGATTTGAATTTAGGTTTTGACAAAAACCAAACACTTTCAGATCAATCACAAGCAAAAAAAAAAGTAGCAGTTTATAATTAAAACTACCTCTTTAGGAAACACACACTTCCCCGGGGCTTTCTTTAATTTATTTATTTTTTTCATAGTGGGGTGGATTGGAGATTTCTGTACTTCACACAGTTGTTCAAATCTATCCTCTGTATCTGCATAATTACTGAAGAATACGTGCCACTGTTTAATAAAAGCAGCTAATACTCTTAAAAACCACGGCATTGTACTTCTGAAAATAGAAATTTTGATGAAAATGTCATTCTGATGGATGTATACCTAAATTCATAGATAAGAATAAAATAACTTATGGTTGTAACTCTAAATATAAGAGTATGTGTACTTCCTAAACAAACCCGATCCAGTTTTTCTATGGCAACATCGTATGATATTAGCATGAATAAAGAAAACTCACAGCGGCAGCAGCAAGGCCTTTAAAATTAATCTAATTCAATCTCATTCTCTTCAAAGCCTCATGCTTTGAAAGGAAACAGGCCTGGCTGTTCATACTATTACAGAAAATAATGGCAACTGAATACATTGGGCTTAAAACAGTGCTGCTCTGACTAAATTATAATTGAAGCATAGCTTTGTAGAGATTTCCAATTAACAACAGTCCCAAACATTCTTCTGCCCTCAGCTCTGCTCTAATTGCTGTCGCAATGCACATGACCCCTGCTTAGCCCTTTCATATGGTAATAACATGCCGCCAACCAAAACTATTACACAAATTATAGGTAAGGAGGCACTCTAATTATGTGTCCAGCTGTAGCTAACCAATGCCATGGATCTGCTGTAGTTCTCTATGAAATTCAACGAACCCTCAATATAATGAAACATTTTTCTACCTTTCTTCCATTATCAATTAAAGGTCTTACTTTTGTTATGACACAATAGACCGCAGCATTCTGCAGATGTGCTAATCAGCCGTATCTTAGCGAGTTAGAGAGGGAGGCCAATTTGTTAAGAGCAACGCGCAGGAGGCTTCAAAATGTGATGGCGCACAAGTGCCAATCTTAGAGGTTTAAACTTGAGACAAAGCCACTTCGTGAAGGTTAGTGAAAGACATTTTTCTACCTGTCTGTAATGACAAAGCGGAAGTCTTATTTTGAAAGGTATCAACAATTAAGTAACAATAATAATAATAATTAATTCATTTGGATAGTTTGAATTACAAGACTAACAATGACTAACTGGTTTTACAAATTAATTAATTTATGCTTGATACATAAGATCTTTTTTTTAAATCACAACTTCACACAACTAATTTAAAAGTTTTGTTCTGTTGTCTTGTATTTGCTATTTCATTTCCATGTCATGTCTTAATATTTAATATGGTGCTTTAACTTGTTTGCTACCATTCATGCTGTCACGGAGCAACTGTGACGATGTGATTTTCTCTGAGAATAATTAAGTAGTCTGATTCTGATTGATTAAAAACTTTTTACATAAAGCATTTTGTGATTTTTTTAAAACCATTTTGCCTAAAAAGAAAACAACAAATTAAATCATTTAACAACTGCTTTTGCTATAGTTTAATATGAAATCATAAACAAATCACTAATGTTTTAGCTCTACCATTTAGTTATCAATTATTATCAATCATACCTTTTTAAACTAAAGATCAATGGATATTAAAAGTTTATAAATGAATTAATCGGAAGTTGAAATGAATGACTAAAACTGGCTTATCATATAGCATTGTATAGCCTCTTGAATATTACAGTAAAAAAACCCAGCTTTGTAAGTTTAAATAGAAAATAAAAAACATACTATTCAGCAACCAGAGCTCTTTAACACTTTAAAATACCCATCTCTGTGCCACACCTTCACATTTTGGTGCAAAGAGAAGCTTGTGATGTCAACCTGTAGTTTGTTGCTTGACCCTGAAGTTCTTTTCACACTGAACACTTTTGCAGCAGAGGCCCAAATAGCCCTTGCTGTGTGACCTCACTCTACACATTAACAACATCTAGGGATTTACACGTCCATCGTGTCTATCCAGTGTGCCTGCCGTGTAAACTTTACCAGATAAAGCAGGGACCTGCACTATTTTCAATAATTCACGCACTGTGGCAGCACAACATGACAATACAGGCATTCATGCAAACTCCTGATTCCCAGATCAAAGCACACAAATGACCAGCTGAAAGCTTGCTTACTGTTGAATTATTCATTCTTTTCACCAGGCTGGAAAAAAAGCTCAGTGGGCCCTGGCTAGCCTGCGTTCTTTTTTTTCTTGCTTGTGTTTGTGCTGCAAAACAATTGTTAAAAAAAAGTGACCCGTCCACATTTAGGACTAAAAACATTTTAGATGCAGCTCTGCTTTTATGCCTGAATTTCACCAGGTGCAATATTTTCCACAAAATAAAGAAAAAATGCTTTCCACAGGAAAAAAAAAAAACCTAATGTTTGAAGCAAATTAAAATTTGTGGGGTTTTTAGGTTGAGGATATGCTGATCCAATAATTTACAGCACTAACATTGATTTGGTAAATCCACTTTACAAAGCTAATAAACTGTTTAACTGAAGTCCTGTTATGTTAATTTAATTTGCAGTGAGTTCACATGCATTAAGGGAAGTAAAAGCAATAAAGACTCCTTCTTGATTCTTCTGCTTTCAAGCGTCCATCTGCAGTGAGCACTGACAATTTACATACACAGGTTAGAGAATTTAATACTTAAAACATCCGCTTACATTTCTTTTAAGCCATATTTGAAGATAAACAATTTTATTTAAGATACGAACATTGTAGTCATTGTGCAGGATTTTCTTTTTTTAGTTTTTAAATCAGCCTAATGATTTTACTGATAATATTATTGATAGGACTATGGAAATACCCAGAGGTGGAGATCTTTTTGTCTGTATGGATTCCTGTCTTTTTGTTCTTAGTATTATGAGTTTTGAAAGTGAGCCTCTAAGGCTTAAGTAAAGGGTTTGTAGCAAAGCTGCGAGAGGGCTAAGGAAATTAACTCTTTATGGGGTGTTCCTGTCAATCAAAGTAAAAAAGCAAAATGGCAAAAGGATTAAATATTTATAGCATTACCCCTGAGCAGATTTGTTCTGTTCAGCAGCTGGAGCCCTAAAACTGGTCAGAGTGAACCTTCCCTCTGAATCTGAATGACTCTGGAGGATCTGACACATATGAATGGCACTCCAGCAGAAGCCCCACAAAGAGATGGCGGCTCAACTTTCTCTGGATCGTCCCCAAGTAGCTGATTCCTCGTTCCGTCAGAAATCCAATTTGGCCCTCAGCAACCTTTCTCCAAGAACCTTCGGATAGACTCCCTCTTTTGTGAATAACAATGGGGTGCATTATCACAGTCCACTACGAACCAACCTCAGAAAAAGCAATAAAACCGCCACTTTTTAAATCAACATTTAAAGACTTAAACTTTACAACCATAATAACAGTAATTGTGGTTAAAATGAATGAGCCCAGAAATATTTGTGAAACTAGAACTTAAATTCTGCCCTGATATATTGTTGTTTTTCTTTCATTTAATGTATTTATTTTTTAGTTTTCTGTAAAGTTTTTGTTTTTTTATTTGTGAAAATGATTAAAGTCAGTTGCATACCAGTTATAGTTCTGGTCAAAAATATATGAAATTTACTATTTTTCAGTAGAAGAAATCATATAATCAAAATTCCCTTACATTTAATATTTTAAATAATTATTTAAAGCACTGTCCTGTGTGTCTCACTAGATTAGCTCTGATTAGCTTTAGAAAGAGTGAGCTTTGACACGGGCAAACATATTGATATGCCATTATCTGAGGTTGATATCTGTGGGGTTAATGAAACCAGTGTCTTGACATTTAAAGAAAGGTCCACAACGAGCACGACCATCAAAGACACAAACATTAAGATTCTGGCCGATAACGTCTTTTTATCTTCACTACTAACTCTAGCCAAAAGCAGTTATGTCCTGTACTAATAAAGTTGTGCTTCAGTGTGTGTGTGTGTGTGTGTGTGTGTGTGTGTGTGTGTGTGTGTGTGTGCGTGTGCGTGCGTGCGTGCGTGTGCATGTGTGTGTGTGTGTGTGTAAAATTGAGAATAACAGTGTTCGAGCATTAGTCAGATCAAATGTAAGAGCTGGAAGAGGCACTATGTGGCTTTTTGTTACATTATTTCATAAAATAAAAAAAAATCGATTCCCTCCTTCAGTCTTTTGATACAAAGTGCCTCATAGAAGAACAGAAACATAGAAAAGATTTCCAATGAATAAAAAGAAAGATTTTGACTTTGTATATGCACATTTCAGGCTTTGCATTCTTTTATCCCACTGAACAAAGCAGTATTTACAGACACTGCTAGAATGTCATTCACAACACTTGAAATCCAAACATCATATTTAAAAATGAAAGTCTATAGAAAAGCTTGAGTTCTAAAGGAACAGACAATAAAAACCGGTCTTGCTGCTTCAGAGAGCTGGATACTGGTGGATCACCAACACTTAAGTGACATTTGAGTCAAATACTTTGATCGCTGAACTTAAGATTTAATTATTAATTATCTTGCCAAAAACATCTGAGGTCTTCCTCTATTCCTCCCGTTTTGGAGCAGGAGCATCCTTTGCCTAATATATCCACTATCCCTCCTCTGCACATGTCCAAAGTATCTCAACCTTATCTCTTACTTTGCCTCCAAACTGCTCAAGCTGAGCTTTCCCTCTGACTATAATTGCATAATTAATTTACCAAAACAGTGACAAGTTAATTTCCTGTCAAGTGACTGGAGTGGTGAACTGACCAATTGTTTGAGGAATATTTGAAAAGCTTTTCTTCAAATCATAAGGTTAAAGGAATTAGGATTATTGATATAAATGCAATGCAGAATAAGATCAGTTTAATGCAGACCTAATTTAAGGAGTAAGACAGATCCTCAGCTAAAATTCATTTTTAGACTAAGATTTGTCTTTAACCTATCAAACCAAAAAAAATTCCACGTGATAAATGTTCAGTGGCAATCATAACTACAGCAGTGCTGAATCCTTACTGGCAAGTAAACATGAAGGTTTGTCATTGAATATATTACCATAACCTTTATTAACCTGTGTAACAAAAATACCAAGCTAATTTTAGTAATGGCATATTAAACATTTTTACCTGGCTCGATTGCAACCTCCCGAGGAGCAAGAACAATAGTTTACAGCTCTTTGTGAGTTTTTTCCCCTTCCTCTTTTTAAAAGCTTTCATTTCCTGTAACAGCACTTTTTTTTCCCCCTCTCTCATGCAGGCACAACCACAGTCACATCTGGCCCAGCACTTTGCCATGAGACAGCGGCGGGCTTGGCAGAGAAGCAGTCGGCAGACTGCCCACATGTGTGTGACTTCTACCACTCGACTGTCTGTGTTTAGCTAGGCCTTGACCGGGCAGCCTCACAGAACAGAAGGCAACACACAGTACTGACCAGCACATTACGAAGCTACATTAATAACCATAGATTAAGGCTGTAAATTATCAGAGGCCATATTAATAACACTGAAATCATCTCTCAGTGGATCTGTACACACTTTTTCTTGTTGGACAATTATTTAAGATGTTTCACAGCTTTTGAAAGGTAGACTTAGTGCAAGAACAACTAGTTGATTAGCAATAAACCAGACACAGAATTACTAATCAATAGCATCTGTTGACAGCTTTTAATTGTCTCATAATTACTGTTTACATTAGCGGTTGGTGAAATAAGACATCTGGTGACATCATCTTGTACCTTTCGTGAAAAAGGGTTGGGCGTATTTGACCAAATGATTAATGAATGAAAATAATTAGCTGGACTAATTGCATCATTCAATGAACCTCTTATTACTGACAAGCTATAAATCTTTCCATTAGCTTTTTGGATTAGTTAGTTATTTAGACTTCTATCCAGTCGTGTTTGTTTCCTTATGTGCACGTGTGTGCGCGTGTGTGCCTGTGTCGTGAGCCAACACAAAGGCCCCAGCTTTCCTGTCATCCGTGATAGATGACTCAAGGGTCTCAGGCAGACATTAGCATCATAATAGAGTAAACCAACAATATGAAGGCATTCGTCCCAGGTTTTGGGAATAGTAGGCAGGGGCAGGAAGCCTTTTACTTGAAATATCAATGGGAAACCACAGCTTGCCAACTGAAGGAGAACCTGAGACTTCAAAGAATAATTGACAGTGCCCTTTTTGCAGGGGAAACAGCATGCTATCAGTTTAGCATTATGTTAGCCCTTAGCGAGAGGTCAAAGACTAGGCACACAATCTCTGCAATGAATAATCTCAAAGGAACAAAAATCACACGCAATTGATATGGCGAGAACACAATACGTCAGTTATGTAAGCTTAAACAATTACAACTAAATATAAAATGCGTGCAGCTGGCCAGACCTGGCAGGTGTTTCCTGAGGAAAGTGTTGCACCAACATTTACAAGTTTATTCCTGTCCATTTGATAACAATCCGGGTCACAGCTCTGCTGCAGTCGAGCCTTTTCAGCTATGAAATCTCTTGTAGAAGACAGAAGATAATATCAGCTCATCATAACATCTGACTCCAGTCCACCAGCTGCTTGTACAAGTGCTTTCCCTCCCTGCATTGTTAGGCTCTCAGACTGGCAGTGCGAGTCCATAAGAAAGACTTCAAGGCCAGACGCTGCATGCGTGACGCCACAATGATCGCAAACACTACTGCCATTCTCTGTGACACAATAGAAATCTCTCCTCCTCCTACACACTCACACTGTCTCACAAACACAAACCATCCCAGTGCCTGTGGGCGAAAATGGAAAGCTTTAAGCTTCATCTTCTCATAAACTGACACTCCATGTATGCGTTTTATTTACCCACTAATTATGTAACAGGAAGTACACTGCACACAAATAAAAGGTTTTATTGTTGTAGTATACGCAATGTATTTTTGTTATGCTCTGGATTTGAACTTGTTAGAAATTAACACTTTCTTGATCCAGTGGAAGGCGATTATTATGGCAGTCTCTTAACATACTATAATTTACACATAGCAGTCTCTAAATTCTCTCATAAAACTCTCACAGGCTTTTTCAGTTCTGGCCTCATATGAACACGGGTGTTCCACCCATATCCACAGGAAACAACTCAATTCAGTCTGCATTTAGACAAGAAAAGCAGGGATGTAAAAATAAGAAAGCCTACAATTAAGAGCAATTCATTTACTTCAAAGCCTGACAATTTCTAAACTGACAAAGAGGCAAAACACTGAGTGGGTTTTCTATTTTTTGTGACTTTATTTAGTTTGATATGACCATTTGTTACACACTGAGGCACTGCTGAGAGTCTTGGTTCTTAAATGTGAAAGGTGAATCATCATTCAGAAAAGGTGAATGAATGATGTCTTGACTGGTTAAGAAAGTGTAAGTACTTTGTGAGTAAATACAAAGGGTTTTTTTTTACCGCATTATCTTATATATACATATATTTAGATAACTGTAAATTCTTTCACCAAATCTTGCAGTGCAAATTTTTCATAAAGTTGGAAAAATAAAATTGAGTTAATGTGTAATTTCTTTTCACTATTGTTGCTGTGTGAGAATATTAGGAGTATAGACTAAACTATTGGTCTGAAGCTGATCAAGTTCTGCCCGTGTGCGAGGAAAGTCGAGCAGGTCATACTATTATATTAGTGGACCTTCACTGCATTTGTGTTTTTTTCCTACTGAGCTGGTGAGTGAGGTGTATCTGGAAGTCCTGTAGCTCTATGTACTCTGTATGTTTGTCTGGCTTTTGGAAAAACGATAAATTCAATAAATGTAAAAATTCCCCTCTGCTTTGCCATCACACAGACCTTTCCTGCAGATTCCTGATCTGAAGTGGATTAGATGATCTTATCTTTGCACCATCCATCATGAATGTGGAATTTTACATTGATAACTAAAGAAGTCTGTAAAGAGTTTCTTAGCTTGAAAAACAGCATCTTGGTTTTAAAAGTTGCATACTGCCCTTCTTCAGAAGAGCCACACTCAAACTGTAGATGGAATAGAGTGATTTCAATTGCCAATAAACAACAACAAAAATCCTCCTCCCAGCTTGAACTAAAATACAATGTTCATATTCAACTTCTGCCATATTTGTGCTTACTCACTTAGTAAGTGCTCTAGTCAATCACAGGCAGCTGTTCACGCTTCTAGTTTGACACTGGGGTGATTATTGACAGCAAGTCTCATGTTAATAAGATGTCCTGGGTAATAACCAGCCAGCAGCTCACCTTTGCCCACAAAGTCAAAGCTGATCGGCTGTATGTTGTTTCTTAAGCAACTTAAAGTTTTATTTAAAGTGCAGCTGACAAACCTTTTTTCTTTTATTGCATCTTGACTACACTTCCTGCAATCAACTGGGAATCGGTATGATCGACTGGCTGAGCACCAGTGATGACAAAGGGGAAAAAACAGAACCCTTGATCCCTACCAAAGGCTTAGTTATGTTAGGTTATGCTCACTGTTGTTGTCATGCAAAAAGAGTTACTACTGCTTCTCACGCACATCCCAATTTCTGTAACCTACTGTGTAACACATGCAAACTAGAATGACTGAAAGAACAAACCTGTGGCAGTTTTGTCTCCTTTGACACATGGTATGGATGAGACTTCAACTCTGTAGAAAAGGGCACCATTGTGTTTGAAAGATGTGCTTCCTGTTAACTACCTCTTCTGTTGGTATTGTAGGGGTATATGTCTGTCGAAGCACCAGTGCCACCCCTGACACACACAAGTTAGGAGTGTTGGTGAATGGTTTGTGGAGTATGAAAATGATATGAATCAGTATCCCCACGCTACGGTGTTCTAGTTATCAGAACTGAGAGCAACTGAAGACCTACGGGAGGTTTGGGGCTAACATGTTAGCTGTCTCAGCCAACGACTGAGTGAATATCTATTTGAAGAACGGCGCTCAGTTGCTTCAGCAGATCACCAGAGACTTGTAGAATCGATGCTCTGGGGGTGGCCTCACCCTTTTCTTTTTTTCTGTTTGATCTGTCACCTTTCTGTACATCAAAATTAATTTGAGTCCGTTTCCACTGCACCTTATTCTCATCGGTACTTTTCTCACACTAGCCAAGCGTAAAATCTTTATGTGAAATTTCAAGTAATTTGGATTCAGGTTATTTCCTGAATTTCAAACTGACCCAACCGTGGTTTAAAAATCCAGTCACGAAAATTAAGTTCTCACTATAATGCAGTGTTCAACTGTAATTAACAGCTCTTTAAAAATCCATTTTTCTCTGGACACCAAAAGAAATCAATACTTAACTTCAAATGACCTTATTGAGCTAGATAAAAGGCTTTATTGCAGGGGCTGGGTCAGGAGCAGTTGAGCTAATGTGTTAGCTGAGCAGTGGGGGATTAAAGGTGAGGTGTTCTCTCAAAATCTTACAAGACATCACAAAGCAGCAGGTCACTAACCTGAGCCTTCCTGGAGACACTGAGGGGATTACAGCAGCCAACCTCTGCTGAACTGTGCCTGCATTCAGAGGAAAAGACAGCCTCTTTATCACTCAGCAGGTCCAGCCCATTCTATTTCCTCTCTCCTTGCTCTGCGCCTTTCAAACAAGGCCAGAGCTGAAACCTGCTAGTCCCAACTCTGTGCAATATACTCACAGGGGACCAATTTGCACAGCTAGCCCTTGTCTGAATCACTCTATCAATTAGGATCCACTGTGTTTATCATCACATACATTATTGTAGAGGCTGGCCTGGTCATTGTGTTGAGGTCTGCCTCTCGGGAGAGGGAAAGGGATGAAATAAATGACCAGGGAGTAAAGCCACAGTTGGATAGGCTGCTGGACTAATCTGAGAGGACGGCTGTAATTATGAGTCTCCCGAGGAACTGGCTGTGTGGCAAGTCCAATGTGTGAACACGGTGCTAACAGTCAGGAAGGTACACTGCCCCCCTTCTCCACAACAAAGTAAGACGCTGAGTCAAATCAATATTTTCAATCTCTCAGGATCAATTCAGCATCTGAGCACAAAGGAAGACATGTTGGCTGTGGCCAATATGTATAAATGAAAAGTCAAACTTTGTGGTCATGATGGGCTCTTATATCTCACCTTCTTTGTAATCATGAAGACAAGCTGAGAGAATTTTGACTGAAAGTTATAATTTATCCGAGGTTTAAAGTGAAATGGACAAGGTACAAAATAGGTACTGAAAATAACACAGAGAGGCACCGGCTGATAAGTATGCTCTTATGTCACATTACAAGGTTTATCCATATATGATATTAGAGTCAGGTCGCAACATAACATCATTAAGTGTGATCATTTCATGGATATAGCTGCTGTCTTCTTTTGTTTCCAGGGATGCTGCTCAGTGTTGAGAGACCTTTCTCCATTTTACTAACAGCAAAGAAAGAGATGACAGTCTGTGTTAGCACTGGAGTGTAGTCCCTGCGCGCTGGATGAGAGCATAACAGTGGCATTCAGATTCCATTCATATGTTGATTACACAAAATGGTCCTATCAGTATGAGATGATCTCATCAGAATAAAAGTGTTTCATCAATGGGATAAGATGTAGTCAGCACGAAACATTATTTTTTTCTTTAGGAGCGCACTAAAAAAGTGACACTGCATCTTTAAGAAGCCCAGAGTCTCACTGTGTTTTAGTCAAACAAAGGCAGCCAATTGGGAACATGCAACCTGAAACCAGAAGCCTGGCTCAGAGGGCCTCACACAGACCTCAGAGCAGGGACACACCCCATGTACTCCTGATTCAGGCAGGCACTGAGCCACAGCCTAATCTAACCATTCAGTGCAAACACTTCCAAACATAGGGAAAATTAAAAACAGCCTCATGAATCTGTTGGTTAAGTCTCTTTCTGATGCAGATATGGGCATACATGAATGTGCACAAATCTGAAATGTTTGGGGTTTTTGTTTAAGGTGATAAAATACACTTTGATCATTAAAGCATTGGAGTGAGGTGTACAAAAATGCCTTTCAAAGTGTTTCTTTTTCCGTGCTTGCATGCCTTGCAATTGTTCATTGCATACACATGAATATATCAAATAGGCCAAACACTAACTTAAAAAAAAAATGCACTCTGGCTTTGAAAGCCCGCTCTTCTACACAAAACCCTTCTCAGTAACATCTCACAGTCTCCTCGGCATCAGCGCTGCTTATACCTATATTTTCTTATTCACCTCAGCGTGGGCTAAGCACCCCTGTGAGGCACGAACCCCCCAACCACAGGAGGCTGTGAGCAGGAGACGGTAATCTCACGCAAGTCACAACACGTTATGCTCGGTCACCGCAACACGGACACGACTGTGAGCTGATATCTACCCTCCGAAAAAAAACTTACAAAAAAAAATAATCCACTTCAAAATCAATTTTGCTGCTCAGCAACAGAGTAGCTCTAGATGTGGGTCCAATTTTAGCCCGATTCTCATTAACTGCATTCTCGGAGTCACCGAAACATGCATACATGCAATAAATTCATGTAGGAAAGTCTAAAATTTTCAGTAAAATAATCAGAATCATCAGTTATCTGGATCTTCCTGCTGGCTCTCGTCCATACACTTGTTTGACTAGTCCGCTGTTCACAATAGACCCATCCTGTTCAGAGTGCAAAACAGTATGTGCAATCACCAAAAGGCTTACTGAAGGAGACAACAGAAAAATTGCTTGAATTACAAAAGACAACTGTTGTGTGTGTCATTAAGGAATAAATAATGCATGTGTCCAAACTAAAGAGGCAGACCTTTCATACCCCAAATATGATGCTTTTGGTACCAGAAAAGCCAACAACCCATACAGATCAATCATATAAAACTGCTTTCACAGGCTAGTCTCTTAATGACGGCTTGTTACAACTGTGTTCGTACACACCACAGCTAAATGGCAACATTTTGGAGATTCACACTACTCATGAGTTTCTCTCACATGTTCTCTTTGTTTCTTTATTCTTCAGCTGTTGTCACACATGACCTTGAGAAAAAAGCAGGAGAATCAGCGCAGGGCAATATCACAAGTTGTTCCCTATCACATGAAGCACTCAGCATGAGACAGTTCACATCAGTTCCAGATATATACTCTGTCCGGTTTAGGCACGAATCAGCACAATCAGATATCATCTGCGCTTTTTGCTATGGAGCTGGTAGGATAAGGCCATTTAATGCCTGACCTGACTTTGTCACACATTTGGGTTCTCACATACACCTGCACCACAAGTGACTCCTGACAAGTGACTTCTAGCCACTCGTTTCTTCTTTTAGATTAGCTGAATGCTGAATTATCAATAGAAACGATTGTTTCTGACTGTAAGCTCAGAAAAAACTGCTGAGTGGAAGAGTGTTCTCCTTCTTTGACAAATGGAGCTGCTTCATGTTAAGTTTTCCTCCTTTTACTGGGTCAGTCTAAAATATATGACTACTTAGTGAACCATGATGAATAAATAACCAGTTTATAAAAATCTGACGTTAAAAAAACCCCTTAAATCTTCTTGAAACTCAAAATGACTTCTTCCTTCCATCATCATACCTGCATCAATACTATTTACACTTTCAATAGTTCCTCCTTTTGAGAGAGACATAAAAAATTGGACTTTTTCACTGTCGTGTGTGTGAAAACACAGTAGTCTTACACTGACAATGGCAAGGGAACAAATGAGGGATTATTCTGGAGGTGTGTGATGCCTCTCCTGCAATGAAGTTCCTCACACTCCATTCTGAGTGAATGCAGGTGACTCAGGGAGCCTGAGCTGATCCCAGAATTCCTCATTATCCGCCCAGCAGGGAGGATCAGGTCCGCTCGCTCTGTCTCAGAGCATGCTCGGCCCGATGAGACGAGCCCCAGAGGAGCACAGCGCTGGGCCATCGAGGGCAAGCCAGGTCTGCTCATTATGTCTAACTCATCCTTGGCATCCCTGCAAACCAAGTGCCACTTAGTTCCCACAGGAGGGGTCTGGGCTGGATCACTGACGAGATGGCAGAGCAAACAGCAGAATGGTAATAGGAAAAGCTTTACATCAAGTAACACATGCAGATGGAGGCACCGTGTCCTGCAGCCCACCTACAGTGAGAACATTACAATGTATGGTTTTTGGCCATTTACAGACTGTGTTTACTATTTTTAGAAAAATAAATAATGGTATTATTGCTGCTACTGTTTATCAAAACCAGCAAGATGCAATAATACAAGCATAGGGAGTAGTCCAAATCTCCAAGGTAAGTGATTAAGTCTCCATCAAAAAGCCTTTAAGCTATAACAATGTATTCAACTGGCAGCCTCCCCTGCAAAGGAGCAGTAATAATATAAATATATATATTTAGGTGTTGTACAGCCTACAAGTAGAGTATTTGCATATTTATTTGTCAGTAGGTAGAATAAAATTCAGGTCTTCAGTTTTTTTCCCCAAACAGTAACTGAGAAAAATTCACCATTGTCATTTAGCTTGCTGGGTAGTGCAAATACATAACTCAATGAATAAACATACAATTTGAGTGAAGCGTGTTGTTTCATTTATCAACTCTATTTCTGGGGTAAATGAATGCAGCCTAGCACAGCAGGTGAATTACACAAGTATAGAGTCGTAAGCCTTTGGGTAGGGGCCAATGCCCTCCATTTCCCTTTGTTGTTAAAAATATTCGCCAAAGTCTGAAGACATGGCAAATGCCGGCGATGCAGCCCATGCAGATGTAGCATCTCCTGTTGCTGCCACAATTAGCCGCTGAGAATAGGCACAGTGCCAGCCAACACTAGTCTCAGCACATCCGAAACACTTCAGGTAAACATCACAATAAGCTAGGAAGCAGAAATTAGAAATTGTTTTGTACCGCAACACAGTTGCTATAGAGACTGTTGCTAATTAACTGCACTCTACCCCAAGATAACAAAGGGCTTAAGGGCACTCGGGGCAGCTCCTCTTGTGATGAGCTCTGTGCATGGAACACTATGCCATCCCCAGGGATTCTCAACTACAAAATACCTGTCTCCTTGTAGCCAGCTTTCATCCAAGATGCCATGAGAGCATTTGTGTAGAGCCTGTCTGTGTTTCTCTTGGTCTTCGACAGCATCATATTAGCCTCACTGTGGTTAGCTGAACCCCTCCCCTCTTAAAAGACAAATCACTGGATGTTTAACACAAATCAATCCCTAGCAGCAGCACAGAGGACCACTTCATTGGTCACTTGTCTTTGATGGCATTCCAAAAGGGCGTACTGTTAGCAAAGACTATAAATGGAAAATCTGAGGAATTCTGCACAAAACTTACATTCAAAGGTATAACATCCAAACTCAGCAGTTTGGATTTTGATTGCTTCCTCTCAGTTGACTTCTCTAGATACAACGAAACATTTTTTTTCCCAAACAACAGCACATGCCATACACCTCTACGCCACAGTGAGCAGGACAGGTGTGCAGCGTGTACTGATTCTGCCACGGATAAAGGTGTGGATCGCAGGACTTGATATGGTCCTGGGGAATAATGACATAATTTAAACCAGAAGTGGTAGCAGTCCACACAGAGCTGCCATGGTTGGGTTCCTTCAGAGTTAATAATAGTTTCACAGTTCTATCATTAAACGATGAATTGCAAAACAAACAGGGCATGGGTGACACCTGACCTGTTTATTTGGCAACGAGCTGCACTATCCATTGTTGGTTAGCTGTACAGCTAGTGGTAGAAATAACTGTTTAGCTACATCCAAAAGGTTTTGAGCATTGCTAACATCAGTTCATTCATAAAACTGGAACTGTGTTGCACAAATCCATGCCTCGATCCATATCAAATTTTGGGTTCTTCCTTTCCCCATTTGCCACCTCGCCAACAAGATCCATGAAAATCATTCTGGCAGTTTTTGCACAATCGTGCTTAAAAAAAAAAAAAAAAAGCCACACAGCAAACAGAAACATTACCTCATAGACCCTTAATGAGCTCTTCTTTTTCATTAAGCTTTCACCCAGAATGCTTCTCAGAGAGCTCTGGAGTGGGACCAAGTGTACTCAGGCCTATTCTTCAAAACTTTCCGACCATAATTATACAGTCATTGTGAAAAATGCCCATTAACCTCGAATAATATATTACCAATCACTTCACCTGGACTACTGTCACTGTGTGTGTTCTTTCTCTTCTATGCATGTATGAGAGAGTTCATTTGGCTTAGGCTCACTACACCCAAACCCTGCTACGGTGGGTAAAATATTTGTTGCCTGAATTACTCATGACATTCTTATCTAAATAAACATGCTTGTAAACACAAAGGAAAACATTACGGCCATGTCCATACAGGGTACAATAAATAGGTCTGTAATAAGTCTGTACAGAGGTTAGCGATTAGCTTAAGAAGAAAACAATCCTCCGTTCGAAACTACTGGCCAATCGGGGCTTTTTTGTGTAGAGTCCACATGTTCTGCCTGTGTCATCGTGTTTTTATTTCTTACAGGTACTCCGGCTTCCTTTCACAAGTGGGTAAGTACAGTGCTGTTAAAAGTATTTGCTGTCTTAGGTTTTACATAATTGATCTTTCAGCCTACTTCACTTTGTCTGAAAGGTTCTATTTAAGTGATTTCTTGATTCATCTGGCCTGGCATTTATCAAAGATAATTTATGATTTAACATGGGGGGCAATTACTCCCTCCCCCCCCCCCAACACATAGGACCGGGTAGATTTCTCTCATTTTTTCTCTCTTTTTTGTCTAAAAAATAATAAATAATCATTGAAAACTTCATTTTGTCCAATATTACATTTTGTTGGATGATCAGAAATGTATGGCTAATATGCAAAAAATCAGAATGGCAAATGCTTTTTCATGGCACTGTGTACATTTGAGGATGAACTGTTGTCTGTGTTTCCCCTGCAGTAGACTTGATCAGGGTGTACCCTGCCTGTCACACCCCATGACAGCTAGGGCAGCCTTGAATTGGATAAGCGGGCAAGAAAATGAATGACTGTCTAAATAAAGACAATTATTGTGACAGGCATTACTATATAACCGTTATTGATCCTTGACTGATTTGAAAAAGTCAACAATAGCCTTTCCTATACATAGATTCTTTCTTGGGTGGCCCACAAGGAATCCATATTAACCGACAAACAAGAATAACTTAACTTTTTTTTAATATTTCATGTTCATCTGTCAAAACATCTCCATCCATGATCAACATAATAGTGGACAATCCGTTACTCTCATTTTAAAACTTCAATCCTTGCTAACCTACTAGCCTCATGTTTCATGCTTTAACCACCAGCTGGTTCACCCGCACTCGCTCGTGCATGCGCGCCCACGCTGCAAATCGAAGTCTGTGGGAAACACTAAAGATTGTTATGAAAGTAATGAACTCCTGCAACCTATTCAAATTAAAACAATTTTCTTTTTTGTCTTTAAGTGAAACCCACAGCATCTTACTGGTTTTAGGAAAGTGTCACATTGGCATTAAAAAGCAGCAACACATTGAAGGGCTGAAGAGCAAGCATTGCCACTTGAGAAAGCACCAGTACAAAAGACCAGCAGCAGTGTGCTCCCCAGTGAAATCGGCTGAAAGATATCGCCAACATCATATTTTTCAGGTATTGAATCTTCAATTATTAAAAAAATTAAAACATTTTTCCCCCAAAACTGAACAGAAGCATTTAGCTCCTTTTTTGCTACAATTCTGCAACATTATCATGCAGTAGTAGCCGTCCCTGCCAAACCTTTTCAGCATCTACACATGAAAATCATTTTACTTCTGTGACAAACAGTTCTCATTCAGTTAGACCAGGGCACAGCCCAAACACTCAGCTACTGACGAGCCATCTGTAACCAGATATGGAGCACATCTGGCAGGCCCAACCGCTATTCAACCCTGCAGTCGCCTCTTCAGCAGATTTTAAGGTGGGTTCAACACCACAATAGCAAAACATTTGTTTGGGTTTGTTACTGGGGTTTCGTAATCTATCCTAGACAATAGCCTTGTTGGGAAATGTAAAAAGAAAACATGCTATGGGCAGCGGCGTTTTGCGACGGTTTGTGGTAAATCCATACCAGTGAGAATAATTTTATTAACTGGCACAACTTACATATAAGATTTTGTAATTAAGCATTTGACACAGGAAATGAAAATTAAAAATTAAAACTTGTCAAAAAGAAGAAATCAAAAATACCACAATCTGAAGACATTTCAGAAAAACATTTTTATAATACTGAGAATGTCAACTGAATCGAAAAGAGGCTTACACTTAGCATTGCTCATTTATGACTCTAGAAAAATAATTTTTCATGCTTTAATCCACAGCAGAGGGGCAGCTTCTCTGGCAGCCTCGCTCTGTGTGGGGACCAGGGATTTGGAGGGAGAGACAGTGGGGAGGATCCTGTTGTTTGAGCCCACATCTTTGTAGTGGCAACTGAGGGGATTCGCTGCAACTCCTAGAATTTACATTTTGTTTGGCCGGAGGGGTCACATGACAGCTGCAACCCAATGCTCAGAGGAGCTTTCTGCTTTCACTTGACACTGACAGGCTGTGAGACGGTCCAACACCGCAGAGAGAAAATATTCCCTCTTTCCATGACATCACCCAGGCCAGCCAGGAACGGGAGGGGGGGGAGTGGTGGGAGGAGAGGGGGCACAGCTGGTGGCAGCCGTAGTACCATCTGCTACTCACTAATAGTTCATGCTGCTTTACTTATAAACTTGCACTTCTGTGAACCAGAGTGACGGCTCCATGGTCATAGTCACCATCAGTCTTACATTGCTCGGCACAGCCATAACTGAAGCATGTCTTTCCTTTTTAAAGGAGCAGCACTTTGGAAAATACCCTTACTGACAACTGATCCATACAAACACTCAACAGGCTGGTCTTGATAAGGTTTACGTCCATGTCTGAATCACTTCCCACAAAATGCCTGTAAAAACACAACTTGTCACCTTAATTACATTTAATTCCAGGTAGATGTTTCCCTATGGTGATTAGCTGCTGATACTAACTTTGTATTTCGATATGAGAGATGTCTATATATATTTTTTAAATAGTCCTCAAAACCTCCAAAAGCTTCTTAGTTCTTAAAATAAAAGCAGCAGAGATAATGAATGTGAAAACTCACACTTACACATGCAACAACTTTTACTCACCATACATCTTTCCCTCATCGGAGAGGATGATTTTCCTGCGCCCACAAGGAGGATAGATGGCCAGGGCCTCCTGGAAGCTCTGTTCAATGTCAGGGCTCCACACCCCCTCTGCATCATTGTCCACAGGCTTGTCTGCCGAGTCGCTCATCCTCTCCATGTCCTCGGCAGGGCTCTCGCTGCCGCTCCAGCTGCTGGGATCAATTGTGGCGGTTGAGCTCTCCAAGCTGAAGCTTGGAGCAGACTAGGGAGAGACCTGGAATTCCCAAAAAAAACACACACACAAAAAAAACAAAAAAAACAAAAACGCAAATCATGACTACTGCAACAGAAAAGCAGAGAACCATCTCCAAAAACAGAATGCATACAGTTAGTAAAGAGCACAATATGGAGTGGAAGCAGCTAAAGAAGCTTGGATATCACCAAGAAAGTTGTTGAATTGACTTACAATGGATGTTATGGGTTTAAACAGCTGAACATTTTCTCTCATGGACTTCCTGCTAATTAAATGGCAATGCACAGTGTAAAGGTCTGGGAAATTTATTTTTTTCCCCTTTATTCAGCACCTGTGCAACTGCTCTTAGCTCTATATATTCCTATGAGCTGTAACAAGTACAAAGTCAATGTTGTCAGCAAAGTTGCTAGTTTGATTCCTGTAGGGAAAAAGCATCGACATGCCTCATTACCACCGGCGCTGAGCTAAAGCGCCCAGTCTCAAAGTCTTTAGAGGACAACAGGAAGATTGTGGTTGTAGCTGACAGCTTGAAGGTGTAAATGTGTATACCAGTGACTGTGAAGAGAAACATTTATATGAAAACAATAATAAATGAAAGACAAAGAAAAAAAAAGCAAAACATTGTGACTACTAATCCGTAGCGCTAACATCTCCAGTCAGCCGCAACAACTATGGTGGCATAAGGGAATCAGACATTTGAGCAACACATAGGAGCTGGAGCCAAGCTGCTCACACAGCTGGAGAAAGTCTCATCTCACCAGTGGCTACTGACAAGACCAACAAGCTCCTGGTGAACATGCAGCTAATAAAGAGGCGCCTGTCATTGTGCCAAGACAGTAATATCAAGTAACGTGAAACCTGTAACACAAACTATTCTATATAGTATATACACATTACAACATTTATGAATGTTCTGACGGGTATTTTAAAGCGTAATAAGATCCAGCACTG
The DNA here is from genome assembly GCF_036321145.2 of Pelmatolapia mariae. Taxonomy (NCBI): domain Eukaryota; kingdom Metazoa; phylum Chordata; class Actinopteri; order Cichliformes; family Cichlidae; genus Pelmatolapia; species Pelmatolapia mariae. The sequence continues at coordinate 21,504,932 of NC_086227.1, forward strand.
TGGTCAGTATGAAACGTTTTGTCTTCTTCTGAAAACATTCAGCACAAAGTCACATCAAGAGCCAGGGTCTGATCAAGGACTCCAAGGGACGTTTGATGAGGTGGTTAAATAACCTAAAGAAATATCAGAATTCAAATACCCATTTGTTCTGTATTGAGCATGGGCAGTGAGCCTACAGGTCCCTCGCAGATCACTCATTATGTAAAGGATGAATTTATACTTGGTATGTATAAGAAAGTATGATGTTTAACAGGCTAATAAAGAGCAAGAACACAAAACTGTGAATGTAGACTTTAAAAGGGAACAAAGAGACCTCAACCTTAACCTTAATGCTAACCTTAGGCAATTTAAAAGTCATTTTTGGGTTTTTTTATTAAACGTTTTTCCCAAGTTTTAACAATCAGAATGGAGACAAATAATAATCCCGAATCACATTTAAAACTAGTCCATTTGGCCTTTCTCCAAAATATAGAGTTAGGGTATGGTTATCATCTTAAAACATTAGAAGATTGCTAATGTCCTCTTAGAATTTAGTATTTTCCAGATGTGCTAAATCATTGACAGCATCACAGCTAGGAAGTCAAACACAGCTCAGGCAAACAGGTTAGACAGCATGCATGGAAGAATAAGACATCCTGAAAGGCAAGTTATAAAGCCAATTCCTTGAAAGGTATACTTTGCAGATAACAAATAGTTAAACCACTGATGAGTTTGTATAGGTCTCGTATGACGGATAGGTGAAGAGGAATGACCCTGATAGGCTGCATAAACCAGACTTACTTCAGCCTTTTGTATCCAGATCAATGCAGTCGTCTACACTGTGCTTCTGCTTCAGCTGACACCTTACACAGTCAGCCTGTGTAAGGTGCTTCTTTTAGACTTCACTAAAACATACTAATTAGATAACTGGATATTGGGCTATGGGTTCAACAAAGCAATACAGTACTGTGAATCTTAAATCCAGTGTTTATACTCATTGAGTAAAAAGTGTGTCATCCCCACACATCTGTTGTAAAAGTAAGCAAATTCGGCAGTGAGCAATTTTCTTTCTTCTTCATGCCTCTCTTAAAGAACACTTTGAAAAATCTCAGTGTATGCTTAATTCACAATCAAAAGTAATTTCACATTTGATATTATATGCTAACAACTGACTGAGGTTTCTCTATGGCCCTAATCCCTCCACACTTTCCAGACAACTGCTTCCTCCCTGAGCAAGATCCTATTCAAGCAGCACAAGCTGTCAGGAAGTGGGAATAGTAGCATATGTTTCTTCCAGCATGTCAGTTCATGAGGGGGAAAGGGGGGATGGGAGCAAGCTGTTGGGGAAAAAAACTCCCAGAGAGCAGAGGGAGAGAGAGCTTTTACTGAATTCCGTTTTTGTGTGCTGACTGCTGACGCTGCAGAACCAACTCACAAACTGATGAGGGAGGGGAAACGTTCCCATTTCAACCACTAAAGGGCTGGACCTCTTTCTGGATGTGCTCCTCTTAACCCAACCAAGTGATTATCTGTGCTCATAATCGAATCCAGCTTACATTTTTATGGCAAAATATCTTTCTGAAGAAAACGCTCGCCCGTGTCCTCGTGAAGTTCGAGCAGCAAGCGCCCAGTCTCCTCTTATCTAGTCTAATGAAACATTCTTTCCAGATTTGTAAAAGCACAACTGCAACAAATCGAATCCAAGTAAAAATAAATATACCTCAACTTTAAAATCTAATCCTCTTTCATCAATAAGCTGACATGCATGTTTCGTGTCTTCTGTTATGTTTTGTAGGAACACTGGTTCTCTGTTGTGGTATGCTATGGTTGGTAAAGTGATACTTTAATCAGTCTTTAGAGACAGTGTGGTTTTCTCCATCATGCTTCCCATCCTGTGCATGCGCCTCCCTCCAAACATTGCAAAGACCAAAAACGTTTGAAGAGCTATAATAACATTATATCAGCGATGCCGGATGGAAAATGTTGGGCTTAAAATGTATAAATATGAGCTTCATGAAAGCCTATAATGCATTTACAATGAGCACATAAGGGCTTTGTAATATCTTGTAACATCTGTCATCGTCAACATGGGGATTTAAAAAAAAAAATATGCATCTTGATGAGAATCTATTGAAATTCACCAAATTACTAACAACCGAGGACACATCTGGAATGGGAATAATTAAAGTTAGTGTGGTGTTTAACTGCTAGGACAGTGAGTGCTGACAACATGGGTGATTTATTCTCAAACCAACTTCTGAGTCAACCAAAGCAAGTGTCTATTAAGGCTTCTGTTACCACAGTTTTGTAATGAACAATATTTCCAATATTATAAAATTTGTTTATGATATTTCAAGTAACTGCTACTCTCTATTCTTACTACTTAATCTCACTTCTTGGTGCTTTCTAATACAGCAATACACTCATCTTAGACACTAACGCATGAATAATTTAATTAAAATAGCTTTTTTTTTTACTAAGTAGCTTTATTTTCTTTACTTTCTCTTTAACTCCTTTTTTAAAATAAAAGCACCATCTGAATACATCTGACAACAAATGGGTAGAAAATCAGGCCAGCTCACAATAATTTATCAGCACTTTTCCTGTGATGTTCACAATATCAGTGAACTGAGGGAGAAGAAAACAAACTCATTAAACCTGAACGTGAACTGCCTTATTAAAAGCGTCAACGTGTCAGAGTTCAAACCTGTGGAAGAAGAGCCTATTCTACATCGCACCTTGGAATAAAACCATAAGTAAAATGTATATCTCCATTAACCTTTTGATTATTAAAAATTCCAGACTTAGCTCTCATTAACAGAGAAACAAAATAACAGCTGGATTCATTTGCCCCGCCCATACTTTGAGACATATTTAAATGCATTTAGAGAGGAAAACGAATTTTTTTTTTTTAAATATCTTGAAGCTGCTGAAATTGCTGAGCATGTCTCACTCTGCGGACAAGCATTAATGCTTCTTTTCTGCAGAAATTACTCCACTAACAATGTTTCTCCACAGGGCTTTTTCATAATATGAGAGCAAATGTGTCTTCTGGATGCTGATGATTATCTGAGGGAAAACAAAGCAAGTCAAGCAGCACAAACAACACGCTGAACCTGGCAACAAAGAGTAAAATGAGTTTAAACTTCAAGCCCACTCTCAAAAGAGAGGGAAGAGTGTCTACAGGGGACACAGAGGCTCTAAAACCATCATTTTTGGCCAGAAACTATGTAGCTGAGTGTTGATAATCTGCATCTTCCTTCAGGTCATCCATCCAAAACTACTGGCACAGGCTGCTGGCACACAACACTATCTAGATGGATTTACAACAACTTTAAAAGGATCTGAAAGAGAAAAAACCCCCCAAAAAACAACAACCCCAAACTGGCTTTTACCTTCTTGTCACTTTTTCCGGCGGCACGAGCAGTTTTATCTTTGTTCACCCGTTTCGAACAGAATAATAGGAGTCATTTCTTGCTCTTGCTTTTCTTGCAAATCTGTACAAATTTTTATTCCAATGCTTTCTTAAACATGCCTAGTAAACTGCAAAGCATTATTAATGCCATCACTCTTCTTATAAACTTCCCTTAACTTGACCTTGGCGGCTGAAAATGACAAATGTATGGCGACTAGATAAAGAGATCATTCAGGTTCGCTAATGCTAAAAATATCCATATGCACACTTACATGAACACCACATACACACACTGCATAGAAATGCTGTGAATTCTTGTACATATTGTAAATGTATTCTATATGCATGTGCATGTTGTTTGCATTTCGTCATTTCATTGTTTGAGTAATGTACTTTTTAATGACAATAAAATTGAATTTCACCTAAACTAATATATAATTTGATAAGTTAAACATTACTTGTTAACCCTCCAGCAAACAAGCTATAGTAACTATAATGATTGAGTGGGGTAATTCATGACCCCATAATATTTTATACGCTATCCATTTCACATAAAACGTTGTCATCATAACAGCATGTCCTTTAATGTAGCATCTCTTCTAAAACTTTCTAAACAATAAGCAGTCAACATTTTCCATCATTTTTATCCAACAATGAATCAATCAGCCTGATTGTTTTCATGATCACTTTGGCTGTTAAAGCATCGGCCTCTTAGCCACGGGCCACAGAAACACTTCACCATGTAATGATGTAATGTTAAAAAGCATACGTGTATTTCCAAGGTGATAAATGACCCCACTCAATTTTCCCATTTATCTTGCCACATCGATGGGTCAGTTTTTGTAAAAACTATAAAAGATCATAGAAGCAGACTGAAAAATTCAGGGTAGGAAACACTTTTTAGAATTAAAAATATCAGAATGACCCATAAATATATGGTTGAGGTCATATATGGCCCCGAACAGTCACATGGAAGTTTATATGAAGGGTGGGTTATCTGACTGTTTTATGTCACAGTGTGGAGGTAAACAGGATGCTTTTAAAATCAACTAAGCAAAAGTGTTATTGGTTGTGACATAAGGAGAGAGGTGGTCAGGAAAAGCATAACAAGTCTTTTAACTTAAAAACAAAACTGAATGAACGACAGCATGGTGACCAGCATGAAAGAAACATCAAAGCTCTGAAGATGAAATCAAAAATGAAATCAGAATGAAAACAGGATGCATTAAGAGATTTTTGAGCTGGCTCTCTAGCCCTGAGATGAAATGACCGCATATCTTTTTTTCAAGCTACCACACAGATGATTAATCGTATGATCACATACATTCAAACTAAACCTGCAGGCAGAACTGTAGTCCATAAATAAAGAAAAGATACGCTTATAGGATAGGTTGTCCGTGGTCTTTAGGCCAAATCGACATGTTTGGACCCATGAGGTTTCAAACAGGTTATGTGAAGCTACATGACGCTCGAATGTGACAAAACACAAATAAAGCTAATGCCCTTATCACCAGTGTGCTGCCAAGATCTTTCTTTCAGTGTAAATGAATGCTTTTATTATGATTAAATGTACCATAAACTGCTGATGTGCAGTCTGACATGTTAGCAAAATTGTTCCAAAACAGTCAATTCTGAACAAAACACCGATGTGCTGCAGCTCAAATTACCTGGCTAAACTGCATGCAAAGGACTAGATAGTTTTGCTGTGTGAAAAATGTGAATAACCTGGCAGTTGTCAATGAAGGCGGTCTCTTAGTGCCTTAGAATTTGAAGACTAATTACGCCTGTCAAAAGAGGGTATGAATGTCACCCTTAGAAACACTTTTGGCTTACAGATAATTGCATACTTCTGTCTTTGCAGGGTGTACACCATAGAAATGGTCTTATTTGTGAGATGCAGGGTAAAGATGGCCTGCAATGCAATAAGTGAATGTGGTAGCTAAGCAGAGTAGTAGGTGTGACATGGAATTATGGGAAATTACACTTACTGCGAGATTACATAAACCACTCACCAAGCTGGAATTCAGCTCCTTAAATTAAGAGAACCCATTTCACCCATCAGACAGAGCAAGGTAATGAAATAGCAGATGAGAGGTCTCAAATGTAATTTTCCATGTGGAGTTCTTTTGTGCCGTTATCTCAGAGGGTGCAATAATAATTCTCTGAATGACTTTTGTGCACCCCATAATGGCCCACAGTAGCTAAGGCCACAGTGTGTAAAACTATAATTACCATGTGATTTCAAAACATTTTTAGCATGCTGTGAAGACATATTCTGGCCCCTGCATAATTATTACAGCAATGTTAAAAATATTCCAGGCAACGCGCAACTAACTATGAACATTTACAAAGACAGACGTTATTGAAATTCCACATTCAGTCATTAAAAACAAATTAATTACCTTGAAGAAGGCATGTTTGTGGAATGAAGTCTTTCACAGCAGGCCTTTGAGGACCTTGAGATACAAAACACACTAAAATAAAAACTAACCAGCTCAAAGTGAAGTGGATGCATGCACTGACTGTTCAAAGTTCTTTCAAATCAACTAAAGGGTTGCAGTCAGCAACCCAAGTCCAAACTCTAAGTGAAAAAAGGGAGGAATCAAAATATTTAAAGGCAACCTTACGAAATAATTAAAGAATCCAAGTGTGGTTTTCATTCAGGTTTAATTGATAAACCTACAAGTCTCAAATAAAAATGTAAAAAAAGAATAAATAAGGCTTCCAATACCCATTTATAAAGCTTCCTTATGCTCCCTCTGTTATTGGCAAAGACCCAGTGTTTATTTCATGCCTCTTTGAACTTCCAAGCTTAAGTACTGTGAATCTGTCTGCTATCATCTCTCTCAAATCTGAGGTCTTCATCCCACTACCCAGCAACCATCAGGCCACTGTGGGATCAATCTTTGTTTGAGATTGATTTACAGGTTCTGTCAGAGCAGCCCTCTCTACCTGCCTCAGACTGTGAAACAGGTAAAAACAACAACATGATCTGGACAACATCAGATACGTCGTCAGCCGAGAAAAGAGGCAACGCTAAAGGTCTTCCACTTGCACAGCAGAGGGAAAATTGACTGTAAATCTCAGAGACAAAAATCTCTCCTTCTGAGGACACATCCCTGCTCTGCCAGTAATATCAAAAACATTAGATATAAACAAAAAGGAAAAAGAAAACGTAATTTACCATTCAGACACGAAACGTAATGAAAGCTCAGGGGACATTTGCCTATCAAAAATTTGCAGTGCATACCAGACGGCATACACCCATGTCAGAGTGGTGTGGAGTGCGAGAGGAACACATAAAGCTCAGGAAATTAAAGCTGTAAATAAAGGTCCGTCAGATAAAGGATCTCCTGACAGTTATGAGAGCAGAGCAGGCAGAGGGCTGGCTGCTGGCTCATCCAGGACGCGTGCGGACGGGCATGAAAAAACAAATCACAGTGATGAGCATGAAGGCCACCATTTGCATTTGGCGCTGCCAATTCACACCGACTTTCATCTCTTTTCTTCTGCATCTCCAGTCTTCATTTGTCCCCTTATATACGTTTCTCCTTTTTCTCTGTTGTCATCTTTTCCTCTCCTTTCTTTTTTTTTTTTCTTGACAACTCTTGCATACCACACTGGACTCCCCCGTCAATGAAGGTGTCCAAAAAGGTATAGAAAGTGTTGACAAGCCAAGCAAAATGTAACTCAAATGCTCTGTCTTTCAATTTTACTACAGTCTTTTGTCCTGTGATGGCTGGGATAGGCGATCTCCTCGATGATACTGAATGGATGGATAGATTAACCCCATCCATACAGAGATTGTATTCAACAGGTAAACTTTTTTTTTTTATTTGATGCTATGATTTTGCATCAGTGGGAATTTGTCAGGTTTTCTTAACTTTCTCATTTAGCTACATCCTAAAATGTTCTTTTTAAAAAGTTACATTTTTCTTGTTCTCTACAAATGTCTAGGATTAATGCACTTAGACTAAACCATTTAGAAATATATACTTCTTTCATTGCTTATTACAAGGAAAACACTACAGTAAGATGCAGTCTTCCATATTTGTACACCAGAAAACAAGAACAGGCTAGTGTGCGAAGTCAGAAAAATCTTGCAGTTGCTGCCATGCAATGTGAATACAGGCGAATCAGCGTTTTTGTGTTTTCAAATATTTAAAAGCAAGGAAAAAATTTCCAACAACTGGGATTGAACTGACGCCGCCAACAATCAGCAGTGGAGGACAATTTTACTGATGGTGTTTGAGGGCAAATGGAGCTGTTTGGTTTAGCTTCACTTTCAAACAGTAGTAGGAAAAAAAAGGAGAGAGCTTGGAGAAAAGTGAGTCAAATCAGAGGACTTTACGGTAAGATATGAATATATATCACTGTGATTTGATTCCAGCTATTGGTTGTACTACTCAGGAGTGGGAGTTTCTAATGCAGCTGGATTTATGTGAGTAACGCGAGGCAAAAATTTACTTTGGTTTGGTGTGAGGGCATGAACTAACACAGTGTGGGTTTACCCTCGTCTTTATTTATGTTTAAAAATACTGTCACTACGTACGTTCTCATGGATTACTGAAAGCTGTATTGTTCGCTAACAAACCCGCTTCCATGTGTTAATGATGTAATTACAATTAAACACCTCCTAGTTGAAAATGTCCACTATTTGGGCCAATTCAAAAGACTAAACAGACACACACACACAAAAAGTTTGGACCGCACTGCTCTCCACTGCAGCATCCTGGCTCAGATTCCAAACTAATTTACCGGGTACAGCCCGCATATTAATGTTGGGAGCTTGCCTTCCAATCTACGTGTGCCTTCTCTGAATCCAGGGCACCTTGAGGGCAGAAAAAGCCTGGCTGATCTGTGTCAGTCACGACAATACTACAGCGACCATCGACGAAAGGTCTTGTGAGAATTTATTACAAGCGGTGCCTGGGGAGTACGAACAAAATAACCCACATTTGAATACATGCCACAAATTATACACAGTTTCAGTAAATGAAGTGACAGTGCGCCTTTGTTCCATGGATTTCCTTCAACTAGCGGAGAAGCTGAACACCACTGCCACTACTATGGTCGGCACTGAGAAAGGAAGTTGTTGAAGCCGAGATTTCCTGCTTTCATTGCGGTTAAGAGCAAAAAATGTTTATAGTGGTTTCAGAAACTGACTCATGAAATGATTCAGAGTACATATTGCTTTTTGTCTGTGTTTTACCATGAAGCAGAGCTCATTTGTCTTTTTTTTCCTGCTTTCATATAAGAACTGCAGACAAAGTCCACGTCCAAGTGTCTAAGAAACACATCAATAACGAGCGGTTATGACACCGTGAATTCTAAATGCCTTTTTCCAGAACTAATAATTGAGATTGCCATATGGTAAGCATTATAAGACTGCAATATTAAAGTGGTACGACTTCAAAGGGTGAGAGAAGCTCAATCATTCGGTGCTTTATTTAAAACTACAAAGTCTCAGACTTGCCTTGTTCTTTTTGAATGAACAGACATCTGCTACTACTCCGGCAAAATGTAAGTAAACTTAAACACAGCCTTCCATAAGTAAGGAACTGGGGGGACTGTGTTGCACTAAGGTGGTTGACAGGGCCAAAGTGCGTTCGGTAGCTGGCAGTCATTTTATGGCTGCAGTACTGAAGCAGATTTACTTAGATGACGTCAGTGGCTTTGAGCCAGCTTTTCCTTTTTGGTGGCACTCTCCGCTGGCCTCAGTGGGCCCTGCTCAAACTGCTGAGCAGCAGCGCATACTCTAAAATTCCCTTTCTAGACCAGGGTTTACCTCAGGGCACACACAGTCTGGAAGCCTGCAGGAGTATCCTCTTTTTAAAAGGTGTTTTGACCATGGAAAACGCTGATGTTTTGATGCGATTCAACTCCTGCCACACATCACATCTAATTACACAATTAATATCTCCGTGTCTAGATTCAATTACAGATCAGAGATCTTTTTCAAGCCTAGAATTTTCATAACAAAAAAAATAATAATAGTGTGTATTAGCATTTCAATTAAAAATACGGGACACATAATGTGATCGCATTCCCATGAGCATTTGCACAGCCACAAATAGAAAACATGCCTCGTTGCACTGTTGTTTCTACATGTATCTCTTTTTCATCTGTACTTTATACGAATGGAAAAACAAACATACAAAAAAAAAAAAACACCCAAGCATGAACGAGATCATGTAAAAGACAAAATTTATGTCTATGGATAATCTTTTTTTTTTTTCCTTTGGATTTGCAAAACATGACCCTTTATCTCAACAACACACACACACGCACACACTAGTAAACAACAACTGCTGAAAGCCATAGTCCATTTTTTTGCAAAAAAATTAAAAAAAAATGCTGATCGTTATTACACTGTGTCAATGCCACTGAGGTACCAAATAACTATCACCATGAATTCAGGTTGGGACTACGTGACTACATGTGGGAGTGCCGAAACGGTGAACTGGTTCCAAACTGTCCGATCCTTCAGAATCCCACAGCCTTCGAGCTTATCAATTCCAAAGCCTTTTCTTTATCAAAATAAGCCATTGCAAAATGCTGACATCAAACTTGCGGCCATGGCGCTTTTTCCCACATATGACTCACATGCAAGCTCTCTCTCTCTCTTTTTGTAAATCTTTTTCTAAACTGCATCGATACAATCTTCCACCTCTATCCGTGATCATTTGTAACCTAATGTATGATTATAGCTCTGTTTGCATTAGGACTCTAATAAAAGCTATTTATAAATCAGATGGCATCCGAGGAAGCTAAAAACATTGATGCTCTGTGGCACAGAGTACACAGGAACTTCTCTCCAGCAGTCAATTAGCAGTGACTGTATCACTTAATGTGCTATTAATCCAAACAGTCAGGAAGCATTTGAGATTATTCTCAAACTGAACTGATTATTGTAGTATCAGTGAGTAAAGGCAGACTCGGTGCTTCTTCTTTAGCAAAGAGGGCCTTTCTGCTCGGCATCACTCTCGTAACCTTGCAGGCTGGATCACCACAGGTAACTGCAGTTATAGCTGAAGTACAAGTGTCATGAGTAATTACAGTCATATTCTGTCACTATCAAGGCTTCATAGGAGACTGTGTATATGCATGACACCAGGCTCAGCTAGACCATTCATCAGCGACAGGGGAAATTCAATTTTTGAATTCATATATACGCCATAGTTTCTTGTAGACTGATGATGTGACAAGTGCTCAGCCAAAATTCAGCTCTCTGAAGGTCAACAGAAGAAAAGAAGAGTCTCACTTTGCTCCAGAAGTAACCCTGTCCACTGTGCTTGACAAAAGCACATTATTCTGTCCTCACTTCACAGCAAATAGACCACACTCTCTCCAGTCCTACCCTCTGACCTCAATAAGGCAGCGGAGAGGAACAAAGACAATATAGCCAAACAACACTACTCTCATTAGGATAATTATCAGCATCTGCTTAAATTTCCCCTTAATATGAGCCACACAATCCTTACATGCCTCCTCGGCTAATTCCAAATGTTTAAAAGTATAGACTGATGCTGATGCACTGAAAAACCTGGCTGTGTGCTGCAGTCTAGCGATCAACAGGTACTGCTTTCTCAGCACTGTGGTGGTTCAAAGCAAAAAGGGAGTTTGAAACCTGCCAGTTTCAGATGTAAAGCTTCATTGGGTCAAACAAAGACAACATCCTATTCTTGCACAAATGTTATGCAGGCTTCCGTCCAACAGGTCCACTGGTTGCATAAGCTGAAAACAAAGCATCTTTTTCAATCCCAGATTTTTTTTTTCTTCTAAGCAAGCAGATTTATACTGTGACATGTGTGTGTGTGTTACACCTCACTGCATTTAAACTGTTTCCAGGAAATTATAGCAGCCCTTTCAGATGAATGTAATAAATAACAGTCTCTTTTTTCCGTGTGTTTTCGGCCCTTTATTTGCAAAAAGTTACACCGAGTTTGCTGTGAGAAAATGCTTGTTTTACATTGCGAAAAGCAGAGTGCATGTGCACTTGTTATAACCAGCTGCTTTCACATTAAATAGTGGAAAAGGTGGAAAGAGGTGGGAGGCTGTAAGTGCTTCAGCCAGAAACTTGTAGTAGTAGTAGTAGCAGTAGTGATGGAAAGTGGATTTTGTTCAACAAGCTATTTTTAAAGCTTTGGCAGGTTTTTTCACCCATTTTCTCAGTTGTGTCACTTCTCCTGCAAAGCTTACAATAATACAAATCAGCTACTTCGACAAAATTAGCTTTTTCAGGAGGCAATTGCTTCGTTATTTTCCTAAAGCTGGTTATAAAATACTACTGAAGCCAAGTGATGTCAAGAGAAGTGAGACACAAAAAGGGCTGGAGATCTCACGAGAGAATAAATTAGAAATTTCTGCAAAATTATTACAGTAGAAGCACCTTCACTGACTCGTGTCAACACTATCAGAGTTGTGTCAACTATGGTCTGACGACCTGTTTGTGCAAAGCAAAGCAAACCATCTGAAGCAGCAAATACTGAGTAGACAACAAAGTGGAAACAAATCAAAGTATTTTAGTGCAACTTGAACCTAAGATAATGAAAGCTTTGATCTAATTCTCATCGCTCTCTCTGTATAAGGGCCATGTTTCCATCCAGGGAAGTCCAGAAAAAAGTTAAGTGGATGAAATCATTGTAAGGAGTAAAACTCCTCCAGCTGGCCTGCAGTTTTAGCTGAGCAGGCATTTCCCAAATTAGAGGAAGGGAAGGGACAACAATGAAGGAAACCCCATAAATGTACACAAACTCCAGCTGCTAATTCAAGATCCCTTTTAACGACAATTTTCATTATTAAAAGCGACCTTTTAACGCTATTTTAAACCACAGAAAAGCGCTCAAGTGACCAAAAAAACTCCGTATTATTACAGATTTTTTTCAGCTTGGCAGTTTTGGAGGCATAAGTTAGCCCTGGGGCTCTCCAGAGGAGCTTTAATGAAGCCCTCAAAATGAAACAATGAAAGGAGTTTGGGTTAATCTTTCCCCTCCGGTTCAGCAATCGGTTTCCTCGGATAAAGTGACAACATGGAGAGCACCACACCAACAAACCTTTAAAAATAAAAAATAACATAAAAATAAAAAATACTTACACAAAACTTAGATGACGATTCGAAAAAGCACCGTCAAACGCGTTGAAGCAACAAGTCTCGCCACAGTGTTTTCTTCTTCGAGGTGGTCCGAAAATGCTCCGGTGAAATCTCCAACAACTCCCGGCTGAGCCAACTACGGAGAGGAAAACAGCAACGTTTTCAACCGTCATCTTGTCCAAAAACTGTTATTCGTGCAGTGTGTTTTTAGTTCATCCCGAATCCCACTGCGAGTTTCTGACAATCTGACACGGGGGCAAACGGCTTCCGAGGCTTTTATAGGGGCGTATGACCAGGCTTCTTTTCAAAAAATGTGAAAAATGTCAAAGATTTTCGCTGCTGTGTCAAAGCCATAGGCTACAACAGTGAGTGTTCAAAGTGAGCACCCTGTTGCAACAGCGGCCATCTATCTCCGCGAAGGAAACAAACGACCTAACGTTACTTCACGCTGTGGGATAAATATTAAACAACTAAATAAAGCCAACATTTTTAATACACTGTGCAGCATTTCCAAAAAAAGAGAAAGAAATACGTAAACTAACCCACCCCCCTCCTCCCAAAATGAACTGAAGTCTACAACCCACTTTGAATGCCTGTAACTACCATTGAAACTTACCTCGTAATTGATATCTCATATAAAAATGCCCCTTTCTTTTGGTAATGTAATGTTACTGGGTATTTTGAATACTATGTCAAGTTATTCTGATGTTTCTGGGCCAGCCAGGAAGGTGTAGGTGAATCGCTTCGCGCACTGACAGAGATGCGAAGAATGCTCGGAATGAGAAGAGGAATGAAATGAACGCAGGGAGCGAGTTTGCGCCGGGGCGGAGCGAGAGGTGGCGTCATCCCGAGCCCAGCAGCCAGCCTGGGCAGCAGGCAGCAGCAGCGGGGACAGGGAGGGCACTGAACATCCCAGCAGAGGGGAGCTGACGCCTTCAGGGACGCGAGGAAAATCCGATTTCACAGTTTCGCAACCCACTGGTCACACAGTTTCAGACCTCAGGCATGTCATGCTTAAGCCTAAATGATATTCAACAGGTAATCTTAAAAGGCAAAAATGGTTTGCGGCTGTATAGTCTTTACAGTGCTGTGCAAAAGTCTTGAGCCACCTGTCATTTCTTCATTTCTCCCAAGGAGCCAGACTTTCTTGTAATTTTTAATGTGGTATTGCGCAATAGCTCTTCAGGCTTTCTGGAGGTTTTGTGCAGTCTTTCTTTGGGATTTTCAGTTTCAGTCTAGTAGTTGTACCTGGCCATTTTCAGAGGAATGTTTATTTGTAAGTCCCCTAATACTCCACTGTAAATCATTCGAGCATGAAAAAGGCGACTAATTCAAGGGAGATTCAGGGTTGTGTCTACACATAACAGACAACTTAGAAATAGAAAAATAAATCCAGCAAAGACCTGACACAAGACCCAAGAGATACATCTTGCCCTTTAGTTTTCCAAAGCCTCATCAAGAAGGTCTCAATCGAAGTGTGGCTGTCAAGAAGCCAATTTCTGAGGAAGAGAAATGAGGAGAAAAGGCTGAGGTATGCCAAATTACACAAGAACTGGCCCGAAAGTCAGGGGCCACAGGCCTCATGGAGTGATGAATTCACATTTGAAATGTTTGGTTCAAATCTGAGGAAGTCAGAAGAGAGGTATACAAGTGAGTGGCTACAGCCATCTATAACACACAGCGGAGGAGAATGTCCTTCAAGGAGATTGGAGAACTATGACTGACGACTACTTAAAGAAATTACAAGAACGCTTGCCTAAGAGGGTTCACGCTGTGTTGAAGATAAAGGTGGTCATACCAAATATTTACTTTCAAGTAAACAGTACAAACTCTTTTTTTGACCTACATATTTCCATGTGTGTTTCCATACATATGTTAATAAAAGGCAGTAAAAGGCTAGCAACACATAAAGAAACAAGGGATTTCACTATCTAATCTGTTTCTGTGATATTATGACATATCATACACAGAACCAAAACAAAAAGTTAAAGTCAGCTTTATTGTTATTTCTGCCACATGTACAGGACATATACAGAAAAACATTGTTCACCTGGCCCATGGTGTGCAAACAAAGACAAGCATTAACAATAAATAAAAGATAGAAAACCATTAGCTATACAAGAATTATGTATATTGCTGCAGTCTGTGTACATTACAGTGCCTTTCAGTGAAACAGTAGACAGTGACACCTTAATTTGACTCTTCATGTAGATTTTTTATTAATTTATCAAGCACCTGTGTTAGAAATGTGATGAATGATATCAACAAATTTATTTCAAATATAAGCAGTCAGTGCAAAATGCCTAATAACAATTACCACTGACACTTTCCAACATGCAGTGATTGACAATTCAGCATCAACCATGTGGTATGTCTGTTCAACAGCAATATAGAAATGTGGGGCGGGAGGCATATATTATTACCCAGAATGAAAATCCTAGCGCTTTTGGATCATGGTGGAAAAATAAGTAAGTGAATAAAAATGCAATATAAGGAAACATGTTAAATAAACTGCAATTTCATATAATAAAATATAAAATTCTTATATGCACTTGCACGTAGTACTTTTATGTGGCTGTTTTAAACAGTCACACACCACTGCTGCATCTGCCTTAGATTTCCACGATTCTCTCAAGCGCCATTTCTGCAATATTAGAAAATAACTACAACAGAGCCACCGCTGTGTGACAAATAGTGGGCATTTACCTTTACCTAAATGCTTTTCTAACAAGGGACATTTATGGTTGCTACACAGACACCACTGTTTTATGTCGTTCCAGCTCACATACAGTATATAGTGATCCTTGATACAACACTTAGATGTTATTGCTTTAAACAGCATATCTTTGTCACTATTGTGCTGCAGATAGTGTGTGGTTGATGCAGACTGGATCTAGAGAAACATTTATAGTATTAATGCAGTTAAATGCCTGCCTCCAAATCAGCCATTGCTAATTCTTTGAAATGCATTATTTTGTGTATTTCCCCCTCCCTTAATAGCCTGTCTCTTGGATTATTGGACATTGTTACACCTTTATGTTATCTGTACTGTTTAAGAGAAGCTATTCAGAGGTTATTAACACCATTCACAGTATAATACAACCTAAAAACATTAGACTTATTTTCAGACAACAGCTGTTATCAATATACAAATCTAGTGTGTTTGCTACAAACCACCACTTAAGCAAATATTTATGCATTTCCAGACATGTTGTATGCTCAAACTATAGGCACATTTTTCGAAGGTAGAGTCGGCCAGATTTACAAGCGACTGCAAACAGTTAAAGATAGAAAACAGGGTGAGAGACACCAGCACGGACATGTCTGAACAAGTCATCCATTAGGAGCTAGTGTTCTGACACCAGTCCTTCAAAAGAAAGGGATCTATGAAGATGAATGACTGCTGCTCTGAGGACATCCATCAACACCTTTTAACATCTGTCTGTGCACGTTTAGCAGAGAGAGAGAGATACAGTGAGGTGAATGATTTGAAAGGGGGCTTTATACCCTGTCATTTTTCTATGCTTTTTTTTTCTTTTTACAGCTGGCCTTTGTATTTCATAATCTGTTGCACTTCACGCATCACACTTGGAATAGCTTAGCTTTAGCCACATTAAAAGCAGTTGTTATTAAATCAGCCACAACAAGAACCTCCGGAAATTATGAATCATCAAAAGACAGGCGTGTCTAAGAAGTGGATAGTGAAATTTAAAAAATAGCAGCACGTAACTTCAGGAGCTCATACGATGCAGCTGGTATTGTTCAGAAGCAGCGTTTTAAACATGACCCCAAAGGAATATATGAATTCCTGAGGATTTCACCTCTGTATGTACAGTACAGTTGTACAATTCTTTCATTGACACGTGACGTGAAGGTAAAAAAACAAAACGATGTTTGTTTACTCCAAAGCACTAGTTCATTCACAAGTCCCACCAAATTATTTATGCACCACACTGCCAGTCAGAGGTTGTGTAACAGGGTGTGGCCTCGTGAGCGTGCCATACAGGTGGCAAATAAGACAAGGCAGATAAACGTGTCAACAGGTGATGAAAGAGTTAAGTAACATGTTCAATTTATGTTTCACTTAGAGATGACTGTGCAAAGTCCTTGCCAGTGTAAATACACAAAACACATCTGTCAGCTTTAACTCTTTAAGAGCAAAACTGTTGTGTCCCATTTGTTATCTTTTTTAATCACGCCAAGATCCTTTGTAGAATCCTATAATCTACTGTATTTAGTAATTATTAGTCTAGCTTTTTAAATTTTAAATTCCAGCAAAGTGTTTTGATAATAAATACATCCAGCAAAAGTAAGATTTATACCCTCTTTCCTTTTTTGTGTCCCAATTCAGAGGTCATATATGACAGCTGTATGGCCCAAATAACCTTTACTCTTTGGACTCTGTTGAGCTCCTCACAACAGGACCTATGGATTTATACAGGATCCTCTCTACTTTTTTTTTGTTATAGCACATATTTCCAAACAGCCAGGTTAACAGGGGGCATTTTTATTCCCAAATAGGAACAGAAATGGGTTAATGGGACTCATGGGTGTCATGAACATGCTTGCATTCAGGACTGCATTAAGACTGTAAAAACAAACACTTTCTGTCTGTACAACATGCCTCTGTTTTCAGGCCTTTCTGTACTGATTTGATTGCCAGTGAAGAGCAGTGTTCCTTACTATAAATAACTAATGAGCATCATGGATCCAACACCAGATCATGAATTAGCCTGGTGCTTTCTTTAGAAGTGATGGCTTGCAGGATGTGTCTCTTTATGTTTTTCCATTTGTAGTGATTACACTGTTGATCATTTAAATAATTGATTAATCCTCAGTAATGTTAAGATGCTGCCTCCAAATGTGCACAATGTCTGCGTGTAGCATATGTGTCATTGTTAACTTGTAGGCCACAACAAAGGACAGAGTCACGCCACTAATTGAATAGGGATTACTAAGGGTTTATTATGATGATCATGATGTGTGTAAGTCCGTGTCAGTGGTGTAAAGCGGTGCATGGATGAGTTGGCAAATATGTGGCATATGATAGTTGTGCAAAAACCAAACCAAGATAATAGCTAGTGCTGTGTGGTTCTGTAAATGTTGGTACTGACCTTATACCAAGTAAAGACAGGTCCAGTATTACGATACCAATAGTGGAAAAATAAATCTTTCGGCTTTTCATGTATTTTAAACTGGATTTTGTTGTGTTTTTGTAGACTTGGAATCTAAACATGTCTGCCTCTAAAGCACAGTGGGTCACCTTCTAATATTTAAATGTACTGAAGGCTGTAAATAAAATAGATGTTACAGTCATCACAAAAACATTCACGTTTTTCATAGTGCATATTGGAGGCATATTTTTTTCATTTAACACAGTTCGGTGGGCTGCATCCTAAAGTTCAAGGCTACAAACAAAGTATCCTATTGCGCTAGTATTGATCATGCATTGGTATTGGTACTATATGATATTTGGATCAGTCTGTCTCTAATAATAACCTCAAATGAAACAGACCAAATGGGGGTGCTGTGGCATTGAGGTGGTGCAGAAAGGGTCACAGGAAAAAGGCCTCAGAAGGTGTGGTTGAAATAGAAATGCAGAACACTTGCCTGGTGTCCTGCATTTCCAAAAGTCTCTTGCATCACACAGGACACTCCTGAAAAACAAAGCACACACACACCAAACCCCACAAAAAGCCTGGGGCGGTAACAGTTATGCATTGCTTCAACTGAACACAAGAATTAGGTTTGTATTATGCTTTTGTATTATGCTTTATTATGAAATTTCAGGTGCATGACGTGGGCTGCAGTGATGTAAAATCTGAAATCTTTGTTTTTAATCTTCTTTCATGTTTTTATCAATGTAAATAAAAGCATAACACAGTCTAAAGTCTTGTTGTGTTTGTGTGCATACAAAAGTCTCTCTCCTATGCCTCTGCTCTCACTCTCAGCATTCACGCCACTTTAAGTTGAAATACTTCTGTCAGAGGACTCTTATTCGTAAGCCAATTTGGGAGCTTGGGGACACCGTAGATAATAACTTCTTAATCATTAAACGCATGCTTCAGAGAACACCAATCAAGTGCTCTGACCCAGTGAAGCTGCAGTTTCTCTACTGCAGCCTTCATTCTTGTCTCCTGGCTTGATAAGGTTGGTCTGTGCTGTGGCATTGCTTTGATTTGAGCCTGCTCCCTCTAAGGGAGGCCATGGTGCAATAGAACGAACCTGCTTTAGTTTATTTTACTCCACATCTGCCCTGCTGCTGCCAGTGACTGGCCTGGTCTGGTTCAGCTTGGCCTGCAACCTCTTCTAATCAGATAGCCGAGTAAGGCCAGGTGCTTTCCTGCCTCTCTGCTTTGACTGCTCAGCCAGCCCTACTGATTCACTTTATCCAGAGATAAGAGAAGGACTAGAGAGGGCCACTTACTGGTTAAATGAAAAGGTGCGGGGGAGCTACCATCTCCACCAACAAAGTCTCTGAATATTATGCTGCATTTGTGTTTCACTGCCTGCATTTGCTTTTATACATACTTTAGACATCTATGTGAAAGAGTACGCACAACCAGAGGCATCTATGGCAAACATTCAGTCCTCTTGTTACTGTATGATGTACCATACCTCATAGCCCTGTTTCAAAGTTCCTCTCTTTAGGTCTATTTGTCACTACTTTTCTACAGTTAAAATGTTCTAGTTGTGATTTGTATCGCTTTATAATTTTTTTTACTTATCAAAAACTGCACCAAATTACATTAAGTGAAATAAAATTGATGCATTATGTGTAAGACTTGTATCTAAACGGGTTTTGCAGACGTTATCTCTGGTTAGAATTTTAAGACGCCAAAAATAGAGACTAAAATAATAATTACATTTCGTAGGTTTGTAATCTCTACTATTTTTCTTCTAATGGCAACTTATTTGTAAATATGGAAATATGACTCACAAAATGAGCACAGCATAAAATACTTCCCCACTGATCTGTATGAATTTATAATAACAGATAAAAGTAAAAGCTGTAGAAAGCAAATATGTAAATATGAGTGACAAACTGAAATGAATGCAGTGATGGAGATAATTGCATGACACCCCTTTTGTTCTCCCTTTTTTTCCATGTTAGGGTCCTTTCTCTTTGCCTGTGCCACTCTTGCAACCCACATATTACTTGTAGTACATTGCATGTATAGGGCATCTTCTTTGATGTGGACGTCATCTGCGTGGCTAACTGAATATTTAAAAAGCACTTCAAGGTGTAAAAGTAAGTATAAAAAACAATGCACATGCCAATCTTTGTGTACTTCTCTCGGGACAAAGATGCCATTATATTTCAGATGAAAGCTGCAGATTCTGTACAGAGAATTAATTTGTAAAAATCCAGATTTACACTGTCTGAACTTTACTTAATGGTCTGTACTCCACACAGTATCTCCAGTGAGATTAATTATCTTCCCTTTTGAATGAAAAGACTCAGACTTCAGCTGGTTAATTATTCCCCAGTCTGATAGCCACAAAGCTTAGGTTACCATGGTGTTCCCCACTAGTCAAAATGAGACATCCTTTCAAACTGAAAGCATGAATCACATGTTTACTAATTGCTTGTAAGCCAATATATGAACATTTTCTGGATGGGTATTTTAAAGTTTCCAAGGATGTTATTCAAACTTTTTAAACGATCCCATAAATATTGTGTTTTGTGTCAACAAATATTATTGTGGCTGCTATAAAAACTGAAAAATAGACAGGTAGGGTGTCAGTGGTATAAATCACAAGACACTGAACTTAGAGGTTGTAGTCTGTGTGAAAAGCAAGTGAAATTTTTCATTTTCACTTGCGATATTATTGTTTGGCTAACTTTAACCACCGTGGTTATGGTTTTTAAAAAAATCATGGTTTGGGTTCAAATATATTGAATACACAACATCAGTCCTGTATGCTGAAAAATACACTTAAAGGAACCCAACAGGGCTGGACTGGTAATCTGGAATACCAGGCATTTTCCCAGTTGGCCTACGCACTTCTGGGTCAGTGGACCAGCCATAATAGCACTGACAGCAGCCCAGTGGTTCATTTTCATTACTGAGACTGGACTGCCCAATCAAGTCTCCTAATGCGACTGGCCCCTCCCCTAACTTGCAGAGAAGGTTTAGTTTGGAAGAAGTGGCAAAAAGGTGGAGCTGTTTTTTTGTTTGTTTGTTTGTTTTTGTTTTTTGTCATTTCCGAACCGAAATGAACAATAAACAATATAAAGAAGAAGAAGAAAAAGGTGGAGCTGAAAACCTAAGAAACTAAAAATAGATGCAGCAAAATGTGTCAGATTAACCGACATGTTAGCTGCTGTTAGCCGCTGCACCGTGAACAGTACCAGCAACAACTAGTAACCAGGCCTCACAATCACAGCAGGTTCCTGCTGCTAGCACCAGCTGTAGAGAAGGGAGGAAGATGAAATTAATGTAAGAAAATAGCTGCAGGTACGTAATTCGGAAGAGAGAGATCCAAGGACATTTAGGTAAACAGAAAAAGCCATTGCTAATAGACAAAGTGTAGCTTTGTTGTTGTTACATGCTGCAGTGCAAGTAAGAATAACCCACAACAACTGTACCAACCTGATTAAAACCTACTTTAATATCTATAATCAAACAAAAATGAAATCTGTACATAATTTCTTTCTTTGTTGTTTTTGGGCCCTGGTACCCGGTGTGCTAAAATGTATCCATGTGTACTAATATGGGAGTAAGACTAGTCTCACAATTAAGACAAAAGAAAATACAAAAAATTACTTGCACACTGAGGTATTCCAGCTTTGCACACACACACACACACACACACACACACACACACACACACACACACACACACACACACACACACACACACACACACAAAGTGGCTTTTCAAGCAAACCCACCATTCCTGGTCCTTTTTCCTCTTTTTTTTCATATTATAGATGCTGCTTCACTTTTATCACCATGGTAAATAATAGTGCATCTCGACCATGTCGCAAAGATGGGACTGATACCTAGAAACTTGCTATCTCTATCATACCATCCACTGAATACAACTGAACATGAGGCAAAATCACAGCTTTCAACTCAAAGGTCGATTAAATACTGTTAAACTGAGCTAAATCGACATAATGGCCATAAAGCATGCTGGCAGGGTGCCATGCTTTCACAGAGCCACTTTTTGCCAATGATAATTTATTTTATTACAGGAAGATAAAATAAATGTCAGTAGCAGAACCAGTTGCCCACCACTCTGGCCATTAAACAGGACTCCTTTTAATAGCTGGTAGGTCTGTGGTTGACCATCAGTAGACCTAATAAATGAAAATCACTGCATGGAGTATTATACATTTCTGCCCTGCAGACCAGTAATACAGCAGGAGTACAGGAAGTATTGGCCATTGTAGCCGGTCACATTTAACAAAGATATGTCCATACATTTTTGGACAATGACTTACATTTTGGAAATTTTTGCCTCTGCACTACCAAAAAGGGTTTTAAATTAAAAAAGATTTAACTGAAGTTCAGACTTTAAGGTTTAATTCAAAGTGTTGCATTAACTATTTAGGAATTAAAACTATTATTAGACATAAAAATGTTTTTAGAGACTCAAAACGAAATATAATTATTGTTTTTAATACTTAAGACACAAATTGCCTTTGGGGTTGTGTCGGGAATGGCACCCAGCATAAAAATCTGCCACATCGAACATGCAGAACTACCCACTGTGGTGATCCTCCAGGACAAGAGAGGAGCACAAAGTAGCTTTTTTCAAAAAACAAAAATACTTGAGTGAAAATCCCTTGCAGTCAATGACTGAACCCATGAGCATCCCCATATGTTGTGCTTCCTCCTTTACAATGCTCTGCCAGACCTTTACTGCAGCCGCCTTCATTTGCTTGCTCGATTGTGGGTTTCTCTACATTTAGTTTTGTATTTAATAACTGAAAAGTTGCTCTGTTGGGTTGAAACTGGGAGGCTAACTTGGCCATTGAAGAATATCCCATTACTTTGCCTTTAGAAACACTTGGCTTACTTTTCAAGTATGCTTTGGCTCATGGGATGGATGGATGGATGGATGGATGGATGGATGGAATCAAGATTGACTTCTATTTACAATCAGAGTAAAACTATTGTAAAGTGCACGACAACATCACATTAAATCAAACATTTCAACAGACAATTCCTCCAATTGCTGCAAACAAATATAGCATACAGTGCATCTATGCTTTTTTACTTCCTGTTTTGCTCTCTTGAACACGTCACATCTGCAAATTCTGCTCATACAGTCATCACAAACTGTTTTTGTCCCATCATTCCCTAAAGTTTAAAGATACAGGGGTGTTTTCAGCTGTCTGACTTTGATCCACAACTAAGAGAATGAGCCAAATCATTTAGTTTTGGCTTCTTTACACTTGTTTCCAGTATGTGTGTCTTAGAATAAATTACTTTTTTACTGTTTCTTTTAAAGCCTTATGTAGTCTCTCCTAGCTACATCTCTGATGTCTTGGTACAGTATGTGCCAGTACATACTGTGAGATCCTCAGGCAGATGTCTTTTGTCTGTTCCAGGGTCGCAGCTGTAAAACCCCCCTTGGCTCTGGAACAATCTGCCAGATCGGTGAGTCATTGTCATCTTTTAAGTCTGATTTTAAAACATACTTAAGCTTTCTTTATTTCCTTTAGGAATTTCTGTAACTTTTCTTATCAAATCATTTTTTGTGTACTTATAACGTTTGACATTTTTCAATTTTTTATTATGTTGAAAAACTGTGATTTTTTGCCCTTAATAAAGATCATTTATGGTAAATAGCCTGTATTTGTATAGCGCTTTACTAGTCCCTAAGGACCCCAAAGCGCTTTACACATCCAGTCATCCACCCATTCACACACTGGTGATGGCAAGCTACATTGTAGCCACAGCCACCCTGGGGCGCACTGTCAGAGGCGAGGCTGCCGGACACTGGCGCCACCGGGCCCTCTGACCACCACCAGTAGGCAACGGGTGAAGTGTCTTGCCCAAGGACACAATGACTGAGACTGTCCAAGCCAGGGCTCGAACCAGCAACCTTCCAATTACAAGGCGAACTCCCAACTCTTGAGCCATGATCGCCCGGTATGATTTACTGATCATACGGTGTAAAAGCAGCAGATTTAACTCGCTTTTACTGCAGCTGCTGCACCTGCTGTGATAGGATTTCATAAACATTCATCAATAGCAGAATCATATCGCTTTGGAAATGCTCGATGAACGAAACAATTAGTTGTTTCTACACAAGCCATGAATCTAAATCACCCTCATATGCAAACATACCATACATGCACAAGTGCACAGTATGTAGAGGCCTAACAGATTGTGACAGAGAGTGATAGCGAAATGTGTCACTCATTGGAATTAAGTTGTCACAAAATCCTCACTAATGCAGTTCCAACTCGGATATGCCAGCGCAGCTGTTTGGGTGTTTTTATCACTATTAAACAGTGTGCGTACCTGCTTGTAGCCTACAAAGCTCTTTATCTTTGTGGCAGCTCATTTCAAAGGTCCTGCCAGCAGGACACAGACATTAAAGACAGATTGTTGCATAACCAATGTTTAAAATGTGATTATGACCAGATGTGCACTCAGATTGTATCTGAGGCGGAGGATTTTGTGATATCGCACAGATGCATGTTTTTAGAGCAAAGCTTTATGTCCTGCCTCTCGAAAACAATCAGTTCGTGCATTGTTAAATTTCTGCCATCTGGCAAAAAAATGAATAAATAAATAAATGTTGGGGTTTGAAAGAATTATCCAAATATATATTTCTGTTGAAATTATGCTTGTTTGTTTGTAATGTAGGAAAATTGTTTTAAAAGGTACAACAACACAAAATCGTAATGGTAATATGGATGCATTTTCAAAACATACTAAACACAAATATGCATGTCCAAACACAGAAAGATGTGCTGTGATTTAAAAGGTCTGATATTGGCAGAGAACACAGGAGAATAGGATTTTATAAATTCTCCCGTTCTGGAGGCCTAGCACAAATCAATAACAAACACATCGTACAAGTTCACAAACCTCCTAAAAGACATAAACTACTCATGGCCAGTGACAGCGTTACCAAACGTGTCTTTTTTAGGGTGTTTTTCTTAACTGCTGTCAGAACTGCTGTTGTAGTGCATAAAGGACAGACAGGACTATGGTCTTAGTATGTGGAGAGAGGCTTATTTGATATGAATACTGTGGTATATAAAGGCAGATACAGGAGTGTAATTACATCTAATGGCTGGAAATGCTCCTGTTCAAGACATCTTGGTGTGTAATGCCTGATTATGGGTGATCATTTTCTGCTTTTTGGTGAAAAAGCACAGCATCTAGGACCTGGGCTTTTTTGATGATAGTGGTTCAGAACAATGGGCTATTGAAATGTATTGTTACTATCCCAGCTTAAATGTCAGAGGATAAGGTTGGAAAGAAACTCCAAGGCACGATTTATACTAGCGTCTTCAACCAAAAGTAAGAGCAGCTGATATGATGCTGTGACCTGGAACTACCCTTGAGTAGCATTTTATCATGGACTCAACCATATACATACTCTGGCTACAAACTCAGGAGTTTCACCCGCAAAGAAATCATTTATTCTTGTCATCTACTGTCCTCATATGACATGAAATGCTTATGATATTTTAAAGGAGAACTGCCACACAAAAAATATCCCTTCAGTGGTTAAAAGTAGGATACACTAAAACAGAAAAATGCCAGGGTTTATTGAACTCTCCATCCATTTTCATCCGCTTATCCAATTCAGGTGCCCATCCCAGCTTTAGGACGAGAGGATAGGATGCTGCAAGGCTAACATAGAGAGACAGACAACCTTTTATACTCACATTCACACCAATGCCATAACCTAAACCCATGCAAGTCTGTTTTTGCTTATACAAAAACAGAGGAAAGCCCTGGCCAGATCACAAATTCAAACTCAGGACCTTCTTGCTGTAAGGCAACAGTGCTAACCGCTCCACCGTACTGCCTCATTGAAATATTAAGAACAAAAGCACACTCCCATATTCAGAGGTAGTGTGACAGAACATGCTGCAAGTAGACAGCATAGGTTATAACATTGTAGCTAGAGATAAACATGGCCCTTTGCAACACTAAGGATCTTGGACAATATATATATATATATATATGTGTGTGTGTGTGTGTGTATATATATATATATATATATATATATATATATATATATATATATATATATATATATATATATATATACATCTTTAAAGATGAGTAAAGGTGCCCAGGTTCAATGACTGCAAAACAAGCCCACATCATCACCCCTCCACCTCCATACTTGACAGCTGCTGTGAGGTGTTTGTGCGCATATGCTGTGTTTGATTTGTGGAACTGTATATTATTTTGGTCTCATCTACCTAAGAGACATTATTTAGTCAGATGCAACCCTTGCAAACAATGTTCCTGTAACAGCTGCCATAGGGCGAGGATGATAGTAATAATAATTATAATTATTTAGCTCAAACTAGAAGTGTATAGAGTTGTCAGTAGACCACCCTCACTACAAAGAGGGCATGTGAAGGTTCTCTGTGTGATAAATGAATTCATTTGTGGCTATGTGGCTAAGAAGATTATTCAATTAAAGTGAAGGAGAAACGTAACTATTTGTACAAGTCTCTCTTTGTAAGACTATGAAGTCATGCAAAACAGAAACCTAATCACAGACAGCTATCACTGAGGACCTGCTGAACCAGCTGCTGAGGTTCATGCTGCTGGTTTACGGTCAGTGTTTTTAATAATGAAGAGCAATCTCTCCATAAAGCTCTTCAGGACAAAAAAATTGTTTCTGCTTGTGAGTTTATATTGTTGCGTATAGTTCAAAGTTCGACAGAGGACAAGCCTGTTCTTCTAACACTGTACACATCAGTAAAGCTAATGGTCTTCTTTCATGTTTTTCATCATAGTCGACTGCATTTGATGAATTGTACATCAACTTATGAGCCGTGCAGGAACACAGAAGAGAGAAGAGAGATTAAATAAATAATGGCATTTTGATCAGCCCGCCAGAAAGGCCAGACGTGAACAAAGAGGTTTGGAGAGCTAGATTTTAAAATTTGTGTCAGGGCTGATGGATATGTGGTCATCTTCTGCTTCCACAGTAGAGGAAGAGGCATGCTTATGCAGCCCAACCCCACATAGTCCAGCACCAAGCCAGCACCTCCTTGCTCTAATGCGCTAATCTGATTTGTTTTTAACACTGAAATTTGCCTTGAATAATTTAGGAAACAAAAATCTTATTCATACAGGAAAAGCTAAGCTTTGTGTCTTCTTATGATCATTCAAGTGGTGGAGAGCAGATGGTATACATCAAGTGCCAGGATTTTCTGCGCAGCATACTGCACTTTTATAAATTCAATTATCGTATCAAACATTGGAAAAAAAGAAAAAACACACTGAATGGCAAAAAGGAGCGTCTAAAGGAATTTCCAGAATGTTGTGTGTGTTTTTTAATTTAGTACAGAAAGAAAATTGTAGTTTTATGCGATAAAAGACTTTTACCTTCTAAACTGGTAAATTGTTGTGTTTGTGGAATGTTATCAAGTCCTTCACATTTTCAACTAAATTGATTTCTATTTATCTATCTATCTATCTATCTATCTATCTATCTATCTATCTATCTATCTATCTATCTATCTAATCTATCTATCTATCTATCTGCACATTACAAAATTTGTTTAAAACCGGCAACTGACAAACTGAAGCAAACATCACATCCAGCTGCATATTTCGCATTAAAGGACAAGCTGCAGAGGCTCAATTTGAGCAGGTTGATGGATTTTTTTTGGTTCAAATAAAGGCAAAAAAATTTGAAGGATTTGGTTTTGCTGAAGGCTGTTTTAAAAATGCAGTCCCGGATGTTTGTGTTATGCTTCGATCACCAGTTAAATTCGGAAGAGGCACCATAAGATTTGTTCAAGGATATGCCTCAACCTTTTTTGGGGTTTTTTTTTTGTTAAAACATTCAGTTAATAAAGTGTACACTGCTTATTTGTGGAATATTTGAACTGATGCGAATACATTTTAAAGAAAGAAAGAAAAAAGGAAGTCCAGTTCTTGGCTGCAAAGCAGATTATTGGGTGAATAAAAAAATTTTTAAAAAGAGAGAAATTATTAATTATGTGCATCATAATTTTCTTTTAACTTTTTTTTTTTTTTTTTATCACCAATTAATTGAATTTTTCCCTTTCATTCCTTAACATTCCTGCCTCTTTGTAGTTCTGTAATTAAATGAATTAATTTTACAATTTGCAGGTAAGGTTTTGATGCATTTAGCTCTATATATTTTACGGCTTGGCAAATGGCAAATACCCTTTCACTACGTTTTCCTCCTTACAGTTTATTGATGAACTGTAAATTATTTTGCATAATTTGATGAAACTGAATTTCAGAATTGCAGACTTTGAACTAGGAAAAATAAAATAAGAAAATCCTATATTCCAGGTTTATTAAATAACTGATCCAGAAACAGTCTGAATGATTTTAAGATTGAACAGATTGAAGATCACATGTCTCTAAAAAAACGAGGAAAGAACTATGCAGCATGTAGTTTTTCAAGATTCATGAGCAATGTTCCCTCTAAGCTGCGCGAGTGCGAAATTGCGCACTGCTGGTACGGTCTCTGCGCACAGAAAATCTGCGTTGCCCACAAAAAAAAAAAATCTAACCTGAATTGAAATTAAAATTAATACTTTAACATTTCTGTTTTGCAGTGTTAGTCAGTAAGTGACTGACTGCTCCCGTATGGGATTACGGCGCCACCTTATCCCATAGTCCAGCCAATGATGCGATTCACATTCGTATATACGCAGCTAATCAACGTGGTTGACAGGCTATGACAGCGTTCTTATGTGCGGTGTTTTAGCTAGCAAAGCGGCGTGGCTGATGTGGAGTGAAGCCACGTTAATGACAACGTGTACAGCCATTGGAGATGTGAGCAGGACAAACAGAACAATTGACGGAAAAAGTGTGGACTTTATACCAGTTTTTAAATTGTGTTGATAGGCTACGTAAAACCAGAGTTATGATAAAAAATATAAGCAATGTTTGGTTTTCTTCCTGAATACTGTCGTTGTTTATATTTACTGCGGGAAGAAACCGTAAAAACGGCGTTTTATAAGGAAAACGCTCGAAAGCACTCTCTGCCTGTGAGCAAAAACAACACCAAAACCCCCCCCACCCTTTCCTATTGGTCGAAAAATGTACCATGTCGACCAATCAAAAAATGATATGGCAACATGGCATTTATTGTTTAGGAAGGGGGAAGTTTTAGGAGTGACGGCGGTGTTTTGAGATGTGAGAGATTTGCGACGTTTAGCGCAAATCTTGTGTAGTTAGTGTGTAGTGTAGTCAATAGTTTTGTTGTGTGTGTCAGAACAATGAGGCGACTGCTGAATGTTACAGGTGTTACAGGAGTGATACATCTCCTGTTGTCAGGCCTGCAGGTATCAGGCTGTTGTTCTCCTTTATCTCACAGTGGACATTTTTTTTTGGAGTGGCACAAATAATTTGTGTGGCATCAAATTTGATGCAGAACAGCTGATTGTTCTGTAAATAGTTTGAAATGTTTATTTAAAAATGCCTTGGCTGCATTTTTAGGTAAATAGCTGCAAAAAACTTTGTTGTTTGCATAACTCAGTTACGTTTTTGAAGAAGTAACTATATAATTAATTGCCCAACATTGGTCATTATATACTGTATTTTGCAGACAGAGAGTTACAGGACTCTCTCCCAGACCACCGACTCATACTCATAATACAAGTCACAGCTTTATAAAAAAGAAAAAAAAGAAAGAAAGTTGTGTTTTCAAAATTGGAGTTCAAGTTATTTTACTTCCAATAGTGTGAACATACTACACAGGTCATGAACACAATTTTTTTGTAATTTTCATTGTAAGTGGGCTAAAGTACTTAATTAAAAGTAGTCTAACATAAATGTAAATGCTGTAATTTGATTATTTTAATAAACCATGTAACTTGGATGGATTCGATGCTGGCGTGACCACAGTGCACACGTCTGCTGTTGCTCACAGTGGTCCAAGGGGCCGCTCAGGGAGTTTGTGTGTTCGCTCAGACACATGAAAAATTAGAGGGAACATTGTTCATGAGTATTAAGTGCAGTGCTCCAACTCCAGTTAGGGAAATGCTTCTTTTTCCAAAATTGATACAAAAGCTATTCAACCCTGGTTTCTGGTCTGTGATGACTGGCTCAACACCACCTATATAAACTCAGCTTTGGCCTGTAGATTATAAATTATAGATGAGGTTGAAAACAGAGTTTGGATTTTGAATTTTATTTAAACTCTTCTAGCAATACGAGATAGGACATTGTAAGTTTCCCACTCACTGAGCAGTAATATGTGTATACCATGTGACTTTGTCCTGCCATGTGATTGTGATTTAAGACATTATGTTTTTTTAAAGGGCATTTCCTATTGGCTTTTATGTGTCTCATCAAACAGGCTGAAGCAGAAGCAGGATACAGACACAGAGGAGCCTCTTTGAACGGCAGCATCGTCGCGCTTAAGACAACAAGCACTGCCTTAAATGCATCTCTCAGTGTCCTGTTATTTTCTGTGGGAAAGTCAGACTGGACCCAAGATGCTGCTTATCTGAGGTTTTAAATTTATTGGATTAGTGTGTTTTCTTACATATGACAATATGTAGGCCATAGGTTTTAGTTCTTTTGTTGCACTGTAGCTGTTTGAATCCTTTTTTTTTTCTGTGACGACAGCAGCTTCTTATCAATTTTCATTTGGGCTAAATTTTACTTCGAATTCCTTCTCAATAAGTATATTAAAAATGTTGAAAGTATGGGGAAAATCTTCTAAAATGACAGCTGTTTGCTCCACTTTGTGTTGTAGAGGTGGATTTTCTTCTCAGAGGAAATGTAAATGTTCAGATAGTTTATTTACTCTGGCAGCCTGGCGTACATCTCCTCCGTCTGGTGAATTGCGTTTGACTGTTTAAAAGGATGATTTGCGTGAAAGGGCTAAAATAATGGCATTATATTTTTAGATTCATCTCGTCCCGGCTTTGCTGTTTTTTTTCATCAACTTTCACAGCTTCTGTAATTTCAGTGCAATTTCAGGCTCTGATTGCTCTGTTGCTTGAATGCTAATCATTGCTAGTGTATAACTTCATTTCTTTTTGGCTCTTTATGCATTTAAGGAAATGTCATTTAATAAAGAAAATGAAAAAGTTCGAAGAGGTTTGTAAACAGATTGCACTCCTCAGAGATGCGCACACAACAACGACGCGGGGACGTCTGCTTCTGCAGGACTGTGTTTTACAAAACAACTCTTCAGAGCGCTGCACCCCAGCTGCCTATTTGATTTGATTTTTTTTTTTTCATGAAAAAAAAATGTTCTGTGCCTTTATGAGGACATCTTGGCTGACATTTGTCTGAGCGTAGGGTTTTTTTTAAAAAAAACATTTTATCAAAGGTTTCTTTCAAATTTAATTGAAATATTTAGTAAATATGTGTTGTTAATACACCTTGACTCCTCAGAGCTGTTTTTGATGTTATAACAATCACATAAAAATAATTAAATTGAGCTCTCTCAAACAACTCCCTTGGAGCTTCACCAAGTAATCACATACTGAACATATTTCTGCTAATGACAAAACCCACTGAAGCATATTATGTGACCTTAGTACCTGTGTTATTGTCCATGTCCTGTATTCAAGTATTTTGTGTGTGTGTGTGTGTGTGTGTGTGTGTGTGTGTGTGTGTGTGTGTGTGTGTGTGTGTGTGTGTGTGCGTGCTCACAGTACTTATGGCTGCAGTATTTATATTTTTGTCCGCTAGGAGGCAGCAGAAATGAAACACACTTATTGAGCAGCACTCTAACTTCTTTAAGGCCTTTCAGTCTGATCCTTATGAGCCAAATTATAATTTTACTCTTTTACTTTTTAAATGTTTTTGCTTTATTTGAATGTGTTAATTGCCTAATAGACTTCTGAGAGATCTATCTGATTTTTTATCTCCTACATTTGACATTTGAAATCACTTTTTTCATAATTAATTTTTTCATTGTTTAAAATTCACTTTAGAATTGAAAACTGTTTTTTGTATCACATTTCCACACAGAAACACAAGATAAACATTTTTCTATGGTCCTCGAATTTTTGTTAAAATGAAATGTGCAAAGACTTTTAATTTAAACATGAGAATACACAAGTGTGTCAAACCTAAAATAACCAACAAGTTTCAAGAAGTTTATCTTCTTCCCTTACCTCAAGTCTAAATATGAAAGTTGACCTGACATGCAAACAGAATTTTATGACATTACAATGATCTCGATGCCATTTTTTTAATCAAGTGTGATATATTTTTATTTTCAACAAGGGAGAAAAACAATATATAACTGTAAGATGTTCCTGGCTGGTAGACCTGGGCAAATCAGAAAGGATCAAAAACTAATTTATATGGCAGTAAAACGTCCAAAGAAAAATACAAAAGAGTCGGCGAAATATAAAAATAAACATAAAAAATGTAAGGAGCACATAAAAACAGGAGCGCAAAGCAGGGGAGCAAAATAAATAGGAATGAAGGAGAAATACTAAATACAAAAACAAGAAAGACACTATATACATGATCCAGAGGAACTGCGTGGACTGAAGAGGTGGGAATAATAAACCCAAGATAGAAACCAACGATAACGCACAAAAAAGAAATGAATCACAGAGCAGCTTAGAGGGAACATTGCTCATGAATCTTGAAAAACTACATGCTGCATAGTTCTTTCCTCGTTTTTTTAGAGACATGTGATCTTCAATCTGTTCAATCTTAACAAGAAGTCAAAATGTGCAGGGAAAAAAATGGAATTTTCACTAATATAAGAAAACCCACCAGACTCCAAACCACAAAATGATAGCAAATTCCAGAGATCACGATTCTGCTAATCTGTATAATTGAATGTGTTTGTGTAAAAAAAATCACATTGAACACACGTTATTACTCCAGTGGGCCATTCTGACCCATAGCTATGGGGCTGATTACTGATAATAGGACCCATTCAATGGACCAATAACATTCAGTGCGAACTCCAATCGAGCTTTTTTCACATTCCTTTACAACATTTTCACTCTTTAAAATTCAAGCTCACATAAAGCCTCTTATTTTTTGTCTGTGCTGAATTGTTCAGCTCTTTTTTTGAAAGCAGGGGTTTAAAGTGCTTACAAAATCTATGAATATTCAAATAAAAGTATGTTAATTCAACATGTTTCATACAAAGAAAAAAATGTCATCTTTAAAATGGGATTAAATACTATTATTATAAAGTTATTCATAAATGATAATGTCACGGTGCGTTTGTTCAGTATCTATCGAATTAAAGATTCTCTGACTGTCAATGAAGCTTCTGCAAAGCAAAAGTTCCCCATTTTTTCCTGTGCAACAACACACTGACCTTCTCTGTCCTAAAATCAATTTACTCTAAATTACTTTTCTGTTCCTGTGTAATGGCTCGTGTCCATCTACTGTTGTGGCTTATACCTAAGTAATTGCTAAGTAGTTGTGAACGTAGTCTTTGCCCTTTATCTTTTAGTGAGGCAACATTTAGAAGAATAAAATTCCACATGGAGATATGTAAAAAGAAAGCTTTCAAAGGATGCGAGTATGACCTAACTATTTCCATAGGAATAAAGAGGCTAAGTGATAACTAAATGCACTTGATTAATTGATCCTCAGTAAGTGTGACCGTCTGTATAAAAGCAGAGGTCTGGAGAATTCGCATGTCTGTGAAGCACAATGGCACAATGTTCCCAGGAGTGACGTCTTAGCAAATTCAACCCAAGGTCAACGTTCAATTTCAATGCTCAGAGAAACTGCAAAAAAAAAACAAAAAAAAAACAAGAACTACATCTTAGACTCTACAGGTCTCAATTAGTTTGAAAAATGTGGGACAAACAGGACAAAAGTGGAAATGTTTGGCCATGATGCACAGCACCAAACACAACATATCAGCTCAAGCACCTCATACCAACTTTCAATGTTCTGGATTTGTTTGTAGCCTTGTGATCTGGACACCTTGCAGTTGACAACGAACTTCTCTGTATACCAAAGTATTTTAGAGTCAAATGTGAGCTGTCTGTCTGAGAGATGCCAAAACTGAGTCAAATGATCCAGAGCAGAGCAGCAAATGTACAACAGATGGGCTGGGCGTGTTACAATGACCCAGCCAAAGTCCAGACCTCAATGTGATTGAAATGCTGCGGTGGGAGAGCTGTGTATAAATAAATGTCTTTAAATCTCATAGAACTGAAGCTACGCTATAAAGAAGAGTGAGCCTGAATTCCTCCACTGATAAAAATCACACAGAAAAGGATTGCTTCAAGTTTTTGCTGCTAAAGGTGCTTCTACAAGCTAGTGAATCATGGGGAGTACTTAGTTTTTCACAGGGCTTCAAACATTTCTATGAAAAGCTTTTTTAAGACTGCATACATCGCTTGTTCTTTTTAAAGTAAACATTTTTTGGCTTCACTGCTGTGTATTTTTTAAATGACACGGTCTTTATGTGAAAAGATGAACACACTTTTTAAAGCCAAGGACTTTTTAGTTCACTTATCTACTTTTTGCAAGCATCTTTTTTTCATTTTTCACTGAGCAGTCAATGGCAGCTTAACCTCTGAGACCTACAGTTTTCAGAGACATGAGAGAGCACTTTGCTTTCGAGATTGATTAATGAGGAGACAGAGTTTATTGTGTACATCAAAAACCAGATTTAATTCAAGTTATACAAGAAAGGCAGAGGTTAGTACAAAAAAAATTCGACATCTCTGAGAATATTCATGAATATTCACTGAAATGCAACAGGTTTCTTTAAAGGTGACATGTTGTGCTCATTTCCAGCACCCTCCTTTGAATTATGTCTACCGGTGGTTCTTTGCAAACATGATTCACAGTTTAAATATGTGTTTTACACTGGATCTTGGCTGCCCATTGCAAACAGAAGGTGCGAACAGCAGGTGGCTGAGGCTCCTGTGCTCACAGACAGAGGTGAGTTAATAAACATATTTATGATATCAGACACAGAGGCAATGGTGGACTTGTTTAATATGAGCATTGTGTGAGTGCTCGGAATCTATATGACAGAAAATAAGGAACGGTGTCATAGGTCAGACTTAATTTTGCCATGTATATATATTTATAGCAGCTTTAATTGCTTTATTTTTAGTTTGTTTCATATTCTTTTGTTGGACTGAAAGATAATGCCTGATATTAGAAGTCATCCTCATGTTGTCAGAATTACTCTGGCCCATTATGACATGGACACAGGATGCCTGGCACCAGGATGTAGCACATTCATGTCCTGTGGGTTGTAGAATGGCTCCTCTTTGGATCCTGCTTGCTCTTGTGCATCATGCAGCACAGTCTGATTAGTATTTGGGAAGTTTGGAGGCACTACGTATTTGACTTGCAACACAGTTTAGGTGGCTTATATGAGTCAAGGGACCCAAAGTTTCCCAGCAAAACAAAGTGTACACCATACTGACTGTATGTGACCATCAAGGTAGAAAAACATTCATCATATCAAAAGTTAGCAGTCACTACTGTGTATTTACTTTGCAATAGAACCTGAAACAGTGATGCAAAATCAAACAATTATTAAAAAATTATTTTAAAAAAACAAAAAAAACCCATTACTGATAGACTTGCCCAGCAATAAAACTTGAAGTCCCTTTTTAGTGATGAGTGGATGAGGTGATGCCTTTCGTCTCTGGTGACTTCTTCAAGTCAAAGAAAACAGACTTTTAAAAAGAAATCTGCACATGCCCGGCTGTTCTTTATAGTCTGCAAGTTCAACTGATTCTGAGTAGAGAAAAACTAAGACATATCTAAGAGATCTTTGTACAGTGTTATGCATGCATGAAAAAGCTGGGAACAAGAAAGAAAAACAGCACTAATTTAACAGCCGTTTTTTCAGCGTATGAGAATAGTGTTGTGTTTGTCATATCGGCACTGATAAATCAAAGAAAAGAAGTCTGCTTCTAATTTCATGAACTGAACAAGAGAATCTCTCTTTAACAGGCATTACCGTGTACAGACAATAATAAGAAAATGTGCCTCATCTGCCATTATCATCCTAAAACAAGCTTTTAGAGGCTGACCAGCAGAGAGACTTGTAAAGGGAAAGATATCACTTATTGAGAAAATTTGTTAGTTTGTTGCCTGAGACTTAAGATGTAGACCTCAAAGGGATTTAAAAAAAATTATAATCTTATTCTTTACTAAACAAATTAACCAAAATTACTGATGAGACTAATATGCATGACTCTGGCTCATCCACCATGGTGGATTAGAAAGTCAGTTGCTTATCTGTGCCTATACCACAGTAGGACTAGGAGTAAGGGATATAATTATTATTAGTTAAATGAACAACATTTCTCCCAAACGTTAAATGTGTTTGTTTGAAAACAGATCGTAGTTCTTTGCCCCTGTTGTCAGATCATCATGGAAAGGCTTCGAGAATAATGCCTTTATTACCAGTCTGATGTGATGGCATCTGGGGCTGGAGGTTTTTGAAAATTTTAGGTGTAGCTCTCGTGGACTCATTCTACAGTAACTGCATAAACACACGAGTCAGCTGTGTGCTTTTTCCTTTCTTCCACAGGGGAGGAATAATGGGCACAGTTTGGATGCTTATGTTGCTTGCAGTTCAGGTATGTGTCGTGCAAGTGGTGGATAACGTAGCATTGAGCTGCCCACCTCCAGCGGAGACGAGAAGAACAGGCTGAAGAGGTCTTCCCAGAGTACTTCTCTTGAAATCCACACTCACATTTAAAAAAAAAAAATCAAATACATCTTTTGATTTAATTGATACTCATTCAAGTGACAACTCTTGCCGGACTGGAGCTGGAAGGGATATTTTTCACACTCCCCAACTCCTGTAAGGAGACGCTGATGGAAGCTCGCCTTTAAAATACAACATCAGCTCAATGAAACATAATTCCAAAAAAAAGGGTGCACTGTTAAATGTTGACTTTAGAAACATTTAATCTCAC
Organism: Pelmatolapia mariae; assembly: GCF_036321145.2. Lineage (NCBI taxonomy): Eukaryota > Metazoa > Chordata > Actinopteri > Cichliformes > Cichlidae > Pelmatolapia > Pelmatolapia mariae. Next base: position 21,541,481 of record NC_086227.1, read on the forward strand.
CTCAAGGTTCAATAAGTACAGAAGCTATTCTGGAGCAACAAAAGCAACACTTTTCCCCTCATGTTTAGTTTAAATTTGAGCTGGAAATGTTACTCTTCACCTTGAAAGCAGTAGTTTATTTGAACGACTAAGGTATTCATGAGAAGAAGAAGAAAAAACTCCAAAAAGACTAAGACCTTGTGGTGAGATCGGAATAAAAAAAAGTTACAAGAACTTATTTTGTCTTTGCTTCTTTGCAGAGGTCTCAAACCATGCTGAATTAGTACTAGTTCATTCCCAAAACTGTTGATTAGTCCTGACCTTAGCTTAGCTTAAACTTAGTGTCACTTCAAAGAAAATATTATTTCAGCACTAAAACCGCTCATTTGTGATATCAGCATCTACAGCCTCACATTGATGCAACCATGCAGGTGATCACCTTTAAAAAGTCATTTCTCCTAACCACCCGATTGTCTCACAGGCTTCATAAAAGGCGTCCGCTGAATGAGAGGAAAAGAGAAGCACGAACTGATAAAAAAACGACAACATGAAGGCAAATAAACACAGCTCAGTGCACAAAGATAGAAAATGTTTATGAAAACGATGCACAATACTGACATTCAGAGTTAATGCTGGCACCGTTGTGCACATTACAGTTTGCTCGACTGTCAACTTGCTAAACAGAAGCAAGTCCAGTTAGTTTGCTTGAAAACTGTTCTTTGGTATTAAAAAACAAAACAAAACATGTTTTCCACCTGCACAGCACGGAAAATAAGATCACACGATTCTGTAATTTAACACAAATTATAAGGCAGCAAAGAACAAAACACAAACATAGTGTCATCAAACGCTTACAATAATGCCAGACGATTTTCAAATCCTTAAAAATTACTCTAAAGTGCTTCACGAGCATCAATAGATTATCTAAATAGGAAGCAACTATGTGGCTTCTAGTCAGAGAGGTTTACAGTTGATTGTCCAACATCGTGCTTTCAGATTACGGCAAGAGCGGCAAGCACATTCAAACGCATCACAGCGTGCTCACCGCTTCTATTGTCTACAGCAAAACGGAAAATCTCTCCGTTCCGGTGGAGCCACCCTGTGCTGCTGACCCTGCGTTTCCTGTTTTTCCTCAGTTAGACCAAATATTAACCTGTTCGGTTATTTTAAATTTAATTGCGGCTATAATTTTACCACATTTCTATATATTTTGTTCTGAGTGAACAGCAGATGGCAGCAAAGTTGAACTAAATATCTAAAAGTATTTAGGACAGTCCATAGTGTCAAATATCCTTAGGTGTTATCCAAAAAAAAAAAAAAAAGTTGTTGAGAGTAAACAGAGAGTTTGTTTTATAAAATGATAATAAAAAAAACTGCTTTCATGACTGTTAAAAGACATGCCTGCATACATATTAAAATGTCTTTAGTACATATGCATAGTCAAATGAAAACCTGCCTTGCAGTCACTGTTAATATGAGAACAGGCTTTTGTCAAATGTGACAAACGTCTGCTGCTACATTGATATGGCAGTTCTCAAAGTTAAAGTGCATCAAGTTAGTCAGTCATAATCCCAGTTAACTGCAGGGCCAGTTTCACGAGGCAGTTTGTAAAAAGTTAGCCTAAAAGGCTCCAATGTTCTGATCGTGGCTTGTTTGATTTACTTGCCTATTTACTCTTTAACCTATGTGTCCAATATATTATAACAGTTCACTCATCAAACCCACTGCAAAATTATTTGGTGCAGTTTTCCTTGCTTGACAAACTGCCCCAAAGTAAACCAAAAAGTTTTTGCATAAGTAGCCTACAGTGTGTCTTCTTTGGCTAGTGCACACCCAGCACACCCACACATCTACCTACAGTGTCATCATAAAAAGTAAGTAAACATCAGGAAGGTGCTTGTGCACATGTACAAAATGATAACAGGTTGAGGACGCTGCAACTAATGAACTCCTCTGCCTCTGGTTTAATGCTGAGGGTTAAATTTTTGCAGCTGAAAGTCTAGATTATCCTCTGCCTGATATGTTCCTGCAGCCAAAGCAGTAAAGGCTCTAAAGAGCTCGGCCCATCAGGCACAGCCTCTGTGTACATCTGCAGCAGTACTTCTTGTAAAACAAACAGCAGGGGCAAGCTCATGCTCAGTAGCTCATACAGCAACGTGTAGTCCTGTGCGTTGTCTCTCAGGTGGCCGGCAAAGGCCCGTGCTGCATGACACGCACGCTGGGACAGATACCGGGGGGCGTTGCACACAGCACGAGTCACACTCAGAGGCCAGCTCAGCTGTTTCCTCATGAACGAGCTGAAGGTACCTGCTGCGGGTTCACTCTGCAGGTCTGCCGGACTGCTGGAGGGGGTGATATCTTCATCAGCAGGACGTTGCTCCTGAATGCTATCACGATTCTAAGAGAGAGGAGGTGATGGGAGGAGAAGTTAGACACCTTGCATCCATCATTGTCAGAGGAAGGTGGATAAATACGCACAGGTCTCACTGAGGGTAGAGAGAAAGTCCTCCGTATGCTCGTCCCATTGTTCCGCTGATCAAAATGCAGTTTGCAGTAGAGTTTCCCTGTAAGATCAAAGTGAAGGTCAAGATGAGCCATTTCAGTTATTTTGTGCCATGTAGGTAATATGTGGCTACGCCATTTGGAGAAACATACCCTCTTCAGAGTGGAAAGCATGCGCTCCCTGTCGAAGAACAGAGCTGCAGGTCGAACAGCGGAAACACTCCCTGTGGAAGTAAAGCCCCTCGGTGCAGATCCTCTCCACCATATAAACACGCTTCTGACACGAGTGACATTTGTCACCCGACGGGGGAAATGCCTTTCGTACTGAGTCGCCCTGGGAAAACAGCAAAATCATATAAGTGAATTTCAGATCTGTCACTATAGCTGAGAGACTGAGACTGAGTCTCAGCTTCCTTTTCAATGATCCTGCCCTTATGTACTTACTTACTTGTGTGTACTCACTGGTTGTAAACACAAATACTTGATTATAATTACCTACCAGGAGTTGTTCCTTTATACTCTACTAGTGTAACTCTTGCTATAATATCTGGGTGTTAATGGAATCCAATTTACATATTTTTCTCTCTGGCCTGCAGCGCTCCTTTTCCATCTCCAGCAGTAATGTTTCTTTCCAAGCTACAGTGAAATACATAAATGGATTAATCCTGCGTTCCATTTGCTTCGGAGGTCGGAGTTGGGAGCAATGGCACTCCCGAGCTGAGTGCAATTCAGGAGAAAAGTCGGAAAAGGTAGCGTCAACACAAAACAGTGACTGTGCAGATGACCAGTTTTAGCTTTTCTGTTGTTTACGTTCCCTTATGCTAATTTGGATTGTAAAGTTGGGGCTGCAATGACTTTCTAAACTGGACTTCCAACTTCCGACTATAAATGGTGCACACCATATTAACACTACAGGCCAGGAGTAAAACACATAAATTGGATATTTTTGGGGGGTGAAATGGCTTTTTAAGTTGGAGACAGCTTTTTGGGGAAGGGTGGAGCAGAGAAACCCTCAGAGTGAAACCACAAGAGTACACACTTCTGTCCTCTGAGGACTGCCAGTAATTAAAAGCAAAGGGCAGAAACAGCAGTTTAAGCAAAGCTCTCATGCAAAGCACATGACAATAATAGAAATCTCAGGTTAAAGTACTTCTTTTTCACTATTGAAACAAAGAATAAACACACTAGAAAACTAATGAATGATGGAGAGCACTGCAAACATGCCACAACTGTGTCCTAAAACACGTGCAAATGAGGACACCGTGAGGGAGCACAGAGACACACAGGATAGTGTGGGATCACACACCAAGCTGGAGATATTCACCTTAAGTACATCAGAGCCGTTTCCTGAGAACAACCCGCTAAGGTGGACGGCTTTTTCCTTTATACTCTTTGCATGAAACTCTCTAACCTGTTGTGTCTGAGCTTTTTTCTGCAGGATGGCAAAAGAAAAGTCATCAGTTCATCCACCAACCCTTTTTGTGTGCGCAGGCAAAATTAGGCAGACTAATAAATGCTTAATAAGCACTGCGCACGTAAGTGATGACAGACCTTTCTATCGTCTTCTCAACGAGAAGCAGGATTCGACAGCTAAGTGTCTATTGTCAAGAGGAGAACAAAGACGTTGCTGTTTGAAAAGCCGCCCTATTATATTAATTTCACACCTGAGTTGATGTAATTACTCAAACTGTACGGGAACAGAAAACCGGGATAGTCACACAGTCCTGGCAGAGAAATGAGAGACTAGTATATGAGTTCAGCCAAAGTCAAGCACATGAATGAAAAGGACAATTACTCATTTTCAGATTGGATTAAAATAATGATGTAATTTATCTCAACATTAATAACACAGGCGTGGGTAAAATATCTGAAGCCAGCAGCTTAAAGGAACATTTTCACATAGCGGCTGACCTATATTTGAAAATACACATGTCCAATGCAGTCAGATTGGACATTAAACAGTCTCTAATCAGTCAGTTCCATAGTATAAAGTCTGTATGATGTCTGAACAAGAGGCGACACTTAAACTAATCAACACGTAAATAAGGAAAACGTCACACAGTTTCTGTGGCTGATTCTCTTGACATTAGTCAGAGTTTATGTGTTGAAATAGCATCATTGTTTTTACTATCTCAAAATCAGAGTGGCGTCAGTGGACCATTCATGTCAGTCTAGAGCTGGAGCCAGAAGGGGGTTAGCTTAGCATAACATAAACAGTGGAATGAGAAAGAAACATCTCGTGAATTCATATCCTGTTTATTTATTTATATCGCGCCAATTCACATCAGTCGCCTCGAGAATCTCACATTATTGGAGAAAATCCCAACAATCAAGCAACCCCTCTATGAGCAAGCACTTTGCAACAGTGGGAACAAAAACCTGGCTTTTAACAGGAAGAAACCTCCCACAGAACAGCTGTAAGTTCTAATATCTTCCTGACTCTTGCTAAAGAAATAAATCTGAGAGATTGTGTCTGTTAGCAGTCCAACAAAAAAACAAACTAAGTTACATGTTTCTACCCCTGCGCTCACTGTTTATGCTAAGCTAAGTTAGCGATCTTCTGACTCCAGTCATGGACAGATATGAGAGTGGTAATAATTTGATAGCTAGTTAGCAACAGTCTGTTAGCTCTAAAAAAAAATTATGGATTTCAAAACTTTTGTAAGGGATCATAAAAAAGACTAAATTAAAGGCGAAAAACTTCCAACAACGCTAAATATAGATAAGCTAAGTTAGCAAAGGAGAAAAGTGCTCCCAATTTAAAACTAAGCAACATCTACGAAAAAGGACACTTCACTCAGATTATAATAATTTACCAGTCTATTATTTCTTTCTGCCAGCACTTGAAATAGCTCAAAGTTATCTTCAATAAGCACATGCATTATTTTTCTTCCCGTACTTAAAGGAAAGTGCATTCAAAACTAAAATATTCCTTTGCACTTTAATTTCAACACTAAATTATTTGATACTGGATTGATATGTCACTGATACTTTTGTAATGCAGAATGGAGTCGGTGCAGGAAACCCATTTGCAGCTTGTGACTGCAGATTTGCGAATAATCAGTGTGTCTGTTTCAGTTTGTGCCAGGTCTGTAAGACTACTCTTGCAAATTTTTGTCAGGCTGGATAATAAAGGGGCTGACTTCACCATCAGACTGCATATTACACGAGCCTAAATGTATAATCAGAACATGATATATAATCAACATTCACTCCTTTTTGGGAAACGCAACAATCACAGTGATTTAGAAAGTGGACAGAATGAAAAAACAGACAGAAAACAGGAGTTAAAGAAATAAAAGAAGAGGCACTGTTCACCTCAGAGATGTGTTCGTCCACCTCCTTGAGACGATGGAGGACTCTTGTCATGAAATGGACTGCTGACTGGCAGGAGGGAGGAGAAACAGGGGGGTCTGCACCCTCCAGCTGAGGCTTCGTCTCAGCATGCGCTAGATCGACATGTCTGAGCTTCACTACAGAAAATGGATGTGAGGGCTGAAGCTGGGGCTGGGGTTTGGGCAGAGTCTTTGGAGGCAGGCGGACTAACTGTTGCGCTGCTTTTCTGATACTGACTTCAAACTGAAAGGGACAATGAACATGTGAGCTCTTATAACTCATCACTAAGCAAACAAACAACGAATCCTTTGTTTTTTTCTGCATCCACTCAGAGATCTGATAATGTAAAAAGCCATACGGGTGGTTTTCCATGTTTCAACCCATTAACTAAAAATAATCAGCCATTTTAAAGCACAGTACAAGTTTTCACATTGATTTCCTGCCCCCTTGGCAGACATTAGTCATGCTAGCACAGTATGAAAATCAGCCCGCATAGGTAATATATCAATATGGGCCTGTTTGCTTTATGTTTTCCCAGAGTTATGTAACCATCTCGTGGTAATGCATGTGTAAGAAGAACCTGTTTTTAAAGAAGATTTATTTAGGGGATGGTCAAGAATCGGAAAACCAGCCTGACATCTGAGACTGCAAGTCAGCAACCGAAGACTCAACGTAAATGAAAGAATTTATGACATTGCTGACTTTTGCTTTTTGCTGGTTTTCCAACAGCTCAGCTAATGAATGCAATGCTTTGACTTCAGCAGTGGCTGAATAGGACACAATGGTTTTTTATCTCGTCGGCTACGACTATTCGGAAAACATAACAAGCAGCCATCTTGGAATGTAAGTAAATGTATGTGAAATTCCAAAAAATGTTCAAGTGACTTTAAAATTTTAAGCTTTTCTATCAAAGAGTTCTTGTTTGTCCACAAACTGCTTCAGTCTGAGCCTGTTCAATCACTATCTGTAATGCAGGCGTGGATCATATATTCATATAATGTGTGATTCTGAATAAATAAATAAATATCAAATGTGAAAATTAAATAAAGCTTGAATTTAAAGCTAACTGCAAAGTAAGCATGGTTTACTTTATTTAAGTAACAAACAGATATTTAATTGTGTATTTTAAATTCTGAGATTTCAGTTTTGTGCCAGCTTGGCTGAGGGTGCGTGTGCAACATGTGATTGCAGTCAAGCATGAAGGCATTTAGCTGGTTTCTGGAGTACAATTAGGGACCGTGTCAGTCAGACCCAAAGAAAGCAAAACCACCAGTATGGCCTATTAAAGATCCCCCAAAAACCTCTATTTTAGAAGAATTCTGCTAGAGCGTTATACAATAGTGGCATCTGTTACCAAAATCCACTACATGAAGTACATATATTGGACGTGCTGTAATTTTATAGGTTTTAAACACTTTTTTCAGATGCATTTGGTTTGTCTAATCTGTGCAGTTCTGGACTACCTGTGTCACAGGAGAAGGTTTGGGTGGGACCGGAGGTCTGAGTTTAACAGGCAGACCGTCAGTGAGGTCGAGTGTATGGAGGAATGTGGACTCCTCCAAGTCTGACTGTGATTTTGCAGAGGTTTAGAGTTAGTAAAAAGAACAGAAACAGAAACATATGAGTAGATTAAATACCAGCAGCAAAATCAGACAAGAGAAGATTTTGAGGCACTAGCAAAAAGGAAAGTTTTGTCAGATTAAAACCACAAACCACTGTCTGAACTCGAGCTCATAACTGGGGAAATTTAAATTACATTTATGATCCATGAAATAAAAAGACAAATTCTGTGGCGATTTTACCATTTCTGACCTGTTGTTTAGATAAATGTAGTACATACAGTACTTAGTACTCAGGAAATAAAATAAAATCTACATACGATTGCGAGACATATTGGTGTATAGTTTCTACCTGTGTTTTGCGGATGGTGTAGTTCGGTTTATTTTCAAACTTGGCCAACAACTGCGTAGCCATAGAGCGCACTTTATTTTCCTTTGGATCCGGCCTGTCTCGTACTGTGGAGCCATTACTGGCCAAGTTAGTGGCCTAAAGAGAGACAGACAAAACTTACTGCATAAAAAAACCTGCAAAATGATCAACTATGCACTTGCAAATTATATGCTAACAAACCTCCTCCAAATAGCAGAACTTCCGCCTTCTTTTGTAAATGGGGTCTGTACCGTCTAGCTTCTTCTCTTCCTGAAAACAAAGAGCAAGGAAAAAAATCTGAATATGTGACAGTCATGATTAATCAATAACAAGTGGGAGTAAAGCAAACCGAAGGAACAAGCAGAAAAACTTGAACACTTCTGCGCAGAGTTACCTTTGGCACCCGTTTCCTGGTCAGTGCAAGATTGAGCACATTATTATTACTTTTGACTTCCTTCGACGGATAATCTTCATTGTTTTCATCCACTCCTCTGGAACCTGCAGAATAACACATGACTGCATTAACAGCTTCACATTTTTCCACCGTGAACAGCCAGTAATGTCACATTATTGTGAAATTCCCTTACAGATCACAGAATATGTAAGAGTGGTTTGGGAGAAAAGAGGAGAGCCACTGTTCATTTCCTTGAAATAGTGAAGCTGAAGTAAGAAGTTGGGGGTTAAATATTCAAAAAGAGTTAAGGCAGAAATTTTAAAAGCACTTCTGTTGAGACAGACAGCTGTATGCTGTTGAGAATCTCAGACTTGTGCAACCCCGCAGTGCTGGTGCAGATACACATTCCTCTCATACCATTACACTTGATTAACAGGATGGAACAACATGCGAATTTTTTCACAGAAAATCCAAAGAAATGTAAAACCTTCAACGCCGATGGAATTTGGTGGAAAAGATAAGGAACAAAAACAAAACACAGGGAGAAATATTACGAATACCAGGCTTCAGTGGCTATAACTAACAACACAGAATAATAGAGCAGGGCACCTGATGCAGGTAGAGGCGTTCCGCGGAAGAGCTCGTAGAACTTGGACAGGTAGTTGATCATCTTGGTTTTATCCAGCTCCTCCTCTTCACTCAGCTCCTTCGCAGATGTGAATGGACGAATCCCAAATTCCCGCTCACTGATGTCAAAGGCCAGCTGGAGGTTTGCAACGTGGTCCTCCTCATTTAATGAGTCAAAATCTCTGATGGAGGCAAAAACAGCCACACTGAGTATTAAATAGTATAAATATATAATGTGTGTTTATTGTAATTTAACACAAGTTGTCAGAGTTTTTTGACTGTTTTGCTTTTGTCTGGTACTGGTTTACATTTTCCCAAATCACTCCTCAACAAACACATAAAAACTTGTTTCTAAAATATGGGTATTACATTGACCTACAGTCAGTGGCCACTTCATTAGGTACACCTGTTTAACTGCTTGGTAATCGAGATAAGCAGCCAATCACGCGGCTAAATTTAGACACAGTCAAGAGGACCTGATGAAGTTCTAACTAGGAGTCATGATATGGACACAAGGTGATTTAAGTGACTTTAAATGTGGGCTGTTTGTTGGTACCAGACAGGCTGATCTGAGTAATTTAGAAACCATCTCTATGGTTTACAGAGAATGGCCTGAAAAGAGAAAATTTGTGATAATAACTTGTTACACTTTCTTTAACTTACACTAGAGGAAAATGGTCAGAATACTGATCTGAGCTAACAGAAGGCTAACAGTAACTCAAAATAAGCACTTGTCTTAAGAAAGGTATGCAGAAGAGCATCCCTGAATGCAGATGACCACAATAGGTGCTTACTCCTGTCATCTAAGAACAGGAAACTGAGGCTCCAACTCACATGGGCTCACCAAAATATTATTATATTATTTAAGATGTACTGCGGACATGTATGGTGTGTAAGTGACATTCATTAAGGGAACTGTACATTTCATTTGTACATGAAATGTACAGTGAGGTGACTGACAATGACTACATGTGCAAAGGAATGACGTCACACAGAAACACATTTTTATTTCCAACACAGCCAAAGAACCACTTTCCTCCAATGCAGGAGAAAATAGCAGCCAGTAACCTCTAATGGGGGGAACGGCATCTTTGTGTCGTCACCTAAGTGGACAGTGTGCAGACGACTTCAGAAGTAATGAAGTAATGTAAAGACAAGAGTGGTAACCTAGCAGCAGCGCACACAAACTCTGGCATTATTCGCTAAGTGCTCAGGCTCAATTTTTTCTGCCTTTCTCTTCTGTGAACCTGCTCTGTCTGCTGTCTGCTCTGCTGACAGTCATGCATATGGAAAAGAGGAAAGGGGAAAAATGCCAGTGGTTCCTGGAAACTTACAGGACCAGATGAAATTGTGGTGGCATGTGGCAAGGTATGAAGGCACTAATTAAGGGGTTAGAGGATAAAATTAGAGTTACTAAATCCATGCTGTGAAAAGCAGTCTGATCCGAAACGTGGCAAAGAATGAAAGTACGGCTTTTGTTCTTTGTTCTTGATTAGCTGTTTTTCTCCACAGCTCTGAATCGATAGAGAAAAGCTTGGGTTTTTTCAGAATTAAATACAAGTCAATAGTAATTCTGCTGGACACGCATTGCTATGGGTACTGGAGCAGCTAGTATTTATTTAATTTGGCTTGACATGTATGAAATTTACACAGCTGCATACGTCTGTGAGCACCCAGCTAGTTCGGGGACAGCTGTGCATGAAGTATTTTTACCCATCTATCAGCACAAGTTTTAAGGAGGTAGAGAGCAGATCAGATAAACACACATATAGATCAGTGCCTTTCATTGCATACCAAGCATATTTAGCACTCCATTATAAGATGTGAATTTCGTCACAACTAGCTGTTTTTGAAGAGCTCAGGGAGTTCACCTTCTCGGGAAAACAGATAACGCTCATGTGAATACATGCATGCTACGACTATGTTAACGCAACCGGTTTGGGATCAGTTTGTGGCTCTGCAGGTTGATATTATCTGACAGATGATACGTACATCAGCTGAGGCTTGAATCTGTGGATGAGGGCACAGAGGGCGATACCATTTTTCCAAGAAGACGTCAGGTCTGTGATTATCACATTCCTGTAGCCCTCCATCTGCTTCTGGCACCAAGTGAGAAGCCTCGCTGGTCTGACCTCTGAATCTGCCACAGAAGCACAAAAAAGACGATTTTTTTTTTTTAAATGATCAAATTCTTAAAATAAGCAGTCAAAAGAAGGCAGGCTGTGTTAGAAGAAAGTTTCGGTGGTTATGATGTCAGATATGATGTCACAACAACAAACCAACAAATTGTGTGCCGTTACATAAAGTGGTAAGAAGATGTTTAGAGTGGGTGCTGGGGTTTGTACACAAACCTGTAGAAACAAGTGCGTGCTTGCTCATAAGAGCGAATGACTGACTAAAGTGGCTTTACTCAAACACACAGAGTAGTTCGAGAATAATCAGACTAAACAGAATATAACAGAATTCTGGCACCAATGTTTACTTTTTGCCTCAAGTTTCAAAATTTTGTCATTGATTTTTTTTTTTTAATGTTTAAACGCAGGGTTGTTTTATGGACGTGACATTGAGTTTTGTTGATATTGGAGAGGGAGGTACGTGTGTTTGACTGTTTCTTTCACAGCTCGGCAGCTCTTCTTTCAAAGTTTCCTCTCTTCAATGAACCCACATGTAAAAACAAACCTCATATCGTGACTTATTCCCTAAACTGAAGTTAATTCTGGCGACTTACTACTTCTGTTAGAAGGGAAGGAACTGAATGGGGGAGATTTAGGCTACAATGATTGCATTAGGAGCCTTTGAAAGGAGAAGAAACCCTATTAGTTATAGTATTAGTGAATAACCGGAGATGACTCAGTGGCATTCAATTCCTTTAACCCTTACCTCGTCTGGAGAGATTGACAGGCCGTCGTATGGTAGCGGCACGCTCGAGAGAGCAGGGGTTAAGCTGTCCGCTAATGTACAAATGACGCACCTGAAACAGAAAGGCAAAGAAAAAGCTGTTGGAATTGAGATATTCGTATTAGTGTTTAAATGATCCATTGACGGATTTGCTGCCATCTCACCTGGTGAGGCCTGACGCAGGTAGAGTTGAGGTTGGGGTATCGAGTTGCTGGGTCTAGGGTGTACTGCTCAAAGTTTTTGGCAATGTTTTCAGGGGTTGTCTGTGGTAGTAGTCGGTAAATGCTCTCCCTGTACGAAGACAAGAGGCATTACTGCATCACTTTAATGCCAGTGTGTCAAACCTAAGGCCCGGGGACAAGAATCGGTCCCCTTCAAGAAGGCCAACTGGTCGGCTTTGGAAAATGTGAAGGAGGATATAAACTTTTAACTGTATTTTCATAAGTTTTATGGCTTTTCCTGCTGATAAAGACCTCCTGCATGACCAGTCATGCTACACCAAAGTAAATAAGTAATAGATAAACATTTAAATAACATATTTTTTTACTTGGTTCAAAAAAAATTAACAGAAATATTCCATTTTATAATTACAGGAAACACTACCCAATGAGCTAGCAGAGTTTTTTCTGTAATTTTTAAATAATAATGCATTTTTTTTTCTTACAATTAAAAAAAAAGGTATCATTATTATTAAGCCCAAAGCATTTCTTTATCATGTAGAAAAACTGAGATGTACTGCTAAAGTTGCACTTCTTATATTAAAATATTAAATTAATTGAATAAAATTAAATGTGTAGTTAAATTTCTTTACACTGAGAGAAAGAAGAGTTTCACTGGTCCGGCCCACTAAAGATCAAAGTGGGCTGTTCGTGGCCCACAACGTAAATGAGTTTGACATCCTGACTTATGTGAACAATGTGTTTGAGTAGCACTGATTTATAGGAGGCGCTCACTAATCCCCAACATAAAGTGTGGGTACCTCTCTGCCAGCACTTCGAGGACCGGCTGACCCTGCGCCCAGCTCTTTACCATCCAGGCAGTGTCGAAGGCAGCCAGGAAGCCTCTGGCGCAGCCTGTTCCCATTGGCCAGAAGGGCTACACAGCAACACACAACAAGTTTGCCAGTTATTGTTAGAGACATCGTTTAACATACTTCTTCTCTTGGTCATCGGGAAATATACAAAAAAAAGGAGACAAGCTTTTTGGATTCCAGGTTGAAGGGGAGGTCGTAGAAGTTGAAATAATGGAAAAATAAAGTCATGCTTAAGCAAACAGCAAACATGAAGCGTTAGGGGGTGATTATGTTTTCTGAGTGCAGATTTCCTTTTACAGAGAGACTGCTTACACAATAAAAAAATAAAAGCGATGGGAAACCAAAGAAATTAGAAAAATGTGGCTCAATTAGAGAAAAGTTTGGTTTTGTCTGGAATTTGGGATATGTCTTTAGTATTTCTGTTGTTGTTATATTTTACCCTGTCATGTCACATACCAAAGCACTGACTATCCAAGTTTGAATATCTTACACACTTTCCTAAAAAAGCTCAGGTTGCCCATGTCTCTAAATAGATTCCTAAAATGTCCCTGTGTGCTTCTGGACCACCACCATTGTCTCAGAGCACAAAATTCTGCTCCCTTAGTGATTCCAGACAACATCACCGTCAAGTTTGAGACAGAGCAAACTGTAAACGACCTCTTTCTACCCGGTCTTCTGCCCACTGCAATTGGATAGAGGAATTTGAATATCCATGCCATGAACGCCGGATTCTGCTACTTGCTGTCTTACCTCAAGCAGACTGTCGCCAACCAGTGCTACCAGCAACTGGTGTCCAAATCTCTCCCTGACCAGAGCAGCGTTCTCAGAGGCGTACATGTTAGTGAAGTCAAACATTGCTACATCTGGCTGCCCGCAATGGTTCATGGCAAAGTCCAGTGTGGGAAGTTGGTAGTTTGTGCCAAAGTCAGCAGCCTCTCGGGCGTAGCACAAAAGAGCTTCCTGGTTGACGTTTTCACCGCTCAGCAGCATCTCTGTGTCTGAGTAATCCTGTCGGACCGAAGCAGAACAACCAGAATGAATTTGTGTGCAAAAGCGAAACAAAAGCTCTTCGTTTATGAAAGAAATCAAAGGAAGAAAGTGAATAACGAGAAGAAAAAGTAAGTAAAACTGATGAGCACGGAATTTATAAATGATAAAGTCAAATCGTTCTGAATCGAAATCTCTGAAGCATCAAGTTCTGCCAACATCTGTCTGCATCTGTTAGCTGTTATGATTCTCCTGAATCCAGCGCTTAGGGCTTAACAAATTACAATACAATTAATTTAACACATGAACGACACAGTTTTAGAAATAAACAAAAGATTTGACGATTTCAAATTTATTGTATTTAGTTCATGATATTAATTCTTGGAATAAGAAACATGAACTGAAAATTGCCTGTAATATTCTTTATTTTTAAAATATAAGATAAATATTAATAATACTAAAAAAAACAGCCAGCATGAAATAAGATTACAGCAGATCTGTGGAGCTAGTGTATTTTGCTCACGTTGATGACGACTCCCTTGTCCAGCAGGCTTTGTTTCTTGGCAGTCATGACAAAGTAATGTGTGTTGTCCTTGTAGTACACAATGTTCTCCAGATCAATACCTGTGACAAATGACAAGTTTGCATTACGGCTACAATTCATAAAAATCCCCAACAAGCTTTTTCCGCCGAGATGAAAGCTTGAACTCGCTCTTGTATGCTGAAAGGGGTTAAAATAGATGGTTTCTTCACACACCAGTGTCTCTTTCTGATGAACAGACTTCTTATTTTTTATTGCTGGAGGCTCAGAATGATCACGGTGAAAATAATGAAAACAGTCGCTGCACAACATTCTTGATATTTCTTCAGGTATTGAGAACACTGTGCAAAATATCCCTGAAACTTTTAGAAAATTTGAAGATTTTAGATCTGATTTTTGCTGCATTTGGTCTGTAGTGAGTTAGTGGTCTCACTGAGAAGTTTAATCTAAACAGCTTGGTTTTCATCTAACAGATAATTGTGGCTGATCCTATTGGATCCATTATTATGTGTGATATTTAAGACTCATCCACTGTTGAAAAAATTTGAAATGCAAAAATTGGATGATGTAACTTGCATTTTCTTTAATTGCATGTGTTTCATCAAATATTTAACATGCTTTTGAAATGTGAAACTGTAGCAGTTTGACAACCACCGTTCTCCTGCCAAATCCAGAATCGTCCATCTGATTACCAGACAGAGAAGTGTGATTTGCAGCTCCAGAGAACACGTCTCCACTGCTGTCCAGTGGCAGCAGGCTTTACACCACTGTAACCGCCACTCTGCATTGTGCTTGGTAACGTAAGGCTTGGATGCAGCTGCTCAGCTATGAAAACCCATTCCATGAAGCTCTGTAGGCACTGTTCTAGAGGTTATCTGAAGCCCACATGAAGTTTGTAGGTCTGCAGAAAGTTGGTAACCTCTGTTGACCCTACTCTGTGAGTTTATAACTGAGTTGCTGTCGTTCTCAATCACTTCCACTTTGTTACAATACCACTAACAGTTGACTTTGGCATATTTAGTAATGAATTCCTTACTAAATTCACTGAATTCACTGAGCTGCAGGTCTAGGTGCTTGATTTTATCCACCTGTGACCATGTAAGTCACAGGTGGACTTCCATGGTCCACCTGTGGACCATGGAAGTAGCTGAATTCAATGATGTGGATGATTTGGATGGGTGAATGAATACTATAACAACACCCAGTTTGTAATCTTACTATAATACACTAAATCTCTTTCTGTCTGTTTGCTTGCCCACAGACTCCGCCTACACTATCAGGAGTTGAGCAACCAAAATTGGCACACAGGTACATCTTAGGTGCCTGAGGGCTTTTCTCTATGTCACATATCATGATGTCATCATGTTGCCTAGCAACCACCTACCAACAAAATGGCTCATTTGTTGTGTTAATGCACCTATAACACCTTGTGAAAGCATAACATTGTTTTTATTTCACAATCATAACATCACAAAATCAACACAAAAATTTCAATATGGATGATATGACATCATTACGTTACCCACCAAGGGGATAAAAATCATAGACCAAACAACACTGAAGCATTGGTGATACTGGACTCAAGACAATTCAGCATCAGATACTGACTAACTAGACATTTATTCAAATTTAAGCCTCTGAAATTGCCAGGTTTAATGAGTCTGATTGCACTCCCTTCCCACCTGTCTCTTCTTTGAGGTCAAGAAAGAACTTCTGGTTGAAGATGAAAGCCACTCCACTGATCTCCTCTACTTTGGCCTCTGCGGTGGTGTTCCTGTTGATGAAGTTGGCTGTGATGGCGATTGCCAGTTTACCCCTGAACTCCTTCCTTTTGAAACCTGGGAGAATGGAAAAAATAAAGACGGAAGAGAGAAAGAAATGGGGATGTTAATCTTCACAAGCAAACAAAGGCCTATCAGCCTTTCCAGAGGAAATCTAGCAGTAAACCACAACTGCAAGGAAGTCATTTTAGGATAAGAGGCAGCTTGCCAAGGTGATTCTTTTTAGCGACAAGGAAACAAAAAGCTATGTGTTGTAAAAAGCACGAAGAAGTAAACTGTCAAACGTATCATCAAATTTGAATTCCTTCCTTTAATTAGCCTTCAGAACCAAAAGTATGTGACATTCTTTCATTTTATTAACAATGTATTCAAGGTGTAAGAATTCAAGTTCAAAAATAGTTTTAAAAGTATCTTTGAGGAATCTAATTAAATCTTTTAAATACAAAAGTAGCAGAATAGCTCTGCTGATGACTGCCAATGTCAGATCTTTTGAACAGAAATGGACACAGGAAACAAAAAAAACAAAAAAAATCATGCATTCTTCAGTCCCATAACCAAAATAACTCGAATTAAGGTTCAACATTTTACTGGCAAATCAAACTATTTTCTTTTCCAACCAGTAAATGAAGGACTCCCAAAAAATGTCACTAATTTTTTACAACTATGAGTGTGTGAAGGTTACGGGGGGGAGAATCAAGTGGTTCCATATAACAAAGTGATGTGTGCAATAGTGACGGTACAGAAGTGATGCTCTGAGCATGTGCTGCAGCCTCTCCGCACTGTCACTGTTAAATGTCATCCGTCACTTCACTGCTCGTTTCCAAAACCAGCAACAACAAACAGAGAGCATTTTGCTCTATGTTACCGTAGCTAAGACACAAAAGCAGGCTCACTGCAGGGAAAAATCATTTCCCCCAGGAGTCTTCATAATTGGGGAATGAGCTAAACGTTTTGTTCTGCCCCACAATGCCCTTTTTAGGCATAAGCATTTGTTGCGAATTGGTCGTTAGATGACAGCATTTTTAAAAGAGAGGAGACGGAGGGAGATGGGATGATGGAACCGATCCAGGAGGAAAGCATCAGCTGCTGCGCTGAGCCCCAGCTCTGCTCTATTTATGTACAGAGCTTTGGCTGTTTTGTGTGCAGCCGGTCCCACTGGGAAAGATCAATGGCTCCGTGCAAGTGCAAGTTTGCAAAAGGTGGGTTTCATTTAGCATTGTAATAACGTGCCTCAAGTTTATTTAAAGTGAGAGCCCAGAAAAAGTCTGGAGGAATGTAAGGGCTGTAAAGTGCACAATAGGTCTGCTATTAAACTATTTTTGAGCAATTTCTTAGTCACAACAGGTTCATCAGGTCTAAAAGTACAGTACATCCTTGAGGCATCTTTACTCTTCATCACTTTTGTTTGCCATCTTCTCACCTTCCAGGGTATTTCTGCGTCCGTCAGCCCCCACCACCACATCAAACTCAAAGTTAGCCACGGGGTGATCAGCAGGTTGGATTGCAGCCCTCCACCCAACCCCTGAAAGACATAATATAAATCCTAGGACAATAGCCTTTCATTCCTATTTGAATATTCCACCACAGAACAATAACACATGCCATGGGGAATGTTACATGATAAGAACACCTTTTCTTCCTGGATCACTCCGCCGCCTGCCGTGCATGTGCAACTCTAAAGTCATCAGCATAGAGTGAATGGGATGGAGTACGTACGCTTTAGCACTGTTGCTCTAAGTCTGTTCTCTCTTTGACAGCAACAAAAGGACAAATAGAGCTTTATGATGAACAGGAAAGTAAGAGACTCAAAGCATAAGGTCCACTGCATCTGGCCTGCAGACCATCAGCATATTTAAAGTCTGAAGTACTCTTTCAACTTTATTATGGCCCATTTTAAGCATGCAAGTGGGAGCTGCAGAAGTGTGAGACCAGCACAGGAACAGCTTGGCAGGTTGTGCAATATCATCATGTGGAAAATGCATTCCATGATGTCAAGGGCACGGCTAAGTCCGTCGCAGCAGAGCACGGAACACAAGTTTGTGTCTAAATTTAGGCCAGCCTCTTCTTGTTATCACTGTATTGATATTACAGCTGGAGGAACAGCACAATAGCATGTTTGCTATTTTCTTCTTCAGAGCTTATAGGGAAATGCAGGATGTGAGGGTCAAGTAGTCATTTACAAAGCAGTGGTCGCGCTCAGTTAATGCCATTAAATTGGAAAACAGAGGAAAGTGATACTTTTATTCCCACTGCTTTTTAATACATGAAGTCCTCCTGTATCAGATATGCATTTGAGCAAAATAACCGTTGCTGACCTCATCCAAATATGATAGCAAAGTACTTCAATGCCAATGTTTATCTCGTGTTTACCGGTGGCTGTCAAGGAAATTAAATACTGCAGGATGAAAAGTCTCTCGCTGTCTAACCAGCCTTGAATATGAGCCGAAGCTGCAGAGCAGGAGGATTACTACAAATCCTCCAGGAAGCTCCACAGTATAGATCTCTAAAGAAACGTCTTCATTGAGCTTAACACATTGTTAAAAATCTCAACTTCATCTTATTAAAACACCAAGCTGTACAATTTCAGCCTTTTAAATCTCCCCAGATCTTGCGGCTAATAAACAAACTGTCAGCGAGTGAAGACAAACTCGCTGTTAATCTGTTGTTTGGACATGAAACCGACCTTCATTTTCCTGAGGTTCCAACAGGTTGACAAACTCCACATTGATGTGAAACTCCACGGCAACAATCAGGGCAACCTTCAGCAGGATCAACTGCAGCTGCTGAATGCCTGCAAGACAGATTCAGATTAATGTTTGGACACAGATGTAAGCCTGCCAGTTTTTTGTTTTTACACCATCTTGAGAGGAAACAGCTCATTGTTTAAAATTTTGAAAGCTTTATACAAAAGCAACGTTGAGATCAGTGGATTGCTTCTTTTGTACAAATGAGTTTTACACAAATGATTAAAATTAGAGATGCACCGACTGACTGACCAGCGACCAGTATTGTCAGATTTCTCACTGGCCACCAGCCAATCAGCCTCACGTGTCCCTTTTATGCACCCGCAACACACATGCAGTGGTGAGGAAAACACTCAGAGCCACACACTAACATGTTGTCAGCATGGAAGCTCTTTATGAGTAAAAGCACAAAACTCCCCAAAGTAAACTGCGAGGTGACCACAGACTCTTACAGACTCTTGAATCACCCTCACCCGGCTGAACACGGACATTTTAAAAAAGAGAACAAAGGCAAAGCTCAGAGCGAGCCACAAGCGAGCAACCTCGGTATGAACAAAGAACCAAAGCAGTTATGAGGAAAATTTATGAAGACAAGTGAAACTAGAAACTAATATAATTACCTGACATTAGTTTTATTATATAAATCTGCTGCACCTGCTTTTATTCGGTAAGGTAAAATATATTAGCTAAAAATGGGTGTACAGCAACTAATTTTCAGTTAATTATCCGTATATAAAAAAAATGAAGTGAACTGAACTAAATTGAGTTGAAAACTGGTAAAAACCTGTACCCTGAGGCACAAAAGGTTATTTTTTGTCATTTTTTTCCCCCAAATACTGCAGTTTCTATGCTTATCTTTCTAGAAAATGAACAGACTGTTACTGCTGATTTCAGTACAACTGAATGAGCTGAATCAAAACATTTAGTGTCCAGTGGACAGAAAAGGTAAAAAAGATGAGCCCACAATGACACACATTTAAAAACTCAGGTTCTGTCTGTCCAACAGTCCAACAGGTCTTTTTTGTCACTTTGTTTTTGTTTGTTTTGCCAAAACTATCAGAGATGCAGGCTTTTAAACTGAGCTCAGGTAACAACCCAGATGGTTCCTCTCCTTTTTTGGTCCAAAGCATACAATTTCCATGTTTTCCAAAAAGAATTTTAAATGTTGATTCATCTGACAACAGATCAGTTTTCCAAGTTTTTTAGTCCTTAAATGAGCTTTGGCTCAGAGAAGCCTGTCTGGATCATGTTCACACGGCTCCTTCTTTGCATGATTTCTGGAAGTGTTCCTGAACCCATGCAGAATCCTGCCTGTTTTTAATGCAGTGCCACCTGAGGACCTGAAGATCACAGGCATCCAGTACCCTTGTGCACAGAAATTTAATGTATGTACAGCACCTTAATGTCAAAATTTTTGCAGCATAAAGCACATTAAGGACCGGATTCCCCCCCCGCCCCCGCACGTGTCCTTATGTTGTAAGGTGTGAAGATTCATGTGCTTTTGTGCTGAGGTGTTTTTTTCTGTTCTTGAAGTGCTTTTTTCCCCTCTTCTCCCCTCATGTATTGTGTATTTCATTGTTTTTCTTACCATCCCACCTCTCTCTGACCTGTCTTCCCAATGTGATGGTTGTGCAATGTGTGAATGGTCAGAAGGGGTCCCATTTCACTGCAGGTAACATGTACGTGTAACATTGCAAGTGACAATTAAAGACATAATCAATAAATCAATCAACCAACCAAGTCTTAAATAGCACATGAATCAAATGAGATCACTATTTTAAGATCCATGAATACGTTGTAGATTAAAGGAGAGGACTAAAGGGTGCTTGGAGTTAATAATTTGTGACAACAGATCAAAGAAAAGCAAAGGCCAGTTTAGTTTCAGATACTCACTGATGTGGTCGATGGCTCCGGCACAGAATTTTCCGTAGAATTTTTTGGCCCCGAGTCCCCGCAGGTCATGAATGGTATAGGGCCAAAGATGGAGCACGTTGTTCCTGGAAAAAGAGTCCCTCTTTTCAATCACCACCACTTTAGCACCCAGTAGGGCAAGTTCAATGGCAGTCCGCAGGCCACAGGGACCTCCTCCAATGATGAGGCACTAAATAAGAGGGAATGACAAATTGACCTCATTAGCAACACAAGGAACTGAACAAAAATCTCAGTCTTTGTACAATATTAATAGCAGAAGGCTGAGAGTTTTCCTGCAGAGTCCCAGATGAAAAATAGTTCACAGCCAACTTGTTTATAACATGCCAAGGAGCATTATGACATCTGCATAGATCACGATAGAGAGTACCATTTCACTGCACCACTGGATCATTTAGAGGCTGAGTGTCTTACTTAAAGACCCTTAAGACTGGCATTGACTCAGAGAATTATTGTGTGTTAGGATAACTTCCCCAGACCACCCGGTGTGCGTGAGGATTGTTAATAAAACACATTAAACGTGAGAGAGACAGATTAAGGGTGCCCGAAGTGGTGCATTTGTCAGGAACTTCCCAAAAATGGATATTTGCGAACAACTTCCACCCACCTAAACCAACCTTTGCATATCTATCTCGTTATTCACGCACCAGCCTCACCCAAAAATGCATGAAGTCAGTTCACTGAGGTTACTGCGTCTGTCTGAGAATGTGCGGTTCAAACATGACATCATTCCTTGAGTGATAGATGAAAGAAGTGACGCATGTGTGCTGGCAAACTCTCCTTTCCTTATGAGCACATTAAGAGGCTTTACAGAGAACTGTGCAGAGAGAAGATGTGTCTCAATTCTTTTGAGATTTAATCCAGAGGCAAGCTCCGACTCCTGCTGGGTGCAACAAGGTGGACTGTCTCCTGTCTCAATAGCCTCACCACATTTTAAATGCTAAAAATATCTTTTCTTTCACTTTTCTTGGAAGGTTTGCCACTTATCCAACACAAAGATCTACAGCAGCTCACTCCCTGCCATCCTGAGTCTCCAATAACTACACAACCAGAAAGAGTGAGGAGGGTTAATATGTATCAGCTCTGTGAGACAATCCGACATCATGACCTAATCGACTTCTTTCCCTGCACCAAAAACAAGCAGCTGGGTTTTCAACACTCAGCATTGTCTCTCGCACTGAGCAGCTGAGCACCAGGTGTGATGAAAAACACAATGTTGAACCATGAGTTGCCCGAGGTTATAAAAATGAGGTATTCTCAGGTGTGAAGCACAAACAGGTGGTGGAAGCATTGCCTGGACAAGCCTTTCTACTGACAAGGTTTGTTTTCCTCAACAAAGAGGAAGTTAAGCGAACCAGCTATTTTCACAGCCAGACCGAGATAGAGGATGCTAAAAACAAAACAAAACATGAAAACATGATGTCGCAGCAGAGCAGCACTAAATCAGTTTATTCAGATGTATCGTCACAGTGTGTGCAATTTTCCTAAACTCACATCACCGCTTTGATCTCTCCAGCAATAATTAGCAAAGATGTGCCCTTTGTTTGACCACTTTTCCATTCGCTCATATATTTTTCCAGATATGAGGTTTTTCCTGAGGGCCAGCTCCACATCTGCCGAGTCAGGACAAACGCTTCCTTTCAGCTTCCCACCTGTGACCTCATTCTCATCCCAGCCCTGACATCTGTCTCCCGCCTTATCACCGAGCCCAGTTGGTCTGGTGATAAACTCACAGTTTGGTGTGAACGCACAGCATAGCCAAGAGGCCTCTGCTCTGTCATCGGGAGAGAATCAGGAGGTTATTTATTCATCTTCACATTATATTGTCAACTCATTTTTATAGGATCAAAACAGTAGAAAATAGCAATCACAGAGCAAAAGTTAGTGTTTTGATTTTGCTTTTTTCCCCCCCAAAACTCAGACCTCTAAACAATTCACGTCATCATCATATTTAACCTCCAGAGACTTGAACTTTCATTTGGTATTTTTTTCACTTAAATATGTGATTGTTTGGAACTGATAAGTAAAAACTAAGAATTTCTTTTATACACAAAGTATTATGTCCTCATATGGGGACAAAAGGCTTATTTTACAGCATAACACAATAAAGTCACAATTGTTTACAAAGCCTCAAACACTCTATTGAGCAGTACAAAAGATGAGGTGCCAAAAAGGCTAAATGTAATCTTGATATATGAGGACACAGGACTCAGGAGGTTAAGGAAACAGAGCAAACATTTACATTTCTAAGATAAAGCAACTTCCAGCTGCTCCATCACTCACAGTGGATCACCACAACAGATAGTGACAAATGTTTGACTTGACAGATTTTTTTTTCTTTTTTTTAATGCAACCCCAAAGGGATCTGTGTCTCCTGTGGATCTTTCACTCCTTAGGCAAATCTGTAACCCACTACACTACGGAGCCACCAGCATTTTGACACTTCTGCATCATCAGTGCAAGTTCTTTTCCCCAAACCCCTGAAAAATTGCACAATACATTTTAACTAATAATTCTTGAGCTATAAGTTGCAAAAAAAAAGCCAAATATATAAAAAAAATTATAGAAACGAAAACTCAAAAATAAAACTGATTTTTTTTTTTTATTTGTCAGAAGTTAAAACAGAAAAAAAAAACATAATTTTTTGGCAATTATCTCATAGTTTAGGTTTTATAGGGTTAAAACCAGCCACACAATTTTTGCATATTGAAATGAATGACCTCTTAAGGTAAACCCACACGAACAAGCCCTGAACCGTTACGCTGGATTACCGCTCCTACTGGTAAGGCTGTTTGGTCAGAGCACAACATGCCAAAAGATTTACAGTTGCTCCTTTTATTAGGGGAAAAGCAGATTAATGAAAGTCACCTGAAGATAATACAGGCACCCGTTGGAGTTTTGGACCTCTAGCAGCATTTTATATTTTGTGACTTTTTAGTGTCACAGTCACAGAGGAATTTTGTATTGCTGTTGTCCATCTGACCATCCCTTTATTGGGAGCATGATTTCTCACGAACAAGCTTGAAGGTTTTTGTTGTTTTTTTTTAAAAAATGTGGCACAAACATTTGGACTCGAGCATTAACTAATTTGATTTTGTTGGTCAAAATTTATGGTGAATTTGACCTCTCAAAGTGCAATAATTTCCATGCTCATGACAAAATACCACACTAATGCAGGTAATAACATAAAAAAAAGGAAGCATAGAGGGAGATGATTACAAAGCGCAATTTGACTGTTTGAAGCAGACATACGAAAGCGAGGCGGTGACTCTGGTTTTGTTTATTTTCCTGCGTGCGCTCACAGACAATGCAAAACTCATGTAAAAGAAGAAAAAGAAACATGTAAAAGTTTCCAGGTGATTTCTCTGATGTGCAGGTGATGCTAATGCGCCGGCAGAGTCAGGGGAAAAGAAGGTCATGTATACGCACAATGCAGTTAGGAATGTAAAACTGAAGAAAAGCTACAAGAAAAACTCCTAAATGTGTTAAAAATCAGGTGTAATAACCTGATGCAATAAAATACTCTGCGAATGCCTCGTCTACATTATAAAAAAAAGATCTGTGAGGCGCACTGAAAATGTCTTTGTCTATATTAGGATGTCAAACTTGAGGCCCGGGGGCCCGAATTGGCCTGCCGAAGACTACAATCTGGCCCACTGGACAGCATTGGAAGATGTGAAGAAGGGCATGAATTTCGGACTTTTGACAGTACTTTCATAAGTTTTACAGCTTCTCCTGCTGATAACAACCTCCTGCACAGCCAAAGTAGTTAACTAACAGATAAACAATTACATGACTGAAAAGTTCCTGTTTTTTTCACTATCAACTATAGCTTTGGTCTATATATATATATATATATATATATATATATATATATATATATATATATATATATATATATATATATATATATATATATATATATATATATATCTCAACAAAAACTTTCTGCTTTATAATTACAGGAAATTCTGGGCGATGAGCTACCAGAACTTCTTACATTTCAAGTCAGGCTGACAGATTTCATTTACCACAGCTGGATTTCTTTAGCATGTAGATAAACTGAGTCATAATGTTGAAACTGCACTTCTTTTTCTTATATTGAGATATCACAGAGATTAAATGTGTACTTCTTGACAATGACAGAAAGGGGAGTTTCACTGATCTGGCCCACTTAAGATCACAGTGAGCCGTATGCAGCACACAATGTAAAATGACTTTGACATCACTCATCTTTATTATGAAAAGATTCATTCTGTTGTAGGCAGTAAAACTTCACGAAAAAGACACAAGCTACAGCCACATGTCACCTCAGCCAGCTGTGTCCGGTAATAAAACCCAGATGACATTACATCCTTTAAAAGAAAGTTACTGCTACAGCAGCAATAAGAAGACGAAGAGGTGCTGAGTGATATCACATCTGTCAGCGTTAAAGAGCTGAGCTGTCATAAAAATGACTCGTTACCTCGCGGTTCTCAGAGGAGACGCTTTTAATCACGTAACGGCAGACCGCCTGGCCCGTGAGTAATTAAAACAATGTGCACATGTACCCGGCTCATTAAATCTCTGGCTTTTGCACAATCACAAATTCACAAATCCAAATTCACTACGCACCACTCACTGGCTAAGCGTCTAAATTTTATAACACAACTCTGTGGATTGTCAGAATTAACAGTTTTGGCTCAGAAGTTTAAGGGTCACGCTTTCTTCAAAAAATATTTTTTCCTTCTTATTACCTGTTTGGGCGCCGGTTTAAATCAGGCAGAACGAGTAAAACTGGGCTCACATTTTAAAAACACATTTTCAATAACAACCCGGGCTTGGCTCCAACCCTTTGGGACGAGCCCAATTTTAGTAACGCTGGGGCCAAATAATCACACTTGCTGACTGATGCTGTCTGCTTTTCTGGGCAATAAAAAAAAGCTCTCTCTCAATCTGAGCCCTGCTGATGGCTGCAAGGTAATCACACTCCTCCGGGTTTTTCTACTTTCCGTCATCACCTTTACTGCCCCCACGCCCGCATACACAGGATACTGTACACACACCCTTTTTTATGGCTCTTTTGTCCCTTTTGCAAGTTGTTTTTTCATCATGCAGTTTAAGACTACCCCCTGAATAGCGCTCTTATTGCACGTTTAATCTGCTGTCTGAATAGGACTGAATCTTTACATGACGGTCAAAAAAAGCAACACACAGCTGTCTTCTTGGTTTGTTCCTTGTCTTTAATAGTAATAAAATGCAAATGCATGCAATGTATATTTTTTTCTGCTGGCTGATCTGTCTTTGTGAAAATTTCAGGATGTATTTATTCCAGTTTTGTCATATAACACCTGTCTGCAGCAGAAAGCATTTCCTGCCCCGTCTGTTGAGAGCTGTTAAAGGAGTGAAGGAGTAAGTGTCTGGGCAAGTAGAGGTTAAAATAAAGACTACTTGAGCTATGGCACTCTGTAGAGCACTTTAGCAGGGTCTCAGTGAGACTGCCCCTGAACTGAGGTAAAATTAAAAAGGAGTCATGTGAGATGAAGCCATAAAGATACTTCCTAAATCATAAAACATCAACTTTAATGATGCATGAACCAAGTTTTGTGATCATTTTTAGACTTTCAGGCCAATCAACACATTGTTAGCTTTCTGCGCATACCGAGAATAAACTGAGAGATACATGCTTGAGATAGAAACCCCATCAGACTAAACATTTTCCCAGCTTTACTGTTTTTAACCAGCTTTATTTCGGCCACTAAACTCAAGAGCGAAGCTTAGAGTCAAAATATGAAAGCTGGCTACTGAAAGGTTTTGTCAAGCAAATAAAAACGGTGTGAAAAAGATGACGTCTATCGCTGTTTCTTCTATAAAAAACCCCAACAAAACAGCTGCTGTCATGCAGTAGACTCTACAGTCTGGGGTAAAGGATCCTTGAAACCACTAACAAGGAGACTTTTTAAAAATAGCAACATGGCCGCAGAAACAACACATCAACAGAACTGTCCTAAACCAGATTAGAAATGCCTCTTGTCCTTCTGAAGCTAGAGAATACATTGTTTTTAACTGATTTTTTTCTGGTTTTAGAGAGATGTGATAGAGACAAGAACAGGAAATTTGGGGGAAAAGACCAGGGGAATGAACTGCAGCATAGGTGGGGCCCTCTGGGAGTGTTATGAACACTAATCGCTCAGCCATCAGGTCACTCCAGGAAATAATCAAAGAATTTATGGGGCTGTGGAGAGTAGTTGATAAATATAAACAGAATATATCATGTCAACACCTCATATGACATTTTTGCAGTGTGTAGAGTAGATGCACAAAGATGTAATCAAACCAACCTTAGTGCCTGCACAGGCTTGGCCTTTTCTGTACTCCTTATGGGACATCCTCTTGTCGAGCTTACTCCAAAGCGCTTTTGCTTTCCAGGAAGTAACCTTCGCCTTCAGACTGTTGTAGAAGGTGCTGTGCTCTGCGGGGTCGAGGTTCTGGCATCTGCAGAGGACGTTAAAGGCCTGAAGGGCTCCTTTGCAGGTCGAGGCCTGGATGAAGTTCTCAAACAGCTTCCCTACATTGTCCCTCTCCTCCTCTGTCTCTCCCATCTTCCCAGCTGCAGTAGATGGTCTGGTGTACTGAGGCGCCTGCTTAGTTCAGCGGTCTCTGCCAGATGTGGCTACACCCTCAGCTTGGCCCGCACCATCATGCCCCGTCTGAGGAGGCAAGACACATAAGAGCCTGACGTCATCTTATGGCAAAGAGTCTCTCATAGGTTGCTTTAGGCAAATCACGTTTTTCCATATTCTGTTATTAGAATGACTAAACTAAGCATTTTCCTTATGTTACATCGAGCTCTTTAAAGGGTTTGTAAACTAAAACGCTGAAGTATTTTAAGGTAGGTTGACAACACAGCTGGATTCTATCTACTGCATGACTCCGGCTTACCATAACGAATTGCTTTAAATTACAGGACAGTCAGTACCACTCCACACTAAGTCAACAGGCATTTTGAAACACAGTAAGCTTACACCCACATCAACAAGATAAAATTTCAAGCACATAGGAGGATTTGAGACAAACACTAGAGAGAAAACCGAGCACAGAAGTAGAATGAGCCAGTCTGTCAACATCGGGCAGCTGTTGGAGCATATTTACTACTCGTGCTTTATAGAGGCATAACCATGGGAGCCTGTAAATTGAGGTCTTTGTGGTTTTGTGTAGTACGTCCTGGTACAACAAAGAGTCAAACTTTTCAGCAGCTTCAAGTGTGTTTGACAGATTTGCGATGAAGAAAAGTTTCAATTCTACACAAGAACATTGACAAGAAAATAATGTAACATTGTAGATATTTGAGCGTTATCTAAAACTGTAGCATGTTTTTGACTGGGATTCATTTTGATACAAGAATAAAGAAAATATTTCCATCATAGCCAGTTTTAAATTGAGTAACTAGCATTTATATATCAAACACCAATGAAGCCCATCATGGGCTCCATTCCCTAAAATAATAACACAATAAAGTGAAGGTGCAGCGTTTTGTTAAAACATGTCAACATAAATGTAGCATATCAGGTGAAAAACAGAGATTAAATAGTTGTAACAATCTGGAAAATCAATATTTGACTATCTTTAGATGGCTGCCCTTCCCTAAGACTGGTTATGCCAGAGTCTTCTTCCTTGTTACTCATGGTTGTTGGGGGCTCATGATTGTTGGGGGCTTCTCTGCAGTATTGTAGGGTCTAAACCTTACATTATAAAGCACCTTGAGCCAACTGTTGTTGCGATTTGGCATTATATAAATAAAACTGAACTGAACTGTCTTAGGCAAGCCATCTTGTAATTTCTTTAGTAGTAGACTTCAGGAATAGTTCTCCTGGCTTCTTGAAGGACATCCAAGGCTCTTCTTTGGGTGTTAGCTGCTTTTTTTTTTTTTTTGTTCTTTGTCTAATGATCCCACACTGCTTCAGTAATGTTGGGGTCTGGGTTGTGGGGAGGCCAATCCATGACTGATAGTGTTCCATTGTGTGTTTTTCTATTTGGGTTTGCTTTTACTGTATTGGCACTGTTTTTGGGATCCACCTTTGCCAATCAGTTACTTTCCCGATGTTACTGCATGGTGGATCAACATCTGATGTTGTGTTCGTAATTCCATCAATTTTGACAAGATTCCCAGTACCACTGGCTGAAATCCAGCCACAAACATGACAGAGCATCCATCAGGTGTTACAGATGGCTGTGAACACTCACTGTTGGACCTCTTGCCTGACCTCCCATCTGATCAGACTTTTTCCCTATTTCTTTAGGGCATGACTTTCAAATACAGTTCATCTGCTGTAGATAGTTTTTAGGCCTGTCACTTCTTCTTGTATCCTCCATTTTTCCGGTTTAATCGAAAACTATGAAAGTCCTTCAGTAATCCTGGAGAACTATTGTTCAAAGCTCCTTAAAAAATAGTAAAACAAAGTCTGGTTCCTTGAAAACAAATTATAGAGAAATGAGGGGCGGCTCAAGACTTTTGCACAACACTTTATTTATCTTGTGGTATTTTTCACTCCACTAAAAAAAACAGACAGTGTTTTTGGAAGGAAGAAAGAGGTCCTTGAAATTCACTGTAAGGAAACATTAGACTAACATAGGCTGATAGATGTGATTAGGTATGCACGCTTAACAGCCCACTTTGTACTAGATATTTGTATTCATTATGCGCCTGCGTGTGAAAGTAATTGTTACTAACACATGCTCATGTCATCACAGAGCTGAACTGACAGAATCAAAAAAAACTTCACTTCTCTCTTTCTCCCAAACAACCATCAAGCATTTTGAAAACCACGCCAGAAAAGTCTGTGCCAGGGGCTCAACATCAAAGCGAAATTTGAAAAATGTCTGCATTAAGCATGTGTGGGCTTACTTGGGTGGAGACCACAGCTTCCGTGAGTTTTGGGCGAAGTCTGCCTTTGGTATTTTAATGTCTAATGGAGGGACATAGGCATGGTTTGAAAAGAGGTCAGTCTACAAGTGCAAGACTTGGCCAGAGCTCCACAATAATACAGTCTTACTATCAAATCCACCGGCCCACGTGCCTACATGAGCGCGACTGTCGTAGGGAGCTTAAGTCAGAAACGAAATTAAAAGAATAAATAAAAAACAACAACAATAACAAGCAAGCAGTGAAATTTACTCACATTCAACGACCATTGAATCCTGGGTCAGGACAGTTTTGATTGTGTTTTGAATGTGGTGAGATTTTGAATGTTGCTACCAGAGCAACAACAGTGTCCCCAGGCTAAAATTAACATATTCATTTGCAAAAGATCCTGTTTGGCCCTGTGTTTGCATCCTGTTTTGCTGCTCCTGTCGGTGTTGTTTTACACTTTAGAAACCGGCTGGGAAAGGGAACATTATCAAACCAATTGAAAAGAAGCATACCATTGTGTGTGCTTCAAACAGCTCCTGTCCTGTCAGTAAATCTCATAGACCTCTGAGGCCTTCACAGCAAACATCCAGCCTCACTCAGTGAGCTGGCATTCCTTTGCCACGTGGCTAGAAGAGCCCTGAACTGCTCCATCAGCATGAGTTCAACACTCACACTGCTAGCCCTCTGGCTTCACCAGCCACAACTCGCAGGACCACCTCCACAGATTTTTGGGAAATCTACTCTTAATTGTCAACAACTGACAAGCAAGAACTACGATGAGCGTGATTTATAATACACAAGCTTTAATCCTACATGCATGGCAGGAGACTGTGATTGGAATATTGCTGTATATTCATGGGTTTTTTAAGCTTGTGTAATGTCTTCCATAGCCTGTATTTAGTCATTTTCTTTGACATTTGCGTTAAAATAATCTTTTGGGCTGCTAAGTTATACCACAAAATGAACAAAAGAAATTTCCATTGTCATCACTATTGTCTGTTGCTGTATTTTCTCTATGCAATGACATCATTTTACTCTAAACTTTGGTGAGTGTTCAATAAGCTCTCATGCCTTTGGTGGACGGCTCAGTCAAAGAGATGTTTACTGCATTTATGTATTCACATTACAGTCTAAGCAAAGTGGTAAAACAGGCACCCTTATTGGAACCATCTGCTTTAGGAGCCTGTGAGGACTAATGAAAAGGTACCACTTACTGTCTTCAGAGCCAAGTCGATGCTCAACACTCTAACTGCGTTGTCTCTGGCAGAGTCCTATGACTTCACCATCCCTGCCTGACAGAATGGAAAGTCACTTGTGGGCCGACACAGTGAATCCGCAAAGCAGCTGTAAAAAATATAACTAATGACAGATGAAGCAGACTGAACGCACATGCACACACGCCATACACGCCATATGTCGAACCATATAATGCTTAATAGGATTGGAGATTTTGATTGCATGTAGGTTTAAGTTTCCTGTGTGTTTAGAAAGGAGTATAATTAAGTGAAACTACCTTAGTCCTGAGACGATCAAGGGCAGTGATAATTGTAAAAAGGCTGGTTTTTATATAGAAATAGCTTTGGTTTGTTTGTTTTAATTATCAATCCAGGAAGTACTAATATCTGATAAATTGTCTGTGATGTGCAATCATTTTGCTGTAAAAAAAAAAAAAAAAAGTTCTGAACAAGTAATGCTTGTTTGGAACAGTGGCCAAGAGAAAGGCTCTTTTCTCTTAAAAAAGAACTTGCAAGCACAGCTTAGGTTTGCAAAGTTGCATCTGAACAAACCACAAGACTTCTGGAAGAATCTCCTTTGGTCAGACCAGACCAAAGTGAAGATGTTTGACCATAATGCCCAGCACCACATCTGGGAAAAACCAAACACAACATATCAGCACAAACACCTCATACCAACTGTCAACCAAAGTGGTGGAGGGGTGATGATTTAGGCTTGTTTTGTTTTGTTTTTTTGCAGCCACAGGACCTTAGCGTTATTGAGCCCACCCTGACATATATAACAACTTGTTCGAGAATCAAATGTAAGACCAACAGCTAAGCTTGGCCTAAACTAGGTCATGAAAGAGGACGATGATCCCAAGCACACTGGTCTCATGTTCAATAGGGGTCACTGGAGCAGCCCATATGGAAAAGAAATAGTAAAAACTTACATGATTTACTCATGAAAGTGGCCACTTTCTCATTACTTTCATATATTGTTTTAGTAAGTATCCAAAACATACAAGTTTCATTATATAATTTTTCAAGGGATCTTATATCTGTTTTCACTCTTGTATGCTTTTCATACAAGTTTCACACAAGACAGATACAAACTTCATAAGATTTATATATATCTTTTCCATATGGGAGGTAGCTCTCCATATTTGATTTGGCAGATTCTTGTAAAGAAAAGTGGGACAAAATTCCTCCACAATAAATTGACAGAATGACACAATCCTACAGTAAACGATTATTTTAGATTCTTGGTGCTAAATGTGATTTTTCAAGCTACTGAATCATGCGATGTACTTTGTTTTTCACAGTACTGTGAGAACATTTTATCTCATTCCTGCATAAGGATGAGCATGCAACTGAGTGTCCTACATATAAAATGAAAGCACTGACGTGTCTTTGAGAGACACTGCCAGGTATCAGTTTTCAGTATGATAAAGGAGGAATCTTAGGAATGTGAAAGCGTACCTGCAACACCTACACAACAAAAATCTTTAAATCTTTAAACATGTCCTCCTACACTACTCTATAAGATATATACTTTCTTTGTCTGTGGCCCTCAGGAACATGTTAATTTGTTACTAGCAAAGCCAGAAATCATTTTTTAAAAAGAGGCATAAATAAAAATTTTGTACACTATGTAGTATGGCCTTTGTATACCTGTATATCTGGAAAAGGAAAAATGGCACCAAAGAGGGGGGGGGGGGGGAGCAACAACGATTCATTTACTTGTGACTTTATGGTGTCAGTCTGTTTGTCTTCTCATTATTATTCAGTTGAATCAATTTTCTCTCTACATTTTTCATAGATATGGCGTTCATGCTGGCCACTATTTTCCCTACTGGCAACCCTTTTTCTTTACTTTAAGTCAGCTGACTTCTGTTTGCTTTGGCTTCATTGATTTGATGAGTCTGTTTAGTTGAACTGGCAGTTTAAATGATCTGCATGTTGATGTTATAGACTTTGGGTGGATGTGTATATACCACATGAGGTAAATGAACAAAGAATGCAAGGAAAACAAACGTTCAAAACCACCATGAGAAAACTACAAGGCTTCGAACATAAATCCTTTCAACTAAACAAAAGCGTGAATACAAAACTAATAATAATGTTGCGCAAAATAAGTAAATAAATAAAAACACCGGCCCACTTTAACCCATGACTATGCCACGCCATTTTGGCTCTTTCATCTATCTTTATGTGACATCCCCTGGTGACTAATAGGCGAACAGGATTTTCTTTCCTGTGTTGCTGTTTAGGCTCGCATCGGTTTGATGTTTAATGGCCCGCAGTGAGGAATTAATAGCTTCCCTCAAATGACTTAAAGCAAAATAAACAAGCCCATTTTGAAAACATAAGGCGTGAAAGTAAACAGTTGTCAGAAAAATGACTACTCAAGTAAAATACAGAGACATAAAAATTCTACTTAAGCACAGTAATCAAGTATTTGTACTTCGTTACTTCCCACCTCTGCCTAGTGGTGCTGAGGTTTGCAGTATCAGTTTCTCAATGACAAGACCTCCACTCAGATAAAAAAAACAAACATCTGCACACTAGGGATGTTCCTGGCAATTAATTTCATAGTCGACTAAACGGGGGGGGGGGGGGGGGGGGGAGTAGACTAACTAGCTAGTCTAAGACTAAGAAACACTCAACTATGATGTTAAATTCGAAAACTATTTAATAGACTATGTCAAAAATTGATAAGAAAACAATTTTAAACCATTTATGACATTTTTGGTCTTCATATCGCACTTTTAGACTCTATAAAAGCAAACATAGACCCAGAGCCGTGGACTGAACTACCAAGCTTCCGATTGGTAGATCTAGCTCTACGTCATGCCCAGGAAACGGCAATACGAAGTAAAATAGACATCAGTGCTCCCACCAACAAAGTCATCAAGGAGGTTTGATTTACAGTCAAATATTCCAACTTCCACTTTAAACCAGCGAGCGAGCAGTGAGTAACATTTAACCTCATTCTTTTCCTACAGTGAATGATCTAGCCGACCACAATCTGTGATTAGTGGTCATAAGTGGACGGATATCCTCTGAACATGTGCAACAGTATTAGGTCATATGTTTTTTCAAAGCCTTTTTTCTTTTTACATGTAAAATTATTAACAGGAACAGTAACCTATTAAGATACATTAGCTAACTTGATGGTTGAGAGAAAGACAGGATCTGCTAAGTGCTGAGAGTATTATGCTATGACATCATTTCACTTTTTTTCTGCAATATATGCTGTAAAAAACACTCAGATAGCAAAAAATCTCCAAAAGGCAAACATCAGCCAATAATAACAGTGGACTGATACATCATTCCGACTCTAGTGCAGACTGTTTGGAGGTCAAAGAGCGAGCTATAGCTGGGTTTTAGCTACACAGGCAAAGCTTGTTAAAAAGATCAATTCAGTGGCAGATTCCACAGGAGTCTGACAGTAAATAAGTACAGAATATCAACATTTTTATCCCTAAGAGATACTCTTAACTCACTGAGTGTAAGACAATCAGTGATTGAACAACACCATGTGAAAACGGTTGTGCTTTAAACCTAAAGGCAATACAATGTAAGAAACTGGATCAAGTGTCAATGCACTGTCTTCATTTGTTTCTGCAGAGCACGGAGCTTCTGGCTATCAGGATACAATAGGAAGCTGACAACACAAGGAAAACATTGGGAGTGCTGGGAAATGCACATACTGTAGTGCCGTCAGCCAGCAACAGTAATTACAGACTGGATTGAAGAAAACCAGGAAGGAACCCTCTGTAGACCTGATAAGCAGGCAGCTTGCCTCTGAAAACATTGCACTCATGTGGACTTCATTCTGTGGGCTCTGCCCTCCACCAGGCCCCAAAGCTCCACAGTATTATCTCAGCTCTCAGAAATCTGGCTGCGTGTTCGGGCAGCATTGCCAAAACAAAGGAAGATTTGTCATGAGATAGGTAGAAAGACTGACAGATCACAGTATACATCAGTCAACTTCAGAGGGGGAAAAGTCTAAATTCACTCAAACGGGAGCAGACTTGTGAAGCTTCGGGGCTGCTTTCTGGAGGCCCATTTGACCTGCAAGGCGTGTTCTCCACATGGCTCTATTAGAGAATGATTTATCAGGAGTCGCACTGACACCAACAATTTACAGGAGCAATTATTACATCTACCTACACGTTATTAGAAGTCCCTACAGCCTCCTTAATAAACCAATAAACTGACTCACGACAACCTAACATTACACATCAGTGAACTTGGACCCTTCACGCCACAGAGAGGCACATTAAAGGTTTGGACAGCCGTGTATCACTGCCTGGCAGGAACAGCAGCTTCTGTACGCCAGCAATCATGAAAGCTAGTCTTGGAATAGACAAGTGTCATGTTGCAAAAGAAAACAGCACATGATACGAAAGGACATCGTCACAGGCAAAAACTTGTAAACAAGAGACTCTGTAAACTAGATTAGCTCCAAAAAAACCCCACAAAATTGCACAAAGTTCAACCCAATAAGAGTCAGAGTTCGGTGCCATCAGGCTAACGCTTCAGGTGATGCACTGCAGCAACAAAGTGCCCAATCTCCCTGAGATGCCACTTGTCCAGACTCTTCCTGTGGAGTACGCCTGGTTTCCTGTGCAGATCAAAGCTTGGATGGAGTCAGCAGCTGTAAAATTCCACCTCTACGGTTTTTAGGGATAACAAATTTTTAAATTTGCCTCTGTGCTGTCATAGAATACCTGTTAATGATGTCCTGGAGTAAAATCACTACAGCTGTGTCGGTCCTTCAGTGGCTCCAACTTAACTGTGTTTATATGCGATATGTGCCAATGTTGCAATGTAGAAACGGGGAAGCAGAAATGTGTTTGTTTGCTGTCCTATTTTAAGCTGACCTGAAGTGGCAGAGATGACTCCTACCAGTCAAATGGGAACTTTAGCCATGGCGCCGATGATTAAGCAGCAGGCCACGCAGAACAACGGGCCGCACCTATCTCCCAGAGCTCCTGTCCCTTTTAGTGTAGCTGATGCCTGGACACATGCGCCTGTTTTTTATGCTGTGGAACAAGGAAGGAAACATATTGCAAAGAGGAAGGAGAAAGTTTACAACACCTCCCTGGCAATAATGACTACAAGCTTCCACTCTGGGTCAGTGTATCAGGCTGTGTGAAACTCATTGTTTTTACTGTACCTCACATATCTTTAACAATTCAGTTCACAAAGACATTCAGCAATTTTGATACTCGACAAGCTCACAAGTAGATGTCTTGATGACTGTAACCATCTAACCTAATCCTAACCAAGCAACAAACACTGTTTCAGAGGCAGAACTGGGTCGAAACATCATGAACTGTGAAATGTATTAGCACAATCACGACCTTCACAATCATGAATATGATTCAAAAGTCCCACAGGTTCACCAATCATTAATACTAAAAAAGGAACGAAACAATTTTTTTAAAAAAGGAATGGAGGAAAGCCATCCACTGTGGCAACTCGTTAAGTGAGCAGGGGGCAAATTTCCCTTCAACTCAGCCTGACTTCATATTTTTCACCTGGGTGCCTCCACACCACCTGCAAGATAAGCCCCTGTTGCAAAGATCTAGAAACTGCTCACCAACCCTGTTCCACCCCAAAGATCCTTGCGGCCTCTATCAAACATTAAAAAGACTAAAATTAAAGTTTTCATTTGTTAGATGTTTGTCATCTGAGGATACACATATTTCAGATCAGATGGGTTTTTTTTATTACAACTTCACCTACTTCCAAGTCTAAAACAGCTGAACTCAAGCAACACTTATCATATGAAGAACAACTTGACCTTGACCATGACCCTGATCAGATGACCCTGAATCCTCCCTTAGTTCGCTGCAATAGGCCTAGGCTGCCAGGGGCTTCCCACAATGCACTAAATGTTTCGTGTTCACTCACCTTCTTCACCCACTATGTGCTTCACACCACTTCTCATTTAATCATTAGTTATTAATCTCTCTTCCAGAGCAGGTTTTTTGTGCTGTCTTCCTTCCCTCAGCCCAACCTGTCATCGCAGATGGCTGGCCCTCGGTGAGCCTGGCTTTTCCTGTTAAAGGGAGTTTTTCCTTCCCACTGTCTAACAGTCACACACACTTACACTCCAGTAGATACATCTTGCCCAAGAATACTTTGGCATGCAGAGTGGAGGAATCAAGAATTGAACCACCAGCCTTCTGATCACCGAGCATGAGCCACAGCTGGCCTTTAACCTTTAACGCAGGAAACAGACAGGGAGCGCATGCAGGTGTAACACTCAAACACTCCAGCAGGCCAGTGGATTTAAACTCAGGCTCTTCTTACTGTAAGGTGATTACTAGTGCTTACTAGTGCTGACCATCACACAACCATGCCACCCACTGTGCATATATAAAATTTACCTGTTTTGTCAGGCAAAGGTCTTAAAACCCTGATAACTATCCTGAAACTAAAGACAGACTTTGCTCTATTAAATAACGTTTCTGTTAGATCCTTCATAAGGACCATAAAACTGTAGTTCCTCAGTTGGCACCATGAGTCAAGGGGGCTGTGCAGCTTTCTGCACTCACTGAACCTCCAAGGACTGTTGTTAGGTTAAACTCCAGTAAAGCTGGTAATTACAAACTAAAAATGAAATGCTGCCATGGGAATTTGCAGATGTAAGCTACTGAACCCTGTCACACTCATTTTTCCCCCTCGACATTTTGCCAACAGTAAAGTGGCAGTTTACAAATGGGGACGTTTGTATGCTTCTGTTTCACCAGTCAGTTTGTCGCACTGGTTCCTCATGTGTTACAATGGTTCCAGAATCTGACGTACAGCCCTATTGCTGCCTGATGTTTGTGTATTCTTTCAGATGTACAGTACACGTCAGTGCTAAAAGGAGACAACCAGGAATCACAGATGAATCTGTCATTGCTCACCATGTTTGGCGCACGAGCGTCAAAGCCACTGAGGCAAGAATATACAGTTTACTGTGACTTCCAAAGCATTTTACATCATAATGCATGAAGCCAAAAAAAAGTTAAATGAAGGGGAAATTCGAGCGAGAGGAGAATTATGCGCTCGCACTTCGATGGTGATGCAGAAAAAGGTTGTTCACTATAAAATACGAAGTCCAGCAGGGATTAAAACAAACAAACAAACAAAAAAACACTCTTTCAATGCTGGAGAATAATCTTTCATTCTCACAGTTCGATGGGCAAACATAAGCTGTATCTAAACTTCATATTCTTAAACTACACAGGAAATGATTGCTCACACAGCACTAGGAAGGAGCGCTACCGCTATTTGTATGACTCTTTCGAGCTTCCAGAAAACTGTGTCTCATGAATCATCTCCCAAGCCATATGAAACATACCAGGCGGTGAGCTCGTGCAGTATGTTGAAACACATGGAAGAAGGATAAACAAATTAGTCCAGCCTGAAGGGCTTTTTCCTGCTTCATCAGGAAGACCTGCTGGATCCAAGGTCCAGCTGTGTATTAACTTGTAGTTACACTGCAAAACATTAACAGGTGGCTTCTGCCTCTCATTGAGCTTCTTTTTAGTAGCCGGCCTGTAAAGGCTGCCAACACCGCACCTTTCTTTATTATGCAACGTATGTCGGTGTGCAGCTCAAAAGAAATAAAGGCTGAGGTGGTATTTAGAGTCTAGAAGCCACTGAGTAGGTGGTTGTGAGAGGAAGGGTTAACTAACCGGCAGCTTTACCTTTTTGAACTTCGATGCATAGAAAAGATCTCATTCCGGGTTTTAAATAAAGCTCCCTGGAGTCATGTTTGACAGGCTGGCACACTACACAGGCACTCACACAAGATTTATGGCTTACAGTAGCACAACAACACCAAAAACAAACAAAACAAAACAAAACAAAAGTAGGCTGGGCGAAGTGCAGATAACCTTTTTTGTTATCAGGGAATAGGGACGAGCCTCTGTCAGATGTCTGACTGCTCTCAGGCAGCCTTCAACCTGGAGGCGATATGATCACGCTTCAGTTTTTGGCACCAGTTCAGAAAGCTCCAATGACATGAGAAACAGTCATCGTGGATAAATCAGTAATTATTCCACCTACGAAACAGCAAACAAAGTAATGACTGGAATGAATCCTGGATTTCTCGCTTACAGCGTGCCTGTCATTCATTCCCGGTGTAATAACTGCTAACTTTGATCTCGTTGCTTAACAGGATCAAAAACTTCTATCAGGTGTCTCACGGGCACACCTCCCACAGCTGGCACTAATAACATCAGAAACGTACACAGCGTGAAAGAGCAGAACTTACCTTGTGCAGAACTTACCAAGCTCGCCTTTCTGCCTGAGCCTTCGGTTAATCGAGCTGCGGGACTGCTGTGGAAAGTAAAGTGCGTCCTCACTCAGACTGACAGGCAGTAGTTTCTGTGCAGCTGCGTCCAGCGATTATGGGGCGGTGCTCTAACGAGGGACACATCCCATGTGGGCACAGCGCCTGTGGCTGCTGTTTAATCTACACTTTCTCAGGGAAGGGCACCACTCCGCCGACCACCTGCTGTGTGCGCAGAAAGCAGGTGAGAGCTGCCCGCACAACACACTGGATCCACCCCTGAATATTAAAGGATTACCAACGTAAATAAACTGTGGCACACGAGCATGAGTCAAAAATACTTTTATTTAAAAAGATGATTAAGTCATTATTACTGAGGAAGATCCAACTACACTAAATAAACACATCTAACTAAACCTGTAAATATCACAAAGTTATTGGGGTGGAAGATCCTCTTTTTACACGAGACTACAAGGCGCCAGAAACTCCACTTAGTCAACACTGTGGGTCACGTTTTGCAGCTTGTCAGCAGGAAATGTGCAAAACCACAGCACCGTGGACAAAACCTGTGAGCAAACCATTTGAAAAAAGAGCGCATCAGTCTTAAAATAGGCGGCAAGGACAGATATAGGTTTATTTTTAAAAGTGCGTTGCGCCATCTTTTGGCCTGTTTTTGAAATAGAAAGAAAACTACCACGTCTCACGTTTCTTTTTGAGAGGGTTTCCACTGGTACGCTAGACCGGGGTTAGTTGACATATTGCTTGTTACTGCCACATCAGTGGGCAATGTGGATTTCTGTGGATTTAACACATTTGACCTGACAATAAGCCCATTTTGCAGTTCTGTTTGTGGAAAACTTTGAGATGAAGACATATTTTGTCAGTTTCTTGGGTCAGAGTGATTTTTTTGTGCGTGTTGTTGTTTTTGTTTTAATAGCTCTTAAACAAAATTAGTCATTTCAAGGGAGACTTTTTTGAAAGAAAATTGAAGACAAGACTATATTATTTATTTTATTGTGTGACTTCTTTTTTATATATTCATTTATTTTTGCAGGACGTTTTGTGGCGAGCCCAAGAAAGCAATGTCTATCAAAGCTTGTCTTTTTTTTTTTTTTTTAATGCTTGCCTCTTCTTTTTTTTTTCTAAATGAACTTTATTGGACAAACAGTGAGTATACAACATACGAACAGATGAAGTATACAAAAGAATAGAACATGAACTCACAAAACCAGGGGTAAAAAAAATAATTATATGAATACACGCAAAAATTCACATACATATATTGTTTTAAGAGCCTTTTTGTTGGTGGAGTCTGATACTGATTGGATGTACAATTCCACATCCTTAAGAAAATGACAGAAATATGCTGTTTTATTAGTAAACTTACATTTATGGATACAAAATTTAGCTAAAAGTATTAACAAATTTATTACTGTCAAAACTAATCTCACAACGATTGTACCCCTGGAAATCGAGGGGTTTACGTTTGTCATGACTGACTTGTGTGACTCTCACTGAGTTAGGCTTGCTACCTCAAGACTACCAACATTCAAATATCCAAAGCGGGTGTTTAAATGTTGGTAGTCTTAAACAAAACCTTTGTTATTGGATAATTGCTTGGCAAAGTGTCAAATTTTATTTAGACTTTTTACTTGCCTAAAAGTTAAAATCCTACTGAAGAAGCCGAATAGTGCACATAATTAATGATCAAAATGCAGTCAAGCAAAAAAAGAAAGAATACTAATTAAATTAGTAATGCTACCCAGTCATATGGAAAGATTTAAGGGCAATGTGTGACACATCTTTATTTATTTTTTTACATTTTAATGTACATAATGATTATTTTATTAGATTTTTACTTTTCATTTTTGTTTTTACATTGATTCCACCAAATACAAACACGAATGAAATATGTGCTAACTTTCTAGATGGAAGTAAATTATATAATCTATAAAATGATGTAAAAGTATATTTTTATTGCTTAAAAGTCCATCCATCCATCCATCTGCTTATCCCGAGCCGGTTTGCGGGGAAACAGCCTAAGCAGAGAAGCCCAGACCTCCCTCTCCCCACCCACCTCCTGGATGGCCGAACTCATCACCCTTCAGAGAAAGCTCATTTCCGCCGCTTATTTCCGTGATCTCATTCTTTTAGTCACTACCCACAGATCATGACCACAGGTGAGGTTAAGGATGTAGACCGACCGGTACATTGAGAGCTTGTCTTTTACTCTCAGCTGTCTCTTCACCACGACAGACTGATACGGCGTCTGCATCACTGCAGCCGCAGCACCAGTCCATCTGTCGAGCTCCCGTCACTTGTGAACAAGACCCCGAGATACTTAAACTCCTCCACTTGGGGCGGGAATTTGTCCCTGTCCCTGACGGAGTCCAACACCCACCGGAAACAAGTCCGACTTATTGCCAGCTGTGCAGACCAAGCTCTTGCAACAGGTTGCATAAGCATTTAGCTTATACAAACTGCTTAAAAGTTCATTTTCATAATATAAAGCATTGGCAAATATAACTTAAAGTATTTTTTTGTACATCTAAGTGCTTTTCTATCTAACATTCACACACATTTGCTCTCCTATGAATGGTTCGGTTTCTTACCCAAAGTCACTTTGGGATCTAACCACCAACCTTCCACCTGACCTCCTCTACCTCATGAGCTACCTTATCCCCTAATTCTCTCCATAATTTTTGAATTTCTCTATTAGACTGATTTGAAAAGTCTGTTCACCAGCTATTTTCTCCAACTTTGTATCTTCTGGCAACACTCTTGGGTGCTCTATATTAGAGTCATATTAACGTTTATGGAAATAGAACTGTTGTAAAACTGTTTTTAACCAGTAGGTAAACAAAATAATATTTTATTACTCATGCTCAATGAGGAAACAAAAAGAGTTGACATGTTCTTGCAGGAATGGTGATGCTGTTTTCCAGAGAACTGATTGATCAGTAGACCGTGATTTCATACCTGTTAGTGCCTTATCTCAAACATCACCTGCCCAAGACCCGGCTAATTTGGCAGTATAAGTTATGATATGTGCTGGTAAGAAGTGATATACCTTTGAAACACAGAAAATGCAGGGTTAACCCAGGGTTAAGATGAAAGGCAGCTGTGTTAGTAACATGTTAATGGAAAATCTGTCACAGCGTGATGAGTAGAGTCGAGGTTTAAGTCCTGCAGGAAGCTGATGAATGGATGAATCTCAGGCATGTAGGCTGATTAAACACTGAGGCTGGAACTCATCAGTGAGCACTGACACTGGTAAAGAAAGAGACAGACACAGCAACAAGGAAGTCACAGGAAATGATGTGAGGAAGATCCCAAAAACTATAGAGGCACAGTTTCCCCAGATGTTCTCTGTTGTTGTCTGGATTCTGAAATGGGAGAAATAATAACAATCAGCAGAAGCAATGAGACCACAGGACATCAGAAATTGGAAATCAGCTAATGGGACAAATCTATGTTTATCAACCAAATTAATGTCATTACTGATATCACTTCTAGAGGCTGCTGAAAAGTCAGAAATGCTGCACCTTCCCCATAATTCCCAAAAACGTGTCTTTCTTCCCTGTATCTTCTTTAGCTGTGGAAGGTTTATCTGCTGCCTGAAATGAGAACAGATCAGAATTGTAATCTTCTCTGCTTTGTCTAACCTCTGCAGAGCCTCTGTCAAGAAAACAATATCTGTAAGCATAGAAGATGTACAATATATATTTCATAACACAGCACCAGACAAACCTTG
This sequence comes from Pelmatolapia mariae, assembly GCF_036321145.2. Classification (NCBI taxonomy): domain Eukaryota; kingdom Metazoa; phylum Chordata; class Actinopteri; order Cichliformes; family Cichlidae; genus Pelmatolapia; species Pelmatolapia mariae. Next base: position 21,584,321 of record NC_086227.1, read on the forward strand.
GTCAGTTGATTTCCTTTGTACAGTGCAGAAGAGCATCAGTCAGGAAGTGAAGGTGGTGAGATTGACTTGTGCCCTTTGTGACTCCTAGTACCTCTTCTCAGGAAACACCACCGTCTCTTCATCGTTCTATTACTCCAGACAACTGAATTAACATTATTGACTTTTCACAGTGGTTAGCACTGTTGCCGCACAGCAAGAAGGTCCTGAGTTCAATTCCACCACCTTTCTGTGTGGAGTTTGCATGTTCTCCCTGTGTTTGCATCGGTTCTCCCCGGGTACTCCGGCTTCCTCCCACAGTCCAAAGACATCCAGTTAGTGGGGACAGGTTAATTGATCAATCTAAATTGCCCATAGGTGTAAATACGGGAGTGAATGTGAGTGGAACTGGTTGTCTGTCTCTGTGTGTTAGCCCTGCGACAGACTGGCAACTTGTCCAGGGTGTACCCTGCCTCTCGCCCTATGACAGCTGGGATAGGCTCCAGCACCCCCCGCGACCCTGGAAAGGATAAGCGGAAGCGAATGGATGGATGGATGGACTTTTCATAGTCACTTTGTTAATGCTGTCCATTTAAATGGTCTTAACCGTACACACTGACTCCTGTTAAGGATCCTCCATCTGAATGATGATCTGAACACCCTTCTGAGCAAACTAGCAGGTGTAGAAGGCCCTACTGGCCCATATCTATGGGGCTGATTTCTGCTAATAACGCCCATTGAATGGACTGATGACATCTGAAGCAGGTGTCTGGTGAGTAGCGCGGGAGTTTGGCATTCTTCATCATTCATGACACAGAGGGAAACTTTCTTCATACTTTCGCAAAGCATGTGGCTTACCTCTAATAGTTAAACACATTAGGTCAATGACTGGATGACTCATTAATCTCACGTGGTATGAATAAGCCAATTACATTGCAAACTCACTGAGATCAAAGAGCCATCAAACTATCAGAAAAAATGCTTATAGAGAACCCGCGTTCAGTCTGACCCTCAGTGTTTTTGTGTCCGTCAAACTTTCACTAAACTTCTCCTGCGAAGATGTACTGAGAAGAAGCATTTTTACACGTTTTCAACTAGTATCCAAGAAGGATTTCCACTCGTCTTATCGCTAAGATAGAAGACAGAATCTAGTTACACTCCAATCCAATCCAACTTTATTTATAAAGCACTTTGAAATAGCCAGCATAGGACCAAAGTGCTGTACAATAAATAAGTTAAGAACAATAGAATAAAAGTTAAAAAAAAAAAAAAAGTTAAACACATATTACATAAGAATTAAAATTAAAACAGTCCTATATAAAAAAAAACAACATAAAACATCATAGAATCAACAAAAACAACTAAAATAAAGGCCAACATCTCACTAAAATCAACATCATCAGCTCACTACAGTCAAGTAAAAAACCAACATCTCATGTGGTGTCAAAGACCAGGGTGAACTGATGGGTTTTTAGAATTGATTTAAAAACAGGCAGAGAAGAGGCCTGTCTAATCTCTAAAGGCAGATTGTTCCACAGTTTTGAAGCTGCTACAGCAAAAGCACGATCTCCTCTAAGTTTACGCTCAGTCCTGGGTACATTCAGGAACAGGTGATCAGCTGACCTGAGAGAGCGGGTGATTGTATAGGGCTGTAGCAGCACAAATATGAAATAATGGAGAGAAAGATGCATCTGAAAGTGGCAGAGCTGGAAGAAAAGCTGAAAGATGTCCACTTGATAACTGAAATTGAAAATGACTACTAGCAATATCAGCTAAACAAACACATGGAAGCCAAACAACAACTGCAGGAGAAATGTCAAGACTTTGAGCTGAAGAACCAAAAGCTGCAGAATAGAAATGCAGAAACAGGAGAAAACAAAACAAGTGGAAGACTACAAAGAACTGGCAAAAAAGCTCAAAGAACTGGAGGCCAGAAATGATGAAATAGTCAAAGAAAAGATGGAATGGGAGGAAAGGTATACACAGCTTGAAAAGGACCACAAAGAAGCAGAGAGCAGAAAGTTTGAACTGCTCCAGGAAAAAAGCCCAATCTGAGCAAAAACATGAAGAATTGGTGCGCCTGTACGAGGAACAGGTGAAGCAAAATGGAGACATTCAAAAGGACAAGCTAGAACAGCTGCTTAATAATGCAGTATTGATGACAAAGAATAAAGGACTGCAGACCAAAAACGTGCAGTCAGAGCGCAAAGAGCAAATTCAGAAATACAACAACCTTAAAGAAAAGCTCCAAGCATCAGTGGAAGAGTTCTGACCAGCTCCAGGAAAAGTGTAACAAAATTCAAGAGGAGAAGGTAACAGTCGCACAAGAAGTGGAACAATTGGAGGAGAGAAACAGAAACCTCGTCGAGCAACAGAAAAAAAAGAAAAAAACATTTCTGGCTCTTCAGGTCCAAGTAAGGTGAGGATGAGACCGAGAAAAAAAGAAAAGAAAGAAAAGGTTTTCCCCGGGTACTCCGGTTTTCCTCCCACAACGCAAAAAACACAAAACATAGGCAAATTGGCACAGAAAGTTTTTCCTAAACAAACAATAAAATATTAATTGGCAAACAAACTTTGCTGAACATGCCTGCTTCTTTGAATAACTTTAACTGTAAAGCCTATTTGGCTATACGTTTGAAACCTGTGTTAGAGTTAGTGTTAGGAGTGTGTAATAATAATAAAAATAATCATCCTCTTGTCATTTGGTACAGCTACAAGTGTACTTTAAGGATGTAGCACTGCGGGAAAGAGGGAATTATGGGGAGGGTGCAGCATTTCCGACTTTTCAGCGGCCTCTAGAAATGATATCAGTGATGACGTTACTTTGGTTAATAAACATGGATTTGTCACATTAACTGTCATAAAGGTGGAGCTGTTCTTTAAATTCCACTGAAAAGATACAAACGTGGTTCACACAGATGACAGCTGCATCCAAATGGGATTTCCAATCTCTAATGTCCTGTGGTCTCATTGTTTCTGCTCATTATTATTATTTCTCCCATTTCAGAAACCAGACAACAACAGAGAACATCTGGGGAAACTGTGCCTCTATAGCTTTTGGGATCTTCCTCACATCATTTCCTGTGATGAGCATCAGTGTTTAAACAGCCTGCATGCCTGAGATTCATCAATTCATCAGTTTCCTGCAGGAGTTAAACTAACACAAGATACAAAACCCAAAGTTACCAAACCCGATTCATTCATTGGAGTGCAAATGTGTGTGAATGTTAGATAGAAAAGCACTTGGATGTAGAAAAAAATAATAAAGTGTATACAGTTATTTTAATGCACTAGTGAAGTAGAAAACTGCTGTATAAGAACCAGTCCATTTACCATTTAACCAGGGCAGACAGACTAACATGGTGATAGGAACAACTTGTTAAAAGTTTATCTATAAAAACAGAGATAACTAATGAGTGTTTGGGCAATTGTCTGCTGTAGAGGTGCGAAGGTGCGACAGAGAGCTGCACATGAAGCTCACACCAAGGTATTCCTGGGAGAGGAGAAGTGAGCACTGAGCAGTGTGTAGGTTTCTTCACAGTGGTCAGAGTTTAATGCTCAGAGAAACAGCTAAAACCTAAAAGCTGCATCTCAGACACTTCAAGCATCAGTCAGCATGTTAAATGTTAAAGTCAATGGCAATACAATGAGGTGAGTAGGTGAATTTTGTCAAAAAATGTGTGCAACTGCAGGACAGTCCAGGGATTATTTTATTTTATTTATATATTTATTTATTTTACGCACGGGAAATGCAGATGGATTGGTGCTGCCCCTGCAGTGATGCGGACACTGTACCGATCAGTCGTGGTGAAGAGCGAGCTGAGCGTCAAAGAGAAGCTCTCAATTTACTAGTCGGTCTACGTCCCTAACCTCACCTATGGTCACGAGCTGTGGGTAGTGACGTGAGTAGAGCCGCTGCTGCTCCACATCGAAAGAAGCCAGTGGAGGGGGTTCGGGTATCTCACTAGGATGCCTCCTGGGTGCCTCCTGGGTGAGGTGTTCCAGATATGCCCACAGGGCAGACCCAGGACACGCTGGAGAGATTATATCTCTCAGCTGGCCTGGAAACACCTTGGTGTTCACCCGGAAAGGCTGGAGGAGGTGGCTGGGGAGAGGGAGGTCTGGACTTGTCTGCTTAGGCTGCTGCCCTGCAACCTGGCCCTGGATAAGCAGAATGGATGGATGGATGGACTTTTAAGCAATACAAAAATACTTTTACATAATTTTATAGATTATATAATTTAAATTTACTCCCATTTGCATTTGGTGGAATCAATGTAAAAAAAATAAAAATCTAATAAAATGATCATTACATACATTAAAATGTTTAAAAAAAACCATCATTTACTTACCATTTGTTGTCTGTATGCTGAACTTACGACTCCTGTTGGCTTGGTGGAGTTTCTTAATGTAAAACTCATTGTTGCAGCACAAAACTGATTTTTAGTTTTAGTGTCCTCGTTTTCCTCTGAGTTCTCGATACTGTCAGTAGTTAGCTAACATAAACTAATGCTAGTCCGTTAGCCGCAATGAACCACTCAACCACATGATGTCATGTTCCGTACCGACAGAAGATGGCGCTAAACATGTTTTGAAAACTTTCTCAGCTTCACAGACAGAGTGAATGTCCGTTTATGAGAACAGGGCTCAATGATGACAGTTTACAGTTTTTCGTAACTCTCTTAGCAGCTAAGGTATACTTCCGCTTACATCACCAGCTTCTGTGTAAAACTGCAAGCACACCTGCGTTTAAAAAAAGTCAGGTTTGATGTGTGTTTTTCCATTTTATTTTGTTAACACACAATTAAAATAATGCACACATTATTAAGTCGGCTTATTTTTCATTTTATGTATTATTTCTATTGTTATTTCACCTGTTAAGGGGCTGTCATGAATGTGAAGGTTTGATGGAAAAACCCTGCAGTGACGGAAACATCAGCTGTGGTGACGCTGTTTGTGTTTCTCAGCATCACCGCCACACCCTCCTCGGAGTGCAGCAGCAGCATCCTCAGCAGCAGCATGGTGCCAGCCATCCTGCTCGTTTTGGCTGTCACAGCAGTCTGCAATGGTATCCTTCCTGAGATAGTGGACCCGGGCATTAGTCACATCCTGGAGGATGACTCTGCACAGGGACAAGCGGAGCCGGACAGCGTGTTTGTGGAAGTGGAGCAGCTGCCAGAGGATCCACAGCAAAAGCCTGAGGACTCGTTTCACCAAGTAAGCAGCCAGTTGCACCTCTCACTCAGCTTTTTACAAGACATATAGCATTACCTAACTGCCTGTAGTATGTAGGATCTCAGTGGGTTGTATGATGAAAGTATTTTTTAAAACACTTTAATCTCTGGACAGAAAAGAAGATCAGATGCAGCAATAAAGTAACATCAGAGTTATGCATCTTTTTTCCTGAAATCTAGCTTTGATCCTCTCCAAAATCCTTTCAGATAAATGAGGAGAACTCTCAGTCGAGTCTTCACAATGCAAATGCTTCTGATAAAGTGACTGATAAAGACCAGGTGGGCTAAGAAACAGTAAAGTAAAGTGAGGCACTGTTTGTTTCCCCTTGTGATTGAAACTTAATGTATGTCCCATCTTCACCCAGGAGACAAACAACATTACCACAGTTGACAGTTCTAACGACCTGGAGAACAGAGTCGATCACGTAAGCCCGTCCTGTTTACCTGCACGTTCAAAAAGAAATCTAGCTTTTGTATGACCTTCAGCTGCTCAGTTATCATCACTGAAGAGGTTGCATAATGTCTTGGTGCACCATCACAGCCACTGACTTGGCACTATGTCGGCAAACGAATCAAAAGCGTATTTTTGTCTCCATTCGGCCCTTTTCCTGTGTACAAATAAGTGGTAAAGATGTCAATTCTCAAATGGTCGACTAGGCTTGTCATTTTTAAATAAGTGATGATTATGTGCTTTAGGACTAAAGCTGCAAACAGAGGTTATGTAACCAAGCAGTTTTGGACATATGGTGATTAACTGTCAAGTCCAGTTGGGAAGCTTTCTGACAACTCAAGTTTTGTGGCTCGGGGTGTCACAGTGCAACTAATAAAAACAACAGTCCAAAATATCAACCTAGTTTTTCCTGTATGAGTAAAAGAATCTCCATTTATGTGGTTATCATCTTGCTACATTTACACGCTGTCTCACTGTTTATTTTGGCAAAATCTGTTGGGTGATTTGTTGTTAGACACAGAACAGAAAAACTAGGTCAGGCGTCAGTCTAAATAATAAATAAAACCAGAGAAGGTGCCGCATTAACATAAATATGCCGCATGTTTTGTGCTTCAACACCTTCAACTGTACTGTGTTGTGAATGTGTATTCAGTTGAGGGTTTATCTGACTAGAGCTGTGAGACCCATATTTAATATTTAAATGTAGTTATAAAAACGAGGTGGCCTGATGTAGTCTCGCCTCTCTCGTATTTAGGGATGCATCAGTGATGATGACTGTGGGAAGGGAAGGTACTGCCTTCACGACCCACATAATGCCAAGTGTCTGCCATGTAAAGCGCTCGATATGGTGAGTCAACCTAAAGGACGTCTTCACTGTTTTCATAATTCTTCTCTAAAACGCACTATTTCTCCTGTCTGACGCTTTCCAACACACACAACACGATGCACTCTTACATCCAGCCTGCTGAGGTTTCACACTGACTGCATTGCAGTGCGTCCACAAGTGTAATTGGAGTGTGCTGTTTCCAAGCACTCTGTCCTGTGAGCATCTCATGAAAGGGGGGCAGGTTAAATATGAGCTCTTCCCTTCCATCTGCTCTCTTGGAGAACATAGAGAACAAAAGCGATTCAAATCCAAGTCCTCTTATCTCATTGGTTTTATTCAGGACTCTGTTCTACCTGTGTTGCTTGTTCAGCTGAGTCTCAATTTGATATATTAGTGTTGATGTTGACGTATGAAAAAAGCAGTGAAAGATGATGGCAGCCTGCCAAACAAGGGTAGAGGATAGGATCTGTGTCTTGTCGAAGTCGCTGACGTGGAAAACTGTGTGACTTTGCAGTGTCTTAAAGATGTGATATTAGGATCTCTTTCCACCGCAATCACAGATCAGCTGACCTGCTGATCTCATTTATATATTTATATATATTTTTTAAGTCAGCAGGATTGGAGAATAATTAACGCCATTTGTGCTCAATACAATTCAATTCAAATGTATATATACAGTGCCAAATTACAACAACAGTTGCCTCGAGGCACTTTATATTGTAAGGTAAAACCTACAATAATACAACAGAGAAAACCCCAACAATCATATAACCTATTTGCAGGCCAACTAAAGGAGGATTCAGGGTCACCTGATCCAGCCCTAACTATATGCTTTATCAAAAAGGAAAGTTTTAAGCCTAATCTTAAGAGCATAGATAGTGTCTGTCTCCTGAATAAAAACAGCTGGTTTCACTGAAGAGGGGCCTGAAAGCTGAAGGCTCTGACTCCCATTCAACTTTTAAATACTCTAGGAACAACAAGTAAGTCTGCAGTGCGAGAGTGAAGTGCTCTAATAGGGTGATATGGCACTACAAGGTCATTAAGATAAGATGGAGCCTGATTATTTAAGACCTTGTATGTAAGGAGCAGGATTTTGAATTCAATTCTGGATTTAACAGGAAGCCAATGAAGGGAAGCCAATACAGGAGAAATATGCTCTCTCTTTCTAGTCCCTGTCAGTACCCTTACTGCAGCATTTTGGATCACGTGAAGGCTTTTCAGGGAGTTTTTAGGACATCCTGATAAAAACAATTTACAGTATTCCAGCCTAGAAGTAATAAATGCATGAACTAGTTTTTCAGCGTCACTCTGAGACAGGATATTTCTAATTTTAGAGATATTGTGCAAATGGAAGAAAGCAGTCCTACATATTTGTTTAAAATGTGCATTGAAGTACATATCCTAGTCAAAAATGACTCTAAGATTCCTCAGTGTTGCTGGAGGCCGAGGTAATGCCATCCAGAGTAGGAATCTGGTTAGAAACCGGATTTCTAAGATTTTTAGGGCCAAGTACAGTAACCTCAGTTTTATCTGAATTTAGAAGCAGAAAGTTAGAGGTCGTCCAGGTCTTTATGTCTTTAAGATATTCCTGCAGTTTAACTAATTGGTGTGTGTTATCTGGCTTCATGGATAGATAAAGTTGGGTGTCATCTGCACAGCAATGAAAATGTATCCTATGCTTTCTGATGATACTGCCTAAAGGAAGCATGTATAATGTAATTCTCCCAGGAATCTCAGTGTTGTTACAGTGGAGGTGCATGCTCTTTTAAAGCATCTGTGTTAGGAGAAGGGCTGCCTGCTGAATTGTTGGCTGTTTGCTCAAATGCTACTTTTCTTAGTCCTGCACTAAGGATGCAGAGTGCTGTGGTGAACAGCTCTGTGTGTGGGGCCAGTGCAGCCAAAATGCAACCAAGGGAGAGGCCGGAAGCACTTGTCAATACCAGACTGACTGCAGCCCAGACCTCTGCTGTGCTTTCCATAACGGTATGTAGTACAGCATGTGTTTATCAGTCACTACCTACACATCCCCAGAGAACTTACCTTTGTTTTTGTTTTGTGTGATTAGTCCTCCTCTTCCCCGTCTGTTCGGCCAAGCCTATTGAACGTGAGCGCTGCTTTGGTCCCTCAAACCACCTGACTGAGTTGTTGTCCTGGGGCCCGCAAGATGAGGGACCCAGGAAATATTGCCCCTGTGCAGGAGATCTCCACTGTCAAGACCTGGGGTGAGTGCAGTACATATAATCACATAAAACAGATTAAAATATTGCACCATTTGTGTTAAGTGAATCAAATATTCGAATTTAATATACCGGTACCCAAAAAATATTAAAGTTTTATGTATGTATGATGCTGTAGTATTCTCTTTTGTTTTCCTCCACAGACGAGGGTCAATGTGCCTGAAAGGAGAGGACTCGAGTGAAGAGGACCTGACTGACACTCTGTACTCAGAGATAGACTACATACTTTAGGCTTGGCTCGATTTATTAACATTGCCTTGTAAAAAGCTAGACAGACTTCTGAGCTTTTTTCTTTTTTCTTTGCAAAGAGCACTTTCTATTTGCCGGCTTCAGTCAAAGCAGTAAATATTTAGGACATGGGAAATGGATGGCAGTATATGTAGACTAAAATTTTAGAAATACAGACAGATGGCACATGAAAGGAAAAAAACTGGCGGCTTATCCAAACTTGACTCAGCTGGTATTTGGATGACTTTAACCATTGACCTCCGTAGAAGAAAAACGCCACAGCGAGTGTCCAAAGCAAAAAGCAAGCCACAGACTGAGGAGCTAGTTGTGTCATCGGCATGTTGTTTGATGATTCTTTAATCTTTGTAAGGGAATTCTGGGCAAGAGGCACTTGAAGGCAGCCACTTTGTAAAAAAAACTACTTGGCAAGTCCTTTGATGCAGCTTCATTTCTTTGTTGTTGCAGTCATCACAGTGGGGTGATGAAGTGGCTGCCCCCCTGTTTTGCTGGCATGGCTCAGGTCCCCTTGGATTGTCGGGTTGCTCAAAATCAATATGAATTTGTTTGTATAATCTCCTTTATCCTAGGATGAAACATGTCCACCATGATGGGAGTGGTTCTCTTACTGTTCATAGTTTACAGGGGGAAGGCTGAAATATGAAAATGATGTGAATCAGATGCAGTGGCCTCTGCAGTCTCCAGACTGTGGGAGATTTTGAACCATCACTTCAACAAGGAGGGATTGCTTGGAAGAACTGAACATGATTTTTTTGAGATAGAGACGTTAAATTATCTGGTGATTAGACTCCGACAGCCCATCGTGGCAGAATGGAATCCCAGCGGTGATAGGATTTAGGGCAGGACCCCCAAAAGTCTAGACCCTGGTGGTGGCGAAGATGAAGACGAAGCTTGGTTGGAGCACTGACTGAGGTGTCTGTAAGGTGGAAATGGAGTGGTTGCACAAATGAGAGTCTGAAAGGGAGCATGACAGAGAGCAGTTTTAAATCACGGAAAGTGGAGGTTGATTGGCTCAAAGAAGGCAGACAAGAAGATGATTGGACTAGAGGGAGTGATGCAGAGAACAAAAAGCAGCCTAACACCCCGGAAAGCAGGTTGATGAGTGATTACAGATCTTCCTTATTGAAGTTTCATGTTAGGCTTTCCATCATCATTTAAATACTAAACGAGGGAATAACTTTTGGGAAGATGTTTCATCCCTGCAGCAGAGCTCCGGAGATCTCAGGGCACGCTGAGGCTGTTCTGGTTGGTCATGTGGTCATCTAAACAGAACGGCCCTATTGTGGTTTTGCCTTTAATTTGTCATTCTTCTGTATGTAAATCGTGATGAAAGAAAAAACAGGAAGACTGTGTGTTTGCAGGCCTGTCTTGAAACGACAATTTACTTTCTTACCCTCGATAACAAGATAAAAATAACTCTAGACTCTATAAGCTGCTCACTTCGCTGATTATATCTGTGATCACATCATCTGATCACAGCAGATTGGAGTTGCTTCATGCACTGTATGAAAAATAAAACAGTAGGCATGTAGTTAGAACTGCTCTGCGTATAATGCTCGCATATTTCAGTATGTGGGTTTTTCTATTTCTGCTAACATTTCAATAACTGCTGCCAATGACTGTTTCACATCTAAGAAGCTTGTTTACTTTTCTAACTGTAGCTGCTTGAAACTTGTACTTGTTTCTTAAGTTGAGAAAGTTTTTTTCCCCCCACAGATGCGTTTTTCTCACAACCTAGCCCTCAACATTTACATTGCAGAGTTGACATAGAACATAACCCAATGTTTTTGTGGTCTATATTATACAGTTGTTCCTTTCTTTGATGAATCCATGGTGAAATGTTACCTGTGAGATGCTAAATTAAACTGAAGTGATGCTGTGTGTTCAGGTCATCTGAGCAGAATACACAGAAACTAGGAAAACAAAAAATGTACAGTCTCATGCAGTCAAGTTGCCCTGCAAATCATTTTGCTGGGAGTGTTATACATACTGAATATTAATTACACCAAAAACTGAAGTACCGTACTGCTTCCTAGTATGGGATTCATAGCAAAATGCCATGTAATCAATAAACTGATAAACCACAATCAACTGTACTTCATAATCGCTCATTCACCAAGTACAAAAACCTGAGCTCAGGAGGGAAAGCAACTTTTTTTTTCTCCTCTTTTCTCTAACTATTTGAAGGTTGCAACTACCCTGATCAGATATCAGGATTATCATTAAAGACTGACCAGAATGTAGACCACGTTTGAAAGTACTCAATAAGACCGTGCAACAGTTTATACATTATATATTCCATAATATTAAAGAAGCTGGATTATTTGAAAAACAAAACTATTGGGAGGCAAAAATAAAGTAACCATCAGGATGCTCTAAAATGTATCTAATCAGTTCAGATTGCCAAAGACAGGTGCCTTGGGATATGATATCCCAGTATGAGTTTGTGTTTTGGTAAACACTTACAAATCACCACTGAGGGTACTCTATCACACCTTTTCCTCCCACAAAAATGTTTAAGTCCGTGTGGACGAGCTGCACCATCTCTGCACTGTGCACTCCCAGAGCAGAGATGGTTAACTTGTGTGGCACGGTGGTGCTGCGGTTAGCATAGCATAAGCATAGGCCCAGGGTTCAAATCCAAGAGTTGCATGTTCTCCAGCTTCCTTACACAATTAGCCGTAGGTGACTGTGAGCGTGAATGGTTGCCTGTCACTCCAAGTATCACACGTTTCGCACTATAACAGCCGGGGTAGTCTCCACCATGACCGTGAATTTGATAAGCTGAAGAAAATGGGTGGATTTTCTGCAGTGTAGAGGTTAAAGGTTAACAAATTCACCTTACACGGTTTGAGAATAAGTGACAAACCCAGCCTCAAGGGGTCACAACAGTGCATCAGGAAGGGCATCCAGTGTAAATCTTTATAAAGAAAAAAAAAAATGTGTCAAGCTGAAAGTACAGGTTGTATAACATCCTAACGTCTTTTTATGAATTGGTTAGCAGTAAGAGAAAACTGCAGTTCTGAAAAAAGCACTTTAATTCATTTCTAAAATCATCTTAAACTATTTCCACACAGGATCTGAAATCTCAAAGAAATAAACAACAACAACAACAAAAGAAAGGTTCTCTTCTGATATTGGCATTTCTACAGTGAATAGCTGGTGGCAGCATCAGAGGCCTGGAAAGGAGGCCGTGATGCTGAGCTTTAGTCCTCAGAGCAGTTGCACAGGCAGACTGAGTCCAGCAGGCTTTCTACACCCTCTGGTGTCAGTCTATCAAGCAGCAGCAGGTAGAAGCGCCAAAAACCAACCTCTGACTCTTGCCCAACACCCAGAGAGAGCTCTCTCTCCTCTCACGCCACACACACACACACACACACACACGTGGATGACACGAGACATGTACTGCAAGTTTCACATGGTGCAAGAAACAGATAAAGATATCCAATTTCTAAATTAAAGGTTAATGCAGACAACAGATGAGTGCCTGGTGCTTCACAAGACCTCTCTAAATGATTAAGTCTGAAGCAAAATAATAATTTACAAACAAACAACAAAACAAGGAGATTCTTAACATCGTCTACTTGGTTTTGTTTTATTATATTAAGTTTGAAAAAGGACTGGTAGCCTATGTATCACTACATCTAGTGGAAGTGATGTGACAGAGGCAGAGCTCCTATAAAGTACATAGAGCAGCAGTAAAGACAACCCATATCAACACATTACTCTGGCATTATAGGAGCATTAGAGGAGGAGAAACAACTTTAGTTTACAAATTATTAATTGTTGCTTTTTCAATTCATCAATTCTTGTGAATGAATGGTTCCTCAATTTGTCAGGCAGTCTCTGAGTGAGTGAGGTTTGTCTCGGCAGAAGAGGTGAGACTGAGGAAGGCTGGATAAGTAGTTTCTTTTTTTCTTTTTTCTTTTTAATTTAAAGGAAGATGTTCAACGTAAGATGATTCAGATTGATTTCTCCAACAAAGTGGTGCTCAGAAATTGTGAGCACATGGATTTACAAGACGGCCACGGATGGATCATAATCAACGCTATTGTCCAAAACACGGAGATGAACACACAGTGACGGGGAGGACAGTGAAAGAGCCTGATGTAAAAGTAGACTGGAGCCTTGAATAGTCAGGATGGATGCCTCCCAGACCGGTTTCACAGTCCTAGACTCTCCGCATCCATCCCTGAATCTTTCACTTTCAATTGATTTGTCTATACAGTATCCAAATAGCTTTTGTACTTCCCTTTAATCTTTACAGTACAATACACTATAGTGCACAATAGGGTTTCTGAGCCTGGAGCTCAGGGTGGAGGGTGAGAGCACATAATCCTCACAGCGCTTCTCGATTTCAAGTCACTGTCGGGCCCGACATTCAGAGTCCCGCAGCCTGGATGCTCTGCTGCAGCACCCAGGCAAAACAAATAACCCACGAGTGTTTCTCCACGCCTCAGTCCTGCCCTGGGTCCTTGGCAGGGCCGCCGTCCAGGTAGATCTTGAGGGCCTTCTCTTTGCGTGGCGAGTAACTGACACGATGTCCGGTTTTAAGCAGACGGCTGCTTTCCTTCTTCATTAGCTCGTTCCGCTCATCCTCTGACAACTCCAGAGGTTCTTCTGTGCTGTCCCTGCACAGACAAAAGAGCACAAAAACATTGAGGTCACAAATACTCCTAATATAATAAGATCATTAGAAGAACTCCATGGATGTCGCCATGTTTTAAAATTGTAAGGGAATAATGAATGAATGAAAAATAAAAAAAAAGAAAACATGTAAACTGAACTGAAACTTGAAGTCTTTTTGTTTTAAGCTTAGTAGCTGCTTTCTTTAAAATATCTCTACTACTAGATACAATTTTACAATTAAAGCCTGGATTACAACATAATTGGTTCAGAACATAGTAAGCAAGCTCAAATCTGCACTTATACTGCTGCCTTTTCAGTCATTACAGAGTCAGTGATGGAAATCTGACCCGTCAGAACTGACCTCATGCGGTCTCATTTATTAGCTGCATTGATTTGTGATTAAAATTATTTTTTTTACCATCACAGATACAACTACCTGTACCAATGTCCACATTATAGGCAGAAAATTACATTTAAAAAAAAAAAAAAAAAAAAAAAAAAAAAAAAGATTAATTATTTAATATACACTCACTGGCCACTTTATTAGGTACACTTTCCTTGCACCCCTTTGCCTTCATAACTGCCTTAATTCTTCATGCTGTAGATTCTACAAAGTGCTGAAAGATTCCTCAGATTTTGATCAATACTGATATGACAGCATTAAAAAGCTGCTGCAGGTTTGTCAGCCATGATATGGGCTAAGAGAATATCCCCACATCATCACATCTTTTGGTGAGCATGTAGCCTTCTAGTGTCATTTGACATGTTGCATTTTCTCAGACGCTCTCATGATTACCTTGGTGTTGGTTGCAACATGTAGTCATTTGAGTTATTGTTGCCTTCCTACAAATCTGAAGGAGTCTCCCCTGAGTTTTAGCATCAACAAGCTATTTTTGAACTTGAGAAACTGGATATTTTCAATTTTCTCAGGCCATCCTTTGTAAACTTAAAGAGATGGTTGTAAAATAAATAAATCCCAGATCAGTTTCAGACAAGTCTGTTTGGCTCCAACAATCACATCATATTGAAATCACGCTTAAATCACCGTTCTCCATTCTCTGTTTGAGCTTCACCAGACCATTATCTTCACTGTGTCTACATAGCCAAAATGCACAGAGTTGCTTACATATAATTGGCTCATTAGATATTTGCGTAAACGAGCACGTGAACAGGTGTAACTAATGAAGTGGCCAGGGATTGTATTTAAGTTTCAATCCTAAACCGAAACCCTCTTGACTGAAAACATTTACTGATTCATTTGTGGTATTAAATGTATAAATCTGAGAAGTCAAAAGCTAGGGAAAAAAACCTAAAAAACAACAATGCTTCTAATGCAACAATATTATTTTTTATTTATTACTGAGTCAAAGCCGACCTGTAAAGCCATGTGTATATTTTGCGTACATTTGTACTTTATATTAGATATTGAGATTAGGTGTTCAAATATTAAAGTTGTCTCTAATTCATATTAGATGCCAAAAATTCAACTCACATAAACATATTGAGTTTTTTAATAGTCCCAGCGTATGCATGACTTATAGCAGAGATTTCTTCTGCTACAGTCCTCTCTGTTCATGAAATGATTTCACAAAAATACCAAAGACACAAACGCTGTACTTGAATGTTGACTTGTCCCAGTTTTTTTACCTGTAGAAGACCACCGCCCCATCATCACAGATGTAAAGAGGCCACACATTAAGGGTTGACACCTTGGGGTTCCAGTCTAAATCCTGATGGATTTCCAACACAGAAATATCACAAGGAAATGTTCCCCTACCCTGCAGAGACCAGATAGCAGTGTCATCAATACAAACAATATATTAGAAAAATTGGGTCTCAGGTTTCAGGTAATTACATCCACCTACCTTTGCAAACTCCAGGTTTTCCAATGGAATACCACTGATTTCACTAAGCTGCCAACAGAATAAAAACATTAGACATAGGAATACAATAGTTTCCCTCAGCTAAACACTGAACACAAGCTATAAGTAAAACACATTTGTCATGCAGCAGACAAACCTTCTCCTTGAGTTCCTCCACACTGCTGCTCTCCAGAATCACTTCCTGAAAAGGCCCCAGCTTCATTGTAGACGGGTTCCATCTCCGAGTCAGAACAGCCAACTGTGACATTGATTTCATTTTCTCTGGTTCTGAGAAACATTAGAGGCTGTGGATCAATCAACTGCACTTTAAATGAAACTTCAGTGAAAATAAATTTTCCTTCACTCTAGAACCAAATACACGTCGTTTATTTATCTGTCTCCATGTGGCCTTTCACAGCATGTTAACAACTCAATTTTTTTGAGTCCCTGGAGCAGATGATTTAATGTTTGTTTTCTTCACTGTAAAGGAAATGATTTACTATACCTTTAAAAAAAGTTTATATTATTAGAACAGAACAAAACTAAAATAGGTAAGGTAGTTGAGGTACCCAAAGAAAAACGCATAGTGAAGCAATGTTTAAAAGAAAGTGGAAAAACACAAGTTACCATCAAGGAATTCAAGGAAAACCTCCCAGTTGGACGAAATGCTGATGTCTTCCTCATAAACGTGGTAATCCAAAAACACTGTGCCCGGATTCTTCCACGTCTTTTTCCTGAGGCGAACCCTGACCACACAGAGATAAATAGATATATGCTGTTTTGTACACATGTTCATTTTACCTGAAGGGAAACTGCATCAACAGTCCTCTGAACTTTGCAAAGCAAAGAATCTTACCTGTCAATGCTGAGGTCAAGTTTACACTGCTCTTTTAACTGAGGAAGCAGCTCCTCTTTAGACTGTCTGACAGTCATACCCTTGGCAAACACCGTGTCCACTAGGAACTTGCAGGGCTGAGAAAACACCACAATTAATATATTTTATAACATAATGCTGTGCAGCTGTACAACAGTGTATGAGTAAGAAAAGTCTGTCAGTTCTTACCTCTGGTTCATTGACTAGTAGTTGATACACTTTCACTCTGTATTCACCCTTTTTAAGGGCTCTGCCTAGTCGAATGGTTATCTATGGATAGTGGCACAGTCTTTGTTGAGATATTTCCTTACTCTCAAGCAAACAACTTTAATCAAAGTAATAAGTTTAAACTGACCTTATTATCGTCAGAGAACGATGAGAGTGTCTCGTTGAGCCGTACACTCTCAAACTCCTGGTTGTTGGCATACACCCTAAACACCTTGAACTGGGTCGAGGTGACGCCGACGTAGGGCTCCAAGTTCAGCTTAAATGCTGCTAATGTTATTCTCTTGTCCACATGAACCACCAAACCTGATGTAGATCACAAGAAACATCAATGTACCTTTTTTTTTTTCTTTTTTCTTTTTTTTAAAAAAAGATATACGTCAAGGATGCAAAACAGGTAAAGAATGTTTGCAGTCCTCCCCCTTGAATGGAAGAAATTGCCCGTGCCAAATTTTAAATGTAATTAAAACATAAATATACTAGCTATGGATGACAACTGCTTTTAAATACATAATAAAAGTTTGTACATTTTTGTGAATCCCACGAGGCATCATCCTGAGAACAAGGCTCTGCTCTGAAGTACAGGTACTGGGCCTCTGCCTTGCTCTTTCCATTGTCGTCATATTCGCTGTCAGTTCCAGAGTCTTCTTCTGCAGTGTCCCAGGTCTCTTTTTTGCCCTCGTGGGCTTTGGAGCGTCGGCTACTAGTGATGCTGTGCGAGTCCAGGCCATTGGCCAGCTGGATTGGGCCGCTGTCTGCGTTACACAGCGTGTCACTGCTGTGACTGGAGCTCAGGATGTCACTGTCCACCGAGCTGGTGCTGCGGTCATTGTTCACTTCTGAGTCCGACCGCTCCTCACAGGCAAAGTGGTTCTCAGGGTCAGAGGAGGCGCCGCCGCTACCCGCAGACGTGGCCCTGATCCGATTCTCTAACTCTCTGTTGTCTGCAGCCACGCAGAGAGAAGAGTTTGAGTCCGCATCTTGGGTTGGGGATTCGATATGTTCAAAGTCGCTGGCGTCAGAGCTTTTCTGGCTGTCACTGGTGCTGGAGCCCTGCTGCTGCTGCAGAGACAGATTCTTTAACTTTTCTGTGCTCTCCTCCAGGATAGCCTCTACAGATTTCCTGTTACCCTTTGACCCCTCAGCAAGCACATCAGAGTCACTTCCTACTTTTTGGAAAAGAGTTCTGTTTGCCAAGGTACCAGGAGACTGCTCTGGTAGTAAGACTAACAGCCGGATCGTATTCCCGTGCCGATCCAACAGTTTCCACAAGAGCGAGTCAGTGAAAGGAACCTGATGATCAGTCAACTCAGAGCTCTCAACAAAAACCTGGTGAAAAACAATGGGCAACAAACAAATTGGCAAATTTAATGTAATAATAACATATATTAAGACTTTGTGAAATTTAAAACAAAACTGTAACACAATAACGCACAAGACAGAACAACTGTCAACAAAACAAAAAAGAGACCTTGTTGCTCCTGAAGAATCCCTCAGCCTTCAGTGTCTTGTTTGGGACATAGAGAAGCCGGAGGTCATTATAGCAGCGCTCCAGAACCACACGCATGGTCTCTGCAGAAAGCCCTGTAGCCTGGAAAGAAATGCACACAAAAACAGGCTTGCATTAATATAACCGACACCACTATATTTGACAGTTTCCTGGGCAAATGGTTAAAACAAAACACTGTGAAGAGGCTGAGAAGAGTAAGAAACCTGTGCAATAAGCTGTTTGAATTCAGTGATCGTCTGGTTCAAGTACGCCCGAACGCTGACGGGAGACGCGATGGTCTCGCTCTTCAGATTAACAACATGAACCTTCACCATCACCTCTGTGAACAAAAGAAGAATCATAAACACACCCACGCAGATAAACAGCAACTAAGTTGCTTGATACACGCATTTACACCTGTCACCGGTGTGTATTTGTTTCTGATCATCACAGTTTGTCTGTTCAGACTCTGGCAACTCAGCTTTTATCATGCTGAAAACAGCACTATGTACAACAAGCAGTCAACAGTAGAAGATTACCGACCTCCAGGTTTGTAAGGCTGGAACACTTGATCTGGCCTGCGGGTTTCTAGAAGCAAGTCAAACATGTATGAAGATTTGACTCCTCCAAGGAGGAGGCCCATTGGTGTGTCCTCCTCTCCTTCATAAGAGCGCTCCAGGTACTCATGGAACTCATCATATTTTACCAAGCGACAGCAGTCCAGAGGGACGACTCCCTCAAGCTCCATCATCTGACATACAGAACACCCATTAAAGAAATTAGAAGCAAATTTTAAAATCCAAACTCTAAAGTGAGTTTCTTTTCTTTTGCTATAGTCACAGTAATGCTGTGTTGCAACGTTAATGGAAGAAAGAAAACTGAATGCACCAAATGTCTTTCAAGATTCCTCCAAAAGTAACTGAAACAAATCTGACAAACCTTGTAGGCCATTTCTGTTGCTTCTCTGAGAGTTTTGTCTTTGTGCACTTCCAACTTGCTCTCCATCATCATCTTCACAGGATGCATGCAGAAGAGCTTGATCTAAAAAGTAAAGAGCATAAGACTACCAAAAAAGAGAGACAGGGTATTAAATGATCCTTATAAATTAGGCAAATGGCCCAGCACCTTGCAAGTGTTGCGTTCAATCTCCCTCTGTCTCTTTTCTTGCTCTTCAGACTCTTTCTCCTTCTGAACCAAACGCTTTATGTGGTCTGGGAAGTCCTCCACGGCTAAAAACTCTGCAGACAATTCAGAGATTACACATTAAATCCAGTGGCATGAGGAAACCTACAGAGCTCAGTCTGTTGTATCAGAGTATGAAAAATGGGAAAATTATGACCACAAGACAAAGGCAAGAGGGCAAGCTGGTTCCTTTGCAACTGGTGCAACACAAAGCTTTAAAAATAAGTTACAAATACAGGTAAAAGCCTGGACAAGTTTAGTTCAGATGGACAGCAGACAGGGCACAGTGGAAACTTGTGTAAAGGATCTTCTTACATGTAGTAGGTATCAGAGAAGACAAGTGAAATTGTTTTATTTAAACACTTTCCTTGCAAAAAACAAGTTAACAAAAGGCCAAACACATTCACTAGGTTACGACGAAAAGATGAAAACCTATGACTTTTAAAGTTTGGGAGTTTTTAATTCAGAAATGTGGAAAAACTGCCACGCTTGCTCTAATTTTTACATTTTCCTTAGCAAGATTTAATTGAATGAATTTCTTACTTGCATTCCTTGAAGGATCTTTCAGTCTATAAATCAGCATATATGCGTTTGTAGAGCTGTTGGAAAGAAAAATAAATGTTATGAGTGAAGGTAAGAGGAAGGAGAAAACTATTACTTCAATACAAACAAAATTACAAACGGGGGAAAAATAAAAGGTTTCACATTTAGAAACAGATGTGAATAACAAGATAAACACCATTCGTTTTCCAAAGTCAGTGTATTAGAAGCATTTGATGTGAGTGAGTCCTCAATCACAAAGTCAGCAACTCCTGGAAAAAACGTGCATTCCCTGACCAGTTGGAATGTGGTTGCTGCCAGCCACAAGGTGAAACAAATCGCATGGAGATACACGGTGCTGCATGAAAATCATCTCAAGATTGCCTCCTGCACAATATGATCGACCAAAGCAATCACATGGAGGTTTTTGGTACAGCACTTTATACCAGCCTCCAGCAATCACTCACCACCTAGCCAAGAAATAGACATTTTTTCCCTGGGGCCAACTGGGGGTTGCCAACTGGTCTCAAGGCCTGTGACTGCTGTGGAACACAACTGACCTTGCAAAGGCACTGGAGTAATAGCCTCTGCTCCCTGAGGATCCCCCGTATGTTTTCCTGATATCATCCTGGGTGATCTGTTTGACAGAAATGAACACAATGAAACAAAAAAATGATTCAACAGAGGTTACCACAATGACAATAAGCAGCATTTTAAATGGCAGTTGCAGTTGGCAGGTTTTTTTTGGTCTAGTATATAGAAATGGCAAGCACTGCCTGACATTTACTTTCAGTAGGAAGCCAAAACGTGTCACTCAAGAGCAGAGACTGACCTTGCTAACGTGCTGATCGTTGAAACTGTACCACTGGCCATCACTGAAGGACTTGATACAGGCATAATAGTGCCCGCCCGCAGCGCTCCCAGAATGGACCATAACAGAAAACAGCTCAAAGGTCAGCAAACTCTGAGAAGAAATAGGGGAATACTGTTCAGTTAAAACCAATAATTGTGTTGCAGATTTCACTGTCGACATACTATATTTTTAGAGATACACACGTTCCCATATTTTGCCACTTTAAAGCAAAAACACTGTAGAGAATAATCACACATCTTTAGAACACTGTAAATAAAAGACAAATTTATATATTTAACAAGAACAGAGAAGTATAACATTTTTAGCTGACACTTGCAGAATAACAATCCCTCTTATCACTACACCGTTGGCAAATCAGATACTTCCTTTTAATCTGTTGTCAGATACATTCTCACGTACAAACCAAGCACACCAAATCCATCTAAGTGAGGATGATCACCTTTGGCTTCAACACCCTCTCTGTGCTGCTGGTGCTGTCCAAGCAGATGCCCTCATCCACACAATCATCGGTGGAAAAATCGTTGCTCATCTGGTCGCTGTGGCAACTGCCTTCATTCTCTGCTCCGCTGTCAGTGCAGCTCTCGGTCTGAGGGGACTTCTACAGAGTAGGCAATTTGAAAAACAACACCAGAGTTAAAGGTGAATTCAAAAGATCAATTAGAAAAGAACTAATCCAGCGTAAAAATGTAGGACATTAAGGAACCAGCAAGTTGGTTAACATCTCAGTTGGTCAACATACACAAACCATGGTTTATGGCTGACTGAAGCCTGTCATGGCAGGACACAGCACAAGATTACACACAGGGCACCTTGACCCTCAACACTTGGAAAAATGTTTTTGTGGACTGATGAAACTAAGGTTGCACTGTTTGGGAAAAACATACAGCCCTACAATGAAGGCACCACATGATAACACAAAACCATAATCCTAAGGTAATGCAGAGGGAGCGTCACTGGTTCTGCTTTGCTTCCTCCTTTAGCAGTCATAAAGGAGAAAATGAATTCCCAAATTGATTAAAGGCATCCCATAGGATGAATCCAAATCAGTAATGACAATGACAGAGGCAGGTAAATTCAATGGTGCTCTCACCTCATCTTCCACATCAATAAATGGACTCATGTCAAGTTCCTCTGGGAAGGTCATGCGGTCATTAAGTTTGATGCGATGCATAGTGGTGTAGTCGAAATCAAACCTTTTCAACTGTAATGTCAGCAGGTAAGGAAAGTGCAGAAATCTCAGCCCCTGCGTACGATGTCAGAAAATGAGGAGGGACATTAGCAAAACACTGTACTCTCTAATCATGACTTCCACGTTACATTTTCAGCATACTTACCTTACGGGCATCACATTTCTTTTTACAGCGTTCACAGAAATACTGGTTGGGCCCATCGAGTGTTTCTGGTTGTATGAATGCCTGTAATGCTTCCTCCTGTGGCATCAATAAATAAATAAATAAATAAATGAAAATAGAAAAAAAATCTAATCATCTAAATCAAATCAATTTAGAATAACAATGTAATATCAAATAGTTTGAAAATGTACCAAGTACTGAATTTAAAGTAACCTTTAAGCAACACTGAATTGCAAAGAGTGAATAAATGTTAAGTGCTGCTGTGATAAAGTATATGCTTAGAAGAACAAAGGGTGAGAAACACACCACACTGCCATAGGCTTGGCTGGCTCCAAAGGGTCTGATCACAAGAGGGATATCCAGGTAAGTATCAATCCTCCAGCTCTCATAGCCACACTCCAGACAACGGACATAATCCTTCAGCTTTCCCTGGTACAACTGGTTGATCAGGTCAGCCTAAAGACAGGGAGAGAACAGTCAGGTTTCTCTGCCACATTTTACTTTAAACAAAATCAACTCAGGATACAAAATGGTCTGCTACCAATTTGCAATACTAGCAGTGAGACAATTTCTTTCTACTTCTGGGGAAGCAAGTGCTGACAGCTAAATGTAGTGGGGCTACAGAATAATTCTACTTGTGTTTAGATTGGTTTCCCATAAACCTTCCTTTACCATACAACTCCGTCGGCAACTGCATATGAAAATTTCTCAGGATAATAAAACACAACAGACAACAACAACAACAACAGGACAAGGAGAGCATTTCTTTTTAGCCAGTTGCCATCTGTAGCTTTCTCCAGACAGCTGAAATGGCAGACACTGGAAGAACCAGCGTAACTGTTAACACTGCACAACAAGCCCTCAACTTAGTCAGTCAGAGAAAGAAAAAAAAATGCTCAAAACAGAGAGTGACAGAAACCTAAAGAAAGAATGAACCCAAGAGCTGCAGGAATGATTTTTATTTGATTAAAAACTTTGCTCTGGAACAAAAAATGTATGTCATTATTTATAAAATTCATTAGGTATTAATTCTGGTCATGATGGTTTTGTCCCATTATTGAATCAAGAATCAATCAAACCATTTAGAAACAGTAAAAACACTTGTGTTGTATATTTAATATAAATCTTTTCTACTGAGATTAATAAATATGGACCAAGACAGTTTTGCATTTTTTCATTAGTTTGGTTTCCTGAGAGAATTTGTTCATTTTCATTTGTTTTATTATTTTATTTATTGCCCCAAAACATTAAATGTTAGTTTTTTATTAGTTTCAGTCTTCTCCTGTTCTATACTTCTTAAATTGCACATTCTGATAAAGAGTCACATGGACATCCAAGTCTCTATAAACTGCACCATAGCCTCATTATGCTGTGTTAACAAATTTATTCAAACTAATCCATCCATCCATCCATCTTCCATTTATCATCTTCTTGGATTCAACACTGTAAGCAAAGGTGGCTCGACTTCCGCCTTTTCAGGCATCTCTTCCAACTCATCCAGGGAGACAAAAAAGCATCCCCAAGCCAGCAATGAGATGCAATCTCTCCAGCGTGACCTCCTGGTAGGAATTACCCTAAACACCTCACCTAGGAGGTATTCCCAGTCTGATGCCCAAACCACCTCAATTAGCTCCTTTTGATGAAGGGGAAGCATTTCTATTCCGAGTTCCTCACTCTACAGGTGAGAGTAAGATCGCAGATCTACCAGTAAATTGACAGCTTCTCTGTCATTCTCAGCTCTCTTCTCCACAACATATCGGTACAGCCTCCAAATCATCACCACACCAATCCGTCATGAATGAGATCCCAAGGCACTCCTCCACTGGGGGCAGCAATTTCCCTCCAACCACCCACCTTGGGCACTCTACTTTTTTCCAGCTGTCCAAACTGAGACTTAACCATTTTGTGTATCTTTTAAATACATTTTCGTTAATTTTGCAGGTCCTTTCTTTTAATTAAAATATGTTTACAAGCCAATTCTAGTTTTTAGTTTTGTTTTAGTTAAGTGTAATAACCGTGTTAGGATGCCAAGATGGAATTTAATGCAATCATCACTTATGGTTCACATGGCACATGTAGACTGGGGGGGAAAAACTTAACTGTTTCCAGATATTTATGAATATATAAACTAAAGATTAGTAGTAGAAGAAAACTGGCG
Organism: Pelmatolapia mariae; assembly: GCF_036321145.2. Classification (NCBI taxonomy): domain Eukaryota; kingdom Metazoa; phylum Chordata; class Actinopteri; order Cichliformes; family Cichlidae; genus Pelmatolapia; species Pelmatolapia mariae. The sequence goes on from NC_086227.1 coordinate 21,608,476, forward strand.
CTTGAAAGAAAAAATGTAGAGCTTATATATCCTGTCATCAGTTTACTTTCTATGGCTGAAAACTACAAGTAAAAATCCCTTGTAGTATGAGATTTTTTTATTTATTTTTTTTATTTTCTTAAATAGCGTTCACATGCACTTATGCTTGCGTTTACAGACCACATGGCTGCACATTCGTACACTGGTCTAAGTGTTTGCAGTTTATAACCTATTCCCGAGATAAGAAACAGCTAACCCCAGGGCTTACTGGCACATTTCACTTTTTCCACAGTAGGCCTTTTGTTTCCATTCTGGGGGGAGCCTGAGCCTGGATGCAGATTTTTTGTTGTTGTTGTTGTTGTTGTTAACAGTCTGAGAAAACTACTTGTTTTCTCCTACCTGCTCTGTTTGCTTCCACTTCTGCTCCAGGGCATCGAACATGACCCTGCACAGCTCCTGGACGTCATGTTGTTGCCAAGCTAAAAGCAAAAGCACAAAGAAAAAAAAGTATAATTAAGTGTACAGACAGAGGCACATGGTCTTGTCCTCCATGAACATGCAAACCAGCCATGTGAGCCTACTCACAGGCAAGTACATAAGCTCACCCTCACTGCTGTCCCAGCCAAAGCTTCGCGTCACATCAGTAGTCTCAATTGCCCGTTTCTTACTAGTTTGCAACAGAACAAACAGTCTTTGCAGCTGGTAGGGAATACTGGTGACAGGATCCTCCTCCTGCTCCTCAAACTCCCAACTGAAGTCGGACAGCAAATATTTGAGAATTCTAAATCTATTATATGTGACAAGAGAATTTTCACAAAGTGATCTATAATCATGATTTCTTACTTGTAGAGTGCATTCCTAAACTCTGGGGTCATGAACAATGTTTGCAGCAGACTGTTCAAATAGCAAGTCATCGCTTGGTTGACCAAGCCCACATAACCTGTAAAGGCAGCAAGAGACAAGAAGTAAGTGATCGGTTGGAGATGTATAAAAGGAAAGGTGTCACATATTCAACAGGTAACCAAACCTCACCCGTCTCAGACTTGCTAAGGATGGACGAGTAAGAGTAAGATGGACTGCTGTAGTCACCACTGCAGCCAGGAGTCCCATCTCTCAGTAGGGGTCCAATAAATCGTTCCTGGGAACTGTCATCTAGTCCACTGCTATCTGCTGTTCCTGACTCATCCTACAAACACAAACATACCTTGTAATAACATCTTTCGTTTCCAGTTAAGAGTCTTTAGCATGTTAGTAGATTCTGTAGGGAAATAATTATAGTTTGTTTTTTTAAAGATTATTTAAGAAATTATGAATCATTATCTTAATTTATTCTTAAACACTCACAGATGCAATCTGGGGCTGCTCTCCATCTTTATCTGTAAGCTGGAGGAAATTCCTCTTACCACCAGGTTCAAACCCAGACTCTGAGAGGGACATCTCACTGCTATGGTCAAGCGGTGCCTAGAGAAAGCAAATAAACACAATATGAACAGACAAGTTTCACAGAGGTCAACAATGCCTGGACAGGAGTAAACACATGCAACTTTTTTTATTCGATATTTAGTTTAAGCAAAATGTCAACTTAAGTCAACTCAGTCTACTATACATAAAAAGACCTTACAATATTATAAAGACCAAACAAACTACTCCCTTTGGGTAAGCAGTGGAGCAGAAAACCTTCCTTTTAGCACCAAGAAAACTCCAGTAGAACCACTCTACGGGCTAGCAGCCATCTGGTTTGAACGGTCAAAGCAGATGGCTGCAGGCTAGCTGTTTACAAACTATAAAGTGGATGAACTCACCAGAAGAGTTAAAGTCCTACTGAATTCATTTTCAGCTAATTCCATGTATTGTTGTTAACAAGGAAAGCCTCTGAAGCCAACATGTGAACAACGCTACCTAGGTTTCTCCGGGCCAAGCTGAGGATGAGCAAGCAAAGTGCTGCAGTGGGAACAAGCAGTGGCTTAATCCACTGACCTACTCTGTGAGATAACAACGGGCAGCACCTGGGCTTTGGCCTGGGTCAGCAACAGGATTAGCATGGGCTCATTTAAGAAAAGGGAATAATGTGTACACACAGATCCAACAGTACAAAACTCATCACTGATTAAACATATTAGGAAAGTCAGCTTTAGCAACAGTATTTTTACTTGTCTGCATTTTGTAGCAGTTGTAAAATGTAAATTTACATGTAATGACAGGGTACAAAAATCTATTATCAGCTGATGTTGTGGTACTGTCCTAGCAATAAAGAAGGTAAAAGAGCTACACTGTGTCTCAAATGAAACATGCGTGAGCATAAAGTACTATAAACAAAGGCTGGGAGCCATTATTATGAATCACATCAACGTTCACCAGAATTACTCAAACTCAGCTACACTCAAGTCACTTTAAAGCTGCTGCTGATATTTTCTTTTTGGCCAACTGGAGGGCAACAGAGGTTGAAAGAAAAAAAAAGAAAAATAAAACCCTGTCACAATAAACCATGATATAAAAGTATTTTTACCCAACAAACTGCCAGTTTTCTGCATGTTGCACCACTGCCTTTTTTTTTTTTTAAACTTGTTTCATTAAAGCTGTTTTTAGTCAAGTGACAAATGATAAGTAAGACTAATAAGTCTTACTATAATTTCTTACTGACTCATATTTTATCTCTTTTGTTTTAACTTTGTCATTGTACCCAAACAGTAGAGAAGCACTGTGGGATACCTGCAGTTACCCAAACTGATTTTTTGTGTGTGTCACTGACTGAAAATCAGGTGCAACAGTAAAAGTTAATGAGAGGAGTGAAACTAATTTTGTTTGGTCTGTTTAAACTGATCTCTGGTTCATTTTCCCTTTTGGTGTAGTTAGTTGGTGCAGATGCGAGCACAATAATCGCACTCGTTGGAGAAGAAGTGACCGTTAGAAGGAGGTGGTTCCTGGTTTGATTTCGAATTAACTCCATCCAGGGAGGCTCATTTATGGTGAGAATGTCAATCAACCCAACTACCACTGCAAGTTTGAGCTAAACATCTTCCTGTAGTGACGTATGCACCAGGGTACCATAGATATCCAGAGACCACAAACTATGGTAGCTAGTAGGGCTGGGCCATATTATACCGTTCACGGTAATACCGGTATAATGTTAGGCAACGATAGGAAAATGAAATATCGCGATAGAATATGGGTCAAACGCGCATGCGCAGTGCCTTTGTTTTCATACGCACATGGCCGATTGTTGAGTGAAACGGATGAACCAGAATTAGTTTGTAAAAATGGTGCCACTTCAGTGATGTGGAACTGGTTTGGTGTTTGTCCGTCAGATACACAACAAAGCACATTTTTTTTTGTAGAACATGCAAGTGGCTGTCAATATTGCCGTATTTGTCGGACTAAGGTGCTCGTAAATCTCCGCTTCAGGTCCCAAAGTCAAACAAACACTGCAGCATCACTAAGAGTTAAAAACTGTCTAAATTCTTTCATCTTTAATAAAATGATCAGCATTGCTGCTTTACCAGGTGTAACTATGAAGTTTAAGATCCAGGCATACATGAAAACAGAATTTATTACATTTAACGGAGAAGTTAGCAGGAAGCTAGCGGAAGTTAGCTCGCTAGTTTCGCTAGTTACCTAAGCATGATATAGCATGTTCTGACTGAGAGATTTCTGAAAAAATTCAAACGTACAGCTCTGCTATCACTTCCAACATAAATAAAGACAGGAAACTAAACAGCAGTGACGTTTGTAAGCTTACTGAAGTTGGGCTAGCTGGTATGTAATGATGTGCTACGTGATCGCTAGCGACACAGCTATGTTAGCATAACATAAACAGTGAAGCTGGAGAAATCAAGGCTAACACTTTTCCACTTAATAAAAGTTAACGTGAAGTTTCCTGATGGTTAGAGACAAATGCAATCGCATAGCAGGATGCTGTAAATGGACCAAACTTCAGTCAGGAGAACAACTGAGATAATCCATCCACAATACGAGGTTAGTCATTAATATACAGCAACAACATGGGAATAGAGCAGCTGTGATAGAATACAGCATTAATGAATCAATGTTACAGAAGTGGAGGAAGCAAGGAGAATGAGTTGAATAAAGTTTGATTTATCTGACTGCTTTGTTTCGCTTAATGTGCCTTATAATCCCGTGCACCTTATGGTCCGAAAAATATGTATTTGACTTTTTTATTTGGCACACTGCAGTTTAATGTTGCAAAGCAACTCTTTTTAACTTCAGTGGATATTATACATGGTTATGCTCAGGATATGTCAGCCCATTTCTACTGGAAATGCCTTTTGGTTAAACTTTCAGCAAGGAATTTGCATTTGCACTGTTAAATTTTTATATAGCTTTAATGCACATAAAAAACAGCTTCTTGTTTAAGTGAAAATAAATGGATGGTGTTTTTTGCGCTAGTAAAGTTGTGGAGTTGTATTTTGTCTCGCATCAGTTATATCGTCAGTTATATCGTTATCGCAAATTTTCAAATATATATCGTGATAAATAATTTTGGCCATATCGCCCTGCTCTAGTAGCTAGCCTGCTACACAGTTTTACCCAAGATAAACATGATAAACATGAATGAGTAAATATTCAATGTTATACACTAGCTCCAAACACAGCACCTTAATCCTGCATTTACTTTTATTTCTCCTTTTTCCAGACACATCTGCTAATGTCTGCAGATGCTAAACCCACGTTACTCTCCATAGCAAAACAAAGCTAAACTGATGAATTACTAACCATGTCTTGTGTATTTCCCCATGCAAGTCCAAAAGTGCCATTTACATATCCTGCTTTGTGAGCGACATCTTCATAAAGTTTAGAGAGGGTGGTGGAAGCAGGCAGGTTGAGAGTCAGCCGTTCGTTCACCGTCTTCGCGCTGGTGATGTCCTGAATTATACACAGCGCTCTGGGCTCCTCGGCTGCATTTTGGATCTGCAAGTAAATAAAGAAAAAGATATAAACATTATTTTCTTACTTGTTTGTTTTCCAATGAAGAGCTAAACATTTAAAAAACAACAAAAAAAAACCCCAAAAAACGTTAAAGCTGTGCTACAAAGGTCATTAGTAACATGCCAGTTAATGCTGGGTGGTATTGTTGGTTGTAATTTCATGCACAATATTAATTTTTTAAACACAAAGTACCCTGCTGTGGATTTTCAAAGGATTTCCATTCCCATATTTTCACCACACCTGGATCACCATGTAGTGTATTGAGAAGGGACCTCTAGTACCCCTCCAACTCACCTTTCTACCAAAGTATAATGGATTCACCAAATCATATCAAATTAATAATATAATTATCAGGCATATATTAGAAAAAGAAGAAGATATTTAAAATGTAAAAATATATTTTTTCTGTATCTTAAAGGCCACTTTAACACTGGTGCTTTGAGTTATACACATGTTATTATTACACCCAGTATAAAACATGTTTCAAACCTAAACTAAAAGCAATTAAACTAGCCACAGTTGGAATATCAGTCTGTTAAAAGCTCTGAGTTTCTCAGTTTTTAGATTAAATACTTCCAACAGAAGTACTTACTTTCCATACTTTGCTTTCTTCTTCAAAATTAAAGTTTCTATTACCAGATATCAAATTATTTTGTACAACAAAATAACAAAACTGATGTGGTAGACATGCAGTAATTTGACTTCAAGTCTGTTATCCTTCAAGTATAACAGACTTGCAAAAGTAGCTCTTGTTCTCTTTTTTGCAATTGTGGTTTATCAGGGCTCGATACTGAAACCGCTTTACTGAAACCTCTTTTCAAAAAGTGTTTACGACACATGACTGGCTGATTTTTCCTACAATAAACCTTCCAACACATGACTGGATAAGGTGGGCAGTTGGTTGATTCCGGTGGACAGAACAACCACTTGTCAGATTTCTCCTACATTCTCCACAATCTGCTTCAACAACATGCCATGCAATCGCTCACTCATGCTTAATTTCAAAGCAAAAAACAAAAGCAAAAATAGTCAGGTGGAACAGGAGTTTCAAGAAGCACTGAGTCACTTCAACTAAACACTCCTCATAGTTTGCTTTGTGACTGGTCTGGTATGTAGTGTTCCCAGTCAGGGACAAATCGCCTGCAGACTAAAAGCCAACCTTTCTTAAGAACTTGAGCAGCAAAATCTGGCAGAAAAGGTCACTCACCAAGCAAGAAAAGGTCTAGGCACTGAAGAGTAATGACAAAGTGTTTTAGTTTAGCTTACTTACCTGTTAAGTATCAAATGGAATAAAACAACCAGGTTAAAATAACATATAAACCCCTTAAAGTTTTAGATATGTTAACTGGGAGTGCAGACTGTAACTGTTACATTTTAAACAGTAAAAGCTGGCAAGTACCACCCCGCCCAAAATGACAATGTTTTCATTTCTATTACCGGATATTGTTTAGTTTTCTTTAATTGTATGTTACATAAAACAACACAAAACTAAAAACTAATGCACTAAATTATCTTTCAGAAAAAGCATTTACCAGTAGATAAAAGTGACACCAATTTATGATTAAAATGCAACACAAAATTATTTAGTTTTCCCGTAAATGTGCACCATGCTAATAAATTATTTGTCTGCTAATCATTATTTAATTCCCTTTCTCTTTGATTATTGATAAAGGTGGTACTTGTTTAAGCTGGTTTCTAGTTTAACAACATGCTTCAAGCTTTGTTCGAGTATAATAGTCATCATGGCTACTGCTTCATGCATCCATTTACCACCATGCTCAATTGTGTACACGCTCTCCTATATCAAACACACCTGAGAAATCCTCTTCATTTCATCAAAAATACTTTGTCTGCAACTCCAAAATACACCCTGATAATATGTGGAGATAGTTGAGGGTGAAGAACAACTTAAAACACATAGAACAAGTAAATTAAGTTGTAAAAGATGTCAGTTGGTTGGAAAACAACTGAGCTAAATTAAGCTGATTTCTAAAAACCTACAAATGCAACAATAATAATATATATATTCAAATAATTGCACTTTTTGCAGCCTTTTTGTATGTGTGATCTTAGCAAAATGTGACTGCCAGCGCCTACAAAGACGCTGCTGCAGCTGACAACACACAAGTGTATTATGAGATTAAAGGTTATTTTTACCATGGATATAATCACATGAAGCTACAGGTACAGCATAACACAGGCAGCATATTACATAAATATTTTAAAGACACAAAAATTTGACATTTGAAAAAATGAGAAAATCAGTACCTATGAACTAATTCAGTAACTACAAATGAAGGTTACTTAAATAAAATATAAAGTCTTCACTGAAATAAACAAAGTGAAATGAATTTAAATCCACATTTCTAGTAGACTTTAACAAGTAACCATGAAGTTAGACTACAGTGATAAGATATTAGAAGTGATCCATGTGGAGCACTAGTGTTTGAAAAAAGGTAGGGGGTTTTCACATGAGGTGATGCCAATAAACATTTGATGTCACTAGAAATACATGGTGGACAAATACATGAGCTATATCAGCAATCTGCTAAATAAAGTTCCTAGTTGCTTTTTTTTTTTTGGTTCAACTGTTATTAAAGGGCTATGTCAACTGCCAATTTATAAATCACATTTGAGAACTGCACCAAAAAAAAGAGAAGGGCTTGATTGTCAACCTTCATCATTTAAATGCAAGTATTATACCCACTGTTTATTGTAACGGCAAAGGGATCATTGGGACAGTGCTTTTTGTTATAAGTCTACACAGCAGAACTATTAAATACCCCAAGCCATTCACTTAACATTTACCACAGTTGACGTAGAACTGCATGTGAGTGTCATTACATGAAAGAAGTGGTTAATTAGCCTTTTCTCCTCACTCGTGTTTTATTTAACTCGAAACAACATATAAATAGAGTTCCCTGTGACTTCCTTTATCCCAGGATATCCCACCTCAACTTCCACCTATTCTCAACACCAGCTGCAGTTTACATTACCTTCACCACAACAGGCCAACATACATCTGAAATATATCTTAATATTTTTATGGTCAGGATGCAAGTTTTAGATGCAAAATACTCTTTAGATCCAAAATGCACAAAGCTGGTTATCGATTCACTAATGAAGGAAGATAGAACTATAATATTTGAAAACTATGAACAGATTAAACGCATAATACAGACTAAAAGAACACAGCAGCTGCAGACAAAGCTGCAGTAAGTGATGAAAAGCACTGCACGGCAGTTTAGTATTAAATGTGTGAGCACTTTAAGCACTTTGGCCAACAAGACTGGAGATGAGCTAGCAAATCGGCTAATAAACTTTAGCCAATTTGAAACAGGATAGAAAGCAAGAAAAAAATACCAACTGTACAAGTCGACAGTCTCATCAATATCACAGTACATAATGGTCTAGAAAAGCAAATGTTTGATTAAATTAATGTTTAAAACATAGTTGGAAAAATTAGATGCATTAAAAAAAATTCTAAAACCTATCCTTTCACAAAGATCCAAGGATCTTCCAGGAACGATGACACTATTTTCCTGAGATTTGATCAGCCAGTGGTTGGTAATTTCATACTTGTTGGTTTTTAATCTGGAATCTCACCTGTTCCCAGCACAAGTAACCATGACGTTATACACCAGTAGGAAGTAAACCACATTCACAGTACAAAAGCCCAGGGTACATGGATAAGCAGAAACCCTGCTCCATCGTACATTGCTCAGGCACCAAGGAGGTATAACGGCAAAGAAATAATGGTTACAATAATGGTTACATTATTTCTTACTGTAAAGCTACAGTCAACCAACCAAGGAGGTATAACGGCAAAGCTACAGTCAACCTTATTGTCAAAAGACTTGACTTTACTCCAAAAGGTGTATCATTACTATGCGAGAAAATAGGCTGTAGGCTCGCTTATCAAATAGGGTCCTAATGTTAAATGGACGCCTGACAAATTGCTCTGAGCCCAATATAAAAGAAACAAAGTAAAAACACACCCTTAAAAATAATGGTGTAACGCATTAAATGGATATGACTGCTATGTTAGCAGTACGGTATATGATGTTTACCTTAACCCATCCTGTTAACATGTGAGCTAACATGTCAGTAATCAAATCTGACTACCGTCACTGCCGTTGATCAAAGAGACTATTCATTTTATTCCTGTTTGAATAAGAAGGCACTGCTAATGTTAACATTAAGACAAGACTTTGCACGTTAACTGAGCTCCAAGCTAGAAACATAAAAATTCTAAGTAACTTATCTTCAGCAATAAAAGGGGTTATCGACGATGTTAAAAAAAATAAACAAAGAACGATCAATTTATTCTGAGATAAACGCTAATGTTGTTAAACACACATCTATCTTTCACCAGTAGCGTAGCTAGTCAATTCCGCTAACATTAGCGTTAGCTTGTCAATTTATCTTGCTAGCATTAACGTTTACATTCAAAGTAGAAGTTTTACTTAAGAACAACCTGTAAATGATTCCAAGAAGGGTTTGAAATATATATATCTGTAAAACTATTGTTTGGGGTCGACGGTGTTTCAGCACTGCTTGCCATTTGCAATTGGTTGGGGAACTTCAAAAACATCTAGATTAGCCGGAGTTGTTGCCACTGATCAGATTTAAGAAGCTAACAGCGCTTGCTAGCTAAATCCCACAAGCTAATGTTATGCTAGTAAGCTAACTGATGTTGACAAATGCCTTCGTTTGACGGGACAACATAATGTCATTAGCAACAATGGAAAAGGTGGGGGATTTTAGTGACCATAAAGCCATGTCTTGAGTCTAAACAGTTAAATGGTAATTATGATAACGCTTTTGCTACCTAAAATGTTCTTCGTCTGAAATGCATCGAAAGTAGCCGCTAACTAACGTTAGCAGATGCGTTAGTTAGCCATGTCATGATAGGCCGTCCAAGTCATATTTGGCTAACTGTTAGCAGCTCAGAGATAGTCAATTAAAGACAGGGTAAGATCGCAAACTTCAAAAGTGCTGCAAAAAGTTTTGCATCATTAATGTGCATGATCTGCAAAGGTGACAGGTAATGCCCAGAGAGGCTGACTCTCCGACCTGGACACGGTCCATAATAACCTCACCTCTTTGGGTACGAACTGGTTCTCCTCGCTAGGCACCATTTCCATTTGTGCGACAGTTTAGACAAGCATCTATCCGGACAGGGATGTCAGCGAACAAACTTTGCAGCGGTCAACACAAACATTGTTTGTGGTCGGTTTGTTAGAAGTTTAGATGCTTAAATACCAAAATTAAACTTGCCAAAACTTGTAGGCTTATCAAAGTGAAATCGCAACACTCTCGGTTACACTACCCCCAGCACAAAGTGTCGTGCTATAAATGGAGAAAAATGGCCGGTGTTTTTACTCCGCGAGACTTCACTCAGGGAGCTCTGGCGTCACTTTCCATACAGACAAGCGTGCGTGATGCGGACAGGATGACGTCGGCGAGTGTGCGTGTTTTCGCTTGTTTTCGTTAAAGGGCAGAGATGACAGTACAAGCGCACAGTTTGTGTATGAGAGATGTGTGAATTTAATTTCTACAATGTAATATATTAATTGTCATGTTATTAACAGATTAAGATAAAAAAAATAGCACAAGATGGGCCTACTTTTATGGTTTAATAAATTCAAAACTTTATTGATATTATTTTCATTCTAAATGTAAATGATGGCGTGGGTCTGACTGTAGGCTCATCTGCGCCACTTGGCTTCTAATAATCCTCCCATGAGGAATCTTAAGCCTGTAGCCTGTTGGTCCTAAACTACTAATATAATGAGAGGATTTCACTATACAATTGTGCATACATATATATAATGACATAGTGGGGCATCAGCGTGGTTAGCAGTGGTTCCTTCACAGCAAGAAGGTCCTTGTTTTGAATCCACCAGGCAGCTATGCATTCTTGTATGAGGTTTGCATGTTCAACCAGCTCTCTCAAGGTACTCCAGATTCCTCCCATAGTCCGAAAACATGAATAGAGTTAAGTTAATTTTTTATTCTAAATTGACCATGGGTGTGAGCGTGGGTGTGAATGTTTGTCTGTCTCTCTCTGTTGGCACTGGCTTCCCTCTGGGCAACGCCTCTGCTGCATTTCCTGCAGGACTGAGAGGAGGAGAGCCACCTTTGTCCCCAAAGCCACTCTGCTTTTTAACTCCAGCCAATAAGACCATTTCCCACACCCATAAACATAAACTAATCTACACTCTTTTTATACTGCTGACACTTTACTCACTTTTAGTCACTTACAGTTATTTATTCATCTTTCAGTCACTTTAATTTTTAAACTGTGTAATTGTAAAACTGTATATATACTGTATATTCTGTGTATTTATTATCTCACTCTTATTGGCTGTTTATGCCCTGTCCTTATCTTCGACGTCATGCTGCTCTGTTGTATCTTGCCCCTTGGGGATAAATAAAGTCTTTCTGATTCTGATTCTGTGATGGATTAGATTCCAGATCTCAACCTGAATAAAACCCCAGACCCAGAGATGAAATTAATAATGAGCAGAACCGAGTTAAGATTACTGATGCGGCCCAGTATCATTTTCTCATGTGGCTCCTTGGGAAAATGAACTGCCCACCCCTTTGCTTTGTTCTTATGTTTCTTGTATTTTGCACACCTCTGTTGCTTGTGAAGCTTGCACACAAGAATTTCACGCACATGTGCTGTACCAGTGTACCAGCACATGTGATGTGACAATAAAAGTGATTTGATTTGATTTGAGCTTGGTGGAGCTCAATGACATCAAAAATCACAAGGTGCACGCTTAGTATACATGTCTGGGGATGTATTTGGCATGTATAAATTTATGTTTAGTTGAATTACAACACAGCAGCCCTGCAAAAGACTGGCGAACTGTCTAAGGTATACCCTGCCTTTCACTTTACTAGCAAACTAGATAAGAAACATGCATAGATCAGTAAATATGCTACAAATATATTATGACACACCATTCTAATCTGACATTCCATTCAATGTTATAAAATATAAATATGATTGTGTAATTTGTATAAAATATTTGTATGCATCATATAGATGTTGGCACTCATGGTGTCCTCGGCAATGTTTGTGCAAAGTTTCATCAAGATTGGTCCACTTGTCTAGGAGGAGATAGAGAACACATAAGCATATATACACTACAGTCATTATAGTATGATGATAGCTGGATAAAAGGTTAGCAAAAGGGATGGATGGATGGATGGATGGATGGGTTGGTACACATCAGTTTTCGCCAGCACTCGGTGCACAGAAAAGGGGTGGAACAGATGTGTAATGGGGTCCCAGCTGCTCGTTTTTGCCTGGGGCTCTCTTTTAGAAGTGTAATAAAGCTGTCTCCATATACTGCAGATGTGAATTCATCATTTTTTAATAGCTTATTGTGGGGAGGGATATAGGTGCTCATTACAGATTGAAGAGTTGGAATGAAAAAAGGGAGAGAGACATAAATGTCCCTGCCTTGACCCGTGGTTAGTAGTCACCAGCTTAACCGTCTCAGCTGGCTGTGACTGAAGAGCAGATGTGGTGGACAGTGACACAGTAGTTGCTGAACTCTCATCTGTAGATTGTTAAACTGGTGTTTTGTAGTTAGATGACCAAAAATATTTTTCTTATAACCGGACATCTGCACTGCAGTGTGGCAGCAGCAATTCAGAGCAAACAGGGGTAAATATTTGACATTGTCACCTCACTAAGGTTCAAGGTATGATAACAGCTCTATTCTGTGTCACTGCATGTGTCGTGCTAGTTTGAGTTTATTTTCGGTGATCCAGATATCCTCCCATGTTCCAAAGGAAGGTCAGGTGGCAAAAGTAGGGCTGTGCGATATGACCAAAATCTCATATCCCGATATTAAGACATCTATCGTCCGATAACGATATAAAATCACAAAAATGCAACATTTTCTGTAAATTCTGTGAATCGCAGGCAGCTCCACTTGCGTTAAGTGTTTCCAGCTGGGCGTCATGTACCTGGAGTCGAGTGTTTTAACTGATGCATGAAGCTATACATTTTTAGACATAAGTTTTAAGGGCCACCGTTTTCTTTGTGAGTATTTATTACACAGCGTGCTGCGGGGAAAAGTCTGTTCTAACGTTTGAGTCTAAGGTTTCTTTTTTTTAGCACCTGACGGCTCTTTTTTGCTTCTCATCCGTAAAATTCTGCATCTTTCACGTGATTCAGTTTATTTTGAAAAGTCTCAACAGGATCTTGAGCTTTATTGTGAAAGGTTTATGTGGAAAATAAACAAGCGGACACGCCGTGGTTTTACCGTCGTTGTTGCTAACGACAACGCATAAAAACAAGTGCTTGTCTGTCTGTAGTGTGGTTATATTAAATATAAGAGAAAGAGAGAACTTTAAGAAATTAATATAGCCACTACAGTGACCATCAAAATGATGAAAAAATATTGCCGTAAACAGTTTATTTTGCGACACCACGAAACAAACGATAGCGTAAAATGAAACGATAGACGTTTTTATATCGTCATCCGATATATATCGTTATATCGAACAGCCCTAGGCAAAAGTATTTTAAAGTCTGTACTACACAGATGTAGTTTGGCGGATGGACTAGTGTTTGCTGCACCAAAATAGAGGCCTAAATTAAAAAAGAAAAAAAAAGATGAAGTCATGTATTATTATAATAGAAATAGTGGTCATCGGTGCCTATAAACAAGACTGATACTAGGGAACAAATGATGATCTGGGGTCATTATAACATTTAATCTGTTCTAGAGATACTAGCAAGTCTCTAATAGTTACATTATAAGATAATACTCCATTTCAATCAAGCTGTGACAGTGAAAATGTTAGATGATTTAGATTTTTGCATGCAAAAATAAATAAATAAATAAAACATCTGAAATATTGAGCACAATTGAGCCTGCACTTCCAGTTTTATCACAGCCCTGCTATGCAGCTCAGGCATCTTATAGATTGTAGCCAGGAAATGTTTAAATGTTACTCAACATTCAGAACTGCTTGTGCTACTTTTTTTTTTTTTAAGTCAATACATTTTATGACTGTTGTGCAACAAGCGTCCCTCAAACATGTTGCATTTCCCGATAAAACAAAATGTTATCATTTTGTGGGTTTCGTTGCAGTTTCACACCAATGAATGTGAAACACAGTCAAAAATACTTCATGAGAAGTTGAAGTGTGCACCGAGGAACTTTCTCATACTTATGGAGTTGCATTAATGTAAAGTGTAAAATGAAGAAATTAATAGACTAAACCTAATGTAGAAAAGTAATGGTGAAATGAAAAAAATGCCAGGAAACAACAGAAGTTTACATTTTTGTTTAATTCAGTGAAATTTCACTCATTATTTTTAATTTCATGATCTGCTCAGTCGATGTCCGAGCCATTGGAATTGCTTCATGTGAAGATAAAGTTCTTGTATCACAGAGAACTCATATAAAATCCACCAAAGTTACTATTTTGAATATTAGGATTGTCTTAGAACCCAATTAATAACCACAGAGAAAAAAAACTTCCTATCATAGACACCAGGTTTTTGTACAATTTTAGTCATATAAACCTGCATCAGTGATCATGAAATCGTCAACATCCTTTTATTTAATTTCTTCTTTCCACTTCTGGCTTCAGGGAATGACATATTCGCAGATGTACTTTTTCAGGCTGCGGCACACCTCATCATACCACTTTCCTTGTGCAGCCACTGAAAGAGCAACACAGCTCTCCCTCTTCGTTCCTGTGGGCTGCTTCTTGGAGCGATCCCAGTTAAAGAAGCGGACTGGCTGGCTGTTGACATCAACATACTGGCCTTCTTTCACTATGTCTGCCACACCGATCCAGAAGTCCTTAGACCCGGGAGCACTCCTCTTTGCATAGTCTCTCAGTTCATTGTTTTCCAACATGTCCCGCGGTGTTGCAAGAGTTCCACCTTGTGCAATGCAGTCTTCATTTGCTTCATGGTAATGTTTGGGTTCCTCAATTGTAAGATAACACTTTCTATGAACTTTGATGCCCCGGAGACACACTGAAAATACAAAGCATTTACTTCATGAATTAATGAATGGTAAAGTAACACTATAAACTGGTCCCATCAAATTACATTGCAAGAACTATTCATGTAACCATCATGCAGCTTGCAAGTGAACCTGTTACGTTGCATTTAAAGGCTTCTTGGAGTGTTGCTGCCCTCTGCTGATAAGCTGGCACCATAAGGTTCATTCTGCAATTAGGGGTACGCTTCATGTCCGCAGGCTGTATTGATCAATTTCATTAAATATTAATTTCAAGAAATGATCAATTTTATATTCAGGCACATTTCTCTTTAATTAATACAGAAAAAGTCAACAGTTTTCATAATTGGTAAAAATTGGTATGCTATATCAGAATTAGCTTTTTGAGTTTGTGTATTAATTTCATTTTTATTTCTTCAAAGTCTCTTCTAACCCATTGATTTTCATTAAATCATTCACTTTGTGTTCAAGAAATCCTTGTTAACTATTTAACCCACTGACAAATCACCTACAAGTCATCAATAGTTTGCCCCAAAGTCAGTAACAAGCACCAAAAGATTTAAATTCCTTCTGTTGAGGGAATTTGAAATGGAGTGTGGTGAGTTTCTTCTTCTGCATTTATTCAGTATTATTATCTGAACACTGAGAGGGTTCATTTCTCATTAACTGTGTTACCAACATGTTCTTGTGCACTTGCTTTAAATGTTATTTTTTACCAAAAACCTGAACAAAGTTTATTTGAACATGAACTGTTAGCCATGTCACACCCAGGTAACACACCTAACAGGTAACACGGCTGACAAGGTTCAGCCTCATCATAGTTTATGTTTACATTGAGGATTTTAATTTTTTTTTAATTACTATTATTATTATTTTTTATTAGTAGTAGTAGCAGTAGTTCGTAATTATTATTATTGTTATAAAGGAATTAAATGGTAAGAAACTGGACAATGTGCAGTTACATAGTAATTACAAGCGTATCTGATCTAAAGACTAAAATAATTACACTGTAACTAGACCTCAGTAGCTGATTAAAGAATAATTTGCTCTTCAGCATCCTCAGCAGCCTCTTCTCAGCCACAGAAAATCCAGTACTGTTCTCAGACTTCAGATTTTGAAATCAAATAGGTGGAAAACCTCCCAAGAGACTCGAGAACTTTCTATGACACCGCTAATATCTGACAAAATATTGAATTTAAACATTAGCACTAAGCAGCAGTTGATGGTTTTTACACACTATTGGAGTATGTTGTGAAAGCGTCTCGATTATTATTTTTTCTTCCTTTTTTAGTTGATATGAAATGTGCGTCAGATTACAGAATCACTCTGACTTTTAAACTTTGGCTATTAAGTTATAAATGCAGCACTGTTCACACTCTTGCTCGTCTTGTTAAGGTAACATTAATATTACTTTATCGGGAATGCAGAAACGCTCTCACTAATACCTGTCTGCAGTGCCAGCATCTCTTTCAGAGAATTCACCTCCTGCCACAACCTCTGGAGCTGTGACATCACATCCTCCTCCTCTGTAGCTGCACAAGGAGGAGACAATTAAGAAAAACACACACAGGTCACATAAAGCCATGATTTGATAGGATTTATACAATTACCTCCAGACTGGCGAGGTGAAACAGCCTTCCTGGTGCGAGACGGACCGCTGTTGCAGATGTGGAGCAAGGAGAAGCTGAGGACGAGGAAGACAGGGAGGGCCAGGCGTGCCATGTCTGCGGCCAGCGTACAGGACACAGTGGCCCACGTTGTGCTGCTGTGAAAGGAACCAAAAGCTCTGCAGGCTGCTCAATATATACAGGCCCTCTGTATGCCTTTCCCTGTATTGGCTCTAAATGTGTTTGTTTTTGCCCAAACATCAGGAGGAGGTGAGGGAGGTAAAAAAAGGGTGGAGGCCAATAATGATTTCCTTGTGTCGAGTTATTTTTAGATAAATATTTACTTGGGACAAGGTGCGCTAAGCAGCATTCACTTTCATTTCACAAACAAACCTGAAATCCATTGACTGCTTCAATACTACAGAGTGTTCTTCCTCTTTTCACATGTTAAGTTTGGACATAATCAACTTGAGACTTGAAAACTTATACCATCTCTTAAGTGTCAAATGATGCAGCCTAGCAGTGAGTTATCATTGTGCTCAGGAAAGGTTTAACCAACCACTTCAATAAATTTAAGCAACTAAATATTTCTGGTACATCAATACAGCCTAGCTCTAGGCCTGTTTCAATCACAGGGACAGTTATGCAATATTTGAACATAAGGCTGCTATTAGAAGTCCAGTTTACAGCTTTAATGCAGGCGAGTTATTTTTAGAGGGAGATGTATACAGATGGGAGTGGGAGCTAAATAAGAAAAAAAAACCTCTTAGGCATATTTGCTCAATATAGCTATTCAACTGTCAAAACCAGTTCAAGCACGTTTTCCTATTTAGATCCTCAAACTGTTTTTTTAATAATACATCCACCCCCTGAGTAACATATTCTCTGGAATAACGCATTCCAATTATTTATTAAGAAATTTAATACATATAGATGCATATATGTCAACATGATGCAGCGAACGTGTGAGAAACAAGCAAGCCTACAAAATGAGCTTTTATAGACTTGTTGCTTAGTATTCAGTGGCACGAATAAAGTTGTGCAAGCACATTAATGTATGATGTTCGAATGCAGCCTCCGCTGGCACTTTTTTTCTTCCTCTCGAGGCACATTTAAGATGCAGATCAAACACTGAGGTAGACAGACAACTACGTAGCAGGTTATTTCTGGTTTAACTAATAATTGCTCATTGCTCAAGTCCAAATGTGTGTGAATCTTCAAATAAGGCAGAGTTTGCAGCAGTTTTGCCCAGAGTGCACTCCTGATTCTGACCAAACAAACTGGGGGGACATCACAGCAAAAGCCAAAATGAAACTGAGTAATGTTCGACTGCCATCATCATTAGACACAAGCACGATTGTCCCCCTCTGAGATCCATATGTTCTTTAGCAACACAACTGTGTTTCAGCTCTCTGTTTAAAGAGAAATCCCTGACTCTGTTGTCATCTTGTGCAACACTGAAGGCTTACAAAGAATCTGATTTACTTGTATGTCATGAGTTTTGTGTTTCAGATTCCTCTTAATATATTTTGATATTATGTTTTCTTCCTTTTTCTATCCTAGTATATTATGAGTTTTAGTATTTTGAGTGTAGTCCCTGCTTTGATTTCATGGCCATCTCCTCATGTGTTTCCCTGTAAGTCCCTTTCCCCCTCTTGTGTACCTTTTTCTTCTCCTCTCGGTCATCCGGTTACTTCCTGTTTTACTTTCAAGGTGCTTTTTACCTGCAATTTTTTCTCCTTTGTGATTCTCAGCCCCACCTAGACTGTCTTCACTTGTCTTGATTAGTTTCAGCTGTGCCCCGATCCCCACCTGTTTCCTGATAGTGTATAACCCTGTGTTCATCTTTGTTTGCAATGTTCATTCCTTTTAGAATTTCTTCCTTGGTGCATTATTTACTTTCATGGTGTGTTATCCTGCTGTAGACCATCAGATGGGTACACTGTCGACATTAAGAGATGGACACGGCAACAATACTCAGGCTGGCAGTGGTGTTTAAATGATGCTCAGTTGCTACTAAGAGGTCCAACATGTGCTAAGAAAATATCCCCCACACCATTACACCAGCAGCAGTCTAAACTGTTGACATGAGGAATGCTTTCACGCTGTTTACACCAAATTCTGACCTTACCCTTCAAATGTCACAGCAGAAATCAAGAGTTGTCAGACCAATTCAATTCAATTCAATTCAATTCAATTTTATTTATATAGCGCCAAATCACAACAACAGTCGCCTCAAGGCGCTTTATATTGTACAGTAGATCGTACAATAATAGATACAGAGAAAAACCCAACAATCATATGACCCCCTATGAGCAAGCACTTTGGCGACAGTGGGAAGGAAAAACTCCCTTTTAACAGGAAGAAACCTCAGGGAGGGGCGGGGCCATCTGCTGCGACCGGTTGGGGTGAGAGAAGGAAGACAGGATGAAAGACATGCTGTGGAAGAGAGACAGAGATTAATAACAGATATGATTCAATGCAGAGAGGTCTATTAACACATAGTGAGTGAGAAAGGTGACTGGAAAGGAAAAACTCAATGCATCATGGGAATCCCCCAGCAGCCTACGTCTATTGCAGCATAACTAAGGGAGGATTCAGGGTGACCTGATCCAGCCCTAACTATATGCTTATATGTTTTAAGCCTAATCTTAAAAGTAGAGATAGTGTCTGTCTCCTGAATCCAAACTGGAAGCTGGTTCCACAGAAGGGGGGCCTGAAAACTGAAGGCTCTCCCTCCCATTGTACTTTTAAATACTCTAGGAACAACAAGTAAGCCTGCAGTGTGAGAGCAAAGTGCTCTAATAGGGTGATATGGTACTACAAGGTCATTAAGATAAGATGGAGCCTGATTATTTAAGACCTTGTATGTGAGGAGCAGGATTTTGAATTCAATTCTGGATTTAACAGGGAGCCAATGAAGGGAAGCCAATACAGGAGAAATATGCTCTCTCTTTCTAGTCCCTGTCAGTACTCTTACTGCAGCATTTTGGATTAACTGAAGGCTTTTCATGGAGTTTTTAGGACATCCTGATAATAATGAATTACAGTAGTCCAGCCTGGAAGTAATAAATGCATGAACTAGTTTTTCAGTGTCACTCTGAGACAGGATATTTCTAATTTTAGAGATATTGCACAAATTGAAAAAAGCAGTCTTACATATTTGTTTAATATGTGTATTGAAGTACATATCCTAGTCAAAAATGACTCCAAGGTTCCTCACAGTGTTACTGGAGGCCAAGGTAATGCCATCCAGAGTAAGAATCTGGTTAGATACCATATTTCTAAGATTTTCAGGGCCGAGTAAAATAACCTGTTTTATCTGAATTAAGAAACAGAAAGTTAGCGGCCATCCAGGTCTTTAGTTTAACTAATTGGTGTGTGTTACCTGGCTTCATGGATAGATAGAGCTGGGTGTCATCAGCATAGCAGTGAATATGCTATGTCTTCTAATGATACTGCCTAAGGGAAGCATGTATAATGTAAACAGAATTGGTCCTAGCACTGAACCCTGTGGAACACCATCATTGACCTTAGTGTGTGAAGAGGACTCTCCATTTACATGCACAAATTGGAGTCTATTAGACAGATATGATACAAACCACTGCAGTGCAGTACCTGAAATACCTACAGCGTGCTCTAATCGCTGTAGGTATTTCAGGCCAGACAACATTTTTCCAATCTCACGTTGTCTAATTTTAGTGAGCCTATGTGAACTATATCCTCGTGCTCTTAGCTGACAAGAGTGGCTCCCAATCTGTTCTTCTGCTGCTGTAGTGCGGCTACTTTAAGTTTCAATATTGTGGACATTCAGAGATGCTCTTCTTCATACTGGTTGTAATCAGTTATTCTTATCTGACATCAACTAGACATTTTCACCCAAACAAAGTATTTCTGAAATAGTCAGCCCATCTGTGACCAAAAAGCATGAGTTCAAAGTCACTTAAATCACCATGTTCACCATAACAACCATGTCTACATGACTACATGAACGGAGTTGCTGTCATGTGATTGGCTGATTAGACATTTGCATTAACAAGCACCTGAACACTGAGTCAAAATCGCGAGAAATGCTTTGCAGATAAATTTATTCAAGTAAACAGAGCAGTGCTCAAAGAAAGTACACAACAAAAATGTGACAAAAATATATCACAGGTAAACCATAGTTTGAGGAATTTTGTGAACACACTACAGTGCTAAACAAGTTGTACACATTTCTTTCTTTTGTTTTTTTTTAAACGAGGCAATATGAATACACATACAACTGTCTCTCTCACGCACACAGACACTAACAGGGACATTGGAGGCATCGAATTTTAGATTTTCTTAGCCAAAGTGTCTAAATAACGCCCTAAATTTCAAGTCTAGGATATAATTTATCTGATCACTTTAGTAAACCCATTGAACATCTTCTCTTCACTGTTTATCACATTCAAAGCATGCAGTGTTTACTCATAACTTTTAAGCTACACATTTACTAGTTTCTACTTTTTTCAATTACAAAACACTGACATCCTGTGTTTTTTTGTAGATGAGCCTAAAATGATGAAGGATTCAGACAGCTAGCCAATACAAACACGCCGAGTAAGCAAGGTAGCATAATTAGAGAAATTGAAATAGTGTAGCAGATTCTCACTAGTTTCAAAAATAAAATCGTCTGAGTAGGTGGGTGTACTTGCAGAGTAAAGGCAGAGCTTGCCATACTTAACATGTTCCTCAAACCTAAATCAGCCTCATACATGAGCTCACTGTAAAAATACGTCGTCAGTTATGGAGTTTTATGGCACTTTTGTTGTGAGGCACCAGCAAGTAAACAACTTTGGTCAGACAGGCAAGATAGAGACTCTAAATACCTTAAACTGCAGTCTGAGTCCGACTAACTACTTAATGCTCAAGAAAAACCAGGATTTTGACGCAGATATAAATTGAAATTTGTCCTGTTCTACTCAAGTGTTTACGAATCTGTCCATGGTTTTCTGATCGGAAACAATAAATGTTACAATCGCGGTGTTACACATTATGTAAGTTCTGAATATACAGTTCAGTGGGAAAAATAAGTCCAAATCCCTCTTATTACATGATCCAATGACGTTTTTTTAAAAAAAAAAACAAAACAGATTACACTTCATTTTCCACCTAAAAATAACTTTTTGTTTGTTTGTTCAATGTGAACTGCACATAAGGAATACATTTCAAGTATTTTACACTTGTTTGTAGCTCAAAGGCACTAGTGATCCCATAATATAAGGTTGGCACATTAGCATAAAATCTCATGCAAATATCTACACTCAGTCTTTTCTGCCTCTCCTGGCTTACATATTAGTTAACACAACAAAGGGATGCACTCCCTTGATCGGAACAATTAGAACACTGGGGTCACTTTCTCAAATCTATTTCAGCTGTTCGCTTTTAATTCTCACAGCTGGGCACAGAAAAAAACTTCTTTTTCCCCCTGTGCTATGAAATATTTAGAAATGTTTCCTTGATACTATTTGACACTTAGGCACTTTACTTAATCTATTTCATGGGGTGCGAATCATAAAACGAGAATAGCAGGTCGGCAGGTTTAAATGCTTATGTGGTTTGCTGTTAATTTAATAAACTGTGGGCAGATGCAGTTAACTATAAAGTGAACACAAACCTATTCATATTACTGGCTAGCAGGTAATTACTTCATAGTACAGCATATAATGTAACACTGTGTTGAAAATGGCTCTTGCACATTGTGGCATCCTATCCTTTGCTTTGACTAATCAATTGACACATAATAGGAAACGGACAAGAGGCACTAAAGTATACTGCACATACATACATTCATGCATACAGCACATGCACACAAACACACACGAGTGGGGCTGTGTTGCTCTGGTGAAACTGTGCTGCCTCTCCAGTGTCTCTAGGTGTGCTGCAGTGGGTTTTTGTTGGGTCTAATGGATAAAAGGCATTCGCTCCTTGCTGTCGTTGTCTCCCTCGGGCTCCTCTTCTTCCTCTCCTGCTTCACTGGTCTCCGTGCTGTCGCTGGCCATCTACAGATAAAACATTTTTTACTGCCACCATTAACCGTTTAGCGGAAACAGAGGGGGAAATAAATGTGAGCTGACATCAAATCACACAGCGAACTCTGCTAATGGGCAGAGGATGGGCTGACATGACAATGGAAATGAAGAGGACAGGAGGAAATCCAGCTCTTACAATCCTGACATGAGAAGAAAATGTGCTGTCAACAAATTAAAGTCAAATATATATATATTGTTTTACTACAAATGCCACTTTGTAAGTCAGCTAGCAAATGAAGTGTGAGAAGAATATCTTTTGCATTTCTAAAAAAATAATTTTCATTATAGATTTTCTTAAAAATGTGGACTTGGAATTCATATTTATCCAATTTTGCATCCAGACAATCCTACATAAACTACAGTAGGCTTGAATATAAGACCGATCCATATGGAGAAATTAAAACTCTTAACAGCCATGTCTGTTTATGTATGCAGGCTGTCACCTTTTAAAAGAGAAAATGTCTATATAGCAATAAAAGCCTTTCTTACCAGAGGGGTGGGAGACTTCTCAACATCCAGAATGAGTTTTCCTATGTTGCCTCTGTCATGAATTCTCTGCATCGCCTCTTTTACCTGAGAAGAAAACACAAGTTTAACCTCTTCTTAAAAAGCCGCACAGATCTTATTTTCAACATGTAAAAAAAGCTGGTTTAACAATAAAAGATCTCTAACCGAGAGACTGCTGTAAAATTGGATTAAAAAAAAGACACCAGCTGATAAAATTTCAAAATCACAAAAAGATTCAATAATTTTCTGCAGATTGTAGACACGGGATCCATTTTTAGCACAGCTATATTACAGGCTTCCTGTGCGAGGAAAGTTAATGGCCTTAACGCTGACAAAATGATGCTGACTCACTCTGCTGGCTGATATTTGACATCACGCTGAACACCTCACTGATGCAAGATCTATAACAAGTGATTGAACTGAAAATCTGGCAGGGTGGGACAGGCTCTAATAACAGATAAATTAAAAATAAATGTTTCTGCAGTCTTATTCCAGAAATGGTTTATTCTACACTGCAAAAAATCTTAGTCACATTCTGCAAAATAAATAAAGTCTCAGACCACACCTCCTAATTACCAGGCTCACTGTTATCCCCACATTCAATAGCTACAGTAGATAGAATTAAAAATAAAGAACAACCCTTCGAGGAATTGAACCAAGGACTCCAAACTCAATTAGGCAGCTACATCTATAGCACACATTATGCTGTCTTCAGAGATAAAATGTGATGCTGTGCACTACACTGCAGATTAAACCATAGGTGACCCATCACGTCTGTTATATAATAAAGGATATCAAGTATCAACATGATAGGGCTCTTAAACTATCTTTAAATGAAGATGAGGCTTCTGCCACTCGGCTGTCTGTGGAAAAATACCATGACACTTTCAAATTCAGTAAAACCCCTCAATTCAGTGCTCCTGCTAGAAGAGCAAAACTGAGTAAGACGGTGAGTCACAATCTTTTAGGTCTGTGTGATCTTTACTGCCAGCTAAAGAAAATCAGAGATAAGGTGCGTATTGTCGGTAGATTGAGGCAAGCGGGCTGGTGCAGGGAAATCCCCGTGCACATCATCAGTGCCTGTAAACAAAATCCCAGCACACTAAGCACTGCGTCGTGGCAAACTCGACGGCTTGCATTCAAATGGAAATAATTCAATATCCAGTCGTGACGCAGCAGCTGAGGCAACAGTTTGCCGTGCACTGACAAGGCTCCTGCAAATGTACACTATTTTCGAAAAACCCACTCTTCATATGCTGTCATAAAACATCACGCTCGTGTTCACCAACACGGCCTGGGAGCAATGAGAGGCACAACATGTGACAACGAGCAACGCTTTCAGGTTTCGTGTTGCCATCCAGCAGGCAAATGGAGACTCGAAACAAAGTTTATGAACGACTGATAGGCCATCCAGTCATCATTATTTATTTTGCTGTGACAGCAACTTACTTAACAGGTTAAAGAATCAACTCTATTAGGCATGGTGCTACTGATAAAAAGGCAAAAATAAAATCAGACCCACCACAAAAGATTACCATGCCATATCATGCATTCACGCAGCCGCAGCTGAGTGTATGCCTTTGTCTGGAACCCGTTGTGTCACAGCCATTCAACCGTTAAACAAATAGCAGAAATCAAGCCAAAAGGAAAAGTGGGTCATAAACTTGTACAGCACTTTGCTGTTAGGTAGCAACTTTTCGGAGGAGGTTGGGGGTTGGATAAATTCCACTTACATTTTGAGTGAATTAGGTCTCTGTGCATAATGACCAATTTTCATGCAACGTGGGTTCGGTTTTGTTTTCCAGGATTTTTAATAGCATTCAGCGTAGAAGCTGTACAATATTTTTCTGACTGAAACTAACAGTGATTAGAAAAACTCTCATTATTCTGTCCCAGCCATGCATATTGTCCAACTTCTCATTCCGGAAAGAAAGGTTGCTATGGTCAGCATGTAAACTAACCTCTCCTTCCAGGCATATAAACAACCGAGGCAAGCTGTGCCCCTGACACTACATCCCACGCTATCCTCCCCTCTAATGAGATTCTTCATGGGCAATGGTTCCAGTGAATAGCCTGAACAATCTGCCAAAGTAATGACAACAGTACATGGAAAGTTTCCCATGAGAAATCATTTCACAAAAATATCTCTCCGACTGTAGACAGAGTCTAGAATAACTTACAGTAAGCTTTTTGTGATTATTACTTACACTGCCTCTGCTTTCATCTAAATTCCTGAGGTATTTTTCAGTGTGAAACAAAGTCCAAGGATAAACTTTCTGCTTCTTTTTCCAGTAACCAGAATATCAGTGGACTGGGGTGGCCATGGCTCAGGAGATAGAGCAGATTGTCTACTAATTGGAAGATTGGTGGTTCAATCACTGCCTGCTCCACTCTGAATATTATAGTATTCTTGGGTTGCTCCCATTATGTTAGAGTGAAAGTTAAATGTTGAAAAAAGGGCCTGTTTGTTTAAAGTGCTTTGAGTAGAAATGCACTGTACAAAAACCAGTCCATTTAGTCTCAAGTCCCCAGCTGCAGGTTCTTCACTGATTCTGATGCTTGTTAGGTCTGAAATGGTGCAGAGGTAAGTCAGTCAGAGCTGCAAGGCTTTGCTGAATTCATTAACCTACAAGAATATTAAAAGTGCAGCTTTTCCGCCCCACAGGTGCAGAAAAATGAATAAATCAACCACCATCTGTACAGCCCACACATTCCTTGTTTGCAAATGGTTTAATTAAGCAAATAAGAGAAAACAGCTGTGGCGATGGGCCATGGTTGTCCCCATCTTTGTGTATCATTTAACTACAGACGAAAAACACAGAACTGTTTCTGCCTTACTCCGGTCCCCGTTTTACTGTATCTACTGCAGGTACACGTGGACATCAGAGGAGTGATCACAAATATAAAAAAGGGGTTAAACTGAAGCTGTTCTCATGAAGGAGCCCAGCAGTGGTCAAATGCACACCGACTAAACCCGCATCACAAGCCGGAGCTTTATGGCTAAATATGGGGATTAAGTGGATGAATAAGCACGATGGCCCTGCATACAGTTAAAGTAGTGAGTGTGTGTTACCTTGTTTAAAACAAATCAGTGCATTTTCTGTTATTTCGGACCATTTTAATAAACAGAAAAGATTATTATGCTTGGATAACTAAATCCCCCAATTAGCAAACTTTCTTTATAAAAAAAAGTATTTCATTACAATGCCGGTGATTTTCCTTTGGCTTGGATTTAAGCGTTTTTGGGGGGCACTAAAAATTCTTCTAGGCAGGAAAAACCCTGTAAGTAGCACAGGTACACTCTCTTAAAGTGGTACTTTTCCATTAGGCTTATGTACCAATGGGGATGTGAGCCACAAATGCCCTTGTAAAAATATAGCAGAGCGAGCAAAGTAAAAAGATAAAATTGAGCATAGATGTGGTAATATTCATCTGTCTGTAAAATTGCCTATGTGATGGAAAGAGTCTGGTTTTCAATGCTTCAATATGTTCTACACACAACCAATTGTGACAGTGTATTTATGAGTCTCTCTTTTTCCAGTCATGGGTCTTCATTTACTACTGATGTTCACCTGAACTCAAATCCCTTTTAAACGTTGCACAATGCAGGAAAAGACTGATCCATATCTCTTAATGTAAATATCAAATTATTAGAGGAAACATGGATCTACTGTACAAAGGTTCCTGAGAAACTGAATGATCACAGTTATAGGAAGACTTAAAGAGTCTGTAGAAATCGAGTGTCAAATGATTGATGTATGGGCTGTTTGGCTTTTTGTGTTGGTGTGACATAATAGTTGAACAGGAAGATTCAACCTACCCACCATCTGTGGAAGAATGTCCAAGGACAGCTGACAATGTTCCACAGATGCAGCAGCGACAAACAACACATTATATTCTGTCCAGGATGTTTAAACCAATTCTTCTTAAAATCTTTTCTGGCATCTCGGATTGCGTCGCCAGCGTGACCGGGTCATTTTTAATTTGATCCTCATCGATCTCTGTGTCTTAAACCCTCTGATTACTTCAGGTTCTTACCTCCTCCAGCGCCCAGAGGGAGTCCACTACAGGCTTGATCTTCTTCTCTTCATACAAACACAGGAGTTTGTCCATCACTGATTTCACGAGGCCACATCTCCCTTGTTTGAAGAGCAGGTTGAGGAGCGAAAATCCAGCTATGACTTTGTTCTCTTCGTATAGCTTAATAGGGTTCACCTTCTCCACCTGCCACCACTGTAAAAACAAATAAACAAGCAAACGAGGGTGACGGATGTGTGCGTGCGTTTCATTTCCTGTGACTTATAATTGATTGGGCAGTTACAGGGTGTAGTTTCCTTTCAAATATTGATGATAGACTGCATCTCTGACTCACAGATTTTGCAAAGCTGAAGAAACTCTTTGTTTCCCCAGTTACCATGTTTGACGCGCCTGAAAAAACAAAAATAAAAGGATTTCTGTATACTGGACAGAAGTGACTAGTCAATAATTGGCAGCCATGAAGCATGAAGGGAGAGTGGGGGAGGATCAGCTGGCACCTTTAGCCCTTTAGATCTGTGCAAGTATGCCTTTGCACATGTTGAGTATGGCTGCAGATAATGAATTAATCTCTCTGTAATCATGTTACTTGATTCATGAGGCTTGACAGAAGCTAAAGTAATTAACGGAGACCAGATAAGACTGGTTGCTGTGAAGGACAATACATTCAATTTGCAGGCTCTGGAGTATATATTATTCAAATGACACTCACTATTTTGCGACTAGATCTGTGCCACTCTTATGGGTGTGTGTAAAAATTGAAGCTGCAGCAAGAAGACAGATAGATTACCATGAGGAATGTAAAACAGCTACTCAGGCTCTGTGCAAAAGTAACAAAATCCAACTAAAAGTACCTCTAAAGCTTCTTTAATCCACACGCAAACTGGTATAAAGATCTCTGCGTGTTTGTGCCAGACTGCTTTTTTGGGCCAGGGAATTTGACTTGAGAGTGAGACTGTACTTCTCAATATTTGAAGTAAGATTTAAAATGTAGTTATTTTGACTTTGAAGCGATACATTTTTGCACAGTAAAGGAATACATATCATCCCCACCATACAGGATGTAGGTTCCCAGCGGCTTCAGCAAACTCAGGCCTTTGCCTGTGTTCTCTCCACACAGGCAGTCAAGCACAATGTCCACTCCCTCTGGAGAAATCCTGAAACACCAAGAACAGAGGGAAAGTTAAAAAATATTCAATTGAGCTAATAAACATGCAACATGCAGAGATTTAAACACTTCATTAGAACCAGTAAATTATTTGAATGTTGTCTCATAAATGAACAGATGTTATAAACACAAATTTAAGCTGAAACATTTAGCCTCGATGGTATGATTAGCAGAAAAAGGATTTGGACACATTTTTGACAAATTTGAATCAATTTCAGACATAATACTTTTTTCCAGATTGCCTTTTTAATGTAGTATTCCACTTTTGACTGAGCAAACAAGTGATTTAAGGAATGGAGGCATTTATATAAAAGGTTTCTACTCTTACTGAGCCCTCAAGAAACTTAGACGCTACAAGCCACATTCACACAGCACTATATTTTATCTGTCACCCCCACATTCATTTTGGGGTTAAGCATCTTAACGTTTTGAAAGGCAGACCGGAGGAGCTGCGGATCACACTACCCACCTTTCAGCCGGCGGATAACCCACTCTACCTCCTGAGTCCCAGTCACCCAGATTTAGAAAGCTCACAAGGGTAAAAATATAACCAGTAGATTAATCTAAAATCCAAATACACTGTAAAATCTAATTAGTTCCCAGAACTCAAAAAAATTATGGAAACTCGTTGCCTCAAAAAAATTGAGTAAAGCTTAGCTAAAAATGACTAAGTTAGGACAACGTATTTATTTTGAGTACTCTGTACAAGCTCATTTGTTCCCAGAACTCAAAAAAAGTGGATCAAGTTTACGTAAGATGACCAAGTTAGGGCAACTTACTCATTTTGAGTACACTGTACTCAAAATGTACACAGCCGTGTTAGTTCCCAGAACTCAAAAAAATTATGGAAACTCGTTGCCTCAAAAAAACTAAGTAAAGCTTACTTAGGATGACTGTTAGGACAACTTATACATTGCAAGTCTGCAGTATTAAGAATAACTTGATATTTCTGACTTTCTGACAATACTAATTGTTAACCTACTGACAAACATTTCAAGTTCAACTAAATGAAAAAACAATTTGTGGTAACCTGATTATGACTAAAAATAATTAACAACACTTTTTGTAATGATGTTAAAATGAGCACAAGTTTTATTTTCAAACACAACAAAGTACAACAGCCAACATACTGGACACTGTTCTGCTGAATAAAAATTATATTGCCATCACTGTTATAATCTTACAATGAAACAAAGTCTCAGATGTAATTATTCTGAAAATAAGTTTAGGTCTACCACAAGTTTGTTTTGTACTTACATTACTTATATAATCAACATAAAATATTTATTGTTCTGTCACAAGTGCAGTCTCTAATTTAAACAACACATTCGTTTTTCATTCCAACACAGGAGCTGGAATGTTGTAATATTTTAAGGATGGCTTGTTTCCAGTCCAGGCATTACTGCCTGAATGACTGTCATGGATCGAGGTGATCCAAATGTAGGTGCAGAAGAAAGTCTTTAACTTCCCTTAAGTACAGTGGCAGTGGATGTGGGTTGGAGATGCAATGAGCTTGAACCTGCAGGTGACCACCTTCACTGACCACACCATCTGTGACGGAGGACTCATCTCTCCTGGTGTCCTGCAAGCAAACAATCATATTTTTTGGAACATGAACTTAATTGCTTTCTTAAAACATTTTTTTCTGCATTTGGTATAAAACAGACTCCAATTTAGACAATCTCAGGCTCCCTCCCCGCCGGAGAGGTGACCCAATGTCCCAATTGTCAGTCTGGATAGCCGTGACCCACGCAACACACAATATTGTCATGAAAGCATCATTTTAAAAAGGGCTATGCAAACATGGGCAATAACTTTCATTCTAATGATGTGCAAAATGATTTGGGCACAAAACAAATTTTGCTGTTAGAAAACTTGCAGACTTCACTATATACAGTGTAGACCCTCTAAACTAAGTTTGGGGGATGTGAACTTTCAAGAAATGCAGACCAAACTGTTGTTGTTTGTTTACTTACACAGCATGTCTTGTAGAATTAACTGGAGTCACAGCAACAGCATAGTGCAGTCATATCTCAAGTCTAATAACAGACAGGAAAAGATCAGTAAAGAAACAACTTACCCAAACCAAAGCACAAATAAAACAATAAGTAAAACAGGCTGATCTAAAGTATGATTAAAGTTCAGCCTGATTAATATAAATGTCACTGACAGTTGCTAATATATTGGAAAACCAAAATACTTACCACTGAGTTGATGTCTTTCTGTCCAACAACAGGAGTGCTGGTCCCGAGCCTCAAAGACAGTAAGAAGCAAGCAGAGGGAGAAAAAACAGAACATATTTCAGAAACTGATTTGATCCTTAATGGCTGTGCAATCATTGTAACATAGAGTTTGCTTATTTTGTTAAATAAAGGCTAGATTTGACATTAATAGATGCCACAGATGTTCTAAAGCTGCCACAAAGCATGAAAACGTCGGAGCATTTTTGCAAATATGTGATGTCTTGATAAATCGAGCAGATATTTGAAATTCACACAGCTACATTCTCGCCTGAAAATATCTTAAAAGTTTATTTTGTGACCCAGAAAAAGTAATACGTTTTTCAGCAGTGCTCCTCCGCCATTGCCGCGCTTACAAGTGCGCACAGGCTCCGACAACCGCAGCCGACAAATGCGATCCTCCTTTTCCCCAGACTACCCTTTCTGGGTCACAAAATAACCTTTTAAGATATTTTCAGGCGAGAATGTAGCTGAGTAATGCTCAAATATCTACTTGATTTATTAAAATATCACATATTTGCAAAAGTGCTTCCACGTTTTTGGAGAGCTCCGTTATCCACCCCCCACACCCCACCCTACCCCTAACGGCTGCACCTCCCAAAGAATTTTGTCTGGGCTCTTATCTCACTTATTTATTTCAAACAATCAACAAAAAAATTCACCGACATAGTTTTATGTAAGGTTTTTAAGGCTGTGGTGTTAATTTTTAAGTAACATGAGCCCAGCGGCAGCAGCAATGCTAGGCTAACACTAACTAGCTAGCAAGATTATAAACCTGGTGCTAAACTAAGAGAAGCCACAAAATCAGTTTGAATAAGAGTAAACATTTACTCACCAAGTCAGTAAAGATCCACAGCAATGACAACAATAATATCTCCAGGTTTGCTCAATATATTCCATAACAAATGCTGGCGCCATGAACATGCGGACTGATCCGGGAGGGAGGAGGATGGTAGTCACGTGGCATTTTCAAAACACATCTTTCATCCTTCCGCCCTGAGAAGCAAAACTTCCAGCTTACTTAGTTTTTCTAAGTTAGGACAGCTCAAATTAATCGAGTTTATCAGCATTTTTGCATAAAAAGTACTGGTAACTTATTTAAATTGAGTTCTAATAACAAATTGATAAAAATTGAGTTCAGCCTATTTAATATTTTTAATTAAACACAATATTACATTTTACAGTGTAACAGGCAACATTCAATTACCATTAATCAGTTAAGCAACTAATTGTTTCAGCTTTACTGAAAATGTCATGAAGAATTCGAGCGGCTGAGATAAAGTACAGTGAAAGGCAGAGATATGACTGCACTGGCTTGTTTGTGTCCACAAGCACTAAATGTAAATGTGCAAAACATACTTTGTGAGTAAATATATATATATATGTATATATATATATACATATATATATATATATATAATTTATATATATGCGTGTGTGTGTGTTTTCAGCCTGTGATTCATGCTGGAGCAGCTTCAGGTTTTGTCTAATCATGGATTCATAAGATAAGGAGCTTCGTTCTCTGGAGTATTACTCTGAGAAAAAGTTGCAGCCCACGTTTTCTTATACAGGGATTATTGATGTGTTGCAGTGCCCACGTAGCTCCTCATCGGTAACATATTTTACACTGTGTTACAAAAAGTTTCTGATCTCATTGCACACAGAATCAGCCAGTGAAAAAAAAGGGCCATAATGAGACTTTTTAGAGGACGGTATATGAAAGAATGAAAGGCATGTTATTATCAAGGGGACATTAAGTCCATACTTTCTGCCTTGTGGCCCCGAACACCCGCTTGGCTGAACAGCTTGGTGGTCTTGTGATTCTCATGGTTTTTTGCCTTTTGTAAAAGGGCTAATTTAATTGTACTTTGCACTTGATCCTGAGAAGAATGTGTGGACCAGTGAGATGAAAGGCATATTAATCCACTACCACTGCTGATATGTATGCAGAAAGCACTCAACATCATTTCCTAATCAAGCCATTTGCATCTGTAGGTACTACAACCTGGCAAATATGGATTTTCATACATCATACTACTGCGCATCTACCCTGTTTCTAGTATAGCCACAGATAATTACTGCCAGAGCTCTGTGAAGCAGAGGAGGCCGTTTGGTGATGAAATAATCAAAAGCTTTGCAACATCGTTAGAACTACATGAAACCTGCGCAGATTAATTGTAGTAGACCTGTAGCATACCGCATCCAATCCCATGAATGTTTGCAACCAGCGGTTTCTTTGTAGCGTAAACCGTCTCACAGTGCGCTCTGATGTCAGTGTAACGTGTAAGAAATCGCTCCTCTGGCCTAATTGGCTGAGCTGTTCCACATTGCTGCTACAGACCTCCACCCTACACAATGCTGCTGCTTGCTGAGATGAGCTGTGAGTTGCCATGGTGACCACAGCCACACATGACCAATAAGGCAAGCAGTAACATCTGCATCCTCCAGCAGGCCTCTTACCCTCTGCTAAGTAAGCGTTGTCACATTAGTTTAAATGGGTAACTGGCAACATCTTCACCTGACTACATCTCCACATTCAGTCTTGACTCAATGAGTGAATGTTGCCAAAATTTGTCAAAAAGAAGTAAAATCACTTACACAACACACTTACTTTTTGACTTCTTGGATGTAGTCAACATTTCTGTCAAAGAGGTGAGCCACGGAGTCTCTAATGGCTGCGTGTTTGAAACACGAAGCGATCCCAAACACAGTGACATTAGGCACGGTGGAGCACAGCTGAGCCACAGCTTGACCCTGAAAATAACAACAGTTATAATAATGTATCAGTGCCCGAGAGCACAGAGGATAAGGAAAGCAGACATAAACATAAATCATACCACGGCATAAATAGCACTATTAACAGCGGGGATTAAACAACAATTCCATATGTGTGCATTTGTTTAGAGGGTGTGCAATAGTCATATGAGAACTGGACTTACTACACCACCTCCTACTGAGTGGACCAACACTGACATCCCTTCTCGCAGATTGGCAACCTCAAAGAGCATCATATAAGCAGCCACAAAGTTCAGGGAGAAGGCTGCTGCTTCAGCAAACGTCATTTCATCTGGCATCTTGTAGACAAAATCCACGGGTGCACAAACCACCTCCGCCCAGGCATTGTAATTCACAAAAGCCATGACTCTGTCGCCTATCTGAAAGAAACATGTGAGGGAAGGAGGTCAACACGCGGCAGACACTAACGTGAGCCTATCATGTGGCAGTAAATGTCATCAGATTATGAATTAACAGCAGTATATTTCTGATTGTTACGCTTACAGCACTTATTGCAATCTGCATCCTCTCTAGTTTTATTGGTGTACTTCTCTGGCAGCATGTACTCATAGAACAACTGCATCAACAAGCTGTAATTACACTAACCTCAAATCCCTTTGTGTTTTCACCCACTGACTCTACTATTCCAGAGCACTCAAATCCAGGGACAAGAGGGGGTTTGGGGGGATTATCGATAGTCCCCTGACGTACCATCAGGTCCAGGAAATTCAAGCCACTGTAACAAAGAATAATTATTGTTTGTTTACACTGGAATCCATCTGATTAGATATCTGGATGACGACCATGCCCCTGAACAGTCTCTAACAGCTTTTTAATATCAAATATTTAGCATGAGGTGTTAAGAGATGTAGGGATTACCCAGCACTGTTTATTGCATTATTATGAGCAGTGAGTCACAGGCTTTTCCTCTGTGGATAAACAGTACACTTTAATTTTCCCAATGTCACACTGCTAACACTGGCAAAAGCTCAGCTGCAACCTGGGGAAAAACGACTTGCTCAATATCTTGTAAACAAGCGCTTAGAAAATAGAAAGTGTGACATAGAATGACTGGAAACTGTGGCATCAGATATGCTTGTTATGAACATCAGCCACCCAACCTCCTGTACCAGAAAAGACCTGTGGATTCATGACTGCGAATTTCTGTGTAAGCCTTGTTGATCAGCGTTTAGACTTCTCAAAAGCACCATACAACGTGGGAGTAAAAGACCAGATCAGACCGCAGCTCACAAGTACAAATAAAAAACACTGACACCCTCATATTTACCATGTTTTCACGCGGATCTTCACTTCACCATCCTGAGGCTCGGGCATTGCCTTCTTGGTCACCCTGAGTTTGTTAAGACCCCCAAAACCTGCCAATATCACCGCTCGCATTTCTTTGGCATTGCCAGACGTCTCCACGTTGTCTATTTCTTTCTTCACATTTTTGTCTATCATGTACTCGGTTTCCTCTGTCATGTCTGCTCCTTCTTTAGCCATGTCGAAGACCAGCTGCTCTGCCTCCCCGTTCCTAGTCGAGAGTGATTTGGGCGTGCAGCCGGTGCAGCCTGCACACAGGCAGGCGCTGTACGGACGGTTATCCACAGTGGAAGCTGAATCCTCATCATCTGCATGCGACGTGCACTCACGCAGGTTTAAAGTTCCAGTATTTTAAGTTTGACAGATGGCGATTAATTCAACAAAAAAAACTTTGCCATTTCAAATCAGGAAATTATTTCATCCTGGTGAATTATCCTTCCTTGCACCGATACGACTTATAAAGTGCACCATCTGGTGGTGAAGCGCCCGCAAAACTTTTAAGTCTGATGAACTCCTTCAGATGCCCTCGGCAGTACAACCAAGTAGGATATAAATAAATAATCTTTAACCTCATAATAAAGATTCAAAGTTTTATAGTTTAAGGGGATGGATGGGTTTTTTATTCTTCTTTAAAGGTTTAAACTATAAAAATGACCAGAGGAAACAAAACAAACCTGGAAGAATTAGCGAAGAATTAACAACAATCAATCATGGTATGCATGCATGTTTGTGTGCGAGTGCATCATTTCTGTTTAAAATAATGTATTCGTGACTTGTAGACTTGAAGTTTCTTCAAGGCTATAAAACATTTTTAATTTGGATACATATTAATACATATATAATACATATTCTTTTACATCCCTCGAAATGTCTGTTTAAATTAACTATTAAACAGGGCTAAACGGTATTTAAATGACAATATATTAAAAATAAAACTAAAAGATTTTTTTAAATTGTTAAATATGTCAAAATTGACTTATGAGTAACTCAAAATGTCATATTATTATTCATTTATTACTAATAATAATTTATTATCTTTAGATACATAACCCAAAATTCTGAGATTAAAACCTCAAAATTTCCACTTGTCTTCTTTTTTTTCTCCTATTCCGAAGTCAAGATTTTGAGATAATAACCAAAAAATTTAGATAATATTTTTCACCCAGTGATGGAAACAAGCTTCTGTATTTAAAGCTCTTGGGATAACTAAAATAATTTGGTTTATTATTTGTATATCACACGGTTGCAACCTAAAAATAAGACTTTTATTATGACGGTTAAAAAAAAAACCCCAAACAAACAAACAGTGAAAAAGATTTTCACCATACAGAGGATACTATGGAGGCTTTATGGCTAGCTGAAAAGGTTTATAGGCCTCTCTTAGATATGGATAAAAATAGATTCAACTGAAATGTAGCCTGGAGTGGTTCAATGTCAGGTAGTACAACTAATGAGAAACTAGGAAAATGCTAATTTATCATACAATGTGTGTTTATTTCCTTTAACAAATTTTGTGTTTGCGCTACCTAACACAAAAGCTAATACATATGTAAAAGTAAAAGCCTTTTCGCAATGAAAAAAAAAATCAGGTGGTGTAATATTTCTAATATTTTGACTTCTAATTTTCTTTGTAGAATAAACTCCATGGTCATGGAGAAAATAACTTCATTAGAAGATTTATACTGCCTTAAGCTTTTAAATTTGTAACAGCAATAGGCAAGCAACTGTTGCCAAGGTTACGGTGTAAACCTGTAACCCTGGCAACATCTTAAAAAAACCTGCTGAAGCATTCAACTTCCTGCATCATAAATTGCTACACTCGCTCCTAATTTTATCGTAACTGTTTTCTTTTATAAACGGACCTCTTTGCAAAACGTTTAAGCTAAAATTTCTCAAACACAAAAATAAGCCAATGATATGTGCCAAGCATAAATAAATAATAAAATAAATAAAGTTATTATAAACGTTACTGCTTACTACACATCCTGAAGAAGCCAAGACGCCATAATAACACTTGTCTGACATTCACTTTTTGTACTTTGAATTTCTGAGCTCAAAAACATGCTAGCTGCTAACGTGGCTAACTGCGGCCGAATGCTTAAATAACAGGAAACTCCAAAAAGGAGCGGAAAGGTTTTCAAACAGATTTGTAGAACTACAGATCTGCTCCTTTTAACTCTGGGGGGGGGGGATGTGTATGGAAAGGATCTTGCCCCTGCATGTTCAGGATGGCTTGACCCAAAAATCACCCTTTTAACATCAGCCCTGAAACTGACCTTTAGAGCTTCATCAACAAAATATATACATAATTTCAAGCACATTGTTATCACCAAATATAAATATGTTAAGTTGCATGTCCTTAAACACTGGTTCAGCTGTAATGATTTAAGCCTATTGTTTAAGGCTTCCACTTGCTTTCTGCCATTATTTTTCAACATTCAACAGCAGCAAAAATGTTATGAAAAACTTAATATTTTCACTTTTAATCCTCAGCGTGATTAATATTAGATTATAATTTGACAGGCAGTAATAGTGAGCGCATTTTCTTTTTTATATAAATTGATTTTTTCTTTTTAATTTAAGCAACAAAAACAAAACAGTCGACAAAAGTAGCTTTCTTTTATTGCAAGGTACATTAGAAAGTAATAGGTAGCATAAACACAGGAGCAAAGTACAATCCAATGCCAGTAACCAATTTAGAAATTAATCATCTTAAGCTAGACGGTAACACAGACTGTGGTCAGAGTTAATGACATTGCAAACTAATGCTCCATAAACAGATCCATCCCCAGTTAAAAATAGAGTCTGTAGCTATTCTCCACCATTACGAGACTGCCCATTATTACACCAGCATCACCATCAACCCTCAGGAGACCCCACAATGGGAAGAGCCTACATGACTTGACACTTTGCTAACAATTTAGCAGGCCATTTTGTGCGTATCACAGCTTTCATTGGTTCAATATATTATCTCAGAGTACATGATAACTCACTTAGCAATCATACATGTTTCACACTGTCAGTGTGTAACTGCTACAGATAATGTCCTGTGCGTTTCAGCCACTGGTACATTAACATCTATGTCACAGGATTAGTTTA
The DNA here is from genome assembly GCF_036321145.2 of Pelmatolapia mariae. Classification (NCBI taxonomy): domain Eukaryota; kingdom Metazoa; phylum Chordata; class Actinopteri; order Cichliformes; family Cichlidae; genus Pelmatolapia; species Pelmatolapia mariae. The sequence continues at coordinate 21,646,219 of NC_086227.1, forward strand.
GTATATAACAGCTTTTTTTCTCCCAGTTGTGCATTCATACTAGAGAGGGTGAACAAAGGAAAGGTTTGTGGGCCAAAAATAGGAGGACTTTTTTTAATGTTTTGGGACATCAGTGAATATTCGCAATCCATGCATGCTTTGAATCTCATCTTTGAGTGCCTGTGGAGGACAAGACATACGCAATACTTGTTATTAAAATATCAACTATTGCAAATATAAACTACAAGTTTTTGTTAATTGAAGCTAAGAGGACAGACTTAAAAGAGGACATGAAACACTAGATCTATGAAGGTTAATTTACCTCATGGAGCGCTATACAAACCCAGACACTGCAGCTAACAGATGGATTTTCCCATTTCAGTGCAGCTAGCCAAGTAATGAGAGCCAAATACTGCTAGAGACAAGACGGTAAAAGTGGACAGTATATCCTCGGTTTCTTAACATAAAACTCATTGTTTTACCGAGGGGCAGCACAAAAGTGATCATGATTCTGTCACTGGTTCGCAAACATAAACTAATGTAAGACTATTAGCTGCAACCAACCCAGTGACATCATGTTCCATACTAACAGAAGATGGCGCTAAACATATTTAATCCAGCTTCACAGACAGAGTTACATCTATGTCAGTTTTTGAGAGCAGGGCTCCATGATGTAAATTATCCTTTATATGTGTAGCGTTTCATGTCATCTTTAAAAAAAAACAAATAACACAAGCACATACAAGGTTCAACACAGGCTAAATAAAACATCGGCAATTTCAGATTTACAGACATCAGTTTAGACAAGGTTTCTAGGGGTTTACCTGATTGACTAACTGGTGTTGCTGAACAGTCCTTTTTCCTTTAAACTCACTGGATTCTATGTGGATCTCATACATGGCCCCACAGCCACCTAATAACAGCACAGAAACACAGAAATAGAGAATCTTATGACTTGCTTTGCTTGTTTGTTTGTTTGCTTCCTTGGCTTTCAGAGTTTTCCTCAGTTCAAATGCACAGCTTCAGGGAAGACCTACATGTCCTACCAGGCAAATACAACTTAGTTGGGATTTCTTTGCATTAGTCGATTCTGCAAACCTAAAACCACATGAAGTGGGTGGGTATCATGAAGGCAGTTAAAGACTTAACCTGGGCTTTTTACTCCAAGACATCTAAAAAGTGGTGTCTGCTGCATCATTTGAGTCTTTAAGCCTTTTTGAGTGGTTGATAAACAAAACAACAATAAAAAACAAGGTATCAGAAAAGGGCCACACTATTGCTATGAAGAGGTTGAGAATAATACCACAGAAAACCAATTATTTTTTTGAATTTTGACTTGATATATTGATTTTATAACTCCATGTGCTCTGTGTGTAGTTCAAAAATTATACACACATCAAAGGATAATCAATGTAATCAAGTCCGACATTGTCTCGCAGCCTAATGAAGAGGGTATTAATAAGTGGGTGACCAGATCAAGGTGAAGTTAATTTTATTGACTGATTGTTCTTGGTATTAAATGGGCTACAAATATTCTAATCTGTTGGATGTTATTTGCCATCCATCAATTTAAAACAGACTTAGCTGCAGAGTAGGACCAGGCAAAAACAATAACCAAAAAAATAAATGAAATATAATTTAAAAAATAGCATTTTTAAGATTGAAAACGTTAAGCTCACAAATCCTTTAATCCTGCATTGGAATGCATCCCTCTGAGGGTCTTTTGAGTTAGCTGACTCAAAAAGCTTAAAATCAGTGATAATGGGTATCACATGATATAAACCAGGGAAAAGTATTTATCCACTGTGTATGTGCAAATAAGAGAAAAGTTATTTGACACTTTTACACAAAATTAACAAATCAAATACCGCCAACCAGAGTTAAAAGGAGCAGATCGGGCAGAGCGGTTCCTTACAATAAAAGGAAATAAGAGTGATGCTAATAAGCAAAGAGAGGAAAAACATGTAATCCTGTCAATCTGGGTGATGTATTTGTTTTTAGCACTGTCACTGCCTGTCAGTAATTCCTCATGTGGCAGCTGCACAGTAGATGAATCCTTAAAAATTTACTCAAGAAGGTCTGATACTGTCCCCACTGTGTATGAACCAAACGTTTTGTGTAGCTTCATTTCCCACGTGTTAAGCCGTGCTCCCGTCCCGGATAACATCTTAGGCGGATCAGGATCATTTCAGCGGATTTAAGTGTTTACCTGATATATCCACAACTTTGAGTGACGAGGCTGAAGGGAACTTCTCCTTTAGTATCTTTGCGATGCGGACCTCTCCGTCGGTTTGCGTGGACAGAGGTCTTTCCAGCTGTCCAGTGACGGCAGTCTGAGGAGGAGGAGATGAGTTTAAGTTCAGCAGACAGTTCCTGCAAACTGGCGGCTAGCATTAAGCTAAAGCTTGACCCTCTGAAATGCACTGCTGGTACTGCTAAAAGTGTTTTTACCTGATTACTGCGCAGAAGACGGAGTGCAGACACCACAGCGCTGTTCAAACTGCGATTACAAGCCAACATTGTGAAAACGGAGGCACAGCTTGATCAGGGGGAGTTTGTGAAACACACACCGGTCACTTAACTGTCATGTCCTCAGACAGCGCGGTCCCTCAAATATGACGTCACACATCCGGGTCACAAATCACTTTGGGTTTTTTAACACATTTGAGCGCCCTAGTTGTTGCTATTTCTAATATTGTCATTGTATGAATATAAAATTAATATTTTGAATGAATACAAGATTCATACATGTCATTTTTTAATAGATTATATGTTATGTATTAACACTGATTTCACACGAGTGAAATTCTCGCACACAAGAATTTCACTCGTATGTACTGTACCAGTGTACCTGCACATGTGATGTGACAATAAAAGTGATTTGATTTGATTTGATTGCTATGAAGGTCATACGTACCATTTAGTACAGTTCTCTTTTCCGTCTTACATTTTATTATTTTATTTTATCATTCTTATAAATAAAATTATACATATTATTGGTTGTACGTGTTTTTAAAGTCACTATTTCTATTTTTATTCTTTAACAATCATGATTATTTTCTATTTTTCTATTTATCGACATTTTAACTGTTTCCCCTCTCGAGGTCCCTTCACATGTTACCTATGTACATAGTTGCACACACTAAAAAGTAATTATTGCTTTAATTAGTCAATAACTCCAGGTATTTTCCACAAAATACATTTTGACATGTCACAGCAGGTAGAAAAAGCAAACTTACTGTTTTACTATGACTGTTTGCCCTTGAAGAGAAGAAAGTCATTGTCAGTGTGATTAGTAACAAATTAAAATCTCAGCTCTCAAGAATACTGAGCTTTCTGTGCAGGGGAATTCATTAGTGTAGAGTTGCTCTGATAATTTTTTTGATTATCCTTAAACGTGTGTTTTAACTTGAACAAGTCTGAACAAGATCAAGCTCACAGTGATGGGGGTTCCATCAGGTCTGACTGTGAGGCTTATCTCACTGTGCAGGTTGTGAAGCTTTGCAGTAATGGAGACAGAGGAGCAGTCTGGCTGTTGACAGTGAGCTTTTAACCCCTTTCACTGCACAGCCAGGCTTTGTTTGACTCCAAGGATTATGACCACATCACAAAGCTCTGCACCCATCAAGAAAGCCATCCCTGTCAGAGCTACTGACGTCATTACTCTTTAAAAACAAGATGCTACCAGAGAGTCTGAAGAGTGTTCAGCTTCAGAGATGGACAGAACCACTTCAGCTACGCTCACTTTGGTGGTTTTCTTCCTCTGCTGGAGTTGTCACGCCAAGGACAATGCTGAAGCTCAATCCTGCCCAGAATACCAGGAAGGTTTCGACGGCTCGTGCTACGAGTTTGTGGATCTGCAGCGATCCTTTCGAGATGCTGAGGAATGGTGTGAGCGAGGCGGAGGACACTTGACCTTTATCCTGAACGATGAGATGCAGCAGTTCCTTCAGAAGCACCTGAAGCCTGACAGGAACTGGTGGCTCGGAGTGGCACCTGCTGCTCCCAACCTCACGCTTGACTCTGCTGCCACTGAGGGTGAGAGGAGGCACTGAATGACTTCTTATGACTTTATGGACTGTTTGTGAAGCCACATGCGTTTCAGTGCTAATATATATAAACAGTTAGAAAAAAGGTTTTGCAAAAAGTTAGTAAAATTATTGCTTCTTTATAATAGACAAGAACTTCTTTGAAACACACTATAAATATTAAGTAGTCTGGTGCACTTATTGACGGAAAAGAGGTATGAGTGATCATTCATTATATTACAAAGTGCTCCATAAATTTCAGAAATGAAGGCATTATAACCTCTACTGCTATCTCACTGGGCAGCTTGCGTGTGCATTGTAAATAATTGTGATGTGTTTGTTTACTGACGTTTGCAGGGAGAGGAGCCCAGTTGGATATCTCAGCCAGCAGGTGTAATGGGAGATAATTCTCACTCTTTTGAACTATTCAATAGGGTGGCTGTCACAAGGCCTGATTTACAATGGTGTGTTTGTTTCCCTTCACAGAGGACAAGACTTTACCCTTTATTCACCCCGTCTGTTCTTTACTGCTGGAAAGAAAACAAATGGGGATGCAATAATAACATTTCCACCGCATTTCGCTTGATTATCAAAAGTAATTGTTGTGCTTTTTCAGGTGTTCTCGCATGGTTGGACAGCTCAGATGTAAGTTACAGTAACTGGGTTAACTTGCCAGATGATCAAGCAGCCTGCGCGTATGTCCTGAGACACTCAGGCTTTCAGTGGGAAGCTACAGAAAACTGCAGGCAGGAATTTAACTTCATTTGCCAATTTGGTACGCACCCTTAAAAAACTTCATATATGACAATACAATTATGCTGTGTTTGTTTTTCTTATGTAAATTTTCTTCCTTTTTTTCTCCCTCCAGATTCTGGGAGATCAATTGCATGTGATGGCCAAAATGCTACACTGCAGTGTGGTTCTGGTCAAGTTATAGAGATTGATGACAGTTTTTACGGTCGTAAAACAATCCACTACTGCCGATCCCAACTTACACCCTCACCCACATCTTCACAGGAAGAGTGCAGCTGGATCGATGTAACAGATTATGTAACGGGTATTATGGGTCACATATTTTTAATTGACATGATCTAGCTTTTGATAGTAGCTATGATACAGAAACAGAAAAACATGTTTACAATAGGTTGGGCTACTCGTCATTTACTTAACCAGTTATTTACCTCGTTACATTTTAGAATGGTAAATTCTGTGGATACGTGCAGTGTTTGTCTTTATTAAAGCAACATCATCCAAAAGCCAAGAAAAAACTTAGTAAAATCAACACTATTATGTTTTTGTTTCTCGATTCGTGTAAAACATAAAAGCCATCATTGCTCTGTGACTGCAGACAAAGGGGTTATACTGCCAGAAACTAAATTCGTGTAATCCCTCCCTGTTGGAGGTGAAAGATGGGGTAGAGTGAATCTACATCCATATTCATAGCAGTATTAGTTATGCTGGAGGGGTTAGTAAGCTTCTCCCTCTTTAAAAAGCTATTATGCAGTCTCACCAGAAGCTTGTAGATACAGAAGGAGGATGCTGAAATTTGATAGTATGAACATTAAATAGCAGCATTCTTTTTAAACATCCTTACCAAAAACAACCTGGGCAAGATTTATTTAGATTTAAATCCCATGTATGGTAGATGCAAGAAATCTGATTGGAACACTTATTCATACTTTTTGGGACTTTCTCCGTCTCCTTAAATTTTGAAGGGAGGCCTTTAAAATCTTGATCAGTCTCCAATAACTCCAGTATTTGAAATATTTGGTTGAAATAATATGCCTTCCAACATATAGGTTGCATTTGCTACACAAATAGCTAGAAGATTAATGCTTATAAAGCAGAAGGATGGGACATGGCCCAACCACACTCATTGGATCAGAGACTGAATGCATTTCCTGGACTGACTTTTAAGAGATCAAGTGATAAATTTTATAGGGTCTCATAGCCATTTATCTTGGTGAAGAATGCCAATTTAGTGACACATTTATTTTAAAATCACTTAAAATAATAAATATTTATATCTCACTTGTTTATCTAGCTAACTCGATTTTAGCATTTATTGTTTTTATTTGCTTGTTGTGCGACTTTTTCTGTGTTGCCTGTAAAGTCTTATCATTAATGTGCAAACCCTAATACATAAAGTGTGTTTCATTGCCGTTTGCTCAGCTTGCTGTATGTGTTATTGCAGCTCACTGCCACGGACTGCAGGCTTGCCAGGCTGGAGTAGATCTGAGCACTTTTGGTGAACCATGTCCGGTGCTGGGAAGTTACCTGTCTGCAGAGTATCGCTGCAAAAATGGTCAGATGCACGATTTCTTGTTTTATATACACTTGCACTAAACCCATCAGCCTAAACTCAACCTAAATTCATAAAGACCAGCTGATCAAAACAGATTCCATAGTGCTTATGATGTTATGTGCAATAACTTTGACTGTATATTTCCACAAGTCTAATTCAGTGATGCGATTTCCTCCTAGGGCTTCAGCTGCTGATGAGTAAACTTGCAGCTGTCTTCGATAATGTCACCATCACTGTGAAGTGGCTCCTTCATCCATTCCAGGGAAACTTAACATGCACAGTGAATGCTGGGGATGGCCACACTATTGATCCGTACAGCCCAGAAGAGTGAGCAAAGATTTGCAGTTGACCAAATATGTTAGATGGATCTTAGTACTTTATTTATATCACAAACACTGCTGCTTTTTCACAGGATGGAGAGCACAATTATACACAAATTCACACATCCTGGTGTCTTCCTGGTTGGAGTGGAGTGCACTACCAGTGACTGGAATGTCGCAGCTCAGAAGTCCATAACGATTCAGGAGCCAGTTGGAGACTTCAGTGTGATCATGTGTAATGGCCAGAATATGTCAACAGGTGGCGCTAAATGCAATGCCCTCTTCAATATTCCAGTTCAAATCCAACTTGCAGTGGAGGCAGGTGAGTCAGTCAGGCACCGCAAGGGGTGCGACGATACGTCTAATAAGCCATTTCTCAAAAATAGAAGATTATTCTGTTCTTATTTTCTGTAACTAGGTACAAATGTTTCCTACACAATTCATCATGAAGCCCATTTAGTCGCAAATCAATCAGTGGGCAGCGGAATCATACCACACAATATTACCCTGAATGCAAGCATGGTGGAGAAGCTCGGTCATGGCTGCCACAACTTCACCTTAGCTGCATGTAACAGGGTCACAACCCGCACGGTGTCTGCTCATCTAGAGCTGTGTCTGCTGCATCCCGTTGAAGGCCTGCAGGCCTCTGTGATTGCGGAGGAAGACGTATGTCCCGACTCGGGTGATCTCATCATTAACATTTCACTGGAGCGAGGAGCCCCTGTGGAGCTGCTCTTCACACTCACTGGAGCTGAGGACACTCTGTCAAAGAGCAGAGACATGCTCGCTGATGGCTTGCAAACTTACACATTCTCCAGCCCACTTAAAGGTACTTAAAGCTTGAGTCATGCTCCTGTTAAGATAAAACAAGTACCCGTTATATATGATATGTGCCCGATTTGGTTAAACATGATCTCTTTTGGTAAAGGATCTTTGCAAATGAACGTAAGAGCCACCAATGGCCTTTCATCCTTTGATGTCGATGTGGACTTAGACAAGATTCTTGAGGCTTGCCAGAATTACTCTGACTTTTCACCAAGTACAGATGAACATACAGTATGTAAAATATCATTTTAAACAGAAACAAGCTGAGAACTTGTGCAAAATATGTAGCCTGTTGCAGAAATGACTGCAGCACAATGACTCTGTTTTCATCTCCAGGCAGATAATGTGAGTGACAGTGACTCTGCTGACTTGAAAATAATTGCTACTCCTGACACTTTGGTTGACTACACTCAGAGCGTTACACTGACAGTAACTGGAACTGAATCACTGCCTAGCAAAGAACTGGCATATGAATGGGAATGCAGTAAGTACAACACTAATTCACTGATCACTAAATTGTGATATGACGCATGGGTCGAGGGAAACCTGGTCATTCAGATCCTTGTTGAAACCACACAAGCTCTGCCTCTGCATCATTGTGAAATTTGTTTTGGATGTATAGGGAAAATACGTAATCACACAACGGTACATGTACAATCAAACTGCACCTAACGTGCTGGACTGGAGCCAAATCTGTGATCATTACAAGACAAGACACACCTAGAAGAGTGCATTATGCCCTAAGTCAAGAAAATTTGCACCGAAAATAGTGTCAAATTGCAGTTTTAGCAAACAGAGCTCATGCTGCATTGCATTGCTTATACAAAATGTTTTATGCTTCATCTTGCTATACCACAGCATTATTATGACATCATTATTATTGTGGTCTTATATTGAAACTGTTTCTGGGATTTTTTTTTCCCACACAGGAGGAGATTGCAAATGCAAAAACAAAACAATGGATGAAACTCATGTGATTGAACGAGACTGCCTCCCAGATCCATTTGAAATGTTCAGATACATTTTAAGAGTAAAGAGAAGGACTTGGTTTAGGAAATGGGCTGAACTTGGAACAGCTTCTAAATGTGTCTCTGTTGTTCCTTCAAAAGAACTCACAGATGTCACCATCAGGTAAAATGAGTTTATTTAGAAACAAGAAAAACAGAAGCATGTTTTGTGTCTATTTTTTTAATGGTATTTGTACAGGATTGCAAAAATGCATCAGGAACTATAACCAGTATAAAAAAAATTCAACTTACTTTATCTTCTTAATTTTTGCAGCTGTGATAATTGTGCTTCAATAAATGTGAATGACCAGGCAAAGCTAAGACTGAGCTGTTTGACGACTTGCCCACATCTAGTTTGGTATATTGAGGACCTTAAACCTTTGACAGTAAGACTGAAACAACAACAGGAAATGTGGCTTAATAGACCCGTGTGACAAACAAGTAATAACTAATGAGTTCTCCTCAGGGTAGCCTCGGTAGATGCTACTCCAAAGCGGGAAGACGGCCCCTTACGGAGAAGCACGATGGCAACACTAAATATACCGTTCACAGCCAATATCTAAAAGTCTCAAGGGACATGCAGCAGAACATCACTGTAATTGCTTATGGTGTGTTTCCATGTCATAGATAGACACAGAATGTCTCTTTTAAAAGACATTTTTGATCAAAATCTAGAAAAACAAATTATACCTGATACTTATATTATTTTTTTAAACAGACAAGAAGGAGCCCGGTTTTGTCAAGTACACACTTCCTATACCAGACCCTGAGCCAACTGAACCACCTACAAACTCAGTAGTCACAACTGATGCACTGATGGATCCCTCAGTGCCCTCATGTAGCATCTCCCCACCGTCAGGAACTGTTCTCGATGCTTTTGACATTACCTGCAAAACAACTTCTTTCTGCTCTACAGGCTGTCTCTATTGCTTCATGACCAACACAGGTGAGAGTGTGGTGGAGTGTAATTAGTGTTACTGAGGAAAGCAATCTCACAGCTTTTCTGTTTTGATAGTTTTATTTAGCTTTTTAGCCCTTGCCACAAGAGGTCACCACAGCAGACAGCAACCACATGTTTGATTTGGCAGTTTTATATCTGGAACTAGTGACCTTTGTTTGCCAAGTGAATATGTAAACCACTACACTATGGGGCCACTAACTCATTAGCAGAATATAAATAAAGCTTTTGTGGTATTTTTGGTCGACGTGCCAGCATCAGCTGCTGCTTTATCAGCTCAAACAAATTATACAGCTCAGTTGAGAAATGTTTTTTTTTTTTTTGTTAGATCGTAGCGCTTTAAAATAAAAAAAATCTCAGGATGGTGTGGCTCAGTAGGTGGAGTTGTCATGGTCTGGGTCAGCTGACCCAGCATTTCACACTTTGAACTTTCTAGTGTTTGTTTAACAGTCTCTTTAATTCCAGGGTTGCTTAATGGTTTTCTTGTGTTTTCCTCTTTGCGTATTCAGTTTGTTCTTAGTTCCCCATTCCTTTAGAGCCATTCCTCTTTCCTGTCTCAAGTCTGTGTCTATGAGCTTTGTCTTGAAACTTACTTACTTAGTGCGTGTTACTAGCTTTAGGTTTCAGTAGTTACAGTTTTCAGTTTCCTTAGTACAAATCCCAAACATAAGGTATAAACCTGCCAACAGCCTACAATAAATGGTTCACAGTCTACGTTCAGGTCCTCACACTACTCTCCACTACACATACTTGACAGGAGTGGTTCAAAAAGTTGGTGGTTGACTCCCCGGAGAAAGTAAATTAGTTTTAATTTTGATACTTTACGTACCTACACATCGGTTGATAATTGAGAATCAAGTGCAACTGCGCTAAACTGCTTCTTTTGTCCTTTAGGCACACATCTACGATGCAGTACTTCAAATGAGGTGAGGTCAGTCTTCTTGCCTCTCGGAGATGCCAACAACAAGTACAGTTTGTCTGTTGTGGTGACTGTGAAAAATGAACGAAAAACAGCAACTTCAACTGTCATCACTCAGGTTGGTCATCAGTCAATTATTACATTTTCTCAAATACAAAAAGGAAGATTAGAGAAATGCTAATCATTAATTAAATAACCTCAGTTATTGTGTTTCTACCTTAAGGTACGGAAAGGTGACTCCAGTGCCTCCGTTAGCACTCTCCAGTCTGCAGTGGAGGACTCTGTGAGTCAGTTAGAGCAGCAAGGTCTGCTCACCGGTGAGGCGCTTGGACAAATATTTGCTTCTGTTTCTGATATGCTGAATACAGTGAGTGGCCAACATCAGAAGGACGAGCGGTCAAAGGTAACAGAATGCAGTTAATGTTATAACTGGACCGGGTAACACTGCTGTGATGTTTACGAGGCCCACAACTTGCGAGTGAAGAACATGATAATCATTGTTTCCTTCTCTTTCAGCTGAGAGAGCAAATGCTGACCAGAATGAGTACAGTTCTGCAGGACTGCCCCAGCAACACGACTCAGGAAGTGCAAGTGACCGCCAGAGCTGTGGCTGGGCTCACACACCGCTCAGAGGAGCTCAGTCCTGCTGCTCAAGTATAATACATTAGATATGCAATAAAGTGCAGTGCAGACCACCTGCTTTGATAAGGCTGTAACAATACCTGCTGTCTATTTGCATTATTTATTTAAGGATCAGTCTGAAGTGTTTAATCAGTCAAAGCTGATTAAAAACTAAAAATGTGATGTTGCAGGATTAAGTGAAACCAGTATTCAGTCATGCAAAGTCAGTCAACTTCTTGAGTAGGACTCTTGAGAACTTTGTTTGTTTTTTGGTCAAATAATTGTTGAATTTAACTGTGCAATGAATATATTTTGCAGCAACACCAAGCTAAAAAAACCCAACAAATTAAATACCCATTTAAACTCCAGGTTTAGTGTAATCATCAGCCTTTTTTGTAGGCTTAAGGCAAGTCAACACTGACCCTTTTGTGGTTTCTGCTGCTGCATTTCCTCTCTCCAGGAAGAAGCGGGTTCTCTGTTGGTAGACCTCAGCTCCTCCCTCAACAGTATCAGCATCAATCAGCAGAGCACAGATGATGTAGATCTGGTGCAAGCAGCTGCACCCATAGTTGAAGCAGCCAGTAATATTTTGAATGTTTCATCAAATGTGAGAACAAAATTATGACATATCATGCTGGATGTCATTCCTACGTCCACTGCAGTCTTTACCAAACAAGATGTTGTATGGTCTCCTTAGAAAAAAGTCTCAGAGTTTCTTCTGACTGGGATAAATAATGTCCAGAGTGCTCTGCTGAATAACAAAGAGCTGAACGGAGAGCCTGCCATCATTGACTCTGGTCAAATCAGTGTGTATGTGAACAGGTAAGAGATAACAGGCTGACTTAGACATGTGCTCAAGAATTCCTGAAGATAATTATAACACCATCTTCTCCAGGATTTCTCCAAAAAGCATGCAAATGCTGGATATAAATGCTCAGAAGAACAGCTCCTCAAGCTTTTCCTTCCCTGCTCTTCCTCCTGATATTGTCTCTCCAGATGAGCCAGTGGACGTCAGAGTAAGTGTTTGCACACTGGAGGGAAGTGGACATCATCATCAGTGTATTTTTGAGAGTTTTTTCTGTTTTCTGTTCTAGTTTTCTTTTTTAGTCAGCATTTGTTTTTTCCTATAGCTGAAAGTTCACAGTTTAGATTTGATGAACGTATCATTTTAGCTCCAGCAATAAGAGATACAAACAGACAACCTTATTTGTAGGGTTTTCTCTCTTTTCTGGCTTTGTAAACTACAAGATGTTGGAACCATTTAAAAGAATTACAAACAAGTAAAATCATAGAAATAAAAGCGAGAAGGAAAAGGTGCGACCCCTGTTTTCAGAAAGCAAAACCAAAGTTTTGTAGATGGAAAAAAAAGGCTTCACCAAAATCATCTGAGCCTCTGTTTATTGTATTACCTACTTTCTAGATGATGAGTTTTGAGAAGAATCCATATTCTTGGAAGGAGGAGAACATCACAGGAACTGTGGGATCCGTTTCCCTCACCAGAGTGAATGGAAATGTCATACCTGTTGAGAACTTACCCGAAGAGATAGAGGTACTATTGTATAAGAGATACTTTTTATTTAGTTTAGGAAGCATTTGGGGCATGATGTTTTTTCTGGAGTTTCAGATTCTCCTACCCCGGCTTGACAGTGGACAGGAGAACAGCACAGTCATGGACCTCGCCAATTTCAGCACATTAATCATTGACGTTCCCTCTCCGGATGTAACACTGGTGCTGAAAATTGAGCCTTCTGAAGACATTTCCTTCATGCTCTTCCTGGGATATAAAGATTATCCAAGTGATAAGGATTATGTAGCCAAGACAAAGATCCCTATAGAGAACGCAAGAGAAGGTCAGTATTTTGTTTTTAGAAAAGAATATTAGGGTTGCATTTAATTAATGTAAATTCTTTTTATCTCGGCTTCTTTCTGTTTCTTAAAATAACTGACATCCCTAAGTATCGTGATCACATAAACACTTCTGTTGTGTGCTGCCAAGTTTAGGAAAGCACAATTAGAAAAAGACTGAACGAGCTTGTTTAGCTTGTTTGGAGGGGTTTCCAGGAGAAAACCTCTTCTCTCAGAAAGAACATGACAGCACAGTTTCATCTGAACAAACCACAAGACTTCTGGAAGAATGTTTGTAGAGATGAGACCAAAGTGTAGCACCATGTTTGGTGAAAACACGCAGGATATCAGCACAAACGCCTAAAACCAAACCTCAGCCTGATTGAAATGCTGTGGTGGGACCTCAAAGAGCTGTGCATAAACTAATGCCTACAAATGAAATGAAGAACCATTGTAAAGAAGACTGAGCCAAAATTACGTCAGAGATCAATGAAGCCTAGCAGAAAGTGATTATTTTTAAGTTACTGCAGCTAAAGGTGGTTCTACAAGCTCTTGCTGGGCGTGGTAGCCTTCTTTTTCATGTGACTGCAGAACAAACATCCTTTTCATACTTTGCAGATAACAAATAACAGTAGATCCCATTCCTGTGTGGTCATGCATAGTGAATAATGTACTGTATAGTATAGTGTAGATGTAAATCTGCATTAAGTTGAAGATAGCTCTCAAATTGTGGGAACCAGAGCCACATTATGAGGGCATCTCTACCTCATGGAGACAAGGATTAAGCATTAAGGTTATGCAAGCAGTAATTATGGTTAAAGTTAGAATGAGTCTCCTTAAAATTGTCTCTGTCTCTTTATTATAACACAGAAGAAAAATTTACTTGGGTGCTGAGTCCCAAAGACAGAACAGAAGATATTGGTGAGCACTACCTTGTTATAAAGCCCATTGTAGAGCCAGGAATCAAATCCATCAATGCCAGTGTCACTGTCATCTCCATTGCTGCCCAGTGCAAATACTGGAATGAAACTGGGTCTTTTTGGAGTGAGGATGGCTGCAGGGTAGGTGGAAAAAAATCACACCCAAACTGATTGCATTATTACTTCCTTAAAATGTGGAGTGTGAGGTTTGATCACCTGGCTTCCTGCTTTGTTCACAGGTTGGTCCACTCACCACACCTTTGGTCACTCAGTGTCTCTGTAACCACTTGACTTTCTTTGGCAGCTCCTTCTTTGTCATGCCTAACTTAGTGGATGTGTCACGCACCGCTGAACTTTTTGCTACATTCACAAACAACCCCGTTGTGGTGTGTTTTGTCGGAGCCATTTTTTGTGCTTATCTATTGGTGGTGGTATGGGCGCGCAGGAAAGACATGCAAGATTCAGTCAAGGTGAAGTAGAGCTTCACCAGTTTACACCTTTTGCTTTTAAGAATTTCATGCTAACCTTCAATGCTTCATCTTGATTTTACTTTAATTTTGTCTTGAAATTAAAATTTTACCATTTAAAAAAAACAATACAAAACCCTAAACGTTGCCCCATTGCATCCACTACCAGGTCAAAATAACAGTTCTTGAGGACAACGACCCCTTGGCTCAGTATCGTTACCTGCTGAGTATTAACACAGGACACCGACATGGTGCATCCACTTCCTCTCAGGTCAGTGATGTTGATGTAGACTTGGATGGACTCACAGCAAAAGCAAAACCCATCTGATGTTTTTGTTGAACAACTTATGATTGTGGTATTCTGATGGCTCTCACCATCCAAGCCCCGACTAACCATTTAGTTATTTTTTTTATTTTAGGTAACCATAACTCTGCTGGGTACAGAGGGAGAAAGTGAGCCCCACCACCTGACAGACTCGGAGAAGCCTGTGTTTGAGAGAGGTGGGGGGGACATGTTTCTGCTGACCACACACTTTTCTCTTGGAGAGCTACAGAGCATAAGACTGTGGCACGACAACTCAGGAGATCACCCTGCATGGTACGTGGGTTAAAGGGAAAAAGACTAATGATAAGCTTGAGCTGTATCAATATTTTTGAGGATCTATACTTCAATCAATGTGCAGGTATGTTAGCAAAGTGATGGTGCAGGATCTGGAGACTGGTCAAAAGTGGCACTTTCTCTGTAACTCCTGGCTGGCTGTAGATATGGAAGAGTGCACTCTCGACAAGGTATTCCCAGTAGCAACGGAGATGGATCTAAAGAGATTTAGGTGAGACTTGTCATTTATTCATGGGATTTTGAATCCACTCTGGTTTTGCAGTTTGTTTTCTTGACTTTAATTTCTTGAATCGCTTTTCTTAAAAACTTTTTAGTAATCTGTTCTTCATGAAGACAGCCAAGGATTTCCGTGACGGCCACATCTGGTTCTCTGTCATTAGTCGACCTCCGTGCAGCACTTTCACACGTGTGCAGAGAGTGTCCTGCTGTTTTTCCTTACTGCTGTGCACCATGCTGACCAGCATCATGTTCTGGGGCATCCCCACAGACCCCTCTGAGCAGACGATGGACCTAGGTAAGTAACAAAATATACACCGTTCAAAGCTTTCACAAGCTGAAAAACAACATTAGATAAGTAATTTTGTAATGCAAAGTGTTTAATATTTAATACAAGAGTTTTTGATACTTCTGCATCATAAGTGTAATTTTTGTTTTGTTAAAAACTCTATGAATACAATCAGACACATGCAGCAAATTATGCAAATTAAAATTCATATATGCAAATTGATGTTTAATTTCTTTTTGTTAAATAATTTGTTACAAGATTCAATAAACACAACAGGTTCAAATATTTTGATTTTGATGTGAAGAGAAATATCTCATGGTTGATGTGGAGTTTGATGCTCATGATGCTCATGTGAGTTTTGGATTCCTGCATTAATTTTATTATACTCTCCATGAATTCTTGTGTTTTGTTTCTTGTTTGGTTCAGTTTTTGGGGCCCTGTTCCCAGTTCAGGTTTTAGAATTGAGTCTTACTATGTGTTTCAGTTTGTTCTAACATTTTACTTCAGTTCATGGCTTGATTTTAGTCTGTTTCCCAGTCTGTATTCCCGTTTCTTTGTTTATGCGCTTGCTCCTTCTGCATCCCTGACTTCCTGCTTAATGGAATCCTTTATGGATGGATCAGGTCTGCTCCTCCCTGATTTTATCTGTTGTTAAAAACTTTCTCATACAGCCAGCCCTCACCTGTGTCTTGTTTGTCTGTAACTCTGTTGCATATTTATAGCCCTGTCTTCTTTTTGTGGTTTGGTCTGGATCCCAGGTTACTTTGCTCACTTGTTTGTTTGGCCTTACACTTAGTTTTCAGTATTAAAAGCTTTTCTTTAATTGCACATTTCCTTACCTTCAAGTCTATGCACCATCAAAACTGACAAGATTTAAAATTTTTACATACGTGCAAATGAAAAGAAGAATATCTGATTGATTTTTTACAAAAGATTTGGTAGCAGGAGTAAGTAAGACCAACATAAAATGATTTAATCTTTCATCAGTGTTCATTAAAACCCAATTCAAAGTAAGACTTTAACTTGGCAGGTCATATCGAGTTTACCTGGCAACAGGTTATGATTGGAGTTCAAAGTTCAATCATCATGTTCCCCATCAATCTGCTCATCGTGAGTATCTTCAGAAACACTCGTCCTCGAGAGAAAACCACCAAAGCAGATGCAAAACAGGGGAAGACTGTCCGAGTTTCTCCCTCACAGACGTCGTCCCCACAGAAAGAGATAAAGGACATCACACCAGATACTGTGATGAAGGTGAAGTTTATGTTATTTGTACGTCTTCAGTGTAGTACCGGTAAATATTTTGTTCTCCATGTCTGAAGAGCTTGGTGTGGTTTCTCGATTAGGACATAAAAAGAATCGCTCAGTCACTCTCAAAGGCCATGAAGAGCACACTGCCACATCTGGAGCTCCATCACGGTCAGCAGGCTGACATCAACAGTCTGCTGTCTCTGGTGGAGGACATCATCAGACAGCAAAACCAAGCAGCTGAAGACTTCTACACTGATTCTTCAAAAAAAGATCAAGCTATGATCCTTAGTTTGGGCGCGGTGAATCTGCAAGGTAAACTGCACTATAATATTATAAATGCTTTTAAATTCTATATATCATTTATGTCCTCCTTTGTGTGTTTGCTTGGACAGAAACCAGTGTGTGGGAGGGCTCTGAAAAAACTTTAGATCTAGCCCAGAAGAAGAGCAACAAGAGCCGGTACCTGTACAGACAACTGCAGCTTGTCGAGAAGGAGCTTGGTATGTTGAGACCTTCTCAGTTTCCAAATCCAGACAGCTACAACCGAGCCATGCAGCAAGTTCGTGGAATGAAGGGGCTCCTAGAATACCACCTACCCATGTCAATCCTAGATGGAGACAAGCTCAGCTGTTTCCCCGGGCCAGAGGAGAGTCTTGGTGGCAAGAAGAAATGCTGCCAAGTAGGGCTGCCGTGGTGGTTTGTCTTTATCGGGTGGATACTGGTGATCGCAACCAGTGGCGTGTCAGGATACTTCACTATGATGTATGGGCTGACTTACGGGAAAGACCGTTCTATAAGCTGGCTTATCTCCATGGTGGTCTCCTTTTTTGAGAGTCTCTTTATCACCCAGCCTTTAAAGGTGAGAAACATTACAGTATATGTAGGAGCAAAAGATACAAGCCCAGTTTTGAAGATTTTTTTTAAACTGATGTTTTATTCAATTTTAGAAAATTACTAAGCAATGTCAAATCAGTTTTTGTGCAAAATACTGCACTGATATATTTACTGAAGACAATGCACTCTAGACAAGCCATCTTTAAATAGGAGAGTCTGTAGGTCAATCTCTCTATCTTTTGCTGCAGGTTCTTGGATTTGCTGCTTTCTTTGCACTCGTCCTGAAGAAAGTTGATCAGGAGGAATACGGAGAACCAGCCATAGAAGAAAGTCTCAGAAGCCCAGGTAGTTTTATTTTGTATCGTTTACTTTTTTTTTTGCATTGCATTGCATTGCATCTTTTGCATTGTTTTGTGTTGAAGAACAAAAAATGCAAGACATCTAAAATCTTAAATCCTCCCCCAGATAATCCTGATGCAGTCCAGGCAGCAAGAAGAGACAGCACCTGCAGTTTCTATAAACCGCCACCTCCCACTGATATCGAGAAGATGCGGAACAACATGATTAAAGAGCAGAAAGTCTTTGCACTCATACGGGAGATTGTCGGTAAGGAAACCACTTTGATTCAAAGCAAGAACAGGAACGAACATTTTAACAAACTGATGTAAGGTATCTGTTTTTGTTGCAGTCTATATGGGATTTATGTGGATGTTACTCCTGGTGGCATACGGTCAGAGGGACCCCAACGGCTACTTTCTGACCCAACACATTCGCAAGAGCTTCAGCAAAGGCATCTCAGACACAATGAGCATTCAAGATGTGTTCAACTGGTCAAACACGACTCTGCTGAGCAACTTGTTTGGAGAGTACCCAGGTCAAATATCAGTGGCGCTAATTGGCACACAGAATGTTTTACATGAATCCCTTATGAAATTTGAAAATCTTTTAGTTTAGTTTTGATAGTTTTTTTTTAAATAAATAGCTGAAGCTTATCTCAATTAAAAACAATTTTAAAAATGTAACAATTAAATACAAGATATTAAACAACTCCTAAGAATTTAACAACATTACCCATGTGAAACTAACTGTATATTTATGTAGTAAAGCATAAAGATTAATTAAAATTTCTTCTTGTCATTTGGAAATTGGTACCAGGATTTATCACTGATGGAAACTCAAAGCTTGTGGGCAACGCTCGTCTCCGCCAGGTGAGGGTGCAGAAAAACTCTTGCCACGTAACTCGATCCATGCAGGAGTCTATCCCGGACTGTCACACTCCGTACTCATGGGAGTTGGAGGACATGGGCTCCTACGGCCCAGGTTGGACTCGACCTGTAGGTCCTAATGCTTCAGCGAACATTCACGACCCGTGGAAGTACAAGTCTCAGCGTAAACTGAGGGCCTACCCCATCTGGGGAAATGTGAAGCTCTACAGAGGAGGAGGGTTTGTGATGGATCTGGGGCCAGATTTCCAAAACTCCAGCAGGTAGCTATTTTTAATTGTGAGTGAAATTATTGCACTTAAATGGTATAAAGACTAAACTGAAAATATTTAGAATTTAGAGCATTTATCAAAGAAAAACATTCAAATTGAAATGGGGCTGTAGTACACAGCTGTAGTAGAAACGACTGACAAGGAAGCTAGTACTAAAAAGTAATAATATTCATGTTTTCTTGTTTTATACATAATAATTGTAGTTGTAACTTGTGGGTTACAGGTTTAATTACTCTTATTAAGACAAAGTAAACCTAAATGTATGATGAATAGACAGGAGCCATTGCATTGGTCTCCAGAAATATGACTATTATGACCAAATAAGTAATTTGCTTCTCGAAAAAAGATCTTGACACTGACCCACATCACTGATGGCTCAGCTGATACTCTTCTTAATAAATATTCACTTTATAAATCACATCTATGCTACACTTTGGGCTACTTTAGCCTGCCCAGAGTTGCGGCATGAAGCAGCAGGCAAGTTTTCAACCATCTCCTCCTGAGCTGACTTAATCAGTGTCATATCTCTTAACACTGATAGATGCTTTGCCCTTGCTGGTCAGAAGATCCCATTTATACTGGCAAATCTAAATTTCTGCAGATAGAAAAAACTATCTTATCTTGAGTGTCCCTGATTGGTTCTGATTTGTCTTTTTTTTATCCTCATAGGAAAGAACTGTTAGTCTTGAGTCACGTTTTAAAGTACAAAATCTGTAAATGACTTTGTTTATCGTTGCTGCTGTAGAACCCTTCAGTACCTTTATGAGAACACCTGGTTTGACGTGTACACCCAAGCAATCTTTGTTGAGTTCACTGTGTACAATGCCAATGTCAACCTCTTCTGCATCGTCACGCTCATGCTGGAGACCACAGCAATAGGTAAGTAAACCAGATGTAGATATTCTGTGTGAGTCACACAAATCCTCAACCGTTATGAGAACTACCTAATCTGTCATACCGTGTTTCTAACAGGAGCTTTCCAGTTCCGCAGTGAACTTCAGACTGTGCGTCTTTACCAGTCGACCGGTGGCCTTCACATCTTTGTCATGGCCTCTGAAATCATCTACTTTCTTTTCATCATCTATTACATGTTTGTTCAGGTGCACAAGCTTTATCTTTTCTTTGCTAATATAACTATAAGTTATTACAAGTGAAGTTATACAGTAAATATGCTCACCTGATTCTGTCTCCTATGTGTTTACAGGGAAAGTTGATGAAGAAACAGAAATGGACTTATTTCAAGAATAAGTGGAACCTGCTCGAGTTGGCGATCATCATTCTCAGCTGGAGCGCCCTGTGTGTTTTCATCAAGAGGACTTTACTCGGGAACAGAGACATGAACTATTACCAGAACAACAAAGAGCAGTAAGCAATAAGAAATGCTGTAAGTTTATGAACCACTTATGTATTGCTCTGCCCACCAGGAGCTGCAGAAATCAGGTGTTTTTCTATTTCCCAGCATGCAAGGTCACAATTTAGTGGCTCTCCAGTAGCATGACCATGCATTGAAGAAACTAAATCACTTTGGCAGAGAGTGCATACATCATGCTGTGCTACTGGTAGTTTGGGAACACTATTGTTTAGCTAAAACAAATTATTTGTATGTGTCTGTGTGTGTGTGTCTGTGTGTGTGTGTCTATGCGTGTGTATAATCCCTGTGAGCCAAAAGCTCAGGCTTCAGGTTTAAATGCTCTGTTTCAGACAGGTTTTTTTTCTACTCTTGGACCTGTATGATGTGAGGGGCAGCCATTCAGAATCCAGATGCTTGGGATGGGAAAGGGAGCTAAAATGGGTTTTTTTTGACAGTGGATGAATTGAAGGGCTTTACAAAGGTCTAGTGTAAAGCCTTAAATATATCTTCCACATCTGTCCCCCAGGGTCTGCTCAGATCAGGGTGAGGACAACCTCATCATTAGACAGCGAGTGCTAGGGTCCGTGTGGATGTTTGTGTGTCTGTCTGCTTTTTGTGACCACGTGGGCTCGTCCACAGAGAATTTACATTACACCAGCAACACATCCACCCTGGGTGATGGATTTCAAGCGGACTTCAAAGAAGTATAATAGGGATAACTACTCAGTCAAAGAGTGTCCACAACAAAGACTTAACATACGAAAGGATTATTTTTAACCGTGAATCAAGTGAGGCTATCTAAATAGAGTTCAGGACTGATATGGCGTTGGAAATGAGCATCAGAGGTCAAAATAAATTCATTTTTAACTGGTCTTTTTTCTTATACAATAAAAGATAGCATCTTGTTCAAGTAAGTTTTTAATCTTGTGTGTACAAGATAACACAAGAAAAATAGCTTGTGCACATAAGATAAAAATGTGTGCAGATGGAGAAAAATCACCTTAAGGAAAGAAAAACATACATGCAATCCACATTATGAGTAACTGTGCTATATGACATTTTAAATCTTGATTTATGATTGTGATGGTGAAAATATTTATTTGTATTCTACGGTGAGCAATAAAGGTTTTAAAAATAAAACAATTTAAAGAAAATAAGTCATTTTTTTTCTGTTTCTGCTCTGTCCAGGTTCGTCAGTTTCCATGAAACAGCTAAGGCCGATGCAGTGCTTGGATATCTGATTGCCTTTCTGGTACTGCTGGCTACAGTCAAACTGTGGCACCTGCTGAGACTGAACCCCAAGCTGCACATGATTACAGCCACACTGCAGCGAGCTTGGACTGATATTTCAGGCTTCCTGGTGGTCATGACCATCATGTTTCTGGCCTACTCTATTGCTGTGAGGAGTTTCCCACGCTTAACATCAACATGCTGCTGGAGTCCATGTTTCTCTCTCTGCTTTATGTTTACTTTGTGAAATAGAAGTCATTTAAAGGTGGTCACTGACACAGAGGTGAACTTTCTATTTTCCAGTCTAACCTGATGTATGGCTGGAAGCTGTACTCCTATCGGACTCTGCTTGATGCCGTGCAGACCATGGTCAGCTTGCAGCTTGGTATTTTTAACTATGAAGAGGTCAGTATGAGACAATCATAATTCAACCACAGCTCACTTTTGCTGCTCATCCTCCTTCACTATAGTTCTTGCTTCTGGTCCCACAGGTACTAAATTACAATCCAGTGCTCGGTGCTTTCCTCATCGGGTCCTGCATCGTGTTTATGACCTTTGTGGTGCTGAACCTCTTCATCTCCGTCATTCTGGTGGCATTCACACAGGAGCAGATACATCATAAGGTAACTCACCCACACCAGGTCTGAAATGCTGCTGATGTTAATGTTCAGTGGCAATAGAGGCCTGATTGTTAACGTTTTTTTTTTAAATGACCTGAGATGAATTAATAATCCTTGAGTTATACCGAATGTTCACTGTTTTTGCAGCCGTCAGAAGAGGATGAGATTGTGGACCTGATGCTAATGAAAATCTGCAGTTTGTTTGGAATCAAATGTAAGAAAGAAGGAGGAGACGGCCTGTCCGGGAGGCCAGATACTTCGTCTGCGCCAAATAACACACTCTCGACTATTTCTTCTGGGAATATTCATGATGGATGATAAGTGGGACAGGGATAGAAGGTTAACATTGTGAGACCCATCAAATGCTTTGCTTTAGTTCCTGCTTGCCTTCATTAGCGTCATTTAGTTGTCATGTTGTTGTTGCTTTGTAACTGAATATTTTTAACCCTTCCAAGTGTCTGTATTAGCATTTTTCTGTGCTGCTGCAGAGCTGGAACCATTGTACGAGAAGCTGATGCACTGCAGATGCTAGAAACTGAGGCGATCCTTATTTTATCCAGGCATTGTACGTAGAACGCAGTTTGTTGTGATAAAAGAAATAAATTAGTATTTATGTGACTAAATCGTGGACAATATGCATTTATTCCATAAAAGTACTCATGGACATTAGTGGAAAATTGCACTGGCATTACCCTGGCAAGGCTAATCAATACTGTCATTACTGTCCAGTAGTCAGCAGCCATGCCCAGTAGTTAATAGTAATATACTGAGCATTGTGTTGTGCTTAGCATTATATCCCCATGACCAATTCCTGTAAGAGTATCTCATATAACACAAGTTTAGACAACATACACAAGACAGCAGAGCACAGAACTTGTTAAAAACAACATACAAGTTAACGTGCAAGTTCTTTAGACTGCTCATAGCATCTTCAAGACCTCTTAAAGACGTTATCGCGTGAAGTCTTATCCATTCGAGCTACAAAAAAGGGAATTTAAGACACTTCAAAGCCACATAATGTCTTCTTCCACACAGTGCATATGGTAAAAATCCATAGATCAGTGAACCATAAATACCAGTATGCAGTTCATATTACCTGACAACTGAAATTCTTTTGTTGCTCTAGTGTGCATTAATGTAAAAGTCCAATTTTCTTTCCCTCCTGTCATCTAGTCTGGGATAACTGGAGTTCTACATCACCTGCAGATGTAATTCTTGTCTGTCTCAGCTCTTTGAGTGAGATTTATAACCCATGAATGGATAGATAGACGGATACAGACTGCTTTAGACAATTCCTCTGTCACTGGGTCTTTACCAACAACACCAAAACAGTTAAAATGAGAAAAAGAATCAAATATTACATTTGAAAGAATGTTAAAGTGTCTTTTGAAAACATGCCAGCAACGGTACTGATGACTTGATGACCTGAAGGTTCCCTAGGTGCTGTGTGCTTGCTGTAGCTGACCAGGCTTGATTTTAAGCCTTTAAATTGAATTGTGGCACTACAGGGCTCCTCAGGGCTGGAAGCAAACATAAGAAGCTGCTAAGGACTTTTCACTTTCTATCAAGGCCAAAAGCCAACAATGTGGAGATAGTGGGAGAGGAGCTTGATGAGGGATAGGATCAAAATAACCTGGAAAGCTTTTTGGCCCCACCATACAACAATTTGCATATAAATTGGGTTAGAATTACATCAGAGATCATCTCCATTACTGTTGTAATGGACAGGATGACAGATGAGGTTAGGTCGGAGTCTCCATAGAATATAATATTTTTTTTTTTTTTTTTTGCAGACAACACTGTGATCTGTAGTGAAAATTCAGATCAGTTGGAAGAGAGCCTTGAGAGGTGGAGGTATGTTCTGGAGAGAAGAGAGATGAAAGTAAGTAGAAACAAGACAGGATACATGAGTGTCAATGAGAGGCAGACTGCAAGGAGTAAAGGTAGTGAAGACAGATGAGTTTAAATACTTGAGATCAGTCATCCAAGGCACCAGACAGTACATGAGAGGTGGCAAAAAGAATGTAGGTGAGGGGGAGACAAGTGTCACAGGTGATTTGTGACAGAAGGATAGGAGCAAAAGTGAAAGGGAAAGTTTAAAGGATGTTAGTGAGACCTGCTATAATGTGTGGTTTTGGGAGGCAGAGTTGGAGGACAGAGGAGGACGCTGGGATTGGGTAAGATAGAGGCAGGTGACCTGTTGTAGTGACACCTGAAGGCAGCTGAAAGAAGAAGATACTGTGAAAGTTATTAGCATCTATCAGATATCATGAATTATACTGTACTCATTCCATATTTTACTTGCTATTGTTTTGCTGCATTTTAGTTCAGTAAGGTACATTATATCATGTTACAGTGTATTAGCACATTTTATTCATTTTTCAGTCTGTACGTTCAGATTTTGCACAGTATACAGTATGGTGTTTTCTTGCTTGCTGTTTCTGTTCTTTTCTTGGATTTTGGGTTCCCCAAAACATTTCGCTTGTATTTCCATTATTAATCTATACTATTTTCTATTCATATGCTGTCTTAATTGTTTTACACACATTCATATTCTGCACATTCAGACATGAATTTCTTCAGTCTGTACAATATAATTATAAAATAGTTAAATTAAACATCCTCAAAAGCTGATTCTGTTCATCTGGACGTAGCGTTTTCAGTGGGAGAAACGTGACTTCTTCAATCTCAGCTGACTGCAGGTTTCCCCAATCTTATAAACAGTACTTTTGCATAATGACTGAAACTAGCACCACTGAAGGAACAATGGGCTGGGAGGTCAGTTTCTTGATCATTAATATGCAGATTCTCATGACCATTGATCAACAACCACTGATCAAGGCCCAATGATCAAAGACCATGAGTACCATTCACAGAGAGTTGGGGGAATGGCTGCAATCACAGCATTGTAAGATGGTGAAAGATGTATCCTTAGGCCCCCTCCTCGATTCAGAGATGGTCTTTCCCTTTTCACGTAAATGGCCTCCTTGACTCCGCGCTCAAGCCACCGTTCCTCCCTGTCCAGGATGTGTACATCCTCATCATTGATAGAGTGTCCACTGGTCTGTAGGTGTAAATAGCCTGCGGGGTCGTGGCCTGACAGGTGGCCCTTCTGTGTTGTGCCATCCTCTTCGCCAGAGGTTGTTTGGTTTCCCCGATGTATAAAGCCTGACAATCCTCCTGGCACTTAACAGCGTACACGATGTTACTCTGTTTGTGTCGGGGTACCCGATCCTTGGGGTGGACCAATTTTTGGCGCAACGTGTTTTGGGGTTTAAAATAAAATTAGACATCTTTACAGTGTAGCTTACAAAATAAACGCATTCGTAGGTTATTGGAAAAGTTAGAGTATTTAAATCCCATAATAAAGGGAATATTAATCTGCATATAAATAAAACGCCCGTGTCTCTGGTAAGATACTACACAACTCCCAACGATCTTACGTGTCCCCGACGGCACTTTTTACGTGTTGCGTCACGGCTGTGGGCGTGGCTATCCGCGTGAGCCAGTGATCTCGGCTCGTCCGCTGACAACAAACATGCGTCGTTGGCAGCCCGAGGGGGTACTCACCAGCAGAGTGGCGGCAGGGGCAGTTAACCATCTCTAAGGACACTCTCACGCTAGTAGCGACCGCTGTCTGGTTCAAAGTTTTGGGGCTTTCTGTTCGGAGAAACAAACGTTTTAGCGACGCTGTGTTTGACGGTGTCCGGTTTCCTCACACTGAGGGATTGCAATGCCCTCTGACTTTATCTCCCTTTTCAGCGGGGACCTCGACCTGAATTCACCCAGATCCTTGTACTCTAAAGGTAAACATTTTTTTATTCACTTTCTCTTTCGCTTGTCACTCTCATTTGCCACTTTTCGGAGTTTACATGTGCGACTGACCGCCTGCCGCGTTTGGTCTAAAGGGTTTAAACAAGTGTGTGTGTGTGTGTGGGTGTGTTTTTTGGAGGTTTTTTTGTGCGGTGGCTGAACTCCCTCCTTCACTCTCATTCATCTGTAAACCATCTTCTTTAAAACGCCTGCTCAAAATAACGTGAGGTACTGAATCTCTTATAGATAATTTATAGATATTTCCTGTGTGTACTGTGTCGTGGGATTGGACCCTGAAGCAACGTGAAGAATTATTATCTTTTCTCAAAACTGAATCCCTGGGCAGCTGCATGCACACCGGTCAGACCAGTTTACCAATTCCCTGGCAGCTGAAAAACGGTGATATCTATGTTCTGTGGGTTGTTTGAATAGGCCATCAGTGACCCCCGCCCCCTGAGGCACTACATATACAGGGCACTACCCCCAAAGTGACGCTGTAATGGGATCATGGACATGAACTGTGAGAGCGTCATGCAAGCCTTTACATAGCATAGCCTAACTTAAATGAACTTAACTAGGTGTAAATTTAGAAAAACACAAAACAAAAACAGCGTCATTTTGTAGTACCCTGTTAATTACATGAAGGAGTTTATCCATATAATAGGACACACGTGGGAGCATGCTGCTTTGCATGATACTAGCGAGAAAAGTGGAAAAAATAAGTCTCCCAAAACTGTCATATGCAGAAATATCTTTTGGAAGTGATTTCATCCAACAGGGGGTGTGCAAAGCTAATATCAGTTTTTAAGGTTAAGAATAGTATGCTACCATTTTCTCATAGCAGTGGCTTTCAGCAAACGAATTAAGTGGGTGGCTTCATTCATGCTCCTGCGGAAATTTTGCATCATTAAGAATCTTAATTGGAAATCTGTTGCCAGTTTTAACCTGAAAGTCTGAGTCAATAATGGCAAAATAATATAATTAGTAATTTAATTTATGGGTCTTTGTAAAACATAAAACCAAAATGCCATAATTCTGTAAATCAACAACTGATTTTCCTGACAAACGCTGCTTTTACAGTTATCTTAGACTGAAAAACGTGTTCTTAAATAAACATGAAGGTCGTGATGCAGAATTCAATGCTCAACTTTACTGCAGCTGATCATGAAGAGAAACGATCATGACTCAAGAAAACATGCAATAATGACACATTGCCTGAAAATATATTTATCATCTTTCTGTAGAAACGTTTTGCATTTTGCAATAAGTTGGAGAAAACTAATGTTGAAAAATTGAAGCATTTAGGTGTTATGTTTTAGAATGTCGCACTTCCATTGCAACCTCTGTCCAGAATTGTGAAATGCTTCCTCTTGTTATTTCAGATTGTCGTGCTGTGGTTTTGGTTTGTGTCAAACTTTGAAACTATTACCCAAATGGATGCTCACAAATTGTGTTATATCATTTCGCTGGCTCAATCACTGGAAATGTGCAGCAATGAAGACCTTCTCTGCCTTTTCTCCCTGCCCTAGCATATTTACCAGAACATTAACATCTTTTTCATCAGCTGCTTACCTAGATTCAGGAGTCCATTAATGGAGTAGTAGTAAACAAGTTTAACCCAGTATTGCATTTATTTTACCAAATATATGTTGCACTGGCTGCTCATATTAAACAGTACTAAAGTTTAACATGAAGACCACCACATATACAAGTAATTGCTGTGAACCAATAACCCACATAGCAAGGAGGTCTGGCCCGGATCTGGTATCAAGTCGGCACTGCTGGCTGACTTCTGGCATGATAAGACGTATGTCATCCAGATATGGGCCAGGCCTGGCATAGATGGTACTGCCTATGTGATGGCATGCCATATCTGGCTCGATTGTGGTTTGGTTTATGTGGCCCAGGCCCATAGAAAACAGGTCTGGCCCGGATCTGGCATCAAGCTGGCACTTCTGACTGACCGGTGTCATGGCAGAGTGTATGTTAACCAGATGTGGGCCAGGTCTGGCAATGATGGCACTATTTATGTTCCTGTTTTCCTATTTTAGTTAAAAGACCCAAATGCCATGTTGCAATACTATACTGCTATGGTAGCCAACGTTTCAAATGCAGGTTTGACAGGTTATTGAGTGTACACTTTATCCAAAACCTAGTGACGGTTTACTCATGTTTACCACTGGGAGGCTGTGGCTCAGGAGGTAGAGCAGGTCACCTACTGATCGGAAGGTTAGTGGTTCGATCCCTGGCTCCTCCAGTCTGCATGTCAAGAGTGTGAATGTGTATGAATGTAGTTAGGAAGCACTGAGTTTAGAGAAAGTGTGATTGGGTCCATGTGGCATGTTGTATAAAGCACTTTGAGTAATCTGGGACACTAAAAAAGTGCTATATAAGAGTCAGTCCATTCACTGTCTGAACAGAGTTTCGTCATGTTACTTTTGCACTGTATTTAGAGCAGTCTGAACTTTGCCACATAGCAAAATTGGTATGGCCCAGATCTGGCCCACACAGTGTGCTTACACATGGTCCACATACCGCAAAGAATGACGGCCCTTTGGTGGCCCAGATCAGGTTTGCCAGAGGTAGTCCACACATGGGCCAGCACAGGACCACCAGTGTGTCTGCAACTGGCCTTGGGCTGGCCCATGTGTGGGCCACATCTGGCAAACCAGATCTGGGCCACTGAAGTCCTGTCATTCTTTGCAGTATGTGGACCATGTGTAAGCACATTGTGTGGGCCAGATCTGGGCCATACCAATTTTGCTATGTGGCAAAGTTCAGACTGCTCTAAATACTTATTTTTAGACAGTTTATTCTGTGACATAAGAGAAAAGTGATAATAAATATAGTAAAATTATTACAGTAAAAGCAACTTTACTTCAATACTTTTGTAAGCAGCATTGATCATTCCCAGTAATGCACAAGGATAATAAGAGAACAATTTATTTTTGCTGTCAATTTTATATTTGAACTTTTTACTCCTAACTCTAGACCGTGAACTCTTATGCACCACATAAATCAGCTGAAACTCCTTTGAGATTAAGGCAAGTGGTAACTTGTTTTTAAACCTGTTAATCGCACAATTGTGTGTTCCTGTCAGCACAGTCGACACCATCGTCTGTTTAGTGGAGAAGCTGGGTTTCACGGTGTTGGGTATGGTACTGATAAGGCCCACTCTTCCACAGTTGATTTATTTATTTATTTATTTGGGAAAGAAAGCCCCAGTTATCTTTTAACTCCTTAACATCAGCTTAAGACGTACCCCAGCCCAGAAATAAAATATACTGTCGATCAGAATTTTTAGCTGTTTTTTTTTTTTTTTTGTTTGTTTGTTTTTTTAAAATAATGCTCATCTGTAAAACGCCTTTCTCACACAAGCGGTCACAAAGAGCTGTCCCCAAGAGAGTAAGATGAGTAAGAAAATAAATGCCATTTAAAACAATAGAAAAGCTGCATTAAACAGCAAAACATGATGAGGAACATATTTTTAGCTTGCTGTTACGACAGAGAATGTAAAGGAAATCCAATAAACAATAGCACTCAAGACAAGACTGCTTGCTATCTTTTACTGATGGACTGTAAGTTAATGGATGTAATAAAATGTCTCTCCACCAGTTTCACATTAAGGTTGAAGAATGTTATGGGTTCTGTGCTCTGTCTATCCCAGTTAACAATTGTACGACCCTCAGATCTCGACATAGTTTTTTCTTTCTCTCTCTCTTTTTTTTTTTTTCTATTGACACGACCAAAGCCTGGTCAATCATTACCTTGCTGGTTGCACTGTGTATAAACCTGGGCTTAAATAGCACTCTATTAATATTGACTCTGCTGTGTTAAGCAAACTTAGCGGCATGCGCTTAGAAATATTTGACTTCCTTGAAAGCTTGTTGAGATCTGATGACGAAAGAAACAATATCGTAGAGGGGAAACGTCTGAAAAAGAGCAGTGCGTTAAGAGTTGGCGCTTCACTCTGAATGTTTTTGACGCAGACACGTCGCCATCTGTGGACTCTAAACTCCTGTATTTGGAGATGTAAATGAACGGTAAACTCATGAGTCAGTGGTCTTGGGAACTTAAGCTCATTGTGAACACGGTGAAACGCACAGTAAGGTAACTCAGAATCTTCATCTTTTTTAACATCAACCCAGACCTGTTCGACGTACTTTAAACCGTCGCCCTTGTTGATATATTTTCGCGTGTCAAGTTTGCCTGGTGTCATAATAAGATCACACATGACACCATACCAGCAGTATGCTGATTACATGACATGGATTTCCTCCTCGTCTTTACAATATTCAACACAGCTTTGTGAGCACAATTTGCATTGCGTGCACTCAGTCTGCGAAGCCAGGAGGAGACAACCAATATGAGTCCTATGAAACTGGGTGAAATGGGGAAAGTCTACAAACTGCTTACTGGTAAAATCCCCTTATTTTTGTAAGATTTTTTTGTATCTCTCATACCCCTCTTCCTCTGCCATTTATAAGTGCCTATCATAACTGTTTTCTATATCGGGCCTGCTGTATAATGTGCAGACTGACTCTGTCTCAAAGGACCTTAACATTTATTTTGACTGAAGGCCACTGAAGCTCCAATTATGGCTCCTCGGCCTACAAAATTACTACTCCTGTTGTAATACTCTCTCTGTTCACGGAGCTAGTGGTGGTGTTTGTTTGTCTTTTGTGGCCTGGAAGTGTTTTATGATATTAATTGTTATGAACAAAGCTACATGCAGCTGGCAACTTGACTAATCTAAGGAAGAAGTAGATCAGAGTCCACTAGCGAAAGAGGAATGCAGACAGACAGGCATCTGGACTAATGGCATATTCGGTCTTCTTTCCCCCAGTGTCTCTGTTTAAACATGACATGGCTGTGCAACTGTTACTTTCTGCACATACTACCAAAGTAGCTGCAGTCTTGCCTTTAAAATAGAAAAAAAATCCAACACTGTTATTAAAGTTGAGATCTGTTTCGTCTGGAGTAGTGAGCTGTTTAAGAGTTAGGGGAGATGGAGAACATTTAGTTTTTATGATCATCTTCAAGTAAAATACAATCTCCTATTGTAATATAAATCACAAATGCTAGTGCTCGATACATCTTCAGGGTTAACTGTTAATGAGCTCATTCAGTGCTCCTAAAAAGCCATAAAGTAATTCCGATTACTCACATCTAAATGCGGCCCAAGTGTTCTCATTTACCTTCTTTGAAATCTCTTTGATCAATCATTAACACTAACCAAACTTCAATAAGAAGTCTAATCAGTGTCGGGTCAAAATATCGCCTCTTCTGGTATTTACTGCACACTTGTGACTTTGTGTTGGCTGCGGAAAATCAATATATGAGCTTTTTAACCCATCAGAGCACTTGAAGTTTATACTAAAGTGGCTTTTTGTGTGTGTGTGTGTGTGTGTGAGTGATTGTTGAGGTCAACTATTGCTATATCACCAAAATCCCCTTTGTTGTATTGCATTGAACACAAAAGCCGTGTTGAGATTTAATGCTTAAAAAAAGAAAAGAAGAGAGAAATACTTCACAAAAACGAGCACATGTTTGTAATAATTAGCACTAGTATCACATTTGTGTCATACATATACAAAAAATGTGTGTTCCCAAAGTTACAAATACCTTTTGTAGACATTGAAAAGTGTTAGTTTTTGAAACTGCAATTCAACAGCTTTGCACGCACCTTTATAGATTTTATGACGTGCAATGAAGTTGCCGAAATCACGGAACTTATAGAGTATTATACGCGTCTTTTAAAGTTTTTCGGTTCTGCCAGAAACCAGCCTTTAATAAGTAATCAAGTAAAGAGTTTTTGTCTCCTTGGCCTATTTTAGGTGAGCAGGTTAATTGTGTTCATGAATTGCTGCTCTCAGCAGTTGAAAGGAGATTATCTGCCAGACAGGTGTTGCTCTGAGAAAAATTACAGTAGTGGGGTATGAAGTGGAGCATTGTATTGTATTTGTCCCACTTAATTTTGTGTCCATCACCATGTTTCAAAGAGTCCTGTCCGCTGTACTGTAGTGTCCCGAGTTCAGGATTTCCAATGCAAAATAACAGGAAGAGGACTCGAGCATAGCGCCTGAACGCTTTTGCTTGCACAGATCTTGGAGAATATTTCTCAACACTCTTCTGTGAAAAGCCCAAAGCACCTGTGACATCTTACAGCCTGCCCTTGCGTTTCTGGCCCAAGCAAGATGATTCTGAACTAAGACATTAAATATTGAGTGCGGTGAATCTTGGCTTGCCGCGCTCTTTCCGTTGGCAGGTGACATGCGGCAGTTTAAGGTGTCTGAAACTCATAACTAGGCTGTAAGCACAATGCGTGTTGTATTCTGGTTCAAAGTAAGAGACTGTTAAATTGAATTCACACATTTATTCATTTCTTTTTCTTTCTTTCCTGTTATTTCTAAATAAACCAAATGTGCATGCAAGTTCCTATCAAGCCAGTCTGTGTTTGTGTATAAATACATAGTGGTCAGTTTACAATAATTAACAAATAATAAAAAGATAAAACTTTATTGTCCAATTGTTAGACAAATAGTAACCCAAAACGTGTTTACTTTAGAGTTTGGTGTTTTAAATGTACGCTGAAATCAGAAACCCGAACACGTACTTTGGGTAATCCGATATACCAACCTTACAACAAACCCCTTGTCATGGCTGTGTGCAGGCAGGCAGGAAGAGAGGACCCAAAATGCAGGACTCACGGAGGCAGAAGTAATTCAGAAAACTCAGCTTTATTGCTGGGAATAAACTGAACGGAAAAACTAACTAAACTGGGAATACGGAACAAACTAAACAGGTTGGCACACACAGTGAAAGAGAGGGTACGACGCGACAATGAGCAGGGGAAGACGCAGACACTAAATACAAGAGGTGAACAGAGCTAAGAGGAAACAGCTGGGAGACACGGCTGACGCTGATTACACTGACGAGACGGGGGGGGGGGCACAAAGCTGAACGCACAGACATAAGGCACAGACCTACAAAGTAAAACAGGAAGTACACGACAGACAGAGAGATCCAGACGAGACACAGAGCTTAACAGACGCAGACTCATGAGCAGACAAAATAACACCATGGACAAACAGAAGGAACACAGAGAAGAGGGAGCACAGAATAAACACTGGAAAACCAAATAACAAAACCTAAAAACAAGAACTCAGGAAGTACTACCAAAACTAGGAAGCTGAAATACTAGGACAGAACCCAAAACAAACAGTCATACTTCGTAATGAAATCAAAAGTAAAAGTACAAAACCAAAAACACTGGGTCACCGACCCAGGACCGTGACAGTACCCCCCCCTCAAGGGCTGGCTCCAGACAGCCCCAAAAACAAACCACCAGACCTGGGCGGGCGGCGGGGGGCCCAGGATGTAGGGCTCGGAACAACACAAAAACAGGAGCGCCAAAAGTCAAAGGGTACAGGAGTTCGGGCAAACAGAGTCCCGAACCAAAAGTCCATCAAAGGCCCTGAGGCCTGAAAAACAGTCCATAACCAGCCCAGTGGCTGATCCAGAGGCCACTGGCCCAACAGTCCACAGTTCAGGAGTTCCGGAGGCCGGCCGTGCGGAAAGCAACAGTGGCGACAGAGCAGGTCCGGAGGCCGGCCGCGCGGAAGGCGGTGGCGACCTCGTTCAGGGGGCCGCCCTCGACGACGATGACGTCCAGCTTGAGGCCTGGAAAGTGGCCGGCAAGGGCGAGGTGGTTCAGGCCGAGCCAGATCGGACAGCAATGTAGAGGCGGCAGAGGCTGGAACCCGACGGCAGCGTGGCAGCTGCGGAAGGTGACGCTGCAGGTGACGGTGTGAAAGCCGCAGGTGATGGAGCAGGTGGTGGAACTGCTGGCAACGGTGTGGAAGCCGCCGGCGATGGAGCAGGTGGTGATACTGCTGGCAGCGGAGTTGTAGCAGTTGCCGGAAGCACTGCAGGCGACGGCGAGGAAACATGATAACATGCACAAAGGACCTGTTGACTAACTTCATGTATGTGTTCACACATGCTTGCTGGCACATATATTTAGGGTTGGGCTTTTTCTTTCAGGCAGATTCACACAGTACATAGTAGTATCTTGTGTTGTTCTAAGCCCTTATGGATTTCTACATTTTAATCAAAGCTGCATAAATACATCAAATTGAAATTGCTACCTTTTTTCCCCCTTTTGTCCTTCATGCTGTTTGGGCTTGATTGAGACTGCACATGTGGCTCTCTTTTGAGACTTTGAACTCCATCCATGGTTTTATTTTCCTGCAGATCCAGAGCCAGAGCTAAGGCAATTTTCCTTCAGCGCTGAGTCAGTTTAATCACATCTGTAGCCGTTTGTTAATATCCTGGCACAAAATGAAATGAAAGGTGAATCTGAGGCTGTGTTAAGGTCTGCAAGCCAGTTCAAGCAGAAGAAATGTTACTTGGTTATGAACATATGATATATTCTCTGAGCTTTTTTTTTTTTCTTTCTTTTTTCCCCCCTCCCCTGCAGATACAGCATAGCTGCTGTCATTTAGCTTTAAAATCCTGTTGTAGGTTTGTGATGCCTGTAAGGGATATATCTCATTAGTGAGGGCTTTTTTTTTTCTCCTGCGTTTGACACATTTTGTCACAGCTCTGAGTTTCCTCACACAAAAAGGTATTTCATAACATTCAGTAATGACGAATTCTTTGTCACAAAGTGCTCAAGCGATCCACCTCGCGAGCCAGCAGTTGTGGTATGCCAGTATCCTGTGTTTTCATTTCTTCTTTCTGAGTCATCTGGCTTCCCCAGCAGACCGGCAGGTAATTTGTGCTGGAATGAACTGCAGCATTGATGTCCTCCTGTATCCTGTCATTGATTGTATCCTTGCTTGTTCTTCTTGTTGTGCACTCTCACTTGGCCCACATTCAATCCAGCGAAGCCAAGAATATACTTTTTACGTCACACATGAAAAGTATGCATGCGCAGGGTTTAGAGTAGCGTCTGCACAAACACAACAGATTGGAGTGCATGCAAACATCTGCACGGAGGCTCGTCTTCACCCTCTGATAACACTGTTTGCATCAGACATAGAACCCTGACCAAAAGTATCAGCTTTTTCCACCTTCTCCTGCCTAGCAACCACCAGTTGTGAACGCCTGCTGTGAAATCAATTGCTATAGTCCCACTCTCGCTAAAGACCACAAGGAAGAAATCTCTGTCTTTGGTTTGGTCACACTTTTTCAAGTTTCACTACCACTTAGTGGTTAGTTAGCAAGTGTTTGCTGTAGTGCATTGACTTTGTCTACAATGTGCTATCAATCAAAGCAATCACAAGGAGGTTTTTGATGCAGCAACCTCTTTGTCGTTTGTTGCTAGGTGAAACTGTTACCAGTCTTCAGGAAACCCTTGCTTACTGGTTGGGGCATACACATTTTTCCCTAGACACTAATGGGTCTCCAGACCTGTGTGACCTTACCAAACAGTTTTTCCTTTTCCACTCTGACATTGAAAACATTTTTTTTTAACTTTGGCATTATTTTTATTTTGTCTGTGGTTTACCGCAGCAATTTTGCCCTCAGCTTTAAACCCCACATTGTTCCACAAAATTCAAAGAGTTAAAGACGTGCTTCACTTTTATTGAGTTTTTGAAACTAAATGATGATAAGTAAAAGTAAATGATGGTATTGTATAGACGATGCCTGATGCAAAATAAACCAGTGTACTTAGGTTGGATAATCATTAATCGTGTCAGTTTTTTATGATAAAGTCAAATCTTAAATATCTAGAGCGTGACATGTGGTCACAAGGCTTCTAACTGCATGTTTTTCAAAACATTCGGTAGCTATTTAAAAGCCACTGCTTATCTGCTTGATTGCATTATGGTCTTTTTAACCTTGCGGTGCCCTGCCATAGTTTCTTGTTAAATCAAAGTTCAGGTTTGCCCCCCCCCCCCCCCCCCCAAACATACACAGTAAAAATATCTCCCTTGAGACACGACAAGACAAGATACAGTGAACCTGGTCTCACCATACGACTGTAAAAACTGTAATACTATAGATACTGTATAGAACTAATCCTCCTTATGCAAGCCATACTCATTCATCATTGTATTAATGATAAAGGCATTTTATTATGTCATTATTACTGTATAATCTGTGCAGTCCCTGTTGCCACTCCTTTATTTATTAGTTTGGCAGAGTTTTTTGTTTTGTTTTGTTTCTTTGTTTTTTGATGAGTCAAATACCAGTTCATTAGCAGAAAAAACTGTTCATTTCTCACCATATCAACAAGCCACAGCTTGCTTGAACAATGAACAACAGAAATATGAGTCTGCATCTTTTTTCTCCTCTTCAGTGAGTAAAGGTGCAGACTTAAGTGTGCAGTCTGACGTAAACCTGTTTGAGCACGTGGGGCAGAGTAGTAAGCATGCTATTTGGAAGGAATTTTTGCCTTAGGAGTCAACAGAAATTACATAAAGAGGCTTCTGGATCAAAAGCTATTGTTGGGTGCCAATCTTTGCATGTCCAGGCAACTAGACTAACATGCAGACTTCAAATTTCAACACAAGTTCCAATATCCCAATATCACCCCTTGTTTTTGTTTTTCAGTTAGTGACCTAAACCCTGCCAGAGCAAACTGCATTTTGCGATAGTGGAGTTTGGTTAATCTTTGCATTCTGTTGTGACTTTTGCCTGGCAACTCATTCTCAATCCTTTTTTGGAAGTAAGTCTTCCTATATAAGTGGTAAAGTTATAGGCTTAGTCTACAGGCTGTCTCACAACAGTTTGTCAATAGAAATCTTGAAAATATTACAAAGAAATAAAATCTACAACACAAGGATAAGAATTCAAAGCAGTTATTGTTCTGAAAAACATTAGTATTAGGAGCTAGTCCTACATTCTGGACTTTTTCAGTGTAGATTTGGTGCACATCAAGACCTTCCCAGTGGACTCTAAATGTTCTCTCAGTGCCAGATTTTTTTAAAACGTTTATTTCACCCTTCTTATCATTAAAGTCAACAGCTTCCATCAGAAATCAGCCCACGGAGTTTCCAAAACCAGACCTTTGTGACACTACAAGCTATTTTTGCATAATGTTATATACTGACATAATAGATTAAGTACACTCGACGTGCAGTGGCTCTGTGCTACTAATAAATTTCCACAGATGCTGATTTTATGATGTGCATACATACTTTATATTAATTATGAAATGAGTTGTTGCATTAAAAAGTCTCAGGGTAGTCCAGGATAGTATTATATTAAAAAGACGCTGATAGTGACTGTTCCAGTGTAAGAAGCTAGGGTGCCCCCCCCCTTTTTTTTAAACACACTTGTAAATATATTTAATTGTCTGTCAGTATATTCAAAGACACTTCCTGTTGGGTCATCACTTTTCCTGTGAACCTGTCAGAAATCCCTGTTTTATCACATCACACTTCCTGTGTGTGTGTGTGTGTGTGTGTGTGTGTGTGTGTGTGTGTGTGTGTGTGTGTGTGTGTGTGTGTGTGTGTGTGTGTGTCTTCTGATTCACTGGAAACGGTGGCTCGGAAGACTTCTCATCAGCAGTTAGACATGAATTCACTGGAAATTTTATGGTTTGATCGTCCTTTTTTTTTTTAAAGTAATTGTTTTCTGCGACATTGCAAATAAAACACATTTTTGCTATTCTTTTTTTTTTGGGGGTGAAAAAAAAGAGGTTGATATACAGACATGCAGTTTCTGCAGGAGTATATATCATCACTCTCTGTTAAGTCTACTTCGTATGTTAGAGCTGGCTCATAAAGAATATGAATTCAATTTTATTTCCAACACTCTCTCGGCTAGTGTTTGCACTTTTAGTATTTTAATTCAGGTGGTCACACATGGGCCACACACTTAGGTTGCAAAGGGGTGCATATGTGATATGTAAAATCAAGTACTCAGCTATGCAATCTGCCTTTGTAAACTTTTGTGAGCGAATGGGCTGTTCTAAAGAGCACACTGAATTTGAGCATGGTACTGAAATAGGATGCCACCATTGAAACAAGTCAGTTTGTGAAATTTATTCCCTCGTAGGTAGTCCACGATGAACCACGATGTAAGTGATTGCAAACCATGGCATCTTGGCCACCAAGTGGTAAACCGCTAAAGTTAAGAGTGAGGTCTCCTGGTTGTAAGGCCCATGGTGCATAAAAGCCATCAGTGTTTTGTTCATTTAATAACTGCAGAGCCCCAAACCTCCTCTGACTTTAACACGAGCGTAAAGGTATTCTGTTGATGTAATGTGGATGTGGTACACCGATTTTGTTCATATAATGTAAATTCTACATGCCGTCGGTAAGAAAAGATTCTGGACTCCTTGTCCGTTTAAAACATTTACTTATTTATTTGGAAACGCAGGACAATCAAAATGTGTGCATGTATTAGTAGATGTAAATATACACGTTTTATGTGTAAAATTGCCACAGTGTGTCTGTTTGGCTCTCAAGTGGCACCATCATGATGATGCACTGGTATTGAAGATGAACCTTTTTAAGAGTCTTTTTGTTTTCCTTCAATAGATAACACTCCAAGTTTTTCAGAAACATTAAAACATCCTCGATGACCACCACATATGTGAGTAAAATGTGAATTTCACTCATTTAGTGGTTGCTGCAGGTCGCAAGGATTGTGCGTTGCCATGAGGTTGTTGACCGGTCTCTAGGCCAGTGTGACAGGCCTTTCAGCAATGTCATGGTGTCTTTGAGTCTGCCGACCAATCACAGGCTGCGCAGGCTGGTCTAAGTGACGCTACACAAAATACTGGGTAATATGATTCTCCTTGCACATTTGGTTAGAATTGAAATTCACCCACACTACCTGTGTGTATGACAGTGATGCAACTGAGAGGCATCTACACAGACATAGATATGTTGTGTCAGTTGTCCCTGATCATGTAAATATTTATAGATTCATATGACATTACTGCAACCCAGGTTGCAAGGTTATAGGAATCCCTAATCTCACATTCTATAATTGACTTGTTTAAAAACACGGTGTGACCAGGTTTGGGTTAAATGTGGCAAACACAATGGTAAGAATCTTATATTGTGACAGCCTTGCTTTCAAAGCTGACCATGCTGTATTTGCGAGCCTTTGTGTGAGCCGTCCACTGCAAATAGTTTGAATTCCACTGCTTTTTGAAGTCACGCTTTCAGGTTAAGTTGAATGACCATTTTGTCTTTTGGGTCCACTGGTAAGCACAGAGCTAAAGGTAGATGGGCTTAAGAGCATTAAGTTCAGTCAGATTGTCACTATTTTCTTTTCCAGTAGTATCTGCTCACAGTAAAACAGACTTCATCGTGGTACTGTTTAGATAATAAATATGATAAGTGACCTACTTTATTTTCAAAGATGACTTGTGGATGTGTGGTTTGGCCCTCATAGAGTCTCAGTGGGCTTTTTTGTAAAGCCAGCATAGTGGTAGGTGTCTGTTGAAAACAAGCCATGTAAGATGACGCATGGAGGTTGTTCCTGGTTGCTGCAGGATTAGCTGGGATAAAAGGGCTACATGCCACAAATGCTGAACCTGGTGTGACACAAATAACTTGACCCGCTCCAAGGCTTCACTGACTTTTACTTTGTTAGATCGCTGTGTGGAAAGAACAGTGTGTAAGATTTTTTTTTTCTTTTCAAAAACATGTGACAAGGACGAGGTGATGGTCAAAATAGAAAATGTTGACAAAACTCAAGTGAATATATTGTTTATTTCAGATGCATCTAATTAAAAACACACATTCTAAATTTGTACTTTGATTTTTTTCCTTTTTAGGCCAACTTTTCCAATATACCCTGAAACAAAAGTTGGGGAATTTACATTTCTATTGAGAGGAAAGATGAAATTTTGTCTTTTTAAGTATTTGGGTAAAAGCAATGTTTTTTAAGAGTTAGATGGGCACAAAGTAGTTACAGTTAAAGTGAGAAAAGTTGGTTTATGTTCCGTGTAATCTCATGCAAACTCAAGTAAGTGTGAAAGCGCTTTTACATATGTTACTGTACACTTTGCACTTTACACGTATTATGCAGCATTGTGAAAAACTTAGTGCACCTTGTGATTCAGTAGCTTTAAGATCCACCTTTAGCAACAATAACATAAAGCAATAATTTTCAGGAAGATTGCCAGTCTTTCATGTTACTATGTCAGAATTTTGGCGCACTTACTTTTACAACTTAAATTCGTTGAGGTTTGTTTACTTTCGTTTTCCACAGTCCTTGTCAGGTCCTGGCACAGCATTTCAATGTGGTTCAGGTCTGGACTTTGGATGGACCACATTGATTCTTTCCGTTTTCCGACATTCTGTTGCAGATTTGCTGCTGTGCATGGGATCATTGTCCTGTTGCATAACCCGTTTTCTGCCAAGCTTTAGCTGGCGAACCGATGGCCTCACATTTAACTCTAGAATACTTTAGTGTACAGAAGAGTTTGTGGTTGACTGCAAGTTCTGCTAAGCCCAAATCATCAACCTCCACCACCGTGCTTGTCAGTTGGTATGAGGTGTTTGTTCTGATATGTTGTTTGTTTTTCGCCAAACATAGAGCTGTGCATTATGGCCAAAAATATCCTCTTCAGTTTCATGTGTTCAAAGAATGTTTTCCACTTGTGGTCAACTTGGAGAAAAATGGCCTAAATTATTTGGAAACCTCCCTTCCCAGATTTATGGGCAGCAACAAAATGTGCTCACAGTTTCTGTTGATCAGTTAACCAAGTGCATTTGATTGTCAGTACGTGGCTACTACTTATCATCTAAATTCCTATGGAAGCAGTGAGGGTGTACTTAGTTTTTCACAGGACTGTAGCTTAGTATTACTCCATAAAACACACATGCAACAACTGTGGTTTCACAAATAGTTTCTTCTTGTGCTTTGGTAAGTCCTGTGAGTTTCTTCATCAGGTAAACTGCCAAACACAATGATGACGGTGTTGTGTTTTGTTTTGTTTTTTTTTCCCCAAATGCAGTATGTGGTTAAGCACCATAATACCAACATAATACCAACACTGCCTGCTATTGTGCAGTAGGTTGAAAATTAATCACAGTAAGCTTTGTTTCAACAGTTTTGTAGTCATCATGTGTGATGCAATTATTTAAGAAATAAGTGACAGTGTGTTGTCAGAATGAAAGTTATTTTGTTTGATAATAACTTAATAATGTTATAGAAGACTCTGTTTTTACTACTTAAACTTAGACTTTTTTTCCCATCTGAACCTTGTTATCTACAGGGGACAATGCCATCTTTGTTCCCTCCAGATTATGTGTTTTAAATATGTATCATTACTTTTTATTAGTAGGATATTTAATTTCATATGCTGGCAAAAATGAAATAAATTAGAAAATATGCATTTTCTTTCCACTAGTGATGTATTAAATAAAATAGTATGCCCTACTATTCGTGGGAAAGTGGTTTAATACTGGGTGGGGTGGTTGTCATATTCGGGATTACTCAATTAGCCAAGTACTACCTTCTCTGTATTTTTTTTTTTTAAATACGTGGCAGTAACCAAGAGTTCTGAGAAGTTTATGGACAAATACATTGTAGCATTGAAGAGTATGAACACATTGGCTTATGCTCTACACAAGTAAGTGGTGGTGGCAGCCTGTCAAAATGCATTGTCCGGACATGCCTTCACAGCATCAGGATTATGACAAGAGAAAAATGGTGGGCTTGTCAGAGAGGTTAATGAAAACAGGGCAGAAGCGATTGTAACACAACATTCCTTTCTATGGGCCACAACCATTAAAATAAAAAAAGGCAAGAAAAAAATTTAACGACTTAATTTGTTATGCAAATGTAAATGTAGCGAGGTGCAGCAGAATTTGTTTAAATTACAACTTTGATTTTTGGGTTATGTAATACCAGTCACCTGTATGCAGTGTGACAGATGCACTACGTATACGGTCATGTATACGTAGTGCATCTGGTTTTGGCTCATACGTATGTGCTGTATCTTGTTGGTGGTGGTATTTTGGGCTCTCATGACTTTTCCCATGTAATTACTGCAGAAGGAAACCTTGCAAAATTATTTCACTTATGCGCGTGCACTTGTCTACTCGTGCGTCATTCCTGCATACATATGCTGACATGCTACATTCATATTGTGCGTAGATCTGTGACAAGTTTTGTTCAACTTGCCAAGAGGCTTTTGGGGTCAAGTCTTTGGTATTTTCCTTTTGATCCTGTGCTTTGTGTTGCTGTTAAACTGAGTTTTCCCCCCTTAATCTTAGTCTTCAATGATAACGTAAATATAAAAACATAATTCTCAGTCTTGAAATATGAGCCAATGTGTGAAGAAAAAGTCACCACAAGGTACAAATAATTACCTTTTGTAAAGGATTTGTGGTACACCAAGGTTTGCCTGGCATTTTTTTTTTTTCAAATAAAAACAAATACAGCAGATCACAAAATATGCAAGTTACTACTAACTTATTGTCTGTTCTGTGTAACTGCTTTGATTCTTTCACTGTTCATACTGAGACTGCTGACTTTGACTGGCTCTAAGCTCTGGGTAGCTTTAGCGTTAACCATGTTGCCTTTTTTAGCTTCGTTAAAATGTCCAGTGTAAGTATAAAACTGGGTCATTGCTGTTATCTGTTAGTAGTGGGTGGTAACAATAACATGGAGTGAGATTTTAGTACGGTGTTATAAACTGAAGCCACATACTGATTTTTATTTATATATGTTCGGACTTCATTGCTCAGGTATAAACCTGTATTCATTTATGCCTTAATAATACTGCTTATTTTCTAATTTCTCCATGTTGGCTCAGAAGCGAGACAAACACTCAAAAGAGTTGTCTCCCGATCTCTGTTGCTATGGAGTCCCTGGTAGCCTACATGTAGGTCGGCTGTAAACATTTCAGGGTTGCTGTAGATGGTTTGCTGCAGTTGCCCATCGATTAAGCTTGTGCTCCTCATTGCATTTTGTGAAATCCCACAAAGTCTTTGCAGCCTGAAATTTTTCAGCAAGTACGTTGCACTACTGCTTGGTTTCTGCATGACAGGATTCCACATGACAATACCACTAACCTGTTGAGCAGGATGCACTACAGCAAAGGGTCTGGAGCACAGTAAACAAGACGGGGAGAGATGTAGGTGGAGTGGAGGAGGGGGACAGAAGTGAGTTAAATCAGTCACTCGGCTAAAAAACCAGTGCCACGCCCAA
Source organism: Pelmatolapia mariae (assembly GCF_036321145.2). NCBI lineage: Eukaryota > Metazoa > Chordata > Actinopteri > Cichliformes > Cichlidae > Pelmatolapia > Pelmatolapia mariae. The sequence goes on from NC_086227.1 coordinate 21,689,264, forward strand.
GGTGCCAGGGCTAGTAAGAGCAAGCAGGAGGAATGTGAGGGAAATGAATGGGATTGTAAGTCCTACCATTCACATGGTGAGTTCTTTCTTCTTCTTTTTTTCATCTTAAGTCTGCACTACTTGCCACATAAACATATCACAAGGCATGATGAGTATGATCTGTGCAGAATTACTGATGTGAAACTCAGATTGTGAGTGTGTGTGTGTGGTTTGTTAGTTTAGCTGTGAGTCAGTTCAGTTTTTATACACACATATTTCAGTGCATTGTTAGCATGAGTGCTACTGATCAAAACTAACCACATGTGTCAGTGTGAATTATTCTGGTTGTTATGATTATCACACAAAATGAGAGGTTTTCCTCTGTGGCCAGTGGACTGCACAACATCGCTGTAGTCTTAAGGTAAAATCAAAACATCACGTGGTGTGTGAGTCCGTACAGTTTATTGCCCAGTTAGCAAGGGTTTTTTTTTTTTTTTAAATCTTCAGAGTGAAAGGAACAGTGTTTTGTCACGTGTAAATAAAGAACTGCACTCTGTCTGTGCGTGAGGAAACAAACATGCAGCAAAATAAGAATTTTCATTCAGCCCTCTAAAAAAAAAGAAAGTCCAAGGGACTGTGGAAACACTTTGAACAGGCCAGCCAGTGATTCGACACTACTGCTGTGAGAGAAGAGTACATATTTTCTGTCTGTGTGGTTGGCAATCTGTTTACTGGAAGGGCTGCTCACTGAGAGCACATGTTGCTGCATGTGCAGTCAGTGAGGCCCAAGAAGTTAAAAGTGTAAATGCACGGGCAGGGAAAGTGTTTTTGTGGCAGCGGTGGGATATGTTTGTGTGCATGCATGTGTGTCTCTGATTTTGTTTTGAGAACGGAGCCAAAAAAATAATAATTTTTTTTAACCCGAGGAAAACCACACTAGAATCCTCTGTGTATGTGTGGTTCACTGGGAGTTAGGAGTTTGTTGGGTCCACTTTTAAGCCTCTTTCTGGGAACCAGCATTCCCTGCTCTTCTAAACCGAGCTGTAAGAGGCTGGAGGGCTTTGGGAATGAAGAGGCATGGGCTGGTTTCAGTATGTCCCAGGTTTGTCTTTTGTACACAGCGAGTGGTAACAATGGGAGGGTTACGTATCTGATATACACACCAAACCCTGGGACTCAGCTGCAAGTAATTAAAGCTGGCAGTTGGCAGAGAAGAGAGTCAGGCGACTGTAATGGCCGCTCTAAGTTCATACCATAATATTTGGATGATGAATCAGGCTGCTAGTAAAAGTGTTGTCATGCTGTTGACCCAAGGCTTTCTCCCTTCTCCATGTCCTGTTGCCCCAGAAGGGGGCACAGAGAGGAGAGAAAAAGGCTTTGTATGACCCTGTTTTGGTCTGTAATGAGATCTGCTATTTATTTTGCATACTACAGCTTTTGATATGTCTTAAGTGTCTTGTCAACCTGTGTGTGTGGTTTTTTTTTTCCCCATGTGGTTTGGGTTTTCCCAAAAGTGTACTCTGAGTCTTGACTAACTACTTCAGATATATGATTCTACCGACCGTCCTCTGAGAAAAAAATATGCAGTTTTCAGTTTTGGATGCTGTATAGTAGGGGGCAATGGGTGTATGCACAAGTACATACACACAAATCTGTGCTTAAACTGTGCGTACAAAAGTTTCACTCACAAATTTTCTTACCTGAATTTGTTTGTGTGCTGCAAACAAATGAACCGCCTCAGACTGTGAGCACAAATAATCAAAGTCCTGCTGTTTCGGAAATGTAAACAAATGTCTTTATATTGAAAGTAATGATGGCTTAATTTACCTCCCACCTTTATGAAACATACTTTTAGAGAAATTTTTAAAAGTTCTAGATATTTCACACATAGTCTTGAGTGAAAATGGGCATCATTTCATCCTCGATGGATGTCATTATTCACAACCTAATTTCTTGGCATTTTCTCACTTGTTTTTTTGTTTTCTTTTCATGACTGTAGTGATTCTCTCATCTTTAGTTGACACGTTAGATGTCTTTCCAATTTCTTCTTTATCTTCTTGCCTGTACTGATTTTTATTATTATTCATATTTTGCAGCAACTTTAATGATGAACTTCAATGATGGCATCATTTTTTTCATGTTATAATACAGTGTTGGAGTGCTTTTGCTTATATGTGAAAACATGGTGGATAAAGGCTCCTGTGTCAGTAAGGAATGTGCTAAATTACCGTAAATGAAGTCATTTAAGCACTACAAGTTGCTAGTTGAAAATGGGAGAAGTGTTAAAAGGGAGTGAACTTCCATGACCCCTGTGGCCACCTATCATCTCTGTTTACAGCCATTAGCCCGAGGCAACATTAGTGCCTTCTGTAGTATAACAGAACACACCTGAATCTCTGGCTGGACTGTTAGTAGCGTGTTGCATTATAGCTAATGCAGCCGTCAGGCTTTAACAAGCAAGAAGAATGTAGGAAATTAGATAATATCTTCGCATTGGCTGCAGCTATGCTATTTTTATCTGTCTGTTGTGACATCAGTAGTTTTATAGAAGATACGTGATAAATTAGTAAATCTTTTAAAAACTACGATGCTGCTTTTCTGATATGCAAAGATTCTTTACATACATTTCCATCTAATGTCAGTCACATTATATAGCTTTGAATTCCCCTTGAATTTTTAGTCTGTCAGCAAATTGGGTGAAAGGTGTGGCATGGCTATTCATACTTGCAGCCTGCGGCAGGCTTTGGCTTTGGCTTTAGTGAGAAGGTGAAGACGCGTTTGGCATCAGAACTGATGGTGAAATATGTTCCAGTGCAGTGTTCCAATAGCCCTAGCTTTGTATAATGGTTATTTGTGTGTCATTGTGTTGGAGTCATTGCCAACAAGGTCATGGTGGTTCTTATAATTGTGTAAGAGTGGTGATATGACATTGCTGTGTAATTATATAATTTCAGAAGAAAGTATGAGCCAAAACCAAAAAGGTTTAATCACTTTCAGGTTTCCCGTTTACAACTCGGTCATGGAGCTGACACATTTGATGGTGCTCAACAAAAGCTGTTGAGATCCTGTAAATCTGTCACCTTACTGTCGCTTTTATTGGTTCCCCCCTCCTTTCACAACAGAGTCAGTGTATGACCTTCTTCCCAGAGAGCTGCAGTTGCCTTCATCCACTCAGCAAAGCCCAAAAGTCATGAGTCAAAAGAGCGGCGGAGAGGCAGGGCCTCTCCCTTCAGCTTCTCTAGCATCAGGTAGGATCCTGCTTCTCTTATCCTTATTTCTCCTCTGCAAGCAGGACTGATCATGCCCCACCCTGAAAAAAGTACAACTCATGTTACAGTCTGTACCTTCAGGCAAACAAACACCTGCATGTGGCAAGAAAGCCAGTCAGGCAACCATCGTGCTCCTCTGTGATTCTCACGTGAAGGAAAAAACAAAACAAACAATAATAAAAGGCTGGTGAGGGAAGTTAATGGCAGCTGAACATGGCTAGCTGCCTGTACTCACATGTTGCTATGTACTATATGTTGTGGTCTCTTGTAGCAACAGTTTAGAAATATGGTTTATGCACATGTTCTAAGACAATGATATTAGTGCGTAATGGTAATTAAACTGCAAAGTAGAACGATTGTAGACCATAAGAATATGAGGCCACGGCAAAGGCCTGTTATTCATTACCCCACAGACTAAATCTACTTACCCTTTTTTTTTTTCTTAGCCTTTTTTTCAGAGAATTAAGAAGCTTTGAATGGCTGTAATCACCTTGTTGACCATTCTGCAGTTCCAAGGTGGCGCTATTATTTACAGAAGAAAATCTTATTAATGACCAACACAGAAGTCCAGCATAAATTAACAGCTAATGACTATTTCCTGCACAAGTAAAAGTTACCCATTTTTTTTTGAGGACTGTTAGCTTGTTGAGAGCTCCAGATTTAGATCCTGATCGGAGGGTGAGCCACAGATTGTTGAATGTGTGAAGATAAGCTTATCTTTTACCCGCCATTGTTGCAGTTGGGTTTATGGTTTCATGGTGGAAATGAACACATGAGAGTTTTGCAAAGATTCTAGAGATTAATTAAAAATCTCAGCATGTGCTTCTAAAAACAAAGAAACAACAAAAAGTGCTGTGTCACTGATTTTATTTTATTTTTTCTAATTTACCTTTTGATGTTTTAACTTGGTGTTCTATGTTCACTTCAAATGCTTCAGCTGACCTGAGACTTTTAAGTGACTGTTCCAGTAGTTATTTGAGGAGAGATGAACACTTAGGGGTAATAATGCAAGCAAGGTAGGCTCAGAAAGTCCAGGAGCTCCAGACTCCGAAATCAAGTCAGTTGTGATACTTTTGCATGCATGGGACTTTGACAGTACAGACTGCTATGATACAGACTTTATGGTAGGTTCTATTCATTGCCTACTTTTGATTTTTTTTTTTTTAATACCAGTCACAGGTCACTGCTTCCACAAGCAATTCCACAACCTGGAGTTCCTCACTCCTGGTAGATATTTAGATATCATCCCATTTAGATATCATCCTGGGTCAACACACCTGAATCAAATGATTGGTTCAGTACCAGAGCTCTGGAGAACTTCAAGCAATTTAACTCAGCTGTGTCGGATCAGGGACACATCTAAAACCTGCAGGACACCGGCCCTTTGGTCTGGAGTTCCCGACCACTGATGTAGACCAAATAATTCATTAATAGATTTGTGCCTATTGATGTTTTGCAGTCACATGACTGCTAACCATTTGACATTAAATTGTTTACCATTTTGGACATGTGACAATATTAGGTCAAGTGAATAAGATCCCAGTCACACAGGCCTAGAGACCAGCTAAACATCCCATGGTCTTTTCCCATCACTTGTGAAATTTTGGGGTTCCTTGACTAATTGGCATAAACCACCTTGCAATTGCTTTGGTTGGTGACAGATTGCCATGGTCGCCTAAAGTTTGCATGGAACAGACTAAAAATGTTTCACAGACACTCACTGGCTGTTCTACAAGCGGTAGTGAAACTCTGAAAAGTGCAAAACCAACCAGAAATGGAGACCTTTTGCATTCAAAGTAAAACTTGTACCTTTTGAAATGTTTTGGCTCCAGTGCTAGGGTAAAGCTTTTTGCTTAGAAAGTGAACGTTTTCCATTGTCGTTACACTTTTTCAAGTTTTCCTACAGTTTGTCACTGCAAATCCAGCTGCCTGTTACACCTGTAGTAGACTTTATTGTGCCAGATAAAAGTAGGAAGACATCTGTGAAGATTGGTTACAACTCCAGTTTTTTTTATGTTTGTTTGTTTTTTAACTTCTGATTATTGCCTTTACATTTCTAGGATTGACTGTACACACGTCATAAGGTGATATGTTTAAAAGTTTTAAATGTCCCTCTGTAAAGCATTCTGGTGTCTGAACAGGGCTATGCAAATAAATTTCACTTGAGTAGTTAGCGAGCATCTGAAGACAAGTCGGCATCGTCCATGCAAGCTGCAGGCAGCCACTGCTATCTGATAGTGAACAATGCAATCACAAAGAGGTTTTTGGTGAAGCGGCCTCTTTCTGACTGATTTCACCTCACCAGCCAGTCAAAGAATACAACCCCCACCCCCAGCGCGACATGTAGTTGTCTCACGTCCAATATGGGCGACTACTATCAAGCAATTTGTGCATGATGTCCTGCGAGAAACAGCCATAGTTTTGTTGTTTTCCTGGTTGTTTGGAGAAATAATTTGTTGTTTGAAGTATTAATCATTTGCTCTCATTTGTTTGTTGCCAATTCTGTATTGTGGTTTCTGATCATATGTGTTTTTGTCTCATGATACTTGCTCAAAATGACACTATCTTCATGCGTTTTATGCGCTCTTTTTTTCTTCCAGCCGTTTTTTTTTTCTTGTAAACCAGTGATTCATCCAAATGTCAACAATGTCAAGACCAGTCTAACTCTTTGTTTACAATCTGCCATTTAACCATCCTTTCTCCACACTCTTTATATAGTTCATTTTAAACTCTTTTAAATGCTTTTGAAATAACAGTGTGCACCAACCAGCCACAACATTAAAACCGCTTGCCAAATACGATAGCTCTGCAAAACCTCTAAAGGTGTCCTCCAGGCACCAAGATGTCAGCAGCAGAGCCTTCATTGTCGTGATCTGTAGATCACGCTATTTTTTTTTCTTTCATATCCTTCTTCACTGAGATTGTGATATGGGGAATTTTCAGGCCACACCTTGATCTGTTTATGCTTCTCAAACCATTCCAGAGCACATTTGCAGTGTCAATTCTCCTGGTGGAAGCTGAAATACAGTGAATGCGTTTGCATGGTCTGCTGGAGTGTCTAGATAGGTGACATGCATCAACGTAACAATACACAAGATTGTTAGGAGCTAGTATTGTCTGGAGTGTCACACTGCCTCTGGTGGCTTGCCGTTTTTCCATAGTGCGTCCTGCTGCTACCAGGTGAAAGAGGTGCACGCACCCAACCGTCAACAGGGCTCACGATCCTGCTTATGTGCTTATGTGCACATTGTACCAGAGACATGGGACAGGATGGCCACTGTATTAAATCACTCAGTTCCTTGTGCTTGCCCATTTCCTTCACTTCTAACACGTCTGCTCCAAGAACTTGCTGCCTAACGTGTCCCACTCCCCTGACATTTACCACTGTATTCCTTGTTATGTTGGTGGTTTCAATGTTATGGCTGATCAGTGTATATAAGCATGTTGAAGCAACATTATTTTTGCCAAACAAATTTCCCTGTTCTATTGATTTCTTTTTTTCTTTTCTTTTTAATAAAATCTGAATACGTTTTTTTACTGTTCAGCTTTTATTGCTTATTCGCTGTCTCATTTTTATATTCCAGGAAGTTCCCTATGAAGCAGGGAGTGTCTGCATTTTATATGCAGAAAATGGTCTGCAGTTCTCTGCTTCCTAGGTCAGAAGCTTGTTTATTTTGTCTCAGCGGCTACGCTCAGTCCCCAAAATGAACACTGATAGAAAGCAAGATATAAATAAATGAAAAGTTCCCATAATTGGCATGCCTCATATTGTACAATATTATCATTGTCGAGATTTTTATTTGAGCATGCACAAAATGCTAGCAATAATGAATTTCTGTTTGTTTTTGAAGTTGATTACAGTACATTGAAATAAAATATAGTGGCCTGCTCAACCTTTGTCTTCGTTTTTAGTCTTCTTGACATAACACCTCCACTCTGCTACAAATATTCCACATTTATAACTTCATCAGAATCAGATGCATATTTATATGTAAGATCTAGTAACAACACAGAGTTTCTTTTTTGGATGATAACGTATAAAAACACTTAATAAAATCAGCAACAAAAAAAAAGGAAACAGAAAAAAACTATTTTGCTGTTAAATTGGGACTACTAGCCAACATTAGTTGAGATGCCTGTATTAACTATCTAATTATTTGCACTGTAGATGCCTCTTCTCTGACCATGGAAGGCCCTCGCAGTGCTTTTTCCACCTCTTCCAGCTCCACCATGCATTCCAGTAATCTAACCAATGACCAGAAACCAGTTAAAGCCAGTAATGTTGATCCAGACGACACCAGGAGTACCAAAGTGGTACCAGAGGCTGCTGGAGCAGAACGTGGAAATGGTAACGGCAGGGGCAGCGGCGAGCTAGCAGGAGGAAAAGGTGTAACAACCCAGGAAGGCCCACTGCATCACCCACTGACTCCATCAAAGCGTCGCACCGTACTGAACATCTCGCCACCTCCAGAAGATTTGTTTGATGACAGCCGAATGTCCTGCCAAGATGATGGGACCCAGGATACAGAGCAAAGTAACAGCATCTGGATGGATGAATCTCTGTCCAACTTCAGTGTGACGAGCACGTTGTCTTACAATGACAACACAGAGGTGCCACGGAAGTCCCGCAAACGTACCCCTCGTCAAAGGCCTGGCCCTAAGACGGCGCCGCCAGGGGAGGGCAGCATGGATGTGTTTGATGCAGACAGTGCCAAAGGCCCCCACTTTGTCCTGTCGCAGCTAGGCCCTGACAGCAAGGGAGGACATAAAGGAAGGTTTGTACTTTTTGTATTATGATCACCAGAAATTTGTCACATGCCTCTCGACATTTCATGGAGTTGTCAAAAATATTTCCAGTGGTTTCTTCCTGATAAAAGGGAGTTTTTCCTTCCCACTGTTGCCAAAGCGATTGCTCATAGGGGTCATATCATTGTTGGGGTTTTCTATGTTTTTTCTGTACTATTGTAGCACCTTGAGGCAGCTGTTATTGTGATTTGGCACTATATAAATAGAATTGATTTTGAAATAAATTATGTTACATTATCAGTAAGTAAAGAAAACACATCGCTTTAGGACATTGTTGACTCACTTGTTAGCTAACCTTTTGTTCATTTAATAGTTTCATTTGATAGTTGCACCAGCCCTTTAGTAGTTACTTGGGTACTCAGCCTTTCTCTGACTATAACTTTAAAGACCCGTTTTAATAATTTTGCTCAGCCCTCATCGTTATTGTAGAAGGAGGTAGTATCACGAAATGACACGTTGGCACACACCGACAGATGGAAATCTTTACCAAACTGATCTGGCTCTAAATTTCCCACCACACTTTGACTGAAGGAGAGCGGTTAGATCAGAGGGGAGGGAGGGGCAGGATACTGAAGTACAAACAATGGTCGGCCACAGTGAATCACAGAGCCCTTCTCAAAGACCTAGGATAAGCAGAGCAGATTAAATAAACAGATAAGGCTGAACGTTTTAGGAGCTGGGGATAGAAAATGTTTGGTTGATGGACACCCTCTGAACTCTGCATTGCTTAGAGCACCATGGCAACTTCAGAGCAGTTTCACTGTTGTGACTGAGAGCTTTGTACTGCAGCAAACCCCAGCCAATTGCATACAGATATATAATACTGTTAGGGTTCTTTTTATTTAAACTGGGGTTCTGAACCTAACATTGCTGCAAACACTTGCATGGATTAAGTTGAAGACTTTTTAATCCATCATAGGCTACATGAAAATGTTAGAATTAGAGGTCATCTGCTCGTGTCTCTGTCAAATTGGTCTTTGCTGCAGTTCTGATGAACCTCAGACTACTATTCAGAAAGGAGGAACTCTCTCGATGCAGTTCCCACAAAAGAGTGAGGGGAAAGAGTTGAAGATCCTTGTCCAGCCTGAGACCCAGCACCGAGCCCGCTATCTGACTGAAGGCAGCAGAGGATCAGTGAAGGACCGCACTCAGCAGGGCTTCCCTACTGTAAAGGTAATTGTAAAACCCCTCTGTAGTTAATGTTGAAATTCTATTGCTTTAGCATCCCTGTGTTTAACGTTAGCATAGGGTGAAAGTATTTGCTGATATTGAATGTTATTACTGGCAACATTTTCCAAAGAAGTTGGGGCACTCCTGGGCTCCCCTACAACTTTTTTTTTTTTTTAGCAATACTGTATCGAACTGAGAAGACAAGTTGCTGTCATTTTGAAAGCAAAATGGTCCCTCAATTTTCATTTGAGCCTCCTAACAGATAGGCCTCTTGTGTTTACATACATCAAATGTTTTCTCCAAGTGATGGGTCTGGACTGTGTTCACTGACAATGATTTTGTGAAGTGTTCCACTTGTGTTCAAGTGGATATCTACGTCCTTGGGAGGATGAAACGAAGTGTCAGAGTCTGTAATATTTCACGAGACTGTTAGTTCTCACTGCTGTTCACAAATGAGGAAGTTGGATGAGGAAATCAGCTCCTTCAAACTGTCAATCAGTTACCAGGAATCCAACTTTCTCTTGAGTTCATGTGTGAAAACAGGGACCTAAGCTCTAAGGAGCTGTAGCTTGATGAAAAAGGAATTAAATTTTATGTACTCGCTCAGACTGAAGCTGTACCCAGGGCTGGACTGGGACAAAAAATCGGCCGGGCATTTTGACTAGAGACCGGCCCACCAGGTATTATAGGAAAAGCCATAAAGCCTTTGAATGAAAATGAACGCTGTTGTGACAGTGATGTACACTGTCTTGTTGGTATATGTATGATTTCTATACATTTTACATCAGATAAAAACTTTGGTTGTAAGATTCAGGTAATTATTTAATAAAAGCTAGACATTTTAAATGAAAATGAGAAAGAAAAGTATTTCTTTGTGCCTCCCTTTCCCTGTTAATGCCCTATCTGCCCCCTGGCAAAACTTTGCTAGACCCGCCCCTGCACAGGTACTAGCTGTCAGCTACTTAGAAAAGGATCCTGGTGTTATTTGTCTCTCAGAAACAGTTCATAACTTCCCTTCAACTCATTCATGTCACCTAAAAGGTAAACCTGTTTCTCCATCACCTGTTCAGCTCTGATGATTCAGTAAGGACATCTCCTGGTTTTATCTTCATGTTTCCCTCTCACCAGATAACCAAACCGACATCATGACCAGCAGCTTTTACAGCTGTGGCTCCAGCAAACATCAGCTGATACTAGAAATTAATATTAAATAAATTCTAATAACAGCTGATCAAGCTTAAACATGCTGCTGTTGTTTAGCGCGACCTCCGCTGGTTTCCTCTTTTTGGCGCAAAGTAGGGGATAAACAAACAAGAGAGATGGGACTTGCGTCAGAAAAGCCGATCAGCTGATCATTGATCAGTTTCATGATTGAAGTAGCAACAGGAGAGGGAGGGGGAGAGAATGAGAGAAGAAGAAACAGCTGCAGCGTAAAGACACAGAATAACTCCAGCTTTGTGTCTTTTTCATTGTAGCTGAAGTACGGGACAAACTGTGTTCCTTTTCAGCTCAATACGAAACGCTTAATATTTTCTCTGAATACGGAACGATTCCGTTTTTACGGGACGGTTGGCAACTCTACTAACTAACCTTAAGAATAAAGTTAAGTTCACTATCAGTAACATCATAGCACCCACCCAGCTGTATAGAAACTCCGTCATGCTAGCTAGTGCGCAGTACGAGTTATTGTAACTGACTGTAAAAAGTCAGCGCAACGAAAATAAACTACACCTAAACTTGGTTTATATCTGACCCAGATAGACTGCAGGTCATAACTTCTTACCTGAAGTTCAGTTCACCTGACACTCGGACCGGCGGCCGCCTCGAGTCTCTCCTCCTCCTGCCTCCCCTTTCCCTCATCCACCTGCTGGCCTCTGTGGAAGCTCCGCCATAGCCACCACCAAACAACTGAGTTATTTTTACACATCGGCCAGCATCTGGCCAATCCACCACCTTTCATTGTTTATACCGTTACAAAAAAAACAACAACCCATCAGCCCATAAAAACGAAAAATCACCATCGATGGCCAGTCCAGCTATGGCTGTAACTGTAGTTAACCGACTTCAAAAGCAGACAAAAACCAGACATGAACCACAACAGGCACATTGTCTTGTGTTTGATCATTAATTTGCCCAGGTTCTAGAGATGGTCTAAAGGCAGCCAGAGCCCAGAAATGACAGGTAAATCCAAACTGATAAAACAATCACCAAAACCAACAAGAACTAAAGCTGACCGATTTGCATCTGAAAGCAGAATCTAATAATAAATTAAGCCAACAATGTCCTTGAGCAAGACATAGACACCATCAATGTCAGGGCAGGTAGGTGAAGATGCACAAGTTCAGCTGAATGCACAGAACTGATTGGGCATTATATGATGGAATAGTGTAAAGTGGGAGCTCATTATTAGCACAGAAGTTTCAAAAATAAGCAGTTCATACTTACTTACATTCCATAGTTTTGTATGAAAATGTTATGACACAGCAGATCTACAATGAGCTCCGTTTGATTGCTCATCTGTTTTTGCCTTGCACAGTTGGAGGGAGTGAACGAGCCAGTGGTTTTGCAGGTGTTCGTTGGCACCGATGCCGGCCGCGTGAAGCCTCATGGGTTTTACCAAGCCTGCAGGGTTACTGGTCGCAACACCATAGCCTGCAAGGAGATTGATATTGAAGGCACAACTGTTATCGAAGTGTCCCTGGATCCAAGCTCCAACATGGCCCTAGCGTACGTGCTTTTCTTAAAACTGAAACTGTGTCGTTTTAGTGATAGTTGTTAGTCCAATTAAGAACATTTCCTTATAATTGACAAAATCCTCTTGAGAGCAAGTAAACCCAAGTTAGCACTGCCCCTCACTGCAGGGTGGACTGTGTTGGGATCCTGAAGCTTCGCAACGCTGATGTAGAGGCTCGCATTGGGGTGGCCGGATCAAAGAAGAAGAGCACACGCGCTCGGCTCGTGTTTCGGGTCAACATCCCCCGTCCAGATGGTTCAGTGCTTACACTACAGACTCCCTCATCTCCAATCCTGTGTAGTAAGTCATTTTCCTCATACTTTCACTATTTGACTGGAAATACTATGTTGTGAAGTCGGTATATTAGTTAAACCACTTAAAAAAACTTTGTGCAGAAAATTACCCAGCACGGTTTAATTACAAGGTACTATTTACGATATTCATGTAGTTATGACAGGTTAAGTGTGCGAAAATGGGTAGCTGACCTGTAACATGCTTGTTAATAATGACTACAATACTGTAAACTGAATTTTTTTTCAGCCCCTGTTTCTCCATTTTTAGAGTCAGAGGTCAGGAGACTATTGTCTTCTGATATCAACATTTGGAGAGGAAGGAGACAAAGATCCCATTAGACTGAGTTGTTTAATAATGCCTACAGAATGCCTACAGTACAAAGGTGTGGTTGGTTTCATAAACAGGAAAGACGCTTAGGGCCATAAGAAAATATCTGTGTCAGTGGATTTGGGAGAATTTGCTCTGAGAGTGGCAGGGGAGAAAGAGAGGGCAAGGACGAAACAATAGGTGTGTGAACTTCTATTGTTTACACGGAGCCAGAATACAACCCAGGGAAATATCTTTCCACGAAACAAGAAAAAACAGTAATCCTGCTTGGCATCTTAGTGTGTGTACATGTCTGTACGTGTGCGTGTGTGGGGGCGGATATTACTCATATCGTGGGGACTTAAATCTGTTTATACAGTCATATTATGGAGACTGTAACTCGTGACCCGACGAGGTAGTTATAAGATTGGGTTAGATCTGAGGAAGTAATGGTTATGTTTAAAGTTGACATGGTTAATAATATCCTTTGAAGTCAGAAATGTGTGCGTGCGTGCGTGCGTGCGTGCGTGCGTGTGTGTGCGCGTGTGTGGATATGGGTGCGGTGTACAGTAGGCAATTCCCACCAAAATCAATGTTGAAGGTAAAGAGTATGTTAAGCATTTGCATTTACAGTTTTCTCAATACTTGGTGATCAGTTTTTCATTTTTGATAAAATATCTTTGAAATATTTAAATTTACTGAAAGTTTTAATTTGAAAAGGCAAAACAAAGCTGCCAATCTACTTTACAAATTTTTGTTTTTATATTCATTTTTTGAATTGCTGCTTCAGTCCTTTTAGCATGAATTTCTTTGCTGTTACTGTTCATTTTATTTCTGCCTGGGTTGCACGTATAAATAAAACTTTAAAACGTAAATGCATGATGTGTATTTGCTGTGTTTACAGCCCAGCCAGCAGGAGTGCCTGAAATACTGAAAAAGTCACTGCACAGCTGTTCAGTGAGGGGTGGAGAGGAGGTCTTCATCATTGGAAAAAACTTTCTTAAAGACACCAAAGTCATATTTCACGAGAATGCCTCTGGTCAGTAGTAAACCTTTATGTTTTGCATGGTCATTATAGGTGAGGTCATTTCCCTGGTCGATGCTTTACATCTTTTCTGTGTTTCAGATGAGAAGTCATGGAAGGCAGAGGCTGAAATTGACATGGAGCTTTTTCACCAGGTGTGTTTTTTATTTATTTTTGATCTTTTTTGTGACAAACAATTATGGTAATGGCTAATGAGCTCAGTAGATAGATGTAATCATCTTAAATGGCTGCTGTTCAAAGGTTTGAGTAGTCTTATTGTGTTCTGACCTAATTACACTCCATCTTAGAGGCTATTACTGAGTGTGTCTCAACAGTCCAGTCTGAACCTTTGCTCTTGTTAAATGAAATGACCAGAGCGATGAATCTGCAGCTGCCAAATGAAAGTATTCACATTTTGCTAAGACCTTGACACTCTCTCATAAACCAGTTTTACAGTTATCTGAAGTTGTGATGTGTATTGTTTGGAAAGGCTGAACAAACATGATTGAATGAACCAACTCGGCTAACTATGCTTTGATGATTTGAAAGATAATTTGGCATTACTTTGGTCAGTTAATGGTCTTCTGTGCTTCTTCATTATTGAGCCAAGTTTTACCGCCACCAGCTGCTGGTAGCTGGAAGTGTGTCATTGATATTTAGTTGACATGGCTGCATGTTAGTGGCTAACACATCCGCCTCAGACACAATCAGATCCCAGTGTCAAGGCTGGAATGCTAGTGTACTCAAAGTGCTGGTTCCAAGCCTGGATAAATGGGAGGGCTGCATGTAGGATTAATATTAATACTAAAATAATGTCAATATCTGGTAGCTGCAAATCCATCGTCTACAGCGAGAGTAAGAAATATGATTTATTGCCCCTTTATATTTGGTTTCACTGTGATGTCAGATGTGTCATAGAAATCTCTATAGCAGAATGCTGAAGTTGGGTAGTCTTATTGTTGTAGTCACGTTTGCTGATGATTTTTTTTGTTTATCATCCCAAAGAATCACCTGATAGTAAAGGTTCCTCCCTACCAGAACCAAGCCATCACATCTAAAGTGTGTGTAGGAATCTACGTGGTGACGAATGCTGGGAGATCCCATGACGTTCAGCCATTTACTTACACTCCAGATCCAGGTTTGTTTGAATCCGTTTCACACTAATTCACATAAAGTGTGTCCTTTTTACAATCAGCTGATAGAAAGATGACCATGAAAATGTAATCGGGATTCTGGTAACCTTGCATGATGTAGCCTTCAGATTACTGGGTCATTTCTCACACATGGCTGATTAGATTTACTGACTGGTACCAAAGCAGACCAACCTAGTTAGAAAATAAAGCTGGATTGTATTTAACACCCCAGACACACAGGCCAAATTTTCATTCTCTAGGTGTTTGGCCTTGAGGAATACACATTCTTTTCCTGGTGACCGATGGTTGCCAGGGGTTCGCAAACCAGTCTATTGGCCTGTGTGATTGGGCCTTAAAAACTTTTTGTTTTAATATATAATTGTGCTTTTATGAATTTTCTTGTGTACAGTAGTCATAAGACTTACATCACTTCTTTGTTGAGTATATCAATATATTGTCATTGTTAGTTTTAGCAGTCATTACCTTTTAAATTGTCTCTTTACTAGTTAATTTGATATCCTTGTAGTCCTCTGGGTAAAACACTGTAAGGTGTGACAAAGTAACTAAACTAAAATTTAGTTGCTAGCAATTTCATTGGCTGTCCTTCACATCATATGTAGCTTTACTTAACTAACATTTTTGCTGTGCTGAAATCTTGCATCGATTTTTGTCGTTTTGCTGACACTTGCAGCAACAATCGATGTTCCTGTGAAGAAAGAGTTGCCTTCTCCAGTGAAGACGTGTTCTTTTGATGAGCAAATTAAAGGTTATTTTTTATTTATTTCAAATTTTTTAACAAAGACACCAAGGTTTCCTATATATAGTAAAGTGAATACATGGGAAAAAAATGTAATGTAATCCTTGCTACTCGTACGGTTGTAGATGGATCCCTGATGCCTTTGTTGTCTTTAGTAAAGAGAGAAGATGTCACTCCAATGGAGGTGACAAGCAACCTTCAGTCTTCAGGAGTATTTAAGGTGAAGCTTTTATCTTATATGTTGCTTTCATAATTTGTTTTAAAGTCAAGTCGTTCAGTTCGTTCATGTTTTATTGTCCCTGAAATAAAGCATAAAGGTAGTATTCTGTGTTTTGAAAAAGAGAATAACAGTGATGCATAACTGAAAAGCAAAGTGAAGCACATCTTTTGTGTTCTGTTTTGTGGGTTACCAGCAGACTGGTGATCTGTGCCCAGCCCAGCAGAACTCTGATATGACGGCAGGACATCTAAATAAAAACAGAGTATTCTCCAGCAACCTGTCTCAGCCTGCAGGTGATCCTGACAAAGGCCAGTCGCCTGTTTTTACCAGCACTGAGCCCTTAAGCACCATCCAGAAGCAGGACATTGTTGCGGGCAGCTCGTTCTCTGTGCCTGCAGACTCTCTGCTTCAGCAAGGATCACAGCAGTTCCTTTTGGAGACCAGAGATGGCCTCAGGCAGGAGAGGCCAGGTGTCAGTTCTGGAGCTGTGGGAAGGTTGTGTGGGGAACCTGCATCTCAACCGCAGCAGCTGCCACTCTTTCCTCCAGATGAAGTAGCCCAGCTGGAAGAAGCAGTGAGACAACTAAAAGCCAAAGGATACTGTAACTTATCACTTCAATCTGACAACCCTATAACCAAACAGCAGCAGCAACACATCCAGCATCAGCAACAGATCCAAAAACAGCAAATTCAGCAGCAGCAACAGCAGCAGCAGGTTATGGAGAATCTGCAGCAGCAGCTGTTTCAATCACAGATGCAGATGCACTGTGCCATGTTTCAGGATGCATCCCAGGCCAAAAATGGAGAGCTTCAGGTCTCATCACCAGGTGTGGTGACTAACCAGGGATCACTTTTCCAGCCGGACCAGCAACAGCAACAACAACAGCAACAACAACAGCAACAACAGCAGCAGCAGCAGCAACAGCAAGCAGCTCTTTTTCAGCAGGCAAATGATCTTCTTTCTATCCAGACAAACTTCCTCCAGCAGACCCCATCTCACTCTTCACCCCCGATGTTTCACAATCCCAGCACTCTGGCAGAAACGCAGGATCCACAGGGGGCGCTGTTTCAAAAAGCCTCCCAGGAACAGGTCCAGGCTGCACTCTTCCAAAGCACCATGACAGTGCTACAGTCTCCAGAGCAGCAAGCCTCATCCCCTGGACTCTTCCTCGCCCAGACCTCTATGTCCAATCAGCTTTCAAACAACAGTTCCCAGCAACAGCAGCAGCAACAACAGCAGCAACAGCAGCAGCAGCTGGCCTTCCTTAGCGCTTTACAATCTTCTTCCCCTGAACCACAGTCAGTATTTCAGACCCAGATCTCCCCCATCCAGCAGAGAAGCCCCATGGAGCAGGAGCAACCATCTCAGCCTCAACACCACACACAGCCAGCCCAGCAGGCCAGCCTGTTTCAGAGCATCTCTCCACATTCATCTACAAATTCACTTTCTCCAGGCCAGCAGCAGCAGCAACAGCAGGCTGGCTTGCTGTTTTGCAGCAACACCCTTTCCACACCAGACCAGGGCTCTAGCATCCTTTTCAGCAACCAAGGCCAAATGCCTCCTTTGACCAACAACAGTCTAGTTTCTCAAGAGCCCCAAAACACCCCTCTGCCCTTTTCTCAAGCCAACATGGTGACGGTAACCCAGCAAGATCGCCCAGAACCCATGACCTTAGGGAACCCTGCTGAACCACCACAGCAAGCCATGTTTCAGGAGCAACAACCTATGCAGCTGGGGAACAGCAGCAACAGAGAGGAGCAGCCTGTGGGTCTCTTCATGCCTCAGTCCACTATGGCCTCTCTGCAGGGGGGTCTGGCCGCTCAGGAGCTTGCACAGTCAGCCGTGTTTGCCTCACAGAATGGCGTGTCAAACCTCCAGACAACTACGTCCTCCCCTGTTCAACAGCCAGGATCTCTGTTTCAAACAGCTGTGAGTGGGAGCGTCAATCAATCCAGCCAGCCTCAACAAGCTGGCCTCTTCCTTTTCGGTATCCAGAACGGTAAGGAATTTATTAGGCAAGTGCACGTTGTTGAAACTGTTGAAATGACTCAAAGTGAGAAGTGAGGAACAAGATTATCACTTAGCTGTCCGACAGTAGTTTGGGCTCATTGTTTTGATTTTAGCATTCACAGCTTTGCTCTTTTAGTTCACTCTGGTTGCTCTCATTAGAGTTGTTTCCAGATGCAGCAAACAGCTGTTTAAGGCAAGAAAAGATACAGTTAGTAACTAGAAAGTGCATTTTCTGAAGAAACTGCAGTGTGAATGCTTGAATCTGAATGTATGCACTGAAATGAATTAATTGCTGAATTTAAGTTAAAAATGTTGAATGAGATGAAAAATATAGAAATTATAACCTGAAAACAAAAGTGCAGAACTGCTAAAAGCTGACAATCACACAGAAGAAGTTGGAAAATAGCTGAAAAGTTTTTAAATAAAAATTAGAAAAACCTAAGAAATAAGAAAAGAAAATTTAGAGTCAAAAAACATCTGAATGAATATCAAAACTTCATATTCTTTGAATAACTGAATGACTAAAATGTGATCCCTCCACTTGAATCCATACAGTTTTAAAAGTTTGTGATTATCAGCTTTGAAAGACACGGTGCTGGAAAGAGAACATCGAGGTCTTCGTTTTGAGGGTAAAATGATGGCTGTAGAGCAAACACTGTGGACACAGCAGCAGTTTAAAGAGAAGTGTTTAAGATGAATCTTGGCACAGTGAGAGAGAGAGAGCTGGTTAAGCAGGCAGGTGTGAGCCTGGTTGCTATAGTGACTGCACCCAATGGCTCCATACACACACACAGACATGCACCTCACTTTTGCTGCTTAAAATGAACAGAAAAGTCAGGCCAAAACAAATCGTTCCCAAATGAAAAGTACAAGTCATATTGACAAAATTCTTTCACCGTGAGCAACAGCAATGTCTAGTCTACCTAATTCTCGGTTTTCATGCCTGTGGAGTTTATTATATGGACGTGGTGACAGTGGAAAGACACCATGCTCTTCTGATTTTCAAACGAACCTTCTGAGCCATTTTAACATTGGAGTCTATGGAGCAGTTGGAGGGAGGAGGCTGCGCATTGGTGACATTTATGAAAGAACCATAACACCTATTACAATAGTAAACACATTGGATGAAAGACGACAGCGATGGCTACGTTTTGAGGGTAAAATGATGGCTGTAGAGCGAACGCTGCGGACACAGCAGCAGTTTTAAAAAATATTTTAAGATTAATTTTCGACCTGCTTCCACTCTGGCAGTTGAGCTGTCTCACTCTAGCAGCAACATTCCATCCCATACACACCCATTATAAACTCTGAAACGGCTGAAAAAACATCATGAAACTTAATCTGGAACTGAAGAAAAAGTATAAAAGATATTGAAAAGATAAATACAAGTTGAATAGTTGAATGTCTTGTCTTCGTTTTAAAGTTTGAATGGTGGCTCTATGTCAACGTGTGTGGAAGTAGTAAGAGTTTAAAAATGAATAAGTTGAAGGAGAATTTGAAGGGTCTCCCCATTGAAATACATGGGAAATTTTTGTTGAAAAAAGTTGAATAAAATTAAAAATATAAATGTTAAAAATGAGAAAAGTAGAAGCAGTCATGTCCAAAAGAAGAGGAATCTAACGGTGTTTGAATGGTTTTTCTAAGTTGAACGGTTTTGAAGGAGTTAGATGCCAAAAAACGTACGGAATATGAAATAATAACTAGAAAGTGCATTTTCTGAAGAAACTGCAGTGTGAATGCTTGAATCTGAATGTATGCATTGAAATGAATTAATATTAACCTAAAAATGTTGAATGAGCTAGAAAAAACAGAATTTTTAACCTGAAAACAAAAGTGCAGAACCTTTGAAAGCTGATTTTTACAGAGAAGTTGGAAAATAGCTGAAAATGTTTTAAATGTAAATTAGAAAAACCTAAGATTCAAAGTCAGAAAACATCTGAATGAATATTAAAAGTTCATATTCTTTGAATCACTGAATGACTAAAATGTGATCCCTCCGCTTGGATCCACACAGTTTAAAAAATTTAAATGTCTGAGCTTTGAAAGACACAGTGTTGGAAAGAGAACAACGATGGTGACATTTTGAGGGTAAAATGATGGCTGTAGAGCAAACACTGTGGACACAGCAGCAGCTGAAATTGTTTAAGATGAATCTTGGCACAGTGAGAGAGAGAGCTCGTTAAGCAGGCAGGTGTGAGCCTGGTTGCTATAGTGACTGCACCCAATGGCTCCATACACACACACAGACATGCACCTCACTTTTGCTGCTTAAAATGAACAGAAAAGTCAGGCCGAAACAAATCGTTCCCAAATGAAAAGTACAAGTCGTATTGACAAAATTCTTTCACCGTGAGCGACGGCAACGTCTAGTCTACCTAATTCTCGGTTTTCATGGCGGTGGAGTTTATTATATGGACGTGGTGACAGTGGAAAGACACCATGCTCTTCTGATTTTCAAACGAACCTTCTGAGCCATTTTAACATTGGAGTCTATGGAGCAGTTGGAGGGAGTAGGCTGTGCATTGGTGACAATTATGAAAGAACCATAACACCTAGTACAATAGTAAACACATTGGATGAAAGAGGACAGCGATGGCTACGTTTTGAGGGTAAAATCATACCTGTAGAGCAAACGCTGCGGACACAGCAGCAGTTTTAAAAAACATTTTAAGATTAATCTTTTTGCTTCTCTCACTGTAGCAGTTGAGCTGTCTCACTCTAGCCCCAACATTCCGTCCCATACACACCCATTATAAACTCTGAAACGGGTGAAAAAACATCATGAAACTTAAACTGGAACTGAAGAAAAAGTATAATAGATATTGAAAAGATAAATACAAGTTGAATAGTTGAATGTCTTGTCTTCGTTTTAAAGTTTGAATGGTGGCTCTATGTCAACATATGTGGAAGTAGTAAGAGTTTAAAAATGAGTGAGTTGAAGGAGAATTTGAAGGGTCTCCCCATTGAAATACATGGGAATTTTTTGTTGAAAAAAGTTAAATAAAATTAAAAATATAAATGTTAAAAATGAGAAAAATAGAAGCACACCATTCCAAAAGAAGAGGAATCTAACGGTGTTTGAATGGTTTTTCTAAGTTGAACGGTTTTGAAGGAGTAGGAGTACAAAAAACGTACGGAATAGATAATAAAATAGAACTAGAAAAAATTTGCATTTCCTGCGAAAATGCTGTGTGGATGCCGGAACACTGAAGCTGTCTGCTGAAAATGACTGAAAAAAATGAAAAGCTGCAAAAATTGTATTGGCAGTAAAGAAACTGAAAAATTATGCTGAAAACACGTGAAAAAACAGAAACTTTTGCTGAAAAGAGGTGAAAAGGCAAAGATTCTGCTTCAAAGGGGTACAGAAGTTCAAATTTGTACTAAAAAGAGGTGAAAGGGTTTCCTCTGAAATGAGCAGAAGATACTGAGATTTGTATTGATAAGAGGTGAAAGGCTGAAAATTCTGCTTAAAATAGGTGAATCAGCAGAATTTCTACTGAAAAGAGGTAAAGAAGTAGAACGTTGCACTGAAAACAGGTGAATCAGCAGAATGTCTGCTAAAAAAGAAATGAGAAAAAGCTGGGATTTGTGCTGAAAAGCGGTGAAAAAACTCACAATTCTGCTGAAACGGAGTGAAGAAGAGGTGTTGGGCTGTTGAGAAGAGTTAAATAAGTTGAACTGATATGTTTGGGTACAAATACGATGATTTGGCAATAATACTGGATTTTAGCAAAACTACTGTGATTTGGGTGAAATACTATGATTTAGAAGAAATATTATGACTTTGTACAAATACAATGTTTTGGCACAAATACTATGATTTGATTTGAATGCTATGATTTGAAACAAATACTATGATTTGGCAGAAATACTATTATTTAGTAGAAATACTATGATTTACCAGAAGTACAATGTTTCTGCAAAAATAATATGATTTTGCAGAAATACTATGCCTTAGTAGTAATACTATAACATCACAGATATACTATGATTTTGCAGACAGTCTATGTTTTTACACAACTAGCACAATATGGCAGATATACTATGATTTGGCACAAGTACCATGATTTAGTACAAATACTACAATTTTGCTTAAATACTACTAAATTGCAGTATTACTATGATTTTGAAGGAATACTATCATTAGGTAGAAATACTATGCCTTAGTAGTAATACTATAACATAACAGATATACTGTGATTTTGCAGACATAGTATGTTTTAGCACAAATACTACAATTTTGCTCAAATACTATGAAACTGCAGTAATACTAAGATTTTGAAGGAATACTATGATTAGGTAGAAATACTATGCCTTAGTAGTAATACTATAACATAACAGATATACTGTGATTTTGCAGACATAGTACGTTTTTGCACAAATACTACGATTTTGCTGAAATACTATGAAATTGCAGTAATACTATGATTTTGAAGGAATACTATGATTTGGTAGAAATACTATGCCTTAGTAGTAATACTATAACATAGCAGATATACTATGATTTTGCAGACAGTCTATGTTTTTGCACAACTAGCACAATATGGCAGATATACTATGATTTGGCACAAGTACCATGATTTAGTACAAATACTACAATTTTGCTCAAATACTACTAAATTGCAGTAATACTATGATTTTGAAGGAATACTATCATTAGGTAGAAATACTATGCCTTAGTAGTAATACTATAACATAACATATATACTGTGATTTTGCAGACATAGTACGTTTTTGCACAAATACTACGATTTTGCTGAAATACTATGAAATTGCAGTAATACTATGATTTTGAAGGAATACTATGATTTGGTAGAAATACTATGCCTTAGTAGTAATACTATAACATAGCAGATATAATGTGATTTTGCAGACATTGTATGTTTTTGCACAAATACTACAATTTGGCAGAAATACTATGTTTGGGCACAAATACTATGATTTGCTATAAATACTATGATTTGGCACATATAGTATAATCAGCAGATATAGTATAACATAACAGAAATTCTACGACTTAGTAGTAATACCATAACATAACAGAAATTTTAATTGGGCACAAATAACACGATTTGGCACAAATACCATGATTTGGCAAAAAAAATACCATGATTTGGCACAAATACGATGATATGGCAGAAATACTATGATTGGGTACAAACACTTTGATTTGGCACAAGTACTATAACTTAGTACAAATACTATGACTCGGCACAAATACTATGATTTAGCAGAAATACTATGTTTTAACATAAATAATATCTTTTGACAGAAAATTCTGCTAAAAGGTACTATTTCTGCTATTTAGCAGAAATACTGTAATTTTGCACAAATACTATGATTTGCTATAAATACTATGATTTGCCACATATACTATAATCAGCAGATATATTATAACATAACAGAAATTCTACGACTTAGTAGTAATATTATAACATAACAGAAATTTTAATTGGGCACAAATATCATGATTTGGCACATATACCATGATTTGGCAAAAAAATACCATGATTTGGCACAAATACGATAATATGGCAGAAATACTATGATTGAGTACAAATACTTTGATTTGGCAACAGTACTATAACTTAGTATAAATACTATGATTTAGCAGAAATACTGTTTTAACATAAATAATATCTTTTGACAGAAATTTCTGCTAAAAGGTACTATTTCTGCTATTTAGCAGAAATACTGTAATTTTGCATAAATACTATGATTTGGGATAAATACTATGATTTGCCACATATACTATATTCAGCACATATAGTATAACATAACAGACACTCCTCCACTTAGTAGTAATACTATAACATAAAGTAAATATTATGGTTTGGCCCCAAAACCATGATTTGGCACAAATACTATGATTTAGCAGAAATACTATGATTTAGCAGAAATACTATGATTGAGCAGAAGTACTAAGAACTACTAGAAGTACTTTGATTTAGCACAAATACTATTATTGAGGAGTAATACTTTAACATAGGAGAAATATTGACACACACACACATACACAGAGAGCAAAGTGTACAGGGGCTGTTAAGAGTCTGGGCTTGGTATATCTAGGTCAGCTAAATTGGCTGCACCTGCTGTAATCAGCACTTACACACACAGACACAGAGAGAGCTCTGAGTTTTCTTCAGTGTATTTCTCACATTCAGGACTCCCCTCGAACAAATGGCCATAATTTCCTAACCGTAGGGGCTAGAATGCTCATTCTGACACCGTTTTGTTCAGAAGAGATGGGGGAATCTGCAGGTCTTCATAATTCAGAGATAAAATATAGATTCTTGAAGATATATGACTTGTAATACACTGTAACTGAGTAGAGGCAAAGCAAAACTGCCTTGACTTGCCCTCAAACAACGTTTTGTAACTCTAAATCTATATGGAGCATCAAAATCATTCTTTCACCGTAAGAAACAGCAGGCTTTGGTGAACAGTCATGGGAATTTTCAGGTCTCTGTGGAAATCCATCAAAAAGATATGACGAGAGAAAAAAGTGCCTCATTTCCAGAGTTTGAAATCTGAAGACATCTGAGCGAGAGACAAATTTCCTATCCTCAAACAAATGTAATTCATGGCCAAACGGTAATAGGTGAGGAAAATACTCTTGAATTGTGAGCATCAGGAGAGTCTGAAGATATATTGGCACAAGCCTCATGTCTCAACTTTGTTTCATTAAGGAGATATGACGATTTGAAAATGCCTCTCATTAGAAAAATTCAGCGGTGATTTTGATTAAGCTCTATATTGACTTTCTATGGAGAGTTTTCAGTCTTTATGTTACTCTGAGGAGATTTGCAAAACATCTATAAGTCCCACAACAATGATAGTGACATTTTCTGAAAGCCAGCAAAAATACCTACGTTTTGATGTATAATTTGTGGGGGTTGAGTGGAAATTGAGCGAGTAGCAAGAAGTTGTTCAGACATGAAGAGAAAATTCAGAAAGGACAAGTGCACACTCTGAGTTAATTGCATAGCAACCATAACAACGCATGTATTTTCTGAAAAATCACAATTTTGCAACTGAAAACTTAAAGAGGCATTAAATTAAAATGGTAGAAGATCTGAAAAAGCTGAATCATACAGGAATAGCCCAATAATCTGAGAACATTTTAAAGTTTGAATGGAGTTTCTAGGTGAAAGTATGAGGAAGTAGTTAAGTTTCAAAAACCAGCAAGTTTTAGCAGAATTTCTGAAGATTTCCATTCATTTCAATGGGACAAAAAAAAGGAAAAAAGTGTAATATTTTAAAAAGTATAATAGTAATAAACACCAAAAGTCATAGCACACATTAGCAGAAATAGCAGAACAGTTTAGAGTTTGAACTGAGAAAATCGGCTGAAAACTGAGGAAGTAGTTAAACGGCAAAAAACGTACGGAAGCAACCAGAATAAAGTATAAAGAATAAAGAGAAACAGGAACTCAATAGTGTGGAAGCCCCTTTAGGGCATCCACACAATAATAAAGATTACAACAACAATACTGTGAATGCTTTTACAAGCATTCACACTAATAATAAAGATTAGAAGAACAATACTGTGAATGCTTTTACAAGCATTCACACTAATTAGCTGGTAAACCTAAAGGAGTATTACATAGTCAAAAAGCCCATTTTTTTTCTTCATTATTTAGCAGAGCTAAAAAGGAGCGTCGTTGAGTGATGAGACTCACAACTTTGACTACTGAGCATTGCTTCGTATCTGTTCAGTAGTTTCACCACATCAACTTAAAGCGTGATAGAAAGTTAATGTGTTCATTGCATAGACAAGGGGTAGGCAACTCCAGGCTGTGTTGGATCAAGGACACATCTAAAACCTGCAGGACACCAGTACTCGAGGCCTGGACTTGCCTACCCCTGGCATAGACTGTATCTCTATGTATCACTACTTGTTTCTGCTGCCCTCAAGTGGCAAAAATGAGTTACTTCAGATTAAATTTCGCATGTCTGTGAAATACCAGTATTAGAATTTATCCTTTTTATTTTTTATTAATGTTCATCTTTAACATATTTGTAAAGTTGTTTTTTTTATCCCCATCCCTAATTGTCCAATAAAAGAAAACCAAAATACAATTTTTAAGTCGGATTTATAGGTTGCAAATTGGCAAGAATTGAGTACAGTCAAATATGGATTGTGAGGACTCATTGTTGACAGTAAAGTAGTGTCTCCACTTTTCATTCAAATTTATGACCAAAGCATAAGTAATTAATAATCTGTTCACTGCTTACTTTATTCAAGGGCCTGTGGTTTGTTATTTTCTTGACTATGGTTCCTGTTGAGTCATGAAGCCCTTTCTGTTCCTTCCTTGCAGAATGTGGCCAGTTGATGGAAACTCCTGGAAACACGCTGTCAGATCAGATAATAGCAATCAGCCAGTCTGGTCAGAACCAGAGAGAGAGTGAAGCGCACATCCAGTCCCTGCTCAGCCAGTCCCTCTCTCAGTCTGGCACTGTGCCGAACACCATGTCTGCCTCTCAGAACATGGAGAAGATTGACGATCTGCTGGTCAGCCTGCAGGAGCCGGGCAGCAACATAACTCGTTCCTACTAATTGAATGCAGGTTTATAACTTTTTCTTTCTTTAAAAAGTTTTATATGTGGAAAGATTGTAAAAATTTGTAGGTCCAAATATTGTCTCTTGTGGTCACTTCATGTTTTGTTTTTTTCTGAACTATATGCATATGATTTGGTCTTCTTTTAAGGGTGTGTTAGGAAAGAACAGTTAAGATGAGCTAAAGATTTTATAGTGACCATGAAGATAAAGTGGACAAATTAATATTCGGATAACTAAAAGAAATGAAACATAAACATCTCTAACTCAATGACTGAATGGCTGAAAATGGCAATGGACTCCAGAGAAGGAAACTTCCGTGAAACTTTGAAAGATGTTGAATTTAGACCTCGGGAATGACACTAACCAGCAATCCTTGGAATCTGTTAGATTTCTATCTGTAAGTAGAATTTCATTTCATTTGCGGTATCTTTTAGTTCTTGTGGTGTTTTCACAAATCACGTTCTTTTTTTTTTCCTTTTTCCTTTTTTAAAAACTTTTGTATTTTGGTTGCACGGAGCATGGATTGTGTGACACAGTGAGAGGAGTGCGGTATGTAGGGGTTGAAGGGGTGTCAAACTCGTTTTTAACTCAAGGACCACATGAAATCAGTTTGATTTCATT
Organism: Pelmatolapia mariae; assembly: GCF_036321145.2. Lineage (NCBI taxonomy): Eukaryota > Metazoa > Chordata > Actinopteri > Cichliformes > Cichlidae > Pelmatolapia > Pelmatolapia mariae. The sequence continues at coordinate 21,716,151 of NC_086227.1, forward strand.
TCAGTGGGTGTTAGGGTAGTTGAATCACTGAACTTCAACTTTAAAAAGTTTAATAAACATAAGTTAATGAATCCTCCATTTTTCAAAAAGAAAACAAGAACCAACAGTCCGAGATGCTTTTGCTTTAACTTCAGTGTGGCATGACAGGCCATGGGTTATTTCTTTTTCAAGAGGGAGTTGGTTTAGACAGCCACTCTCATTAGTTGGATAATTTTTAATTACTTTTAACTACTGCTATTAAAAAAACCCAACAGACTGAAGAGACCAAAGATTGTGCAAGTTTTACTTTTTGTTAAAGTCTTCGAGTGGGCTGAATTGGCTCCTCTGCCCTCATGTTTGACACCCCTGGTAGGTAGCTTCTGTTGAGTCATGTGATCCAACAGTGTAGAAAGTGTGCAAGAAGGCTGGAGCAGGCAGAGAAATGAGAGAAAAAGGATGAGCTGTAAAAACCAATACACACTAATCTTATGTAATATCACAATTAAGTTTTTTTTGTTTGTGGGTGCTTAATATTTCATTGTTGTAGCAGCAAGCTTGCACCCGATAATGTAAATAAATCCGCTTTAGTTGTCTTTGTCACAAAGTGACTTTGGTTTCATTGATGATGGAAGCTCAGATGCTCACTAGGTGCACTGTACTTTTATGTGTTATATTTTGCTGCAAATCAGTCTTGTCAAGGCCAGTTGAGTAGATTGATTACTATAAACTAAAATATTTGTAGTTCAAGCAAAGCTTGTCAGTGTGATGGTCAGTGCAGATTTGAAACACACACCAGTCAGCCACAATAATAAAACCTTCAATAGTTTAATGCAGTTTATCGCCCCGCTGGGAGAACTTGGTTCCTGGCATTCATGAGGATAACTGGACCTGTTGTTTGACCAGCGTAAATACAGCTCAAGGAACGTCACGCTTCCCAGATCCCAGTGATGTCAAGCATCGACAGTTTGAGCTGGAACAAGCCTGGTCTACGGAGTCCTCAATTTACTACCGACCAAGTCCAGAAGGATCCTCGCCACCAGAGATCATGACTCCGCCAGAGGTGTTCTTGAGGGACCCATGCAATATTAGGAAGATGGGTTTTAATGTTGTGGCTGATCAGTGTCTTTTTGAGTATGAAATGCTTTGCAGTATCCACCACAGTGTACAGGCTTTGTAATGAAGGCGTGACAAAATTTAAGGCATTTAGAAAAAAAAAAAAAATCATCACTTTAATGATGCCGGTCCAGTAGAGAACAGTAACGCCCACAGGAGGCAGCAAGTTTGCCCGAAGCTCCCTCTTCTGCATTGTTTACAGTGAATATGAATATGGATCATAAAAACAAATTACCACGAGAGTCTGATTTAAGCCAGTATCACTAAATGTGTCCAAATTAGTTACTGTATAACAAAAATGTTTTATAACAGTGTGTCTTTTTGACATCCATGTTACAACTGCCACTGTTCATTCACAGAAAAAGCTAAAACATTATTAGGCCTTTATTTTATTTATCCAGGTAAAAGATCTCATTGAGATTAAAAATCTCATTTCCAAGAGAGACCTGGCATTGTACTAACATATTAGATTCCTAAAAGCTGTGCTGGAAAACTGGACAAATCAGGAAGAACTTAGCATTTAACATTTTAATGCAGGTAATGTAACTTCAGATGACCTATATCTCATATATATATATATATATATATATATATATATATATATGCACCTAGAGCAGAATATATTATATGTAGAATATATATATATATATATTATATTTTCATTGTGTGCTTTAGTGTCATTTTGTTGGTGTCATTCTGCGGCAGGCACGCATGAACAGGAGTAGTATTCTTTTTCTTTTCTTTATTTTTAAAGTCTTTCCAGCAGGTTATTAATGTGATTGATTCAGTGAATGTTGAAAAAGCAGCAGCATTCACTAATGCTACTTCACATCTCATCCAGGATAGTGTATTAACATGCACAAATAGAGCCTGATACGTATGTTTTCTTGTAAATGGATACTGTACAGTTTTTACAGACTTCATGTCGCCGTAAGCAGTTGGCCAGTGACCTCTGGACCAAAGTTTGACTCAAATCTTGCTCTGAGTGAATCCAGGAATGATGGAAGGCCAGTTTTATGGCTCATGAGTTTTTATTCTGTTTTTACAGACTTGCAATTTAGCTTGAAGATCAGCGTAGTTTTTTTTTTTCTTCCTTTACAGAATTTACAGATTTTATTGTTAGACATTGTTCTACTGTTCACGCTTTTCCCCTCAATGTCACATCTAGTTTCCCTTTAAAGTGTGTGCATGAACAAGGGGCTGATCTCTGATAGGATCGGCTCCGTTTTACACCTCGTTGTTGCCGTGTTTTCTGTGTATAGTTTGTCAGAAATACATCAACGCCGTTACATTTTATATGCTTTCAAATCTGATTTAGCTGTCGGTTAGGATGGAGACGATGTAAACTTGATTAATGTAATGTGTGGAGCTACAGGGCGTCAGTTGGAAGAGTTGGAGTGGTTTTTAAAGGGACCCAACTCCTGAAGAAAACCGGTCTTTGGAGAAAAGAGCTTTCTGAGATTGGCTTTCTTCAATTTGTGACTTTGTTTAATAACTAATATTTCCAGTGTTGAGTATTTATGATTTAATTTCCTTTTTTTTGTAGATACTAATTCTTTTTTTTATCAGTTTAGTACTTGTGCCTCTTTTCAGAGAAGTATATCTTAATTTATTTGTGTGTTGGTTACTCTCCAAATTGTAATCAGAGCTGTGGTTCTAACTTCGTGAATGACACAGATTGTGATTTGGCAGCCACCCCCCAAAGACACACGCACACATGTTGATGCAGGCACCTTGCGATGGATATTTCTGTGCACAGTTCCTTCTGTGACTTGCAGAAGTTGTAGCTACACCGTTAAGCTGACGTCACATGTTTATTTATGGTTTGTAATTAGACCGAAGGTCCGATGTGACCAAATACTTAAAAAACAGGGCAACAGTATTTTTACAATGAAAATCATCCTAAATGTGCATCATGGTTGTAAAAGTGTCATTTTGAGACACCGTGAATGAATGGTACACATAAGGGGGAGGTGATTACTTTTTTTTGGGGGGGGGGGGGATTGATTTCCTCAATAGTGTATATTATGTGTAATTGTTGATCAGATATGAGTGTGTTTCGCTCATTTACACCGTCGTGTATGGAAAACAAGAGGGAGGTTGTTGTTTTTGTTTTGTTTTGAAAAAAGTTCTCGTTTTTCTCATTTTATTTAATTTTCTGTTTTCAGTAGAACAATATGTGGTTTTCTTTTATTATAACCTATTAATATTGTGTCAGCAGAGTCACAGACATTTTAGTTGTTTTGTGTGTTTTTTTGTTTTTTTTTAACCATTTACACTGCTTAAAACACCCATAAAGATTGTACACGTGCCTTAACGAGATGTTGTAGCAACAGTCAGATTGACGTTTTACCATATCTGCTTGTTTAACACCCCGCTGGCCCTACCGGTGATGGTTAGTCCTCATTAAATAGAATGTTTCAAGCCATAACACTTTGAGTGCACTTGAAGTGCTCGACAACAGTGACCAGATAAATGAGGTTGTGGTGGATTCATGTGTTGTGCAATTTGTGTCATATCTGACTTGTTTGTACTGAAGTACCCATTGCATTTATGTTGTTTGACACAGATGCAAAAAAGATTTTTCTCTGAAACTGCTATGCAGCTAATATACCTTTTAAATGTAGATCTATTACTTTTTGAACATATATTTTTCTATATAGCCTCTCCCATTTTTAGACTAAAGGAGAAACCAAAATAGATGTTCTTTGTTATTTACAAAGATGTTAATTCTGTTAGTCGAAATGCTAACTTTTCAGCAACAATTAAAGATGCTTTCTTGTGTTTTGGTTGAGACAAGGGTCGCAAATGTGTGTTTTCTTTGTTACCATCTTACTTAAAGGCTTTGTGAGGAGATGCGAGTCATACCTCTGTCTATATCAGTTGTTTACTGTGCAGTGGTTCCCTTTCTTTCTGATGTCTCTCAGGGCATCCTGGTAAACAGGATGTCATTTTAATTGTCACAAGTCATCTTGCTCAGACCTGTCAGACCAGTAAAAGGTGGTGCACACTAGATTTGTTCTCCAATTTGAAAACTGTGTGTATAATTATCCTTGCCACAAATTGTTTGCTTTGCTTATACTTCCCATTTCTCTGCCATATTTAAAGCCTAAGTGAACGACTCTTCTAGTAAACATCTGAAGGTGTAAAAATCTCCCTTTCTGTTTCTAACCATGTGAACAACTATCAAATCATCATTACCCAATATATATTTAAAAACAACAACAACAAACAAATAACTTTTATATATCTGGCTTTTATTGGGACATTTTTACTCTCTTGCAATTAATTTTCTGTTAAACTTGCTGCTATCTGTAATAAATGTATTTACTTTAAGTTGTAGTTGGGTTTTTATTTCATGTTTTTGGTGTAAACTATTGCTTGGCTGTTTTAGTTTATTACTTGGATGCCTTCTTAACACAAATGAAGATATTTCTAGTTTTGTGTTTGTCTTTCCACACTGGCTTTATGAAGATTATTTTCTGATGAAACATAGGATTACTAACTAAGCTATATCATTTGGTATATTGTTTCCAACCCCCCTCCCTTTTTTAAAAAAAATGAAATAAGTAGAAACAAAATATTAGATACAGCAATCTGTAGCTTAGGGTTAATTTATTTATTGCGCCCTTTAATGGGATAAAGTCTGGCAAAATCGTTTTTATTTAGTTTCTCCTAAGCAGAGGATAGAGGGAGAATAAACTGGGCCTACCTTATTCCAGCTTAGAATGTGTTTAAAGCTAATCTCAACTAATCTACACGCATTCATGCAGCATGAAGGCGAAAATATATAAGTTATGAAACATTTCTGTTCAGGTTAGATTTCAGAACATTTAGTAATATTAGTATGCAATTAAATCGTGATTATGTATTGATTTATTAATACATAAATGAGACGATAACAAAAAACCCAGCACTGACGATCTGTCAGCTCTCCACGTTCAGCGGGCTGTAATTCGTGGCCTATAGCTTGTTAAATCAGCTGCTGCCCACTATATGACGTATCCTTGGACGTTTCAGATTTCTGGTTTCCGGCAGTCCTTTAAACGCACCACTCAGCTCTCGCGTTTCTGCGGCGCGCGCATGTCAGTTGCTCTTTCTGAGCGTTGCATCAAGAACATGGCAGACGTGAAGACGGTGGACGGAGACAAACTCAGCAAAAAGTGAGCTTATTCGTTTCTTCTTTCGCATTTTCACCGCTCTTTACCTCTATCGGTTTTGTCATATCGTCCAAGATTTTGTCCTTTCGACAGTTATGGCAGTTCCAGTTTGGCACTGCAAAACATCAGGTCAGCGCATGAAAACGTAGTGAAGGTCCCGTATGGAGGCACCGTACTAGCCTACATACCCCAGGATTCAAGTCGTGTGTGTTTCTGGTAGTTGTAGTCCTAAATTTAAGTTATAACCAGCGGCAAAAGTGTCTCCTGTTGATGTGTGAAACTACAACATCCACAATACATTGTTGAACGACTTCGATACATCGTGCAATCGCATGGGCGTCTTATGTGAGAAATTATAGTTTTAGCGAATGGTGTTTTATCGGGTGAAACTATATATGTTAGTTTATTTATTTAGCAGGACGCTCTGTTGATATAAAACTCTCACATAAACCCAAGCGCATGTTGGTTCGTTCCACCAGATCATCTTTGTTTGCCAAGAGTAAAGCTGTAGAAAGTGAAACCTGACTCTAATTACAGGAAGTGTAAACCTAATTATATAAAAATATATACTTGTTTACTTGTTTGGATCTTGGAGGGTCTTGCTTAATAGGAGTGATCTATCAACCCCAGCAGGGTGTAGTTTTGCCTGAAGGACAGAGCAGAGACAGCCTTCATATACTGTACACTGTCTTTGTATATGTCTATTTTCTCAGGTCTGTCTGCTGACTGTCGTAGTTCAGCATGCTGTGTCTGGTCAGGGCAGCCAGGCAGCAGCTGTGCCAAGCCTTTGGGGTCAGGGGGCAGTGGTTAAAATATGCACCCCCATGTACAGCTACAAGCCCAGCTCAGATTTACGGGAACCGCTGGAGAGGTGACAAAAGGTTGGTGGCTTTTCCATTCCAGTGCGGAAAACAACCAACCTTTTGTCATTAGAGCTGATGTGTTCGTCCGTACCGTTCTGCATGAATATTTGTTGTACCTCTCTGTTATTAGAACATCATGTTGTCCTTTTGTTTTGCTTTTATTTATTTTGGTTACCAAAATAGAGTAAATTATGTGATGTGACTTTTTTTTTTAAATTCCAAAATATATTCATTTTTAGTTGCAAATGCATCATAAGGGCAAAGTGTGCTATCCAACCACTGATTACTGTTTTTGTTTTGAATCAGTGAGCTGAAGAGGCGAATGAAAGCCGAGAAAAAGGCAGCTGAGAAAGAAGCCAAGGTCAAAGAGCAGGTGGAGCAAAAAAAAGAATCAAATGACCAGGGAACACAAAATGCCTTGGATGAGGAGACGCTTGACCCCAATGTGAGAGATTTGTGTAGTTCTTTTACTTCAGTGCATATATATATTAAACCCTTAAAAAAAAAATTTACATATATATACACACACACACATTACCAACAATAACGTCTGTCTTTTCCCATGTAATACAGCAATACTTTAAGATCCGCACTCAAGCCATCCAGGAGTTGAAGGGGACAGCGGAGGACCCTTACCCGCACAAGTTTAATGTGGACCTGTCGCTTACAGAGTTCATTGAGAAATACAATAATCTACAGCCTGGAGACCAGCTGACAGATGTTGTTCTCAGCGTGTCAGGTAGTAAAAAGTGTTTACTATCTCCTTTTTTTCTGTGCGTTTGCACTTAAATGTAATTCATCCAAACTGAATATATGTTTGATAGGCCGCATCCATGCTAAGAGGGCTTCAGGTGCCAAGCTGCTGTTCTATGACTTGCGAGGTGAAGGAGTGAAATTGCAAGTTATGGCAAATTCAAGGTACGGAAACAAAGTTGGGGTTTTTTGTTTGTTTTGTTTTGTTTTAATCCAAAGAGATTTCACCTCTTGACGCTGCGAATGACACATTCCTCATCTGGGAATTTGTTTGGGGTTTGCATGGATTGTGCAAAAGTAAATGTTCCAGATTCATAATTGTATATTTAAATTATAATGAGCTGATGATTTACCTTTTCATCAAGATTTCTTGATTATGTGATGATTATAAAATCTAAGGGAAAAAACTGCATTTACGTCTCCAAATAATGTTTTGCCTTACGAGGAAACTTCAGATTGTTGTGATTGATTTTTCTGTCACCTTTTTTTTTTCCCCAGAAACTACAAGTCTGAGGAGGACTTTGTGGCCATTAACAACAAACTGCGCCGTGGTGACATCATTGGTGTCCGCGGTAACCCAGGAAAGACCAAGAAAGGGGAGCTGAGTATCATTCCCATTGAGATGACTCTACTGTCACCATGTTTGCACATGCTACCCCACCTCCACTTTGGTCTCAAAGACAAGGTAGTGACCAGCACACTCTCTAGGGGCAAAAGTATTGGTCCACACCTCTTCATCTTTTAATTCAGGTGTTTTCAGTCCCTTTACCACAGGCTCATGAAATCAAACATCTAGCCAGGCAGTCTGCCTTTACAAGAGCTCACTGAATTCAAGCATGGTATTGTAATTAGATGTAGTCAGTTCTTGAAATTCGTTCTCTCCCACATATGCCCCAGTCACCTATTAGTGGTATTATTCGTAAAGCAGAAGCATTTCGGTGCTATAGCAAGTCACCCCACAAAATTGCTGAGGTGCATATTGCATAAATGCTTTGTTTACTCAGTAGCTGTTGAGTTCCAAACCTTCTCTGGTATTAATATCAGCACAGAAATTGTGTGCCAAGAGCTTCGTGGCATGGGACTCCATGGCAGAGCAGCTCCTGTAGCTGTAATGTTTAGGTGGTCCAGTACTTTTGTTCAGGTTATATAGTAAGGCACAGTGTTAGTGAAACTAAACGATACTTTTGTCGTCTCTTTCTGAAAGGAACTAAATAATTTATTTAAAGGTTGGCTTTGAAAACCCAAACATTCATTCTTAAATTTCATGATGTGCTCTGCTTCAAGGCAATGACAAAGTGCAAATGACACAAGCTAGAAAAATTTTCTACTTTACAAGGCTTAAATGTTACTGTGTTTCTCCAGTGTAGACCTTTTTCACAGTAGATGTTACGACTTATCAAAGACATAATAGTATCATTCACTGCAGCATAGTCATGTGCCACTTTCTTTACCTGCACTGCAAGTCTGCAGTCAGAGAGATGCTCTGCAACATTTTGTCATCCTAGCAGCATTCGAGTTGTTTGTCTTAGTGAGCATGTAATTACCAGCGTTTAGTGTTGCAACAACTCAAGTACAAGTTAGTGTGGTGACTTTCACTTTCAGTTACGTTGATTTTTACTTTCAGTTACACGTCTAATGTCATAAGATGCCCTTTTTGTATTAGAAAATGTGATTTAAGTATGTGGCTAAAGGGAACATAACGGTGTATCTTTCGTGATATTTATTCAGTGACAGTTAAGGATCAGTTTTGTTTTCACTAACCAGCTTTGGCTGCAGTGTCTAATAAGCAGAAGGCTTTTACAGGGGCTTTTTCTAATATTGCTGTGAATGTAGACTGCAGCCTCTGTTAAAAGGAGGGAAACAAACCTATCTGTTGTTAGAATTGCAGAAATCGGTATAGGGCTGCAACAGTTCATCAACTAACTTTTTTTTTTTTTTTTTTTTTTTAAATTCTCACGGCAAACTTTTTGCTTGAGTGCTCTATTTAATCCACGACTCTGTAGTGTGCAGTTGCAGCTGAAATAGACCTGCAGTAGAAACGTATTTAGGAGCAGCGTGTGAATAACGGGTATTACAACACTAAGCCTATGCAGATTTTCAACAGAAACACTGACAGTAGCAGTGACAATGGTGCTGCCATGGTTTAATATGGACTCTGTCGACACACACTGCGAAGAGCAAAAAGGTTCTGTTACTGAGTTGCTCAGTCACTGAGAGTGAGCTCACAGCTCGAAAAACAGCAGTGCTTGTTACTATAACCACCATTAAAACCTTTACTGGAAAAAATGCTGGTGAGAGTCCCTAAACAAACCACCTCTTCAGCAAGCCCCAACGTGGAGAAAAGTGAACTTCAGTGTAGCTGCTGCCATCCACTGCTGTTTGTTTGATACAGCAACACTAAAACTGTAGAAGTTATAATAAGAGCATATGTGTGCAGATGAACTGTTAACTTACTCTCATATAATCTTCAGGCATACTTTCTGTTTGAGTGATACCTGCAGCAGACAGGGCTGAATCTGTTTTGCTTTTTTGGTTTTGTTTAGTCTATTTTTCTTCCACAGGCCAGTAAAAGTAAAACTGCACCACTGACCCAGTGCTGTTAGGCAGAACTTATTATTAACTTAACACTTGCACCATTAGAACGTCTGTTTTTGCAGCACAGGACAAAGTCCAGTTCTAAGAATGCTGATGTGCTTGCTTTTCTTCATTGGACTCTTACAGACACTCAGTCATTCACTAGCACATCTAAACAGGCAAAAACGCATTCACATGAACAAACACCTAATCTACCTCACCCTCCTGGTTGAGGCAGATTGAAGGCTGTTTTAGTTTATGCCTTAGCTTAGGTTAAATGCAATGAAAGGGTTTATTGTTTTTTGGCAGATGTTGTAGTTCCAGTTAAACCACTGAAAATATTGCCATTTTTGAAATGTAAAACAATGAGCAGTTCATTTTAAAAGACCTGTGTTTTTTCTCCTTTGAATAATGAATATATTTTTCCCAATGTGAATTCTTTCTCTCAAAGGAAACACGATTCCGCCAGCGCTACTTGGATCTGATTCTCAATGACCACGTGAGGCAGAAGTTTATAACTCGCGCCAAAATCATCACATATCTACGCAGCTTCCTAGACCAGTTGGGGTTTTTGGAGGTAAGTGGGATTTGAACACGTCACATAACTAATTTGTGAAGATAGACATCCAAAGTTTGTTTATTTGTTTGGTGTGTGGATTTTATAAAATAATGTTCTAATAGTTTGTATATTTGTTTAAACATATAGTGAGTTAAAATCTGCCGTGCTGATTCATGTTTTTTTTCTGCTTCAGGTTGAGACACCAATGATGAATATTATTCCTGGTGGTGCAGTGGCCCGCCCATTCGTTACTTATCATAACGAACTGGACATGAACCTGTATATGAGGATTGCTCCTGAGCTCTACCACAAGGTAATGTGCTTTCCCAGAGTCATCCATGTATGTCAGGCTCCTCTGTAAATGTTATGAAATTATTATGAAATGCATCTGTCAGATGTGTTGCAGTAACTCTTTACAGCGTCACAACTCATGTGATGGAAGAGATTTACAGTTTATTTCAACCCTGGACTCTCACTACACCTAACCACTAATACTCTGAATCATTTTATTGCATTTTATTGCTCTTGAGTAGATAGACTTCTGCTTACAATGTATTTGTTATACACTCACTGGACACTTTATTAGGTACACCTTGCTAGTATCAAGTTAGACCCTCTTTTGCCTTCTGAACTGCCTTAATTCTTCATGGCTTAGATTCAATTAAGGATTAAGGTCCTGGAAACATTCCTCAGCAATTTTTGCACATCATTGATGTGAATCTTCCATTCTACCACGTCTCAAAGATGCTCTCTCACATTGAGATCTGGTGACTGTGGAGGCCATTTGACTACCACTTAAACTCTTAACCTGTATTTTTCTACAATATCTGAATTATATACACTGTCCATCATATGTTTCCCACAGATGCTCGTAGTCGGTGGCATAGACAGAGTGTACGAGGTTGGCCGTCAGTTCAGGAATGAAGGCATTGATCTTACTCATAATCCAGAGTTCACCACCTGTGAATTCTATATGGCATATGCTGATTATGACGACTTGATGGAATTGACGGAGAAGCTACTCTCAGGTAAGTGGAAACTACATCGGTGGCCATGTTATTTCATTGGTCAGTGAGAGTTTTCTTCCACAAACAGTTTTGACATTATGAGCTGTAACTCAGATTACCTCCTGATAAATTGAGTTGAATTAGAATATGTGACTTGATTTAAAACCTAAATGGGATTAGCGATTTGCTATTTGGCCAATGACAGTATAGAAAGCAGTCTTTGAAGCACCATGGTGTCATTGTAAATGGCTTCATGAAAACTGATGTTAAGTTGATCAGAGCTTTCTCCTCAGGGTCTTTTCAGTTTTGTCACTTTGTTTGCTGCAGGAATGGTGAAGCACATCACTGGAGGATACAAGGTGACTTATCACCCTGATGGTCCAGAGGGACAGGCCTATGAGATTGACTTCACTCCACCATTCAAAAGAGTAAGCATGACTCATGAGCTGGAGAAGATTTTGGGAGTGAAGTTCCCTCCTGCTGACAGCTATGACAGTGATGGTAAGAATCTGTAGAAACATAGAACAGGCGCTTCACATGCGAAAAATAACTGCTTCAGAAAAATGACTTCACAATCCTTACAATAGTTGATCATTAGGAAATATGTGTATTATTCTCTTGTAGTCATTTTTTTTCCTTATACTGTTTTCTTTTTTTCAGAGACACGTAAATTCTTTGACGACCTGTGTGGCCAGAAAGGAGTTGAATGTCCTCCACCCAGGACCACTGCCCGTCTCCTTGACAAGGTGGTTTATAAATTTACTTCACCGCTTGTTCTTCTTTTTCCCTCCATTTAATCTGACTTGCTAACGGCTTTTTACCCCCACAGTTGGTTGGAGACTTCCTAGAGGTCACTTGTATCAACCCAACATATATCTGTAATCACCCACAAATCATGAGCCCTTTAGCAAAATGGTGAGAAATGCTATCTTTAGCCTTCATATTTATTTAAAACGGCAATGTTCAGGTTCATACTGACACTTCTGAATTGTTACAGGCACAGAAACCAGAAAGGGCTAACTGAGCGTTTCGAGCTCTTTGTGATGAAGAAAGAAATCTGCAATGCTTACACTGAGCTGAACGATCCGATTAGACAGAGGGAGCTGTTTGAGCAGCAAGCCAAGGTGTGTATGGATAACATGACCTGTTTCCCTTCTACTTCAGTGCAGTCCTGTTCCTGCTTTTCTGTCTTTGTGCTGTGATGGTATTGCATGTCAGTGACTTGAGGTGGATCTTTTTCAGGCCAAAGCTGAAGGCGATGATGAAGCCATGTTCATCGATGAGACCTTCTGCACAGCTCTGGAATACGGTCTGCCACCAACTGCTGGATGGGGCATGGGCCTCGATCGTCTCACCATGTTCCTCACTGACTCCAACAACATCAAGGTAAATTAAAGTCCTCATAGTGAGTATTAGAGATGTTCTGTTGACTAATTTCCTAAACCAAGGGAAAGAAATTAGACTAACCAACTAGTCTAAAACTCAAAAAACAAAAATTTGCAAACCGTTTAATATCAGAAACTTTGTTAACAAAGTAATAATTAAGTAATTAATTAATCACGTTCGTCAATAATGAATCATGCTGTGTGCATTATGAACATCACATATTATAATCCAGACAAAGAATAAGAAAAACACTTAAAGCGATGTTAAATATGATATGAAAACATGATACTACAAAAATGTTCATGTATTATTAAAATATGTAAAATTTACTATCCCAAAACCTGATAAACTGCAACTGAAAAGTGTGATGCCTTATGAATTGGGCATGGCGTTCGAAAATTCATGAAAACCATTTCAACATTAAAAAATAAATAAATAAATAATTGATGAATGATCCATTTTCTTTCGTGAACTTGGGTCGCGGGGGCAGGAGCTTAAGCAGAGAAGCCAAGACCTCCCTTTTGCCAGCCACCTCCTCCAACTTATCCAGGGAAATGTCGAAGCGTTCCCAGGCCAGCCGATAGATATATTCTCTTCAGTAGCACTGGCGTGTACTCCAGGGCCTCCTCCCAGTAGGACATGCCGGGTCAGGAGACCTTACCCAGTAGGCACTCAACTCAGCTGGCTCTTTTCGATGTGCAGGAGCAGTGGCTCCTGAACACCAGACTGAACACCTCACCTGCTGCTTGTATCCACACTCTCATTCTTTCTCCTTTAAAAGAACAAGCAATAATAGTGCTAACAAAAAGAATAGGGAGAGTTTAATGGATTTGAGGCATTTCTCGCCAATGATGCACCATCTGGTGGCAGATAGGACAAAACTATTTACCAGCATTTGGTATAAATTTAAATGTAAAACAATTAGATTAAACAACAAGTACATTTGGTTCTGACTAGTGACAATAGCAACGATGACTAGTCGGCTAGTCACTCACATCCCTAGTGGGGATGCACAATTTACTGCTGTTCTGAGGTGCTCAATAGGTTTATATTTATATGCTGTATTTTTGCCGTCAGGATCAAACTAAGAATTTCATCTGTTCCAACTTCAGCAGGTGAATCATTCTCAGTTCTGCCAATGGTTTCTTCTTTAAGTTTGCAAATGAAATTTCTCTCAGTGAAAAATTCTACTTCTTTTTTTCTTTAGTATTGCATTCAACCAGTTTTAAAGTAATTTACATTTGGTTTTAGAGTCATACCTTCAAACCCTCACTGTTTCTCCTGAATAATTATAGGTGCTTTTTTTTATTACCCACAGAGTGGCTGACAAATGCATTAGACACATCTTCCAAAAACTTGTTTAAAACTAAAAAGTTCTATCATTTATTTCACAAATAACAAATTAAATTTATAACAAAATTATAGCTGAATTTGAGGACTGGAAATGAATCAACATCCAAAAAAGTAAACCGATTTTTTTCATTTATGGATGCAAGTAAATAACTGTAATTTGGCATCTCAGTGAAAAAAATAATAATGTGCTTACTTGTAAAATAATATATATGAAAATTCATGGATTGAATTTGTTCAGTTCAGTTTTGTTTATATAAAACTAAATCACAGCAAACAGTCCCCTGAAGATGCTTTATATTGTGAGGTAATGCAGAAAAACTACAGGATAACAACAGTAATTATATTTTACCATTAAAAATGGGTTTGATAAACTATAGTTGATAAATTTGTTAAGCACTGTACAAAGAGAACTTACATTATATGTTCATGTGTTTATAAACTTGGCTTATTTTAGTTTTGCTAAATGTATTTATTTTATTTACCCTGGCTAATTTCTTATTTTTCTGATGCTAGGTGTCTTGGTCTTTTGAATCTGAATCCTTGCTCATAATCATGTTACGTTATAGAAAGGATGAGCCAGGGTTGCTTCTATTAGGGATGCTACTGATGACTAATATCTAGTCATTTAAATTAGAGGGGGAAAAAACATGATAGTCAACTAACATGTTCAGAAAACATATAAAACTGAATACACTTTAAATGCACAAGTGAAAGATTGGCCAAATTGATATTTAGTGTGTGGTTAATGGCAGTTACTGAGACTAAATTAAAATTATTCCCCCAAAATCAGTTTGTAGCCTAACTATGTAAGACAAAATGGTGCCTTTCTTGACTTATATGTTTAGACCAAACTGCTCCAGAAAAGCACAGAATTGGAGAACTACCAAGAATAATGGGTTAATGAGAAGCTACTGTATGAACACAAAAAACGAGCTGCTAACTTCTGCCGGGCAGTTGTTATATCATTGTGTCATGAAAAAGAGTTCTTTGCTAACATTTCGTTTTTTCACCTTCACAGGAGGTGTTGCTGTTCCCAGCCATGAAGCCTGATGACAATAAGACAGCAGCACCATCAGAGGGCACCTCCGTCTAATAACATGACCTCTGACCTCTCCTGCTATCACACCTTTGCAGGAGTCGGCATGAAGAAGAAGAATGAGCCTTTACCTCATTGTTGTCATCAGTGGAGTTTCTGGGTCTTGTGTTTTATCAATGTTAGTTTGTCAAATGATTGATAATTTCTGTCAGTAAGGAAAATCATAGGGTCTCAAATACACGTTTTGGATTTGTTTTTTGTTTTTTTTAATTCCATACACTTTTGCAATCCTGTCTGATCAAAATATACTTTGAGCTATTTAAAGGGATGCTTTAAGGTACAGCATATGATAACAATGCTGAAGACCATCTAATACTCATGTCTTTTTACCAGGTCTACTTAAAATCCTTGTCTAAGTTTTTCAAGTTGGACTCCACAATAATCCTTTGCCAAGAGGTTTGAATAAAGTTCATATAAAGTAAACTGATTTCTTAAGTCTTATATATGTGTGTGTGTGTGTGTGTGTGTGTGTGTGTGTGTGTGTGTGTGTGTGTGTGTGTGTGTGTGTGTGTTGTTTTTGGGTTTTTTTCCTTTTTTTTTTTCTTTTTTTTTTTTAACAAGAATAAACGTGTGCTCATAGTTTTTTTTTTTTTATATCAAGGCTCCTAAAATATGGTATATTTAACTTTTTAATGTTTGGTTTTTCACTATAGCCTAATTTGGATGCAGCATGTGATATTTCTTTGTTAAATTGGCTACAATCTGAAATATAAATTTTACGCAGGCACTTGAATATGTCAGCAGACTTTTTAAACTTGTATTTTTGGATGCTTAAGGTCAGTGCATGAACTTATAAATGGAAAATTTTATCTTCAACTATGAGTGAAAACCAACACATTTACAAACATTTGTTGCAGTTTTGAGTCACTGATTTGAATAATACTAAAAATCTAATTTATTGCAGACTGTGAATAAACATGTTTAATAATCAGCTCTACAAGAATAAATGTAGGAAAGCTTTGCATAAAATAAAATGATAGAAATAGCATACTCATAACCTCACATCAAGAAAATTGTTGGTTTGAGTCCATTGTTTCTGTGTGTAGTCTGCGTGTCTGCATGGGTTCTCTGTGTACTGCAGGTTCTTCCCACAGTCCAAACATGCATATGAGGTTAAATGATGATTCTAAATTGACTGTAGGTGTGATTGGCTGATTGTTAGCCATAGATTGGCAACGTATAAGAGGTGTACCCCATCCCTATGTCAGCTGGGATAGCCAAAACCCCAAACCACCACCACTCTTCATTGGAAAGGCAAGTGAAAATGGATGGTAGGATTTAATTATTAGGGATTATTATTTTCAGTATTCATAAAATTTGACCTGGTAACTCAATGAACCGAGTCTGAAAATTGAAACGCAAATAATCTTTTTCATAAAGAATGTACTCACTAACCCAACACAGTAAGTGACACCAATGGAATCACAAATATTAGTCCATACAAAACACAGTAGCAAACAATGAAAAGTTCAAATCCACTAATGAGCCTAACTGCATCTACTGGTGTGATTATTCCCAAAAGTGTCTGTCATTGTGTTTTTGTAAACAACTTAGCTTTTGCTCTTTAAAAGAATCTCCAAAAGTTGATTCTGTTCATCTGGACGTAGCGTTTTCAGTGGGAGAAACGTTTCCTCACTCATCCAAGTGACTTCTTCAGTCTCAGCTGACTGCAGGTTTCCCCAATCTTATAAACAGGACATTTGCATAATGACTGAAACCAGCCCACTGAAGGAACAATGAGCTGGAAGGTCACCTTCATCATAATTATGCAAATTCTCATGACCATTGATCATGAGAATTGACCTGGATGATTGAGACTGCATCAAGACTCTTTAAAAGAACATTTTAAATGTTTGTTTACATGCAAGAAAAGTTAGGAAATTTAAAATAAAAGGTTTTGGAGGAAGGTTGGATATTGTTTCTCGATCACTTTGTCTCCCTTTTGAAGCATCAAGTGTATATACCCTACTATCTTGTTTTCAGAGTATTTCGTGTTGTTGCTCTTGGCTTTAAAAAAAAGTCCCTTTTCATGGTAGATTCAATCACCGGAGCTCTGTGTATGATCAATTTCATTTTAAGTGTCACCAAGCATTGGCTGGAGAGGGTAAAAGCTGTTCTGGCTTGTGCCTTTTGAAAGTTTAAGATTACGTTTACCTTCAAAGGCAAAAACAAGGCCCTGGTCTGTTTTTCTCACAAACAGCTCTGAGTCAAGAACCAATTACTTTTAATCTCTTTCACCCAGACTGTGGTCAAGAGCTGGAGGTTTCTGCAGTGGGGAGCTGTCAGTTTTGAAGAAGAAAGCATTTTTTCCACTCCCATAATGTCCTGCTTAAACAAATTAGGCCTGCTCATACATTTCAGGTACGCCTAGATGTCCCCAATAACACTTCTGATCCAGAAGTGTTATTTATTTTATTTATGCCTTTAAAGTCAAAGTGCTCACATGCAAATAGAGTATCAGCAGTTGTTTCTGGACCAGTTGAGCTCCGGTGTAGGTTGAGCCTCAGCATCAGCTTGACAAGCAGATCCACCAACAGCTCTTGCTGATGGTGACTGGAGCAGAAAGAGAGACCTGGGAAATAATACATTTGAGATGAGAACTATGGCCCAGCATGTGGGAGGGCTTTGTATTTTCAAGGGGCTCCAAGTGGAAATACTTAAGTACAACTACATAATGATTGTAATTAAGAACTTGAGTAAATGTGCTTTAGTTTTTGCCACTGCAATGAAAGGAAAACGTGCAACATAATAGAAAGATGGTGAGCCTGCAGTCAGGTTTATTTTATGAGTACATGTGTTTACAGAACTGGGGTCTGATGAAAAAAAGAAAAACTGTGTGGAATCCATACATCAGAAACTGTAAAAAAAAATAAAAATCTGCTTCACTAATCTTTTCCCTACAAGCCAGTGCAGTGATGCCAGAGTTATGTTTATACATCAGACAATGAGACACCACAGCCTTCACAGCTGTTTGCACAAATGCTGCTTGCACAGTCCAAGCAGCATTTTTTCATTTTTTTCATTGAGTAATTCTGTTTATACCACTGCTTTATATCCTACAAGAGAAACTACAAAATCATTTTGTTATTCTCTGTAGTCACGTTAAAAAACAAAAACAAAACAAAAAAACCCTTCCTTTTAATAACACTACTGATTACCAAACTTTTAGCAAAATACACTTAAATAAGATCACATAACAGGTTTGAGCACTATATAAATCTTTTTATGGATGGTATATGCGTCATGTAAATAAATCTTTCTCCATAAAATGTACAAAGCAGTTGCAGGAGCAAACCTGTGTATAAATGTAAACAGCTCATCATAAATTCATGCTGCACTCACAGGAAACAGAATCCACATAAGTGGATTGTTTTACTGAGATGTGCACAGCTGACGAGTATCAACCTTTTTATGGAAAATTTGTGTTTTTTTCATCAGGCAAAAGGTACTGTAACAATGGTTAAATGTTTTTTTTACAGTGACAGGTTGGCTATCTCTGCACACTGTTGTTATTTCTTTAAGATACAAGTTTGGTTGTGCTGCAGGAAAAAGCGAGTTAATGTGTGCAGGAAGGGAAGGGGGGTCCTTGTTGTTGTGTGACTGTGCGGGGCTGAAGTGAGGTGTTGTATGAGAGCACTCACCCCGGAGTTAACGGCCCGTTTGCCTGTGTTACCGAATAAACGGACAAACTGAGATCAAAACGTCTGGTTCTTGAGAACATATGGGAACGTTACGGTACTTTTGTTTGCTTAGAAATATAGATGTTTGCCCATTGGATGAGCGCATTAATAGGAACAGTATAGTATAACTTATTACATTTATTTAAGTACTTTACTAAAGTACAGGTTAAATGTACCTGCACTTTATTCAGTATAAGTACATTTGCTTCTTCTCTAACATATTTTGTATGTAAATAGAGTACTTTGCGCACCATACTATTTATTTTACAGAATAAGTTACTTATTACTTCGCAGACAAACTGCATCAGCACAGATCAATCTACCCAGCAATACAAGAGTAATTCAAACCGTCAGCAGCTGCAATGATCCAATAACGCAAGAATCTGTTAAAAGTGTATTACTGGATTACTGGTTTTACAAAGTGGCAAGAAATATTTAAAATAAATGAAGAAATGCTTTATACTCAAGCAAAAATGTTATAATCATACTTCGGCTGCTAAATAGTGCATATGATTTACAATCAAAATATATTTACACTGTTGTGAAGCACAACTTTTTTATGTAATAAATTTGTAGGACATAAGGAGCCTGATGTTTTCTAGCATGTGATCACAATTCCCAGATAGCACTCGTAGTTGTAGTTAGTTCATTTCAATAACAGGTGTATTAAGTAATTTATAAATAAAATTATAGTCAATATAAAAACAAAACGTGTTTTTTTCACTGACTTTTTCACAGACATTCTCCTGTTTTTTGCTATTGAAAAAGAAATTCTCAGAAATTAAAATCTTGGGGTCCTCGCCACCTCATATAAAATAAATCCTGGAAACGCCCCTGTTAAATAGGCTGCTATCCGACATGTAAATTTTACGCAGGCACTTGAATATGTCAGTTTTATTTCAAACTAGAAAATTACAGTTATTGCTGTTATCGCGATTATTGTTTTAATATTATCGTTTTATACATTTTTTTCCAATAGAAAGGCAGAGCAAACGTAACAGCCATGTGCGCCTTATCTACTGTACCTAAGTAGAACATGTAAGCATTTTCTTCTGACCCCATTAACTTTGAATAATTAGCATTTCTTTTTTTAAGTGTGCATTCACTCACTTTTGAGAGCTTTTTGGCCCCGGGTCTCTCACCTCCCACACCGTGTAGTGGGATGGTGCGCGCTCTCGCGGTCAAGTGATTCGCTTTCGATCAAACTGTGGCTTCACACTGAGTGAAGATGGCGATGAGAGCAGCTCTGCGGTGCCTGTCTGCAAACTTTTCGCCCAGACTGCCTCAGCTCTCGCAGGTTTCAGCGACTCGGCTGCAGTGGAGAAGCGGCTCCCCGCGGACGCTGAGCACGTCCTCGGTCCTGTCTGCAGGTAAATATAATACATTTCAATAATAATAATAACCCAGACTTGCCAAATGAGCTGTAATGGTACTACATGCGGGTTGCTCACACATTCCTGTCTGACTGTAATGGGTGGGAATAAAAGGGGTCACACAGTTTGTGTCACTTTCCCACAGGGCGGCACAGAAAAGCGCGAGGAAAGACAACTAAAACTTTGTTTTAACTTTAAAGAAGCTTCACAGACCGAAGCTTACGTGCAGATAATTAGCCACCACATGTTGCGCTGGCTAAAGGGTTCAGACGGCTGTATATATATTCTCTGTGAGAGGAGCACGAGCTCTAAATTGTGATGGTGACCAATTACCCGAGTCTCGTGCAGCCAGAAGCAGCTTGTTAAACAAAAGTCAGTGCTGGTACTGGGCATGAGCTACAAATGGCAGGGGAGGGATGACTATCATGTAGCTTTCATTAATTCTTAATCACAGACACCACCCTATCAGATATCCATACTTAAAAAAAATATTCCTGAAGCAAATGAGTTACCAGAAAGCTTTTCTTGAGCCCTTTGCAGTGGCAGTTACTGTACTCCTTGGCAATCATCTTGCATAGTTCAGTCTGGTTTGAACTTGTATTCTTCAGTGTTGGTCAGGTGCCAACACTGGAAGCTGTTGAGCCATTACAGTTCTCTCCTGCAGGGTAAACGCGACATGAGGAGCGTTGAATCAAAATGGTTCAGTGTTTCTTTTCAAAACTGCAGATCTGTCAGCTGTGGTTAGTGTTAAAGCAGTGATGGTTAGGATTGAAAAATTTACCAAGCCAAAAAATGGGGTTGTGACGTTGGTTTCTAACTATCACCGCACAAAGGCCTCAAAGTTAGCTCTTGTAGACAGCACACAACTGGTGGGCTTCCCATTGATGTAACAGCTTGTCAAGAAATTGACGTATGCGAATCAAAAGCGTAATCACTGTTCCACTGGTTCATACTGTTATAATTTCATCTTTAAACATAATCATTCTCCTTTTGTTTTTCTCTTTGTAGCCTTAAAGTTCACAGATAAGCACGAGTGGGTGCAAGTGGAGGGTGGTGTTGGCATTGTTGGTATCAGCAATTATGCTCAGGTAGGTTTGTCTTTCTACTAATTTATGGCTCACTTGGTTCAGAGGTTTACTTATTACTATCTAAAAATAGCAATAAAATAGTCTGCAGAAAAATCTGCAGTGTGCACTTTAGAGCTGGTCTTTGCCCTCAACTGATGTGCTTTAACAGGCTAATTTAGTGCTTTTATGGCCAATGTTTGAAACAATTGATCACTAGCATTTTGCAGGACTGGACAGACACTTTGAGACATTCAAGAACTTAAATGTATACTGGAATATCTTTAAACATGAATCTAGCTTTTTAACGAATCGTTATTAGTGCTACTCCTTACACCTGACATACAGTGCTGTGAAAAAGTATCTGACCCCTTCACCTGTCTTTATTGTTGCATAGTTGCAACATGTCTGAGACTATCTAACAAATTTTCAGTAACCTGCGTAAATACTAAATGCAGTTTCATTTATTAAGGGACAAAATACGACCCAAACCTACCTGGCTCTGTGTAAATAAAAGTAATTGTCCCGTAAGTCTTATAGCTGGTTGTTCCACCCGTGGCAGCAACACCTGCAATCAGTTTGCAATAACTGACACGAGGCTTTCACATCACTGTGAAGGAATTTTGGCCCACTCTTCTTTGCAGAATTGTTTTAATTCAGCCACATTGGAGGGTTTTGAACCATGGGCCTAGACTTGGAGGTCCTGATTCTCATTCCAGCCACATCACACTAATTTGCAGACCAACCTCAGTGAAAGCCGAAAGTTCTCGCTCGATGACTCTTAATAGAACCACATCATCTGCAAAAAGCAGAGATGAAATCCTGAGACCACTGAACCTGACACCGTCCAGGAGTTGGAGCCTTATTTCAGTAGTCATAGGATGCGAGGCAGGGTCCTGAGCATCCAGCCAATCACAGGGCTAATACACACTCACTTCCACACCTGTGGTCACTAGTTAACCTAACAAGCTTCTGTGATCTGTGGAAGGAAACAGAAGCATGTAGAGGAAAGCCAGGCACCGGTAGAACACACACAAAGGCCCGGCTGATTGGGAGGTTCAAAGTAGGAGGTACTGCAGCAGCATGCCGTCTTTCTGAAACGTCATTAAATTCAAAATCATTTTACCCATCCTTGCTTTTTCACTATTTCAATATAGCCTTAGGATGAGGCTTACTAAAGACAGTGTAATGAATCCATGAAACATCCATGTTTTTAAACTAAGAAACAACCCTGAAAATGTGTTTTGAATTCTTTCAGGGTTATTTTGTATTAATATAATACAAAGATATGGAGATTATTCAGTATAACATCAACAAGATTGAGTTTTAAATTTTGGCTTTGAAAACATTGTTAAAGCTGACTGTGGCAGGCAGCTGAGTTAATGAAAATGTGACAAAGCCATGTATTTAGAGTATATTTCTCTGTAGCAGTACTCTCAATAGACTGCCAGCGTTGAAACAGTATGATTTCATTGTAGGCATGCAAAATTCAGAAATGCCTGACCCAGATGTTTTGAATATATCTGGTGAAATCTTACTGTTTCCTCTTCTGCTTATCTGGGGCCAGGTTAAGGTGGCAGCAGCCTTAAGCAGAGATGCTCAGACCTCCCACACCCCAGCCACCAGCCACAGAGGCATTCCCAAGCCAGGTGAGAGATATGGGCCATGTCCACACTAATGCGTTTTTGTTTGAAAACGCATCTTTTTCTATCCATTTTGGCCTGCCGTCCACACTGAGACGGCGTTTTCAGTCAAGGAAAACGCAGCGTTTTGAGAATCTCCAAAGCGGATACATTTGAAAACGCCGTTTTTGCGTCGCAGTGTGGACAGCGAACCTGGAGCTTTTTCGAAAAGATGACACATTTTAGTTATGTGATGCAGTCATGTGACCAATTAAACTAAGATGGCAGAGGGCATTATACAGCAGTTGTTTTGTTTGCTCTTAATTTTGACAGCCCTATTAAAGATTAATATCAGTCTGTACATGCTCCAGATAGCTTTTCTTCAAATTATTTAATTCTCACTCGCTTTTGCCACTTTGTACTTTTGTGTTACTCGCAGCAACAACTCCACCTCATTGTTAGTCCATTTAAAAAACTTGGTGCGCTTCCTCGACATTTTGCCGTGACGTTTCAAAGAGCCGGAAAGTAAATAAACGGCAGACAGAGATGAGGCAGGTCGAATCGTCTTGCGTTTCGTGCACAACTGCACAACTCTGTGAAAATGACTGAAAACGATAGTGTGGACGCGGAACGTTTTCAGACGAAAACGCCGTTTTCAAATTTATCCGGGCTAGTGTGGACGTTGCCATAATCTCACCACTGTGTCCTGAGTCTGCTGTGGGGCCTTCTCTCAGTGTGACATGCTTGGAACACCTCACCCAGGAGGCGCCCAGGAGGCATCCTAGTCAGATGCCCGAATCACCTCAACTGACTCCTTTCAATGTGGAGGAGCAGCAAGTCTATTCTGAGCACCTTTCCTCCTGTAGATCCACCACCCCCAGGAGGTGCCATAGGGGTTGAGTGTAGTATGGGCAGGGGTGGAGGCCCAGGGAGTCTGATTCTTGGCTACGTAAACTGGCTATCGGGACAATAAAATGATCCAGAACAGTAAAAACCAGACTGACAGTTTTCAGTACTGTGACCATTGAACACAGGAACTCTTTACTGTGAGCCATCCTGCTGTTGCTAACTGCTTATTCAAGCACTAAACCTATTATAATATTAGACCCCCCTAAATAAGCTTTGTGTTCCTGCAGTTCTACTAGACATTGAAGTACTGCATGAAGTTCTCTAAATCTTAAAAAAAAAGATTCTTGGACAACTTCCATGTGGTTTCTTGGTTCTGATTCCCATTACGCCATTTCTTTTCCTCAGGAATGTATAATACTTTGTGTCAGATAGTTTGTCCTGTCATTTTAGGAAGCATTAGGTGATGTGGTATACTGTGGACTCCCTGAAGTCGGCCAAAGACTCGAACAAATGGGTAAGAGCTGTGAATTGGTGACATATTTATGAAGTAATTGATTCTAGCATTGTAATAAGAAGTGTTTTTCCTCTGTGTGTTTGTGTGTGTGTTGCAGATGAGTTTGGTGCACTGGAAAGTGTAAAGGCTGCCAGCGAGCTGTACTCACCATTAACAGGAGAGGTGACTGAAATCAACACAGAGCTGGCAGAAAATCCTGGACTTGTGAACAAAGATTGCTATGCAAAGGGTGAGCATCCACCACTCAATGTTGTACTTTGCCAGTACACTTGTCCTTGTGATTTCTCAGAATTGCAAGATAGAGGACAACCTGCCAAACCAGTATTACAAAGAAGTAAAATTACAGCTTGTTCTTTTCAACAAGTACAACTGTTGATTTTAAAATAAACAAACTCTTATCTTTCAGGATGGATAATCAAGATGACCATCGAAAAGCCCGAAGAACTTGATGGCCTCATGGATCAAGCTGCATATGATAAATTTGTCAAATCACTTGAATAAAATTATAAACTCATTTTGCTTTGTAATGTAATCACAGTCAAAGATTAGTCCCTGCAAGGTTACTAACATGTAGTGTGTCACACTTATTCATCTGTGGTATTTATTCTGGTACCGGAATTGTGTCCTCAAACTAAAATACTCGACTACAAATGCTCAGTAACAGCTTCCACTTAGAAAGTTCCTTTTTGTTAAGCAACTAGCACATCTAAAGGGCTCTTAATCTCAAGATCTGTCCGTATTATTGGGTCTTGTGTGTGGTGCTTTGCTCCACTGCCAATATGTTCACAGATGTGTTAAACAACTTGAACGTGCTGTGTCAAATCCATTCAATAAAATGTGGGCATTTTGTTTGGGTTGTTGTATCCAAACTTGGAAAATGAATCATTTTCTCGCATTCTTGGCAAGGCAAGTAATTACAGAGGTGTGTATTGTGAACATGTAAGCACCTATTTGCACGGCAAAAGTGACAGCACACCTTTAGCTGTAATTTTTATTGAAGTTCTTCAGACAGACATGTTCAAACCAAATTGCTTCATATGAGCTGCCAGGACGGACTGCAGCTTTTTGTGTGTCGGTATCTATTATAGTTTAAAATACCTTGACCTTTGCCTTCAGGTGATGATAGCCTGAGTTAGTCGAAGCTAGTTAATCAATGATTAATGCCGCAGTGGTTTTAAAATCAGCGACTGAACAAAAACATGCACATTCAGGTTGATAATGAGAAGACTGTGATTGGTCTAAATAGGTTATTTTCAGTTTATTCTTGCAGTGTGTTCACCACCAGTGTCTGCTGCTGACTGTAACAACCATTTTTCATATCCCTCCATTGGATTAAAAAGGCCGGTTTGACCCTCAGTTGGCTTTTAAAACCTGGGAAAAACCTTTCAGATGTATTTTAGAATGAGCAGCAGAGGAATGGGAAGAAACAAAACTTTCATCAAGCAGTTCACTTGTGATTGAGTAATGAGAGGAATTCAAAGCAGAAGATGGTAATGTTGTTGGGTTATTTTCTTTATTTAATTAGCTTCATGGACATTAGTGTCATTCTGCTGGTTTTCAAGTGAGTCCAACACCTTTGTAGGACTGCAGGTGGGATAGTCCCTGAACATCTTTGTTTCCTCTTACAGAAACCTGTGCCTAATCTATATTATTTTCACATATTTACACTGCAAAAAAGGAAAAAACAAATTTAAAAAATGGTGCTAAAGGCATAAAAATCATAAATTAATCAAAGATGATGGAGCCTACACATTTTTTATTTCATGACATTTTTCCCCATGTAAATAAATCACCTTAACTTTTTATAGGACACTCATTCAAATATAAGGAAACTCAAAATTTCAACCCAAGAGTGTTTTTGGAGCATATTACAGCTATATATTTATATTTATATTTATTAACTGACTGCAACTTTTCATAATTATAACATCCACACCAAAGTACATTCCTGTCCAGGCTCAAGCAACAGCTTCATGGGGAAGCTTATGTATGGTGGCACTCTCCAGTAAGATGATACTTTTTTTCAATGACTTAAATTCATTCACTGACTTGAGCATATGTATACACCCAAATACAGGGTGTGTTGTTCTCTGACATGGTGATAGGATAGCTTCTGTAAAAGAGCCAAATAGCTGCAAAATTCAATCAGAACTAAATAAACCACACACTGAATTACTACATTGATTTTAGAATTAATAAGACTCACAGTAAACATATATGCAGTTTAAGAGCTTTATAGTAAAAAAATGAACACAATCACATATTACACTATTTTTTATCTTGAAATTACTACAAGTGGTTTAAGCTTCTCACTGAGTGACTGTATAATGTTATACAAACTCGTGGGAGCTTATATGCTGCTGATTATGATTGTCCTACGCTTATACCTAATAATTTATTTTTTAATTAAAAAAACGTTAACTGGACGCATCTGCTGCAGTTCAGCAGTTCTGTCTGAAAATTGATTTACCGACAGAACTGCTGAGTTCCTGAATTGGTACCTCTTTGTTGGATATGCCATATGCACCATAAGGTGCTGGTGCAGTTGCCTTTTGAGAACAGGCCCAGGTTTTAGCATGTTAATGCCTTTTTATGCTACATATTACAATGAGGCTTTAGATAAAGTTGAGTACAAGGTCTCTCTCACTGTTCTAAAAATAGCAAGATTACAAGGAAAACAGGCTCTTTAACAGCCCCTTTATAGCAGGCTGATTACTTTAATGAGGTAGAATATACCATAAAAGCATCTGACTGAAGAAATTTCAACCAAAAAATACAAATACTAACTGTACTAGAAAATACACTGATTTGAGAAAGCACTTTACCCCTTCCTAATCTCTTCTTTCTTTCTTTTTTTAAATTAAGATTTCAGTTATTTTCTGTCAGAAAAACCTGAAGTAGAATGTCCAGCCATCAGTTCCATAAGTCACAATTATGGTATATTCTCCTCATTAGCCTGTTATTAAAACACACTGTTGTACTATTTTAAAGTTTAAATCTGTGTACATGCGGCTGGACATGAACTAAGGTATAGCCCTGAAAGTTTCGTGGGCACAGTACAGTACGTTTTGATTTTTAAAATATATTTATATATTTTACTGAATTTCTATACTTAGTTATGTTCATATGTTTTTGGAAAATTGTTCAATCCTAACATTTTTCACAACTCGGTTCACTCAGTTCATTCCTGCCACTCGAATCACTTTGGTAATAGTGATATTTTAAAAGTTATAATTACAAATATAATCGATAAAACAAAGACATTGCTGATCCGTATGTAAGATACTGCAAACAAAAAACACAACTTTTTTTGTATATTTCACTCAGGTTTCAGATCATTAAACCAAACAAATGTAATATTAGACAAAGATAACCCAAGTGAATACAAAAGGCATACGTTAAATGATTTCATTTTCAGAGATGAAAAGTGCGATACTCAAGCTACTAAAGCCTCAAAAGACCCATTTCTATCATTGCACGGTTTGTTAAGTGTCATTTTTCACTATCTGTATAGAAATGTAACTTAATGTTCACCGTGGCCTAGTATTGCTCATCTAAAGACGATATAAATTATTCTTCTACACTAGATTACTTGAAGTACCTCTTATGACTGGCGTTTCCGTTTACGATTTTAAGGGGGTGAATGCTCCTTTACACACTCTTTGATTGGCTGGTTGTTACATATCCCACAATCCACCGCCTTACAACTTCCTTTTTCCTTTCGGCCATTTTCCTCCCTTGTAGGTATGTGAAGTTATCCTCCAAAGATTTTCAAAAAATCCGTTTCAATCCTTGATTTTCTGTTTGTATTTGTGAATTTAGCTTATAGTCTGAAAAAGTGTGTTTTGTCATCTTTTAAATAAGGTGATTATTATCATGATTTTTTGCGTTAAATTGCTAAGTAGCTAATGTTTTTATGGAGATGACCGGTGAAGCGATGGCTGTCAGTAGCTATGTTTAAACACTGTCCTGCAAAATAAAGATGAACCTACGTGAATGCCGAAATGGCGATGACAAATGGATTATTACATGTAGTAGTTTGTAACGACATTATCGGGGCATGAAAGTAGCCGGACGCCTCGTTAATGCTTTAGCTTAGCATCTTAGCACTGTATGAAGCGGAGGTGCGCCGGCATGACGGTCCGCTCATGTGTATGTGCCACGCTGTGTTGCAGGGAAGCAGGCAGCCATGGCCCCCAGCCGGAATGGAATGATCCTGAACCCTCACTTTCACAAAGACTGGCAGAAAAGAGTGCGCACCTGGTTCAACCAGCCAGCCAGGAAAATCCGCAGGTGAGGACATGGACGTATGCTAACTTGAGCTAGCGTGGCCGTAAATGATTAGCATCGAATTCGGTTCAAATGGTGGGAATTTTTGGCCCGTAAAGATTAACTATACCATGCTGTGGATCTAGGATTCATCCCATGTGTACATCAATATAATATTTACATTGACAGACGTTTCTTATACTCTGTAGTTACCGTGTGTTATGTGAACTTGCGTGTAACTGTCCCTCAGTCCCATGAGACATTATTAAACTATTAAATAAAACAAACTGAGAAAGTGGTTGTACCTTGTTTGGTTTGAGCCACCACTTCAGCTGATCAAGCTGTTGGTCAAGCAGGACAATCTTTACGTTTTTGATATATCTGTTTGCCTGAAAAATTATACTGAACTAAGCAGATACAGCAAACTACATGTTTTTTTTGTTTTGCTTTTTTCTTCTTTTAATTGATATTGATATTTTACTGATTAGGATTAGGGTATAAGACTGAGGTTGGAGCATGACGCTGTAGTCTTAGAGCTGATGTAGCTTTCTGCTTTGAATCTTAGTAGACCCTACAACTGACTGAAGTCTTTTCTAGCAGTTAATGGTTTATGTGGTGCATTATGTTATGTATTGTGTCCTAGTGTTTTACATGTGGTGTCAGCCCTAGAAGTGAATGTTATGAGTAGCTTTTTTACCCTTCCTATTTGGCAGTCTTTGTTTGGATCAGTTACTTTTCAGAGGCAAACACATTTGTCCCTCAAGTACATCCTCCTTCGAGGAAGTTGTTCACTGTGAGTCCTTACAGATGTCTAAGAAGGTCTTTTTGGTTGATCTAAACTTCCGACTTTTTCCTCAGGCGAAAGGCTCGTCAGGCTAAAGCCCGCCGCATTGCTCCTCGCCCTGTCGCTGGACCACTGAGGCCACAGGTTAGGTGTCCCACTATCAGGTACCATACCAAGGTTCGTTCCGGACGTGGCTTCACCCTCGAGGAACTGAAGGTACGATTGTAGTTCTCTGTAAATGTTTTATTAGAAGGTAAAGCACATCTTTAATTTCTTTAGACCTAAAACTGTTAAAGTTACATGAAACATTCAGTGCGACATTAATTAAAATACACACTTACACACAAGTGCTGCAAGCAAACTGATGTTTGGCAACTGTTTTGTCTGGTGGAAGTTTATTTCTATATCAAAATGAAGCGCTAGAGACTAAAAACTTCAGAAGTGATATTTAGAGTTATTGTGGATGGAAATCTGAACAAACTATCAAGTCAAAGAACTGTGGCTGTAGAAGACCTTAATGTTCTTGTCAAAGTTTACCTTGGCAAAAATATCAAGTTCTCCCTGTATGAGGAAAGTCAATGAGCTTTAATCAGAAACTGCTGAGAGCGCGAGGGCTTCTTTTGTTTTCTCAAGTTTTAAGTGTTTTCATGCATGTGTAACCGTATAAATCAAATCATTTATCTGCCATAAAATTAATCATGAAGAGAGCTAAACTAAGAGTCTGATTGTTATCAGCTAAGTAAAGAATACTCATGAACTTTGAGTCATAGCCAGCTGTGCTCTCATCATTGGCCATCGCTAGTAAGTGATCTTGCTTTTGCAAGTGGCCCTGTATCCCATGTAACTATAAAATGCATCCAGCAAGCGTGTTAACCATTGATGGCGGACGTGTTCAGGAATGTAACAACCATTTTGTTTTGCATCACAGCAGTTCAGATTATGACAAATCTCTGGACTTGCTGCATTTGCTTGATGAATACGTTGAACGCATTTTCTGAATGCTGCTATTTGTTATTTGAAAAGGAAGCGATTTTATGCTGACAGCTTGACATCAGTGTTTTATCATGTACAGGGCACGTGATGAAAATCAGAATTGTAAACGATCAAGTCCTCCTGTGCTAATGTTCCCGCAGGCGGCTGGCATCCACAAAAAGACGGCCCGCACCATTGGCATCTCAGTAGACCCTCGTCGCCGCAACCGATCCGCAGAATCTCTTCAGGCCAATGTGCAGCGCCTGAAGGAGTACCGCTCCAAGCTCATCCTGTTCCCCAGGAAGGCTTCTGCCCCCAAGAAGGGAGATAGCACTGTAAGTTTTCACATGGCACACAAAGATTAGACTTTGGTGTTTCTCCTTGTTATTAATTTACTTTGTTTTGTTTGTTTGGCTCATTTTCCTGAGAAAAAACAAGTGTTGAAGCATTCAACAAAAGCATGTGGCCAGTAGGAGTTGGCTGTATATAGAAACTGAAAAAGCGCAGTTTTGGAAGACATCTTTGGTGTGAATGTACCATTTCTTTATTTAAAATTACTAAAAAAAAATTTTTAATGTATTAAAAAAAATGGCTAAAATAAGACTTGCACATTCCTTTAAGTTAAGACACAGAAGAGATTATAGAGACTACAGCAGTCTTTTATGTGTGAAGGATAATTTGATATTTGAATACCTTTTCGGCTGCTTCCTTTAGACTCCATGGGATTTAAGGTTACCTAGGTAACCTGGGGACACGTCTGCTAATTATGAAATTCCGTTAAGCTGGGAAAATGAGACGTACTGATGAAATTCAAGGTTTCTCTGTTAGATCATTATTAAAACATGCCGAATCAGCCGTGCATCAGTATAATAATTCCAAGCTGACTGCCGAAGATGAGCTGCACTCCCACATTCTGCCACCTTTAAATGTGAATATATAAGTACGATTCCCATTCGGGTGATTGAAATCAAACCAGACGGTCTTAATAAGCATTTGTTTGGCGCCCTAGTGAAAAGTCTTGCTGTCTGTTCCCTTTAAAAATATTTAACTGTTTCGTCATTTCAGGAGGAGGAACTCAAGATGGCCACTCAGCTCACTGGTCCAGTCATGCCCATCAGAACTGTAAGTGACAGCTCCTGCAAGGTTACCCTGTGTATCTGTTTATTGATGAGGATTAAGAAAGCTGAAAATAATTTGTTTTCACTAAAGTTATTGGCCAGTTTTACCTGGACCAGTATTACATTAGTAATGACTGATAAAAGATGCATTAACAGTCCGATCATTTTGCATTACAGCAGTCAGATGATGACAAATCTCCGGAATCTCTGTATTTCTTTGATGAAACACTTGAACCCTTTTTCTGATGACTGCTGTTCACAAAAATAAAAAAATCAGCTAGAAAGCTGAACTGATTTTCACAAAATGTTAAATTCTCAAAATTCAAGCTTGAGGATTTGGAGAAACCCTTATTTTCCAGTATTTGGTGTGTGTGTGTGTGTGTCTTAACTCTGGTGTTGTTTTTTCTCCTCTAGGTGCACAAGAAGGAGAAGGCCAGGGTTATCTCCGAGGATGAGAAGAACTTTAAGGCTTTCGCCAGCCTGCGTATGGCTCGCGCCAATGCTCGTCTATTCGGCATTCGTGCCAAGAGAGCCAAAGAGGCTGCTGAGCAGGATGTGGAGAAGAAGAAGTGAAAATAGTCACTATGGAACTTTGCAAAATAAAGTGTTTAAAAAGAGCAAGGTGTGAATGTCATGATTACAATCTCATTTAGATTGACAGATGGCAGTTTTCATGAGCTAATCATAGATAAGCTGGCAAGAGTTTATTCCTTCGTCAAGGCGAGAGCCAAGTCGTGCGTTTCTGTCAGCAACACTACACACAAACACCACCAGGTTGCATTTCATAAAACCTGGAGAGGTGCTTGGAAAGCACGATTGAAGGAAGAACTCAGCAGATAAATGTATTCTAATCACATATTTAAAAAATGTCAGAGCCTTGGATGTGTTCACGGAAGTCCATTTCATAGATGGTATAAAATCAGTTTAAAATAGCTGTTGGGTTAAGACTGCTGTCTAATACGTGACAATATGCTGGATCTGACTATATTACAAGTTTTTGCATTATAATGAGAGGAGAAAGAAACCCAATGAAAACTTTCTTTGGCACCAAGGTTCAGACATCTATGAAAACACAAGTTAATCAAAAACATGATTGCACAAATTTAAAAAATCCAGCAGGTGTTTTGGATCACAGTAAGATATGTGGATACTAAAAGCAACCCACACAGCTTTTAATTCACATCTGTGACTTGTGTCAAAATTCAATTATTTTACTTTTTTGCATCACATGAGTCCTGGTCAGCTGCAGAGTAGATTGGTGGGGTTAAAAGTTGAGAGACCAGCCCCCAGTACAACACTTGGACACATCTGTCTGTAGTGCAGCAGCTGTGAACTTGCTCTAAATTTGGTTCCGTGTATAACTGACGCATTTACAACAGTAGGGGGCACTGTAGGCACAAACTGTAGATCATTGATGCAGACGTCAAATAAATCGATTAGTTCTAAATTAATATTTTGTTTTGTAGCGTGTCAAACTTGATAATTTAATACTCTCAATCAGTGTATCAATAACTCAACTGTCAGTAACTCAGGAGGGAAGAGTGGGAAATACTCCAGTTAAATCCTGTAGTTTTTCTTAATGTGGTAAAAAACAAAACTCAAGTTTAAAGCAGGGTTTAAGCCAGGAAGATCCTCTGAAAAAAACTGACTACTAAAATATTGAAAGACCTGTATATTATTTACAGGTCAGGAGAGGTGGACGGTAATAAAAAAAAAAAAGAAGAAGAAGAAAGAAAGTTGGAAAGTTTTACATTGAGCCCCTGCAGGAAAACTGAATGTTAAATTCTCGACTTTTGTCTGGCAGGCATGAACCAAGACTTATATAAAGCCCTGCTATTACAGCTGAGGCTCTGCACATTTTGCATTTTGTGTTCTGTGGGTGTTCTGATAAAGTGAAATGAATAAATATACAAAACAACACCGGAGCAGAACAACACAAAATCTCGCTGATGGAGTGAGATTTCCTGCCTCCAATGCATTACTCACTACGCTGTGAGGAAAGTGTCAAATATTCTGTATGCTCAGCATGTCAACGTACACAAGCTGGAAATAAAAATTTTTTTAAAAAACAGGATGTGGGGGACTCCGTGCCCTTGAGTCTCCTTAGAGTGTCTCTGTAGTCCCGCGGTCTGAACGTCCATAAATAATTCAGCTGATGAAGGTGAGTGGACAGTCAGGTTGGTTGGACAGGGGTGATTGATGTGGCTGATAGGAGCTCAAATGGATGGTCCTGTTATTCGTATGATATGGTGTTGCAAAATAACCAATACACAGAGACAAAAGAAGACTTTAGAAATATTGCTACCTCAACTAAATGGCTTATCTGCCATTTATGTGCAGTCATTTAATCAGGATGGACACATTCAACTATCACCGTGTCTCATTATTGGCCACTGGGATGAATTTCCTGTTTTACAATGCTGCATTAAATGCTTAACAAAATATAGATATTCTTATTGATTTCTGCCGGGAATCTCATTCTCTGCATTTCACCCATCCTGTGGATTAGGATAGAGGGCCCAGCCACCGGGCAGGAGAAGATTGTTAAGTCAATGTACCCCAGATCATAAAAAAGCCGCCCAGAGATGAGTGTTTTTGTTTTTAGTTGATGGACAGAAATTCTTTTAACAACTTTAACAATCCCTTTAACTCCTTTATTGAGCAAGAAATCACAGACTCACTAACTCAGATACACTTTTAAAGAATAAATCCATATCTCTGCCTCACCTTAATCTATAACTGTAGCGTGGAGAGCTGAATGAGCTGAATGTCTTCTTCTTTTTTGCTGCTCAACAAAACATCTCACATTGACTGTTTGACGTCCAATTGCAGTCAGTGAGGCTGGGCACCCGGCAGTGTGAGCTTCTCTATGGTTTACCCTTTGTAAAAGGGGAACTGCAACATTTTTGACCACAGTGTTAAAACGAGTCAAACATGACGCCTGGAGATAGCAGCTTCCATCACCGGTAAGAAAACTTTAGAATCAATAATGTCTTTGAAACCCTCTAAAAACCTTCCTGTGGACAGAAATACCTCCACTCAGTGGAGCCGCTGGTGGAAAATTTTACACAAATGCACTGAGGGAGCTTGACTAGACTAAAAAAATAAAAAATAAAAATCTGAGTGCACCAGACCATGTGTAGAGATCCTCCTATTTGGGTTATTGTACATGCAATGTGGTCAGCAGCACCAAGGCAAGCACTGAATGTGACTGGGGAGAAGCAGCAGGGGAACTCGGAATAGATAATCCATGTGTAAACGCAGGGAACGTCCTGTGAGGTGCTCAACCGACACAGCAGCAGCAGCAGCAGCAGATGGTCGTTGTTTGGAGCTGTGGCGTAACAGGGCTCAGGTGTGTGCCCCAAAGCAGACGCTTAATACCACCTCTGAATACCCATGGAAGAAGAGGCAGTGAGGGTGAAAACTCCAGGAGAGATCTGCCTCTGTCGGAAAGCAGCCAGTGTGTGCGCGTTAAACACTGGCTGCTGATCCAGGCTTCTTTTGTCTGAAGAGCTTTAAACGTAAAATCAACCTGAGAGCAATGCGTGTGCATTTTTATTTATTTACTTTTGAATGAGCAACATGGTGATCATCTCAGCAGAGTAGTCAATTAGAAGCAGGGAGCCAAATGTTTTACATCTCATGCTGCTGGAATGATTTTATTGACCTGCCCATCTGCTATGAAAGCCTCACAAAGCCTCATATCCTCTTGATATAAAGACCAGATTTTAATGCGGCGCAAGTCAAATGAAAGCAAAGAATGTTCCACGTATCCGAAGGACATTTTAGCACCGTGAGGTTTAAAAAGCTTCTGGAATAAAATGTTAAAATGTGAAGCCTACACTTTGCTTTTGTCATTCACTTTGCACAATAACTAACAGCCAGCTGCACAAGTTGCTTTCAGACAGCTCGAACTAAGCTCTTACTCTGAGTTTTTACATTTTCTCTGTTTTCTTCAACTGCTTTGTCTCTCCCGGCCTTCGGTGCTGTTTTGCAGAAACTCGAGAGCTGATGTTTTTTGTCAGCGCCATGTATGAATGTTATGCAATATCTGGAAATACATTCAGGAAAATAATACATTTGTGGGTGGACTGTGAAAAGGTCCAAGCATAGACGCAGTGTAGAAACAATACATTATATAACATACACAGCTGTCAAGTGATTGAAAAACCACTCTGTGAATCAATTCATTGTCATTTTTACTGAAGGCAACTTTACACTTGACTTGGAGCATTTGTGCGTGCGTGCACTCAG
This sequence comes from Pelmatolapia mariae, assembly GCF_036321145.2. Taxonomy (NCBI): domain Eukaryota; kingdom Metazoa; phylum Chordata; class Actinopteri; order Cichliformes; family Cichlidae; genus Pelmatolapia; species Pelmatolapia mariae. Next base: position 21,751,493 of record NC_086227.1, read on the forward strand.
CGCATACTGTGTAGTACTTGTGGGTGCATGTGTGTATTTAGCAAAGGTAGAAGAGTCGCCTGCCTTTAGCTGTCTGCAGCTTCCACACGGAGATTTGATTGCGATGTGCTGCTGCTGGATGAGCAGTTCTTTTGAACTTCCTCTTGCAGTTCTATGTATGTCTGTGTAAAAGCTGACAATACTACTAAAAGGATGAATCTCAGTGCAGAATGAATGGTTTCTGTTGAAAGACGGTCCCGTAAATGGCAAACACGCAGAGGAGGATGGCGAAAGGGGCACTATTGTGTTCACTGTTGACTCCAAAATTTTCATTTCATGTACTCTTCCTTGCTACAGCCCATCAGTTCATGCTCTGTCTGAAACATGCTTAAGGCCACCTTCCCTTTCGGTCAGCCCCTGTCCAAACAGAAAAGCAAGAGGATTGGGCTTCTGTTCTGAAAGCCAGATCTGTGTGCCTGAGATGGCCACTTTAAGGATGTCTACCCTCAATAACATCACAGAGCATCAAAGAGTAGAAAGGAAAAAAAAAACGGTAATGTGCCCGAAGCCTGAGCTTCAGCTCACATAGGTCACTTGCACATACGCTAACCACATTATTTTTACCACTGCAGTATAGAAAATAAAGAGAAAACACAAATGCTGCATGCAGTTCAGCTTACATTAAGAAGCGTCTTTTCCCCTCTCTTTTGCACATATTTCAGTGCATCCTGCTCTTTCTATCCTCATAATCTTCAGTAAGCAACTCATCCCTGAGCGGGGAGGCTGCTGTAATAACTAGTTGAACATTTGGCCATAAACAGTAGTATTGTGTTGGAAAACAATCTGAATGGCATATCTGGTCCAAAATCCACAAAGGCTGCAGAGAATTAGCAGATAGAAATGAGCGACACCTTATGGAGGCGGGTTAAACATGAAAATAATGCTATGTCTGTGTTTATAGACAAGAATTTAACTAAATCACTCCACCTCAGGTTTTGAGCTTCCAGATCCCAGCATTTTCCCACAGCCTCTTTTCCCTACCTCTTTCTTTTATGGACTCGATTTCTAATTGAACTCAAAACAATCGAGTCCCAGCGAAAAGCCCATCCCTTACATCAGCAGCTGGACGCTCTCCACTCCCCATCCCTACAAGCCGAGCCTACTCCCTCCTCACCAGTCTAAGCCAATGAGTTTCGGCGGAGCAAACAAAAATCAAGCAGTGTGTTATGGGAGCGGATTAAACAAGTGTGCTCAAGAAGAGAAACAGCTTCAGGTAGGAAGTGAGTCTCCCGCTTAACCCGACTGTAAGCGCAGTTTATCGGTTTGGTGAAGTGCCGCTGAGTTTTTGATCAGCTGCAAATAGTCTCGGAAGTGAGTCAGATGAGCCAGCGATAAATGAGGCTGTGAAAGTAGACTGTCCGCTTCACGCTTTAACTCTTATTTAACTGTTGCTGTTATTTTGCCCCCCCTGAGCCTTGACCGGTGTTGGGTTTTGAAGCTTGCAGATGAGCTGTGGCTGTGGCGTTTATTCACCGGGATAAAGTGTGAAGTAGCCGTTTAGTCGCGTTTAGGCAGCCTTCCGCCTTACGTGTAAATTTCACCGGTGGATTGAGTAGAAGTTTGATTCATAACACGCGCTCGGTCGTATCTGGGAGCCTTTGATGCTGGCTCTGTTTTGAGCTTTCTGGAGTTCAGATTCATGCTTTGAGATAACATGTGGTTTCACAACTGGCTGAGATAGACGCGTACGGGCGCTGTCCTCGGTGCTGAAAGCCAAGCGCCGAGTGTGCTGCACTTCTTCGTTTGAATCATAAGGATGTCACATTTACAGTGATATTAGAGGAAATTACAGCCCCACCTTTAAAGCATTTAAGGGGGTTATTAGTTGTGCGAAACCGCCGTGCTCAAGGACACTTAAGCAGGGCGTATGCTGCCCACATTAAACACATCAAAGTCCTTTCTTTGAGTACTACCTGCTCAACCCATTGCCTTTTTGGATCCATGATTCTTTCCATCTACTTTAACTTATTTGCTTGTTCTTTATTAGGAGGAAATGCACTTTAAATCCTTTAAATGCATCAGCCATCTCATATTCAGTTCTTGAAACAGGATAAAATAGTGAAAATACAGGGAACTCTTGATACAGGTGGGCTCTCCCCCCCTTTAAATATTGTAATAAAGCTTGTTAGAATAAGAGGTGGCACTCAGTTTGATCACCTTAAACGAATTTTTGCAGGAATTTGAACTAGACTCCTAAAGGCACAACCCTGCCACCTTCATGCCCTGTCTGTCGCTGTTACCAAGGTGAGATGATAACCCTCAGGAGGGGGGACAGCTCTGACAGGCAGCAATAACAGCTTGAGTTTGCTTTGGTCCCCTGAGACTCAGCAAGAATCTCTGTTTTTCTTTTTTGTGACAGCTGTACCAAGTCAAAAGGGCCCGTCTCCTGTGAGAGTGCCACGTCTTTACCGAGATCCCTCAACCTATCACTGGATTTTTCCATCCCTCAGAGCTACACCACAGTCTCACCTCGCACTGCTTCGCTGGTTGGCAGATCTCTCTTGCCCTGAGCCAGGATGAATGATGTTCTGGAGGCCACCTCCCCTGCAACCAGCCTCAGCGGTCCAGCTACCTGTGTCACCAAAGTCGAGCTGCGCGTGTCTTGCAAAGCTCTGCTGGACCGAGACACTCTGAATAAGTCTGACCCCTGCGTCATACTCATGGTACAGAACGATGGACAGTGGATAGAGGTGAGACCTCATTTTATTCTTCAGTACTGGCACATGTACAGGTGAGCCTCTGGGAGGGAAAAGTGTGACTAATATCTCCTCACTTAACAGTCCACCTTCATTTATTAATCTCCCTGCCTGAGTCATTACCTGCATTATTTCAGGAATTGAAGCCTTGACTCACACATCAAGACAGCTGAAATATTCAAATGCAGGCTCTTGAGGTGATTTAAATAACATGTTTTCTTAATGTTATTAATGTTAATTGCACAGGGAAATACAGAGGAGACTTGCTCTCTTCCCTCCTTTTATCACAAACCCAAGATTAAAGATTGGTCATGTGTGAAATGTTGTAGATTGGGAGTGATATTGCTCTCTCTGTCTCTCTCCAGTCGTCACAAAATCTGTGTAGTCATACAAGATCGACCAGGGAGATAAATCTGTTAATGGTTTGGTGAACTTGCAGCTGTTTTATTTTTTTTCCTTTCTTTTTATTTATTTATTTTTTCTTTGCTCTTTTGGAAAAGAGCATGGCTTACACAACAGATGCCTGATTCAGAATTGAAAATGTCAAATGGAGTATACATTTGCAGTCATCACTGTCTGTCTCCACAATTAAAACAACTCGCACACAAATTGTGTTCGCTGCCCTGTCGGATTCACATTATGTGCAGTATAATTCACTTGTCTACATGGGTAAACAGTGGTTTGGTAATTTGCAGCATGATGAGATGTGTTCCAGCTGAAAATGTTTACTTTCTTGGTTTGGTCCCAAGCTGATCTGAAGTGTAGGCAGCGGCTCTCTCATTTCCCTGTTAATTAAGTCATTTAGTTCATGAGGGAGAGCCAAAAGGCAGGTCTCCGTTAAGTAGAGGATGTGTTAATGTGTGGCAGAGGATATCTAATTATATAGATTTTTTTCCCCTGCAACCCTTCATCTAGCAAAAGGCTCTGTTTTCAGGGAAATTGGAGATGATTAACCCTGACAGATTCCGGCCACATGGGAGTCATTTGTTGGAGGTGTGCACATTAATGTTTGGGCTATATGAACGTGGAAACCTCAAGATGCTATTTTCAGGTGGAGACGATAAAAACTTGCTTTGAAGTTGTCTTTGGATTTAATTTGATGGGAGGGTGTTACATGAGATGACTGACCTGGGTTCAATGTGCATGAATTTATGAGTGGCTATTTTTAGCCTCACTAACTGAAGCATATGCTTGACAAAAAATCAGATAATAGCGCCATCACCACAGCTCTATCTATCTATCTATCTATCTATCTATCTATCTATCTATCCACCCGAGTCTTGACAATCATAACAGTATTCACCAGTTGTCCAATGCTCTGCTGTCAAATCCCTCAGTTCTGGGCGGCACCATCCCGTCTGCAAATTGTTTACTTACGTCAACAACTGAGTAAGAAGCAGAGCCCACTCATATCGCCACCATATCACGCTCTTCCTGCCGTCTAAGCTCATGCTGCGTGGCCCCAGTGGCTTGTTAAACTGCACATATTTCCACGATTACCTTTTTTCACCACCTGCTCACGGGGAAAATTAGGAGGCAGGTTGACGATCACATGACATGTGTCACCTTCTTACGTAAACTGGACCCTGTACGCTTCTCTGAAAACTAGTTATTCCCAAAACTCGATCTCTAATTTAAGCTGCATGTATTTGTTATGATAAAGCAGCCTAAATAATGCACTGATTATAGAAATTAATTTCCCATGTCAGGAATCTCTTTATAGTTTCTGGCCCCACACCAAAAGCAAACAGGCGTCTCACACACAGACTAGCACAAACTACCCTATGTAGCTCTGATTAGCCTTCATCAACAAACAGACTCATCAGACTCATCCCAAATCTGTCCATCCAGATGGCACAAAGAGAGAAAGAATAGGCAAGAAAGGCCAGTAAAGAATAAATAGGATTAAATGTGACAAAGGAGGCCAAGTCTGACCTGGTAATTCTTTTTTCTTTGCATTGCTTGCTTTGAAACAATAAAGCAACACCTTCTTTTTATTATTGCTGTTAGCCAGACAGCTATTCTGGTTATTAATCTAGAAGTCTGACATATGTTTAGAAACAAGTACATCCTTTTTTCCCCTGAACTACTAACCTGGAGCTGAATTACAAAAATAGAGGAAACTAAGATAAAAACTGACAATTGATCAGTTACATTATATTTGTGCAAAAAGTAAGTAAATAAAATGGAAATGGTTGGCCTCATGTAATCCTCTGAAGCAGTGTCTACAGATAAAACCTCCACCCCTCAAAAATAACACAAAATGTTTACATTATTAATGTAAATGAATAAAGCAGAGCCGATTATTCACACTGAAAATGTGAGTATCAGAACAAACTCCAATGATTAGAGTGTACACAAGACAGGGAGTAACAGGTGGAATGTGACTTATTTAACCCTTTAAAGCTCAAAACATTAAATAATTACCAGAATTGTCTTGAAAATGGATTTTTTAAATTAAATCTTCAGACAATTAAAACAAAAATTTGCATATATGAGTTTTAATTTGTATTATATTTGCTACATCCATCATCCATTTAAAATAATTTAGAACACAACTAAAACATTGTGAAAACTCATATATCAAATACGATACACTGGGCGCTAACAGGTTATACAATGACTCTGGTGTTTCCATGCAAATGAAATGTGAAATGTCATCATGCAAAATTCAGCCTAAGAGAAGATCTTAAATTTTATCACAAGATCGACAACACTTGCAAGTGTTTGCGTTAAAGCTTCCTGCACTTACAGTGAGATTTGACCTGCCCAGGAGGCACGGCAGGGAAAAACAAAACAAATAAACATGCAATAAAAACTTTGCTGTCCAAAAAGTACATTAGAGCAAAGCTGCAGGGAACAAAAAGGGCAAACACCGGGCTTTGTGGAAGACTATGCTCTAGACAGACATGTTTGGCAAAGACCAAACACAGCTTTTCAGAAAAAGAACATCATACCAACTATGGCGGAAGTGTTATATCGTGGGGCTGCCCCGGTGCCTTAGGGAATAGGCAGCTTACAGTCATTGATTCAAGTAAAAATCCTGCATCATACCAAAAAGTGCTTGAAGATAACATGAGACCAAAAGCTGAAGTTGAACCAGAAGTGGACCTTTCAGCAGGATAATGATCCTAGATGCACTAACAAATCAATAAAGGAACGTCTCAGAAAGAAGGAATGGAGAAAGCTCAAGCAAGAAAACATCTTGCAGCTGAAGGAATTTTTGTGTCGAACATTGAAAAACTCTGATCTCAGACACTGATTCACAATTGTGCAAAATACCCTAAGAGGTCATTTCTGCCAAAAGGGGCAATTATAGCTTTCTTTCTTTCTTTCTTTCTTTCTTTCTTTCTTTCTTTCTTTCTTTGGCAGAAGAATAGCATGCCTGTTGATGCTGAGGTTGAATACTACCTTTATCTCTAGGCACAATTTAACATTTTATGTGTGTCCAAATATCAAAAAAGCCTACAATTTTCATTAGATGCACTTATTTGTTCACATAAAAAAGCACAAAACCCCCAGAAAAACCCCATCAGGGCTATAGGGACTCCAGTCGAATTATTCGTGCATGGGTGTTTTGGGCCCATGCCCTTCTTTATCATGTAAAGTGGCACCAATAAAGATGCTTCCGAGTAGGTGGGAGGCTTTATGTGGTTTGGGTCTCCTTGGAGGGAGGGCTCAGCTCAAGTTATTCTGAGTCATCCTTATTGTCCTACAATGAAACATTTCTATTCACAAATATGAGTGGGTTTCTTCCAGGTTGGTAACAACTCTGTTCACTGCATGTGAGGATTCACTGAAAAGGATGACGAGGAAGTTTTATAACTTTCACAATATCGTCGTGTCCGTTCAAATGTCTGAGAAATGCCACCAAGAATGACCTTAAATGTTGATGTATGAGTTTATTTGTGAAAGGCGTGATCTGAAGCTTTGCAAGAGAAAGCAAATTCTTTCCCTCAGTGCTGACTGACGTCTTGTACAGGCTTTTTAATGATTTCCCATAATGTTCCCCCTTGAAGAAAGTGTCACGGCTTATGCACACCTTGTCACGATGAAGACAGTCCATCATTCACCGTGGCAAAGATTATGCTTTAATATAGCATGCAAGAGGAAAGCTTCAGATCCAATTATGTTGACAGCTTCGTTATTCTTTGGCATATTATTTATAAAAACCCTAAGTGGCTTCAAAAGGAAGAAAATTACCATTTTAAATGTAAAGTATAAATATTATATTTTTCCACAGATCTTGGAAGACTGGCATCACTCTAAAAATCACAAAATGAAGAAATACCTTTCAAAAGACCAAGAAAATCGATTACAAGAAGCTATTGGCTTGTGATCTGAGATATTTGCTTGATGTTTGTGCTTTGATTTGTAGATTAGATGTATAAAATGTTGTGCGTGATGCAGGAATCACGCTTCTTATTCCAGTTCAGTCCTTCAGCTTATAGACTCTCCCAAAGCGAGAGATGAGAAATGGGAAAACACTGTCAACCGTTTGTAAAGTAATCAAAAGCAAAGTGTGGACCTGCCCCGCTGACAATGAAGAAATGACTTTGGACTGTGTCGTAGACCAATGCTATTGAAGCCGCTACGTTTGGATGAGCACTTAAACCTTCCTCAGTCCTTCATTTGCTGCTGATAGATGAGTTCCATATAATGCACCTTGGTGGGTCTTTTCCCTTCTGGGTCATTCAGTATTTACACATTTAGCTTTAAGTCCCAAACATCGCTTATACACGCACATTTGATTAATCTTGGAAATTCGTGACAATTTTTTTGTCTGTGTATATTTATTGTTCTTGTTAAATTTACCAGTACTAAAGCGTTGTTGACTTCAAAATCACGCTCAATGACGATTTGTCCTTGTGACAAATTGGGCAGTGTGGAAATGTTCATGGAACTGTGTGAGAGCTAAATTCTACATCACGAACAGATGGGGCCGCAGAGAGATCAGCTTTTCCTTGTCAGGCAGTCAAAGACAAGCATGGATGTTTCCTCTAAGCTGAGATTAAATGTCAGAGCCCTCCAATCATCTCTCATATCATCCTCTTGACAAACATAATAACGTCTGCCCTTCTTTGTAAAGAAGCTGGTTCTGTTTCTTACATGCGATGTAAAACGCTATAAGATACAGTCTGTCAAAGAGGGGCTTCATTTCTTTACAAATGCATACAGTCTGTCATAATTAGGAACATTAGATAAACTAGTGTTGAGATTCAAAAGTTCATTCAGCATGTTCTCTCTCAGCTGGACAGGACAGAAGTGATCAAGAGCAACTTGCACCCCGTCTTTGGCAAGGTTTTCTCGCTGGATTACTACTTCGAGGAGGTTCAGAAACTGCGATTTGAGGTTTACGACATCCACGGCACTCACAGCATCGGAACCCGTGATGATGACTTTCTGGGAGGGGTGGAGTGCACTCTTGGCCAGGTAAGCAGATGCTGCTGTCTTACTAACCCATTTTTGCCAGCTGTAGCTCCAGATTTGTGGTCTAATAACTGGGATTTGTTGGTGTAAAAGCACTAAAACATGCCCCCTTTTGTCTTTATTGGTAAATGGTGTATATTTGCTGCACCGCTTGCAGTAAATGATTCTTAATTATTAGTGATGCCAAAGGCTCAGATTGCTATATACTGCTGTTTGCTGCTGAGGGCTCAAGGCCAAATGTTTTGTTTATCTTGCTCTTTGCAGATAGTGGCCCAAAAGAAGATGGTGAAACCTCTGTTGCTCAAGTATGGGAAATATGCTGGCAAATCCACCATCACAGTAGGTTCCTGACATTCCGTGTGTAATGTTGCTGCTCTGATGAATGAACTAATTTGAACACATAACACATTAGCCCTGTGTTGCTCCTTGGTATCATTGTAGCGGTGTAATTTTATTTTATAAGTCAGACATCTTTTCTATGGTAGTGGCACGGAGAGGCATTCCCACTAAGCGCATAGGGAAGCAAGAAAATCCATAAGAAATGATGCATGCACAAGAAATCATGTGTCAAATGTGGAAGAGAATAGCTCTTGGTTCATTATCCAGCATCTTATAGTTAACAAGCCAGTGGCGGTAGCACATCAAAACATGACAAGGTAATCACGCAACCCTCCACTCAGGTCGGGAAATACACAAGAGAATCTCATCTTCTCCTTTCTCTAATGAATTCATGGTGGACAAGCTGCTGCAAAGTCTGACAGCATTATTATCACCGGGCTGGACTGTCACACACAGTACAGATGTTCCCGTGTTTGCGTCGGTCTCCTGCATGTTTTTGGTGTGAGATAAAGTACAAAGCGTGATTTAAATTCAGCCCCATCTTACACACACAGACAACAAACTTCACCTCCTTGGTTCTCTTCACTTACTGAATACAGGCAAAAAAAAGAATCACTCAGTCTTTTGCCAGATTTAGAATTTATTTAAAGAGCAAATGCATTATGAAGCTCTCGAGGGGAATGGTGAGGATTCTCACAAAGGAATAATCTGACCATTTCATCTGCACAAGCGAAGAGAATTCAGTGCACAAGCATAATGCTGAACCATTATCCGTAATGCTGTAGTGGCACACGCATAATGGCATTAAAAACATGCCTCTGTTGATTTATAATAGTGCAGCTCTTCATTATACTTTACTTGCTACACCTAAAAAAAACAAAACAGAAAATATTCTTACTGTAGCATATTTTATGAGACACGATGGAGATAATGTAGGAGGTTTTTTTCTTTGTAAAAAAAACATCCTAGATTTATAGACACATATTTGTACTTCTACACCCCCATTGACATGATGCATTATCAAACCCATGGGACCAGGATTAGGTAACGCACCAGGTATTTGAGGTTACATAATTACTAGTTAAATTCAAAGTCAGACCCTGTGGATTTCACCTCAGACAAAGTTAAGATAAGTAAGAGAATGAACTGAGAAAGTATACTTTTGCCATATAGTTAGGTAGACAAGCTGTGGGCTACGAAGTGAGCTCAGTAGATCCATACCAAAAATGCCTGTTAGCATCTACTGTTTGCAGTGTACCCATTAATGTGCAGACAGCTTGCTGCTGCTATACAGCCTGCTCTATTCTTTACCAAACAAATATATTTTCATTGCTTTTCATATGCAAAAGCATGAACCCGCTCCATTCTGTGCTCACTGTATTGTTGCCTTATGTATAACAGGCAGCAAAAACCACATCTTCAAGCGTGAGACAGAAGCTGTTTTCAAGCATGAATCCCAGAAAATGTGCAGGGAATCATGTTGGGGCAATGTCTGAAGTTGCCCTTTCCCACGTGAGTGCTACCCCATGCTGTCATGTGTCCTGCTTCCTGGAGGTGTGAATTCACCAGGCAATTAGTGCACTCTTCTTTTTGTGCACTCTTCTCACATATCTTCTGGACTTTTGAACAAACATACTTCTTAATGTTTATTAAAGGGCAGAGCAGGTGTGTTTCAGCTAAAAGCCTTCATCAGTGCAACTGAACTTAACAGTTGTAAAGACAGCTGGCTGGTAAAGGCTGCTTAATGTCGGATCCGACTGCTTCAGACATTTAGGGTCTCAGGCTCAACTCTTTTGGGTGTGAAAATGTCTGTAGTCACAGGCAAATCCTCATTCTAACTTTAATACAATAATCCTTAAACAGCCATTAAAATAGATCACAATCTACTCACGCTATACTACTTAATCTGCTGCCCTGGCAAAGATGGAAAGCACACATGCACTGACCCCTTCTGCCTACACCTTTTACAAAGATTTTACATGCTAGTTGCTCTTGTCAGGACAAACTGGGTGATAAAAAAAATAAAAAATAAAACCTTTCCTTCCCTGTCATCACTGTCAAGCGTTGTCTAGCCCTGGGCATGCTCACTTTACAGCCATAGTTCTGGCAATTTGATGTAAGGTTGCTGCCAGTTTCATACAGAAAAGCAGAAAGCAAAGCCTTGTGTTCTGTGAGGTGGACAGACAGCACAATGGGAGCAGCAGAAGGTGCGCCGTGTTTCTTACAAGCTGAACTTTTTCCTCTCTAAACAAATGTGGAAAGTGGAAAAAAATCTGATAACTAGCACAACTTTACTGTTTTGTTGTGGTAACTTTTACATCTATAACAATGTAAATTCACAAGTTGAGGTGATAACCTGACACATTAGTAAGCTTCTAGCTAATGTGTCTCTCCACTCTCTGGTTTAATCCTACACCAAGTAAAAGCCACTCCAAGAAAAAATGCTAATGATCACAACGAGTTTCAACTATTTCTTTTTACAATAAAAAACATAGAATTATGTGGATATGCATGTGCACAGAAATATTACTGTTACAAGCAAGCAGGTAGACTGCAACCTGTAATTTGCATTTACCGTGTAATTTTTTTACAAATGTAAGGTGTCATTTACAGAGAATAAAATATGTAGGCACTGTAGAACAATGTAGCAGCATTCAAAGGATTTCAAGTAAATAAGAAACAAATCAGTAAAGAGTAGCTTTGGAGTATTCTGAAAGATAGTAGAGATCATTTATACTACAAGCCAGTCATCATTTTATTATATTTTGCTTCCAGGGAGTCAGAGTTTCTTGTTAGTAGTCTTGAGGAATCATTTTCCAGGTTTTCTGAAGGTCTTTCACAATTTCTCTTTGGAGGCTGCTTTTCCACTGGTTTTTAGTTCAACCTAACTATTTTCAGAGGACTGTTTTTGTTTGTTGAGCCATAAACACTGACCTGAATCTTTCAAGTGCAAAAAAAAAATTAACTCAAGGGATTAACCAATATTTTGTCTACACATAACAGACAGCTAAAAGAATCCAACCATTTTTAACTTGTAGCCTGTCACAAAAACACATTTAGTCAAAGAAATGTTTCTATTTCTTTAACTTAATCAACTAAAAATGTCAAAGATAATAAAGTTTGACAGGCACAGAATAGCATTTTTGCACCAGTAAGGTCATTGCTCAGGTTAACACAGACAACTTGGCATATCTTGTAATCATCTGCAGTTTCTCCTTAAAAGATTTAAGGAAACTGGACATGTGGGAGTCAAAATCAAAGGTTTTGGGTCTAAAAAAAAAAAAGATCTACAGCAGATGAACCGAATCTGAAAGTCCGGTCCTTCCAAAGACCTGAGAGATGCATCTGGCCCTTCAGGTGATCCATCTGCTTTTCACTGAAGCTTCATCAGAAATGGTCTCTGTGGATCGGTGGTTGTCAAGAAGCCATTCTTAAAGAAGGGAAACAGGGAGAAAAGGCTGAGGTATGAAACTTACACAAGAATTGGACTGAAAATCAGTGGCAACAGATCTGATGGAGTAATGAATCCAAATTTGAATTTTTTGTTTCAAACCATTATCAGTATGTATGGAGAAGTTCAGGAGAGAGGTACAACAGTGAGTGTCTGCAGCCATCTTTAAAACACAGCGGAGGTCATGGTTTGGGCTGCATTTCACCCGGTGGTGTTTGAGATCTTTTCAAAATTGATGGCATTATCAACACAGAAAAGTGCCGGCACATTTGGATAGATTTTGGATTTCATCATGCAATACCATCCCAAACACACAACCAGTAAAGATGACAAGGGTAAATTATCAGTCAAGAATTTACCTGCCCAGAGCTCCACAGAAATTACTAAAGGAGTGTACGATCATTGTGACAGAAAACAGAACAAAATGTATAAAGTAGAGCTTTGACTATCATTTTAGAAGCCGGGGGAACTATTCCTGAAGACTACTTAAAGGAATGAAAGGAAAGCTTGCCCAAGAAAGTTCAGACTACGTAAAAGAATAAGTGGTGCTCATACCAAGTATCCACATCTGTTTGCACATGTTTCAATAAATGATGGAACTTCTCATTTTCCTAGCAAACAATAAAGAAATGAGGGGTGGCTCTGCACTCTTGTACAGTACTGTAGTTAAGTGATGACTAACTTTGGAGTATTTTTCTGATGTTTTTTCTTCTTGCATTTTTACTCACTCATTCTCCTTTTCACCTACTGGTTAAATGTTTTACAGGACTTCACTCTAAAATCACTTTCATTTGCAATAGAAAATCAAAACAGTACAAATACTCATTATAACTGATGATAGATATTTAAGTCACACAGGGGCATGTAAGTTTTACAAGAGTGGAATTTTATTTGCCGTGTAATTTGTGGATTTGTGTGTTTAACTTTGCATTGACGTGAACGTCTCTTTTATCCTTAGGAGAGTCTTTATGGATAGCATTTACATAGCTTTTAAAAATCTCTTTTCTAAAGAGCCTCACAATGTGTCTGCCCGTTCCCACATTTATGCACATTCACACAGTGATGACAGAGAGCTTTCATAAAATTACTCATCAGGAGGATTTTGAGCTTCGGTGTCTTGCTCAAGGACACTTTGAAATAAAAGCACGATTCACTCCAGTAGCTAATGCAATAAAAAATGGAGCCACTAATTATTGGCAATAGTTTGTTATAAATGCTGACAAATGATACTGTATTGATATTCTGGAGCTTGAATCACAACAGTCATGTTTGCGAGCTTTAAGGTCGTGTTTTGGAAATATATATCACAGTCTTAAGTCACATTTCTTTTAACAGTAATAATGGAAATGCAAACACAAAAACATCACTGCCAAATTCTTTTTCCTTCTAGGTGCACGCTGAGGAAATTTCTGGCAACAACGGATATGTGGAACTCTCCTTCTGTGCCAAGAAGCTCGATGATAAGGTGAGAGGAGTACACGTTTTTGATTGAAACACCAACACAGTTGTTTTATTAGACGCGGTTTAGAAGCATTAGATAGTGAGTATTATGAGAATCCTCCTGTCATGATACTGTATAGGCTAAGAAATCCATCCACAGTAATTCAATGGCATTAAATTTATGCTCACAGAAGGGAATATTTTCTCACAAAAAATCATGCTGTTATATACAAATTATATTAGTATTCAGCATTATTTGTGTTATTAAATGTGGATCCGCTTTAAAGCTGCATATCGCTGACCTTAGCTTCTCCTGGACTCACGCTGTCAGACTTTGCTGAAGGCATGTTTCAATCAAAAAGAGAGCGGGAGTTTACATCCAGTTACAACTCTGATGATCTGTAGTCACACCATGTTCTCAGGAACGAGCCTCGGGACTCAAGACTCACAGGTTGCCCTTTGATTTCCAGCTCTATTTGGAAAAAAATTCAAATTTTCTACAGCATGTGCATTTATTTTTGGAATTCCACTCTGAATTTTACCGCCGCACTGACAGTGAAATTGAAACCAACTCCAACACATGGAGTACAAAATAATAAAAATAAATCCTTGTTGTGAAGTCCATTTTCTCCTCCTCGTAATGGCTGCCCCAAGTATCCAGTTTCTGTTGAAATGCTGGAGAAGCCACTCTAACCCAAATAAATTACTTTTACTTTTAGAGAAATGATGTGCAATCACTTGCCACTCAGATGCAAAAGTGTTCATTTGCTCTGAACAAACAATATAGACTGTGATTAGATACTGATTTTATTTAGGAGCAAAGACAATTTAATTTTGGTTCCAAAAATAACCCATTCTATGTTAGCGAGGAGACACCTTTTGGAAGAACTGAACATCATTTATTGAGATACAGAAGTCAATTAGACACTGAGGAATCATCATAGAAAGTAGTTCCAGCAGTGATAGGACAGGACCCAATGGAGTCTGGATGCTGATGGTGGTGAAGACAAAGATGAAGATAGACATGCTTGGATGCGACTCTGAGTGACCAGTGTGAGGTGGAGATGGAGAGGTGGTGGATTGGGATGTAAAACTCATTTTACACTGTGGGCCACATAAAGCCCACTTTATCATTTACTTTGGTGTAGATAAGGGGAGATCTTTATCAGCAGAGAAGCTGCAAAACTTTTAAGAATACTGTTAAAAATTCAAAATTTACATCTTGCTTCACATTTTCCAGTGGGCCAGATTTGAGTCTTCATGGGGCCGATTCTGGCCCTGGGGCCTTATGTTTGACAACCCTTGACTAGACTCATGATGTTGACAGGATGGGAAAGGGGAGCACTCAGGAAAGCAGACAAATTAGTGATCACAGATCTTTCTTGTTGAAGTTACATATAAGCTTAATTTTTTAGGATTGTGGGCATAACTTGGTCTGGATATAGGAGGCAAGCTGGTTGTAAGAAATCTAGTCTGGTATTAAAATATGGTTCAATTTTCCATCATCTAAGCAAAGAAGTGAAAAACAAACATGCCTCTGAACAGTGCTGGCATCTCTAAAAAAAACTGCATTTCTTCCGTGTCCTCTGCTCAGATTGGGAGGAGATAATGTTGCAGATATTTGTGTTAAAGCTGGGGTAGGCAGGCTGTCGTTGGCATGGGTGGACACCAAAAATCCATAGCAAGTTTTCAGCATATTGTAATTCAAGTGCTCAGAGACAGAACAAGAATGGAGACTTTGGTCGGTGCCAGCTGTCTTTGGAGCAGATCAGGATAGTGTTGTTGTGGTACAATAGGTTAAGTTCAAGGCTTTTATCTGAGAGATGTTTTTTTAAGTGATACTCATTGGGGATGCTTAATGTAGAGCTGCAGGAGAGGTGTTGTCTATTTTGAAATTGTGGTGTTTTTTATTAGATAGAAAAAAAAGAAAAGAAGTTACGACTGGGAACCTTCTTTATATTAATAAGGCAATTTTCCCATTCATGAAACAGTAGATACCCCAATCAGCACAATGTATACATTTGACCATTTTCTTCACAACTGTAAAGGTTGCAAAGCAAATATTGGAAAGAAAACCCCAACAGTCAGATAAATGGCTTTGACCAAGCACTTGGCAATGGTGGGGAGGAAGAGCTTCCTATTAGCAGGAAGAGACCAGGCTCAGGGATGGGCAGCTATGTACAGCTACCAGCTGGGATGACAGGAGAAAAACAGTGAACACAGAAAGGCAAGAACAAAAACTGTGGCAGAAGCAAACTTAGCATATTTATATTTATCGAGCTCACATACAGAGGTACATGTGGAGTCATGTCCCTAACCACATGGTCAATGAAAAATGTTTCATGTAATCCAACATATTGTAGGTTATGCAGGTACTGCAAACAGATTCTGGGCATTCTCCAAAAGAACCTCATGAATGCCCTGATTTTTAAACTTCCATAAACCTATCACAGCTTATCAGTGTGGAGCACTTGAATAAATTGCACTGTTGAGACTCAATAAGAAAACCAACAATCAGTATGGGTCAAGATGCTGTAACAAAGGTTTTTATTTCAAGCTGGGTTACTACAGGTCGTATAATCAATCCTATAAAAAAAAAAAACATCAGAAGTTAAGGAGTCTCGCTATGTTGGTGTGGCAATCAGCAAACTGATACGCTGGGAGTGTACTTGGACTGAATGACCCACACTCCACTCAAAGTAAACCCACAACTTCCAGCATAAAACACCCAAACTAATACCAGTACCACCATAAACATAAAATATTAACAGAAAACAATAACCTCCCACAGTAGGAGCCACAGCACTAAATACAAATAGAAGCTGTTTATTAGCACTACGCTAGAGTCACGATGTAAAGTGAACCCTTGTTGGGCAACCTTCACTGCACCTTGAGACTGTCACTGGTCCAGGATTGTGATGAAAGTTCAAAAAAACAAAACTACTTATATACTAATTATTATTACATTTTCGCCCCAGCACCCCAGGTTGCACATACATCCCTACGGTAAAATAATTCCAGCTGAAACAAGCTAATAAAGGTAAAACAGCAGGAATAAAACTAACCCACCTAATGAGCTTCTCAAAGGGTCAGGTGCTCTCACCTTGGGCCCCTGAATTGTGTCTGGGTCTTAGTGCCCTCCTTTTACAAGTTACAGGATGTCTTCTTAAGTAGTTTTTAAACAAAATAAATTAGCTGTGACAGGCAGCTTGCATATAGCAAATTATCTAACAAGGACAACAGATGATGACTGAAGCATGACTCTTTCTAATGAGCTGCTCATCAGTTGCATCCCCTCAACCTGCTGTAAATACTGAATGTCAGACTGTTCACGTTGCTGAGCAGAAGGATTAATTAGGAGGCATGATAGATTGTGGTAACTGCTAATGATAAACATTACAGTTATTGTAAACCTGAAATTGAATTTTGACATGTTTGCCTCATGAGTCCATGCTACTGATGCCACTGGCTAGTGGTTGTCATGGCAACAAAGTAAGGATCTTACAGCTCTTTTTTTTTTTTTGGTCCTATCCCTCAGGAGATGTATCTGGCTAATGTAGCGGGAAATGCATCTTTAACCGTCTCATTCGCTGTACACAAAACTCCCCCTCACCCACCCAGCCGACACAGGCACACAGAACGACACAGACACGCAGACGCACACACAGTAATTATTTGTTTTCCTCCCAGAAGAATCAATTGACCTCAATAATCAGTGTTGCCTCTGCTCTCAGATGCCTGAACTTGAGACTCAGGGGATGATTCAAGGCTACCACAAATAACTATAAAAGATGCAAAATGTTCCACGTGTTTTCAGTTAATTGGGGCATTTACTAACACTGAAAATGGACACAAACACTAGTGAGTTGATCTGAATTCATCGTGTTCATTACAGCCGATCGCCGGGGCTGTTTAAAATGCACTTTGCGCAAGTTGCAACACGCAAAGGAAAGCGCAAATACTTTGCTAATGAACTTCAGCCGTAGCATGTACAGGCTATTTGCTGAAGGAAAATGTCAATACTTGAGTGAAAAATCTAATAAGTAGATAATGGCATGACTTAGAAGCTTATAAAAGATCAACCCTTTCATCAATGATGTCTTATTCAAAAATTCCACCATGCTGCGTCTTCCTGACCTTTAATCATGCAGACAGTTACCTGACAATTATTCCTCCTGCAATCAGCAAACGATGAATTAGTGTCTGCAGACATTTGTACAAATCACCTGGACAAAGCCTAAAAGCATACTGAGATATCACAAGCACCCAAGCCCGGGTGGAAATCGTCACAGCTTCATTGTAAACACTAGCAAACGCTTGAAGAGACTGCAAATTGAATTAAACCAAATCCTTTCTGTTAAATGTGATGTTTCATATCTTTTGATCTAACAGACATTGACCTCTGTGAGAGTCCATGAATGAATAAAGCTAAAAAAGAAAACCAGAGAAATACTAGTTTTATATGCTTTTCCTTTTCTGATTTACAGCAAGTAAAGGAAGAAGAATCTTTCCCGAAACTGGTTGTTTCGGGAATCTCTCACCTCCAGATCTAGTGGGTTAGTCAGTTTTGTCTTCTCTGTTTCTGCAGGATCTCTTCAGCAAGTCAGACCCATTTTTGGAAATCTATCGAATCAATGACGATGAAACCGAGCAGCTTGTTTACAGAACTGAGGTAACCTCACCACATTCCCACCCCGGTTTCATCGACAGCTTTTAATGCGTTTCTAACACTTTACTTCTGTTGTTATTGTACTTGTTCTCTAACAGGTGATTAAAAACAACCTGAATCCAGTGTGGGAGCCCTTCAAAGTGTCACTCATATCCCTGTGCAGCTGCGATGAAGACCGGAAGCTCAAGGTAGGGAACGTTTTAGAACTGTGACTGCAAAAACCACAGTCAGTGAGTCAGAAACTGCATGACCAGCGTGATTCAGCTGGGGTCAGCAAACAGGGCAGAACACTGAAAATACATCACTTTGATTTGTATATGGATTTTCTGTGAGTATACCTGGGATATATGAATGAGTTGTTGTATGTCAAAAGTAGTAAACAATGTCTGTATGTGTGTGTGTGCCACAGTGCCTAGTGTGGGATCATGACTCCAGGGGGAAGCACGACTTCATTGGCGAATTCTACGCCACTTTCAGGGAAATGCAGAAAATTTCCAGTGGAAATAAGGTCAGTGAATGGAGAGGTGGAGCAGAGCGGAGGAGAGGGGAGAGACAGCTGTGTAACAATTTTATCCTTTCCCAATGTGCCTCTGATTTTTCTCTGCTGAAATCCAGCACACACGGAAGGAAAAAACAATGTCAGGCTGCTTTGATATGTTCAAAATGCCACAAGTTGTTGCTTTTGTTCTTTGTCTTTCACTCGCTTTTGTTCAAGGTGTCGTGGGACTGTATGAATCCTAAGTACAAACAGAAGAAGAGAAACTATAAAAATTCAGGAGTTGTCATTCTCACTGACCTCAAGGTAGGAAACTCCTGCAGAAACATGCTTCAGAAGAGGCAACACCCTAGAGAGAATCAGTCAGTGTTTCATTCTCTCAGTTTACAAAGCGGTATAGACACTGCTGCTGTTTTTGTTGCTGTTTTATAAAGGGAAGACTTTCCAGAGCATTTTTAGTCTCCACTACATTTTCAGCATACAGCACAGCATTTTTTTTCTTGACATTTTTTATTTTTACCTTTACAGCGAACAGATTTGTTGTGCTTTAATGACCTGGTGACATCATAACTATACTCTTCTGTGGTTTTGCCTGAAAGATTTGTGTTTTTCTGCCTCGCAGCTTCACAGAGTCTACTCCTTCTTAGACTACATCATGGGAGGATGCCAAATTCACTTTACGGTAAATTAAACCGACTGTCTTTAATGATGCTTCGCTGTCACTGAATGCTGTTAACTGCAGCCTAGTTTCATGACTTACATACATATTGTGCTCGGCACACCGATCATGTTGCTACTCGATGAAGCCTTTGGTATGTTTCCTTCTTTCCTGACCTGTATACATTGTTTCTAAATGTAAACTTGGCACTTAAAGACTTTTTAAAAATCTTTTCATGTTTTTTGTTTGTGCACACATAGGTTTCTTGTAGGCAGTTTCATGAAATAAATTCAAATGTTCTGTAACTCTTGCCCTTTGGTTTGCCCTCTGTAGTGCACATTCTCGCTCTCTGGCTGGATCAGAGAAGCAATGAATATTAATCATGAGGACTGCTGTGGTAGATGCAGTTCTCCCTTGTTGAAATAGCTAGCTGCTTGGATCTACTGTGTATGGGAGGTGATGCTGCTTCAATCTATGTGGGTGTAAAAAAAAAAAGCAAGTTCTTACCTCTGATCATGTAATTTATACCGCCATTAGGTTTATTTCAGGCTCCCTCACTCATAATGGCTCGGAATATAATAAGCAGCCAAGCAACCAAGTAAAAGTCTTTGCAGGAAGTCAAGTGCCAAAAGAAAAGCTTAACTGATTCTGATGAACTGTTCATGTTGCACACTTTGAAATTTCTTTCTCTTCTCACCAGGTTGCCATTGACTTCACAGCCTCCAATGGAGACCCCAGGAACAGCTGCTCCTTGCACTACATCAACCCTTACCAGCCCAATGAGTACCTAAAGGCTCTGATAGCTGTGGGGGAGATCTGTCAAGACTATGACAGGTTTGTCAATCTTTTGTTTCTCAGAAAAGGCTTTTTGTGGCCTACAGGGACTGTCACTGTCTCCTGTTGTGAAGCAGAGCTGCAGAGTGCTCCTCGCATGCCATTTCAGTGGAATCTCTCCCAGTGAAAGGAGCCACTCCATCTGATCCACAGCATTAGGACTGTAATGGAAACAGTGCAGTGTTGAAACAGAAGGGCAGAGAACCCTGCAGGTCATTATAGCTTTGCTCGCCAGTTTTTTGTGACGCTAATGGAACCGAGCTATTGACCACCGGCTCCTTTCCCTCGCATTTATTCCTTCACTGAAATGAATTTGGCACTTTTAATTTTCTCTAACAGACGGGTTGCAGTTTTAAGAAAAAAATCAGCGTTAACTTGCAGCTTAAACACCGTCGTTCACAATAGTAAGTACATTTTAATCTTCTTATAGACGAGAAAACTGTTTGTACCTGGAAAAACTAGAGCAAGTAAATTTTGCCTCTGCTGGCATTATTTATGCATGAGGCTAATCTGGGGCTTGAAGATGGGTCTTGGTGGCAGCAGTCAAGGACACTTATGCAGTTTTGTGAATGTACTCCTTTATGGTCATTTTACATCAGGCAATTTCAAAGTAAACATTAGTTTTCTTCCTTCTGCCTGTGTGCGAGATAGGTGACATTCTGACCTTTTTACCCTGTCAGCCACAGGCATTTAAATCTTGCAGGCATCAGATTTTGATGGACAGAGAGTTCTTACCAAATATTTCTTTCAAATCCATTCAGGGGTCATAAATTGAAAAATAAATAAAATGAAGTGACACTAAAGTGTTTGGGTTGGAGTTGAACCCGGGCCACTGGATTTAGCCTGAGCACCCTGTAAACTAAACTGGCGCCCAGTTTATTAGGCACACTTGTTCTGGTAATGCAAATATCTAATTCGCCAATCACATGGTAGCACCTCATTCAAGCATATAGATGTGGTCAAGACAAGCTGCTGAAATTCTAACCAAACACCAAAATGGGGAAGTGGGAAGTGAGGAAGTGACTCTAAACCTGGCATGTTTGTTGTTGTCAGACGGGCTGCAGTATTTAAGAAAATGCTGATTTATTGGAATTTGAATGGTCCAAAATATCCAGTCAGGGGCAGTTCTCTGAGTGAAAATGCTTTGTTGATGAATAGCCAGGGTGCTTCCAGCTGATAGGAATGCAACAGGAACAAAAATTAACCACTCATTGCAACCAAGGTATGAAAAACCAATTCCTGAACCCACAACAGACCCTTGAAGCAGATGTGCTTCAAGGGTGCTTCAAACAGGACACCAGGTACCACTCGTGTCTCAAAGAACAGGAAACTGAGGCTACTATTTGCACAGGCCAGACAGACCAAAATTGGATAATAGAAGACTGGAAAAACATCGCCTGGTCTGACGAGTCTTGATTTTTAATGCAACATTCAGATGGCAGAGTCAGAATTTGATGTAAACAACATGAAAGCATGGACCCATCCTGCCTTGTGCCAACATTTCAAGCTCCTGGCAGGGGTGTAATGGTTTGGGGGACATTTTCTCAGCACACTTTGGACCAACTGAGCACCATCCTACCTGAGTACTTTAGCTGACCATGTCCATCCCTTTATGAGTGTACCCATCTTCTGAGGATAAAACACAATGTCACAAATTAGCTCAGACTGGTTTCTGGAACATGGCAGCAAGTTCACACTTTAAGACGTTATGGAACAGGAGATTCTCATCATGGATGTGCAGCCAAGAAAACTTTTATCAAAAAAACTAAACAAAACTAAAGACATCTCCGTGTGTACCTTCTGTTATTTCATTATTTTCTATACAGTGCTATGTTGTTCCTGTCATGTTGATCAAATCATAATCATTCTTATGTAACTTTAATTTCCTGTCGCGTAGCCGCTAAATATTTTTAGTCTTGCATGTCACAGGTAGTAGCCTAACTGTACCTGCGCGTATGTGGCGCTTCTTGCTGTCGTGCTGTTTTACATGTCTGTCATAGTTTCTTTGCTCCCAGCGGAAGCTGCATGTGGCTGCTTCTCCTGTGGATAACTGACTGATACAGTTTCTTGTCAGCATCTGTTGCAGCGATTGGTCCTCCTTCTTAGCTCGCACAGGCTCATTACCCTGATACAGACGAACACATGCTGAGATAGGGGCTGACACCAGGATAGCAGGCACTTCAAAAAGAAGTGGGAGGCATTATGGCTGGAGAAATAACAGCATGGTGTAGAATCTGATGTAAAGACAGAGGTGGTGCAGCATGAAGCCTGTTTTCCTCTGAGGATTCCTCTTACTGTAAATACTGGCTGATGTACTGTAGTTATGATGTTTGCCTTCAGTCACATGTATTTTTACTGATTGGCCAACAGAGCACAAATATTACAGTATAGATGTGTAAAAAATATATATCTTTAGTAGACTTGCAGGTATTTGATAATTAATGAAAAATAATTTGTGATATTATCTGTTTTGGAGAAAGACCCTCTCATCTGTCAAAAGTAAGCCAGATGAGGATTAACACCCCAACTCCTGATTTATGCAGATCCTCCTATTGAATATCAGGAGCACTGTCTGGCTAATTATAGCATGCAAGTGATAGCGCCGGAGACGCTGAAATCCTGCCTGTGAATTTGCAGTTCATCTTTGTGGCTTTATCGCATCCATGTTTACACTGATGCACACCAGCATCATACATGGAAACATGTCTCTGGGCCAACAGCGGCTGCAAGTGTAGGCAGCCCTTCCCTTGGAATTGTTATTGAGGTGTAAAACGTGGGCAAGCAAACCTTTTAGCCTTTAGTGAATATAGGTGATGTGGGATTTTAGAGTCTGTGCAGAGGAGTGCATTACAGAGCTGGAGTGACTAGCTTTTGTCTGTGTGGGTAGAGGCTCGTTTACCTTGCTGAGAGGGCTATTACACCGGGCACATCGCCCTGTGGCTCCTCACGTGTGCTGACGAAGAGGAGAAAACTGTGACCTCCGTGGACTTTGGGCAAAATTCATATGATGAAAATCACTTGTGGCCAGTCTCCTCTGTTCTCTCGTCTGGGCCGATCCTATGTCATATCACATTTAATAAGTTTCATGAAATGT
The DNA here is from genome assembly GCF_036321145.2 of Pelmatolapia mariae. Taxonomy (NCBI): domain Eukaryota; kingdom Metazoa; phylum Chordata; class Actinopteri; order Cichliformes; family Cichlidae; genus Pelmatolapia; species Pelmatolapia mariae. Next base: position 21,774,639 of record NC_086227.1, read on the forward strand.
ATTTGCTGTGTTATCACAACAGTCCCGGGGCCAGGATAATCAGTTTTCTATGTAAACAATAACAGGAACAGAATACATGCCAAAGCAAAATTGGCTCAGCTTGAATAACTGGTTCCACATTAAAATATTTTCATTAAAGCTCTTTCTTTACACTGGCAAAGCTGGTAAAAACCAATACAAAACCCAAAACATTTTTTTCTTTCCTATTATCTTGCATTGATACAGAATGCCTCGATGTGTTTGAAAGGTCAAAATCGTGGGAGTAAAGCCTTTATTCAGTTGGAAAGGAAGGCTGTTTTTTTTTCCTCGATGAAAATGGATTTAACTTCAGTTGAAAACATTTAATTGTTGAAGGGGATATTAGAGCTGCTTTCATACTGTCGTATCACTTGCAATACCTATTGAACAGGAAGTCTATAGATGTCAGTGGAGCACTGTTACTGGAGTATTTTAACGCATTAGCTGGAGCACGTATTCAAAAATAAGAATACATTAATGTATGTTACACGGGTACCTGAATTTTTGCCTTGTGAGCCATAATCAGTGATGCCTTGAAACTACGAGCTGATAATTTCTTATAGTTCCAGATTATGGCAAAGTCCTTAGATTGTAACAACAACAACAATAATAATGAATACCTTGGAGATGCATAATACCCATTAACTATTTTATGTATATCATGCGTGGAGCTGCCAGTTATCACACACCGCGTATTTCCTGTTGCCACTAGGCAGCGCCATAAGTGCAGCGTAATATAGGCACATAGATGTCTCCAGACTCAGAGTCCTATCAAACGTGAAGTTTGGGAGAGACTGGACAATGTACAACTGAGTTTCTGGTGTTTCCTGTGGCAAATAAATTTGGCAAGTCACAACAGACATGTCCTTTTACGAAAATTCAAAAGCTTTGCAATTTAACGTTACTAAGGTCTTTAGATTGGACCCACCAAAGATCATGTCTGAAAATATCTTTAGCAGGAGTTTTTTAATGTACAAGGCCTGAAAATGGCAAAAAAAAAAAAAAAAAATTGCACTGAAATTACACTTTAAATCCAAAATGGCTGAGTTCCTGTTGGGTTTTGGTTATGGTTCCAAGAGATCTCAGGACACTGCACGAGGCTGCCAAATTTCAGACAGATAGATGAAATGTAGTGCAGGGGATGATTTTTTGAAATGTTGTAGGTGGTGCTGTGGAGCCGTTTTACCATATTCAGTGATCAGAGCCCCCCCCCCCCCCCCCCCAAAAAAAAAAACCAAGAAAGCTGTCATTAGGCTTGAGAAGTGGGACAAATTTCTTGACTTTTCAAGCTTGCCAAGCACTTCAACAACAATTTCCTCTTTCGTGCAGAATAGCCATGGCACCATGGCATGCATCAACACATTGGTTTTAAGGTGAATGCAATCAGCCTGAGAGGAATAGTACAATCAAAGGTTCATGGCAAATTATTGGAATTCGCAAACATGCCCTTCAACAACAATTCAAAAGTGCCACACTTTAATATAGGCCGCATCTGAAGTTTAAACTGGCCAAATAGGAAGTTGATTGGACAAAATCAAAAGTTCAAAAAAGTATAAGGCCTGGTGGACTTCCTGTTGGGTTTCCATGAGTGGGCCCCACTCGTGTGTAACAAACTTCGTTCAAGTAGCTCGAACTATGTGTTGGTAGTACTTCATTAAAGATGTGTTAGGTGGAGCTATAGAGCAAAACTATTTTGAAAACATAAAATATGTAACTTTTCACCAGACTTTACACATGTGCTAATTTTGAGTACTTTTAGGCTTTATTACTTCATAAATAATAATGAATGGAGCAAATACAATGGGGCCTTCCCACTGTTACTGCTCAGGCCCTTATAACCAGTCATTTCTGTGGTAGTAAAATAACAATCCTGCTGGTACAGCAGTACAACTAAAACTTGTCAAGCCGAAGTTACTTCTTTCGATAGTTATCAGGCAGTTAAGAGTTATTGCTCCCTCTGAAAGTGTGAAAATCATCTCTGTGCCAGTGTTTATGTAAGTCCACAAACACCAGAGTTAATCGAACACTTCTGATAGCTCTGAAAAGCTGCCTCAAAGCCACATTAGCCACTATAAGTGGATAAACAGCTCTCCAATCAACACTTGTCCATGCACCAAATAACACAACAACTTCCTAACACTGTGCAGTTTGCTGGCCACCCTCTGAGGCACCCACACCATGTCCAGAATAAATGAATAAAAGACATGATCTCAAAATGTTTGTTCAACCCCAAACGAAGAGCTAAAGATGTTGTTTGTGATTGCACGGAGCTGGGTTGGCTTGTCAGTGATGAAGGCATGAAATCGATAAATGTCCTGATAACAGAAGCGGCCATTAGACAAAGCTGTCTGTAGGCAAAGAGTCCCCGATGTGACTGAAAACAAGTTGTGACAGCTCCAGTGCTTACTCTAAATGCCCAGAAATTCCCAAAATATTACTGTAAATACTTTTTGTTTGCAGGAATACATTAGATTACTTTACAGGCATTACTGTATGTATTTTTATACTGCATATACAGTAGTTTTTTTCAATAAAGCTAATGAACAGGATGCTCTAATGGTGTGTAACAGAAAGTGAGTGACCACAACAATATCCTTCAGTTTCCATAATGCAACCCAAATGTGTCTTTTGCTCCTATCCCGCCTGGTTAAACCCATGCCTTTCAAAACAGATCAAATCAAAAGAGCAAAAATGGAAACAGGACAACGAGAACAAAGCTGAGCTGTAAGATATGTCATGAAGATATAAAAATCATGTCTTGTGTTGTAGGTAGTGTGCATTTGTTGTGCATTTCATGTTTGAATGTCTGAGTGAATGCTAGAGGAAGATATTTCACACAGGTACTGTGTAACTGAGGCCATCAAGTGAGTAACTTTCCAGCATTGCTGTGCAGTGGAGTTACAGGCACTGAATCCCATTTGTGTGCTGCAAACACTTGCTGTCTACAGCTGAGAAGGTGTGGGGTTCAGGGTCAGGTTCAAGTTTACTTTAAAGCTGAACAGGACGATGCTTTTTCATTTCATAAAGGATATCCATACTTAGAATTCAGACACGCAAATAAAATTGTAGTGGGCAAATATAATACACTTTCTCTGGAGTGTACTATCTTGTTATTCATACAAACTGTGCACCCTGGCCTCTGACTGGAGGCAGCAAATCCAGCTTAACAGACTTTTGAAGTAATATCTTCCCATCTAAATGGTACAGTGAAAAATGAAGAGGCTAAAAATCGTTAGAAGCTTTGTGAACAGGTGCAAATGCTGTCTGCACTGACAGTGGGACAGATTTCAAATTGTAATTCAAGCTTTTAACACATTCTAAAATGCAAACAAGCATGAGGTATGCCCTCAGAAATACAAACAGATGGATAAGCCATCAATATTTTCCAGATTGCAATCAAAAGGCAACCACAGATTAAAATGCAGTTGCTTTAATTTGTAACTGATTAATTTGCTTATCGTTTCAGTGACAAGCGATTTTCAGCTTTGGGGTTCGGCGCCAGAATCCCTCCGAATTATGAGGTGAGTATTTTTTGTTTGCATCTCTGTTCTCCCTTTTTACTCCTCTGTTCTAAACACTGTGCTTCTTCCAGTGATAATGATGCGTGTTGTATAGAAGTGTGCTCTTACCAAAACCTGGTATTTTCCACTAATCTGGGATTTTACGTTACGTGAGCCAATTTTCATGACCTGTTCCAGGACACAATTTGTCATTCAAAATTTCACATTTAAAACTAATTACCGAGGGTATTTTTATTCATAAGCCCCTCGTCTTAAAATATCCACTTGTCTCGAGAAAATATCACGTTACAATGACACAGAAGCCCCAGAGTGTTGATGCTCAATTTACATAAGAATTCATGAGTGTGAGAGCATTTGTTTAAGCAAATTAGACTTTGGGAACCGAAAGCCCTCGGTGATTCTGAATAGAGCCCCTGGGAGATGTCTGTCATGTGAACAGTGAGCACACACACACACGGACACACACGGACGAAACACCATGCTCAGATAGTCTATCAGACCAGAAGGGCCTGTGTTTAATGTAAGATTGTAATGTGCTATTCTTCAGTAGGAAACACTCATAATTATCATTTCAATCATTCTCAGCTTTGCAGCTCAATAATGCAAACTATTAATTTCTGAATTTGCCATAGCAGTGATTTCCTCACAGGAGCCAATTTTATTTTAACCGTGTCCTGTTGATCTATTGTCGCTGGTGGTGCAGGTGAATGTAAATTAAGCTATTAGATAAATCATAAAGTGGATCTGTGGACTCATAGGTTAGGGACTGCACTAGGTGCCAGAAGTGCCAGGGCTCTACTGACCGCGGTATCATTTATTATGCATTATGCATAAGTATTAAAGATGTTAATTTAATGCTAAAGATCTATCACATACAGTATGAGCTGTGGGAATTAATGAATAAAAAAGAATAAATAGTGAAAATGAATTTCTTTATTTGTTACATGTCTCATATGATTTCTATGACTCATACTATGATTTACATAAGACCCTTTTTCTAACACAACACAAATAATACAAAACAAGTAACAAGTAGTTGAGTTGTAAAATTTAAAATCTTAATGGAGTCATATTATGTAAAAGAATCGCACCATATATAAACAGATGCTGTTGGAAGGAGTGGCAAAGTTTGCATTATTTCTACACATTTCATTGCAAAATCTTTGACCTTTTTCATTTTACTATGAAGCCTTTCTTGGCTGTAACTGTTGATACTCGTGATTAAATGTGTGTTATTTAAATTTTAAATTCAGAAGAAAAAAAACTTCCCAAGGTTTAGTCAATAATGAAATTAGGATTGTTTTTGCACGTACGTCGCCTTGGTTTGCCTTTCAGACAACCAAGATCTTCATTTGCATCTGGTCTTGGGCCAGTTGTTTGCTTCCAAGTGACCTCTTATGTGCTTCCCAGGTGGCCGGAAAGTATCCTTGATTTTTAGCTTGATTGTGACTGCCATTAGAGCCACCTGCTGAATGCAAACTGCTCAGGAGTGAGTGTGGCACATATTCATGCAAATAATCTCCTGACCACAGAGGCACATTCACAACAACTAAGTGCAGTATTTTATATGATCAAAGGAACAAAAAAATATGTTACCAACACTGCAGTTCTTTAAGATCGTAATATTAATGTCTGACTGTCATACAACAGTTGGAATAACACAAATGAAACTAATAATATTACCATTGCCTAAAAATGCTCTGTTCCATCTAAGTGTCTCTGAAAGCTATATGTGAGCCAGAGGCACAATCAGAGGCACACAAATGGACCATTTAAAAGGGAGACGGCTGTTAATAGCATTATTAGACATTATAATGTTATTAATGTTACACTTGGGTGTTGTACTGCTGCGTCATGTTAGAAAGTCTGTTGTTAAACACTCTACACTGTGACTCACTTCAGGCTGTAAATCACGTTATAGACGTGATTTACAAAAGTGACGTTAAAAAAAAAGTAGCCAGCTGGAGAAGAGTCAGTTGTCACTGATCTGGCTGACAGTTGGTGCCTGTGGGAAAAAAAAAAACAGTTTCTTGTGAGAGGATGGATTGAGAGGGGGATTTTATTTTTGCCAATTAAACAGCTTTGAGATAAACAAAATGTATCTGACATTTGGATTGCAGGAAAAAAAAACATTTAAAAGAAGAGTGGGTGCAAAGCCTGTTTAAAAAAACAGATATTAAGCACGTAATACATGCCTTATGCTCATTACTGTATAGTGTGACGAATAATTGGTTCAGGATATGTATACAAATAGCATAGATAGACTGCACCATTATGGGACATACGCAAGCCTCGTTAAAAATCAATACGTGTCAAATTTCGGCAATATTTGATGAACATTTTAATCAAAACTCTTGATGTTGATGATCTAGTTTGCCTTTGACTAATGTTAGGAAATGCAGTATTTCCCCTTGATTAGTTAAAAAAACCAAAAAAAACCCAAATCCTCTTGTTGGATAACCACGTGATGTGAGTCACTATTATATTTACCCTGTGTCTTATTATCCTGCTGTCTTGTGTTTACCTTATATGACTTTTCCATGTGTTTCCTGTTTTACTGTGTTAACCTTTTGTCTGTGTGCATTATGTTTTATTTCACTTCCTGTGTCATTAGATTTAGTTCAGCCATGTACTCACTTGTTTCTAATCATCGTCATCATCGTCCCGGGTATTTAACTCCTTAGTTTCCTCCAGTTTGTTGTCTTGTCATTGTCTAAGCCACATGTGTGTTTTCCAGTCCAGTCCAGTCCAGTCCAGTCCAGTCCAGTCCAGTCAGCCAGTCGGTCCATTTGAAAAACTGTCATTTTTACTACAATAACATGAGCACACAGAAAACTTGTCTTCAGTTTTGGTCAGCTGCTCTTTTTGATTCTATTTAGATCAAACGTTTGTATTCACCTAACATTTTTTAACAGAATTGCAGCAAAAACAAAACATGGAAGTAAAAAAAGGTTCGATTTCTTCACCAAATCCTAAATTGGAAGCCTTTCACACTTTCTCCTCTCGTTCCCCACTCACAGGTGTCTCATGACTTTGCCATTAATTTCAACCCAGAGGATGATGAATGTGAAGGTAGGTTGAAGGGCTTTGTTTACCTCCACTGATAATAGAAGAAAGAGCATCTACACCACCGGTAAAATAACACAAACTAATTAGGTGCAACCATTTCTGCATTCGTCTCTCTGTAATTTTGTGCTTACTTAAAAGTTAGTGTTTGAATGTGATAATATCTATGGATTTCATAACTGATTGGCTGAAACCTAAAATGTCCGTCTTCAAATTGTGAAAACAACAACAAAAATAATTCAGGCCAAGTTTGTTAGTATTCAGCAAATGAGTCATCTGACTGTACACTTCAGCCTGCACTTGCTTGTTAACTGACAGGTGTAGATAACTGTGATGATGTTTTCTTCAATTTGCTCCGCTCTCGCTTTGATCAGAGATCCAAGGAGTGGTTGAGGCATACCAGAACTGCCTTCCTAAGATCCAGTTGTACGGCCCTACCAACGTTGCTCCGATCATTAACAGGCTAGCCAAGGTGGCGGCAGGTGACGGCAACATTAAAGATGCTTCTGTGAGTGCACATTTTTACTCTTTTTTTCCCCCTCAGAAATACTTGGTTCTTTATTTTATACAGCCTATTTGTTTTTCCCGGGGTTTCTTTTTGCCTCCCAGTGAAATTCCCCAAGACAGCATTGCTAATAGTAGTAATTTCCTTTGGTCCAATAGAAGTAGGAGCCCATTATAAAACAAGTAGTACTTTTTAAATTATAGACTGAAGTGATACAGAGCTGTATTAACAATGTTTCATTCAACATATTTTGACATCATTTACTTTTTTGTACAGCAGTTAAAGTGTGTCTAATAGAGTTACTTGCTGCTCATGTTTCCTAATGCTGAATGTAAAGACTCAGGATTTTGATCCACCGCCTGCGCAGACATTGTGTTCTGAACTATTACACATACTGTGATTGCACTGACCTTCATTATAATTTATTCCTAAATGTCAGTCTGCCTTTTGAACAGTAACAGCAAACAAACTTCGACTCATTGGACCAATCCGAAGTCTTTACAGTATATTGTTCCATGTTAATATCCTGGGTCCATGCTGCTCACGTAATTACACACTTGAAATTAATTTTGCACACACGGACACACATGTGGTGCCTCTGCTTGTGATCTATTTGTTCTTTATCTTATGCTCCTTTTTTTTGATTATTTGTTTTGGACTCCCTTGTTTTCCTGTAACATTTTTGACTAACTGACAAAAACACATAATCTTTTCTACTCAGCAGAGGCTGTAAAATGATCCAGAACAGCATGAAAGGCCTCCTTCAGATGACAGCGCACACTGAGCTTAGAACCACATGTTGCGGTTGAAATGGGTTAACGTTAGCATGGATTAATTCACACTGAAAGGTTTTATCTTCTTCCAGCGATACCACATCCTGCTCATCCTCACGGATGGTGTAGTGACTGACATGGCAGACACACGTGAAGCCATTGTACGAGCCTCCTACCAGCCTCTCTCCATAATCATTGTTGGTGTGGGCAATGCCGACTTCACAGACATGCAAATTTTGGATGGAGACGATGGAGTCCTACGCTCACCGAAGGGCGAGCCGGTCCTCAGAGACATTGTGCAGTTTGTGCCCTTCAGAGACTTCAAAACGGTCAGTCCTTCTCTCCATCTCTCTGCTCTTGTTGACTTGTTCAGGATTCCTTTCAAACCCACCCCGTGTGACTGCTGTGCATGGGATGCTCTCAAACATAATTATTATTATCATTTTATTAAGCCCTTGTCATTTGAAAGAATAAACAGGCAGCTTTTGCTGGTTTTTCAACTGCTACAGATGGCCATCATGGACTGGAGGAAATCCAAAAATGTGCACACACGAGAATGTTTTTTTTTTTTTTTAATGTTGTTACATCCAATTAGTAATTTTTCCGATGTATAATTGCACCGTCTGTTATAGATTCTTGTTCATATCTCCCTATTTTCTGAAAATATGCACAGAATACACGGAATAACGAGTTAATGCATAAACTAAATAAAATCTTTTCCTGACCCTGCACTCATCTGATAGTACACATCAGCCAATTCAGCCACAACCGTCAAAACGCCATATCAGTGAACACATTTCAAAGTAATGGTGTTCATCGCTTTGCTGGAATTATAGAGACTCGGACAGTCAATGCAAGAAGAACTAAAGCTGTTCTGGCCACTTCTGATGAATCAGATTCATTTTAATTTACTTACTGCATATTAGGTTGGTTTTTCAGTCTGAAACTATCAGTTCATGCAAGTCACTTAGATTTGTTGCCACATTTATGTTGCTGTAATGTATATGTATAACTTTATGCTAATGTGCAACTGTAGATTGCCCCTTCATAGTAAGAAAAACACAAATAAGTCTGTGAGAATACAGTAAAACAAACACTGCAGGACTTATTATTTTGGTTTATGTAACTCCTGGGAGTGAGACAGAACAGACTTTGTACAGAGTAATGCACACAACAGGTGCCATCTAAGAGAGTGTCTTACTCTGACGTACTTTTAAAAATTTGTCTGAAACAAAGAACGTTATTGCCACCAGAGGCTCTAGATGTATCGGGCGATCGTGGCTCAAGAGTTGGGTGTTCGCCTTGTAATCGGAAGGTTGCCGGTTCAATCCCCGGCTTGGACAGTCTCGGTTGTTGTGTCCTTTGGCAAGACACTTCACCAGTTGCCTACTGGTGGTGGTCAGAGGGCCCAGTGGCGCCAGTGCCCGGCAGCCTCACCTCTGTCAGTGCACCCCAGGGTGGCTGTGGCTACAATGTAGCTTGCCATCACCAGTGTGTGAATGACTGGATGTGTAAAGCGCTTTGGGGTCCTTAGGGACTAGTAAAGCACTATACAAATATAGGCCATTTACCATCTAGATGAGAAACCTTATAACCTTTATGTTCCTTATCACAGATTAAAACAATATTTAACAATTGTCTTAACAACTCCAGCTGTTCTCTAACTTTGTTGCAGGCATCACCTGCCGCCCTGGCCAAATGTGTTCTGGCAGAGGTGCCCAGCCAAGTAGTAGAGTACTTCAGCCACAAGGCCATCTCTCCTATGAGTCCTATGAGGGACTTACCGACTCCCATCCTCAGCCCAGTTGCCACCACTCCAACAGAATAACTGCACACCCTGTTCCCGCGACCAAGCTTTGACCACAGCATCAGTCTGGCAAACTGAGAAGGATGCTTGTCTCACTTTGGACATAAACTGGAGAAAAAAACCTTCTAAATGTGTTGTCGCTCGTGTATTTCATTTTTCAAAACAAGCAAAGTGTTTACACAAGGACGGTACTACAGAGATTGTGGGTTATATTTCTGCGCTCAGTGCGGATTGAGCACTCGTCTCTGACTGTGCAAATCGACCATCCAGCTGTTTCAGCATCAGGAGTCCTGGAGGATTTCCCCCATGATTTTTATGCATGCAGACAAATCCCTTGGTGACGATCTACTGATCGCGGCAGGCTTAATATTCTTTGTTGCCCATGAAGTTCAGCTTTTTCCCCTTATACATACAGTGTGTTCAGATATTGTTTTGGAGAGGTACTATACCAGATGATTTCATCGCAATTTGATTGTTTTAACTTAAGCGTGGACATGTGAATGGTTTGAAAATACTTAAAATAGTTAATAACAAATAAACAATTCGCCCTGCAAATCAAAATCTGTCTGCAGAATTGGCCAAACAACCCATGACCTGACATTGGAATAAATGAAAACGGTTGCTAAGGCTTAAAAGCTTTTTTTTTTCTTTTCTTTTTTTTTTTCCAAGAGGCAGCAATCGTAATCAACAAATCAAGAGCAGCGCTCATTGCAAATGCAAGAACTGGCACTACTACTTCTTGGCAAACAAAAACAATTAGTGCCATGTGTGATTGACAGTTGGACTGTACAGGTTGCCAAATGTATGTATCCTGTGTAAAATAAGTGTCTAAATAACAGCTCTGAACCATTTTCCAAGAAAACCTGATGAAAAAACAGCAGCAATGGAAATATCTTTGTTGAGCGCTCTCATGCCAGACTCGTTCATCTTGAACTTCTGTGAAACTGCAAGCGACATAATAACTTCAGCAATCTGCAATATTTGCTACGGCTTCAGCTCTTGGTGTGCTTTTTCAGTTGTAACAGGGAGCCGAAAAGACAGAGCAAGACAGGAACGGAAGATGTGTTTGGGTGGTTGTGTAGTAGCGAAAGGTTGTAAAGCGCTGCCTTTTCTGAGGGTATCCGTGAGCAAAGCTCGAGTAACATACTCTCAAAGAGCTAATCGATGACTGCACCCTATTTTTGGTCTCTTGTCTAGTGGCTACGATGTAAGCTGTGAAAGTCATGCTTTTTGTCGGGTGAATCCTTTCCCTCTGAATTGTCCATCTTTGTTTGTTGTCATCTCTAAACCATGCAGGTTGTACTTTCTGCAGTGACTTCTTTTTATAGATATATTTCCGTTCCTTTTTGTGCTGCCTTTTATATGAAATATAATTCTACTTGATGTTTCATGATAAATTTAATGGGTGAGAAAGACAAGAAATGAAAGCACAAGTGAACCATTAGCGCTGTTATGCACAACTTAATATATCCATTACATTTACATCAGATAGATCAATTTAAAACAAGAGTATGACTGGTCACCAAATTTCAATTTTCTTAAGCATTTCATAAAAAAAAAAGTCGATCCACGATAAACTGTTCTTTATTTCACTTCCACCTAACTCTTGCCTGAAGGTTTCCTGTTTACTGGATGGAGACCTTTGATTTTGCTGTTCTATTGAGCTTTACAATGTTCAGTATATAAATGACGTAACCTTCATTTTTATTTATCCTGCCTGAGCTTTGTCAGATTGTCTTCATATTGTTCAGAGTGTAGCCTGTAACCCGTGTCAGTCAGAAAAAGCTGTCATGTTTTGCCCTTATTACTAATGCTACAGTGCTTAAAGCACAGTCTCTAAACTGAAACGCTTTGCAGCAGAAAAACAAGTTGCTGTTTTTTAAAAATATATATATTATTATTGTACTGTGAATACCTGTGTGGATATTGCAATCTAAAGAAGAAAAGAGAGACTGTGTGTTTAAGCTACCGGCAATTATTTTTCAAGGAGTGTGCAAAAAGTCAACAGCACCAGAAAGAAGGACATTTTTCACCTTCAAAAGGCGTCCTCTTGGCATTTAATTAATGTTTCATAAGTGTACAAATAACCTTGACACCTCTAAAACAAAAACTTTTGCCTAATCAAGTAACTATTTCCAAGAATGTAGATTTCACCTCAGCATTATATTTTTATTGATCAACACTAATTCAAAAGATTTTTACGTTTTGAATGAAATCTCTCCCTGAACTAAAGAAATCCTATATTTTGCTTAGTATTGTGTTCTCCTTTGGTATTCAGTTGCATATGCAAAGTTTGCTTTAATGACAGTGTTAATAATTACAAGTTTAAGCCCCACAGAAAGTGTTAAATTCCTCATTAATCATCTGATGACCATTGCTTAAAAACGTGATCATACAGTAGTGAGTTTCAGTAAAAAAAATAATAACATGAACGCTCCACAACTGTCAAGCTGGATAATGTGCAAATTATACTCTAACACGGTTTGGCTGTTCTTTATTTGACCCTGTACTTTGTATATTTTATCTACAATGGTGCATTTGCACTGTGAATGATTCTGAATGGTGACAAATGCACTTGGAAAGAAACCACTCTGTCACTGCCAATAAATGTACAGGATGCAAATTAAGTCTTTACAGCTACTCCATCATACACATATCCACTCCAAACTACAAATACTAGTCAGACTTTGATTTGTCCTCTAGAGTTTAACCACCCTTCCCCAGACACAGATTATTGACTTCCCATGAAAGCACCTAAACACAGCTACCTCTGCTGTCAGCTGCTTTTTGAACTTTGATGATCAGCTATTGAGGATTCTTCTGTCACTGTGGATCACAGGATGAGGCCTATTGATTCAGCAGGCCTTGATTCAGAGCCGTACTCGGTTACTCGAATGTAAATAATCCTGGGGGGAATTGTGTCTCACAGCTGAAGCGTAGCTCCATGTTAGCAGTTTACAGCGGGGTAGGAATAAATGCAAAAATGAGGAAATTCTCGGCTGGAATAATCAGCATCTGAAAATTTTGGCTGTTTATTCAGAAGTTTTGACTTTCCTACATGATGAGTAATTGTTTTGCTGTTCATGCATCTTAATACAGTCCTTATATCTCCTGTAAATGATTTACAGCACAGAAAATGTTGCCATTCTTGGATAATTACTGTAACAAAAAGCATTTTTTAAGAGATTTTGTCAATGAAGCAAGCTTTGTACTTTATCACAATTCTTTAGCTGCCACTTATTCTAATGAAATATGGCAGGAAGTGCAGATATCAACTAGTATTTCTGTTCCTTGAGGGCAAACCAGCTCCCTTATTAATAACTAGAAGACATCCATGTTCATTCTGTGATTTGTGCCTTAACGTGGCAATACGCTTTTTGTCCCCTGTAACTTACAGTATCTCACTCTACACGACTCTGCCTCAGGTTATGAGCTGCTCCAGCTCAAATGGTTCATTCCCTTGTACCTTTAACATTTGCATGAGATGGGATTTTAAAACTGATCGGTAATTAACCACAGAATTCAGGCTAAATGTTATCCCTTATAAGCAACTTTAGTTTGCTTTTATCATCAAAAATGCTTCATGGCTTATCTAAATTACAAGGGGTGTTTGATGGTTGTACAGCAGTGATGGACGGGTCTTCTATGCTTCACCAGATTTTCCGCAAACAAATCTTCGAAATCTTTACTCAAATCAATTAAAGATCCTATTCTTTTTCCATTTCCTTTTAACTGCAATGATTCAAATATGGAATGCTGAAATAATAATTGTGTGCTTGTTTGCAAGAACTGCCCTGAACCCAGGCATCATCAAGGCTCAACAAACTTAATTCGATTTTTTTTTTTTAATAAAATAAACGGCATTCTTATTCTAATGAGAATTTATCTACTGCACCATAATGGTGCAATCAAGAGTTAACTAAAGCAGTAAGACCGCAGTTCATGTGCCCATCTTGCTCTGCAGATTGGAAAAAAAAAAAAAAGCTGTGAGGAATTCACTGAGCTACTTATTCTCCCTTATCTATTCTTGCACTATTGTCAGACAAAATTAACAAGTCATAGGTTTTACACCTCCTCGTTGTATCGGAAATTTCCCATGCACTCTCTCTCTTTCTCTCTATCTTTCCCCTGCTCAGCAGAGTAGGGTTTACAGTCCATAGCTGTAATATGAACCTGGTGTAACTGCTGACCCCGTGGCCAACAAGGATCCCATGCATCATTAGTAAATATTTGATTTCTTTAAAGGGACAAAAGGGATTTATTGCATGCATACTTTTATTGTTACGCTGTGCTGTACAGTCATTCCTTTGGACTTTATGATATGCTAATATGCAAGCCTGCATTTGCACAAACCTCTGTTCCTGTAGTTTATGCTCTTTGTCTTGCAGTTAGGTAAATAAATCTCATCATTTAAGTGAAAATGTCTCTGGGGTTTATTGTAATTAAATAAACGATTAATTATTAAATGATTCAAATCTCGAATCAGCATTAATCTGTTTCTTTTGTCATCTAGCTTCTTCTGATCCTACTCATATATTCCAGTGATCATCTCACAAAACATTTCCTCGCCTCACGCTGCCACACAAGCAGGATGAAAAGAAAAGAAAGCGATACTGATGTGCTTGGTAAAATGTAGGTTAGGCTATCATCTACACATTTGCTTTGTGTGGTTTGCCGATGCTGTGAGTACCTTGCATGGAAAGAGGGACTAAGCCTACTCTTTAATTCCATCAGACAGCTCCTTTCATTTAACGGCTATTGTTGAGAGCACTGAATAACGGTTGTTTCCATGGTGACACCTACTTGTGGGGAGACGTAGACCTTCATTTTTGTCAGATTCAGGGACAAAGATGCAGGATGTGGCGAGGACTCTGGCAGGAGGTCATCTGCACATGTTTTATGAATGGAGGAGGGGGTTTGATTGTGATGAAAACTGTCTTTATCAAGGCCACTAAATGTCCAGGATGGCTTTGAGCCTCAGGTGGGCTCTGAGTCCAGTATAGACGGCTTTTCCTTCTCTCTCTCTCGGGCTCTCTTCTGCAGCCCTTTTTGTGCCTGGTCGACTGATTTATGGCCACAATTAAAGAACACTCACCATCGCTTAACATTCACTGGCAATAAAATCAACAACAGGCTTGCACCCTGGGACAAGGTGCTGTTGTTTAGTGAAACCAGCTCATTGCCTCCATGTTATCACATTACTTTTAATGCCTTTAAACTCAGCTGGGCTTCCCTCGCCCTGGTATTACTTGGAGGTCTATCTGGAGGTGCCGCAAAAGCAGGAAGGACAGGAGGAGGACTCATTGGTTTTATTCTCAGTGGCTGGTTGCCTGTAATGAGGAAATGACTAATAAGTGATGGAGAATGGGAAATCTCTGTAGTAATTAGCTACTCCCCCTTCCCCGAGGGAACAGTACACACCTTTGAAATGCTTCCAGTAAGCTTACCCAGTGTTATCTCTCACATGCCCGTTATTCTCCTGTTACTTTGTGCACATACATGTATGTTCATGCATAGACATAGACACATGTTAAAGAATAAAGTTGTTAATAATGCTTTTGTGAGGAGCACCTGTGCAAGTTACAAAAAGGAAAAGCAATTCCTACGATTACATTATATTATCTTCAAATGATGCTGTGTTCCCAGGCACCAGCAGCTTTCTCAGCACCCTTGGTCGATCATGCATGCAGAGAGCTTGATTGAAGCGAGTCTCTTCAAACATGTCAATAGATGAGTCATCTGGAATCAGGATTCAAGCATCCTGATAAGGAAGAAGAAAAGACACAGCGCCACAGAGGAGAATGAAGTTTGGATTCTGAGTTCAGTTAAATTCACTTTGAGAAAATGTTGTGCAGTCAAGCAATGTCGTCCCGTGGTCCTGAATCGTGCCTCATTTGTTATCGCACTCTCCTGCACCCTCGTGCCGTCCACTGACATTCTCCCTTTTCATTTCAATTTTCGCATTTATTTTGCAATTCAAGAGCCATTGTTACTGCTTGGGAGAAAACAAAAACCCTTCAGCATTCAGAAACTATCAGCATTCAGTGTAAGTTTTCCCATAACACGAACACTTAATGTGAAACCCCTCATCATAATACTGTGAGACCTTAGGAGGCTGCGTGCTTGAGATAAATGCTAATGCAAGGGTGACAATATAGTCATGGTGACAATGCTAATATACTTTTAGCAAGAAATGTTTACTAGGTTCATCATCTTTGTTTGCATTTTCATACTAAATATGCAAATTAAGCAAAAAGATGCAGGTGAATTTGATGGGTAGGTCATTAATTCCGCAGGTGTGGTTGTTAATAAATCAAATGAGAAAACTGCAATGATGACAATTGCAGGAGATTTAAAGTTAAGGGATCACTAAAGTTATTACACTTTCATCTATCCAGTCGACCCTTATTCAATCTCGAGAAATCATGTGTGGACAGTCCTCTTTTGTTCAGTGACATCTGTCAACACGAAAAGAAAGGAGATAAAGCACAAAGAGAAGAGGCATTATCACAGCTGGTTAAATAAAAATCACGGAAAACTTTACTCAACATGGTCTGTTAGACAAGATAATTAAAATGCAAATTAATATGAGTAACCATAAAAAATTGCAAATAAAATAAATATTCCACCCATCCACTTTTTTTGTTTCTGCTTATCCGATGCTGGAGCCTATCCCAGCCGAGAGCCTGGGTACACCGTGGACAGGTCGCCAGCACTCATTTTTACACCCACGTCCAATTTAGAATCACCAATTAACCCAACAGGCTGTCTTTGTACTGTGCGGAGGAAGTAAATATTCGACTGATAAACGAGGTAATTAAAATGTGAAATAAAATACAGTGGAGTGAAACTAGTAGAGGTGCCCTGATTTAAAAAACAAAAACTTAAAAAAAAAAAAATCACATTTCTAAAAGGTTTAAGTGTATTGGGTTTTGTATTTTTCCTACTGGAGTCGGGAGAAAAGAAATTAAAAGCAGCCTCTTCATGTTCAGAGCTAAGAAGAGTGCATCTCAAAGGTGAGGTTTTAATTTTCCAGTAGGGACTGGTGCCAGTGAATGTCACATCTCTCTTTAAGCGAAGCCCACCTAATATAATTATATGTAATGAGATGATATGTACTGTAGGCACTGTCAGGTGTAAGACACATAAGATGTTAAGAGGATACATGCCTATAAATCATCTCCGTCTAGACAAAATGGCCCAAGAAGGAAGCTCATTATACAAAAGAAAGCTAGTACAGTCTCTGTACAGTGTCTCTGTGCCACAGCCCTAGATCTGTCTGCACCTCTGACACCAACAGATATAGTCGTATAAATTAGACTCCCTCATGAAATCACAACTTTAACTCTTCTGTTTCCAACCGGCATAGCGTCTCCCTTCCCTCTCACTTCCATTCTTTCAGCTTTACTAAAATGAAGCGGAATAACTAAAACGATGTGAGAATCCTACCTGCAATCGAGTCGCACAACCGTGTCGTTATCAATACAGAGATCTCGATGAGTTAAAGTGGGGGAGCCATCTTACAGTCTGTCAAGATTTTTTATTTGTTCACTTATGCCACCCTTTTTTATTTCTCGAGTAGCGTGAGCAGAGGTGATAATGGATCACTGGCTGCTTCATTTTTGTTAAAAGTAAAAAAAAAAGCAAAAATACTGTAATTAAAGGAGCAAAAGAAAATACTGTGCTGATTCCTCTGCAAAGGAGGTTTTGTTTTTGGTAGATTCTGTCTGTAAGCATGACAGCTTAACATGTTTTGAATGAATCCTGATAAAACTTTGTAGGGGTGTAGATCGGGGTCATGTTAACAATCCATTAAAATGTGGCTACCATGGTCTTCATGTTCAACTTAATGATTTATTGAATAAAAATGTATTCTTACAAATGTATAGTGTTTATTGTCAACATATAAAAAGTACCATATAATGATTTCGAATGCCATGCCGCAGTTGACGTCTAACCTTTCCTTCAAGGTCAATAAATTGATTTTAAGGTCAACAGTGACTTTTTAATTATATAATTAGAATACATGTACTATAATGCTGAATAATTATTATTTCTTATATATATTATGAGTTGTGCTTTGCTTTAGTTTTCACTGGACCACACACTTTTTAAAAGTATGTTTAAAAAGAACAAAGAAGACATACAAGGTATAATACTGTTCTCTTAAAAGTATATACTGCATAGAGACAGAGCTGCCTTGGTGGAGGTTTTCTTGTTTGACTTTGGACTTATACTGAATTTTATCAGGACCTGTTGCAGTCAGGTTTTGTGTTTACTCATCCACCAGATACAGTGTTAACGCTCACCTGGGAAAGTACACACTATGCTCTCACAAGGCATAAAAAGCACTGGGTCACTTTTTCTGACTCTTTTCATAATAAGACGACAGACATGCTGGAATACTGCTTCACAATTTCATTGGGCAAAGGTTACTTTGGGTTTTTGCTCGATTATGTAACTGAGGAACCTGAAGGGGAAAAAGTAATCTATAGAGGAGCTGCAAATATTCTGCTGGGTTGGGATGATTGGCAGTTACGTGCTAATCGGGTTAAATAGAGCGGTGTACACATGCTCGTGCTAATTGTTGGAATCAGCAGTAGAGCTGTACAAATGCAGAAATGTTATGATGTTGACTTTATAATAAAAGGAATGGAAAGGTGAGCCGATGATGCTGTTCAACACATTATCAAACAGTTTAAGTTACACT
Source organism: Pelmatolapia mariae (assembly GCF_036321145.2). Classification (NCBI taxonomy): domain Eukaryota; kingdom Metazoa; phylum Chordata; class Actinopteri; order Cichliformes; family Cichlidae; genus Pelmatolapia; species Pelmatolapia mariae. The sequence goes on from NC_086227.1 coordinate 21,793,039, forward strand.
CCAGTGCACATCCACTGGCCACTTTATTAGGCATACCTGTTATCAGAAGTGTTTAATCAGCCAATCACATTTTAGCAACTCAGTCCATTTAGGCATGTGGACATGGTCAAGGCATGGCTATTAGCGCCAGATAGACTGGTATGAGTATATCAAAAACTGCTGATCTACTGGGATTTTTCCACATAACTGTCTCTAGGTTTTGCAGAGCATGGTGTCAAAGAGAAAAAACATCCAGTGAGTGGAATTTCTCTGTGTAAAAATGCTTTGTGGATCCCAAAGGAAAATGGTCAGACTGCTCTGAGCTCATAGAAAGGCAACATTAACTCAAATAACAGGTGGTTGCAATCAAGGTATGCAAAAGAGCATCTCTCGATGTACAACATGTTGAACCTTGAACTAGATTGGGCTACAGCAGTGGAAGACCACACAAGGAAGCCACAACTGTCAACTATGAGCTACAGCAGGTGAAATAGGTGAAACTAACAAAAGAATATAAAACAAAAAACAAAAGAATATATAAAACAAATAAAACTAAGCCCTTTAGTACCACCTGAGCATTGTTCAAATTGGCATTTTTTGTATATCAATTCATCTTATTTCAACAAATCAGTGACAGAAAGTGTAATGTTCATGTAAAAAAAGAGAGAATCCCCCTTTCTCACTTTTGTGCATTGGCATTCAAAAGTCAAGAAAAGAGCAAGAAATGCCAGTATCACTGATAACACTCTCAATCCTCACTGAAGCACACTGCAAGCAAAAGAGAGTAAAGCACATCACAAATGAGCTTTGCAAAACACACACACACACACACACACACACACACACACACACACACACACACACACACACATATATGGTAGTTCGATGGTAGGGAACGAACTACCAGAAGGCAACGTACAGACATAGAGGGCAGTTACGAGTACCTGGGGATCCCTCAGGCAAATGGGAATCATGAGGAGGTCGCTAGAAAAGCTGCAACCACCAAGTACCTGCAGAGGGTCAGGCAAGTCCTAACAAGTCAGCTGAACGGTAAGAACAAGATCCGGGCTATCAACACCTACGCCCTGCCCGTGATCAGGTACCTTGCTGGGATAATAAGTTGGCCAAAGCAGGAGATAGAAGCCACTGACATCAAGACAAGGAAACTCCTGACCATGCACCCTGAGGCTGTACGCTAAGGAGGGGGCCAATGAGTGTCAGCACCACGGTCCAGGATGAGACAACAAACATGCACGAATACATCAGTAAGATGGCCCCAACCGACCGCGTACTCAGTGAATACCTCAGGCAGCAGAAACCCAAGAATGAGGAGGAAGAGGAGGCACCATCATGGAAGGACAGGCCTCTGCACGGTATGTACCACCGGCAGATAGTGGAGGTGGCTGATATTCAGAAATCCTACCAGTGGCTGGACAAAGCCGGACTGAAAGACAGCACAGAGGCACTAATCATGGCAGCACAAGAACAAGCTCTGAGCACAAGATCCATAGAGGCTGGGGTCTACCACACCAGGTAAGACCCCAGGTGCAGACTGTGTAAAGATGCCCCTGAGACAATCCAGCACATAACAGCAGGATCTAAGATGCTAGCAGGCAGGGCATACTTGGAACGCCATAACCAAGTGGCCGGCATAGTATACAGAAACATCTGTGTCGAATACGGCCTGGAAGTCCTGAGGTCAAAATGGGAGACGCCCGCTAGGGTGGTGGAGAATGGCCGAGCTAAGATCCTGTGGGACTTCCAGATCCAGACGGACAAAATGGTGGTGGCTAACCAACTGCACATAGTGGTGGTAGACAAACAGAAGAAGACGGCCGTAGTGATAGATGTACCGGTTCCAAATGGCAGCAACATCAAGAAGAAAGAACATGAGAAACTTGAGAAATACCAAGGGCTCAGAGAAGAGCTCGAGAAAATGTGGAGGGTGAAGGTAACAGTGGTCCCAGTGGTAATCGGAGCACTGGGTGCGGTGACTCCCAAACTAGGCGAGTGGCTCCAGGAGATTACAGGAACAACATCGGAGATCTCTGTCTCTGTGGTAGCCACCACCATTTTTGTCCGCCTGTATCTGGAAGTCCCACAGGATCTTAGCTCGGTCATTCTCCACCACCCTTGGGGGTGTCTCCCATTTTGACCTCGGGACTTCCAGGCCGTATTTGGCACAGATGTTTCTGTATACTATGCCGGCCACTTGGTTATGTATAAAGACCAGTGTGCATCTGTGGTTCACCATAAACCTGCAACAGACAACCTTGAACATGCATTTTTTTTATGTAGCAGAATCAATTATTTGATATTTCATACACATTTCTTTCCAACATAAGGCCTAAGGTGGAAAAAGCTTATCATATAAAAAGACTTATTTCTTTGTCAGTTTCATCCCAGGTTACGTGATTCAAGTTCTTTCTTCTCTTGATGAGCTGTATTGACCAGAAAATTACACTGCAAATCAAGTTCTTCCACATTTATTGATCTCAGCGTGTATTTACAAGAGTGAACGCTATTCCTCCTCATGAGGAGAATCCCAAAACAGCACCAAGGTGTGTTTAAATTGGGTTTGTGAAGAGGCTGCATTGATTGGTGATGTCACTGAGCTGAAAAGAAACCTTCTCAGAATCTCTAAATATGTTTGTCGTGAGGTTTGGGTTCAAATCTGTTTTTCATAGGGCCTATATGACACCTGTTTATGGTTGTGTAATGCCATTTAGGAAGCTAACAGAAGCTAACCTTTTACTTATGTTAAATTAGCATAACTTCGATCTTCCTCATTCCTTTCTACTGGGCTGTTTTTTATTTGTTTGCTTATTTTTTGTTTGTCACAGACTCATGATGTATTTTGTTTTGCACCTTTTTTGCACCTTCCCCTTTAATGATTTTTATTGATCAGGGATTGCAACAACTGCCTGCTGTCTTTCCTTATTGGTAGAGTTTTAATTGCCTATATTTCCTGAAGTTGTATAATGAGAAACACGACAAAATATTAATATCAGAAATGTCTTTTAATAGTTTAGGAGTTAAATTTATTGTGTGTGCTCACTACGTCTGTAATAATCCCTGTTTTCACAGCATCGGTTTTTACATCAGAGAATGTGAAATAATTATATAATTCACTCTCATTTTTCTTGGGTGTAACCTGGTTATTATTGCTGATTACAAGAGAATCAGAACTCTGAGCTGAGTAATAAACACACAGTTCTCTAATATTTCTTATAGCCTTTGATAAAACGTAGTCAAATAGATTTTTGCCATCTTCAAATATTTCTTTGACCATCAGTTAGCCAGTCAGTACTTTAAGCCACACTTCTTCTTCTGATTGAGTTTTCTGTTCACCCACTGTCACTTCAGAAGAATAACTCTCACCTGTGACTGTGACATCACCTTAAATTTCCTGATAATCAGTCCCTGCAGCAAATCTATACATTCTTTCTTCTTGTTTGCTTGTTTTCTGTTCATCCTTCCCTGCACCTCTACCTTTGCCTGCTCTCTGTGTTTTGTGACCATGAACTTGATTTTTGTGAGTAAAGTTTACTTTTGCTTTCACAATCTGCCTCTTAGGTCCTCTCAACTAAACTCTGATACACTTTCCAAAAAGCTTCAGTGCTTTTAGCGGATTGATGCTTTTAAACTGGACTGAGCACTTGTTTGCAGCAATTTTAATGTTGACACTTGTTTGGTTATATTTTGTGCATTTAGCAATTTAACAATAACACAGAAAGGGCAGAATGCATATGCTTCTCTTTGCAAAACCACCGTGAGAAATTAACATATAAAAATAAAAAACATAATGCCTTGCATTCATGGTCTTTGTTTTGAGTAAGTGAACAATTTACAGCCTCCAGTGGCTCACTGCCTCTGCAGGAGATAAATTGGCTTAATTTTGTCCATTGCCCAGCCTGCATGGCTCCATTGCAGACTCCACGAAAACCATAAAACAAGCTACTAGCACACAGATGCCAATAACTCTTCCTCTATGATACCTGAACAATACAGGAGGATACTAGTAACTTCCCTTTTTACTACTTGCTTTATTTAACTTTCAAATCTCAGTAAAGCTTTAGATCACAGCCTGCAATGTACAACATAATTACCCCGGTGTTATGTAGCAATCTTTTGTTTAAACAGTCTACATATGGGAGAAGATGTAAAGGTAACAATTCAGAATTTAACAAAGAACCTACATGGATTTTATGGCTTTTTCCTCTTTTTTTCCTGAATGAGCATTCAGTTATGTACAGTCACAGCAAAAAAAGAAAGTACACACTCTTTAACGTCTAAGATTTTTGGGGCAGGGCGTATGAAAAATAATCTGGTTCTTAGCAGGTCTTAACATTAGATAAATGCAACATCAGATGAACAAAAAACATTTTACCCTGTTGTCATTATTTAATGGAAAGAAGCAGTGTGTGAAAAACTAAGTACAACCTTACTACTTCCATCAAGAGTATAAGTAACAGACAGGTGCTGCTAATCAAATGCGCTTGATTAACTGATCATCAGCAAGTGTGACTACACCGCTCTACAAAAGCAGACGTTTGGGCAGTTTGCTGAACTGGAACATTCAGGTCCATGTGAGCACAGTGCCAAGGACGACAGACATCAGTGATGAATTTAGTGGAAATTGTTGCCACCCATCAATCTGGGAGGGGTTAAGAGGCCATTTCCAAACAATCAGAAGTTCATCATTCTACACTTAGAAATATTATTTACAAGTGGAAAACATTCAAGAGAGTTGTGAATCTCCCCAGAGGTTGACATCCCAGCAAATCACTCCAAGGGCAGACTGTACAATGCTCAGAGAAACTAATAAGAGCTACATCTCAGACCCTACAGGCCTCAGCATATTAAATGTTAAAGTTCATGACAATTAGAAAAAGGCTGAACATATATGACTTGTTTGTAAAAGCTACCAGAGAAAGAACGTGGAGAAAGAACAACAAAAGAACAAAAAATTAGCTTAGCTTGCAAAGTTGCGCCTGAACAAACCACAACAATTCTGGAGGAATGTACTTTGAACAGATGACACCAAAGTGAGAGATGTTTAGCTGTAATGGCCCACACTGCGATTGGACAAAACCAAACACGGCATATCAACATAAACCAACTGCCAAGCATGATGTTGGAGGAGTGATGATTTGGGCTTGTTTTGCAACCACAGGACATGTCACCCTGCTGTCACCTTGAGTCATCCATGAACTCTGTGTATACCAGAGTATTTTAGAGTCCAGTGTGAGGTCATCTGTCTGACGGCTTGACCAAAACTGGATCATGCAACAGGACAATGACCACCAACATTGCTGGGATCATTGTCAAGGTGTTGCAATGGCCCAGAAAACTTCTTCAACCTGATTGACATGCTGTGGTGGGACCTCGTGAGAGCTGTGCATAAATAAATGACCTGAAGCAATCCAGTTAAGAAGACTGGGCCAAAATGACTCCACTGTGATCTGAGAGATTGACAAAGTCATACAGAAAATTATTATTTCAAATTATTGTCTCTAAAGGCGGTCTTAAAGACTATTAAATCATTATTTGGTGTTCTTAATTTATCCCACATTGCTTCTGTATTCTAGAAATAGTTTTTCTTAAATCAAAAATGACACAGATGGTATGTGATGTATTTAATTAATTTTATGGCCTGCTATTATGTCGTAATAAGTAAAACTTTAGAATAAGCAGAGGATTTATGCTTTTTTTAGTGCAACCAAGCAATGATGTGAACGCTGGGAGTAAGCTAGAAAGAAATTTGTATCGTACTCATTAATTTTACAAGTGGTTGCCAGTCAGTACCATTTCAGATAACAATATGACCATAAAACTGACCCAGCTGTGAAGATTGACTTCTCATCTCACCGATGATCATCAAGAGGCAGACCGCATTATTCGTTTATATTGCCAGGATACTTAAAATAATTTTAATAATTTAAAGTATACAGTATATTCACTTTCAACAAAGATCCAGGGGAAACTATATTTTCATGCATATTGTCGGCTGCTGAAGACTGCCTTAGCTTTTTTTCAACACATTACTTAATTACAATTCCTCATGGCAGATTACACCCACCCTCGATAAGATGTTTTTGGTGTAACTACAAACTATTTTCAAGTGTTTTCAGTATTGAACATTTTTCCACAACTCTTATAGTCAACCAGCATTAAAGTTCCTAAAGCTGTAATTTCCCCTTGTTTTATCTCTGTGCACAGCCCCGTTTATCAAGGTGAATCAATTTAAATATAGCAAGATAAAAACAGAAGGTCTGGATAACAACACATATGTATGATTAATATACTGCTGTAAGAGAAAAGTGTGTAGTTTGTTTACTTTGTTCCTTGATGCCAGCAAAATCAAAACTTTTTCTAGTTATAGAAGAGATCTCGGATGTTGTTCGTGGGTTCTGCTGGAGCCACTCGCCTAATATATAACTCTATATATGAATGTAGATTTCTAGTTTTATGTAGTCTTCTTGTTACATTACATATAGCTTAATTTAGTTCTCTCTCTCCAATTGGTATCTTAAAACTTACATTTTTTTTAGATACCTGCTCATGAGATTAGCTACTGTTGTAACTAATTGTCTTGTACTGTTACTGATACAAGCATTCCTTTCTACTCAGAAACAAATATTAGCTTAATGACAGCCTTCTTTTAATGCACTCCTGGCACTAAAGCCCAGTGTACACATTATGACACTAGCTGTTACACATATATTTATATATGCCACCATATATACTCTAAATGGTGTAGCAAGGTTATTTATCAGATCATTAAGACAATGCATTATCACTGATCTAAAGTCTTTTACGTCACTATGATTTTTGAAAAAAATAAGGAAGGAGTAAAAAACACACAATGAACAATTACAGAACATTTTTAATGGACACTGAAATCATCTGACCTTTATGAATCATCATGGATACTGTTTACTTGGAAATACAGTGGGAGAAATAATTCTTTGATCCCCTGCTGAATTTGAAAGTTTGCTCACTTACAAAGAAATTAACCGTCTTTAATTTTTTTTGGTAGTTTAATTTTAATGGAGAAAGACAGAATAGCAACCAAAAATCCAGAAGGAAAATCCACATTTAATCCTCCATCTATTAAAATAAAACTATCATAAAAATTAGAATCTTTTTTTTTTTGCCATTTAAGTTTTTTATTGATTTTGCAACACATACTTAAACCTATATATAAGAGAAGTAGAAAAAAAAACAAAAAACAACAACAACAAAACAAAACAAGACCAAAACCAAAAAAAAAAAAAAAAGAAAAAACTGCTAGTGTTCACCCCTGCCCTTACAAGTCTGAAAGGAAGAAAAGGGTAAGTAACAATGAGTTCCAACAGAAGAAACGCAAAAATAAGCAAATAACATTGATCACAGTTAATAGTCCTTCAAATTATGATATGGTCATGATTTCCTGTTTGCTTCAAATAGCTCCAGAAATAGTCCCACTGTTCACCTCTGACTTCTGTATCATTTTTAAGTTTATTCAGCATGGACTCATAGGAAGCAGTCTCTGCCATTGCTCTGATCCAGTCTTTCAGTTCAGGACGTACTGTAGTCTTCCAGTGCCTAAGGATGATCCTCGATGCAGTTACCAGTCCGACCATAACAACCGTAAAATTATTTTTATGAATTCTTGGAATATGAGAACGGTCTCCCAACAAACACAATTCGGGAGTTAGGGGCACTTCTAATCCTGACCAACCTTTTAAGAGTGTGACGACTTCCTTCCAAAAAGGAGCTACAAGGGAACATTCCCAGAACCAATGTAGGAAAGTCCCCGCCTCAGTTTTACATTTCCAACAAAGATAGTCAGGCATAAGCTTCATACAATGTAATCTTGTTGGAGTATGATAATATCTATGCAAAATTTTATATTGTATACATTTGCTCCTCGCCTCCTTAACATAAATCCCATTTTCCGCCAAAATGCCCATCCATTTTTCATTTGAAATTGGTACATTTAAATCTTTCTGCCACAAGGTTTTAATGTTCAAACATTCCCCACTTCTATTATTGTTTACCAACCTATAAAAACATGATGCTGTGTGGTGCTCCTGAGGCATATTTATAAAATCTAGAACAAGATTTTCATGTCCCCTTCTAAACTTCGACATCACACAATGTCTAATTTGCAAATATCTCCAGAAATTTTCCTTCCCTTCCAATTTATATGTTTGAACAAGGTCTTTATAGGACATAATTTCCCCATCTTTAAATAAGTCACTAATAACATTTATGCCACGAGACTGCCACAATTTCCAAAACACAATTTTTTTCCCTATACGAATAGCTGGATTGTTCCAAAGAGATGAGTAAAACTGCACATGAGGTGATATTTTAAGAATTCTATGTATATTGAGCCAAACCTGGCTAGAATGAAACAAAATTGGGTTCGTTGAAGTGCAGCTTTGAGACAACATACCTTTTGGATCAAAAGGAGTATAAATCTCAGCCTCTATACTTAGCCATTCCTGTCCTGCTTGATTTTTCCCCCAGTAATTAACCAATTTTGCCATCTCGAATGACACTGAATATAATCTTGGATCGGGTAAACTTAAACCACCCTTCTCTCTAGGAGCATATAATTTACTTAGCTTGATTCTTGCCCTTTTCCCATCCCACAGAAAGTGCTTAATTAAGTCTTCGTACTGTTTAAAAAAACCGGATGGTATCGCAATTGGTAACATCATTACTACATAGTTAAATTGGGGAGCTATGATCATTTTTACAATATTTATTTTGCCCCACAATGAGATTTTTAATTTGCCCCATTTTTCTATATTTGTTTTTATTTTTAGAAGGACTGGGTCAAAATTAAGTTGGGGTAGGTCCTCCATATCTTGGCTTAGCCTAATCCCAAGATACTTCATCCCTCTAGGTACCCATTTAAAATTAAAATTTTCTACCATGTATGGATAACATAGTGGTGATAGTGGCATTGCTTCAGACTTTCCCCAATTAATAGTGTAACCGGACACCTCAGAGAACGCATTTATGGTGTCCATTAAGTGTGGCACTGATAAAAGTGGGTCTGTTATAGTGGCAAGAATATCATCAGCATAGAGGAGGAGTTTATGTTCCTGCTGCCCACTTATGACACCTTTAATCTCCTTGTTTGATCTAATACTCACTGCCAATGTTTCTATAAAAATTAAGAACAAAAGGGGGCTTAAAGAACAGCCCTGACGAGCTCCACGTGACAAACTAAAAAAAGGTGAAATCATACCATTTGATATTACCGCAGCCTTTGGTTCTTTGTATAGCACTTTAACCCAATTTAAAAAGTGTGGACCAAACCCGAACCGCAACAAGGTTGAAAAAAGAAAGCTCCATTCAACTTTGTCAAAAGCCTTCTCCGCATCTAAGGAGAAAGCTACTATTGGAGTATCTTTAGACTGGCTCAACCACATCAAATGGAGTAGCTTTCGAATGTTATCTGAGGAAGAGCGTGTTTTCATAAATCCAGTCTGATTTGGATGTATGATAACACCCAAAACTTGCTGCAACCTTAAGGCTAGAACTTTTGTAGGTATTTTGCAGTCCAAATTCAATAGGCTTATTGGTCTATAATTTGATGGATCTGTATTATCTTTATCTTTTTTTGGTATTAGTGAAATCAGTGCCTCATTAAATGTAGCTGGGATCTGCCCATTTTCGAAAGCTTCTTTATACACTTTTTGTAGCACCGGAGCAAGAATGTCAATAAATATTTTATAATACTCAGCTGGTAGGCCGTCGTTACCCGGTGATTTCCCCGTTTTCATCAAAGTTATTGCCTTTCTGATTTCTGCCTCAGTAATGGGACCCTCGAGCCCTTCCATTTGATCCTGTTGCAGTGTGGGCAGGTCCAGTTTAGACAGAAAAAGTTCTTCACCTGTTTGATTTCCTAAAACCGTAGATGTATATAAACTTTTATAGTAATTCATGAATATCCTATTTATTTCTCTAATTGATGTAACCAAATTATTTTCATATTTAATAGCTGGAATGAAGTTTGAGAAATCCTGTTTTTTAACCTGTCTTGCTAATACTTTACCTGTCTTTTCACCACCTTCATAAAATGTAGTATTCAGGCGAAGCATAGAATATGCAACTTTTTTGTTGTATATCTCATTCAATTGAAATTTTAATCCACATATATCCCTATATAGTTGCTCTGTATAAACCCCTGAAAGCAAGTTTTCTTTATATTTGATTTCTTTTTCCAATATTTGGATTTTATTCAAACTTTCTTTCTTCTTTTTAGATGCATATGCTATTAGCTTCCCCCGAATGTATGCCTTAGAAGCTTCCCACACTGTTCCTATGTGTTTGGTGCTTCCAATATTGATTTGGAAGAAATATTTGAGGTCTTCCTCAAGTAAGGTCTGAAAGGACTTATCCAATAAAAGGGAGACATTCATTCTCCATCTAGATCCTACTCTGTTCTCTGTGCCTAATTTAATACACAATTCCACTGCTGCATGATCAGTTAGCCCAATGCTCTTAATATCACAACTTTTTAGACAATTAAGCAGAGTATTTGAGATCAGAAAAAAATCCAATCTAGAAAAAGATTTGTGGGAATGGGAGTAGAAGGTGTATTCCCTTTTAGTTGGATTACTTAACCGCCATACATCTGTCAACCCCATGTCGTCTTTTAACATGTGGACTGCCTCTCTAGTTTTATTACCAACAGAACTCCCGAAACTACTCCTGTCAAGGGCACCATCCATTACTTCATTAAAATCTCCAGCTACGATTATTTGTCCTTCCATCTCCCCCACGATTTTATTAACATTGTGATAAAAAAGTGGGTCTCCCTTATTTGGGCCATAGATATTGCAAAGAATCATCATCACACCTTCAATCTGTGCCTGGACACATATTATTCTTCCCTCTGCATCTTTCAGTTCCTTTACCAGCACAAAGTTAATATTTCTTCTGATGAGGATGAAAAATTAGAATCTTAAGTTTTTTTTGTAAGTGAACAAACCTACAAATGGTAGTTCTCAAAGTCTGTATGTTGCAGATTGTCTCTAAACAGATACCGAAGTTCCTTTTTGATATCTGTTTATATACAAGAAATGTATTATTAATTAATTAAGCATAAGTTTTTCTTTAAACAATGAACCTTGGAGGATGTTATTATTGATTATTTCTTAAATGCTTGTGGTGTGGACTTGGAGAAGGCATTTGACCGTGTCCCTCGGGGTGTCCTGTGGGAGGTGCTGCAGGAGTATGGGGTGTCTGGCTCATTGCTACGGGCCATTCGAATCCTATACAACCGTTGCAAGAGCTTGGTTTGCATTGCCGGCAATAAGTCGGACTCGTTCCCGGTGGGTGATGGGCTCCGCCAGGGCTGCCCTTCGTCACCGATTCTGTTCATAATTTTTATGGACAGGATTTCTCGGCGCAGCCAAGTGGCGGAGGGCTTTCACTTCGGTGGCCTCAGAATCTCGTCTCTGCTTTTCGCGGATGATGTGGTTCTGTTGGCTTCATTGGGTGATGGCCTCCAGCTCGCACTGGAACAGTTCACAGCCGAGTGTGAAGCAGCGGGAATGAGGATCAGCACCTCCAAATCTGAGGCCATGGTTCTCAGCCGGAAAAGGGTGGAGTGCCCACTCCGGGTCGGGGATGAGTTCCTGCCTCAAGTGGAGGAGTTCAAGTATCTCGGGGTCTTGTTCGCGAGTGATGGGAGAAGGGAGCCGGAGATCGACAGACGGATTGGTGCTGCACCGGTCCGTCGTGGTGAAGAGAGAGCTGACTGTAAAAGCGAAGCTCTCAATTTACCAGTCGATCTACGTCCCTACCCTCACCTATGGTCACGAGCTGTGCTTAGTGACCGAAAGAACGAGATCGCGGATACAAGCGGCTATTAAAGGGCCAAGAAAGAGTGCGGTATTAGATCTTAGTGGAATAATACAGATATAAGTACCCTTTGTGACAGTTTAAAGATGATTGATGATCATACAAAATAATCTAAAACCACAAATAGACTTCGTTAATACCGTTTTTTTTTTCTTTTATCCAAAAACTAATGATCATCACTGATCACTGATTAACACATCACAACAACTGTTGTGTGATTGATTGTTGTTGTCATTTGGCGCTATATAAATAAAATTGAACTGAACTGAATTTGTGAGTCTTTTATTTATAAACCAAAAATAAGAGGTCTTATACACATAAACAGACATGAGCACAACATAAAATCACCGGAAAGGTCGGGAATGGTTGCTTTCCTCCTTCATACTTGGTTCATGTTGTAGCAATCATTTTTAGTTTCGAGCTAATAAGCTGTTTAGAACTTACTAAGCTGGTTAGTACAGCTTTAGGGTGTTTTATTATGTGAATATAATTCAGTATAATAAGAAATTAAAAATGAGATGCCAAATAAAATAATTAGTCTGTCACAATATGTGACCTGGATAAAGACCCCCATTGTTCCTTCATAAGTTGTTTAAAAAATAAAAAAAAAAACTATTTAGATGATCGCAGAAAAAATACTCATCTACACTGAAAATTAAAATTATAATTAGAAGCTAAAACCTCAGATAACTGTAATGTAATTAAGAGGGAAAGGTTATCTCAGGTCACCAAACCTCCATCCAAGTATGTAAAAAGTCTATTATAACAGAGCTTGCTCTTGGTTATAATGGACATTATGAGCACAGGCGGAGGTTTTTAATTGTTCTTTTGACCTTTTTAGATTAAAACTGATCCTGCTTTTTTTTACTGGCAGCTTTTTTGTAGATATAATCAACCTTTTGTCCTAATGTCAGACTCAACATTATGTTTAATAAAAAGAAGAGCAGTATTACAAGTGAGGTAATGCTCAACAGTGCAAAATAAAAATCATGGTAAAAAAATTTAACACAAATAATTAAGTGATAATGAAAAAGAAAACATTAAAGTCGGTAAATAAAAAGCAAAGTGATAAAGATTACACTGACTTGCACAAAAAACTCAAAGTGCTGTGGTATAATATTGATTATAAAAGGTTAGTTTTGAGTAACAGCTACCATAAACATCACAATTCATGCTGAAAACTTGGGTTGGCTTGTGAAGATGTATAGGTGTAAAGTATAGTTGTGTTTATATATCATAAATTAAAGTATGGTTTAGTTTTACATAAATACTTTTATACTCTATATGGGCAAAAGTATCAGGTCACACCTCTTAATCTTTGAGATCGGGGTTTTTTGTTCCCTTTGTCACAGCTGTATGAAATCAAGCAGCTAGCTGTGCACGCTGCTGGTGGGTCGTTCTAAAGCAGGAATGTCAAACTCAGGGTGTGGCCCACAAACTCACTGTGGGCCACATATTTCAATTCAATTTTGTTTATATAGTGCCAAATCACAACAACAGTCGCCTCAAGGCGACTGTTGTTGTTCTCTGTACAATAATACATACAGAGAAAAAACTCAACAATCATATGACCCCCTATGAGCAAGCACTTTGGCGTCCTGTTAAAACTCCCTTTTAACAGGAAGAAACCTCCGGCAGAGTCAGGCTCAGGGAGGGGCGACCATCTGCTGCGACTGGTTGGGGTGAGAGAAGGAAGACAGGATAGAAGACATGCTGTGGAAGAGAGACAGAGATTAATAACAAGTGTGATTCAATGCAGAGAGATCTATTAACAGGTGTTGAGTGAGAAAGGTGACTGAAGAAGAAATAATAATAATAATAATAATAATAATACATTTTATTTAAAAGCGCCTTTCAAAACACCCAAGGACACTGTACTCAATGCATCATGGGAATCCCCCAGCAGCCTCAGCACATACTGCCCACTTTGGTCTTAGGTGATCTTAAATGGGCCGGAACAGTAAAACTACATGATATATTAGTGTATATATATATATATATATATATATATATATATGTGTGTGTGTGTGTGTGTGTGTGTGTGTGTGTATAGTAATTTACTGAAAATTTTAACATAAACAGACTATCCTGCAATTATAAAAATAAAATTTTTGCTAATTTACTGTGGACACATGAATTAACAGTAACTTTAAGTCGTTTGATTGTTTATCTATTAGGTAATTTCTTTTATGTCGTATGAAAGGCAATGAGGGTGGCAGTCTTTATCAACAGGAAAACCTGTAAAAATTAAAAGTTTAAAATCTATCTATACACTCCTTCACCTTTCTATAGCTGTCCAGTTCAAGTCTACAGCATCATAAATAGTTTACAGAAGCTCAAGTGTGATACTGTAACATAATGCCACCATTTCAAGAAGTGAATCTGTTTTGTCAAATATTTATATTGCACAATCAGTGACAGATTGTGTAAACTTACAGAGTACAGAGGAGCTCAGGGCATTAAAGATTTAATAAATGCAGAGCTCCAAACCTCCCCTGGCATTAACATCTGCACAAAAACTGTGTGCTGGGAGCTTCGTGTATGGGTTTCCGTGCCTGAGCAACTCCTGTAGATGCAATGCGTAGGTGGTCCAGCACTTTTGTTCATACAGTGGATACAATTCAAAAACCAACTTGTAGTGTTGATATATTGAATAAAATAATATTGGATCTTCCCTGTAACGGATGGTTATTTCATAATTTATATTTAATTCATGTTGCAAAACTAATAACAGGGTGAGGGGTAAGAATTTGTTGTTACTGTTACAAATACTTACAAATGCTGTTGTGGGCCTGACAGGGAGAACCTTAGGTAATGTTAAAAATGACAGATAGTGATAAATATGTCTTATAGTATTTACTTTATATGGATTTACTCATATATATTTTACAATTAGATTCAGTTGCTTGCCTCTGTGATCTGATGAATGCTGGACAAGAGCCGTCAGTGCTGCACTCTCTAAACCTAACAAATGTTCCCCAACAGAAGGCTAGTAATATTTGTTTTGATTTTGTCAATAAGACAGAGCAGTCTGTCTTCTCCAAACACATTCGTTGTCAGAGTAATGCAGTGCTAACATTTCTCCCTTAATTTCCTTGAGCAATATGAGGAGAACAGCTTCAAAACAAGACATTTTGTTTAAATGGCCACCGATGGTAGCTCCAAAGTTACCACTGCTGACAAAGGTGCAATCCATCAGCACTGAAAAACTGCATAAACACATCTGTCACCCTTTTTCATGAACGTGTCGTTATTAATCACATTCCCTCGCCGTATTGTGGACGATGTAATCAATTATTACTGCTATATATTATCATTAATGGACACTTAAAAAAAAAAACTTGCATGAAATTAGTCTTTTTCAAGAAGGAGAGATATAAGTGGGAGAATGGTTTGAAGAATAACTGAATTAATTTGACATGGTGCGGACAATAAGTCGAAAAAATGTGATAAAACTTCACAGTAAGTGTTCATTAGAAATATGAGCATGATGTGGTCTGAATACTGATAGAGGAAAAAAGGTGAAGAGCTATATCAGACAATAAGGCTGTATGACACATGGAGTGGATACAGTGATGACCTTGGTTGAAGCACCAGTAGTTCTGAAAAAAGCTGAAGCTAAATGGATCAGAAGGTAAAGAAGTGACACTGAATCGTTTCACACAGTCTTCATCAGGGAATAGTTTGCTTAGTAGATGTTCAAATTTATTTTTCGTCCCTCTCACTCTTCAGATTTTTCCATCATATGGCAGCTTAAAAGTTCATTCTTGATCAGAGACATTACAGTGCTACCTTAGGTCATCGTCTATCTATTTATTTAATTTTGTCACGATCCTGGGTCTCTGAGCCAGCGTTTTCAGTTTACGTTTTGAGTTCTTAAGTTATTCCTTTATTATGTTGAGTAATTGGATTATATTTTGGTTGCCTTTATTTATGTTTCACTTAGGTCTTCTGTGTTAGTCTGTCATATTTCTTGTCTTCTTGTCCATGTTGTGAAGTTGTATTGTCATGTCTGCTTTGCATTCTGTTTCCTGTTTTATTTTGAAGGTCTGTGTCCTATGTCAGTGTAGTCAGCTTTGCTTCCTTTGTCTCCTTATGTCAGATTAGTGTCAGCTGTTTCTCCATGTGTTTCCACTTCCCCCTAATCACTCTTGTGTATATTTAGTCTGTGTGTTTCTGTTCATTCTTTGTCAGGTTGTCTGTTGTTCACGTCATGTTCTCCATGCCATGTTTCATGTCCAGGTTATTCATGTTGTTTGTTTAGTTCACCCAGTTTAGGTTAATGTTAGCTTTGCTTTAGTTTGCCTTGGCCTTTGTTTGTACCTTTTTTACCAGCGTCATTAAACGTTTCGCTTTTTCTTAATACCCAAGTTTTCGTTCCACGTTCCTTTTGTCTCTCCATTTTGGGTCCTCTTTACAAATTCCTACAGTCTGCTTCTACATACTGTGACAAATTTGGTATATCTTCAAGACAAAAGGTGTTAAGATATGCATATAGAGTGAATTTCTACTTATATTTTTAAGTAAATCTACAAGAAAAAGAAAAGTCTTGAGATATCAACCCTGATAAGTATATCAAATAAAAATAATCCTCGTCATTTTTGGCCAGTTTATACGATACTTATGTGTTTGCTAGATCAGTTTCACAGCTGATAATCAAGGTGTAAATCCAAACCAAAATACACTCTTTAAGAACCTGAGTGACATCATTAAATTATTTATTTATTGGTCTTTGTTACAATGAGCTTTTAGTGGATTCAAAGGTTGTAAAGTGACTAAAAAAAGCTCCCCAGAACTACATCCTTGTGAATGGGGTTGTGTTACTGTTATATGGGGCGACTGGCATGTACAGCAGCAGATTATATGATATCATTGACTGAAACTATAGTGTCATCTTCCGGTATGCACCATATGGCTCGTGTCCTTTCGATTTTTTTGAAGGACACCAGGCCAGCTGCAGGAAATGTGAATCCCTAACATAAATAAATAAATAAAGCAAATGAATGTGGTGTTAAGATATTTTAATTAAAGTACAGAAATATGAGATGCTAAATTTATCAAAAGGGCAGAAATTTCAAACTTTACTGAACTTCAGAAATAAATGTTCTCATTTTAAATTTGATGTCATTTACATTTCTAGTCTCATTTTGATCATGTAAACTAAGTTATAAAAGCTGTGTGAGAGCCCTGGTAAAGATTGGCTTAATTATTCCCTACAGCATGTCTTTAATTAAACTGGGCCACCTGACCCTCTGTTTCTAGCGTGAGTGTTGATATAATGTAGAACATAAAGTACCAAGGGAAATTGTGGGGTGATGCACAGAAACAATTTAGTCCATTAAGAGCTTGATAATGTTTCTGTTAGTCCATTACAGGTTTGCCCATGTGTATATGTGGAAAAAGTCAAAGCTTCATGTGGGACCAAAATCTGTTGTGATTTAATGCCACTGCAGCTTGCACCATCCCACATCAGCACTCGTTTCCACATACTTGTTCTCACTGCGTCACTTTTTTAAAAGCACAAAATGTCCTTGCAGAAGCACAAGTGTCCACGTCCCTGTTTTAATTATAGATTAATGTGGGGCCAGGAGGAGTACACTGTATTTTTTTTCTGTCAGTAAATTCTGTTTCTCTTTACCCATTGTGGTTTGCATGCTATAAACGTTAATGTGCTGTTAGTGCCTCTGCACAAGCACCGAGTTTGGATAATACAAAAAACTTTAATGGAAGTGTAAGACTTTGTTCCAGGCTCACAAAAGTACACACACAGACACACGGTCCTAGTTAGGGTTTGAGAAGAGTTTCGAAAGGTGGCAAAAACAACAGTTGAATGAAAATGTGTGACCGGGGTTGTTAGCAGGTGCAAATCTCTGCAAATCTGTTTTTGTGCACCTGGCAGAGGCTGATAATGGTCGGCCTCTTTAGAGCGTTTTAATCTGTGTTCCTGAGAAATTACTACTTGCCTGTCATCAGCACACTGTGTACTTAGGCCACCTGTGTGGTCATCAAAATGTTTCAATGAGAAAGTTTAAACTAAACTCTTTAAAGGTAAAGTATATATGAAAAGGCATAAAGTGGGTTCTCTGAAATATTTCAACAAATCCAAATGCCATGAAAATTTCTACACACATCCACTGTTTCGAGATAACGACTCCTAATGTCTTTTCCCTCACTGTGTCACCGTAAGATAAACAAATAAAATTTCTTAATCAGAAACTTTGATTCATGACTAAATAAAAATGTCAACATTGCCACTGTGACCTTTTTTGCATGCTGGTGTTTTTGATAAAAACCAAGAACTAGAGCCTCAAATAGTCCCCGAGTCCTGTTAAAAGAAATGCTTTATGTGCAACATCCGTGATTAGAGCCAACCGAGGCTACAAAAATGCAACAAAAGAAAAGACGTTACTTGGGTCAAAATGTGATATGAGTGAGTCACTGCAGATTTTTCCCCATTTGTTTTGTCACTGGTGCAGCCTTTTATCAGCCTCCGGAAATACTTTGGCTGGCGCTTTCATGCCAGTCTCTGCCGCCTTCTGCATTTCACTGGGGACAAGTTGTAGATCAAATTTCTGCTTACTCTGGACAATCAATCTTCAGCAGCAAGTAGGGATCCTTTCTTATCTCACTGAGCTTAGTAATGAAAAAAAGACTAGTCAGTGCTGATAGAGTATGTATAATTTCTACAGTGCAAACTTTTCTGGGCTAAGCCGTCTGCTGTGGTGTGTTTCCCCCTATTTCTGACTGCCTTCACAAGCTTCTGCCTTCCCATCTATCTCTGGTGTTGTTTTAATTTGGATGCTAGTGGTTGTTTTCCTTTCATGGAGTCGAATTCTCTTCTAATAAGGTTAAAACACTCTCGAGCGACGTCACGGATACTTGATCTTGAAGATATCTCATCAATCTGCAACAACGACTTTGCAAATGCTCAGAAACTTTTCACAAGCCAAAAAAAGCATGACTGATTTCTTCCAATGGTAAAACAACAAAACTACAAGCTTCACTTTGCATATATGTACACAATTTGATTAACATGGTTACCAGGCTGCCTCCTCCACTCCCTGTATTTGCAAAAGCTGCTTTGTGTACGTGTCCAGTTGTTAAATCCATCTCGGCTTACTGGTCTGTACAGCCGTGATGCGATCGATATCACTGACTCTACAAAGGTGCTTTTCCTGTGTCTCTGCTTACTTGTTCACTATCTCCAAACATAATTGCCGGATTTGCAAGTGTGACTGTGTAAAGCCACATTTATACTGTGCTGTCCAAACAGTCCGTCTGATACAGCTACACATATTTGTTCCTGTTGTTTGTATTGAGCTGTTTGCCAGGACACAAGCATACTGAATCTGAGTAAACAGCAGAACTCCAGCTAAAAATGATGATGAAAACAGACTGTGACTGTGGAGCTGCGCTACAATCAAAGTGTCCATGTAACAACTTCGCCGAGGAAATAATCAAGGCAGTAAAGTGCAGCAGACAATGTCAAACAGCTCCATGATGTTAAAAAAGGCTGTACATTTAGTAATCCTGCATGAGTCTGTAAATTCTCATGCAGGGCAGGCATCTTTATTGGTCTAGTGGTCTGAGTACTCAGTGCCCTCTACAGCTACCCGTCTGAAAAAATAACCTCTGCTAGATAATGTTAAGCATGAAATTGCTATCTGCTTTGAAAGATTCATCTTTTCCGACTTTCTGAGCTGCAGTAAATTAAATTGAATCATGAAGCCATATGGATACATGTTTTTTGTCCTAATATGTGATTGGCTGGACAAAGTTTACAAGTTTATGAAATGTAGCTGTATATAAAATATTAAATAACTTCTTTGACAGCACAAATCTTCTGTGATGTGGCACTGTCGGGTAGAAGACCTATAATTTTTATGTCATTAAAATATCTAATCAAAACATGTCATTTGTGTTTTGTTAGGTAACACACTGGTGCCTGTTAAATCTTTTTGACATCTGATTAAAAAAATAATCCTTCCTGCAGTTTTAAGGTGTCATACACTGCAAAAAAATGTGAGCAAAAGTTGTAATTACTAAAAACAAAGTTTCTATTAAAAGTCTTCTACAGCTGCCATTTAGTATACTTTATAAAGTACTACAGAGCCCAGGAGGTGACATAGAGAAAGAAAAACAATATATATCAAGGACATGGTTTACTACATTAATTGCATGCAATAGCAGTTTGTGTGCTCAATGCAGTGAAGCATGGAAATTTTAATGCTTCTTAATAGGAAAATTATTCAAAGGTTTAAACCTCTCAGACAAAACCTAATATGCAAAACACTGTTAAAACTTAACAAGTATATCTTTTAAAATCTTAGTAAGAGGATTGTGTCTAGGGTTTTGTAGGGGATGGTCCAAAAAAGAGAAAACTGTCCAGTGAGTGGCAGTTCTCTGGGTGAAGATGCCGTGTTGACGTCAGAGGAGAAATTGCTTTGAGCTGATAGGAAGGCATTAATAACTCAAATAACCATCCGTTACAACACAGATATGCAAAAGAACATCTGTGAATGTGCAGGATACTGAACCTTGAAGCAGGAGAAGAAGACCACGCAGAGTACCAATCCAATCAGCTAAGAGCACCGAGACTATAAATTGCACAGGTTTACCAAAATTCATTCAACAGAACGAGTCTTGATTTCAGTAGGATTCTGAATTTGGCCTAAACAGCTTGAAAGTGTGGATCCAACCTGTGTATCTTTACTGGTCCAGTTAGGTAGTGATGGTGTAATGGTGCGGGGGATATTTTCTGGTATACTTTAGGCCCTTTAAAACCAAATGAGCATCATTTAAACATCACAGCCCACCCAGGTATTGTTGCTGACCATGTCTTTAATATAACAGTGTATCATCTTCTGATGGCTGCTTCCAGCAGGCTGACACACCATGTCACAGAGCTCAAACCATCTCAAACTGGTTTCTTGAACGTGACAATGAGTTCACCATACTTATATGGCCTCCACAGTCACCAGATCTCAATACAATGGAGCACCTTTGGGATGCGGTGGAACAGGAGATTCTGCAGCAATTACATGAAAATCTCTGACGAATGTTTTCAGCACTTTGTTAAATCTATGCCACAACGAATAATAGCAGTTCTGAAGGCAAAATAAGGTCAACCTGATATGAGCAACCGGCTGAACAACCGACAAGAACATCCACTGCAGCTACAGGGAAAAGACTTGGTGGAAACAGACCGCTTCGTCTATCTAGGAAGCATAGTCAACAGAGATGGCGGTGCAGATATAGACGTTAGGAGCCAGTTAACTCCCTGCGACCCATCTGGAACTCCAAAGCCTTATCCCAGCGCAGCAAGATCTGCATCACCAATGTGAAAGCAGTCCTCCTGTATGGGTCCGAGACATGGCGGGTGACCAACACCATTACCAGCGAGATACAGATTTTCCTTAACATCAGATGGCCTGAGAAGATCTCGAACACAGACCTGTCGAAGAGAACCAGCCAGAACCCGGGTCAAGACATCAAGAAGAGAAAATGGGGTTGGATAGGCCACACACTCCGAAGACCATCCAACAACGTCACAAGGCAAGCACTGGACTGGAACCCACAAGGAAAAAGGAAAGTGAGGAGACCCAAACAGACGTGGAGAAGATCTGACGAGAGTGAAGTGAAGGCCGCCGGAATGACGTGGACCCAGCTGAAGAGAACGGCCCAGAACAGAGTCGGCTGGCGTGGTGTTGTTGTGGCCCTGTGCTCCACCAGGAGTCTACAGGAAAATTGATGGATATGAGCAAAATGTATCTAATGAAATGACCTTGAGTCTATTTAGAGTATATGTAACATAAGTTTGCACTCACATAGTATAGTGCTATTTTACATTTCAATAATCTCCTGTTTGGACAGTGAACAAATATTTACATTGTTTTAAAAATAGACTCTGTATGTCTTTTTTTTTTTTATTCAACTGATTGAGTAAATAAAGTTTCATTATTAGAATTAATTTTGTTTTAGAAGCCCTTTCCAGTAGTCAGCTGTCAAAAAATGGTAACATTACATTAAATTTTATGAATATGTTTGATAACATAAGTTATACAATATAACAGTAGACCCCCTGATAAGTGAACTAAATGGCACTACAAAGGTTATTGAAACTTTTCCCAATTAAAATTATGCTAAAAAAAATATTTCCGCCAAAACAATATATTATGGAATAACAGACAGGAGGCTTTGATGTGTCATGTGATGTGATTTTGGTGATGTTACATTGTGAGACTAAAGTTATTGCATATTTTCATAAATTCAGTTTTGCACTTTGTTGCACTTGGTAGATGATTCCTGCACACTTGTCTCAAAAACAGGTGAAGATTTACCGTTACTACAAATTTTATTTGTCAAACCCGCAGGCTGGCTCATCCTGATAAAAACTAAGTGGCTGCTTGTGGTTCGAAAGAGGTGTTGTGTTCAAATAATGTTTTCCTTATGAGTTATTGATCTGAAAAGTTCAAACATATGAGTGTGTTTCCCGTAGGTGCAGTATGCTTCAGGCTTTGAGGAAAAAGACTAGTTTGTTATGCCGCCTCTCTGTATTTACACTTATTAACTCAAATGTACCAAAATGTGGCAACAAGGTGTTTTTTTCTCAGGCAGAATTTAATGATGTAGAGTCATATTGACATCAGACAGATTTAGTGCCTCCCAACAACAAATATTCTTCTCTCTTTAGACAGTATTTGGCAGAGTAAGTTATTTAACTTGGATGCAGTGTAATTATTTATTTAATAAGTATATGCAGTTTAATACCATTTGACAGGCAGGTTGTTTAAGGTCAGGAAGTCACACTGACAAAGCAGAAGCCACCTGGGACAAAGCTGACCCTCAGTCAGAAAGATCACCAGCATAAACACTCAGAAACCTGCCGTGAATAATAAAACTTCAGGACAGAAACTTTTTCCTCAGAGTTTATGAGACACAGAAGATACACAGAACACATTAGAGTTCTTAAACTTGCTTGTTTGATATTATATGTAAAAAAAGAAATAAAATAAAAACTGCAAAGTCAGACACAGCATGTACTTTCTGTAAAAGAGGGAGAAGATTCCTTTAAAATGAACATCTTTGATCTTCACTGGTGTGCAGTTTACTATCCTGTCATTGAAGATAATTGCAGGTAAAAATCTTTCAACTCATGAAGTGTTTGACTGCGGGGAAAAAAACGTATTAATGCAGTTATATTTCTGTTACTCATCTAATGAATGCAGAGCTGTCAGGAGGATCTTTCAGTAAGAAAAATAAACAAAATCACAGATCAATGATTAGATGTTGCTTTTGGGAAAAAGGCTGGTTTGGTGGAAAGAAAATGTTGTGGAAAGTAATGCAACACTAGTTATCTAGTTCACTCTTTTTATATAAGCTTAGGTACTGATATGATATTACATAAATTATTTCATTTTTCATTACTCAGCACTCACGATAGATTAACAATAACTACAGCTTTGTGTTGGCTATTAAAAAAACTCACTGACCCCAGCTGCAAGTAACATCATCATTATTTCCACCTGACATTAGAGGCATTCTTGCCAAATGAAAGCAATTCCATTGCATTATAAAAATGAGTGTGCTGCATGTCTGCAGAAAGGTTAAAAAAATGAAGGTTAAACATCATTAGCTTCCAAGAAGAGGTTAGACACCTCTGTTTAGTGAGCTGAGAGTCTCAGCTAAGTTAGGCCAGAAACCAACGCGTATTTCTGTCTTTGAAAAAAGAAACAAACGAACGAAAAACTAAAAGTACTAGTGTTTGTGAAGTTGAATAGCTAGAACGCTAGTTATTAGTCATTTATTTGTTGTTGTAATTTCTTTGACTTGAATTTAGCCTTTATTTTACACAGTAATATTAGGGTTGATGTGAAATTTATACTGACCCAAACACACAGCCAGAATCATAAAAAACTATCTTTAGACTCCCACAACAGATGGTAGGACGCCTCTGGGATTACGTGAAGAACCCGAGGACACTGACACAGCCTAAATCCACAGACAGACTGTGGCAGGTCCTCTTAGATCCTCAGAACAACCTGCCTGTGAAGTTCACTGTAGAAGTCTGTGCAAGAGTATCTGAGAAGTGGTGACAGAACAAATGGTTGGTCTCTGCAAATACTGACTGAATATGATTTCTTTTATTTTCTGTTCTATTTTTTCTGTTACTGCATCTTATACAATGGGTCAATACAAATAATCAATGGCATTTAATATAAGTGCCTCAAACATAATTCTGAATAAATTTCTGTTGTCTGGAGTGCATTACTATTACTGACAGACAGAAGGACAGGTGAAATAAGGCAATGATACCAAGGTTTTTATCTGCTTATCATGCTACTTCTTTTCTTTGCTTCTTTTGTTTTTACAGATATCGTTGCCAAAACTTAGCGTTAAAAGGCTGTGTGATGTGTCTCCAGCAGCTGAAAAATCCATCCCTAAACTTCTGTCTATTATACTCCCTCTGGCACAAACAGACCTCCACCTACGCTTTGCTTCATATCAACATGCCTGACATTTTGCAATGTTTGACTGACGCTTTATCTCTGCCGCAGACTTTGTCTGAAGGGATGGTGTCAAGATTATGCCAATTTCCCATCTTATGTCAGGACAGTAAGATGTGGAATAAATTTTAACTAAGGGACTAAATGAAAATAAAGTCTATTGTTTACTGACTGGAAAAAAAGTTTGAGTACATTTATTGGCAGCGATTTTACGCATTAAAAAAATCTTTATATAGAAGCACTTAAAAAAAATATCCAAAACTGATGTTTAACATCCACTTTAAGTAGAAAGCTTTTCCCCACTGCAAACATTAATCAAATAATGGTGCATAAGTGATGTTTTTTATTGTCATGTTAAACTGTAAATATGTTTATAGGAGATAAACAATACCAGTAATAAAGAAATTGGGGTTTTGCAGCTACAATATCAAACTGTGGGTATATTAAAAGTATTGGTGTCTAAGAACACATTAAGATTCAAGCAGTCACTTCAGAATGCTCTGAACACCTTTGATCATCTGTTCACATATGAATACAAAATATTAGCAGATCTTGTGATGCCATAAACCTTTTGAGAGAGAAACACAGCATTCATTTTTGTTTTACTTTGTTTTTATTTATCACTGCCAGTGTTACAACCATGTTTCCATGGGCTTTGGTATAAACCTGGTATAAATAGACAGTTGTTGCTTTGGATGTAGGCTGAGGCAGCTGTGGCTTAAGTAAATGGGATGGTTCTTATACAGCGCTTTTCTACTCTACTTGGTCACTCAAAGCGTTATATATATATTGACCCATTCACACAAGCACCTAGACCTAAGTGCTTCCTAATATTTGACAAATCATCAGAGCAACCTGGGATTCAGCATCTTGCCCAGGCTTTGGATTAGTAGCTGATCTGCTCTACCTCCTGAGCTACAGCCACCCCCAAAGTTAGAGCAGATCATCTATTAATCAGAGGGTTGGTGGTTTGAAACCTGGCTCCTCTAGTCTGCATGTATCCTTGGGCAAGATACTGAACCCTTTCAGCTGTTGGAGTGTGTGTATGAATGTTAGGCAAAACACTTAGGCATATAAAAATGTACTTTAATAAATGTATGTGAGTGAGACTTGTAGTAAGAAACCACTTTGAGTGATGAGTAGAAAAGCGCTATATTAGTACAAACGGTTTACTAGTTATTTCAGGTTACTTTCACACCTCTTACAACACTAATTTATGAATAATTTTGTGAAAACTGAGAAAAAGATCTGCATCTGAAACATGCAGTTATGAAGAGACTCTAATGTCTCAGTGCCTTTTCTTTTCTCTTATTTCATTCCATTTAAAACACACTATTTTAAAAAGTTTAAAGTTTTTTATGCCATGCAAATTAATTTAATGCACATATATTGTATATTATCAAAATGACCATGAAATTATTTATTATTTTGCGATTCCTCTGAGGGCATTTTTTTAATGTAATGTCAGTGTAACTGGAAATCTAATATTTTTGATTTGCAATTTCAGTTTCAACATAGTATGCCTGAATTAGATACCCAATACAGCAGAAACATATCAAATAAATTAGAAATGGGACTGGTATGTAACAAAGTGTCCCTGTCTGACATGAACCTATCTAAAACTCCATCTCCACCGGATCTCCCATCTCAGCTTGGAGAAGATGTAAAAATGATTTGGTTGCAAATGTGTTTTTCATGCTGCTCTCTCTTGTACTTAAGACGTTGTGAGGACTCAAAATGCTGGGGAAAATAAATTACATTAAAAATTTGGACATTAAAAATAAAATATCTGGACCCACCCTATGTTCTAGGGCAGAGGTCGGTAACCTTTACAAACAGCAGAGACAGTTTTGATTAGAAATATCTTTATGAAGACACAAAACATATTTTTTACCTTTACAATGAAGGTGACACAGCCCGTTAAATGTAATTTAGCCACTGAACATAACTAATAGTTGGAACTATTTGCTTACCTCATGTCACCACTCTGCACCGGGCTAATTGTGATTATTTGGTACTTTAACATTTCTTAACATTTAACATTTTAATTTTCATGGAAATGTTTTATTGCATTTGTGAAATCAAAACCCCAAAATATTGAAATATTGTTTTCTAACTATTTCCTTATTTTTACAGACAACAACAACAAAAAGAAAATACAAAAGAGTAGCTTTAAAACTATTTAGTCCATTTTGTGTTTGTGCAAATGGATCACAATAAGTAAACATATAAAACAAACAAAATCGAGTTTTAATTAAATTTTGATTTAAAGTGCAGCCACAGATAAAGAATACCAGTGAAATGAAAGGAAAAAAAACTGTCTCTCATTGTTAACTTGGAGATTCAGAATATGAGGAAAATATCTGTAGCAAATCCTTAGAACAGGTTTAAAATCCCTACTCTAGGATCTGTAACTCACAGAATGAAGGTGAACATACCATCAGCAAATATATTAAAGTTAGAGAAAAATGTATCTAATTTGAAGGCGCTCCAGTGAGAAGCTGTGACTGAATTTTCATGGAAGGAACCAAGATGTGTACCTCCATTTTTTTGTAAATTCATATCCAAGAATTCTCTTCCAAGCTGGTAAAGTGGAATGGACGGCATGGTGTTTTGAAAGATGTGCTTCACCCGGTAGTTTTTGCCGAACGTGTGCTGGCAGCCATCATTTAAATGACATTAATCCCGCAAAGCACTATAGCAGATGCTGCAGGTGGAGGAGGCATTCGGCTCTCTGCTCAATATTCCTTGAAAAACACAGAACTGTGCTGAGCAATTATAATTTTGTTTAGATTTATGTCATGATCATCACTAAAAATCCATTTCAGATACATAATTTCTGACTGTTTTTGTATATAAATCTAGCTGTGTTTACGTCTCACTAGTTTAGATTTCTTCCAGGATATTCCTGCAAACACTTTGGTATACCAGATGAACACTTCCCATCAGAAGGTAATAGGATTGTTTTTTTGTGGCATGGCATTTGATGTTAACCTTTCTGAATTAACCTTAAGATCAGTGTCATGTGATTATACAGTCTTGAGTTCATCTCATCTGTTATATGTTTTGCTTTTTAGAAACACACTGTACTACCTGGATCCGAACTGAATCAAATCAGGCCTGAAAGAATTCCTAAAGAACAGGCTATGATGTTCCTTTGACTGTAATAAGAAGCCGGTTCTTCTCCTCGGATTTTCTTCCTGACAACCTTGATCCTGTCTGAAGCATCTTTGTTTAGTTTCTTATAAACTTTACAAAGATTTGGAAAACAAAGATACTTTTTTGTTGGGTAATTTTTTAGTAGATACAGTCTCTTAGAAGATTATATAATTGGCAACAGAAAAATTAATGTGGAAATTAATCATGCTGCGCTTAGTTTCCAGCCAGAATCTGGATCAGTCTGGAGAATCCAAAATAGAGAGAAATATTAAATAGAAAAATTAAATATTCCATGTCAAATATATATATATTCTATATGTTCTTAGGACTTGGTACCCAATCTTATAGTGTTGATCTGATGATGATTGCTCCCCCCTTGCCATTGCATTTATGTTGTACCTCAGTAATCTCCAGTTGTAATAGCAACTACCAAGACAGGCGGTGCAGGCAATATTTATTAAGTGGATTTCAGAATATTTGTGTGAAAGTTAGATGCTTAAATTCTTAGAACCTGGGTAAAATAGTGGAAAATGAAACACTGAATTCCAGGTTTGAATTATAAAGACATCTGGTATTTTTTAAAAAGTTAGAGTTATAAAAGTTATAAAAACAACTCCAAAAGAAATACCTATCTAGTCAGTGTTTAATATCAATGTTAGTAAAGTAGGTGTGTGTGTGTGTGTGTGTGTTATTGGGTTTCACCATGGATACAGCAGATATTGTTCCAGTGGCTGTGAATCATTCTGTCAGACTAAATGAGCTGTCTGATAATTAGGGTTACTACATCAGCATGCAGTCATTGTTCAGACAGCTCCATCTCTCAGCTTTCTGTCTCTTTCCCATTCCACTCTCCTTCCACATTCGCACAAGTTGTTAATTAAATTTCTTTATTTAGATTCCCCATTGTTTCACTAATACAAATTTCAGGGTTTGATAAGGTATCGTGTGCCGACCAATTCGTGACCAATCTCATGTCCACTGACTACAGCAAGTTTAAATACCCCCAAGTCCAAGAAAAGAAGTCAACAGCGTCAACAGCAGACGTGCACAGCAGAATGAGCCATGGCAAATACATCACTTTTGTGGTGCCTATAGAAGAAGTCTAACAATAGTACAAAGGCCAGTTTCCATCACTTTCAAACAGCAATCCTAACCGTGCTCGTTCATGGCCACGAAACCTTGACCTTACTGAAACAAGGTCCATCAGTGTTTCAGAAACGGCTGCAGATTGGGGAAACATCTACTACACTGATTTCTGTGGAGCCAACAGCCTGTTTATTGACGTGTCAAACAAAACACACCAAAGAAAACATGGACCAATCAGATCAGGGATGACTTAAAGTGCCAATAATTCAATCTCAGCACACTAGAACTAATACCATTAATAGAAAGGCTTGGAAGACTGTCATGAAGAGAGCTCCAATCCTGGGAGCCACAGTGGTGTCCTAACTATGTGGTCGACCACGTGGACCAGTCGCCTGCTAGAGCTCTAGCAGAGAAGAAGACACAGTATTGTGGCATTAAAATATGATGCATGACGTGTGTATAAAGTAAAAAAATATATACTATTGGTTTCAAAGGTTGGAAGTAAGTAGTAACAAATACTGTTACTCTACTTAAGTACAGTTTTCAATTATCTGTACTTTACTTGAGTAGGTTTTTCTTCTGACTACTTTTTACTTTTACTCTCTACATTTTTAAACAAATATCTTTACTCTCTACTCCTTAGATTTTCAAAACAGGCTCGTTACTTTTGCTTTAAAGCATTTGAGGGAAGTTTTTATTTCACCTCCAAACATCAAACCAATTTGAGCCTAAACGGGAACACATGAAAGGCAGTCCTGTTCACCTATTAATCACCAGAGGATGTCGCAACAAAAAGAGACGACGTGTGCCAAAGTCTATGAGTGCAAAGAACATCAGCAAACACACAGTTTGTGTGCAGTTTGTCGCATGGTGTGCTGCTAGCTAAAGGTTCAGCTGCTGTATTTCACAGGGAGAGAAAAGAAAGAGAACTTCACTCAGAGATGGAGAAAGATAAGAAAGACAGGACAGGAGCGCAAGAAGATAGATTAGATGTAAAAGTAAGGACTGCTCAGTGGTATTTCATATACTGGAAGATTAAAGCTTATATGCAAGTCCCCATGTTTTTTAATCAGATATTGGGTCTGTGTATGTAACATTATGTTTTTCATACTGGAAAACAAGCTGGAAAACAAACTGAGGCTGACTAACTCTTATTTAAAGGTTGGATGTTAGTGCAGGATAAACAGGTTAGGATAGATTTAAAGTAAAGAACAATGTGTTCAGATCAGTTTTAATCTGGTGCCATTTTAATAGGCGCCAGATCAAAACTGACTAAAGTCCCAACCAGAAATCTTTTATTATCCATTGATAACTCTGTTGTCACACCCTCCCCTCAGGTTAAGAGTCTTAGTGTCATCCTCGATAGCATTCTTTCCTTCACAGCACATATAAATAATATTACTCGGTCTTCCTACTTTCATCTCTGTAATATTAACCGCCTTCGTCCCTCACTCACTCCAAACAGTACCGCCATACTTGGCAATGCTCTTGTCACATCTCGTTTAGATTACTGTAATTCTCTTCTCTATGGTCTACCTCATAAATCCCTCCATAAACTGCAGTTAGTGCAAAATACAGCTGCTCGTATTATTTCCAGAACTAGTTCCACTAAACATATAACACCTGTTCTTTAACAGCTCCATTGGCTTCCAGTTCACCTCCGTATCAATTTCAAGATCCTGCTTCTCACTTTCAAAGCACTTCATAACCTTGCTTCTCCATATTTATCCGATCTTCTCCATACATACTCACCCCATCGTACACTCCGCTCTTCTTCAGCTTCCCTTCTGTCTGTTCCACCTGCTCGCCTAACCACCATGGGACTCAGAGCCTTTAGTTGCTCTGCCCCGAGACTTTGGACTGCACTTCCACCAGATCTCCGGACCACAAACTCTCTCACCACTTTTAGATCACGTCTCAAAATCCATCTATTTAGAATTGCATACACCTGATCTGTCTTAGTCCATTTTTGCCTTGCTCAGCTTTTATACTTGCTTTTATGCTTGTGGGGGTTTTTTTTGGTTTTTTTTAACCTTATGTCTAAATTTTATTTTGCCATGTTTATTATATTTTATTGCTGCTATTGTTCTCGTGTTATTGTAAGGTGACCTTGAGGGTCCTAAAGGCGCCTATAAATAAAATTTATTATTATCATGTGTGACTGGTGCACAGCGGGTGTGTTTTCATGGTCAGAATAAGGTTACATGACATGTAACAGAGACTCATATGAATTTTAGCTGATGATCCTGAGATCCATTGACTGACTTCCAACTATCTAGAAAAAAAGCATAAACAGTGTACTGTCAGTGTAGAGGATGGAAATCATACAGGACAACTCATGAAACATCTGCCTGCATCTGGTTTAATTAAGTTGTGTACATCCACAAAGAGCAGCAGGTCAGCTGATCACAGCCTGCACACAAAGAAAATCTACTGGAGCACTTAATAGAAATTATTTTGACTTATGATTCTTTTCCCCACACTGAGCCATTACAACCAATTTTAGGATCCCCCCCTGCTGAATCCAATTTAACCCCTGACTGTACTGACTGACTGTTTAGAGGCAAAGTCACCCACTACAATGTAGGCAACAGAAAATTATATTCCTTCTTTTTCTTCAGATTCAAGCTGAGTATAATTGGAATTTAAAAAAAAAAAAAGTTAGACTAAAGTTTGTATTCCCATCTAGTGAGATTATTTTATCATTATGTTAATATTGCACAAGGTTCAGTTAGCTTTGAACAAAAATAGAAAGATCCTCCAAAGAATTTGTTCTTCTACTTTTGTCAACTCAGATTAGTTTGATTCTTATAGGTGCTTCTCTTCAGACAAATGGAAATTTTAAAAGTTTTTATTTCAGTATGCTGAAGTTGTAGCACAGATGGCATCATAAATAACAAATATTATAAAAATGCATCATTCTCCTTTTTTAAACGTGTCAATTTTTAATAAAAAATTATGCCTCAGACAATCAGTAATATAAAAATAACTATAGACTGTATAATCACCAGTGAGTTCTCAGACCACACCCACTGATGACCAGACAGTTAGACCCTATGCTCCCCTCTTTCACTCAACACTCTGTTGTGAGAGCACGCTCTGTTTTCCAGCACATTTTGATCTCAGTTTTACACCTACAAGTTTCGTGACAGACAGACACAAACAAACTTATAAACACCCACCAAAGTACTCAAAACCATCGTACACCGTACACAAACACACACAAGACACACAAGGTTAAAACAATACCAGCGCCGCTGTCGTGCCTGGTAAATATTTGCAAGGAGTGCTTGGATAAGTGGGGGCATATAATTTGATTTGTGGGTTATGAAATTGTTGCATAGTAATTGACTGAAATTGCATCTCAAGTGGATGTTTTGCTAGAAGCAACATCTTAGCCTTCGTATATCCATTTACAAACAACTCATCTCTCACTTGTCCTTCCATAAGCAAGAGGAATTAAGTTAATCCCCTTTCAAAACACTCAAATAGCAAGGATACAAACATTTTCATAAAATCTTACTAGTCACAGAAAACACAATGAAAGCTGGAAGCAAAATGGTCTACATATTTTCTTTCTATAAGCAAATAATGCTCTCATGTCATCTGAAGAAAATGACAAACACAACAAAAAAAGGTTGTGACATAGACAAATACACGACTGTGGACCGTGTAAGAAAACCAGAGAACATCCACACGAGCACGGGGAGTATATGCAAAATCCGCACAGAAAGGACCAAGCTAACCGCCGGGTGATCATGCTAACAGCAGCATCAATGTGCCTCCCTCCAGCGAGTGCCATTAGGAGTGAATTGCATTGATGTTAAACTTACATTATCTGTTGTCTAGTCCAGTGGTCTAAGAAATAAGAGGTCTTCATTCAAGTGTTTTATCCTTGTCTCCTTCACTTTATTACCCAGCTCCGCTATACTTTGCTCGCTAGCTTAAGTTCCCTTTCAATCTAATCAGCAAGGTAAACCAGCATATGTATTTGTTTAATCTCATATTCATTTTTCCTGCCACTGCTATGATAAATCACAGGTGCTGGGTGAGTGGAAATGACAGTAAATGGAGGGAATGAAAGAGAGTTGTCAAGTCTGTGACACATGGGATGCAGCAGTCAGAAACACATTTCTCTCTGTGTGCCAGCATGTCCATATTGAAGCCTCCACTTGACAGAAGTGATGTTGCAAACATCCATATTTATCAGCACCACTGCTGCCATGTTAATGATTCATAGATGGAGTCATTGTTAGAATATCAGCCCATATAAGACATTTGTGAGCGCTTTGAGTGCTCAAACAAGTAGAAAGGCGCTATATAAGCACCAGTCCATTTTAGATTGTTTTTTGTTTAGCTTTTCATTCATCATTATTATTTTTTATTATTTTTAAATAGATTTAGTGACTTAGTAAGCTGATCAAGACATGACTGATTGTAAACATGAATTATAAATAGTTAAATTTTCCAAAATCATAAAATCACATCAAATTTAGTCTAGATTTTTTAAAGTTTTATTTCATACATCACTTTATATCTTTTGATAAAGTCAAATTTCTGATCCTTTAGCATTTATGTATGCATAATTATGTTATGTTTTCTCTTGTTTTTTGTTTTGTTTTTTATCATTAGTAGCAGTAACTAGTGTTTCTGTTGTGTTTCCCTTGGGCTTGTTTGTGTCTTGGCTTCTCTCTGTTCCCTTATTAAGTGTTAAGACTCATGCTGTTCATCTCCTTTTGGCTCCTTTGTCTTTTAGTTTGAAGGTTAGTGTTCCTGTGATGTCCTGTGATAGTATTGCTTCCTGTCTGCCATTCCCCACTTCCCTGGTTGTTTTTACCTGTAGGTGATTGCGTGCCTCTGTTTTTCAGTTCCCTCCTGTGTCCAGTCCTTAATCAGCCCTTAATATATACATAAAGTCCTGTCTTTAATTGTTGTGTTGTACCGTTTATGGTCCTTGCTTTGTTTCTCTGTGTTTTCTTCTTTATTTGTCCCATGTGTTTATGAATTTTACCCTTTTTGGATCATTTGTTGTTTAAACGTAGAAATCAGCTTTTATAAAGAGCTTGATTTTTGTTTGCGCCCTCCTACATTCTGTGTCCACTGCTTAACTGTCCACATGGTTACATTGTGACACTGCTACTCATTTATCAGATCCCAAAATTTTATTCAGAAGAATTGTATTTAATAAATTCATGTATATTAGAGGTAAGAAGGACCAACCAGAACTAAAATTCTAGACTGACAAATAACACCTTTGCTAAGATTTATTGTCATTTATTGTACTGCCGTAAAATACAGCATGCTTCAACCCTGTCTTCCCCATGTCTTGGAGAACCCAGAGAGAACACAAGCACAGGGAGACCCAGCCAACTCAAGTCATATTATACTGCTCAAAAACAAAAAAAATAAAAAACCAAGGGAAGACTTGAATAACACATCTGATCTTTACAAATAAAACATTCAAGTTAAAAGTCTTTACTGACATAACTTGTGTAATTAACAGTCAGTGTAAGCCAAAATCATCAAATCTTTAAAGATTTGAGTCAAAATTTCACCAGAAATCAAATATAAAAGTGCTCTTTTAAATTCCTTTGTAAATTTTATACACCCCAAAAAAGTCATGCAGCTTACCATCTGATTAGGCAAATTAGTTTCCAAACCTGAGGGCTGAATAATACTGTGAAACTTTTATTATTTCACACGATGCTCCAGTAATGAAGGAGCACTGCCTCTGTCTGAACTAAATCCTAATCTGATCATTAATTCTACTATTTTATCTTCTTCCTCAGTAACACTTGGTCACTGCCATTATTCATTATTTTTCACGGAAATCTGAAAAATTCTTTTAAATTGTGATTTAAATTTTAACCAGTTTAAGTCATTTCTGTTGTTAACAAGCTATTCTTAAGCCTGCAGGTTCTTAGGTTTGCCATTTATGCCATTTGTCAGCTTATTGGAACAGGACAGGCAGGAAAAATAAACAAAGATAGGAAGTACAAATAAAATAAAATCTGAAATATACTCAATAAAATTATAAATGGTTAAACAGGAACACAAAATTTTACAAAATTTAAATAGAGAAAGATATAGACAAGGATGTAGAGTATGTCAATAATTTCTCCACGAAAATAAGAGTCACTGAATGGTTTACGCATTTGCCTAACAAGCGATCAATCCTGGGAGGAGGTTGTATCAGGGAAGGCATAAAAATGTGCCAAATCAAACATGCAGCGCTACCTGCTGTGGTGACCCCATTTTGAATAAGGGAGCGACTGAAAGTATTTTTTTAAGGCCTTATTTTTCTTATTAGACAAATTGCTGACGTCATGTTTACCTCTGGAACTGTCTTCATTCTGTTGTACACGTCTTATATGTGGATTTTAAATGAAAATGACTAAGTGGGTGTATTCAAAGGTGATATGACTGTACAACTCCCCATCCGGTAAAGCTATGTTTTCACAAAACACAAACAGTGGCATATTTGTGAATATTAACATCTGCATTCAAGTGAAGATTATACCAGTCTGTGAGTCTTTGAAAATAAAAAAGCATAAATATTTCAAGTCTGCATCCACACATTTTTGTTAGTGATTATGCTAAATGGTTTGGCCAGACCCTCTCATACAATAAAGACATATTCATTCTGAAAGGTCTTCTCATCCACTACACCTCTGTTTAGTCATATTTTTCGAATATTGTTTTGGGGGAGGGGGACTAGGAAGACAGTATATATTTTGCATGTCGACTGATGCAAACCTCTGAGATTAGAAAAATTCCTATGAATTAAGAACATCAGTGTACACAGAATCCTTGTGTTACCTATGGTGCTTTCAGATAAAATGTGGTCTGTGATTCACCGTCTCATAAGGTAAGACACAGACTCCTTGTACCTGTGGTTTTTATGCAGCCTGACAGTCAAAGATAGCGGTAATATAGCGGTTATGAAAGAAACAGTAGAGAACGGAAGCATGGCAGTAAAAGAAATGAATAAATGAAACCGAATGTCATTTATCAAGCAACAAGGTAGATTGTAGTTTCACACCAGCAAGCTGTAGTGCACTATTTGTACTGTTCTAGTGTTCCTTTTATTCTTTTTTCAGCGATAAAATATGCTGTGTTTGTGATGTTTGGATAATAGATACCCATCTTTTCCTGTTCTTCCATTTAGTTACACCGAGAGAGAAACCGAGAGCACAGGGCACCAATATGTGAATGGTAAACAAGCTTCATATGAGGATGAAATCCTGGGGGATTCTATGGCAAGTAACTGCCTCTACTTAGATAAACAGCAGTGAATCCAGAACAGGAGGGAATGTAGACTGAGGGGGAGGGAAGCAAGCATGGGGAGAGATGTAAGCTCTCCAAGTCCAGTGCTCCATTATTCAACAATGATAGTTGTCACATGTAAAACGGCCAGTTAAAGAGCTAAACATCAGATCATTGAAGATTTTCAATGTGCAAAAATTGGCTGTTATGATGAGCCAATGAGCTGCCTGTTGTCTCAGTTACAACTTTAAAAAAAAAAAAAAAAAAAAAAAGATCTTATTTTTTATTCAATAAAGCTGCATTGTCAGACGGCACCATTTGTTAGTCTTGACAACAGCCGGGATCATAATAAAGCAAAAACATTTGTGCATGTGAGCCCGACGGTGGCTGTCTTGTGCTGAAGACGATTGTGTCAGATGAGCATTGTTCTGCTCATTCATAGGCTTTTAAATGCATCCTTGTTTTCCTCAATAAGATTTCATCTGTGGCACCTATCAACTGATGTTGCCTAACCTATTGTTAAGCTTGATAGAAGTCAGACTACAAATTAC
The DNA here is from genome assembly GCF_036321145.2 of Pelmatolapia mariae. Taxonomy (NCBI): domain Eukaryota; kingdom Metazoa; phylum Chordata; class Actinopteri; order Cichliformes; family Cichlidae; genus Pelmatolapia; species Pelmatolapia mariae. The sequence continues at coordinate 21,829,460 of NC_086227.1, forward strand.
AGTCTGTACAGTAATTCTGTTTTCTTTTTCTTCCAGCTGCCCCCTTTAGGGTTCGCCACAGTGGATCATCTGCCTCCATCGTACCCCATCACCTGATCCTCCTTCATCACACCAGCCGTCTGCAGGTTCTCTTTCACTAAATCCATGAATCTTATTTGAGATTTTCCACTTTTCCTTCTGGCTGGCAGCTTCATATTCAGCATACTTTTTCCAATATATCCACTACCCCTCCTCTGCACATGTCTAACTGTCTCAAAACTGCTGAGCCTGAGCTGTGTCTCTGATATATTCATTTCTAATCTGATCTGACCATCTTCAACTCTGCCAACTTCATATTCAGCTCTGGTCTCTTTATGTGGTTCAAAATACAAGATAAATATAAGCTATAGGATGATTCTGTGTCTGCAGCTCTATGTGTGAGGGTCTGCTTTCTGCATAATGGCAGGGCCAACAATGCCAAAATCATGACAGTATTAGTATAATAATTAGTATATGCACTTATAAGCATGCTGTATCTGTATACATAAAAATACATAATGAGCTTTTCTCATTATACTTACAGTGTTGATTTTATTACATTCATTTTAATGCATAATTGTAGTAATGGACTGGCTATAATTGGATTTTATGGTCTACTAAATGTATTACACTGTCAGTGTAGCCAATCCTCCTGCATCACTCCAGAAATGGCAGTGCCAAGCAGCTGAATGATCCACCAGCACCACTTTGATTGAAAAGGCTCTTCTGGATAGAAACCTTGTAAGATATATCCTAAGGACACAATCTACCCCAATTTTTTTTCACTAGCAGCACCATGAGGTTGAGGTTTTAATTTGTAAAAATGCTTCGATATGTAACCAAAATTGTACAAAATAACAAATAGGCCTCCAATTTAGGATCCAGCTCGAAGCAATTCTCAGCCAAAATGCATTCTCAAAGAGCCAATCTTCCTCTTTTTCTTTTTTCCCCCCAATTATTCCTTCAGCCAAAGTTGCTTTTCTTTAATTTATCCATGTACTATTTTGTGTTTTGCTGGCATTCTTGTGGAAAACATAGACTTTATAAGAAATCAAAACCACTGATGTTTCCATTAAGACCTTGAATGTGACGTGAGCCATACAAAACTCCACTGTACATCAGTATCTGCTCTACTATTTTGTTTTTCCAAAGACCTGAATTCATAAGTAACTTCATCAAAAACCAGCATTTTAAAATGAAGAGTGTTTGGCGCTGGTTGCCGGATGCCCAGAGAACTTTTTTTTAAAAACCACTTGTGTTATGAATGCTGAATGTCGGCATATCTGGCTGCTAATAAGCTGCATTTTCTGAGGTAAGTACAACTGCAGGAGGAGGAGAAAAATGCTGCCATAACTGTAATTGCCAGGCTTTTCAGGCACAGTTTTCCCCAGTTGGCTCATTCTTATTCAACCCATGTTACTCAGCATCAAAGGTTTGACGCACAAATAGATGACGTCACATAATAAACATTTCTCTGCACAATCAACAGGAACCAACTGATAAGAGAAAGTCAGCTATGCTTGCAGACACACAAGCCAAGGAGACTTTGATTAAAACTGGCCAGTTTTAATCAAAACATGTGACCTGAATTGTGGACTTTTCACACAACATGTAAATAATGTTCAGGTCTTATATTATATTATTTACTGTTTGGGGGATGCCTTAGTTTTTTAATTGTTGCACTTGTATCTCTCTTATCTGCCTGACCACTCGGCCACATCTGAATAAAATACCGGAGGCCCGCTGATGTCTAGAGCAACAAATATTGGGAATGTAAAAGCAATAAAAGATTAATAGTTTATCCTGGATTTTCCCATTTGTATGCTTTTAACAAGACTGGTACACACTCCATTTGATTGGCTTATTGGCCTTACAAATAATTTTGTCATCCTGCCAAGCTTTACCATGGTGAATAATCTTATGATGGTTTAAAGCCTTTGTGGCCAAGGATGTGCTATAAAGATGAAAGCACAATAATTCTGAGACCTTACTTGCTATTTCAGCTTTCACAATTACTCAACCACACAAGGGTAGTTAGTGCAGTTATATAACTGTAATTCTGTCAGAACTTAGTCTGGAGTAGAATGAACTAAGCTTTAGAGCGAGCACAGGTGACCTCATCTAACACAAAGACATCAATTATTTAAATTTATGATATTCTTGGAATTGAGCACATAAGTGTTTTAATTTCAGTTTCCAAGAAATACCGTTCACTGGCAGATTTCACAAAAACTGTGGAGTAAAAAACATAACATTATACTGTGCAAAAGTCTTGAGCTAAACCTCTTTTTTTATATATATATATATTTTGCTTCCAAAAAGGCTAATTTGTTATTTTTAAACTAGCCCCGAGGAATAGTTTTCCATTTCTGAATAATTTAAAAGTTTCCCTTTGGAAATTGGCTGCTTTTTCACTCATTTTCAGTCCAGTTCTCATGCCTGACCCTTTTTAGAGAAATGTGTTTCTATGTTAAGCCACCTAATACTGATGTGTGAATCACTCCATAAAAAAGGCACCTAAATCAAGGGATGAACCAGTATTCTGTCTACATATAACATATAAATCCCAATTTTAAACTGTATCTTTTAGCACTTTGTTGCTAGCAGATGTTTTTAAGTGTTTATTTAGTTGAATCTACTAAAAATGTCAAAGGTATCACAGTTTCATAGGCATAAAATAATATTTTTGCACCAACAAAGTGGTGTGCTATTGGTGCATATCCCAGGATGGTGTACAGTAAGTGCTTAAAAAAATCTGAGCAAACTGGACAAGAGGAGGACAAAAGAAGAACTGGCAGGTATAGTTTTAGAGGGATATCTATAGCAGATGAACAGAATCTGAAATTCATGTTCTTAAGAAGGAGAAAATATCCGGCAAAGACCTGACACGGGTCCTGTTGGATGGATCTGGACCTTCAGTTAATCCATCTACTGCTCAATTTTAATCAGTTATTTTAATTTATTTATATAGCACCAAATCACAACAGATGCTACAAGGCCCTTTGTATTGAAAGATAAAGACTCTACAATAATAAAGAGAAACCCCAACAATCAAACGACATTGACGCCTCATCAGAAATGGCCTCAGAGGAAGGGTGGCTGTCAAGAAACCTTTTTAAAGAAGGGAAATGGGAGAAAGGGATGTGGTATGCTAAATTACACAAGACCTGTGTTGAAAATCAGTGGCAACAGGTTAATCCAAATTAATCCAAATTTGAAATTTTCGGTTCAAATCATCATCTGTAAGGACGGGGTCAGGAAAGAAGTATAATGTGGAGTATCTACAGTAATCTGTAAAACTTTGTGGAGGCTCAGTGAAGCATAAGATTTTGATCCACAATGCAGATGTCCAACCCAACTGATTGGAAACTGATTCATTTTTCAGCATGACAATGATCCCAAACACACTGTCAGTGCAGAAAAAGCATGCCTGGATAGAAAACACACAGTGCAACACTATCAGTCATGGACTGGCCGTCACCAGAGCCCAGACCTCAACATTACTGAAGCAGTGTGGGATCATCTTGATAGAGAACAGAACAAAAGACAAGAAATGCAAAAGCCAACATCTAGAGAAAAGCTTTGAATGTCCTTCATGAAACCTGGAAATCTATTACTGAAGAATACTTACAGATATTGCAAGAAAGCTTGCCTAGGGAAGTTCAGGCTGTGTTGAAAAGTAAACAAATAAGTGACTTTCAAATTCATTAGAATTGTACAAACTCAGTTTTTGCTTCATATACTGTGATTCCACGGATGACTGCCTAGCTCAACATAAAGAAATGAAGGGTGGGTCAAGCTTTTGCAGACTATTGTATTTATTCCTGATAGATCTATGCTACTGATTATTTCTTGTTTGCTAAAGTTTTATAGCGTATAACAAGAAACTCCTAAGAAGTATGTATCTGCTTTCTAACCAAAATTTGTAACAAGAAAAAAAGAACATGCCACGTTGACCCAGTGTGCTGATGTTTTGCTGCACTATCTAACAATATGCTTGAAATCTCTTCCAGATATTTCTAATGTCATTCTTAAATGTCATATCACAACAGAGGAAAAAATACCAAATAAATAAAACTACTTCTTTAATTTACTGAGATATAAGTCAGGAAATGTCAGTATTTATTCAACACTAATATCTAATTTGGTGCCTTATCTTTGACCCAAGGAATGGAAATGGCAGCCCAGATAAGCTACAGAGAAAGGTTCACATTTTGGTCCACGATAAATATGATTCAAAGGTTAAAATATTTATTTGATTTCCATTGTTTAGCTTTGATCTTTTTACCAAAGAGTTCTCTATGACTGAAAAAAATGTAAAAATGTAAATAGCTCAATATTATTTAATCTGTTGTTCCTAGCCAGTTCTGAAGCTAACTTATCATTCTATACAGAACTTAATAGTAATTAGAGACTTCAGTATGGTTACAATATGATGTATGATTCCTAAAAGGCTGCTGTATATAACAAAAGCAGCCTTAAATACCTTAGAATCTGGTCAGGTCAGTGGAAAGCAGCTGGATTCAAAATAAAGCTCCCTTACAGAAAATCAGCAAGGCTACCAAGGGACTGTGTGGTTTTCTGCTTGTGTGGTTCTGTGTAAGTTGCAACCACTGGTGAAAAATTAAAGGTCAACACCAAAGCATAATATACCCTCTTAGATATTCTTTTCTTTTTTTTTTCAATGTCTGAAAGACCTTTTTCAAAAAGAGAATGAGACCCCTGTTGTGTAAGACTGGCTGCAAATGCAACATAGTTGAATTCAGCTATGATTCTGGGAAAACAACTGAAAGCAAAAAGAGCTTCAATGATATTCAATAGTCAGGCTTTTTAAATGGGAGGAGAAAGGCTCTTATGCGAGGCTGAAATTCTAGCCTCACTGTAGGTATTTTTGTACATGGGAGTGAAGCAGAGGCACTATGACATACAAACATTGTGTAACCGGGTCAAAATGTGCTGCTTAAATTGCAAAGGATTGTTTTGGGTTTTTGTTTATTTTTATTATTTCTTTAGGAATCTATAGCACCCGATTTCTGTCTTTCACTTCATGCACAATAAAAGATGTTTCTCAGATCATTATATTTGTACTAATAAGTCAGACTTTATTAATAGACTCTCTCCAATGTGTATTTCAGTGCCCATGAAACACAAAGGAAACCTCATAAATACGGTCCTCATTTTATAGTGTTTAAATCACTTGTTATATTAAAGCATTTTGTTCATGAATGGGAATATTATGAACAAGCAGAGCCATATAAATACCATTTCAATGATATTTGTATTTAATTTGCAGTATGATTCATCTACACTTTTTCTCTTGCGATTTGGTTTCTGCACTTCTTTCTCTGCACTGTCCTTCTTATTTGAGTCTAAAGGGGGAATGCATTGATGTGTAGGTCCAACAAGAATATACTGTATGTCTGACACCGCTTTAATAACGTCCAACCTGCCAGGTTGGTTGTGTCAGTGCTGGCGAAACCTTGTTATCAGTTAGACACGGTCAAGACAGACATGAAGTTTTCACACAATCGCTCATCAAACCTCGTGCTATACTATCTCCCCTAAACATCATCCTTGCTGGTAGAATTAGATAGCTTTGCAGCCCACACAAACACCCTCTCTCTCACACACACACATACACACACATGCACAGACAGATCAAATCAATGGCTACTTTCCCCTACATCAGGAAGTACTGTACAGTAGGTGGCCAATGGAGGAGTCCGCCCACTCACAGGATATTCAATTGCACACATGTAGAAACTCATCCTCTCTGTATCTCACTCATGTTCGCCTGAGATCAACTACATTTACAGATACAGCTTTGGGCAAGAAGTGCTTGCGTGTGCACGCCCACACATGTAGACCCGACATCGAAACACGCACACAAACCCTCTCTCTCTGTCACATGAAAACACTTTAGGATTTGACCCACGCAGAGATGCTCCAAAGACACAGATAGATTTATGAATGAACTGTGAGGATATGTGCATTTCTGTCTTTTCTCAAAAATGTGCACTGAATATTTTACTGCTAGCTCAGCGAAAGATTTCATGTGATAAATATATGGATCTGATATTTGCAGATGTGGTAAATAAATAAAGTGCATTTAATTGAGTACTGTACTGAATTCACTCAAGTAAATCTATTATAGGCTACTTTGCACTACCTCTTGACAGCTGAACATTTCAAGGGCCCATATTACTACATGCATTAACAAGAAGTACTCTGAGAGCACAAACCTACCTCAAGGTAACTCACTCTCTTTGCAGTATTTATTTTTAAAGGAATAATACTGTGTTTTGTATATATCGTTTTATTTTCTTTGTTCTTTTTAAATGTACTTTAAGAGGTTTGCAGTGCGGTAAAAACAAGCACAAAGTGCAGACTTTTGCTATGTAGGAGTTGGTAATGGATATTAGGTATTGATTTGCAAATGAGTGGACATGAATAACTTAAGTTTATTATATAATGCAGCATATTTCTAACTAACTAGGCAGCTCATCCTCGTCCTCTTGACAACACATTTTTAAAGATATGATATATTTTGGGGTCAGCTTGAAAGAAAGACAGATGTGAAATGTAAAAGTGAGATCAGACTTCAAATGTGACATAACATTTGGATATGGCCTAAAATGTGATATTTAGAATCCCCATACAAGAGTATCATTTGGTAAATGTTGCCAATAGAAACAAAGGCAGTAGAATTTTAATTTTAAAAATAAAAGATAATTTATGAAAGTTTGACCTTAGTTTCCTTTGAAGAAGCAGTCGGAGGTCCAAAGGAACATGATGTTTAGAATCCCCATATGTCTATATACTGTCAGTACAAATGTTAGCAGTATGAAACATATTTTTAAACGGCTATAGCATTATTATCACTTTGACCTTCAGATCAATCTATTGCCCTTGAAGGAGAGGTCAGAGGTCAAATATGGCATGATGTTTACAATATTTATGTTGACAATCCACAACACACTCCTAGTTGACCTTGAACACCTCAGTGGATGTAAGTCAAATTTTAATGAATTGTTAACATGACCCAACTTTTTCTAGAATTCATTCAAAACTTTTAATGCTATCATGTTTCCAGGCAGACAGAATAACATGCACGCATGCAAATGATACCAGTTCGCATTGTTTCTGCTTTGTAAATAGATGCTTCATCGCTAACAATTCATATTATACTAAAATTAACAAATAAACGATTAAGCTTTATTTTTATATCTACATCAAATGCCACTTTAAAGCAATGTTGCTTTTTTGTTGTACTTTATTTTGAATATTATATTCTTTTGATTCCACTGAGATAAAATGTTAATACAGAGAGACAGACTACAGTCACGTTCACATCAATTTAGAATCACCAGTTAACCTAATCAAACTAAATGTATCTCTTTGGACTGTTGAAGGAAGCTGAAGTACCTGGAGAGAGAGAGTCCAGGGAAACATGGGGAGAACATGCAAACTCCACACACCAAGGCCCGGGCCAGATGGTGGAGTCAGACGCATGACCTTTTGCTATTAGACAACAGTGCTAACCACAGTGCCACTGTGCTGCAGTAGAAGAGAATGGATGGATGGATAGACTTTTACCCATAACAGAACACCTGTATAAAGTGACATTGCTCTTTTTAAAGATCTGAGAGCTTGCACCCATTGATATTGGAATTCTACATCCTTTGAAAATAAGAAAGCATCAGGTAAAAAGCATGCAGTCGAGGGTGCAATGAATATGAAGGAGTGAAAAGGGAGGAAAAATGAGGTAGAATATTAATCACAGACCCTCAGTCCATCTCCTCCTCCAGGCTTTGCATTAAATAGAGAGAAATATTCTCATTAGGACAATGAGAAATACATATATCAAATATAGCTGTCACTTCTACTGTGGAGGATCTGTAGGGGAAAAAGTGTGTCACAGGCAGTTCGTCTTGTAGATGTGCTGTGTAGCTATTGCAGAACAGATTTATCCCATGTGCAGCAGCTTCTCTTCAAAATTAATAACATGTAATGGATTCTTAGGAGAGGAAGAGGATTGATGACTGTAAAGCCAGTGTAAGAAAATTCATTGTGTAGTGTATTTTTAGAAGTCTACATTACAAATATCGCATCTTAGTTCCTACTCTAGTTTCACATAGCAGAGATTCACACAGAAGAATGTTGCTGAAACAGATGGTTACCTAAGTGGGAAAGGTCGGTGACACTCTTTCCAGCCCTTTTCTTAGCCTTGTGTCATGTAGTTGCTGTATGTCTATTTATTTATTTGAAGAAGAGACGATGGCACAGATTTGAGCTTGAAAAGGAGGTGAAGGAATGCTTGACACTAATGGTGTGTGATGGTGAAAATTGGACCATGATTGGTAGTGAGACGTCAGGCTGACAGTGTGTATGTCTTCTGTGGGACCTTTCTGGTAGTGATGAATTGTTGTCTGACTCATTGTTATTTCAGGTGATGAAACCTGCCAAGATGGGGTGGCCTGGAAGCTAGACGGAACAAGTTGACGGAATAGGCTGTGAATAGAGTCAGAAGTGATATTTTTACTTTCTTCCACCTTAGTGTACAACAAATGGGGACAGTCACTGGTGGAAAGATGCATACCTGTTTTACAGGCTATTTTGTAGTACAGTGTTGCTGTCATGTTAACTCAGTTCTTTTCAGTTTGATTCACATATAGTGCCAATTCAGGACAATAGTTGCTTTATATTATATTATATTATATTATATTATATTATATTATATTATATTATATTATAGGATTAGGACATAGAACAGGAAATGTGTTTTTTGACCTGCTGTGCTAATGTTAAGTGGTTTCCTGGTATTTTGCCCTAATGTGTAGGAGAAATATCTCTGCACATAACACTCAATATGTGCACACATATTAATAGATATTAGGAAAATTAGCTCACTTAAATAGAATATAATAGAAATGTAAAGGTTAGATGGTTTTGGGCTGATAAAGGAATCTTTCACTTTATGTTCCTGAATATTTAGATTTATGCTAACACTAGTAAGAATTCCATTTTTAGATCACTTTAAGTTACAGGGTATAGCAATGATGTGGGCAATACCTGATCATGTTGAAGAAACACAATAATTTCAGCTAAACCACCTATGATTAATATAAAAAAAATTAGATGAGAATAATAATAAAAAATAATAAAAATCCACTTAGTTCAAAAAATATTGAAAAGGAAACCGTGATTAGCCTGCTTCTGTACTGAAGCATCGCTGCAGTAAATGTTACCACCCAGCGCTAATTGTCCCAGGTGTGCTGCTGCTGATTGTTGAGTTAGCCTAGCAGCGAACGGCCACATATTTTGCTCATATTTTTGATTTCTTTAGAAAATTTCGTCAACTTTTTTCCTTTTCTTTTGTGTGTCTGTGGTTTACTTATGATTTGTTTCCACTTGTATCACCGTGTAGAGCAATGTACACAGCCCTTAACCTCTCGACTTCGGACGACTTCAACATGTCAGAGTTTGACTCTCAGAGACAGCAGGAGCTCTCCCACCGCTCCGTCAAAATAAGCATAATAATCGTTTTGGGCGTCGTGGTCACGTTGGGAAACATTGCAGTTCTCCTGGCTATTACTTCCTCGGTGTCCGGCTGGTCGAGAAACTCTCGGTACTTTCTCCTCTCCCTCACTGCAGCAGACTCTGCGTTCGGACTGCTGGTCATGCCCTTGAATCTCTGGGTGAGTCTGCTAAAGGACTACACTGAAGGTCCAGATGCTCTTTGTCACGTTGTGGCCTTTTGCAATGCCACCGTCTACTCCACCTGCATGTACACAGTGGTCACGATAAGCCTGGAGAGGTACATTGCGGTGTTTTACCCGCTGCAGTACTCATCTCTGCTGACAAGGAAAAGGACGCTGTTTCTGATTGCCTTCGCCTGGTGCTTCCCTCCCATTTTACTGTCGCCGATATCATTACCAGATGGCATCATCCAAGTTCATTTTTCCACCGCATCACTGGTCTGCAACCCATCTTACTCTACAAATGTTGGATACTCCCTAAGCTTGACATGTGTAATATTTTTCCCTTGCTCCATCATCATGACATTTGCAAACCTAAAAGTCTGGTGTGCAGCCAAGAGACAGAGGTTAAAACTGCGCAAATATGACAGTGCGCGGCGCAGTAGGCTCAATGTGCCTTCCAGAGTGCTTGTGCCTGTGATGGGAGCCTACTACATCTGCTGGACTCCCTGCATGGCAGCAGTGATCTACAATGGTAAGCAAAACATCACTCGATATGTAAAGTGAGTGTGTGAGGATGGTGGATGATTTTCTTCCACCATCCTCATTTCATATATGAATATATCCCATGTAATATAGTCTGTTTATGTCTATAATTGTGGCACTTACTGTCACAAAATATCTGAGAACTACTCATATAACTGGCTTATTTTGTAGCAAGTATGCTTTGCTTTTTTAGGTTTAGATAGTTTTTGATTATATAAGCTTAACTGGAAGAGGTAAACTTCACAGGTACTTGTTTGTCTTGGTGTATTTCTTATTTGTGGTTTCAAAGGCAGTAAGAGAATTCAAAAGTAAGTATTTGATTGTGTTTATTAAAAATTGTATTAGATGGCTATTGATAGGTCCATTTCCCTTTAAAAAACAACAACAACTTTTTTCTTGTTATTATTATTGTTGTTGTTGTGTTAGTATTTTTATTAGTAGTGTTATTATTATTAATCCAGGACAGTGCTGAAAGAAATAGCTCTGAGTCATTTATGTAATTCTGGGCATGAAAAGCTGATTTGGGGCCAGTTATATGACTCAGACCTTTTTTGACGTTTCTCATTTACCCCAGCCATGTGCTGTCTTGGAGTAGTCAAGACTGAAAAGTCACAGCTGAATATTTTTAGAAGTGAAGACCTTTTCCAAAGAGTGCTGTAAATGATCTGATATTGGATGAATATCCTGCGAAACGAAGCCGACGGTTTAGCTTAATCTTTAAAGTGTGCGGCTGTCTAAATGCTAGTTTCACTGCCGTTTCCACCTGATCAGTGAACTTTGTATTTTCAGGTCAAGACTACAAATGTTAGTTTGATGGGTTATATCATTGCTTTCAGGGGTAAGGCAAGCACCTCCAAAGCAGATTTTTGTTTAGTTTCTCTCATAATGCCAAGTGAAATATCCCCGGCTCAGTCTCAGGAGGTTCCTTTTGCAGTTATACTAACACTAATTATACTAACACTTTTAGGAATTTGTGTCACGCCATGAAGGGCCTCTGGCGTGAAAATCAGACAAAGAAAACATGCAGAGCTACTTGCTCTGTAAAAAGGGAGCAGGTCAAAGTAGCCGCTGTCTTTTGCTAGGTACGTTGTTTTCACTTTGTTGATACTTGCCTTAACACTCATTGTTTTCTGCCTTACAGCAGTCACAGGTAGCAGTGTACCAGAGTGGATTGAGTTTGTAGTGGTCTGGCTACCAACTTCCAATGGTTTCCTCAACTGCATCTTCTATTTCTGGATAAACCGATGCTTTCGCGAGAAATTCTATCTAGTCCTTCAAAAACTAGCTCTGGCCCTCTGCCCTGAATTGGCCAGCACCTTTGGGTGTTGTACCACATCAAAGATGCAGTTTGCATCAGGTATTTTGGATAACAACAACAGTGTCCATGGGCGTTCCTCCAGTGTATCATCTACCTGCACCCTGCTGTCTGTGGCGTAAGACCTAAAGAGCACCACCGGCATGGTAACAAACATGGCCAGCAACCTCTGTACTGTGCTGCATTGTCTGACTGAGCTAGACAACTGAAGCCATGTTTTGACATAGTTCCATACAAGGTAATGAGGGTGAGAACTAAGCTTTAAAAGGGTCGCATTACGAATGATTTGGTTATGATAGCAAGCATTTAAAATTTCCTCTCTGCAGATTAAATCCAAATTTTCGATATCTTGATTGTAATATATATTTTTATTTTTTATCAAACTTCAGAATCAGTATTCAGTTGATTGGAGCAAAGGATGAATTTAGAACAGCTTTGGATTTTTTTTTCTTTTACTTATTCACACTGCTGCAGAGATTTAATTTACAATTAGAGACAGTGTCTTAAAAACCATCTTTTAGTTGTTTTATAACCAACCATCAAAGTTCTCTGTGCTCCAAAAAATTGACATTACATACAATGATATAATCAGTCTTTCGGTGTCAACCTGTTTAAACCTGTTGCACAGGTCACGATTAGCGAATTAGTTCGTTTTAAATTCTTTCTATATGAAACATTTCTGAACATCAGTATCTGATAATAAGCACATTGAAGGACTGAAACCATCTACCTCTTCTTCAATTTAAACTGTGCGTCAAATACCTTGGCATATAACAGCTTGGAGAAACTAACCTTTAAGTCACAGCTTTTCAGTGGGTGCAAGGAGGAAAGTAATTAAGCATCTATACTGTAGAAAGGTCACCACATTTGTGCTGGGAAGAGATAACTTGGATAAGTTCTGAGGCTATGGTTGTTTACTTTGAGATATTAAGTCTAAGATCTTCCTGACACTATCTGCACTAAAGTTTTTGTCACGCTATCGGTTTATGTACATTTACAATGAATCGAGATTAGAATTCAGAAATTCCGTAACGTTTTATGCAGTTAATTTTAGCCTTTAGGTTTTCTGCTTGATTTACATCATTGAAGTTTGTGCAAGGGCAAATGGTGTTTAAGGATCAAAAGTGTCACAAAATTGTAAGTTAAAAAAAAAAAAAAAAAAATCTGAATAACGTAATATTAACCTTTTGTATGTATATTGTTTGTGATTTATAAATTCCTGATTATAAAAGAATTAATGTATTGATATATGGATAATCTATGAAATAAAGCATGATGCCTGTGAGTTGTTTCTTTTCGAATCTTCAGTTTGAGTTTGATATTTACAGATGTATCATTGCAGAACTGAAATAAAGTTGAAGTGAAAAATGTTTGCTGATCCTTTAGCATATTTTTTTTCTAGCTATGCTTCGTCTGATGCTCTACATATAGTCAGCATTGTTAGCTTCCAGTTAACATCTCTATGCTGTGGTATATAATAAATGCTAAACTGTACTATATGCTGTCAATGTTTTACCTGTTAATGTTTTTGTTTCAACTTATTGAAGTAGAGTAGCATTTTGCACTCGCTAGCTGTCTCACTCTCTCGCCCTGTGACAGCTGGGGTAGGCTCCAACGCCCCCGCTCTGCTCCCCCCACCCCTAAAAAGGATCAGCGGAAGACAATGGATGGATGGATGCATGGATAACTAGCTTTCCTCAGTAAGAGGACTAACTAATGAAGATACAAGTTTGGTTTGTTTGATATAAATTATGCAGATCTTTTTTTTTTTTTTTTGAGGATTAAAACAAATTAATGATGATTATGTATAGCCTAGTCTATTATTTCAGTGTGAATTCCTTGTTTTGAAGCGGTAATATTAAAGCAGGATAGCAAACGTGGATGATTAACAAGCTCAAAATGAAAATTCTTGTTTGTGGTCATTAGATAAACGTTCTTTTCACCCAGAGAAGAACTCAGCAAGTTAGTCTATGCATGAAAAAATGACATGTCATTCTATTTTGGTAATATTTTCACTCTGTTTTATACTTCTGGGCAAATTTTTGAATAATATGAGATGGATTATGCTAATTGCTACCTACCAGTGTCATGTTAGATAACAGGTTGAGCCGTAGATACGGAGCTTTAAAAAAACACGATCAAAAATAAGCAGAAAATGATCCTTTGGCTTATGCATAATAGATGGATACAAGTTCGACTGATATCGTGCCCAGTATTGCTCATGACAAAGGGCACAATAATGAAACAACAGCTCGATACATGCATAATGAAGGGAGCAAACTGTGAGGCAGCTGCAAGTGGTCCCATAAGTAGTTTTGCAAAGAATGATATTAGAAAAAAAACCTGATGAAACATGACCTGATGAATCTCATGTCATGTGAAACCATCTCAGCATCTCAGACTTTGTCTCCATACGGCTCAACCTGAGCTGTCCTTCTGATATACACATTTCTAATCTTGTCGATTTTGGTCGCTCCTAAGGAAAATCTTAACGTCTTCAACTTCACCGAATCCTGCTCGGTGTCTTTTTTACAGCACCGCTGAATCTAAAACATACATGATGGAGTCTCACTACCATCTCATATTGCTGTATAATACATAAACTCAGGCTTGGGTGAATTTAGTGGTTTCATCAGCAGGTGTCCTTCACAAAAGAATTAAGTTGTTCTTCAGCTAGAGTTGAATGTTTTTGATGATTTTTAACATTTAAAAATTCTTTCTGACATTGGTTCTCCGCATGTTTTTGTCACTCATCTCTCTTTGCACAAGAACAAGATTTTAATGTCCTTCTTTGTTAAGTCACACTAAAAACGTTTTCTATGAATATGCGACCCTTTCAGCTAACTCAAACCCTGTCAGAGATCAGGTGTATTCCCGCATTACCCAGAAGTGATTTTCGTAGCGTCTGAGGTGTTTGCCAAGCAGGTCTCTTAAGACACTGAAGTGTTGTGTATTAGAAGCCTCGGCTCTTCTTAAGCCTTACTGCTGCCAGAAATGACAAGTGATTTGGTTTGGGGAATGGTGATTGTCTTAGGGATTCACACGCAGTATATTCATACAGACACCATATGTCATCTTATAAGAGCTTATCATTCTCTCTGGTCATAATTCCTGCCACAACAAGAAGTGGCTTCACTAAAATATCTAATATCTAGCTAGACAGAACACAGATCCCAATAAAGTCTAATGCATTGCTTCTATGGCTTTGTAAGTACAGTGCTTGAGACAATACTGTCAAAAGCTCCCTATTATAAAATTATTTTAATCTGTTGTTCATCTACATTAGCCTCATTGCAGTTTTGTAAGCAGAATATTTTTACATTTTACTTTAAACTATTAATATTGTAAAGTCTTTAAGGGTATTACATGTTCAATCACCCTCTATCACACCCTGTTATTGTGTTTCTTTGCCCATAAACATTTGGAGATGTATGCTACAGAACTGTGTTTATGAAAATGAGAGAACAAGAGAGATTAATGATTTTAATATATACTTTGTAATGCTGTACCCACAATATTAAACCACATGTTTAATATTATGTAGGTCTCTAGTGTGCTGTCAAAACGGCTCTGAGTAGCGGAGAAATAGACTTGTGACCTCTGGGGATACCGTCATCTGGTATTGAGACATTGACAGCTGATCTATCGGGTATTACGGGTTGCTGGAGGATGCTGACATGGACTGGGTTTGCTCCAGTGCATCCCATGTATGCTCAAATGGAAGATGGTGAGATTTAGAAGCCAGGTTAGAACCTTGGATCCCCCTTGGGACAGGTGCATGGGGCACCACATTTGGATGGAGGCCGCTGCTGTAAGAGAGTATGGTTGGCATGATGGGTTTGCTGGTCTGGACCAGTACCACACACATAATTTTTAGGTGTGTGATACATGTCAAAGTAATGTCCACATATTTCCTGGCAGAACATTTCACAGTCACAGAATAATCACTGGTCTTCATTTTTAATGTAACTGGTTGTAAAGTTGGAGCTGAATGGTGTATAGTTTCACTGTTTCTGGCAAATGCTTAATCCAAGACTTGCCATATTATCATCTTGACATGGTACTGCCATCTTGTGTTTCTACTAAGTATAACATGGCAAAAAAAATCTATCTATACTTATATATATATAGATCAATATGTCTATAATGTTGCACAAAAGGAATTGGTGTAATTTTATACCGTTGGATTTCTTTTCTGTTTCAGGATTTAATGTTTCTGTCCTACTAATTTTAAGTTTCATGAAGCCCAATACCAGTTACATGCACTATTCACGTAGTATTGGAGTCCTTTTTAAATAAACTACAACAGCATTTTGGTTTCTTGAAACAAGCCATACATTTATTTAATTAAGGAATCTGGTTCTTTAAAGTCCCACCTGAGTGAAAACCTGATTAAAAAGGATTAAAAATCAAGAGGCGTGGATTTATGCTTTATGTGCTGTGTACTCTAAACTGTGAGGGCTCTTGTGGAGATTGTAGACAGAGAAAAAAAATCTTTAATTTCAATCACCCTTTCTGCTCTTTTCCACTTTACACCTCTCATGCTTCTGGCGAAAAGTAGCTACACTATATATAGTAGTTACACTATAAACTGCCTAGGCATAAGAAAATCAAATAAAAGTACCCGCCTGGAATTTTAAATTAAATCACAATGGGGCCATGATTACATTTCTAAGAGATACTATAACATTTTCTCTCACCTCCATATAAAAAAATTAAATGACTTCATGTTATAAATCTGTTGCTTATCATCACACTGGGCTACAGTATTAGATTATAAGGGTTTCAATGGCATCTTTCCAAGGTAGTTGTGATGTTTGGTCCTAATTTGAACCTATGAAAGAGTATCCTCTGCTGCTGTGTTAAATAGCAGTTATAATTGTAAATGTTTATCAATTATCACATTTAAACAGCACTAGTCAGAGATATGAGGAACGATTTGCTAATATAACTGTGGTAAACACATAGCATACAAAGTTGCATTCAGTAAAGCTGCCTTATTTAATGATAAAGCCTTCTCAGAGGCTACCATTTAAGGTGCCAGTTGAAACAGAAGTATGTGTCTGTACTGCATGTTGACTGAATTCTTGTTTTTGGGCTGTTTCCATGTTCCCAGCATCCTCCTAGCACTCAACAATAACTGAGGTCCAGCTTTTGGCTTGAAAGAACCCATTTTGGCCATGTGAAGAGTGGAACTTTCCAAGAATCAAATTGCTTCAAACCCTTCATCAGAAAGCATGCCTCATCCACACAGTGCCCATTGACTGAAATTGCTTTTCTTTCACCACACTCCAATGTATCAAGAGCAAAAGCTAATTTATTATCGAGCAGGATTTACTATTGGCCACAATGTGACGCTGAAACATATGTGGAGGAAATAGCAATCAGCAAAGGAATTAATTTTCTAGTATTTTGTGTATTAAATCAGGACCTAAAAGTTGTGACGTTTTAGAGCCTTTACTGTGATGATAACATGTTTTACTAGCTTGTTTTGGGGTTCTTTCTTTTATTTTTCTATATACATGTTTCTCTTCAGTCACCAGAGTTGTTATAGTTTTGTAGTCTCTATTTGGCCTTTTTTTAAATTTCGTTTAGACTTTTTGCTTTTAATTCAGCTTAGTTTCAACCAGTTTCCACAATGTGTTTGCTCTAGTTTTTGAAAATGTTTAGGTTTTTTTTATATTTTTTCATTCTTCATTAATAAATATTATATGGAGGGAAAATGTTTCTAGCAGAATTTAGGAAAATCAGTACAAGTATTACAATAAAAACAGAACTTTTTGAAAGCAATTGACTAAGTCTTGTAGACAGCCAAGGTTTCATAAGGGCAGTTAAATAAACTTTATTTACCAAAGTAGCAAAAACTAAAACTAAGGGTGTGTGTGTGTGTGTATATAGTTTAAATGTTGTTTTCCATCTAGTTTTAGTTTTTATTTTAGATTTAGTTAAGTCAGTTTTATATATATGTGCTTTAACCATGGTGATTTTTGCAGTAGGAGTAAGATGAGAGTGTGAGTGCATCAGAGATCTGTTATCAGCCCCTTCTTGTTTGCAGACTGACAGTTGAGGTCAGGCAGGAGTCTCTGTGGCCTTTGATGTTCATAAACAACACTGTAATCTTTGCTAAGAGTAGGGAGCAGGTGGAAGAGAGCCTGGAAAGGTGGCAGTGTGCACTCGAGAGATGAGGAATGAAAGTCTGTTGAAACAAGACAGAATACATGCAGTGAAGCAAGAAGTAGTGGTAGTGAAGGTCGACGAGTTTGACTACCTAAAGAGGCGTGACCTGCTACGATGCATAGTTTGGAGATGGTGGCACTGACAAAATGACAGTGAGCTGAAGATGTCAAGATGTTCACTGGGAGTGACCAGGATGGACAAGATGAGTACATCAGAGTGGTAGGGAGACAAAGTTATGGTTGAGATGGTTTGGGCACATGCAAAGAAGAGAGGGTGGATACACTGGACAAAGGATGTTGAATACAGAGACGGCAGGCAGGAGGGAAAGTCACAAATCACACAAATTAAAAAAGAAAAAAAAGGAAACAGAAAACTTATATACATAAACCCTGATTTACATTTAATTATTTTCAGGAAGTAGTGACTGGCAAATTGCATGTCAAGACCCATTTTATTGATAGAGTTTCAAAGAAAGGAAATGGCAGGTAAAATGTATAACAATGACATGTATTCATCTTATCTTTTATAATCAACCAACTTATTTTGGACATCTGCAGTTTTGTACTCACATGTAAAAATAGCAGCAAGTTCTATTCAGAACCTTTGAAATGACAGCTGACATCAATTTGTCTCTATTTGGAAAAAATGTTTTGTTTTTTTTTTTTTAATTACCATGAAATAAATTTAAATAAAGAATTTGAAAGCTTACCAAAACATATTTAACAAGACCAAATTAGCAACCTAGACAAAGGTTTAATAAATCAAATCAATAATAAATATAGGCCACGAATAACCATTAAACATGTAAAGACAACTAAATGTAGACTGAAAGATACCCATCTATAGCTCAAATGCCAAACCCACTGATTATAGCCAAAGCTGCTACACAAGAAACACAGACCAGATTTTAAACTCTGCTGAATCAGCTGCTTGTGCCATTCACCCAAAACTTAAAGTTCAGATGCATTACAATGAACAAAAGCTGTGAAAAAGCACTGGTTAAATAACAAACGGCATAGCAGAGGGAACATTAACAACTTGAAATAGAAATGTACTTTCTTTCAAGGGTATTCTGTCATTCGCTGTCATCTATTATACCTGGGTAATAAGTTGCATTGTATTTCTCTCTACATTTAAATGATTAGGTCATTTGAACATTTATAAATTCCTGAAAAGAGAACATTGGCAGAAAGGGACAACTCCAAAAACAAATCAATGATGCAATATAATTAACTGCGATTTTCAAAAAGGATCCAACACAGAGACTTGAAAATGCATTCATAAAAGTGGAAAGATTATGAGTTTGCAACCGAGTGATAAAAGCAATCAAGCATTGCCTAACAGCTGAACTGTGCATAAAGGAGTGAATAAAATAAACCCTTTTATTGAGAGCTAACTGGCTATTCTGACTTTATTAAACCCAAGAAAATGCACTGGAGGTTATGCAAGTTATTATCCAATAAAAAAAGAAGAAGAAAAAAAAACAGGCTGGAGGCTGTTAACTGTGAACCTCACTTCATCATCGCCCTGCATAACAGCTCCTTCAGCCTACCTATAGCTCGTCTAATAATGGCGTAATGAAGATTCAAACTGCGGAACGTGCATATGAAGGTTTAGGGTAAAGACAACATGTGACATTTATGACAACTGGCACAATGACCACGACATACGAAGAAAGCGAAGGCTGACAGTTTCGTAAAGTCTCTGCCCAACTATCTATTTGGTGCACCGAGTAGACGGACAAGGACAAAAACACTTAATCAAACTACTCCCTCCACTCTTCTTGCTGCTGAGGACGCTGACACTACCGTGCGTGTCCAGGGTGAGGAGGTTTTGGTCAAACATTTCAAGGCCTCCGAGATGAAAAGACGAGGACGAAAACACGATGTCGCCACTCAAGAGGACCTCTGCTCAAAAATGAAGTAGCGATACACGATACCAATAACAACAGCAGCAACAGCAGGTAACAACCAAATGGCCCAGGAGCTGCTGAAAAAAAATATTACACAAACATTAATTTGAAAACATTTTCATTTATACAGATATAAGGTGTCATTGCACTCGCCCCTCTGAAACAGTAGAAAGAGAGCCTGAGACACATTCATCAGAATGACTAACCTGCTCTCCTCAGACTTTGCGACTTCTGCTTTCTACAGCACAAATAAAAAAAAAAAGAGAAACACAAGTTGGGATAATGTGGAAAAGTCGAAATACTGTATGGTTTCATGGTGCATGGAACGGCCAATGACACTTACCTTTGCAGTGTCCTTTTTTCTGTCATCCTATGAAGGAAAACAAAAAAAAAAATCAAATGATCGTTTTGTGATGCTGAGTAGAACTTTATAAAAATAAATACTGAAATTTATGTAACCATCAAGTGGGACTGGTGAAAGAACCAGAAGGCTAATTATCCCTCAAACATTCATTGATTTGTTGGAGGTGGGATCCACCAATTAAAAGTGATGATTTGAATACGGTTTGTGTGGTGTGCTGCCAGTTTCTATTAAAAGACAAATAAACCAGCTCAGCGATTTTTATTATGTGGGAACCTAAGCAAAAGTCATCTGAACAGAAAGACAGCAGGAAACTTTCTTTAAACTCTGCAACTTCCTGTTGCACTGGAATGTTCATCTGGAGATAAGCTGGATCAATTTGCAGCAGTCCAAATTAAACAATTAATCGCATGAACTGGACATCTTCCAATTTTTGTAATTTTTTTTTTTTGCAAGGCAGACCAGTCTTTGTTTCTACAGCCATTTTCTTGTGGCATTAAAATTAGCAGCTCACACAAACTGTTTTGTAAAAGACCCGTAAAGATTGATTTTACAAATAGCTTTCACATTTGAAGTCTAAAGAGACTTTATATGTGAAAGCACTGGATTTGTCTAACTGAAACTGCTGGAGATTCATTAGCGCTCAGTGGAAGCACAATGGATAAACAACAGTATGAACAGAAAATCTATCATCTAATGGTATAATTATGGTAAATTAGTAAATTTAACCATGTTTTAAAGTATATTATAAATATTGTGAAACTGTTGGGTGTATAATAGAGTGGCTGATAAGCTACACTAAATTTCCAACAAGCATAACATAAAATATTGTTACTCATGTTTAATTGGATTGTATTTGTATTGTATTTTTCTGATGCTTTTTATATTTATGCTGTGATCTCTCTAATTTCAGTATTTCTTTATGCTCAAATTGATGTTTTTCATATTCATTCAAAACCAAAATATTGCCTCACAGGAAACAGAAAATGTGAACATCAGACTGAATGTGATATAGGAACTTAAATAGAGAACTACTGCTCATGTGATAGACTTGGTAACAAATCAGTTTCCACCCACTTTACGTCATCTTATACACGACACCATCTGGATGTGACTCCAAACAACTTAGGTGCAAATGACTCAATCTTGTGACATTATTTACTTACTCTGTTTGATTTGGAAGGGTTTAAGCAACAATAATAATGAAGACATAATAATAAAGACATTTAACTTCAGTAATTGAAAGACTGGTTTAGACGTGTGAAAGAAACACTACAGGCAGACAGGCAGTCTTTCCTCCTTACCTCGTGAAGCTCCCCAATGTAATACTGCTGGAGCATCTCCCTGGCATCCGAGGAATGACCCACATCCTCGAAGCTCTCTGTGGCATCTGCACCCGCCTGCTCCAGTAAAACCTCCTCACCTCCTGGATGCTAAAATCAAAAGTGGCTGACCTGGTTACTCCGAAGCACCTGACATGCACAACTGTTTTAGTATACTTGTTTAAGTTATGAATAATGACAGTATTACAGCTGAAATCACAGACAAAACAGTGAAATGCACTAATATTATAGTCTTCCAGTGTTGGAATGCATACGTGGGTGGAAAAGACGAACCCCGGGACATTGTCAGCCATTAGCTGGCATTCCCAGACCTGAACTCAACATTACTTTCAGAAATTACAAGAACATATTATAACAACATTTGGTCATAGCAAATGTTGGTTTTCAAGATTGTTACAACTATTTAAACTCTATTTTCCTTCATTTACAAACCTGCACCTACTCCCCATTTTACTAGCAAAATACAAAGACTATAGACGTTTGCACAGTACTGTACAAGACGTCACGTACCACTCTAGGAGGGACCGTTTAGTATACATAGTAGGCTACTTGGAATAATTTTGTTGCTTAAGCAAAAAGTTTGTCGGGTTTTTTGTTTGTTTGTTTTTTTTTTTTTACACAACATGCAACTTTTAACTTGCAGACTTTTTACACATTTTAGCCAGATAAAGGATCTTATCACCACCAGCCCACTGATTTATATATCACATTTTTATCAGCTGTGTTTACAAAGCTATAAACATTCAGCCCAAAGGGTCCGAAGAACTATCATAGGACAGGGCTAGCTACTACTTGTTAACCAAACTTAGCTAATCTATCGTTTATACTGGCGGTTTTGAGTTTAGGATTGGGTCGTTAGCAGCAAATTAGCCGAAGACAATTTGCAAAGCTTACACGTCAACACGTAACGATAATGATCACGCTCATCCTGTACTTCCAGGAAGCCCAGACAAATGGCAAAACCAAGGGATTCACGAAGAAGAATTAATAACGACTACTTTAATGACAAAGCATGAGCTACCAGTTAACAGAAATTCTTTCTTACCTCTTCAAGGAAACTTGAAATGTCATATACTTTATCGTGGATGATAAGCCATGTGTCGTTGCTCATATTATGTACTCTTACGTCTTCTAACGTGTAACATTTTACGCCATCGTCTACTGTTTCGCAATTTTGCTCAACACTGGAGTTACCAGCTCCACTATTCGCGTTAGTGAGATTTTCTTTATTTTCCTCTCCCATTGTAACGTCAGTGCGACTTAGCGACTAGCTAACCTTAGCTTCTCTTATCTAGCTATGGACGTAAAGATGGCTATAGCTACGTGTGCTGTTTGATTACGGTCAGCAGTGCTCGAAAAGCCCCTGATAACACCGCAGGGAAAAAAGTTAAAAGAAACACAATTTCAGTGCTGAGCATATATATGTTACGAAAGCATTAGACACCCTAAACCGGTATCAGCAGACATGTGAAACGAACCAATGCCACCGTGTGTTGTTTGATCGTCGGGGCAGTAACCAAAGAAACTGTCACTTTCTCAGCAGTGACCAATCAGGTCGCTCAACTGATGATCACGAGACCATGGTGCAAACCAAGGTTGTCAAGTGTGCGCTGTCATTGTGCATGTAAGGGACTCCGGTGACATAACATGTGTTTTACCCATTTTATCTGCGCTTAGATAACACTTTCTTTGTCCCGGTAAATACTGCAGACATTTCTTTTTTCAGAAAGATTTTATTTCATTTCCAAAGTTCCTTAGCAGGTTTAATACTCCTTGGTACTCTCTGAATAGGAATTTTTATATTTGGTATTTTTCCTTTATCTTTTCTGTTTTTTTAAAAACCCGGATACAACCCACAGTGACACTATGTTATCTGCCTGTTGATAAACCCTGTGAAGCACATGTATTCTACTGATAGATCACCCACAGTGTGCTTGCTAACCCTTTTTTTGGGACACTTGTCTTAGGTCAAATCTTAGACATGGGTTTTTACTAAGCTGAAGAAAATTTTTAGCCAAACTAATCCCAAAGTTTCAGTATTTCCACTTATGCCTGCCCTTTACATCAAAAACACGTTTGTTGTAGGTTCAAACTTTATCATAATCATTTGTATAGTCACTGGACAATGCTCGTCAACACCATAGTTTACTTTTTTGGAATTTTTTGTGCTTTTACCAAAACTCTGCTGTTTATTTTATTGTATCAAGGTACTCTTTTCTATTTTCGTTTCCAAAGTTATTTTTCTACTTCATTTTTCTTGACATTTACACTCTTTCCTCGCCTGTAACTCTACATAATTACAGAAATCCCATCCCCGTTTTTCCTCTATCAGCACATGTTTGAATAAAATTATAAATATTTTTTCGTAATTACATTTTAGAACTGTGGGATGATATGTTTAAATACAGCTCATGTAGAAAATGAATGAAAAGGAACTTCTAGATTAATACGGATACAAGCTTAAAGGGGGGTTATCAAGAGAAAAACAAAACAAATACAGGCCAAAGAAGCTAAAGGGATGTTATGCAACCTTTACTTAATGGGGGCTTAGCACTTTTCTTATTTTTATTTATTTTTTGTTTTTTATTTAAGTGTTTGTGTTATAGTATGTTTCGCACTGAGTACCGCAGCAATTTCCTAACGTTGTAAATCTGCTCAACATCTGGCAGTAAACCCTTTTCTGATTCTGATTCTGAACATAAAATATAGAAAAAAATATAAGAGATGTAGTAATCACTTCAAACCAGAAGCGGCGCTTTTTCATTTGTACGGTTTGGTATCGCCGTGCAAAGAAGAAGAAGAAGAAGGAGAAGAAGAAGGATTGTGGGATTGCAATGGCTGCTCCCTCATCTGTAAACATACGCGTTGAGTTTACGAAATCCGATCGTTAATCGTTTTCTCTGACGCCATTAGTGGTGGTTTTGTGATTCATTTTGTGGTCCATAAGTTGGCCCCAGATGTTTACGTTCATGTGAGAGTGTTTGTATTTTACGCTGACAGAAACACGCGGCATTTTTGCGCCTTCTCGTCTGGACACTAGCAGCTCGAAGGCTAGCCGAGGCTAGCCGCTCAGTCTGAGGTACTTGATAGTTAGTTTTTTAAATGAAACTGATACTCTTACCCACGAGCTCTTTTATGGATCAATGTTAGCTGCTTAAATATAATGCGTAGAGCTTACGTAAGCATGTTACCAACTACAGCGGAAGCGTGTAAAGCCTCAAGTTAGGTTTTGATACTATTAATGTGATAGGTACTAATACATATGTGACTTATTTCCCACCAAAGATTTATTTATTTCATTTTGGATCGGGGTAGAAAGTTATTATTGCTGCTTCATATCCTGGAGTTTTTTTTCCCAAACATCAGTAATCGGTCAGTGAACGTAAATTCAATAAGTAAATAATTCAAATGTTGTTACTCTGTGGTTTGGATTATTGATTGGAGCCTAGCTTGGACTCTGAGTATGACTCTGTGTAATGACGGCCTATCGATACAGTGCTGTGAAAAAGTATTTGTCTCCTTCCCGGTAAATATAACCCGAGTAAATACACACGATTGGAATCCAATCGAGATGCTTTGCCATGACCTTAAAAAGGTTGTTTATTTTGGAAACCCCTCCAATGTGGCTGAATTAAAACAGTTCTGGACAGAAGTGTGGGAACGGTGATTCCTCTGGGATGATGTGAAAGACTCATTAGTAGTTATCACAAGCACTTGATTGCAGTTCTTAACAGTTGTTAGATTTAAGAGGCAATTACTTTTTCACATAGGACCAGGTTAACCTTTTTTTCCTTAATAAGTAAAATCATCATTTAAAATTTAGTTTGATGACCTGCAACATAAAAGTGTAATAAATATGCAAAAAACCTGAGATAGAATGTAATTATGTTATCAATGGTGAAATCACCAGCAAAGATTACTAGCACGCCTTCTCATATCATAACTTCTTCACAGATAATGGATGATGACGTGTCAATGCATAGGCTGGAAGGATCCGATCCGACCGTTCAAGTTGGAGGTCTGATTGTAAAGAAGAAGAGCGCTGCTGCAGAGCCCCATGTATTTCGGGCACCCACTCCACGCACATCTTTACTGGGCTTGGATCTTCTGGCAGCACAGAAAAGGAAGGAGCGTGAGACTAAGGAACAAGCAGATTCTAGCAGTGATGACAGGAGTAGCAAGAAGTCAAAGGTTTCCTCCTACAAAGACTGGGAGGAAGGTAAAAGTGACTCTGGATCTGATGAAGAAGACAGTGATAACAATAGCACTGCTAAAAAAGAGAGGTAAGTGTGAACACTCTACAAAGAATAGATAGAAAGGTATTCCATTCATTTTATGAGCTTAAAAAGCTTTCATTGTGGCTTGTGGAAAAAGTTTTTACAATGTGCTGTTTTATAGTTTATTCGTATATGGGATCGTGACTTGGAAATGGTGCAGAGAGCAAAAAGTCATGGTATACTTGACTGAGGAATTCTCATCAGAAATCCTATAATGTAATTAAGAATCTTTTATTTTTGTCTCGCTAGCAGGAAGTATCGTGTGACTGGTTCAGAGACGCCCTCAAACCCTGGAGGGGTCAGCGAAGAGTTCAGACGCAGACACCAGCAGAGGGAGAAGGAGAGGCGCGAGCATGGAGTCTATGCCTCCTCTAAAGAGGACAGAAACAGAGAGAGAGACCGAGAAAGGAGTAGAGATAAGGGCAGAGACCGACGCAGTGAAAGAGGTGACTCCATAAATCACTTGGTTTTCTAATAGTCATAAAAGTTGACTTTTGGTTTTAGTCCATCCATCATGATTTTAGTGTGATATTTTTTTTCCTTTTTTTTAGTATTTGTAAGAAAGAACCACTCAAAACTCTGGATATTCCTTTGTTGTTGTTTTTTGGTTTGTTTTTTGTTTTAACATTGTAGATCAGGTGATAATGAAAGCAAATATTAGATCAGTTAGATGTTGAGATTAACTCTCCTTTGCTTTTGTCTGTTAGATGACCGCGAGAGCGGCTATAGCCGTGGCAGCAGCAGCAGTCGGTCGGAGCGTTGGGAGCGCAGTGAGAGGAGTGAACGCTCACAGAGGGATGGGTGGTCCGATCGCATCAGCCGGGGCAGTAAGAGAGATGAACCCCAAACTCCACAGAGTCGTCCCAGAGGTTGTTTTGTTTTTATCTGAATTTGTTTTATTGCCATGTACAAAATGTTGTGTATTCAACTTGATCACTTACCTGCTTTTGTTTTTACATAGATTCTTTCACTCCCTCCCGCTCCAACTGGGATGAGGATGACAGTTGTTTTGGCAGCTCAAGGCATTCCCAGTGGGAATCTCCTTCCCCTGCCCCGTCTCACAGAGAGTCCGACCGCTCGGAAAGAAGCCAACGCTCTGGCCGAGAGAGTGAGAGAAGGGACAGGTGAGCAGCTGTCATGTATTGTAGCTTAAATTTTTGTGACTCAGGACCTGTAATTTTTATTTCTTTCTTTGTACTGATCAAAACTGATATTATATATGTAACCCCACACAGAATACAAGATATTGAATTGCATTTAGAATTATTTTCAGCTCTAAATGTTATTTGGCAGCATGGCTATTTGTATTTTATAAAAATAAAATTCGCAGCTCTTTGCTGCATATCACCTTTTTGTATCACCAAGTGTTATGATCATACTGTTATCATCAGTTTCTTAGATTCATCAGAGGCTTTTGTAAATATGATTGCACTTTGTGTGAAATGCTTAATTAGATGCTAACATCCCATTTATCTGCTTTTAGATCAGTTAGATCAGGTCGTTATGCTGACGACACGCCCCTGCCTACCCCATCCTATAAGTATAATGAATGGGCCAATGACCGAAAGCATTTGGGGTCCACACCTCGTTTATCACAAGGAAAAGGTACTGTTAAAAAAAAAGAAGCTAAATTGAACCTTCATTCAACATTTATAATATGCCGGAGAAATGTAATTTCTTTGTCTTTTCTTCAGGGAGGAAAGAAGAAGGTGGTGCAGGAATTATGTTTGATAATGAGGACGAGAAAGAACAGTGGGAGGAAGACCAGAAGGTGAGTACAAAATTATCACTCCTTCATGCCTTATACATAAGCATTTTTTTTTCTGTTATCTGATTATTTAACTGAAATTACAGCAAGCTGACAGAGACTGGTACATGATGGATGAAGGCTATGATGAGTTCCACAACCCTTTCACTTCCACCTCTGACGACTACGTAAAGAAGAGGGAGCAGATACTTCAGAAGCAGACTCAAAAAAGAATATCTGCCCAGAAACGACAGATCAATGAGGTACAACCATTCTGCTTCAGTATTTACCAAAATCAGAACTGTACACCTGCATGCAGTGGCACATGTTCTGTGTATCTGTATACATGACGTGCCACTGCATGCAGGTGATCTTTGTGTGTGTGTGCATGTCTTTTGTGTGGGTATACCTTTGTAAGAGGCTGTGATTCCTGTTAAAGGATAACGAACGGTGGGAGACCAATCGAATGCTGACCAGTGGTGTGGTGCAAAGGTTGGAAGTGGATGAAGATTTTGAGGAGGACAATGCCGCCAAGGTTCACCTGCTGGTTCATAACCTGGTCCCTCCCTTCCTGGATGGAAGAATAGTCTTCACTAAACAGGTAAAGCCTCTCGTCATTAAGATTTTCAATCTCTGAGATGTTATATTTGTCTCACGATTATGCTTGAGGAATTTCTTAGCAATTTTAGTGTCAATATGTTTGTGTTTCTCCTCCCGCAGCCAGAACCTGTCATCCCTGTGAAAGATCCTACTTCTGATATGGCCATCATCTCTAGAAAGGGCAGCCAGCTGGTCCGTAAACATCGTGAGCAGAAAGAGCGAAAGAAGGTATGCTGGGCATGCAATTCCACTCAAACAGGTTCACAGAAAAGGATTTAGTGACCCTGCCTCAGACTTCATGCTGGTTCAGTCTGAGAATGGTAATGGCATTTAGTGCAATACACAATATAACATAGTGTGCAAAAGTATGTAATGCTGCTGCAGGATACCTTGCCCTTCTGAACACTGAAGACATTTCTTTATAACTGGCTTTGGTTTTGGGATTGTTGTCTCATGCTGCAGAATGAACGTGGGACTGATGGGACACCTGCCTCATGGAATTACAAAATAAAGAATCTAGACATCTAAAATGCCTGAAAGTGTTGCACAGTAGATACATTATATAATAATAATATGATAGTAACAGATCTATGATCATATTAGAGATTCATGATTAAATGCTCTATTATTGTGCAAGGTGTCATATACATTGTGTAGTTTGGTATTGCACAGTTGTGTAGGAAGCCACATACGATCCAAATCTCTAACAAATGGAATTAATATGTAAATAAATTGTGATAGGTTTACAAACACATGTCTTATGCTACTGTTGTCTAACATTCCTTCATTAAATGAATAATCACAATATTTTAATCCATGTCGGTGTGAGGAATAAATCATTAATGAGGCAAAACTATTGGATGAATCTGACACCAGATGCTGTGTTCGCTCTTTTTCTGATCTGAATATGTATACTTGCCCTTAATTATGTTTTCAGGCACAGCACAAACACTGGGAATTGGCGGGCACCAAGTTGGGGGATATCATGGGTATTAAGAAGACGGAGGATGAAGACATGCCAGGGGGCAAAGCTGTAGGAGAGGACGGCAAAGTAGATTACAGGTGAGCTGACAGACATTTTCTCTTTTATTAATAATCTGGCTTCTAGCATTGAAGTCTGTTTGTCTGATCTACCGTATTCATTTTTTTGTTGTTTGCTTTACAGAGCAGAGCAAAAATTTGCAGACCACATGAAAGAGAAGAGCGAGGCCAGCAGTGAATTTGCTAAGAAGAAGAGCATTCTGGAGCAGAGACAGTACCTGCCTATCTTTGCAGTCAGACAGCAGCTTCTTAATATCATAAGGTATTGATACCAAGACTATGTTGAGTGTTCTCCACCTTTAAAATGTGTTTGGCATTAAAAGACAGAGGGATGTGGTTGATTGGCTGTTTGGACAAATATTTGTTTATACTCATCAACTAAGCAGTTCATTTGATTTGCTTACTATTTAATGGACGATGGAATTAGTCACAAGAAACCCGTATTAAAACTGAGATGAGTTCTTTGAGTATAACCTTCAGTTTTTAATTGTTTACTGCAAACTGCAGGGACAACAGCATAGTGATTGTTGTTGGGGAAACCGGTAGTGGGAAGACCACCCAGCTGACCCAGTACCTGCACGAGGATGGCTACACCAGATACGGCATGGTGGGTTGTACTCAGCCCAGAAGAGTGGCTGCCATGAGCGTGGCCAAGAGAGTCAGCGAGGAGATCGGCACCAACCTCGGAGAGGAGGTAAAGCCAACCCACTGGAGCCATCTTGCATATTCTGTGTAACACTGCCATCTAGTGGGCAAGAGGAAAATATCAGGTTTGTTAGCGACCTGGAATGTGGCAGTGAATGAAATGATCAACTTCAAGTGCTGAAAAATAGTAATAGGTAAAGGGAGAAACTATTTTTTTTAGAGGGTTTAAAATAATTCTGTTTTACTTCTGTCAGTAGGTACTATCTTTGCTTTAATTGCTCCCCCTTCATTTTTATTAAAATGAATATCTGTGCATGTCACACAGTAGTATTGGGTCTGTGGTCATTCTCTCACATTTTTTTTTCCAGTTTCACTTGATTATTTTGACAATGTTTCCTCTAGGTTGGTTACGCAATCCGATTTGAGGACTGTACATCTGAGAAAACCCTGATAAAGTACATGACAGATGGAATCCTGCTCAGGGAGTCACTGAGGGAGTCGGACCTGGACCACTACAGTGCTGTTATAATGGACGAAGCTCATGAGCGCTCACTGAATACTGACGTGCTGTTCGGTCTGCTACGTGAGGTCGGTACAACATACTTTTATGAGAAGAATACTTGATGATGTCAAGCAAGCTCTTCACTTTTGTTTGCTTTTCCTATCAGGTTGTATCTCGGCGCACCGATTTGAAACTCATAGTTACGTCTGCAACCATGGATTCTGACAAGTTTGCATCATTTTTTGGCAACGTACCTATATTCCATATTCCAGGGAGAACATTTCCAGTTGACATTTTGTTTAGCAAGGTATGTTTATGTTTTTATTCCTTATTTCGGGTATAAGAGCCTATCTGTGAACTTTGTATCATACGTGTAATAAACGTAAATTAGGTTGCCATATTTTTACCTCAACATGAAGCTTTCAGTTTATGAAATGCAACTAGTTCATATATTGTGCAAAGTCTGGATGATTTGTTGTGTCTGGTGCTTTGTAGACACCTCAGGAGGACTACGTGGAGGCAGCTGTAAAGCAAGCATTGCAGATTCACCTCAGTGGGCTGGTGGGAGACATCCTCATTTTTATGCCTGGGCAAGAGGACATTGAAGTAAGCAACATGACCGTGATACATATATATATATATTTTTTATTTATTGTTTTGGTTTGTGTGCTCTCACCAAAGTTATTCTAGTTTTAGTAAAAAAGAGAAAAGCAACATTTTTGAGAAAACTAACTGAATCAATTTTGTGAACTTGGAAAACTAAACTAACTAAAATAAAATGAAAACATAGAGGAAATATCTTAGTTTTAGAGTCTGGTATTTCTGGTATAAGTATTTCCTTGTTATTGCAGGTGACATCGGATCAGATTGTGGAGCGTTTGGAAGACTTGGAAAATGCTCCTCCTCTAGCTGTGCTTCCCATTTACTCTCAGCTTCCATCTGACCTCCAGGCCAAGATCTTCCAGAAGGTTTTTATCACTTGTGAATTAATTTAAATAAAAATTTTACGCAAACTAATAACCTTCAGCTGATTAATTTTCTTTCATCGCTTGCTAGGCTCCAGATGGTGTGAGAAAATGCATAGTCGCTACAAACATCGCAGAGACTTCCCTCACTGTGGATGGCATCATGTTTGTTGTGGATTCAGGCTATTGCAAACTTAAGGTAGCTCAATCCTGCTGAAGATTTTTTTATTACTGTACAGTATTTAAGGAAAGTGACACCATTGATATTTACTTCCCTTTTTTTTTTCCTATTCAAAAGGTTTTTAATCCTCGCATTGGAATGGACGCGCTCCAGGTTTATCCTATTAGCCAAGCTAATGCCAACCAGCGTGCTGGTCGAGCAGGACGTACAGGACCAGGGCAGTGTTACAGGTAATATTCAGACCCTTGTCTGCTTTATGCACACTCGGGTTTTGTGCAAACACATTCACATGGCACATTCCAGGATTTCTGAGCTGGAATTAGTGCATAGTTTACAGTTTTAGCAGTTTTGTTTTTTTTAACTCAGGCTTTTTCTTGTTTTCAATACTGAAAGTCTCTTGATCCTTTAAGAGGGAAGATATTCTCATTCTGCCTGTTTTAAAACCTTCTCACAGTAACTACATGCAATCCAGTTCCACATTACAATTGTAAATGTATTTTTGGCTGAATGGCACATATTCAGAAACAAACCACCCGGGGTTAGAGTCAGGCTTTTATTCTGCTCCTGCTTGTCTAAAAAGCTTGCATCATTCTGGATGAACTGTTTGTTAATGTGTTCATGTGTGCTGTGGCCATGCCTTCAAGACAGACAGAGGCAGCAAAGGAGGGAGAGTGCCAGGAGCCTAATCTCTGGAGGATTTCATGCAGTTTGACTGTTTGTACGGCAGGAAAGGAGATCCTTTTAGAGGTTTTACTTGACCTCTCGCTCTTTGGACATATTATAACTTATTATAACATATTATAGAGACTTGCTGACGTGCCTACACATAGTGAAGCATTTTGTATTTGAAATGAGCTGTGAGGCCCACGTATGCTGAGATAAATCCTACCCACCTGCTCTTAACACACAAGCTCACAAAAATATACAAAGAATCGGTTTTGGAACAGCTTTACACGGCGCAGTCGAGGCGTTTGAGCAGCTGCGGATGTGAGAGCGCACAGAGAGATTCACGGTGATTTACTCAGCTCGTGTGGAGAATTCCCTGTTCAAAGATCCTTTGAGCGTGTGTGGGTGCCTGCAGTGGGCACCCACACACGCTCAAATCCCTCAATGTTCAAATCATCCTGTAATTGTAAGCACCTACACCAGACTGCTGTAATTGCTGAAAAAGATACTTTAACCCATGCTCAGGAAGTTTCCCTGATTTCTAACTTATTGAGTTTCCCTTTGCAGTCGTTCTACAGTCGGGTCCATAAATATTTGGATAGTGACACTTTCTTTGCCTCTGTACATCACCACAGTGGACTTTCAATAAGATAAAAATGTAGACTTTTGCTTTAATTCAAGGGGTTTGATAAAATTATTGCAATTACTGTTTAGGAATTCAAGACCAAGTTAGAGAATAAGTTCACTGAAAGGAGTATCATGACCAGTTGAGGCCTGTTCCCTTGTGCTTTAATGACTGAAGGATGTTAGGCTGAAAACAAAAAACTAAATAAACCTTTAAGAGACAGCAAAAACTTTAGGAGGGGTCAAATCAACAATTTGCTATGTTCTTAAAAATAATGATTATACTGACCAGGTCAGCAGCTTCACGATATCTAACAAAGTCAAAAACACCATCAAGTAGGTGGGGGTATCAAGAGTTTCCTTAATGAGGTGCAGACCACTGTTTAAAGTCAAGAATGGGAAATCCAGATTAGAGTTTGCCATAGAACATTTAAAAGAGCCCGCACAGTTCTAGGAAAAAAATGTAACAGCAAAATTAACTTGTACCCAAATCATGGGAAGAGAAGGGAAAAGGAAACATTTTCAAACTGTGTGAAAATGACTGAATTGTAATAGCAGTTCATGTAAAAAAAATAAATAAATAATCAAAATCTTCCAAATTAAAGCTGGAAGTCTGCATTTCAGTTATTTGACTGTGTGATTTTAAAATCCACAGCAGTGGCTTGTGTTACAGTCCAGAAGCTTATGGACCTGACTGTATGCTCGGTACTTTCCTAATGACGTGTGTCCACATAATAAGATGAACATATTTCATGTTCTCCGTTCAAGCTCTCAATTTGCTTCAAAAACAAGCAAACCAGTTTTACCGTTACTCTCTGTGTCTCCTCCGCCCGAACAGGCTGTACACTCAGAGCGCCTTTAAGAACGAGATGCTGACCACCACCATACCGGAGATCCAGAGAACCAACTTGGCCAACGTAGTCCTGCTGTTAAAGTCTCTGGGTGTTCAGGATTTGCTCCTTTTCCACTTCATGGATCCACCACCTGAGGATAACATGCTCAACTCCATGTACCAGCTCTGGATCTTGGGAGCTTTGGACAACACAGGTTTGTGTCTAGTGTCCAACCGGAAATCCTCCCCCCATTTAAACTGATTTCTAGTATGTCGACTTTTTAAAAAAGTGTACAATCTAATAATAGTGACGAAACTATTGAGGAAAAAACGCGTATATATTGTTTATCATGACTCTGGTTTTACGTGGCGTATCAGCACAATTTAAAAACCTGTATATATCACCTTGTTGCTTTGTCATCCTTAAGTGGTCATGTGATTGGCTTACCACACTACTTTATTCTTCCTCAGTCAAACAGCAGCACTCATGCGATTGTTTTGCCCCCTAGCTTCAGGTATTGTCCCAAAAAGTGATCGTGGTTACCGTCCGCGGGAGCGCGCACAGCTGCTTAAAGCTGTTGTCCCCAGATTGATTACAGCTGTTTCCGTGAAACTGATATAAGGTGCGGTAAGCTGAACACAGCTTCAACCGTCTGTTTGTTGAAAAATAGTAACGCGACCGCACCGGATTTTCTTGTTGGTAACGGTAATGGCGTTGTATCGATAGGAGTAGTAATTAGTTAGATTACTCGTTACTGAAAAAAGTAAAGCCGTTAGTAACGCCGTTACTTGTAACGCCGTTATTTCCATCACTGCTCACCATGATATTCTAACATTTTATAGACAAAACAAATAAGTGATTAATTGAGAGGGTTACTGGCAGATTAATGTATAAAAAAACGATCTGTATAAGATGTATATAGATTGGTCTCAGACTCAACAGGGCACTGCTGTTGATACAGGTATTCCATGGCTGATGAATTAAAAAGAAAAGAAAAAGCATTATATTTTCCGATTAGTGATGACATAAAATAAAACTAAGTCTAAATTTATTTCTATATCCTCCATCTGTGTTAAATGGACATGCAAAATTATATACCAAATTTGTTGTAGCATGCTGGACTTAGCCCAGGTCAGTCGTTTTTTTCCAGTAGGGCCAAACAATATAAATCATTTTCCTGAAGTGATGACAGAGGATATTGGGTATTTAGGAATTGCATTTCCCCTCTGAGCGCTGCTTTGAGCTGATACATAGTGATTGTGACACCCCAAACACAGGCACGAGACCGGCTTGTGTAAAGGATGCTGCATTGATAGTGCAGACGCTGCAAACAGGCCTGGAGGAGACAGTTGTGAGGTTTAGCCAGTGGAGTAATTGCCTAGTAACTGATCCTGTGTTTGATTTGACTGGTCGGGTCTCATTTTGGTCTCATCCTTAGCCAGATTCCAGGGGATTTAGGGATTTGGGGATAAGGGGGGACTTTTGATGATTCCCTGTATGGTGTGTTAACAGCAGATTATCTCTGATTAAGGCTTACCTGCCCCAAACTGGCTTCTCTGCTACTCTGCTTTTCCTCCTCGTAAGCTTCTTAGACTCTTTCGTCTAATCATTTAAATCAGAAACTGCAAAGTTTTTTGATCTCACACTCTATTTTTTCCCCTACAAGTATTCTCAGCTGTCAGCAGTTCATTCTACTCTCTCACAGTGAAAGATAAATAAGTGTCACACAATGCTGCCTTCTCCCTTACGCCAGCAGGCTTTTGATGGAAAAGCAGCTTATCCACTCATCTTAATACTTGTCCCTCCTACATTCTTTACATGTCATGTACGTTTATATTTCACACACGCTGAGTTTGTCACGGTGTCCTCTGTCGTCCTTTCAGGAGCTTTGACACCAACGGGACGTCTGATGGTGGAGTTTCCACTTGACCCCGCCCTCTCTAAGATGCTGATAGTGTCCTGTGACATGGGCTGCAGTGCTGACATTCTCATCATCGTCTCCATGTTGTCTGTGCCAGCTATCTTTTACAGACCTAAGGTACAACTCCTTTTTCTTTTCTTTTTTTTTTAAGAATGCGATTTGTTGTTTTTTCTCAAAAATAAATATGAGCTCCCGTCATATGACTTCTTGAATGTGAAAAGGTTTGCTCTAAGAAGCAAATGATGACATGAGAATCGCATCAAAAGCCTGACATCTGCACTGCTTTAGTATATTTTGGTCCATATAAAGCCCAGGGAGCTCTTCGGAGTTTAAAAGCTTTCCTTTTTTTTCCTTTCGTATCGTTTCCGCCTCAGACGCGCACTGTTCTGGCTCACTCTTAGCACCCTCATGGCATTATTTTTAGTTGTTGCCTTTTCAGTGGAAAAGCTAATTCACTGTACCAGACAGAAGACAGACACAGTTGGTGACTAGCAGCTTAAAAGTCTGATAATTCCCTCAGGAATTAGTGGAGACTTAAAAAAAAAAAACAAAAGTAAAGGAAAAAGTGAAGAAAATGAATGTTGGACTGTGCTACGTGGCGGGGAACATAACTCCATCCAAACGATAATGTCGTAAATATGCAAATGTTTGCTAACAAATTTGCCGTATAATATTAAGTTTCTGCTACACGCTGGTTAGCTGTTGCATTTTTAAACACTAATAAACACTTTTAAATATTAAACTTTGTCTGTGCGATTTTACAGGGTCGTGAGGAGGAGAGTGACCAGGTGAGGGAGAAGTTCTCAGTCCCCGAGAGTGACCACCTCACCTACCTTAATGTGTACATGCAGTGGAAGAACAACAATTACTCTAGCATCTGGTGCAACGAGCACTTCATCCACACCAAGGCCATGCGCAAGGTCAGACTTGCACTGCTTCACCTATTCTCTCTCTGAATATCGTCTAGCATTGGATGGAAATCTCTCATTCACTTTGCACTTGTAAACTCTGTTATATGAATATTGTGCAGTTTTAATGGTTAATAGTGTCAAGTTTGCTGTTTGGGCAAAGTTTAAATCCTGTGAGATTTTCAGGGTGTTACATTATACAATGATATGTATTTTGAAAACAATTGTAAGCAGCCAGGTTGGACTTGTTTTGTCTGTTGGGTTCTACCTCCAATAAATAATGTGTTTGTGCAGGTGCGTGAGGTACGCTCCCAGTTGAAGGACATCATGGTGCAGCAGAGGATGAACCTGGTTTCCTGTGGTTCAGACTGGGACATCATCAGAAAATGCATCTGTGCTGCTTACTTCCACCAGGCTGCCAAGCTCAAGGTACTTTCTTCACTTACGGTTTCCTTCAGTTAATATGTTACACCTAGTGGCGACTGGTTGTGGCAGATTTATAGCAGCATAATTACAGAGTGGTGAAATATCCCCCCTGGCCTCCCATTAATACAGCGGTAAAATCTGAAAGGAAATTTGAAATCATGACTATATAATCAAGGTTCTCAGTTTGACTTATGTGTAGGCAGCTAACCCAAGCAATCATAGTAATGCTGGATATACTTTAAATTTATTTTCCTGCTGTCTAAGCCAGGTGGAGAAGCAAATTAGCCCAGATGACCTGCTTTGCTCTGACCTTATAGTGCAAACATAGACACAGGCACACTGCAGGAACCAGGATCCTGAACATTTAATTTATTTATGCATGTGTTTGCTCCCAGGGCATTGGGGAATATGTGAATGTGAGGACAGGTATGCCATGTCACCTCCATCCTACCAGCTCCCTGTTTGGTATGGGCTACACTCCCGACTACATCATCTACCACGAGCTTGTAATGACCACAAAGGTAAGAAGACTGACTGCTGCAGATTTTTGGCAAAAAACAGTTGATGATTTTTATGTTGCTGATGTTAACTTGTGCTTTGTGTTGCAGGAGTACATGCAGTGTGTGACTGCAGTGGATGGAGAGTGGCTAGCAGAACTGGGACCCATGTTTTATAGCATCAAACATGCTGGAAAAAGCAGACAGGTAAGTCAAGACATGGGTGGAGCAGCATACAGGTGGATGCTGGGGTTATGGAAGGGGTGAAAGAGCAGGCAGCTATGACAGGAACGTCAGAAGGAGAGGTGTGTAAATATAAAAAATACATTTTTGTGTTGTTTTTGTTTGACCCCTCAGATTTACCTTGTAACCCGTAGCTGTGGTCCTTATCAGCTTTTCGGTGTGGTGGCAACTTTTCTTAAAAAAAGATTTTTTAGACTCAGGAGTAATGTAGTTTCCATCCTAGTTGTGGAACACTGGACGGGCTCTTTATTCACCTCAAAGTTGCGTGAGGGAGCGTGGGAGTTTGCCCAACCAGTCTACATGTGTTTTGTGGTCCGTGTCCCTCTGAGCATCCTGTGAGTACACGCTGACTGCCCCGTTGCTATGAACCATTTATTCCCTGTTCAGTCGTAGTGAGAGCTTGGTTTGCATTGCCAGCAGTAAATCGGATCCTTTCCCATCAGGCCTGCCCTTGTTCATAACTTTTATGGATAGAAATCCTGGTCGCAGCCAAGTGGTGTCAACTTTGACAGACTTAGGATCATGTCTCTGCTCTTCGCAGATGATGTGGTTGTCTTGGTCTAATCAGCTTCCACTACAGTGTAAAGTGGTTGGGATAAGAATTGGCACCTCCAAAGATTTATTTTTAGGGGGTTTTTTTTACCTTTATTTTATATTTTTAGCAGCAAAGAGGAGAAGAGAAAGACGGGCAGAGAAAGCAGGGGAAGACACGCAGCCAAGGGCTGCAGGTCAGACTGGAATCCAGGCCCGCTGCATTTCAGCTGTAGGGCATTCGGGCACCTGCTCAACCAGTGAGCTAAATCAGCATCCAGCACCTACAAGTCTGAGTCCATATTCCTCAGGGTAGATTGCTCACTCTGATTAAGGGATGAGCTGTTGCCCCAAATGGAGGAGTTTCTGTGACGGGTCTCACAAGTAAGGGGATAAGGAGGCGTGAGATTGACACCTTATGAACACAAGCTCAAAAAAAAATTAGATTATGGATACAATCGGCAAAAATGAGCTTCCTCTGAAGGTGGCTGGGGAATAGAGACGGGGTGAGGGACTCAGAGTTGCTACATCTCAACATTGAAACCAGCCAGTTGAGGTGCGTTGGTCATTTGACGAGGCTGCCTCCTGGACGCCTTCCAGGTGAGGTGTTTCTGGCCCTAGTGGAAGAAGGCCCCCGGGGCAGAGCAGCACATGCTGGAAAAGTTAACATCTCAGCTGGCTTAGGAACGCCTTGGAGTGCCTCCGGATGAGCTGGAGAAGTTGGCCTGGGAGAATGAGGTCCGGCACCTCTGTTTTAGACTGCTGCCCCCACAACACAAACCTGCTTATCCATCTTCTGGATAAGCGGCAGTAGTAGACAGGTGGAGTCTCTTGTTCCAACCTGGAAATATCCTCAGGCAGAAAGACAGATCTATAAGTGAAACGAACTAGACTTACCTGCACCATAAAATTCTCTTCTCAGAAGAGCGGAGACTGTTAATAGCACTGATTTTAGAATAACATGTTAACATTGACTTGTGCATGTAAACATTTCTGTATTTTTCTTTTTAAACCATTTGTCCGTGTTCGACTTGTAGGAGAACCGTCGCAGGGCCAAGGAGGAGATCACCAACATGGAGGAGGAGATGGCCATGGCCGAGGAGCAGCTGCGAGCTCGTCGAGAAGAGCAGGAGAAGAAGAACAACGCCGGCAGCGTGAGGTAAGGCAGCAACAAATCTCCCCTCCTTTTGGTTCTCTACACGGGCCTCGTCCAACAATAGTTCCCTGTGGCCCTCATTTTCCATACACAGTCAAGATTAGAAACGTTTAATTTACCTACCCTGCTGCCAATCCCCTATCTTCACCCTTCCCTCCCTCCCTCTACTCCACCTTTCTCACTCTTCATGATGAGCTTTTCTCACCTCTGGTCCCTCCAGACGAGACAAAAAGAAATAATATTGACTCCTGGCTGACCCCCATTACTGCAGCAATTTAAATTGTGCCATAGCAGAACAGAGAAAGGAGGGGAATGTTCATTTTCAAATTAGACCAAAAAAATTAATTTCACACCCATCTCCGAGCTTTACATAGAGAAATAGGGTTATAAAGACAAATTTAAAAAAGTCCCTTTATTGTTAATTAATCAGCTGGTTTTTCTGTCTCGAGCTTAGTGTGGCCACATCTGTGACAGATATGTTGAAAATAATCACACTCGAGGTATAGGATTAAGAATCAGATTTAAGAAGAGGAAGCTGGGCGTGTGATAATGAAGTTGAAGGCTCTCCTGGGCTCGTGGCTGTCTTTGTCCTCTGGCGGGCCTCACGAGCGTCTCCTCTCTGAGTTCAGTGTGACTGGGATGAAATATGTTGTCGGGCGTGCTTTCGAGTGGCAGCTGCTTATCACCCGTCTCCCTGCTCAGCAGCGCAGATCACTGCTGTGAATTAGTAAACAGCCCTGTTGCTTGTGTTGTGTATAAATGGGGAGCATTGAGTGTTTTTGCCATCATACCAGTTGTTACAGTGTGATTGGAGCCTGTGTGTTTGTTCTATATGAAATGCTTAAGAGACAACGCAACAAGTTTTAACTCTCCAAATGTAGTCTCGCAATGGTTAGCACCATCACCTCACAGCAGGATGGTGCTGGGTTGGATTGTGTCTCTCTGTGTGGAGTTTGCATGTTCTCATTGTGTGGCTTCCTCCCACAGTATACACGGAGTCAGGTGAATCAGCGATTCTCAATTAACCCGAGGTGGGAATGTGAGTGTGACTGGTTGGTTCTCTGTCTGTGTTAGCCCTGCAACAGACTGGCAACCTGTGCAGGGTGTATCCCGCACCTCACATGAAGACAGAAGAAGAAAGTGGTTGGATGGTCTTAAAATCCAAACCATATGTTTTCAGAAATAGAGATTGTGACAGTTTCCTGTTGAAAAGCATTTAGTAATAGTAAAGTGTAAATTGCACTTTCCAGCAGGTTCAAGTTACCACTTCTGCTGTTTGAGAGCGGGGAGCATTTAATAAACAAACAATATTTATCAGACAAACTGAACATGTGGTAAAAATCTAATTGAGTGCACCAAGAAGATGTAGTTATCTGTCATATAGTGCAGTTGCACACCAGTCAGAAATGATTACATTTTAAAACTTTACATAACATTAAACATTAGCTGGAACATGTTAGATCAAGTATTCAGATATATTTAGTCCTTTAGAAATGGTCAGTGGGCCAGCTGACACTACACTAAAATCACAGTGTATCACTGTTATAAAACATGCACCACCAGTCAGACATTCATGTTCATTGAGCTTAATGGATGAGAATGAGCGTGTGTGTTAAGGGAAGCACAACATTTTCTCCCAAAGTGACCGGTAAGCCAGAGAGCGGGGACAGATTGACAGAACGAGGTTATGGCCTGATTGTTGTAATTGCTGCAGGTGTGTGTGTGTGTTAGCAGGAGGGAGACACGAGAGAAGTGTCAGTGTCACACTGCTGTAATTAAAGATGATAGATTGCACTGTCAGAGGCGTCAGGCTTCCCAACACTCTTCACAGAGACACACCGCTCTGTCTTTTCATTCATTCTCCTCTTCATGCAGCTTTAAAAAACCCCAGCTCTTTTAACCCAGAGTAGGAAACATTCAGCGTTGACCAAACACCGCAATAAGGAATAAAGCTCTTGTTGTGTATGTTGCCACAGGAAGTAACTTGTCTGCACCTGCTTCTCTCTCCTGATTCAGGGCGGTGAAAATCTGCACGCCAGGAAGGAAAGAAGAGGTCCCCATGACACCCAGACGCACCCCTGCCCGCTTCGGACTGTAAAACGGCTTCTGGAAGTAAGAAGCTCCCGATCCATTTCCGCTTCTAAGCAGTCGCTGTCATCGAGGCTCGGACCACACCAGCAAAAGCAAAAACAGTGCAGCTTTCAGCCATTTCTTCCTCCCAGTGTGGCCGTCAGCTGCAGTTCATGTTCAGACCACTAGAGTGAGAACTTGTATAAGGCACAAGAATCGGAGACTAGCTGGGTGGATCAGAAAGCCTCCCTCCACCTTCATCACCTTCACTAGCTGTTTCCATGATGCATTTTAAGGAAAAAGGACTGTGCTGTATTTTTTTTTTTTCATTTTTTCTTTCTTTCTGTTCCCCCATAAACAGTATTTATATGTGCTTATTATTGAAAGGCTTTTAGAGAGGTGTTGACAATAATTGTACCTCCACTAAAAACTCAAACTTAATTTTCTATATTCCTGACGGTATTGTCAGAGTGCAGCTGATAAATGGTAAGCTGATGTAAGTGTTACGTGTCTTCATGTCCTTGTATTTACTAGTTCTTGCAGTGTTGTGACTTGAACGACACGTGCCACCTTGAAGTGCTCCTCTACAGACTGAAGCACTATTGAAAATGTACTTGCAGCACGAGTGTCTACTGACTCTACAGTCGTATTGTCATACGCCCTAATACTCACAACACTCTCATGTAGGCTTAGGCAATTGACCTTTTTTAACTCCTGTTGACCTTGTTCCAACAACGTACTGTGGCTGATCATCGCTTCATTATTTCACCACGCTGGATTAAAAATATAATCGGTGTCATTGTTATGGCAAACATTACCTTTTTGGTTTTCCTTGAAACAGATGTTCAGAAATGCTCATATGCCTTTGTTGGCGTGCACCTTCCTCTTTACCCTCAGCTGATCAGAATGCCATGCAGCTTCACATAGACTGGTCTGTCTTTTTTTCGTCCTTTTACATGAAACTCAGCTTATGTTTCTTTTTCTTTCTACATCTTTTACAAATGAGGGTGAATAAACATTAGCAATTTAAAAAATTTTTTTTTAAATCCAGTGTAGTTCTGATGCGTTTTTCTGCACATTCATGCAAAACATTGGTTGGTTTTGCAGTGCTGTGAATAATGATGAGTGAAAATGATGCAACTCAGTTTTTGCTTATGTATCTATTAAAACTAAGTGGCAAACTATTAATTTAGAAGTCATTAACTGTGATCATAAAGCATGTCCGCCGTTAAATCAGGTTCCACACCCAGAGGTTGGGCACTGAAAAGGTAACAATGTTCTCTGTTAACCAACTAGTTGAGTCTTTATTAATATTTTTCATCATATTTTATCAAAAAATACTCCAAAAGTCACAAAGGAGCCTAAAGGAGTTGTCTGGTTAAAAAGGAATGACGAAGCCGATGACAAATTTCAAATGACAAGCAGCCAAGTGGTCGCAACCTCAGAACCTGAACAAGAGAATGTTTTAGAACAGCTGACTTTTCATTTATCACAGGTTGATATCAATGATGAACTGATCTTTTTAAGAGTTATAAGTGAGAAGTTTGAGAAGAAGATGGACCATGACTGGAAAAGTTTGTGTTC
Organism: Pelmatolapia mariae; assembly: GCF_036321145.2. NCBI lineage: Eukaryota > Metazoa > Chordata > Actinopteri > Cichliformes > Cichlidae > Pelmatolapia > Pelmatolapia mariae. The sequence continues at coordinate 21,872,247 of NC_086227.1, forward strand.
ATAAGGAAGCATCCAAAAAAAGCTTAGGTAACAGCTGATTAAAACAAACTGGAGGCTCAGAGGTTTGTCTGCACGTTGTCCAACTATCCAAACGCAGCCACATTGCTGATGATGCGAAATTTCCTCCGTCAGCTTCACATTTAAGAACTGAGGTGAGTGAAACTGATCAAAGGGAAACAGAAAGCGACATCTACCGCTGACTTGTGCCTCGCATCTACATGTGTGCTGATATGTTTTGGATGAAGAGCTGGGCTATTAAAGCTGTATGTAAATCTTCAGGTTACAAGACTTGAACAACGCCTTGGATGGAGAGCCAGCGTCTTTATCACAGTCACACTTAGATTTTTTTTTCCCCTTGTTTTTTTTTTTTTTTGATGTTTCTTAGAGGAAACCTCTCCTGCCAGCTGGCATCAATGTGCAAGGAAAGACTAAACGAAGCTCGGTCTGCTTGTGAATTCTACAAATGCCAGCAGTGTTTTCCCTCTCAGCTGACTTCCTTTTCCACAGGCCTTTCTTGTTGGTCAGTGATCATCTGTCTCACTGTAACTCTAATGCAAATAAGCATATTATGAGTCCCCTCAATCCCCTCATTTCTCCAAGTCATCTTGATTGAGTGTGGCAGGTGGAGGAGGGGATGGATATAATGGACTCCACCAACTTTAATGAGACAAATCTCAGCTATGGGCTGACATTTTGAAATTGTCCTTGTGAATGACAGTGTCAGCAGTCACCTTTACTAAAGCTTTCCAGGGACGGTGCCTGTAATGATGGAGGAATTAAAATGGCCTCCAAGGCGCTGCACGTAGGAGCCACAGGATTAGGGCGTAAAGCCACGCCTCTTAAACGGGCTCTCCTGCCACACCCCGAATAAAGCAGCCGCCTTTTCATGAAAGTAGCTCATCCTCCACGGACTATACATCGTCACCCCAAGATGTGATGGAGGGATTATGTTAGCTGTTGACCACTGTGAGATTTGTTGAGATGCGCTGTCTCTCACATTAACTGCCCCGCCCTCGCCTTCCCCTCATTCTTCCCCTCAATCGAGCGTCTGGTGGCTGACAGGGACAAGCTCCGCTGTCATTACAAACTTAATAAGAGCAGAAGTGAGATTGATGAGAAAAACAGAGGCATCAACTGCTCTTTTAATTAACTCTTGTCCCATAATGGTGCCAGGACAAAGACACTGAGCAAAGAATGAGACATTTTCTTTCTCCTTCTACCTCTTTCTGTTTTGTTGCCTCGCTCACCCACAATAATGAACAGCCTTCTGGGACCCAATTACATCCAAGGCTGCATTAGGAACACAGCAGGCCCAGTGGAAACTTCAGCTGAGTTTTCCCTCCCCCCACCCTGCCTCCACACGCTGTTACCCTGCTGGAGATGGCCTTCACTTGATTGAATTTTGAATGTTACACACCCCACACCTCACCCCCGTTTTCTGTAGTCCCTTACCTTCAACAGCTCTGAACCCACATGTGGTTTGTGATGGAAACAGGAGGCAATGTATGCTTGTTGTTAACCGTCCTTCACTTTAAAATGGCTTTCGCAGAGTGCCTTTGTATGCAATGCAAATGGGCAGCGGCAATTGATGCACAAAAGCCTGTTTGTGTCTAGTGTCCCTGTAAGAAACTGGGGGAAAAAAGAGAGAAGAGATTTAAAATAAATGACCTGTGGTGTCTTTAAACTACGCAACCATCGATTTGCTGTGATTTTTATACATTTATTTTTACAGCTATTCACGTTAGCGCCAACGATCATGCCAAGTTAGTTGTAATTGGGGTTTTTCAGCACAAAAAAGGGTTTTTTAATCAGTTGCAAATCAATTTTTCCCCTAATTGCTATCATTATAGCAAAAATACTTACTTTTGCTGTAAAATTCAGTTTAAATGATGTTTAATGTCAAGAATGTCATACCTGACATGGCCTGCTCCAAAATAACAGGTGTCATTTACAACATGAAAATGGTAAACAAGCTCAGTAATGGCTGAACTCAACCCTAGCGCAATGGTGCTAAATGCTAAGTGCCAGCGTGATGCTGGGAGGATGCTTACCAAGTTCACCATGTTATGTTTGGGTTTTGACTCTCCTAATGATAATGTGAGTAGATTAGTTTATGTTGGACAATTCAAAAATAATTTCATACTTTAACTATATATTGTTATTATATATTATTTATAGTCGCTCGAAGGCAGTTTGGATCGTCTCCAGTCCCCTCGTTTCCACCTCGCTTTCAGCCAGCCAACTAGGTGGGGCTTCTTTGCTCCCAGTTAGAGATCATCATAGAGATCCTAAAAAATGGGGGGCCAAGACTGACCTCCCTCACTATTTGAAACACTATGTTCAATATGAGCACCCACCACTGTAATAGTTATACAGGCAGAACTGTGCAAAACTCTCGAGTCACCTTCATTTCTTTATATTTTGCTCCAAAAGGTCCAAAGTTTTTCTCTGAACATTGGATGCTTGTTTATTCATTTTTAGACCACTCTTGTACCTGACCATTTTAGACATTTTTAAGCCACTTAACACGGACCTGTGAATCATTCAAGCATAAAAAGGGATTCAACTCGAGGGATGAACCAGTGTTGTCATTACGTGAAACTATGCACACAAAAAAAAAATTTTAAATAGCATGTTTAGGCACTTTGTTAATAGCAGTAACAAAACACATGATGAAAATCAGTGCCAATTTTGAATCAAAATTTGAAATTTTTGGTTCAGATCACTGTCAGCCCATAAAGACAGTCAGGAGAAAGATACAACAGTATGTATTTGAAAAATGAATCAAAAGCACAAAAGGTCCTCTCTAACCAAATCAATGGACAAATGAACTCATACATGTGACCATCTTCAAGTGGCCGTGAATGCACTGGCTAGATGTTTGAGTTCCTCTTTGTGTAAAAACACAATTACTATATAATTGGTCCATTTGCGGTGTTGACATTCCTGCACACAGATATTCACAGACGGGGCGACAGGACCTTTGTAGGTTATGTGCATGTTATAGTTACATTTGAAAGCCTCTAAATACAATCCTTTGGGAGATCCATGTTATTAATAACAATTATTGGTCTTCTTTAGTTTCCTCAGACACCTTAAGCGTTGCATATTGACCGCTATGCTGGAAAGAATGTTGTCCATTGATTTGACCAAGACAAGAACTGATGATGTCCTCTTGGTGTAAAGCAGGAGTGAAACCTTCCATATTGCCAGTGAGTGAAAATCTTACCAAGGAAAAATCTATTCGAGCTCACGCTGCATCCTCAATGATGCTCTCTAACAAATCAAAGGAAAAGATGGACACAATCTGTTTGGAATGACTGAGCAGTGCAGGTGCAGGTAGAAGATTCAGTTTAGGTGGGTGAAGGGTTTTTTTTTTAAAGAGGGTGTTTTAATGCTTTTATAATAATGAAATTACCTTTAAACAGACTAACCTTTTTAAAGAGAGTTATTTATTTTTTAATTTTGGTGAAGCCAACCTAAATATTACCATTGAAACAAACATATTTGCTAACAGAAGCAAATGGTGAGAAATTTAAGTGTTGCGGCATCGAGTGATGTTTTTACTGGTCCATTGTCTTATCCCTAACCAGCACTTTGTGTATACTGTACTACCATGCTTGGTCTAGATCCCTGTGGACTGCATGGCTACTAACAGCTCATCCACTATTGCTTAGGGGTTATATTTTATTCTAGAAGAAAGACTTTATACTGTCAAACTCAGACATCCCATGTGATTGAAGGCCGATGGGCATGGAACTCTCAGAGCTGCCCTCAAAGCTGCAACAATGCCTGCTTGTGGTGGGTGGAGTGGAAGAACAAAGACAGGCTTGTTAGGGTTTAGATGCCTTTATTATTCTTTTATTTGGATGCAATTTCTTGTCTATCTGGGTACACTCATTAAGATTTTGGAGTTTGGCTTGTGGGTCTATTGCTCTAGGAGAAGATGCTTTTTGTGACTCCAAACAAAAGTGCTACACTTTTATAGAAAACAGTGTAAAGAAACTTAACCATGAAATATAGATTATTATTACTTTAAGCCAATAATTTGTTCAACTTAACGACACGAAAAATGTCATTCAGGACATTCTGACTAGGAAAGGAAAGAAACACATCAAACATTATAAACATTTATATTCCACCTTTAGAGTCTGGTAGTACAGAATTGTTGAACTATTTACTTTAAATAGGTAGTATATACAATTGAAAAAAAATTAATTAACATGTTAAAGGCCCCTCACATTGGAGTGATGCAGTCTGTTCATTTCAAGAATTGCCTTCTTAAGGGTGAAGTAACTTCAAGGACAAGCTCTTCAGCTGAACCTCCATCCAGCTGCCATGACTGCTGGCCGCTGGATGGACAAATGCTGGCAAAGGTTTTCGGAGTGATCCTCCTCCTCCCTCTGCAGGCTCTCTGCTCTGCTAACCGAACACTGCAAAAGCACAAGAAAGAGACATACATATACAATCAGATTTCTCATTAAGGATCCGGTGTTTTCAGAGCCTGAACTGTATTTCTCCCTCAAAAATAAGGAGTCTTGGCTTCTGCTGCTTCACATTGTTTTCAGTCTTACCAAAATAAATGACCCAACTGTCAGAGGACCTCTTCATTAAAAGAAGCAAAAATTCTCAAGTGTTAAATGCTCAGCTACATAAAACTTCCTTCAGCTACTTCCTTGTCACAGTAATTCACATGTTTGATTTTGTACAGATGTTTGTGCCAGGTAACCTCCCTGACACAGCTCTTCCATGGATTTTTGTCTCCTTCGGGTCTCAAACCAGAGATCTTTTGAATGTGTGAACCACTACTCTGTGGAGAGTTACTCAGGAACATAACAAGGGCTTTATTTTTTAAATTATTATTACATGACAATGAATCATCCTGTAGTAGATACGCAAACAATCCGTGTACCCTTCTATTTGTGTTGATTCATGCTCAACCGCCCAGGCAAGAAAATCCAAAGAGTTGATTCTGTTCATCCAGACGTAACATTTTCAGAAAACACTACATCTAGATGAACAGAATCAACCCTTCTGTTTGTTTCACCCCAAATGATACTTCATATGCATTACTAAGCTCTGCCAGTCACGTCTTTTTAAGCCTGTCACTTGCACAAATCTTATTCTCAAGTGACCCAGCAGCGCAGCACATAAGCCTCCAGCAGGTGCTGTGTCACTGAGGCCTGGTCGATATACAGTAGCTGAAGGGAGAAAACATCGACTGTCAGCTGACTAAATTACAAGAGCTAACATCCGTCTGTAACAATGCCGTCCAAATCCCCAATCAGCAATCACTTGTTATGGTTCTTTTTGTGTCAAAACACTCCCTCATTACACGACCGGACAAAAAGGTTGATGGCTTTCTCATTTGTAAAACGGGTCTCTAACCAGATGGAAATTCTAACCAAATGCAAATTTGCTCTGCTTATTCTGGCCAAGTTTCGACAGCGTCCCAATCCCTCTTAAGCTTCTTGTTGACCGCGTCTGCCAACTTTGTGTACACAATTGGCTCCTCAGCTATCCCAACTGCATTGTTAATGTCTGCCCTTTTGTACTGCTCAATTCCACCAGAATAAACAGAATCGCACGTGCAAAATTATTTTCCAACACAGATAATTAGCTGAAGAAAAAATCCCGACTATGAATAATAACGTGCCTCGGTAACATTATAACTTTTAAGCATGGGAAAAGGAGGAGTTTGAATGCCAAGGGAAATGAGCTTATCAAATAAAGCTTGAAAATGTGCAGTGAATGAAATGAGTCAATCATTTTAATGTGAGATGGGAGCCCTGAGGAGAATAAATAAGCAATCGTCACATCACGCAGGGAGAACAAATGAGCATGGTACACAATTAGGCAGGGTCACATTCTGCTAGAGCTGTGAGCGTGGGATGGGCTAATGAGCTGTGTGAGGGAGTGTGTGTCTGTCTGTTTGTGTGAATGTGAAGAGAAAGAAGAAGCAGGAGATGAAATACTAAAAATAAAAAAATAAAAATGTTGATGCACAGCGCTCAAAATTCTGATGTGCACACCAAGACAGCCAGACACACAAGCGGCAAGTCAGGGGAGAGACAAAGATTAAAGTAAAAGGAGCTGGTGGAGAAACGGGTGGGCTATCAGTTGACTTGGCATCTGGGCAAAGTAGATGTGCAGGTAGACAGAGCAATGGGCAGGTACAGCAGCCAAACAGACAAAAAGAAGAGAAGTGCCTCAGAAGGACCACGGCGCGCCTTTCAAAGGCGACTCATAGTTATTAACTATTCAATCACATAAAGGAGAGCTGAAGGCGTGAAAGGTTGCGGACCGAAGCACTTTTGCTTCAGTGCATTAAGAGCCTGGTCCAGCACTCGGGCTGCGTGAAAGAGAAATAGATTGCCTCCCAGGAAGATGACTGCTCAAAGGAGCTGGATTTTTCTCCTTAATAACAGCAATCTGCTGTGAAAATCTAATCCCAAGTACCATTTACACTGAATCTAGATAACTTCTGCTCGAAAAGCGCACAATATGAATTTTTCATTCCCTGATATACAAATAAACAGAACAAGCCCCCCATCAATCAGGGGACGCTCTCAAAGTAAGTGAACTGGAATAGCAAATTGTTAATGAATACCGCGCTGCTAGAAATGCACATTTTAAAATAGCACTGCGAGTACATTGTACTGTGCTGAAATGAAAATGCAACTCTTCTAAAGAGTGTAAAACACATTTGATTGTACAGAAATGGGGGGTACGTGACCTTTCTGGTCATAAAAACAGAAAATCTTAAGTGAAATTCTTGCAGTGTTGATAACCATATACAAAAAACAAGCCAAGCGTGGATACTGTCCCTCAATTGAAGTAATAGCTCCGTCTCTGCCATTAAAGTCAGATATGGATGCACCCTTTATGCTCCCCTCCCCTCTTCCTCTCCTCCTCGCTGGCCTAATTCCCCCTCCTCAGTGGTGGATAAGAGGGATCAGAAATGCATCCATATGCATGGCAAACTATCTGTAGAGGGGATGTTAGGTCTCAGCCTGGCCAGCTTTCTGAAAGTACTGGTAATGACACTTAATGAAAGCTAGGGAGCTGGAGTATGAGAGGGAAAGCCTTTCCCCAGCCCCCCACCCTGCATCCAGACCAGGCCTTCAGACGCCATAAATAAACAAACATGCTGCGTGAGAATAGATGTGCTATTTTCCCAGCTTCTCCCATGCCATTCCATCCCTTATTTATCTATGTATTATTATTCCCTGTATTTCTGCTTCGCTTTTAAGACTAGCTCTGTAATCCCGGCTCCCCGCAGGCATTCTGAATGGCCCGAAACATTAGCTGGACGTTGCTCCAGTAACCCCGCAGCCCCTAATGGGCTCAGTTTTGCATCTGTACTCTCCTGCTCTCCACAAATACGCACAAATGCACAGCTGTCCGACCTAAACTCAGTCAAGGTTCTGATGTGTCATACATCTCCTCACATTACTAATCACTCTACTTACTCTACCTTTCCTAATGGATTGGCAAACTCTAGCAAAACCCCCTTCTAGCCCTAGTTAAGCTGTCATCTTTTTAATTGTACTAGATGGCATTCAAAGTAGTGCTTGTGGCTCATGTGATACATTTGATATGGAGAAGTGGAGAAGGGATGGATAGAGAGGGCACTCTGCAGTGATGCCCGTGTAGAGGAGGGCGGTGGGGTTCAAAGTAAACACAAGGAATGAAGGGATAGAGAGGCTCTTCTTAGCACAAGCCCCTAATCAGTACAGTCAACACATGGCAGATTGGGTTCACATCTTTCTCCCCTCCCTCTTGCGCCGCCTCTGTCCTTCCATCACCAAAAACGTATCCCCTGAATCAGCCCCAATTTCCCTGCTTTCAATTTGAGAGGATGTCAGATAAGAATGTGTTGCAGGCAAATACCGGGCAACACAGACCTGGCTTACTTTGAGGCAAGGTGATATTGGTTGAGAAAAATGAAATGAGGCTTCATCTGGGAGATACCATTCCAGCACCAAATAACTATTTCCCAAGCAACACATAAAATTCATATTATATTTAGGGAATGTTCCAAGTTTCCATGGTGATAGCTGAGTGACATGTTTACTTAAAGCCTCCTATGGGGTCCTGGGGAACACTAAGAGCGACCAACACTCATCTGTCTGTCTGGCAAGAGGAGAGAATGTCCTTGGGTTAGTTGTGGGGGAAAAGTTTGCCAACTCTGGAGGCTCAAACCGCATCAGGGATGTGAGACCTCTTCCGCCGCCGCCTTTCCATGTCCTCTGATCACCACCTGTCCCTTTGCCACTCTTAACATTTCCCAGCTACAAATGTGTCTTCAGTGTTAACAAGCTTTAGCCATCAGTCAAGGCTGGGCCACACAAGTGAGGTGCACACAAAGTGGGTAGAGGGGTAGATTAGTGGAGTGGGGGGAGTGCTAAACATGGCTGTATGTAAAGGAGAGCCCCTGCTCTGAGACGGAGACAGAAATATGCTGGGGCTGCATTAGCAGCAGGACCCAGAGGCACCACCCATGGGGGAGGCAGACTTCAAACACTGTTGTGCAGGCTGTTCTGGGCTCTCGGGCTGCTGATTTCACAGCCGGGAAAAACACAGACCATTAGTCACACCAACACACTGAGGCCTATGCTAATCCCAGAACAAGAAAAAATCAACATGACAGCCAATAAAATCTGGGGAGTTATACAGCATCTTTGTTTTTCAGTTTGTGTGATGTGCTGGTGAGTGTTTCTATTGACCCACGTTTCAGATGAGCCACTCCAGGAACACTCGTGCTCCATCTGAAAGCTTGCTTCTTTGTCACTGACACCGTCTCTGGAGTCAACCGGAGCAAAAGCAGAGAGGGGCTTGTATAGATTTGCTGCCCCTCATTTTGAAGAGAAATGGGGTCTTTGCAAGGAGTATCATTTTCAGCCGGTCGTGGGCCGTCTCACATTTGAGTTTGCAATGTCTTGGTTGTCAGCTCAGAGAGAGGATGTAGAGGAAAGGAAGCACACTAACTTGCGGAGGAATATTCTGGCAGGGGTGGTGCTCGGGCAACCATACCAACAACTTTTGCTCAAGTTTTTAATGGAAAACACTAAAAGGTCTTGTTTGTCGGTGAAGCAAAGCAGGTGTCAGCTCATATCATGCTGCTGAACTCTATTTACTGCAATACCTGTTATATAGAGTATCAGCTAAAGTGTAGCTCAGCACCAGGCTCACCGTATGACCTCTTCTGATTTATTTCTGTTTCACATACTGAAGCTGCAATATTTTTTCCTCTGTCGTAAAAAGGCTATTTAAGGTAGTTCAATTAAGCGTTTACTTTATATGCTCGTAGTTACCGATCCTTCACAGCTTAAGCCAAATCAAAATCACCTCTTTTTCTTTACATTTAAATCAAATTTAAACCCATGAGTGAAAAGTGGAGCTGGCCTTCATTTCTAGGGAAAATTCACATTTTATATAATGTCAGAATTTTCCAAGACAAAAAAGTACAATTATTCAGAAGTACTGGAATTAAAAAAAGAACAAAAAGAAAAAAACCCCAATGAGATTCAAACTGGGGCCTTTCTTCTGTGAAGTTTGCATGGATTCTCTCTAGGGACCCAGGCTTCCTCCTACATTTCAAAGGAAGCTTAGGTTAATTGGTGATTCTAAATTGGTCATAGGTGTGAGTGTGAATGGTCCTCTGTTGGCCCTGCTACAGAATGGAAACCTCTTCAGGTTGTCCCCAACCTCTTGCCTTATGGCAACTAGGATGAGCTCCAGCCTCCTGCAACCCTGAATTTGATAAGAAGGAAACAGATGGATAGATGTACCTAGATCTTCTCCTCTGCTGTCTTCTCATTGAGCGTAGCTTTGACCTCAATTTGCCGATTCCCCGCCCTCTTGCAGGTGAACCTGTAAACACAAAGAAAAAGGTGCACTGATTTTCTGTTTCAACTGAGAATAAACTACATAAATATAACTCTCCTATCTCTACTTTCTCTCTCTTGGCGTAGACAACTGATCTTAGTTCTTTGCTCCTTTAGTTTCAGTGCCAGCTTTTCATTTGTTTGCCTGCAGCAACGTTGGGATGCGATAAAATGTGCATTAGCTATTGTTGGGATAAAAACCAATTACTACGAAAGTTCAGAAAGATCTTAAGACTAGGAGTGTTTAATAAAGCAGACTTGGTTAAATTTCAGGACTGACTGGGTGACAGTGGAAAGCTTCTTGTGGACACGAGAACAGTCTAACGCAACACAAAACCTCTACCTTGTACTGGGACTGAGACAGAGGAAGCGAGAGATGGGGAGTAAAGGACAAAGGCAGTAGGAGGCAAGTAAAATATAAAAATCCCAAGGAGCTGGTTGAATAGCAGCGATGCTGCTCTGCTGCTCTGCAGTACCCTTGTTTTTTTGTTTTTTTTTCCAGACTCAAGCCTGTGAAGTCTTATAAATAAGGCACAAAGGGGCACAAAGGAGCATTTAGAAAAACTGGTTATGATGTGGACTGAGAAGACCTACAGTGATAAGAGTGACATTAAGGGCATAGCTGAGTCTGGGAGATGCTATCATTACCTTTATTAAAATGACACACAACTCCCACACTGCCAGCAGTGCAGCAACCAGACCTGGCCTGGTAGCTGCACTGCATGTTTAAAACTGCAAGACCCAAAGCAATGCGAGAGAATAATGAATAAAAATTATCAACAAAAAACTAGTATAGCAACAGACTTTAACTGAGTGCAAGTGTCATGTTTGTTATAGCAGGATTAAAAATAGAATGCTGGTATACAAAATAAACTAACATTAATAGTAATTTGGTGTTGTGCACAGGGAACACAATGAAGCACGAGCATGTCTCAAGGGCCATCACCTCTTTAATGCTTTTGCACCAACACACTGACATTGCCATTGACACCCCTGCACACCCCTCCTTTAGCACACTGATAATAATCTTTTTTTAAAGTAATGTTAACACTTCTTTATTATTTTAAACTGATATATACACATATATATATATTTTTTTATTTTAATCTGCAAACCCAGGGCGTGGAGCTCGACTGAGGTTTCAGAAAGAAGGATCCTGTCCAAGTTACCGTCAATACTGGACAATCCCTCTCCACCATCTCTCTCATGTTGCACAGCACCTTAAACAAAAGAACTCATTTAACCACAATGCATCACAGAACGCCACGAGAAATCACTCCTGTCTGCGGCCATTGAACTTTTTAAGTCCTCCTCCATTTCACTTGTATTAGTCGATACTCTACATAGTACTGTTTTGACTTTGAAATGTTTGAATAGTTCTTTATTTAAGCATCTGTAACAAAACAATTTTTTTTCTGTGATTAAGTATTCTGATTGAATCTGATTAATGAATGTCACACATTAGTTGGCATTTTAAACTATTATCCTAGTTTTGACTTCCTTTAAAGACTTCTTTTGTTATAATAGCCTTTAATAGACTTTAAGGCAAAAATCTATCCATAGCCTGTCAGTGGCCATCCTGATGTGTCACTCATTTGCCGAGCTTCAGCCTCCGCATCATCATCTCCTGCTATTCAGAGAGTCAGTGGCTGTGAGCACACCAGCGCCATCACAATGACCTTTCCACAAGCCCAGGGAGCACGCAAAGCAGAGGAGAGGCAATAAAAGTAATGAAAGAAGCAAAGGCAATTAAAGTGGTATGTGTGAGGGGAGTGTGGCGGAGATGAGCCTAACTGGAGGCGGGCCTGGAATCAACTACAGCTCTATATCCCCCGTAATCCCTATGTGATCGCAGAGCAACCCTGGTGTGCTCCCAGTCTGATCATCCTCTTGCAGCATTCACCAGCTAATCCGTGAAAAAGGACAGCCGTGCACATACACGCCACATGCACATACATATTAAAGTCACAACATGTATGCACATACCATTGACGTAATTATTACAGTCTGACACAATATGCACTAAACAACAAAGTAAGGAAGCTGCTAAAAATATATTACCCAAACACACACACACACACGTTTAGTTGTACTGTAGAAAATGAGTTGCTCTCTCTCCTGCCCTCTGCGGCACAGTGCTTCCTCACGGCCAGTGAGAATCATTAATGCCCTTCCTCTGATGCTGCCACACAACCAACAGCAATTATTTCTAAAAGCAAAAAGTGAAAACAGCTAACACACAAATGTACACAGCACATAATCATTATTTTTTTGTTGTTGTTGTTGTTGGGCTGGCTGTGTGGGGTTGACGAGGTGGCAGAAGCTTGGACTTAATTTTCTCTAACGGAGTTTACTGACCGCAAAATGACAAGGATGCTTTTGCTAAACTAATTAAGAGGCTGCAGAGCTGCTTTTACCATGTGACATTGACAGCACTTAAGGAAGCTGACGCCAGGCCTTCCAGATAAGCCGGAGATGTGCTCCTGGCTCAGGACTCGGCGCATACATAAACATAAACACACACACACACACACACACACACGTGTGGAGGAAATAAAATACATGCGTCTAAAATCATGCATGGAGTCACCAACATGGATATAAAGAATGGCACTGAAGAGCAAAGAGCAAGTAACAATGTGTACAACAAAAAGTCCAGACCAAAACAAATATAAAACTAACAAAACAAATACAAATGCAGCACTGAGGTCTCTGGTGGACTGAAACCATGTGCTCTTCAGCTGTTAATGTGGGGGGAAAAAAAAACATTTAATACTACTGCTCATTTACGCCTTGAGCCCAGAAAAAGACCTCATTATCTTATCAGCTTTAGGAATACACAGAAGGGCAAAGTTACGATTCTCCCCTTTTCTTGACAACAGAACCTGATCTTGCCTGCAGTGTACAATTAGTGAACAGAGTGACCTGTGGAGGCCTACTTGAAACAGGCTGTGCGGTCCGCGCTAATGACCAAAATGCTCTGCAAGGGGCTGGCATCGTGCCCCTCCATCAGCTCTGGCCATCTTAAAAAGATACCGCTGTTGAGAGAAACGAAACGAGACTCCTTTTCTTTGCTATTATAAAGCACTCACATCATTGCTGTGCTTGGGGCTTGTAGGGCACTGGCAGCTCAAGGTGCTGCTTAAAGAAGGGAGAGCTGGTGTGTAACTAGACCTGATCAGTATCAGCTGTGGTCCTGGCTGCTTGGATGCTGAGAGCAGTTCTGGGCGAGTGTGATTGCTCTGAATCGTCATGTTAGAGTCAGCTGGTGGTCTGTATTTTGATCACCTCTTTAGTTTTAAGCTAGCCCTCTTGTGCTGGCCTTCGCTCTCAACTGGAAAATCCTTTGCTGCAGATGAGACGTAACACGGGGAAGACTCGACACCCCACGATTCTTCTCTGCCTCTCACTCACACAGGCCAATTTATAAGGTACACCTTAAACTCCAATGCAATCACACAACAGCTTTTGCATTAATTTTACTAATTCTACTACAGTGAGGTGAACCTTCAGCTACCTAGACAGGATTTGCTCAAACAGAACATCTAAAACAGCATTAGCCAAGGCGAATATGGTTTATTAATTTTAAGCTCCAGGGTATGAATAGAATAGAATAGAATAGAATATTGTCATAGCACATGTACAACAAAAATATGGGTGCTCCATGCCAACTGTGCAGGAATAAATTATAAATAATAAAACTGCAGGAATAGATAACAAACAGGAAAAACAGAAATAGAGGAATATATACAATCAAGTGGAATATATACAAAACTAGAGAAAGGCAGGGTATCCAAAAGTTCTTCTAAATTTCTCAAAATTAAGCCTGTCTTGAAATTATAAAAGCCATTCTCAAAGATAAGCAGACTCAAAATTTGGTTTGTCTCTTCTTAAATTGGATCATTTGATTAAAAAAAAAAAACAAAAAAAAAACCTGGAGCAAAAGGAAAAATTAACATTTTCAGAGGTACATTTTTGTGGCTCTGCTCTGTACCTTTGCTTGCAGCTGAACCATACCAACCTCTGGATGGCACTCTGCAGCTCTATGACACACTCCCACAGACTTCTTGCATTCCTCTACCAGCTACAGAAAGAGATAATGGATGGCTGTCAGTTACGCACCTCTGTCCTCATCTCCCCTAATCAGCTCTCTCATCTCATGGAGCCAGAATCCCGGAGTTTCACAAAGGACTAAGTTTTACAGTCACGTTCCATCTTAACTCTGTGGCGAACATTTTAAGCGCATAGGTGGGCAGATGAAAGATACCCCTTATATGCATGAAAGAGATCAAATTGGGATTAAGGAGATTAATTTCTGATGGTAATTGAGAGAAAAACTTTTTCATCAGATTTATCCAACTTTCCAAAAGATGTCAAATGTGGTGTGATTTAATTTGCTAACAGATGAATGGTTGGTAAATTGCTGTGCTTCAGGCTTGTGTCCCTTTGGTTGGTGTTAAATCATATATCGTCAAATTTCATGACTTCAGAAAATCTGACTCATTTCTCTTGGCTTCCTCTGGGGTTAAAAAATAATTACTAGTTTTGAAACACAAATTCAGACTGAAACTAATTCAATTTGGGAGCATGGCTGGAGGGTGACTGTGAGTGGTGTATAAATGGTTCTAGCTAGGCTTCAATCAGAAGACGAGCATGGGGAAACAATCCCCCTTCAGAGATCACAAAACGACCTTGGAAATCAAACAGTGCAGACGCTTGGATGCGATCGTGAAATCAGACCGTATGGCTCGCCATATGGTGAACGTCATAAATGGATAAACACATAAATATAGACAACATTGTTTTCTTGTCACAAAAGTGGTAAATTGTCAGGACTAATGTCTCTTTATGTTTGCAAGCAATTAAATTCACAGATGGCGTTGGAGTTGGGACATTGTCTGAAGTTGCGATTTGCTGCCAATATTGCAACAAGATCAGCTAAGTCATGTTACTGCAAAGTGGAAGTGAAGTAGCAGTCCACATAAAGTTACAGAGCAGGCTGACAAGCGCTGAGGCGTATGGTGTGTAAAAGTCAACAATGCTCTGTTGACTCAATATAACTACAGAGTTCTGAACCTTCTCTGGCATCAACATCAGTGCAAAAACTGTATACCAGGAGCTTCACGGCAGACTTTTCCATGGCTGAGGAGCTCCTCTATGTGTAATAAGTAGATCCAGTTCTTTTGTCCATATAGTGCATATCCTGTACCATTGAAACCTCATATTGTTCCAGTAAACAGACACTACATGCAAATCAAACAGCTCAATTCCAAATCATTTTGTTTTTAACTTTAAATAAAAGAACAGGCCATGAAACTGCTTTTTAATTAGATGTCAAGTTTTTTTTGTTTTTTTTTTTAAATAAAAATGTTTAACTCTTAAACAGCTAATGAAATATTTCTGGTAAACCCCTTTAATTAATGTCTGCATTTCAATTATGTCTTGGTTATTTGATTTAAAAATACTACGGTACTCTTAAGTCCTACTAGATGTACCAATGGCAGGAATTTTAAAATCCTGAGTCGCTTCATTCTGAAGTCATTACATTCACAAGACTTTCAGAAAACTTGACCTATGATGTTAAGGTTGAGGTCACTGAGATTCACACTCCCCTGAGACTTTTAGTAGCTGGACCTATTGTCCTAGATGACTTGCTTCTCAGCTTATCACAAACTTGGGTGTCCATGCTGCCTCCCTGCTCACTGGAAGCGATTTGCTCCCCACATGTCGCACCGAAGCTGACGGCTGGATAACTTTGGAGGGGCTCCGAATGCCTAGTTAACGTATTATTACCAGGTCATACGTTAATCGATGGTATCCTGCACGGTCATTGTTTTTTCACCTGGAAGTTGAGAAAAGTTTATTTCGGTTCCTGCCCACTTTATGTTGCTAACAGTTATTTCGCCTGCAGCCACTTGAAGTCACCAATGTCATTAACTTTCTTCTGTGGCTACTCGCCTCGCTGTTGTGACTTGGTTCCAGTTTGGATGCAGCTTTAGCAAACAAAAACTTGATAACTCCAGTAAGACAGCACATAAAGTCACTGTCCTCTTCATTTGTCCCTCTGTCCCATTTTAGTGAGTATTCTGACCCGTTATTCCTGTTGCCTGGCTTGTTTTCAGTACATAAGTACATCCTTTAAATTTAGAAACAGCATTTGGATTAAAATGATTTAAAGTAATTGTGTACTGTATGTGGAAATATCACAAGGAACTGGAAAAAACTGGGGGGGGGAAATTGCACACATTACTGAAAGGAAACCCAAAGCTAAACACGGCAAAGGAGGAGTGATTCAAATCCTCGGTTCAAAAGCCAATATTGCCACAATTAATGGAGCAGAAGAGGAAAAAGATTTAAATCCTGATAAGATTCAAGCAGATAAAACATGCACAGCCAAACCAACTGTGTGTTTACAGAGCAGTACACTGAGACACTTGCTTCAATCAATATATTGATGCTTTGTAATAGGCTCTAAATGACTCAGGCTAGAGACTGCTGGGTAGCAAACCTCACTGCTTCTGTTTCTGCACTTGATTTCGGCACAGACATAAAAGACTACCTGAAATTGCTTTGAAATACTAAACATTGTCAAACAGCAAATTACAAAAAAAAAAAAAAAAAAAGTTTGTTGACTCAAATTACAAAAATGCCAGTGGCAGAGTGGAAGTGTCAAAGACTGTCCCATAACACACTGCAAGTTGATTTGATTCCAATGAGTGTCATACTGAACTGTGATTGGTTCTCTGTCAAACTGATGACACATTGATCCTTAACTGTCATGCACAAAGGGTGAGATTATTTGCTCAATCATTCAAAGTGTGTCTGACAAAGGTTCTCCATGATAGACCAGCAACATGTCCAGCCTGTACCCCACCTGTTGCCCTATGACAGCGGGTACAGGCTCCAGCGATTAAGAAAATTGATGGATGAAAGGTTAACATTAAACATGTGCTATTTCCCTGCCTGAAGACAAACTTGAGTGTGTTCTAGTTGCTTAGGTATATTGTCTTTCACTGAAGTTTCTTTGTGGTCGGTCCCTAAAAAGGATACGACAAGATGCTTCTAATGTGAGCTTAATAAACATTGATTGCAGTGATCCCAGACTGTAAACACTAAACAGTATATGAAAGCAGCTGCACAGTTTATTTTGTTATACCAAAAGGAAGGTAGACAAACATTAGGACGTCTCCATTTTTATACACAGGAGATCAATATTTTCACTGGATAAGTACAAATGATCCCTCGGAATTAAATAAAACGTCATTTCACCAGAACTGGAAATGCAAGCTGGAACCTGCCAATTCTGTGAGCTTTACTGGAAAATAATATGATGGAGCAAAAATATTTTAAGCAGGAATGTGACCATAACTCTTAGGGTTAGGGAGTCAGCCATGTACACAAAAAAAACCTAAAGACAATAATTTCTTTTCAACAATAAGCCTAACTTTACTCAATACTGACAAATCAAGATCTTAAAATTAACTTCTTTCACGCATCTCTTAATTGATTTCTTCTCTATTGAGCCCAACCACAGGAATTAAGTGCTGTAAGTATGTCGTGCATGGAACTAAATCAATACAGAGAAGTGTGTGTGTGTGTGTGTGTGTGTGTGTGTGTGAGTGAGACAGACAACGTTTTAACATTTCTTGAGTCTTTTTTAAATAACTCTGGCCATTATGATATTGTGTACCAGATGCGTGCTATTGTTTTTTAAAGATCATGTGTCACCGGAGGCTGAATTAAAAAAGTATGTGCAAGTGCTCTGACCAGGATCTCTTCACCAGGTGAAGAAACGAATTAAATATAAGAGAGTATGCAAACTCAGTGGCCTCTCTCCCTCCAACACGAGGACCACAGAGACAATTTAGAGCCCTTAAAAACCCACAGAGACTAATTTTGAGGAAAAAGGCTAGTGAGCCTTCTGCAAAGCCCATTTCTGTTTTCAGCTTTACTTCTAGATTTCCTATGAGATATCATTTAGCTATGGAGGAGTTTAGAAAGCACTTCTATCACAATATGCTGTGTCACTGACCGTGTACGCAAGTGTCAGGAGCTACTGGTGGTGAAGGATACTCTGGGAAAAGCCTGGAGCTTTTCCAATGCTCACCTCCCTGTCTTCCATTGACAAGCGAGGTGAAGTAACAGCTAATCGATGGCTAGTGAATTCCCTGTGCACCCCCCTCGCCGAGCTGATCAATATTACTGGCAATTAGAATCCCCTATCTGCATGGCTGTAGGGACCTTGGGGTGGCTCACCAGCCCACAAACACCCAATTTAGTCCTCAGCCTATCACTTAATTACTAAATCCTTCTTAATGCCTATTGGCAGGTGGCGAGCATACTCACAGCAGCCCCGGTCGGTTGATTGAACACGAGACCTTTGGCAAGGTGCTGGTTAAGATGCTCGCGTCCCCCTTCAGCTGGCCAGTTAAACATCTGATTTCACACGGGGCCTCCGACCTGAAATGATCCGCCTATTGAGTGACTGGTCCACACACGTACATGGCTGGTTTGGAATGGGATGAATGGTGGGGGGAAAAAAAGAGAGAATGGAGAATATTATGAGTCACAGTGGTAGCACAACAGTCTGCCACAGATCTGTGAGATCCACAGCAGAAACCTCAAGTAGTTTACAGTAAGATCATTTCCTCCTGCTTTTCTTACTAAGTAGGAATAAAATAAGATATAAATGAAATGTAATCTCAAGATAATACTGCATGAAATACAGCATACCTGCAGCTTTGCAGTTAATGCCCTGGAGCTACTCAGTTGTCATAACTTCTGCCAGCTCCTCCTGTGGCTGCTGATGCTGACAACAAAGACCTCTCCATCTGTCAAGCAAATCCCTGTTTAGATGTACATCTGCAAAAGAAATGTATACAAAATGAATGTATAGAACCTTTCACTCAAACACATATCCTAGATAAACATTTGTCACTGCTGGAAACCTTTTCTTGGATAACACTTAAAAAGGTGGTTCCCAGAGTCTTTACAAAAAATTCACTGAACTGTTTTAAACAGACCCCCAACCTGGTGCATTTACCTTTTGAAATAATTCAGTGTATCTGTTTGACCACAGCTTCAGTGTCTTTATTTGCATATGTATTTCTTTTTCCATGTGCACCTTTGCATTGGGAGGATAGGCATATTTTGTATGTACGAAGAATGCATTACCTAAAAAAGGCCCCAACTGAAACTCATGGGACATTTCCATGCCAGTGATCAGCTGGGGCAACTACCATCACTCAGGTGAATGTTTCTCACAAAATATTAAAGCCAGGGTTGGAGACAAGCTGAGTGGACACAAAACTTATCACTGTCATTCGCTTCCCTTATCCCCAAGTCCCCAGCTTCTAACATAATCAATCATCCTCTCTGTTTCAATGTCTTTGTCATTACTTTATTTGGGAGTTTAATAGCTTCTTTTAAAGGAAAACCTCTCCACTAAGACAGGATAGTAAGTTATTGATAGAATAACTTAGTTACAGAAGATTCTAGAACAACATGAAATGTGATGTGTCACAACTGACCTAAACACATAAGCATACTGCCTTGGACCACTGCAGATTTGACACAAACTACTGGGAACTATATGACAACATTTTCTCAAACAGTTAGAGAAATGAGCTGCACTGCCTTTGCTGACCTGGGTCTTTGCAGGGGTCTTGTCCGAGCTTCTGTGTAAACCTCAGTGGGTTGACAGTAGAATATGTTGTGCCACTGTGTGTTGCATCAATGGAGTACTCCCAATCAGGCAGTATGCCTCTTTGCTTTTGCTACTGTGCATGCACAGCTCTTTTCTATAGAAACGCTACTGTCTTCAACAGATCCATGAGTCTGCTCCCTCATTCCATCCACTGCACTCCTGCGGAGGAAGTGAGAGGACATAATGAGTATAGTGTGTCAGAGCGTATGTGTGTGAGTTAATTGCTCAATTCATTTGGCGGTAAGGTGCCCAGTTGGTACCTGCCTCACTGGTTAGGCTGTTGCTCCTTCTGCTAACCCTCCCATCTAGAACTGTTACCTCCATTTGACTGCACTGCCCCTTAACAGGACCTCTGCCTGCAGCCGATCCCCTTTTCTCTTGAAGGTGCCTGAGCAAATGTAACCTCTTACAATTTTACAATTTGTGAGGATAGAAAGTAGTTCGATAAGAAGCTCTTTTTTTTTTTGGCAAATGTCAGTCTACCTGCCAGACAGCTGTCTTTACCTGAATCTAGACACTTCCACTCAGGTGGCCCCGCGTTTGCACGATGCGTACTCCACTGCTGGATGCCTTGAGCACACCTCTGGGGGAGAGCCTGCGTACACATGCACGCACACACACACACAAACACAAGGAGCTGTCACTTTCCTGTCACATAACCATGGAAATGGCCTGAGGTGAAGTGAGGACAGGTGCCCTGAGCTTTACAAATTCTCTTGAAGGACAGAGCAGAGGAGCGCCTTCCTTCTTCCACCCCCAAGCTATCTCCACACCTGCTGAACTGCACTCACTCAGTTACCTGCCCCTAATTTGGTATTTCCACAAAGATGACATATGTATCAGGCAGAGCAGGAAATGTCCTGGGCAGGGAGAGAACAGCTTTCTGACAGGTGTCACCTCCAATCTGCACAGGCCTGCTTCTGATGTGTTAACTATTCAATTAACCATCATATCACACTGAGTGGGTGCCAGCACCTAATTACCTATGAGACCTTGCCTGTGAATGGGCTGAAATACGTGTGTGCTTGTGTGTGTATGACAGGTCACATATCATGTTACTGTTAACCACCTCATGATTCACATAGAATATATGTAGATTTTTTTTTTGTGTGTGTGTGTGTGTGTGTGTGTGTGTGTGTGTGTGTGTGTGTGTGTGTGTGTGTACTCCTTTCCATCCTTGGTTGCTTCCCAGCCTCATCATCGTTACACCTCTTAGCACCAACTAAATACTGCAAGAAAAGAGCCTTTTTGCTCAGAGTAAAATATGAGTGCAAACATTAAATGAAAATAAAAACAGTATCATTTAGCCTGTGTATTAAAATTACTCCTGTCGTGTGGCCCCTTCATCTCACACCATTAAAATAACGAGGTGTCACCGAGCTCTGCTTCCACAGCTCCGATGTTGACACCCATCAAGACAAATCTATATTTCATGGCCACTTACAGATGTATAAATAGCCAAATGAGGTGTGCTAACCATCTATAAAATGGCACTAAAAGGTTGCCAGAAGATGGCGAGTGTCATGAGGCAGTTGCGCTGGTAATCAATCTGAGGTGAGAGGAGAGGAAAGGGAAGAAGAGGAGAGGAATGGGCTGCACTGCACGGCTATGAGCAGAGGCGCAAGGCGGCGCAACAAGCAGGGCAGTAAATCACATCTGCACGGTACGCTCGCCCCACTGACACACAGCCACTTCAACTGACACGGGGCTTGCTCGACAGCCTGATGGATCACCACACTACACTCCATTAAAGGCAAACGGGCACGACGAGCACTGACACAACAAACAATTAGTCACTGCTGTGGGCATGGTCTTAAAATGCTGAGGGCCTTTCCCAGTGATGGGCACAAACCACCCTTATTTGGCATTGAAGAGCATTAAGTCCTTGTTATTGTAATACTAATAAAATAAAAGTGTTGGATAACGGTATAAAAATGATAAAAATTATCCAGTCATTCAAATGTTTTTCAGTAGAAACAAAGAACTGGACTGCTAAAAAGAACTCTGAATGCATGAATACTACAAATGGAAACCAGACACAATATAGATATTACATCTATGGTACAGAGGATATGTTAAAGGAGGCACAGTGATAATAACTGCAATAATACAAACTTTGTCTGATTGGTAAACACAATCACTGGCCACTTCATTAGTTACACCTTGCTGGTAGCAGGCTGGACCCACTTTTGCTTTCAGATATTCCCTAATCCTCACGGCACAGATTCAACTAGGTACTGGAAACATTGCTTTAGTGCATCCATGATGCAAATTTCCCATTGGACACCAAAGGTGGTATATTGCACTGAGATCTGATGACTATGAAGGGCAATGTAGCACAGTGAATGCATTGTTGTATTCATGAAATCAGTTTGAGATGATTTGAGCTTTATGACATGGCACATTATCCTGCTGGAAGCAGCCATTAGAAGATGGGTAGATGATAATAAAAGGATGGACACTGTCAGCAGTAGAGCTGGGCGATAAAACGATAACGATATGTATTGCGAAATAACTTTTTCTCGATAGAAAAATTAAACTATTGCGATAGACCTCATCTCTCTCTTGCTCTCTTAAAAAAAAGAAAAGAAGAACAGCCAATCCAAATTAAGTAGCGCAGAACCGAACCAATCACAGCCGCAGCGTCACGTCACGTGACTTGTTACGTACAGCACAAGTGCCAAGCCGCACATCATTATTATTATTATTAGTAGTAGTAGTAGTATTTCGTAGTGATGTGTCGGTCGCGAACGAAATGGCTCTTAGAGCCGGATCTTTGACGTGAACGACGCGAGCCGTGGGTTTTTTTCTTTCTTTCTCTCACCCTCTCTCTCGCACTTTTTTTCCCGCTTCACTCTGCACACGAGCCTTGCGCTTTGCGCTGGGAAGAGGGGGGAGGGGCGGTAGTTACACTCGCAGTAGCACAGGAACAGAGCGGGAGGGAGAGAGAAAGAGAGCCAGGGACAACAACGTCACATTAGAAAGGTATAGTAATCATCCACAACTATTTTCAGTTGCGGATGATAAAGGATTCAGAAAGTTCAGAAAGCTATACAACAAGGAGAGATTGAAAATTTCCTTTTAGTTCTCAGTTTATTTGATATTGACAAAAGTTAGTCAATTTTGTCTGTTCTTCTGTAAAACAAACTAAGATTTATTTTTAGAATTGATATTTTGTTTCTAAGTGGAATTGACAATTTAGTAGTCTGTTTTGTTTGTTCTATTTTGAAACTTAAACGCTTTAGCGGCTGCCTTTTGTGTAGTTTGCAATATTTGCCTTTATTTATCTGAAAAAGTCTCATGTTCCTTAAGTACATCTACCCTGTTGAACTTATTATGGGAAATAAATAGTAAAATCAAGACAAGCTGCAGATTATTTCACATTTTACTTGTGAGCAACGGCACATTTAAATCTTACAAATATAGTTATTTGGCTTATATCGTGATATATATCGTTATCGCCTGAAATGAAAAAAAAAAAAACATATCGTGATATGAAAAAATCTTATATCGCCCAGCTCTAGTCAGCAGCAATACTCAGGCTGTGGGGTTTAAACTATACTCAGTTGGTACTAAAGGACTTAAAGTCTTGCCAAGCAAATATCTCCCACACCATTACATGACCACAAACAACTTGAACTGTTGATACAAGGCAGGATGGATCCATGCTTTCATGTTTGCACCAATGTCTCACCCAGCACCTGAATCTCACAGCAGAGACTGAGACTTATCAACCCAATCTTCTATTGCCCAACTTTGGTTAGCCCATTCAAATTGTAGCCACAGTTTCTTGTTTGTAGTTAACAAGAGTGTCACCCAGTGTGGTCTTCCGCTGCTGTAGCCCATCTACAATATTTAAAGGTTTGACATTCATAGATGCTCTTCTGCATTCCTTAGTTGTGACAAGTGGTTATTTGAGTTACTACTGCAGCTCGAAGCAGCCTGGCCATTCTCCTCCTATCTCTGACATCAACAAGGCATTTTCACCCAGAGAACTGCTGCTCACTTGCTATTTTCTCTTTTCACACCATTAAACTCAAGAGATGGTCGTGTGGGAAAATCCCAGCAGATGAGTACTTTCTGTAATACTCAACCCGTCTGGCTTCAACAACCACACCAAAAGTTTAAAATCACTTAAATCATCTTTCTTTCCCATTCTGATGCTCAGTGTTGACCATGTCTACGTGCCTAAATTCACTGAGTTGCAGCCATATGATAAGCACCTGCATTAATAAGCAATTGAAACAGGTACATCTAGGTATATCCAGCACTCCTTGTGATGATAACAAAATATAAAAGAGGATTTTAACAACTGTTTAACTGTCCGTGTTGGATGTAAGTCATATGAAAACAAAGGAACAATGTTTCAGTATTCTTAATCAGGTCTTGCATTTGACGGAGATATCTGGATACTCTTCTTACAAGAAGAGTCTGTTTATTAGGCTTGTGGGTTAGAAGAAAATGACTGTGAATGTAAGTATGTGAGAAGCTGCAATTCCACACTTCAATCACAGATGGAGGTGAGCTCCAGATTAGACCTATAGCCACCTTCACCTTCTCTCCTACTGGTCTCTACTGGGTGCCAACACCCATTATTTATCAATCATCTTTCTCCCTCAGCATGATGTTCCACTTTAGACCATCTGTGCTCTGTGATGATGCCTCCTCATTGTCTCGCTACAGGCTTGTGTATGTGCAGATACTCCTACAGTAGATAAAGCCAGTGATGCATACAAATGTATGCACAGAAAACCTGCAGTTGCAAATTCAGTCTCCATCTCTCATATGTTTTCAGCACATGCAGGTTAAGTTGTCACCTATAAAAACATTGTTTTAAACTTTTTGTAGCCCAAAGCCTTTCTGTAATACATCTCCATACATACATCTCCCATACTCTGAAGATACCCTCTGTTACATGAAGATATGAAAGACCACAGAAGACAACTAAAGCGGCTGATCATAGAATTATTTCCATGGTTAAGAAAACTTCACAACATCTAACCAAGTCAAGAACACTAGCAGAGGTAGGCATCACATTGTCAAGGTCTGCAATCCAGAGATACAATGAAAACATCGAAAAGAGCCTGACTAATAGGGATGGAAGGCAGGAGGAAGAAAGAAAAGTTGATACAATGTAGCATCACAATCTTTTTGCATGGCAATATTATATCAATATAGGGACACTAATTATAAATAATTTCTTACATAAATTGCAAATTACATCTTTTAGTAGTATCCATCTATCCATCCATCCGCTTCTCCTTTTCAGGGTTGCAGGGGGTGCTGGAGCCTATCCCAGCTGTCATAGGGCGAGAGCCGGGGTACACCCTTGACAGGTCGCCAGTCTGTCGCAGGGCTAGCACACAGAGACAGACAACCATTCGCGCTCACATTCACTCGCGCATTCACACCTAGGGGCAACAAGCTGCATGTCTTTGGACGGTGGGAGGAAGCCGGAGTACCCGGAGGGAACCCACGCAAACACGGGGAGAACATGCAAATGCCTGATGGCGGAATTGAACTCAGGACCTTCTTGCTGTGCGGCAACAGTGCTAACCACCGTGCTGCCCAATCTTTTAGTAGTAGAATAATAAAATTCATGCAAGACAGAGGCACTCGATAAAGACATTTTTTTTAAAAAGCTGTCCATGCTTAAATCAAACATATGGACTTAGTTTGGAATTTTTAACCAAGAAAGGAACCACAGAGACGGATATGACACATGGGATTTACAAGGAGTGTTGTACCAAAGTAAAACTCTAGGAATATTACGAAGATGAACACCCATCTCGTGCACCAATGTTAGATAGTAACATAAAGTTAAGCCAAGGAAGTAACACAAAGCATGGACATCACACTGTTTGGATTCATATGACTATAAACAGCTCATTATCTCAGAGGACTGGTGACTGCTGCTTGTTGCTGAATATACCCATAACAGTGTTCCACATGTTTGTGTTAATTTAGGATGAACTCATTCGTAAAATAAACAGATCAGTTTGTCAGGTGCATAACAAACATACATTACAGCTTTTAATGACAGCTTTGTTCAGACTGACTGCTTAGCAACCTTTAGCAGCAATAAAAATGACTGAAGTGAGAGGAACTGACCGAGAACTTCATCCTTTTGGATAAAACAGACAGACAAAACTCACCTTTGTGGATATGCTTTGCAGCTGATGACATCAGAATATATCTCAATATGTTATTGCAATACTCAGCATATAACTAAATGCTTAAAATTACAATAACATTGTACCGTAAGTTAAATTTTGTGATGATGTCATATCAATATGAAAAGAATGGATGAGGGGAAAAACTGCCCCTGATCCAAAGCTTACCACATCTGTCAAACCTGCTGGAGGTCATGTCATGGCCATTTATGATTGGGTCAATGGAGTTTACTGATGATCTATGTGCTGAAACAAGTAGCAAGTGAATTCTGAAGTCAGTATGCTACAGACCTACAAAAATGAGAAGCAACTGAAGTTGGCTGCAACAAAGTTGGCTGCAGGGGATTTTAAGGGACACTTGGTGATGTCCATGGCTTACAGACTTTGAGAAGTCACTGACTTCAAATGATTTGTATCCAAGAAAGAATCTTTTAATTAAACTGATATTCTTTTGTCCAATTACTTTTGCGCTCCTGAAAATGGATTAATACATTTACAAATGTCTGTAATTCCCAAAATGTTCATGCAATGCTTTTGTTGCTTTTGTTGTATCCTTTGAAATAAAGCTGAAAGTCTGTACTTCAATCACATCTTGATTATTTGATTTAAAATCCACTGCAGAGGCAAAATTACAAATATTTTCTAATTGTCCAGGTGGTTACAGACCTAACTGCATCATCTCCAGAAAGATGCCAAATGCCACCTCAAACATCTGCCTTTACACACAGCTACTGTTCATTATACTGTTGCTTACAAACACACCGTTCCTTCCCATCAGCCCAATTAATGAACAGTAACCTTTTTATCAAAATTACAAGCATTCATGAAATGACCAGATCATGTCTAAACACTAATTCTTAAAACCTGGAATTCCACCTTTTGTTTTTAGACAGGAATTCAACTGGTAACTTACTGGAATGGTAGTATTTTTAACTCCTTATTTTTATTGTTCAATGTGCCATTTATGAAAGCGGAAAGCTAATCTCATACCTGGAGGCACATTGCAGATGCACTCTGGGTATTATGGTGTATCACTGGGTCCTTGAGAACAAAAGGATACTTTCACACATGCAAGACTGGCACTTGTAGAGCTTTGGAGCTCCAGGGAACTGTTTAGCATCCGTGTCTCATGTCTTTCTCTAGAGCCCGCATATGGCTTTTCCATCTGAGAGAGAGAGGGGCACAGAGGTCAACTTTAACTGGCTTACAGGCTGCTGAAAAAAGACAAGTCTATCCTTAGGTTTGTCAGGGCCACATATTACTCTGTGCCGAACAGAAACTTTAAGGCTTGCAGTCTGTTTATCGGCCTGTAACAATCACCTTGCTATTGGTTAGTCTTTGCAGTTCCATTCACAGAGAGATCGCTACTATAATGCACCCCACCATTAAGACGACTTTGCTTGTTCACATTGTCACTCCAGCGTGTGCTTTCAGGTGGCGTGCTGACATGCCAGAATCGAGACGTAACACAGCATCTATCTCTAGGCTGGCACCAAAGTGAAACAACATTTTTGCTCCATTCTAGCTCTTCACCTTTCACACAGACCAGCAGATGAAGGTGCAACTGCCCCACCTTGAACACACCATGGAAAAAGGGCTTCTCTGTGCTTGCCACACATAAATAGAGCTGTGCTACCATGGGCTTCTTATTGCAGAAATGTGTCTAAGATGCTTGTAGCTCACTGTGTGTTTCTCCTTTCTGCCTCCTGCTGGTAGGATCATCACAGCTCCAACAGAAAAATCTATGGGACAGCATGTGTGAGTGTGTGCTGTACTCCTGTATGTGTGTGTTTTGCACTGGTGCAGCTGGTGGGATAGAATGCAAGCACCAGTGGGGTTTCAGAGAGAGACAGATGTGTACCTACCATCTTCCTACAGCTCCGTTGCCACTTTAATGACACCGGCTCTAGTGTACATTAGATTATTAGACTCCAGAGTACAATATCCCAGACTGGATAATATTGTTTTTCCTCTGGCTGATGATGCATTACAAAAATAAGGAATGGTGTAACAGATGTCTCTCGGGGTAAAAATAATAAATCACACAGACTTGTAACACGGTCGAGAAAAAATGCGCCCACAAACACACCCACATCCATGAAACACTTCAGTGATTCATTTACTCTCTTTATTCCAACTGAGCAGCAAGCCAGGAGAGAGGAAATGAGACAGAGAAATGGGGGGAAAAAAGCGATTAGTTTGCATTTAACTTGCAAACATCATTAAGGCGTTGGTACTAATTGTGTTGTTTTAAACAGGCGAAATTTGATAATGACTTCATTAGTGACTCACTCTAATGATGACTCCTAGGGTTTAGCGAGAAAGAGGAATAAATACAGGGAGGCAACGAGTGGAGATGTGTGTATGTTTGTTCATGAAAGTGCGACGAGACAGGGGAAAGAACAAACGGACTGAGGCTGAATCACCGTTTAGACACACAAAGAAAATGATACATGCAAAAAAAAAAAGTCACCACCGTGGGCTGAACAGGATAAACAGAATAATAAAAGCAGAACAGATGCGGCTAAAGAGAGGTGTGTGTGTGTGTATGAAGGTGTTTCTAAAGCTGTGTGCGTGTCCTCTGTAAAGCAGGATGCGACTGCTGGAAAAGGGAAGAGGTCTAATCCATAATAAGGTGGCTCGCTGCATGGCTGCATACATTACTGCAAACATTACTGCATCAATCAGTACTAAGCTGCAGTGTAATTTTCTGACTCCCTATTTCTCTCCCTACCTCATCACAAAGACAACACCCCATGGCTATTTCTGATGAGATTCAGAGGTGGAGAGAGGGAATGAGGGTGAGGAGGAGGGGGTGTTTATGTGGAGCAACCTCTTCTCCTCTCCTCTCCTCTCCTCTATCCAGCCCCCTGATTAATTTTCAACTAGATTGCTTGGCCGGCAGTATTATTAGCATAAAATTTCCATGGATTAAGCCCGGCTATGAAACCCTTTCATCAAGCTGCTTGTCTAACACAAAATTTCAAATCTCATTTTGTTTCTAATATCATTTTCATACTAGGGGTGTGATGAGGAGAGGGTCTACAATGTGGATGGAGTAAGGCTGCTGACGAGGTAGTGAAGGGAAGGGGGGGGGGGTTCAAAGATAAACAGAGTCATCAATCAAAATTAAAAAGAGCCCGGGGTTTGGAATGAGATCTCATACAAGCAGGCACACGTATGCACTCGTGTGTCTGCATGTGTGCAGGCCTGTATTTAACATGCAGCGGGCCTATCAGCCAAGGTGAGGGCCAGATGAATAGGTGGGGTGGTGAGCGTAGGTTTAATCTGAGCTCAGACAAAAGAAAACACGTGTCATGAGCTTAATTCCTCATCTTCTGGCGGTTTATGTCACTGTTGTTTACTTCTGTGACCACGCACGGCACCGCCACACCTCTGCAAACTCTTAAAATGCCTGTCAGAGTGCTGGTGTTTGACAGCCACCACAATATATAATTCTTGATTATAAAAATATGCAGCGCTGTCAAAGCCCCGCGTCGTACCATTAATTATGAAAAACAAGGAAGGAGAGCGGCAGGGGGTTATTTTAATAAGGATACTGAATCAATGCAATTTAATCAATCCGAGCTAATTAAAAAAAACTATATTGTGAAACAATCAAGGTGTATAAACATTATTAAAATAAATGAACTGTGCTAAAAGAAGCGTGCTCTAATTAAATGATACAAATTGTCATTCCATGGTTGTAGTTAGTTTGCTGACACCTTGGAGAAAAGACTGTGACACGCCTGACCAGCCTCATGCTGTCCACTCCTTCTGCATCCTTAACACTAATCATTACACTAAGGCCATATGGTAAATCTTGCCTTGGCTAGATGGCACATTTTTTCTACATTTGGTCATTTGAAAAGAATTGTTAGTATCTGGCTATACTTTTCACACTAACAGTGGATCATATGTGTATGTGCACCCAAAGATTGTCCACACACACACACACACACACACACACACACACACACACACACACACACACACACACACACACACAAACACACACACATAATTATTTAGACAATTAAGATCATTTCACCATCTTTTAACTCAATGTATTTCTCTACAGGACAATTTTTTACTTTTATTAATTTTTTACAATTAACATTTCTTTCAGACGGTTGAAGTGTAATAAAGAAAGTGTTATAAAAACGTGTATGAAACTATCAAAAACTGTGAGAATAAGTATGAAAAAGGCAATGTAATTCCATAGTTTAATTATTCCACATATGTATGTGTTGTTGGAATAAAACTTTAAAAACAACAGTCCGTTTTTTTCATATTGTCACATACTTGTATTGACTTTCTTTAACCATAATAAAATAAAAACGGAAAAGTTGTACGCTGTTTTGCAGTTTTTCAAATAACACATTGTTCAAATAACAATGTTCAAATGTTATTTGAACATTGTAATGCATAATGAACTGAAAATGCAATATTTTGTATTTCTAATTATGCTGCTTCACAATGAATGCCATGCTTCTGTGCCAAGCCGTAGAGTTTCCAATCAACCTATCAAGATGTGATTTAACACAAAAGTTTCAGTTTTAACAAAATATTGTGTTAACTGTTTGCAGCTGTTTTTAGACAGTCCTCCATTTTCAGAGGTTCAAAAATAATTAGACAAAGTAACGTGATTTTTAAATATGCTTTTGGGTGAAATCTTTTGGCAATCAACAACTCTCTGAAGTCTAGAGCCCATGAAAGTCACCAAACTGTGCATTTCCTCTTTTGCTCTGCTAGGCCTTTACTGCAGCTGCCTTTAATTTGTGCTTGGTTTTGGGGTCTCTCTGCTCTCAGCTTTTTATTTATTAACAAAAAATACTCTATTGCTGAGAAATGCTTTTGTGTCATTATCCATTTGCACGCTAAAGCTACATATACTCAGTTTTTTTGGGACTTGGCTGAATCAGAGGAGACAGCATAGCCCTGTACACTTCAGAATTCCTCCTGCTAATTTAATCAGCAGTCACATCATCAATAAACACCAGTGACGTGCTTCAATAGGCAACCGTACATTCTAATATTGAGAGCTTGAATAAAATAAGGCAACTCGACTTCTTTAGGTTTGTGAAAATGTTTCACTTCCCATCAAACAAATGCGTATACTGTGCAGTGAAGTGAGGAGTGTTCAGATTTCTATATGGGAGAAACCAAACAGCCACTCCGCAAACACACGGCACGCCACCACCTGCAGTTTTTTCGAGGATGTCAATGTTCACATTTTGGACAGAGAAGACAGATGGTGTGAAAAAGGAGTAAAGAAGGCCATCTACGTCCACTGTGAACACCCATCACTGACACCAACTGTCAGCAACCTATAATGCAGCTTTGAGATCCCTTCCCAGGCACTTCAGCTCCCGCTCACACCTTGCCTCAGGTGACTGAATAGGTCCCGTGCTAGGTTGGGGCGAGGTCTCACAGTGGTTTCACCCTCAACCCCCGGTGATGGTAAAGCCCTACACCTTTTTTCACACCAGGGCTTGTGTGATGACTCCCTGATCAACAGTGAGGCAACAACCCTCAGGACCAACTCCAAATGGGACAACCTTCACTACAGGTGAAATACCTGGGACTCTCCAACAATTTTTTTTTTAGAACTGAAGAAGCCTCTTGGATTAGAGGTGAAATGTTTTCACAAGCCTGAAGTAGCAAAGTTGTCTTCTTTTTTCAAGCTTTCAAGAATATATGACAAACACAGACATACATGTTAATGTCATAACACTGCTTCCACCATTGTTAACCCATGATATGATATCAAGTCAAGTCTGGAGGAGGTAGGTTTTATGAATGTAACAAGATATAAACCACCTGTTACACTAAAGACCAAGAAGGTCATATTAAGTTTTACCAGAAAGAGACTACAATACCTTTCCTGGTGGAGCTTCTCCAGTTTCTGTCCAGTTCCCATTTGCAGGATTAACATGTTCACTGAAGACTCCTACTACGCTGTTTGCACTGCCATCCAAACACACAAACAAATGACTCAAGGCCACAGTGCTGCCAAAACGAACAAGTGATCAGTGAATATGATTATGGATGGGATTATGGATGCACAGTGACACACCCATGCAGAACAGTTGCTCTTGTTATATTTAACGCTAATTGGAATTCTATGTCCATGAGCAGTTTGTGACATGGAGCTCAAGTCCGTGGTGCAGAGGCACAAACATGCGTGCCTGCTTGCCCGCACACAAGAACACACTTATTTAATGTTCAGTGATTCGTTATCACTTATCAGGAATAATTGCTGCATGTTTGTGCAACTGTGAAATTGAACAAAATCCCACTCCATATAATTAAAGAAAACACAGTGAGCACACAATAATACTGAGAGGCCAGGAGAGCGTGAAGGCACGAATACAACCAAAGGCAAACACGGCCTATTATGTTCTTTCTCTATCTGAACCTCAGACTCGAATCCAACCTGTGGAGTCTTGTCAGGGTGTTCATGAAATGTGATTTCTTCACCTATCACTGTGTATGTTACATTACCTCAGCTGTCTGAACAAGCTCCGTTTTTTGGGAAAAAAAAACACGTTCTCCTTCTCTTGTGTTTCTGACGCTCTTTTCACCTTTTAGCTTCCACTTACTTGTCTCACTTCCTTTCTGTCTTTTTCTGTCTGCTTGCATGAAAATGACTTCCTCTGTTGAGTCCAAGGAAACATCACATAAAGCAATTACTAACAAGCCTGATGTGCAAGCCCCTCCCTTCCCTTTGTGTAGGGCAGGGATAGAGTGGGGCCAAGTGCCCTTCAGCAAAAATGAATTTTCCAATTTCAGTTAGTTCTTCCATGAATAAATAAACAAATGAATAATTGAAAGGAGCAACATAAATAAATAACATCACAAACATTTCACCAGTACTCATAAGTATTCCGGAGATAACTTGGGCTGCATGCTAATGATAAAAACAGTACATGTAGCAGGTTGAGATGCATTATTCACCGCTCTGCTTTAAGCAAAATTATATAAATAAAAATCTTTCATGGAACTCAAAACATCTTCTCAGCATTGAAGTGACAGGCCGGTCCCATTTATAACACACAAGGACACTGTGGAAAACAAATAACTGACCAATCAGCTGCAGGCTGGAATAAAGAAATAAATAAAAAAAACTGGCAGCCGTTGATAGGTTCTCCAAGATTTCAGAAAGCTGTCAAAAGAAAAAAAGAATTCTTCCAAGTACTAAGAAAGAGGGAAAAAATTCAAAGTATTCCAACATAAATGGTGACAAGGTGAATTCTAATCCTGAACAGTTATTGAAATATTTGGACATAAAAAAAAGCCATTTCCAGTTACTGACAGAGATCGTCTAGAATAACACAGAATTGATTTATATGTGAATTCAATTCCGTGAGCAACATTGCATCAGAGGATCTGAACTGAAAGATGGTGATTTCTAGCGTAATGGTTCTATTCTTGGTTGGAAAAAGCCTCGTTTGTAAAGGCATTTCCGACTGAATCCAAGCAGCGCCACACTCACTCACCGGAGAGCACAACAAATCTGTGCGTGCTATAAAAAGCCGATGTGAGATATGGAATGAGAACCTAATGCACAGATGCCATAAGCAGGTCTGGTAATAAGAACAGACTGAGGCAAGGGCTATAGAATGATAAATCATTCAAAACACAGAGTCGCAGCAGCGTGACACAGGTTGTAGCAAAGTCCTGGATTATGAATAAAAATATTTGGCTTAAAACCACCGTGTTGTTGTTGGCACAAAGGCGATTAATCATTTTTTTGAAAGAAAGTCAGATGGCGCAAAACTACGGTGAGATAATAAACACCAGTTTTGGCGTTTTTTTTGGCGACCCTGAAATATCAGTCTGACAGAAATATCTTACAGCGAGCTACACTTAACTGCTTTAGGAAGCCCATGGATGCAACTTGTGGCCTTCGAGCACAAGGAAAAAACAAGTCAGCTGACCTTGCAATTACCTTTTTTGCTATATATTTCATAGGGGTATGTCCAGAGTTTCCTAATAACTCTGTTAAGTTTGTTAAAGTTACAAGCAGTTTCATGTGTACATAAAAAAAAAAAAAACTAAATAGCGAATAATGTCAGGATATAAACTAAGTGAATAGTTAAAGTGTCCAACTAATGCACTAAGTAAACTAAGTCCAGATCAATTCTGGCTCATTCTGCTAATGTCCTACTCAACAGAAAAAGTGGCAAAGGTGCGAATCACATGAAAGTGGTCTTGAATGAGGATTTAAACAAAGATTACCAATCTTAATGCATTAGAATAAAGAACAGCACATCAGCAAACACGGTGGGAGGATGGCCTTTGTCCTCTGTGTGGCTCGTTTCTATAAAGCTCATTAAGGGATACTGTTAACATGCTTCCTAAGCACAAACTGTTAATTAAAAACACAGGGCTAATATGCATTTTAACACCACACTTTTGAATGCCACGGAGGGGGGAAAAAAAATCTAATTTTCTCCATGGTTCTGCTGATTGCAGGCTGAAGCGTTGCTGAAGTTAATTACAACCCTGTGATCTGATGTGATGAAGGGGTGACCGCACGGCACGCTGCCACAAGCTCTCCTCCCTCCACCCCACGACTGCAATCACCCTGAGTCTGCTCATCGTTATTGCATTACCACAATACCCATCTCATCCAGACTGAAGGTTCTGCCCTGTTGTTATCTTCTTTTTGTCTCTTTCTCTCACAGTCTTCATCTCTGTCACTAACATGTCCTACAGTCAGGGGTCACAAGGTTTAGGCTCTTGCAGACACAAGTCAATGCAAGAGATATTTTTTTAATCCTGCAGCTTCCTCCGTATTTAGTTCACAATCATCTTTCAAGTTGGGCTAAAAAACCTGAAAACATGAAAGAGTTTACAATACAATACAATAACAATGCGGCTGTTGGGTGGTGTCTCGAGCCTAAATCTGTCTACAGACGTCCATAGTCTGTGAACTGTGCTGCCCTCACGTCACAGTGTGCTGCCGCGACATTAAAACAACACGTCTGTAACAAGTCTGATAAGTTTTCACTAAAAGACAGTCGGGGGGGGGGGGGGGGGGGGGGGGGGGGGGGGGGAGTTTATGAAGTGACAAACTCACACAGTGACAGGATCAGCCCATAAAAGTCCATGCGAATGAAATGAACGAGTGTTTGCTGGGTGTGAAAATATACTGCGGCACACACCTCTGCAAACCCTACTATTAATCAACCTGTCCGCACTTTGTTTTGAGAGTAATCTCGTCCAACCACCACAGAAGCACTCAGCAGTAAGTGGCGCTTGGCTGTGCTTTGAAGGCCGTGGTTTATTGCCATCCCAAAGCACGGCAAGACTGTGTTGTAAAAACACATCATCTCAGGGCTCAACACTTGCCTCCAGTTATGCACTTCACATGTGGTGATCTAGCGTGGGGCCTCAAGAACTCCTACACCATTCCTGCCCTTAGCTGTGCTATCACAGTTGGATATGTAATAAGCCTTCATTCAAGTCCTTTCCAATACAAAACAGACAATCCTACTTATCATCACCTTTGTAAGGCCAGCTCAGATCTAGCTCACTTTTCTTAATAGGGACAATTAAGTCCATTTAGGTTTTTTTTTTTTTTTACCTCAATCATGCCAAAAAAAAGAAGGTGAAATTCCTGAAAATTTCCTCTATCGATGTTAAAAGCTACTGAGGTGACTTGAGTGTAAAGCTCTTGGCAAGATCAGACACCTCCGACTCCAGAAACTGACTTCTTTGGAAGTATCAGAGTCACTCAGTGTGTGTCTGCGCACAGGTGTTTCTTAATGTTTGTAATCTAAGGGCCAGACATTGCCCTTCAAGCATTTGACATAAAGCTGGGTCAGACACACCAAAAGATATATGCAAATTTTCTATTAATTTATTTTATTATGTGAGAGATCAAGGCTCATCATTATCAGAACCTAGTGGCATACTTTGAGCCTTTTCAACAATTCATTTGTTACCAAGGTTTTTCTGCATTTAACAAGTGTCAAGGCAGGGACACCATTCCTTCGAACATACTCTCTCCTCTTAACAAGAGTGAAAGGCATCTTACTCCACAAAAATCAAGTGCCTCTTCACACGACTTGACGTCCTCAAGAGTGCCTCTTTTAATATTTTAATAATAGGATCAAGAGTGCAAGCAAAATTCAAAGCAAATAAAGTGCTAAAATATTCACAATGACACTGTGCTGTGTGGTGGGAGAGTACAGACAAGCTGGGTGTGGAGGATGAAGTGCTGAGATAAAGCTCATTGCAAATATGTCCATCTCTGTAATATAGAGCAGCCAGGGGCTAATGAACATTAGCCACCAGTTCATTCCTGATATTAAAGAGCCTACTGTTTTAGGAAAATAAGGCTGGGCTGACTGCAGACACAGAGTTTTAACACGAGAGAATATATAATACTGACCTGACATTTCAATTCAAGTTAAATTTCATGCTGGAAGGAGTGAAGCACCTTGTCAGATGTTGTTGGCGAAACATAATGCAGGTCTGAAGAATAGTTTGCTGTTAAATGGGCGACTTCCTATCTTTCACATCCTTGACAGCGGAGGTTATTTTGGACTAAAGTCCAACAATGTACGTCTGAATGCAACATCCGACCTTCAAGGATGCAAAGCTTAAATTTTTCTGAATGTACCACTGATGAAAAGAGCCTCCGACCACTGGCTTATAGGTGACACAGCTGCAGTTCCTCTTAAAGCAGAAATATTATTATGTTCTCAAAAGGAGGAGGTCTTTGGGTTAAGGCTTGAAGGTCCATAGCACTCCTAGCCTTTTTCTAACTTTCCTCTTTAAGATCAACCAAAAGAAATGATTAACTGAGGGTAAAGGTACACATGAGCACTTGTACACAGTGGCAAAGCCTTTGCTCTCTACTGAGGAAAACAGTCACGCGAGTGTATGTGTATTCACATATGAGTGTGCTTTCGGTCAATAGGAGGGCCAGCGACCTTTCTTTGCACCACTTGCCTCTCATCCTCCAGCAGTATCTTTGGCCCGTCTAGCTCCACCTGTAGCTCAGAAATCTCGTCTTTGTTCTGCCTCTTTTGCCTCCTTCTGCACAACAACGCAGACAGGAGAGAGGGAGCAGAGGTGAGGCGTGCAGGGAATTGAAGCTGTCTGTTTTTAAAGGTGTCAGCACACCTAACTTTTGCATAATACATATCACACCTCAGAGATGATCCATTAGCAGGTTACAGCAAAAGAGCTGAGCAATAAACTGATGAGATATGGCTCCAACAGACACACAAACGCGTCACACACAAATACACACACAAATACACACACACAATATCCTCCACTTTTAGAGCCAGATGAGAGGGTGGGATTGTCCCTGCGGAGTAGCCTCATGTGTGGCTGCATTTAAAACCACTTTTACTTCTGGGCTCTGACCCTACACTGCCTCCAGAGAAAGTGCAAAAGACAAAGTGTGCGATAGAAGGAAGAAAAGAGAGAGAAATAGAGCAAAAGATGAAGACAGAGAGAGAGCCAGACTGAAAAAGGGAAAAAGCAAGCCACCACACCCCTCTGTACTTCCAGACACTGATTTATAATTTTAATATCTCTAATTTCCACAGCAGTGCCCATTTTCCAAATGTCATTTTCCAATTTATGTCAAACCGTGTGACCATTTTTCTTAATACAGCTTATGACAAGCTCGGTGGCAAGGCGGATATGCAATTCAGATTGAGTGTTTTACAGGCACAGCAGCAGACACACTAGGGTGTTTGTGTGTTTATCTTTATCAGTGTCTGCTCAGTATTTTGAAGGGGAAACACTGAGAGCGTTATACACTCGGGAAAAATTGGGTTTGCTACAAAATATGTGCCTTCGGGGAAGAAAACCATAATTCTGCCATAAATCTAATTATTACAGTTATCATAATAAGAATTATGATGGTGGCAATGATAATGTATTAAAATATGCATTAACGTTAAGAGCTTGAAATGGAATGTGGGCTGGCTTTATGGCCGTTACATGAATATTGATGTTAATTAAAACAGAACCTCTCTTTTTATGTAACACTCCATCTTGTTGTAATGGTAAGAGTTGTACATGGTGGCGAGCCAGATGGAGATGAAGTCATTACTGGCTGGTTTGCCCCACAGAGGCAGTCTGGAGCTCGTCTTTGATGTGCTAGGGTCTTTCCAGGCAACCTCTAATCTCTGTGTGTTAATCTGGATTTTCCCATCATACATTGAAGACTGCAACTGAACATTAACGGTTGGGGGAAAAAACCCTCAAAAGCACTCAAACTTTTCTCGAGGTTGGTCACAAAAATTACTGCAAAATATTTAAGCAGCCACACGCAAGATTTTCAATGTTTTGATATAACATTTAGCAGTTTTAATGATGGTTACGTCACTGATCTATGAGCCATTCAAGCAAAAACAAGGCATTTAACTGAAGAGATGAACCAGTGTTGTGTCTACACATAAAGGCTTCATTTGTAAGTATAACAATGATCCCAAACCTGGATAAAAAGTCATGGATTGGCCTCCCCACAGCCCAGACCTCAGTA
The DNA here is from genome assembly GCF_036321145.2 of Pelmatolapia mariae. NCBI lineage: Eukaryota > Metazoa > Chordata > Actinopteri > Cichliformes > Cichlidae > Pelmatolapia > Pelmatolapia mariae. Next base: position 21,910,536 of record NC_086227.1, read on the forward strand.
TTACTGAAGCAGTGTGGGATCATCTTCAAGGAGAACAGAACAAAAGGCAGCCAACATCCAAAGAAGAGCTTTGAATGTCCTTCAAGAAGCCCAAAGAACTATTTCTGACTACAAGAAAGCTTGGCTAAGAGAGGCTGTGCTCATTGTACCACACATTGACTTTCGGGCTTTTTAAAATTGTATGTTTTAAGAAATTGAGCTATATATTTTCCTGGGTGGCTCAGGAAATATTCACAGATGTGTAGGTGTAGAAACTCAATCCCATTTAATAACTGTTTTATATGCATTTTATGTTTTAACAATAATTCTGGGTTTTTAATGGTAATAGTTTTAGTTTTAGCAGTTTTAATGCTTTTTTCTGCTTTTTGTAGTTGTATTACTTTCTTTAATTGCATGTACTTCTTTGACTTTATATAATTAAAGAAATTCCTTCTCTATTTTCTAGCCACCCTTAAACCCGCTAAACTGTGAATTAAAACACAATTTCATGTTGGGGTGTATAGTGAATATTAATATACTGTTGCAAAATAAGTGTGGTTACTGCAAGCTGCTTGTTGGTAAGTTGACATGCGTTTGAAAAAAACGACACTGGTATTTAGTGAGCAGGAACCTTTTCAGAATAAAATAAAATTTCTTCATTACTTCTCATAATTCCTTCAAATGGTCTTGCAGTTTTGATACGTCATGTAATGATGTACTGGTACTTCCATTAAATGATAAAGGAGAAAGTAAATTGCTTTTATAATAAAACCAGCTTGGGGAATCTGTAACAACAGTGTAAAGAGGCCACAAGACAATTAAATGCTTATGAGAATTACTTCATTAAAGGTCTACATTCTCCACATCCAAGACTACTTGTATATACATTCCTTGAAATGACACCTGACTCCAGGCTGGTGGCTCCTCAGTGTTGCTGGGTTAAAGACAAGCCCAAACAACAGTTCTTGATCAGACTACAAAAGCCAAAGAACTGCTGTGGCTCCAAGCATGTTTAAAAGCATAAATAATAGGTGGGATCTAAGTAATAGAATAAGGACTTTCTATGGCATTGTGGTGTTACGATCTGCTTATGGTAATCTAAACAGTCTCACCTCTATCCCTCATCTCCCCTCTGAGCCAAACACTTATCGACTCTCTGAGTAGCGGCCCGCCAGCACATGTTCCCAACTATTGAAAAAAAGGGTAAAAATAACAGGAACAAGTTGTCGGAAATGAAATTTCAATTCATCCAGTCCCTTTATACACTGGTGCGAGAGCCTGTCGTTGAGAGGGAGGGATCAATAGTGTTTAGACAGCGGGGCAGATTTTCTAAGCGCTGGATCAATAGGAAGGAGAGAGGAAAAAATACCCTGGCTTTTCTCTGGCTGTTGTAGTAAATACGAACAAATCAGTGGCCTTAGGCTAAATGGATTGACCAGCTGTTTCCGAGTTCTGTGTTGTAAATAAAGATCCATTCTGAGGTGTGTAACTGAGGCTCAAAGGCAAAAGTGTCACTATTCAGGTTGGGCCTGCACAGGTTGTGCTGGACCACACAAGTGTCCTGATCAGAGGGCGAGGAAGGCCAGGGAACAGAGGACAAGCCAGAGAGCTGAGGACAGCGAAGCACAATAACTTATTAGCGTAGCTCAAACAACCTTTCATACTATTTAAACTTCAATAATTACATACTCGGGGAGAACGTAGTTACTTTCTTTATTTTATACATGTGGTTAAGTTTGAAATGTCCAACTTTTGCCACTCCCACTTTTTATCTAGACCTTCACTGCATTATGTAGCACTGAAGTGGGAGGCATTTTTCCACATGTGTTGCTAGGTGTTGCACATTTTCTTCTGAGAAGCATAGCAATACTCAGCTTCACTCTAATTTGGAATTCTATTGGTGCATTTACTCTTCCTTCCAATCACAAATAAATGTGGGAATGGCAATTTTATTTCTAAAGCACATTTTATTACAAACAAGCTCAGAAGACGTGAAATTTTTACCTCTACTTGCATGTGCCAGCATCTCTCTTCCATCTGGTAATAAACATTGTACTGCTTCTGCAATGGAAATAGAACATAAGTTATAACACAAGTACATAAATATAATCCAAACACCACACAAGTTTGTTGTACTCATCAGTTTAGCTCTAGAGACAGTGTGGCCATTTTTTATTTATTTACTTTTTAACTGTAAGGTCAACTCGCCCTACATCATTTTACTTACATAATAAAAAAATGCAGTACTAGTTCTTAGTATTATTTTGCAAACCAATAAGTTCAAGCATGTGTACTGTTTCATTTACTTCCACCGCTGCAAGAAAGCTGTATATTCACATTTCCTAGGACATTTACATTTCAGTTTCAATAAAAACGGGTGTTATGCAACTTTTTAACACTGGTGATGTAAAATGGAGACGGAAAGCAGCACTTCTAACAAAAAAAAAAATCACTATTATGTTTTGCAAGTATATGACTAACAAAGAGTGACAGAAGAAAACATAAAAACACAATATTTCGACTGATTAAAATAAGCTACTACATGAGGAATGTACAGACTGGTTCATGACCTAGACATCTATGGCAGGTTAAATATCTCCACCAATATACTGAGCTAATCAAGGGGGTGAGATCCTGACAGGATGACTGATGGCCCGATTGCTTTGCACCACCTCTGGACTTATTAAAGAAAAACACCACAGGCCATGCTTTCACAAAACTCATTGGTCAACCACAGTGGAGAAAGTGATGGGTGAAATTCATCACTAAAAACTATCGAGCCCAAACAAAACACACATTGGGGCACAGAACTACACAAGAACCTCTGGTCATCAGGGTACTGATTGCCTTCAGACTCGGGGAGAAGACACTTTAAAGGACATGAGTGTAGGGAAAAGGATGGCTGCCGAGTCTCGCCGCAGGGTTCACAAGGAAAAATAGAAGAAAGAATTCTTAGACTTTGCTCTGCAGCACTTGGAAACACCATTCGTTCCTCAGAAGAAATATGGCTCAAATTCCCTTCCTCCAAACATTTTCTTATGCTCAGAAGAGTAACTGTTGAAACTTTATCAAACTGACGCCTGGAGAAAGGAAACCATATATAACCACATTCTCTTTCACTACACCAATCATATTGTTTTCTAAGGTATCTTTTTAATGTAAGAAATGCACAAAGACATCACAGAAAACATGCTGTAGAACCGCTGGAACGTAACAGTCACACAATCTTCACGAGAATACATAAACAGAGCAGCTAGACATGTTGTACAACTCATTTGAGGGCAATTTCACAGTGTAATTGAGGCTTTGTGTGTATATGCGCCTGTTTGTAAGTGCTGCCTTTCACTGATTAAGGTGACCTTAGATTGTGCACTTACCGAATCTCGGGCTGAGCAGCAGAGGTTAGAGCACAACTCATTGGCTTCCTGAACACATTACCTTAATGATGCCATTCCTCACGCCTCCATTTCAACACATTTAGAGATGGAGCAGTTACATCGTCTATTAAGACATTCAAATGTCTCCCCTAGCTATTTACCCACTGCTCAAGCACAAAAGGGTAGCCCGAATTAACTGTGACAGCGCTGACTCGTTTCCCTTTCCAAACAGACAAAATACATAGAAAAAGTCATCATGCGGGAAAGGTCATTAAAAATTTAGATTACAGCTTCCCTGCTTTCCCGAAAACTCTTGTCTTTCTCTGCCTGTTAATGGGATTGTTTTAATATTAAAGTGTTCATTATGACAGATTGTGAGGCTGACTCTCAATGCTGCTTGTTTTCCTGTTCCTGGCATGTGATCAAACCTCATTTACCCGACTGGGGGATTGAATGAAATGTGCGATTATTAACCCTGTGTCTGCCTCTGGAGGAGAGGGTGGATGTTTGCCTCCTACACATTTTATCTTTTGGTGCACCTGAGTTTAAGCTGTTGCCGTTTCCTGTGTTCTGTGAATATTTGTGAAAGATTAAAAAAAAAATGCCTTTAAACACACAAAATGCATATAAAGTCTGCCAGAAATGTATTTTTCTTCTTCAGTTCTTGTGGAGGTTACTGTCCAATGAGCAGCACATCCCCAGTGAGTGGTCTTTAATGTGCTCATGCCCCAGCAGACTACCTGCTCCATATTCTGGCCCAAGTAAGCAGCTTCCCCCTCCTGTTTTGAGGTATTTGGGGGTATTTTTGGGAGGAGACAAGGGCTATTGAAAGTGTTTATGTTCCTGGCTTGTACAGAGGGGTCTAATGTGTAACACAGAGCACTTCAGTATTCAGACGCCTGGGGCTATTCTCTAAGTGGTCTTTACTTTGAAAACACAGGTGCCCTCCAGGGCTTGATGAGTGGTTGTTGTGTGCATGTGTGTCCATGTATGAGGAAGCAGTAAGCTGGGAGGGCAGATAAAGGGGCCGCACTGTTTTATCCATACATCATCACTCCATGTTATAATTTGATTCAGTATGGTGGTCTTGCAGAAAGCACTATGCTATTATCTTTAATAATGCAAGGAGGGATTAGGTACTCACTCTCTTCTGATAAATACAGACAAATCAGTTAATTCCACTGACACTCCCCACCAACTGCCACAACGCATGCACAAGTCCAACTCTCTGATTTGTTTTCTTTTGCTCTATAAAGCAGAATAGTTTAGTTTTTATGTCCTACTCTAAACCAAAACCATACAGTGCACAAAAGATTTGTTATTGTTACAGAAAACTGTAACATAACTTAGATTTTGATATTTGAAAATCTAATGAGGTCTGGAGGGATCTCATAAATTAGAAAAATAAAGCTGCGCATGCCTCGCTGGTGCCGCTGCATAAAGAAACAGCAACATTTTTCATAAAATTAATAGGAGAGGTTTGACACGTCTCTCGCTATAATTACCAGTCAGGCAACCATGACCAAACAAGAAAATGCATTTTATGCCATACTGTAATATAAACATGCAGCTGTCGTGTAAATACAGCATGACTGCACACATATTCTGACAGTGCCCTAGCGGAAAAGTAGTTTAAATGAGGATAATGAAAGAAAATATGAGTTGGCTATGCATTTCACAGAGTTTATGGTGTCAGTGGGTGCAATGCTGATGGAAAGGCCTCATGGCCATTTTAAAGGCAATAGACCACTTAGCAGATCTCAGCTGGTCCTGATGCCGGCAACCTTGATAATGAGGAGCAGCTGGAGCAACAGTGATTAGGCCTAGCCATCTCCACCTTCAGGAACTATCTTTTATTTCCATAAAACCTTTTATCCATTTCTGTCGCTGCTGCTATACTGTCTAACACCGACCCAGGGCCATTAATGACTACAGCAGTATAGTAAATGTCATTACATAGCTTGTCTCATCAATACTTCTAAAAACAGAACATCAATGGCAAAAAGAGGCAGAGCAGATATAATATGTTTCTGGTGGTGTCACAATCTTGTAGGTCTAATTAAGCTGGAGTTCAGCAGAAAGGCAGCATGAGAGGAGAAGAGGGAAGAAGAGGGTGACCCAATTAAAACCAAATCGAAACTCAGATTCACTCTTCAGTGTGGCTCACGCACAGACTGAGTGGGAATCTGTGAAAACAAGGAGAACAAGCTTTATTAGTCCCTAAAAAGCCCTGTTGCTACATTAATATTCCAGTCTAATGAAAGCTTAGTTTTCCCCATTTCCCTACACTTGCCTGTCAGTGTTCAGTTCATAAATATTTTCTTATTATGATCGTGACGGGTTTTTTCCCCAGATATGAAAAAAATAAATAAAATTCAGAGCCAATTATCAGAATGACAGGTGAAATGGGAGCGTGCTGGGAAGAAATGAAGGGTTGCCATGGTGATATAGCAAAGAATCATAGTGGATACTGTATGTGTGGTCACGTGACCAATGTCTGGCTGAACTGCAGCTACGCTCGGGCCCCTGCACACCAAAGGACACTTAACCTCAATCGCTGGTAGCAATCACAGGCCGATCAAACTGAATTTATTGGCTATTTCTGTCTCCGGGTCAGACCGCTGTAGTGCCTGCAGACTCGACCGCATCCAAATTCAGAACGTTCTCAAACCTTTTGACTAATGACAGCTTTAGAGGGCTGGGTACAGAGCTAAGGGATGTTCATGTATGCATTTATAGGATCTACATGAGGAAAAAAAAAGTCCTCTGAGTTTTTATATAAATCACAAAAACCTCTGCAAAGATGTAAACTATAAAATTATAGTTATGGTTTTGATGGAGTTACATTTAGGTAAAAAGAGAAAGGCTTTTGTCTGTGAATTCTGTGAAACTATCTATATGTTCTGATTTAAGAGACTACAGTCCTGAGATAAAGTATTTGCTGTATTTCTGAGTTTGTCACACTTAAATGTTTCAGATGATCAGAAAATTCTGATATCAGACAAAGAAAACATGAGTAAATACAAAATCTGGTTTATAAACGAAGATTTCATTTATTAAAGGGGAAAAAGTTATCCAAACTTTCCTGGCCCTGTGTCAAAAAGTAACTGCTCCCTAAACCTAACAACTGGTTTTGCCACTCTTGGCAGCAAAAAGTGCAACAAAGAGTTTGGCAACGCGTTATTCACATTGCTGTGGGGGAATTTTAGCCCACTCTTATTTGGAGACTTGCTTAAATTTAGCCACATTGGAGGGTTGTAAAGTATGAACAGCCTGTTTAAGGTCATGCCTAATCATCTCAATCAGATTCAAATCTGAACTAGACTACTCTAAAACCTTCTTTTTGTTTTTTGTTTTTTTAGCTATCAGAGGCAGACCTGTTTCAGATCAGTGTCCAGCTGGAGAACGCAAGTGAGTTTGAGCTTCAAGGCACAAACTGATAGCCAAACATCTCCTTTAGGATTTCCTGGTAGAGAGCAAAATTCATGGTTCCATCAATTACCAAAAGTCGTCTCGGTCCTGAAGCAGCAAAGCAGCTCCAGACCATCACACTACCACCACCGTGTTTGACTATTGGTATGACGTTCTTTTTATGAAAATAAATTAACTGTAATTAACCACATTTTTTTGAAAGCTGAGTTCAATTTCACTAGCCAAATCCACACCTGATTACTACCAGACCAGTTGAATCAACTAATCACTTAAACAGATCCTCTCAGACAAAAGGAAGAAGGCTAAAAGATCTAAAAAAAAAAAAAAAACCCCAACACATCATCCTATGATCTAAAGAAACTCCAGAAAACACGAGAAACAAAGTTACTGACATCTACCATTGTTGAAAGGGATATAAAGCCATTTTTAGGGCTTTGTGACTCCAGCGAATCACAGTGAGAGCCTTTATCTACGAATGGAAAAAACTTGGAACAGGGGTAAATCTTCTCAGGAGTCACTGGCCTACATTTATGCACTCCAAGAGTGCATAAATGACTCACCCAGGAGGTCACAAACAAAACCAGAACAACATTTAAAGAACAGCAGGCCTCAACTGATCTGAGTTAAGGTCGGTGTTCAACAATTAGAGAGAGATTTAGGCAGCAACGGCATCCATGGGAGAGTTCCAAGGTGAAACCCACTGCTGACCAAAAAGAAAACAAAGGCTCGTATCACATAAATAAAAACAACAAATTTAGGAAAATATTCTGTGGACTGACAAGACAAAGGTTAACCTTTTGTTGAAGGCTCGAGTCCTGTTACATCTGGCATAAAAACGACACAGCATTTCATAAAAAGAACATCATACCAACAGTCAACACGGTGGTGGTAGTGTGATGGTCTGGAGTTGCTTAAGACCGAGACGGCTAATTGATTGAACCATGAATTTTGCTCTCTACCAGAAAGGTTTTGGCGTGGTGTATTCAAAGCCCAGAGTTAAATCATATTATTATACTTTGGCATGACCTTAAATAGTTCTTTCATAGTTGAAAAACCCTCCAATGTGGCTGAAATAAAACAATTCTGCAAAGAAGAGTGGGGTAAAATTCCCCCACAGTGATGTGAAATATTCATTGCAGTTCTTGCTGCCAAGGATCACACAACCAGTTATTAGGTTTAGGGGGCAATTACTTTTGATACAGGGTCAGGTAGGTTTAGTTTGAGCTTTTTCTCCTTAATAAATGAAATCATCGTTTAAAAACTGCACTTTATATTCACTAAGATCATCCCTGTCTAATATTGGAATTTGTTTGATGATCTGAAACATGTGTGACAAATATGCAAAGACATCAGGAAGGGGGCAAATACTTTATCACAGCACTGAATATATGTGTGTATTTGTGAACTGTGTCCCACTCTGTGATCCCCTTATTTAGAATACAAACCTCCATGCATGGACAAGGATTAATATTTGAGAATGTGTAAAATGGAATTGGAAATGAAATGACTTGGATCAAAAGTTAATTAAGAAGCACCTTGCACAAATATATCTTTTTAGATTGCGCCTGCTCTTACGGTGCTTTAGCATGTAAGGCTTAAACCAGTCTAACTGAACCAGTCACCAGCAGACTTGCATTAAAACTGCTCTAAAACTAGAACAGAACCGCAAGCTGGTGTTTCAGTCTTTGTCTTTCCATTGAGGCAGATACAAAGTCTGCTTGAGGATGCACTTAAAATGCTATTTTTTCATACTGAATCACTTAATACAAAGGAAAAGAGTGAAGCTCAGAAGCAGCGTGGTAGGTTTTTAAAAATAACTCTCTATTATCATATTTATAATTTTAGAATATGCATTCACTTTATTAAAAGTCATTCAAAAGTGAAATTCAACATACAGAAATGCAGATGTGCCACTGATAATGATGCCAGAGTGAAGTGTGTGGAACAAAAATTATACAAATAAATGAATAAAAAAAATCATCCAACCAGAGCAATTATGGATCTAATCAGAGCTTTCTGCATGAAGGTACAGTTCTCCTATCTCGCTCCCATTTGCATCATAACACAGTGTGCAATATTAATTTCCGAGTTTACTGCTTATTGGAAGTGCAAACTATGAAAGCCATTAAGGCTCCAAATAGGAAAGCAATTTGCTGTCACATGGATTCGGCTCTATTAAAAAGAAAAATCTTGTTAACCATTTGGAATTAGAGTCATTTGGCAAAAGGCATTCTGCAGCACTCCAGTAAAATAAGTAATTATGCTTCTCTTCCTTCTGTCCCTCTCTTTCATTTGCACAGGCAAGGTGGGGAGCGGTGGATGGGGAGAGCGACTGGATGCAAAGGTAATTAAACTTGTTGGCTATCTGTTTGGGTAATGTAAGGATCAGGCCAGTTGAGAGCCTTGGAGGCAAAAGCAAGATGAGAAACACATCTATTTTTCTTTTTCAGTCTGCCAGCCCCCAGGTTTACTTTCGTCTGGTCCATATATCACCTATCCCACAATCTAAGCAGGCAAGCAGCCATTAAGAAGAAGAAAAAAAACTAGATGTGACTATTCCTCACAGTTTACTTCAGTTTCATTCAGGTTCCAACTGAGTAAAATCTCATTAGCAGTTCTCAGTTGTGAGTAGCTTACTATTTAAATTAAACCATCTCCACAGGTCTTGATGTGTTTGCCGTAAACATAATGCGTACTTTGAATTCTGCATGTTGCATATATTTGTCATTTCTGCCGTAACTTTTCTTTGTTTTGAGAAAAACCAGCACAGCTTAATTGGGATCCAATAATAACATAGTTGGAATTCTTTTTTGTTGTTGTGTATATATACCAAACAGCCATGAGAACAAAACTATCTTCTTAATTAGGTCCTTATCGTAATGCCAACATATGATCTCTGGGATGCCCTGTGGGTTCTGGGGTGGTGCTTCCAGAGATCAGACTGGTTCCGACATGTCCAACAAATGCATAATAACGCTGCGATCTGGATTGTTTGACTGCTATTACCGAGTCTGATTGTATGTCCAATAGAAAATGTGGGCCCATACAGGTTACACAAATCTGAGTCTGAATACAGTAGAAAAAAGCCCTGCAGGTAGCTCAATTGTGGAAAAGCTCCACCACTATGAGTCTGATGTTGCTTTTCTATAACACGCAACTGTCCAAAAAAATACAGCAGCACTGACAAAGAGGAACTGAGAAGCCCAAGGACGGATCAGATAATTGGAACTGAAATCAGTTCTCGCTTCCCACCCCCATCACTTGGGCCTTTTCTTGTTCCTCAACAGTTTTTCTATACGCTACTCTTGGAGAGTTGGAAAAGGATCCATTTATTTGATAATGATGATGGGTGGAGAGCACTGTTGGTCCAAAATCTTTTCTTTGAGGTCTCTTGGTAATTGTGATTGTCACTGCAAATATTCCCCGTCATTTTGATATTAATGCAACCGTTCACCCCATGGTAGTTTTTTCCTGTAGAATGAGGCATCACTACCCTGAATTTAAGCATTACAGTCAGTTCTGCTGAATTGTATCAGTGTCCAGTAGACTTATTTTTGCTTTTAGTAATTTTTTTTATTCCCCTGCTATGATCTAAATACAAAAATTCCTAGGTTTGGTTTAGGAAAAGGTTTTTGGTTAAGTTTTGGTGTGAGACTGGGCAACTTCACTTATTCTATCAAATCATTTTCACTTCAAAACATGTAATCTGCCCACAGGTTCCTAACCCTTTGCTTGGCTGATCATCAAGAGAAGCGCCAAACTCTTTCATTTCTATGCCAACCAGACTCATTTCAAGTCAGCTGTTACCCTCAACCTTTGGTTTAGCAGTATTTTCTGGATACTATCATAACCTCTTAATCATCATTATTCCAGTTAAATAGTTACTCTACTCATGGCTCCCTCACTCCTCCATAAGACTGAAAACAAAAAATAAATAAATAAATAAAATAAAGGCGATTTATGGGGTGGCATGTTTAGCCTCAAAGGTGTTTTATGGTTGGACCTGGAGGGCCTATTTAGGAAGCACTGCGTGCTCTGTCCTGACCACAGGTATTGATCGTCAGCAATGGCCATGGCGTGGCTGACTAGTTAAAGCCCTGCATGTGCCCTCACAGGGAGATGAAAATGAGGCCTTTGTGTGTAATGATCTGTGTATGAGCAGGGAGGGGAGGCCACAGAGACAGAGGAGGAGAAATTAAATCATTCCTTTGCTCTTTCAGGAGAGGCACTGCACCAAGCCATGCTTGGCTGCTTAATGTGGGATCTGTTTTTGAGAGGAAAATTAAAAAGAGAGAAAGAAGGGAGTTAGAGAGCAGAGAAAAGAGAGATAAATGGCTGGATGTGGAAAAAGTAAATGAGAGCATCCTGATTCGGGGAGCTGTGTGTGGATGTCCCTAATGGGGTAGGCTGATGTGTGCTGTCCGGTAGCTGACCACCACAGTTACAACTATGGTTACACTGGCTTCTACCGATCTCACACCAGGCCCTGCCAGCACAGAGATGAACGCACTCAATGCTAATTGGCAGAAAACGCTGGTGCATAACAAGTGCAGTGGAGACACTGGTCTAATTTGAGAAGGGGTGAAACGATGGATAAAATGCTTTTAATCATATGAGGCATTTTCTTGTCTGTGAGACAGTGACTGCAGCCTTCTCTCCATCCTCTGGAGAGCCAAGAGAGAAGATACACATGGTTGTGAAGCCACACGAGTCTCACAATAGAGAAAACAAGCACTTCCTCAAATTGGTCAGTTTGCAAACAGCCAGGTTGGGAGAGCTGTGCTACATCTCTACGTTACTGTGAAGTCATTAGTCATAAAAAAAAAACTAGAACAAAAATTGAGTCACTCGATTCCACTGTGAATATGACGTTTATTGATGGGCTGAATTCATGAGTAGTCTACAAGACACGTGAATTGGACAATCAAGCAGTGTCAAAATGACTGGAAAAATAGGCGTAGTTTGGGAAAAGAGTGGCACTTCCTTTACAACAGTTGAATGAATCACCTTAAAGCACAGTGATGGTGGGTGTGAAGGCGCCAATCATTGACAACAACTGACACTGTACTGTATTCACTGCTGTAAGTAAAATGATTCAAAAGATTTTTGTGGCACATCGTGAACAAACAGAACCAAAAAAGGCAAGAAAATAGGCTGGAAAACTTTATCCTCTGCCTTGAGTGAAACACTACAGATTTGGGGTTTGTGTTAAGAGATGACAAGGTTAAAAAAAAAGAAAGAAAAGAAAAAAAAAACAACAACTATGGAAACTGAACTGCTAGGGTTGCACAAGACCCTCTGCATGACCCCATCCTCAAAGCCTCTAACATCCACCCCACAGGGGCGAGTGCCTGTTCATTTTACCTCACAGGCCTCATTAACGCAGCCCTCTGCCATCATTAAGACGTTTGCGGTTAAATTAATTGAAAGACAGATTAAAAATAAATTAAGAAAAATGCGTTGCACAATGCCTACGTGCACTTCATAAATCACCGGGGCAAAGCCAGGAGCCGGCTTCCCATAATTAACTGCAGACTATTTATTTTATCCTGACGGTATAAATTAGAATTCAGACGCACAGATTATATTAGGGCTGTCTGCCATGCGGAACTGCTGAGGGGTGTGCAGAATATTTTAAGGATACAAAGAGGAGAACAGAGAGAGAGAAGAAGAGAGGGAGAGATAATACGTAGAAAGGCAAACAATATGTAAATGCATACAAAGCAGAAAGATAACATTTGCGTCCCATAGAGAAAGAATTTACTCAGGCAGTGCATAAAGAAACAGCAGACAAAGCAATTAACAACGACAATCAAATGCATGATTAAATGAAACAACAAATGCCTGATTAAATGAACTGTGCCAATTGTTCCATCGACTCCTCGTCAGTAAGAGCAGGACACAAATTCAGCTGCAAGTTTAACCAACGCTCCTTGTATACACCGGTGATCAGTAATAGAGCTGGTGACATAATACTGGCTAGCCCTTCTCCTCATTCTTCCCTGCCGTTTTCCACCCTCCTGTACCCCAACCTGACCACTTCATATGCAAATGCAAACTAAACCTCTTCTGCCAGTCAGTCTCAGACACCCCCCACAGACGCACTTGTGTCTCAGTCTCTCTGTTGCTATCTGTTCGTCTCTCTATGCTACAGTCAGTGCTAGCCACACACTGCCTCCTCGTGGGCACAGTGCCCAGACTGGCATGAAGCCAGACCTGCTCTGCCACACTGGACTGGCAAAATGCTGCCTCTCTCTCTCTCCACACTCCAGATTCCCCACACATCCTTTCATCAGAATGCCTGCGGCCCTCTCCTCTTCCTTTCCCCGTCTTTATTCTGCACCACAGCTGAGATCAACACTTTGAAAGTGTGCCCTCCAACCACCCAGAGAAAAATAATGCTACCACTAGCACTGCCAGGGAAGAAATAAAGAGCTCACACATTTGAATGCTTGGCTATTATGCAATCACATTGAAGGCAAAACCTAGTTATCTATAAACAATATTACATCAAGGCAGCGTATCAGGTATTAGGTGCATAGTAGGGGGATCTGAACAGGCAGTGTGAGCCCTGAGATGTATTCAGATTTGTATGTTTTTATGAATCAACACAAAGAAGCAACTTGATCGTCCTTGTTTGGTTTGACTGTACACTTCTAGGTACGACAATATGACGCGGAACTATTTTTGATTAAAAAAAATAAAATATAATGTTCACAGCTGCCCACAGCCAGTGGTATATAGAGGCTGAACTTAAACACAGAAGATATTTAAATAATGATAATAGTCCATGTAAAAAAAAAATGCATACACTGTTACTCAGTGTGTAGTACACTTCTTCTAATAAAAAGTGGCAAAAGAAAAATTTTATGTCAGCAAAAGTGTATGCAAGTTAGCAGCTGCCATTTGATTTCACAAGTGGTGCAATAAAAACTGTCTTTTCTACAGTCAGCTTCAAAAATCAATTCATAGAGACTGGATCATACTTTTATGTCATGTCTGCAGCGGACTCCCTGATTTTGTTATAGTTATTGTAGTTTCCCACTGCACCTTCAAATTTCCTGCTACCTGTTTCCCGCTCGCTGTTGATGTTTTTAAACTCATCACAAGTGAGCGAAGAGGAAATTCGGGCATTTATAACTGGACACAATAACAAAATTAGGTAGTGCATCTTTAAGAGGGTTCCCCCCCCCCCCCCCCCCCATTGTCTCTGCAAATCTGCAAGTTTCCCACTGTGACAGCCTCTCAGAGGGAGACTTGTGCACCGTGCTGCTCTCAGCACAGAATCCATTTAAATCCTACTGTTTCACAGGGTTAGATCTACTTCCCCTCTGAGCATAATGTCAATTTCAGCCATGTGTGTGTGTTGTATATTTGTGTTTTGATTTTGGAGAGTTCTATATTTTTCCAGGACTACTGGAGGGGGGGAAGGCGGGTAGAGGTAAAGGTAGAAAACAGCAAGTCGTGATCAAACTGTGCTGATGGTGGCTGGTTTGCTGGCTGGCTTGGTGTCAGTTATGCGAGGTGTATTTTAAGTGCACACATTACACGAACCAATCACTTGATCAGCTACCAACATTGCTGGAAATGCCACATGAATTACCGAAACTTTACCCGGCCGTCGTTTGCAAGGCTTATATCCCAAAATACTAAGAAGGGTTTTAACAGTCATAGCACGAAAAAACAACCAGTCTGCCTCAGATGTATAATTTGGTTTCCCCGGTGAGTAAAAAGCCTTGGAGGCGAGTGCATACGCAGCAGTCATGTTTGTTAAGATACATGGCTAGAGTCGGCCTTTATTCTTAAGCACCAGAAAAACCAGTAAATCACCAGCAAAGAAAATAAATATATACTTATTACATTCTGCACACTGCATATATTCACCTCCTTAACATATTGCACAGGCACAGTATAAATGTGCAGTGCTGCACATGGGCAAAAACATGCCATGAAAAATGACAGCAGGGAGGGGTAACTGCAGACCTGGAATATAATGGTGCGGTGGAGCGGAGGAGAAATAATCATACCTAGTGGTGGGGGAAAAGGGGGTGGGGGGGTGGGAGGAGCAATAGGAAGATGAGCCTGTGCCCTGTAGCAGGGAAATGGAGCTCCACTGCTCTGCTACTAGACGCCTGATTCCCCAATAACGCTGCAAAAGAACTCCCTTTAGCATAAAGCAACAGCAGGCAGCATCTGTACTCAAGAAATACATTTCCCTAACACTTCATAACCACACGACGCACATTTTCATGCTGCAACACTAGACCATGTATTTAAAGCCGATACCGTGGTGTCATTTGAAAAAAGACAAAACATGCTTAATAAAAATCAAAGTAAACTATCAGACAAATTGCAGCAGTGACACTGATATTCCAGCTGGCATCCATCCTTCATAGAGAGCTACAAATCAGTCAGCAGTTCCCTCGAAGGCCTTTAGGTGTCTCTCTTTCACTTCGCATTGCTCAAGCGCTCTCTCTCACTGAATGGGGCTCCTCTACTCCTCTACTCCCATCTGCACATAATATATACACCATCATTTGAAAATGGCAGCTTTTTGAAAATTCACCTTGATTATCAGACATTAAAAGTGACTTCTCCAGAGCTGAGTGTCTGGCTAGGGGGATGGCTGCAGACAGCAGAACAATGCAGCAGGCTTGGTATTAATGCCTGGCTGTGGTGTGCAGGGAGGAGAGAGGAGCCAGCCCTTTGTTCTCTCCTACAGCCAATTATTTTTTACGTGTGCCTCTTTTCACAACAACAAGAGAGAATTTAATTTTAATGCACTCTCTGGAAAGAAGGGGGGGGGGGGGGGGGGGAGCATCTAGCTACACTATTCTTAAACAGAGATGGAGACTAGCGTCAGCAGTTAAGTATATATGCACACAATTCTGCATGAGGCAGAGACGGATGACAGGGGCAACAAGAATGACATCAACCCAAACACGCACAGCAGCATGAATCCTCTCATGCAATATGCTAAAACACACACACAGCCTCAGTCCCGAACCCATACCAAAACACAAGCGTATGCAGCCCCACCCTTACGAAACAAAGACCAAAATAAAAATACCCTAAAACACCATTATTTCATTATACAGCATAATGGTGTTGCTGGAGGGTGGGGAGGGTTGCATATTAGCATGTGCATACCCAGGACATGATGATAAAAAAGCATGCTGTAAAAAAAAAAAAAAAAAAAAAAATAGCAAGGATTCCTGATCAAATGGCATGAAAAATAAAAACCTAGGATCGTTGTTGGTAGGTATGTGGCCAAATATTTTTCTAATTGGAAGGGCACTTTATCTTGCTGTCAGAGAAGCAGTAAAAAGCAGCGCTGTTCCCAGAAGGAGAGGAGCACAGCTTGCTGGCCTTTTATTAGTGCTGGAGCTCTGATATATGCCTCTGCTCTGGGCTTTCATCAGGAACCTGCACCTAAACACATAAACAGACGCGCACATACACACAAAGCATAGTTACAAAGCAGCCAGTTTGCGGAAAACCCATCGCAACTACTGTTAAAGAATTCAGCTGTTATATTTTATAATGTCCAATCAGCATATACTCTAAAGTAAATTACAGCCAAAAAGTTTTCTACAACTAACTGATGATGCCAACAGTAACTGGGAGCATTGTTCAGGTTTACAGTGATAATCAAAAAATAAATAAATAAATGAGTTTAAACAAAAACAAAAAAACAAAAATGAATTCAAATCCAAAAACAACAGAGCAGTGTGAGCAAATAAACGTCTCTGTGCAACCACTGTAAAATGGTAGTGCAGTAACCCAGCAGTGTAAAAATGATTAAGTCACTAGAGAATAAAAGATCACAAAATAAAGCAAACACACAGAAGCACTACAGCACAAACTCTTAAATATGCAGTTCATGCATATTTTTTTTCTACACAGAAGCACTAAAAAAAATAAATAAACCAAAACAGACTCATACTGACAGACGCACGGGCACATACAAAGATAGTACGACGGACACACACACACACACAAACAGAACACATGCACAGGCACGCACACACAGCCACACTAACACCACACTGGCTAAATTAAATTTCAGTCCTTGGGCAGACAACTAAACTGCTTGTGTGTGGGACCTACTCTACAGCACAGCAAAACCAATTCTCAGGAGACGGCGAAATTAAAGGGCAGAATCCTGCCTGTTTATGGTTCTCACTCTCTTCTTCTCTCAATCAAATGTTTTATTAGCAATCATTGGTCCTAAAAGTCATGTTCTTGGGAGGCAGCTGGCATGATGACAGCAGCTGCTGGACAGACAATACCACTTCAGCACAAACCGCTCCTAATTATTTACAACTGCGCGAGAAGCCAGAGAAAATCTCTAATTAACCACAAGACAGCCGTGTGACGAAGGGTTATCCGTCCTGGTGCTTCTGTCATGTAAATGTTTTCAGAGAATATCAAATGCAGTTTAAATAATCGTCAAAACTGAGTGTGCATATTGGAAGCAAGTAGCAGCTAACCAAGCAGAACATGTATAGCAGTTCATACAAAAGCCCAGCAGGCCAGAGAGTGTCTGGCTGAGCCAAGAGTAAATATTAAAAAAACCCAACAACAGCAACCCGAGATACCGCAATGGGAATAATAATGTGAACAAAACACTACAATAAAATAAGGCTATATGGAGGATGCCCTAACACAGAAAATCACTATTTTGACTCTCTTGTGTAAGCAGCTGGGAAAACTGTACCTGCTGAATAAGGCAGCCTTGTTGGGCACTCTGCATGTCATGCTAAGGTCTTTGCTCAAGTCTCAAGTCAGAAGAAAGCAAAACAATTAGATTTCCACTGTCCTTACTTTACAACAACTTATATTTTATATTTTACTTTCTTACAAAATGCATTTATGGAGATTTTCCAATCCCTGTTGCACTGTTAGATGCTATAAATCTATTTAAATTAATTCAGTGGTTATTTTCACTTAAAGGGAAAATAAAGGAAAATGAACATGCGGTATGAAAAAAAAAAGAGGCAAATACAGTGGGTTATGTTTGTTATGTTAACCATCTGTATGTGAAAGTACATACATATGTATGCACATTCACATGCACGCGATGACCTCCTCGATTTGCCTGTATATTGTATCACTGAGGCATCTCTTTCCCCCTCCAACCCCCACCTTTCACTACTCTTCTCTCCTTTGGTGTCTGGAAGCAGTAATCTGTTCCTGAGCTAGCGCTGCTGGGATTAGGCAGCGACTGGAGATAGGATATATGCGTCATTAAAGCAGGAGGGCACAGTGTTGCAGCAGCACAGACAAAGTCAACAAAGGTGACACGAAGACGGAGGAGACGAATACCAGAAACCCACATGTGCCCACACACGTGTAAAAAAAATAAAAAAAATAAAAAAATGCACATGTGCGTGAATAAAAACAAAACCTCTACTGTATGCCTGCAACAGCATGCACGCATAAAATCCTCTTTTCTCTCACATACAATTTCCTAAACCTCCAGTGAATAAAATAATGCAGTGTTGCCATAATGGATAACTGAGAGAGAGGCGATGCACTAAACCTAAGGAACTAATGTGAAGACATGTACAGTATGTATTGCTGTAGACATCACAAATAACTATGAATATTCTGTGCATGTCCAGGATGAGGACACAGGAAAAATATTCAACATCATTTTAGATGCCAGAATTAGATTTATGACCTGTTTAAGTAAAATATAACACATTTCCTGTAAAATTAGCAGTAAAATTACAATTTACCTCTGTTTTAAAATGCTTTTTTAAAAAGAAAATTGCTCCCAATCTGTCCCTCTTATCCTGGCACTGTATAACTCCGTCATATCTTTGCGGTAGCTAATCCTCATCGTCCTTACATTCGAGCCCCACTAGGGGACTTTCTGCAGTCTTTCTCCCAAGCCGTTACAACTGAACAACAAACTCACCTAAGTGCAAAATGACAGTTGCAGTTCATAGTCTGTGATCTATTTGGAATTACTAGGACTTCTTAGGATGTTTATCTGAATCACTTAAGCTGTGCCATATCATATTTTCCGCAAAAATACCTATATAGTTTTTTTTGCAATAGGAAAATATTGTATTGCGAAATCATCATAGTAATGGCATACCCTTAAGTTCCCTAAAGCATACAACAATTGAAAAACCCAGGCATGTCTGAGAGAGCCACAAGAGCCACGTCTCAGCCTCCAATGACTATTCAGAACCTAACAATGAGCTACTTCCACAATCTCCAACAAAGTACTTTGCAAAATATGCAAGAAAACCGTTTCTACTGAAGGTGGAAACAATAAACTTGTTTCACCAGTTGAGGCAAAAACACACCATCAAGTACAAACAGGCTATGAAGGAGGAGATGCTAACAGCTGGTGATGTGCAACCCAAATGTGAACAAATGACCGACTGTCGCTGTGGCACTCACTAGCTGCACTCCATATGACAGGAAGCGCAAACAGAGTATGGAAATTAATGATGTGGGAACGTGGTGGAAAAGCAGGGCTTTAAGCAGCTGGTTAAAAAGCTCGATCCAAGACACGGCATCGCAAGTAGAAAATATTTTTCTATTATTTTATTATGTGACAATACTGTGCAGCTTCTGAAGAGTTACAAGGTTAAGTTAGTTATTGTTAAGCAGTTCTTTTATATTTTTACTTAAAACTTAGAGGGAAAACATTACTTAGGCTACTTTTGCGCTTGACTTATGTTCTGCCACCAGATATAATGCTGTCGCCACTATTGCACTATAATGCAGCTGCTGTTGGCACCTTGTTTCAATAGATTCATATTTCAAATTAGGAAGTGTGTCGTCAATGACAGTAACTCAATGGAAAAGAAAGATACACTTCATTTACTTACACTGCTGCTGCCTGCAAGCTGCGAACATCAATAACATTTTTTGTTTTTTCAGAAATATTGTATCTAGAATTTTATTCAAATACGATCTTGAGGTTATATCGTCCAAACCTATAAGTCTAGCTATAAGTCTAAGACTTATAACTATATAAGTCACAATCATAGAAAATGTTTTCTGGAAGTCATCACTTAATGAGTACAGAGTAATCACTGACAGTGCAGGCAGAAAAAGCATGTGAACTTCTCTCCTGCTGTTTTCTCCAAAGGCTATTTAGAGTCAGATGTTCCAGTTACTGAGATGCTCTAATAGAAAAGAATAGGAAAAGAAATTGTTATGGTGAATTTCCCTAAAATTCTAACTGTTTAGGTCTAATGTCATTATACGTTTTAACATGATTTACTCCGTGGCCAATTTTTCTCATACAAAATTGCTTCCTTGAATTATTTTAATTTCTAAAGATAACTGAAGTAAGCATGACTTGTATGAGAAACATGCAATTTGGGATAGGATGGGATGTTTTCATTGAGTAAATCATAGTATTCCTATGTGATATTCAACATGTACATTTTATTAAGTTTTTCTATTTTTCATATGTTCAAATGTTTCAAATTTGTGAGACCACTTAGATGTTCTACAACACGTCTGGAGTTATTTTCTATGGATCAAGGAAAAAGATTTACCTTTAAGAAAAAGACCCTGCAGATCACCAGTCCCACCAGCAAAACACCACCTGTTAAAGAGGAACCACCATGTTTTAGAGCTCCTTTGCTATCTTATCGCCTGGATGCCCTGCAATCAGCGAGGGAAAAGTGAATATCAAGAAATTTTTACAGGAGGATGACAGAGTAGTAGTCCACGGCCAGAAGGTTGGAGGAGGTCGGGTGATGCAGTAAGACATAACAAAAATATAAATAGAATAACAATTTTTTAAAAAAGAAAAGAATGGATAAAAAAGAAAATTTGTGTTTTGAAATGTCAACTCAGAGTTCTGACCTTAAACTAACTGAAATGCTGTGGCATGACCTGAAGAAGGCTTTTTGGTCAAGACACCCAGAAATATTCATGAGCACAGCTGAACAGTTTTGTAGTGAGAAATGGTTGAAAATCCCACCGTATCATTGTTTAACTCTGATAATAAGCTACAAGAGACAAATGATGGCGATACTGCTGCTAAAGAAGGTTCAACAGACTACTATATTCAAGAAAAAAAAACCCATACTTTTTACAGATTGCACTGCAGTTGCTTGATGTATTCACTAAAGAACAACTATTTGTTTTACAAGTTTACTCATACTACATTAGTCTATAATCGTGATTTAAATGATGATGAGACCAGATTTTATCACTAATTACTGGAGAAATTCTGGTCATTGTAAAATGTTCTCAAAATCTTCCTTGCGGTTGTCATTAAAAACTGGATGAAAAAAAACACGGCTGTCTACAAACAGAAAGGTGGGGGAATACTGTATTATTCTGATATCCTGAGAGTGCGACCTGGTGATTTACCATCTCCAGTCAATGAAAATTAATGGCAATCTCATCAATGTACCTGCCAGTTCCTGACAGAGTAAATGCCTGTTTTAAATGGAAAAAGTCACAAACATTACACTCATATGCGATTTAAAATCTAATTTCAGTGTAATCTTCCTCAATGAAAAACCAAGGACATTAAAATGGAGTTGTCCTGGTCCTTTTCATTACAACAGCACAATCAGACAAACAGTGAGGGAAATGACAAACAGATGAGGTGGAAAGTGGAAATGCTGTTTTTTCTATATCTTATCTAGTAGCAATGGCTGAGGCGTTTGAAGCCACCAAGAAATACAGAATACATACAAAAAGGTGAATATTTTGTAAGTATTTTGCAAAGTGTGCATTATTTATTGTTTTTCAACCCTTACCACATTTTTTATAACAATGGAAACAGTTTTAACCAGGTGTCTCAAACTGTGAGCTACTAGAATTTTGTCTCTTTTTTTAAATGTGTGAATGATGAATTGCTGCTACAGTTTTAAACAAAGTAAAATAAAGCAAAATGATTATTATTCCACTGATAGCTTCTCTTCAGCATTTTAAAATACTCACGTTTCACACCCGGTGGAAATACTGTCATTACCAATTGGCCTACAGAGAAACTAAAACTTCTGTTCCTCTGTTCAGACTATCATAATACATCTAGAGCCGATTGGCACTTTGATTGCAAGCACCTCTTTGAGCTTCTCGTGCAAAGGTTTGGCTAATGCATATCTGCACGGCTGACCATGAATCATTTTGTTATAGGCTTCACTGAACGAACAGCTTGGCTGCTGTTGCTGAACTTTTTGTTCGTGCTCAGGGGATACTTTCTGTAAAACAGCTCATGTTTCTATACAGGTTTTCACTGGCAAATGAATGCAACAGGTTAGTAGAGAAAACTGGCAAATGTAGTTTTGCAAGGATTCATAATGAAAGAGATGCAAAATCCCAGATTAAAAATAACCAGAAGAGAACTCAATGGCTAACACAGTTTTCTAAAGAACAATACAGTGCATGGTCAGCATCCTGTTAAATTACAGGCAGATACTAGCCTCACTTTGAACCTCTTATGTATTATCAGTAGATTCAGGTATAACCATCCATTCACCACTTGCAGCAATTTTCATTTTCAGAATTTGGCAGGAGAGCAGATTGCACGGCAAAACTCGTGCTAAACTTCTTTCTCAAAAATACTATAAGGCAGGCAGAGATTGTTATGCAATAAAAAAAGAAAAAAGATTTTTAATATTTCCTGTATGCTCATGCTGCTGCAAATAACCTAGAATCTATGAGAAATCCCATGTATTCATTGATGAGGCTTGGCTATCTAAGCTCACAAGATGTACTGAGAAAAAAAAAGTATTAATAGAACAAAAAATAATACAAATAAGAAACTCCCAACTTCTCACTCTAAAAAAATTTCACACTCAGTCCTTGTCCTTGACAAGAAATACCTGTGATTGGTCAAAGACTATTGTGAAAGGCCACATTTTTCTAAAGCCTGAAAACTGATGCAAGAGGAGATGCTGGAGTCTAAAACCAAACACAAAAAAAGATCTATCCATGTTTTAACTAATGAAAAAACAGAAAAACAGAAAAATATGGTGAATAGTAGAAAATCGTTTGTAAGGTCTTTTGTAATTAGCAACATTTTTATTCTTTGAGCATTTTGAAAGTAACATCAGAAGAGCAAGTAAATCTTACCCCTGTAACCCAAATCTATGCTAATACATGGGAGGCTCTTACTAAGGCTAGACGAGCACTAAATATTGCCAGATTCGTAAGTCTGTGAAAACGTAAGTCCAATGTTAAACTAGCCAAGTATAAAACAGCTAAAGCAAGCAGTATAATCTCATATCAAAGCCTGTTTTCTGAAAATTGTTAAGTCTGTGTACTCCTGCACAAGGGGATGTATTCAGAAGCATGTGCATGGAGCGTGCTGGTCAGAAACTATGGTGGTGAATTCTTCAAGATCTGACCTGAGAGCTCCACTTCTGCTGCTTACACTCCATTAGTGCTTCGATTCTCTGCTCCAATTTGCACCAGGCACCCATTACCTGCAGCAGACAGAGAGAAAAGATGGTGTTACTGTACTGCAGAACATTACAATTCAAATGACCTATACAAAACAGCACAAGTGCATGTCTTTGACATTTGATATTTGGTTCTCATCCTCTGTATATGACTGACAGCATTTGTTTCAAACGGTAATACAATTAAATCCGATTTGAAAACAAACAAACTTAGCACAAAAACTCTGGAAATTTGTGTTTGGTTGATTATTTCTTTGTTGTAACAATGCTTCTTGACAAGAATCTGGAAAATGCATTTGTAGGCATAGAGCAGAGTTGAGTATGTGGGTTGCGCCCATTAAAATCTTCTCTGCCAATGCCAAACAGCTTGTTTGGTGTCATTTAATGGATTAGATGATTGAAGTCTGAAGAAACGGCACATAATGGCAATTTAATATTTTATTAATTTAACAAACAGGGACATATGGAAGAACCATACATAGCCACAACAGTCTGGCACCACCTCCACATGCTGGTGACCAGCTTGGTCACACAATGCTGCTCGATGACGTTTGTTGCAAGTCAGCGAATGTTTTTGTGCTAGTCACTCTGGCTCAAACAGCATGCCCAAGCTGATCCCACAAGTGTTGAGTGGGGTTGAAGTCAGGACTGCAGGCAGGCCATTCAATCCTCTTCACTCCCAAATTCTGGAGGTAGTTTCTGATAAACCCTGCCCTGTGGGGACGAGTGTTGTCATCTAGGAAGATCATTTCGATATGTCTCTGCATTGAGATTGCTTTCAATGATGACAAGCCTTGTTTTACCAGTGAGCGAGATGCCGCCCTACACCACACTGCCTCCACCAAAAGCTTTTTCCGTATCAGTGCAACAATCAGAATAATGTTCTCCACGTCTTCTGCACATTATGACCTAAAAATCCAAATGCCAAAGATAGAATTTGGATTCAGTGCTGAAGTTAACGTCCCCCCCCCCACACACGTTTAGGTTTCAGTGCACATGTTGCCAACACCAGCACAAAAGGGCCAGATGGTGAAAGGCAATGGGAGACCTCCTGGCAGTCCTATGAGACCGGAGTTTGGCTGTGTGCACTCTTTTCTGGATTGTCTGGGTGGAGACTCGTCGGCCATATTGTCTTGCAAACCTTGACTGTAAATCTGTAGAAGTCTGCCTAGGGTTCCCAAGTTCTGAGAGGGTGAGGAAACAGTCTTGTTGTAGTGCTGTCTTCTTGGGACACTTAGCGGCTTGTCTCTTACATCCCCTGTTATATGGAACTTAGCCTTCATTTTGGAGATGGTACTAAAGCTTACTCCAAGTAATGCTACAACTTGGTTTTGAGGAACTGTAGCTTGAAGTTGCCTTATGGTATGGCCCTAACCAGGTCAGTCAATATGATGTTAAGATGTTTGGCAATGGCAGAGACGATTTGGCAAGTTTTTCATGAGTGCAACCCAAATACTCAACTCTGTTGCTTAACCCATAAATACATTTTCCTTACAAATGTGGCACCATTTACGGGGAAATAAACAGGCCTTTCAACAGTATAATATTTATTCCCAAGAAACATTTTTACAACAAAGATAAAAAATTTCTTTACTTTTTGTGCTAAGCTCATAATATTGATTTCTATTTATTCTACCGTAACCCTATAAAAACTGATTTCAAGTTTAATTCAGTTTAGTTCCTAATGGACATAATTAAATCTACAGTAGCCAAAAATCTAGTGAGCAAAAAATGCCAGAATTTAAAAATAGACAGCCTGCAATTCCCCTACACCACTAACAGATCAGCCCAGGCAGGTGCTTAATTTGACTAAAATTGAATTGGTGGTCAGATTTCCTTCTTTTTTTAATCCAGTCTTCCAGATGAAACTAATCTGCTTAATCAACTGGGATAGGCCAATGTAGCGAGTCGTGACTTACACTGTCTAAAACCTAAAAACATACCCCAGAGGAGCTGCTGGAGTCTGGATTCCCTCTCAGACTACATGAATTAAAATACGTTTTATCTTTTTTTGATGAAATGATGAATGTGTTACATGTTTTAATTCCAGAAACAAATGACAGTATGTTACTCATATTGTGTTTCAATGAGAGAGACTAAAGGATTTGATAAACATGAGTGAAATGGTGGGGGATTATTATGGTCAATGATGGCTGTAAGAGTAGTATGAAAACAAAGAAATTACGGGGAGCAGGTAAGGCAAACAACAACAACAACGTTTCTAGCTGAAAACACTTAAAGTATGACCATACAATACAAACAGTCTGTCTCTTGAAGATTAGCAACAAGTGAAACAGTCCCCTCAGAACAGTCAGCGAATAAGATTTTATTTTATTTATTTTTTTTAAATTTGTGTAGTTTTTTATTTCCAGATTTTTTTTGAGGTGGCAAGAAGCATTTTATTCTCTATGACTTTGAGAATAAAACCAAAGGCATCCATAAAATCCAGAAAGTTGGCTGCATATATTTGTGAATTTGACTATTTGCCAAAATGCTTGTTGATTCCACTGCTACGGTATACATCTTCTATATTATATGCAACTGTTTATGAGAAAAATTGCACTCTGCATAAATACATTTAAATTTAAAGTTAAAAAAATTTGCATTCTTAATAACGTGCTTTTTAGTCCTATAAATATACAAACACTTTATTTCCACAGCAAAGCTACACAAGTCTACGTCAGATGGCATCAGAAAACTGCATTTAATCAATATGAAGCAACAATGGGATGAAAATTATTCAATGTGCTTATCGAAATGTTGTTCTTCTTTAAAAGTATGACGCAGATAGGTACATGAAGCATAATGGGTTTGAGTCTGAGGCCTACTGGAAAAAAAAATTACACAAAAAACCTTTGCTTAGCAGGGAACACTATACCTGACTCTGCCGCTCCTGGGCCTGCTGAGTTGGACTCTGTAGCTGCTTCTAATTTTGCTGCATACGACTGTTCCTCTCGAGATCCAGTCAGCTCTCGTGTAGGTCGGGCAGCAACTGAGAGATCCTTGCTTCAGGATGTCCAGCTACTAAACCACAAAGGAGGCAGGGCGCCGAGAAGAAGGGAAAAATCAATCCAGTGCACAGAGACTACACTGTCTGTGCAGCCAAACTGTTCACTCTGTAGCTAAGGCTAAAATGCACCATGGTTCCGATTCTCCAAGGTAGATACTCAAAGATTCTCACATGCAGGCAGAATCCTGTGCTTCATGGGCAGGCCTATGGCTTTGCTAATTCTGTCATGACTATAGCAGAGGATGAAGCTTCATTTTCTTATTTAAATCTAATGCCTCTTTAAACAAACATTTCAAATGCACACACCGAATTAGTAAACAATGCAATCCAATGGCTTAGATGGAACCTTAGTCATTGCCTTAGTCTTCAAAAAGGACAAGGCTAAAACTGTCTGAGCAAAGATTCTCTCACACAAAAGATTTCTGAACAAAATAACTTTTACAAGATAACACAACAGTGTTTAAGTGTAACAATATGTGGAAATCCTGAAGCAACACACAAAACAACTGCTTCAGCATGAAGTCTCGCAAGGATAAGACAGACTGTAAAACAGGACACAAACAAACATTTCCCTGACCAGTAAGAGTGCCAACCATATTAAACAGGCCGCTAATTAGTATAACCTTCTTGTGCTAAATCACAAGAGGTGAAGGCAAGGAGGGGGGAGAGAGAAAGAAAGAGAGAGAGAGAGAGAGAGAGTGAGAGAGCAAGAGAAAGAGAGGAAGAGGAGGGAGCTTGGGTGAAAGGAAGGGAGGATAGCAAACGGAAGACAAACAAACCTAGATCGTAGGCTTTAGACCAGTCTGCCTGATGCTGCTGCAGTGTCGCTGATGCAGAGGGAGTCCCAAGCAAGATGGAGACTCAAACAAGACCCAGGACAAACCATACAGAATACTCCATGAAACCAATCAAAAACAAGAATTTAAAAATATTTTATCCCCATTCCTTTTTCTCGACGAAGCTCTGATCTCATCTCACTGTCCGTTATTGCTTCTCGGAACAAGTCAAACAAGTCTGACGGTTATTCCTGAATTAAAGATAAAAATTATGCAGAAATCCATTTCACGAAATCGCTTAAAACGTGTCTCATCCGTTAGCACTCTCTTTCTGTGTGCGATCCACACCGATAACCCTGGTCTTGCTTTCTTTCTCTCACAATCGCTCCCTCTCTCTCTATTCTCCCCTCCTAAACTGATCAATACTTCATTTAAATCATGACATTAGCACACTACTACAGGAAAAAGAGGGCGAGAACAAATACAAACGAGCATCTTATTTTAAGCGACACAGTAAAGGATGTTTTATGTCCGAGGACTTCAAGATACGTTGAAAATATAATGCGAAAAACAAAGAGTACATGCAAGAGTATGGGTTGTACTGCTGTTTTGATTTGAGGTCCAGAGCCTCACACTGATCAATACACATTTAAATTGAGGCTGAGAGAACCATCACAATATCTCATCTCATCAGAACAAGGCAAACATACTATCCCAATTATCATCTCAAATGACTAGTGTCAGGGGACACCAGTCGGATGCTGATAGAGGCATATTTCATATTTATTCAGCAGAATTTTTACATTAGCACCTGAGCGCATAATTGCCTAATATATATGCACACTCACACTTTTATCTATAAACATAATTCACAATGAGCACAATCAATACTGCCCTTTCCATACTGCACCACACTCATAAAGTGCGTCTGCATTAGATCATATAATAAGCCGTTCACAAAACCCCAAGCAAGACTGACTAATTTCCTGGCGCTCACTGAAATTGTGAGCCGTAGCAACTGGCTAATCTTCCCGTGCGTCATTAAACCCGGATATTTACCTGAGCAGCCTCGGAGTCACGGGCCTGATGATAGGAGCAGCACATGCTATTTCAGTCTGTGGACAGTCTCATCCCTGCTGTGTGGCTGAGCAGAGGACGACCAGATCCGGATTTCTCCATTCCGAACATGGGTGAAGAGAGCCGAGAAAACAAGAAAAAAGAGAAGAGACAGAGGCATACCGTAAGCCCAACACTAGGCGGGATGTGGTAGAAAGCCAAAGTCGATCAGTCAGGCGAATAGCACTTACATATAGTCTGGCGCCAATGTTGACCAATGAGCAATTAGGTAGACAAGACTAAAGTTATTGATCGGGGGTTCAGGCTCTTTTCTCTGGGCTAACTAGCCTGCCTGAGGTTGTGTGATGGCTGCTACAGATGTGGACTACAACACAGAGAAACACAGTACAAGAGAAAGTGGGAGGAAGGGCAGGGCAGGTCTTTTCCTCCCCAGGCCTTAAGCCTTTGAGTTAGACAACAGACATAATCATTTAGACTGCTATTGATTGCCACAGGCTTAATAAGGCTTTGCATCAAGCAGTCACATACAAAAAGAAAAGGCACTTAGAAGAATCCAAACATCCAATCAAAGATATTATAGAAAGCAAACAGCTACTGTCACTGATAATTTGCTAAGACTGTGAGTGTTGTGTCTCTAATTTCCAGGATAATGAGAGAGATTTATGTCAAGAAACCGGAGATAGTGAAGTTCCCCAATACTTAAAGTTGGGAGTAAAGAAACCGAAGAGAAGTTGCATTTTAAGATCTGTAGGTTCTGATAAGTTACCTTCAAAAGACTTAGCTTCAAATTGATAACATGACAGTACACCTTTAGCACATTCTGGATAACACCGCAAGATGTAAATGTATTTTATGAAATTCATAATATCAGTGGAGCTTTCCCACAAAAACAGATGACATAGAATCTCAGAGGTATTTCAACAATGATACAATTTTGGCCTCTGTACACCACCACAGTGGATTTTAAATTAAATTGTCAAGATGTGATTAAAGTGCACTTTAAGCTTTAATTAAAGGGGTTTAATGAAAGTATTACATTAACTGTTAAAAAAAACCTACAGACATTTTTATATATAATCCTAGAGTTTCTAATTTTCTCAAAAGTAAAATATAAGGATTGTTTCAAATAACTAGATTACAATTTTTTGCAGTCAATGACTGCCTGAAGTCTAGAACCCATGCTGGATTTCCGCCAGTAGTTTTCACTTGCTATAAAACCTCTCTATTTACATTAATGAAGACATCTACTAATTGTAGACAATTGTGATAATTATATGCCTCAAAGTGTTCTATACTTTGATGGATGTTGTAAAGGGATTTTTCTTAATCAAGGAAAGAATTCTGCGATCATCTAGTTTTTAGCTGTTTTCTGCACTGTATCTTTTCAAGAACGTACCAGATTGTTGATTTGGGTTTTCAGCCTAATCATCTCTGCCATCACTTGCATCCACATCTATTTTAACCTCCTACTGAGGGTTCCAATGTAAAGCTATGAAAAACAAGTTCAACACTTGGAATCAACTCTAGATATTTTAGCATCTTAATTCATAACAGAATAATGAGGGAACAGGTCATATCTTGCCATAAAGCTCTCAAACCCCTTGAACTGGGGCTGGACCATATCACAGCTACCAGGGCGAGAGGTGGGGTACACCCTGGGCCATCTTGACTTACTGATCCTAAAATCAGTCTCATCACCTTCATACCTTTCTGATCTTTTAAATTGGTACATTCCTGCAAGATCACTGAGGTCTGCGGATCAATTTCTCCTGGCTGTCCCGGGGTTCAGATTAAAGCACAGTGGAGATCGGGCCTTTGCTGTGACTGCTCCTAAACTGTGGAATGAACTGCCCCTTCACATCAGGACCTCCCCAACATTGGACACTTTTAAAACCCATTTGAAAACCCACTTTTATTCCTTGGCTTTTAAATCAGAATGAGTTTGTATTACTATTTTATTTTTATTTCTCACTCAAATCTTCTAATTTTATGATTCTTTTTCTTAACTCTTATCATATCTCCCTATGTTTTTATTTCTTTTAATTATCTTAATTGTACAGCACCTTGGTCAACAGTTGTTGTTTTAAATGTGCTATATAAATAAATTTGACTTTGACTAAAATCCATTGGAGACAAAATGACACAAAAAAGTGTCATCATCCAAAAACGTCTGAGTGTATGCTAACTGTGTATGCTAACTGCTAAGCAAAACAAAAACAAAACATTCATGCAACATCTGCACAAAAAAAAAAAAATCACTGACACAGGTACTTTGGCTTTTATTTATCTGTATGAGTGTCTTTTATATTTTTCTTTCTTTCTTTCTTAATTTTTTAACAGAATTTATCAGCAAAGCTGTTAAGCAAGGCAAAGTTAGAGCTAATGGTATTATAGCTAATACCACTATCCAACAGTAAGATAATTCCGTTTGCTCAGCCCATATAGCTGTATTACCACAAAGCACTTTAATTCACTACATTCAAGTCAACCAAAATCATACTTTGCCTGCTCACTTGAGTTTGTTTTTCCTTTCTTATACAATTTCAGCAACAGGGCATTATAAACCTGTTCACTGCCATATACAGTCAGGTCCATAAATATTGGGACATCGACACAATTCTAACATTTTTGGCTCTATACACAACCACAATGGATTCCAAATGAAACGAACAAGATGTGCTTTAACTGCAGACTGCCAGCTTTTATTTGAGGGTATTTACATCCAAATCAGGTGAACAGTATAGGAATTATGACAGTTTGTATATGTGCCTCCCACTTCTTAAGGGACCAAAAGTAATGGGACAATTGGCTTCTCAGCTGTTCCATGGCCAGGTGTGTGTTATTCCCTCATTACCCCAATTACAATGAACAAATAAAAGGTCCAGAGTTCATTTCAAGTGTGCTGTTTGCTTTTTGAACCTGTTGCTGTCAACTGCCAGGATGAGATCCAAAGAGCTGTCACTACCAGTGAAGCAAGCCATCATTAGGCTGAAAAAACAAAACAAACCCATCAGAGAGATTGCAAAAACATCAGGCGTGGCCAAAACAACTGTTTAGAACATTCCCAAAAAGAAGGAACGCACTGGTGAGCTCAGCAACACCAAAAGACTAGGAAGACCACGGAACACAACTGTGGTGGATGACCAAAGAATCCTTTCCCTGGTGAAGAAAACACCCTTCACAACAGTTGGCCAGATCAAGAACACTCTCTAGGAGGCAGGTGTATGTGCGTCAGAGTCAACAATCAAGAGAAGACTCCACCAGTGTGAATACAGAGGGTTCACCACAAGATGTAAACCTTTGGTGAGCCCCAAAAACAGGCAGGCCAGATTAGAGTTTGCCAAACAACATCTGAAAAAGCCGTCGCAGTTCTGGAACAACATCCTATGGACAGATGAGACCAACATCAACTTGTACCAGAGTGATGGGAAGAGAAGAGTATGGAGAAGGAAAGGAACTGCTCATGATCCTAAGCATACCACCTCATCAGTGAAGCATTGGGGTGGAAGTGTCATGGCGTGGGCATGTATGGCTGCCAGTGGAACTTGTTCTCTTGTATTTATTGATGATGTGACTGCTGACAAAAGCAGCACAATGAATTCTGAAGTGTTTCGGGCAATATTATCTGCTCATATTCAGACAAATGCTTCAAAACTCATTGGACGGCGCTTCACAGTGCAGGTGGACAACAACCCAAAGCATACTGCAAAAGCAACCAAAGAGTTTTTGAAGGGAAAGAAGTGGACTGTTTTGCAATGGCCAAGTCAATCACCTGACCTGAATCCGTTTGAGCATGTATTTCACTTGCTGAAGACAAAACTGAAGGGAAAATGCCCCAAGAACAAGCAGGAACTGAAGACTGTTGCAGTAGAGGCCTGGCAGAGCATCACCAGGGATGAAACCCGGCGTCTGGTGATGTCTATGTGTTCCAGACTTCAGGCTGTGATTGACTGTAAAGGATTTGCAACCAAGTATTAAAAAAAATGAATGTTTGATTTATGGTTCTTATTCTGTCCCATTACTTTTGGTCCCTCAAGAAGTGGGAGGCACATTTGCAAACTGTTGTAATTCCTACACCGTTCATCTGATTTGGATGTAAATACCCTCAAATAAAAGCTGACACTCTGCAGTTAAAGCATGTCTTGTTCGTTTCATTTGGAATCCATTGTGGTTGTGTATAGAGCCAAAAGTGTTAGAATTGTGTCGATGTCCCAATATTTATGGACCTGACTGTATGTCTTGCAAAGAACTCGGAAACACATTGAAAGAAATGATTTCAAAAACACATTTCTGTCCAACTTCCCTTCTTAATAGATGACAAGACTATAAAGGCTGATCCATCCCTGTCTTTTGGCATTTGATTTAGCCATATTATTAGATGCCTTTATTATTTTATTATTTATTTCTATCCATCCATCCATCTGTACATCCTTCAATGCCAAGGACAAATCAAGACTACTGAACTGGATTTTAAGAATGAGTATTTTAGGAAGAGGGGTACGATTGAAAAACATAATTCTAAAATATGGACATACAAATGTTTCTGTTATCCTTTTAGCAGATAAGATTATCATGTTCATTAAGAAGATGATACTGAGTGGTTGTTAAATATTTGCCAGAATGAACAAGCATTATATGCAGAGGTAATGTTTTCCTCTTTTGTTGTCGCGTGTGCCTTTATATGCACTCCTTTCTTGCTTTTTGAAAATCAATTCCGCTATTTCAAAAGAGAGAGGCATGATAATGAAAGGGCACATAAAAAAACTCTGAGGCAATTGCTCATTCCTCACACCTTCCATTTCCTCTGCATCAGAAGGACACCTTTAATATTTGGACTTTCAACGTCACTCTAGGCTAAATCCCTAGCAACCACCATAGCAACATACTCTCAGTTCAACGTGAAATGCATGGTAAGTTCCCTGCTGCCACCAGCCAGAGGAAAGAAAAAAAAATCTGAAAAAAAAAAAAACATAGATATGCTTGAAAGACCAAAATTAAGTGGCTCAGAAAAGATATAACAATAGCACAGAAATATTCATATCAATAATCACTCATGATCAGAATGAGTGAAGTCAATACTTCAACCCTTCACCCCCCAAACAAACACATATACCAGTTCTTAAGTATAGCACTGCTGCTAAGCAGAGGGTGCTATGGTTTGTGTGACTGTGTGTGTGCTTTTGATTTTTGATCGTTTTTTCCAGCTCATCTGGATAATCATCAGACACTTCCTCAAAAACAAAAAAAAACAAAAAGAAAACATATGTATGCAACGTGTGAGTAAACCTGTATAAATTTAGAGTATTTAATCGGTATTTTATTTGTGCATAGCTTAAAATATTCATATCATATGTTAATTAAAATATCATAATAATATGATATAAGAATATTTTTGTGTACAGATATCGTATCGATACAGAGACACCAAATATCGATATGGCTGCAGTCGATCTCAGAGAGACTGCCAGTGGTTTGCAAGTAATTCCCATTGAGTCTTCATCAATCAGCACAACTCAAGGGGACGCACCTGGGTGCCAGCTGGTTCTATTCTGGTGATATTCACAGATCACAGACTGCTTAACAATCTCATTCTGCAGCAAAAAAAGAAACTGCTATAAGATAATAACCTTATCTTACTGAATAAAACAGATATTGACAAAAATTATCTTTGCAGACATAATTTGCAGTTTAAAAAAAGGTAAAAGAATACAATATTTTTTATTGCTATGCTTAGCATTTTGCAAAAGGTTAAAATTGTGTGTTGAGTCCCACCTCTATGTTTAACCTCTAGAACTAGTATATCACCCTGAACAATATTTTTAAAATTTTAAACTTAAGTTGCTGCTTGGAGACGCCCAAAAGGAACATTTTTAAGGGACGGGGCTAAAAGGCCAGTCAAGGGGAAACAGAAGCAAAACTTTCTGTTGTTAATCAAGAAAACAGATTCCTAAGGGTGCTTTGTTCTATGATACGTGTCATCAACACTTCAGTAAACAATAATCTAACCAACATACCATGTGTGTCATTCTTCTACAGCCACTGTACTTTCACACTATGCAAAAGTCTTGGATAAAATAGTTCTGCTCCTGACTCTTTAAATGGCCCTTTAACAAAATTAAGTGCTGTCCTGTTTCGTATTTTTTGAAACCATGTACCTCATCTTGTTTCTTATCAATCATAAGTTGTTAACCACTGAGCCCACCTTGGATAATCCTCCTTTCTGAAACATAGTAAGACAGAGATTTACAAAACTGAGTTAATTCTTTATTTAATATGGCCCAAAATAAATGACTGAGACCATAAACTCAACAGGAAAGTATTCATAGAGATCGTGTCAGGAACCCTGGCTTCCCATGGGCTTTTATAGGGCCAGAAGAATTTTTTAACCCCCTGGTGGCCTTTAAAATAATCCACATTTAAGGCACTTCAACATTAAACTTTTTCAGACCCAAAAACTACTTCCATCTTTTATATAGTCTTTGATTTATGTACACATCTATAAACTACCACTTCCTCAGAAACAAGTTAGTATCACTATACCACTATATACAAGATTCTATGTCCTACAAGCAAGGCCCCTGAGCATTTATTCTAAAGCCCTTATGTAAATGATTAACCCCTACATTGCCTTTTCCAAAGTCCAGGATGAGAAAAGGTGGGTTGGGCCTGAGTCTAATAACCACACCATAAATACTTCTATAATACTAATACTAATACAAATAATACTATAAATACTACTACAATACACTGATGGCAAACCACCAGCAAAGAGACCTGGGTGAAGAAGGGAGCTCTGTAAAGACAGCTGTCCATGGCAGTGCACTAGGAGGGGCAAAGGGCCTAGCTATCAAAGTAAATGATTAATACACACGTATATTCTATATACTATAAAATCAGCAGAGAAATCTGATAAAACAAAAACGTAAAAAATTTGATTTTCCCCAAAGTAGTGTTTAAAAAGCCTTAAAAATTGCAAGGTTAATTAACATTATAGAAAGTGTCATCAGAGAAAACGGTTAAGTACACTTGCCTACTCTTTAATATGTTGGTTGATGTTTCTCCCTGTTTAATTTGTGATTGTTTATAACCATAATCTCTGCAATTAGAATTTTTTTTCTTAAGATATCAGGAGTCTTTGAGGCCATATCGCTTTCTTTTGATGTCTTCGAGTCTAGCCCCAAACTGAAACTAGTCCTGCCAAAGAATCCCTCTGAGATTTACAAGTGTCACTTAGTGTTAACTTAAATCCCACCTTCTTTAGCACAACATATTGTCAACAATATAAACGTTTACTAAGAGAATAGTGAATTATACCACAGGAGTTGTTTTAGAGGATTACAGTTGAAACCATCTATATAACTACTGTCATTTTTAGGCACAAGGCTTCCCTGGGTGAGAGTTTGATGGTGCTTTCTTCAAAAGAGTTATCCCTTTAAAACACTGAAAAGGATAAACCCAGCCATGACCATAAGTATTTATGGCCGGCGAGGGCAAAAACACACTCACCAAGGTGCTCTAAGTAGCTATTAAACAAGCATGGAGGTGACCCCTGGATTTAAGTGGCTCTGTATCTGACAGTCAAAGCCACAGAGGCCATTCTTTAAATGGATTTCCTAAAGTTTAATTCATGAAAATATGGAGTGCTATTCATGGGCAAACCTGTGCAAGAATGCACCCTGGTCTCCTCAGGTTCGTCCAAATTCCTGCCGTTTCTCTATGGAGGGCTTGATTGGTTACCATGGCTCAGAAAACTCAGGAAACATAGTAAATTAGATATGGAATGCATCCTAATCAACCGTATAGTGATAGTGAGATATTATATGAATATACACATTTGGAGTGAATCTTCTACAAAACTAAATATTTCAATGCTATCTGGAGCACAAGAATTTCAGTTTATAGCGTCCTATTATGTAATGGTGCAGTTCCAATACATTGTATTTAATGTACACTGTATTTCGATTGATAGGTATATTACTATGAGAGCCAATCATTACTGTTTCAAGCTTAACAACATTAGCAGCTGCACTTCGATGGCTAGCTGTTAAATTAATTTTGCCATACAACACTGAGCCACACTGCTCTGAGTAGAGATCTAAATGAAAAAGCAGTGTAGATAAAGATAAAAAGCACCCTTTCCCCAAAACCTTTAGCCTTTGTAGCAACGGGGGCTTTGTGAACCTAAAGGTGGCCTCAAAACCGAGACCTGAATCAGCTAGATTGCATCCTATCTTTAATGAATCTCACAAAGGAGGATTATACTGACAGGCTTATTTCCACTAACAATGCACACCCGCTGCCAAATACAGACATGGATGCTATTCATGCAACTTCTGACCCTCTTTAATCCAAGCACACAACAGTTCTTTAATAAACCCTGTCAGTACAAAGACAGGTCAGTGTCCATAAAAGTGACCACCACAATATTTTCATGGTGTCAGTAACTTTTAGATTTCTTGTTGATATAGTTCCACTGCATACTGAGAAACCATTTCTTGTGTTTTTGACTTAGTAACTCATCTTTGTATCTCAAACAGCGCAATGCAAGGAACTCAATCAAGCCGTGTGAACTTTGCAGAAGAATGGAAATATTTGCCTTGCTCCAACATTTGATCTCGAGCCCCTGACAAGGATCTCAAACTGTCTGCAGGCAAATGAGAGCTGTCTGGTATTTCTTGGGGCAATGCTAAATCAAATTAGTTAAAGCCATGTTAATTTCAAGCAGCATTTCATTAAAAAGGAAAAGATAATCACCAACAAAGACTCCATGTCCTTCTGACTAATCTAATAATGCTTCGTTTGTTTACTTTAATCACATATGGCGATTAAGAAGCAGAGACGGGGCTAAATCATGTAGACAGAGGGATTTCATAATCTGCCTGTCATGGCCACCGTCTGATTTCCTTCCATTCGTCACAGTATGTGGACGGATGGGCGGGAAGTGTTTCGACCCTTGGCTGGTGTTTAGAGAGGTGCTCTAACCTCATGATGGGACTGCTCATCTTTAGAAGATGAGGGGGTTCAGGTATCACTTTACCCTGAAGGGACTCAATACTGGAGCCAGGCCACTGGCTGTCATGGATATTAGCTTTGCATTTTGGAGCCGGGATACTAAAACAATCTTTACAGAGTTTTGAGCCAGAGACAGAGGACATCTGTATATTGTTAAATTCTGTCATGTCACTTTCCCATCTTCAGCTCAAAGTAAACTCCTAAATTGATTTACTACATAAGAAATAAACAACCTTTACATTACATGTTATTTCTAACCATCAAAACATGCTTGCACTGAACGATCTTTACTTTTTTACTTAACGTTTATATTTTTTATTGCCACTATGGTAGATGCAGGAGTATTGGAAAAACTATATATTTATTTATAGGGTAACCATTTTATTAACCAGGAAATTGAATTGTGGATATTTCTTTATTTGAGCTGTTGTCAACACCGGTTACTTATACAAAGCAGCTTCAAGATTTGCTCCTTTATATAGTTTACTGTATTTCTTTAGAAATTCTACCAGATTTTTAACCAGGTTTCTGATTCTTCTGAACTTGCCGTTTTGCATTGCTACGTAAGAGACATTTATGGTGACTAATTCTGCAACTGGGACTGCAGATGGGGAGACTTTGCTGAATAAGGGACAGGCAATGAAAACACTAGAATTTTTAAAAAGCTCATCAGATCGTTCTCCCTCAGAAAAAAACTCATTCCTCATCAGTGGGTACGATCACTTGAATGGAATCAATCAATTGTGTTCCGCTTGGCTTTGCTCTTCTTTGCTCTTCGTTTCCAAATCCAATCTCTTCCATGTCATCTCAGAGCACATTTATAAGGGCCCAGCCTCTTGATTATCTCCCTCCCTCGCCTCAACTCCCCCGCTGCTGCATGCTCCAATGTATTAAATTAAATGAGGTGTCTGTCCAGGTCACCCTCACCACAGCCTCCCCCCACCACACCACCGCCCCCGTTCTCACTGCTGGTAATCAAGGGAGAAGACCCTCCCTGCTAGTTTTGTGCCAGCCAGGCTGCATAAATTAGCATTAATGAGAGCTGGAAAGACCTGCAGTAAAAGCAGGGAGGAAAAGGACTGAAAGGAGCAAAGCCAGAATGGGGCAGAGAGGGAGAGAAATGCAGCTTCAAATTGAACACTCACAAAAGGTTACATTTCTCTGTCGTCTCGCCATCTTTCTTTTTATGCTCATCTCTCCATTCTGTACCTTAGCCTCTGTCTTTCCGCTGGCTATCTCCCACAGACAGACTCAACAAAGCTCTGAGGAGTAAAACAGCAGTGGCTAGGGTTCTGGCAATAAAATGAATCATAGATGAGGCTGTGTGAACACTTAACATAATCCCATGGCTCAAGCTCAAAAATACTGCAGGGCGCTAACGTCTTTGTTGTTCATCAAATATTGATGCATACATAATTATTTTTAAGCATAAGTGTGCAGATTGTGCGAATATGTAAATATATCTCAGTGGCAAAAGGCATTTTTAGTATAAGTTTTATGAAAGCAAATTTGATTCTGGTGGATCGTATTAGACTTAATTACCTAGGGGATACATATAATTATCTTGCCATGATACAGAAGTGCACGTGTGATGTGTTTTACATTGACTGTAAACCGAACACATACAAATACAGCCAAAGTATGATATGATGATCTTGACAATACTGTTGCTGTTAGGTCCTCTCTCTTCTTATTGCAATAACAATGACAATTACAAGAAAAGAGAAAAGAAAAAGAAAATCACTGCATCACGTAATTCCTCTGCTCCCCAACTTTAATTGGTTAATGCATCCTTTACTGCTGCACCACTCCACTTCTCTCAGTTTCCTCCTCCACCTCATCATTCCTTCCTTCTCCCCTCCACCCTTTCTCATCTCCTTCCACTCCCACCTCATTTACTATCAAGTTCACCCTGGTAATTAAAGTTGAACTACATGTAGGTCTCTAGCTTCAGGGTGGCAAATTGGCACAATCAGCCAATAACTGCCCAATGTAGTGTTGTCTTTAAGTTTTAACGCCAGCTGGGAGTTTATAACATCTCACCTGCAACTTGGTTTTGTTCCGTCTTCTGCAAGGTTCACACTTTAACAGGAGTCTTTTGTCTCTGGTGAAAATCTTGCGGCTTTTGACTTCAGCTGCAGAAGATCACATTGGATACCACTCATGTCAGAAAATTTGAGGCAAGAATTCAGACCAAAATTTGACCATTTGTAACCATTTACATGCTGGTTAAGCTTCAGTTTCTGCTCTGATATTCAAACGGTAGTATCAGACTTGGACATAAGCAACATGAAAGCAGGATTCAACATGGTTGTATAAATGTTTCAGGCTGCTGGTGATGTTGGTGTAATAGTGTGGTGGATATTTAATAGCACAACTTGGGTCTCTTAAGCATCATTTAAACATAAAAGCCACCCATATCCTGATGGGTGACTTTTGTGGCTTCCACTGTCAATTCAACAGATCACCTTTGTGATGCTGATGAATAAGAGAGATCCGTGGATGTGCAGTCATCAAACTCCTGCAACTTTGTGATGCCATCATGTCAATATGGACAAAAATCTCTGAAGAATGTTTCAAGCACCTTGTTGAATCTATGTCACAAAGAATATTAAGATACTGACAAGATTTACCTAATAAAGTGTTGAGTGAGTGAGTGTATATGTCACTTCTCCAACATGATCTCAAATCAATCTCAAAATGCTAGCTGAAAGTCGAATTAACAATTTAAAAGTAAATACGAAAATCATAGACAGTAATGAGACAGGACAGCTGTGGACGGGACAAACTGACAGTAAACATTCAACTCGTGCTGACAGACATGTAGAAACTAGTGTGTGGGCTGCATGTGTAGACAATCTGGCAACTTTGGTAACAACAGTCAAACATACCAAATTTACTAACCTGTATATTCTAATTATTCAAAATAAAAGGTCACACACATTCGTGGAGTCTCCTGGGAGAAACAGCCAGGAGAACCCAGAGACTTGAGTCTTGGCAGATATGTAAAAAACGGTTGCTGCATACAGAAACATACAGAAAAAACTAAACACACACGTTCTGGTGGTCTTGCATTTGTGAATTGCTAGATTTTTAATGAGTTAAGCTGCGTTCATACTGGAAACGAACTGCAGTAATGTGGCAACCAACCAAACCATATACATCAACGAAAGAACGAAAGAAAAATAAGTGGAAAGATCATGATATGGTCTCCTTCTGTGACCTATATTAACTATTTCCTTCTTTGACATCATATTTTGGTAAAATATATGCTCAATTTAGCTAGCTC
Organism: Pelmatolapia mariae; assembly: GCF_036321145.2. Lineage (NCBI taxonomy): Eukaryota > Metazoa > Chordata > Actinopteri > Cichliformes > Cichlidae > Pelmatolapia > Pelmatolapia mariae. Next base: position 21,950,888 of record NC_086227.1, read on the forward strand.
ACTAATACAAGATTGATGACGGCAGCTGGAACAATAACCCATCACCCAACCCTCTATGAGTGCAAGTTATGAAGGTCCAGAGAAATCAGGGGTGTTTGTTTCAGCTACTGGAGCCACAGGCATATGCAGAAACACAGGACTTGACATTTTATACTTTTATTATTTGCATATAGTCACATGCATCACCAAGACAGACAGCCAAATATGGCACCTGATACAGAGTGAACATCTAGACTGGAATTCTAGAAAACATGCCATCAGTTGTTAGAGGCAGGTACTGTGCATATATCTATAGGCAGCTATTATCTGGCTGCACACATCTCTTGACAGCAGCTGTAGAATAGACTGCTCCACTATCGGCTGTTATTAAGCAGCAGCTCATTGCCTGTGCTTGAGCAACCAAGGACAATAAAAATTCCTTTTCTTTAATTAACTTTTATGGCCAGCGAAGAGGACACAGTGACACCTGTCTTCTGCAGTGCCACAAATTATTTCTTCCCTTTCACATCTGTGCATATAGTGTGTGTGTGTGTGTGTGTGTGTGTGTGTGTGTGTGCTTGCTCTGAGACATCACTGCAGTAAACATCATAAAACATGGATTCTTTCCTTTAAAATCCCCCTCAATTATCTCTATAATAATAACCAATACACATGTTCCCCAGTGCATGCTGAATAAGGATGGGAATCATTATGATTTTAATAGTACACCTACTATTACTGATACTGCTTATAGATCCAGTATTTTAATGACACTATTAAAATGGGTTGTTTTTTATATTTTCTATGACAAAATGTGCATTAATATTGCTTAAATATTATTTAAGGACACCCTTTTGATGACACAGTACCTTTCACTTTATTTGTAAAAAATATGCAGTTTATTGTGTTTTTCCTTGGTTACTTGGCTACTTGGTTAATTTTTAATTAAATTAAATGGTTTTTTGCTAGCATACATGGCAACAAGTGATACACTGAAAGCAACGCAGTCACAAACTGAAGCTTTCTATATTATTATATAATTTTAAGTTAGCAGTGCCAGGAGTCAACATGTGCGTCCACTCTTACAAAAGAACTGCACTTGTTAGCATTAACTCCAGTTAAACATAGCAATGCTTTCTCATTTTTCTGGTGTGTGCTTTACGTTTGCTCCAACTGCTCCAACTACTGTTCTCAAGTGAAAGCATTGAGAGAGGAGCATGTGGTGCAGGGTTCAGCTGTAGCAACCAGGAGGAACTGAGACAAACAAGCCGTCGATGGGCTGCTCTTGCTTGTCCAGTCATTGGGCCTTCTTGCTAGTCCCAGAAAAGAGTCCTAACATACAAAGAGCTCAAGTTAAAACACGTGCTACAAAATGACTGAAAAGTTTCCACTGCAGCAACTATCTGTGAACTCCACTGTTGCTCCTTCCCCTGTTCCACCCTACTTTTCAACCAGTCAGGGTTCAACCTAAAAACTATGTCATCCACATCAAGCTACATGGCGTTGTTTTTTTTGTTTTGTTTTTTTGAAGAACTGCAAAAAACGTTGACTATATCGGCTCTGGGTAGTCATACATCTGTGTAAATGTACACAAATAAATATAACACGAGGAGGTTTTTGCACAGACACAGACCCTTAATGACAAGACAGTAGTGGATTAAATGAGACTTTGCACTTGTCATATACTCAATTTATCAGTCAGAAGAACTCAGAAGGACTTCTGTAGCTGTATTATATAAAGAGCCTTGACAATAGTACTGCTACCATAGTTTTAACTAATAATCTACTACACAGTCATTGCATGTAAACAAAGAATTTGCAATAGATGACACTAATGAGAATGCATTTAAAAAATAAAGCAAAGTTTAGCAATAGCTAAAAAAAATCTTAGCCTGACACAGTCAAAAGCATAGCAGTAATTCTTACAAATATAAAAACTCAAATGTCTTTTCATCATCATGAACTAAAACACCAACTAAAAACTATTGAGAGGAACAACTACTCCTTTTTCAGGTGAGATTCATCTCTTGCACATTGTTTTGCTTTTCATGATAAAGAAAAACCTCATAGCTCGCGGAAAAGCGGAAATTAAATCTGTGAAAGATGTCAAGGCTAGGTCTGAATATGTGATACGGTTTGAATGTGAAAGAACCTCAGTTTTCAGGTGGGTACAGAAAACTTCCTGACACTAGTTAGAATATATGTTTAAGTATATGAAATAAGTGAAACATGAATTCATTGCATTGTTTTTTTTTTTTAAGGGCATCTTTTGATATACAAAGAAACTGCAGCATATCCAGTGAAGTGAAACTACAATGTACTATCATGTGTTGGTGGTTTTAGAATCTAGGTTTGTATTAGTACATCAATAGCATTTAATTAAAAGGAACAATTGTTCTCAGTAACATATTCTTATGGTATGTAGGAGTATCATGCTGAATAAGGTGGTTTAAAGAAACAAATTAATGTGAATTTTAAAAAATATTTAATATAGTTAGCATAAACTGCAAAAAGGATACAAAATTGCTCCGTTAATAGATTTTCAATTGTGCTTAAAAAGAAAAAGTCACCCACGTTGCTGTACTTGACACCAAGAGGTTGCTTTTAAAAGCCTGAGGTAAAATACGTCCCCTTGGACACTTAAACCACACACTGAAACCTTGAGGTTTCAGCTGGCCACAAAACACCAGATCCTACACATTCACAGAATTCCCGCTAACACACAATGAGAAGAATGAGAAAACTCTTTAACTTGAGTTGATGATTGTAAGTATTCTGTGAGGCCATTTTAGAGTGTCCTTGTAATGCAGACTTCTGAAATTCTATGGCAGTGGCGAGAAAGGTAGGGGGTGGGGCCTTGATTGATTGCCAAGGATGAGTGATTAGAAATGTGAGCTGCAATAATGGCCTCTGCTGCCAGGACTGTTGAAGGAGCCAACCACAGTGTTGTAAACATTTCACTGCATCCCAACATGCTTTACTGCCTTTAAAGGGAGGGAAGATGCACATTTAATACTAAAGCAAGCTACTGCCAAGGCTCATTACTATAACCCTGTCCCAGAGCATCACCATATTTAGAAAACTATCAGCAAGTCAGATGGTCCTTATCATACGGGCACAGACGTACCCAGCATATGCGAGACAACCATGCACATAATGCACAAATACAGAGAAACAAAAAATATCATCTACCCACTCCGTCCATTTAAAAAAAAAAATTAATTGCATACCACTTGAATAATATCAAGCCCTCTGAAAACTGACAGAACTGGCAGATAACACAGCATCTTTACTTTGCTAAGTTAAAGTTAGAATAAGCAAATGTAATTTATTTTGGAGTCTTAATTCCAGTAAAGATGAAATCAAAGGCTCAAGTGCTGCTCCTTAAAATGAGATAGTTTATGACTGTCACTGTGACTCATTTCTGAAGTGCATACTATATGTGTCCCAGTTTTAGCAAACAGTTGAACATATCAGCTGCTTCAAATGTAGTTGGGACACTGATTGTTAATTTAAATATCTTTTGGAATCAGTTAGTCAAAGCCAGAGATTCAACAGAAATCATTTGAGAGAAAAAAAAAAAAAAAGATCTCTTCAGCCATCCGCATGGTCCTCCGTACAGCTAACATGTACAAGCAAATAAAGTATACATCCATAACACTCAGTTTAGTTTAATGCTGAGAGCACAGCAATATCTACAAGCTGGTTGCTGTACATATCATCAACTTGTCTTTCTCTTTTTTAGTTAGTTAGCTAATATAACATGACTCTTGACTGGGAGCAGGCAGAAACCTCTGGGGCTGAAAAATGAAGCTAAGAACAGAAGTGCCAAAAGTGGTTCCTGGAGTGGCCACTGGAGGCTGGCTCCAAAAGCTACTCACTTTCCCCAGTAGACTCCCACATTAAAATGCCCGAGTTAAGGCAGCCTGGCACTGGTTTCACTAGCAATAGTGCCGATATGGAGAAATGCAACAACAAATACATAAATGTATGACAAAAAGGGCAGATTTCAAAACTGCATACAGAAAACTAAAAATAACTAAGTAGGGAATTTGCGATCGCCATATTATAAAGGACAAAGGGCACCTGCTATTCACTTTAATGAATGTGCCAGATCTCACACATAGATTAAGTTCTTACACTAAGTACATGCACGTGGGAGTGGATTAAAACAACAGTATGCCCCCGGGTGAAATCACTTAGCTAATTATGGTAAAAGTAATAAAGTAAAGTTCATGTAAATGGAGGATAAAAATACTGGAATAGTGCATACATAATCAACCCACAACACTAAGCCAACAATGGCCAGAAAACCTAGGAAACTAATAAATACCCCTCCACAGTTCAAAGCACAGCTCTGTTTGAATCAAACAGACTAGGGTGTGTATATTAAGGTCAGATGTACCAGGAATAAATGCTCAAGACCACTGAGGAAGAAGTGTGATATTCATTAAATGTAATCTAAATCAAGCATGTTTGGGGAAGCTGCTTGATTTAGATTAGGATGGCCAGTCTTTGCTGATGTTAACCACTGGACACAATCATCTTGTATATATTATATGCAAGATGATTGTCTTGTATCATCTTGAATATATTCTTCAGAAGATTGCAAGGGGAGCTGGAGTCCACCTCAGCTAATGTAAGGCTGAGGGCTAAACCCTGGACAAAAATGTGCCTGACATTTATATCATCTATACATCTGTCTACCCATCCTCTTCTGCTTATCCAATTTGGCCTATCCAACCCCACTGTGACTCCAGGTGCCTCAAACCTGGAGCTACAGGTTTGAGACAACTGCCATAAAGGTAAAATAATGTATTTCATTTTCTGACACTTTACTTAGGTGATAAGTACTGTAATGCTTGGTCAGGTAGGTTTGCTGGTGCTAACGCCCAAAGGCTCAGTAGTAGCACTAGCAAAGTAGCAAGGTGGTAGCCCAGTAAACCAGAGCCAAATGTGCTTTTCTGTCTGAGGATGCACTATTAAATGGTTAAGCTGTTACTGTAACGTACATAATAAAGGCAGTAGACTTCGGTTTTAAAGATAAGGTTTGACCTTATTTGACCTTGACGAAGAGGTTAGAAGTCCAAAGTAACATAACATTTAGAATCCCCATAAAACATTCCTATACGCCTACAAATAATTCCAGTAAGAAACATACAGTTGTTTTAAATAGCTCTTTGTAGCATAATTAACACTTTGACCTTCAGATCAATCTATTGACATTGAAGGAGAGGTCAGAGATCAAATGTAACATATTTTAAATCTTCATATGTTACATTTGTTATTGTACTTCCTTTATGTTGACAATACACAACACACTTGTAAGACTCACAGTTTCTAAGGTATATAGCGTTTTGTAAATTTTAACCAATAAATCATTAAGTTGACCTTTAAGACCTTGGTGAGTCTAAGGAAAATTTTAATGCATTGTTAACATGACCTTATTCTACACCTCAACAATATTTTATTTTTTAATTTTAAGTTCTCATACATCCTTGTTCACCAAAATGGTACTTTGTAGTACAATGGATGTCAGGAAAGGTTCTGTTGCATTAAAATGCCACGTCATGATGAGTCTGCCCAAATGTCATCATCTGACAAAGATGGGGGTAAGAATTTTGTCTTTTCAGCTGATGATCAGTAGGATAGAGAAGTTCACTTAGTGTGACATAATAAGAAAATCCCTTGTGTAACTATGGTGAATTAACCTAAGCTGTATGTCTTTGTACTCTGGGTGCCATTCAATTTTTTATTCAATAAACAACAGTGATAGTTTCACAGTGCTAATGCTGTAAAAATTCAGAACTGTGCATACAATCACTAATGCCATTCTGACAACTTCACTTTGTGCTACAGATTTTCTTCACTAGAACAAAAACAACACGGTAAATCCTACAGCCCAAATTGCAGGGGCTGGCACTGCTCTTGAACTCTGTATATTGTATGAGAAGTGTATCGAAAGACAGACAGAAACAGACAGCTTAATGACTGCAGATAAAAAGAGAGGAGGCAGAGGAGTGAATGAAAGCGAGAGGGAGGGAAAAGGTGTAAGAGATGGAGAGAAGAAATTAGGTTGTTATGTATATTGCTGGCAATTCACACATGCACATTCCATCTGAGATCCCATCAGCTGTCAAATTGAGAAAGCGATGGGGATGTGGGAGTGGCAGGAATCTCAACAAGGCCTGAACTTGGCGCACCACTGAGAACTAATCAAAACACAATCACATTCACTGCCAGAACAGACGCACACAGGCCCGCACCCATACATTCATTCTCTCCACACACATTCACACCCAAGCAAAGTCCTAGTCACTCCCTATCCTTTTCACACAAACACTGTTTAACAAATGTACACATAATCATTCACACACTCACAGAAAAAACATTAACTTGTAGTCACACATGGGCAAACACATTTTGTTCCATGCAATCAAACTTCAGCCTATTTCAAACTATCCACTGCTTCAAGGCAGAGAGATGATGTATGAAACTGCCCAGTTAAATACTGGCTCTTATCTTGAGCTATGACCTGTGACTTGAGTTTATCTCCATTATGCAGTGGTTCATTTCAAAAGCTTCACCTCTGTTGGAGGTTATTGGTATGGGAGACACAGACAGGAACTCTGGTTGCATATAGGGATCAGCCAAATGCGTCTCCAACTGAACTGAGCCTTCCCCCCCTAATACGCAATCCCTCTAGACAGTCTAGGCGCTGCTGTAGTCGAGCCCAGAGTCCACTCACTCAGGTGTGACAGCATCACGGCTGACCAGTTCCTAGGTCAGCATTCTCATCGTTAATCCACACAGATAGGCCAAATGCTGACCACTAGGAAGTAATTGCTTGGAGTTGGCCCTGCCAAAAGCTCTCTAATGCAAGAATAGGTGTCTGAATGTTAAGAGCATTTTTTTCCCTTGTGATTTATTTGGTTCTGCTAAACTTAGAGATTGCCCTGGGTAGATGTTACAGATAAGATTAGATCAGCTGTGGTACGCTGTAGTTGTGATAAAGCTCCAACTTTACACACAAATTAAATGTTTATTTTTCTATCCTATCTGGGGGGCAAAGAATTTTACTGTGTGCCAAGTGCACAAATATATTGCTCCAATGGGTAAGAAGTACTGACTTTGAAGCATTTTCCTATTTTCTACTTTCCATTGAATTTGGCATCCTTTCCTGAGAGAACAAAGGAGGTGAGTTGCCAAGGCTCAGTTGTGTCAAGAGCCCTATGAAATACTCTTGACTACAGCAGGAGAAGAGCAGACAATAGAAAAGCACACTAAAGATAAACCAATGACAAGATAGCGGAGCACAACAAACTTGACTTTATAATACAAAAAACACCATAAATAAAAAAGAATACAGGATGCCTTTAAAAAGAAAGCAAACAAATGCACCCTCTGTCTCTTCCTTTTGACATGATTTACTTTGCTACAGTTATACTGATAAGTGGATTTGTCAGATAGTGAAGAAAATTCAACCCATTTACAAAAACAGACATCTTGCGGGGAGTTTGCATAGAGCGTTAGGCGTTTGGCACAAGTGCAGATGGATGACATATCAATGAGACATAAGATAACACTGGAGATGTTCACCCGCCAAATCTGTGCCACTAAAAAAAATAAATAATGAATACAGCTACTGTATAGAGTGTTGGCCCACTCATTATTATTGTATCTGCCAGCTTCATTCTGGTTAGAACAAGAACGCACAACTATAAGTAAAAGTATAGGTTTTTAACATCACTAAGCAGACTTTGGTATGACAGTGGAGTTTAGAACTGGCAGTCAGCCAAACTATAAGTGAATGAGCTCTGATCTTCACTGTGAGAGTTGTTGTGAAGGAAAGGATAAATGCTGGAATCACCCATTGGCTTCAGGCTGTCCTGTGGGGCCAAAGAGCAGTCTGGCTACACAAGGAAATGAGTGGTAGGAGAAAATAACCAAGAAGAATACTACTTTTTTCAGAGAAGAGAGCAGTGAGTTTTTAGCACAGAGACACTTACCTGTCCTTTTCGAGAAGGATTATGGGGTTTATGTGCAACATTGAAGCTTCAGATATACGAGTCCACAGACAGAGCGCCAAAGCTTGATATCAACTTAACAGTGACAAACCGTACTATGGCTTCAGAGATTACAAGGGAGAGGGAGGTAGCAGGGGTGGGGGTGGACAATTTCTGACACAAAGTGCAGCGCTGCATACTTTAACATTGTTCTCTCTCTTCGTTTATTTTCCTCTCATCTACTCTTGCCTTCTTTGCAGTCCCTCTCTGTCAAGTGGCACAGAAGCGAACGAGCCGAACGTCTGTGTCTGCTTACTGGGGCAAGTGAACATCTGAAATGACAGAGGGTGACGTTGGCTTGAGTGCTGGAGAAGATGCCTCAGAGCTAAGTGAAGGACCATTAGGGAGACAGTGATAAGATGCATGCATGCATGCAGGGCTACTGAATGTTCACCTTGAACAGCCTGGTGTCATCTTGTGCTGAAGAGGGCTATCACACGGTGAGAGCCCAGCATCAAACTCCAATCAAACTCCATCACAGCTGAAAGCAAAATCAAACTGACGCCTACACATGCCAAAAGGTGCTGTGACCCCCAATGCTGTTATTATTCATGCACAGTGGCTAGCTATTACTGTGATGCCTTCTCACTTCAGCTAGCATTCCTGTATTGGGCAACTAAGCAAAGAGCTTTCAAGAGCTACCATAACTGATGAACTGAAGACTGCTTGTCAAAGACACACTTTAAGGTCAAGACAAAGTGTGAGAAAGGTGGCATGCAGAGATGAGCATAAACATTACATCTTTATAGTTAAAGTACACTGCTGTCTCATTTTTATTCAGGCACAGAACCACTGGAACATGGATTTTTACATTTTGGAGAGAAAGTGGGTTTGATGTATGAAAGTTTGCCTGAGTCTATATGTCTGGTAAATTAGCATACACACAAGTAATGCAGATGTTTTCTATGTCAAAGCTTTAAATACTGAATGGAAAAACTTCTCTTTGTAATACCAACAATTGAAGGCCTGTAGATATCATGTATAATAGATATGCACTTTGCTGCTTTCTACATACCTAGAAAATACTGCAGAAACATAATTAGGTTTGTTTCAAAAGTTACTATGATGGTGTACAGAGGAAAAAAATACAAAATCAGTGTATTTGTACAACAAATGTTGGACCTAACTGTACATAACAGTCAAACATTTGCATACCACCTCCATGCTATGGACTCCATATGTTTTTTTGTATTAGGTACAAAATATGGAATCAAATTAATTTGAAACTTCTAGAATCAAAACGGACGATGTGACATATTCTTTCTTTGGAAGCCAAACTTGGCCATGTTCAACCTTGTTAGCTACATTAGTTCGGAGATACAGATTTAGACAGCAAATAGCCTCAGTTTATGCCTGATGGATCGAACACGCATGCAGACAGCCACTCTCTCCCTTTCTCTCTCTTTGCTGCGTCTTGTCTCTTCCGACCAGTGTTTGCAGAGTTGGAAATTTCTTAAATAATTCATGCTGTTAATAACCAGCACAGTCTCTATGGCACAGAGCAGTCCTGTTCAAACACAGCTATGCGTGTGTGTGCGTGTCTGTGCAGCATAGTGAAAGGAAACAGTGTTTGAACAGTGAGGTGAAGGTGTATGTATGAATGTGTATGTGATTGCAGTATGAGTTATCACAGACTAGGCAGAATTGACTGATGTGATAGTTAGGGTGGTTATAGGGTGGGCTTCTGTGTCAACACCGGGGAAACCGCAGATTTCTTCCAACAGCGAATGAGCTGAAGGTCACACACCGCACGATCATAAGCAGAAGGCTCGCTGGAACATTTATGATATTGCAGACAAATAGCAGAATCAATGGCACTCTGTAAAGAACACAACAAGTAGAGCACTAATGACAAAGTGACTTAATGAAGGTCTCATCATCGTTATTGTGGTCATCGTCAACATCGTATCATTATCATCGCGCCCTATTCAAAGCTTTAGCTCTTCGTCTATTGTCTCTTTGTTACAACTGGACACACTGTCTGCCTGTGAGCTCGCCATCTTTTCAGCCTGTCTGTCCGTTTCTCGAGACGGGAGGTGCAAGAAACAAATGGGGGCAGACCTTCAGCAAAGATGACCTTGGCAAAAGTCTGATGATTTGTGGAGAGCAGCAATATCAATAATAATGAAGAAATTAATAAGCTGGTGCGCTGGCCTGAGGGTTCGGCTGCTGGAGGTGGTGGGGGGGACAGTGGCTGACTTTAATAGTCGAGTTGCGGGGGGGGGGGGGGGGGGGGGGGGCATGGCTGGCAGGAAGAAGAGAAGGGAGAAAAGGGTGGGGGTGTCAGGGTGGTGTGGAATAGGGGGTGGTAAGTGCATGATTTCCTTAGCAGCATTGTGGTGCTGCAGTCCATGCTGTCACACGTCAAAGAGGGAGCAAATCAAAGGCAGCTCTTTTGATGAATATAAAACAGAGAGTCCTGCTGAGAAGCACTCTCCCTCCCTCCCATTCTAATCACAGAGCTGCAGAGGCGGCGGGTTGCACCAATCCCCCCAGCCCAGCACAAAATGAAAGGAGAGGGGGGACACGGAGCACACACAATCACAACAAAGGCTGCTTTATAATAGCAATAAACATTTGTCCTTTCGAGACATCTGCACAGACTGATTCTACGGTGTGGTAAGACGCAAGAAAAGCTGGAACGACATCATCAAAATTTTAGAACCTACCAAACCCTGAAAAAGGTCGTCCTTCTATATCTAAAATTGCGTTGCATGCGTTTTTTTGTTTTTTTACCTGGAAACATCAAAAACATAAATACTCTACCAAGCACTGAGGCGCACATTTGTTTGCAGCTTGTAGTGTTTTGATAAAATGCCTGACATTTAACAGCCTAATTAAGCTTTACTTAACAGAACCTCAAGTATTAGATTGTGCTAAAAAAAAATTCCAGTGTAAAAAAAAATTGAACCATTATGAGGGAAAATATGGAACAAAATATGCTCATTTATTGTCAGTGTCTCTTAAAACCAGCAAAATTGTATTAGGAGTAGCTAATAATATCCCTTATGACAAAGGATTTAATTTAATTTCTTTAATGCCTTATTTTACTCTTATTCTTACCCAAAAGTTCCAAAGGCAGCAGTCCTAGACACTTTAACCTCCTTTCCAACCTTCACTACTTCTTCACTTTTAAAAGTATATTCCACCTGCTTCAATTAGTCACCACTAAAGTGTTTTGGCTATGTAGACTGTGTCAAAAGATTTGTGTAAAGTACTTAGCAGTTATTCCATTCACATTAACAGGGAAGTAGGAAAAATGATTAACCCAGAACAGTAGATCAGTCAGCAGAGCACAGTGAGTTGAGCTCTACAACAGTGCTATGTTCAATGCAGCTGAGTCTACATAGCCTGAAGAATTGTCATCACTGTATTCCAGCAGATCTCAGCTTCTGTAGCACTGCCTAGATGCACATCCCCTGGGCAGTGTTCCTCTACTGCTCCCCTGGCAGCATTTGTGTGTGACACCAAAGCCCACTCCCACCCAAGCCCTGAGCCTAGAAAGTGACACATGCATGGGTGTCGCTGCCGTTTCACCTCCTGCCTGCTGAAGTATGAGGCAATTTCCTGCGAGTGGTGCAGGGTGAGAGAGAGAGAGAGAGAGAGAGTGAGTAGTGGGCTAGGCACAGCACAGCTCTGCTGCTCTCTTTGATACTGTCAGGGAAGAGTAATGGCTCTCTGTAGCAACAGCCACCACCAAACTAATGTAGTGTGACTTTGGTTCTTCTTTCCAATGCATTACCAGCATAGTGAGAAAGAAGGGGATAGGAAGAAGAGAGTCAAACTGTGAAGAATGTGGGAGTAAGGTTAGGTCTACACAGGGCATGACAGAATCTTTTCAGCGTTAGTAGTCAATTTCCTTTAGTCCTAAAAAACAAAGAAGTGACAGGCATGTTTTTGTAATAAGAACATATTTACCTATTTGCTCAACTCTTGCCTTCATGCAGAATGCTATTCAGACTATTCTCCTACCAGGAAAACAGGCACAAGCAAATTCCAGTCTTGTTAGGCAGGACAGCTCCAACTAATCTTTACAATGATTTGAAGGTCACAGCGCTTTAGTGCAGAGAGCAGCTTAAGGGCCTCATCTAATTGGGCAATCTGCTGTCTCAGCAGCTATTACAGCCCTGGTCATTCTGTCTGACCTTGCAAATTTAATGACAGAGAATACAAAGTTGACCCATCATTTTTGCAAAAAAAATTTTGTTTTCAAATAAAAACAAGAAGAATGAAAGAAAGATGCTCTGTCTGCAGATCTGTGTACCCCTCTAGTCTAGTAGTTAGTTATAGATGCATTCTTAATGAAACTCGTCCACAAATTGTACTGTAATTATGCAGAATTAAGAGCTGATTCATGCACAAAATTATTATTCATTAGAGCTAATTAAATGCCATGGTCTTTAGGCTGGCTGCCAGATGTGTGGCGATGTCAGAGATAGTGGGTCTTCTGTGAAGCCTAGAGAGACAGACCGCTATTCAACTTGGCCTTGGCTCCCATACTGAGTCTAACATGCACAATCATTAGAAAATCATCTAACAGGCAAGCCTTTAAAACAATTAAGTGCTGAGGCACAGCAATTACATTCTTGGCCGGGAATAACTTGAATTATGCATGAAAGTATGGAATTAACATTGAAAGTTTTAGAAAGTTGTACACATAGCGGTACAGTATAACACAAAGCACAAGTTTAAAGTCATCACACAATGGAAACAATCCTAAAGCAAAAGTAACTCACAATGGGACTGGACCTTTTTAAGACCAGCATCCAAATGATTACATTTATAGTACTTTGTAATACTCTTGAGTCACCCTTCATCTCTTAGGCAAGCTTTCTTGTAATATCCATAAGAAGTCTTTAAAAACAGTTCATCAGGCTTCTTAAAGAACATACAAAACTCTCATTTGGATGTTGGCTGCGTTTTGTTTGCTTCTCTGTTAAAATGATCCAACACTGATTCAATAATGTTGAGGTCTGTGCTCTATCCAGGTAAGCATACCTGGATAGGTTTAGGATCAATATAGTGTTGGAAAATGAAGCTGTTCCAGATGAAATGCTTTCCAGATAATAATACATAGTTGAATAAAATCTTTTCTGTTTTCATACTTCCCACTAGTTATGACAAAATCCCCAACACCACTTGCTGAAATATGCTACCCCAAACCCTGACAAAGTCTTCATCTTGTAGCACAGATGGCTGTAGACACTGTTGTACCACTCTGCCGACACTAACTTGAACCAAAATTTTCAACTCTGGATTCATCACTCCGTAAAGACCTATTGTCATGTATCTATAAATAATAAATAAATAAATAAATAAATAAATAAAGTATCAATAGCACAAGAACCATCTTGAACCTTGTCCAAATATTGTTCACATACATTTCCACAACTTCATACATACATTATACTTGACACCCCTACAATGAAAAAATGTATTTTTGTACAGAAGGACTTGACAAATAAATGCAGTATTTCTTTAAACATGGCAGGAAGTTTGCAAAATAAGTAAGAGTTTAAAAGTATTTTTAATGTTATACACTCTGAATATAAAGTTTCTTCGCTTGTATTATTACCACTTGTGCTGTACATCTAAATACATTGTTTGTTCAGATGGCAACACAGTATGTTATTTTATCTGTTTTAAAGACCTGTTAATGTAGTTTATTGTAAAAGCAACTGCTGAAACACATATTTAGTCTTGCACACATCCTGATTGACTACACACAGACAGATCTAACATAAATAAAGGGAAAAAAGATACATGGAAAGACAAAGAGAAGCAGAAACAGAGTGCAAAAGTGAGGTGTACAAGTGGTGTAACAAGGCAGGGGTTGTCTGGAACCCGTGGCCTAGGGCAGTACATGGAGATAGATGAGCTGGTGTGCACACTGCAGGGTATTGTCTGTAAACGTTGGGGCTCCTCTAACAACTACTGAGGCTAGGTTTGCTGAACAGTGGGTCACAACCTACTAGTGTTTGGTGTGTTTATCTGTGTGTTTCGACAATGCATTTCCAAAAAACAGCAAAGGAAGCCAAAACAGCAGACAGAGAAAAGAAACGGGGGACATCTAACAAAAGAAATAAACTAGACCCTTAGTTTTTACTGTAACAATTACTGACACACATTTATCAATGAATGTTTCTTCTGCCTCCTTCTACTGTGAACTGTGGGGCAGATGTGTTTAACAAAGTGCAGCCCTCCCAAGTACCTTCAAAACAGGATCCTTGAACACATAACACTGTTCACCCTTTATGAAGCCACTGTCTGTGCCTGCCCTCTGCCAAGGCCTCCCACCCACACTTTTTATTTGTTCAGCGTCCACAATGTGACCTGGCCGCGCATATACCTGTGCTTCTCTTTATCTCCTGCTTCCCTGAGGAGAGCTTGTTGAAGCTGTGTTTCCACGGTATGATGTCCATGTTTGAGGAGATTTTTATTTCTAAAGGGTTATTATACCATGCTCATTATTTCTGACCTGATGCTAGCCACAGCAGGCACAGCACACTGCTTGAAATGGGTGTTCTAGCTCTTCCTAAACCTTGGTATTAAGTAGCCTCTTTGATCTCTCTCCACTGTGACAAAACAGCAGCACCAGGCCTCCTAAATGAACCACTCAGAACTCAAGCAGCGCGCAACAACATCAAGTAGAGCTGGGGAGAAAATATGCAGATCCTCTAGGAACACACCCCAAAAAGGACCTAAGTATAATTAACTACAATGAGCTGGAGGCAGATGTGTGACTCCAAAACATAAAAGAAATGCCTACCTTCAGTATTTTTCACAAATTGCTCTGAAAATGAGGAGTTTACTTAATGGAAGTAGAGCATTTCATCTGTTAAAGGTTATTTGTTATCTTCAGGCACCCAGAAAAGACTTCAATTGTCTTGATCTTCACAGGTTTCACTGCCAATCATTAGCATGCTAATCTTGAGTGATTTTTCAGACCTAAAAGAAGCACATGGAAAGTCTTTGTCAGCCCAGGTTCCTGAAAGACCTCTACATTACACATGAGATAAAAGCTTTTTGAACTAAATTACAATACATCCTCCAAACACGGGCTGTACAAAGCATTCTGAAGTAGTGCAGGTGTTCACTGGACACAGGAGAAGTGAGCCCAAAGGCCTTTTTTGTGATACCATAATTCATCACAGGTAATAAGCTCTCAAATTACAGACATAGAGCTGAATTCAGCCAACCCTTTACAAAAAGAAACAAACAAAACAAAACAAACAAAATTTAAAAAAAAACCACACATTAGTTTTGCCTTTCCTGAGTCTTACCAATAAGCAGATGGGGCCTGCAAGATTTACCAGGTAAAACGTAAGACTTTTAACCCAGAGAAAATGTACTTTAAGAACTCCACACCAAGCCAAACACAAGAGCACAATGAAAAACCATATCATATCAATATTCAATCAGTACAACCCAAAGATAAGATAAGAAGCATAATAGAAATGGACAAATTAACCAATTAAATGCTGAGTGATTTAACACAATTTAGATTATTGCTGTAAACTTCCCCTTTCAGATTGTAAGCTTGATGGTGCTGGCTGAAACTCTACTAAATCAAATTTGCTTTTAGTTTTGAGTTATATACTTCCCCAAAAAGTCTGGAATTGGATAATAAAACTTTTCTTTTTAAACTAAATAGCTGGCTTTGGGGGACAATTTTTGGGTACCTTTAGAAATATAGACTTTTATTATCTTTTAAGGTCTTTTTTTCTGTTGAATAAATCTAGAATAAAACTACTATCTTCAGCACTGTAAGACTTACAAATACCTTCTAAAATGAAAAAACCTGAACCTTCCCAGTATTTGGAAAAACCATCTCAATGTAGCATTTCAATGAATTTTAAAAGAGTAAAACAAAAAAATTAATTAACAACTTTCTAACAAACATCTTTAAAAAAAGAAGAATCCAGTTTGATTTGTGTATAAAGCTACAATAACACAAAAGCAGACAAAAATGGCTAAAAATGGCATACAGGTAAACTGGTGGATAATTCTCATACTAGCTACAGTAAGGCTAATTTATTAGAAATGTATATCACAAACATTTTGGCTTTGTGTCAGTCATCCACATCTAGCTGCTACCTCACCAAATCCTTTGACTAATACCAGCTCAAACAGTTCTTCCAACCAGATATTCACTAGGCTAATTGCTACTTTTATTTAACAAGAACTCAAAATCATAATGACTCCTTATCTGCAAATGCACAATGGAAACATCAAAAAGTACTGACAGGGTGACTGGGAGCAAAGATGAGGCTCCATGATAATTCACCTCAAAGCAGAGCCTCTGTGAGGACATGCAATGGAGAACTAGGACTGTAACACGTGTGGCAAAAATAAATACGGGGCAACAGAAATTCTCATTTTCCAATTGGGATAATTCACTGCTCTGAAATTGAAATGTATTATTGGTAACCATTCCCAAAAGGAAAAAGCACTTTTTGGGGGTTGATTAGCCCAGTTGAAGGAATACCAGTGCAGATAGGATAATGTAGTTTGCTAGATTAGAAATGATAGCTACACGGTAAAATGACATAAAGGAAATAATAAAATATAACACCTAGTGGAACCACGATGAACGTGCACTGAAAATGTGCACTTCAGTAAATAATCAGACAATGTCAATTATGTGAAAATGGGCTGGCTATGGAGCATTTCTATTCCGGCACTGGCACAATCAACCTTTTAATGGCAGGCTGTTAGATAATAGCTTTCTGTCTGTTGGCCTCCAGTTTGAGGACCCAACATATCCTTTTCACATGCTACAGAGTGGCAGTGGTAGTAGATGGTTACCTGAGTGTTTAACAGATCCATCACAGTGTTCAGAGACTGATGAAATCCACGCTGCCTCAGGAGTAGAAGTGAGTAAGTTAGAAATCAGGAAAACATGGAATATGCTAAGATTCAAATGTGACAGCACCAGACAAACAAAGGCAACTGCCTGCACAAAACCTTTATAAATGTACAAAACATGCACTCCATTGCTATGGTCCAGTGCCAGACATCACAAAATATCCCCCATTGCTGACTGAAGCTTTTACTATTTCATTATTAGCCATAGTTGCTTCCTTAATGCAATAATGGCTACTTATGCTATTGGGTAACTGCTAATAGTTAAGCAGCTAATGCTAAGGTGCGTGCCAGTCAGGTTAACACTATTTAATACTTCAAGATCTTAGAGACCCGACTTTTACTGAAAACGGAAAAAAATTTAAAATTCCTCATGAAGACTTGTTCGGTGTCGTGAATGTCAGCTACTTCAGTTGCAAGTTAGGGGTGGGTCTGCCTGCCTGCCTGCAGCAATGCTGTATAAAGTAGTGTGTCAGCTGGAGGATGTAAAGATCAATAACGGTATCAGTAATGATGCAAATGAGCATCTAATCTGACACTAATGTTTAGTATCGATTGGCATCTGAAAATTGATTTGATTGACAACGCTAACTGCCAAATACTTTTGACCATCAGCAACAATTTCTAAGAGACAACAGAATAAGAATAACGAGTTTCCTCCTTTATGCTCAATACCTGCCAAAAAAGCACAAGTTCAAAAAAAAAAGGGATCCATTTTGCTCACTCACATATTTCATTCCATACTTTCCCCTCTTGCCCCTACTAACCTAGCCCTCCACCTACAAAGCCCATTCTTCAACACAACTGGGGAATTTCAATCCTATTTCATATCCTAGAACAAATTCCTTCCCTGATTACTGATGCATTTCAAAGCAGGCATCATTATATTTTCAGACCACTTTTTTTAAAAAATGTACTGAAAACCTTTATGCTGGTTCCCAGGGGCCCCCTTCTCTTCTTCTGTTATGCTCTTATTAGTCTGACTCTCCTACTGCCTGCTGGGGGATCCACATTGCTATTCATTTTCTGTATCTCTGACCTCTGTGTGGATGGAATTCATCTGGCCTATCCCTTGTTCTTTACATTACTGTGGAGACAAGCAGCTACTGTCTGGTGCAGCTATTAAAACATAAACACCATTAAATAAAAATGTGGAGCAGTGAGGGATGTGGAAAGAGCCAAAGAGAAGCATGGAGAAAAAAAATGACTTTCTGCTGTGCTTATAGTCCAGTGTAATTGAATTGCAGTCTATTCTGTAATGAGTAATGTTATGTATGAAGTTAGGAAAGAGAGCTTTTACAGCTTCCACTCATACACATATTGAATGCAAATATTTAGAATCTATCAGCTGGATTATTCCCAATGCAATATTGGCTCACCTCTTTGGCTAAGTTCATGTCATGGATTCTCTTGGAAAAAAATAAAAAATGTAAAAATAAAATAAATAAATTTAAAAATCTTGTACAAACTTTTAAGTCCACGAGACCTTGGAAAATTCTAAAACTCTGCACTCCAAAAGACTTTTTCCATTTATAAATTTTTGAACTTTGGCCCTGAGAGCTAGATTTCATCATTTTTTGCGATTCTTCTCTAAACCTCACCAATCACTAATTTTCAACTGGACTGGGTACTGAACACCCATATCCTTGTGGTTATAAGGATTTCAGGATTATTTATAACTACACTTGCAAACTATAGGATGAGTGTTTCACCCCAAAAAAAGTAAATTTTTTTAATTGTATATTTTTAGAAGAACTATTAGTTTCAGTGACCTGAAGCTGTTGTCCAAGGGAAAGTAACTATTTATTTCAGATACATTTAAATAATTAAGCTGTTTAAAATACTGCAACATTAAATAAATTCAGTGATTTAAATTTTTAAGTCGGTATGTGTACATTGTTGACTCAAGATTGTTTTCTGTGTGTTTTTCTCTGTGTTTATGATTTGCAAAAGAGACTGACAGACAAGTTATTCATTTTAATTGCTGTGGAACCACTAGCAGCCTTTAAATGACATTTCATTAAAAGTCAGAATTTAAAAAAAAAAAAAAGTCTGAAACATTAATTAATAAAAATTCACTTGACAGCAGTCTGCCTTTAATCAACCAAGAGCATAGGTAGGAAAAGAGCAAGAGACAGAATGATGACCAGTGGAGGAAAGGAGGAGCTTTTATTGCCAGAGTCTTTAATGCAAACCACGAGTCACTTGCCCGGCTAGGAAACCCTGCAAAGAACTGCTTGAGTTGATGAGCTCGTCCAGCTGAATGATATACATCGCCAGGCATAGGCGAGAGCTGTCCATTAGTTACAAGGGTTCCTGTAATGCTCCACTCCAGTACATTATTTCCAAATGCATCAGTCAGCGTCATGCAACACAGATAAATTCTAATGGTTAAGATCTGTAATGCATAGTCTCACCGCTGCTATATTACGCTACAGGTTAGGAGGGCAGTAAGAGAGAGGGGGGAAAAATGTAATTTATTTTTCACTGTAGCCAGTATTCTTCCCATTAGCTTCAAACGTGAGATAAGTTATGGACTTTAACGAGCACCTTTAGCCACCAGAGCACGCTGCACACAAGACTGCCGGGAGAAGAGGTGTGTTGAGGGCTAAGGCAGGAGGGACTGGCAATCTGAATGGATGGCATGGATGACCCACTACATGTGGCTCACAGTCCTCGGTGTGATACAAATGCTAATTATACCAGAAGATTAATTAAAATCATTCAGTCATGAATAGCAAGAAATTCTTGTGACAACTTAACACCGGTGCTATATAATGCATCTTATATGAATCATAATTTAAAGTGGGGGGCTTCATGGAGGCCATTCACATAAAATGAATGACCACCTTTGTTTTTTTGAATCATGCAGAGGCGGCCTTGCCTCATGCCTAAATACACATATGTTTGTAGATTTGCTAATCCAATGTCATGGCTGCAAAAGGCACAGCTGTCCTGACCTTTCAAAAAGCTGTGGGATCACTTCCTGTGTATCAGACAGGCAAAGGCAGGAGCTATAAGAGTGCACACACACACACGTACGCACACTGATGTCGCCCTAAAGCTAGGACAACCATAGTACACTAGAAAAGGTCACACGTATCTTAATTTCCTAGATTGTGTGCTTCCGTTTATTAAATGATCAACTAAGCAGGTAAGGCTGTTTCTCACAACCTCATACATAAGTCCAATCTGATTTATGTGTTCATTATTGACCTAGCAAATATTAGGACCGCATAACTTCAATATATAATGTATAAATAATCTACAAACTATTGTTAAGGCACTGTCAAAGAGGTTCAGGTTGTTATTACTAGAAGATAATAGTTTAAGATGAAATAACATCTCAGCACTGCTTATACATCTCACTTGTTTCTATTCATAGAGAAAGCTTTTAAAAATGCTGTGTAGGAGCACAGAATTATTGCTGCAATATTACATTTCTTTGTAAAAACAACAAATGTGAAACAATATTACAATATTGTGTGTGAAATAACGTGAAGTAATATTACAAGAATTTATCATTAATCTGTGATTGCTTTGTACATTTCTTTATGTTTCTGTATTCAGCAAAGGACCATCTTACTTTAGACTTACAAGGTATGCATTCACATGCCTTCTTTGTCTTCTCTGACTTTTGTCTTTAAGTAGCCTTGAGCTACACTGTTTATCCCTCAGAATATATCTTACCGTCAGCGTGAAACAAATGTATTTAAACTCTCGCTACATGTTCAAATTATAGCTCTATTCAGTGAGGCGTTTTTGTCAATGCTAACACATTTGAATGTCAATACTTTACAATACTTTAGTGCTGCTGTCTCTCATTCTGCTCATTCAATTAAACAGGTCAGAACCTATTTGTATATGCATGTATACAGAGACAATGCATGTAGGATTCTTCAAGCAAATACATCCTTCAACAGATAACCTAAAATTCTCTCAGTAAATTTGTCGCAGTTTTCCAGATTTTAAAACCTAATTGGCGCATAAGAAGAGACTATACTAGCAGAGATCATGAAGGAAAATAGCTATTTATTTAATCAAAAGCTAAACCAACTAAAGCTAATGTCCAATTTCAAACTTAACTAGCTGTGTGCTCAAAAGAAAAGACAGCAAGTCTGCATGCAGGTACTACATAGTCTCGTCGTACATCCCATCATGTGCCAGCTGTGTTTATCCCAGTAAAACTGCTGAGGCTTTAATGCAGATGAATTATGAAAAGACTACAAGAGTCTTAATTACTGCACTCCCTCTACCCAGTCTGAATAATGCAAGCTTCTGCTTACAACTATGATAATGTGCACTGAATGCAGTAGTCAACATAACTGCTTAACACAGCGTTAGTCCCCTTTGTACAGGTGTGCATTTCAGGATTAGACTCATCAGAGTGCATGTGCGAGTACACAGATGAGTGTGCTTCTACTAATGTGGCATGTGGTGCATGCTAAATGCAACCATTTAGAGACATGTGGCAGTGGACGTGTTTACCCTCTGGCACTTGTCTCCGGTTCATCGAGGGTGAGAAGGCAGGGGGGCTGTGGTAGCATCTGCTGGTAAGAGCAGAGGGAAGTGCAATGAGGCAGAAGACATGCACAAACACATCCACACATGCACACAGACACATGCAAATACCTGCACTGCAATAACTGCCACGACAAATGTGAAAATATAATTAGACAATGACAGATAACACAGAGCTTGGCTGTCATGTTGACAAAGCAGACTTTCTGAGCTGCCGATTCAGGCACAGGCAGACAGCGATCTTATCGACTGTACATCTCACTAAACATTGACAGAAAAATTCTAAGAAGCAGCGATTTAAATTTAAAGTTGGCTAAACTCAACTATCTGACTTGTTGTAGCCATATATAAATGTCACGTTTGGCATTTTTTTACTTGCCACAGCAACAGGGTAGTTTAATTCTGCTGTTAAGAAAGGCACATTGAATTCTGACCTGATGATGTTGAGGAGGAGGCTGTATGGGTTTCAAAGCAGGATCTACTCACACACTGAAATAAAGGCTTCTGTTAAGCCTCCAATATCAATGTCCAGATGCTGAAATTACACTCAATGTCTGTAAAACTGTGGAAGCTACACTCATATAAAGCAAGTTCCAATAAGACTATATTAGATCTTTCTTTTTCTTTGCCTGGTTGATGTCTTTGTCATGACCACATTAAATATCATTTCAGCCTATCAGCCTATATTTACACAGGTGCTACATCACACAATAAGGCTTTTCCTCATACACCAAAAATAATACCAAAAAATGCTACAAAAAGACAGGACTTTTAGGCATTCGTTCTTTATAATGTATGCATGTACTTATGTGTGCATGCATGCTGATGAGATTGAGTGAGAGAACGAGTGAGTAAGCAAGAGAGAGAGTGCATCAGTACACTAGGAAACATGCTGCGTGGGCTTTATGAAAGCTGAGAAAGCCCAACACAGTGAAACATTCATACACACGAGGTAATAGCTAGCAGGTGACTACTTACTCACGTTTTGCTAAAACAAAATTCAACCTCTTATAACATTTTTAGAACCAGATACCTTTTCAACCCCCACCAGATCCTAAAAATGTTATTGCTAAAATTTAAACTATATTTAACACAGACGAAATGCAATTATATCCTTAAATTGAGAGAGCACACTTTCCCCCCCTCCAACAATGCATGCTTTTACATAGGCTGGGTGACATTATTCATGGATGGCTGGATTTGTGGATAGATCCATTTGCGTCTCTGTGATTTCAGATGCTGTTAACCAGAATGCTAAAACCTTCATGTTAGTGGAACAAGATTGCCACTTTTATGGGAACGTCTTGTGCTGAAATAAATTCTCACCTCCTAATGTGTGCTGAGAGATCAAGGGGTGCACTGAATGTGGAGGGAGCTGTCAATGAAAGTAACAATCTAGCCTTGCTTCTCATTTATGCTTTTCCTTTAAAACACAATCGCTCTGTACCATCATACTGTGGTTTTAGGCTACAGCTATGCTATCACATTCACCAAGCTGATAAATATTCAGGATTATAGTGTGCCCAAAATTCATTTAATTTCATCACAACAATCATATATTTTAGGAATTACGTGTATTATTAGATCATTTTACACAGATTTTAGAGAGTCAACCTGTGTATGATCTAAAAGAACGCATGACAACAAACTATCTGGTTCTTAAAGACAGATATAATCAAACACTATATTCTGAGTCCAAAACTGAAAAAAAAAAAAACTGGCAGAAATAAATCCACAACAACAACAACAACAACAACAAAACAAAACAAAACAAAACAAAAAAAAAACAAAAAAAAAAAAAGGAAGAAGAAATTGGTACTTTTTAATTAATCTAATCTTTGTGTTTTGCATTGATGTTTATTGTTATCTTATTGAAACTCTTTACTCTCCAAACTAGTCAAAATGGAAAAATATAACAAACATTTTCTTTCTCAGTGTGAAAAGTTACGTGAAAATACAGAAAAAAACCCATTAACCCCTGAGACCTAGATAAATAATCCTATGCCTTTCCTTGTCCTTGTTGATTTTATTAGGAGTATATTTAATACTGTTCTGGAACAAACACTTTCCTTAACAATTTCAGCTATAAAGCTGCTCAATGAAAAAATAAAAATAGAAAGTGAAAAACTATATAATACATTCAATAGATGGACTAATCCATTTTGATTTTATTCATCCAAGGACATTATTGTTACCATTATGAGTCATAACATGTTTATAACAAGTACAAACAAAGATTTCCAGAGTATATAGCTGCAAACAGCAATGAAGGGGCATAGCGTTTCAGCTGGGCACAGTTGCCATGACAACTTGATATGACTATGACAACATTATGGCTGTAAACAATAACAGGCGAAAAACATTTTCTTTACTGCAGTGCCACGCCAGTGGCAAAAAAAGTATGCTGGTGGCAAGTCCATACATTATTTGGTTTGGTTGTAAAGGTCCCAACCAACTAGGCCTGTATGACAAGCCGACAAGTCTCAGACAAGTCGCACACATATTACCACACAAGAACTGTTTAGTGAAAACAGGTCACTGGTTAAAAGGCAAAACTCTTTTTTCTTTTTTCTTTTTTTAAATTTCTGTTAGAAATACAATGATGTGCAAATACAGTCTCAAATCAAAAGTTTAAGACAACTTGAAGAATGACAATGGTTATGGAACAAACAAGTCAAGTGGAAGACCCAAAAAAGTTCACCAGCACTGAGCCAGAGGATCCAAACGGCTGTCCGTCAAGACACTGGATGATCCTCGACCCAAATTACGCCCGTTACTGGTGCCAACTGCAGCCCCATAACCATCAGATGGCATCTGAGACTGAAGGGCTTCAAAAAGAAAAATGTCTTCAAAGGCCTCGTCTCCTTGAACGCCACAGAACTGACCATTTGGGCTTTGCAAGAGAGCACCAAACATGGGACACTGAAGGGTGGAAGAAAGTTTTATTCTCTGATGAGACCTTTATGGTCTGATGGTTTCTTACATTACTGGCATGACAAGCAGATCCCACCTGAGATGTTTTCTACACGCCACAGTGGAGGGGGTGCCATAATGGTCTGGGGTGCCTTTTCCTTTTTTCTTTTTCCTTTAGTGGAACAATGGGGCTTCAGGAGGTGCAGGGGTGTCAAACGGGCACTGGCTATGTCCAGATGTTGGAAAGAGCATCCTTCGTGACCGAGGGCCCTCGTCTGTGTGGTAACGACTGGGTTTTTCAACAGGACAACGCTACAGTACACAATGCCTGCAGGACAAGGAACTTCTTCCAGGAGAATAACATCACTCTTTTGGACCACCCTGCGTGTCCCCCTGATCTAAATCCAATTGAGAACCTTTGGGGAAGGATGGCAAGGAACGTTTACAAAAATGGACAACAGTTCCAGACAGTAGATGCCGTTCGTGTGGTCGTCTTCACCACTTGGAGAAATGTTCCTACTCACCTCATGGAAACGCCTGCATCAAGCATGCCGCAATGAATTTTTGACATTTTTTGTTGCATATTGAAACTCTACGTGGAACCTTGTTAAGATCAACCATGCAAAAAAAATTTTTTTTGCCATTTTTCAAGTGGTCTTAAACATTTGATCGGGACTGTATGAGCTGTTTGACTGCATACAAAAACACAGGTAAATACTTGCTCATACATGATAGCATGTAGCTTTGGCTATTAGTGACTTCTTCATTGTGAGCAAGAAATACACAAAATTCACCAAAGTAAGTGTAAGCAAACCACAATGAACATTTTTGTAACAAACCTAATGAGATACTTAAATCTCATTAGCCTCAGTATAAGCAAAACATCTAAACAGTTATGAGGAAAATTATGGAGATGAGTTGTTTTTTTTTAAAAGAGAGAAAGAAAAATTAATGCGGATGTCCCGTTATCTGGAGAAGTTACAAACAGATTGGAAAATGATATTAGTACCTGACTTTTGACTTTTTATATAAATCTGATGTAACTGTAAAATAAGTCAGGTAAAGGTGGGTGTATAGCAACTTTTTCCATGTAAATATTTTCCAATAGCAAGGCACTTTATTTGCAACTGATTCATTGAGAGAAGACCTATAACTTACCCAAGTTTGTGGAAATGTTTGACAATTTATTTTATTATGAAATAGAATTCTGCATAGAAAAAAGGTTTTTGTTTGCATATGGTGTCACTTATAGCTCTTAGAAAGAAAATCATAGAGTAGGCCAATCATAGGCCAAATGTTTCAATGTTCTGTGCTTTAAAAAATGATATCCACAGCCACATTACATATTACAACTTTGGTGTTGCACAGATGTGTTTTCAATTTTTGTTTCTGATTAATAGTTTAACTTGTCTGTAATAAACAGAAATTTAAATATATAAAACACATGACAACTTTTGTTTATAAAAAATTTAATAAAACCCAATATGGTGATATTTCCATGATCTTTAAACTGGGTTTACACAGTACCTAATTTTGAAAAAACAGCTATATGGCCTAAAAGTGAAGTGCATGAATGCATATTGGGGCAAAGTTAGAGTCAATAAACCTTGCGGGTGCTGTCCCAGTCAATGTAACAAATTTCACAACTTTTTAGCAAACACTTTCAATACTTTAGTTGTCTACAGTTTTGCTGATTGCCCCAACCAACTACATTCAGTCAGATGACTACTGTGATAATATTGTACTACACTGACCGTGTTTCTCTTTGGTTCAGTCCAGAGCAACATACTGGCAAAGTGCTGAAAACTATTTTAATACCCTGATTTGGCTATGAATTTTACAAAGTTGTAGTAAGTAAACAGATGATTGCTGTATAATTTAATTATATATACTGGAAATTCAGAATCACTTTAAATTATAGCCTGTACAATTGTAGAGGTGGGGCATAAGTTACTAGCTTACCCAATGATGGATAGAGATATTCAATCCTCCACCTCATACTGCACCAATGAGGAAGGTTCATCAGGGTAGGTAGGGTTAGGGTTAGCATCTATGGGGATGACTGTATGCTAGTTTGTAAGTTAGTTACATGAAAATGTAATATCATTAGACAATAGGAGTTACTTCGGTATATTCCTGCATGTTATATATAGTCACGGAAACCTTGATGGGAATGCATTTTATTTTTAACGCGTTTCATATTTCTGACAATAACACTTGTTCAAACTATCCAAACTATTACAATCACATTTTTTATCTTAGGATAATAATACTGATCTAAGAGTTAAAAACTTACAGTACTTGTATGTACCATTTTGCTGAAATCTCAGTGTTTTGGGTCATTTTTATGGCCAAATCGTTCTTCATTAGTGCCTTTTATCAACATTAATTAACAGCACCTATTTCCTTTAACTAATAATAAATCACACAACCCTGTAATTAAGAGGTCTAATTTATAAAATAATTTCATGCAAACACAAGCTGCAGTGATTGTGATGTTTAAACAATTTTATAACATGATCACTTTGCTTATTAAACCAACCAGTTTGTGAAATCAGCCGTACATTAACGCGCGTTTTCTAATGCATATTCATCTTACGGCATTTAAAAGGAAACATTACCCCGCTATATGTGTCATTCAATAGATTAAATGTCCTGCGTAATCCCAGAAAGCCGTGAGTACAGTCACATGTCCAACTAATTGCTCGCATGAATACCATGCATATTGAAATCTAACCTTGGCGATTTCACAACCTCATTATGAAGCAGAAATTATGACTTAAAAAATGCAAAACGAGAACCGTTACAAGATGAAAAAGCAATGGATAATCATCTGACAGTCTAATTAAGAAACGTGCAAGCTGGAATCAGCGAAACGAACCATAACAGCGTGCAAGACAGAATTTTAACAGCCGAAAGGTAAAATTACAAAATAATAAATAATGCGATGGGAGAGTCAGTATTTCCACACGATGGTTCTCTCATCTTCCATAATCCAAAGTCGTCATACAGTAACAGAGATGGTGAGACATTCATCAAAGCATGTGTATATATCTGTGTACATTTGTTAAACAAGCAAGGAGAGCGACATGCTGACTTACATAACACAACCTCCTTTGTCTCTTTCTGCTTCTCATGTGCCCTAATGGACACAAAGACACACAGGCATACAGACTCACACACATACACACATGTCCACTGCTACACAATAATTGTCCAAGAAGGAGGGAACAGATGCCCCTTCAGGCTCAGGAAGAGGTGGGCACACTCACTGTGCTTGTGTGCAATGGGGCAGTCTTGGAATAAACACCTTTCTACAATCACAATCTCAGCTGTGTCCAAGCATAAGGAAACACAGAAAGATTCCAACTTCCAGGACAGAGGTAGCTGATGCAAAAATATGACGACATGACATCTGGAATTTCTGTGGTTACAGGGCCTGAAGAAGAATTCAGAAAACAAACATCTTTTTTTTGTCTTTTTTTTTTTAAACATTCTAGTCCTCAGTGAGTTGGAGTGCAGGGAAGGATGCCTTTTATCCAACGGTGTCCCTGGTGGCTTTTTTCCTCCGGAATTGTCTCTTTAGCCATTAGCCTCATATCAAATATGCAAAGCAGGCCAATCGTTACAAACGAGCCGTAATAGAATAATTGCAGCAAGCAGGATCCTGCTGGGGAATGAAAAGCCCAAACAATTGGCATGCAATTTATATCACACATGAGGATGTCTGGTCCTACTCTCCCTGGATTCAGCCTGGATGGCTCTGTGCTGGGCTTGGCTGGGCTGAGTGGTGGCATCCCAGGGTACTAGTGGAGACTGACTGGAGCCCACACACGCATGCCTTGAGATACAGCCTCTCTCTCCTATGTTTCTCTCTCCTCTCCATCCCACCCAGCACTCGGCTGCCTTCATCCAACTGAGTCATGAGGAAATCCTCCACAAGAGGAAAAAGCTGCCAGCTCCAATGGCAAAAAAAAGCATTCTCAAAAGCGGGCATCAAAGAAAAGGGAAAGAGTGAACAACAAACGCTCACACAACAAGACAAAAGGAATAGTCAGAAATCGCTGTCGCTCCGCCCAGTCAAAATCTTCCGCCTTTGTTTTTTGCCTCTCATTTTATTTAGTTTCGCAGTTGTTTTAGAGAATTAGCATCTGGTACTGAGCCTTTGTAGAGGGATTTATGTGCCCCCCTACACATTTCTCCCATACCACCCATTCCCTCCCTTCGCCTTCTTATCCCCCCATCAGTCTGCCAGACAAGTTTTTTCCCACCCAGTCAAAGTACCCAGCCAGCAACCCCTTTTGTGGGTGTGCTTGTTTAGTATGGGTCTGGTCTGTTAGAGTGGTGCGTGTCGTGCCAGCCTGGATAGGAGGAGAAGCGAGGTGAAAAAAAAACTCTTTGTAAGTTATGGGAACACTATGAGACAGACGCAGGCGCTCATAAATTATACGGCTCATTTGCATATTCTTGGCATAAGACATTATGCAAATACTGGCCAATTTGCATAATGAATTCCTCTTGTTGCCTCAATTGCCCAGTTGCTGCTTTTTATTTAATAATAAGAAAAGTGTGAAACAATAATAACAGCATGTTTGAGCCCTATGAATCACTCTGGCACTGCTTCCCTGAAACATCAGATTTAGAAAAAACTCAACTTTGATCATACAGCTAAGTAATTATCAACGATAAGAAATGGACTATGTAATTAACATAAAAATCATATGAAGTCACACAGCACCCGAAGCATCCATAAACTTCTCGCTTAATTAGTCTATTCTTATTCAACACTTAAAGCAAGCCACTGCATTGCTAATTAAGAGCAGCGAACATACCCTCTTCGAAAGGGAGGGTCATTTTATTAAATAATTAAGCTATTTCTATCTCCCGCCTTTGAATCTCATCCGCGCCGTACCAAACGACTAGAATAAAAGGCGACGAAAGAGAAAGCAGCTGTGTCCAAGATAATTATTTAATCAAATATGCGCTGCTGATGAAAACGCTAATCACAAACAAGAGAGAAAAGATCATTAGTGCTAGTTTAACCAGTGCTTTATCAAAAATGTCGGAATACATAGTCGTTTGGCTGTTACGCTTCTTATTCGTGTCCGACAAAAATAACAGCAAAACAGACGGTAGGAGGCAGGATAAATGATCGGGAAGCAATTAAAGAAAATTACAAACCGAGCAAGCGAGAGAGGAAAGAGAGAAGTGTGTAGCGTGAGCGAAAAGGCAAGAAGACAGAATTGAGGAAAATATAGCAAAGAAAGAAAAACCAAAGGGTGGTACGGGGCATAGGCGGCTCTCTGATTGTTTATAAAATGCTAGGACAACACAGTCCTGTAGGATCAAACTGTTTAATGTCAACTTCAATAAGCTACAGGCTGATAAGCTAGGATTGAGATTCTTCACTGTGCACTGTGAAACAAATAGCCACAGCTCGCCCTGGTTTTGTTGCACTACATTAGGGTTGCTATTTGTTGGTCGAAGCTCTATCACCATTCAGTACCAGGGCAGAGGAAAGGCAAAGCAGAACTGATGCCTGGCACGTGGGTTACACGGCAGGGCACAAAACCTGCATTCGAAACTCGGCTTCTAGAATCAATTAACTCAAATGTTAATTAATGTCTAGCCACAGAAGAAAAGAGGGCGAGGGAAGGTGGGTGTACTGGGCATGTGGAAGAAAGGCTAGGGAGAGGAGGAGGGTGAGTAAGAGAGGGACTGAGATAGAAAGGGGATGGGCAAATAAGGGAAACAAGGAGCGAATGCGGTTGATGGCAGAGAGAAGTTGGCACAGTGCCATCCATTCAGTGGTAGCACCAAGGCGGACTTCTGTTCGCTCTCTAGGGTAAGGTAGTTCGATGTAGCCAGGGAGACGGAAGGATGCTGCTGTCATTTTGGTAGCATCATAAGGTTTTAGTTCCTCTTTTTTCAAGTTTTTTAAAATTGTTGTTCTTTTATTTATTTATTTTATTTTTTAATAATGGCCTGTTTAGTCAATATTAAAAGTTGGAGTGAAGATAACAGCCTTGAGACACACATTCATCATTAGTTAGGACTATCCAAGGAGGACCTTGTGAACATCTGATGAAGATCTGAAGATGCGAGTTGAAAGAACTCCGGGAGCTATCAATAAGATGGATTAGGTGTTGCAGCATGGCACATTGATGAGAATACAAGGGTGGATATCAGGTACTTCGAAATACAGCAAAAAGTCTGCAGATCACAGACTACGTAAGACAGGAAGTCCATTCGAGACGATTGGTGCCAGGTGCACAAGAGTGGGAAACGGTGGCAGCGACACATGGGATTAATTAAGAAGACGTAAAATTGAAAACAAAAACAATAGGAACTCAAGGATGTTTTGTTGTTCTAGTGATAAAGGGGGGTGTGGCGGTGGCACAAGAAAAAGCTCCTCCCTTACGCTCCTTCTTGCTCTCTCCCTCTAACCATCTGAGGCACCGCTCTCTATGCCAGCCAGCCAGCCAGCCATCTGGGCAGGAGATGCTATGCCAACTCATTCATTTAACAGTAAAGGATATATCTTTTGAAGATGGCAAACCAACCTCGCAGCTGGCATTTAAAGACTTGGGTAAAAGTCACGTGTTTGGAGGATTGCCAAGGAGTAATATGGCACTTACGGGTCTCAAGTGGTGTGCCAGCGGGAACGTAATGGCATCTGGCACGAAATCCAGCGAAGGACGAAGGAAATATACCACGATAAAGCCAAGTCGACACAAACGGATACCCTTCACATACCGGCTGCCAAAAACAATAGCGAACAGAACAAACAGAGAAATTACGGTATCAGATACGACTAATTGGAGTAAAATTTACTACGTTAATTAGAAACACATTCAATCAAAGGAACGACTTCTCAGGGGATCAAAGAAAAGAAAAACACAACCATGATGAAGCCAGACGAAAGCAGAGAACTGTTCAAAGTCTTAGTAGAGGGCGTGAAGAGAGTGCCTCTTTTTGTGCCAACTCCCTTCGCTCTATACGCAATGTTTTCTCCATTGTAAACTACCATTTCTTATTGCACTGGTTGGCAGCCACAATGAAAGAGTACTACTACTGCAACAGACAGTACCAATCTGCCAATCGCTCGCAAGAGGAGGAGGGGGTAAAGAGTAGACCTAAGGGGCTATGCCTGAAGCTCAATAGCAGCTGTTTACAATGTCACAGGCACAAAAGAGAGACAAAAAATGCAAACACAAGGATGCATACTAATGAACTGCCAAAACAAATTATAATCAGCAGCCAGACAGCAATTAATCTTTTCCTCTTTGTTTTCAACTTGTGGTTATCAAAAGTAATAACACGTTCTGTGCCCCACTGAATATTTTACTACTTCTAAGAGAAAAAAAATCTGCATAAAAAGATCCGAATTTCCTCATGTGTAGCAAGTCAATCAATAGCACAGAGCAATGCCGTCATTCTAGCGATTCATCTACATTCCCAACAATTGTAACAGACTTTAATTCCTATAGGCTCGATATACGTGGCAGCCTGAGAGCCAAGTGAGAGAGTTGGCATGGAAATGACTGGAAGTTATTGGAATGGGCACAGAAAGCATGGGAACAAGGAGACAAGCCGAGTTCAAGAAACACCGAAGGGGAGGTGCTGGCCTGGCTGCAGCCACACTGGGGGTAGTGAGGCCGTGGGAACTCATTACATCTTCCACACCCACACTCCACAGCTCCACGACTTTTTTTTTGCCCCCTTCTTGCCCACCACCCAAAAGAAATGAACAAACTCCACCCTTTGAGGATATACCCTCCCGCACTAAACTATCATAAACAGATGCAACGCAGACTTACCAACTGGTTTGAATCACAGTTTGGGGGACTCTCTGGGTTGGAAGGAACGTTTCTGTTGCTCCAGCGCGGTCTGCTGGCATCGGGCACAGAGCCAAGGATGGGCATCGCTGCGAAGACAACGGAGGATTTCGTTAAGTTCGTTTTCGCGATTAATATGCACAATTGGAATTAAAACAGTAATTAGCAACGCATGGATATTCATTCACTGGCACCAACAATTATTGTTAATTGTTTCCCTGGGATTTATTTGGAAGACGGGCATGGTTGTGCAATATGAATAATTAAGGAAGTCATCCAAAGGAAGGGATTATAACATCTTTGTGCTTGCTACCCAACACTGGCACTACCAAGATGTCTGAATCTTGTAGTACCACCACTGAGGAAGGACCGCTTGAAAGATGGCATCTTTTTGGGCATCGCAAACGCAACAATCATGATCGCAAGAAATGCGATTAGCAGTTTATTTCATAATTGGTGGCGTATTTCCTCTCCATTCATCACATGGAAACACATGGATATTCTAATCTTTCGGCGCTAATGAACTTTGGATAATCACCCCTTTATTTAATTCCATGTGGGATGTTAATTGTGCAGTGTCTTCATCACACAAATGGATTAAAAAAAAAAAAAAAAAAAAGGGCTTGCACGAGAGAGCAGAATGGAATTGGGGGTGGAGTGTGAGTGTGTAGATGTGTGTGAGAGAGAGAGAGAGAGGGTAAGCAAGAACGGAGATATTTTTCTTCCTTCGTTATATGCCAGTAGTCAAATAATTCCACAGTACTCACAAACAAGCTGAGAAAAGCTCCAACATTGCCAGTGATGTTTAAGTGCTCCCTCTTGGAAAAACCTGGTCTCTTTGCTCTCTGCATGCTCTCTAGAGCACCAACTCTCACATATGAAGACATCTGCCTTCCCTGGTTCTGGATCTTACAAAGCTGGAGTGAGAAGAAACCCTCCTGGAATCTAATTTCAATCAAACTGGATGCTATGCGTGTTATTCAAATGATTAGTGCATTAGCGGCATTAATCTTTGTAAGAGTGGTGTTGGTGCCCTGTCGAAGCGGAATGCAGAAGAGACAACAGACACTGTGGCAGGCACTGGCTAATGTCTTCTGTGCTTAATCATTCTACAGCAGAATGGTTTTATGCATGTTTCATTTGCATATCATTAAACCGCTAAGGCATACGGGCAAATGGCAGCATCGAGTGAGAGAGTGGAAACAGAAAAGCATAAAATATAAAGAGGGGGGAAAAAAGCAACTCATTATGCGATAACAATCTTCAAAGCTGTGCGCTTCGTTTCTGGCAACCTGTCAATTCGTTTAATTCAACATTAATTAAAAAAAAAAAAAGTCAGTGCGCTCAGCCTTTTTAGCGAGGATTAATTGAGCACCTTACAATCCATGCGAGAAGCCATCTCAGATACACTGAATGTCTGTTCATGTAGAACTTAACGGATGTTTGTGGATTTTTGAATGGAACAGAAATTAGATTTTTAATTGCGATCTCAGACTTGTGATCAGCAAAGGCGGGGACTGAAAGAAGCAATTTGCTGTGATTTAATGTGATCTTGTGCAAGGGCTTAAAAGTGTTATATGAGTGAGAGCAGGTGAAAGCAGGTGTGTTTTGGACACAGTCTAAGTGACAGGGAGAGGACTAAAAACACTGTCATACTCGAAGAGAATAATTGAGACTAATCTGTTGCATGTTTTTTTTCCCATGATTCACTAACATAACAGAAAACTTCAGGTTACATCTCACATAAACATGCCTAAAATATTCACACAACTAAACCTGACACTGGTTATTCCTTTGGAATCAGGCCTATTATATGTGTATTAATTTGTGAGAACTGAGCCCCCACCACCACCACCCCCTTCTCCACATCCAGTGAATTTCAATATTTTATCGCCACACAGGACACAGGTAGAGAAAAGTAATTAAATGTGAACCACAATCATTCCAATATCAAGATTAAATAATAGCAAGCAAAGCAAAAACCTTTTAAATCATAAAGACCCATGAAGAAGATTCGGAATATGCGACCTTTTTGAAAACAAAGCAAGTAACCAAATTTAAAGTTCATGTTATTTTTAATCAAATAGCTTTTAAATAACAAAATAATACCCCAGTGAGTTACAAAATTAACAGCTTGGAAAAACAATCCAGTGACAGTCAAAATGTGACTGCACAGATACCTGCGTATGCAACTGCGGATCTTCCCTTTTTCCATTTTGTACATCCTTGCTTAATTCTTCCCCTACGCAAGGCAAATCCCCCCCCCAAGCCAGAATATTCAAATGAACTGAGCTTCATGCCTCACACAATTAGCCATGTTTAGTAATTTGAGAAATGAGTGCCGCAGGGACGAGGGGGAGGGGCGGCACAGATGAGGAAGCAGGTTGGCAGGGGAAGCCCAGTGAAGTGGGCGGGTATAAGCCTGGCGCTTTGTAACCATGGCACATGCAGATGTCGCTATAGTTCTTCCAAAAGCTTCTACCAACCGAGTGGGAACGAGGAATTTATTTGGCATCACATACCTCCACCATGCGTTTCTAATGAGTGAAAACTGGTGGAGTGTGGGAATCAGGCTGGCACCCAGGGCCAGAGGTGCTGATATGGGTGAGACCAAGCTTAGGGGAGATCCCACCCAGTATGAGAGAATGTGGATGCAAATAACGAAGCGGGAGAGGTTAAGCAATACCAGCGAGGTGTCAGTGTATTTCCAAGCCTGTCATAAGATCTAGACATTATGCAGGGAGCTGATATTAATATGCATGCAGGCCCTCTTTATTATGCAGCTCAGCGTGCAGTAATATTGCTAGGCTGTTCTTGCCATGCCTTAGTTACTCTCTTAGAATGTTATCTTTCACTGAACAAACACAGCCCTCATTTCTTCTCCCTCCTATTAAAATGTTTAATTACAGATCATATCCATTGGAGCCAATTTGGAAAAGAAACAGAATCTCAAATGACAAGGCCCATCACTGAGAGGAAGCAAGATGACAACACTAAATTGTCAGTAAGATGATACAGTCTGTATATTATAAATGTAATTTCACGGCTTCCTTTAGCATCCAGAATTCATTTATTTGATAGCAGAAGTAGCAGATGTAGTTAGTTATTATTTCTTTAAAAATACTCACTTTTATACAGCGTATAATAAATATAATGTCACATATATATGTCACATCCATTCAATCAAAAAATTATTGAAACAAACTACACAGCATATACTACATCTGTACATTTTTACTTGATAAATATAATGTTTCCCAAAATTTCACATGCAATTACTGTGCAAAAATTCAGCATAACTGAAGGTGGTCAAAATATAAAAATTTATCAAGCACAACTGCATCTGAATGTAAGAGACTGGAGCTAATCACCCTTCATTTCCTTGAATACAACAAAAAAGTGTCACTAAGTTTTCCACAAAATATACACATTGCAAAGTTCTGGATTAGGCTATATAACAGGAAACCTACCTGTTATCCATCTTTCATTTATAAGGCAGCTACATATATAACTCAGTGGGTCAGTGTAACCTCACCTAAGAATTTGCATAGCCATTATTCTTACCTTTATGAATCACATAGACATGTAGTCAGTAAGAATGAACCACCCAGATGTCTGAATTGGGCCAGCCAAGCTTAGAAATAGCATCTCTTTAACCACTGTCTTGTCTGCAGTCTGCAGATTAATTGGTTCCTGGTAATTCTATCAGATTATTATTAATACGCTGTCATGGAGGCAATCGTGGTGACCCCCTGGATCTAGCGGGTTCTTTATAAAGTGGTGTGAAGGTCAACTGTCAATCAGCATGCACAATATGATAATCAGTCAAGTCAGAACGAGCATGCCATTAACACCAGCAGTAATGGCTGACGAAAGAACTGTCATAACAGCAAGCCTCCGGGGATGAACGCTTATAGATTGACTGGGAAAGAGGGAAAGAGGAATCTCAGTCACAGAAAGAATGATGCATTTGTGAAATCCTGTATTTGAGACAACAGATGTGGCTGTAGCATTACCAACACCTTTAACTAGCTAAAACACATACTAGATACTAGTTCACATCTAGTATCCTTTTTAAGAGTTTACCAATATAACAATTTTATGTTAAAGGCCAACTCTTCTTCCTTCAAACTGAAGTAAAATTACTTTGCACTTGACAGACATGTCCTGTGTAAAGAAGACTGGGAACTCACTGTACTAACTGAGCAGTGCTTAAACCATACTATGGCTGTCAGAGATATAAAGATGTACCATCTGAGTGTGACTATTCTGCTCGGTCTACTGAGAAGCTGCCCGTTTCAGAGAGGGCAGACTTCACTGCCCATGAGAAATCCACTGGATACTAAAAAGAGTAGGCCATCCTATGGGATACAGTCACTAAATGCCCTTCATGAGTCCTGCATGCTCCATGAGATTCAGTATGTGTGTGTGTGTGTGTGTGTGTGTGTGTGTGTGTGATTGTTAGTAAGTGTACAATTTACTGTCTGTGCAACAGAAAGAGACGAAAGATATTAGAGACCAGGCATAGTCCCTGTACAGGTCAGAGTTTAACAAAGAAGAAAGAGAAAGAAGTAAGTGAGGAGGGAAGACGAGACAGAGAGAAAAAGACAGTGAGCTGGAGTTGAAGTGAATGCACGAGATGAGACAGTGTGAAAGAAATGGTTTGTCTGTGCTATGTCCCACAGGGCCTGAACTGGGCGGCTGGCAAGGGAGCCATTACATGCATGTCTCTGACAGCTCACTCTCTCATTACGCTAGCAGACAGTTAACACCACCATCCTTACACCCCAGCTTTGTAATGTAGTCCATATCATCGCCCAAATACACTTTAATAATTTTAGTGCCTACTTTGATACACTGTGCATTAAGAGCTACTTATAAAGAACGATACTTTAAATTTGAGCTCTAAAGAACCACATAAAGCCTGGACCATACTTTACTATTTTATGCCAAGGCAATACTTGAGTAGCCATGGGCGTTTTCTAACAGATAAACTAAGTTATCATCACTCTTGGTTCCCACAACATAAATTAAATGATCTGAAGAAAGAAAATAAACCATGGTTATCAGAATGTACACATCTTTCCAAATTAATTACAATTAATGACAAAATGAGAATTGTAGAGCTCTACTTCAGTCAAAATGCACTACTGTATTTAATACTGCTAATTATTCAGAAGGTTTGTCAATATCTAAACAGAGGAGTCAGATATATTGTCAGATGTATGCGACTCCACATATTTGTTGAACATAACGGCGCAAAAACGTGTAGGGCTATATAGAAAACATGTCATCACAGACAGCTGCACGAAAGATTTCACAGGACTCTGTACTCCTGTGAAAAACTAAGTACACCCCTATTTCTTCAATAGTAAATAATAGGCCAGGTGCTGCAAATCAAATGCACCTGATTATTTAATCATCAGCAAATGTGAGCACCTCCAAAAAAGCACAAGTTTTCTATTACACAATTTTCCCAGGAGTGGACGTCGCAGCAAACTCATCCCAAGGTTAGACCACGCAGTGCTCAGAGAAATCGAAAAAAAACAAGCGCAATGTGTTAGACTATATAGGCCCAAGGTAACATGTTACTTGTTAAGGTTCATGAATGTTAAAGTTCATGACTGTACAATTAGATCAAGACAGAAGAAGGATGGCTTGTTTGGAAGAGTTTCCACTAGAAAGCTTCTTCTATCTACAAAGAACAGCACAGCTTAGGTTTAATGTGCATCTGAAGAAATCACAAGACTTCTGGAACATAACATGATTGTATAGATGTGTGGCCATAGTGCAAAGCAGCACATTTGGTGAAAAACAAACAGAGCGTATTAGTTAAAAACAATGCCCACAGGACCTGGGCACCTTGCAGACACTGAGTCAACAACAAATTTCTCTGCACTCCAAAGTACTCTACAGTCAAATGTAACGCCATCTGCCCACCAGAAACTTGGTCATGCAACAGGGTCATAAGAAAATCTAAGCAAATCTATTTCATTAGACTTCATTCTAGTTAATGGATAGACAAAAAAAGAATCAGTGGTTTGGCCCTGTTAAATTCCAGACTTGATTTCAACTTACCTGAAATACTGTTTTGTCATCTTAAGAGAGCTGTGCATAAATATGCCAGCAAATATCACTGACCTGAAACAATTTTGTAAAGAAGAACTGGGCAAAATTTCTCTAGAATTATGTAAGAGATTGATAAAGTCATACAGAAAAATATTACTTCATGTTTTGGTGCTATAGGTTGTACAAGCTACTGAATCATTGGGTGTACTTTGTTTTCTGTGAGTCCTGTGAAAACCTTCTTTTTCACATGATTGTAGGTTGTTCATACTAGTTACTAATGTAATTTTTTACAATATTTTGTAGTACATCAACTATAACAGCATCAAACAGTGTTTCACACCAAGTTACCAAGTAATTAGTGAAGCACTTTCATGAAAAGTAAATGAATAACCCCATCACTTTCCCTTTAAACATAACTTAGATATTATATGTTTATACATTATTTTTTGCTCCTAAAAATATGTATCAACATAAATAATCTAGCATTATTTATTTTTTCACAAAATAAAACCTTTTAATATGCTGAAATGCTTTTACATAGACCTAAATGCAAATAACAACCATGTCAGACAGAGTCTGCAAAGAGCAGGGGCCAGAGATATAAAAAGAACAACAAATTACATCTGCTTGTTACATGTCACATAACAACCGCTTCAGGGTCAAAATGTTCTTTAAGAACTCAGAAATAAACAGTGTCACACCACTGAGGGTTAAAAGGGTGTAAATTCTTTCAACTTTAATAGTGTAATTAGTGTAACTGTTATCCCAGGTGGTACAATCAAGATTTCCCATTTACTAGGTTCAAGAAGTTAGAGCTAAGAAGTAAATCGGTTTAGTTCTAGTTCATTTCTTAAAGATGACTCTCCATGTTGTGGCAGAGGTATTCTTACTGAAACAAAAACTTGCAGCTATAGCTTTGGTGGCAAACAAAGTTCCAAACTACGTGTATCAACAAGGATAGTAAACTTGGGTTAGTTCAAGTTTAATAATGAGCTCCCACCCCCAGGGTAGATAAAAACAAATCCAGACCAGTCTTTTTAAGTATTAGGGTAAGGGTTAAATTGATTAAAATATGCATGCTGTGTATCAGTCAAGTGTAGCAACTGCAAGTGGCCAATCAAGGGAAAACATATAGTAGGACATAAATACTGAAAATAATAAATATACATAAGGTGACTTTCATAATAATGATTCTGAATTTTGACAATGACAACAGCCAAATACTGCAGCTTACTTTTGCCTTAAAACTGCCTTTTATTCCCAGATTTAAATGATTTGTTCTGGGCCTAAAACAGCTGTATCTCCCTTCCTCCACCTCTTTAACTCAAGTTTTCTTGTATCAGTTTATCTGTCAGCAGTAAAATATACTGATTCTAGTTAAATTTGTCCCTCTGACTCCATCCATTCTGATAGCCTTATTCTGATGCGTTATATCTAGAAAGCAGATCTTCCTAAACTCAGCACGTTGGATAGACATCCATAGTTTTGCTAGAACGAGATGTTCCCTTTTCGGCACGCCATACTCATCTAATAATACTGAAGTCCAGCTAAAACACTATGAGCCTGTGACACTGAGAACCCTTAGAAATTACATGTTATTCACAATTTACTGTACTGTCTAGAGACAACCTGTCTGGTTGAAATCTCCCCTGTCCCTCCCACTCAAAATGAGCTGAGCCTGTGAATGTGATGAGAAAAAGGCAAAAAAGCACTTATAAGAATAGAGCTAGGCAAGCACACATGAACATGACCTCTGCTGGCAGTGGAAAAATCTGCTGCCTCCACAGTTTATGGCTAAAGGGCAATGACAGATTTAATTGGACTGAAAAAGACATTTCTTCAAGACTTTTTGGCAAATCTTAGTGCTAAGGTTATGAGAACAGCTCAAAAAAAAAGTAGGACCTATTTTTTTTCCTGAGCAAGACCATATAAATCTGCAGCTGCATAAGTACAGTAGTACATTAGTCAAGTTACTAATATCAGTAAAGCAGAGTATTTTTGAATAGAGCTGTCTGATATTCAACCTAATGCTTTTAAAACAGACAAGTGAATGTAGAGTATATATATGTGTATGGCTCTCCAGTAAATTATTGATTAGGTCAACATTTACACAGTCTTTCTGTTTAGAAGTTGACACGAGCAGTGGAAGGTTAATTGTCTCTTGTAACTCATATTAAAAAATATTTAAAGTATATATTGTTCATGCAACTCACTAAACCTGAGCAGAGGACTATAGCATAAAGCCTGTTCCTCACATACATTAGAGGCAAGCTTATATAAAGGTTGCAAAGGAAAGAAAGAGGGAATGGAAATACTGTAGATGAGGGCCTTGTTTGAAAACAACTGACACAAGAGGCTTATAATAGGGACCTTGAGGTCCATTTTCATTCTTATTCCCACAAGCCAATGACATTAACCAGTGTTTTCAGTACAAATCTGTAGAATTGCTTCAGTTAGGGCCAGAACAAAAAGAGAAAATATGCCTTTTAAAGCTAACAGTCTTTTATGCCTTTTACTTCTCATAACCTTCCATAGATTTGCTTACTTGTGTCTAAGCTCTGGGAGGAAGTTCCAATCAATTGATCAAAACTGAAATTTTTTTTCCATATAATTCACAATTTGGTCAATAACATGGTAGAATATTGGTCAACCTCCACAGGAACTCAACAGCTGGACCTCATCTTAGCCAAAGCCTTTTAGTAATATTTTTACTTTACAATAAGAAAGATGTGCAAAATCAGACCAAAACAAGGAGTACTATGAACCCGGTTGGGGCAGCATGGTGGAACAGTGGTTAGCACTGTTGTCTCGCAGCAAGAAGTTCCTGATTCGAATCCACCATCTTTCTGTGTGAAGTTCGCATTTTCCCCTCAATGTTTGTGTGGGTTCTGTAGGTACTCTGCCTCCCACAGTCCAAAAACATACAGCTAGAGGCAAGTCTCTTGCTTTTCCTTGAACTTTTCTGCCCTTTGCCAACTTTTTTTTTTTTTTTTTTAACTAGTATATTTGTGTAAAGGACTCTTCTTTGATCTTGTATGTTTGCATTCTTACAGATCTATGTCACCCTTCTGATAGAAAAGTAATTGTACTGGATATCACAAAGACTTTGTTCCATAGAACAAATTTTTAATAAAACAAATTGGACTCTGTGCGCAATACACGTGTGAAAACAGCTCCAAAGGGAAAGTAATGAACTTCTTTTTAAGAGATACTAGGCCCAATTAATGGATCATTGTTGGTCTTTCCAGTACAATTTCCCAATTCTTTAGATAGCTTCAGAAATTAAGTGAGTGAGGTTATTTGTCACCTCCAAAGCTCTCCTTGCAAGGTGATCATAGTGTTCTTCTAAGCGCTCAGTTTAAGAAACTGATTTTATCCTTTTCATAAAAAAATGCCTTTCAACCTTGCCTTAATCTATGCCTTGACACATTGCTAGCATAAAGACATAAAGTAAGCACCTTGGACTTTT
The DNA here is from genome assembly GCF_036321145.2 of Pelmatolapia mariae. Taxonomy (NCBI): domain Eukaryota; kingdom Metazoa; phylum Chordata; class Actinopteri; order Cichliformes; family Cichlidae; genus Pelmatolapia; species Pelmatolapia mariae. Next base: position 21,992,608 of record NC_086227.1, read on the forward strand.
TTTTTGAACGCAGTATGAACCTTAAACCAGATCTATACTTGTGCTGACTTGACCAACCCTGAAAACTATACACAGTTAGTTCAGTAAATAAAGAAGATTCACCTCACTGCAAATGTCACAGCCAAGGTCCTGAATGGTTTATAAATAATTCTATCCTTTATTTTGGTAGCACTATACATTACAGCTCGTTAATAACTGACTATAGTAATATATATTGACTATAGTAAACTAATATTTTAATGAGGGTTAACAGTTTATACCATGTAATTAATAAAGTAATAACTGGCTGCACAACTATAAAAGCTTGGTATCTTATTTGTTTTGAGTTACGGCCAACAATATGTGACAGTGAGTTTCACATGTTAGGTAGTTAATAGACAGCTCAAATGTATCAATTTCCACTCTAGCTACACATGTACAAAGAGAATCAGTTAAAATAATTAAAAATAAAACAGTTTATTTTGAACACAGTTTAAATCAACAACAGCACGGTTTGTTAAAACCACATACAAACCATTATGAAATGGTACATTACATCATTCACTTTGAGGCGCCATTGCAAATATTAAAGCTAAATAAGAGCCTTTGATACAAGCCTACAAGGCCCAGGATTAAATTGGATTTTCCCAGCGGTTTCATAATTTGAAACATCCATCATTTATTATTAAAGATGGAAATCAAGGGAAGAAAAGGAAGTATTGCCTTTGGCAGCAAGAGGAAGCCCTGTGCTAAACACCACCCAACTTCTCCACAGCCTTACCCTTTCAAACACAAATAACTGTGGGTCCACATCATTACCATGCTGGCATACACCTGCTGTGCACCAAGATTGCAAACCATTTAAACAGCTTCTCAGTCAGTGCATTCAACAGATATCCTGCTGCCAACCACATGGGTGACACAAACACAAGAGGATTCTTGATGCCAAGCAACAATGCAGTCTTAAATTCCCGGATAAAGTAAATTTAGTTGCTTTAAACCAGAAGGCGACCACTAGTATATTTTTATACTAATAACCCATGCAGCATCCCCATCAACAATATGTGACATGATACATTTTAGTCATTCTGACAGATCCATGGCTAGTTTTAAGGTGATGTCTTACTGGTAAATCTTTTCCAAAGCAGTGATGGTATTAAGCTGCGATGAAACTCCTTTATGCACCTTGACTTTGCGCCAATCTTTATATTTAACCCAAGTCAGGTCAGATGTGAGCTAGACACACTTGTGCCAAATGCTGGGGTGTTTAATAGATGCTTTTTTTTACTACAATATAAGACCTCTGTCTGTTTTTCTTTTTTTAACTAAAGGGTGGTTAACTGATGGTAAAAGTGGTGCGACATAGTAGCTGTGCTTAATGTTTAAATGTTGCAAGTTTGCAAATTTAGCAATGGTCAGTAAAAGCACATAGGTCTGTTTTAATGTGCGGTGGCATCCAGATATGAGTATTATACACAAGTTGCAGAGGCAAAATGAACAGCTGTACAACTGCAATTAAAAATGTTAAACTTTTAGCTCTTCCTTTTCAAAGGATTTCAAACTTTCTCAGTAGTGAGAACTTTTTCAAATCTGGTGAAGTAGCCCTTTACAAACTCATGACTGTATTTTTGAGAGGCTACTAAAATAAGCTGCTTGTTTTAATGTTAAACATTAATGTTTATTCTATACATTTCTACATGATGTTCTTTTATCCTGCTGTCTGAAACTGAATCTGTATTATCGTTGTTTCCCAGAAAGCTGGCAGTTCAAAGAACTAGGGTAACTTGTTTTTTTGAAAATATAATGTTAGAATTTCGTATCCCCTAAGACCTTTAACCCCACATTACCTAACACTTTTTTTCTCTATGTTGTGTCATCATTTCATGCATGTAGAATTGTCTCACATGAAGGAGAGGAGTTATAGACACATTGTGAAGTCAGCTGAACTATAATAGCACTGATGTGAGCACAGAAGTAAGAAGTTAGCTTCAGAAGATTCATACGCTCAAACCCTACCTATTGTTGTGGTGAAAACATGGCTGGAAGTAAAAGTGAATCCAACAGGTACTCAGTGGCACTGAAATTTCCCTATGTAGGACCAAACCGGCATGCTAATTCCATGCCAACTCCATGCATCAACAAGTTCAGCAAGTTTACTTGACCAACTACACAGGTGGTCATAAGGTTTGGCTTCTCTGCACATTTGATGAATACCAAAAGCCATCATTGTTGCTGTATACTTGTAGGGTCTTTCTGCACCATTTCTATAACAAAACTGCCTCTTTTGAAGGAAAATTAATTTTAAAAAAATATCTGAGCTTCAGGTTTACTTAATAAGTTAAAAAATAAAGACAATTTATATGGCAATAGATGCTGAGACAGCGATATGTACACATCTGCATGATGGCTATATAATGTCAGGCAGAACACGGGTTGGGGTCATAAAGCTTCGAATGGCCCCCATAGAAACACAGGCTGGTAGTGCACCTCTCAAAGACACCCTGGAAATCAGTCTTAATAAAAGCTCCTCAGTGTCCTTTTGTGATCCTGCAGTGTATTATCAATACACTGCAGTTAAGTGTTGCAATTAGACCAGCCTTTTTCATGCAAATCAATTTGACAGCACAACAATCAGTTAGTTATGCTAGCCCCTGCTCTCTCATTCTCAACTCTCTCCTTCACTCCCTTGGCCTCTCCCTCCCTTCCACCTCATTTTCTCAGGCATTTGCAGAGGTTGCCACATTTGCATTATTTATCATAAAAGGACAGAATATGCATAACTCAAGGCAAGAGTGTGGTTATTAGTAGCGTATAACAAATGTTCAATACAAATTGCAGCCATTTGCCTCACTCTTGCTGAAATGCATTCCCAAAATTGTAACAGGATAATACTGAATTTTAGCTAATCAACCATGGGGCATGTTGAACATTCAAAGCCAAGTAAACAGGTCTACGTTCTGCAGTGTTCACGGGCTACATATTGCATTCCCACCTCCTCTGTGTGTGGAGACCTGATAGTAATTTACCAAAATCATGCAGGCGGCAGCCACTTGACAGTTGCCACTAGTCTCTAGCCTTGATAGGATTTTAGCCTGAAACAAAATTCAGATAAACACACACAACTACATTGCATGACTAATCATCACAAATATGTGTGTCTGAGACCTCTTGAGCAGCAGCTTCCACATACAACCATTATGATTCATGTGCTTTTGGAACGATGGTCACTGAGAATATTAATAGATACCATTTACTCATAGGAGGAGTCCCATCAAAGTCCTGCATGGAGTTGTCCTTGTATGATCAATGGATGTGCTTTTATTACCATTAAGGAATAATTTACAAGGCAAATAGGAAAACAAGTTTTGAATTATGGTTACTTAATCAAACACTGAATCTGGAGTTTGAGTTATGTACAAGCTTTAAATCTGTGTTTGTGACAGCTTGCAGATTTTATTCTTTGTGTAGCGGTGTTCTTAGTAGGATAAAAGTCTATATGAGCGTATCTGTTCCACATACCCAATATACTGAGCGTGTGTGTGTGTGTGTGTGTGTGTGTGCGCGCGTGTGTGTGTTCACAAGGTCTTTTAGTCTCATTAACATGCCAGCCTACTATAAAAAAATGATCTAAATTCATCTCTTCATCAAAGTTCTTAGTTAAGTACAGAGGCAAGATGGTGAGACAGTCTGGTAAAATCAGAAGGAAATAACTGCATGTGATCTTTTTTCTAAGGGTCAAATAAATTAAATCTGACAGAAAAAATATCGAGGGAGAATTTAAAAGAGATAAAAAAAAAATGGAGCTGTGGGCGAGAGATGAGAAAGAGAGCATGCGTCTGTGTGTGACAGAGAGAGAGAGAGAGCGAGAGAGAAAGGGGAAGAGAGAAACACAGGAACTGCAGGATGGTCTGTATGCCTTTAAACTGAAGTCTCAATCTTGCGTAGTTTTGTTCCTTAAAAGGAAATCAGAGGACTTAGCTGAGGCATTGCCTTGAAAGTCATGAATAAACATTGGACTGCCTTTCTGTGCATACATCATACATCACAAGATGACACTACCTAATGGAGGAGGAATCCTTGCCCTCCAACACATGAATAGGCAGTGAAATTACCCACATGCCGCAGCCGCATGGTTCTAAAATGGACCGCTAAGGGAGAGAAAGGAAGGGGCTAATGGGAAGAAAGGAGGACTAGTGAGAAAAGGAATCTCTCAGTAAAGTGGATCCCTGTGATAACCACTTTCTCTCTGCTCTGATAGACCCATGTTAAATGCAGGGGGGAAAAAGTCATATATACTGCAATAATCATTCATAATTACAATAAAAATTGACTCTTTCTGTTAGTCTCCAAGGGCAGTTTCTTAATTCTTGGAAACTACTTGCCACTTGTGAGACCCTTCCTATCATTTCTAAAAGTGTCGATTTTAATAGCATATTAAGTGGAGGTTTCTATTTAAGAGCAGTCTATTAACAAAGTTACAGTGAGGCTTTTATGCCATTACTTATTATGCATATATATCTGAAGCCAAAAATCTTTAAGTTCTGTACAAACCATAGACTGTATGTGAAGGATGGAAATAGTGCACAGGTCAGAAAAGTTAAATTTCCATTCTTTCTACTGACCAGCAAGGAACAAATTCTCTAGTTATAAATAAAAGTTCATTTGTAAAAGAGATAAACATGGTTATGTTGTTTAAATAATGCTTAATTGGTAATAAGAAGCTTAAAGTGTGCTAACATTTTTCACATCGTTACACCTTTAACCATTGATACAGAGCAGGATGGATCTATGCTTTTATGTTTTTTAAACTAAATTCTGACCCCACCATCCAAATGTTGCAGCATACCTTCTGCATACCTTGGTTGCAACAAGTAGTTACCTCAGTTACTGCCTGCTTATCTACTTGAAGCACTCTGGCAGTTCTCCTCATATCTTTGGCATCAACAAGGGATTTTTGATGCTAACTGTATAATTTCTTTTTCAGACAACTCTATAAACTCTAGAGATGGTTGTTTGGGAAAATCCCAGTAGATCAGCATTTTCTGAAATATGCCCATCTGGTACCAACAACCACACCACAACCAAAGACTCCTAAATCATCTTTCCTCTCCATTCTGATTGGTTTAAAGTTTAGCTGGTCCTCTTGACCATATCTACATGTCTAAATGCACAGAGCGGCTGCCAAGTGACTGGTATTGCATATTAAGTCAGCATATGTATGAGGGCCAAAAGCTCAGGCTTCAGACTCTAATGCTTATTTTCTGACAGTTAATTCTACCCTTGGATTTGTTATGATGTCATATGGTGGGGGAGCATCCTTAATGTGGTCAAGCATACATATTCCAATGAGCAAATTAGCCTCACCCACCTACTGTTTAAACCTTCTGTTTGCAAGGGACAGCCAATCAGAGAAAAGTTGGCTTAAAGTGAGAGTGGCAAAATCCAAGAATCAAAATAGGGACCTAGAATTAAGCAAATTAGTCTCCCTTTAAAGCAGTGTTAAATTAGTGTATGTGAAATATGTTTATTAGTATATATTTACCAGTGTGGCTTGGTGCAAAAAGTGAAACTGTTGTGAGACAACAGACCAGGTGCAGAAAATGTCATCTACTAGCTTACAATGGAGGCCAATTGATAAGACCTGGTGCCAAACCCAGAGTGTAAGGTGCAAGTCAAAGTGCTAGATCTGGTGAAGAGGGCAATGGCAGACTGCACCAGGGAATAAATCAGAAACAATTGTTCTGCAAATCTATTTTAGTACTTCAATCTGCTTGAAAACTATTACATTATTTTACTCCTTATGAACCAACAACAACAGTCAGTAAAACAGAAAATATTGCTAAACTTATAACAAAAGACCACACAGGCAAATGTCTGCTAAAATCTAGTTAAATTACTTGCGTTGATCAATGAATAATTTGTGATAAGGGTATGAAGAAAAGACTCCTCAGTTTGAACTCCTGTATGTCCTCCATTTCCTATCTGCAAGCGTGGGTGCATCAACCACAGAGACCCTAAGGCAACTATGCACAAGACATTTCCACAGAGAATCACTTGGAGAATATCCATCAGGCTGAGATACTAATTAGTGTGAGTCCATGTATGCATGTGAGTGCATGACTGTGCATGCGCATGTTGGAGCAGAGAGATGTACACCTAGCCAGGAGTGAGAGCAATGTTGTGCAGCCGAGTGCAGTAATTTCTTTGATCATTTTTAATGGCCATTCTTTCATGTGAGGCTGCTGCTCACACACAGCTCACTGCAGGTGTCATCTCATTCCTTCAGTTGTGGGATTAGTATGCGGCAGGCAATAAAAAGCCAGGCCATTACACTGTGCAGCACACATACATAATCTCAACACAGTGGGATCATTACCTTTTCAAAGGATGATATCAGCTCACAGTCTACAGAGAGAAACAAAGAAAGCGACAGAAGCTGAGCAGAAGAGGAAAAGGAACCAAAACGAGACATAAAAAAGAAGCAGCAAAAGAGGCAGACGCAGTGTGGGATGAGGAGTTACAGAATGCTCTATCAATCAGCAATGCAATTAATGGAGGATGGACAGGAAGGTAGAGAATGATGGTTCAGTCTTCTATTTAGGGTTTGCTAGCTGAATTCAGACAGTTTCCTCTTATATTCTGAAATGAAGTCAAATATTCTCACCTCAACCATTCTACGGTATTCAGTAGACAAATTATTATTTGCAATGTACCATATCCTGTGCCAACTTTGTTTTCTTATTTTACATACTGTATGCTTACACTGTGCCAAAAAACACCAGAGAGGTTCTGAATGTAAAGATTCTTCGGCAGTCCATCACAGGGAAAACAATCCAACCAGGTCTGTGTTGCAAGTATGATCAGACCAATGCACTGCCAATATGCTTGCCATATAGTCCCACACATAATCAATCGTATACACCCAACACCAGTAACTCATGGGGAGTATTTACCCATTCAGGTCAAAGAACCACCCTACCCTCATCCCTACTGTGCCTTTCACAAAATCCCGAACAACTATAAGCGAAACAGACAGGTAAAGGTTTGTAACAAGTACTAAAAAGCCATTTTTATGATATGTGAATCTGTATAAACCAGCATGTTGTTTTATTATTAATAGTTCTCAGGAGGATCTGCTAGCTGAGAAAGACTGTTGGCTCATCTCATCCACCCTCATACTGTATCTCCCATGGTGGTATGAACCTGGTGCAATTTACGCAGTTTTTATGTATTCATTTAACTCCTATAACCTGCTCTCCCTTCAGCCCGAAGCCTTTCATCCAGAGAAAGGGTTTAATGTATAGTATGTCTACATGACGGTATGCAGTCCGATGCCGAATGCTGTATCCAGTGCACTTTTAAATAATGAAACGTACTCAATAATTCAAGGGCTGCACAACAGTATATCACAATCCTAAACGATACCAAATAATTCAAATGATTTATAACTAGATCATAAATCACGGTTTCAAAGATTAAAAAAAAGTTTCTATTGAACAACATTAATTTCTCTGTATTAACAAAATATTAAACAGGAATGTGTAATTTATACTGTCAAGTGCTTGCTCTTTGCTCTGATGCATTTGTGGTCAATACATATGACTTTTATGTCAATGAGTATGCAGCATTTTCCAAAAAGCTGGGATTCTGCGTAAAATGTAAACAAAGAAAAACACAGCAAAGAATTTTAAAAAGTTAGGACATTTCTATTACAAATTCAGTCTGTTTCAGAGCCCATAATTGCTGACAATGATTTTAAGAAATGTTCATGTGCCCATGCATTAGTATGCTCTACAGAATTAGATCCGTTTTCCATACAGTAGCAAATGAAGATGTGAAAATAATAGCCATTCAGTTGGTTTTCAGCCATGACCCGTGCACACAGAGACTTTTATTAATTTTATGTGCCACACATGATGAAATCCCTAAAATCTTGGTAGTTTTACAATTAGAGCTGGTACTATCATTGCTCAAATGCTAACCAGTACAGTCTTTTGTTGTCCTTGTTCCAGTGTTTTTGAAACATGTTTCTGGTCACATCTCTGTACTATTTTCAATTAAATGTAAGTTTTAAACGATCTGCAACTTACTGCATTCTGTTTTTATTTAATGATGAGAAGAGGTGGGTCAGTCAAAACTGACTTAATTATTAATTCACTTTGACCTGAAATGTTCATAGAGGTCAAATCAGACTGCTGTTTTGCCACAACTTTCTACAGGACCAGATGTCTTTATGCAACTACATGTATCGCCCCCAGTGGCCATTAAAAAGAACGCATGTTTAAAGCATTTTAAACCATTGCATTTGCTTCATTTTTCAGACGCAGAAGTAATGTCCATCTTTTATACTCTTTACAACTTCTATCCAGTGTTACTTCAGTTCTGCCTGGCTCCACAAGAAGGCAAAACTTAGTACAATAATTAGCTGACTCCAGGGACATAAATACTATAATTCTTCCAGCTTTACATTACAGCAGAGCTGCTAAGCCCTGGTATATGTAAGTAAGCCCATTAATCACCAAGAATCTGATAATATCAATTATTTCAGTAAACAAGGAAGTCCAGATCAAGGCCTCACCCTCCACTCAATCCTTGCATTAAATCACCACACAGATGGATTTAGCAGCTAATTGGAGTAAAATGGAGCTTTGTGAGGGATAATTGAGGATTTCTTTACCATGTGTAGTAGTGTCTGTAAGTACACAGTCAATTTACAAGAGGAATGGGGTGTGCGCATCTTCACAACTGTTAATCGCACTACATGAATAATAGCATTATAGTTTTTAATGACCAAATATATTAAAAAAAAAAACAAAAAAAACAAAACAAAACAGTTAAACATAAAGGAAAACATCCATATTTTTTAGTCAATATCGCATCATTTTGGTTTTTATGGTTTTTTAGCATCTTCTAATATACATTATCAGTACTGTACAGGACATAAACACGGTCATGCCATGATTTTTGGTGGCCTTTAGATAATCTGAGCCATCTCCCTCTCCTCACCACTGCCCTATTTCTAAGTGAAAGTGAATTATTTGAAGTAAAAACATCTCCAAGAAATGTCTGACAGGCCTTCTGATTCTCTGGGTGAATAAGGGAAGGCTCCCACTGGTCTGATAAAAGGCTTGGGTTTCTACAGCAAATGATGCCTTTCTCCCGACTTATGCCTACACTCTGCTTTTAATTGGCCTCTTCTGTAGCTGCGAACCCTAATGACTTTGTTCCGGGATTAAAAGCCTCAGAGTGTTCAGGCAAGGCAAGGGTCCTAACCTTTTCTTGCCTGTTCCATCTCTCCTGTTTCAACACTTCCTTGCCCATATTTCTCTTATAAATTCCATCTATAGCCACAAATTCTTTATTTTCCCCCTTTTTATTTCTACTGTTTGACTGTCTATTTCAATACACTATCCCTGTCCCTGTGAACTGTACTCGGTGCTTCTAGGAAGGCTTGATGAGCCAAGTACTGGAATATAATTTAATGCACTATAATAAAAATGCTGTCAAACATGATACGATAACGTCGTGCCATTTGCATAAGTTATGTAATGTGATGTTTCATTCACTAATCTAGTTTGATTCTGCAAATACAGAAACTTTAACATAGGCATAAAAATACAGGAGGAGCTTCTTGAGAATAGCAACCTACTTAAATTACTACTTAAATAGAGTAGAAGGTATTTCTTAATACTAGGCAGTTTAAGTTCCAAAAACACAAGTTTGTCTAAGCACGGAATCAGTAACAGTGAACGAAGAAAATGTTTTATACCCATCTTGTATGGTTTAAAACATATTTAGGTTTGATGTACATTTGCGATTCACTCATTCCTTATTCCAGGATAGCTGTCAATCCCCTGCTACCCCACCACTACCCAATTCACCTCTCTCCTAGATGCCCAGACAAGGCCAGTGCTGAATGATAGAGTAATCGATGTGAGGCCTAATCACCCAGCTTAACTCTAATACCCTGGACTGGTCCACATCATTATCATATCAGCCTCCACACATTTCGAGGTGACATGGTTGGCAAAAGATTAAGGACAATCTTGTAAAGAGGCACCGCACTTTTCAATGTGCTGACCAACCACAAGAGGCCTTGGGAAGCTGGAAGGAATATGAAGGAACTGAAGGTAAAGATAGCGATAACGACTAAAAACACAGACCCATAAAAAGACCTCGGGTCTGTTTGAGGCTGCCAAACCGATATGAGAAAATCATCTATGTGGAAAATCAAGCAGGGATGGTATCTCTATCAGAGGCACTTGTCCGTACAGCAAAGACAGTTACTGAATGCCTAAGATAAAGAGTTTGTGTAATTAAGCCCGAGGAAGTTGCAGAAACTACCTATTAATTACTTTGCACAAATTGTACAAAATGTTAACCAACAGTAAATAAGGACAGAAGAACAAACAGGTCTGCAGTTCATCCTGGGAACTCTGGACATCTGAATGAGATGATATGTTTAGGTATCCACTGTTAACAATTCCTCAAAATATTAACCCCAATGACAACTGACAGCAAAACATAAAAACATTCAAAACAATCTGAATATTTTGGTTAGGCAGAGATGTCTGATCATAAATCATCTGTATAAACTGTCAGCTTGTCTTAAAACAATGCCAGAATTAAGCAACCTTATGCATATCTCATTCAGTTAGTACAGTCTTATTGAACGGCTTGGCTACCAAATAGAATATCGCTTTGTGTGTTTTTCTGTATAATGAAGTTTGAATTTCATAGGAAAACAGGAACAGAAAAAGCCTAATTTAAGTAAAAGGACAAAAGAATCTCTTTGAATTTTATATCAAAGACAAAAGTAGAGGAAAACATTAACAAATCAGACACACAACTGCAAAACCTTAATGCCTACTTAAACTGACACAAAATCACTCAGTTTGCTTTTATCAACGTTGAAAATAAGCACATTTCCTAAAATCCTGAAGGGATGACTAAAAGGCTTTATTCACAGCCCATCTATTGCTTAAATTTTAAAATATACTTCAGTTTCTATGTTGGCAATCAAGGAAAACACACAAGTCAACGCATGATATCACTTTTACAAACTATCTACAGATATAACTCAAAGTGTTGGTCCATCACAAATAACAATCTGGATGTTTTTTTGATTAAAAGTTAGTAAAGCGAACCACATTAAACTAAAAGCTTTAAAATTAATGTCTGTCTCTCCCTCTAGCCCAGTAAAGTGCGTAACACAGAGCTACCACTCCCCATCATCATAAATGTTTAAGATGGCTAACAAGTGTGGTGTCAACAGCTCCCAAGATAATCAGTGTGTCAATCAATGACGGGTGTGAGGCCAGCTTTTAGAGGGTCTCTATGGTGGCCGCTTAGAGCATGCTCAGTTTAACAGCAGCAGTGGGAGGAAGTAAACACAGTAGAATATAGAGTTGACGATTGACTCCCTGATCAATGCCACTGATCACGTAGTCCGCAGATTCTCTACTTCTTTGTGTAGGCTGCTCATATTACTGTTTGTCATCCCGCTATCAGGCTTCGAGCTCAGGATCACAGAAACTTACTAATCAGTCACTACAAAATGCAACCACCACACTAGAGGGAGACAAAGAGGAGGGTCAAAACTAGGTTTCTGCTTAGTTTAGAGATCCTGGCAAAGATATATTAAAATAAAGCACGCATGCACACACACATAGGAATACAAACATAACACACCCATTGACTGTGTCAGTTGCTTTTTGTCTTTATTTTTTCCCTTTTTTGGCATTTTAGCATTATATTGACATTTATTCTTGATTATTTATTCTCTAAAAAACAAAAAAAACTTCAGATTAGAGCTATATCTCTGCTCTGATTAGATCTCAGCACTAATTAATTTTGTTTTTTATTTTAAAGCTAAATGTTTTGCTTTATTTTCCTTAGACGATGGTGGAGACCAAAACAGAGCTAAGCAAATTAAAGTAAAGAAAACACTTCAGAGAAAGAACACTTGCTCAAATTAAAGTAACTAAACTAGTATCTGCAACAATCAGCTAGAAATTCAAGATATCAAATAGATAAATAGATAAAATCAAATAACATTGACTATCTCATTACATATCTCAATTCAAATGTCGTCTTCGGAAACTTTGGGTGTTTATTAGCATTGTAAACTAGTAAGCCCAAATATGTTATGAAACATCTACAGGCACAGTAAAGCATGCTCTGTCAACACTGCGATGCCTGACACCAGTCTTGTGGCTACGCCCTGTCTAGTTGGTGCTGTTTTGCGCTCCAGAGTAAAGCTACATCAATAGACAGCCAGCTTTAATGATTTATTGACTGGTAAATATAGCATGTAATGAATCTGAACAAAAGAACAACAATTTATAGCTACAGTGACATAATAACAGTCACATTCTGCTACACCTACACAGTTTTGAAAAACACTTATGACACTGATAATTCCTATGCAGGATTTTGTTATCTGCAAAACATATTTATCATTCAAGTGTTAAATTAAGTTACAAAAAAAGAAAGAAAATGACTGCTGCTCTTTTGATAATGAAATGGAAAATTGTCACAAATGCTCCAACTGTGAAAGGTATTTGCTTTGCAAAGCATCTCTAAAGGGGTGGACAAGCATACTGACAATTGGTAAAACTTAAACAACACGGCAAACTTGTTGGTTTGATTCTGCCTTAATGACAGGCTTAATCTAACACATTAAGCATTGCACATGGATAGTTTCTGGCAGTATTCACTCTGAAATGTCAGCCTTACATAAAGTGAAAGAAACCTCACAATACAAAGCTAAACTCCCCCTTAATATACAGATGAGGATAAAATTATTAGCTTTCCTATAAGATGTAAGTTTTTGTTTAAGTGCTTTTTTAATAGAGCAAGTAACAGAGCATTTCTAAACATACCAGTTTTCTTAAGAAAACATAAGTTATTTCAATTTGCACAAAATAACAATTCCCTTAAAAAATATATATAAGACCAGCGTCAATATTATTAGCTCCCTAAAAAAACAACCTTTTTTGAAGCCACAGCACAAATCACTGCTGTGCAAGGATGTGCTTTAACTTTGTAATGATCAAAGCTTGTAAAATAAAGTTAAAATTTAGGGTTATCTTCCAATTTGCACACAGTGTTAAAACCTCAGGAAGGTTTTGAGCTATCACTTAAGAAAACATCAGGCCAAAAAAACAGATATCAGTTTATACTTTTTTGGATGCTCACAAAGCAGGAGATGGGCATACAAAGTTAGCACAGCATTCCCAAGTGTCCAGAACTGGAGAGAGAAACATCATCAGGAAATTCAAAGAGAGCCACACAGTATAGAACAAGCCTGGTAGAGGTAGGAAGAGAAAGATCTCAACGACTCTGGACAAGAGAAATCTGGTGAGAGATGTGTCTAAAGCCCCCAAAATGACTGCCAATACACTAGTGAATGACTAAGTTAGGGACTGTACTCTCAACAAAAACATTCACTAGTACCCTTTACAGGAATGGACTGCAAAAACTTCACTTCTTCAGAAAAGACACCTTGTCAAACAGAAGTATGCTATTAACAACCTGGAGAAAGGTTATGCATACTGGAAGCACGTCCTCTGGTCAGATGAGATGAAACTAGAGCTCTTTGGCAATAAAGACGCTGATTATGTTTGGAGAAAGAAGGGAGAGTTGGATAACCCAAAACACACCGTCCACACTGTAAAACATGGTGCTGGGAATATTATGCTGTGGGGATGCTTCAGTGTATCTGTGAAAGGGGAATCTCGTCAATGTGGAAGCAATTATGAAGAAGAAGGATATGTGAAGATTTTCAAAGAAATCCTCAAGCAGCCAGCAGCAAAACTGGGTCGACCCAAAATATATTCCGTTCCTGATGAAGAACTACCTCCAGAAGACCACAGTGAAAGTTACTGACTGGCCTGCACAAAGTCATGAGTTGAATTCCATCAAAAATATGTGTGGTGAACTGACCAAGACCAAGGTCCATGCCAGAATATCCTAAAATCTGGAGAAGCTTGAGAGATTCACCAAAGAAGAATGAGCTAGGACTGCTCAGGAGACGTTTGTGAGACTTGTTGAAAACTACAACAAATGACTTCAGGCTGTTATCCAGCATGAAGGATACACAATTGACTATTAGCATCACAGTGGCTAATAATTTTGATCCCTAGTAGTTTTTGGTTTTGTGAAATAATTTTGTTTCTGTGCACAAAGTGAAATAATGTTAACATCCAAAATAAATGAAATAACATAAAAATGCATTACTTAATTAAAATATATTTCCTAAATGCTGTTAAACTATTTTTTTCATAAGGGGGCTAATAACTCTGTCCTGATCTAAAGTGGCTATCTTTGTGTCTGCAATGTAGGTTAGTACATATTAGGCTCTCAAGCAGAGACACAATGACCACTTCTATTTTTAAGTAGTCTTGCCATCAATTGAGCTAGTAAGTGGCAGTGAGGACAAAGAGAGAGTGACACATGCAGAAGCATGTTAGCTTTTTAAATATTCTAAAAACCTCCAATCCAGCTGTAAACAACTTGACCAGGCAAATCTTCAATCCAAGCCAAAAATACTAAAAAACAATCATATAGTCCTCATATAATCCTATAATCTAATGCCTATTACTAGCCAGTCAACTAGATCCACAACAGTGGGTTTCTACACCGACACACAGTTCCATCAATTCTACATTGATGATGAATTTTTATTCTTGCTCTTTTCTCAATGCATCCATTTCAGATGAGATGAAAAAGTAATATTCCAGCAATAAAGCTTGATTTACATCCCCTTCACTGTTCTCCCTCTTCCTTTTTTATTTGATCATTTAGCCAGGATCATATAACTGTATATCAGACACAAATGAAATCAGGTCTCATGCACATTAAGGCCATGTCTTTCTGCAGCTAACATCCCCTCCAACCCAACTCCCCAGCTCCACAGCAAGGCAGGGGCAGAGTTCCATTCATTTTCAGGCCCATTTCCTCCTATGATTAGGCGATCAATCAATCTCAGCATTCAATCTCATCAGGCAGACGGGATTATCTGCCCATCTTCCCCTCTGCCTCTTTCAACTTACTCCATCCCACACACACAGCAGCACATTAACATCAGATCAAGTATCAAACAACACAAGCAGTCTACCACATCCTCTGACCACAAACAGACAGCTTCTCATCTTAGCCGTCTCTGGCTGTCCTCAAAACATGTGCCAAAAAATGAATTTAAAAAACAGAACAACAAACATAATGTTGAGCAAAGCTTTCGTTTTGGGATCAAATGTAATTACAGATTAAATTGCTTAATTTGATGATTACTTAAGTCTACCAATTTATGACATTATTTGTTTGTAAACAATCACAAGCGATCAGACTATCTTTACTCTCTCTCCCTCTGTACATTTATATATGAAGAAGTAATAATGAATAAAATGAAAACATAAATTTAAATTATTTTTTTTGCCATCACTAATATTTCACGTTTCTATTTTCCCCCCCCCGATAAGCACTTGGTAAAATGGACGTTTTCCTCACAGCTGAAAATATTTAATGAATTTTCCCTAATGGCAAAAAGCTTTTTGATGTAGCAATGCTTATTCGTAAAACAACACTGATGAAACTGTCATGCTTTCAAGAGACACTACCTTTTAGTAACCACGTGCTAGATTAATATATTTGAAAGGCAGCACTTTCTTCCATGCTCGTGCCCCTGTTTCTGGAGGCAGAATAACCCTCAAACCCAATTCAAAGCTACCATAGTAATACTGGCCAAAAAATAAATAAAAGTCTGCAACAACCACAGTGTCACACTGACTTTGAGCAGCACTGTGGACAAGCACAGCATCCCAAACAAAACAGAAAGTACACATAGCTCCGTTGCAGCCTCAATTTCGTCACCTCAGCTTTATCTATGCACTGCATTATTTAGCAGAAATCGCAGTGAATGGCAGCATCTTCCTCTGCCTTTACTTGTTTATTTTGACAAAAGAACATTACGCAATTGTATTTTGCCCACTTTTTATGAAATCTACCATCATTATTTCATTAATCTTGCAAAAAAATGTCAACTTTCATTGTTATGTTTTTTGTTAAAGCGCTACCATTTTACATTCTTATGCCAATCTTTGTTGCACAGGGCTTTTTTAAGTTTTTTTTTCTTCTTCTTTTGCTGTTAGCACACACAACAACAAACCCAGCTGAGCCATTAAGGTTTCATCACCGTTGTAATAGGAATTTGTGTTAAAGCACGGAGCACTGAAAGTCTGGGTTTATGCTTTTCCAAATGAAAGCTGAGCTCAAATCTATATTGCTCTCAATCAATCATGTGTAAAGTCTTTCTGTATTCCTGTGTGAGATTAACTGTGAAGTATCTACGTGGTTATTATGGTCAACATGCCAAAAACCATCCTCCACAAGATGTTGCTTTTTTTGATGGGGGGCTACTAAAATAGTGTTAGGATATCAGTGATGTTTACTGAATTAAAAAGAAATGTTTCCATTAACATCTCACACATGTGAGCATTAATATTTTAAAATGCGAAACATATTTTTGTCAATAGCAGTCCTTACAGAGGCGTGAAAATGCTTAGGAATCTTTCTCTGGGACTCTCAACTGTCCCAAGAAGCTGAATCTGTTGCAATAAATGGCCTTAATAACACACTTTCGCCTCAGCCATTATTCTACATGCCATTGTTTTTAATTACATGCCGAGACCTTCTATGAGCCACCCACACTCAAACTCACTTGGCATCCTCTTTACTGGCAACAATTAATCTAAGGTGTGGCACAGCTTTCCTGAAAACATCATAAACCAAACCACCAAACCTACAGTCTGAAAATCTGACAATTTATTCAGGTCTGCTTACATTCTTTTAAAAGTGTCCATGTAACATCCACATTTCTACTAGCTTCTGGTTTAGACAAAGAAATCATTGTCATGAGCACATCTTAAATCAGGAAATGTGAAAGAAATGCAAAAGAAATGAATACACTAAAATCACATCCAAGTTATCCATGTAGAGCTTCCCAGTTTCTTATTGGTAGGTTTTAAAAGTTCAGTAGTGACATTGGTTAAAGTTCAAATTATCTGAATGTTTAGTATTGTGGTGACATAAGGGACATCTGAGTAGTGTTCAAGTGAAAGAATCACTGAATTAAAAAGCAAAGGCTCATCACCCACTATCATTATAAAGCTGCAGATGGAGATGCAGACAGCACAGTCTGATGTTGTTATTGTCTTCGGTGTGGGTGAGTGATAATAACCCAGGCTGGGGGTAAAGAAGAGGCTATATGGGGAAAAAATCAGTTTGACTGCATCATATCCTCTTGCAGAGTAGCCTTGACCTACTGCCTGATTCTGATAGAGCTGCTGTCTATTTAATTCATATGGATACACTAACTTCCCCCAGAATGCCTTATCTCAGTGAGGACCAAGTAATATATTTGGGATTGGATTAGAGTGATCCCACTGAGGGAGGGTGAGAGAGGAAGGTACTCACAGGTGACAAGGTGTGCAGACCAACAGAATTGATGCAAACAACAACACATCAGCACCTAACCTTGGAAAATTTCGGATGATTATAAGGAAGCATTAACTTTAGAAAACTAACTTTGCAATTCTATAAACTAACATGCCTGAAGTTACAAACTTCAATCAAAGACTGCATCTTTACAAATATGCCTACATCTGGAAACTGCCCTTTGAAATAGTAACAGGAAGAGCACAGGCTTCCAGGGACACTTACTTATAAGTATTTGGTAGCTTTATAGTGAAGAGATGTTAATGTATTAGAGGTAAAATTTAATCAGGTATGGAGTTTACATTTGCAGACTTCAGACAAACTAGTTTCAGGTGGCCCCATCACCTAACAAAATGTCTCAAGTAAAGTTTAATCCATTAAAAATCGCTTGATAAAAAAAAAAAAAAAATCAAAACACATGGCAATAATAAAGTTTCTCATAAAACCTTTGATTAACCTGCAAAATACCTTCTTTGTATTACAAGGTCAGTTGAAGAACAACTGCAAGCAGCCTAATAATATTGTTCACACACACCACATGCTATCTCTGAGATAGACTTTTTTAAGCATGTTTTTTTTACTCCCATACTTAACATGTTTTGTCACTTTACAAATTTCAGATGATTTCCTTGGCGACTGACTGGACCACCCTTCTGATTTCAACTACTCCCTCCATTTCAATCTTTATCTACGTTTATCACCTTTGCTCCTGGCAGCTTTACTGTTGCCTCCATTTCATTCACACATGCATTGTCTTTCTTCTACTTACTGTCATTCCTCTTCTCTCCACAGCATTCCTCCACTTCTCCAGGATATCTTCCACTAGCTTCCCACTCTCAATACAGATCAGTATATCGTTTGAAAACATCATAGTCCATGGAGACTCCTGTCTGGCCTCATTGGTCAACCTGTCCATCCTTAAAAGGGGTTTTCATTTGGATTGAAGTAGCAGGGTAAATACCAACAACTGCATTCAAAAAAAATATTTTGTGCAGTTATTAGTTCATACACATTTGGATTACTTTTCCGCTGATCTCAATCATGTGCAAGATTAAATGTAGCTAGGTGTCTTTAGCTAGCTCATTCGTTACCAATAGCTAATAAAGGTTTGCTAGCCCTACACTAGAGACAGAAAAAGCTACAGGCTACCACTTCCCCGTTTTCTTAAATCTAAAAGCCCGCTCTGTCCACTCCCGCAGTGTTGTTTAGCTATATTTACAAATAAATTTGAGCACTGGGAGAAACAATTTGGCTAAAGAGAGAAAGACAAAAAAACATACAAAACTTAGCTCAACTTACCCTGCACATGTTAGCCACACAATTGCAATTGCCTTTGATTTAAATTAAAACTGTGATTGGGAGATGATGGGTGAATAAGCAAATATAAAAATAGATGCAATATTTTTACCTGCTATTTGGTTAATGCTTGTATGAGCCAACAGCGGAGAAAGTCGCTTTAGAGACAAGTTATCGCTAGCTTACAGATACCCTTAAGTGATTGGTTGACACTTGTGGAGGTGGGCAGATGGATCCGAATATCGATAGTATCCATAACAACACTGGTATCAGTATCGGATCCATACTAATGCAATTGGCTCAATACTTTATTTATGTCAATATACAAGAAAAGTTGAAAGATTTTTATTTTTATTTATTTATTTTTACTGTGTTAGCTAGTTATTGTAGATAGTGAAAGAGTCAACACTGTCTGGTTGGTGTTCATTAAAATGTATCGTACAGCACTATCCCTTAGTGATTCCCTAACCCTCCAATGGCTCCAGCAGCAGAAATAATCTTTCATATATACAATACATGAAATTGTCATTACTTTGATTTACTTTTTTCTGACGATTTTGCCACACGAAATTTGATTTTAAAAAATTATAAATTTAAAGATATTGTGTAGGTATAAAGAAGTTGGGTTAAAATGCTAATAATTACTGTCTGCCATGGATTCAATTTGGAAAAAACTCAAACAGCACTCCTTTTGTTGGGGAAAAATGACAGGCCTTGTTAAGGAGTCCCTGAAGTTCTTCGTATTCTAATATTAAAGAAGTTTTGGGCAACTTTCATCAGTAAAATTTGTTCTCTATTTTAATTGAAAAGTTAGAATAATATATTTTATGTATTCAAGAATAGGTCAGCCACACAATGGTGCATTTTCAAGAAATACCATGTTAATCATCAATACAGTTTAAAATTGCCAGAAAAGTGGATTTTGCTGATGCTATTCCTTATATTTACACAGAATGACACAGTGTTTTATTTTATACAAAATCAGCTTTTAATGGAAAGTATTTATTTAAAACATTATGACAGTCTGTGAAAACTATTTTAATAAGTCACTGGAATGCACCAGACATCACTTATTTTATTATGTTTCATTTAGATCATGTGAAACATTTCTTGAGTTGTTCAAGGCTGAGTGATTATGTAGCATTTATTTAAAAATATGAATCTTTATTAACAAGAGATGGAATGTGGAATGCGGACTATTTTTGTGGGGTTTTGTGGCAAAAGATTGAGAGAGTGACTGTAATCATCACTCAGAGGACAATTTTCTGGAACAGATGGCTCTTTATTTGTGTTGGTTTCGCAGCAGTCCTTCTTTTCTTGGCCTTTTCTTTGCCCTGGCACCATGCAATTTTCAATAGTGCAAATTATGTCCAAAGGGCGGTTGCTAATCTCATCTTTTAGAAATGTGCAGCAGATCTGGTTTGTTGACAGGGTAATGGTTTAATACACATAAATACATCTACGCAAACGTTGGCAATGTTAACATCACAGTCTACATCTGTGAGGATCCATAATTAAATCAAAGATCACATCTTTGGCAGTTATCATCAGATGTAAGTTAGCCAGTCCACTGGCACACAGAGACTAAAATTTAAGAATCCAACATTTTTTTGAGTATCTCTCATGATTTAAAGAATTATTTCATAAATGTAATACTATATCTTGTATAAAATCTACATTGTATCAGTGCAAGAACTATCTAAACATAGTATTTGTCTGAGTTTTAGTTTGAGTATGAAGCTTCTGAAGTTCTAAAACATTTGTTTGTAGAAGTAAGGAGACAAACTAGAGTAGGATATAATGATGTTAAGAACAGTTTTATTTGTTGATGTTAATTAATACTGATGAGTGAACTAAAATCATCAGTTTAGTCATACATCTTGTAGAAAAGACTGAACTCCTCGGGGCTGGTGTGAATTATCTGTCCAGAGAAAGTGGCTAAGCAATTCTCATAATACGAATGTGACTTGGTAACATCTTTGTTACAAAATAAGATTATTAAAAATATGTCCCTTGGCAACTCATTATACCATCAACTCAGGCCATTTTCTCCTTAAGCCTTTAATTAAATTTGAATTATTACAAAAGTACAGAACAGTCAACAGCTACATGACTTTGAGCTAGAACTGTGTTGTGCCAGCAGGCAGATGACTTATTGTCGGTTCTATATTTTTTTTCTAAGCTCTCCTTGGCATGCTTCCTGGACTTTATAATGTTGACATTTACTTCTGTGTGTATTCAAGTTATTCTTTATGTGCCTCAGTTTCTCTATGCCTTTCAGATGCATTTATAAGTCAGATTCTCCAAAAAGTGTTTTGTGAAATTTATGAAGACGGAAGTCTTTTAAAAGATATAACATAGATATTTGTAGATTCATAACTCTGGACTATTTTTTACAATGCAACAGAACTAGGCCTGCTCATTGCATGCAGTTATGTTGATTTATTAACATGTAAAAGTTAACTGTAAGTCCAATTAGGAAAGAAGTCAGTGTGTCAGCTGCACTGCCATAATAAGGAAAAGAATGTCACAAAAGACAAGGTTGGAGGTTGTTCTTCCCACTGAATTCCTGTTAATAGTTCCTGCAGTGAAAACAATAACAACAACAAAAACCCTCTAATTATAGTATTAGTTAATTAGGTAGGGATTTTAACACTTTTTGTTAATGAGAGCTGGGAATTAAAGGAAAAGGGTGCAAACATCAGTGCATGTGTCGTTCAGTCTCATAATGCCTATTTTATATGAACAATGAGTCACACAGGAACACATTCAGGCTTCATAAGATTATCCACAATAACAAAGTTCTGGAGGTTATTTTTATTTAGAAAAATCAGAACACCTAGATTGATCATATTTATGAAACAAAAAGAACCAGAACTGATTATTTTCCAGTCTTGTTCATTACATTTTTAAACTTTTTATTTTATATTTTTGCTTGTTCAACTACAACTGTGCAGTGGCATAATGCAAAGAGGTAGATATTTTTCTTCTTCTTCTACTGGGATCATTGGAACAGTGTGTATAAGACAATGGTCATCTGCTCCATCTAATATGCAAAAATAGTGAACATACCTCACTGGTCTTTGGGTAGTAAACAGGATTTACTCTTTAAACAAATCTGAAGCAGTGGATGAGTTTCTCAGCAATTACAATCCTGTACTATAAATTTAGATTAAGGTCCTCTTTCCTCTGTATTGCACATCTTGTAACTGTATTGCAAACTGCATAACATATGTCATTTATATCTCGCAAATATAGTTTAATCATATAGTTTATTTTCATTTCACTGACATATTGTGTATGTGGACCCTGAGCTTTGTAATGTCATCTCTCTATATGCTTGTATGTGCCTAAGATGATAAAAACCTCTTAAATTCCTCATTCTGCCCATAAATGAATAGAACATAGGGTTCTACAGACCTCTGTACAATAAAGAAAGACATTTGTTCCCTCGGGCCATTGCAATCATGGACAGTTAAGAGAATTAACAGTTGATACTGTTTTAAGTGGGCTATTATTCCTGTGAAATTACCACATTAAGGAGTATCTGTACTCAGATCAAGCAAAATCTTACATTTGTGTCATTAATGAGGAGGTAAACTGTTTTGCTCTGTCGATGGTCAAAAAGTGCGATACAAGTAGAAAGCAGGTGACTTTGGGTCATGCTCAATTATGAGATGCACTCAGCTGTAGTTTTGTGCCCACCTTGTTCACACAGCTTCCTACGCCACAGTCAGTATCTGCCCTCTGTTGGTACCCTCTGTTGAAGCACTGTTTTTCCACCACTACCTTTTGTTTACATGGTGATTTATTGGTTTGAAAATTGGTTTGAACAATTCTCTTCAGTCCACACTACTTTTAAAATACAGTTGTCTCCCAGCTTCCTCCCTGATTTCTGCGGAGGGAGGTAATGTAAAGTGAAAAAAGAGAAGGTACATATACACACAGGCATGTAGCAGCATTGTTGAGGTTCAAGTTTGTGATAGAGTGGAGTGCCACAAAACGATTATAGCAATCCCTGACAGGGCCCAGAAATTAGCTTGGGAATTTAAATATATGGGAAAAAGGATGAGGCTGTGTAACAGAGTACGCATTTTGGAAGGAGTGCCCTGCTATAGTGACACCACCTATAATGCTGTTGTAATGTTTAAAAAATTACGTGGTCATGACTACATGCTCAATAACTGTAGTCGTTTAAATGAGCCATATTTTGGAAGCAGGGATAGATCATAAGTTGAGATATACTACAGCTGAGAGAGAGAGAAACCCTGCAAATCCTCTAAACAGACTCCAAAATAAATCTTTGTCTAAATCGTTCCATTAGTAAGATGGAAAACAAATTTAAACGCCATCACTGCAAGATTTCTTCATGTTCTTGATAAGGAGAAAAGTTTTTAGGTTGCTCTCCTAGACTTCAATATAGTCACTGTTTTGAGAGTAAGCATCCGGCTGCCAATGGGGAAACGGCATCTGTGGGCACTTTGGCAGCCCTCAGCTGTGGTGGTTGCTGCTTGTCAGCTATAACAAACAAACCTCTGGCTGCTTATAAGAGAGATCGGGCTGTGGTGAGCAGAGAGGAGCATGACATGAGTCACAGCTGAAGGGTGCAACATAAGCAGCAGCTGTGTTAGATGTGGCTTCAGTTGTCACAGTTGGGAATGTGGTTGCAGCTGCCATTATCAAGAATCTGACATTTCATGATTGGAAAGTCCAATTTGTAGGAAGTTTGGTTTTGTCTCTTTATTTTGTTTTTTGGCCTTTTTCCTTCAGAATGTTTGATTTTAAGTGAAATAATAAAGTCCTCGCTTCAGTGAGAGAAAGAAAAAGCTGTGAGAGAGCAAGTAGACTGTAACTCAAGTCAAATTAAATTCAGATGACTGACTTGGTCATTCAAGAAGATGTCTTCTATTCAGCTCTTAAAACCTCTGGTCATGTGTTGTCCACCTTAGTCATAAAAGGTTGTGTAAAAGATTTCGATGGATTGGGCTGAGTCTGAGAGTTTATCTCTGCATTCATCATATCACCTTGGACAAATATTAGAACATTAATGTGCCACTTCTTTTTGCGTGCAGGGCTTCCCACAGCGAGTCTTCTGAGATTCTCATCACGAAGTTCATGAAGTTTATATATGTACACCTTTATCCTGAAAGGTTTTCCTAACTTGCTGCTGTGGGAGGAAAAAGATGCTACCCATGTCAAGACACAAAACTTCATACATTGCACAGAGGGTTCTTCCAAAAGTCAGCACACAAATATTTGATTAACAATAAAATTGGTGATGAGGGGGACATTAGAGGGGCATTATGGAATATCACAACCCCATTATGCTTTGTAAATTAGGAGATTAGATGAAGTGGCTGATGTTGAGAAATCCTACCAGTGGCTAAAGGCCAGAGATTCTGATGATAGAAGTGGAGTAACAAGTCTTAAGCGAAGATCCAGAGGAAAAGGGATCTAACCCAGGGAGAAAGTAATCAAGGTGCCTGCTATGCAAAGTTTCTCAGGGCCAGCACATAGATGGTATGGCTAGAAGTCACCACCAAAACTATCTCTAAAATCCTGTGGGACTTTAAGTTTCAGAACGCCAAGTCTTGACTTACAAACTCAATAAAGCATTGGCTGGAC
Organism: Pelmatolapia mariae; assembly: GCF_036321145.2. Lineage (NCBI taxonomy): Eukaryota > Metazoa > Chordata > Actinopteri > Cichliformes > Cichlidae > Pelmatolapia > Pelmatolapia mariae. The sequence goes on from NC_086227.1 coordinate 22,017,004, forward strand.
TGACAGTTGTGATAGCTGTAGCAGTCTTAGCAAAGAGTAACAGAAAAAGAAGCAAGAGAAGATCAAGGAGCTGAAGGAACATCCGGAACAGATGTGGAGAGTAAAGCCCGAAGCAGTCCCAGTGGTGATGTTAGTATACAGGCTGTGTTCCTCAAACTGGAAGAGTGACCTCAGATTGCACCAGAGGTCTCTGTTCAGAGGAGAGAGGTCCCAGAAACAGTGAGGATGCTGCAGGTATCCTTCTGTTTCGTGTTCGTCTGATAGAGGACATGAGTTTGACCAAGACACATCACCAGTAACACACACATGCACACACATTTGGGAGTTATAGGGAAAATGTCCTACTTGGTGAACCCTGAGTGCTACTCATCCTGTGTTCACACGTATACGTTAATTAGATGCTACATCGGATTAGGGCAAGGCAAACATTTTTTTTTCAAAGTTGTATTGACTGTCCTTTCAGCCTGCTTATGCTTAGAGCAAATTTACATATTGTAGGATGATATGTTCGTGTGTGTGCGTGCCTGTGTGTGTGATAGAGAGGTAGATTATCAATCTGCTTTATATTTGAAAGTAATTAGAATTCTTCATTTTTGAAGCCCTGCAGAAAGACACAGGGTGGTGGTGGTGGGGGTGACAGGTTAATTGAGGAATAATACCCTTCAGAATGATGGATTTTGGTGACTTGAGATGTCAGAATCCATTATAGGAAATTTAAATTTGCAATTAAAGTGGGAGGCTGGGTGCAGAATTCTTTCATTTTAATTCCCTCTTGCCTTCTCCCCTGTTATTATTAATGTTCTGCATTGAATGTCCAGGCTCTCTCCTTCGGCACTCACCCACTATCTAACACAGTTTGCCAAAATGAGGCTTAATTAATGAACTCAAACATACAGTAAATCAAATAGGGTTTTTTTGTCTTTGTAGAAATGCTGGACGAGCTGGATATTTCATGCAGGACTAGATGGCTATTTCATGCGATCGCTGAAACGTCTCATTGTGTTGAGAAAAAAATATTAAAAAGCATTCTGGCTTGAATATAACTGGCCTCAGATGTGTGATCGTTGATGAATTTACTTTTTATTATTTCTTGTCTTGAAACTTGTTTTTTAAAGAAGGCTGAATTGAGTGGTGAAGGGCAGTCACTGTAAGTTAATGCCAATAAGCGAGTTGCAGCTGGAAATATTGTTTATTTACTTCACCTGTTTGAATAGCTCATGTCCAAGAAATATGAAACTTTAGATGGCATATGTCGACACTTGTGTCAATAAAGTGAAACCTCCCCCCCCGCTATAGATTAAATAGTTTGCAGGTGTAATATTGCACATTACATTCTTGCTTATACAATGGTTTATTTTAGATGCAACTGAGAAATAAAGCAAGATTTGCTAAATTAAATGTTTCAGTATTTCAGATAAAGCTGTTTTCTTTGTGTCCATCTAAATGGTGACACGCCTCCGATTACATTAATTCAAAGAAAGAAAGCAACAAAGAAAGAGAAATGACTTCATGACTGCATTAAACCTGTGCTTTGAAATGTTCGATAATATGATGATAGCATAAACTTGCGAAAATTATTTTATATATTTTTTCCTCCAACATATACCACAGGATTGAAAAAAAAAAGAACAATATTTGGCATCCACTGACAAAAAACGAGGTGATGGGTAAATAAATTCAGAATCTCTTTTCCCCTGTGAGGACTATCTGCTGCAGCAGCACATTAATGCCACTATCAGCTACTATATCACCAGTCAAAGTGACAAATGGTAGACAAGTGCCTCTCAAATATTCAGCCAGGGTGGAGTAGTGCAGGGGTGGTAATGGGATATAGTGTTTTCCTCCATTTGGGGAAAGGACATGGTGTAAAATGTGTTTAGAGAAATGGTTGGAGTAAAAGTTGGAGAAAAAAAGAAGAAGCAGTGTTCAGAATCTGTATGTTTGCATGTCTACATAACCGTGTTTTAGCCCACAGAACGAAGGATTGTCTTATTGTCCTTTATCTGCAGCCCCCCCGCCCCCCAACCACACACCTCCTCATCTCCCACATCATTCGGACAGCTGGAAACAGAATTCATCCGATTCGTTCTGCTGCTTTTCTCTCTCCCAACTGCCCCATTCCCCCCCACCATTCCCCCGTCCCCCTCGCTGTCGTAATAGGATCTGCAGGAATCATTCAAAGGCTAGATATAATTTACTGCTTGCCGTGCACAATGCCCCCTCCCACTCTCACCCCCTTTCTCAATCGCACAAGGTGCCCTGCGGATGAACTAATCATACTTGAAATATTATTTCTGCTTCTTATTCCACCATTTTATGAACAGCTCCTTTTTATGGTGCAATGGATTTAACCCCTGCCTGGTCACACTCACGCCAGCCTGTGCATGCAGAAGGAGGGTGGGTGAGAGGTGTGGGTGGAAAGAGAGACAGAAAAGCTTTTGTTTTTGTGTTTGTTGTTTGTATTCGTACATTTGTGTTTTACCCTAACTTGATTTCCCAGTCTTCCAAAAACTAAAATAAAGAGGGATTACTAAGGGAAAATGTGTGCAACGTAGCAATGAACCTCACCAAGAAAATCATAAAAATGAGATCAAACAAAACATACAAACATATCAAAATGCATTCCATATTTCTCTTTTACCATATCCATTTCCATGCCCATTTCATTCATATACACCACAGTAAATGTCTCTGTGCTGATACAGCAGATGTGCTGTGGTCTGCTTTAAAAACTAGATGATGAAAATACTAAAAAAGCAAATAAAAACTGTTGCCAGGAATTCTATTCGTTTGACCACCTTTATTCTTCAAAACAGACTTAACTCTTTTAGACAAGCGTCTTCTTTACGTAGCCTTCAGTAATATTTCTCCAGGAGCTTTGAAGAGCTTTGAATTCTCCATTCAAAGCTCTTCTCTGAATTTTGGTTGTCTGTAAAGATGATCCCACACTGCTTTGATTACACTGAGGTCCAGCCTCTGGGATTCCAGTCTATGACTGATAAAGTCCTGTTTTGTGTTTTTCTATCCAATTCTACTTTTACTGCATTGGCAGTGTGTTTGGGATCACTGTCCTACTGAAAAATGAAGCTGTTGCCAATCAGATGTTTCCAGATGATCTAAATCTGACAGTATTTTTCTGCATTCATTATTCCATCAATTCCACTGACTGAAACTGAGCTCCAAACCATGACAGAGCCTCCACCATGTTTTACAGATGGCTTCCGACACTCAATGTTGTGCATCTTGTTTAAGTATGTAACGTTGATAGCAGCTCTTCCACAAACCATTTCAGATGAGGCTTCAGTGAACAGTAGATGGATCAAGTGAAGAGTCTTATGACAGTTCTCTGCTGTTCTTTAATCTATATGTGTTTCTCAAGAACATGACTTTCACACACTGTTTAACTGTTGTAGATATATTTATTTAGGCCTGCCACTTCTTCTTTTCTTCTTCTGTAATAAACGAAATTAAACTAGAACTTAGTTCCGTTTAAACTAAAACTTGTTTCATTCATTTTCTTTTAGGCCACACTTCACACGTCAAGATATGATAGGTTATATTAATAGAGTGCCTAATGATACAATTTATTTTTGTATCCCATGAATAGACAACAATGGTTCATCCCAAAGAAAAAAGGTCAGGTACAAGGACCGGACTGAAAATGAATGAAAAATCCAACAAAACATTGAAGATCCAAAAGGGTGTGACATTTTCTGATCATGACCACTTTGAAAAATGATGAGAGAGTCTAACTCCTTCAAAGCAAAAAATAAAAATCTGAAGGGTGACTCCAAACATTTGGACAGTCCTGCATATCTTTTCTGTTTTGTGTAAAACATTATGATGTACTATAGAGCAAGTCCTGCCCTCTCTTTGAAAAACAAAGGCTAGTCTATGTTTCTGATTTTAATAGTCTGTATATGAGACACTTGGTGATATGAAATTTGGTTTTATTGCAAGACACAGAGACAAATTACAGCTTGGTGAACGTCAAACTTTAAAAAGAAAAAAAAAACTAAAGAAATTTTATTAGTTTTGGCATGTATTATTTACTTGGTGTTTACTTAATGGCTCAAGAGACAGAGACACGGGGCATTAGATAATGAATAAAAGAAAAAAAGAAGGTAAAAAGTTACAAAGAAGGATGAGAGAGATAGAAAGGCAAAGGAAGAGAGGAAGACAGAAAGCAGCTCTGAGCTGTTCACTTGTACTTAGGGAGCACATTTACTTTCCATTGATTTCCAATGCTTTGGTCAATTTCCCGTCACTTTTTATTGCAACTTCATGTGATCTCAGTTTAGCTGCTTGCAGGAAGAAGGAGAAAGTTCCAGAGTCTATAAGACAACTCCTGCAGACCCTTTTGGGTTTTTTTCATGTGCTTTGTTTTTTGCGTATAAAGAAAAAAAAGGCATCAGGCACTAGTTATTATTCAGTACACATCAACTATAAAAAAAACCCAACCAGTTTAAAGATTTTATTGTGCGCCTAACAAAATCGTCAGTGTAGGAAAGCAAATACAGTAAAAGAAGCTATTCAAATAAACTGAAGATTAGACCAGATGAAACTCATATATCTATACATTAAATACACAACAGACACCGAATCTTATAAGGCTTTAAGAAAGAAAGAAAAAAAAACAAGAAAAAAAAAGTTTTGCTGCTTCTCTTTAACTTAGTTGCAATTCGTGGCTTCTTTTCTCTGTACACAGCACGCAGGTTTGATTCGTATTCCATTTGTTTTTTTCAGTCTCCCACATCTTTCATTGCTTTTCTTTAATGCAAATATCTCATTCACCTAGTTTTTATTTTGGTCTTTTTTTATGTCGTCTTCCATTAGAGAGCATTGCCTGCTGAATATTTGGTTTTGAAATAGCGCAACTCGAAACAAAGGGCAGTTTTTTCTCCCAGCACATCTGCTTGCAAAGGAGACAGAGCCTTAACACCTGGAAGTAATAAAAGACCAACACTGTGAGAGAAAATAAGGTAGGATTATTGTTCTGTGTGAGGAAGAGATTATGTTCAGAGAAAAGACAGGGAGGCATGCGGCTACACTTTCACCTCAAACAACGGGACTAGAAAGTAGTCACTGATTAAAACTGAAATGAGGGGAGAAAGAACATCTGAAAATGAAGCACGCTTTCATGCCGAGACAACACGCAAAAAGCTTTATCTTAAATGGAAATAAAATAGACTGGAATATTCCAAAGCTGCTGCAGTACTATTACTCAGTTACAATGTCATTATCTTACCACAGCTTAAAATGATACTAGCAGAGAGAAAGCTGTGTTCCATTGTCCCAAATATGATGAGACTCATTTGTTTCATTTTCCTCCCCCCCCCCTCTTCTGTATTGAAGATGTTGTGAATTTGTCTTCTTTCTTTTCTCCCAACCCAATCAGCCTGTAATTTTATCATAGAAAATGGGAATCCCCAGGACGTTATCTTACTTTTCATCAATACTGTCCTAATTGACTTCCGTTGAGAAGGATATTTATTATAAATATCTTACAAAAATGAACATTTCTCACTGTGCCTTCTAAAGCACAGTCGAATGAATCCAGACTGAAATGAATTTCTAATTATTTGCAAGCCAAGACGAAGGAAAAGACAAAGCAAGCAGGAGGCATTCCTTTGCTGGTTAATTATGCCGTAGCATCTACACACCTATTTCCACTTGCAGGCCAAGCTCAAACTGCAGGGATGTGATAATCACACAGGGGTAACAATAAATGTGCCTTTTCCCAGATGTATGACCTAATAGTGATCCTGCAGAGGGTGAACTGGCCCGGCAACATCCCACATACTCCAAGCGGTCCACAAAACAAAACAAAACAGTTCAAACTGGGGGGAAAGAGAGTAAAGGATCGGCACAATCTCTCCATTTCTCATGGCTCTGCCTTATGTTGACTGGAATGACATTAGATGCCAGTGCTTGTTTGTGCTTTAATGACAAGTAAAAGGGGACTGCTGTCTCCATGGCAACAGCCAAGGCTCAATACATCATACCTTATTACAATAGTCAAGCGGGGACGTTTGTATATCAAGGGAAGGGGAGAGGGGAAGAGTGCATTGTGGGAAGATTGCCCAGCATTTATTATATGAGTTTGATAAGTGTAGCATTTAAATGCTGCTCTTATTAATTTCAAGCTGCGGCAGCAGGCAACAGTCCGAAATGGCTTTTCAGTGACCTTGGCTTGGTACGTTGAGAGTGTCGTGTCTCTAGGAGGAAGACGGAGAGCTGGATAAAGAGACCAAAAGATGGGCTTTATTTGCTTTAGTGAGCGTTGGGGGTAGCGATGGGCTTCAGGCAGTATGCTGCAGATTAATTGGGTAATGATTCACAATTGTAAGAATTCTAGCACAGCGTACATTCAAATGTAAAAGTCAAGCTACAAGGACTTCGGTGTGTGGCTCATGTTATTATGTAAGTTGTGTTTTTATAAACTAATGAAATGTCAGCCACCTAAGTGACAGAACAAAGTAAAGCTGTCTATGTTCATACTGCCCTAACATGAAGTATGCACACTCTTTCAATGTCTTTTGAACCTTTTAAATATTTGTGAGCATTACAACTCTAACATGTTATTATAACAGCTGATGAATTTACACAAAACCAAAATATTTAACTCAGAAGATAACCCGTCTGGAGTGATTGCCATTCAAATGCCTTTCTGTAGAATAACGCTCATGCTTGTTCTTATGGCTGTCGTTGCCCCTTAGTCCTGTGGGAACAATGAGCTTTTCAGTCATTTAAAAAAGAGGCATCTGTAATTATGGAATATTAATCATGGGATAATCACAGGACAAAAATATATGGCGAAGAGAACAGTGTCATTCCTATTTGTACGTAATCAATGTTTAATATTTAACACTCAACAAGCCCTCATGCTGAAGGCTTTAATGAGGACTTGTCTTCACGTAAGTCCCTCTTCAACATTTTCAGCTCTTTCTCCAATTGACATTTACTGACCTCCCGCAGAGGACAGACGTGGGGCAGACTGTTCCTCCCACTGGATCTGCTAGAATCTCTGAAATGTGTTCATGGCAGGGGGTTTCTTGAAAAAGGGTTAAATTGTTAATGGCACATGACTTGTTGGATTTTGCTAGACGCCTGCTGATTAAATTTTAATTTAATTAGCATGCATCTTATTAAATTGCGAGCCTGCGAAACACCAGTTTGCCTGACCTTTCTTTTAAAACTTCTTTATCACAAGAATTGACACGAGTAATGAATGCGCAAGAAAAGCTGTTCTGAATGTTCAAATTATCATGCTCATGAGTACCACTGAGACACGGGCCAGCGTATAATTCATGCAAAAATACTGACTTTCAGCCAACATTCTTGCTTTATGAATACAAACCGCAATGTATTTTTTATGAGCTGGAAGAAAGACAGAAAAGCAAGTTCATTGCTTGGTAGGTGTCCAGCTCCACTAACGTATGCCTATCTACTGGAGTAATTACTACACTTTTGTTTTGCATATGTATTATTCAGTAGATACAGTATGTATATGTGAGATGTGGTGTGAAGAAGATGTGGCCCGGGCCATTTTCAGTGGTGGTAGTGTGCCCTCCCTCTCACTGAGAGGAGCTCTCATACTGACTGAGGGCTGTCTCAGGCATCTACAGCACACCTGGTCTCCATTATCTCTCCATTTCACAGGCTCGCACCCCCTAACAGGGCAGCCTGGGAATGGGCCTGGCTCTTTCATCTTCCCATCATTATAGCAGCCAGCTCAGGGTCAGGGCCCAGTCTGACAGGCATTCCAGCGGCAATACAGTACAACTGACTTTGGTTAACAACAAAAAAAATACCAAATCAAAGCCAAAGAAATATTAATGACAAATCTCAAAGCAATTATTACATTAGGAATTCTCCTCAGAGTTGACACTTTCTTCCCAGTGATTCGTTAAAATGTGACGCTGCATCTCAAAGCGCTGCCTTTCCTTCACCCGTGCCTTAAACACAAGCTTCCTTTGTGGTCAGTGCACTCTGTCTCACTGGAGCACGCACACATACAGAGTTGTTCTACTATTTGCTGACAAACACAACGGAAAGACTACAGGATCCTGTTATTTCCCTTTCCTTTTCACTAGCAAACCTTTCAATATAAAAGCAGTGTTTACAAGTGTGTGGTGACATCATGCTGAGTGTTAGGTTTACTCTATTGCTTTAACACTCTTAAATCTTGTCCGCAGAGGGACATTTGAAGACAGATCAAGGAGAAGCCAAATTCTTTTCCTTCAGCTATTTAACTGTTAAAAGGATTTAACAGACCCCCTCAGACAATCTGTGAAACACATTTATGGAGAAAGAATACACCACCTGATGGTTCAGGTCTGACATGGTCCACCCATTATCATTTTGCATATGAGAACAAAATGAGGTGTGATAATTGATCTCTCATGTACTCCGGCTCACTCTCTCACGATACTATCGCAGCAGCTTTGTTTCGAGATGAAAACACTTTCAGGCAGAGCTCACCCGAAGCCTTCTTAATGCATCATCACTTTGAGGTTACAGAAATGACACTACAAGAAGCACTTTGAAGTAAAGTAAAATTATCCCTTATTTCTGCCCCAACTAATGATTTATTAACATGTAAGGGAAAAAGGGTGGGGGGGGGACAAGGGAAGGCAAAGGGCAGACGAAGGATAGAGCAGGACGAACGCATTCCCAGCACATATTCTCTTCATTACCAGTTGGGGGGTGGGAGCCGATCATTCAATTACTGACTGCCGTCACAGGCTAATATTCCTGCCTGTCAGGGCCCATTCGGGCTCAGTTTTGGTCAAAGTCCTTCTGATGGACCTCATTTCCCATTAAACAGAACCAGAAGGTGCTGTGAAAATGGCGACACCTGATCCTGTGTTCAGGAATGGGAAATGATTCAGAAATGCCTAGAGCCTGCCAAGACACCCTCCACACCTACCCCATCATGAATCCTAAGGGGTTTGAATGCCAGCAAGTTTGTGGGCCACTGACTAAACCATGACAGGTGGGGGTCAACACTGATGTGTATGCTGTGTAGTAGACACAGTCTTTTTTCCTGGGGTGTACAGTGTGATATAAACACATAACAACCTATTTTTAATATAGAATTTCCCCCTTTTTCAAAGAAAATTAGAAAATTAGCTACTTTGAAATTTTGTATTACATTTCATTTCGCTTTGATATTCACTCATTTTATCTGGCAAGTCAGGCTGAATGAGTCTGACCTGTCCTCAAAGCTGTAGTTTAATTTGTCTTTGACACTGATATCTAAGAAGACAACGTCACAAGGCAGAGGTACACATCGGAGGTGGAAAACCAGAAAGGGCTGTAGGTGTGTGAGGATTATGTGGCTGGCTTTCAGGGTTTAAATTCTAAAATTCTTGTTCGCCACCGTTAACTCTTACTTCACCTGACTGCCTGTCAGGGGTTAACCCTTGACAGTGTCAGTGCAAACTGCTCATGTGTAAAACAGCTCAGCTTTGGTAGGTCTTTCATAGGCTTAGCTGTAAATGTCCACGGCCTGCTGTTGACACACTTAAATTTGCTACTTTAATGCAGTTTACGCTTGATTTCATGTTGAAAAACTTCCTACAGCCTTTGGCATTTCTTGTCAAATTTTTCCTCACATCCTATAATGCCAGTATAAAGTTTAATGTAATTTTAGGATCTTTGTGAACACTGTAAAAGGACATATTGTCCTGTTTTAGTGAAACGAGAGGGTGGAATGTGGGATGCTCCTCACTTGGTGAGCTTTTTTTTTCTTTTCTAATTTAAAACAATGCATGAGTTGACGCAGCATAACCACAGCTTTTAAAGTCATTTCTGACATGAATCACCCAACATTTGTTCCATCTACTGCCTGGAAAGGTTGAAAGGTGATACTGAAGAGCTTTGGAAACCCCAGCAAGCTATTATTCCAACAAAGCAAGAACTTGGACCTCAGCATGGTAACACCACCCAGCTTGGGTCAGAGTATACAATTTGAGCCTGTGATATTCTATCCAGTGGAGCAGTGATTGTCTTCTGTGCTACAAAAGAGAACATTTCTGTGGTATGTCAGGGGCTATTTGGGATGTTGCATGTAAAAGGCTGAATCGTCTAAAGAGACAAATGACTCTAGGAAGCTGTCAGCTGCACCTCGGACTGAAATGACTGAGTTAGTGAGGTGCATTGAGAATGATAATTAAATATGGGGCCAAAGATTGGCAAGGTGGCCCCTGTACCTTAGGGCCAGGCGAGAGTGGGTTTCCGAGCTCACATTGCCCAGGGCCTATGTTAGAATCAGGCGCTAACCCAATTTCACACTGTGTGACTGGGCCTGGCCTGTTTCAATGCAGCAACTGAGTGTGAGTGCCATCTGGTCCAGGCCTGTGAAGGAAATGGCCTTGCTTTTCACACTGATCGGATTAGGGTGTTTTTAATTCATTCGAGATGTGCCCTTGCGTGTTAATTGGCTCAACATGGCCAATGAATCGCGCCTGTTGCTGCTACAGGATGTCCCCGTCTTTTAACTTACTTTAGAGGTTTGATTCTCCTTAGAATTTATTTTCCCCCCAAAGAAGAGGCAGGTTTTCAACAGTGTTTTTGAGAATATGTTTAATTTATAAAATATTATGCAATTTAGTTATTCTGTCTGAGCAACATAACAGTTCAGAGGTAAATGTGAAATATTATTTGTTAATTATGGAAACATGTTACAAAAAGTACTTGACCTTCTACAGTGTTGCCTAAAATTACATTTAACACAGTTTGCATTGAACTAAAGTAGCTGCATTTTACAGTTTCAAGGTCAGAATCCCAAGAATGAACTCCTGACAGTCTTAAATAAGCTGCTTTGAGATCCTCTTCAGAAGAACCTGCACTAACCATCCACACAGCCTAACCATTGCAATTTGGTTCTAGTGTAAATATATTATACTAGAACTACAGAATCACTAAGCTGGACAGCTTAAAACAGATCAGTTCACAGATGTAATTTAGCTCAGTAGAATTTCTTGCTATTATCTATCACTGGCAGGTATTTCCTGGCTGGATGCTTCAACTCAGTGTGCTGCCTTAAATTCAATGCCAAGGTGGCAAAATTTGCATAAAAATATGAGACTGTTTCCAATCCACTGTTCACTACTGACTAAAAAAAAAAGGGTCTTTCAGTGAATGAATGGATTTTTTATTATTTATTTTTTTTTGGTGTTCATGAAAAACACTTTATGCACATTTGTCAGAGCCATTGTCATGAAGACACTATTTCAGGAATACACATGCAAATTCTGATGCATAATTAATTGATAGATATAATTTAAAAACTCTCTTGCATTCATTCTCATTACTTACAGAGCATCTCAGAAACATTTCTAGGCTTGATTGGCTGATCACATTAGCAGCACAGAGCCACCTCTAATTAGGAAGAAGTTCACAGTTGTAACTTAACACGCACTAATTAGGTTGGAGCACTAACAATCCCGACAGCAAGTCTTAATGTAATGCGTGGGCACACTGATTTTCAGTGGCTAAAGTAATCTGACAAGATCACTCAAAATATAAATTAATTAAAAACTGGAAAGATATAAGAATTATAACTCAGATAATTTTAGAGCTACGGTCAGAAATGCCTTACTGACTGCTACATGTTGACCTAACACATGCGTGGCGGCTCACAAGTGTTGCTTATCATTGTAGCGCCTTTGTTTCTGTTGGCTGAGAATTTAGCTTTCCTGAAACAGTAGAGCTTGTCTCTGTCTTCTTTGGGAATGTCCCAATTTCCCAGGCTTCCTGAAGTATCCCCGCCCAGCGAACAAGTTTCAGTACGGTGCCTTTAAAAAAAAAAAAAAAAAAAAAATCATATGTTGCAGAAATTGAAAAGGGAAGAGAAATTTAGTTTTTATTTGTTGGGTAGGTAAATAAGCTGCAGTGCTGTGAATATTAACCGCCGAATCTAAATTTGGTTGTTTGTGTGATATAACAAATGTCAGCTCTTGTATCCACGGCTCATATGCTGATACAGAATATCCACAAGTATTCTTAGTGGGCCTAGTCTTGCACAATGTGTTTGCTCTCAAGACTCATAAAAGCACAGGACTCAGTTGTACCACCTGGAAACAAGTTAAAAGTTCAAACAGTTGAACTTTTGTTGAAAGTAGTCCACGCTAACACGGGGAAAGGGAAAAGGCTGAAAATTAAATGGTTCAAAAGGTGCAAGAGATTAAAAGGGAGGATGGGAAACTGTATAAAGCTACAACTTTAACAGGATAAAAGACAATATAGTACAGATACTGGGTCAGAAAATATACTGTGTACTATGTGGCAAAATTAGGAAAAAACATGCAGCTTAAAAAAAAGAGAGCAGAAAACATGACGAAATGCAGAAATGAGCATAAAAAAGTTGTAGAGGTTATTTTTTGATAAGTTAATCTATCATAGAGAACTATAATAATTAATTCATGAATAATGCTTACAACACTTAGAAAGGCAACCTCCTCTCTTTCTTTTCTCATCTTTTCTAAGCCCCTCCCACCAGATAATCACCCACAGACACTGCTGACTTTTATCTTTACACACATGGATTCATACTTGACTCTGAAGGCACATATGTTACTTTATGTGTAGACTGTTTTTTTTTTCTTTTTACTACTCACCTGATCTGGTCAAACAAGATGTGTTATTGGCCAAAGTCTCAGATCCAGGAGTGTAGTTCCCCTCCAGACCAATTACCATTCAAAACAAGAACGCACTATATAGAACACTATCATTTAAAACACTGCTGTGCTGGCTCACTACTCTACGAGACACTCGCTGAAAAACAAACTGCTGCATAGTTGACGTCGACAGGTTCGCATCCATTTTGCTCACATGAAAACGTTTCAGAGAAGGCGCCTGTTTTATTCAGTGGGGAGTAAAATGACTCAATATTTGCAGAACTAAAATTAAATTCATAAGGAAAATGTATGTTGTATTAAAAAATATGCTTTATTTCACAACATAGAACTGAGTGTTAAACCTATAGTGAAACTCTTTTAATGTGTCCACTTGACTATGATGTTGTGTATATGAGCATCAGCATAATGGCAAAGCCTCAGATGTTGCACCTTTGTATCTTTGCCTACTGCCTTGTAAAACTATGCATAATAAAACTGCAGTGATATGTAGAAACATCTGATTAATGTCATAGGCCTGTTAACAGTATTTCAGTCACTTCATTCATCAGCATCAGTGACGAATCATTCACTGATGCCTTTCACTGTAGTTTGTGCTAAATGCAGTGTGTTTGTACATGTAATCAATGAATACAGACATGGTCTTGAATAATCATGCCCCATGTTATCTTAATGACCTTCTAGTACCGTATTACCCCATTAGAGCACTTCGCTCTCAGACTGCTGGCTTACTTGTGGTTCCTAGAGTATTTAAAAGTAGAATGAGAGGCAGAGCCTTCAGCTTTCAGGCCCCTCTTCTGTGGAACCAGCTTCCAGTTGGGATTCGGCAGACAGACAGCATCTCTACTTTTAAGATTAGGCTTAAAACTTAACTATATGCTTTGTCAAAAAGGAAAGGCTGGATCAGGTGACCCTGAATCCTCCCTTGGTTACACTGCAATAGGTCTAGGCTGCTGGGGGATTCCCATGATGCATTGAATGTTTCTTTATAAGCCACCCCGCCCCTCCCTGAGCCTGGTTCTGCTGGAGGTTTCTTCCTGTTAAAAGGGAGTTTTCCCTTCCTACTGTCACTAAAGTGCTTGCTCATAGGGGTCATCTGATCGTTGGAGTTTTCTCTGAATACATACATTTTGTATTGCGTTTATTATTGTACTATTATTATGAGTTATTGTGATTTGGCACTATATAAATTGTGAATGAGTGGCTGAACAGAAATATTAATCGTTAATCGTTTTTTTTGTGGATTTATCCTTTAGGGTCAGATGGCACTTTTAGATTAGTAACATCCACCCACACGCACACACAGTTATTGAAATAACTGAAACTTTGGTCATTTGGTGTAAAAGGGATCAAAAGGAGATGATTATGTTTTAATGAAATTCATGCAAATATCTAATCCATATGGTCTCTTAAACAACAAAAAGTCTGTATTTTAAGGGATGCATAAATCTTTTCAGTACACAAGAGAAAATGAAAATTGTTTGCAACCTTGTGCCGAGGTCTGCCGAACAGCAGTCCGCTGAAAGAAAAGCAATCAAATCCCACAACAATCAGAAAGGAGACCAAACGAGTGCGTTTTTATGCTCATACTTTTTTAATGTATCACAATGAGCAAGAAACATACTTGATGAAATATTTTCAAAGGAGTATATTCAATTACCATCTACAATCAACTTAACTAGGACAACAAGTTTTTGTGACAAAAGTTTCTTTAAAAGTCTGAAGTTCCATGTGGTTGTATGTATGTTAGTTTCCATGTAATTTGGTACAGTTTGGAAATCTTCATATAATTACAGTAACAAAAAAGCTAACAAGACTACAGTATAGAAAAGACATCAAGAACAACATTTTTGGTTTAACTTGCTCTTTTTTGTACATTGCAAGGCTGTTTTTTTCTACCCTCAGATGGGCTGCCTGGAGCCACAGAGCCATGCTTATGAGGCTCGAAGGAGGAGTAATTCAAGGAAACAAAAAGAAAAAAAAAACAAAAAAGAAAAAAAAATAAAAGGATAAAAAAACATTGTGGCACCAGAAGTCACAAAAGGAACAGAGAGCTCCAAGTAACAGTTCATCTTTGAAGTTGGAGCAAATGGTTGTTTGGTTGTTAGTTTGGTTGTTAATTTTGGTTAATATGCTTTTTTTTTTTTTTCTTTTTCTTAGTGTAACTGCCTCTTTAAGAATGACAGCTTTGAGAACCCATCCCCTCTCTGTGTTGTTAATTTCTCTGTTTAGATAATGTAACCAACAGAGAGAGGGGTGAGCCGCCATTTGACTGGAGAGCTTTACTTGTCAACCGGAGACAAGCACGAGGAAATGAAACGGGTAGCAACATGAACTGGAAGATATGAAGCAAGCATCTCTGTCCATCCTGTCCTGAAATTTGGAAAATGTCCATCAAAGAGCAGAAGCGGAGGCAGAGCTGGAGAAATAAAGGACAGACAGAAAGGAGAAAGAGGCAGCTGGAGCCACTTAAGTTCAGTTTCCTCTAAAGACTTTCCTCTGTGTATGACACACGTCCATTGGTTCCAGAGTCCATTCGCATTACAGAGTTGTCAGTAATCAAATAAGGAGGTGGTTTTTAAAGCTGTTTTGAGCCTGGCTTTGGCTCCCATGCCCAGTTTTGTGTGCCCAGAGCCTCTCTTGTCCTCCTAACAAGATCTCCAAAGCTTCCCAGAGTCCTTTATCATTTCTTTTTATTCCTTCTTCATCTCAAAAAACAAACAAACAAATAAAAGAAAACAAACAGTTGATGTCTTGGTTTTAAATATATCTATATCTGTATACAGGTACACTTTCGTTTTCACAGTGGGCAAAAGATGACCTCTACAGCAAGACCTTGTCTTTATCCCTCTCTTGTAATTGTCCATTAAAATCAAGTATCCCAAATGTAAGGAGGTGGATCCCTGTATCCACAATAGCATTGTGTGCCGCAATAAAATATACACTTATCCGGGGCACGTTTTTTTTTCCTTTGTGTTTCAACTGCATAAAGCTTTGGCCACATTCATATATTCAATCAAAGTAAAAACTGCTCAGTGCTTCGGTATCATCGTTCTCATTTCCAATCGTTATCTTTTAAATTTGATTTTCTGAATTTCAGTTATTCACAATCCAGCTTCGTGGTTCAGCTTGTTTTGGTGAGTAACATATAACCAAAAAATAATAATAATTAAAGGCAAAGAAGAAGAAAAAAAATTGAATTGATGCTGGCTCTTATGACACGCACGCACATACACGCGCACAAACGTACAACGCACACTTACACAAACCCATACAGAGTACATGCTGGCTGAATCTAATGTGAAGACCTCAACTGTCTTCCACAAAAGAGCCCAAAAGATTACACTTTGGAAAAAAAGAGCAAAAAGTATCATTGAGACAATGAATATAAAGTGGCCAGGTCAAAATTTTCGCTTTTGTCTCTCAATTTCAGCAATTCAATTTAAAGCTAGTGTTAATTTATGATAAAAAGTAATACACGGAAAATAAAATAAAATAAAATACTTCTAAGAAAATAATACATGTCTGACATTATCTGAAAAATAAAATAAAGCAAACATATTTTGAGGAAAAACTGTACAACTTAAGGAGTGGGTTTTTTTCCAACACAAGAAAGCACATGTGAACAGTATTTCAGGGAACTGGACTTGAGAAGTAGCAAGTTTGCAGACCAGATCTACTGACTTTCAACAGCATGCTGTAGTATTAACACCAAATACCATTTCTCTACAAGATGTAGCATTTTTAAACACCTTTGAGATTGTGCCTTTTTAGTCAT
This sequence comes from Pelmatolapia mariae, assembly GCF_036321145.2. NCBI lineage: Eukaryota > Metazoa > Chordata > Actinopteri > Cichliformes > Cichlidae > Pelmatolapia > Pelmatolapia mariae. Next base: position 22,033,426 of record NC_086227.1, read on the forward strand.
TAGGGCAAAATATATTGACTATACAATAGTGGCCAAAAAAGTAGTTCTCCACAAATTTAAATATGTCTTGGTTCTGGTTTAAAAAAAAAAGAAAAATTAAAATGATGATATCATAAGGGAGAAGGGCGTGGTACCTACGCACATCCATTTCCATTGCAACAAAACGAAGTAAGTGACTTCTTTGGACATGAAAGCATCCTAACAATTTGAAAACAAGAGACATCTTCAAAAATAACCTCCTACTTTTTCCAGACATAATGCTTTGGAATGAAGATGTCTCTACCTGTAATCTATGTGTGGAAGTGGCACCCTGCAGACACATGCAACAAGTGACTGAGCGACAGCACCTCAGCAAAACGGCCGTTATTCCCCTCTGAGACTAGTTGTAGGTCGACTGGTATAAATGTTACTAAACCTATGAGACGCATCAGTACCAGATGTATTATATACATTTTTTGGTAACCACTATTACTTGCTTAACAAGTGAGCAACAACCTTGACTGGATGGAGGGATTTTCAGCAACGTTCCATGCCAGCACAAAATGACATATGGGGGTCGCTTTCTTCAGCAACCAATGATGCAAAAAATGTACACAACAGTTTACAGTCACTTCAAAAATGAGGAAAAAAATAGATTGTGACAATTAAAAGCAATCAAATGAAACAGGATCAGTCCTTGCTTAAGAAAAATCCATTGTGATATTTGGAATGCACTGTTCTTTACAAACGTTATAGATCATTGGCTTTAAACATTGGTCTATTCAAAAAAAAAGAAAATCGGCAAAATGTCCTTTGGAACATATATTCACAGTCTTCAAAGTTCCGTTTTTGCAACAAGAAAAAAAAAAGGTGTTGCAGAGGCAAGAAATTGGTTTATTGTTTGTTTTAAAGCTTAGCCAAAAGCAAAATGAGCATGCATCTAGGTACTCTTTTTTTCCTCAAAATTCTACATTAGCAGCAAAACGTATGTCCTTGAAGACCAGACCTTATACATTTTCTTAAAAAAATTGACATTTGAATGTGACAAAAGTCAAACAAAGATTAATAACCTCTATCTTACAAACTGCAATGGCTCTGTAACGGTGCTACTCCACAATGCAAGGACAAGGGCCCTTTTTGGTTTTTGGTATTTACGTAAAAAAGCCACCTGTTTGCTTGCAAAGAAGCAGAATCGGCAACTCTGATGCGTACTCCTTTATCTTTTAAAACTTTGTTTCTTTCCTCTAAAAACAGCAACAAATTCTCAAGTATAAAGAACCCTCTTTTCTCATCTTTATGCACCAATGGTGAAAGTGTTTAGTCTTTGGATTTTCTTTTTGTCTTAAAGCGTGAGAATTATTATTAGTATTCTTTTTTCATTTTCACTTATGACAACAAAAATGTCAAAAAAAAAAGAAAAAAAAAAAAGACCGTAGCCAAACTACATGAAGAACAAAAGACCTGCTTTGTATACATATCTACAAACACAGGAGAGCGAGAGAGAAAAATAAGTGCCGAGAGAGGAAAACGAAGAGTGAAAAATAGGAGTCAGACAGTGATAAGTGCACAAAGGTAACACAAAAATTAAATTAAATAAAACTTTCAATATTTCACCCATTATCTTTTTCATTTTGGTTAGAGCAATACCAACCAAATCATAAAATTTAAATAATGCTAAAAGAGGATCCTGCCTTGTCAGGAGGGGCATTTGGGTTCATGTTTCCCAAGAAGTTAAGAATAAGACAGAAATAAAGTTTCGATAAATTACCTGTCCATAATCTAGACTATCGGAATGACCAAGACAACATCAAATGAAGTGTCATAAAATTGGACAATACAAAAGCTAAATGTACATAAAGGTTTTTTTTTCCTCCAACCTACCATACTGTTTAAATTCGTTTCCAATGCAACATTCTACTTAACACCAAAAATGCTTGTATCTATCATAAATACAGAAGGCTGATTCTTTTTTTTCTTTTTTCTTTTTTAATTAAAACTATTCATCGCCCGTTATCACGTCTGCAATGCTTTCTTTGTATGGGATAATCGGGACTGTAACTTCCCCACTTTGAAAGGATTTCTGATATTGAAATCAGCAAATCGTTTGACCCTATTTGAATGCCCAGAAACAATGCCTTATCAAAATTTAATTCAACTTAAACTTTCTATTAGTAAATCAAGTTCAGAAAGAAAACAATAATAATGCTCATCTCCTGTTGGAAACACAAGGTGAAAACATGAATTTCTGTAACAGAAAAACATCTGTGAGCTGTTGACCTGAGAATAAAATAGACATTACATTATTCTTTCACTTTTGCAAGCCATTGGTATCTGAATGCTTAAATAGCAAGAAAACTGATAGACTATTCTCCCATACAGTACATACTGGCTTTTTGTGGCTGTGCTATTAAGTAGAAATTATTACAAAACAAAGGGACAGCTCGTTGACTTGCATTTCTTCAAAAGGGTTCTTGGGCCATCTGTCAACTTTGAGGCAGTCCATTGCCATACAGTACAGCATTCCTCCACCATTACCCAAAACGTAACTGCAGCGATCTTTTTCGGTTCTCACATATTAGTATGCCTGTACACAGATTAGCCACGACATTAAAAACACTGACAGCTGATTAAAAAAAAGATATTGTTCACCTCGTTACAGTGTGATGCTGGGAAACCTTGGCATTCATGCGGATGGTATTTTGACCAACCGCACAGCAGGATTAAGGAACACGACAAAGAACCTAAGGCGTTAACCTGGCCTTCAACCTCCCCGGACCTCAACGCAATCCCAGTCTGCAGCCGACATCCCAGTACCAGAAACCACGGGACACACCGAAGGGTCAAGTGTCCGTGCCCTGATGGGTCATAAACTATTTCGCTGGTACAATGGGGCATACACAATTTAATGCAGGTGGTTTTAATGTTGTGGCTGATCGGTGCGTTTCGGTTGAGTTAAAACAAAAACAAAAGAAAAACAAAGAAATACAAAAATGAAAACCAGCATGTTGATATGGGAAAACAATCCACTAACATTTAAATTTTTGGTTACAAGCTTTGGAATTGCAGTTAGTCTTTACACATCTTTTTCTGAAATTGGTTTGTATACTTTTAATGTATTTTTAACATTGCTGCTTTTTATGGTTTTTTTTAATTTTTGGATTTTTTTTTTTTTGTCTTTTAGGGAGTTTTTTTTAAATATCGTCCATCACTGAAAGCTCTTTTACAATCTGATGGAGTCTGTTCCTACACTAGCAAGATTACTACTACAACTATTACTGTCTTTGACAAAGCCAGGCTGCTGCGGCTCCTCCGCCGTCCTGCCCAGCCTGTTTGCTGACTTCTGACTGCTGTCAGAGTCAGACTCGTCGGTAAAGACGTCTGTTGGTATCGAGGTCTGAACTCCTGAGGTGCTCAATGAACTTGAGGTAACCGTTGAAGGTGAGGACACTGGAGGAAAAGAGGAGGAAGAAGAGGAGGGACTAGCATTGGGCTTCCCAGCTAAAGCTCTGGGGAAAGGGGCCTGGGGCCAGGGTTTTCCGGCAGCTGTGGTGTTGAGTTGGGTAGTAGAGGAGGAGCACAAAGATGAGGAGACAGCAGAGGATGGCATGGTGGCTGATGTTGTTGGCGGGGGAGGAGGGCTGCTGATGGGATGAGTGGCAGACTGCGAGGTAGATGCGGTGTTAGGATTGGGGAAGCAGGCTGAAGAGTGAGGTAATAAACTAGTAGCGTGCTCTTTGGCATTTCTGACCGATCTCTTGATTGTTCTGTGTTTGTGCAATGCCGATTCCAGGTGTTGACTGAGTGCTTTCTCCCCATCCAACGTAGTGTCACAAGCCAGGCAGTCATAGAGACTTCCAGCCCCTACACCTACGCCACCGGGGACACGCAGCAACATCTCTTGCAGGTTTGCCACAGACTGACCGAAAAAGCAGTTCGATTTAAGGTGGGTAATAGCCGCTTCTTCCTTGGTGAAAACAGCTTGACACTTGCGGCATGCCAGTTTATACTGCACCTTGGGGACGATATACTGGTCTAGATGGGTGTCCACAGCTTTGCCATCCATCTCATTTTGCTCGGAGGGTACTGTAGTATGAGAAGAGGAGGAGGAGGACGAGGAGGAAGAGGACGAGGAGGACGTGGGAGGTTCACTTTGTGGATTGCCCTTTTGCTCCTCTGATTTCGCTGGATCTTTGGCAGAATCTTTGCGATCCCCCAAGGTTTGAGGGGGAACTGAAGTTTGGCTCGCCTTGGGTTGCTGGATCTGCTGAAGCTGCCGCTGCTGCTGCTGTAGTGCCTCCTGCAAGCTCTGCTGATATTGCTGGTAATGCTGCAGTAGGGACCCTGGAGACAGGCCCATCAGTGCTTGTGACAATGCTGGGTTGTAAGGGAAGAGACTTTCCATACCATACATTGGTTGCAGGTAGCCCCCTTGTAGAGCCCCAGGAATCTGAGGGGTATAATATGGAGAAAAGCCAGGCATGAAGTAGGGTAGAAACTGGTTTGTGAGGAGAGCTGTGGGATCTGATGCCAAAGCAGCCTGGAGGGCCTGAAGCTGGGCAGGATCTACCACATACTCCATTCCAGGTGTGGGCATAGAAGTGGCAGGAACAGCTGTGTCGGGTTTCTCCTTTTTGGCGCTGGCAGCAGAAGTGGAAGGGGCGGGGGTGCTTCCAGTTGATGATGGAGTTGAGGGCTTCTCTGTCTTTTCCTTGGCCTTCTCCTTCTCTTTTACTCTCTCAGCATCTCGTTCTTTGGGGGGTTCAGGTCGCGACTGACTGGTTGAGGACGTGGAATTGGAGGTGGGGTTTGAGTGGGAAGTAGACGTGTTGGTCTGGGCTGGGCTGGATGCAGTGAGAGACGATGAGGAGGGAGGCTTGTTGGGCAATCCAGACGTGGGGAGGCTAGGTGAGGGAACACTGGCACCAGGCATGTTCAGGAGGTTTGAAGGTTTTGGAGGAGTTAAAGCTGCAAATTTGTCAAATACAGACAAGAAAATAAGACTTAATAGGTTTTTATTTCATGGTAGTGCAGTGCCTTTTTAAAAGATTATTCAGCTGTAACAAAACTAATTAATTAAACAATACTGAAAGGTGATACAAAAGAGGCAAACGATTATATTTATGTGAATCATAAAAAGCTTTGTGAAATGACTACAAATATCACAAAATCAAAGCCTTGTACTTTGTGGTATTTTCTGGCCTAAAGCTTAAGTGTTAGCATTTGAGACAGGTTGGATACATAATAGCACAACAATAGCAACAATGGCAAAGATCATTAAATTATGTCAGATATATTTGCATCAGTGTTAATGAATATATGTGGCAGACTGATTCATAGTTAGATCTGATGCCTGGAAATACACAGTACTTCCTGCAGCAATGGATGATCATTTATTAAATTAGTTTAGTTGAGAAAACCCATCTGCAACTCTAAACCTGAAATGTTAGTAGTGAAAAAATGCCAAATAGTGACGTACCTGAATTAGATGAGTTAAAGCTGGGAAGAGAGGGGCTGCCAACCCCTGGTAAAAGGACAGGTGGGATGCCTTGCAGATTTGGATAGGCCGACTGGAGATTTAAAGCCTGCATTGCAGGGTTATCAAACATCCCCTGCTGCTGCATGGCCTGTTGCTGCGCCAATCCTAAAACTTCATTGGCCTTCTTAATGCGGTCCATTTCTTGCTGGGCCATAAGTTGGCGGACAGTAGCTGGGTCAAAGTACTCTTTCTCTTTATCAATCTGGCTGCCAATGGTATCCTTCACCTTAGAGATGTGTTGCTGGGAGAAAATGTGATCACGAACAGAGAGGCGAGCGCTATATTTAACACCACACAAAGTGCACTCAGTCTTCGGCCCCTCGTAAGACGTCTGATTTATTCCGAAGTGCTTGGCCATATTGAGCTTTGCCTTTTTCTCCTTTGCGCGAGCATTTTGAAACCACACCTGAACCACTCTCTTTGGAAGTCCAATGTCATTGCCAAGTACCTCGCATTCCAGCATGGTAGGTGTCCTGTAGTCGTTAAAACAGGATTTTAACACTTTCAGCTGGAGGTTAGTCATCTGGGTTCGGAAGCGCTTTTGGCCAGGTCTATCTCCACCTTCAAGGCTCCTGCTACCAGAGGCTCCAGGACTTGGTGAGCAGGGGTCAGCCAGACTGGACGTCTCACTGTGGTCAATCATATTTTCATTATCATAGTCCTTAGCATAAAAGCTTGTTGCAGGGCTTACTAGTCCCGAGGACATCTGGTCATCATTTTCAAGGATGGGAGCTGTGCCCCCAGACTTAGACAGGTAATCGCCACTATTTTGGCTGTGCTTTGCATCAGCACTGTCATTATCAGCATTAGCCTCATCACCTGTGGTTGTGTCTGTAATGGCTGTATTCACAGAAGAGCAGTCATCATTATCGAGTTTGCTCTGATCAAAGTTCAGGTTCATAGAGGACATGGTGGCACTCTCAAAGTCTTCCATTCCTTCAACTTTGATGGACGAAGGGCTCAGTAGACCCCTTGGAGACAAGTCCAAGCCTTTGTTCATGGGTGACATGGAGGAGCTTTGTCCATCACTGTTTGTAGTAGAGGGTAGCTGGGAGTAACCTGATGTATCAAGAGCATCCATTTTTATTTGCATGTTCTCCTGCTCAGGTAACATACCGCTGAGAGTTAAATTATATCCAGCACGTTTGGCTTCATGCCAGTGACGAGAGCGAATGTGTGCTTCAAGGGCAGTCTTTGCTTTAAAAAGAGCTCGACAAAAAGGACACCTACGATGAGCTTGAGCTGGCCCAACAGCTCTAAACTGGCCTTTTCTCTCTCTGGCTCTGGTATTCTGGAACCACACTTGCACGACTCTCTTTTTCAAACCCACCTCAACAGCAATGTGGTCAAGCATTTTACGCGTAGGATTAGAATCTAATAAATACTTCTGATATAAGATCTCTAGCTGTTCAGGTGTGATGGTGGTTCTAAGCCTCTTGTCTCGCTGTGGCTCTTCTCCACTATTTGTGCTATCGTTTTCTCCTGGACTAGTGCTAGCTTTCTCCTCTAACTTTCTTTTCAGGGAGTTCATAGTGGAGGTTGGGGTGGACGGAGAGGTGGCAGAGCTGCTTGGAATTTGTGGCATCCCAGAGATTAGCTGGGTTGCCAGGAGAGGATTGCTAGGATCAAAAAGCATGAAAGACATGTCAATTGGACGGTCGAGGAACTGCGGGTGGATGAATTGATTTTGCACAGAAAGGAAGTGTAATTGCTGGTGTTCCTGCCAGTGCTCAAAGGAAGGGAAGCCAATTTTGCACTGCTCACACTGGTATGGGATCATCTGCTGTGCCAGTTGTTGTGTGGCAGAGGTCAAGTGTGGATTGAGGCCCATGTGAGAGCTTTGTGATGAAGGCTGGCTTGTCTGTGAGGCTGACAGACCACTCTGCTGTTGCTGCTGAGAAAAGGAAGGAGTTGAATGCTTGGAGGGCTTAGAAACATTTTGGATCTTCTCTTCTCTCTGTGGTCTCTGGTGTTGTACCTCAGATTGAGGTTGGTGCACAATTTCCTGCTTAATGGAGGTTTGGTTTTCTCGCGGATCAGCGGTTATTTCTGGTAACTGCTTGGGCTTCTCATCATAGAGGTTTGAGGTGGTTGCTGGTGATGCCTCCTCTTTCTCGGTGGAAGGGAGGTGTGAGAATGCTGAAGTTGTGGGTGGAAGTGGGCAGAGACTCGAAGAGGAGGGCATTGGGGTGTGACAGGAAGACCCAGAGGGAGTGTAACATTCATGGGAAAAATCCATTGAATCCTCATTTTGGCTGTCATACTGTCCATCCTCATCTTCATCTTTGTAACACAGCTTCTTTTGGTGTTTTATTAGATCAAATATACGCTGGAAAACGAGACTACATTTCTTGCACTGGTAGTTCAGGTTAGATGTACGAATGTATCGGTCGTTTGACAGTTCTCTTCTTTCACCATCTTTCCCTCCATCACCTTGATTTTCATAATTCTTCCTTGCTTTCTGACGCGCATTTTGGAACCACACAACAATAACACGGGTGGGGAGGCTCAAAAGGTTTGAGAGCTGTTCAAATTCATCATCTTTAGGATAAGCATTGGCATCAAAGAAATCTTGCAGAACTCTTAGCTGGTAGTCAGTAAACCTAGTCCTGGATGATCTCTTGCTTCCATAGTATTCGTGTTTCTGAGGTTCAGGAGAAGGAGGTTTGGAATCAATTTTAGTGTCTTCCAGAGTTGTTGTTGGTGGATTGTTGAAATTGTAAGGCGAGTCTTTATTGCGCTGCCTTTCTTTGAAAAGGGTGTTTCTGAACCAGTGCTTTATCACTTTTTGTGGAAGCCCTGACTTGTCTGCCATCTCTTTGATCTGGTCCTCATTTGGTGAATTGTTGATATCAAAGTACTGTCGTAGGACCCTAAGCTGGTCGTCGGTGATGCGTGTCCGTGGTCTCTTGTTCTGCTGCAGCATGGCTGGTGTCAGTTGCTGTTGGTAGAGTTGGGCCAGGTCTGAGGCCAGGCTTGGCTCAACAGACGGCAACTGGGGAGGCAACTGAGTAGGCAGGGACTGAAGAGACATGGGCTGCATCATAAGTGGGGAGAAGAGCGGCAAATCCATTGGCATGGGTATTTGTGTCATTGGAACTGGTGCCTGTGGAGGTGGCACGGTTGGAGGTGTGAGTGAGGCATTAGACACAGGTATATTTGGTGTGGGAGCTCTTTGGGGTGGAGGAGGAGGTGGGGGTGGAGGAGGGGGAGGTGGTGGAGCTGGAGCAGCCTCTGGTGTAGGCGGTCTCAGTGGGTAGAGCTTATCATAATGTTCTCTGTATTCCTTGGCAAACCTCTCAAGGGATCGGAATGGAAAGAAAGCCTGGTGGATATGCTCCTGGTGACTCTTCAGAATCAGTATGTTTGAAAACAGCTTGCCACAGGCTTCACATTCCAGCTTCTCCAATCCCCCAATGGGATCTATGACTCTTGTTATTCCACCTGGACCACTTGATCCAGAAGGTCCAGCTGTCTTTTTCTGAGCTTTCTGTTTATTTTCATTGTACTGAATTACTAACTCAAACCCAAAATTTTCCAGCAGGGCTTTAGTTGCATTTCCTCGAGCATCTGAAGCAATCCTTGGTGGAGGCAAGCCAGTATCATGGTTTATGTTTATTGAAATATGCTGACTATCCCTTTCTTTTGGCCTGCTGTCTGCAGAATCCTTATTTACATAGTCCTCATTTTTTTCGCTTGCATCCCTCTCCCTTTGTATTTCTCTGTCCTTGTCATTCTGAGAGGAGGGAGGTTTCTGCTTTAATTCAGCCTGTTGGAGGAGTGATGCACTCTGTTGCAGCAACGCCATTTGGCTCTGAACCTGCAAGTGTGATTGTTGTTGCTGCTGCTGTTGCTGCTGCTGCTGTTGTTGTTGCTGTTGCTGCTGCTGTTGCTGCTGAAGGTGGTGGTGCATCAATTGCTGCTGCAAGCAACTCTGTTGGGCTGAGTTTTTAAGATCTTCAAGCAAAGAAGAGCTGGGGGATCCAGCTAAGCCAAGTGCTGAGCTGCTGATGCTGATCTCAGGATTTAGCTGAAATTCTGCTCCAGGGATGTAGAAAGGAAACAGCAACTGCTGCTGCTGCAGAGGCAGAAGTGCATCAGTTGTCATTGGGAAGTGCTGCAGAAGTGCTGGGTTGAACAGCTGCGACTGTAGAAGAGCAGCTTGCTGCTGGAGCTCTTGTTGAAGCTGTGCTTGAGCTTGGGCTTGAGCCTGAGCCAATTGCTGTTGCTGCTGAAGCTGTTGCTGTTGCCCCCTTGCAGAGAGAATGTCTGAAAATTTGGACTTTTTCACTTCGTGGTTCTCAGATGGTGAGGAGTGGCAGCTCATCGAGGAATTTCCCTGGTTTTCAGTGTTGTGAGTCTGGCTTGTGTGGTTTCCTCCTAGAATATTCTGGGCTGCCTGACTCCCAGAAGAGCTGTGGTTGGTGGAGCTAGTGTTTGAGTTGCTGGCTGGGCTTGGACTTGATGTTGATGTGCTCATGCCGGATCCTCCACTGCTTAAACCAGTTGCACTTGCAGAGCTAGTGATCCCCCCTGCTGCCTCAAGTTTGGCTGCCCTAGCTTTGGTCTGGTGTAGAACAGAGCGCATGTGGATTTCCAAAGTTGAACTCTGGCTATATGCCACATTACAAGTGCTGCACTTGAATGGCTTGTTGTCAGGGCTGCTGGTAGGCTCAGGTTGACCAGTAGTAGACTCCTGAAGAGCCCTCTTCACCTTGTGTAGGTGGGAGACAGAGTTGTAATGAACCAGAAGGATGTTCTTCTGTGTAAAAGACTCTTTGCATACAGTGCACTTAAAAGGACGAGATGGATCCAGGAATTTCTCCATCGTAAAGTTAGGGCCCTTTCTGAATGGCAATGCACGTTTAGGTTCAGATCCAGAATCTTCCTGCAGTGAGCCAGAGTCACTGCCTGTCGGGCTTTGTTTTTCCTCTGGATCACTTTCATCTCCATCTTTGTCATCCTCTCCCAGACTTCCATGTTCTTCACCAAGGCTTGGATCACCCATTGCCATAATGTCACCATTCATCAATAATCCCCCATACAGCTGCTGGATGTCAGCTTCACTCAGTTCCAGGTGGCTGGTTTCTAAATGCTTCTTCAGCGCCTGTAGTGTTCTGAAGCTTCGCTGGCAAAGACAGCACATGGTGGCTGCCCTGATCACATGATATTGTGAATGGAGTTGTAATTTCTCCACAGTCTTGAAGGCCAGACTACACTGGTTGCAGCGGTACTTGTAGACATGCCGATCTGAAACAGGCAATTGGTGCCTTTTGTTGTGAACCTCATTGAAGTGCATTTGTAGGGAGTTAGAGGTCTTGAACACTTGATTACAGCCTTTCTTCCAGCACAGGAATCCCGTGGCATCCTCCCGTTCTGATTGTTGATCTTCCAGAGGTGACTTGCGAGCTTCAGCTATTTCAGTAGGGAGTGACACCCCTTTTTCTGGATCAGCATCTGATGCATCTGTGAATAAATAAGTCAAGAGAAGATAGCCATTCATCAGATTCTACATTTGCTGAGTGGAATTTTTCCAGTAATATCAATAAAGGACATTCAGTGTGTTAGTGGCATGGAAAGGTGCCAAAAAAACAAACAAGCCAAGAACTGACTAATTACAAAACCTGCAAACACCAACAATCTTTCATAATGTGTTGGTGTGAATGCAGGCCAAAATTGTGAAATGCTTCAGTAATAACAATTTTTTCCAGCCTATGCAATAAATACTGACTTTTCCAAAGTGTAAATACACAGGTATAAGGTTGTAGAATGTAGCTGAATCTCATTAATATACACCAATTGCATTAATATGCTCACTACAGAACACATAGCTTTTAACAAACAGATACTAACCAGCTTGCTTCTTTGTATCTTCAGCGTTAGAGTTGGATGTAGCATGAGGGGTGCTCTGCGGCTCTCTGTCTGGACTCGGCACAGGTATGAACATGCTTGCTGGTAGTGCTTCAGTTGTCGTCACCTGGAAAAACAATTGTAAAGGAATGAGCAAACAGGTGAGGTAATGTCATCTCTTAGTTTAAACGACTACATGAAAGAATACTGACACAAACAAGAGGATACACAAAGACGTTACTTAGCTACTTACATATATACATACACACATATACATTCTCCAGTCCCCCACATATATCCATGACAGAAGAAAGGCTACTTTTGCGTGATCCCTCAAGAAATGAGATAGATTTCTTGAGCACTAGTGTTTTTGTTTGCTAATTACTTAACAAAACACAGTACATACTAATAAAGTAGAAAGATGAACCTAGGTTCCCCCTGGTCTCAGAGGGTTATAGTCAATCATGAGTAACTGATTGCACAACATCTGTTTATTCTTGCTGCTCTCCCCTAACTTAGCTCATATTTCGCCCTCTGATTGCCCCTCTTCACCCCCAAACCTGACACTTCATTAAACATTCTCATTAAACAGGTCACCACTGAGCAATATTCCATAGAGTTTAATTTAGTAATAAGACTCTACCTTTGTTAGCCTTTTTTCAATTAACTTTACAAACAGAGTAATAATCTTCAGTCTACGAGTTGCATTTCAGTTTACATCACCTCTCCCATTTTTCCTTCTGCGTTGCCTCTATATTAAGACTTTTTATTGGTAGTTCTTTCAAGTAATACCAATTAAAGGTGCCTTGCATAAGGGACACGAAAGAGAAAAGGGATCTTGCATATTGCTGAGCCCCAAGTATAAATGTTGGTCTATACACAGAACATATTCTGTATGCTTTCTAATTACTCCTCTAATAACAGTGAGAACACAACTGAAAGTACCGTAGCATGTCATATAACCTCTGGGTGAGATCGAAATAGAGCAGAATCTGCCCTGAAGCAACAGGATTTTTGAGGTCTGGTGTAATCCTTTATATCCCAAAGTCAAACACTATATGACAACTGTGGTCACACATTTACCAGAAGACATCCACACATTCCCGTCTTTGTTTGTGTTACCTCTTTATTTCTTAAAAATGAAACATAGAAAATTAGTGCAACCAGCATAGAAACGCTTAAAAAAATTTACATTACAAAGTGGACTGTTTCTAGACAACTGCTTCATTAGGCGATTAGAGGCAAGAGCAGAGTATCCCAAGGTCACTTTTAATTTGGACAGCCTAATTGCCAAACATAGTTCAAAATGGCTATCATCCAGTCAGACTCCGAATTAATGAAGCACAATTATTTTCATTACCCCTATCTTCCACAGACAGAAAATGAGACATAAAATCAGAGAGGGAGGATTGGAGGAGTATGTATATATTATACATATAGTTTTCTATCTATCATCTCTTTACATCTATCCATCCATCCATCCATCCATCCATCCATCCATCCATTCATCCATCCATCCACTGAATGTCAGGGAAAAGCATTACAGACGTGCAAAAGAAAGGAAATTAACTGAAAGGAAAGGAAAGACGATAAGTGGACGAAGGGATGAAGGTTGTTAGAGTGAATGCATCATTATGCATGCTTGGCAAGAAATAAAAGTCACCTATTTCAAAATTAATCAGGCTCCTCTCAGTAGACATGTGAAAAAGATAAAGTACCTTTCTATCTGCATTCGCTAGTTATAAAAAGGTGCTGGCTTTAATGTGTGTTATATTACCTCTGTTCTATCTCTTCTTGTAGTGGTTCAGTACATTACTACCTCTATAAAAGAAATAAATACTGCCGTCTACCATACTAATGTGCTTGCCATTTACTTTCTGGATGGGAGATGAAGATGGTTAGGCAGCAGACAGAGCAATGTTTTATTCGCTGATTGTCCAGCAAGCTATTTAGCTTCACAAGATAGAAGAGAAAAAAGGTTTGCTCAGTGATTTACATAAAAACGGGGATAATAAAATTTTATTTCTCCTTGATGAGCATTAAAAGATGCGACGAAATTTTTTGCATAGGTACAAAAGTAAGTACCAGTGCACTGCGGCAGGTAAAGATTTCAGGGCTCATGGTACAAACCAGCCAAATCTTTTCCCTGATAATACTGAGAGTGCACACTTGCGTTTAAAAAAACAAAACAAAACAAAAACAACAACAAAAAAAGAACTCCATAAGCTGTAACTTAGTCAGATTAGTGGTGAATAACAACATTTCAGTTGGTTTTATTAAAATTTCATGAAGTGGTTTGACTGTTCATTATATTTTGATTAAGCAGTGTCACATTTGTTTCACCACAAATTGTAAAAGGCCTTGTTTTGACTGGCACACAGGTGATCATAGACATGGCAATAATGTCAGTGAACTAATAAATGAACTGGGAGCTAAGAGACCCGCTCATCTTGAAATGATTAAAAAACACAAAAACCGATTACAAGCTCCCCTCCCCAGATGACTTTGATTAGAAGAGAGCTGGAAAAGCCTTTCTGATGATGGGTACATTAAGACAATGAAGAGAGAAGAAAAAAAAAAACAGAAGAAAAGTATGCATCTTAAAAGGTTTGATGATTTGCAGCAAGCCAATGGGATTGCCTGTAGCCATTACACAATTAACAGCATTCTTTGTGTTGACTGAGTGCTCGCAATTTAGAGCAGTGAGGGCAAGAATGACACAGATACAGAGGCATTTCAGTGGAAGGGGATTCATTAGCAGTGAGTTGCTATTCTTTTCGACAATAATGAATCCTTACCACAGTCCTTCACCTGACACACTGCTTGTCCCCTGACTGGCCATAATATAAGTAGGTAGCAATACTCTCGACCTAGAGCTTTGATTAGCGGTTGCTTTCTTGCCTTCACCACTAAGTATAAAAGAATGTGGAGATAATAACACTCCGAGAGATTGGTCTGTGTGGATAGAAAACTGGAATAAAACTAGGTGCTATACATGCAATAAAGCTTGCGAAAGTTGGAAGGACATTTTTTTTTTCATCCACTTATTTTCCTCAGCTGCTGTAGTAAACTTGTATGCTAATGCTATGGCAGAGCTAAATGCTAAATGACCAAAGTAATAAATAAATACTCCTATAGTCAAGCTAATGAATGCCACCCTAACAAAAGAGAAGCCAATTTCAATATACCTGGAAAAATAAAGATTATTGAAATAAGGAGAGACATGGTAATAAACCCCTGCTGTGTCCAACCACATGCAAAATGCACCGAATACAGAACTCACTGTGGCAATGAGCTTATCAACGCAGTCGGGTGCCACGCTGTGGAGATGTGTGAGGTGAAACTGCAGGTGGATCTTGTTGTTGAGCATGTCCTGGCACAACGGGCAACGTAACATGGGTTGGACAGAGTGCTGTGTCATCACGTGCATTCTGAGGCGATTCAGATCCGTGTTGGTAAACTTGCAGTACGGGCACTGGTACATCTGGGTGAAAGTAAAGACAGAACAGAGGAAGAGAGACAGGGAGGCGAGAGGAGAGGAAACACAGATCCACAAAGAGTTAATGGGGTGAAATGGGTGCACTGATCATGGTGGGCCTGCTTGAAGAGAAGCGGTGGATCAGGGATAGAGTGGGGGCCTCTTCCCTGAAGCAGGCAGATCCCTCTGATCACAGACAAGTGTGTAATACCAAGCACCACTGAGTCCTGGCACCCACTTCAAAGTGCTCTCATCTGTCAAATACTATATTGATTTTCCACCTTATACACAATTAGCAGCGCAACTGCAGCAGGAAGCCTAATATAATTTTGAGTATATTTGAAAAGAAGATTTCTGCATAATATAAAAAAGGTCGGTGAGATAACCAACTGAAAATTATTAGTATATTTTTGTACTTTTTTTTTAAATGATGTGCAAGTTTTAGACTTTTAATGAGGGCTTGGTAATTAAGGATGATATAACCTTTAGCAAGAAACCTCTAATTCAAAGTCTGGAAAATAGTTTTATGAACATCTGAGGGCATCAATATTCACAAAATACTGTGGTGTGGAACTCTCACCTGCTCCGCAGCACCCTTCTCAGCTGTCCTGGGTCGTTTCGAGGAGAGTGGGCTATCTGAGGCCTCTGACCGTGAAGAGGGCCTTTTGGAAGGAATTGGGGAACCTGACTGGTGCCGTTCCAAGTGGCCGGACAAAGCTGAAGAGAGACACATTCACAAAGACACACGCAAACAAGGAGGAGAGTTTTTAATTATAATATAAGTGCATTTAATGGTAAATGAGCAGAGGGGTTGTTGTTACAACAAACATTATTCACATTTTGTCTTCCAAATCTGCTGCTGCTGCTGTGCTGCTGAGCGATTAATGTCTCCTTCAGTGTTGGCTTGTAAGAATATTATACAACACTGGAAAGTGCTAATAAAAATATTAGCTTTCTGCAGGTTGCAGATTTAGGTTTCATACCCCCACAATTTCAGTCCATATGAGGTTCAAAACCTGAGACAAGACATACAAAGTCTTTCTTCCACAGAGAGAAGGCTGATGATCCAAATCAGTATTAAACTACTCTAAACACTGACTCTTTCCGTGATTACCCTTCAGTCCATGAGAACTCGTGTGCAACATACATGTGACTGTCAAATTTGACGCAATGCAAAATATATATTACAGTATGATTTTTGTTATATGGCATTAATATTGCAATATTTGGATGGTGAAAAAACAAGTGCAACAAGAAAATAACACGTTTATCTTTTTTTTGGCTTAAACCATACTTTTTGTGCTTTCATAGACAAACTGCATAAAGAGAGCTGAGGGGGGAGTTTTAATTCAGGTACCTATCCATTAAGTCACAGTTTTGCCTCAAAAGAAAATGTATTTAAGGAGTGATCACACCGTTTTATGGAAGATTTCAATCAAGCAAAGCCGGGAAATCTTATCAGCTGTTTTGTTCCAATAAGATTTTTTGTATTTCTGCTACCAAATGTCTTCAGCGCATTGTAGGTTGCGCGATTAGTCTGTGACAAAGAGGAAAATGGAGCAGCAACATGGGAAAACCTTTTCTTAAAGCATTGACAAAATGCTGACACTACGCCCAAAGTTTGGATGCATAAGATAACAAGCTCTCATTTAACAAAAAAGCTTTCAAAGATAAAAAAACAAACAAACAAAAAACCCGCCGCTAGATACAATGACGGCATGAGACTGATGATTAGTCATACCTAAGTATGTTTACAAGATAAAACTACACTTTGGTGCTCACAAAATGTGCTACAGCCATTCTGAATTGGTTGGCAATTCTTCTTACTGCATTCTTTGGATTTACTTTGAATGTTGGTTCAAAGTTGGCTTGTTGGTTGTTTTGGAAATGCCTCCGAGCCAAACACAAAGACAGTAACAACAGACAGTAAATTGTTGCGAACTGCATTACCAAGTCTGCAATGCATTTATCGGGACCGTGTTAAGAGCAAAGCAAACACTACTGCGAGTGGCGACAGGCATCCGCTTTCCTCCTCTTTTAAAGTGCTGCCATCTCCACGGTGCTATTGCCCTTTCTTTCCCCTCAACAAAAATAGGTCCAAACAGTCTGGCCAAAACATCCCTAAGGCGCAATGGAAATGTCTGTCTGTATTGTATGTTTTTATGTATTGCATGTTTTTGGATTGTTCCGTGTTGGTGTATGGAAATGTCATGTGATTTCCACTGCAATCCTATCTATCCATATATAAACTTTGAATGCAAACAACGCTAACATCACCAAAATACAATTTCTGTACAGCAAGGCCTCACACAACATCGCCTGCAAACCACTTTAGACTACTCCACTTCATGAAGGAAAGGAGAAACTAGAGGTGGTGCACAGAGAGTCACGACTGTAGTTGAGCGGTTTAGCGTGGGTTCAGAGAGGAGCTAAATCCACATAGAGCCTGTATAGGGGGAGCTGCAGTCGCACCCCACTTTGTCACCAGTGGAAAGAATTCATGGTGAAAGTATCGGAGTTGTCTCACTGAACCCCTAACAAGCCCATAAAGAGTTAAATTTGCTCTGATTTGTACAGTCCTGGAAGGGCAAATTGAGAACAGAGGGCATTGGTAGGGGAGGGTCGGTTTGGCAGGGGGTCAGGTTAAGCAGGGCTGACCACGCTCCTGCTCCAGACATTAAAATGTCAGCTCCAATCAGGATGAGGGCAGTTGAGCTGATTACCCAGTGGGGGACCTGGTTTTGGCCAGAGCAGGCTGCAAGATCTCCCAGAGACACCGGGATCAGCAAAGGAGACCCTATTAGGGTCCAGTCACAGTCAATCCTATTAAACACATCCGCCAATAAACAAAGGGAATGTTAAACAAAAGGAACCTCCCATTCCCTGACATTAACCTCTCAGTCATGGCACTGTCCTCACCAATTCATCCTCAACTCCACTTCAGTCCACTCCTACTTCCCCTGAACTCATCTCTCAAGGAGAAAAAAAAAGAAGAAAAAAAGAGGGGGTGATCATCTCCGGTCACCTTCACATTTCAATTATCTATATTTTTGATAATTGAAAATTATCAAAAATATGTCTTTTGTACTATTTTCAATTAAAATAAACCTTTTTACACAGCACCCCAACATTTTAGGATATGGCTTCATAATTGTATTTAATAGTAACACTTTTTCCTTAAGGACACACAGCTATCTATATTTCCTACAGCACTGCATGTCATATTTTATAAACACCATTTCTGCACCAAGGCCTAATACAATAGGCAGCTCCTTGGCATTCCACCATAATTTTCATACGTCAAGATAACTTTTCTCAAGGACAGATAACGAAACATATAAAAACAACTCTTACAATTTAGATAATAATGTAATTGAAATTCCCTGAGAATTACCCAACTTCTTTAACTGAGGGAGAGTTATAAAGTGTGAAAAAAAAAACCTCAAGCGAGCATTAAGAACAGTTAACTTAGCAGCAAAGCACATACATACAGTACAGCAAGTAAGCAGGGACAAAGTATCACGCATCCATCCCCCTCTTATCATTAAGAGGACAAACATAACTAAGTCAATTCCACTTTCACATTGCTTTCATTAATTGCTCAATTAGCACCAAACAAGTGGCAGTTTATGTTGAAAGCACAGCCGCTTTCTAGTTCAGGTGCTTTATGTTCATGAGTGTGTAAAAGTGAGAGCAGGACAGATGGAGGGCAGGGGAGGCTTACTGTGATGCAGTCTCTCGTCACGGCCAGTTAGGAGTCCATAAATCAATAGCATTCTCTTAAGACTAGTACACCCCAACACCTTCACCGGCACCGTGACTAACATCCAACTACTGTATCAGATTTTTTTCTCTTCAAGGGTGATGAAAAAAAAAATGACCGAAACATTGACAAACTAGTATGAAATAGAGATAAAACTTTTTGTTTTTTGGTCATGTACAGTCTGACATGTTAGATTGGACACTGTTGTCCGAAGCTCACACATGTGACACACATATCTGCAGTGTGAACAGGTGATCCGAACTAATGACCGAAACATTGCCTCCCGATGGAGCATTTACAGTCCATGGTGAGATATGTTACTGATGTCAGAAGGAGCTGGCAGTTGAAGGTAAAGTCTAGTGTTACTTTGTGGTATTAAAATAGTAGGTATAAGAGCACAGGAAAAAAAACCCCAACTAAATTTCCATCTAGGATAATACTGCAGTCATTACAAAAAGTCAGTCGTGGAGTTACATCTTCATTACTGGGCCCTCTATGTCTTGTGGTGGAACTTCTAAAAGCTTTAAAAAGCTTTAAAAGCTCCTAAAACTACAGTGCGTTTATGCAACCTCAGTGTTCATTCAGATCATCAGTGTCCATCCTGTTCACACAGAGAAAACTAGAGTGTCCACGTCTGCCAGTGACCCTTTAACTGCCGAGAGTCTGCCTGCCAACCTGACCTCTTCTGCCCAGTCTCTAGGCACGGTGCCCCCATCCGCAGCAAACGTCTTCTGACAGATACATAGAGTGAGCTTTTGTCTGAAAGCACAAAAGCCAGAGCAAGAGTGGAGAAAAAAAAACTAAGAGTCAATTAGGTGATTATTAATTCATGCCCCTTTTCCGTAAACCAGAGGCTTTTGTGCTGTCGAGTCCCGTAAGTGAATTGGACTTTGGCACCTTGTCTTTCCCCCATAGCTGGACTGTATTATTCAAGCAGCAAAGGGGCTGTCAGCACACTACACCAGTCTCAGGAGCAATCACAGCCTTGTTGTGCTTTCAAGGGGGGGAAAAAAAAAAGATGGCTGCCGGACAGAGTGACTGACACAGCACAGACTAAATTAACCACAACAGGTCATCTGCCATTGAATTCTTGCAGGAGTGCAATCACAGCTGCCATTAATCTTTGTCCTTGTGAAAGGTTATCCATATTCGAAAATGTGAGTTACAGTAAACAGTATGTAAGGATGTCGGAGACAGGAAAAATGTTTCTTGTGTTTAGGAGAGGAACTCTCCCCCCACCAGAATGAGACGAGCTCCTCATCATGTCTAGAGCCTCTCCCATTACCATAGCTTCTCTCTCACCATCAGTTTTAGGCAGCAGTTATAAAAAAACATAGCCTATTATCCATTCTGCCCATGCCAACAAGGTCATATAACTTTACTGTCACTTTGCCCGGAACAGCCAGAGTCTGCCAATCATTTTAAACTTAAGCTCAGTCGACAATTTCCTCAGTATAGTGAAACTCAATGATTCTTGCCGAACACCGTTTCTTCTGATCCCCAGCACCCAGAAACCTTTCACCTTCACAGTGCCGGGACCTTCATGCACCCGCAGCTCTCTGCCTCTTGCACCGCAGAAAATCCTCACCTCTATTCCCTCAGCAAGTTGGCCATTAATATGGAGATGATTCAACTCCCCATGCTACAAGTCATTTTCTTTCACCGCTATGCAAACAATACCTGAATATTGTCTTTTCTCTTTCCCCATTTCTATCCTGGTTTTTTAATCTACGGCCCCCGTCAGAGCACAGAGCAATAAAGGGCAGTGTTCCATCTCACCTTATATTTCCGAGATAATTATTCTGCATTAATAATAAAAAAAAAAAAAAAGAGAGGGAGAGAGAGAGAGACAGGGACCTTCAAAAAAACCTGACATTGGGGCTACACCTGGATTTATATATAAAACCATTCTTCATTTACAAAACAAAACAAAGTCCCTCTTATAACAAACTGTATAAGAAGGAGTGAGAATAGCATGCGTTGTGCAGTCTAAATTGAGATGCTAATTAGCGGCGGCTCTTTTCATCTATAGACCACTGCACAACTGGATGACGAGTTGTTCACCTTTAAATGACACAGTACTGCTTGGCTATTAGACAGCCTGTGGTAAAACTCATAAACACTGAGCTTTCAGGGAGGTGGCTCACAAACAAGGACAATTTATGGCCTATTATCTTCAAAGACAAAAGGAATTATAATTTCAGGGATGACAAACACTGAAAGGATGTGCTATGAATATGTAAACATTTCCGCTGCTCTGTCTCCTGATTTCTCATGCTACTCAAGGTTTAAAAGCAATAACAAATCACCACCGCACTGAACGTCTCACAGTTTGGAGTAACAATAACATAAACGTGAGTAATTTGGTTGCAACTAACCATAAGGCTGCAATTTCAACTTTCAACCGCAGCCAGCATTAAGTCTATGTGTTTCCAGTGTTATTTGGGAAACAATTCATAACGTTTAGCATGTCTGTTTGTGAGGCAGCAACAGCACAAGACTAACAGCATTATATGGAGCTCAATAAAAAAAAAGAAGAAAAAAAAAGAAAAAAAGAGCAGACTGCAATGCCACAGTGCTGCGTCTAGGGGATGCTAATCATCTAGTTCATTATACAGATCAAATGCAGCAGCCTCGGTGCAGAACACAACATCTGCTTCTCTTATGCACAGCAGAGCTGAGTGCACACGCACATGCTGCACATTTACATAAAAACAGGTGGATGCGGAGCCCAAAACGCACACAGATTCACGCACTTACAAATGCATATTACAGGAAACTCTAGCGGCTTAGTCTTTGTTTTGATAGATTTCACAGGTTTAATGTCAATGTTTAACTGAGAATGCTTGAGCAATTTTTTTTAACACATATTTGAGAAAACTGGCTGGAGAAGCATTAGGATAAAGAAAAACTGACACAGGATTGGCACATGCTACAGAGAAAGCCACAAACTAATGTCTGAGTTGTTTTCTAGTCGAGTAAATAGGTTTTTGGGCATCATGAAGTGGTAAAAATACCGTGACTATTTGTACAAATGTAGTGTAAAAACAGTGTGCGAAAGTTCAAATCGGTAGGAACCTGTATGCCACCTTTAATTAATCCTCCAATAAACTGTGTCAAAATCACTCACTGGGCTCTTTGTTAAGAGAAATAAAGAATTTAGAAGAATGTCTGCAAATACTTACAGATTCAAGATTTCATTCATCACTTGTTAAAAATGATGAAAAAGCATGAAAGTTTGAGGAAAACAATATATATATTATATATTCACAAATGTCATTAAATTATCTGAATTAACCAGAATTCTTCAAACGATATAATGCTGTAAGTGCAGTATATCACCATGTTAGACATGCTCAACATTTTCTTCATAGGCGTGTCTGCTCTCTGTGTCACAGGTATTTGCATGTGGATGATCCAGCTGAAATAAATAGTTTTTTTACCCCTTGCCTTCATCACCTTGCTCTGGCTCCTATAAACTTTTTTAAGCGCAGATATGAAGAATAAAATATTATCAAGCAGATTTTTTTTTTCGAAGACTGTCCCAGAATTGACAGAATTATATATTTTTCTGCCCCTCTCACCTTCCCTCAAACACACACACACACACACACACACACACACACACACACACACACACACACACACACACACACACACACACACACACACTTTGGCACAGCCCTTCCCATATATTTATGTTAAATTTGTCAAACCACATTGTGCCTAAGTCTGCCGGTGTATTAACACCCCCCAATCCCCACCCTGCACCCACCTTCATGCTCTCTTCATCTTTCTGTCTCCCCTATACTTGCCACCCTCCCGCCCTGCTGCATTCCTATACATTCAGCTGCTGCATAAATACACCACCTGCTTTAATGAAGGTAAGGATTCCATTCCTATGCAGAAGCTCTTTCCTTTAGCTCGTGCTGTCTCAGCTAGGTGAAGAAAGTGTGGAGAGACAGAGAGGAAAGAGGCTCATGGCTATCCATTTATACATATTTCATACCTGGCGTTAAAAATGACCCTCTGAATTACTAATCATGCCAGATGATTCAGTTGCAGCTGGCACCAATGTGAACATCATGTTGAAATATATATCTATATATTATATATATCTATCTATAATATATATCTATATATTATATATATCTATATATATTATATATCTATATATCTATATATCTATATATATATATATATATATATATATATATATATATATATATATATATATATATATATATATATATATATATATATATATATATATATATATATATATATATATATGTATATATACATATTAAATGTATTAATTGGATTTACTTGTAAATGTGCATTATTTCTGTGCACGATCAACAGTCAGCTGTTTAATCATTAAAAGTTGCCCCATGTATGCAGAGTTTGCGAGCATATGGCATTTACATATGTCTGAGTGCCTTCACGTGCACATATATGAATTATCTCTGCAATAAATAAATAAATAAAACGCCAGAATAATGAAGGCATCTTTCAAGAGATGACATGCCGAATACATATGCATTTTACAAAGGCTTCTGATGTACCTCTAAATGATTTTAATGAATACTGAGGAGCTGTGGAACAAGAAAGAAAAAATAAGATTGACAGAGGCTTTAAAAAGGAGGAAGCCTTTTTTCTGTGCTCGCTAATGCCGTCTGTCTGACAGTGACTGTCATTTGTAAGGGAACAATGTTGTGCTCTGTTCCAACAGCTACATGACAACGATGAGAAGAAATACTTCAGTAGTTCTAATGATGGACTTTAGAAACAGCTCAGCTTCAGAGAGTGAAAGACTGAGCACCTTTCATATAAATAACAGGTTGGCCAAGATGCTCATACGCCGTATTTTAACATATACACCCCTTGCGTACGCGCTGCACAACATTTTCAGGCAATCACCAGCCCAAACAAGAGCTCCCGTGTTTACCAAATGGATTCTGAGGTCTTCCTCACGCCCCCCCACCCCAACAAGATAGGTTTTCTGCACACGCTTTGAATGGGCATTGTATTCATCAATCACAAAAAGTTTGAAGCACAAAAAGAGACCCTTCCATTAAACTACAGCTGTCTACCTTTTGCTGACAACACAGCCTTGAACCCAGCATCCCAATCTACCCACCCACCTTTTCACTGACATCAAACAGAACCTCAGACCTGGTTCCCTAATGCAATGCTATTTTTAACTAAGCGTTTCTAATAAGCTGCTGGGAAGCTGTAAATTTTTCATATGCAAGCACATATTTCCTTTGTGAAAACACAGAAACACACTTATTTGGTGATTAGCGACTGACAGAGGGGAGGAAAGGAACTGAATATGCTTGTATCAAATTGCATGCCTTTCAAAAAGGAGGAATCCTAATGCGAGGAGTCGTCTTCCTGTGCACCACAGGTATGAGTGAATTATTAATCGGCCAGCTCATTTTAATGCTTTTTAAAGTGCTTTATTTTGATGTGCTAAAACATACTTTTAGCCATATTCAGTCAGGCATGCATATCATTATTTCTTCCATCAAAGAAGAGTGTCGCCCTTTCAAAGAGCACAAACAACTCAGCCTCATTTAAAATAGAAGTTCGAATATCAAAGACATTTTACAAAGCCTGGGCTTCAAACACTGTGATGAGTTTTTTTTCTTTTTTTCTTTTTTTTGCTGCACCTTATAAAAACTTAGGTATGCAAAAGGTCTGAATTGTTTTCCAGCTTTTAACCTGACTAGTGTAAATCAAAACATCCTGCAGTAACACAAGAAGTTAGACAAGTGAAAAGCATCTATCCAAGCCCGTTACTGCTCAGTGTCACGATTATAAGAAATCTCTCTACTCAATAGGAAATGTCTTGACTGCCAGCCTTGTTTTCCGAACACAGACAAGTAAAGTGAAATAAACTGGGCATAAAAAAGAAAACTCAGGCCATTTTTTTCCCTTCTCAGAAACCAGAGCAGAATCAGTAAACAGAGCTTTTCATATATAATTAGATCCAGTGATGCACATACAGAACGCGCTATGGGGGGTGTAGTTTTACATTAAGCTTGTTCGTCATTAAACTTGTGTTTGAGACAGTGTTTCGTTCATTTTCTTATTTCAACCAATCTAATTCCACACACGCTCCAAGTGTCATTAATTCAGCACCTATAGCAGTGCATTCAGTACAACTACAGTAACTTTCAGCAGTAAACTATTTCTTCCAGTTGCAGCGCAAAAAAAAAAAAAAATCACAACCGCTACAAGAACATAAACTTCTTCTGTTATGAGTGCTATCATCTGTTATGGTCAATAATCTGTCAAAATAATATAGTGTTTCCCAGAAATCCCTCCAACTATACCACAAGTTCTACATGATGGAAAGTTTAGGGTTCAATGCTGTTTTCAGTATACGGCATGATCACTGGTGGTCCAACTAAATAAATAAGTAAGTAGGAAAGTAAATAAAAGCACATGCATTATCGTGAACTGTATTCACACTAGTAATGCCCTCTGATGTGAAAACATTTGTTATAGTAGAACATCCAATGCATCTTGAAAAGTTTACAGCAGATAAATGCAACCTGCCCTGATCAGAGAGTGCTGAGGCCCAAAGCTCCTCCCCTCACACTAAACCCAACCCCCTGCTTAGGAGCCAGCACCTATCAATAAAGAGGACCAGAGATAAAACCATCCTGATCTGATAAGGGAAAACACAGGTAAGTGGTGTCAATGTTCTTCTGTGTATACAGCAAATTTGAGAAGGGGGCAGTGCTATTCAAGTGTATGTGTGTGCGTGTGTGCACATGGCACACTGGGAATTACACATGCAGGCCCTGCTCTTCACATCACCCACTGATCAAAGACAAAACATGGGTCACATGTTACCTGAACTTATTACTTAAATTGACAGCTTATTCTAACTGTAGCTGATGAGATGCCTGGGAACATGCAGCATGAAAGAGCAGCCTTTGAAAACTAGATTAGGGAGTTTTGAGAGTATGTTCAATGCTTAGAAAGGCTTTGAAACCTTTGTTAAAATATGTTTAATTTGATTTGGCAAAAGGCATGTTGCTTAGCAATGTTCAGCTGCATGGCCACGTGAATCATGTGAGTAGTAGTCCCTAAATGTGTGTAAATATGAGCCTTACCTGTCCCTTTGGTGAGCTCCTTCTCCCCCCCACTTTCTCTGTCTTTGGTTTGGTCCTCCTGGTCTGTGGTGGTCTCACTAGCAGCCTCCACATCCTCGCTCAGCTCTCCTGAAGGGGGAGGGAGAACGGGATATGTAAATCACCACGCCATCAGAATTGGTGGAAGCACTTAAAGGGGCGGTAGCGTTTTTTTTCTATAGGAGCTTGCAACAATTACATTTGCTGACACACAGTTGCAAGGCTAGCAGACAAAGAGGGCAGAATCTGCTTTCTGTCCTGTGCTGTCTGATTATCTCTGTTAAAAAATAATTCCAACTTGAATGAAAAAAAAATCTGAGCTGAATTATAAGGGGGGAGGAAAGTCGAATACCCACTCTTTCTTTTTATTGCTATTGTTGTGTGTATGTATTCAAAACAAAAGACACAAGGAAAATTCTCTGTGTTTAATGTGTAGATAAAACTAAAAGCAAGCACATGGGTGCAAATGGCCAGATGGAAAAATAATTGAGTAGTATAGTTCAAGAAAAAGAACCCCATTTGCTTCCTCTCATAACGCACACACACGCACGCGCGCGCACACACACACACACGCGCGCGCCCTGCAATCTGTTAGGTTACTTACCAATACAAACCTCATTTCACTTCTGCTATCCCACTATAGCAAAAAAAATAAATCATAAATATTTAAAACTTTCAGAGCCACAATTCATTTTATTTTTATGCCAAGTCAAAGGCAGAAATCCCCTGTAACCACCTTAAAAGCCTCAGCTCGATATATCAGGCCATTTAGAGCATCGAAGTCCAAACAATGGATATCCAATAACGCCATTTGTAAGTAACACACAGAGGAAAAGATAGCAAAAACAGATAATAAAAAGGGCATCAATCTTGTTTATTTCCCTCCAGTGCCCCCTGAACATCCCCTTTGCCTGTTAAGTTTGTTTAAAAGTAGTGTGACTTGCATGGAATAGCATTGATTTGACAACAGTAAACTAGGCCGCAGTCAATAGGCCCTATCAGTTATTATACAAGTCAGCTAATTCTCAGCAAATGTACTTAAATGCTCTTTTGAAAATGCTTTCATGCATAGGTCTCTACTCTATGAGCTATTGATATATTGACAAAGCTACAACAGCTACTGAAATATCCTGTTCAAGTATTCAGCCCTGCAGTCATCACACATCTAATCTAAGCTCACCACATGAGTACCCACAGCCAAAACCATTTTTATGACAGTACATTTTCCCCAACACTCACTTTTTAGCCTGTTAGTTATGAAACAGAGCCTATGTTGTATATACAACAGGTACATTTCTCAAACTCAAACTATGCATCATTATTACTGACACACTTAATAACCATACATCTCTGAACCACGTGGCTGTTCCTTTACTGATGACAATGACACATAAATAAAATAGTCAGAAAGATCTTAATTTATTCTGCTGAATGGGTTTTGAAATTCCTTATGCAAATCAGTCATATTTATAACTGGAAAATACATTAGAAAAAAATTATCGTTTTGTTATATGACATTTTTCCTCTTTTCTTGGGTAGTTGCTTAAGGAGCTTTTCCACTTTTCTTCATCGCGTTTTTATATTTATCGCCATTTTTTTACGGTTCTCTTAAGTATACACTATAGCTACAAAACCATAAGGGGGTGCTTATATCAACTGTGATATTTTATTATTCTAAGCACAAATGCACAGTTAAGAATAAGCTTTTATTTAATCAAAATCAGCTGCAAAACCCCCCCAAAAAACAAAAAAAAGTTGCATTACTGTGTTTCTATTATGTTTCCAAGGGACTCTATGAATTCCATCCCGTACTGGTGAGCTGGATCTTAAACATTCCCAAAAAACCCAGAGATCTGCTGCAGAGTCCCAAAATCCTATAACTCCTACCTGCATAAATCTCTACAACAGTCTGAGAATTAGGATACTGTACAGCTGCATAGGTGCTCAGATTACAAAATAATCCCCAGGTAAATTTTTTTCACCTTTAAAAACGGGGCAAGGTGTCATTTCTTAGCTATGTGACACTTGTAGTGAGACTAATTCCCCACCTACACATTAATACACACTTTGTGCTTAAACATTTCTCTGATAGGCAGCCAGCATTCTAATGCTAAGCTTCTCTGTAACCGCCCCACCTACTCCCAACTTCCTGCACACATGCTATACATGCGCACGCTGGTACTGATTTTTTTTTTTATTTTCCCCACTCATGTTTTTCACACTTTCTTTTTAGATGTTTAATGATCATATCACTTTTGGCACACAGAACACATTTATAATTTATGCAGAAATGCAGACATTTAATTCCAGGAGTACCGTTACATCTTTAAGTGGCAAATGGCTTTGCCCATTTCTCATCTCATCTACAACAAGTATTACAGAATGATTAAAGCTAGGGCCAGCTATAATTAATGAAAGGTCACGAGTGGCCTAAGAGTAGGATGCAAATGGAAGAGACACTAAAACTGTAGCCATAGATTAACTCAGAAAATAGATTAGGAGAAACACTCAAAGCTATGGCAGCAGGCCATTTCTAACCCAAATCTGAGAGATGTAAAGGACAATAGCCTGAAGGTTGTCTTCTAATTAATTGTCTTCATTAACCATCCTAATACAATGATATGAAACAGTTCCATTAATCTAATCATGCAAGCTGAATAAACCCATTGCCGACACAGAGATTACACTCATCTGTTCTGAGCATGAAAAATATCAGCTTTGCTCTCCCAGTCACTCAGTGGGGACAGTTCATGGGCTCCATCACAGACAGACAGACGCATGCACACACTCCTACATTGTGTAGGTGCTTAGCGGTCTTCCTCTCTTGTGTTTTGCCAGTGAGTGCAGAGGCTTAATCAGACCCATAGGTGTCACTCTATACAAGCTGGGCGAGAGCAACTTGCTCACACACACATTAATGAGGTGAGGGGAGGGTGGTGGTGGGGGGATAGGGGCCGAGCAGCAACAGACAGAAACACATGGGGAAGGGGAAAGGGAAGAAATATGTGGAGATGACAAAAGCAGATGCTATGCAAAAGCTGTCTGGTGAAGATGAGACACTGAAAATGGCAAGATTACCTTCAGATGAGAGAGAGCAGCCTTCCTTTTCCCCTGAAGAGCAGTGATTACACTAATGCTAATCAGACTGACAAGCACAAACGGCCTAATAAATAATTGATGGTAACCACTGCACTTTCCAGTATTTCTTCCCAGACTGTGGAGAAGAGCAGCAGCAAGTAATAATAGTCACTCTAGATATCTTTCACTAGGTCAGGCTCCTCCTCCATCCTCGGCCTCAGCAGAATATAATGCTGTGATGATAACTGCCTTTCTTAAAGTACAGAATTCCAGTCCTACCTGAGAACGGCTTCAGTGTTCCTCAAACAGCAGTGACAGTCTGCTCATTTTTAGTTGCATATATAGCATCTCAGTCACTCCACTGTCTTATTTATCTCGCTTGGGTTTCGTAAGTCATGGAGCACCAGCGCGGGGGCAGAGCTCAGCTTCTCCCTCTCCCCGGCTCTCGAGTACTGGGAGCGAGGGCTGAGCTGCGCTTCTCTCTGGGCTCTTGTGTGGAGCCGTGCGTCTAAGCTCTCATTACTCTCATTATGATTATTGAGGCTGTTGTTATCATTTTAACCAGGTGTCACAGGACTGCACTGTAAATCAGAGAGGTGTGCTTCCCCCGCTTTATCCAGAGCCGGACAGCTTCCTTTTCTTTAGCGCTGCACTGTCGGATAAAAAGCAATCTTATTTCACACTTCAGAGACTCTATCTTTCTCCCCTACTCCTTCTTTTAAAAATCCCCCTCATGCTCCCCCAGCATCCCTTGCACCCCTTCCTCATATCAAAGTTAGCCTGACTCTGGACTAGAGGGCGCAAAATGAAAGTGACAGGAGGGTACCATGGGACAATGAGACACAGGACTCATGCTGAGGGCTTTCATGCATTGTCCGCTCCTCATATCAGCACCTCTGTGCCCCATACGCAAGACACCCCCCCCCCCCCACCCCCCAAAAAGCACAACACACAGGAAAACACTCCCACCCCTCGTAACTGCCCTCTCAACACATACTCACAGAAGACTCTCTGAAGCTACACCTCATAAAACCACAACTGAGCAAAACATGCCCACAACACTGTCAGACACAAGCGGGGCTTTTGCTCATGAACGACCAATAAACCACAACACGGTACTATCAGTAACCATAATAGCCTCTGCACTACAATACATAGGGCTTAATTAAAATGTGGACACATGCAATACTGGAAAAAAAACAACTGCTTTTTAAGTGAGTTGCAAGATATTCTTACTGATTTCTGTGTAATATTTCAGTTGTAATGAGTCATATAGACCTCAGTTATGAAATGCATTTAAAATTTAGCCATGCATTCAAAAATAGATCAGTGTACCAAAATATACATTAATCCACGAAAGAATCAATGTAGTAAAATCCAGAAACTACACCAAGCACTGCGCACAAAATGAAAGCTCATCTGTCCCTGTACTCTTCTCACTCATGCTCTCACTCCTCCTCTCCCACACACTTTCCTTTTCACATGGAAGCAAGAGTAAGCTAGCTCGGCGCTGCTGGTCAGAGTTACATGTTAGATTCCTGACCTGTCTATGGGGGGGGGGGACTCGCTGGCCTCTCTCCCTGCTGGCCCTGCTGTGACCTCGGGATCTAAATGTGAATGAATACTTTGTGTCTCCAAAGGGCTGAGGGCAGGAGGAAGAAGGGCTGTGGTGGGGGGTAGCAGAAAGGAGGAGCAATGGAGGAGGGGTACATCGGTAGCTAACAACTAAAGAAACTTTAAACAGCAAGTTAATCACAAACAGGAGTGACAGTTCATACTGCCTTCCGGCTATATCACAGAAACCCCTCCTACATCCTTCCAGAACTTCCCTAGTACATGCTCATCAAAACAGCCCATAGGTCCTCCACGGAGCATTTTATCTGACCCACCCCCAAACCCCTGCGCTTCAAACTCCCGGGCCATTTTCAGGTAATCAGGTCATGGTTTTTCGAAAGTGTTTTCTAACAGAAAAAAAGAACAGAAAAATGCATGAAAAGGCTTAAAATTTGCTTTTTGTGCTTTCGGTATGAAAGTAAATTAGGAAATGTTATTGAGACCACGTAATGTATTAAATATTTTCCCTACAGTGTTATCTCACGGGAAATCATACTAATTAGAAGTTCTTCTCATGATAATGGCATGTTTAGATACATTACAAATAAAGTGGCTAAAGTGAGTGCTGCTCTACTTCTTTTCTCTTTGTGTTTTTCTTGAGTGATGAAGGAGAATAGGATCTGGGTTAATGTGGGTACACAGGGACTGAGCATTCAGGGACTGCTCACTCTTCTGCCCCATCTGACACATGCACACACACACACACCCCCACACACCCCCACACACCACTGGGTTCCTTGAATGCCCAAAATGATGGTTACTAACCAACACATATTATGTCCACAATGGAAGATGCAGGCTGTACTTTTCCCCGCTAGGACAGAGGGCTAAAAGCCTGGATAGGGGGCAAAAGCATCACTGGGCTGTGCTCTTCCATCTACTCTGCCTCAGGGACAATGTCCTGCACAAAGAGTTACTCTGCCTAGCTGCGACTGCCACCCCCCACCATGCATTTATGCTTATCGTCTTCCACCGCTGCCTCCTCTTAAATCAGCCTCCTTTTTATTAATGCATCTTTTTTTCTTTTTCCTCCAGCTCACACCACAATGCCTTCACCTATTTGCAGCTATTCAAAAGGACCAAACAGAACTGGGGTGGGTTGATGCGGAGTGTGGGGGTGGCTGAAGGGGTGCCTTAAATAAAGAAAGGGGGGGAAGAAAGCATCACCGCTGTCATGAAGGGCAATCACATCAACTCTGAAATATTCACCAGTGGCTTGGAAAATGCGATGGTACAGTTATGACAGGCGAACAGGCGACTCCCCCACTCAAGCCCGCAGTCCCCCGCCCCTTTCTCCATCAGGGCGGAAGCATGGTGGACACTCTGAATATGTATAACCCGGAAAATGTATTGATTTTTCATTTGGCAAAAAGGGACACAAAAATCACATAACCTGAAACTGTCACAGCTCTTTTGTTCATAGCTCATCTCTCCTGATGTTTGGCTTTTGCCACAAACTCTCTTTAATTACCAGGTACAGTGAGCTTCAGAGCCATTCTCCACAGAGACACAGCCACATACAGCCTGCTGGGCTTAACAAGACAGCCCACATCTATTATATATGACATACACCCAGCAGCTTTTGTTTCATATCTGACTAATAAGCGTGCTGAATATGACTATACCCACAGTTTGTTTTGTTATTATACACAAGATACAGTGCAAAAACCTTGGAAATTAAAAAATATTGTGTGCCACATTAAAAATAGCACTTTCATATTAAAAGCTAGCAACGGTTAGTCCCAGCATTTATTTGATGTGCTTTTCTGAAGCACCTCTGCTTAACACGAAATTCTATTATCGATCTAAGTTTTCCCAGGTAACGGGCAGGTGCTTGTATGTTTGTCTGAGTGCACACACTTGTGTTTGTGTGTCCATTAACAGGTACTTATCTGTTTATCTCTCCTTTTAGGCACTGCAGACCGGTACAGTGGACTGTCTGAAAAAGATCTCTGTCTGTCGATTTATCGAATGCACCATTTGCATATCTTTGTAGTGCTTCCATCTGCCTGTGGACCGTTCTGTGGAGGTATTAGCTCAGAAAATCAATGTTGCCATGGTTGGATGTATGTAGCCCCTACCACGGCGCGTGTTAGGAGTCCGGCTCACAGCTCCCACATGGGTCCTATTTACATGAGTCCTGCCGACAGAGGCTTTCCTGCTAGTTCTTCAATCTTTGGAAACTTAAAGTACACAAACACAGCATGCCCCTCTAGAGTGGGCTGGTTCGCCATTCCTCCTCTGTGGTCATTCAGCCTCCCTGTCTCCAACCACCGCCCTGGGCTTGACCGTCTGTTTGTTTATGAAAGCGTGTGCAGAGATAAAACAGAATCTGACAAGGTTATGAATACCAATTTTGCTAATCAATTTTATTTAAAATATAAAATATAGGCCATCATTGATGTGTGTTTGCTCTCAAAGGCTTTAACGGCCTGCTAAGTTCAGATCTTTCATGATAGTTGATAAGGGGAGGGTGTGCTGGAGTTTTATCCTACTATTTATTACACTTACTTTTATTTATTACATCATGCAGCTGTACAGATATACATGGGACACCGTGTGGGGGCTTAGCATTGATCTATATTTCTCTACTAGAGATTACAGTGAATACACAGGGTAACTTGTTCTCTCGAAAACCACCCAGCTGGTTGCTCAAAGCTAATTGCTAAAGAAAACCAATGATTACGCTGCACAGGCACTTTAAAACATCCACAAGAGTGCGATCACTTATTGAAAAAAGCTTTCCCTACCTCTATCCATTCAGTTTCTAATACAAATCAAACATAGGGAGCTTTCTTTCACCATTTGTCTTTCTTTCTATTCCTCTTTGCATAGCCCATCCATTACTTTCACATGAAATATGAAAAGGCAATATCCTCTCTGTGTTTGTACTGAAGCGTAATGCAATTGTGTTGTCATTTATAGGAAATAATCACAAACCTCTCTTTCATTTTCCAGTTCAAATAACCATGAAAAATTAGCCTTCAATGTCAGGGAGGACAACAAAGGGATGCACACAGACTATTGCTTCACCACCGCGCTTGACATTTCTCCTTAATAGGAAAACGGGTGGTTGTTCCTATCTTTTTTCCCCAATCTTTTTCTGCCTTTTTTTTTTAACCTAATTAAAAAGTTCTGCACTCACATCTTTGTAAATCATTCCTACGTCTTTATTCAGCGTGCAGCGAGTCTTTATGTTAGAGTTTGAGGGTAAGAAAACTCCAGTCCTTGCATGCTGCACCCTGCTCATTAGCACCCAAAACCCTGTCTGTTAATGGCTACTGTTGAAGGGAGATGTCGCCAGACAACCACTACGGGGCCTAGGTCGCCGTGACTACCGTCCAGCAGCCTGAGAGATAAATAATTCAAGAGCTATCAGACTCCCTGGCAGCAGAGCAGTCCCAAAAACACACACTCAGGACACAGTGTGTAAAGGCCTTCCTAACTGATCAGCATTTAGCCCTTACAAATGATGTACAACTAGATGCCTGCACAAGACCCCACACAATTAGCCTTAGCTGTAGTCTAAGGATCCTTTTAATTTAGAGAAATCTTTATTTTCAGTGTGAGCAGCAAAGTAACGGTAATTGCTTTCTATATTACTGCCATTAAATGCTTAATAGGCAGGTTGTTTTCCACTGCAATTATGTGCAAAATTATCTACCAACTTTGCAGTACAATGATGGGAGATGCATTTCTTTCCTTTGCTTGTAGCACTAGGTAATACGAGACCGCATGTTAATCTTGGAAGCTGTATTGCACATACACAAAATGTTGCAAGTAATAAACCCTCTGTCGATATTGTATATGCGATTAGCAATTATCGCACAGAAAATTTTCATATGGTTATTTCTCAGTACAAAGTGAAACTGCTCAGTCCTATTACACAGGTAATGCACCTTCCTACGAGTTATGCGACTTTTCTCTTAAAATACTCGATGCCACTGTGTTCTGCTCCTGTGAGACGAGGATAAATGAAGGCTCTATAAACTGTACTATAGACTAGACAACAAAATCATAGCGTTGTGTCTATTCAAATGCTTTGTTATGACTCATATGATTTTCCCAACATAAGGTATTATCCTTATTTGCATACTTTAAAAACAGGATTTCATCTGGCTTGTGAAGCATATAATGAAATTTCCCCTCAAAAGCATAATGAGAAAGACTCATCTTGTGCAATTAGTTGCTTCTTTATGCACCTCCTGTAATGTATTAATTTATTAATCACATAATGCAGGCAACATTCTTTATTTATTTGAATATGAACACACCTTACAGCCTTAATTACAAAACACAACTGTGGCCAGCTGATGAGATGCAATGCACCAACTCAACCATCATTTAAGCTACTCGTCCTTCTAATCTTACTGTATGTTTAGCTCACATTAATCTGTTTCTGTTTAGTAAGCCAAACAGCTTTAGGCTTTCAATTTTATCCGAAATTCAAAAACGCTTCGGAATGACACTTGACAGAACAGGCCTACACAGTTTACCTTGGATGGAGGCTTCTTTACTGTAAAGTTTATTCAAATGACTGCTGCTGCTACTGGTTCAGTTTGAATGTATCCTTTCTGAGAGGGTCAGATGGTCTGTGTTCCTAACTGCATTACTACACTATATATTCATCTGAACAGAAACACAATTTGCATGGGTGTGTTTGCGTGCGCTTATGCATTACATATGCAAAGTTGGAATGGCTGATTCTTCATGAACATGCAATAGCACTGAGAAAGTGGGCTGAGAGCTCCTAGAAGGGTGGATCTGTGCTGCCCGCTGTGCTGCTCTCCAGAGAAGGAGACTTGGAGTGATTACAGTCAAACACTGCTGCTCAGTTATCTTTGGCTCAGCCACAGGAGAGTGAGAAGACGAGACAGGAAAGAGGGGAAAAAAAATTAAACTGATGATGTGGCTAAAACATGGGCCAGCTGTTCTAAAATGACCAGAGTGACTAGTAGTGTCTGATGCTTTTCTTGTAACATGCTAAAAAAGAAAAGCCGCAACACCCCAGCAGCAAACTGAGGCCAAATGATGTTTAGGATGTGCGCTGTCAGACTGACCATAGCCTACAACACAGTTCTTTACCAAATACTGTCACAAAACAGTCATTTTAAATGTCCTTGGATTCTGAATTGGAGGAGAGTTAAATGGCTTTCCATAGTATCCATTTTCTGCCAGGAGAACAGGTATGATTTTTTCTTTCTGGGAGAAGGGGGGGCAGGAAGATGTTTTGACCTGCTATCAGCCAACTTCGCCAATATTCAAGTTTGACGAATACTTCGATGACACAATATAAAGTCAGGATCTAAATGGGAATCCACACGGGAAGCAATTCACTCATCACGCACCGCTTTTCATCTGACAGCTGGTCGCTAGTGGACATTGCAGACTCTGTTTGCTTAGATAACCCGCTAATGTATTTACCACACTGTCATATGTCACTCAACAGTATCTGGTGCTCTCATTGACAGTCACTCTCCTCGAAGTTGTCGAAAAGTTTAACTCTGGACTCGCCCACCAGGCAGCGAGCCTGTCCTCACTTGAAGTCGCTGAATGACATTGACTTTCTATGATTTCTGGTTGGCAGATCACTTCTGCTCACTTCCTGTGTGGGTGCCCCTTAAAGATCACAGAGCGGCATTTGTAAAACATCGGGTTTCCCTACCTGCCTCCTCCGCAGCGTAACGCTGACTCTGCATATAACTATGGAAATGAGAAGGTCTGAGTTGTGGGTCTGTGTGAGTCTCTAGCCTCTTAAGGCATAGTCAGGGATTAATAACCTCTTCACTATAGAGACCTGGCCTGCTGCTAAATTGATACTGTGCTATACCACATCTTGCATTTCTATTGTATGCATGTGTGGTTGTTAGTGTTGCACTTGTTTTTATAATGGGTGCTGTTATTGTCCTCGCTGCAGAAGACTCTTCTCACTCATTAGCTGGAGGTTGGAGAGTTAGGGGTTATAGCCCAATAAGGTACAAAATTAATTATTCATCTCAGTTGTTGGCGTTTGGGTGCAGCTATGGAGCCTAAAGCTGGGACTCTAACTAGCAGAGGTCTGCCTCTGGAGGACTGCTGGAATAAACAAGTGAAAGAATTTTATGCCGTGGGTGTCAGTTACTGGGAGAAAGCAAACACTAATCACCAAACTAATCATTAAAACAAGCTCCCTACAATAATATGGTTCTCTGCGGATTTGTGGTTCCTCTCCTGTGTACTGATCCAGCTCCTAAAGCTCCATCATGTCCGCAGTCTACATCCTGCTTCAGGCTTTTGAATGGGCCTAGATAAAGCCCCTTCCTTTTTATTCAGCCATGGCTTCTGCTGGCCCCTGCCAGGAGTCAGGACCAGTGGCCTCCTGAGAAGGCTGTGATAAGAATTCATTTCTTCCTATTATGTGCCCTTGTCCACTGCCTCAGTTCATCAGTTCAGTGCAACCAAGTCAATGAAAGGGCCTGTAATGAAGCAATCAGATGCAGCCTGGTTCTCTGGGCCCGGCACTCCATTCTCAGCTCCCAGACTCTAGCTCCCAGTGCAGGGTGTGGGTTGGGGGCGATCACGAGGAGAGAATGGACATAAACTGCATGGAAGCATTAATTCAAGACCTTGTCTTTCATAGACTGGAGAATAAGCTGCTCTCACATGTGCTTCACACCAGGTCTGCAGTCTCCCGTGGGTTTAGGGAATCATCCGGTTTTAGAGAGCTCCATTAGTTTAACCAAGCTTCAATATCGCCACAAAACCAGCCAGTCAGGTTTCTGTGGGATCGTATGCTTAATTTACCCGTGAAGGTGGTTTGACGGAAATCTCTTTCTTCATCTTCCTCCATTTGCATCAAACCCTTTTTATTCCATTGTCTCCACTCCCTTCCCTTCTCTCCTGCCTCCACCTCTTAACATCTCCTCAACATGTGGAAACTATTATGGGGAGTTTGGGAGAGGAATGCATGTGTTGAATCTTAATCGGTGCCTTAAAGTAGGAGATTCTGGGTCTCCTTTGTCTTGTAATGTTGTGAAAGTTTCATTTCAAATTAAAAGGGGCCTTTTTGATCTACCTAATATTGTTTTCTCTCCCTTTAGGGGCAGGAAATGGTTTGTGTTATCTTTGATCAGCCTGCCTTCCCAATTCTCTCTCCCTCTCTCTCTCTCTCTCACACACACACACTCACACACATATACAGTACAAACACACACATATTTTATAGGCTGTTTTATGGAGCGGTCAGGGTTCAACAATAGGTTGCCAAATCTCCAAAAATACATCTAACAGAGTACACAAACAGACTGTAAACTTTAGTGGCAACAATGGTACTTAAAAGTTGCTAACGCATTTAAAGTCAGACTTTTTTTGATGTTTGTATTGGATTTTATATTGCCTAAAACATAAGGGGGGATGCCTAAATACCTCACTTTCGCCCCTTCATGTATACCTCCTCTTCCTCCCTCTACAGTTCACCTGCTGCCAGCTTTGGCAGAAAAACCCTGCCGCTGGATTCTACCTGACAAGAGCTTCTTAACAAGCAGCAGTCATTAACCTCAGGAGCAGGCAGCTGCCATGTGATGTAGTGCACTCGGCCTGCTGCAGAAGGGCCCTATTGATCCCAGACATACTTGGTGCCTTCCTGGATGTTTATAATCAATATGCAAATGGCCTGCGGCATTGATTCAATATTAATTTTCAATTAGGGAATTCTCGGGGGGTCCTCAGGGGTCAATACAGAACCATTCAGAGGAAAGGCTTGAGCAAGTTGCAGGCATTGACGTTCCTCTACCCAAGACAACTTACTTACTGTTTATTTACCCTGCCCTGCTGTAAGT
Organism: Pelmatolapia mariae; assembly: GCF_036321145.2. NCBI lineage: Eukaryota > Metazoa > Chordata > Actinopteri > Cichliformes > Cichlidae > Pelmatolapia > Pelmatolapia mariae. Next base: position 22,071,692 of record NC_086227.1, read on the forward strand.
CCCGATTAAGGCTTCAGATAATAGGCAGAGAGACAGATGGGCCTTTCCGCACTTCTGCAACACCCATTACATAAACAGGATTTTAGTCTAAAGGCCTTGTCCCAACTAATAAGTCATCATTTCACACTTAGTTCTCCTTCTTGTTTTGTTAAATCACTTTAGGTAGTTTCAATTTATGTGTTCATAAAAGTAAACAAGTGCTGTGAATGCAGACATTACACATGCAGTATACAATTCTCACACTTTGATTTTACTTATTTAATATATAACAAATCACAAGCTAAAGTGACTGTTTAGTCCTAGGCACAACTAGCATTTTTTTGGATACCCCCCCATAATTAATTGATGCCAGATGTAGCAGCCATGTAATGCTTAGTGAGTGAAAATCATTTACTGTAAATGAGTAATAGAAGGTATTTCAGCATGAATGACCTGTTCAACACTGATGTTTTTAAAGTCAGACTTTTCCAACTACTATACTTTTTCTTTTTATTCCTGAACAATAAACACGCAGTAAAATGTACAAAAGCGTGTTTTATTTATGCCAAATAAATATGAGATTAATTCAATGATGAGCAAAGAATGAGGTATGGCATTCCAGGTAGGAAAAATCTTACTTTATAACTCAGAAAATATTGATTTGTAAGACTGCTGCTTATATTTATGTACAGAGTCTGCGTATTTCAGAGAGAGCTGCATTTTGTTATTTCACTCTTTGTCTTGCTCTTTGTAACCATGAAGAAAATCAGGCTTTTGTGGCCATTTACATGCAATATAGACAAATTCTATATTGTGTGTATGTGCATTACTCTCAGTGACACACACACACACACAGTTAGACAGTTAATAGTTGCACGGTTTTGTAGTTGCTGGCCAATGGATGAGTCATAAAACATCAGTATCGGCTAATTCTTTGAATGTCTGAAGAGGCATCTGAAATGTTACTCTGAACACCTTTGTTTACAGTACAGACTACAGAAAACCTAGAGATTTACAGTTGCGCATTCAAGACATGAAAAGTACAACAGGCTGTGTGTTTTTAGTTCTGTTAGACTGTGTTTGTCTATAACTTTGCTTTAGATGAAGAAATGCCCAAGTTGTAAGAAACATCCTGTTAATTCCAAAGGTTATGAAACTTTTTTTCTTTCAAAAAGGCTCAAAGATTCAGCTGTTGAATGTCCATATAAAGAAACAAGACGTGATGGATAAGGTAAGAACATTATCTTAGCTGATGCCATAACGTCAAAGAAAAGACGACAAAAAAGGTGAAGTAAATTTTCTGTACTAAACATAATGTTTTAAATATTTTAGATTTGTTTGATAGCCTCTTGAAAGACCACACAATTATTATTTTTTTCTATGGCCTGTGAAAATTCTGGGACAGCCTTACAGCCACAGAACAGTTAATACTGCATGAGAATATTGCCAAGAGTATGACAGAGATAACCTGGTTGGACAATTTGGTGTTCTTTCCTGTAGATGCACTGCCTGAGGTAATTGGTTTAGGGATAACATTAATTACCACATTGCTCATTAATGGATGAAGCCTTTATTGGTTCCATTGATCAGCCGGACCTGTTAGCCATCATCCTAAGCAATGGTGGATGTAACAAGCTTACATATTGGCATATCAATTAATGCAATCAATTCCTGTCTAGCAGTTGCCATTCCCCCGTCTACCCCACCCCCTTACAATTGGCCCTTCTTTTTTCCTCTATCAAGTATCTGGATGGCTGAGACAAAAGACCCATGCCAAACAAAAGTTCATTAAAAGATTTCCTAATTGTTCCTACGGTTGAGGTCATTTAACAGCAGATTGACAGAACTAATGTTAGGGTGTTTTGACAAATGAGAGGTGCAAAATACAAGCTACACAATACTGGGAAAAAGACATTTTAACTGATCTGACATAAGTGATGTAGCAGCAGTGACTTGATATTCTTGCTGAGCTTCAATTGAAAAGTCCAGCAGGTTAAGTGTGGATTAAACTTTTAAAGAAAATTAGCATTAGTGTACTTCTGAAGACATTATGACTAAGAATAAATGGATTTGAGCACATTAAGACTTAGATTTAGTTCTGTTGTGTTCCAAGCCCCCTTTTTAAACAAATATGAGAGTGATGGCAGATTTGTAGTAGGTCTGCCCATTTTACTTTATTCTACTCAGGGGGAAAAGCCTACTTCCCTTTTCTTATTTAAGATCAATGTGCCTTTTAAGGAGCCATTGATTACAACTTGGAATCCTCTCTGTGCCTTGTATGCTCCAAAGGGACGACTGACTTCAAATACGAGACTGCTGTGCCCTGGCATAACATGGTGAAATGGGTAGAACATAAGGAATGAATGAGAGAGTAGGGTGTGATAACTGAGAGCACACCATGACAAAGTGGAGGGATTTACCGTTGGGCCCACAGCACTTCATTTGCTTAATAACAGATCATTCTATAAGAAAGTGGCGCTCGGAGGGGGATATCACCCAACGAGGATGTCTCACTTGCAGAAATCCTATTTGAAGACAACACCTTTTGAGCGCTCATCCTCCTCCACGCCTAAGACGATCAACGCGCATGACAGGCCCCATTAATATGACGCCCTGTGTAACCTTGCTCTTTCTCCCTCTCTTCCAACAGGAACAAAACTGATAGCCAAGGAGGAGGGGCATTATGTACCAACTGAGCATGTAACAGGAGGGGTGGTGTTCAGTTTGAGAAGATATCTTGCATATCCTCTTTCTGAGCTAAGTGGAGCCACCTTTTTAAAGGTGGGAGAAATTTAGCGAACAGGAAAAAAGAGCGAAGCGCATTTGGTTTGTGTCTAATCAAAAAAAATGCCTGTTTTTTTTGTTGTTTTTTTTCCCAGGGCTTCCTCATTTCTGAACTGCAACTCACACTACCATGTACAGCTGTGTTACCAGCCTGAATCACATATTACATGGACAATAACAACCACATATCGGTTGACACACAAAGACAATAGTGACCTGGAGCCACTGGCAAAATGATAACAGACTAAACAAGATTTTTTTAAAATATATATACACTTGTATCTAAATACAAAGCACACAATTTCTCTGTATTGTGTGTGTGTGTTCTTTTTTTTTTTAAAGTGTTTTACAAAAGCTATTAAACGCCATACAATACTTAAGAGTAAATGCAACACAGTGTTTAAAAGAGCATAGCAGGAGAAAAGGCAATAGAAAAATTAAGCTTGTGCAATAAATACACAAAAACAGACTTTATTATCCAAACAGATAAACCTTTAGCTGGGTTCTAAAAGGATCCACAGATTCTCAAACTCTTTATGTAAGAATATAGAGACGGGCAGGATGATGACACAGAATCATCGGTTCACATATTAGAGGCTAAATATGTCCTGGTCTACTGCAACAAGCACAAATTCTATTCTAGCTATAATCATTTTTTAAATACACTATGCAGACTGGGCCTCTGATGATTGCCACTGCACCTCTGTGAACCCTGCAGTGACTAAAAAAAGACAACACGCTTGTTGGACAGTGTTTTGCGTCAAGCGGGAGACCACATGCGCAGGCAGTTGGTCGGACAGCCCCTGCTCGCTCGATGCGGACCTCCTGAAGGCCCCTGTCCCCTGAGCGGCACACAAGTGGGCTGAGCAATTAACAATTTCATGCTGATTGCCTGAAGCATGTTTTGCTATGCCATAAAGATAATAGCATGAAGGGTGCAGCGGCAGCAGCCCCCCCACCCCGCCTCCTCCGGTGTTCCTCTATTGCTTCCATCTCTCAATTCTCTCCTGTGCAATTCACATGTTGGAATGGCGCTCTGCCGTCTTGCTTTATTAAAGGCACTCTCCGTGCTTAGAGGGCGCGTTTAAGAAAAAAATATATAAAGATGACTCCCTGAAGAGTAAACAGGGATGATTATTAAAGGGAAGGAGAAAACTACAGTCTTGGTCTCCCACTGGCTTCTTGATTTGAAAGTCTAATTTGGCAACTGCACACAACAGGCGTGCAGGTAGACAAAACAAACAGATTCCATTCCCCTAGACAGACTGAGCATGCTCAGAGCGGCTACTGGTGACAGCCCTCATCTCCTTCATTCTCTTCCCTGCCACAGCATGACAGCAATCCACTCTGACCATGGAGCTCACCGCTGTGCAACAGGAAAATCTGTGTACCATTAAGCCTCCTATTTGTGCAGATAAAATATATAACATGTAAAGAGTGCAAAGCATGAGACAGTAGTTGTGTAAAGCTAAAATGCTGGTTATCTCAGGGAACGTAAAGATGAAAATGATATGAACTGTAATATCTATTTGGGTATAAGTAAAGGGTTTTATACTTATTCTGTAAAAGAGTTCACCGTGCATGAAGGGAAACAGGCTGACCCACACAAAGCAAGAATGCCAGCCACCATTACCGCTGGTGGACAACAGTGGTTATAGTACACAGCCTGGTGAATTCACATTATTAACTGCATAGGACAAAGAAGTAATAGCATGGCTAACCTCTTTTTTCTTTTTCTGATAATTTCAGACTAACTGTATGAACAGCAAAGAAAGATTCACATGCCCTTGAACTATACACACTTAACATTTTGGATGGTTCACAGACATGTAGAAGCTTTCTTTTGTGCACCATTACTTCAGTTCCCAATGTGTGCCTTTCCTTTTCTGAATATGTAGGTGAGACGTTAAAAAGAAATATTTCTGATTAAAATCCACAACTAAATGATTAACTGAATTAAGTCTGGTGCTCTCAGTATTCAGAAGGCCACATTATTAACAGTGTAGCCCAAGGCGTTCTGTTTTTTCTATGTGAAAAGAAGCCACACAGACATAAGGAGAGGCAGTGGACAAAGGGTTGTGGCACCAGCACTCTGCCCCGTTAGCCCGCTGTATGTGACACCCCCAAAGCACCACACACCTCACTGGGTTTTGGCTGCCCCCCCACTCCCCTCCTCCAGCTGAGTGTGAAAGTCCAGCTGGTGGACTGACAGCCTCGACACCTCAGCTGAAGATAGCTGCATTACAGGCCCCATATTGTTTATGACATGGAGTCTGTCATTAATTTGCATTCTGAAGGAGCCAACGCACACATACACACTTACCATTCGATAAGGAGAAACATGTTTTTGCGTTAATTTATACGATACAATGACACCCTCCCACCCCCACCCCAGACACACAACAACACACACATACACTTATAAATTGCAGTCACATCCCCCTGCTAGAAGGGGATGATAATTGCGGACGGCCAATAAATTACTGCTGCCTCCACATCAATTATAAGCATCACGTCTGGCAATGAGGAAAATGAGATCTTGTGACAAATTTCATGAGGCTTGGCTGCCCAGCAGCCTTTCTTAACATGCTACAGATAGCAATCCCTTATCTAGCCTCTGTAATGGGGAGCTACGGATAGAGAGATGGAGCTGCAGCCATTTAATTAAAAAGCTGGGGGTAGGGGGTGGAGAGGTGTAATTCATTGAAAAGGCACAGGAAGGAGACAAAGCCTTTGTCTCCAATACATATTTTCCACAACATTGTCACTCATCAGAGGCTAAGTTTGTATCTCCTCTGACAACAACTCTGAAGATTTTTCCCACAGTAATTTTGCTCGTCTCTCCGCCGTTCTCTTCTCCATTTTTTCCCTTCTCTCCTCATTTTTTTAAATTTCCCAAGAGTCCGCTGTTTTCTCCTCTGGGACAGATAGAGCATTTTTTTTTACGAATGACTGTGGTGGACGGACAGTGGCAGTGAATGAAATGGCCCCTGCACCTAATTGTATTCCCACCTGGGGAAGGCAGGCAAGGGCGGAGGCTTCAAGAGCACAGCAATGAGGATTTATGGCAGATGGGAAGACGGCAAAATAAAACACCAAAAGGGATGGCTCTTAAATCTCATTCCCAGTGCAATATTCATTGTAGTTGCAATTGGGTGTGCTGATGGAGCACTGAAAAAAAAAAAAGGGGGGGGGGGGGGGGGGGGGGGGACCGCTGTGTTCAAATTATGGCTGTACTCTCTACTAATATTTAACATCATTAGAAAATCATTAGAAAACCATCATAAAACCTGGGATTATGACCAGAGCATTAAACACAATGATTATTCAGTGTATTCCTTCTCCGCTCTGCCTTGGAAATGAGATTTGCAATGCTGCGGCTATGTAGAGGAAAGTATGAATATTTTTCATAATTACTGTAACATTTGAAAAACATTGGCTTGCATGAATTACTATAACATTATGAAGTTGTGTTTGTCTGCCCAAAAGCAAAGTTTTCATTGAAGCTTGTATGGGATATCATTAATGCACTTCCATGGGGGCATCAGCGGGAACAATGCTGGTTATTTTATTAAATTGTAACCTTACAAGGTTTTACCAGTTGAATGGGTGGCAGAGGCACACATCATCGTAACCGTCATCACGTTGTAGTTTCAAAGGCGGTGGCACGTGAGAGAGAAAGCAAGTTCTATGCATGCTGAAGTTTCAGAGCATTTAATAAACTTTAGTATGGGATATCAGCTTTCTAAGGAAAACAGTATAAAAAAAGAACAAAGAAAGAAAGAAATCTAGCAAATCAGGTTATGTGACTGCAAATGAGAGCACATATATCTACTACTGTAAGCTGATGTACTCTGCTTGAAGAAAAGGAGGGCCGATAGTGTCAGAGTTGAGTCTTTACTTTTTGGGATTTCTCGGCAGCCCCATTATCAAGAGCAGCCATCAGCACAAAGATAAAAGATCCTAATGGAGCTGGCCCTAGTGGAGATGAAAGGTGCAGAGATGGCACACTGTTATGAATCTCTAATGCAGCCCATGTTTCTAAGGTAATGACTGACTCTCAGGCCCCTTTCATAGGCTTACTTGCTTAAGGCCTGGGCGATAAAGGTCTCTTATTCCTTGTCACTAAGCAGTAAGGAAGAAACCCCAGGCACGGCCCTTGCTCTCATTTATACTCTCTCCTAAGAAGGTATACAGGGTTTTAGTGAGGGGGAAAAAGCAGATCTGCATCAACTCTGATTCAGTGAACGGATTGACATAATCAGTACAAACTAGTGGCAAGGTTGAAAATAGTCTTACTCATCATCTGAATGTGACTTGTGGTCTGTTGCTGCTCCGCAACTAAATGGTAATCACTGTGATAACAATGAGAAGTGGCAGATACCATAATTTCGGAGAAGCGACTGGATGTTGAAAATAAACATTTCGCTTTCTTTGAATTACACAGAAGACAGTGAATCTTTTTTTTAAATGTTGAAGTATGCTGTTTTACGATAGGTGAAGAACAGAAGCAACATATTCCTTTTGGGTCAGGATGAGCAGAAGGCTAATGTAAGAGCAATTCCTTGTCAAGCTTTTCAGAGTAATTGAACTGACACTTATGAGAACCAATGTTCTTTTAAATGCATTACTTGGCAGATATTCAGGCTTTTGTCCCTTAAACTTTGCCAGCAAAAAATCATGCCCTTTGAACAACAGGGAGAGGTGAAAATACATAGTGAGAGAAGTCTTTTCTCCAGTCCTTTTCACACAACCTAATGGATTGTGAGCACTTAATGCATTAATCAATCAATATCTCTCACTGTACATCAACAGTGCGACCAAGTTATGAATGACCTCTGCAACAAAAAAGGACACTTAAATGCACACAAGATTGCTCCTAGGTTAGTAACTTGGCCCAGGTTTTTACCACCATGATTACACCTTTGCAAGGCACAGGGCCATTAACAGTGCACTAAATATACTGAGGTTAGTTGTTATACAATTTACACATGAATTTGCTGGAGTTAGTAAAATACTATAAGCCAAAGTTCTTGCCTTATTAATTCAATCTCTTACCTGGATATCCTTCAGGATGTATGACATAAGAAATACTTCACATAGAGCTGCATCCACTTTCTGCATTACACCAAGGCCACGCACGCTTATACCTATCACATTATAATCCGCTATAAGTAGCAGGTTTGGTCACCAAGCAACATGAGAACTGCTCTGGCTTGCTCTTAGGCATCATGAAAGGTAAGTGCACTTTGTCGTAATGTGGCTCAAACACTAATTTAAAGATGGTCCCCATCTTTAGGAATATTAATATGAAAAAAGCACTCTGGGTTGAGAGGAAACGTTATAAGTAGTCGGGTATACTCCACTGATTGGCTACTGAATGGAATTTTCAATACTACACTACTTTTAAGATTTACCGATTAATCAGTCAGACAAATTTGCAGCAGAATAAGAAAAACAACTTAAATACTAACCATCTCTTAATATCTGATGATGTCAGAAAAGAAATGTATTTTCATGACTACAAAACATTCCTTGCATGTTGCAATGACCTTGCGGCAGGACTGTTAACTGGTTTAGCCATTGATTTCGATAATTCTCAAACTGATCAAATTCTGGGCAGTGCACACTTGTCTACTTTTTCTTTTTAAATGTCTGGATAGGAAAGATAGATGAGAAGAGCTGAGGAAGTTGATGGTAGATGATGGTAGGGGGATTGTGAAGGGTGTTGATAGGGGGCATGGCTTTTTGGGCCCCTTCCTGAGTATTGCTGGAGCACAGAAGTGAACATGGAGACATAGTGGAACGGACAGGCGCTCAGGGCAAAGAGTCAGAGAAAAGAAGAGCTCAGAACAAGCGCACAAACTAATGCTATTGTGGGCAAGTCACAATGGTCTTGAAAAGTGACCGCAGAGGGCCCTTAAACAAAGAAGGCATTGCCATTCACTCTCCCCCACCCAATTAGATTCTTTTGCCCAGTTTAACATGACAAAAAGCAGTCAATTTTTCCTAATTCCTGTTGCTACACCGGCCCCTGTTCTACCTTAACTTCGTTCTACCTCAGAATGTGGCCCCATCTGTTAGACTGACAGCAACTTGTGACATGGATTCAAACACATCCACTGTGTTCTCCGTTCTACATCTCACACACAAATACGCGCCCCATCTTGGGTTTCCCAGGTAGGTGAAATATTCAACATATACATGAGAGGGACTGATTTCCAGAAAAACCTCACTCACCAAGCACTGCTAAGCTTATACATTTTAATTTTTTAACTGAAAAATAACAGTATTTTTTTTCTTCTCTAGATCTTAGATTAGATGCAACTAAAGATTGATGTGTTTCCTCCATTCTCCACAGATTGGAATATAAAGGTACTCTTGAGGTAGTCGCTGCTCAGCATTTCTGCTAAAAAGATGATAAACTGGGGTAAAAAACACAAATGAACTGATGAAGCGTAGCCCTGAAATTCAGCTAAAAACAGTACAATATTCCGCTGCAAATAGTACTATAATTCTATTTCATACAAACATCTGTATCACTAAACAGATCCATCAACTATGGGTTTTTTGTTTCATTCTTTACAGGCACCGTTAGAGGCTAAACATATAGAGCCCTTAGAACAGCATACTTAATTATCATTTCTGACAAGTGTTAAACCACACAAGGCTAAACCTAATAGATGAGGTCATTTCTAATTACAAGAAACAACAGACACCACACCGCTATTGATCTTTCTGTTGGTAAATCCATAAAGTATCCCACCACCATTGCTTAAAACTCACAGATGTCCTGAAATTGTCAAGGTTCAGCCAAATGTAATTAGCAAACACATTTATTTTACATATAAAATTAATCGATTGGTCCTGTAAAAACACACACCTATATATGTATAATGATTTGAGTCGCTAATGATAACTTCAGCTATTTATGAACAATGTATTTTCATAAGGGGGGGAAAGATCACCATCAGAGAATACTATGTTCACTTGAAATCGATGGTGATATACTTAATAATTTTAGAATATACACAGTTTGTATTTGTGGAGAAATTGCAACACATTGCCCAAACTGACTAATATGCGTGTATATTAAAGTACTACTGCAATCTAGAACACTGCGTATAATATTAGGGAAAAAAGCTGCCTCTCTCTATAGCAGAACTTGGTTTAACATGACAGATTAATCCAAAATCATAGTCTCAAAGTTTTTAAAGAACAGATTATCAACAGTACTGCGTAAAATGACGTGTAAATGAAGGCTATGTGTAAATGAAATGAGAAAAATAGACCAATAATTTGCTTAGAAAAAGCGTGCCGGACTTTTTCCTAGCACTGTGCCATTTTTACTGTTGGTAAAATAAAAAGTGTGAAATATGACAGCAATAGACACAAGTGTGCAAACTTGTTTATTATTCATGTCTGTGTCACAGGGTGAACACTGACAGTTCCACCAGAAGTAAGTAATTAAGCACAAATTACAGTATATAGAAATTTGTTGTTGTTAGGCATTGATTAACTGGTAATTAGCAGAAATCTTGTTGTTGCAGTAACTCCTTCTCCATCTCAAGGGTCATGGTGGAACCTTTTCTCACCAGTTTGTATTTATTTGTGTATATGTCAGGATTTTCATTTACAATCTCTTACTTATCATCCATTACTCTGCTCTTCCATCCTTTGCTCCAGACAGTGGGAAGAAAATCTACAGCCAACTCACAAAACAACAGTGGCAGAGCAGCATTTCCAGGCAGATAAAGAGAAACTGAGAGGGACTGGCTATCTATTGGAGGAAGAGGAACACCATAAATATGACTGAGGCAAACAAAAAGCATTCTGTTCCAGATTGGTACTCGGCAGGTGTTCACATCTAGTTAAGCAGAGTTGGGATGTGAGAAATCTATAGAAGCTTTCTTTAACAAATGTAGCCCTCACAGAATAATTATTGTTTAGCTAGTAGACACCACCCACTAACATACACTCTTCTGTATGTGTTCTGCTAATCAATCGCATTGTTCTTCAAAACATGATCTTATTTCATGCATCGGGCCTGTTGGGAAAAATACCTGAAAGTAAGCAGCCACAGGCTCTGGACCTAAACGTGCTTTGTAATCAATGGGAACTTACCACAGCATCACTGGTGGTATCACACTCAAAGTGGTGTGAGAATTTCTGTTTGCTGCCGATAGCCAGCTACAGAGGGGAAGGGGTGAGGGGGATATTTGTGCACACTAGACAAATCCAGCACAATTCCCAATATCCGTATGTAGAAGGTTCCCTCTAATGTCACACACACACACACACACACACACACACACACACACACACACACACACACACACACACACACACACACACACACACACACACACACACACACACATACATACAGTAGAGCCTCCCTCCCACACATAATATCCTTTTGTGTTTTTCATCAAACTCATCCATTTCTCTTCATCCACCCTCCCTCCCTTCTCCCCCCTCCTCCCCCCCTCCTCAGGTGGTGTGTAGTGTACTGTCAAGCACAGCGTGAATCAATGACTGGTGCTCACGCCCACAGGTAAAGGTTAGAAAGGTTCACTATTGAATTATTTCTGCACTTCTCTCATTGCTGCCATCTGCCTGGCTGCTTTTAGTTGATGCGGTTAAGGCACTGGAGGGGACCCTTTTTACTAATGCACTCAAAACATGAATGCATGTGTGCGTTTTTGTGTGTATCCCGTATGAGTTTACATGTTGGTTTATTTGTAAGGATGCTTTCTTCACATGTAACTAACATAACATGAGTTTTGCACACATGAACGTGCACACACACACACACACACACAATTATGCACACTCTGTTCGCCACTCATGCCTATCTATCAGACAGTAGATAATGAATCACAACATCTGTGCTTTCAGCTAGTCTTTGTTTCATGTGCCTTTATTCTAATGGAGCCTTCAGAGTGTGAGGGCAACATGCTGTTGGATAGGGCATCCTTCACTCTCTGGTTTTGTTTTGCTGTCAGCGAGGCTGATCGTCTCTGCTGGACCCAGGGTGAGCTCATCCATAGCACAGATCATGCCCTTTGATCCACCAGCTCCCTCTGGGGGGCACAAACAGCCTTATTAAAAATGGCTAAATAAAACTTTCCTAGCCTCAACTCGATAGTTCCCAAACTTTACCCCAGCTTCCTCTCTGATGCTGCCTATGGTCAAATTGAGCAGCCTAATTCTGACAGCAAGCCGCACTGTTCACCCGATACCAAAACACAGAAACAAATGAAGCCATATAAGTTTTTAACAATTTATTGCTTCTAGTTGCTAAACTACCTGGCATTACACTAGCACTGCAATCAATACCACAGACAAAAGAATGTTGGGTATAAGACAATAATGCGAGCCTTAGGGGAAAGTTTAAGTGAGGAGTGTGAACGGAAACTTAGGAAGAAGCTTAAATATTAGAACTATTATATACAAAGAGGTAAAAAAAATTAAAGGAGTAGTAGTAGATGTAGTAAATTATTGGGCCAACATGTGCCTATCAAGCAATCATCTGTACCCATTGACTCTACAAGTTTATTCATTACTAGAAGGATGGAGCTCAACACATCAATCCAAAATCTCCAACATGTGTTCAGCTACGTCTGGTCACCCTAAAGGCCCTGGCACCATTTTTCTATCCTCATCAAACCACTACTTTTGAATCATCCTGGAAGAGACCACTCCCATTAGGATAGAAATGTTTTATCACAGGATAAAGGTGTGATCACTCAGAACAACTTTCTATTGATTTGCAGTGACCCTTTCCTGCAAAGGGATAACTGGACCCAAACCATGGCAGCAAAATGCCGCCTACAGCAGAGCAGAGCTATCAGATCACCTCCCTGAATGGGTCAAGCATTCAGGCCTATACCGTTCTCTCCACATATGCACTTACAGACTTATTGAGAACATGCTAAAGGATGACTCATCTCATCACTTTTTGTTCCCAGATCTCTAGAGAGAATGGTTTGCACCACTAAACACTCAAATGTATATTCATCTTCATAATGACAGGCTTATACACTGCAGTCCTATTCTAATATTCCTCTCTCTATTATTGTCGAAGGACTGTTCTTGCTCAAACACTCTGATAATGTTCTGCATCGACATACTCAATCCCCTAAGAAAGAGCTGCTCATGAGAGTTGCTCTCGTGTTTCTTTTTAACTAAAGCAAAAGCATCTTGGCCTACGAATGTGCACAATTCTTTTAACTTATGTCTTTCACGTAGATTTAAATGCAGATGTCAATTTATGCGCTGTCCCTACAGTGAACAGTCTGTGTGACTGAAACTCCTGAAGCTCCAGCCATTTCTGCTACAGCAATGATCAATGAACATTTTAAAGTCATTTTAATCTTTTTGTGTTGGTATCTCGATACAAAACCTGAATCAGCAGGGTTTGTTTTGCATTTTTGTTATTTTTGTTATACACACCACAAAGCATAATTGGATGCTAATTGCTTAATTGTTCTATGTTCTGCAGCTGCATGGAAGCGTCTGCATTTGTTGTGTTTCTCCACTCATTTTATTTGTTTTTTCCCCTTTAATTTCACACCTGCTTGTATTGTATTGCTTTTAGTGTATTAACATTGCCCAATAATTTCAAAAAGTTATTTTACTAACTATATATGCATCTCTTGATGCTATTTACCATCAAAAGGTTTAACTATGAAAGAAAGCTTGTGATCACATTTAAAACAGTTAAATCATGCTATTTATCCATATAGGTTTCTTTTAAATTGTCTAATTAGAAAAGTCATCCACCTACGCTATCTCACATTTACCTCTGGCTGAACTAAAAATAATTTCTGCATAAAAGCCAGACAGACTTAATCAAATAGATTTCATATAATTCGGTCATTAAAGGGTGTAAACCTGTTTTTCCTTCATCTCATGTACCTATGGCAGCGACATGACTGGTGCTATAATTAAACCCATCACAACCATTATGTCTTTGGCACCTAATCTATTCCCTCCTCCTTCGTGTGTGTCTGTCTGTAACCACAGACTTCTCGCCCTCAGCTCTGATTGACAGACCCTGTGGAGGCTGTGGTCACTCCATGTGACTGACACGAGGGGCAGCGAGGCTACTGCATTACCTCCTTCCCCTGCCTTTGAGTGCCTTCTGATCCTGCAATCCAGCACCTCACACCACCGATCGTCACCTCTGCTCCAATATCCAGCAGCAAAGGCTCTAGGCCTGAAAATAGAACTCATTAACACGTTTAGTAAGTACAAATGAGATGACTCTCTCCTGATGGACTGTCTATCTTTTGGATCAGCTTTCAAGGAGAGTGTGTGGTAATGACAAGAGAGAAGGAAACCAATATTATAATGTGCTGCCAGCCTGCTCTGAAAATGGGCTTGATGACAGGGAGAGCCTCTTGCACCCACACGGCCTGACTTTCAGTGTGGACACCTATGTGTGTGCTCGTTTATGGTTATGCAAGTTTGCACAATAAAATCTGGCGCATAGTTACACTCACGTAACATAACTAACATGCAGGGTGCAAAACATACAAAGCACAGACAAGGTGGACTAAAGTGAACTAATGTGTGAAAGTCTCACAGTACGACTGCTTCATTAAAAGGTTTGTATTGCGCTTTTGAGGGCCACTTGCTTTTGGTGTCTTAACATGACTCAGCCTGTCCTAATAGGATTCATCACTTTTCTGATAATCTCATTTTTATGTAAACGCTCATCTTTGAACTTTATGCTGCCACAAAGCCAGATGTATTGGACCGAGTGGCACACCAGGAGTCAGACTTTACCCAACTTCCAGCCTGAGGGGAAAGCTAACTAGTATTTACACGAACGATGGTTCAGTCACCAGACATTTTTATTCACAGCCTATCCCAGAATAGAGTTGCGGCTTTCTGGTCAATTTGCTATTACAGGATGAGCCAGGAGAGGAATTCATACCAAGCCTGTAAAGCAGGGGGCACAGGGAAAGAAAGGACTTGCTTGTGTTAGTTTGAGCAGCAGGGTCATGAATTCTAAAATACAACTGGAAAATCTATAAAGCCATCATTTTGGCTTTTTAATAAATGTCTAGTCTTTTGTAATATTTTCAAAATGAAAAGTAATGCATTTATGAATTTCCTGGCACGTTTTGCAGACAGCAAACAATTTCCTTTGCTGCCTAGATGCCCTTCGGACAGGGATTAGAAGGCAGGCGACTGACAGAGGCCTGACTGAGCTGTGGGCCCTCTGGGGCCCTGCTCATCCAGGCCTGCACAGTCCTCATCCTCATATCCACTCTGCATCACCAGGCAATAACAGCCTTTATTAAAAGCGCATTGCAGCAGTGTCTGTCTATACAACTTACTTTTAGATTGGCCATAATGTGGCATGTAGAAAGGGTCTGGTGGTTAGGGGCTATAATATCCTGTTTCTGGAAAGGTTTACTTTGCATTTTAACAAGCATGAATAAAGAAGGACATTCCAGAAATGGCTACCGTCTGTTTTGCTCTTGCCTGTGGGGAGCAAAAGCTCTGACCATAGCCATTGCATGCCATCAGAGCGTGGCCGGGCTCACCTCTGATTTTACGTAGCTTTAATAGCAGTAAGTTCGCCGCTGGATGTGAAGATGGTTATAGTTTGATAGCAGTAGATGGTAAAATCCTATTAAAATATATATACATATATATATATAAAGATTAGTAATATGCACTCTGAACACTGACAGACAGGATGTCAACACACTATCTCCCATCATTAAATCTCAAGGTGAGCTCCACAGTGTTTGGCAAACCCTAAAATATGAGCAACTTTGCTCTATCAGAGCATTTTCCACACCATTGTGTATTTTCCAGCGTTTTCTGACTGTCTCAAGAATTATGCATGAGGTAGAAAGGGAGGCATGTGGGGAGGGAAGAGAAATGCCTCTGTTGTCAGGATGGGCCTTGCTATTAGGTGTGTGACCCTGAAAGTGCACCCCTTTTAGCGAAACAAGCAATGGATCTCATACTGGATACCACTATTATGCAGTAATTTGTATGCATCCTCTTGTCTCATTTCCATTTATTAAAGCACACAGCTCCCTGCCCAGTTTCTCAAACTGGTCATTGAAAGTAAGGCTGATCCAAACCGGAGGTTTATGTACCATTTTCAAGCAGTTATGAAGTGGCAGAGAAAACAACCGCAGAGTTAAAGTGAGATAACCCCTCCCCAAACCAGTCTTCGCCCTCAAATACCCAGGTCTCTGTGTCCAAACAGACGGGAGACAATGACTGGTGGCTGCCCAGGTGGCCCCAGCCCCAACCCCAGCCCCAGCCTTCTCCTTCTCAGCCTCCTAGGCTCACAGACAGGGATTTCCTCCTGCGATGAGAGCCAAGCCGTCACAGCCCAGCGATCAAGGGCCCGCCATCTGTGACTGAAGCAGATTTACAGCAGGAGCTAATCCACACTGTCAGCTACGTTTGTTTTCCATCTCTGCCTCCACCATGCACATACATAAACTCACTGCAAACTCTCTACAAGTGAGAAATACTCACTTTTTACCCTTATAAAACACTCTCTTCTGAATCTCTTCCATCCATGCACAGACCTAAAGCAAACACTAACCCCTTGCACAGAAGGACATTTACCCATCAGGGCAATTTAATTTTGCCCCTATTAAAAGGCATGATCTCATTTTGCTCTATGCTTAAAAATAATTTTAGTTGTTAAAAATGAGAAACCCAAATGTGTCACTGAGTTACATGCCCCGGTGAACATCATTCATAAGAAATAGGGTCATCATATCTCTCCAACACAAGCTCCCCAAATTCCTCTGCATCCGTTTGGGAGTTTCCTCTGTGTATTAGCTTCTCCTGGACACTTGTACAACCTGATTCTTTACACTGACAGCTGTCAACAATCACTCTAAACACCTACAAGCCACTCTTGGTTTCACCTTTTCTCTGTAGTATCATAAGATATATTTGCTGTTATGAGTCTCGTCATAACTGAACACTTGATGGGAATTTTAAACATCTTCAGTTTTCAGTTTCATCCCTATATCTTTTCTATTTTATCTTTATGTAAATATGCCAGCTGCTATTCTTAAAAAAAAGAAAGTAGTGCACTGGTTCAAGTCAGTGCTGAGCTTTGTTCTCTGCACACAGGGCAGCTGTGTGGGGTTGGGGTCCCTCTGAGACCTTCTTTGTTTCGCCATACATAAAGGGTTAAAGAAGACAAATGGAGGTGGGGCCACAGAGCAAAATGCCTAAGCAGCACATTTATAGTATGGGCAAGAATTAAAACAATGCAGGCTTTTTATCCCCGTGTTAGTCTAATTAAAAAGAAACCTAATTTTTTGCTGCCCTTGCTCTCCTTGGACATTCAGCCCGGAGGAGATTTGTGGCAATAAATCCCAGCAGTCAGTGTTTGCTGCATCCTCATAAAGAACATGGATATGCAAAGTTGTAAAACACTCCAGATCACATGTGAGGGCAGCCTAAATTTACTGCACTGCTGTCATAGCAACTTAACAGGCAACTTCAACATAATTAGCCAAAAGAAATTGTTATGTAAGAGTTGTGCCAGACTACCATTGCATCCCACCTTTGTGTAACGCTGACATGTCTTTGATCACAGAACTGAGGGTTTTTTTTGCTTTGTTTGAAAGGGGGGAGGTGGGACAAATTTCATATGTTCTGGCAACAAACCCAGAAATGCAACAAGCCCAGCACCTAACCCAGCAGAGAAAGCCCTCGCAGGATCACAGAACAGCAGCAGGCGAGGGAATTACTGTCTAGGTGACCCAGAAATCCAGGGGCAACTTTGTTTTAACAAACCAGGGAATGTTCCACCACTTTAGCAAGTATGCCTCAACCACAAAAAGAGCCCTGTGCCACAGAAGAGCTAAAGAAGAGGAAATTAAATATTACACTGGGAATGGCTCAATCCTAGCTGAGAGGTGGGGCTGGCGGTCCAGCACAGCTGATGCTTTTGCGGTGTGAAACGGCAGAAGTGAGGGGTGTGGAGTCAGCAATTTTAGAGTTAACGATTATAGACAAAGAGCTCTGATCATTAAAGTAGTAATGTGATCAAGATGCTCAGTTTTTACACACTGCCTTCCACCTAAAAGATCTCGTTTGTACATGGTTAGCTGTCAAGGAATAGAACGAGTAACATCCCACAAGCTAAACAACAATACTATACAACGTTACAGCCTAAATAATAACAAGAAATTGCATTAAGGTCCATCCCGATAATCAAGCTTCATCATCACAAAAAACACACTCTACAACTTTTTAAAAAACTTGTTCATGTTTTTAAATTCTTGAATCTGTTAAATACCAGTGGTCATTTTGAGTAAGTGAGAGTTGCTGTAATTTGATGAAGCTCTGCAAGGCAGCAACCACTGCTGACGTGTGTGTACATGTAATGATACCGTGCACACGCAGCCCCGCTGCAGGGACACTTTGCCTAACCTAAGATCCTTCATCCTGGCACAAACACGGGCATCGGAAACATGAAAGCTTAAAAGAGGCGAAGAAAAAAAATATGAATCATAAACACTGCATCTACTGAAAAACAGAAAACACATTTATTTGCAAAGAGCAAAACAACTCCTCCTGTCTGGAAAAAAAAAGAAGAAAAAAGATCCCAACCCCCCACCCCTTTTAACCTAAATGGCCCTTCCTCTTGCCTTGCATGTTCGCTTGTCCACTGTACTGTAGTCATTAACATATTTGGAGTGCAGCGAGCAGAAAGCTTAATTGTCCCTAATTGCTCGGCTAAATATGTTCTCTAATGATTTGCTTCAGATCTGTGACTGCCTTTTGCGCAATTTCCCGGCTGCTGGCTTCATTATCCCTGCCTCCTTGGAACAAAGCGTCTTCACAGGCTGGCCTTTTTTTTTCCTCCTACATAACACAGACAGCGAGTATGTGTGCGAGGGAAGTAATGGTTCCCTCTTGGAAGGACACACAATAGAGCCCCTTTGTCAGGGCACAGGAGTTAAAGTGATTAGAAAACCAAATCTCTACTAAGAAAGAGTGTTAATTGACCACAGCTCACTCTTCCTAATCAGTCCATAATAAATGGGCAATTGAGGCACTTTGTTTCAGCCGTGCAACTGTTGTTGTGGCGGAGTCTGTGTTTTTTTTGGGGGGTGTTCTTCTTGTTGTTGCATCTGCTCCTGTTGTTCAGCTCCTCCTTCCTTCGCCCTAATGCTTTGCCTCAATGTGTCTTTAATGGCTTCTGTTCTCGCTGCACAACGTTGGCTTAGTAGGAACATTTTACGTAAAGCATAGTAAATCACAACTACAACGGAAGACTAAAGTTATACTGGCATCTATTGTTGAGTATTGTGTCACACAGTTCTGTGCACGTAAAAAAGTCTAAATGTACAAACAAGTGTAGTGCCCATGCATATAAGTTATGGCTGAGCGTCTTCATCATTTCAGAGTAAACTAAGAGCAAATAAAACAAGAAGGCAAACAAAAAAAACTTCATTTAATTTGGAAACATATCTATTAATGGTCACATTTAGTCTATGAGGAATTTTGCGTGAAAGTGGGAAGCCTTTGAACAAGTGTGAATGCAAATTTTTAATGACTTAGGTAAATAAAGCTTCTCAATTGAGCATGTGAATGCGTAATTGTGTGCAAGAGACACAGATGCGTAGGCAAAGACATCAAGAAAGTTAAAAAAAAAAAAAAGCCATATGTACCATAAAGAGACACTAAAAGCAAGCCCCAGGGGCATGTTCTGACCTGTATCTGAAGAAGGGCATTTGCGGATGGTAAAGATGGAGCTGAGGTCCTCCTCCTCCTCTGGCAGGCCCTTCTGCAAGCGCTGAAGCTTCCTGAGGCTCTCACTGCGTTGGTGCTTCATAGAGCGCACATGCTGGATCAGGTTGAGCTTGGCCTTGGTCGAGTAGTTGCACAGCACACAATGGTAGTAGCAGGCATCACCCTCCACCGCGTTTTCGTGCTGCTGCAGGTGCTGTGGGAGGCGAACGAGCGAGAGAGAGGGGAAAGATAGAGATGGAAAGGAACACAAGGAAAGAGAGAGATCGAGAGGAAAAGAGAGAGAGAAAGAAGTTATTGTAGATGGCAGATAGCTGGCTAGGCACCACCGACTCACTTTCACTCACACAGTTGGCAAATGAACAAATCAATTCCCAATCACAGCCCTGTTGTTTAACATCCAGACCTCTTCCACTTCAGGACAACTGTTTGGACTGCACACTTGTCTGCGTGAGTGTCTGTATCAGTGGGCTAACAGGACAGGAGAGGCCTGGGAGGCACGCAAATCTCAGGGGCCCAAGGGCGGGCAGGAATCGCATCAGCCACCCTTCAGAAGCCGCGGGTCTACAGCCTCACAGACGGAAGGAAGCATTGATCCCCTTCACTCAACAGAAGCTTCCCGTCTCTGAAAAGGAAACTCCAAACATCTGCCTGTTTCACGCATGGGATACTAAATATTGATCATGGTGAGTTAAATCCTCACTCTCTCATAGAAAAAGAGAGGCAAAGCCAGCCGGTGGTGAGGCAGGAGGGGGACTGAGGGAAAATGGAACATTCCACAACAGGAGGACAACCATCAGAGGACAGGAAATCAGCATCAGTATTGACCTGTCAACCCCAGCACTTCCTCCAAGGCTCCACAGCACGCCTGGTCCAGCTTTCACCCACTCTCCACAGAGTCACAACATGCACAACACCCTATAGTGACACCATGCCACAACAACCTCTTGTCACACCACCAGGCTCCAGTCTAATTACCTCCTGCATGGCTCAATCAATGATGCAATGCCAACACAATATGTCTGAACCTGGTGCGAGCAACAGAGTTATTGACCATTATCCTAAAGCATCACACTGATTGTTGCTGGATGTTTACAATAAAAGCCCCAGACCGGGCATGGCTACTTGTGTCATGCCTGTCACGTGCTGTTTCTTATATCAAACTCTGCAGTCTCGCTGTGGATTTCTGTGGCTGCAATCGATGTCAATCACCAAAAGTTTTCCTCTTTTTCCTCTGATCTTATTGGCCCCTGTGTCTCCCGTGAGGCATGCTGAGAGAGTACAACTAAATAAGTGTAAAATGCAGAGTGTCTTATGCAGAGAGAGTGTGGATGAATATATACCTTTTTGTAGATACAGTACAAGTGAAACAGCTGTTCAACGAAGGCCAAAATAAGGATGAAACACTACTGGATACACTGAAAGGTATTTCTGCTCATTTTTAAAGCTATAATATGTGGCAATTGTCATTTACTTTGTAAACACAACACTCCCTTGAACAAGCTTGGAACTGGATAAGAGGGGAAGAAGTATTAGTAAAAACGAATCACTGAGCCAGATAGATAGAAATAATTGTTTTACAACTATTGCTTAACATTTATACTTCTTTTACTGGCTTTAGTTGCATCTCTTCTTGCAAGAATACACCACCACCACACAAGTGAGATTATTTATATATATTTTTTAAAGAAAATCCTGTATGTTGTTCCTTTAACCAGGCAAAATGCACTGAAGAAAATTAACCTTAACCTTAACGTTCACCTATACAATTTTTATACATTCAAACAGTATTATCCTCTATGTGTCAGTTTCTCTTTATAAACCATTCATCAAGAAGACACTGAACTATCCTCTCCTGCACTAGACGGCCTGTTTGGCTGGCTGGAAGACATAAAAGCAATGGAAACATTACACATTTAACCACATTACTTCTAAATCAGGTGTTGACAGGCTGGCGAAAAAAAAGTCATAACAATATTATGCCTCCCTAAAAAGCTCTTGTCCCTTTCTCCTAATGTTTAATTTTCTGGCAATATTCTAATATTGCTATGGGGTTTTCTGAGCTATTGTGTTTCATTCTCTTTGGCTTCATATTTCTCACTTCTACACCTAAAATGTGCATTAAGACACTGCTTCCAGGAAAAGGAATAGGAGTTTTTTTTTCCTCTTTGTGAGCCCCACGGCTCAGTGTAATAGAGTTATTAGGTGATTGTAAAAAGCTCTGTGTGCTCTCCTTTCTCGCCTCATTTTAAGCCATCCATGATGTCATGAATAGGTGTTGCTGGATATTGGGGGAGCCCTCCTCCTTTTCCTCCTTTTCCTCTGTGCACAAATATCAGGACTAAGGCAGAGAGAAATCTGAGAGACAGATTTGGTTATAGATGACATCAAATCAATCAAATTTCTTTTAGTCATAGCAGATGTCTTGAAGTTTAAAAAGGAGCTCTTGCTGCAAATGACTCAAGGCTCCAAAAATCTGCAAGAAAACCAGTTTTTTAAAAAAGTGACAGCACCTGACCAAGACTTCAAAGCTAGTCTCATGAGGCAGAAAAAAAAAGTCCTGGGAGTTTTACAGCTTCCCATAAAAAGCACAGGGTTTATATAGGAGTGAACCTGAGACTGCCTGCCCCAGAATCAGCCATAATTCACTATAAACCTCGACTGGCCAGGAAGATGTCCT
This sequence comes from Pelmatolapia mariae, assembly GCF_036321145.2. Taxonomy (NCBI): domain Eukaryota; kingdom Metazoa; phylum Chordata; class Actinopteri; order Cichliformes; family Cichlidae; genus Pelmatolapia; species Pelmatolapia mariae. The sequence continues at coordinate 22,093,902 of NC_086227.1, forward strand.
CAACAGGGCCAGATCTGGCTAGCCCCGTTGTTTGTAGCTCTGTCTACAATGTCAAATGGTTACACCTGTAAACCAACACTTTCACCATCTCTTATATTGGCCATGACCCAAAGCAGTCTGGAGCCCTTTACAGAGCTTGTGAATGAGAGAGAAGAGTGAGGTGGTCGCCGCTCATTCAGTATTACGGAGAGGACGATGGTGTAAAAAAAAAAACACTTTTGACCAATGAACAACAATGCGCATTTGATCATATCACACTTTCTCTAATATTGATTACGTGATAGACTATGATCTATCTAACTGTACAAACTGCTTGGACAAAGTGCGCTTGCGGGCCAGCTTCTTTTCCGATTGTGTGCACACATGCATATACACTTTGAATGTGAAACATAATAATGTATGAGACAGGGCCTATGTCTGTTTCCTATGAACCTGCAATGAAGCCCCCAGTTGATAAATCACCTCCAACTGGAGTGCAGGAATTTGGCAGCTTAATGAAAAAGTCATGTTGGGTTGGGAGGAGTTGGTCTGCCTGGCTCTTAGGTTTCTAACTGCCCTATCAAGGCCCCAACTACAGGGGAGCTGTGGAGCATAATGGGGGGAATCTGGCTGGGTCAGTGGCATGGATTCAATACCACTGAACTGTCTAGGAATTTACAGCAGTTATATAGGAGATTCAGCTGGGCGAGTGTTTGTGGCTGCCTATATAATAACATATTAAAAAATATTGCAGCAGTGACTGGGAGATTTTTAAACACGATTAAAGGCGATGAAAGTGCTACAAAACTGCGACTAATAAAAAAGCTAAATAAGCGAGCTTTCTGAAGCTGCACATTGTACAGTAGCAGCTGTTACAGTAAAAAATGAAATGCAGTCATAGTTTTTTTAAGCCTCTCTCTTCAATGGAGCACCTTACCTCTTGCTGTGGAGGCTGAAGCAGTGCTCGGTGCTTTTTCAGGTAAAGAGGGACAGGGGCGGTGTGAGCACCACCCCATCCTCTCTCTCACAACTCTACAGTGCACCTTGCCCTCTGAGTGGGCAACGCATGCCTGTATCAGTTTCACCACCCACCCAGAGCACTGCATACATCTGCATTTCCATCCACTTAAATGCAAAGTAAAAGTGGACCTTTAACACAAAACAGTGTGGTTGCAGAGAGAGTCCAGCTAGCACAAGATGGAGGTGGGCATTACTGGAAGGGTGGAAGGGAGACAGAAAGCCGGTAATTCCAAAGAATGGCTCCCAAAGGAGCCGTATAATACAACGTGTGCACGTAACAACACATACAAAAGTATAGACAAAAAGAGAATCAAAAATGTATGCATACAAACACGCACAAATACGCACACACAAACACACACACACAGCCGTATACCATTATGATCATACCCTAATTTCCAACATTAAATTTGGCAGTGCTGTTAATACAAAATTAATGCATTAAAACAGATGACTATCTGTGAGCTAAATAGCTATCAATTCTAAGAGAGCTGCCAAATTCCCTCTGTGAGAGAGCTGGTGAGTATCTGCTTGGATATTGCTTTGTAATTGTCTCCCTGATTCTCTGTACTAAAAGCTCTTGTCTGTGTGTGTGTGTTTGTGTGTATGCATGATTGTGTGCGTGCGTGCTTCATGGTTTAAACTGCAATTCACACCTGAAGCAATGCAATGCACAGCACTCCAACAGAGCAGATCTATGATAAGATTACGTCCTTTAAATCACAGAAGTAGAGGTTCGGTTTTGTCTTCCTCACTTTAGAAGTGTTACAATAAGCTGAGGCAGCACCTTTGTTGTTATTGGGGTATTTTAGATTTTGGGGGGCTTTTTTGTTATTCAAATATAGCAAAAACAATGCAAAAATTCCAATCAGTGAAGTAATTGTATTACACTCTGAATGGAGACAATGATGTGCCGGTTGGGTTGAAAAAGCAACTAAAGGCAAGGGGATGATAAAATCACCTTGTGCTATCGCTTCTTCATCGAGGCAACTTGATAACCTGTGCCTAATCTTCAACTAGTTTCACGTGTTTTGACAACCAAAGAATCTGCTCTTAGTGAGAAAAAGTGTTGCACAGCAGCACAAACACTTTGCAGGACTCAAAACTGGTCTGGGGCTGGAGGTAGGATTTTTGTGTCCAAACAGACCAAAGCTTTGTGATTACCGTAAAATTTATTTATTTTTATTTTTTTAAAGTATAACATCTGGCATGCCTAATGCAGACAAGAAAAAGAAGACCAAGAAGAAAAATAAACATAAAGTTTCAATGTGGATAAGCCGATTAGGTCAATACTCACGTCGCTTTCTCTGCCATTCAATGTTTTAGCATTGCTGGTGCAATCTGTTTTAAAAATGGTGTTTAAGACAATGTACATAAACTCTAGCTGGCAATATTAAAACGTCAAACAATGTTTATAAATGTCACCTTGAACTGCAACTCTTGGAAATGCTTAAATGTCAGAAAAATGGAGATTGTTACCTGCATTTTTATGAATGCAGGCTGACAATATTAAATCATTGAACACCTGGGCTTCATAATATCAGAGTCTGGGAATGACAAAATCCCGCTTCATGTCAGAATGTGTAAATACAAAGCAGTTTTTTGTAGCTGTACAATACTTAAGGCTGAGTGTTTTCAAGATATTTCCAGGACATCTCAATGTGTAAATATATGAAGTGATTAGTTAAAAAAGCAGTTGGCCAAAACTGACACATGAATCTTAAAGTTTAATTTAAATTTAAAACAGATTATGTAAATGATTGGGATTAAGTTTATTTTTTTCAAAATAGATGACCCTTTTCCCCCCAAGCCAAAGTATACTTGTACATGTGCAGATTTGTTGGGAACTTCATGAATCTGCATTCTGGGATTCCCCTAGAATAGAAGCAGGTTATTCAGCAAAGAAAAGGAGAACGACTGTGACTGGAGTCAGTGAGTGCTCGTAGTTTGGCCTGTGATTCCCCGACTGCCAGCAGCACGAACAACAGCTCCAACCACAGGCCCCACTGGGTGCCAAGTGTGGTGGCTGCTTTGAATTAGCCACTGCAAGTTGCAACATGCCTAAGAGTTAGGTTGTGGCTTAAGGGGACTGTATATTCCAGGCCAAACTGCATACCTACTGCTTCCTGAACCTCATCTCCACCCTCGTCCTTTCTTTTCCTTTACTCTTTAATACCTGCCAACCCTCGTCTGCATCCTGTCCCTCTGTCTCAAAGCCCATAATGTGCTAAGTTGCTTCCTCTACTGTCTTGCTGTAGAAATGATCCATCACTACCGGTGAATAAAACCAGGCTGCATATTTGTCTCTGGGAGGGAAGGGAGAAACAAAACGGACCTCTGTGTCGTAAGTGGGGGCAGCAAAGTAAAGATGGATCACTGTAGGTGTCCTTGGAGAGGATGACTTAACATGGGCCTATAAAACAAAGTAGCTTGGGAGGGGTCATGGAGACACTTAAAGACAATGCAGCTACTGGTGTTCCACACCCACCACTCTTACTTACTTTAACATTAAATAAAGCAATAATTATTGAATTCCATTTGAATGAGTAAGATGCTAGAAAGTAAACAATGGGAACATAATTGCAGAGGGAAGGCAATCAATGCAGGCAGTCATTTGGGCCATGTTGATTATGTAGGCTGCTGTATGTGCTCTGTGTGTAAGAGTGTGTGCACTTTTGTGCAGCCATTGCAAATCTAAGGTGAGCCAAGGGGAGTATGTGCTGTGACAAGGAGCTGAGTAATACACTCTCCCACATGCACACACAAAACAAGAGTCGGGTAATCCCTCCTTCAATAATGACCCAGGGCTCTAAACAATAGCTCTCAATCAGCTGATCAATGTGTCCACATAATTCATGTGCGACTCACTGTCTTTGAAAAAGGAGGAGGAGGAGGAGGAGGATAAGTAAGCAGGCAGGCAGTAGAGAGATCAATGCCCTGTGCGGTGATAACGAGCCTGGGCCTATGCCCACAGGAGCCCCACTCTGGCGTCCAGGGTCTCTCTCATTAAGAACATTTGGATAAGCATGGCTATACATACATAATATGCACTTCTAATCATAGGCAGATAAACACATTTCTCCCCCTCTTAATGAGCTGGGTCCTGCTTTTGTGACACACAGCAATGACTCCAAAACAGGCAGGAAATGATGTCAATCCCCAAATAAGAAGAAAAAAAAAAAAGAGTAAAGCAAATTAACAGCAAGCTGTTGGCCTCCTCTTTCAGTAGCTAATTAACAGCTTAACCTCCTGGTGCTTTTATGAAAGCCATGCTGGGAGGAGCTTGCCAAAATTGCAGTACAATAAGTCAGCCTGCAGGAGGCGAGAGCAGGGTGGAGCTACGGGGGTACCCAAACAACTGTTACAGCCACTTGATGACATGTGTACTGGCAAGGTACCATCTGGAAGCTGAATGGGGCAAATCAGGACCTGCCCTGGCCCTTCTCTCCATTACCCAGAGTACTGTGTCAACATAACAACCCTCCATTTTGGACAGCGGTGAGAATAATTACTTGTACAGGGCTGCGGAAGAACATGTTTTTGATTTTCATTTAAGCAAAACAGGAGGCACACAGCAGGCTGCAATATTCAGATTTTGTGTTTCACTGCATAAAGTGTTACTCTCTTACAATAAAGACTCAGGACATTCGGGTGGAAGAGAAATAGTTTTGTGTTGATCTCAGTCTTTTGACTGTGACAGGTGCCGGTGAGACAAAAGATGAGACAAAACCTGAACATGTTCATCTCTAAAGCAACCCGAAAAGGCTGCGATGTGATTTTCATACGAGAGACAGAAAACAGGCAGGTATTTTGAATAAAAAGAAACACACCTGCTTTCGGCACCCAAAGCAACAACTTACTTCTTAATGCCCCACCCCAGTCTTTGAATTTTCTTCGCAAGCAGTAATAACGGCGTCTTGAGGCCACTAATATTAAACTATAAACCACTCCCTATCTTCTGGCTAAGAAAATGGGCCAACATGAAAGACTTCTATCTGAATTGTATCTAGCTTTACACAAGTGTTGGACCCCCGTGCGTATACAGCTTTTTCAAGTGCTTCCTGTGAATGTTTGCAATGCAAACCACAGGAGTACCTGATGAAGCTTGGCTACAGACAAGCAAAGCCATCAATCAAACAGAATCCCCTTGTACTCCTATAGAACGAGTTCCGTGTGATTTAGAGGGATATCTCAGGAATTTATGAAAGGTGCTGCTCAGGTTGTCTGAGAAGAGCTTTACAGGCCTATTAATGGAAGCGAGTGTGAATACTAGATGAGAACAAGATGACTGACTACAGTAGATCTGGACTCTGCTGTACTGTGGGTCACTGGTGTGTGAGTACGTAGAGGCAGAGGCAGGGCTGCACCCGTCCAGCTGACAAAAGTCTCCAACACCTCCCTGCTACTCATTTGTCACTTGACAGCCAGACAATGGCAGCGTGGCCTTGAGGAGCAGCTCTGAACACAAGAGGCAGAAAGCTTGTTAGATGGAGATGAAGGATGAAAGAGTTTGGAGAATGAACCCTACATGAGTACATGAAGGAAACGGCAAGAAGCAGGATGGGATTGTACCAAATACAATTAGTCTTCGAGAACAAACATCACACTCTGCAGCGTATGCAGATCTGGCGAGGGAGTATCCAGCAGAAATAAAGACCTCCGGTGGTGAAATTAAACACGGCCATCATCTCGTGTCAGTGTTAGTGATGTATCCTTTTTCCCACTTGTCGGCCATTGTGACTCAGAAAAAGAGCCTTAAACATCCTCACAGCATTACAGGTGACCGAGGGCCATGCTTGCTAAATTGCAGGTGTGCCGACATTCTTCTTGCCGAGTCTATTGTCATTAGCTGATCTCCTTTAGCACCTCTGCACTGACGTAATGGGAGAGACGAGACACAGAATCAAGTCTCCTCAGGCTTGTATTATCTAGCTTTCACCCCTGGCGTTCTCAGTTTGGTAGTGTAAATATTTCATTAACACATAATTGGTTACAGCTTCAGGCTACGCAATAAGGCTGTGATAGCTGTAACACTGTATATATCTGGCTTCTCTGTATCCTTTTTAATGTAAAATTCATAGAAAATGTGTTTTGGGGAGAGGGTGTTTGAGATCTCGTAAGGGGAAATGTTTGGTTGTTCATGCACTGCCCTCACACAAGCTCAGCAGAGACACCAGCTAATTAAGAACAGTGATGATGTGCTCAGCCCGTGTCAATATTTAACCCAGTATTATGCAGCTATCTTTATTAGTAGCACTGCACTAACAAAAGGAGCAATGTGGCTTTTGAGAGGTCCTCGTCTTAAAATGAAAATTAATGAGTGGGGTTGAGTGGAGGTGAATATACAGAATAGCTCTATATGTGGGCCTATTTGCATGGAACATGAAGTACCTTGTTGCGGTGAAACTGCTGTTGAGTGTTCTTCAAGCAATTCATACACCAAACACCCACCAGTTTCACCTGCCAACTAAAAGCTGAAACTTTAATGAGAGAAAGCCTGACATTTCACTTTTTTTGCATGTAGATACTCGAAAGCTTAACACTAAACGGCAATACCATCACTTCCATAATATGGGATATTTATTTTCTCAGTTGCACTTATAAAACACGTTTAACAGAGTCGCCACATACATCCTTTTAACTTTCCTCTTCATTGTTCAGTAATCAGTGCTTAAACTGTTACCTTTTTAAAGTAGAAAAATATTTAACAAAGTGGCGCTTAATACAGTGGCCCCACTCCCCAACCTCAAGGACACAGCCGGTGCCATCTGTACTTCCTGTGGCCTTGCTAAGACGGACTTCTTAACAGGGTCACTGTTATTGCCGCTCATTAGCCAAAGGGGAGAGGGGGAGAAAAATAACTCCATTTTCCATGAAAAAGAAACAAAAGTGCTCATCGATCAAGGGGATCAATTGAAGATCAATAACCTAAACTTTCATCATTTTCAGCACAGCATAATTACAGCAGAGATATAGTTGTCATCACTGAAAATCAAACAAAGACCAGACTAATTGGGAGAGCCCTATTGCTTTGGTCATGCTGGCAAGAAAGCTTTATAAGCCCCAGAAAGACTTGATGATGAACGGTCTTTGGAGCTTCCCAAAATAACTTCGTGTGCCATTAGCAAGTGTCATCATGGAGGTCACTGAGCTGGCTGCCCATTCACAGACATCTAATACTGGGCATTGCCAGATACCACACAAGATCTCCTTTCTCATGTGTGCACATAGGGTATAAAATGAAAATCGTTCATACGTTTATGAGATGACTTGATTTTGATATATTGTTCTGGAAGCGCATTCTTATTATACCAGCACAATTTGCTGCTGACCTCCTGTGCCATAAAAAGTTGTTTCCCACTGCAGTAGCTGAGCACTGTAAAGACACTTGCAGAGTGGGTAAAGCAAAGAGGCATGGCTGATATAACTGATATTTCACAGCCTGGCATCGCCGCCAAGCCGTCCTTACTTTCCACACCATATACACTGCTCAATCGTGCAAAAAATCTCAAACTATACTTCAAAGCCTACCACTTTTCCCCTTCCTGTTTATTGATTAGACAGAGCTCTTGTTCAGTAATTGTGCAGTAAATCAAGCATGGTGCGCACTAATCTCAACCCCGGGAGGAAAGTGTTAAAGGTAAAACCTGCTGAAAAGTGCATAATTATGGTGCTGTGTGCAGCCAGGAGAGAGGATATTCTCCTCCCTCTCACATTTCTCACTCACTCTCTGCCTGCCTGTGCAACCAGAGGCAGCAGGGAGAGGGGTTGGCAGAAGAGCAACGGGAAGTGTGTACAGTTTCTAACCACCTCTCGCTCTCCCTCCTTTACTCTTTCAGTCCCTCTCCCTCTCAGTGCATTCCCAACCAAAGCGCCGGGGGCGCCATGCTTGTAAGGAAAACCACAGCCTTTTGAGTGCCTCTTGTATTTACAAACGGAGGCATGTTGGAATCAAAGGCATTACCACATGACATAACACATTAAACAGTTGGCAGAATGAGAATTTATATGCTGAATAGATATTGAGTGGGGTAAACAGGAATAGTGTCCTTATTGGATCAGTTTAGCTAACAATACTTGGTATGAGAGTGAAACTTACCTAGACCAGAGCACACTTTCAACTGCAGAAGCTCCCTCCTTTCTCTTGCTTTTCCTTCTCTCTTACCACACAGCTCAGGCTAGAGCCCAGGTGGAGACAGCTATCACTTTCCCATCAACTTCCTGTTCCTCTTGTCTCTCCGCCCCTCTTTCTCTCTGCTCTCTCGCTCACTGCACAACTTTTTTTCTGTGCCGTTTTTGAAGTAATACAAAGCCACGTCTCGTACCCATTTTCAAAAATAATCAACGCTGCAGTTCAGATTTTTTTCCCCTCCTCTTACTTCTCTCATCCTCTTCCCAACAGTTTCCCCATGTTGCTGTTCTGCCTAATCTCACCCCAGTTTTTATTTCACCCTCATCAGCAGGGATCTAAAAATAAATGATAAATGGAATATGATATTTTAAAGCCTTATCTCTTATCTGTTCTTACAGGGGAATAATAAGGTAGTTAATCCTGCAGATCCTACTCAAATTGATTAATCAGCACATGCGGACAATCAAATAAATGATTAATATTCCCCAGTCCTGTGGTCGGACAGTTACCCCTGAAACCATCAGTAATAATTCAGTAACCCTTCCCAGACCACAGGCTGTAGCTAGTCAGCCTCACTCAGCATCAGCCTTCTGATCTGATGTTCAGCAGGACTTTGAACTCCCCACACAGAAACTCAGACACACCAGGGGTAAAGCATTCTGCACTATACTCTCTCTATAGGCCTCCTCCAGTGCTTACCTGATCAGAAGCGTGTATATACAGAATTTAGGTAGATGAACAGGAAAAAGTGCTCTTTATCTAGCTGCTGTTAAAGATAGCAGCACTGGGTGGGAAAAGATCACCATCATATAGTTTCCAGGTGACTTCACAGAAGTGCTATAGAACAGAGAAAAAAAGCTTCCACAAAACAGCGTTACATAATACACACACCAAGAATAAAAATGTTCAAGGAGTCTTTAAAAAAGAGAACACATCCATGCTTGAAACTGTTTTATGCAAGTACTGGGTAAAGTACTGCTGTGTTGCCAAAGACACAGAAGCCTGATGACTTCAGGCACTCACATGTGGACATACTGTCAGAGAGACGGGCTATATGACAACAACTATCCACAAGATTCGCCACATTGAGCACATCTTTCCCTGTTGGTGAACAAATGGGGGGGGGGGGGGGGGGGGGGGGGGGGGGGGGCTGTCTATTCTATCCTATTACCCATAGTATTCTCCCTCCCACAGAGGTCACAGAGCAGCCATCTACATGGTGCTCCTCTGCATCTGCCAGCTAGAAGAGTTATTAATCAGGGAGAAAGCTTGTGGCAGAAGAGAGCACCTCTTGCCCTTCACATTTGCACTAGGCCAAGAATGAATGGTGGGGGTGGGTACTATGGTAGGGCGGGAGATATACGATTGCACGATGGGGGTAGGGGGGTATAGGGGGAGTTATCCGTCTCTGCTAGCTTTTGAATACAAGAAGTTATGCAAAGTCTGTAGTCTAACCCAGCAAACAGATACACACTGTATATACCAAATGTATACATGTGGGCCCCAGCCCCACCCCAATCCGTCCTCTCTGCCTAACAGGAGACTTGGCTTTTGTGTTGCTTCTAACCAGCTGGTTGCCTGAATCAGCACATGTAGCCAATGAAGGCTATTTATGATTACCAAGACACCGTGAGTCTTCAGAATTGCTAGGATTTTTTTATGGCTTCCCAGCATTACTGCAGCCATTTAAACTCCCTCTAAGAGGTCACTAACTTCAAGAGCGTTTATACAGTTTGGGATCAGGTTGAAATTTAGCTACAACACACACTGAAGTCCATTCACTGGTGTTTTGCAGGGTGACGCTATAAGAACTAGAGTCTGAACTAGAAGAAGCTTGAGCCCTAGAGTGTGACTGGCCATTCAGTACTCTTGCCAATATACTTTGTGATATATGGCTTTGTCTTTAATAGGTATGAGCATGGTGTGTAGAACAGTGTCATGAAAAAAAGCCTCTGGTTTTATATATAAGCGTTACAGTTCACTTTGATCTCTTCTCTTGCTCCACTGTTTATAAATCAGCCACACAAATATTTATGAGCGGAAAGAGGAAAATGGCTGGTCTGGTTTGTATCTCTGCCCTCCTTCCCTCCCTGCTGCGTTCTCTCCCTCCCCCTGTGGCTGATGTGTAGATGAGGCCACCGCAGACGCAGAGCGAGCATATAGGCCCCAGGCCACATCCATCATATCTGTTCTGTCTCTGGCTATTGTGTGGCCCCAGAGAAGGTTGAACCAACCAGACTGGGTAAAAGAAAAGATGGCAAATTTACTATGAATAAGAGACTAATGCAGCATGTAGCACATATCTCACTTATCACAGGCTTGTTTGTAACTGCTATGTTTGAATGAGTCGTATGAGCCAAACCATGAACAAAACAATGAATGTCAGCGTGTGTGGATTTTGTGCTGTGTGGATAAAGTTGCGCCCCCAACTTACGCATCGCTAGTTCATCAGTAACAAATCTCAATAAATTAATACAACCATGTTCAATATGTGCTGCCTTTGGCTTCCTTTTAGCTAACCTGTCTGTTTGTGTGTTTTAGACTCACACAACATGCCCTAAGCTTCTGGATCTTTATGCTTTAATTGCTCCCCCCAGCCCTGACCCCTGATCCAGATTACTCTGATATACAGTATCTCCATTAAATTGGGAAGTAGGTAAATATTTTTCTAATGACCCTTAGTTCTAGCGACACCATTAAAAATGGAAGGAGGGGGGGAAAAGAAAAATCAATCTTCTTTCCTTTTTGCCCTTCACTGACTCTATTAGTTCCCTTTTTTATCGGTTGTCTCCAAAAAATGTGGAGGTAGATCGAGCAGAATGGAGTGTCCACTCTCACTTTGACAGGGCAATGGACTTTACTGAGATGCATTTCAGTAATGAGGAGATTACTGACCTACGGTCAGAAAGAAATATCTTTTGAACAGCATCTCCTCTGTCCTTCTCGTAACACATTGGATTTACCGATCTGATACAAAAAAAGGAAATAGTCAGACTGCCTTTATCTAAACTGAACATGTTGATCCTGCAATCTAGACTTGAGATCATTAGAAAGATAATCTGGTCTAAAGCAGAGAAGAGACAAACTGGACCAAATGTTCCCATCATGTAGTGCATGAAAAGTTCAAGGTTTGAGCAAAACTATGCCCGTGCGTGTGTCCACTTTACAGTAAAAAGCTGATGAACCATATGCGTGTGTGTCTGTGGGTAGGGGCAGGCAGGGGTGGGGGTGAGGGGGTGGGGGGGGGCAGTGGTGGACTGGCTTGTCGATCGATGCAGTGATTGGCAGTTAATGGCTTTTCCTGTTCTGCCTTGGTAACCCTGGCCTGATGGCTGTTGCTTCTGATCAGAGATGGCAGATGGTGTTTGATTTTCGTATATAAACCTCTGACTTTGTGGAGATGGCTTCATCATGTTTAATGATTTAAAAGTTAAGTTGAATACTGGGAATACTCCAATGCTGGCTCTCTCATTTAAAAAGCCCTAACCTCCCTTCCAGATGTAAAGACTGATCTCTCTTAACAACATGCACCACAAATGGTTAGTATTCTGCTATAAGCCACTCATTCCTTCAATGATAAATTATTTGAACTGAATTCACAACACACATGCTTTTTCCATTTCATATCATGCAGACATTTTAGTCTCTGGTCTCATTTTACAAAATAGATCCTCACAGGCTCCTCACTCACACACTTTTAATCTAATGTGATGACTCAAAGAAATTCAAAAATCCCCTAAGATCAAAGATAATCCTAAATATCATAAAGTCTATTACCAAATTATTCTGTCCTTTCACCCAACTAGATGGTAATGATGGCACAGACTAGAAATCGAGCCCACGAATAAGGAGAAAAGGTTGCAAATGGAGGAAAATTGAATGATAAGCTATATTTGATGTGTAAGAGAAGACCGTAAGAAAGTACAAACGACAGGTTTGGAAATCTCTCTCTTTTCTTTTTTAGCATAATCTCATGTTCTGATGGGTTTGTCATTATTTAGCTCCTCACTCAACAAGGTTGAACTGCTTAAAGTGTAATTCTATGGTTTAAGTCCATTTAACACAACTCCAGATGCTTTGACATTTTATCTCCCATTAAAAAAAGAGAGAGAGGTGTGCCCAAAAAAAGCAGTTCTCAAAAATGATCCAAAAGTGAGTCAATTCCCAAAAATTCCCATGTTAAAACTGACCAGAAAGAGCCACGCACACACTCTCAATAGCTAATTTTTAACTTCATTTCAATTGTATTGAGGCATTTGGTTTTTAAACCCTTGCATTTGATTAGGGCTGAAAGTTTGGGGTGAGGCCACTTATGCTCATAGTTGCCATTCATCTTCTCAGTCTCAGTGATGGAAATTCCACTATGCTAGTGCTGTCGGTGACATCTGGAGCATTTTTAATTCGATTATCTGACCAATAATATGGCTTGCTGTGTGCTTTATTGCACAAACAGTGAAACTCTAGTTAATGATTAGTAACCACAGGTTGCTGGGGAAAAATGTGTCATTCTCAACTGGTTGGCAAGCGGTTGCTGGAGGTTGCTTGCAGTCGCTACGTAAAACTGGGTTGCAAAGGGCATATATGGTGCTGCACGAAAAATATCCTTGCAAATGATTTGGTTGCTAAGAAATTACTGCACTTGCTCGTACATGGATGCATGGATGATGCCAACCTACCTGCAAACACTTGCCAAGCAAGTCTGCATCTTCCATGCAAACTACTGATGACAGCAGCAATTTGCTAGCAACCAAAGCAGTCACAAGGGAGTTTTTTTGGTGCAGCACTGTGTGTTGCACCACACAGATTTCACCTAGCTCACCATGCACATTTTCCCCTAGCATCTAGTAGTTGTCATATGTGCACAAACCAGTCTGCAGCTCTGCGAGACTGAGGTCATATAGCATTAATTTGTAGGTTTAGCATTGTCTAATAATGTAGCACTTCACCCTCTTGTACCAATGTGTTCACTTCTGGCTCCAAAAGACCCCCAGCATGGCAGCAGTCAAAATAACACAGAGGCTTCACAAACCAACTGGTGACATCATGTTGGCTAGGTCTTTTATATGCAGTCTATTTGATGGGTCTATGAAGAATAGGGAGGCTTTCTGATATATAGAGTAGGGAGTAAATTTGTCAGAAAAGAGTGTGTGATTATTATGATAATGACAACAGTGTGTGTATGTGCTTGTGTGCACGTGAATGAGCGAGAGTTAGAGAAAGTGAGAGCGAAAGAGAGAGATTTAGGTCACACTGGGACTTACAACTGCAAAATTAATATGCCCTCACTCCTGAAACATCAACAAATAATAAAATACTTTGCTTTACATAACTTATTAAGATGCTCTCTCTCTCCCTCATGCTTTCAGCATGCAAATTAATACACTGATCATTTGAATAATCATTTGCATTCCAGATCTCACAATTTCATGTCCAAACTTTAACGGCTCCCGGAGTTCTCGTTTTAACAGTAGCTACACAGACAGTCCTTATGGTTCAAATTATTTTAACATGACTATTCCAACCTAACAAGCATAAATTAAGTAAATTCCTATCTTGTGACAGAGATAGGCCATCTGAAGGAAGAATCAGAGTTTGAATTATTCAGCAGGCCTTAATTTTATGGGTACTGTTGACTGTGGTGAAATTATTTAAAAAAAGTTGTGGGGCTGGCAGTGAAGGATGATAGTATATTATCTGTGAGTTTAAGAGTTCAGTGGCTATGAGGACTTCCTCTGCTGTCTCAGAGATCTCAGAGGAAAGAATGCTCTGTAAATCCATGTGAAGACTGAAAAGAAAATTATAAAACACAAACGTGTGAAAGTACTTATGCTGAACAAAAGCCTGCACTTGAATCCCTTGCTTTCATTAGCTTTGCCAAGTAGCAGAAAAGTGTGAGGGTGACCCAGAGGTTTGCCACATAAACGAAGCAGGGTGAGGTGAAGGTGAATAGGCAAGAGAGACGATATGCTGGGGGTGGGGTTTAAAAGGCATGGTAGTTAAACTTTTTTCTGTCTCTCACCCTCTCTCTCTGTCTATTCTGGGCATCAGTGTGTCATGAAGGAATGTGAGGGCCATAAAATATCAGTGCCCTTGAGAAGCTGAAGAGCATTCTTGTCCCCAACTCTTAAAGCTGTCTTTCACTTACTATCACTTTTCCCGACTCACCCTTTGCTCTTATTTCAGAAGTAAGTTTAAAGTAGAACACAGGTGTAGAAGATGGCACCCATGGGAGAGATAACGTTTGGGAAAATTCCTGGGATTAAAAATAATAATAATAATATAAACTTTCTTTCTGGCATCTTTCATCTGACGCACTAAGTTGAGTTTCAAAACTATGCCTTTGTCTTCTTTTGTGTCTGCACCCCCACACACCCATAGAGCTACCCCTTACATCACTACCTTGTAATTTCCATATAATAATTTAAACAGGGGATTCTATTCTCTGCTGCTTCTTTCGTTTTCATCCCATCATTTTATCCATCTTTTGTATTCAAGAATAAAAGCCATAATGAGAAAACAAGGTGCAAAATGATCTTTTCCAGAACCACTAATAAAAACCGCATTACACCCTGGGCTGCACCGCTTAATTACAAAAGGATGAAATCTTTTCTTCTACATCTGGAGAAAACATTGGCTGCATAAGACTGAGGGATTTACAGCTCCCAGTTCTAACCTTGGACTCCAGCACACAGCAATTAGGCAAAACATGGATGGACAACCAGAGCCATGAACTTCAGGAAGAGATGGCTATTCTCTCTTGACACAAGGGAAAAAAAACCCTGAGGTCCCACAGTTTCAAATAAAAATTGTAGTCCCGGGAAACTGGTGGATGATTTTTTTTTTAAATGAATCCTCAGTGGTAGCCACAGATGGGTAAATCGGACTTTCCAATGCGCTGAGGACACCACATTACATTTTGTGTTACACAATCCATACAAAATAGGATGCCTTGAGGAAAGCGTCTATCAGCATTATCCCTATGACCTGTCAGAAATCCAGGTAACACACTGCTGAAAAATCCAACAGTAATCAATGCATTGCAAAATGGAAAAACCTTAGGGTATGATTTGTTAAGACAAATAAAAACTGGGAAACAACTTAGGAGCAATTGCTCTACAGGAAGAAAAGCAAGGGTCTCACAAGGCTGTCAAATAACTGCATGTTATGAAGTGCATATAAATCAATATCAAGTATATAAAAAAATACTTACTTAGTAATAACAATGCATTTGGTACTCAAACATCCTTTTTTAGTCAAAACGGGAAGGTTACAAGGCAAGGGAAATGTTACAACACTTAGGGGCATGTATCCATCCCTCTGTAGAGTGTTGCTGTCCCATGACTCTGCCCTGCTGGCCAAACCCAAACAGAATACCGGTCCCTGTGTGCTCATCTTGGCACCTAAATCCTCTCCCTCCTCTCATCTCTCTTTACCCCACTTTAATGTACAGCTGCACTAAACACAGACCTCAAAACTGAGTAGTTTTGTGGCCCAGACCACACGGAGGCCATTAATCTGGTGGCTAAGCCACTGATGTATTGATGGCACAGAGTCAGTAAGCTTGCCTGCTTCTGTCTCTCCATCCCCTTAGCTTAGGAGCTACGCTGCAGAGATTCACAGGAGCCCTGGTGTGGCGCCCCAGAGTACCATTTACCTGTAAACTGACACTGTTGGTCTTTCAGGTGTGGTGGCTATACACCACCTGATCTGTTGACCAACTGGGGATAAAGAACTTGAAGTCTGAAACTCAACTGAGTCGAGCTAAGAGCCACATCGCAGTTTTGCATGCACTCACAATACATCATAAGCATATGATCAGGAAATTCTGGTTTCTGAATCACACACAGCAACATTTAAGAAAAAGAAATTCTGTTAAACTGCTGTCTAGGCTAGTCATATTTCCAAAATAGAAGAGAATTAATGTCAGCACTACTATTAATGTCTTGTGGAAATCAGATGGAAACCATAAATACTTTCAGAATATTGCAGAATACTGATTGTGAGAATAACGCGAAAAGTCTTTACTTCAAGCCGGGGATTTACAGCAATTTACTTATTTTCAGATGACAGTCAGTCCACACGGCAACTCATTTTACTGCAGTTTGACTATCAAATTTATAGATTTGAAGACACTGCAGAAGCTGTTGATTACATGGACTGATATAAGGGTCTTTTTGAAGAAAAAATATGACTATCAAATATATATGTTCAAAGACACTGTAAAAACTGCTGATTATAGAGACTGATAAGGGGGTCATTTTAAAAACAAAAAGGTATATCATTGCCAGGCACCTTTGAAGTAAGGTTTTGTGGAATTAGTAAAGAAAGACAGAAACATAACTCGCTTGAAATATCATCTTTACAGAACTTTAGCAGGTGAGAAGTTTGTCCAAGATGTAAATGCTCGCTCAATAATCTCTCCATCTCCTACGATCAAATTAAGAACTTCATTTTACTGTTTTACTGTCACAATTGCAAAATTTTAAAATAAATTGAAGCTGGGAAGGCTTTATGGGCTTGGGAGCCTGACCTTTTGATTTAGTGAGAGAATCAGTGTGTTGGTAATAATGTTAACAGCTCTGCAGTGAGGTTCAAGAATTTCTAATAGGCAGGAAGAGGACTTAGCTGGGAATCCCCCCTAAAAAATAAAATTGAAATTAAATAAAAGCACATATAAAACTTTATGCAAATACACATCTCCACAGTTTCACTCTCCATGTTTTGGGTTATTTTTGGAAAAAAGATTTCCACTGTAGAATTGCAAAAAAAAGCAAAAAAGAAAAAGAAAGAAAGAAAAGTGAATGTAACAATATTTTTTTTAAAACAAGCATTTAATTGAAAAAAAAAAAAACCTACAAATTTGTTGGGAGATGCACAGCGGTTTTGTCACTTTAGGCAAGTGCTTTGTGGTGTAAATCTACAGTGAGGCAAAGTGGAGCTTATCTCTGTCTGAAACCAATGAACCTAGTCACAAAAACCGGTGCCTCATATCTGTTTACTTTAACAAACCCATAATCTACACTTTATGCACTTCTCTCTTGCCCAAAAACACACACATAAAAAAAGTCATATAACAACAAATAAAAAAAATAACATAATGGCAGACAATCAAAACACAAAGAGCTTTAGGAACAGGAAATTACCAAAGAACACAGAAAATGTGTCACTATATCTAAAACAAACCCCGGACTGAGCACCTGGTTTATAATCCACCAGATTTTTAACTCTAGCAACTGCGGAAAAAAAAGCTGAGAGCTGGGAAAAGTCTATCCTCCCCTGTCAAAGGAGCTTTCTCCTTCCTCCCTTTTTGCTTTCATTCACTGTCACTGAGTAAGCCCCACCAACACCCACAGTAGGGCCTGTGCACATACAATCAACACCACCAGCAGCAACAGCTGTGCCACGGGTCAAAGCCTGACCCTTTCTCTGGCCTTCTCAAGGGGTGGGAGCTAGAAGAGTTGTGAAATTTTTGCACACAGCCAAACACTAACCCCTGCTAGCCCCCCTTTACATGCCTAACAGCCGCTCTCTTAAATCCACCCTGGTTCTCGGTGCTGTAATGCTCCTTCCTTGTTTCACCCACCACTGAGTAAGTGAGATTTGTTTGAAGTAAGATGCAAGAGTTTAAGACCCTGCAGGTGACTACTGAAACAAAGAGTGTAACCAGGGTTCTGGATCATAACAATGTTAACTGGGGAGTAAACAGAGGCAGGGGCCGACACAGAACTTCTCTATGAACTACTGAAAAGATACCTTTCATGTGCCCTATGGCATTTTAGATGACACGGCTGTTCTGTGTGTGCGCCTGCCTGTTCGTCTGTCTGTTTGTGTGTGCATTCACACACTTGTGCATGTGAAAGGAGAGAATGGGCTGTCTCCCAGGATGTGCAGTGAGCGCTTTATTAGAGTGGTAGTACCAGTAAATCAGAGCTCAGCTCTTCCTGGAACTGCTGCAACCTTTCCCACTGAGCACTATTACTGAACAATCATAGGCTAGCCATGATAATTAGCAGTGTATCTATGCTTCCAATCCTCTAGCACCCCCCCACCCCCCATCCCACCCCCATCCACCACCCTCACTCCTGTCTGTCTCTCCATCCACCACCTACCAGTCCCCCTCATAGAGAAATGTGTCATTCATGAGAGAGTAAAGCGAGGCACCCACTCGCCCAAGTTTTGGACACCTCAGATTACCTGTTATAATTTTTGTCTTAATGGCAATGAGAGTAAGAATTTGGGCAGATTCGTGAGAAAAGTTTAAGACACTGGGAGAAAGATATGATCACGACAAGCCCAGTCGGCAAGTAAAGCGAGAACTTAACAACAATTTAAAAAAAACCCCCACCTTACCTACTGTAGGATGCCATAAGTTGCCTTACTCTCCGCTAGAGAGAGTAAGCTCTTGGCCCAAGACCAAATCAACCAGACTGCTGTACACATCCAAAATACACATCAGCATTATTTGACTGCAAAACTACAACATTTTTCCAGAGTTGGAATCAAATCCATAACCTATTTGTGGTTGTTCTCCAACTGCATTCCAATGCATAGTCCAAGAAGACTCGAGTCAATCCCAGTAGTAGTTCTGATCATTAACAGGGAGCGGTCATCATGGCTTGGATTCCCGCATCTGAGAAGCCAGTGCTTCTGCTGAGTAGCATCATCAGTGAAACACCTTAATGCCTTTTCATGTAACCACTAATCCCTTCATTTACATTACGGCCTCTTTTCCTCTATTATGTTTCATCGTGATTATTTGCTCTCTGCAGAGTGTGGACATTTTCTTTCCTCAGCGTTCACTGATTCTTTTGGATTGCACTGAGGGGTAAAATAAGAGCAGTAACTCTACACAAGTTACAGATGTTTTCTGTCCGTTAATGGGCAGAACATATGATCAAAAGCCCTGTTCTTAACGGTAAGGCATGGGACAGTCCCTGCGACCGGCTGTGTAAGGCAGAAAAGAGGGAGTTGAATTTTTTAACACTCCTCTGTGCTCAGTAGGGAAGGAGCAGAACAGAGGAAGGGATTTCAGGACTTACTTGGTTAAAGATTCCCCATCTGATAGTGACGGCACTTTCCCCCCCGTCTTTCCATGGCCAAGCGGCATCTGGAGTGGATTTTGTGCTAGCAGACACCGAGGAACATGATTACATTCGGCTAACTGCGCTCTAAACTGATTATGCATGTGCCAAGCTAATGGACTACATTTGCAAGAGGAAAAATAACATCCAATCAATCTCAATTACCGCCGATTGCACCGGCCCCCGAGACAAGGAAGGTAGCCAGCTAACCCCCCATGCTCCTCCCCTTTCCCCCAACCCTTGACTGGAAGCTGAGGCCTGTGGCTTGGCCTGGTTAGTCCCCACCCTTTCTGTCTGGCCAAAGCAGTCGGGCCTGGAGCTAGATGAGTCTCTCACCTCCACACTAAAACACAGTGAAGCCCCAAGGCCTGAGTGGAGAGCTGTATGTATATCACATTAGCCAGTGGAGGGTTCTCTAGGAGTGACCATCCTGTGAGCAGATGGGCGATCATCATGCTGTCATCAGAGCGACCAAAATCCCCATGATCCATGGGAAAAAGAGAAGGTATAAGTTAGTTTCAGTGCACAGGGGACTGAAGCAGAACTCACAGACTTCAGAATTGGTATCTCTGAACTGAGAGCACAGTACACAGGGGAAAAGAGCATCACCCCCCACTGTGTGGTGGTCTAGTGGTCAGGATGACTTGCTGGATCGTTCTGTGGTCTTTTGGAACATTCCAATACATGGGGTGGTGGGGGTGATATTTTTAGAAAGCCCTAATATGGGCCGCATACCACAGACTCTCAAATTATCCCATCCAGCTTAGCCCTCAGTTTAAACCTTCCTTTTTAATTCCAGTAATTACAGGCTCCAATTTATATGGAGCTGTGCACACAAAGGGCCTGTTTAATGCAAACCAGTTTGATTTGGGTGAAGTGTCCCAAGCATCTCCCACATCTTACAGCCTGTTTATGCTGACTTGATGATTTATTTTCTCCCCAAAAAGGTTAAAAATGGTGCTATTTGCATCAGATTTCTTTGGGGAAGCATAAATGAATGGTGATTTTTTCTTTTTTTGCCCATGCATAATATACCAAGTTGGTTTTACAGGCTTTTAGGGCACTGTGGTTTTCTGTCTGTCAGTATCTCTACCAGGACAGTAAATTCAAAATGGTAAGAAAACTGACATTGTCAAGTGGGGAGCCAGTACAGTGAAAAAACCTTAAAACCATGTGCTTGTCCGTTAAACATCGATGAGTCGTAAAACACTGTATTAATTCTTGTTGACTCATGAACATTTAGGTTTTGGAGTAAGGTCTGGGATGAGAAGAGCTTAAAAAGACCACTATGTTCTCTGGTTGAGAGAGCAGGTAATTTCTGGACAAATGCACATACTCTCAGTCAGAAGATCAATTGGTTTTAAGAAATATGGAGCCATCTTAAGAGGCTTAAGTCATAAAAAATGATCATGCCTGGATGTGTTGTACATATTTAATCCCCCACAGCCCAAAGAGCAGTGTGACATATGTCTCTTCTCTCCTAAAACTTGCACAGACAAAGAAATAGGGGAGATTTTTTGGGGTTTGCACTACAGTTGAAGCACAAAGATAATGTAGAAGAAGTTATACTCTATGCGGCAAAGCAAAACATGGATCTTTCTCAAAAAGGTGTAAGCATGAGAGAAAGTAAGCCAGAGCTGGTCCATTTTGTTCTAACGGGAGACTGTTATTGGAATTTGGCCCAGTAAGTCCAGAAGCTAAGGTTAAGAGAGGAGGACCAAAGACTGGGAAACACATGCACTGACCTGACAAATTCACAGACTATGTGTTTACACTAAAATGTTAATATCAGAGTGTTTGTGTATGATAGCATTAAGAGTTCCTTAAAGTAGCCAGCTCTGGCTATGAGCACAGCAGCACTGCCTTCCTGCAGTTTAAACCTTGAGTTTGCAAGGGGCAGCCAATCAGAAGAAAAGTGGCTTAAAATAAGGAGGGTCTTTAAGGTAGAGGAGGCTGCACCCAAACCCCCTTAAGATAAATAAGGATTATACTGAAGGGAATTAAAATAATTCTTAATATAGTGCAAGAATATAAATATGAAGCTTGAAATGACGCTATAATGCTATAACGCTAATCTAAAAATGTCCCTGTGATCTCTCTTGTCATGGGGCAAACCACAGAATGACAAGCTAAACACCTCCTGACCTCTTTAAAAGTAGCAACAGAAGCCCCGCTTCACACCTTCCCCTTTACGAAAAAATGAAAATCGATTTTTTATTTTATTATTTTGCTGTTATTTCAATACAAAGAAGCTGTGAGGAGGAAACATGGCTGTCATTTCAGCCGGCCTGACAAACATTCATAATGCTGAATGATTTTCAAATGGACAAGATTTTGAAGAGGTTCAAAATGACCACTTCACCTTAGTTTTTAATGCGGTTAAAACACCATGCTTGAAGTAGCACATTTTTCACATACCTTTTAATACCTCCATTGCACTGTCAACTGAGTTCTTTAAATACTCAAACAAGGATGCTGAAGCTAGATTACAAATAAGGATGAGATCTATTAGGCAGCATTCAGTGCTTTGTGTTGGATCCTGTTGTGTGTGTAGTGTATGCTTATAGCAAGTATGTTTGGTCAGTGTTGGTATGTGTTTTGTTATCTGTGCGTGTGTGCGCAACTATGCCAGTTTGGGTTAAGCACAGAGTGGCCGAAGCCGCAGACACACAGGATAGGTACCTAAGTGGAATCAGGCCTGTTAGATTTATGGCCATTTGTTCGGAGAGTGTTCATCCACTGGCTATTATGGAATGATTAGAGGAGAAGGTGAAGCTCCAAGTCCAGCAAAAATCAATACGGCTGTCGAGAACAATTCAGCCTTTCCCGCTCCGAGGAGTATTAGCACCAAACCTCTGTCTCCTAACACTTCTTCATTCGTCTCCAAGTGATTCAGGCCCAAGCTTCCAAAACAGCTACGCCTGTTCTGTCCTGCATGTTCTTCTCATTGCAGCAGTGGGGCCCTGCTTCTATATGACAACTGGGAAGGCAACAGCTACACGACAAAGCTTCCATTCATGCCTCTGGAGTGCACCGAGTAACGGTGCAAAGCTAAAACATGTACTGTGTGTTGCAGAGAAGCATTGCTTTAACGGAGATTTGTTTTTAAGATTTGTTTTGCATTTTAGTAAAGCAAAGTTCTGAAGTTCAAAGGCTAAAAATAATGCCAAATGTGACACTGAGTCTGTATTAAAACACTTCAAATGATGCATTAATGACAGAATTGTAAATCGGCAGTTGTGTTGCATGAACAGGACAAGGCTGAATAATGGGTTTGATAAAAAAATAAAAATAAAAAACAAACTTGTGGATCACTGACCTTGTACAGTTTAAGGCTAGCCTCATGGCGGGAATTGACAGTGTGCATCCTCAGCTTCTCCAGGCTATTAGTGTAGTAGTCGCAGGCGTTGCACTTTAGGTGCACCGGATTGCCTATGGCCACACATTTCAGGCGCCATTCGTTGCCTTTGCCCCCTTCTTTGATGTGGGCCACAAGCTGGTACTTTTGCACATGCTTGTCTGTTTTGCAGTGCAGCTGGAAGTTGGCCTTGAGCTGAGTAGTGTAGTGGCACAACTTGCACTGATGCGAGTCTCCAACAACGGCACGCCACTCCTCCTCCGGCAGGCTCCGTTCAGCTCCCATATGCATGCCAAGCACATCCAGGTTATCAGTGGTGAAGCGGTTGCACACAGCGCACTGAAAGAGCTTGAGAGAGGGATCTATAGTCTGCGATAAACTTTCTCCCAGGGTCATCAGTTCTTCGGACACCAACTGCCCACCACCTAGCCGCACATCCATAGGGATTTCCCCACCTACTATAACAAAGCAAACACACGAAGAGAAAACAAAACAAAGAGAAGAGAACAGTATCATCAGCTGAGACCTATTCAAAGCATACAGTCTAGATCGCTATTTCAAGTAAATACATGCTTAAAAGAATGTGTCTGGTAGGTATGATATTATGTGAAGGATAATGCTCATTTTTGTTTGTCTCTAGCCAACAAATAGCTCTGAGCTAGGAAACAAGAGCGCCTGGACATTTCTACAAAAGCCTTCCAATGCCAGAAAATGAACATGCACATTTTCACTGTTTGGGCTGATGCTCTTTCATCTCCTGCCTGTAAATCAACTCTAAAGGCTGTGAGGTCAACAGAAAAAAGCAACATGTTTTCTAATTACAGTAAAGAGTTTCCAAGCTCAAAATACCGTGAATCAACCCCACTCCCCTTGTTCACATAATGATGCTTTTTATTCTTTTTAAGTTACACTACTTTCCTTGGATTATTTTCCACCTTTCTCTTCAGATTACCTCTAACACCTAACAGATTAAGTCTGCTTGGTACTGAGTCGAACCATAGAGCAGAGGGGGAAAAAACACAAAAAAACAGCAAGCACATATCTTATGACACCAACCACATAATTGATGTCTGTAGAGTCTGGGAAAAAATGAATGCTAAAAAAACGAGGTAAGAGCCGGTGTTTTTGCCTTTGCTTGCTGATCTTTAATCTTTCACTGGCCAGACTGAGCATGCAGGCTTGACCCTGGCTGGCTTTACACTAAATTAATTCCAGCAGCTCCTTTTTATTTATTGCTGCAGTATGCAGCCTGTTCTTGGACTTTTCTCCATTACCTGAGTTTTTATAGCCAGGAGAGGGAGACCTTTGAGAAGCCCTGTGAAATCACTCACAGACCCAGCTCCCCAGTCATGGCTCTTTATGCTCAATCATACAAAACCACAGATGCACACATATGTCATTATACTGTACCTACCTGCTTTTTTCCCCTTGCACCTTGCACTTCCCTTTTCTCTCATTGTCTGTTACTATCAAGATTTCATTATTTACCATAGACCTCTTGTCCACAACTAAATTTTGATTGCATGTCATCAGACCAAGCTTTTGTTTAATATAGGCTGCTTTATATTCAAACTATTTTAATGTGAATCTCTGTATATTAGGCCATCCTTTTTTTTGTGCTAGGGGATTCTTGAAAAGAAAAACAGGTAAAAGACTGAATCTTTCCATTTGATCAGACTGTTTTCAAGACAAATGTTTTAGGTATATAACCATCTGACTTGACAGTTGTATTGCTCCACGGTGTGCTGTAACCATATTTCAGGACAGAGAAGTAAAAGTTGCACCTCTCTTTAACTCCTGTTCTTGATCTCGTATTGTCTTTATCAGGGCTGTAGTCCTGAGTTTTGGGAGCGAGGATAAGAAAGAAGCTGATATAACCTGAGGTCAGCACTTGCCATAAATTGTACCTCTTTAGAAATACACCCTACAGTAAAAAAAAGAAAAAGAAATCCAGAATGAGAGCATAAAAAGTGCACCTCTGTGTCTGTTTGGTTAGGGATCTCGTACTGAGCCTTATGTATTATATGGTGGTACCGTTAATATCAGAGTGTTTGTGTATGATAGCGTTAAGAGTTCCTTAAAGTGTGACCATGGATAACACTACTGCAGTTTATGGGCCCAGACTGTGTAATTATTGCCTCTCTTGCAATATGCTTATTACTACTCACCTCACAGGAAAATGAACCAGATGGCAGAAGAGGGAAAAAAAATTAGTCACAGCAATAAATTCTTGTTTGTGTCTTCAAACTGGTGACAGTTGAAACAAGTCTGTACAAACTGTGTGGTTGTAACTGGTCCTACAAACACTTTGCTATGCTGCTGAATTACCCTTGCTGAGGCCTCTAACCTCCCTTCTTTGACCAAGATTAAATTTATAGCTGAAATTACTGACTTGGAAGAAACGGAGAACTCCAGTGGTGAAGTTCAGCAGCAGTTTGAAAGTAAAAAGCTAAGGCTGGTTGACTGTGTGGAAAGGACGGGGGAAAAGCATAGATTATACATGTTTGGCCTTCTAAATCACCTTGTATGGATATCACACAGTGAGCTTCAAAATTCTGCTAAATCATATCAACACACTGTCATTTGAGTGCCCTGTAAAAGATTGCATGAGTAGGTAAATAAATAATCTTTTGCTTTCTGTATGCTGCCTGGCACATTTATTATAAGAAAAAAATTGTTATGCTGGCCTTGTGCACTAGAACATTCTACCATTGCTGGTAAACACATATCTTATGGCATGAGAACAAGGCAGCTGCCTAAGTACAAATCTGTGATATGCCGGAGTATAGCATATTGTATTGCAGCTTATCGCTTTGGTTTGTTTTTCATTTGATAAAATTTTGCATTATTGTCTTATGTTCGTGTAAATGAATAAATTAGGAATCAACATAGAGTTCAGCTAAAAGGTCTATTCATTGTTTTTTCTTTTTTGTGGGGAAATGCTTTTGAGAACCAAATGGGACATACCAAGTGCAGGAGCCAAGGCAGCCATGTTCGGATCAAGGTGAAAGCTCCCCATCAGGAACTGGGCCTCAGCTCCAGCTGGGTCTATCTTGAGACTTGGTGGAAGGCTCATGTTCTGCGTCAGGTAATACTGGTAGAGCTCAGCCTCAGAGGGCGAAGGCATAGCACCCAAGCCAAGTCGCCCGTGCTGCATCTGAGTCACATTCTGCTGGAGCAGCATCATGTTGTGCATGTGCTTTTCACTAGTCATGTGAATACGAAGGTTCCGTGCCACATTGGTCTCGTAGTCACACACCTCACACCTCCAAGAAGGTTTGCTCTTCGGCTTGGTTGGGGAGGGGACCCCACAAGGTCCGGACATGTGAGTGGAGGATTGTGAAGGATGGTGGTGGGGAGGGTGATGGCTACTGGCCTGGGTGACTGACGGGACAGCCACCACTCCTCCTGGTGTATGTCCAAACACCTGGTCCTGTGCAGAACCAATGGAGCCTCCATTCTGCAGTGTCTGCATATTGTTCAGGTGCTTGTCTGACTGCATGTGGATGCTTAAGTTCCCCTTTGTGGTGGTGGAGTAGTTACACACCTACGAAATACAAGATAAGTTTTTCTTAAACTGTGATAAAATGATACAGACACAAATTTAATATCCTTAGCTGCTATATAACATGCACCTAAATCAACAAAAAGTTATCTACATACCTCACACCGGAAGGGCTTGTATCCACAGGTATAGCTTTCTCCACGAGCCAGACGAGGGTGGCTCTGACCACTGCTGCAGTATGCGCAAGAGCCTCCAGAGTCTGGGTGCTTCTCTTTCATGTGGGCCTCCAGAGTCTGCTGGTACTTGTAATGCCAGTTGCATTTGGGACACTTGAGTGTCTTGCATGAATTGCGTGAATGCATCATGGTCATGTGACCACCCAAAGAACGTGAGGAACCCAGAACAGTGTCACATTTAGGGCATTCGACCCCACTACCTCCACTGCCACTGGGCCCATGGTTCTGTGAACACTCACCCATTCCTGTTATGTCACAGGAACCCCCTGGGAGGGGGTGCGAGTGGCCATGAGATGAAGGGTGGAGGTGATGATGATGGTGGTGCACGTGGTGATGATGCAGAAGGGCTCCATTTTCCTCCTCTCCCTCTGCAGGGCAATCATTTGGTTCTGGAGCTGTGGCACTATCTCGATTGGCACTTTCATCAGCAGCAGCATTGGTGGACAGAGGCGAGGAGGAAGTGCCAGAAGTTTCATCCTCGCTCCTTCTGACGGCAGCTGTCACCAGTGCCATGGGAACAGTAGGTCCCTGGCAGTTAAAGCTCAGAGGGAGCTCTGAGGTCCTCCCTCCACCATCTGCAGTTGAACCCTCTTCCTTGACAGAGGAGGAAATGGAAGCAAGGGCTTTGCTGTTAAGTGTGGAACTGACTGCAGAGGTGCAGGGAGAAGGCTGGAGAGTGCTACTAGGCATTAATAAAGGAGATTTGGAAATGCTTTGGTTTGAGACAGCTGGTTCCCCCGCTTCACCCCCACCGCTGCTACTGTTACCACCACAGGCCATTGCAGTGCTTTCTGCCTCATCTTCCTCTGCCCCTAATAACAGTTCCTCGTCCTCCTCAGAGCCCCCGGTCTGGCTGGATAAGTGTGCCTTGCTTTCATGTCCCTTAGTGTTCCCATCTTCTCCCTTGCAAGCCAACTCTTTCCCAGCAGGCTCCTCTGTTCTCCCTCCCTGTTTGGGCAGGGCACTGGAGTCTTTGGCAGAGCCTGGGGATGAGGTAAGAGTGGACGCTTTGGGAATGCTCAGCCCTCCAAGAGAAAGCACTGAGCCTAATGGGGTTTGTTGCTGCTGCTGTTGCTGGAGGCCAGAGTCAGAGTCTTTGTTCAGGAGGGTCTCACTGCCCCCACTGCTGCTTCCAGGCTCTAGATGGACACCACTAAATGTGCCATAGAAGCTCTGTCCAGAGTTAAGAGGGAGCAGCGTAGATGGCAGAGGAGTGCTCTTATTTTTTGGTTCCAGGAAACTTATGAGGGGCTCTTTGTCCTTCCCAATGCCCTGGATAATGGCAGATGCATGCTTATCTCCTAACAGCCGCCGCTCATCTTCACACAGTGTCATGCGGTGATCGTGGACAGCATGAGTGGCAAAGGAACGGGCATAGCCGAAGGACAGCTTGCAGAGAAAACACATGAGAATGGGCTTACCCTTGCCATATAGGGCTAGCCCATCAAATTTGGAGAAATCCACATTGTTGGGAACATCTTTGGATACACAGGACTTCTTGGCAGACCCATCGCTGTTCAGGTAATCCTTGTTGCTTTTGTGCCGCACATCGAAGACACGGAAACTGTGCAGGACAGGGCTAAGGCCTGCCATTGTTGAGGTATTGGGGAAACCTTGGTCTGAATTACCAAACCACTTTCCAAAGGACGAGGCTATGTGGAACGTGTTGATGATCTGTGGGTAAACTGAGGACGAAGTCCCAGCAGGTTCCCCTGGTTTCCCCCCACTCGAGAGAGAGTTTGTAGGAAGCAGGCCGGGTACCATGCCTCCACTACTTTGGATCAACTGACTGAGGCTCTCCACAATGTAGGCTGAGCCATCTGGTTGGTAGACTATCTCTCCAGCCAGGTTCTCCACATCACTGCTCTCCTCTTCCTCTTCCTCCTCCCCTTCCTCACTCCCACTTTCAGGTGGTCCCTGCTGTTGTGTGGGCTGATGTCGCAGAAGAGTGGGCATACCTCCTCCCCCTGAAGCTATTGGCATCCCAGGAAAAGGTTGAAGACTAGGGAAACAGTTGTCAATCTCCATTTCATCTAAGTCCTCAGATTCTTCCTCTTCTCCACAGCTCACTCCCTCTTGGTCTTCTTCGTCAAGACCCTCTCCTCTGGGATGCAGCTGGCCTGTGGCAGAGCTATCACGGTGGGTCTGGGGTGATGTCTGTTTTGGCTGCTGCTGCTGCTGAGACTGTAGTTCTCTTACCCTGTCATGAGGTGCAATAGAGTTTTGGGACTGAGAGGGGTAGGGACCAGAGAGAGACAGCGGGTCCAGGGAAGGTGCCTGGTTGGTGCAGGTGACCTGTGAGCTATTGTGATCGTTCCAGGGCTGAGGTGGTTGCTGCTGCTGGGAGGAGCCGAGCCCATCGTCTGTCCCAGAAACCACGGGAGACTCACAGCTGTCCATGCTGATGCCTACATGAGGCATTCATCGCATCCAGGCCTGCAGAGACACAAAATGATTGCGATAAGAGGTTAAAGTTGTATTTGGGACAGTAAGCACACATACAGCACATAATTTATTTGCTATGCATATTAGGGAAAGATCAGACTTATAAATATGAAAGGAAGACAATGGAAAAAAAAGTGTGAAAGAAAAAACAAGCAAATGTATGGCGATGTATCGTAAGAGACAAAAGTCTGAGATATAATTGGAAAAATGACACCATGCTCATTACGCTAGATTAGGCACTTAAACACAATACCTGAGACAAGCACTAATAAGACTTCCATGATTCATCTTCCTGCCATATCACAAAGGTACCATCTTTTATCTTCACCTTCCAAACAACACCCCTAATCTTATATTCTGCAAATCCTACATCCGTTTTTAATTAACTTGCAGTCAGAAAAAACGCAGCAACAGTCTAACTTAATGGATCAAATAGATTCCTTGTGAGATAATTAGACATTGAGAAGCCACCCATCAGCATGTCGTACATTTACATAACTAGAAGAAAAAAAAAAGGGAAAACTGTATCTAAAAAAAGAAAGACATTCTTAACAGTAATACTGTTACCACTCCATCTCCAGTGGTGTACATAGAAGAAGAATGTAATTCATGTGCATTATTGAGACAGATTTGTCTGGACGCTAACATGAGCAATAAAAGTCAGTATTTTCTATGAACCCAAAACACATAAGCTGGTTTGGGACTTCACTGCAGCTGTGTTTAGATCTTGCATCCAATAACCTCCACGCTTAGCCTGGTTTCAAACACTCCAGCCATCCTCTGCCTCTGAAATAATAAATGGGAGCTGAGCTTTCGGGAGCTGGCCATGCCCCGAGCATCTGAGAGACTCAACGCAGGCTGCAATTTAGAGCGCAGAAGAGATAAAATGATAGCGCAAGATACTGCTGAGCTAATAATTTTATTAAAGGGATGCAGCCAACATTGATTAAAGGGGGCAATCGCGCTGAAACCAATAACTCTGGGCTGCCCTTTAACCCAACAGTACTGAATATTACATGAGCAAAGTTTCCCGGCACCGAGCTCACTGCCATGTCCTGGTTGATTAGCACATTCACTGCTTGCACTTGATTTATTTACTTATTTACTTAGGGATGCAAATTTCAGCTGCGATCAGAATGGAGTCTACCCCACACCCTAACATATAAAGCACTGAAGGAGAGGAGAGATTGATAATGTCTGTCTGCCTCTTCATGAATGTCTGATGAGGCTTGCTTCCCACGCAACATACCTGAGACCTCCCCAGCCTATGTGCACTCAAACTGCAAAAAACAAAACAAAACAAAAAAGTCATGATAAAGGACCCTCATTTTGTATTTGGTCTGCTAAATGAAGAGTCAATTGTGGGCAGTAAGTAAAATTAAATACAGAACCATAAATACACACAAATTTCTGCTAGCATGGTCTGTCTGATTATTTTGTTTACGTTCAACAAAAGCTAACCTCAGTGACCCTTAAGTTACTTTGCATATAAAATGAAAGATATTAGACTGGCTGGCTTATTAACATGATTGCTTTATACAGCCAGACATGATTTAGCGATGGCTGCCATATTGAGTGAGGGGATACTAGCCTTACTGGTCTGTATTTATTATCTGCTCCATTAATAAGAGGCTATGAGCTCAACAGCCATTTCACACAAATGGACTGAGGGCAGTGAGAGTAATGCAAGAAAAAACGCGCCACATGTCAAACAGACAGTGATTCTTCAGACTAAAAGCAAGTGGATAAACTGTACGAAATGAAATGGGGGTTGGGGGAAAAAAAGTGACTCGTCTAAATGGACTGTCTCATAGGAAAACATCTCCATGTGTCCTGTCAGAACATGGAGTTTTTCACACTTTGTTCCTGTAATCTATTAGGCCCCTCCTTCAGATTCCACTGCCTGTTTCAACCAGGCCTGGGAACACTAGGACCACATGCACAACTAGTTTTTAAGAGCCCGGCTCAAATCCCCCCCACCTGGCTCTACCCTTCATGTGTTTCATGTTTTGTGGAGGTCCCTCTAAATGGTCTTCCATGCTTCATTTGGTAAACTAGATGACCAGTAAACCTCGATCCCCCAAAGAAGGGAGAAACCCTAGCCAAGCAACAGTGTGTAAAACAGAGGGTTAGACTTGAGGGAGAAGAGACTGGGATAAGGCCAACAATGACCTCTAAAGTTCTCTAGTCTCCTCTTTTCCTCGGGTTTAAAAAAGGTGAGTACAGTACCCATCAATTCACATTACCGCTCAAGATTCCTCAAGCAATTAGCAACAGACAGGATAAAACAATGACTCTTGATCAGTGCTGGAGCTCTGAGATAGTTTGGTGTGTCCAGTGCTTACAGAAAACAGGATTGCCCTTTAAAATCAAGATGGTGTAATTCAATAACCTGCAGTGGTTAGTGATGAGCAATGGGATTGTCTGGAGTCGGAAAGTCGCAGATGGGCCAACTGATATAATGCCGTTTGTCTCTAGGAGGTCTGCTTGGCTCAGCGACACCTGTTTAAAGTAGGAAAAGCTTTAATCTCTAGGAGGCACTAAAGGAGTCCAGGAGACAAAGAGACGCGGTCAAAGTAGAGGGGAAGTGGAGGAGGCTGGTGTCTTTGTGTGCTGATTGTGTTAATAACCACAAATAAAAATGATGGAGTAGACCACTAGAGGTGACTAGTACTGTTATTATGTACAAGTTACCTTTATGTACTGTTATACATTGCAATATTTAGAAACAAAAAAAAATTGCCTTTTGAATACTGGCATTACAAAAAGTGATTCTGTCATGGCGTCTGCCCTTGTTTTGCCTTGTAATTCTGAATGTGGGTCCACTGAGTTGACAATAAGCAGGCTGTGCGCAGCCAAAACAAGCCTTAGTTGACAATAAGAGATAATCACAGGGAAGAAAAGGCTGGATTCCTGAGCTGATCTCAGGGAAAGCATGATGATGCACAGATCCTAACTGCAGCATTCACCCCCTACTGCCACCTGCCATCAAAGACTTTATGCCAGAGTCTCCTCGCTCTTCTATTTTCTCTGTGGCAAAAAAAAGGTTATGCTCGATCCCCTCCCAACCACAAAGCAGATAAGACTGAACCTTGTGAAAAGGCCTTGGTTTTAATGAACAATGTCAGAGAGTGGGTCTGGATGTCATTTTGTAGGGATGCAAAATGAGATAAGTTTTAAGATATTGGTCCTTTCATTAGGTGGGATTTACTGGCCAACTGAGGCAGGAATTAAAGGCTAAAGAAGCATCTGATTATAAGCATGCCTGATCACCTGCCCAAAGGCCTGGTCTTGCCTTTAGAAGACCCTGGTCTCTAGGGTTTCCTGGGGGAATTAGCTCAGACTCTGTCCAAACTGTAAATACTGCTACTTAGGGGTGCCCTCACTCTTACTGCACATACGCATACTCACAAGTTGTGAGGGCACACAAGTTTGTTAACCTGCCAAGAAAGACCCCACACAATACACCAGTTCTGATTTTCAAACATGCATCAGTGATGTTCCTTGTCTGTGTCTTGTCTCTGCGCCATCACAGAGCCTGGCTAGCCACCGCAGGGTAAGGGGCGGTTATTGGAAAATCAATGGCATGAACGCTAAGCAAGTTACAGGAAGATGTGGGAAGGAAAGGTTCTTATTGATAAAGCAAGGGAAGGCTTTTGATGTTGCACTAGGGACATGCTCATTGATGGGGAAACCATTGTAGTCCTCAGGCAGAGCGGCGTATGGGTTTATCTTGTAAGCTTGTTTCAATTAATCACCAATAAAGGCATGCATGCATTGCACTTTTTAACATATGTCTACTTTAATGCCTGGTATGGCTTAGAAAAGTCTGGTTTTAAGGCCCTTATCTTTTAGTGACTGAATTGATATTTTTAAAACTTCACAAGTGTTTTTTCTTTTTCTCTTCCCCCTTTTTCCTATTTTGTTTTGTTTTTTTAACTGCAGGTTTGCTTCCATATAAAGACCTTATACTCCACTAAGGCAAGATGTGAGTTTATGACTGATATGGTGTCACAGGAAGCTTAAATGCATGGTACCAAGAATAAATAAATACATGGCATTATCAGTAGAGCAGCATTGTGGTGCATATCTCCACCACAAAAATAGGATGGCACTTATTTTTTTTTAAATTTCAGAACTCTCGTTTCAATGTCTTGTCATAGCAAGAAGATCCAATCATCATTAAATATAAACAAGATTACTTTCATACTGTCACTGTGAACATCAACAGTCAATACACGTTGTTAACTCTGTGGAGGTGAAGTCTTGGTTTCCTTGATCCCCATCACTTTAACTCAATTAGCAACAATTAACAACGAAACACAGTAATTTATTATGTGCTGTAAATATTCAGTCTACTCCTGTGCTAATGCAGACATAAAGGTGCTCCAGTACTGCTCCAACTGCAGGAGGCAAAAAGTCACCTCAGGTCGATGGCACTCGGCCTGTAAACAGGGCTTCCCGTAAAATCAATGATCTTCAGTAGGAGCTATCAGTCTGTCTAACAGAAATAGCCATGGCTGTGCTGAGTCTGAGGCAGGGAAGAACAGTGCTGTGTGTTTACATCAGTGTGTGAGAGTAAGGGAGGCTGATCACTGGCCTGTCTGGGTGGTATTTCTCAAAGGCAGCAGAACTGAGACATGTAGATATGTCACGCATGCAGCTAGACAAGGCTTACAACTCACAGATTTTATTACTGTAGTTCTTTTTGTGTACTTTATGCGTTAATCTAGTGCTGGAACAAACGTATAAGTTACAGCCAAAATAATCCTTGCTGATTACAATATGAGCAAACTCAAATACCCAGGAGGTGATATGCTGATTGTTTTAGTTTCACAGTACTCAATTTTAGTAATCATTTTGCACTAGCAAAACTGGCCAGTGAAGGCAAAATTGATTTGTTTGTAGTATCAATTGCCTCCTTTGTTAATAGACCTGAAATAGAACCTTGAAAATGATTTTACCCTTTATGCAACACCATCACATCGTGCTAATCCATTCCATGTTGCAGAGCGGAAGAAAAGTTATTTAAGACAAATCAGCGGTGAAATCACAGCGCAGAACGGTATGTTGATCATACACAGGGCAGTCTGATTAAATGATCAGACTTGAGCTCAGCTAAATTCCAAAACCCCTCAGTAGGGATTTACACATGGCACTAGAGTGTTTCCTCAGTTTTGGAGGGTGTGATAGAAACAGCATGCTGGTGTAATTAGAAGTAGTTAATTAGCTGTGGGTTAATTACTGGGTTCTGCAGAGCGATAGTGAAAGACCTGGTGGGGTGGCAAAGCAAAGAAGCAGCGAACACACAGCAGGAAGCTCCCAGTCTCCCACCAATTAGCAACCAGCATGGGGAGGGGAGCTTCTCTGGTGCACTCGGAGTACAAACGTGTAAGAATCATTTCATTCAAACCTCTGTGCAAGGGAAGAGAAAGCGACGGTAGATAAAATTTGCATGGCGTTAGAAACATTTTAGTATTTTTCTTTTTTGGGGGGATAGAAAAAGTGGCAAGGTACATTGGAATTTTAGACGACAAGGTGATGCAAATAATACAACAGCCATTAAGTCCACAGAGTGAATGGGAAATATTATAATTACTGCAAAAGCAACTACTTCCTACAGCAACAAAATCATTCTTCATTTTGAAAGGCTGCACTGCATTATTTTCCTGTTATGTCCCACGCGGTTTGTTAAGAAAGCTTTGTAATTTATAAGCGCATAAATTATCCTTGGAATTAAGATATTGATGTATAATAAGAGAAGGGCTATTGGGCACAAACTAATGTTCACCCCCAGGCAACCCAGTGCTCAGAGCAATAGGGTGTCTTTAAAATTGCAAGAAAGACTGTGAGAATGAGAATGATACAGAGTGAAACTCTGCAGCTGTATCTTCCAAACACTTATCTGATAAGTTTGATATACATTATCCATTTCTGCTCAATTTTAGACTAACAGACATGGATATTGAATGATTTGTAACAGTCTGAAATGCAAGCTCACATACTTTGGCACGCCGATCTGACTTTCCCATAGTGTGGAATGCAGAAAAGCTGAAAGGACAGATAACACTTTGTGCATTGGTCTTTCAGGGTTTAATCAATCAGAGAAGTACACGCTGATCAGATTGGGGAAGATGCAAGTTAAAAAAAAAGAAAAAGAATTCCCCAGATAGATATTTGCAGATGTACAACTGTGTTTCCTGCAGTTTAGCACAACAGAGAGAAAGAGAGAGGGAGAAAGTGAGAGAGCTAAAGACACGTGTCCACTGAAAGGTCAGGGACAAGGGGGAAATGTGCTGATCAAAGTCTTTGAGCCCCCGGACCTTCATTTCTACTAATTATCAAATCTGCCCCTATTTATATCTGCGGGAAGCAGACGGTCTCTAAAGAGAGGATGGAAGTGAAATCTGCAAACTACAGTGCTTTCAAAGCTTCTGTGTGCACTCACTCCATTTCATTTGTTCTACGGTACCAGGATTAGGGTAGTAGAAGCTAAGAGAACCACTGAGCACAACTAAATGTTGTGAGTAGACCACTGCCTTATAGTAGACTGCAAGGCTGAGCAAACTGTAAAATACTTTATCAATGCTATTCTTCAGCAGTGGAAATGTTATCTGTCATTGCATGGTGCTATAAAGATATGTGGTCCACATACAGTATGCACAAATGTGTGAAGACACACCTTCTTGCAGCTTTCAACTAAGGAAACCACAAACAGACTTGTTAAAGTGATCAATACCATTGAAATATTAAACCTTAAGAAGCCACATTATTGATTGGGACCCAGTGATAAAATGGTTTATTATCACAATTGTGGGGCTTTATGTAAATGTTCATCCACCATGTGCTGTGGCTTAATATGAACCTTCCACCACACACACACGCACACATAAATGTATACATAGGCACATGTGCACGCATACACACACCTTCCAACCCACTCAGCTCTGCTCTTTTACCCTGCCATCTAAAACCTGAGGGATTGGAGGGATTGGGGCGGACAGGGAGTTGTCATTACCACTACTTCTGCATCCATTAAGGAGAGCTGACACTGATCAGCATACTGAGCCTCTGTTGACTGAGAGAGGAGAAAAGGGATCTAGCCCCCTAGAACAACCTGGCAGCTCTGGGATCTAGTCTAAGGGACATCAGGCTGGTGTTACTTTGAAGGCAAAGCATGCAGGTGAGCACAGGACTCAGACTCTATGCGAGGATCACGCCCTGACAGACAGATCGGGGACAGGTATGACATGTCTATAATGCTGGGCCTTTCTGTCTAATCTGGAAAACAAATACCTTAGTAATGACCCAGTCCTGCACCTGGTAAAACACAGGCTTCACCAGCACCTGGAATTAGACAAATATCTGTTCGCTAAGCATTCTTAAAGCAACACGCTCAAAAATACTTAAGGTAATTTAGAAGGTATGAATATATGATGTAAAGATGCTTTTTTAAAAGAAATAAAATGTAGAGGAGAAACAGCAAATGTGTAATGTCCCGCTAAAATACTGGTAAGTATCAAGGCTAAGGTAGGACATTAAACAGTGAGCAAGACTATGAGCAGTTGAGTTAAATGACACAAAGGCCCAGAAGTAAAACACAGAGCCAGTGCCACAAGCCTGCGAGTTAGAGGCCAGTGTTCGGTTAAGTATCTAAACCTGAGCAGGGTGATAAGATCCCTTTTAGAAGGCATGTGAAGGCCAAATGACCAGGAAACCCGAGTAATGTGGGTGAAAGCTGTCTGGGGTGAGAGCAGAGACGTGGAAAGTCATGCAGCGTTATGTGTGGAAAATGGAAACTTACTATCTCTTTTACACACCTCATACTGAGAAGAACTGCAGTCCCATTCGCATAAGCTTGTATGTGCATATACCATATCATGTGTAAGCACACACATGCACGAGCACACACACACACAAAGCAGGGATTAAAGAGTGTCCCAGTGAAACCATTCTGTGGAAATTATTTCTTTGCAGAAAAAAAGGCATGAAAGCCAATGGCGACCTGGCCTCTAATTCTAGAGTAGGATATCCTGGATAAATAATTAGAGGGTTGCTTTGAAGACCTTGCACAGCTGAACCATTCACTCCCCACTTCACATTTGCTAAAGTCATTAATGACAAAGATTTAGAAAGGAAAAGCGAAAATCTTTCTGGTACACAAATACTTTTTTTTTCTTTTCTTTTTTTTTTTTATGAGGCCTGGCCCAAATTCCTCTCCGCTTAGCTGAAGCCCTTATCCTGGGAAAGAACTGCACGCGTTTTAAACAATAAACCTCAAGGGAAAACTGAATTCTATTGCCCCATTCCCTACTGAATTATGAGGGTTGATTAAGTTAAAAGAATAATGCGCCCTGTGTTTTAAAAGGGGAAGTGGACAAGAAATGTTTCAATGCAGCAGACAATATTATCAAAGCAACAAAGACTTTTATATTTCAGAGCGTAATAAAAGAGCGTAATAACAAGCCCGCTATGAATGCAAGATTAGAACGTACCATGCTCTAATGAACAAACTGACTGATCCACCGTTAGTCCTCATGCTTAGTCACCGCATGTGTCACGTCTTCAGTGGGCTGTGTGGCTAACCTGGATCAATCAAAGCGGAGGAGAATCTGACAAGTAGAATTCCCAACAAAAGAAAATCCACTCACCAGTGTGCATTTTAAATTCCACTGCATACAGCAGCAAAATCTTTCAGCATTTAAAAAAAAACAAATAAAAGGAAGATGAACCCACTGAGCAGGGTTTCCATGCCGATGAGATGTCTAATCTTTACACTGCCAGTTTATAAACAAAACACTCATTAATCAGATCTAGATGTAGTCATAATGTTAAAAGAAGAGCAGAGCTTGCCCTACAGTTTACAAGGACAGCTTCCAAGGTAAACCTTGCAAGGTGATGTGCATTTCTTCTGAGTAAAGCTGTGATGAGGAACTGTCAACAGAGGAAAAGGGAAGAAAAAAAACAAAAGAAAAACAACTTGTTAAGTGTATAACAAGGTGGCCTGGAGGGCAATGCCGAAAGACACCTCAGCACTTGACTCTGTAGTGTGCAGGGAACATCAAACAGCATTTCTGTAACAACGCTGAGCACTGACAGAGCCGACCACAGTGTTCAGAGGGCCCTTGTGTGAAGAGAAACACTTCAGTTTGTCAGGAAATAAACAGGCAAAATGTGACTAAAAGACAACAGTTCCTTCTGCAATAGTAATAAGTGCTCATATGCACTAAATCTGAACCCAGTGTATGTTGGGAGACCTATCTGACATGAGGGAAAGCTACTGCCATTGGAATAGCAAGAAGGTGTATGTGTGTGACACCCAAAGACACAAGGATTGGGTGGTAAAAGTAACCCTCTGTTTGAAGCTGCGAAGAAGATGAAGAAGGAGTAAAGACAAAGCTTACTGAAATAACATTAACAAATGATCTGAACTGTGATAGAACAGTGCTTGAACCAAAACCTGGCATGCTGCTATCTACTGTACAAGTGTCCATTCACTTGGTGCTGAGGTTGCAGATGCTCAGTGGTAACAGGACATTAAAATATCCTATGCCTGTGGGGACAGGGAAGAGACAGAGGAAACAGACAAATGAGAGGGAGAGGGAGAAGCAAAAACTGGAGTGATATTTTAAGAAATGTGGAGTGTGTTAATAAGTTCCTCTTCTTCCTGTCCTCGCCTGGCCTGGTCTGAGTGTTGTGACAGCTACAGTGCTGTGGAGCTATATTTGAGAAAGACCAGCCCCTTGCCCCTCATCCCCGCATATACACTGCAGCCCTTGTTCATCTTTCCTAATGAAATGGCCACATGCCTCCTCTCATCTCAGAGTTGCTTGCACACTGTAGCACCTGGTAGATATAAATCAGGCTCACTGAGCTGTATTTGGGAAGTGAGGCATTAAGCATGACATGGGCTGTCAAAGTTCAGATCGCACCGACCGCAACATCTAGTTGAACTGCTGTAGAACAGACCCGAGACCAAGAAGCAGGCCTACCATCGGCCTCTTATCTTCTGCCTCACAGCTCTGCATGACATGGCTGCCACATCTGGGCCCCAGCTGGGCAGCCTGCTGAGCACAGTGTAGCCCAACTAAGTAATGCTAATGTCAAGAAACCCTGTAGCACCCATATTACATATATTCATGTATTCATGGTTAAGAATCCTTTTTTTCTTTTTAAAGGCATCAATAGTTTTTTAAAAAAGTGACAATTTAAATGGACATTGATTGCTGTCATTTATCTTTTGGCTTTCTTATCTGTGGGCTTGTGGGTATTATTACAGGTTTTAAGTGGTTAGGATCTATTTCTGAGCAAGGAGATAAAAAGTAGCTGAGCGCCTGCAAGCATACTGTATGTACCCTTATGTGTGCGTGTGTGTGTTTGAGTGGTATTTTTGTCACGTGATCGCAGAGGCTGAAGGTCAAAGACTGTAAGAGAACCCACACATTCCTCAGAGGACAGGCACACATCTTCAGTGCATGAAGATTTGTAGGTCTGCATCAACTGCGATGCATGCATGCATAAGCATATTGAAGAAGCCAAAGCTCCAGTTTTCCGCCACTCCACCCGTATACCCTGGAGATTTATACTTGAATATTAAATATTCTCCACCAAGCTTTAGATGTATGGGATAACTCCAAACACACACACACACACCACATGGAGACAGGGCGCTTAAAAAGAAATGAAAATGAGTGCAAAGTGACAAAGGGGCTAATGAGTGTGGGGGGAAAAAAATCTGTTAGAGATTTGGTTGTGGGCTTTTATAGATGATACATCCTGCTCTTATTTTCCATAAGTCACAATGAAGTGTTGAGGTGGTGCAAAAAGATGACTACAAAAAAAAAAGGAAAAACAAATGGACAGAGAAAAGAATGAGGGGACTACATAACTACCCAGTTTAACAAGTATTTCCATTAACAATTAATTATCTTCACGATTGAGGGGCTCAAGCTAAAGAAAGATGCCTGACGTAAGAAAAAAAAAAAAAACAGGTGGGTGAACAGCAGCAATAACACTGGTTTATGACACATAACATTTATTAATTCAGCATGTTGGAGGGAGTGTATGCAAAGGGGACAAAGACTGTTGAGTATATATGGGGTAGAAAAAAATGGGTCTTACAAGTGGCTTCTGATTGGTGTTGCTATTTGAAGTGAAATTTGAAGTGGAAACTTAATTTGGTTACATTGTTTACAGTGCCCTGGTGCACCCATGCACCCATGCGAACATGCATACAAATACAAATAAGAGGCACATTACATCAAAATGTAAGAGTTTAGGGAACGAGTGAAAAAGGACCAGAGCTGTCTCACAAATAAGGCTAATAAGGCTAAACATATATGTAGGAAGGAATAAAGGAATAAAACCCCCTAAGATTATTTGTTTTTTCATAGGAAAGTAAACCTCAGTCAGTGGCGGCAGATTCCACACTGCCTTGAGAATGGGACATTTAATACACATTTAATTAATGATGTCATTGTTTTGACATTGAAAGTGCATGCCAGCAAACAAGATAAACAAGGTCTAGCGTTGGGAAGAGTGCTATCAGAATACTAAGGGAAACAGAAAGCTGAGAGATCACATTCAAAGCACTTTGAATCTTAACGCTGGGTGCTTAGCTGACTCCATTCAATCCTCCATATGATGAGAGAATATTTTACTCACAAGCACTCATGTGTAAAGGTCAAATGCATGTATGTTAGACTAAATAGCAGGCAGATACGCTGCAATATTGTGAATGGATTCTCTCAGTAGCGAAGCGAGTTTCACCACAGCGTTACACCAGCGTGGTGGACATAGCTGAGTGTGCTTACACATGCCAGTGACAATTAGAACAAGACAAACAGACAGTTATACACTACACACATATATAAGCGTATATTTTACACATACACATTATTAATATATGGAGGGAGAGAAAGAGAAAGAAGTCATAAAAGTATAAGGCAAAAAGATAACAACATTACACCTAAGACATAAGGCGACAACAAAAGATCAACTCATTCATGGGTGCATGAGCCAACTTGCTTACCCACACTTGTGCTTCCCTCCTTTCACACAGACACAGAAAGAAAAACACGTTAGCATGGAGGAAAGAATTAGAGCAGGGCCAACTGGCTCACCCTGAAAGTTCAAGTTGAGTGCCACTACAAATTACAAGTTGACAGCTTTAACTGTCCCTGGTATGTGTTTCTTACAACGTACATGCATGTTGGAGTTTGCTGTTGAAAGTGCCTCTAGACATCTGCTCTGGATAAGATATTTACATGTCTCCGTTATCTCTTCATTAAAAAAAAAGGAACACAAAAAAGTATGTAAACAAGCTATATTCAGATTGGTTTAGTGTAATGATGGCGAGCACCTTTGTCTCTAAAGCTTGGATGAAAAAAAAAAAAAATATATATATATATAAATTTGTTTTCTATTATTTGTAGTTTATGTTACTACTCTCATTCTGTGTGTTCTTTTCCTTTTCCAAAACGGCATAGAATATCCCTTCAAACCTACTAAAAAACAAATGTCCCAACAATGTTCCTTATGGTAGGATCATCTGCCCCATGTCTAGCAGATGCCCCCATATTTGGGGAAGGAGAGTGATAGAGGCTGTGTAAAACGAGAGGGCACCTAATTGGTTCATAACCTGTAATTGTGGAGAAGTAATTGGAGTGGACTCACAGATGCCAGGTGCACACTATGGAGGTGGGGCAGTGGTTTGCCCTTTGACTGTGAGAGTGTGTTTGCGTGTGTGTGTGTTTGTGTACGTGTTCATGCATGTCACAGGGTAAGCAAAGATCGGAGTTAGGGGATGGGGGGAGGGGGAGACACTTCTGCAGCATAGGTCCCCAAAGAATATGCGTTAGGTGTGGCGTGTGCCTATTAGGTCCTTAAAACCACATGAAAGTCCATGAGCTGAAACTTGAAACAACACAACCACACCCATGGCAAACAGGCACACATATAAAAGTACACACAGCCAAACAATGTATACATGCATAGTATATCACAGCTTCATGTCCACTGGCAATGTTTTTTAGCCCGCTGTTGACTGTAAGAAATCTGCAGCTCAACATTTTCTCATGGCTCACATGGTGGGTCAATGGGATCAATGCGCTCATGGTCCACCTAGCCAATAATACACCTCTAGCAATCAATGTAATGGGGGCTGAGTGTTAATTGGGACAAAGTAAGAGGAGGGTGGGTGATGGAGCACATGGTGCTTTTTGCAGAAGCATCAAAAATGCTGAACAGGGTCATGCAGAAAGCTGCTTAATGTTGTCAGCATGCTTGTTTAATTGATTGCTTAAGAAGTATTTTCGTATAACAAATAGAAACGGTTAGCGTGCGTTCAAGTGCTGCGCAGTAAAGAAAAGGAAGTAGTTGA
This sequence comes from Pelmatolapia mariae, assembly GCF_036321145.2. Classification (NCBI taxonomy): domain Eukaryota; kingdom Metazoa; phylum Chordata; class Actinopteri; order Cichliformes; family Cichlidae; genus Pelmatolapia; species Pelmatolapia mariae. The sequence continues at coordinate 22,136,039 of NC_086227.1, forward strand.
GGGAACATCTGTTTGTCTTGCCTATCACCTTGTGATTATCAGTAATTAGCCAACCACTGTAGTTGTGTAGGTGAGGTCATACATTCCCGTTATTGGGTAGAAACAGCTCCCATTCAACTTGCCACCTTGTTTCTACACTTTGCTGTTTATAGTCTCTTCTTTAACATTTACATTCTAGAAGAGCACCTCGCCAAAGAATCACTTTCTCTACTTCAAGGTTGCATTTTAAACTGCAGTTACTTTGAATAGATAAAACGGAGGCAAACCCAAAACAGGCCTGAACTTGGGATGGGAATAAAATTAGTAAAAGTTGAGTATAGTTTGCATTATCCACTTTCGTGAATGTTCAGATAAAAACAGCAAATAATCCAACATATGGATTTGAGCTCAGTTGCGAGATGACACTTGCTTCAAAGAAAAGTGCCCTTCACATCCTGCTCTAAAAAAGAACTACAGTATCCTGTTCAAGCAGAAAGCAGATCAGCTTCTCTTCACTCAACAGCCATGCCGCAAACTTACTGGGGTGAAAACCGAGAGGGTGAAGATGACAATGAAAACAAATCTGCATTGTAAAGTGGGAAGCTGTTTTTGCGGTTCATAGGTAGAGCAGCTTAGAAGTGGTACATCATACACTGTTAAAAATAAGACTGGCATATTCAAACATTTAAGCATGCTTTTGGCAGCAGGTGTCTTTTGATGGAAATCATGAGAAACTTCCAATTAAACAAAAGCAGCGAGATGGGGGAGGGGGGGGGGGGCATTACAGAGTCAAATGTTTACCCAGCTTGTTTAGTGTACGGTTGTTTATTTCTGATGAGAAGCTCACAACTAAAAAAAAGTATATGTAGAGCACAGGAAAAACCTGCCCGACAGATATTCTGTCTGTCAGCTAAATGGAAGTAGGAAGTGATGGTAAGGGAAACATCCTCCACCAGTACAAACTGTTTCCCCTGTGTTGCCTGTTGTCTCGAGGTTAGTCGATGTAGCATCCCAGAAAAGGGCTGCGCCACACAAACAGCTCAGAGGTTTCACTCACTACAGGAAAGTGTCTCATACCTACAATCAAAAATAGATTGCTTTCTTTTTACCTTCGTTGACATCAGTAAGAAACTGCTACCACGGTATAACTTCATGTATCAGTCGATCTTCTTCACCATGAACAACATGGTTGCCACTTATCTGAGCTATTTGCTAGAAGTGAGGACAACCAATAGAGATATATTGATTTTCCACCATTTTGGTGTAATTTGGTGAAGATTAATTAACATCTCGCCTTGCTCTGCTCAGCTTGCTGACACAATGAACAGGGACGGGTCACAGGAAGGTCTAAAGTCAGGACCCAATTGGTCCAAAAACAAGGTGGCCTCCACAAGACCCTCGCCCACCCCCAGCCTCTAAATTACCTAGGCTGACACTGGTGGGGAGGAGTCAGGAGCCCACTTTAGGTCTGTACTCAGGCCAGTGGTTGAACGGGTCAAGACCTCCCCATTAGGGAGCAGGTCAAAGCCACATAACTCTTTAGCTAAGGTGAGGGTCACTGCGATGGTCTGTCCGAGTCGGGGTCAACCAGAGGTCTCTGGCCACTGAGGTTCATGGCAATACAATAAAGGTAATCAATCTGGCCGCTAGACCCTGGTCAATAATATACTCCCAGGCTGTGGAGGGTCACCACCTGTTCCCTGGCCTCTCCTTGGACTGTCCTGGACCTCCTGAAGTGCCTAGATCTTGGATTTCACTGTCCTGAAGGAAAAGTGGAAGTCTGGTGCAGAGAATAATCAAAGTCCAGATATAGTTAAACACTATGGTATAAAACCATGACAAATGTACTCTCAGTAGACAGCAACTGGAATAGTTCAGTTGTAATTATCTTACTGCGTGTTCATGCAGTTAAGTCAGCTGTCAGTTAATATCCATTTGGTAACAAATCTGGATCTTCTATGTCTATAGGTGACACTTTACGTCACACCAACAAATACCTAGTCATTTCAGGATGCCTCTAGTAGAGAATAAAATGTGCTTTACCAGAGTCCAGCCTAAACAGAGACAGAGCTAGGCTATGAAATTGACACGGCTCACCGACATGAGCTGTATCCTTTTTAAAAAAAATGCAGACATGCCTTTTTATTTCGTACTCCTATTGCACTGACAAAAAAACCTCCTCATACACTGTATGGTGACTAGCCAGAATGCATTTTCCTTAATACTGCTAATCTTACTTTCTTTCAGTGTCTTGTGACAAACATTGCCAGCACTGCTCTCTCTCTGTTCTTCCCTCTTTGGCCTCTCACGCTTGCCATGAATGGAGACAGACAGCATCCTTGGCTCCTGCCAGGATGAGGCAGCAGTTAATTCTTGGCTGCCCTCCCTCTTTGCTTAAAGGCAGGTATAGAGTTTCCAACAGCTCCAGCTGGCTTGATACAATGGAGATCTCAGTGCAAAGGCAAAGTTCCAAGCAGGTGAACTAACCTCTCCTCCTTTGCCTTATAGGCCTTATCAGCCATATCAACAGTGGTGCCACTAACATCCCTACACCTCCACCAGAGCTGACCCATTCTTTCTCAAGTTCCAGTCACCCTAACCCTTAAGTCTCACACCACTGCCAGGCTGTGTGCCCTTTCTCATAAAGAAATATAAAACTACAGTAACATTTGAAACACAGCTTAACAAGAAGATGAAAAGGCGCTGGTGCACGGTCAAACACCACTATTCATCAAATGCGCTAGAATAAAAATGTAATAAAAGAATGTAAAAAGTTTGTGTCTAAACACATACATATTTTTAACATGAGATGGGTATTTGGACTCATTTCTTATCTCCATCTCATTCCTTCTTTCCTTTCCCCCCTCTGCTCTTTCCTGCCAACAACATGACATCTCATTAGGCAGTATAATCAGCATCCTATTTGCATACATCTGTTTTATTTTATTGATTGCCTCTCATTCGTTAAGATTCAGGGCATATAATTAATGACCAACCCCCTGGTGCCACACCCTGGGGACAGCTAATTCCACTGCATACCAAGGGGATTTCAGCAGAGGGCACAAGTGGGCTTGTCACAACGGGCACCGGGCCAGTCCTGGTCCCCTCCCTGCCTCCGGCTGTCCTTGGTCCCAGCCAGCTCCTCTAACAAGGAGAGCCCTTCCTGGGCCGCGTTAACTAAAAGGACAATTATCTTGAGAACAATGATGCTTTTCACAGGGGCTGTGTTGTCATTAATGCAGTGGATCTGGTTACAGCAGCCAGCTTAAGCTAATTAACGAATGCTATCTGTGGACTCTCATTGCTTCTTAATTAAGTAAGATTCATTTCAAAATGGGGACAGTCACTTTTTGAAAGGAGAGCTTTGCCTTTGACTTTTGTTTGAATTAATTTACTTGGTGAGGTTTGCTTCGCATGTCTAAACAACTGCCACTTAGCTGCGCCACACTTAACAAACACATGCTCAGCAGTGATCTAATACTTACGACTGACTTCAACGTAAATATGAACACAGGCTCAGATTGAGAAAGAAATATTCTTTTAAACAACAGCTTTGCATACGGGCAGTAATGCCAGAAGCAACCTTGCTCTTCCGGTTTATCTGTGGCCACAAAGCGATTTGTTCTGAAAAGCCCCAGTCACTACCAGCCTTGTGCTTCCTTTGACAAAAACACTCTCTAGACCCTGATGTTTTAACATCCGTCTCCACCATTAAAAACATATTCTGATTAGAAATTGCTGACTGACTGACACGCTGAATACTGTGGGAACAGTTGCTTTCCAAAAAGACAGCTGAGTCTGTTTTTTCTTTTTCTTTTTTTTCTTTTTTTCCAAGGAGCCTGCTGACCTTTTACACAGGAGAGGACTGTTAGTCACCAGTCACTCAGCACTGACTGACAACATGGGGAAAACTGAATGAGAGATATAAGTGTGTGTGTGTGTGTGTGGGGGGGGGGGAATGCACATGTTGGGAGAGAGAAAGAGAGAGGGCGCGAGAGAGGGAGAGAGAGAGAGAGACAGAGAGACAGAGAGAGAGAGAGAGAGAGAGATAAGGTCAGGAAGTTCAGGCTGTGTAAGATCTCGCAGAAATCTCCACATCCCGGGCTGCTGCTGTCTAAAGATGGACAAACACACGTGGAGGTTATGATGACACATAACCCAATTCATAGCCCTTCCATATCCTTCAAATGACACATATTTACTGCTGTCTCAGGACTCCACGAAAATAGCACTGACTCAGATGGCAGGCAGCTAGTAAACCAATCATATGCAAACTACTGCTCTAAAATGCCGGCTTCTAAGGTCATGTATTTTCTGTATCTAAAGGGTGTGTGCTGGTTCAGCAGGAGCGAATCAGATGTGTAAACATAGACACACATGAGTGCAGGGATCTGGTTTGGCAACTATATATGTCCTTACTTGCTGGGTATTGTGAAGGAGGTTACAGCTGTTGATTGTGATTAAAATGTAAACATAGGCCGAGTTCAGAGAAAGGGCGAGTATGTGAGTTTGAAGCTTGATCAACTCTCACAGTTCTCCACGCCCTCTGAAATTCTCTTATTCTTCACTTAGCCAGCATGGCTGGGCAGTGTCAGAAAGACATCAAGCACATAGTGTAAAATAAAGACAATGATCTTACTTCGGTTCGAAGTTCAGGAAATGAAGAAATGGAAGCCTAAGTTTACCTAACTAGGAAAAAAAATGTCTGAAAAAATTAAGGAGCTCATCTACAATGATCTCTTAAACTATCAACTAAAAGTGAGGAATTATCTCCATGTGGTGCCCATTTCTGGGGTCCCCCTGACCCCATTCTGAGTGCTCTTTCTTCCATTTACCCTGCTTTTAGCCTCTCAATGTGAAAAATGTACTGTTTTAAGTAATCCTTGTTTGTACTGACCATAATTGATTGGGTAATCCTGGTTTAACATGCACTAAAGCCAGTGCTTAAGAAACTATTAGGAGGGCTAGCAGCTTAAAGAGGCAGGATCTATCTATGGCTGACTGCTAGATATCTGTTTTTGTGCCTAGATGTTGGATGCATTTTATGATTCCTTTCCATGGTTACCCTATCTACTAGTCCTATCTTCCCCACATATATCTGTCTTCTTATTCTGTTTAGTGATACAGTAGTAAATTCACATGCCAACGTATTGGCAAGACAGTGCTTGGCTTATCCTCTGAACTTGACAAGAAAATCTCCTGGCATTCTTCCATCAACCTAGTGACACAGTTCCTGTGGTGTTTAGGCCAGCTTCACCTAGAGCCACAACCCATCTCCGCAGATGCGATGCCAAAAGTCCCTGTCAACTCGACATGACACACGCCACCCTGCACAGTCATCACTGTGACAACCCTGTCATAATCAACACAAATCTCTCAGCGTCAGCATGAGGAGTAAAGGTATTATGGAGGTGGAGAGAAGGGAGAGAGAGGAGGTAGAAGGAAAGGCGGTAACACTAAGTACAGGTCATGATACAGTCTCAGCGGCTCTGGGATCAAGCAGCAAGTGTAAATGTGGTTGTGCACCCAGGACAGTCAGACAAGGGGAAGGCTAATTCCTGCTCCTCCTTCTGCCCTGGCTGCTGTGGTTTGAACATGACGCATTAGGAGATGGGGAGGTCTTTCTCTCTCACACACACACATGCATACACACATATACACACAGAGAGGAAAGAAGAGAAGGAGAATAATCCCTACCAAGACCTCTGCCCTAATGGGGCCCACTACTGTAATTACAAGGCACAGATTTCAGATCAGGCACTTAAGTAGCCAGCTAAGAGTGCCCAGAAAACAAAAAGCTCTGTAATTATCGTCTGTCTCCTCTCTCCCCAGTGTAACTTCAGTTACCTGTCATGCTGCTGTTTTGTCAGGACTTCGTTGTTTCCTGGATTCTCCCTAATCCATGGCTGGAAGCAGCCCTGGCAGTGCGCCTGTCTGTGCAAGATGCACATTTCAGCTCGCGGGGGCGAGTGACGACATGGCACACAAAGATAGCAGAAACCTGAGTCCTCGCAGCCCCACAAGCACATGAATGCATTTTTTTTTTACAAGAGAAGGGAGGAAAAGAAGGAGGGGGAGTGTTCAGTTTGCTCTAGACAAAAGATCCATTGTGCAGTGAAACTTTATATACATATTAGAAACTTGAAACCCAAAGCCTCTGCAAGCAGGATTCTTGTAACTGTGAACAAGATAACATTACCTACCATTCTTTCCTTCTGTCCACAGAAAAAGAGAAAAGCTTTCAATTCTACTTTTTTTTTTTTCCAGGATCTTTTTCTTTATCTCGGATTTTTTAGGGTCATCTAATATCAGTGATAAGAGAGCTGCGGTCTCCCGGCTGTTTTGTGGCCCATTAAGTAACACATTCCCCAGTTGGAGCAGAGCAGGGGGCACAACTTGTCGACAGAGATTTGCACTCAACATTCTCTTAGCTTGCAGCAACCATCTGCTTACCCTTTCAGGTGTTTCAGCAGGAATGCTATGCCCATTCCTATACTTACTGCTATACTTCACCTGCTTCAGGCTGGAATGTATTATACATGCACTTCCTCTGCTTTACAAATACTACTCATCTGTCTTCCTAACAAGATTAACACATACGTTTTTATTATACTCCACAGGAAACACTGTCTTATATTACCTGTACCGTTCAAGGGAATATTTAAAAAAACATAATGCAACTGGAAACTGAGATAACTACATGCATAGTACTACTGCATTCACTATGAGCCATACATAACACATCATTAGATTGGGGTGGTCTATATGTGCAAGAAGTTTGTTTGTTTTGTTTTGTTTTGTTTTTTTTTTAAAAAAAGGAGAAATTTGCAATTATTAGAAACTAAAGCGAGTTCAGTTCGGTATAAGAAAGTCTGTGTCTAAAAGCCTAGGAAAAGTTCCCAACATAGTGACATCATCAACTTCAGACATGTAATTAACCTATTGCCGCCATGCAGTTAGGGGCAAGACTGGACAACCAGTTTAGTAATAACAACCCTTACAACTTATAATTATTTTTTCCCAAAAGGACAAACACTGAGATGCACACCAAAAGGACGACCTGCCAAAGAAAAAAAGAAAAAAACCTTATAAACACACACACACACACACCAGCATTAAAGAAAAGGTGAGGAGTAACTAATATGCAACACTGGTCACATACAATTATCACAACAACTAGTTTTAAATATTGTTTATGTTAAAGCAGAGTGAGTGTGGTTTACTGCACAGGAACACTGCTGCGTAATTAAAACAAGCATGCCACTTTTTTTGGTGTTTTGAACATGGGTTAATGTTTACTTCTGAATGTACTACATAGTCATTTTATTATTGACTTACACTTCAAGCTGTGTTTTAAGCAAATTAGAAGTGTAAATATGCCTTATGCAACTTTACTGAACTGCCCTTTGATATTCATTTGCTTATTTTTTTATGCTGTCTCTTCCCCAAGTAAGTAACAAGCTTTACTGGGATTTAGGAAGCATCTATTGAAACCACATTAACCCAGTAAAAGGTTAGTCATCCCCACAGGGTACCTTGGCACTCTGAAGAATGAACTAAATTTAAAAGTTACTTACTGTAGGATATCTTAGGGGATTATGTTAAGGTATGAAAACCATCTGTCCAGGTACATTTATACAAATCACAAAACCCTTTACTCTGTAACAAGAAACAAGAAACATGGGAGATGGGTGACTAATCCTGATGCTTTCCATTTTAGTTCTGGCTCAGTCTTTATTTCATAAAGACATTCTGGGAGTGTTTGGATAAACGACAGCTTCCATTTTTACAAGTTCTATTAATATGAGCCTGAGGTGGATGATTCATTGTGAACCAGACCTGGATTTTGTCAGCCTTACTTGTTCCATGAATACAAACCTTAACTTTTTCCATTAATATTTATCCAATTAACAACTATGACCAGTACATATTTATCTGTTCACAAACTTTACTGTGGCCTGGTGAACCTCTCTGTTCCCGACTCCTTTTGAGTTTACTAATTATAAGTGCCAGGAAAAAGAAATATAAAAGCACAGTATTGAACAAAGAGCTAAACACAAGCGTACCATTTGGGGGCCTCAACGGATTTGCATGAGGCCAGATTAGGTGATTTCCAGTCAAATGATGTAACTGGCACCTAAAGCAAGGAAGTGTGGGTGATCCTTTGTTACCGCTCTCCAACATGAAAACATCATATCAAAGAATTGATCCCATACAGGTACGGGGGAGTGCAAATAGGCTGGGATAGGGTGGGTTTTGTCTCAGCTGAGCTTAAGTAAGCATCAAGTCTAGTTTGCTGTGGCTAACTTACACACAGGGAGCCGTAAGAGTAAAGAGGGCTCTAAGTTAGTTTTAATAGGCACATTATTTCTACCCCTAACACCCGCACAGGCCCCACTTTGAGCCATTGGCTGTTTGAAGTTGGCAACAGCTGTAGTGTTCCAGCCTTTATTTAGAGGTCAGCACGCTGACTTCACTTAAAAGGAGAGTGGGACTAAAGGGGAGAGAGAGAGAGAGAGAGAGAGAGAGAGAGAGAGAGAGAGAGAGAGAAGAAAAGGCAGTGGGAGGAGAAATAAAGAACAGAGAGAGAGAGTAAGAGGTGAAAGAATGAGTTAAAAAAAGAAAGAGTTACTAGTGTGGCAAGGGATTAGCTGAGGGAGAGGTTAAAAGTTTGTGGAGTTGCATCTGGCCTCCTGCCTGCTCTGTTGTTTATTGCCGCCGGCGTGAAGATCTGGTGCCAACATTAACCGCACCTGAACCACTCCACAGCATACACACACACTGGGACAAAACAGGAAGAGGCATGCACACAGCCTGCACTTTACTCCAATACTTTGGCAAGACATTACAGTGTACCAGCTTATTCTCCTCTATATACCAAAGAGTCTGTGTGTGTGTGTGTGTGTGGGTCTGTGTGCGTGCATGTGTGTGTGCATGTATGCATGCGTGCATGTGTGTGTGAACTGCACTCACAGATGCCAAGTCATGACTTCTCATTTGTTAATCCCCTGTTGCTTCTATTACCCCTTGTCTATCCCTTTCCATCTTTGTGCTCTGTCACTCTGGATGACTGCCTGGCTGCAAAGCCCTAGCGTGCCTCAGCCAAATCTTTCTAACTTAGTTGTTTCGAAAGTCTGGTTTGACAACAGTTCCAGGTCCGCTCAAACCCCCACAAGATGCTCAGTGAACATAAGACAGATGGATGTTCTCATGCTCGTTGTAAGAGTATTATGTGCCATCAGTGAGTAACACAACACTGAACGGACCAGAGAAATACACAGGGCCACTGTGGGCAGAAATCACACACAAAGAAGAATGCAAGGATGCCACCCACCACAGACCAATAAGACAGACCCTTCTCTGTTCAACTTCTCTCTTTCACTGGAATTCCCCCTTAATATTGCGCCAGCTTATATGGTGTAGCACGTGCATGAATAAGTACGCACATGGAAATATACAAAATTATGGGGACCCATGTGGGCCGGAAAAGGGAACAAGTTTGGACAAAGATGGTTTGAAAACACTCCGGGGGTTAAGGGCAGGGTACTCCTTTTGCCCCAGGCCGTATAGACAAGCACAGCAGCCAATTAGTACAAGATACCAGCCCTACCACCCTTCGTCCCTCAATACCTCCCCCCTCTGCTCAGCTTTGCCCTGGTCTTCTGAACTTGGTATGGTCAAGGCTGGAATGCTGAAGCAGTCATATTCACATGCACATCAAACGCGATTAAGAACAAGCCCTCCGGATTTACATGAGTCCATAAACCTTCACATCTCGGGCTAACTTCTCAAAAGGACTTGGCTTCCTCCTGCCACAAAAGTATCCAAGTTCATTTTGGCCTGACACAGGCCCCTCCTTTGCTTGTGGAAGTAATACCAGATTACAGAGCAACTGTTGTTAAATGATGATATGATGTGTTTTTCTTGTTCTTTTTTTTCCCCTCTCTTTGTTTGTACAGCTGTTCTTCAACAGCGGGTCATCTCACTGGTTTGCTCTTGTATGGCTTACTTTGTGCAAAACTGACATCTCATTTCAGTTTGATATACATGAAATACATGTACAGATTTGGGTGTGACGGGGGACCTTCTGTGATATAAACAAGGGTACTTAATCAGTGTGTATCCCAGTAAAGGCTGACTTCATTCCTTCCTTTTCCTTCGTCTCCCAGCTAAGCCTCAGCTGTGCATGATTTGGCTAACTCTTCCGAAATAGTACTGTGAGGGTTAACTTTTCCGCCTGTGACTCAGGTACATGGGACGTGTCCTAACAGGCGACTCACAAATCGAGCACCTCGTACCGCATAGCCCACAAAAAAAGGTTATTTTCACCAGAGCAAGAAGGTCTAAGAAAACAAAATGAGAAGAGGAAAGATGAACACATGTATTTTACAACATTCTTTTCTTTGTCTAATCAAAGAACGCATGAATAAAAGATACACTCATCAAAACACCCATTCATAAAACTCACCACCTTTAGGTGCTTGTGGTGAAGAGACCAGGGAAGACATAAGTCCATGGGGAGTTCAATGGGCAGAGCCAATTAGAATATGCAGGGAAATATAGAGTATATATACATACCCTCTCTACATACTTCTTTCTTTCACCGTCTACACACACACACACACACACACACACACACACACGGCCCAGCAGGCTGGAAGCTCTCCCAGGGCCCAGATGCTCTCTGTCAACACCAAGATTCCAGAGAGGAAGCAGGGCTTTACAGCAGCAAGCTGTACACACAGCCAGGACCTGCAAAGACCAGGAGCCAGGAGAGGACAACCTGCTCCATATAAACACAGACCTCCCTGTCTTCTGTCTGAGCCACTGGTTTTGCTTCCTCGCTCGCAGAGCTCCTCTTGCTGGCTGGACCTCCTCTCTCTGCCTGCCACCATCAAGAGGTAAATAGCTATTGGCTGCTCAATAAGTGGCTTCAGTGCGTTGGAGTGAGGGGCCTTTTTTCCTCCACACTCTCCCAGCCTTGACAAGCATGTATTGACAGAGTAGTTACACACTAACCCATTGGGGGAAATCCTCCACATTGTGCCCCAGGCAGCTGATAAATGGAACTCATACAGTACCTGTAAGCATGATCTCCTACACATGGACACACAAAGTGCATCTATGCATACAAACAGTGCACTACTACCACACTTGCACTAATTAAGGAGAATAGGGGGCTTTATAGGGGCTTTATGACACACATTACGATGGACGAATAAATGTGTGTAAGGATAAAGAGAAGAAGAAAGGGGGGTTACAAATAATTATATAGCGTCTAAATCTTCATAAGCTGTGACACAAGAACTTAAGTTCATGAACCTTTGGTGCCTCAGAAGGTCGCAGACTACCAGATTATCTGAGTTCTACAATTTGGAAACTCTTAAATAAAAAATTATTTTAACTCGTAATCAAGGACATCGGAAGTACTTTTATGAACCAAAATACAGAAATAAGACACAATGTAAGTGAACAACACACCCAAAAGTCTCTATGACTTTCTCTCATGTTTCAGCACAGACGACAACTAACTTTTGCCTGAGCTTGTGCTTATCAGACAAACTAATTCTCAGTCTAACTACAACCATACTCACCTTCTCTCTTTGCCCTCCTAACCATATGGGCTAAATGTCATATGTGCCACGGCGAACCAGGAAAGGATTTAGTGACAGGGTAGAAAAGGAGGAGTCAGCACTTGTCCCCCCCGAACATTGGGGCAGAGCAGTCTCATGTCATCCTCTCTCTCTCCCCTCCACCCCCCTATGTCCGATCCGCCGCTGATAAATAGCTAGGGGTGCAGCAGTTGCTTTCACTTTGTGATATGATGTCAGTAACCTTCATTGATCTGCAGCCAGGCAGGCAGGCCTTATCACTGCTTCTCCCTTGTGATATACTGTGATCCAGGGCCCTGACTGCTTTTTAATACACTGCACTTTAGGTAACAGTGTCCCAGGCTAACCACCCTTGCTGCTAACACCTGAGGCAGTATTTTACAGCAGTGCTGTGATGGCCAGTGAGATTACTGAGAAACTAACTCTGGGAAAGTCTGCCAGCAAAATGATAATGCTGAAAAAAGTGGGCCGCTGGAATGACACGTTAGGAATTCTGTACGCTGATCAAATGTTGTGGCACGATTTCACCTCCGAGCAAGCGGCATGGAGACGAGAGGCAGTCTCGAGGAAGAAAATTCCAGGAACTTTGCATTATAAGAACTCTTGCCACTTTTCAGAACCCTTTCAATCCTGTGGCTTTGTTTGATGCTCTACCTGCGCTGTATTTTTAAGTCTAATCAAGCACCTGTGACAGAACATAGAGCCTCTGTTGACAGAGCACAATGCTCTTCTCAGGGGTGAATTTAGTGCTGACAGCCACTTCCTCTCTCCAGATTTATACAAGCACTCAAGCTTAGACAACACCTGAGGTGATTGCTGAAAGTTGTACCCTTATCATGAGAAGCCTTACACAAATAAAATTAAGAAATAAGGTACCCAATGCTCCAGTGTCACGCCTTGAAAACTGTAGTTAATTGCTAAAAGCATTTAACTAAAAGCATTTAGCATGAGTGGGCAAAGACTTTGGAGTACTACTTCCATTACTACTCCTGAATGTGGCAGTTAAGAGACTTTTTAAAAACATATATATTCACAAAGCAAAGTCATATTTAAGTATAACTATATAACCTATTATATACACAGAGGTTTACTCCAGCTAACCACCACCCCCATGTACATGGGTTGAAGAAGGCTGCAGATAAAGGAGACTGGACGACTAGCAGGAGAATTATCCCAACTATTGATTTTAGCTGTTGGGTATTACAGAAGGAAACAGTGGGTTTATCAGGCCAGGATCCCTCTGCACTTTCACTAACTAAACGAGTATTTTCCGGGCTTATCAGGCAAAAAGCCTATTACTGATGGTCTCAGCCTCCCCCACAACTAGACAAAGAGGAAGGGTGACCACCATTATGCACCTACTGGATGGGTTTAGTTACATGGCACTTTTGGAGACCTCTAACACTTATCCAGCACTTTGCAAACCCAAAATGATGTCCATATTACCACTGCATAATACTCCTTAGGGGTATTGGACATTTTATTATATTTATGTATATTTACGGTTATCTACTAATGGACTTATGACCTCCTCAACTATCTACTCTCCATCTTTCTCTTCCACTGTCTGCCTCTCTCTGGGTCAATGTCATTTCTGTGGGTTCTATATATGAAGACTATAACCAGAGATAATGGGAAGTGCTATAATCCCTGAGAGGAGCCTAATACCTGCCTTAATCACAAGGGGAAAAAAGTATATGTTTTAATTACGGACTAAAAGATCTAGAAAGATACCTGTGAGGTACCGATCCCAGGATCCTCAGCGAGCAGGTCTTATCTGTGAAACCTGAGGAAAACCTTGCATGTATGCACTTTGCTCTGTATTAGCCAGCATGAATTAGAAGTACTCGCTATTTTAAGATGAAATTATACTCAGAGACATTTTGACTGTATACCCATTTCCCATTGTTAATAATGAACAAGAGTAGAGACTGAGAAAATTTCCCTCAGCAATTATCGCAGAAATCCATAGACTGATCAATGTGCAATCCCAAGGATTGTCTTAATACATATAAAATATAGACAACACCACGTGTGCGTATGAATGTGCATGAATTTATTGTAGCGTAAAATGACCTCAACAAGATGAGAATATTATTGAAGAAATAAAAGCTGGGTGTAATGATTTACATATTTCATCACAGGCAGCAATGAAAGTGAGTGATTAAACATAGAGCATGAGAGAAAGGGAGGCGGTATTGAGAAGAGCGAACAAGATAAACTGCTAAACAGAACAAAATGATAAAGAAATAAAACTACTTCCCAAGTGCATAATGGCACAGTAGGACATGCTGGATAAATATGTCCACCGTACGCTTTAGAGTCTGTTAGCCCAAGCCAGTCTTAGTTCTAATTAAAGACTTCAAGAATAGCACTTATCCATTATGTCAACACAAAAGTGCACATGTTCTATTCTACAAGACAAGAGCGAGCCTAGAAGTGGAGGTGGGTGGCACTAGCAGTGAAAGACAACAGAGAATTGTGGCCAGACGTGGCACCCATGAAGGGGCAATGCTCATCTGCCCACCGGCCTGCCTTTATGTCTCCAAGTCAGCCCTGTAATTTGCTTGGAGCGGAGATAAATCTTATCTCGGAGACCTGATTAAGTTTTTAATTTACACTCCAATCAATAGCCCAGGTCTATTGGCAATGTGTCTAAAACTCTATTTACCAAAGGATTCCCTGCTATCAATTGATCAAGGACCCGGCAGCCATAAATTATGGGAACATGTGTGCGTGAGAGAGGGGGAGACAGAGCGTAAGGGTGCCAAAATAGCCTGTGAGTGAGAAATTTAAAGGGCTAGGTCATATTTGACCAATTGTAGGACAGGATAAAGATGGGAGCTATAACCTCACCTGAGAACCAATCAAACTCACTTAGAACTCAGCTTAATATGCTTTGACAACATTGGGCTTAATGTGCTGAGGAGTGGATTGTAAATGAGCAGCAAAGCTAAAGCGAAATGCCCAGCTCACCTACTCTCACACGACCTTCCAAAAAGCGGCACCCAGAGTGATCATATCAAAGGCCTGAAAAACTAAGACCTCCCACTTCCGACCCTTTCTGCATGAGTGCCGTTATCTGTTTACAGTGCCTCTTTTCCCAAAGGAACTTTAAAAAGGAATCTGCTGGAGACTGGGTTCCCCACACAGAATTCCTACATGCTTTTTCTATGCTAAGCATCCTGTCTGGGAAAACCGAGGGAAGAATTTTACAGGCACCCATTTACACTCCTATGACATCCAGAAACAACTGTTTTCTGTTCTTTATTTTTGGGTACTGGGATATTTGTTGAGGACTTTAAGGACGGAAAGATTTGTCATACTGAAGCGATGAATAATCAGAAGTGTAAACATCCAGTTAATCATAACTCTCCTCACTTGATTTTTGATGCACGTTTTGTAAGAAGGCAATGGTAGTACCATTCTGGCTCAGAGCTAAAGGGCACAGATACAGTTCAGACTCCTCTCTGCTGTTCCCATGCAGAGGAAGTGAAGGGGAGGGAAAGGAGGGCAGCGTTATCACCGTGGAGAAAGTGTCGTCATGGCGGTTCTGCTCTGACCCTGCTGACTTGCCGATTCCTTAACATGAGATCATTTTGGACAGCTGACCTCAATATCACTGTGCTCTGATGAAACAGATCCAGTGGAGCGCCTTATTCTGCTCACCCTGCCTACAAAACACAAGTGGGACACAGTTCATTTTCAGTTTTATTGCTGCGCCACAATTAACTGGAATTACCGGAATTAACATAAACAGAGCGAACGGGCCATTTTCCTCCCTCCTTATCATTTTCAGTGAGACATAAAATAAACACAAGTAGGCAAACTGGGCTTCCCACAATAAGACTTTCTTAAAAACTCTCTGGCTTCATTTTCTATCTGGCTCAGGTTTCACACTCTCACACTCCTGATATTTGACAAAGCAGAGTTATTGTTAAAAAAAAAAAAAATGAGCGCGAAACCATTCTCCAGGTTTGTCAACAGCTTGGCCAATGGGGCGCCGCATGTTTTTCGTGTTTTTAAAATGACAACATACAATAATAAGGCAGAAAAATATTGTTGTAACAAATGTTTGGGCGGATGTTCTGTACTACTTTGTCATTAGCGGAGAAGCTGTCTGGTAAAATCAGGCATAAACATGTGTCAGAATTACTTGTAATTATAGTTGAAAAACTTCCGCATGGGAGCATGAATCACCTCTGCAGCTGGCTTTCATGGAAGAAAAGAACACAGTACCCTGCTATCCTCACCTTCACAACTGCAGCGGGGGGAGGGGAGCAGAACACGGGAGACATGCAGACTAAAGAAGACAGACGGGCTCATACCAAGTCAGAGAGCCCGGTTTGCTGGTCCTCTGCTGGATTATCTAAAGAGCCACCGACGGATATGTGTAATCAGCCCCATCCCCATGTTTTTCTCTCTCACTCTCTGCCTCTCTGGCTAATGTCTCCGCCTGATTCGATTGAGGCAATTAGGCAGTAATCTATAGAGCTAGGGAGTGATGGAAACATTTCCCACTGTCCTCCTCATGTTTCTCCGAGCTGCTATAATTAGCTAACTTTGTTTCTCATTAAACATCAGAGCAGTATTTACATACCCAGATCCAATTTGGCTCTGTAGAGCCCATTCCTTTTAAACCGTCTTGAAACCCTGAAACATGCCCGTAAACAAAGGAATAAGGGAGCTGTAATCCTACAATTAGTTCAGTCAAACATTTATATATTCGATGGGTAGAATGCAATATAGATATAAAATGAACAGGTTACAAAAACAATTAAAAATAAAACATGTACGTTCAAAACAAAGTGGATGATAATTCAAAAGAAGGGTGTTGGTTCTGATAAAGGAAGGAAGGAAGGCCCAGTTGATCTGAAGTTCTGATATTATAAATGGATGACACACTTCCATCTTTGGTTTCAGTGAGCCATCACAACTGGAATAGCGGGCTCACATTTATTTCCTTGAGGCTTATAATCATTTTAAATATTTTTGCAGGAACCGAAACAGTGAAGAGCAAGACTGCAAACTTAATTTGACCCAAAGTTTAACATTCTGGAGCTCTGATTTGATCATCATAATTATGTCAGGTATTTGATAGAAAACAAAAAGTGAGTCCTCTCATTTGCACTTTGGTTGATTTACACACTCATGCTGATACATTTTTCCCCCTTATTTATGAAAGTGATGGCTGAAAATCTACACTGACATTCAATGCCAAAGGAAATGCAGGAAAACATCAAAACCATTCCTGCTGAATTGCTCAATAATGTGTTTAAGTGCACTACAAGCACCACATTGAGCTAAAGTACAGAGCTCACAGGAGGCGTGAAAGAATGCCAAAAGAGTGGACTCTCTTTTAAAACTATGCAGGCCTTCAGCAGCTTTAGACGCCACCCAGAGTTGTACAACAATCGCAAACTTTTCAGTTGATATGCAAAGCAGCATGGACAATTTCATGTCCCCATGGTAACAGTACCCCTGTTTTGCAAAAATGTAATGATTAATCATGCTTTTGATAACAAAGGACAAAATCATTGATGCAACTTGAACATGTGTCAACGTATGTGTGTTTTCAAGTGTTTTTTCGGTCTCTTTTGGATACCGCAGCTCAGTACAAAGCTTACACTATTTCTGTACTTCTTTTACTTGTTAAGTTGATTTTCTCTATTCAATTGGAAAAAATTTGTAGCTGCTTTTCAGTTTCAGACAGCAAACACACTGGACTAGCTGACAGACAATTAAAACCTCTCATTTGGTATAGACTTCTGCAAATGCAATATTTATTTACTACTACTGCTGTGGCTTTTTTTTTTTAACCTAAAATAAAAACAGCCACAACTAAAAGTCCACTATAGTCATACTCATCAATAAACTGACACTGAGAAACTTGAGCAGCACCTAAAATCAGTAAGTGTGCACTAAAGCTAACAAGCAGCTTAATGGCTAAAGTTTAATTCAAGTATAAAATATTTCTTTTGGCTTTTTTTTAGTATTACGGCCTTAACACTACAATGTGTGTGATGTACACATGCACTTTTTGACTAGACTCTAGCACAAACAAGTCACATCGACCGAATTCTGACAGGTCTGACGATCTGAAAGCTTTAACAGGTAAATGTTTGAATGTGAATGAAGCACACAGAAATCCAATCTACTGCTCTGCCTGTCTATTGTACGGCGTAGCTTGAATACATATGCAGGAGTACAGCCAGGGCTGAAGAAAAGGGTAATTCAATCAGCAACATTCCTGCATGACACAGATTCACTTTGTCAGTTGAGCTTTACCAGTAATTCATCTTTCTGAAAACAGACACTATCTCAACAATAATTTCTTTCAACTCTGATACCTGGCAAAGAGGTGCCTGAAAATTTAATAACAGGTTTTTATTGGCTAACACCACAATCCTTTCAGATCTCACCCTATCAAGAGTAAGTTTCCATTTCCTGATGTCTCCGAGAGAGCAAAATCGACCCATGGAGAATGTGTAGTGAGACGCAAATGGTAATTCCTGCCATTGTGGCTCAACTCACAAGTGACCATACTTTTAAACAAACCATATGAACACACAAATGTGCACTGACTAGTAGTGGAATGCGTAAGTAAACAGTGCGAGGGGTAGGGCTGTATGTAGAAGACCAGATGGGCTGACAGGGGGACTTGTCCTGGGAAAGGGCTTTCCCAAACCCATACACCCCCTCAGTTCCCCTCTGGCCCTGTGTGAGAGACTGTATGTAGCCTGGTCTGAGCAGCAGAGGGTTAACCGCACTGCCCAGTCACAGGCGTGAAGTGAAACAATGAAATAATGGCAGTGAGTGAACGCTCAAAGGCAGGGGGCACAGTGGGTGTGGGAGGGCAGGGGCTCGCCATTGGCTCCTGCAGATGTTGCCGGGCTTCGGCGGGTCACACAATCACACGTATTAGCATTCCTGATAGAGGGAGCCCGGATTAGGGAGCTGAATGCCTTTCTCAACTCAGTCAGAGTTTGAACACAGCAGAAAAGCAGAGCGGAGAGAGAGAAATCCCAGAAATGCGGTGATGAAAGGTGGAGAC
This sequence comes from Pelmatolapia mariae, assembly GCF_036321145.2. Taxonomy (NCBI): domain Eukaryota; kingdom Metazoa; phylum Chordata; class Actinopteri; order Cichliformes; family Cichlidae; genus Pelmatolapia; species Pelmatolapia mariae. The sequence continues at coordinate 22,154,684 of NC_086227.1, forward strand.
AAGAGCATAGGGGAAGAAAAGCACTCTCAGACAGTGTCGAGGAAGGCCCGGCTCACAGAAAGAGCAGGCACAATGTTGCTGGCAGGAGAGAATTGCAAAGAAAGGCAGTTGCAGGAAGAGGAAGATTGACAGACAAATTGTGCCAAATTGACTAAAACAGCTAATGAAACAGTTTAACAAACAGACAATAAAGAGAAATCAAGCATGTGATAATTTAATGGTTTTGTGAGGGTGGAAGAGGGAGTGTATATATGAAACGAAGATTTCTATTTGTGGCTGAATGAGTGAATGAGCATAGACAAACGGCTTTCTTTCTTCTTTGTATGTCTGAGAGAGCGAGTGAGAGTGAGAGAGAGAGCAGAAACAAAAGCTTTTCAGAGTGTATGTGTGCTGTCCTGTCCCTCTTTCCCAGGACAGAGGTCTGGAGAGGCCTCATATTTCTGGCTGCTGTCAGGTCAGGGTGAGAGGCAGAGACAGCAAGGGGCAGCTGTTTTCTATGAGGTAGTCCGGCTTCCTCACACATGGCCTTTGATCCACTTTGACTTCCTTCGCCAACCAAGCTGCCCCCCCCAAGTATTTATCATTATATATATGTGTGTGAGGGTAAGTGTATGTCAGCAAATGAAAGTGGGAGTTGCTATAAGTGTAGTAAGGGGTGCAGGTGGTGGCAAACTGTGGAACAAACAGTGAAACTTGGGTAGTAAAATGAAGTGAGACACAGCTCTAAACCAGGTCTTTTACTCTCTTCCTCTCTCTTCGTTTTAGTACAAAACATTTTCACAGGAATGCAGCAAGGCCAGTCTGATGTAGCTGCATGCTGTATGGAGAAAAGTGAATAAGATATTCTAATGCACACATTTTTATTTCAAAAGAAACAATAACTCATATCATGTTCTGAAGCAAATAAAAGTATCATGACTGCAGAAAATCCAGGTGTCTGGACCTACAAAGCAGGGGAAATAAAGCCTGTCTTTTCAAAACTCTTAAATCACATGAGCACATGATGATCCCGTGAAGTCACAAACACCAAGCGGTCCTAAAGTGTGTCCTCACACACACACAACACTTTCATGAATTGGCGAGAATTACCTCAAGTCTAGCAGTTTTTTCTTTAATTGTGAATTACACAGCATTTACCTTTAAATTCAAGGACTTGTTGTACTCTCATTACTACAAATAGCAACAAATGACTCAGAAGTCTGTTTTATTCATGTTTGAAACTTGAGTTGTATACAGTAATACAAATAGGACTACCCTTGATTATTCTTTGGAGCATTGTGATTTTATTAGCAAGCACATCTTTGCACAGGTGTCTAGGAGGAGACTCTGCATTTGGAAAATCTGTAGTGCATCCTGCTGCTCTAAAGTCCCTGACAACAAAGAAAAAAAGAAGAGAAAAAAAAGCAGCAGTGACAGTGAAACCACACAAAAAACCTACATATTTGGCAGTTAAGGGAGGTGTACCTTTGTCCCCAACCAATGACTATCAGTGGCTCTACAAGTTAATATTTGCTTCTGCCTGCTCATAAATTTGCATTGCATTAAAACCTGACCTAAATGCATTTTTATCACGCAACGTAATTAGCTGAGCATTAGTTGTAGGAGAGCGAGAGTGTTATGTGGTTGAATCCTTTCTGAATGGGTGGTGGCTAAACAAAAGCTATGGGAGGGATGGCTACAGAGTAAAGAAGAGCTGGGCCACCAGATGAAAGAGGAAATAAACAGGGCCAGAGTGCTGCCTCTTTAATCTGCTACATTAACTCCAGCACCACAAGGGGAGGAGCCAGCAAGCAGGCAAACGGCACAGCCACACAAAAGGGGAGTGTCAATGAGGGGGTAATAAGGAAAGACAATGAGTAAACAAGCAGGGGAAGTCCAGGCTTGGCGTGCTAGAAACTCCCTGCTTCTCACTGCCAGGCACACACAAAGGCCCTGCTGTAATTAGCTACCCCAATAGGTTGTTTAGCATTTGCATATAAATGCCCTCACAGGCAAACGCTAAACACGCTGACACAAGCCATGCCCAAAACAGACGTTCACCACACCTCTACCCTCCAGGAGGTCTCAGGGGTCCACTTATGTTGGGGTACCCCTCCCTCCACCCCGTGCTTGTACCCACTACAGGCAAGCTGGCATCCATTACAAAAAAGGCGGACGGCTCACCATAGTGCGGGTACTCAGTTCTTGTTTCTGGCGAGATTGTGAAACACTGAAGCCAGGCTTCCTGTTGAAGGCCCCGCATACCCATCTGTCATGTGAAAGTACATTTTACTCTGACCACAGGGCTCAACGAGACACAGAGTGCAGGTGTCAGTCTGCTGTTTTGTTATAACAAGGCAGGAAAGAACTCATATATATTCCATGTACAATTAAACAGCCATGAACATCTGCACATATGATTGCGCAGTTGTTAAAAAAAACCAAAACCCATAGGAAACAAGTGTTTGGTCTTGATCAGGGTCAAAACTTACAGCCTTATTTAATGTTCCTGGTCTGGTAGAGAAAAAAAGTAGATGTAGCGGGAGAGATCAAGCTGACTGATCAAAGACAGAGCCTGAAAACATTAAAAAAAACCTTTTCACGCATTTATGTTCCATGATTATGTTTCATGCAAAATGTTTTAACAGGACATGTGCTTCAGTTATACACTTCCTCTTCTGTCTGCTGTTGTTCTGACAATGGCAACTTATGAAAAATGTAAAAAAAAAAAAAATATATGAAAAACTACAGAAAGGAAGGAAGTGATGAGACTGGTGTCTGCCCTCCCCCTGCCCTGACCACCGCCTCTCTCTTTTCTCTCCTTCCTCCAAACCCATATTCTCTCCAGTGTAAACAAAAGCTGTGTCATCTACACACTTGTCCTGCTCCTGGTGCTGCTGGGAGGGAAAGAGTTCATCCACACAGCTCCTGCACCATACAAGGGCTACTTCCTGTGTTAATCCTCAGCACAGAGAGCGGTTTTACCAGTCTACTCTGCTTGTTTGCAAGAGTTTTTCTGCGCATTGCTTGTGGCACAGGAAGACCACAGAAAGAAAAGCTATCCGCTAGCATTAAACACTTGGTTCTCACCTACCATGTGGCCTGTTGTTCCCCATCAGGGCATGATCCGACATGAGGAAACACCTGGCTCTAACAAAAGCAGGCAGTAAGAGGAGCCTTTTTTACAGCCTTCCTCGTCCTCGTACAGATACCTCGTCTGATTTGCAGGGACAGCGCTGGATTTACATAAGACATACAGCCCAAATTACACAAATGAAGCCTTTTTAAAATCTCTGTCAAATTTACATGATATAGAGTGGTTATAGGGGAAAAGACATTTTAAGGCTCCACAGAGGAAGGAGAAAACAGTAGCATGAAAGGGGGAAAGCAGAATCTTTTATTGTCAAAGAATTGGCACTAGCATGTAAAGAGGAGAAAAACTGTTGTAACAGTCAGTATCCGTTTTGAGTCTAGCTGTTACCTCAGCCTGACTTCCTATATGTGGTCAGGGTGTGTTTTGTTTTACTCTTTTGTACAACAATGCTTGCAACGTGTTGCCACCTGAGTAAAACTGAAAAGTCACAAGTTCAATAAAAGAGGAAAAGAAAACTTTAATTAAAACGAAACCAAAGTCTAACAGATGTGAAGAGGTTATAAAAGGGATGTTTTAACCTAAAGTCATTATTATAAATTGCCATAATGCTGTCTTATTCTTACATTGGTCTCCATATTCAGCAGAAAAACTAAGAGCTCCATAAACTAGCCGGGGCCCCCATCTTCATTCATTAAACAGTAGGGAAAATGAATTCCATGGTGACCAGACGAGGCGAATGACGTCACAAAGCCGAGGTCACCGGTCTGTTACGGCCCTATAGCCTTGTCTCAGCCCCATGGGACTTACCCCACCCCCTCCAGCTTAGGCCAGATCTCAGGTCTGTGACACCAAACATCAGAATGAAAGCCAAACAGTCTACCAGATTTACGCATCAAATACATAAACGCCACGGCACTGTCATAACGAGACATCAGCTACTGGGTGCAAAACAGCGCTGAGAACATATGTGGAAGTATAAGGTATATACGAGACAACAAATGCCATGAAACTGGATAAATATACATTTATAGTTGCTTAGGGAGGAAACGAGAGTATGCCTTCTCCTCTGCTGGCCACACACACACACACACACACACACACACACACACACACACACACACACACACACACACACACACACACACACACACACAGTTACACTGTACATCTTCAGTTTTCGGTGTTGCTGTGTGGGAGTCTGCACTCTCTAATCAATTTATTATGAGGCACTGAAGTCCTTGTGTTTGTTCATTTAACACAGGGAAAATGAGAAACAGCATTTGTTTTTGGTACAGTGAGACCCAGAGTGAAACCCACACGTGTCTTCGGAGGAGGAAAGCAAAGAGAGGAGACGGGAGAGGCAAAGGCACACAAGACAGAGACACCATTCAGAATAACGTAGAGGCTTGCAGTAATATCGTGGTTTTAAAGCACTGCTAGTTTAATTGCAGGTTGGTGTCACATATAACGTTGCCTGTGTGTGTGACACCTGCCATAAATGGTTTTAACTCGGGACAGTGGCAATTATAATTGAGCCAATCAGAAATCTTTCATAAATCCATGGACATGCTCACTGCAAGAGGTAGATGCTTATTTGACGAGGTGAGACGGCGACAGACGCACATGCAGTATATCTTCTTTTTAATTACAGCGTCTGCCAAGGTGGGACTTTGCTATAAACAATCATCTGTGCATTCGAACACAATAACACCACATTATAATAATACATTCTCAAATGAAATATGTATATCATGACCTGCATTTGTTTCATGTAGTTTTAGAACTGAAAATATAAAATAATAAAATACCGTGTAAAGCTTAAACACTGAGGGATCCAAGTCTGCTGCCATTTATTCAGCTGGTGCTTTAATTTATTCATTTCATTTGATAATGACTTAGGTGGTGATCAGATTGTATGTATTTTTAAAAAAAAGCACAATTCCATAAAAATTCATCATACAATAAAGCTCCATGCTGCTCTATAGTCACTGAAAGCTAATAAAGAAAACATATATATTGATATTGTTTTCAGGACAGGACCATCACAGCTATTTTCTTTTATATAATCCAACCAATCAAAGCACCAACTAAAAAAATTAAAGAATTTAGTTTCTGATTTACGTGTACCTTCCAACAAAAAAAACACACAAAGAGATAAAGTTCTTCTCACTATGCAGTTAAAAAATATATATAGTCATGTAGGAGTAATAAAATGCGTCAGCATGTTATGTTAAATGTATTACTAAAAATATAATACACAGAAGGTATGCATACACCGTACAGTGAACACCGAGGAAAAAAGGAAACTATAAGCAGAAGCTGAAAGAAAGCTGACATCTGAAGACTATGGAGGCTACAGCACTTAGAGGCCATTTTATTGCTTTGCTGTGGTCAAGTGAGGTGCACTGAGCTCAATTCCACCACAACAATGGCAAAGAGGGCCGCAGAGACAAAAGAGGGCTATCCCTGCTTCTTAACCCCTTCACTGCTGGCAGATCAGTCGCCTAGGGCACCAAGCAAGCAACACCAGGCCACCTCAGGAGAAACCAGGGGAATGACAAATGGCAAGTTTTGACTCGCATGCTTTCTGTACGACATCTCGTAATGCACACATGTCCACATTTAGTTATTTACACAGACAAAACAACAGATGATGTGCGCAAACTCCTAAATAATCTATCGGCGAACAGATGAAGCCGGCTGCTTTTTATTAACAGGAAGCAGCAGGCTGTAGCTTCATCTCAGCCTTGTCTAATGCTGAAATACACTACAGTCTTTCCATCTCCGCCCCTCCCTCGCCTTCTCTCTCTCTCCCTCCCCTCAACGTGCAACATGGTCGGGATACTACACATTTGCAAGTGAATTACACTTTTTGTTGGGATTTGTATGAGAGTGTGTATGTGTGTGTGCGTGTGAGTAAAAATAGGAAAGCGGGTGTGAGAGGGAAAGGGTGCTCCTGCCATCACTCTTTTCTTTTCTTCTCTCTGTAATCCTGAGGAGGATAAGCTGTGAGGTACACAGAGAGGAAGTGCCATAGACCTGCTGGGGTCCAGCACATCCCAGCGGTACATTCCTACCGCCCAGCTATCAGACACTCATAACGCATAGACAGATGCAGACTAATACCTCCTTAGGCAGACATAACTACTGTTTGTCACAGTCTCAGAGCGGAGTAGATGCTATGCAAAAACACAGAAAGGGAATTAAAATCAGTATGACCTAAATCTGAAATCAAAACTAAAGCTACAACCAAGAAGTGAAAAAGGAAAATAGAATATCACTGCATTAAGAAAAAACACTCGAATTGCAATTCTACCTCACTGTATCAGTGAATCAGTCAGTAAGTAAATACAAAAAAAAGTCAAATACAGTTTGTTTATGCACGTGCAGCAGTGTTAACACAGGGCACAGTAGCAGAGGAGAATGACTTGCATGGAGGAACAAATATTAGCATCACTTTCACATAGTATTTGATCCGTTATTTTAAAACACACACACTTTAATTGGTATTAATATAAGCCATGATTTTAGGTCATTAGATGACCCTGGTATAAATTAGCAACAAGAAAAAATGGCGTGCTGATGGCTTCTTTTATATGAAATATTTATTTTATTACTAAATGCTGGCATCTATTCAATAGGTAAATTATATGAATAACATAATAATAATAATATTATAATAATAAAATATATATATGTATATTTATTAGACATATATAGACACGCACACACGCACTGAAAGCAGGAGCTATGCAGCTGATGCACTGTCACTTTTCTGAACCTGTCACTCCCTCTCCCTCATGCACCCACACACACCCCCACACACACGCACGCACGCACGCACGCTTACATTTCGGTTACACAAAGTAGATTTCACAGACACAGATAAACAATGCGAGGGCAGTTATCACTCCACAGAGCACAGTAACACAGAGGAAGAGGAAGAGGATGACAAAGAAATAGGGGAGGACAAAAAAGACGGCGTGTGTGTCGTCAGAGTCACAGGCCAGAGGGGCCCACGTATTGTTCCAGGGCTCAGTGTAGAGAGAGAAAGGCAACCTGGGCTGCCTCTGTCTAAGCGTCCTCCATGTTTTATGCATTCTGCCCTTTGTGATGATAAGCACTAGCGTGGAGGGTGGAATGCTGGCCTCCAGGGTCCAAGAGAAGGGTGGGCTCATGGGGGGCTGGGGTGCCGCTCAGTTCAATTTTGCAGCCCTTTGAGTCCTCCCTGTCATCCCTACCCTGCCCGCGTGTAGGCATATGTAGCCTTATGCCGACGCAAAACCGATGTTCCTCCCATCCCTAAATGCAAGAGCTAGCTGCTGCTGCCTCAGATAGGATGCACAGTCAGTCATAGCTACCACACACATGCACAACACACACTTACACACACCTTTTACAATACTGCCAGTATACTGCCGGGACAGGCATGCATCACACAGCTTTTCCACTCACAGTCGATACAGCAACCCAAAAATAAAACAGTCTTTATCACTGTTACAACACTGCTATCTATCAAGCAGTCTTATTTGCTGCAAAACTGATATTGTACATTTATTACAGAAGCAATACTGAGATTCTAGTCAAGGACGGAGGTGCACAAACACATTATAATCCCCTTTTCATGACTTCCACGGCACTAATTTATTGTTAGAATTGAATGAAAATTTGTATAAATTTGTGTCACACATTATTGTACTCTGTTCCATGGCAGACAGTGAATACCCTTCACTAAAGGGGAGAAAGTCAAATTAGACGTCACACTTTGCTCCTAAACATGGGGGGGGGAGTTTTTTTCTCCTTCTCCCCGTCTTTCTAATGTCTGTATGATAAGAGAGCGATGTTGCGTTCTCACAACACAGGTCTGCTCTGATTTGAACGCTGGCTTAGATTTTTGGAAACTGTTTAAAATTAATAAAAGCATTGACTACAAAAACAAAAGGGTATCATATAAAGACCTTGATGGGGAACACTCAAAAGATATTAGATTTTCAGAACGGCAGTATGCCCACAAATCTGAACGCTGCTGCGCGCACACATACACACACACACACACACAGACACGTGCGCATCTTTCTCAGTCATAAATCTTGTCTACCACAATGATTTAACCAAGATTGTTAACACGATAACATATTGTGAAAGAGTAAACCACAAAAAAAAAAAAAAAAAACACAACCAATTTCACTTAAAGATAAAAGGATGACACTGAAGATGAAGAAAAGCTCAGAAGAAAAAAAGGACAGGGAGAGAATTTTAAAGAAAAAAGGAATGGCTTTCTGAGGATAAAGAGGAACTCTTTTTGGACACTGGGGGCCACTGGGATTAGGGATCAGGTAGAGAATTCATGCACACTACACTGTAGGCATGCTTACGCACACACACACACACACACACACACACTAGAGTATGACATCCCTTCTATTCTCCCATCCCACTTTCTCACTATCTGTGTTTAACTAAGACACCCTCCTCCCCCTGCCCGCTTCTTTATGATAGCATGACACAAATACTGCAAATACTGGCCTCGGCTGCAGGACAGCTGCAAAAACTTGTCTTTGTTGCACGACCATGCATCAGAATCATACATCAAATTCAAAAGCCATCGTCTGTGATCACTGCTATCCCCCAGTCACATATATCGTACTATCTGACTTACATGCAGACAATACACAGAAAGGAGGAAATAACTGTCTGGTGACTGTTTAATAGCCGTCCAATGATAATAATAATAATAATAATAACAATAATAATAATAATAATAATATGGAGAATTTTTTTTTTTTGCATAAATCAGTATGGATTTTTGTTTTCTATATGTACATACACACACTTTATCTGGCACACCAGTGAAACTGTGCTGAATGTCTCCTACATGGCCCAAGCCTACTGTTTCACCCAAAGAGGGCTCTCTCCGACAGAGGACATGGCAGCGAGCTCTCCCACGGCACCGGTGCCCAAGCACGGAAAGGTGGGAGTTAAGGAGAGCGAAACGCAAAAACACAGAGAACAGGATGGTAAGTGAAAGAGGGAGGAGAGAGAGAGAGTGAGAGAGAGAGGGGAGATGGAGAGGAAGAGAAGGGGTTACGACAGCCAGAGGCGCTGTCTCCCCTTTCTCTGTGCCACCCCCCAAACCACGGAACAAGCCCATCTGTGATGACTGCAACTCCCCTTTATCTCGTTTACAAAACTGGACCTGCTGTTCCCACTCATTCGGTCAAGTGACACCTGAATTCTCTGAATATACCTGTCATCAAATATTGTAATGGAAGATGAGGGGGTGGCTAAGTGCAAACAGTGGACAACCGATTTGTTGCCGTGCAAGATCAATGGCAACTGCACATCTCCACAGCAAATACTGACATCATATCAGAGCTTTACAACACCAAATATTGCCTTCATGTTATGAATAACAATCGCAACACAAAGAACACAGAAATAACCAGGTGTGAGTACACGATAAATCACAACCAGAATCACGCTTCACAACGAAATGCACCACAGTACTATTGGGGTGGAGAAGAAAATCAAATCCAGTTGATTTCAAAAAAAGAAAAAGAATTTAGATACTTGTCCATCACGTTCACATAACAATACCACCGTGTGATGTCAAAAAGATCAAATTATAACACTAATAAAATTCTGATAAAAAATAATTACAATTAAATTTGGGAAATAAATCCATAAGCTATTTTTTTCTTTTATTGTCAACATAGGGAATATACTACATTCATATTTTGCTTAGGTGATTTGCCATACCTATTTGTGTTTAAATGTTTTGGATTTGTGGAAATATTAAAAATGAGCTTTTGGCAAAAAACACTCTTATAAACAAAAATGATAACCTAGTCTTGAGAAAGATATTAACGGAGAGGGAGAAATAACTCTGATCACAAGAAATCAAATCAAAATAAATACGATGGCCTCAAATATTTCTACACAAGCTGTCTGTGGTAAATACATCACTCTGGTAGCACTTTAAACCTGAGCGGAATACTTCCACTATCACAGTCAGAGATGAGCTTGAGATACTACAGTTAGCGACACCAAACACAGCTCCTGACAATTTGTGAAATAGATTACACAGAAATACAGCCAGTGACATTCCTATACCTTTTCCTAGAACTGTTATAATTAAACATAAATATGACAATGAGGCAAGACAGGAAAATCAGACAGGTGAGATGACAGTAAACATTTCTGCTGTCTTTGTTTTGTAAGGTAAGAGGGAGAGAGAGGGAGGAGGAGGATGTGGAGCGTTAACTGTCAGGCAGGGGAGGAAGGGAGATCACTCATGTTTTGGCACAGCAGCCTACCTGTCCTATATTAACACCCTTAAAATTCGAAGCACATAAAAGTTACTGTTGCAGTCGCAGAAAGACACTGGAATACAAAGTACAGAAGAAGAAAAAAATGACTTAAATGTGAATCAGATTACCGATAAAAATGCAAAGAAAAATAAGAATGCTGGTCTCTCCTCTCTCCGGCAGTGCTAATCTCTTTCTGTCTGCTCCTCTACAGCCTGAAAGGTAGGGATCTGTTTACCTGACCTCTTCCTCTGATTGCTCCTCTATGGCCCATGGCTATCTGACCCCTCTGCACTCCTACCCTCAGCAGCACCCCCCACCCCTTTTTTGGAGGGGGGGTGGAGGGGGGGCTTTCTCTTGCAACCTCTTGACTACATGAACGTTTAATTTTATTAAACCCGTTACCGATCTATTTTCGTTTCTCCCATCCTAAAATAAGTCTTAATCCTGCAGATGCTGACAACCATACAGGCTTTGTGTGGCTCCCAAAACATGCCAACAACTAGCCTACCATCACCCTGTTCTCCCAGCCAGACCCACTCTCTCCCCATTATCCCTCGGCTGTTTGCGAGGGGGTTTCCTCTCTGTCTTTTTTATCTCTGCACTCACTCCATGACCCCTGTTCCCCCCGTTTCTTGCTGTCTGACCTACCCCCCACCCTCACAGACAGACACACACAGCCTCTCACCCCCCTTTCTGCTTCCCCAAACGGTACACATATCCTATCAATGCCTCTGCTCGCTCGGAAAAACCTTTTTCTCTCTTTCTATTCCCGACTCTGTGTCGCGAAATATATCGCAGATTACCTAATTATTCTCGTTCTTTTTAAATAGCCGTATATAGACCAAGTCCTCCTGAAAAGTAGTCGTTATGTTTGAGGATATTTACAGAAATTTTCATCTTTCAATTACACTCAAGGCAACAGAATTTCCGATTTCTTTATTTTTTCCGATCAGATTCATGTTTTTTGGGAGGGGGAGATTAGTTGGCCTATCAAAGCTATAATCAACTGTATTGGGAAAAAAAGGCCTCTTCAGCTGAGACCATCTCTTTCAAAAGCCGTGTGTTTTCCACTCAACAGTGCAGTCTGTTCTATTCGGGGTATTTTGAAGATATCCAGTTTGACTTTCTTTTCTCTCTCTCTCACTCTTTTTTTTAATTCCTACAAGCGATCACTAAATGCATTCAGTGACCTGCAGGTTTAGCCTGGACCACGCTTAAAGTTTCCGGCAGTAACTTTGGAATGATAGTGTCTGCTTAAGGTCAGTCAAATAAGGCAATGTGTTGTTGTCTTTCTGGTCAACGTTTCTCGGGGAAAAGTCTTTTCTTGAAAGTCAAGATACGGTAGCCAAGTAGTTCGAGGCAGAAGACGCAGGCTGTCTCCGTCTTCCCTAAAATGCATGTCTGCTCTGTGCAGCGCTGCTCAGACTCTCAGGCTGTCCGTGTACAAGGTCCTGCTGATCCGCTCCTGTCACGAAGGAGACCCTGGGCTCCGTTTTCCCTCAACAAACCACATTCACATTGCACACACCGCGCTCGCAAACACAAACCCGCTCATGCACGCACGCACACACACACACACACGTCGATCGATTTGCATGTGACTCCGTCAGTGAATGAGCGAGAATCGACTTAAAAACAACGCTTGAAAGAGGCAAACCGCTATGAAAAATATAAAAGAAAAGATGGACAAAGTGGGGTAAAGGGGGGAAAGTGTAGCTAGAGGAACTAAGGCAGGGCGGAGGGATTGCCCATTTCAGACAGAGACGTGTCGGAGAAGAACAAAAATGTCTTTATCCAGAAGAGGATTTTATAAGCACACGACGTTGGTGAAACCCCGTGGATGTGGCAAGTGTGAAATCTGTCAAAATTTAGAAAGCGAGAGATGTTCCCATCTGCCGGACACACACGGACCCCACTAGCTGGACTTGGAGCTCCTTTTCTGGGCAGCGCTCATGTGGAGCTGCCGCTGCCCTTCGTCCGCCGCTCAGCACAGCCCTCTCTCATTGCATTTGTGCCTCAAAACACGTTTCTCGACAACCACAAACCCTCTACACCTTTCCCCGATCCCACCGAAAAGCACACATTTGTTTTAAAACCGTGCTTTTTTTTATCCCCCCCCTCTCTCCACGATCAACTGCTTGGAGTGGATCGCTGTCTTGCCTATTTCTTATCTTCCATTCATGAGGAGGAGAGGACGGACGCTGATGTAAACACAGGTAACGATACGAATAAAAATCGAGAATAAACCAAACTACTTGCATGAAATGAACTTGTGATCGCCAGCCTTTTCTCACAACGTGAGAATAGCCAGGTCCGCTACACGAAAAAACTACGAACAGATAGGAGAGGAGAGATTCAGATAAGTCAGACAGCGAAAAGAATAGGATCGCTGAAACAGAGAGGAAAAGAGACAAACGCAAAGTTGAAACTTACAATTTCTCGCTGCCGGTTTGTGATCCTCGCTTTTTAATCCAGTATTGAGATGATTTAGCTAAAGATCCCATCAAGGCAGTCCCCTTTTGGTCAGTTTGCGCTTAGGGTGGCAAAAGAAAGATCATTGTTGTTGCGGAGTGTAAAAAACGAAGTAGGTACTATTAGTTGTTAAAGGCAATATAAAAATAATTTGGATGCAAAGCAGGCGATGAGTCTTGTGTTAGAGGGAGCGAGGAAGAGGTGAAAGTGAGATCTGATGATTGAAAAGAAAAAACTCTTTGGATCTTTATTCCTGCTAATTAGTTTCCTGCAAAAAATGGCTGTGATTAATTCAGTGCGCATGTGCTTCATTACACAGGCACGAAGGGAAGGGCTAATTAGCCGCCTTCTGGATCAATAAGATTCAGCAAAGGAGAGAGCTCGGGAGAGAGAGGGAGGGAGGGAGGGAGAAAGAGGAGGGAGGGAGGGATGGATGGATAGATACAAGTAGAAAAAAAGAGGAAAGTAATGATCAGGAATTGAAAATATGGAATTAAGAACAGCGGAAAGTAAGAGTTTGATTAGAGGAAAGGCAGCGAAAGTTAATAGTGGAGCAGGCAGCCGTAGCAGGCAAAGCCCGGTGCCACGGACGCAGCTTTTCTTCCGCTCTTTTTTTTCCTCCACTTTTTGGAAACGTTTTCTTGTCGCGGTTTTTGCTTTTTAAAATGAAAGATATGCACATGTTTCGGTCACTTAAAGCGCATAAGCAGCCCGGCTTTATTTTATTCCGTCTCTTTTGAGTCCATGTGAGCCAATTTGGTCTCGTCAAAGCTGCACAATGTTTCTTCTTCTTTTTTTTCCCCTTTTTTTTTTTTTTTTTAAGTGAGTTTAGGTTGTACGTTTAAAGAAGTTATTGAAAACCAAAACAGACTCTCGGCAGCTGAAATGACCAGAAAAGTTCGCCTGCTAGTCATCGGCACAGTGTACCTGTAGCCATTCAGCGAGCTGTCGTGTTTGTAAAGAACTACAATAAACATTTGCGGGGGGGGGGGAAATGATTTTTTTTTTTCAAAGCGATTTCCACATCTATGCAAAAGTGTACTGTAACAGCAGCATGCAGGATGCCAGGGTATAGCTTACTATTGTAACCCGCAAAAAACAAAGGGGAAAAGGAGCTTGCTTAGTTCCCTGGATATTAGAACTAACAGGTTATATGTACGTGCACATTTATAAATTTTGAAGCATTAAGAGGAAAGCCACTTGCCCAGAGACTGAAGTTGGCATTAAACAGCGGTGTTGCACGCCTTCAGAAATGTCAAACTTTGATCAACTTCGTGTAGATCGACCCTTGCAAAAACATGGAAGGGAATCCTTTTGAATTCTTGCCTTTATTTCTCAATTAAAAATCAAATCAAATTAAAACAACGGTGACTGGCTTAATGGTGAGACGTATATGAAAGTCTACTGCAACTTTAGAGCAATGAGGTGTTTCTCAACTCGCATAAAAATGTGTGTGCGTATATTTAAGTGAAATAAAGCAACAAAGCCATGACACCTGACGGAAATGTGAAATTGTCAAATTCGGTTTTATAGAATAAGACAGAGCAAAATGCAAGTTTGACGGAGAAGATATGAAAAGGACGTGTCGTCTTTACAGTTACAGCCAGTTCCAAATTTCAGTTCAAATAAAATTCAGCACAATATCTTATAGCAGTGTTGGAATATAAAAGAATTTGTTATTTAAGATATTAGGAGAACCCCATAAAAGGTTTAAATATTTTTTTCTTTTTTTTTCCTGTAAATCTGGCAAATTCGTGAGAGCTGCTTTTATTCGTACAGTATGCAAAGGAAATTCAGCTTCTTAAAAAACCCCAACCAAATAAAGAACTTGTTGAAGCCACAACTATCCTATACATGTGTATGATATCTAATTTAATTTTTAAGGCTATTTATAATATGCATAAGCCTGAAGCAGCTATTTAAAAAAATATACATATATTGTTTCTTACCCAGCACATCAGTGAAAGGCTTGCTGAAACACAGAGGAGTGATGGGGAAACAGGCTATCAAGACATCTATTACTAAACTGATTTTGTTTGTTGGCAGCATCATGTTCAATAAGTGCACCTTCTCTTAAATAATAATAATAACACTATAAATGTGTGACAAGGTGACAGAGTTGTGTCAGGCGTTTTTTTGTTTTTTTTTGTTTTTTTGGTCCACTCCGGCCTGTATGCATGGAATTTGCTATGCTGTGATAATTACACTGATATTATGACAGGAAGCCCAGGTGGTCAGTGTCTCATCTCATCCTGAGGTGTTTCGTGTTCAGGAAATTCTGAAAGCCTTTATGATCGATCCGAACATGAATTTGTTGAGGTTCTACGTTTGTTTGTCTTAATAATATTTCCGCAAAGCACGTCTCCTCTGTAACTGATGTCCCATCGTTTCCTCCGAATGAAAAGACCGCATTGCAAAAAATCAACCTTTGAGTCTCTCAGTGCTCTTTGTTATGATAATTTTATTGTTGATTCTCCGAGGAAATGGACAATCCCTCACTCTCAGTGTGCACACTTTCTGTGCAAACACTTCCATATAGAGTCCCTGGTCCACTGAATACAAGCAGTAGCTTTCCCTGATAACACAACGTGCCATGTTTATTGAAACAATACGGATTTGTTAGTCTGGGTCTATATGGTGAATTCAGATGCAGAGTTAACAGTTAAAAGGCAAACATAGCCCGGTCGAAACATTGCCCAATCATACAGATTCAAAGTACCCAGTATACAAAGCTGTGGTAAGAAACGACTTTTAACCGGGTTAATAAATCTACCGAACATGTATTTGTTTGTTTGCTTGTTTTCGCGTGTGTCGGATAGAAATGCATGGCACAGACAAATCTAATGTGTTTCATTTTTATTTATTTTTTTCGAGGATCTCACACAGCCGATGTGTTTAGCCTTTTGTGATGGTGCAGTGGGGAAGATGGTAGATGAAATAGCTAGACCATATTTTATATTTTCCAGGGGCCTTTGACTTAAAGGTTAGAAAGGTTATGAAATCCCCATGGGACCCGGCGTTTCTACAGATCCAATAGCATATATTCCTTTGAAGAGCCTATGAAAATCAAACTTCTTACATTGTATCCTATATGGCCAAGACCCAACTCCCCCCTTCCATCGCTCTCTTTCTCTCCCTCCCTCCCTCTCTGTCTGTCTCTCCCCCCTCTCTCTCTCTGCTGGTAAAATATATGGTGTGCTGTAACACGGCATTTCCTCAGCACTTGCCTTCCACAAGCCACGGCAGGCACTGATACCTGTTTTTAAGCAATGCGGCATCGCCTGTATAGCATGCCCCTCTTAGAAAAACAAGACAACTGCATCGCCCCTTCGAACAGCTCGCATTTTTGCAGTGTGAGAGGCAGTCTGCAGGAATCTCGAGGATTTGCGACGTGTCTGCTCTCTCGGGAAGAAGAGATTGTAAAAATGAATAGGTTGAAAACAGCGTGCGAGAGGAGTTAAAGGGGCTACGAGATAATAAAAGAGTGTGGTGTAATTTGAGGCTTGTAGGAGGCAGCTTTGAGCCAGTCAGTCGCCTAAAGCCTAACAATGCAAACTTCAGTTTACAAATTTATGCAAAGGCCTGATTGATATTACTCCATCAGCGACCATATTGAGTATAGTGTAGGCTAAATCAAAGGCAGAGCAGTCAGGCAGAGGCCTTGATGCTTTTAGGGCCTATGCATCACTGAAAAGAGAAAAAGGGGGAACTGACAAGGTCTGAAGCTTTTGTGTTACCACCATTCAATTGCGCCTCTCAGTGGGAAGGATAACTGTCCACGTGCCAGCCTCAATAGGCATACATCGATGAGTGGCATTGCAAATTCAACACAACCTGTGGCTATGACAGCCCGTGGATATGATAAAGAAAGGCAGAGGAGCTTAAAAATTCAAAATTCTCCGTAGATGCGGAGCACATGAAAGTGCTTGACCATATGAAGGACTGCAAGGAACAAAACTGTGCATTCAGAGGGCAGAGCCCCCCTCCTCCCCAATAATCGTCACTAACGTGCTTGGACCGGCACTCTGTGATGGTTGTCAGAGACCCACGTGTAGCACTTGTCAGCTTTTAGAAATATTTACTTTAATGTGTTCAAATTAAATTACATTTACTTTATTTAACAGATCGGCTACCGTGCTCGCGTGTTACGCGTGCCCGCGCGTGTACGCCATGCACTCGGAATCCCAGACAAAGCACAAAGGGAAACAGAGGAAATGAGCAGGGGTGAAAGTATTTAAAGATGAAAGCTGCTATCGAGAAAAGTCATATAACTTTATAAAGAGATAACGACCATTATATTCCGAAGGATTTAGGGATTTAAGATGTTCATAGGCTGCAATATTAACAAGAGGAGTGTCAGTCATGTGTTCAGGCTATGGTAAACAGATATGAAAAGGGCATCAGGAAATTCTTAAGGAAACCGTCTGAGCGAGCTTATGCTGTGAAAATATAAATAAAAATTGCGTGTGGACTCGAAGCTCAGGCTGAGACACAAAGGGAAACAACACAAATATTTTTTGTAACGACGAAAATTAAATTGATTTTGCTTTTTAGTGAAGATGTTAATGACACATTTAAAAGACGCCACACGCACGGCCCGCGGGTTCGATCCTCCGCTCAGTGACCCCAGCTGGGCTGATAATAGGCTAGAAAGACTGGAGCCCAGGTTACCCATCTTAACTGTAAATACAGACATTTAAAAACTTTTCAATATATTATTATTTTTCATAAAAAGGTACAACTTACTGATGCGGAATAATTTGAAATTTTGAGAAAATACAATTTTCTTAAAATCATGTTTATCGTTCTTTACCCCTTTTTCCTCTCTCAATAATCAATCGAATGTAACAGTTGAGCCTGCGCTGTTTACCGCTGCAGAACCCACGAGAGAGGCTGGTGTCCGGCTCTCCGTGTGTCTAGGGTGGATAGGGCAGCACAGCCAGGTGCAATGGGAGCGCCCTCTTATGTTCAGCCTGACCACTGGGATCAAGTAGCGCATCAGCTCTTTCACAGAAGCCAAGCGCCTGCGGACCCAGGTCTTTGCAAAAGCGCACCTTTGCCTTTGAGTCTGTGGTTGCATCTTAAAAACGGACTCGAATGTAAACGAGGCACGCAAACACGTTCAGGTTATCGCGTGGACAAAATAGGCGAGGGATTTCAACGTCGGAAATCACAGATATTTCAGTCAAACGTGTTTTTTGTTTTGTTTTTTGTTTTTTTAACCGACCATTAAGGACACGAGATGCACTCCGAAAATGATCCTAGTTTTGAAATAGCCTCTGACTGACCGGGAGCGAAAAAGAACAACATGCCCAGCTCGGATCAAACCGAAATTTTGGCCTAATTAGCGGGGCGTCCTGCAGAAATCTGCTGATACAGAACTTCAGAAAAGAAAAAATAAATAGTCAAAAGTGCAGCTATTCCACTTCTAAATTAACTTTTCACAATCGTTTTGAATTGGGGGGTATAAATGTAACATGCTTTGCACTCTACACATGATTTCCCACCATCATCATTGAAGGATGTGTGCCACGTGCCCTGTGGACAGGGGGAAAACATCTTTTTGCAAACCTTTACTTATAACTATTTTATTTCCTCGGCTTAATTCTCTAAACCAGCAATTTAAAAAAAGTAAACCTACACACGCCTGTGGCCTCTAGCTTTCTAGTCCCCCACCCTCCCTCCTTTCCCCCCCTCCATTTTTGGCACCCCCAGAATATTCCTGACTGGATGCAGCTGATCACTGTGGTGGATCTTTTGTTTATCAAAATCAAATGCAACGTTTGGACTCGTCTTTGCTGCTCTTTCACTTACACTCTTGCCTATCACATATCACATAGTGTGTTGGATCATTTTATTCATATTTCACATGCTTTCTAGATTTATTAGAGTGTTTTCATGGATCTATTTGTTTGCTTGTGTATTTTTTCTGTAATGTCTTATAAGGGAATATTCTACCTGCTGTTGTATTTGCTTGTTTATTTCATGTGATTTAATTTTTTATTTAATTTTATTTTTTTTTAATATTGCTCTTTTATTTTAGGTTGTTAATCCAGTGCTTCTGAAATAAAATATTGATATTAAAAAAATTCCCTTGGACAAATTTGCCCTGCACGTTTCTTTTTTCTTTTTTTTCTTTTTTACCTATTTTGAGATTGCATGCTCTATCTGAAATATGTCTGATGACAATGTAAAATTGTTTTTATTTTTTTAACCTACATGTGAACGATAGATACATGCAAACCAGCAACACGGGGGTAAAGCTTACATCATATTTCTGAATGCAACATGAAGTGTAAAAAAAAAGAGGACCTGCTTTCTGCTGCTGGTGTTGTGATTTTAGAGTTTGGGATAGAATAAATGACGAGAGACCGTCTGGTCAGTCTGCCTCATTTACATGAGAAAAAAGAAGGCATATCAATTCCTCTCTCTCATCCATTTACTCGCCCTGCCAGTACTGCCTTATTAATGATCAAATGCATTATTCAGAAACAGTTTTGACGTTTGGATTTTGGAAAGACGGTCGTGTTAACCCATAATTATTCTGTCAATATTCGAAAAATGTCGTAAAACATTCAAAAATCCCCGATGTTTTGCTGTCTTTGCTTGATTGTACAGATTATTTCCCCCTGACCACTGCGACTGAATCGCATCAAGAAACACACACACTTACACTTACACACACACACACACACACACACACACACACACACACACACACACACACACACACACACACACACACACACACACACACGTACGTTCCCCCAAAAATCAGCGAGCGTGACTCCTTGTCTCACTTTCCCTGTTTCTCTGCCTCCTTCCCTTCTGTGAATGGTTTACATGAGCGTGTGTATCTGCGTGTGTGTATGTGTGTGGTGGTAGTGGGGGCATCACTCTGTCGCATCATATTTTATAGGCAGAAAATTAAAAAAAAAAAAAAATAATAATAATAATAATAATACTAATAATAATAATAATAATTGTTGTTGTTATTCTTGTTGTAATCGCCATAGTGGCGAACTGCAAGTGTACAAATGTTTCACAAACCACTGTAAAAACAACAGCACAAAAGTGCGTGTGAGCAGTGATATTCTACAGCAGTCCAGCCTCATCACACCTCACCTCTTTCAAGTACACAAAATCATTTTCGGCCACTTTCTTTTAAACTAATGATTTATATTAGCGATTAACTCCATAAAACGACGTTATGTTTGCCTTCACACACACACACACACACACACACACACACACACACACACACACACACACACACACACACACACACATATATATATAGATATAGACATACATATACATATATGTTTTTCTCTTTTCGTATTTTTCTAAAGAAGATGTCAGGTTCTGCGCAGATCTAAACATCTTGCAAGTGAAGCCAGATAGAAATTCCAACTCAGAAATATATATTTGAAAAAATAAAAATAAAAACGTCGAGGAAGAACACGCGTTGAGCTAAAAACAAAACATAAGGCAAAGGCTTGTGTTAATATTACAATCTACATAGTTTTAAGGACAAATGTGATAAATTTCGTACTTAATGTCGAGCTCATTTTAAAGAAACGCACTGTTAACGGAGGAAGGAAATAAGCGCAGACTAGGCCTTCTGATAATGCATATTTCAGATCGGGGGATACAGTGAATAGTGGAGAAATCCTTAGAGCTGCTGTCACAGATACTGGGTGTGAGACAGGCGGGACTCGTGGGGTTTTACGCGCTTTAAAGAGGCTCACTGAAACAGAGGGATCCCAAATCAGAGCCATATGACCACTCCAGGCAACAGCTACTCTAGCTGATGGTAAACCGACCCAAACAGAAGACTCGCAGATCCTCACAGCGCAAAACTTATTTAAATGCCACTTGGTGCTCGCTGAATTTTCAATCGAACGTGAGAAACTTAGAGTTAATTTTCCTTGATGTAAAGAAGTACCCCCTAACAACACAACGAGATAAAATATGACAGGTGGAAGCGACATGGAGGGCAAACACACAGATCCAGGACTGTCGCCAGAGGTCAAATCCAAATCCTGCGTCACCCGCAGCCTCTGGGACGCTGCACCATATTTCTGCAGACAATGGCCTGGGTCACACGGGACAGACACAGTTTCAAGTTTGCCTACCGTTGATTCACGAGAATAAAAACAGTAATAATCATCTGGCAGGAACAGTTGAATGCATAAATTTAAAAAAAGCACCAAAGGAGGACTTAGTAGACAGAGTTTGAAATAACAGAGCATGCACCAGGTTATATTATAAGGCTTTAAATATGCCAAATTAACCACACAATTGGTGATTATTGGAGTGAGAATTAATCAATTCAAATCAATGACAGTGAATAACAACACTGATGGCAATTCAAGAAAAATGATCCATAGCGGATATAATGCACAGGTGTAGCTCAATCTAAAGTGAACACAAAGACAGCTTTTGATTTGTCTTTACATATTCAGCGGCTATTCAGGACCTATTTACTACACCCAGTCAGCAGGCTGCTACTCAGACAAAAAAGAGAAGTGAAGACAGACAAGGTTGGGATCGTAGGGAATTTTGCATGGAAATCAACTACCCATATCATACCTCTCCACACAACGCCCTACTGATGCAGAGACAGCATCTGTGCTGCATCTAGTTAAGAAACAAAGCCAACAGGCTCATCCAAAACCCCACACTATCAAACCTCCAGTACTGTGAAGAAGCCCTCTGGTTGTGTGAAAGCAATTTAAGCTGGTCAAAGCAACTGAGGCAGAATTATGGATGCTTAACCCCTATCAGCTCTCCTAAACCTCGTCTTGGTGGCAGGCAGCCCCACCTATATGCTGTGTGTGGTGAGTTGGAAGGGTTGTGGTCATGTTCTCTAAATACCTCAGCGGAGGTGAGTGTTCCTGAAGCCAATAAAAACCCGTGATTAATGGTGCTGTTCCTTTTTTTTTAGGTGTTAGCTTGTTAAGGGATTTAATAGCAAAGGTGTTTACTTTTTGCAGTGACAGAAAAATTACAGGAGCACAGGGCTAAGACCTTAAACCAGGAGGTCTGCACGAGCATTATTGTCACCGGTGTTGTGTTACTACTATACATATGCAAATATATATGTATAATAATGCAATGACCATAAAGATGGCTTATAAAAGCAATTCCTCAGAGGAAAATCAACTTCACAAGTTGAACTTTTCAACTTGGACTCGGAGCTGTCATGCAGACAGTCAGAATCCTTGCATATGGCACGGGGATGATGCTCAGTAATGACACCTGTATCCCTGCTACTAGGAGCACGCATCTCACATGCCCTGCCATCGTGCAAAGATCACTTCTGTATTATGTATTTTAGCGCGTGTGCAGCAATCAACTGACCTCGTTGCTGTGACAGAAATGCCCTTTACCTAATTCAAGCACTTTTATTTTTGTTGTGTGTCTACTGCATATGTGACACTGGAGGTTTGGGGGGGGGGGGGGGGGGGGCGATGGCAGGAAAAGGCTCTTTTACTTTTTACTGTGTTAAAAGACACACAGGCAGTAACACAAACAGTGACAAGAGAGTGACAGATGTGTTAGCAGCAAGTAGGAACAATGTAGTAACACTTCTAATTCTGTCAGATAAGTAGTTACTAAATCATTTGCAACGCTGTGCATCACTACAACTTTGTGGTGTTATCGGCTGAATCTGATCCACTTAAACAGTTGTTTTGCTGCTTATAAGGGCAAAAAGATATCAACATGAAAAACTGTCTTTGAATTCCAAAAGGTCATACCTTCCCTGTGGTCAAATGAGCGACAGTGATGTGATATTCTGTTTCATAGCTTAGAGGATAAAATGAGTGTGTTGAATCACAGACACATATTAATTCACTTCATGGCTGTTTGTAAATTAATCTTGGAATCACCAAGTTAGTCTCTGGCTCATATTAAGCTTGAACTTTTAATTATTATTATTTAATTACAATTAAAGGAAAGTTCAAGCTTATAATAAATCCTTTTACATTTCAATGACCAGTTTTAAACAACAGAAGTAAATCTTTGCATCTTTGAGTGTTCACTAAGTCCAGTCAACTGATTTCTGTACAATGGGGCTGTGAACTGTTTAAAAATTATTTTTAGATCCCAAAGTAAGCATGGATTGCTTTGCACAATGAAATGTTTAAATGTCACACAGTGTTACATCTCCCTTTCTTTTTGTATTTTAAGAGTTCATTTGAATACATTCACTAAAAAAAAACATAACCAGCATCTAAAACATGAATCTAAGCAATGTATAAACCCCTGCATTTTCTACATATGTACTGCATTTTTCTTTTACAGTTACAGATTAAAATGATTACTCTGTGTATATTTTATGTCTATATTTTTATCGACTGATTGCATTTTTTTTTTTAAATTGTCAACTAAACCATCACATCCTGACACGAGTTCCCTATTACTGCGAGGCTGATATTAACCCCTAACCCAAGCCAAAAAGAGCGAACGAGTAATGGCAGCTTCGGATTTACTACTGAGGATGTCACAATAGGCATCTATTGCAAAAGATGCCCCAATACGCTGTGTTTCTCTTAAAGCTACGAGACAATTCCCTGAGCCACACACCGACAAAGCGCACTCACATGCAATACAAAGCACGTAACAAGAATGGTAACCCGTGTCGCGTCTGTTTTCTGATCTTATATTTCTGATATGTTCAAATACAT
This sequence comes from Pelmatolapia mariae, assembly GCF_036321145.2. Classification (NCBI taxonomy): domain Eukaryota; kingdom Metazoa; phylum Chordata; class Actinopteri; order Cichliformes; family Cichlidae; genus Pelmatolapia; species Pelmatolapia mariae. The sequence continues at coordinate 22,178,233 of NC_086227.1, forward strand.
TTCCTCAGGAAGAAACGGGGAGAGAAAGTGGAAGGTGGTTTTCACATATGCTGTTTAGAATTGTAAATGTATTGCATAGGCCCCGCTGTCCAATTACATATATCTTTCATGTATGAAATCATGCATGTCTTTTTCTCTAAAAGGGGAGGGCTGGCACAAAGGGAGCAACCCCAACAGTAGCAGAACAGTGTGCTGCCCACTTGAAAAATAAGGTCTAGTGTCGGAGCCCTGGAGCTGTGGAGCCCTGGGCAATAGCACAGCTCCATCAGCACACAGACCAGGGAGGGGAGTTGCTTTCCCCCAGGCTGGAGCCCTTTCCACTCCTGACTCCTGCTGTATTATTGTTGCCCTATTTGTGAGGCAGCTGACCCTGTGGGTCCTAAATCAGACTTTATAGAAAATACATTTCAGATCACGTCCTTAATTAGGTCCAAGATGATAAATATTGTTTCATGAGCTTTCAAGTGTATTATTTTTGCCAGCACTAAAAATATCATTTAAAGATGCAGGAAAAGAAAAACATTTTCATGTATTTCTTTTTTTCCCTTTCCTCATTCTTTTTTTTAAACAACAACTTGCTGTTAAGTATTCAATTTCAGCGACCCAAATTTTACTAAATGACTTTGAACTTTTCAAACAAATCTTTTTAGATCTTTTAAGACATAACTCATGTCACTCAGTGTGTCCTGTTGCTTTTACGTTTGCTCCAGTACAGTCACTTGATTGCATAAACAAATTATATTCTCAATTTCGCTTGTTTTCAGAGTGCAAAATAATGCATTAGTTTTTGGTTGACAAACTAAGGTGAACATATTTGCCTTTTGCACGACAAAAAGGAAATTGTTCGCTACATATGTGCAAAACCTTAACCTCAATCTTTATTTTACATATGATGCTATTTGACTCATGCTATGCTGCTCAGCCACTGAGTGGTAAAATGAGAAGTTTGCACATATTCTTATCAAGCAGAATGACTTAATATAGTCCAGATAACCTGGGATCAGGTCTTAATCAATGTGTGAAGCTACGTTATCAGTGTTTTAAAACACAACTGGGAAACCGAGCCCTTATGAAACTGGGAGGAAAGCTTCTTTTAAAGTCAATCAAAAAGAGAAATGCTTATTTCTTTAGCCCAAAAAATGCATACATGCACTACAAATGTGCCCTGTATGTTTCTGATACAAGATTCAAAAGCATGTTGTATATCTTTTTTGCACACACCTAGTCTCATGCAGTAAAAGACAATATACAACCACCAATAAACACACACACACACACACACACACACACACACACACACACACACACACACACACACACACACAGCGGTGACATTTTATCAGCCTGAAAATCACTTTTGTCCCTTTAAACTTCAAAACACCCACATCTTGGAATATTTGCACATCCCATTACTGACAGGAATACTGATAACTGTAATCGAAAGCAAGAGAGGGTATACTGTAGGTGTGTCATAGTGTAAAAAATAAAGTATATTTCCTGTCCACAGGCCTGTACATTTCCATATGTTGGTCTGCAAGTTTATGTATCTGTACAGCATGCCTGTGTGACACATAACCACGCCACCAACGCTAAGCTCTGGCTGATCACTGGCCCAGTCAGCAAGGGGCCGGTGAAGAACCTAGGATAAGCATCTATCAACCAAACAACCACAATCTATTCCGATCCTCTAATCTGAGAGGAATAAACAGGTGAGCAGAGCATGAAAGCGGGGCATTTATCAGCCAGACTTTCCTTTACCCCAAATCTGAGGGAGAGCTAACCATGTGGGGGATACAGAGGGGACAAGTTAGCTTCAAAGCCCTGGAGAAGTTAAAGGGCTTTGGGCTTGGACAGCAGGAGCAAGGGGGACTTCACAGCCTTACCTGATGGGGTTTTTGGTCTGAGTTTCCAACACACAGAAGCCTCTCTGACTGTGTTTTCGTTTCAAGTGTCTGTTTGAAGTCAGCAGGCAGAAAGGTCACACCCTCTTGGTCACAGCAGGTTTGTCGAAGCAATGGTGGATGGCCAGACGCTATTGCTAATGTTCAGGCTTTCTTTCTTTGTATTCACAAAAATAATAAAGGAGAATGTAAAGCTATAGATCTGGTGCCTGGGCACCTGAAGAAGTTTTGGTGATTTACTCCTAGAATTCCAGGTATTTCCAGGGTTTTCCAAAGCTATACGTTTTTGGGATTTAGGGACTCCCGGGTCACAAGAAGAGCAATTCACGATGACGCCATCACCTGGAATGTGAAACAAAGAAGAAGAAGAAGAAAAAAGACAACATCAGAAGCATGTTTTGAACGCAATTAAAAATCACAACAACCATGAAAGAGTTCCAGTGCAGTGTTCTAAGAGCAGCGACAATATCTTTACCTCATCCCGGAAATATGAGCACACAATAAATGTCTTTCAAGAGAGAAAGACCAGAGCAATATGACTTCCATCAAGACTTCAAAATTAATCAGCTGTTTTTAGAGTCAACAAAATTAATCTATAATTATTTGGATGCTACTACTGCAGGACAGCCTCTTACGACTTCAAGATTACATTTAATAGCAAATGAACTGCTGTGAGTAATTTCTGTTCTCATACCACTGAAGACTTTTAAAATGAAAAATGAAAAAGATTTCCTGAGAAACTTAATTTCCCTGTAACCGGAACAAGACATATTCCTGTAATAGCATATATAATTGCCTGTTCTGCAGAGGATCTCCAGTATACGACAACAAAGTCTCATAGACAGTACATATTTATTCAACTGTCAATTCCAGCAATGAAAAAAAAGGAACATGTTAAAAAAAAACGCCTTTGAATTCCACATGGGCCTGGTTTGTGAAGCTGAGTAAATATGCTTGTCATATGTTCCAATAGTTCCACAGCGACAGAGATTTAGTTTGGGAATACAGGCGGGAGAGGCAGACAGCTTGTGATAACTGAATAGCTCTTTTGAAGCCGCTTCCATTTGGAAACATTGTGCGATTATTTTTACCTCTGTGGTTAGACTTGAGTTAAAGCCCATGTTTAATTGTTCCCAAGAGTTCTTAGTGTGGCGCTGATAAGGAGCTTGGGGAGCAACATTTAAAACTGCAACAAAAATAACTAGACTCTTGCTCATTGGCCACAGGTCTGATAGAGTGTCAACAGAGGATACACAAAGCAAAGAGAAAGAAATGAAGGTGTGAAGAGAAAGAAAGGGAGACGGGGGCAGACATCTTGTGCGGTTATGATGGGCTTGCATTTGAAATGTTTTATCGGGGGGTTTCTTTTGCTCCTGGTCTTGATTTTAATGTGCGGTCAGCCTTTCACGGCATCCAATCACTTCCATTTGAAATATCAAATCGAATAATAATCCTTTCGAGCCACCTTAAATCGAGAGTACACAGTGCACTCCTTGCTAGGGAATAAATAAATTATTTTCATGACAGGATTTTGTCAGCGGTTACAGCAGTCAGAAAGCAGCGCTGTTAATTTGTCATCTCCCTCTTCCCCGCTCTCTCACTTCGTCCAACGCCACGACTTCCCGGTTTGTCAGGGCGACCTGTGGGAGTGTATGTGTCGGATCAATAGCCCACCCACAGCAGAGCCGCGGGCCATCCCTGACCTGGGCTATTGATTAGGCTTGGCTCAGCTGCCAATAGCAATGTGCTGGATGTGACACCAGGATAAGATGCGAGCTGAGGAAGGGGGATTCTGAATTGCCAGTGGCAGCCCCATAGCACACTGCAGATAAAAGTCAATTCCACTTAACCAAATCACTGACAACTAAATAGTTAGCACACAGAAGAATGCTATGAGTCTGTGATGGCAGCTGCTGGATGGCTGGGGATTTCCTAGCCCCTGACCTGTGTCGAAGAGCACAAAAGGCCAGGGCTGAAACACTGTGACATATGTTTGTCTGTCTTTCATTGTGGTTTCTCTTCACTCGGCAAGCTACACCTGTGTCATTAATAAATCTGGAACATCTTTAATCAAGGGCTGATTACTGATAAAATACATTTAGATATTTAGGAAAAGTTACTATTTTCAGAAAATCTACAGTTAACTATAGCTTTGGGTCATTCTAGTAAACTATTTTAATTATAATGTTATTGTTTGTTGACAGTAAATTTAGTATTTACCGAAGTTAAGCTATTAATTTACAATTTATTTGCAGTGGTTGTTATATATATGACATTGTAAGTAATACTGGTTCCAATGAAGAAAACCTATAGTTTTTATACTGCTTAACAAAAAGTAATTAGATATTTAAAAGCAGGTAATAACCACAAGCTGTACAGATGTGCTTCATGAGCCTGCGTACATGGAAGCAATGCAACTGTACTGATATTGTCAGACTCCTTTTGATCCATCTTGCTCCCGGTCATTACCAGCCCATATTAGAGTAGTTTACATGTCACTTTACCGGTCCTCGTGAATGTAATTCTGTGGCTACTGCCTCCATGTGCATTCAGCACCTATCTATGGTGCCATATCTCTTCCTGTAATTGCTGAGTGACAGAAAAGCAATACTGACCACTTCATTATAGGACAGCCAGACTGACTGGACACTGGCCTCTTGGCTCTAGGTCACTCTGGTCAGACTGACCTTATCTGCCCAGGTCGTCAGGGGTCAGTCACCCAGAATCTATGAGGACGTTACAAGACTTGCTGTGGGTCCCGTACAGCAAGGTCGCCTGACCCAGGCAGACTGCTTATATCACAGGTATTGATTGCAGATTGTCTACTTCAACTGACGCTAGCCTAATCTCCCGATAGTAGGGTCTCAGGGGCTTTAGTGTAAAGTTAAGTACTAAAAGTAACAAGAGGGAAGCTACTGGATACTAGTGATGGTATGCAAAAAATATGGGGAAAAAGTTTTATTTTTGCATTGCTCTTTGGGGATGAAGCTCTGCGAATGCCAATTTTATGAATTAAGTAGGAAAATGTATTGTACAACTACAGTAGGGTAGTGTTGTAGCCTGTTCCTTCTTGCTGTCTGATAAACAAACAGACATGGACAGCATGCGGGAAAAAAAATCTGCTGTTTGATCTCAGTGTGCTTAATTTAAAATCTTTGTTCAAATCATTATTATTTCCAAAGAAAATGAACTAATCCACCTGCAAAAGTTAGCTGCAAGTCTTTCAGTTTGCCGTGTTTATCTACTACATATGGATGAAGATATATGAGATTGTTAGTCAGCACCTATATGTGTATTTGCATGCATGTCTTTGGCAGCTTGTCTGTGTGAGACCCTTTATGTACATACTAAAGCATCCCTGATGCTCGTTAGATCCCGTCTCTCGGCAGCTGCTTGGCACCGTTCATATTAAATCACAATAATGGCAGATGAGCTCTTGCACTAGAGAGACAAGCATCTATTTGAAACTGCATTTTATTACACTTTGTTCCATTTAATCAAAAAAAACTATGTGAAAAGATAACCCGGTTTTAAAAATCCCAGATAAACAGCAACGATTGCATCTTTAAATAATAAATGATCTTCTGCCTCTTACAGACGGGAATATAACTGAAAATAATTGAAGACAACAATGTCCTATAAGAGCACCACTCGAGCACTGCTGATTCAGAATCCCTCATAACTTCAAACATTCAGTCATAAAGTATAGATAATCCGTAAAAGAAAGGCATGCGTCTGTTTACAATTTCCTTCTAATTAAAGCTACAGGATAGGCTCTACCTTTGTTAAAGTTGATGTGTGTTTGTTAGACTTGCCAAAAAACTGTACCACTGGCAAATTAGGGGTGGAATACAAAACGAAACAAACAATAACACTCTAATATGATCTGCAGTCAAGGAATAAATATTTCACAATCTGTCTACATTTGACACACTTTCAGTTTGAGAACAAAGGATTCTGAAACAACAAATTGCCCAAACTTAGTCTTGAGACAATAACCTTTTTGACCTGAATTAATTCACACAATAGTGACTTCAGCTTGACTGGGTATGTAATTGGTCCTCAATTTGTTTGGAATTTAATGACATATTGTTACTTCTGTTGGTGATTAATCAAAAGGGAAAAAAATGAAACAGATCAATAAGTTAAACAAAATCCAGAGTCCAATCATGACTGTAAGGCATGTAAAAAAAAAAAGCATTAATTGGGCAAAAGATGACGGTATGCTACTTTATAACAGGGTGAACTGAAAGTAACGGAAAAATCAGGTAAGCAGGATGCTGATGAAGGTGATGCATTCCCATCTTCCCTCTATGAACCACGCCAGCAGTGTGCAAGTGTGTCTAAGGGGGATAAGGTAGTGCTTGATGATTAATCACTGGACATAATAAAGCTTCTCACCATGAGCACACAGTCCAGCTGATTCTATGATATGATTGGGGCCGATTAAAAAAAAAGAAATAATCATTCCTTACAGTGCATTCATAGTACACTCTAATGACATCTTCTGATTGGACCTTGTGGAGAAGATAATAAGGGCCGTCTTCAGAGCGGTCGCTAAGATTATTTCTTTAACTTCATGAAATGGGGCCACGGGCCTGGATGCTGCAGATTTGAGGATTAAGATAAGATGACCTTTCACATTATGTTGCCATGTATAAAAGATGAAGTTTACAGTGCCTCATTACATTAGGCCTTATCAATAGTTGGAGCCTCTGTGAAGTCCCTTTGAACATCACAATGGTTTTTTAGGCTGGTTTACAACAGGCCTCTACCCCCCAGTGTGGGATTGCCTGTGTCTGTGTTTGGGTTATGGTTTGGATAAGAACTGTTAATGTTCTAAAACAATACTAAAATACTATACGGTGTGTGTATATATATATATATATATATATATATATATATATATATATATATATATATATATATATATATATATATATATATACATATATGAATAAAATATAAAAAATTTATATAAACTGTTTGAATATACAGTTTATGTCAAACAGTTCAGACCCAGCCTGTGAATGTTCATGCTAAGCTTTCAGGCACAGACACTGAAAAAAAGAACAATGGAGAACATTTTATTTCCACAGTTCTCCGAAATAATGTTGTCATTAGTGTTCAATGTTAACATCTAAGTTTCCAAAAAAGAAAAAAAGGAAAAACTGGAAATGGAAGGCAAAATGTCACTTGTTTCAAATGCAAACCAGCATGTTTAAAACATCTTCTGGGATCAAGTGATATTATGTTGAAACTAGAACCTGCCGCTGAAGAAATGCTGTCACTTGTTTCCAGTCTCCAAAAAAGTGAAACTATATTTGAAACAAGTCAAGTGATGTCACCCTAATGGCAGATTTCTTTTCTCTTGTTGTTTTGAGGCTCGTGAGGACTCTGATGCTGAGCGACACTTCTGGATCCTTCATCTTCAGCAGAACCAGACTCTCCGCTGGTCGGGATGAAGAGCTATAGGCTTCAACAGGCAGCAGACTACTGGCCAACATCTCCAGGCTCCTTTGATGTGGGAGGCATTGCTTACCCCTATAACTTACAGCCCAGCTCTGCAGGGACTTATTTTTATAACCTCCATTATTTTCTATCATAAATATTCAAATCCAGATCTTAAATCCAGAGCTTAGTGAGGAGAATAGCCAAAAACAACATGCAGCTCTTCAGCTTCCCCTAGCTCTCGCTCTTCTATAGAAAATCATTATGAAGATTAATACAGAAATCAAACAGAATGCTGAGACGAGACTGCAGGACGCAGTAAAATAATGCACTCAAGATGGAATTTTTGGTCAAGGATCTCTGGCTTTTTTGTTCTTTGTTTGTTTGAGTATTTTGACACATTCTGCATTTCCTCCTTGTGGCTGTGAATTAATATTTGCAGCTTGAATATTAATCCTGATTCAGTAGTGGATTAGTTTGCCATTGTCCCCTCTGTGCTGAGCCCTAAATAAAGGCGCTGACATGGAGAGGAAATCTATACCTCTCTGCCCTGCAAACAAAGACCTCTGCACCCAGAGATAACACATGTCCCTGCAATGCAGACCCCCCCGCCTCCAACTACAACTCTACCCATGTGCTGGATCCTACCATCTCCCTCTCACTTTTCTTTCTCCTTCAACCCTCAATTCCACATTTCCCCTTCCTCTCACCACTCTCTTCCTCCCCGTCTCTTTCTCTCTCCCCCAGAAAAACTTTGCCATGGTAGATTTGCAAGGCAATTGTGCCCTTAAACCGCGCCTCTTCCTCAGCTTATACCATGCATTTTCCAGAGTTTATCAAAGAATACAATGGGGTTATGCTTTCACCATTATTCTCCAGGCAAGAACAGTAATTTAAATGCACCAGTACTACTGAAGCAGGGCGCAGCCCTGCTGTCTCACTATGGAACAGAGAGAGATGAAAATGCATTACAAAAAACGCACAGCATTACTTTGTTGACCTTTCCTGTTCTCATAGTTTACAAACAGCTGTGAAGCTCCTTCCTCTGGGCTCTTTGTACATCAGAGACTGGGACTGATGGAGGCACGCCATGCTTAAATGAAGGGCTTTTTCTAACTTGCCTCTGTTGTGGCTCACAAACACAATTTAACAAACACACATTTACTTTATTTCTGCCACCAAAGCAGTTGCCAAAGCGAAGGAGGAAATACATGCTGAAACAGATACTGCGTCCTTTCATGTATGTATACTGTGCATATCATAGCAGACAGTCTATTTAAAAACAAAAGGAAAAAAATCTAAACATACATAGATCTCAAAACACCCACCCACACATATTACGATTTATTTTCCCATCCATTGCAGTCGCATCAGTGGGCAATTTTTAAACAGCGTTCCATTTTTACGGTGAACACAGCTAAAGCTGTACTGTTATTTTTTGATGCCACTAAATCTGTGCGCCACAGTTCATCTCAGACTTTCAAATGAGCTCCAATACACTGTCCTCAATGACACTAATCAGCACGTAACTGCCAGTTCATAGGATGATATGTATTGTGCACAGACACGTGTGTTTTATCATGCTATCGTGAAAGCAAACGGGAGCGTCGAGTACCGTGTTTCGAACGGTGGTTCTACACATGTGCCCTGAGGCTGAATGCCAGGTGAATATTAACAGCGAGCTGCGTGAGGGGTAGAAGATGCATAGGACGCAGGATCACAAGGACACAAAGTTAGAGATGAAAAAAAAAGGAAGAAGGAAGAAAAACAACAGAAGGATTGAGGTGGATGAGAAGTGAGGGGAACATAAAGGGAGCAATAATAAAGGAAAGTGGGACTGAAAACAGTAAAATATAACAAGAGGAGAAAAACGTGGACGACTGCAACAGACAGCTGGACATGGACCGGGCCGGTCTGCAGACCTGGTCAGACTGATGAGAACAGGCAGCAATAGTGATGCCATTATGTCGTTAATCAATCCACTGGTGTCTGCTTGTCTGGGTGGGCAGATACTCACAGTCTAGAAGGGGTTAATGGGAAATCAATGAGAGGGATGTGCTTATGAGCAGGACAAGGGGAAAGAGGGACAGGGGGGAGAGGCAGAAGGGCGGGGAGAGGGAGATAGGAACATTGTTTCCTGTGATAGCAGCAGTCTTCCCAGATGTTATCTGTCATTCAAAGAAACACTCTGGTGACCAGATGTTTAGGCTCATCGTGGTGGAGTGGGTACACATCCTAGTGGGGGATCAATATAGGTCAAGTACATGGTAATATTTATCACTACGCTGCACACACACACACACACACACACACACACACACACACACACACACACACACAAGGCGCTGATGTCTCTACAACAGAGAGACTTGTGCTGTGAAGAAAACTATGCACTTGGAATAAAATAGAATAAAATAGAAAAGCACAGCCTTCTGATATGTTTGTTTCTTTCAAGAGGTTATTTACTGTATCTGGTGTTTTTTCATTAATATGGAGCTTAGGTTTGACCTGGATCAGCAAAATCTCCTTCCTACGTCCATTAAAAGAAACAAAGGGAGGCGTTGATTTGGACGGAAAGGTAAAATAAATACAGCAAAAATCAGCCAGGGTAGATCTCCAAAGGCCTGGAGGCATTTGGGGTGGTGGGTGGAGAGTTGGAAAGGGGGAACCCAGAGCAGGTCCCAGTGCAGTGAGGCTCTTTGTAGTTTGAGCAGTCTGAACTAGCCAGAGGCTTACTGCTCTAACCCATACCACTCAGAGAGACTGTTTGGGGGAATTACACCACAGAGTAATAATTAATCAAGTAAATGCTGAACTGCTTTGATTTGGATTACATTAACATATTATCAATAATGTATTAATCAAGTACAAATAAACACCTCTGCATAATAGCATACTTAAGTAACTACGCTTCCACGCTTAACTCAAAAAGTTTGCTGTTGTTTAAGCAATGAGGAAAACCACAGCAAACTACAGTGGAAGCAGCAGAGTCTCACGGCTTTGGAAGCAACACCTCTTGGCACTTAACTGTCTTTGTTCATCAGCTTCCTTTTTCATCAGCGCATCAGCCATTTTCAAGAACTTTTACCAAGAGGCAAAAGAAAAATTATGAATTCATTTATTTACTCTTAACAATGTCAGGAGGCATCATGGGGAATAAATAAACACTGATGAAGCACTGAAAACACAATACACGTAATTTGTGCAAAGCTACTCCAGGTTTGATTCCAAAAGTAGCTGAGTGGATTGAGGAGAGAAAAAAAGAAAAGAAAAAACTTAGTCACTTTTATCATTTGCAGAGGAGTCGAATCAGCTCTGCTTTTGTATTTTCACTTAAATACATGTTCTGTTTTTCCCAGATAAGTTGTGTTGTTTAAAAGCATCCGTTCTCGCCTAACGCTTTGTTCATTGGGGGAACTTCATGCCCAGGGATTTTCTAAACACAATTCATCAAAGTGGAACGGCAGTCTTTTTTTCTGCATTCCTAATCCTTTTTGCTGCAGATGAGAGATTTGCTGTTCAGACTCATTAAGATTAAAGCGTTTTGCCAGAGTTATTTAAGAATGCAAAGTTCCATGTGAGACCTCTCAGAGTTCAGAACAGAAGAAAATCCTATTGACACGCTCGGTGCACTGGGGGCTGATCTTAGCCTATATTTCTATATTTGGTGTCAGTGATTGAGTGATAGCATGTGAAACAGTTTCCCCCGCTGCATTTATGCTTTAGAGTTACAATCACTTTTCCATTCTTACAATTAAAAGGTAACGGGTGAGCTCCTTTTTCTTCACTTGTAAAATTCATTTGGCTGCTTATGCACCTATAAAAACATGTGACTATACCATCTGGTTTTAATACGAATGTGTAGTTTATTGGCTTTGATAACTAAATATAAACTGGCAGACAAATTAGTTGTTTTGTGGTTAAGGGAAACAATACATTATGGTCATAGGCTGTAAATGTGCAGTTAACTAGGCAGTATTTAGCTTTCTGGTGTTATTTTGGCAGCAGAGTTTGGCTGGGGTGAAATTATCAGTCATCTGGTTGGACAGACAACAGTTAACGTTTAGCTGGAGGTGATGGCAGTCTTTTAGCTGAAAAAGAAATTATCATTGGATCGGACTGAGTGTTAGTCTTCTGCCTAAGGATTTTTAATATTAGCCTTTTTGGCCAGAGTCTCAGTAGTCTCTTGGCTGTGCTCTGAAGCTCCTTTCCCAAACTTTCCAACTCCAAGTGTCGCAATCTGGTTCCATTTTACAGCTGGCCTTGAGATTGTAACAGAGCTCCTTTCTCTCCCTCCTCAACCGCATATTTAATCCCTGTGCTTATGTCAAACTTAATTACAGGACCTTGTACGAAAAAATAACAAGTGAGCCTTGTAGGGGTGAGAGAGAGAGAAAAGAAGAGTATTAAGAGAGGGATAGAAAAAGAGACACGGGGAGAATGTTAAGAGGTGTGAGGAGGAAAAAGGAACAACAGAGACATTTAATCTGTAGACTCAGCATGCTAAATGACCAAACAAAAAGCTTTGATCTCAAGTACCTCTTTTTAGTTGATGCTGGAACAGGCCCAATCTAAGTCAGCACAGGCATTTATTGATAACTGAATTCATGAGCTCTCAGTGGCCTAAAACACCCCCCCAAAAGATATGTGAACTAGCACAGCGCAAGCATAGTATCTGCTTTGCATCTACTATATACATCTATAATGGCTAACTGCTTTTCAAAGACGCACGGGCTGTAAGGATAAGAAAGTGACCCGCGAGCGCCCACATTCATATCCTTTCAGTGAAAATCCAGCAAATTCTCCAGAAACCCCCCCAAATCAAAAAAAAAGAAAGAAAAAAAAATCATTAGACTGAGACAGTCATTCAGCTCGTGCACGTGTGCGTTTGTGCACCTAAAACTATTTACTCTGTAGAAGTGGAACAGCTGGGGAGAGAGATGTTTAGTCTGTCAGTTTAAAACTATTACCTCAAACTCTGAAAATATGAGCTGAGCCTGTCGTGCATCGACACAGGGAGACAGCACTGTGAAGAACAAACCTTTGAAAAGTCTAAATCAATTTTTGGGGGAGTAACATAACAAACGCTTCAGCGCAGTGAAGAAAAGGGGATCTCTTTTTTTAACAGTTTGAAAAGCACATATTCATACAATCTTCATAAGGCAAAACAGCATAAATGCAGTATACATGAAGCCTTTTGAAAAGGAAGATGACAGTGCAGCAGAAAGGGAAGAGACACAGGGATACTCCTCAGAGATGCAGACAAAACAAACAGGAAGACCATCACTGCTACATACAGAGCTCCATACTGTTTCCCTACATCGTTCACACTCAACACACCTCACCACCCATCTACCCACCCGTCCACCCTTCGGGGCAGCCTACTGACTAAAGCCTTCCCAGACTGGACTTGAGTGGTCAAGCAATGGACTACAGGAGGGAGAGAGGTTCCCATGCCACTGGTGCTGGAACTGGCGCGCCACCCGGAGGTATTTATAGCAGGCCAGCACTAAAGGGCCGGGAGAGAGGGCATGCTTGTTTTCCTTTCCATTCCCCAGGCACTTTCACCAGGCCTCACATGTGGGTGTTAAATATATATCCAAATACTGGGAGCAGCATTGTGGGGGCAGAGAACAGAAGGTAGTGGGCTCCATTGGAATTAGAGGGAGTTGGGGGTGGAGGGGTGCAGTGAGAGATGGAGAGCTGAGAGAGAGGGATTGGGAAAACAAGTCTGATTTGTGGAGAAAGAAAGAAAGAAAGAAAGAAAGAAAGAAAGAAAGAAAGAAAGAAATTGGCTTTTAATGTAGTGAAATTGCAAAATGTGAACAGAAGAAAGGAAGACGAATGAGTTTGTGTGGGCTTCCAAACTCAAATGGGCCTTAGATACACAAGTAGGCTCATTGCCAGCTCCAGGATGCAGTCTACACCCAGACCAGGATCAGTGGTGGCTGAACTCAACACAGATTATATGTAGACTCCACAGCGGGGGGATAGTGCAGACAAAATAAAGGGACATTTGCAGGGAGGTGGAGTGGTCCTCCTGTTGTGGCTTCCTTAACATCAAACAATATCTGGCTGCATCCACTACATACTCTGATGTGTGTCTCTTTCTATCGTTCTCTCTCTCTTTCTCCCTCCTTCTGCATGGGAATTCCAGAGTGACATTATTACTATGATGAAAACAGACCCCATAAATACGGAGCACTATGATGAATATAACAGCGATTATGGGGGCAGCGATAATTAGATCAGGAAAGAAAAACTCACTGAAGTTTTCTCTGTTTTTGTGTTTGGGAATTCCTTTCAACCTTGTGTCTTAATGTATGAGGAATTACAGAGCCAACGGTAGTGTGGTAATCATGTGGGTCTCTATGAGGGCCTCTTGGGGCCTCTTCAGTGATCCTCTCTCCTGTTTTAGCTCTCTGCTCCCACTCACATCTCGGTAAAAGCCACCCTGCTGTCTGCTTTTTTAATGATGGTTTGGCCAACAAACAATTAATAGGCTGCCCCACAGATGCTGTTAAAAATGAAATAGCAGGAGTGCTCCCAAAAGAGGCCATCCAGCAACTCCTGCTATCTTTCCATCCAGGTTTACTCATCAGGTTTTAACCTCTTCAGCAGCTCTCTCTCACCTACACAGTCTCAGCTTAGATCTTTAAGCCCTAAGACTACCGCTTTAAAAACACCCTGACCTGAGCCTCTGTCCAAATCCCAAATGTACAGCAGCCATCCCACTAGCTGACTGCGTCAGAAAGATTCCACCATAGCCTCTGTTTTTTCATACTTGTGGGAAAATAGCAGTTCATGTTTCCTTGGATGCTTCACACATTCCTCACCCTGTCTTCACATTGCAGGGCCCCAGAGTAAGGGTATGGCCAGAGCCACTCGAGAGGAGGTGCTTGGCAAATAAGAGGTGTGGCTAAATAAAAATGGAAGGGAATTTTTTTGTGTTTATTTAGGAGGGAGTTGCTAGGCAATGGGAACTCAAATAGGCACTAATTACATTTCCCCGAGTTTGATGAGTATAACAGAACTTGGACAGGAACTTTGCAGCTCATTTAACTTCTCAGAACACAGCTGGGAATTATAGATAACAGAACATCTGGAAGTCACAAAAATACTTCTCTAGCGTCTAATCCAGACTAATTCAAAAGCTGCCACATCCTGCATTGAACGAAAACCCAAAGCCAACTCAGTGACAGTTCCAATATTACAACTTTTGTAGTAAAAAACATAGACATCTCTGAATGACGTTTGAGTAATTTGGGCAAAGGTTCATGCTTTCTAGACCATACAGCAGCCTCTCCTTAAAATTGAGTGTTACACTGAAAGGTCACGGAAAAGTACCTCAAAGCACCGACAGTTTACATGAACTCACACACAGACTGTTGCACTATGCAGTAACACTCTGTGCTGCAAGTTCACATATTCGGTGCAAGTATCAAAAACACGACTACTTAAGTCCCGTAATGAAGCTGCGAAAAGCACAGCCCAAACACACAAAGCCACTGAGAGATGCGCACAAAGAATACTCTACTTGGCCACATTGGTCTCATCCCAAATTCCTGACCTCAAAATTTCAAGACAAAGGTAGCTGGTCTTGATTTATGCATGCTTCAACACAGAATGAAGAGAACAGGACATAGTAGCGAAGAAATTAATTTTGATCCTGAAAACATTATTAATGGTAATGTTTAAAACATCAAAGCCCTGGCTGACAGAGACACAGCATCTTCACTCTGACAGCTGGAACAGATGAGCTCACTTGAGTCAGTCAAGGTGAGGCACGGGGGAAAATGTAATTTGTCTCTCAGTTGATTTTCATTGAGATTTTGTGGAGAGTATGTGGTTCAGAATAGGTTAAAATCGTGTAGCTTGAATATGTTATGTGGAAGGACTGACCGTGATATAAAGGACAGTACCTTCCTCTCTGCCATTAGCTTGTGTATTTGTCTTTGTGCTATTAGTTGGCAATGGATACTCAGGAGGAGCTGGTAGTTTCCTTTTAGACCAGCTGACTAAACCCACCCCATGCAGACCACCAGCTAGAACATATGAATCTTAAGTTCATAATGACTGACTGAGCTAGAGAAGAGACCATCCTCTTTCTGTGTGGACTTCTCACTTTAGCTTTGGGCAAAGGGATAAAGCTTCTCTTACTCCCACATGTTCATTTACCCCCCACCATCACACCAATTGAACCAGCGAGTCTGGGGGTAGTCACATTGATATTCAACGCGCATCTCCATCCCCCAGCCACAGCCATCCCCACTGGAAACATTATTTCATTACATGTATTATGCATTCAGCATAAGAGAGCTGGTGAATGTGCAGTGTGCAGATGCTTGTGTGTGGGTGCGGGCCGGCTCGGATGTTTCCCTCTATGTATACATGGTTGTGACATGCCTGTTGTAAAAAGAGTTTTAAAGAGGGTGTAAAAAGTTATAATGCCTCAGGGATGCAGCGTTAATGGTACTTGGTTTACTTTGTGAGCACCAAGACAAAATATTTATTCCATACTACTTGTGTCAACATTAGAAAAAGTGATTTTGCAAGTTTTACAGTGTAGCGGGACAAAGTTCCCTGCAGAGTCTGAATGAGTTTCCTCAGTTCATCTGAGTATGTGCACCCACATGTGAATGTATACTGTGCCTCATGCAGAGAAGGCGATAAAGAGATAGACAGAGAGAGCTGAGTGAAACAGGGGAAAGAGACCAGAAAGAGATGAAGATAGAGACAGACAGACAGATCTTTCATATGGCCCACTGCTCTTTGGGCCCTGATCCAGATGTCACCAGAACAGTTTTTATTTGTTAATGTCTTGTTTTAAAAGCCCCCTTAAAAGCGCCTGCCGCTTTTCCCTCAAGTCTTTAAGTGGCTCGACACAGTACACTCTTGTCTGATCCTAACTGGAATCAATTTGGAAAGAAACCATTTCACCTCTGATTAAGCACTGCTCTGTCTCTGCTGTGGCATGCTGACCTTTCCAGAGGTCTGTCTTATGCTGCTAGGAGGAGCCAACCAGATGATGTGCTAGGCTAATTAGACTGATTGACGTCAGCAGGCCTGGCATGAAAGTGGCTTGTATTTGAACCTTCGGCCATTTGTCAGGACTCACAGTCGCATCTCTGTCGCGGGCTCTCAGTGTCACAAGTCAAATTCAACAGCTAATTTCATTTGTATAGTGCACTACTGTACACCCAGTCACTCTTTCTAAATCTCCTGTCACGTTTTTCCCTTTAATTTTCATACATGAATAATCCTTTTTGTCTGACACGAGAGGCAGTCAAAAGAGCGACACCTGCCTGTTCTCTTGTGATACAGCGAGCCTAGTGTTCCTGCCCCCCGTGTATGTTAAGCAAAACTTAAACTATGTTCACTTTGGGGTCAAATATAGACTCACGCCAGGCCAGTAGGGCACCTATAAGCAACTGTGCCAAATTTCTTTTTGATTTCAGTGTCTTGGATGCGGCTGCCCTCGCACACCGCCTCTCTGTGTGACCCATGTAATCGTCAAGCATTTCTCATCAATTCATCCCTCTCGCTCTTTTCTAAACTCCTGCTATGAAGCTGCAGTCCTGGCAGTGTAGTGCAGGTTGAACATCTGTGCGTATCACGGCCTTGTGTAACACATAAAACATGGAAGTCCCAAGAGCTATAAAATCTTGCAAACCCACAACGCTTTGAGAAGAGAGTTCAGAGGCAAGAAGTCCACCAGAGACCGGCCCTCAGTCCAAATTCCAAGCACTTTGCCTCATACACCCTGAGAAACGTTGCCTAAAGAGAGGCCTGGTAGAGAGAAACCTCACCTCCAGTTCAAGCGGATTCCTCTGCCCTTTTATTTGCTCTCGTTTGGCTGCAGGGGGAACGTGCTCCACTCTGACCTGGGGGCACTCATCCAATCAGCTCGCTATCTGCTGCAAGGGCCTCCATAATAGTGACATTTTTCCACCTCGTCAATAAAGTGGTGAAAGCCACCCTCCACCCGCTACTTGACCATTTAACTTCTTCCTGAAAAGGCCCTTTCTTTCTGTCTGTCTCTGTGCCTGGCTGAAATCAATAAAAGCAGAGCAAGGAAAGAGGCCAATCCAGCAGCTGCATTAACTGGTGGTCTCAACGGCTGTACAAAGAGGATGGCTGGCAGAGAAAAGGAAACAGGAGAGCGGGCAGCTCAAGTCTTTCTCATTCATACAACACTGAGAGAAATCTGCTTATTACCAACACTCGGCGTTGTCATCATCTCAGATTCTGAGAATGATGAATGAAAAAAATTCACTGCTACGCCATCCCATACGCACACCCTAAAAGTCATAAAACTGAATAAAAACTGAAAACCTCCATTTATTCACACAGACTGAAAGGTGACAATCATATGCAACAAAATTGACATATATATTAACACATATATAAACTCTGTAGTCTCTAATGATCATTGCTTGCCATGACTCATTTAGCAGCTGCATTCACACATCACCACATGTCTGCAGTGATTGACATAATGGCATCAGAGTGAGAACAAAATGTCTTCCAATAAAGGAGCAGGAGGGAGAAAATGAGAGAGATGGGTTACATCTATGCCCGTGCTGAAATGAGTGCAGTGCTTTGTTTGGTTATGCTGTCTGAGCTGAAATTGATTTCTGTGAGAAGCATGCACCAAAGAGCCCCTGCATTCAGATGAAATAAATAACACACTCTCGTAGAGATGGGAGGGTATGTGGAAGAAGGAACAGAAGGTGAAAAATGGGATTGCGGAGGAGGGAAGAAACAAAGATGGATGAGGTCAAAATGAATTTACAGTAAAAGGGGGTAAAAGAAAGAAAGAAATAAAGAGCTGAGATAAAAATGAAGGGAATGTCTAAAGGTGGTGGACTGAATGCCATGTCTTAAGTCTAGCACAGCATTGAAAAAGACACAGCCTGGAAGACATCTGGAGTGGAGGATAACAGCCACACACCACTCTCCGACCACAGACAACATGATGAGGGATTAAACTTCATTACAACATGTTATGGTAATGAATGGGCTGTGGCTAGTTGTGGATGTGTTAAGAGTAATTACCCTTCTCCAGCATATGTGTGAGTGACACTTGATTGCGAACGCCATGTGTCTGTATGTGCATGTGTGCTCATCATAATCACGGGAATCCATGGTTAGTCAACTGGATATGGCCTAAAAATATCCAAGAGGTCTTTTCCACATTGAACCAAACAGAAGCGAGCTAATTAAAATGGAATGTGGCAAGAATAATCTCTCACAATTAGTTTTAACACCATTCCTCACCAGAAGATGAGCTTGGGCAGGCCCAGGCATTGTGGTCTGGGCCAGTGTTTGGGTATCTGGGTCCAGGGTTATTGCCAGAGAGGGAGGGGGACAGACAAAGCCGCACAACCCAGAGATGTGAGGTTGAATCTCGGTCACTTCGACTGCCTGGTCTTATGGCTGACAGATGTTAGTCTGATTCAACAAGATTTGCGACTCTGGAAAAAGTTACACCGCACTGTGCTCCCCACTGCAAATTTTATTCTCTGTGCAATGAAACATCTCATACATCATCATTTAACAAGACATGAGCAAAAGCCCCTCCCTGGATTACAAAGTCACTGATAAACTATGCCACTTGAATCTACGGTTGCAATGCGCTGAAGTATTTAAGTGTTTGAGCTGGCCGGTCTAACGGTATAGTGTTCCCTAGTTGAGTCACAGCGTGCTTTTAAATGCAAAAACACAGAAGCCTGCTATGGTTGACGTACCGCTGCTAATGTTGCTAAAGATTGACTAGGACTGGAAAACTCTTTTATTTATCAAAGTGTGAGAGTCTGGAGGGAATCAAAGGGGAAGTCCTGTCCCCAGGCTGGCTTACATCATCCTCTTCACAGTAGAAGAGGGACATGCTGTGAATAGGTGTTCCCCACATCGGCAACCTATTAGTTCCTCGTGTTTACTAATATTTGGATTTGTGGCGTTGTAAGTGTTTTGTTCTGCGTAAGGGAAACAGACACAAGGCTTCTGTGTTGGCATATTTCCCAGAGTGGGCATGTGGACATGCAGACAAGCAGGGTGGTATTAAATAGAAAGAGTTTTCCCCAGGGAGGATGGAAGAGTGAGATGACAGTGGATCATTAGACTGGTGTTGCCTGCAGCTTGCTAATTTATGCAAATTAATTTCTTTGCTGATGCCAATGCTTCCCAAGCAGTCGACATCAAAAGCCGAACGGGTTAAACAGCTCTACTCTCCTTTGGTGGTCTGGGAAGTTTAGCAGCATAAGCTAGGGAAGGCTGTGTTATACCAGGCAACAATCACACAAATCCACACTATGCCAGCCTTCTTCCTGGCAAGGCATCGGACAGACAGCCAATCAGGTCCACGCTGGTTCTCTTGTAGACGAATGGCATGGCACGCTGGCCCTCTTGTCGCCCCGCCTACCCTCCCCGCTGCACCGCAGCTGCCCAGAATGATTTTATAAACATTTTGCCAGTGGATCAATACCTGTATTGATCAACCATTGTGAGAGTGATCCGTCTAAAACCCAGAGCAGCCTAGAGCTCAGAGATGGGAGGAGCGAAAGAGAGAGGCTGCAGAGAGGATGGAGAAAGAGAGAGAGTCTGCAGCCACAGTGAAAGGGAGAAGAGGTGCAAGGGAAGAGAAGGGAATCTGAGAGAGAAGCAGATGCAGAGCTGAAGGCAGGTGGAAGGAAGATTTCGGAAAACGCTGCCAGGCCGCTGGGATTGGGGAGAAACCAATGGTAATTGCTTTCTCATTAAGGGAAGGGAGGGAGGGGATAAGGGCGACTAATGACTACTGCGGGTAAGTGACGGAAGGGTAGAAATAGTGTGAAGAAATGTGTACATGTATGGACGAAAGGGGGTGACTCCAACACCCGAGGTGGCTAATGTCTGCACTAGTTTGGCCTGCTGTAGTATGTAGCACTTTAAGGTTGTTGCATGTGTATAAGTGTGCATGACTGCATGAGGTTCAAAGAGACTGAGTTTGTGGAGAAGTGAGGAATCTTGCTGATAAGTTAATTAGATGTTCCACAAAGAGAAGCCGAGCTTAGTTTATTTATTACTAACTGTATTTTTCTTTTCTTTGTTTTTTTTCCAGGAACACCCTACCTTTTTTTCCTCTTTGAAAAGTAGTACTTGGAATGGTCTGCACTTTTCCTTGGTGACAAAGAAGGCCCAGCACACAGAGCTGTCATGAATTCAGGTGATACAGCAAAATCAAAACTGGATATTCCTGGGAAATCCTGGACCTCTTGGAAAGTAAAAGTCTGCAACTTGGACACACCCACATAGGAAGAAACAATGCAGTTCTAAAAATCAAAATGGCTGAATGAAGATAGTGTATGCTATGGAAAACAGTTTGCAGTATCGCAATTTTTAAGTGGTGCGGATATAGCTGTCTTTGGGATTTTAGTTTTTACATTTTTACAGATCATTGGATTTAATAGACCTTTTAAAAATATTTTAATTATGTGGAAATTTTACAGAAGAGAGGACTTAGTCGACAAAGCTCACCAGCGAAAATTAATGATCGATTTAAGGCCACAAACGGCACTGCAGGAGGAGGAGCCAAAAGCTTTTGGGATCATCCTCCAAGTCTAAAGGGAAATTAAGTTTCCATTGATTGGTTTTAAATGTGACTATCTTGCACATAACTGAGTATTTGAGAGGAGATAAATGCTCATTGATACTCATGAACTCACTATGCACTGGAGTCCTGATGTGAAAAAACAGAAAGAGGCCTCTACACGCTACAGGTTCACTCCTTGTGAAAAATCAGTTGGACTTGACAAATGAATGTGATGTACCAAGGGAAAAGGCACATGTAATTTTGTTAATAAACTGCAAAAAGGAATTTAAAAACATAGAAAACAATATAAGTCTCTCTATGTTTGTGGGACTATTTCCCCTTAGCTGTGGCAGCACTTCACACTAAAACAAATTTGTTTAACAGTATGCTGCTCTGGACAGGGTGTCAGGGTGGCTGCCAACAGAGTTCAATGAATCTATGCCATTTTCTAATGAGGGAAAAAATTAAATCACAAATGTATAAACGTATATTTTGTAAACTTTTATACTTTTCATGTATGAATGAATACATTTTTTCACTGTGCTGACTTTATATGACTTTTAACAGATTACACTTCTTGGTAAGCGCAATTAAGGGATTATATATTGTGGCAGAGTTTGGTTCTGAGTTACTACTTGTATCACACTTGAACTGGATTTCAAAAAGCAGATGGAGTATTGGTAACCAGGACATTCAGATGATGAGAGGAAAGTTAGCAACACCAGGATGAGAATACTTGTATCAGACTTTGTCAATATACGTAATGCACACATTACATGTCCAGCAGCAGCAAGCAATTTTAACCACTGCCATGCATAGTGCTTTGAGTAAAAATGTTTCGATCAGCTCAGGGGTGAAAAAAACAAAACAAAACAGCTGTCACAAGTCTCTGACACATGTGTTAATATAAACAAATGTCCCTACAGTGACTAATTATCATGACACGTAAATAAATCTGAAATATAAAGCTACAGTGCAAACTAGTATAATCTATTTATTCAAGATAAATGTCCATATTCTTAACATGAAGTTTGTGAGTGGCAAACAGCAAAGATTCAGGACCTGTGTTAGAACAATACTGGGGGTTGCACTGGTGGGGGCATGTTTAAGGTACTACTGCACTAATATAATTGTCAAAATACAGTACAGCAAATGCAGGTGGTGTACCATATCATGTGGCAAAACGCTGTACAGGAAAGACAGGCTTTACAGTACAGTTACAAGCTGCATGTTTTGAAGTACTCCAACAAGACTGTGTGCTAGCCTTTGTTTGACTGGCCAGTGCAATGCCTTGTTGGATGACTGTGTCGTCATTCAGCAAACAGCCCTGCTCTGTTATGTTGGCATCCTTCCTGAAACACTATCCTGGCACCATTCAAATGAATGAAAGTCTTGTTTGCCCATGCAAAGCTAAAGTTGATTAGCCAACAACCTTGGCTGGCTAAAAAAAAGTGGACGAAAGAAAGCAGTTGCAAAGGTTATAAATTGCACACTTACATTTGCATTACCTACTTGTCAAATAAATCAGTTTGTGCCATAAACCAACAAAGCCTAAGACCTAAGAGATTTAAGCCAGGAGTTGATCGATACAGCCTCAAAATTAGAGCTTTACCCATTAAACAATGTTTCATCATAATTACATAAACATCTATCCATCCATCCATCTTCTTTTATTGGTTAGAACAATTAACCAATAGCTTTTACTTTTATTGTTACTCTCCTTTTGTCCATATCTGCTTAGTTTCAGGAAGATAAACACTTAAGCCTTATCAACCCTCTCAAAGATATAATTCATGCGCTATCAAAGCAGAACTGGGGTGCTGCAGTCATTTCCTTGTTTCCTTTTATCCTTTTCGTTTGATTCCTACTGTCAAAAACAAATCCTTGGAAGAATGCCAAACAATAAATTAGGGTCTTCATTAGACACATCAAATCTAAATTACTATTCAATTAACAAGGCAGTCAACCTGAACTAATCAACCAATTAGGCTGTGTGTGTACACAGAAAAGCCAACAAAAGCGCATGAGTCCCCTGGGAAAGCTGTAAAACACTGCAGAAGAGTGACAGTACAAATGAGAAGAGACTTGTTTAGCAGGGAAAAGGAGGATGTGAAAGTGGCAGAAGGTAAATGTGGCACTAAGATCACTACGAACCCCATTCATCTCTGAGCAAAACAAATAAAATAATTAAAAATGGAATAAAGTGTCCATAAAAAAAGAGTACCAAAGGAAATTTTAAAAAATGTGGATACCTACGAACTTACAAGATCTGCAACCGACTGTGTGTTTTGATTGGTATATTTTCAGGTGTTTCTAAGCAATATTTTTATTTCAGAAATGTGTTAAAAAATAAGACATATTTATCTTCGGCACATACACTGCTCATAATATCCATGTTAAGCTATGTTTTGTTCGTTTTATAATTTTTCATTAAATAAAAGTATCAATCCTGGAAAAGTGCTTTATCAAACAACTCGATAGTGTACATATTTAACAGTATATAGTGGTGCTCATTGACTGCACTGGCTCAGTCTTTTTATGGGGGACAGTATTTTAACATTTACTGACTTTAAATGAAGACTACTTGAAAACACAGTCACACAACATTTGTCAGAAAGTGCAGAGAATCTGCTAAATTAACTGTGCTAATTGTGGCATTTATCTTTGCTGAGTGTTGTGACAAAGCTAAAAACTTTGTCATGTCTCATTCAGTATTTTAGGTCTGGCAGTATGTCTGTGTTGAACGTACCTTTGGGCCACACCAAATGTGTTCTTCACTCACAGAATGCAACCTACAGGGAAACACACACAGACACACAATTACTTGTTTAAATACATATATACATATGGCAAGAGAGCAAGAAAGAATAAGGCCAAACCAAAGCAGGATTTGAATTCAGGGTTTTGGCCAGTATCATTAGCTGACCATAAATATAAAAATATAAACACACAACACTGATAGAGATCTTTCTGATTAAAAAAAAAATACAGGCAGGGACATTTCTACCCTTTTAACCCCTCACATCTAAATGTCTGCGTCTGATGGTGCTTCACTACAGGCTAAAGGGGGTTGCAGAGAGGAGAACGCCATTATTGTACCAGTAAATGTCAGAACAACCCCATCTAATTGTGCCATTACTAATTCATGTTTATTAATGCAGTGATGTATGATGGCTCCACAGACAGACTGAGTTTGTCTGTGCCTGTCATGTATGCGTTATTCTTTGCTGATGAGGGCTGTAGGGAGTGTGTTAGTGTTAGACTCAGTGGTGGCTGTGGGGGCAGATGGCGCATGTAGTGACAGTGCCAAGTGGTGTGTGACTTTAACATGACGGCAGAGCGAGTGAGGCGCTCGACTGGTGTCTTCTACTGGCCCAGTGCCAGGGCCCCCGGTCCCCAGTGCCCCGGCCCCTCACTACCCCAGAGCCTCTGGGCAAGTACCACAGTTATTGTTTTCACTGCCAAGCAATTAGCAGCACTTAAGATTTATTTAGTCATGCTCTCATGTGTGGTAATTAGCTTGGGGCCCAAGCAAGCCTCGTCATCCAATCACCTATTTCGCTCACACCAGAGCAATGCATCCACAGGAGACAGTGAGGGAATGTGAGGGAAGATGCAGGAGCTATAGAGGGTGGGAATGTGAAGGGAGGTGGAGCAGAGCTAGAAGGATTACAAGAGCACCAACCCAGCTCTCTGGATCAGCACTTTTTAAGAGATCTTCAGGGGCCTGTTGGCTGAACGCATAGCAGGAGGAAAGGGCAAATACAGCCCAGTTACACTTTTATGGAATGCTTTGTGGAAAAACACCCCTGACACACACCTCGGCCTGGCAGCTCGGTTTGTCATATGGCCCAGGGGGCTCTGCTAGCCTATCACATGACCATTGTAATGACCTTAAAGGGCAGCTTCCTCAACAAGATCAGACCACTCCCACTGGCTGAATCGCTGTTTGGCAAATGCAGTTTGGGTCAGTGCATAATATGTGATGCATTTGGTCTTCAGGCTGGAATAAAAAAAATATGTAGACACCTCACCAAATAGATTATGCAAAAGCTGACAAGCAGGGAAAAACAAAACAAAAAAATGACAAACAAATGCAAGTTTTCTTACTGTTGCTGATCCATAACCCTTTTTGGGAATTAACATAATATCAAACAGTATATAAATGCATGAGTTATGTCCTAAATTAGGTGCATGTGACTGGACCAGCTACTCTAACAGCTTGAGGATTGAGGGGAATCAGTGCATAATACCTTATATTATCTACTTCAACAAGAAATAGTTTTCCCTTTTAAAACAGCCCAATGCAGAGTTTTATAACAGTAGCTCAGAGAATACATGTGAGCACATGAAGGTCAAAGGCAGGTTAAACTGCACATTCACATACATATGCACAAAGAAAACCCATCATTCCATGCTGGTTTTAGGTGGTGGGAGGTAATCTGAATCACTAAACTTTAAAATACAATTTGTGGGAAACTATAGGCTGTGTGTCACTGATCATGGAAAAGCAGCACAAATTGCTGACGCAAGACTTCACAATCAAATTTTTTTGTTTAGTCTTTTACTGGTGGATCATTACAGAACTGGTTCTACCCACCACCTCAAATGGTCTTTTGTAGGACAGTTCGATTAGTGAAATATCACTTTCCACTTTTTTTTTCCTCCGGGGGAACTGTGACACGCCAAACCAATCAGAACCTCGCAAGCCAACCCCTGACCTTTTTCATCTCAATATGACTACCATTACAGTGCAGAAAATTAGAAGCGTCCCGCTATTGTTCAGTAGCGACGGGGGTGATGGAGGTTATTTAAAGATAAATGCTTTAGTGTTCATGATCCATGCTGCAATCACATGGATCACCACTAACACAGAGCAAAGGAGAAACATGTCTGCTAAAGCCCGGTGGCTGCAGGAGTGCACATGCGCACATAAGAGGCTATGTGCTGATGGATTCATGTTGATTGTTTAGTGGTGATGTAGCCCTGCATTCGCCTGGTAAACCCGTCTGTCGGCGTTAGAAAGGTGGGTTTAAGGGGATGCTTTTGTATTATTATGTAAGTATTCTTATGAACAGCATTAAATGCACAATTTAGAGGACAAATTTTGAAAGGAAACACTGATAGCTATATAGCCTTGATTTCAGTGGTCTCCATAGGCAACAGGATCACTGCTGGCTGTCTTATAAACATGAGTAGTGAGAGGGATAATATTCTCCTGGTAACAAAGCGATTAGATGGCAAATGCGAATGGAACTGATGTAAGACTGAAAAGACATGATAACACGATGTGGGTGTGAAAGGTAGCTGAGCATGTGTTAGCCTTTTTTTTTTTTTTTGCACACTCTCCTGCAGGTAAACAATATTTACATTTATATCTTTCTTATGCTGTTATAAAGGAGTACTTCTGTGGACCAGCAGTATACGCAAAAACTAAAATCCAAGAAGACAGTCTTTCTTTAAACCATGAAACATGTGAAAGAATATGTACTAAGTATTAACTGTAGTAACTAACTACATGTAGTAGTACAAATTTTTTTCTCTCATTTAGCAAATTCTCTAAATGTATTCTATGAAAATAACTAGACTTAATATAACTATTTTTTTTACTGTTAACCCCACCCAATCAATTGCTATATTTAAAAATAAGTTTAAATATAATTAAAAAACATGTAAATGAATCAAAATACAGCCCTACAGATTAATGTGGCAGGCACTTGTTTCACATCCAACATTATGACTAGAGCTACAAAAGATGTTGCTCTTTTGAAAAGTAGCAAAATAACCAAAACCTCATATGACTGAAAGAAAAACACGTTTAATATTTAGCTTAAATTAAACTTAACTATATCCAACTATTGACAAGTGTGAACTGCAGACAAGGCTTGAAAAACAAAGGATTTTAAAACATGCATTAATTGGCTGACTTTATTTAGACTGTTTTGTTTTTTTCACATCATTCTTAAAATAAAATGTAAAAAATAAAGTAACAATTTGTTCTAGTTGTCTACATCTGAGCTTGTTTTAGGATTGTCTCCGAATTCATTAGGAGTCTTTCGTGATTTACACACAAAAAGCAATGTTATCAGTGTTCAAATAAGAGTCTGAAAGCAAATGACACCAGCGATTAAGGTTCTGTCCCATATTTCATAGTTTGGTCATCTTAAAATAATATTTTTTAAAAAGTATATAATTTAAATGTGCACTGTTTGTGGCAAGAGCAACACTGACCATGCAGGATTTCTGCTAAAGGACTTGGAAATGCTCTCCTGAATATCCTAAAACAGCAGGACCTCTGCTTGTCTATCCAACATATGTCAATAGAAGGATATTCTTTCAAAATAAATGAATATATTAATATTTTGTTCTTTTTTCACTTCCAACATTTGTTATTATCTATTATGATGCATGCATAATGCTAGAGAGGGTCACAGGATAGTCCTGCTTTAAATGTTATATTTCCATGATTGGTTTATTCTCTCCATTTCCTGTTCATTGTGTGCCAGCAAACTCCATTGTCTGTGGGTAGATTCTGCTCGGCCCTCAGAGGGGCCATCCCCAGGGAGCACTGCATCTTTTATTAATCAGGGGCGCTGCGCCACAGCCCCGCTTATCTAATTTAGCAGCCCGCCTCAGATACAACTATGTTCGGCTTGGTGTGGAAAGAAGGGACGGGGTTGTGGGGGTGCAGTTGGGTGTAGACAGAATGGGGGTTGGGGGTGCTTTCTTTTGGTTTTCTTTTTTTTTCCTTAGCATGGGTGATGCATGGAATGCTGTGAGGGAATGGGGGAGACAGAGGGGAGATAGAGACTTATCAGACACCTCGTCACCAAGTTTTAGGACTGAATCACAATACAGCAAATTACCTTCTGCTGACAAGAAAAAATGAGCATGGCCCCCATATGAAAAAATAGGATTGTCAGGAAGAGGTGACACATTGATTGCTTAGTATGCACATCCAGAAGGCTGGGGTTCAGAGGCGTCCTCCCTATATATATGTAGAAGAGGTGCAGCAGTGCACAGCACAGCCATGAGGGAGAATGAGAAATTGAAATGCCATGTTAGATTGCCGTCCCTTCCTCAAGCCAATAACTCTAGTCTAGCCTAGTCTAGCCCATATTAGTCCGCCATATCATAGTACAGCCATGTGTGTTGCGATCGACCTGCAATCAAAGATCACAAAGTCAGTCTGGTGTTCACTAACACTGAAATGTACTGGATTCTGATTAAGCGCACAGAGTATGCACTCATGTAAACACAGGACAGAAACTTTACTTTTTTTGTTTAATATTTTCTGGTTGTCCCTCATCTCTCCCCTCTCATCTGTGTCATAGCTCAGATGAATCAGTGTCACCGGTGTTGAGAGCACTTACTGTCAACCCTGGTGCCCCAGGCTACAGCACTGATGGACACAAACTATAAAATATCAGCCCCCTGGGGAGACATCACTCAAGCACTGCCCCACAGCCCCAAGGGGGTGTGATCTGGTCAGTCTGTATGTGTTTCTGTTAGTGTGTTGAGAGAGCAAGAGGGCAGTGCATTTGTCTGTGTATCTGATGTGATCCTGTATAGTCTATGTGTGTAATCATGTGGACAGTTTCCGCCTCATTTGCATGGTAAAGAGGTCAAAGTGAAGGTCATGATGATAAAGAATAAGAAGAACTGATGTTTACCTTCTTAATTTGTGAATCCTGAATAGTCTCTTGTGACAAAAAAAGAAAAGAAAAGAAATATACAAGATAGAATCTTAGGCTTTCTTAACTTTTTCATTTATGAACTACAGCAAACGCCAAAGCCCTTCGAGAAAATTTCATCACTCCATATAAGCCCAGTCCCATCATCTAAAGCTACAAGCAGTCAACTGTATGGGAAAATCACAAATTAATCAGTCAATACAATCAATGGCACTGTCTGAGGACATGTCCTATATCAGCTGATAAGTGGTATAGCCTCCCCCCTGCTTGTTTTAGTCATACACAGGGAAGGTAGCAAAAAGCACACGACTGGAAGTGGAAGAGGGAGAAGAGGAAAGTCACGAAGAGGGGTGGGGTGAGATTTAGCTTTCCAGGCATGTGAATGAAAACCCCCATCCTCCACAGGTCACTGGGCTGCAATCCCCTTATTTCGATTCTGCAAGGTCAAGGTTTCTGCCCGGCTTTGCTTGTGTGCAACAGCACGTATGTAAAGTATAAGGAACATGCTATTGCAGCATGCTCTTATTTTTCATGAGATGAAGCACCGTATATTAAAACACCAATTTGCACATATGAATTTGTCTGTTTACATGCTGCTACCAAACTCTAAATATTGACTATTCATCTACACTGAAGTCTGTGGCTGCCTGATTCACCTAACAGAAGTATATTAACAAGGCTCCTCAGGGATTCAAGGACAAAGGCATTAAGAGGAAAAGGAAGCAAGGGACTCAAGAGTGAACTGCAGGCTCACGTTAAATTGTACTATTATACATTACTCTGTTAGTGGTTTAAGACTTCAAGAGAGGCTTGGAGGAAGATATAAATGCAAATAGATAAAATCAAAGGCAAATCACTGTAAATTTTATTATTATTCCTCAGCTAAGTGCCAAAATGGAATAGCCCCAACATAAGGCCCAACATACGAATTGTATGATGAAAGCCAGTTACTCTTAGTGCCGAGCAAGCAAGGAAATGACAGAAGACAACAAAATATTCACTAATGTGGCTGATACAGGTATGCATCAGCCAATCAACTGTAACTGTCATGGATTTTGTTTATGGATATTCATTGAGCCTGGTCAATACCGCTAAAAAAACATCCATGTGTATTGATCATAGGTGCCCTTTTAATGATCAGACTTGGATAAAATAGCACTTCATCTTTAAGTCTCAGTATTAATACACTAAACCACTTGTGACTTTTGATCTGGCTAAGCCTCTGTGAAGCAATGCAGGAAGGAGCAGTTTGAAGAGGAAAAAAAATCAAAGAAAATATTCAGTAATGTGTGATATAATACACAAATTCCAGATGCTAGTACAGACAGTCTCAATAAATGTTACTTCCAAGAGCAAGGAGTGTTTCAAAGAGGAGGTGAAACACAGCCTGTAGATCCCATGTAACAGTCACTTAAGTTAAGCACTAGTCTGCCAGGACACCACACAGTAAAACTCATCTATAATTTGTGATGAGTGTAATGCCATCTCCACTTCATGATTATGTGATATTCTTCACCTCTGCCATAGCCAGTGAGGCCAAGAGCTGGCAGTCTTAATGAGGTGCCTCAAAGTTCAGCTTAGGGAGAGGAGAGGTGGGAAGATGGTATGATGGAAAGAAAAGGAATTTAGGCCATAACTGGATAATAATGTAGTTTTAAGAAATTTATATATATATATATATATGCAATGTTTTCTAAATTACTACCTGAATAAGTTACTTCGTTGTGTAAAGCGTTAAGCTCAACCAACTACATATCTTTGGTTATCCTAATGAACCATAGTCACTAATAAAAACAGTCAGAGAGAGTCATTATGGCCATGCCCCGTAATACAGACCCCCAAAAACACTTGTTAAGGGAAGCATGGCATCCTGATTTTGCTGAGGATTACGTCCACCAGGGAGATCTCATGAAAGAGCCCCTTAGACTCATTTACAGCAAAGTGAATTGCTGTGCTCTTATGACTGGTCTAGATGTTATGAATAAGTAAATAACAACATTTTTCCAGTCGTTTAATCTCTGAGCACTGCAATTAGTAAGTCTGTAGTTTGTGCTGCCTTTTTTCTGCCCTTATTATTGTTATTGAAATGTCACGCTCTTATTTAGCTCAAGGATGAATAATAAATAAGCTATAATTACTGTCTTGAATGAGCTGACGGCTTGGCTAGGTCAACGGTAAAGAGAGACACCCCCAAAAACACCCCCCCCCCTCATCTCTCCCTCTCTCTCTCCCTCTCTTTTTCTTCTCTTTCCCTTCTTCTCCCTCTCTCTCTTTAATTGGATCTTGTAATTAGTTTCTCTGATGGATCTGGGAGGTCTGAGGCATCCTCTACAGCGTTCATTAGTGTTCTTGGAGGAGGGTGCAGCTTTTTAAAAGCTCTGCCTGCTTCGTCCCTCACATGTCATAACACCAGATATGATTCTGCTCAAATACAATAAGAGCAGCATTTTCAGCCTGGTTCTGTTTTGCCTATGTAAACGCCATAACAAAGTAGCTCAGGACTGTGGACCTTGAGGTAAAAGTAAAGGTAGTTCCCATATAACATGCATGGAAACATACTCTTTTTTTTTTCATAATTAATCTTTTGACAGAAAAAGTCAGAAACTATACGTTGCAATCCTACATAATGATGGTGAGTACATGGAGAGGATTACGAAAGTCCTATCTAATTCTCACTTATTGTATATAAATAAATAAATACATAAAAAATAAAACAAAACACTGACAGACAGTAGAGACCTTCAGTGGTTTTAAATCTGAGGTAGGATGTCATTTGGTTTACTACAAGACAACTGACCAAGCAGAACATATTATTATTATTATTTTCTCGAGACGCACACGACACACACACACACACACACACACACACACACACACACACACACACACACACACACACACACACACACATATAGAAATACATACACACCCAAACACACACAGTGTTCAGACCTATAATATACAACCCCCCTCTAGCACCCCAACACCATTTTCCCCCTTTTCTTCCCCACCCTCCGCTGGCCTGGCTACACTAGACATCTCTCCCTAATCAGCAGCCTCGTCTCGCTCAGACTGGTTGCCATAGTAATATGCCAGCTGGTCGACATGGCAACCACTCTGAGGTCCACTATTAAATGAAGAAGAGTGGAGGGAGGGATACGGAGAATGGAGTTGGGATGAGAGAGAGAGACAGAGAGAGAGAGAAAGAGGAAGAACAGGAGAGACGGCAAGAGACAGGGAGAGATTGTCCAAGATGGGAGAAGGGGTATTAGAGGTGGGGTAGTAGGGGGAGGGGGCATAGAAAAATGAAAAGAGGGGAAAAACAAAAAAAAAAAACAGAAAAATGAGTACAAGGAGAGGGAGAAGGAAAAGGAGGGGCAGCAGGAAGAGATAGAGCTATTTGAGCTACCTATGCACTGCATGATATTAAAAGCTTCTGATATGTGTCGCAACTATGCCATTAACTTAATGCATGACGTAATTTACTTAATGCCTTACACTTATAAATTTATACACATGAAAAATGCATGTGCGGCCTGTCTCCGCTGAGATAAAGGATCATAAACTAATATCACGTTTTAAGAGCTGCTTACCATATTATTGTCAATCTACTTCAGATACACCTCAAAAATGACGTAAAGTAATATTTGCAACGTATAACAGCTTTATGGATCCGAGGCCCACAATAATGAGTGGTGAAAAGTTTATGTCAGAAGAAGAGAAGGAGGTCACATTTATTATCATTTTCTCTGGAACAAAGCCAGGTTGCAAGGTTTTTATCGTCTGCTTGATAATAAGTAAAGCATTTCCTTTAAAAATAATGTTTTTTTGTATGCCGTATACTGTAAATGACTTACCTCACACTGGCTTTAAAAACATTTGGCATCTTATATGTGAAATGTGTCAGTCTCTAGTTTCTAGAGCCATACTGTCATTGTGCCATCAGTGGTGCACTCATTCTGAAGTGAAAAGTCACCAGGGCACACATATCTCACTCTGTCTCTAGTGCAATCTCTGACAATCACTCTTTCCTCACCCCTCCTCCTGTCTCCTGTAATGCTTTCTTTCTCTTCTCATTTTTTATTTGCACCTCACCTATATCGTGGTGTCTCCAGCTACCACTGCACATTTTTTCCCTTTCATCAGATTTTTTTTTATCCTTCCTTTTCCCCTTTGAATGGATATCTCTGTCTTGCCTTCTCTGAAAGTCTGATTCTTTAATGAATGAAATGCCATTCCATCAAGATGCCACCACAGCAGTGACACAAAATAGCATTTGTTGCCTTCTGTGTGAAATTCCTTTATGAATTGGAGCCCTCTCTTTTTCCCTTGAGCATCTTATGAAAGATAGCTAATTGCATGTCCACATTGTACCGTCAGTCCCTGCTTCCCTAGTGCACCATTCAGAGGCAATTAAAGTGAGCTTAAACAGAGTAAGAAAGTGCGTCATCCTCTTAATGCAATTAAGGAAGTGTGCACACAAACATACAGTAACAGACTGAAACACAAAAACAGGAACACACAGAACAGAGAAAAAAGCAAGTGGAAAACATTAAATTATCAGGCAATGCAAGCTCTTAGCTTAGTTGTTTTATATATGCCACTCCATTTCATACTCTAGCTTTTGGTGCCATTATTTTATGTTAAGATTTTAAAATATAAACATAAAAGGCTGAAATCCTTTTTCTCACTACAGATTGTAACCTTGCATCTTAATGTAAATACAGCAAAATGTACATATACGTACATTTTCTGTGTGTAAAGCATACTTAGGAAGCAGAGTTCCCAATCTTTAGTTATTAGGCTTAGCCTGGAAAAACGAACATGCAAACCACTTTTGAGTGTTTACCTTTGAATAGAGCACAGCAGGAAGAATAAAACTATTACAGGCATGTGCCATAGTTAGAAGTAGAAACACCATTCCCAAATAAGCCTGAAATTTTCTTTTCATGTGGGGAGAAATAGTTTGATGTAATAACCAACACACACCTTGAAGTATAAATGAAAACAGACACACGCTGCCTCTGATTCACAAGTTAAAATGACAGGCCTTTGGACACACTGGGATATTTTCGGTGTAACAGTCACGCTCCAACACTTAACCCCAAGCCTCTGGCATATAGTATGTAATTGCAAGCACTGTATGATCATCTAAAATCAAGAAAGACTTCATTACAACACTGCAAACTTAAACCGTGCTCAGAAGTGAATAGCCTATGTTTGTACAGTCATTTTGCATGTGCAGCTGCCTTGTTATTTGTGGGTAAATTCCACCTATTTCTTTTTATTTCGAAAGCAGAGACTTTTAATTTGAGTTAAGGCAGCAAAGATTATTTTACAATCCCTACTGAGATGGGCTAGAGAACATATTAGGATAACTTTCCACTGCTTTCTAGATCTTACGCTTTGTGTGGTAGGCTAATATTCACAATACCTTCATTAATATTTTGTGGGATGGCAAACCAAAGCCAACCCAAACCAGAACAGACTAAAAGCTGCCCAGTCAGTCAGCTAATACAATCTAATACAGGAACAATTTAAAATAATAATAATAGTAATAAACAAAAACACTGAAACTGACAAATATGTAGTATTAGGATTTATGTGCTCAAAATGAAAAAGAATGCAATCGCATTTACATTGGTTATATAGCTCACAGGTAAACATATGGTACGCACACATTGTAACACTCAGCAACTGAATGCTTATTGCCTTACAAAAACATAAGAACAACAAATTCGTCCCATTTCACCTAATCTGTCCGTCTGTCACCATTGGACATAGATTACACAGTACACAAAGGACAGCGTAAGCTTTCACAGCCAAATTCCAGTATTGATAAGAACATTGTACCTGATAGTTATCTTCATGTTGACAGTCCCTAATCATTTTTTCATTCTTTATTTTCATTTTGCCTTTTGTTACCAAAAGCATATAGTTATTACCCAGATGCACATTAATGAGTAATTCAGGATGAGGAGCACAGTAAGGAAATTTGTTAAATGACATACTATACACGGTAAACTGTAAATATTTTTGTTAAATGTAGCCAATCTCTAAGTAAACTATGTAGTACAAAATCTACATTTAGTGACTGCAGAATTACATTTTTCAAACATGGTTAAGGAAAATTAAGTTATTTTAGGGAAGGTTGGGAAACTTTTGCTAGTACACTGCAAATACTTGATAGACTTTTACTTGTATAGTGCTTCAATTTTGATAGACTAGTATTGTCTTAAATTAAACACACCAAGAAGTTACTGGAAATAACAATCAGCAACATTTGACAGTGATTTTTAAATGCTGTATTTTATGACTACTTTAAGCTTGTTCAGGCTCTGGCCTTACATTTGATGTATTCTTTTGAAGAGAAGAAGACAAT
Organism: Pelmatolapia mariae; assembly: GCF_036321145.2. Taxonomy (NCBI): domain Eukaryota; kingdom Metazoa; phylum Chordata; class Actinopteri; order Cichliformes; family Cichlidae; genus Pelmatolapia; species Pelmatolapia mariae. The sequence goes on from NC_086227.1 coordinate 22,213,234, forward strand.
CAGAATCATCAAATAAAGTAGGAAACATAAAGTGCCCGAGAGCTGTTGCTGCTGCTGGCTAGCTTTGGCACTGCCATCAGTTCTGACAACCTCTCATGGGTGTGTCCCTCTTGCTGAAAATTAGAGATCACTCCCTTTCAGCCACAAAGCCAAGATGGAGACCACTGAGGGTCCATAAACTGTAAAGGTACAGTACACAAACACAGATATCATCTAATTAGTGCTACAAACAGGCTACCTCAGTACTTGAAATAATCTTGGATTATCTGAGCCGCACAACAAGCCATAATGATAGTCAGAAAATTCCATTAAAAGGCTTTATCTGGGGAAGTATGTGTTTTGAGATACAGCAATAATCTGGTTCAGTACGGAAAAAGTCGACAGTGAACTGAGGCACTACAAATGCATTTGCATGACATTTTTTTCTAATTCAAGGCAAAGTGCTTTTGCTGTCTAAACCTAACCGGCAGATGGGACTGATATTCTGGTGGGAGAGTCATCCATCTTGTACGCCCACAATCAGGGCAAGCAAGGCAAGCAGTGCTTGTTCAGTGAAATATAAAAATAGAATGAAAACATACCAAAATAAATCTGAAACAGTGTTCTCTCATGCCTGTTTATATCCATCTTTTACATTACTCCCATCTTGGGGTTGCAGCTGACTATTGTCTCTGGAAACAGAATTAACACTGCTTGATTACTGAGCCCCTATAAACATTATGGAGTATGCGTTCTAGTTGGTGTGTCCTCCTAACTATGGCTGGAGCTTGTCAAGCTGAGTGACCAAAAGACTTTTCGCACTTTGTGCATGTGGATAAACTGCTATTCTGACAGGACATTAGCATACTGGACAAGCTTTGAAATCAGTTTCCATTTGTGCTTCGTCTGGAAAGCGCTAATATTAGCAAGCAAACGGGCGCTCTCTTCTACCATTGTAAAAGATGAGCTTTCTCTTGCTAACTACCTAATGTGTGATATACAAAACTTATAATATATTAAATAATTTGTTTATCACATTAGAAATGAAGCCTAGGATGATGGAGAGGGGATGTCAGCTCCTGTTTAATAAAACAAGCTAGCTGAAAAGGTGAAGCCACTACCAACATGTACAAAATTACTTAACTGACTAAATGTACTAAATTTAACAAGCTGTTTTACCAATACATCACCTTCATTTTTCATTGTTTTTTAATCCTTCTGTATTATATTAACATATAAAATAAACACGCTACACACCGCTCAAGCCTTGTAATTCAACGGTGATTGTTTAAACATCTTCAACAGTAATAGTAATCTATTTAAGACTGATGGGCAACAGTTTTCTGTAGAATAATTATTTTAACTTTTGATACTTTATTTATAATTTGCCAATAATACAGTTTTATGTAGTTAGGGGTTTATAGTATTTTATTGGTAATTTTGATAAAGGAATCATTCTTAAAAAAAAACTCCTTTGCTACAGAAATAACTTGAGAAGTAATAAAATTTCACAATTCTTCAACCACAAGTGCTCACCATCCACCCCAAGCACCTCTTGCCTTATTGGAAGAAAGGAAAAAAAATCATAAAAGCAGGCATTCATTTGTTTAAATAAATAAATAAAATATTTTAAAAATGTTTTACCTTTGAAAATACTCCAGGCAGTTATTATGGTCTATGTGGTCCAGATAAAATAAACAACCACAAAAAAATGCAGTCTTAGGAGACTGTTTTGAAAGTTCACATATATTTAGTGGTCTTTTGATAATTTGCTTTATTTTTATCTTTGTGCAACACTATTTCATTAGCTTTGTAACATAACAAATATTTCCAGATGGCACATTCACTTATAATAAACTGCTAATATGCAGGGTGAATGCACCATTTCTACTTATTTGCCTTTAAGTGATCAAAGTATAACACTGTTTTGTAACTTTATAATTCTCAGAAATACCTTGAAGAATAAACATCGTAAAACAAATGAACAGCAGTATTGCTTTTTAAATGAGAAGACATGCACATTCAAGGCCACGCACTGTAAAAAGTATGCTAGTTTCGTTTGGACAAGAGATATTTGTTTGTACTGTGAGAGAGCAAGCCTAAGGTTTGGACTCTGTGTCCTGAAGGGGAGTGGCTCCCTGTAGCAGAGATATCATGCTGTTTTTTGTCAGTGGAGTGCATGAAGAGACCCACAGGAAGAACTGTAAACCTGAGGGTGTTTATGGCTGTCTTAAATTAGTATCCAGCAGCTTGCCCAAGCATACACTTCTCCTAATGTAATTACAAAACTGATCAGTACATTAGACCCTTTGAGTTTTTACCAGTCCCAGATGTAGTGTTTCTTTACCTCCCAAAACCCCAAGACCTCTAACTTCTTGTTTGTACTACTGGCCTAGATTTACCTAATATTTGCACTAAAATATTGTATCAATTACCCACGTGCATATAAATGACCCAACAGGAGAGTAACTTTGTGGTTGATAGTCTACAGCTGTGTCTACAGCAAAGAAAAAAAGAAATAAAACATATTTGTCAGTTTTTAGATAAACTGCATAAACTCTACACTTGACACATGTTCTTAGAGATTAATTAATGCTTTGAGACATTTCTACATGCCTTCATTCAGTGTTATCGTAATTTAGAAAGAAAAATATTTGAAATGCCATATTTTACACTAAAAAATAGAGACTTTTAATGTTTATTCCAGTTGACAAAGAACATTTTAGTCCATTAATTTTTAAATGAAAAAGACAAACAAAAACAAACTTGAATGATAAATATTCTATATGGTACAGCTAATAACACAGCAAGAATATTTATCCAAGCCCTTGTGAAAATGTGTGTGAAACTCTATTTTTAAAATATGGTGGACGGAGAAGGTGAATTCCAAAAATATTCCACACTCCCGATGACAAATGGACAGTAACAGAGCAGATATACATGCAGACTATTCATAGTCGCCTCACAATGAACCACTTGACTGCGGTGGGGGCTTTGGCACCTCTGTTATTCATCTGGCACAGTCACCATCACAACCTATTCTGACACCAAATGTAAAGTCCAACTGCCCTCCAAATCCCTCCCAATTATAAAAGGTCCTTGAGTTGCTGTTTTGCCCCCTCTCCAGCTCCTGTCTGATTACTGAGTGTGGGGTGAGCTGCGCAGGCAATCAGCCGCAAAGCGCAGAGGACCAAAAGGACTGGGGGAAAAAAAAAAAAAATCAAATCCAAAACACTGCAAAAAATAAACTAAAGGGAGACTACTGGACCGCAATTACAGGCCATCCAGTCAGGCCTCTGCTCCAGCACTCAAGAGCTGCCGTGATTTCCGACAGAAAAGGTTATTAGTTTTTATTGGAGGAAATAGATGCTGGGTGGCTTTAAATGGCACAGTAATGCGGTGGGGTGGGGGCATGGGGCGGGGTCTGGAGGGAGGCCTCATGACCCAGGTCTCCCAAGAGTCCCATTGCCCTGCCAGAGAGACACACAGAAGCCATCACACACCCGCTCCCCTGCCCTCAACCTTTATGCCCTACAGCTCCTGCTTTAACTCCAAAGCACTGGCCTGGTCTTCAGCCGTGACCTCAACCTGCACAACTCACTTCTTATTTTTCTCTTTAAAAAAACAAGCACCATTCCTGATTTGTCTAAACCATCACGTCTTTCTCTGTCCAAACCTCACAGGTGAAAGGAATTTTTTTTTAAAATTATCATTGTTTTTAACATTTTATCACACAAAAATATTAACCACAGAACAAACCAGTAAAAGCAAAATTAATTCATTTGAAATAAATGTAAAGGGACCAAATCTTTTCAGGCTGTCATTGTCTCTATGATAGCGGTGGCAGATGTGAAAACATTATCACTAAGCATGGCGGCTGTGTGTTTGGTTGGCCAGCTGTAATGATTGACTGCAGACTTTTTGTCATGAGCACGTGTGTCTGAAGGAGACGTATGCAAGCGTATTTGCCTTTGTGCTAGGCTGACAGTGTGTGTACTCTGCTGTGTGTGCCGTTATTTTAGAATGTGTAAGCTATGATGTGTCTGAACCAGATGAAGTGTACTCTACAGGAGCTGGTGTTTCAGTGTCCAGTATATAAATCATGCTTTTATCAGCCAAAGGAAAAAAAATACTGAAATGTTTTAATGCTTTTACTATTACTCCGTGGATATCCAAAAGCTCAGTCTTTAGGTGTGTGAAATGTAGTGACTTTGATTGTAAGTGTGTGTGTGTCAAAATATGCCACTGTATGTCAAAGTAGATAATACGCTAATGCAATCTTTTGTGTGAGCATGTGCGTGCATGTGTGTTTATCTTCATTGTGCTTGCTGTCCATACACCCTTACCCTAATCTGTATTCAGGGCAGGTAGGCTCCAGCACGGACCCACAGCTCAGTAACTAATGGAGGGGCTGATGGGAGCCTGATGACGACCACAGGGCCATTTGTGTACACACAGACACACACATACACACACAGTGCACATATACAAACACAAACACTGGCAATTTCCAGGCGCAGCTGTAACCATCATGTAGCTAGTAGCCTAGCAAGTTAATTACACTAACCATTTAAAATTGGTGTTTTTTTGTTTTGTTTTTTTATTTGGTGAGCAACCGGTACAATTTGATACATTTTTTATCATCTTTCTGAGCAACAATTATAGCATCATCCTTTTTCTTGCGTTGATTTTGCTGCTGCTGTTTGTTCCTGCTACTTTTTTCGGATTTCGGTCTTTAATTGCTTCCACTACAAACTTTTCTAGCGAACCACTGCCCCTCTAAGTTGATTGCCAGGAAGTGCAGGGAATTAGAAAATTAATGTCACACAGGGGTCACTGCATTAGAGTGGCATGCACATAAACTCTCAAAATGCGCTTGCTCTTTTCATATTGCTGGAAAACCTGCGACTAAAGCTTTACATAGGCGCTTGTAATGACTATATGTCTCACTAACACTGCAAGTGCACAACCCCGTTAGGCAAAGATTAAAACAGAAACCAAAAGCTTACCCGCTTACCCGAGACAACAAAAAAAAAAATGTTGTGTGTTGACCCTATCTATATTTACACACATACACAATGATCTCTTTTGGTTTACTCTCATTTTTTTCTTGTCTTTTCCTCTTCTCTCCTCCTCCTCCTCCTCCTCTGCTGAGCTTGGGCCAAAGAGCTGACAGGCAGTGACCTAGGAGCCTTTAAGGTTCCAAGGGAGAAAGGTAATGGGCCCAACCCGGAACGCACTCTCACTCTCTACACACATGGGGCTGCCGGCTGCTTTGATCCAGTAGCCCCTGCTTGGGTCTCCTGACGCCTGGTGAGGAAATTCATAGGAACAACTGGAAGAGGCCTGTGTTTATTCAGCTCCTTTAATGAGCAGGGAGACGGATTATCGGGGGCCTAAATCTCCCCAAAAAAATACAGGGAAAGAAAACTGCTGCTCCTTCCAGATGTTGCTCTAAAACCAGTCACTCTGAAAGAATCCGAGGGAGAGAGAGAGAGAGAGAGAGAGAGAGAGAGAGAGAGAGAGGGATGGTTTGATTATGCAAGATGGTGGGACTAGTGGTCAGCAGGAGAATTTCCTTTTGTTTTCTCTGTTCTTGTGTCTGTGCAGATGTGGGAGCTGGCCAATCCTTTCTGGGTGAACCCAGAAGACAGCAACCGCCCAGGCACAGTGGGGAAATCCAGGGGCTCTGAGGGGGAGTTTGCAGGCATGTGTTATTTTGTTGAAAGGGGGGGGGGGAATTATTTGATGGTGTAGGTAACCAAAGCTCTCAGGCATAAAGCTTTACTTTAAACAGTTTGTGCTGTCTCAAAGGGAAAAAAAAGAAACTATTTCCTGAGCTTGTCATATGACCCCCAAATGTGTTATTTTTTCTGTTTTTACACATAGCCTCTTTGTTATCCTAATTAAGGTAGTAAAGCAAGTGACGTAGGATCCGACGTACTGTGCGAAGCCTGTCTGTCCTGGGAACTGAAAGAGAAGACTGATCCACACATGACCCAGCACATGTCTACAGTCTGTAGAAAAAGAAAAGGAGCGCCTCTCTGCCTACAAGAAGAGTTAGACTGTCTGTCAGGCTCTTGACCCTCTTGCCTGAAGACTCGCCAGATCAATACACCTCTCTATTGTCAAATCATTTAGGAGAGGATTACGGGTCAGCCACTGGTCACAGATCCTCACACACATAGGACAAAGGTCAGTCTGTGCTGCTCATTTACATCTTATTCACACACATCGGCTCTTGCTAACCTGTGGTACAGACTTGTAGGGGAGTTCGATCTGGCTCCAGTCATTTCCTCAACCTTTTTCATGATGTCACACTTGTAAATTAGCCCCTTCCCTGTTCTATACAATCAGACCATCCTTCAGACCAATGATGTGCTACAGTAAACCTTCTAGGTTCAAGTTCAGGGCAGTGATAGAACTCAGAGTTCAAGAGAGGTGTACTGTGTGTGTTTGTGTGTGTGCTATTAATAGGTCAAGTTTATTAAAGAACTGCATGCAAACTTGAAGATGCTGATCAAATAACTCTGTAATGGTTGTTCATTCACATGTATAAAGAACCAATCTATATGATGCATGTGCAACAAAACAAATGATCATGTTAATACAGTAAGTCTTCTTCCCAGCTATAAAATTACACTTGAGCACATTATTGAATTACACTAAGTACAATTTTACTGGTGTTGAATTAGAAGCAACTGTTTAAATCACCACTTACATTACAACCCTATAATATAATCTCATAGCAACAAGTTGTTTTAATATAATTATCAGCTTGCCTTAACATCAGTCCAGCTCTGAAATGAGTTATTTAAAGTTATAAGTATGTATCAAGGATTTGTGAGGACAATGGCTTTTTTTAGACTTAGATAGCTGCACATCATACTGGCTATACATTACCTATATTTTCTGTTACATTCATTGCTTCTTTGTCTCTTTTCAAAACTTGGAAAAATATAGACAGACACACTCACCGATCACTTCATTAGTAACACCGTAATAGTACCCTTTTTCCTTCAGAGTTCTCTTTGATTCAACAAGGTAATGGAAACATGCTTCAGAGATTTTGGTCCATATTGACATGACAGCATCACACAGTTGCTGCACATTTGTCAGCTGCACATCAATGATGTGATTCTCCTTTCCACTGCAACCCAAAGGTGTTCTAATGGAGCAAGTATTGTCATCTCATTGACATGTTCATGAAACCCGAGAGATGATTTGAGTTTTCCTGCTAGAAGCAGCCATCAGAAGATGGGTAGACGGTGGTCATAAAGGGATGGACACTCAGGTAGACAGTGGTGTTTAAACGATGCCCAAATTGTGCCAAGAAAATATCACAGCATTACACCACTACCACCAGCCAGAACCGCTTATACGAGACATTATGGATCCAAGCTTTCGTGCCATTTGTGCAAAATTATGACCCTATCATCTGACTACTCCAACAGAAATCGAGACTCGTCAGACCGATTTTGGTGAGGACGTGTGAAATGTAGCCTCACTTTTCTGTTCTTAGTTCTTTTCTTTCTACTGCAGTAGCTCATGGTGTAAGGTTTGATGTGTTGTGTGTTCAGAGATGCATCTTCTGCCTACCTTGGTTGTAACGAGTTGATATTTGGGCTACTATTGCTTACCTATCCCCTCAAAGCAGTCTGGCTATTCGCCCCAAACCTCTGGCATCAACCTCTTGCATTTTTTCCCAGAGAACTGCCACTCACTGCATATTTTCTCTTTTTCAGACCATTTCCTCTAAATCCTACATATGGTTTTGTGGGAAAATCCCAGTGTATCAACAGTTTCTAACATAGAGTCAACAGTCAACAGTTTCTCAGATCAATCCGACTAGCACCAACAAGTGTGCCATGTCTAGAGTAACTTGGATCATCTTTTTTCCTTTCTGACACTTGGTTAAACTTCTGCCAGTCATCTTGACCATGTATGCATCCATGTATACATACATATGTTTCTCCCATTTGACTGACTGATAAGATATTTGCATCAACAACCAACTGAACTGGTGTACCTAATGAAGAAGCTGGTGAATGTATATAGTTTACCTGTTGGTAATTTTATGCAAAACTTTAGTCAAACTGTAGATTTCTTGACTTTTGGAGTGAAAAAAAGGACATGGAAAGCCTGCAGTATTCAAACAATTTTTTTGAGCCAAGTTAGGAACCTTCCAATTCTAAAATTAGAAATTTTCAACACTCTTCCTTGCAGTTCAGTTCAACCTCTGACATATTTTTTAGACTGTCTGGCACACACAGCATGTTCAAGTTCTATCCACAGATTTTTAATGATACTCATGTCATGGTACTGTCAGGGCCAGTCCAAAAGGCTCTGCTTATAATTTTTAAGTAGTTCATGGTGAATTTTGAGGTACACTTTAGATCACCGAGTTAGTTTCAGTTTCTTGACTAACTGCATGATATTTTTATCCAAAAGCTCCATGTTTTTGTATTTAGCTTAGTATTAAGCTTAGTATTTCCTTTCTTCAAACACACCTTTGGTAATTGTCATTAAAAAGCTAAGTTTTAAGGCCTTTTGTCCAGCACTTATTTCTAAAATGACTCTGGCTAATTCACATGATGCTTTTCATATTTCAAATTATACCTTTTTTGAACAGGTTGCTGCTAAGATTTAGTAGATCCTATTTGTGTATCATTGCTTCATAGCGCAATTGCATATCACTACTCCCGAGTCAGGAGCTACACCTTTTAGCAGTTCCTCTGCAATCATACAAAGTTTTTGCTTTCCCTTTCTGCCCAGCAGGAACGCAGTTTTATCTGAAAGTTTTCTCGGTCTTAAAGATCTTCTTACTTCCACAGTTCCGGCAATTTCTTAATGACATTTCGGACAGTGGAAATTGCAAGGTGGAAGTGCTTTGATATCTTTTTATAGCCTTCCTCTGCTTTGTAGACATCAAATAGCTTCATTTTCAGATCCTCAGTCAGTTGCTTAGAGGAGCTCATAGTTGTTGACTGTTACCACAAGGTCTAAAGAGTCAGAGAATTGATCAAGCTCTGTACTGTCATCAGCTGACAATTCCTAAGGACAGCTCTTCACCTGCCCTACAAGTCCTAATGAGTCAAATAAGGCCTGACAAGTTTATGAAGTCTGAGTTTGCAGTCTGAACTTTCTAAATGTGCCACATATTTGTTCAGTTGTTCTTTTCTTTCTCTCCTTTTTTATCAGTTGTATGTCTTTTTATTGGATTGGTTGCAAAATGTGTAGTTTCATCAATCTTTTGCATACAATATTATTTATTATGAGCACAGTAGAGTTTACGCAAGTAACATCATTTACAATAACAAAAGAACCCATTACATGTTGGAATTTATTAAAGATGTAGCTATAATGGGTGTGTCAATAAGACTGTCTGCATACCTTCTCTTATTGTTTAAACACATAAAGCTTTATCTGATACTTTTTTCACTCAAGTTTTAAAGGGGTTAGTCAGAGATTTCATATAACAAAAATTCAAACTTTTCTCAAAGAAAGTACTCCCTCTAAAGTCTCATACATGCTCTGAAACTACAATGAAAGAAAAACAATTTAGCAAGGAAGCACTTACCAACTGTGAAGCAGAGAGAAGCTTCCTTCACAGTCCTGCAAAACAGAAGAGAGGTGCATCATTGTTCACAGTCTTCAGTTGTGTACCAATCAAACAGATATCTGTAAAGGATCAAACGTTAACCACACTGTTCACTGTTCTCATTAGTTTATTACAATTACTATCAATAAGCATTTGCCAGCATCCTTCTTAGTGACCAATATTATCTGCCCAAGGCTGTACTAAGCTTGCAACTTATATGCGAGTGGAAAAAAACAGAATAATCTGGGAAATCACAGACAGCCATTATCATTACATTGTCATGTTGCACTCATTTTTGTCTGCAGGCTCTGTACTGTTTGTTAAGAAATTATATTACAACCTGAGGGATAAGAAAAGGACACTATGCAAACATGTGTTGCATAAAATACAGAAAAAGCCATCTAAAAGACTTTCTCTTTCTCAGAAAAGAGGAAGTCTCAGAGAAGAGAAAACAAAAAACTACTCTTCTTTTTATACACCCATTGCCTTCTTTTAACATCCAAACCGCAAACACACTCCAGCTCATTGTTCCTTGCTCATCCAAAATGTAGGTCTCCTATTCAGACCATTCGTAATTAGCAATTCTGAGCAGAGAAAATAATTTCATCTCTGCATGCTATAGTGTATACTGTACTCGATTGGACCCACAAAACACTGCGCAATCAAATGCAAGCAGTTTCGAATAAAGCCTTTTCTCCACTGGTATCAGAGAAATTGCATCTTCATTATGCTTTTATATGTCTTTCCCTTTGTGTTTGTGTTGTGTAATTGTGAGAATGACACGTGCCCTTCGTCCTAAGCACTGTGCCAAAAGCAAACCCTACTGGTTGTGTCTGTGTGGCCATGAAATTCAAGCTTGAGGTTGAAAAGACAGTTTTCAAGCAGGGAAATCTCAACCTTGGAAGCGCAACCTTGAACACAATTTTCTTTCTCCTTTCATTTATTATGAAATAATTACTGACAGCACAGCAGATTCCTCAGTGAACAGTACACCATAGTTTAATTTTGGTGAACAAGCCAGAGCTTAGAAAGCATAATTGCTCTACACTCTCTGGCAGCAGAAAAGTTTTTGCCTTAAGATACCATGAATAAAAACAGATTAATTTATAAATAAACTTAATATTAAAAGTTACACACGACACGCTGCGTTTACAACGGTCATAAACTAATCTAAACAATTCCCTGCGGTCGAGGCATTGAAAGTTTACTTGAAATGTTTAAATGTTATTAGACATTATCAACAGTGAACTAACACTTGCCCTCTTCTATGTATAGCACAGTGTGATGATGCCAATCAGCCTTTAACCCTTGCCCTTAGACAAGGTAAAGGCATCCATTCCCCTGACTCCAGGTCAGTAAGTAAGCTTGTATTTTTGGATGCCGGCTGCTGATTGTGTATGTACTTTAATAAGCAGGCTGCAGGTCAGTCAGATTTATGGGCCCATGGTGGGGTGGAGGGACCAGACTCCCTTGGCCTCCAGCTTCCCTCTGCGCCATTACGCCAGAGTGAGATATAGTGGGATATTGATCCCAATGCCACTTCATTTCGCAATAACTATTACACGATATTCTCCCGGGCTGCACGTGTCTTCTGATTTATGCTGCCTTGCTATTTACATTAGCAGTAAGTGTTTTTCTATACCAACTGAGGAGGGTCTTACAGCCCCACAAATGGACATGTGAACATTCACATTCCATACCATACATGTTTTTGCTGCCTTTGATGCCTTTTTTCACGGTAGCGGGGGTGCTTAACACAGCACTGCCTGCTAGGTGAGACATAAACATACTGAAGAATACATCCCAGCCTTCATTACAGTTGCACGATTGACCTTGAGGCAATGTTATTTTCTGCACTATATCTTATTTAAAATACCTGCTTCATTATATCCACACTTTGGAACGCTATTATATTCAGGAACACAGTTTGAATTATTTCACAGTATTCGTTCTCACACGCTTGTCAGGGTAGCGTATAGTCAGCATAAAGAGAGCAATCACAATAGACATGATTGCTGCGTCTACGTAGAGAAACAAAATCATTATTTGTGTTAAATTGTGTAGATATTTGCATTTAAATCTTATTTTTGCGTCCAATTGATTAGTAGTACGCTACCCGACATGCTGCAAGTAGCTCAAAAAACCAAAACATGCAAAAAATTCAAATAGAAACGTTCCCATTTACAATGTGCTTCTGTGTGCTTTTTTTTTCTAGTGGAGAAAAAAAACATGAAAAAAAATGAATTCTGCAAATTTATTTTGATTATGTCATATGAAAGAAATTGTCATCATGATCAGAACAATTAGGATAAGCAGCCTGTGCCCCCCAGAGTTTCCACCATTGGCAGCTGCGTACTCCAGAGCTGGATCTTTGCCAAAGTGGCTTTCCTCGCAGCACCAGGCTGGTGCAGATGTTTGTTTACACACACAGGAACGCTGTGCTGGTGGCAGAAAAGCAGACATGAACGGGGAGGAACGATGGAAGACAGACCTTGTATAGCGCTGGCATTCCCACAGGCAACCTCCACAGGGGGGCCTTCGCCTCAGATGCCGTCAGAGCTACATGGACCACAACAAAAAAAAACAAAAAAACAATAGGACTAATGACCCTTAATTGCTCTGGAGCTGTTTAAAATCAGATGAGTGTCACATAAGCTGGAGTATGTAAATCAAATCCCCCACCTCTCCCCACTCTGCCCCCTAAGCTCTCTCCCCTGGCACAATAAAGTCTTTTTCTCATAAGGGGGCGGGCAGCTTAGCAGGCTCGCTGCCAAGTGAGGGGAGCTGGCAAGCGTGGTAATGTGGAGACACTTGTTGCTATAACGCTCGCCTGTTACGCCAGCACATGGCAGAACTGGGGCGGCCGAGGGGCGTGTGAGAGGAGCAGATGGGCATACTATAGCCTCCACGTGCTTCCAGATTAAACACGGAAGCAGAAAGAAAGCGTGTTCTGCTCTCAGCTTTCAAAGCTGGCAGACACTGTGTGCATGTCCCATTCATTAATAGGGCCTTTCATATGCAACACAAAGTTTGATTGTACACAAATGCCCCATTAGGGAGGAAGGGGGCAGTTGCCTGCGAGTGTTTGCATACGTGTTTGCATATCTTTGAAAGTGACACCATTCACTTTGCGTATGCTTAAAAGGATTGTGTTAGGTTGAGTTGAGTTTGGAGATTGAACACTTAAATTGGGTTGGGATAAAAGAAAATTTAATGGAAGATTTTTTTAAGAGTTTTACAGAGATTACGCTGCTGTTTGTTAGCATGCTCATACTGTGCATTCTGAGCTTATTTGGCATACAGCACTTTTAAACCAAGTAAATCTGATTAATTTTTGGAGAGTTTGGAGATGAAAACACATCTTTATCAAAGCAGACTGTAAATGACAGCGTTACTGGATAAACTGAGTTCAGTCATTGTCGATACTGTCTTTGCTGACTGAGCTACCAACCACGCAGATGGCTGGTAGCTCATTGAGAAGAGAGCAATGTCCTCTTGTGCCCCTGGTGTCCCACTGCTCCCACCAAACCCATTAACATCAAGCCATGATGCCTTTCTTATACCTGCGTGCTCGTCTGTTATATGGAGTTTCTGGTGATTTAAACACAGCAACAAACCTGTCCAATTTTCAGAGTGACATTATTGATAGCCTGTCTCTTCAGATTGTAGGTAACTGCTAATGGTTGTTTTATGGTGCATGTGTCCAATATGATGTGCACATTCTTTCTCGTCCTCTCTCCCACTGTGTCTTTTCCTGTTTTATTTGAGTGCAATTATTACCTCAAGATCACTTTTATACATTTATTTAAAGAAAAAAAAAACCCTTCTTCCTATCCAGTAACACTCACAAAAAAAAACCTTTCAGGAAAATGACCTGTGAAGTACAGCTGCAAAACCATCTTTTTTGTCCCTGAATATATTACTGATCGCAGATTTTTTAAAAATATACATATTATGACTCATTTGTTTGTAATATTCAAGTTAGCAGTGGCATAATATTTATTTCACTCTGCGACATAAAACTAATGGATGATTCTTCTTGTCCCAGATTGAGCTGTGTAAAAAACTGAATAACAAAGTGCAAAAATAAATAATAATAATAATAATAATAAATAAATTCTACCGCAGCGAATTCGGGGCAATCGAACATCGATAAAGTGTGTTTCTGTGTCCGTGGTGGTGTTTTGAAAGGCCGGCTCCCCAAACAGAGCACCACCTCCTCTTCACCGCTCCACTCTTTATCCACTCCAGTGTTTTCTCCCTGCGAACCTGTATCCCCTCTTGTCATGGATTAGCCTCCATACTTGCATGAACAAAGACTCAGTCAGCATGTGTTTATGTGTTGGTCCATGTGTTGTGTGAAGAGGAAATGTGTCTCCCACTTATGTCCAGATCTTAGAGGACCCCAATTTGTTAGGCATTAATCAGAACACCTGCTCAGAGAGCTGCCTGTGTCAGTGGCTCACTTTGTGTCCCAGTGGTTCCCTGACTGCCAGGCTTTTTGTTTCCCCACTTCAGCCATCAGTGTCATTTGAAATCAATTTAATGATTGTGCCTGAGACTGATTTGAGAATGCAAATGACGCACGGGGAAAAAAAGAGAAAGCAATATGCAATGAAAGAAGATAAGAGTGGGGCAAAAAGGCCAAGGAAAGAGGACTGTGCATTATTCCGGCACTAAAAAGCACGAATTCATCAAGTATTGTTCCAGCACGTGGGTGTAAACAAAAGAAAGAACAACAACAAAAAAAAAAAAACGAGAGCGAGAGAGAGGAAGAAAAAAGCTGAATTTAGCTCTACACCACAACAATGTCACTATCCTGCTGAAGGACAAAGCATAAAGAACAACGTTTGAGAAAAAAACTGAGTAAAACACTATGACAGGGCGAGGAAGACTAGGTCAAAGAGAGGCCAGGAAAGAAAGGGAGTACAAGAACGAGGTAGCAGAGGAAACAAATGAATAAATTCATGGGGCACAAAATGAAAAGAAAGATGGAGGGGAGTGGAGCAAAAAGAAGGGGCTTGAAGTCATCAGTGCAAGATTTTTATTGTCCGGACACTGGAGGAGCACACAAAAGCACTGAGAAGATTCAATTAAGTATCATATGCAGTGACCTTATTGCCATGGTTACGGAACAGTGGAAAATATTAATCAAGCCTGCTACAAGCAAAAAGATGGTGGAAAGTAGAGATAGAAGGAAGACGGCAATGAGAGATGCAGGGTGGGAAAAGACGGAGAGGGGACAACTGCACAGTCTCCATGCTGTATGTGCTTGCGTGTTTGCTTGGTTTCATGTATTTTAATGAGTACAGCCGCAAAGGTTCATGACTGTCCCAACCAGGCTTTGAATATCAATATGCATTATTGAGTATGACATTTTTGGTTTTTTAAAAAAAAGTATTTATTTATTTATTTTTTCTTTAACAGTGCCACCATCAAACCTCAAAGGTTCACATTTGCACAAAAAGGAGTCACAAATGTGAAATGAACTCAATTCAGAACTCATTTCATACGGGGTTAAACTCACTTCACAGCTCACAAAGATTTGTTTTAGCTTCCTCTCTGTATCCCAGGTTGAATTTTATGTGGCCCAGTGTCTGCTGAAGCTTTTTTAGTGAGGAAATAAAACAATCCATCTACATATCTACAATCAATCACACAAGCCCGTATCCATTAATAACACAACTTGCAAATGTTTGCCACATGAAAATGAAATGTTTTCATCCATCAGTGTGCTTCGTGTTTGCGTGTGTGTGTGCGTGTAAGGGTACACTTACACACGGTTCTAAATAAATCCTCTAAAAACCAGTGCTAGCATATTGTTACAGACTCAGACAGCAAAATTATGACGATCATTTTCAATCATATTCCATTATGATGTTCCTCTCAGTCACATTTCCCTGCACACTGCAGAAGGGGAAAGTTGAAGATTGTTCTGTTTGATGAAGCTGTAGAGTGTTTGCTCGCTGTCTGCAGGGACTGTCTTGAAAACAATCTATCTGAAACTCCCCCGCTGAGCAAAATGTTAAATAAACAAAGACGGGGATAAACAAAATCCCTCCATTTCAATGTCACTGAGAAGAAAGCCAACATTTTTATGCTGCGATTGTGAACAGGAGGTGGCAGCCATAACTAGATCATCATTTAAACTCTGGACACATGGTGAAATGATTATTTTGCTCAAAAATAGTTAATTATAAATATTGTAGCAACCGAGATATAATTGCTGCACTTGCGTCAGCCACGAGGCGGTATAGTAATTCTCCCAACTCATGGGTTCCCTATTATGGCCTTGCTTGTGGAAGAACTATTTTAGATATCTCCTGATCCTGTTATTGATATTATTTTATTCTAAATATACTGTCCTACTTTGTACTAGCTCAGATTTTTGGAACTCTCAGGGGTAGAAATAGAAGTGTTAAAAAAAGCTCCATAAAATTAAACGTGTTATCAGTCTATCTATCTATCTAGACAGACATACAGAGAGGTATGGACAGATAGAGCTACTTATGACAGCAACACAGCCATTCATAGATTATATGCTTTACTTTGATTAACTACATATTTATCTGCAGTTATATGCAGTTAACATAGAAAGCTGCAGTCTGAATCAGAGCAGAAGCTCCAATATCCAGATGCTAAGGATGGCTGAGCTTTCTCCATAATGGCTCCTTTCCCGCTTAACAAAATTAAGCAAGGCACTTGAGTTGAATATTTTAAGTCTCAATTAAAAATGTGACTTGCTTTTATTTGAAGTGCGTGAATTTATACTTCCCATGTTTCAATTAATTGTTAGAAATACTGCACTCACTCATCCATGTTGATTGCGCTATTATTTTTTTTTTCTGCTCTGGCATGGCGTATGTGGTTAATTAAGGACTTAAATGAATAATCACAAAATGTTCATTTGATTTTGTGTCTCTACTCACCAATAATCGAATAATCATTTCAGTCCTAAATTACAGCTGCATGTGATAGCTAGACTGCTAGCACACGCACATGTTGTTTATCCTCTTCTAGGCGCTGCACTGAACTTCTTTGTACCGAATCAAGATCAACAAGTTACGCCACAACTTGCAAAGTGGTCGCAATCTCCCGAGGTATGTAATTGTTATTCCCATAATGAAACATTTTTTTAAAAAATTCAATTAAATTTTGCTTTCATTGACGCAATCATTTTTTTTTTGAACTTTCAACACTTTGATAAAAGAATTGTATTTATAAAAGCTTGTGCAAGCTAACCATTTTATGCGTGATTTGCAGAGTGGCAAGCAATGGCCATGCAGGAAATTGGCCAATTAAGTCATAACTGAGTGATTTGAGTTCAACAGTAGTTCAGTTCTCTGCCTGCTCTAATCCGGAGTCCTACTCTCTACCCATCCATGTAGCAGAGGCTACAAGAACCTACGGGTGAGGCGCAAGTGTAGGTGTAACAGGAGAAGGCCCGAGCAGGGAGGCAGTTAAAGTGCCTGATGTGACCATGACCACTTCCAGAAACAATTTAATTCCACAGCTTCAGCCATCTCCAGCTGATCTACTCCTCCAAGGTCATTAACTGTGCCACAGAAGGTCACATGATTAATGAGTGACAAACCCTCTGGTGCAATAACGTGTATGAACGTGGCCCATTAATTAGACAGAGGGGCCAAAGAGAATGAATGGCCAGGGACAGCTTGGCCCCCTCACAACCCTGTCCCTTCCAGACACCATTTTTCATTTTCATCTGCACAAACAGACACAACCGCGAGAAAGAGCACTCATAGTATTCCAAAAATACCACACATCCCTCCATGCGCCATGAAAAAGAAATCACCTTAACATAAATTCCTTGCAATAGTGTGATTGTTGTTTTTTTTATATACACACATTAACTAAAGAATGTACAGTACAATTATTAAGACATCAATCAAACAGAATTAAAAGCCAAAAGGCTTGCTGTGTTTAAATGTTTGTGGTTCAGTGAAACTAAAAGGGTCCAAATGGCCCTCAGAAGAGCTGTGTGCACTGGATTCAGGTTGATCTGGGTATCAAGCATCTGAATGTTATGTTGTTGCAGTCCTTTTTCAGGACTATGATAAGCACTCTGCATTACTGAGGGCAATCTCCAAGAGGAAATGAAACATTCTGCTGCCACAGACTGGCTTTATTGGAAGACAACAAGTCCGGCCTCTCAGGATATACAGATCAGGAGATTTAATTGATGCTGACCAACTGTCAATGTACTCCTATTGCTGGAAAAAAACAAGAGTGTTTAACACTCTTCCATTGTAAACAGTTTTCATTTCTCAGTCTAATCAACTTAATGCAATTCCAATAAGTCCATTTCTTAGAGTGGCCTTGTTGATTTCAAACCTCATAGCCTTTCGTTTTATTTTCACCAGCGCCAACAAATGTAATAGCCGCTAAGTATATTGGGCAATAATATACAAATGCTCTACATTCAGTGCATGCATTTCAATTTTACCTTGAGGTCATAGCATTATGGATATACCCCAGTGGGGTCATTAATCATAAATACAAACACTGTATGTAATAACAACCAGTGGGGAGAAGCAGACTTCGGGGAAGGTTTCAGAAGAGGACTTGTACAAGACCAGGGGACACAGTGGTTATCTGTGTAAACAAATCTCATCAGTTCACCCACTCCACCTGGGTCAATGTTTCCCCGAGCTGGCACACAGTCAGGCAACATGTATACAGAAATACACATTTACGATTGTCATTGGCCCAGAAACATAATAAGGAGTGACAGGGTGAGCCCAAATCACTCAGAGTACAACCAGGAAAACAACATCTTTTTGGAAACAGGGTAAATATGCACTGGGATATGTGTGTTTGTGTAATGATGTTGTATCGTTATATGAATTCTGGGTCATAGAATATTTATCTGAAGTTATGAATATGGAAGGAAAATAATTTAAGAGACATGCTGGTAATAAACATAAATTTGAAAGGTACTGCTGACATTTTTTTACACTATTTTTTTTTTATAAATGAAAAATAATAAGAAAAAAACCCTTCTTGCGTCTTATCAAGCATTCAGAGAACCCCTTGACCCTTCTGAATAAAAGCATCTCTCTGGAGATTTGACACACATCTCTCAGCACAGATCTGAAGACAGTCATGAATGTTGTTTGCCCTCTGATATATTTTTAATATTCAGATCATATCAAATATGTCCTCTTTCAATAATTGATCTATCTATCTACTAGCAACATAACACATGCTGGGATTTGGCATGTGATTTCTATGCCTCAGTCAGTATATCTTCTTCCCTCTATTCAGTATGATAAGGAGGGCACCGGCTGCTCTCTAGATGTGATTTACTTGGCCAAGGGATATACCCTCAGCGCGTGCCAACAAACCCTGTGACCACAAACTGTGGGTCAGTAACACTTTACAGCTGCCTTTTCTTGTCTCTGGGTTCAGAATCAAATGGCGCCGCATGTAAGACAATGACTCTACTATGTTACAGCATATGATTCGATATGTTTTAGTTTTGTTGTATTTCGGCTCAATATCTGTTCAAGATATCAAATAATTCAAATACAAGCCAGTGCTTCTTGACAAAGACGCATTCGCTTACAAAGGTCATGCGTGCACTTAGGCGTTTTGTGAAACGAAAGCCCGTAAAACAAATAACGTGTAAGATATGTGCAAAAAAAACATTTTTCTTTCTAAAGGAACATGGTGCAACGCAAACATATCAGAGCCTAATGGAGTGAGTGTTTTTCATCCTGTCTTTGACCACCAGCATCTCCTGTGGTGGCTCATTTCCTTAGTGCAAGAGGTTCCCACCCTCCATCGCAGACGGGCTTCAGGGGGCATGGTGGAGAGAATACGAGATGGAGGGAAGGAGCAAAGTAGAAGAGGGAAGCCATGCTGGGAGAAAGGAAATCTTCCATGTGCAGAAGCAGAGTGGCTAGAGGACATTTCACGCTAATGGCGGCCGGGCCAATTGAAATGACTGCAGCACTGCATGATTTGAAGGTCAGGAGACAGAGGATTATATTCCAGTGGTGGCGGAGGAGGATTGGAGGAGTAAAATGGTACCTCCCGCCCCTCCTCCTCCTCCTCTCCTGAATTATTGCAGAACAGCCAAGATGGAATCAACATAGCACCAAACCCCAGCATCATTACTCTTACACCCAGCACAACATCAAGCACATAGCATTGCTCTGGTCTTCTCTGTGCAGTCACATCATCGCGAGAATCTCCATTTGTGATTTGAAACAACACAACAAAACCATCGTGCCCACTCTGCCACACGCCGTGTTGTTTTTATCATGTACTGTAACCAAAACAAACTAATAGAAAATTATATTCATATGCCATGTCAGTTAAATATAAAAAATAAAAACAAAATATTGTACCTAAACTAACAATTTTGCATGTGAAGACTAATGCATGATAATTTGTTTTGTTTTGTTTTTTGGAGTAAGATGCCAGTGCTCTTATTGTTATCCATGAGAAGACATGATGATAAAAGAAAGATTTAAATCTCCTCTTGAAGACATGGATGACACAGTAGATAAAACACTGAGGCTGGAAAAAGCACCGTCTTTGGTCCGGCTTATAGATGAGTGTGCAAAAGTTACTCACACGCGAGAAAAGCATAAAGTGATTACGCACATGACTGCAGTAATAAGCTGTAATAAGATGTAAAATGACCATACACATTTACTCCAGACATTGTGCAAAGCTAGCCAATGTGACTACATCCCGCTTCTTATATGCAAGCAAACATGGAAACAACAACAAATGAGGCAACAAGGATGTCAAGCAGAATTTCATAAATCAGGGACATTAATGTAATTAAACTAATTCCCTGTAGGCATCAGCTTCTCTATCTGCTTGATGTGATTTCAGAACTTCTTGAGGCTGTGCAATTTTTCACAGTCCCCATTAGACACTGCGCACTGTCTGAGGAATTCTGACCATCAAAGCAAATCAGACTTACGGATGCACCTGTTTCAGTCAGACAGAAGAAAACCGCCGTCTAAAGCAGCAGTGACGTTTCTTTAGATGCAGCCATTTCCTGTGTCAGTAAACACTTTATATTTGTAAGCAGCATCCAATCCCAGGTGCTCTACAGCACCACAGCAGAGAGGTGGATAGCTTATAGGAAGGGGACAGATGTCACTCTTTGTACAAAGCCAATAGAGTTTGTAACATCGAAGGACTGAATCAAAGACACTAGCTGCCATGCCAGCATTCATATGCTAACAAAAGCCTCAGAACTAAATGAGTGAATTTAAACAGTGCATCTCAAATATCTTGCATTGCTCTATTGTGGTGTGCTATAAAGCACTGTTCACACAAAAGGATAGGAAAAACAATGGACCTTAAGCTAATATTGCTGAACCTTCTGCAGCCAGCATGTGAAAAAACAACAACAAATGTGTCTATTTAGTATATAAAGAGAAGGAAGGAAATTAGAACTTAAAGTGTATGAATATTTAGTTCATAACAAACTATATCAAGTATTATAGGGTTAATGTTGACTTAAAAAAAAAAATCATCTTAACATTTTAAAATTTTTGCATTCTGACAATGACAAATTAATTTGATGAAAAATAGCTCCACTTTCCACAACTTGTAATTTATTCTTTCAAATAAAAATAATGATAAAAAATAGGTAAGATTTTTATGCATTTAAATCAAAATGATATTAATGAAAGAAAGATAAGTATGTTTTTGTTCTGGATTACATTAAATTAAAGTCACATTATGAAGTGTAGGCAGTAACTTTATTAGAAAAAATATTAATTAGAATAAATGTTTTTTTTCATAAGCATACCACATCAGTGGTGTACAGGGTGGAGAAACACAGGCTGTGATTTTGCTACATTTCTCCCCCGCTGACTACTGTGCTTGTAAAACTCCAGAGGAGATAACAGGCAACTAGGGTAGCCCAGTCAATCCAGTGCATGTTTGAATGGCTGACCATGTTAAGCTCTTAAAGCAGGCATTAATCCAGGATTTTAGGAGCAGAGCTAAGTTTGGCACGTTATCATGGCAAGGCCCAGACCTTAGACGGAGTTCAATCACTATGCAGAACCACTCACAGCCTCAGTCACACAGGCCTCAGACATGAATAGCACTGCAACTGGACTGGAATGAAATAGTAGGTGTGCTAGAGACACAAAAAGTTTTAAAATTCTTGAAATGATCAGTGAGTCTATGACTTTCCCCTTAAATATTTTTAGTTTATCTTAAACTGAAGTGCAGATATAAAAAAAATATATGTATTACAATTAACGCCCAGGGTAAGGGTAAGCGTTTTATCCAACTAGGCACTTCATCTATAGTATGAACACAGATGAAACGTCTTTATTCTGTGACGTATTGTTGC
Source organism: Pelmatolapia mariae (assembly GCF_036321145.2). NCBI lineage: Eukaryota > Metazoa > Chordata > Actinopteri > Cichliformes > Cichlidae > Pelmatolapia > Pelmatolapia mariae. The sequence goes on from NC_086227.1 coordinate 22,235,169, forward strand.
GAGGCATACCCAAAGTAGTGGCTCCCACAGAGCCCGAGTGACCTCTCTGGCCAGCCTCAGTCTCTGCGTTAGCGTCACACCTCCAGATGTACACAGTCCAGAACAGAGCTAAGCACGCAACCCAGCACTCCCTGCTCTGCTCAACTCGAGATACACACATACCAGCTCAGATCAACATCAAAGATAGTTGTGCAGACAAACATATTAAGAGCTGACAGCCTTGACCATGCATCTGCAAAAGTAGCATCATCATGATTTAGCAGTGGACAAATACCCATCGGGCAACATGACAGCAGCGAGCACACAGTCACGTGGCTGCACGCACATACATACACATGCACGCACCAGTGTTAGGGTGCAGAGAGCCTGGGCCAAGGCTTAGGACAAGAACATGGGCTTAGGAAACTGGGTGTTTGTTGGCAGATGGGGGATATTAGGGGCTGTGTGTTGACTTATAAATCTTCCTGCACAGTGTAGGACCTGACTTATCATCTGACATATGAAAAAATACCAGAGAAGCAGTAGACAAAAAGAGAGGAAATTAAATGAGAGCGGTATAAAGAATGGGAGGAAACCAGTATTGTAGCAGGCATCTGTTTTCCTCCTCATCCTCACCCATAAACACAATCTGTATGTGGAAACATACACACCACATGTCAGATCTGATTCATGTTTCTACATTTATTCTTCTTGTGTCTTGTGCACAACAGTAGCTAACCGCCCGGCTAATACACATGTCAAAAATAGTCTCGAACACTTGTAAGAATACCAGCTACTTCCTGTGTGGATGTCTGGAGCTTAGAATCTGGATCATCACTATCCGAAACCCTTAATTTATGCATGAGTCTCTGCCGTATTACTGACAAGAAGAAGATTTCTATTGAAATTTATCAAAACTTTCAAAGTAGTGGTCTCCTCAACACAAAGGCAAAAATATATGGAACTGAGCGCTCTTTTATTTTGAAGTGTTTTGAAGTGCAGTTTTTGTTTTTTTGTTTTTTAAGTAATGTGGTCAAGTGTCTTGAATTTATATGATATGACAACAAGAATATTTAAATATAGCATGCTCACTAACTAAATGTATGTGCACTCGCAAATGTATATCAGTTTATTAAGTACACTGACCTAAATATTTTGGAGTCTGAAATGTCATCTGTGAGATGGATCTTTCGTTTAGGAAGTTAAAAAAAATGTTTTTCTTTAGATGGTTTTTAGGAAGCTCTAGATTTAACTTCAGAGTCATTTTGAGGCTGGTGATGTTGGTGCTTTTGAATCATATTGCATTATACTAAGAGGTGTTTAATGTTTTTTTTTCCTGCCCCTCATTCCATTTATATGACTGAGAGTAAACTAAATTTGTATTTGTTATGAATATGGCCCCATAAAACTAAAAAAATAAAAAAACGCCAAATTGATGCTTTAAATGGCTGTCAGTAAACACTGTGATTCTTTTGATTATTTGTATGCACACTCTATCACCAAACTATCAGGGTTAATATTACTCTGAAAGTAGAAAAATAAAAATTGTTAAAGCCCACACTCACCAGAGTAAAACATATTTGATATTTTGAACACCTGCCCCTGAGCCATGTCAGCTCTGTAAGTGGACAGATAATTCTCCAATCAACACTTGTCAACTCGAAATAATTGCAACTGGAAAAAAAAATCAACAGTTATTAACAACGGGAGAGTTGCTGTGCATGGTATTTGGGTTTATATGTGGTTTTTAGTGTGAGGAGTAAGTGAGGGATGGAGAGAGAGAGAGAGACAGAGAGAGAGAGAAAGTCCAAATGGATTTTAGCCCTAGAATAAATCACTGTCGCCACAGAAACAGGCCGACAGCTGTGATGGATGGCTGAAATTTTTGTGTTGATGTCTTTAGTATTGCTGACAATTTGGTAGTCCAGGCTTTTTCACTTTTCCTGTGCTTGTGTGTGGCTAAACACATCTAAATTCTGGCACATGCTCATACCTACACATCAGTGTTTCACACCAACTCAAAATCTGCTTTTGGATGAATAATATCCTTTGCCAGATTTTTTGTTCTTTTTGTGGGGGGCTCAATTCAACAAGAATTTCAAATAAAAATTTTGCAAACTTCCAGGCGTTTATTCCAAAACCTTTAAAAAATTATTCAACGCCTCATTATCTGTAATATTCAATTTACATTAAATGTTAAATTTACAAAAAGCATGTTGCATTGCTAAACTCAACTTTCTCTACTGAGACTGTGGAGACCATCTTGTGTGTGTGTGTGTGCATGGTAGTCACATGGTCTTTTTGCACCTGTATACACTGACCCTCTCATTGGGTAACATGCTGCCACATGACACAGTGACGGTGGTGTGTTTGGACCATATACTGACTCTCTGTCTGTCAATGGCGTCTAATGTTAACGGCATCAACGCAAACTGAGGATAAAGGAAGGAATTTTTTTTTTTTTGTTCATCACGACCGTCCTGTTATCTAGTCCACTATAGCCCTTCTGGGTGTACTCACCACACACACACACACACACACACACACACACACACACGCACACACACACACACACACACACACACACACACACACACAGTCACAGACACACACACACAAACGCGACTTGAACATTACTTTAAATTCATAAATCTAAAAAAAATACAAAATGAACATAATACACTGCACAGTACATTTAGTCACTTATGCATAAAGTTATGTAAATACAAGAATTCTATACCATTACATACACACATGCTAAACACACACACACACACCTGACACACACATGCACACACGCATGCACACGCATGCACGCACAATAAAGAATTGGGCCATTCTAAGCCAGCCCCCCCACATCTAGTGTTTCCATCTGCTCTCACCTGGCAGGATCAAAAAGAGCACACTTCCCACAAACTTAGAAAGATCAATACTTTCTCCAGCAAAACACAGCAGTCACAGCCTCAGTCCCAGCTCCACACTACTTGTACTCAAACTACTATACACTCAAAGAAAGATTCCACAAAGCAGAAATTAAAAAAAAATGTACTGACCTTACTGTCTTATTTTCCTCCCTTTTCTCTCTGACGTCCAGTCCCCTCTTTTTCTTCTGCTGGTTCTTGTCCTCTAAACCTCTGGTCTAAGTAAGTCATGCAGGAGCTGCTTCCTGCTCCTGCTCAGCCCTACGCCACTGTATTAGTCTGATTTCACACTCTGCAGCCTAGCCTCCCGTCCTGAAGGGGACGGTGAATGTGCTGCTTATTTAGAAGCCGGCACGCACTACCTGGGCTTGTAGGCAGCTGTTTAAAGCACGAGGCAACATCCAGGGTGCATAATACCCCACACACACACACACCTTCTCTCTCCCTCTCGCTCAAACACACAGGCAAACACTCACTAGCTGGCTGGCCCACAAGATAGGGAAGAGCACATGCATACACGCACACACACACATGCACTCACACACACAAGTAAAGTGAAATACACACACATGCAAGAAGTCTGTCAGAGGTCTCTCTACCTTGGCTGGGATAGCAGGCAGTGTGAGAGTACACACACAGGCACACTGAGATGGGCTGGCCGCTCCGTTCTGTCTCCTTCTCTCTAAGTATTTAGAAGACAATTTCAACAAGGGATTGCTCCCAATCTACTAGTGTGATCCACATGGATGAGTTATAATATGCTTGCCACTCTCTCCCTCTCTCTTACCCCCCCTTCTTCCTCTGTTCCCTCTCTCTCATTCTCTGTCTCACTCTTTCGCTCTCATGCTCGTTGTTTTAGCCTATTATCGAGCCGTCACCGATTTCAGTTCAGGAGGAAAGCCTTCCCTTCTTGGATGCTATATTTCTCTTCACTCTAGATGTGCATGAGAAGGGGCCAAAGACTGACTCCACCTGAATGCGTATTAGTAAAATGCATTATTTATTACAAAGCTGCATTCATTTTTTTTTCCTGATATGCCGGTGGACATGCGGGGGAAGGGAGCAGTTGTGGCGACTGCATCAGCAGCGAAGGGGTGTATTTGTTATATGTGTGTTTGGTGGAGGCTGGGGTGGTGGCAGGGGGGGCAGGGATGAGGGGTCAGGATTTGTGATAGCAGGGGTCTGAAGGGAGGTGAAAAGAATACATAAGATATGATTTTAATTTATTTATTTATTCAATGGCTGGGATTGCCTTATCATCCAAGGTGCTGCCTAATGACATCACTGCTGGCTCCAAGCTGTCCCAAATCACACTGCCACTCATTTTTTCATCAAAATGATTTATACCTTTGTGTGTGTGTGTGTGTGTGTGTGTGTGTGTGTGTGTGTGTGTGTGTGTGTGTGTGTGTGTGTGTGTGTGTGTGTCAGTGAAAGAGAAAAAGTAAGAGGTGGACAGACAAATAAGCCTTCTGTATCAAGAACACATCTTGCTTTTAAGTGAAATTATTATAATAAAAATGTAAAATATTTACTATTAATAATATCCAAAAATCACATTTACACAAAATTCATTCAACACAAGCAATTTCAAAACAGAGTATCAAACTTTTATAAAATAGGTGAAATGGTTGCAAATTCATAGTCAGACTGAATCATATTTTTGAGTTTTAGCAATTTAAAAAGCATTAAACTTTTGATTTGAGCATATCCCTTTAAAGATGATCATATCTCATTAAGTTTGGTACTAAATATTCCAAAATTACTGCATCGCTCTATGGCATGTAAAGCAATTACAATATTCGCAGTAAATCATTTTTAATCTACAGTTCAATATCACATTTATACATTTATATTGAAATGGATTTGATTAATTAGCATATGAATAATCATTTGATTTAACAAAGTTTTAACCAATTAATTAACTAATTAATAAGATGATCAATTTAAAATTATATACACACACACAAAAAAAAATAACCCTTTGTCTTTTTGCTCTAATATCGAAGGGTTTTGTCTTTGTGTTTTAAGCAAAGAATTTTAAGAAAATATTTGTGATTGTAACAAAGCCCTGACAAAGCTTGAAGATATTAATATAAACTACACTAAACTACACTAAAACTAGTGTAAACTTAAAGTAAACTTAGTGTAGACATTGCAAACATCTGTAACACTTGGTTTCAGGGCCTGAAACACCAAACCCAAAACTCACTTCCTCCTGTTATTGTATGTTGAAAAAAATGAAATTTTGTGATGTAACTTAAAAAAGAAGATACGGGGTTTTTGTGTGTACTCTTTGTGTTAACTATAGTTTTAGTTTAGCTAATTTCAAACTGTTGTAATCTAAAACACTACAAATAATTAATTATGAAAGAATGAGTTCAAATTTCTGTGTAGTATGAATGGCCAAACATTGAGTAATTAAGTTTAGGGCCTGCACTTACACATAAAGAAGACGGTGGGAGGGGGTGGAAATGGCTGTGTAAGCTGGAGTTGCCACACTGGTCAACAGGCTGCTGCAATATGCACCCATGAGGGCAAACAGCCAGGCAGGAGTCATGACTGCAGAGTTGACCCCCAAGACTATGTCAGCACTATCAGCGTCCTCTCTCTCTCTCCCTCCAAGCAGGAGAATCACTCCAATACAACAGAAACACAAGAATCCCGTCAAATCACTCAATATGTAGGCTGTGAGCCTCTGCTGAATACCTAACGGTCATTTTCACCACATCGCAGCCTAAACTTGAACAGATTTAATATCCCTCATAAAAGATTTAAACAAAGATGCATTTAACAGCTAACACACACAGAGATACACACACGCACTTACTCAGCTTAAAATCCACAAAAGATATTGAAAGTTAATTGTTTACACAATTCATGACTATCCATGTGACCCTCACTGTGCTGCACTTTATTATACAGTCTAATTCAGTCTCCAGCTGCCTGTCCCCAGTAGAGCCTGTTAACTGCTTGGTCCTCAGCCACAGGATGCCCATCTTCTGTACCTGGAAAAGGAAATGATGTGGCCAAAGGCCCAGCTGGGCCATTCTATCACTGCTATTAGGGCTTAAGTAGAACTGGAAAATTACTCCATTGGCATTAACAGTCCATCTCAATCATTTTAATACTATCATAATCATGAGAATTTCTAATATTATTTTTAAAAGCCCTGGTATAAAAAAATGGAATTTCATTTCCTTTGCTTAACTATCTTAAATTGAGAGAGACTAAGTGAATGGGGAAGAAAGTGATATCTTATGAGACAGGGGGAAAAAAGTGATCTAGAGTCACCTCTAATCCCCCTGCTGCTGTGTCCAGCACTGACCGGCACACTGCCACACACTTCGATCTGTCTGCTTACTTAGCCTCACCATGGTACAAGTTACAAGGTGTAATTACTATACAAACAAGACAATTAATAGTTTAACCCACTCACTCTTAAAGTCCTCCTCTTTCACACAACTGTCATCTGCTCTCCAACCTCACGCTCCCATCTGACCAGTGACATAAAAACCTCCCGTGTGCCTGATATCCACTCGGTGCACATCATTTTCTAGACGGGTAACCATAAAGCATCGCTAAACACTTTAAGAGTTAATGTTTCTTCCTTCCTTCTCCTCTGTTTTTCCAACTTTCAATTTTCCTGAATAGCATTATTATGTTTTATTAATATCTTTGAATTATTACTCATTTTCCTCTTAAAATTGAGTGCTTTAATTCACATTTGAAGTACTCATCAGGACCGTGCAGCGAAATGAATGTGGAAGGATACATTATATTTGCAAAAATGCAAAGGGTGAATTAAAAATATATAACAATACTAAAATATTAACTATTAATTTCAAGAAGATAATTTGCCAAGGAAAAAAGCCTTTTCATTACTTCTATGGCTCCTTTTCCTTTTTATAAGTGCACCTTCTGATTGTGGCTCTGTGAATGATATGTAATTAGAATATTCACCTGTGTTTCAAATAGAATATTTGATGATATTAAGACTATGAGACAGCCACGTAAGTGTTTACTTTCATGAAAACAGGGCACAAAATGGATGTGGGTGCTGCATGATGGAGGTGATTCAGTGTATTTTCATGTCCAATACAATATCAGATAGGGGGGTTCAGTCAAAAATAGAAAATAGCACCAAAAAAAAAGATAGTTTCGACTATTGCTCCTTCGTGTTCACTCTTTATCATTTTTTTCTTTTTCTTTTTTTTTTTACAATAGTGAAGTCTAATTCCCATGATCACCCTTGAAAGCGTGACCTTGTGCTGTGTGACAGGAGATAGCCGCAGCATGAAGACAGGACGCCACTTATCATCAAGGGACGAGGTGGCTGTTTAATTTCACACCACCAGTGGCTAAAACCCCTGTTAGTGGGGAGCGCCACAATGGCAGCTACGCTAGGGGAGCAGATGTCCTAGTGAAGGGGTGTAAAGAGGGAGGAGGTTAGGTTGGGAGAAGGGCAGGAGGGAGAAGGACTGATGGTAGTGGTGGTGATGGTAGCTGGGTGTGTGTCTCTGTGTGTGCCGTGCTATCGTCAAATATTGTGCTCAGAGCACAGTCTGACCCCGTGCGCATGCCCAGAAAAAATAGCACCTCTGTCTCTCATACACACACACACACACACAGAAAACGAACCATGCAAATAAACACACAAATGGTCACTGTGGCATTTGGCCATCCTAACGGGCTGTAATTAAAGGTAGCTGGATGAGCGTGGCTGGACTGGGAGAAGACATGAAGGAGCAAAAGGTGGAGATGGCGGCGATGCACGAGAGGAGAGTTTTGCAGGACGGCCCACGCCACAGACGCCAAAATCACTAAGAGCCCAATTGCTTTCTGAAGAGCTTTCCATTGTCTGTCTGTCTGTCTTTGATGAACTTGAGCTCTGGCCTCCAACTCAGTGGTCTTTCTGTCTAATCCTTAGTGCCCCTGGCTACCCGTCACAGCCCCTCCCTTAAACCTTCCACACACAGACACAGACATAATATACACCCTTCAACTGAAGCCTGACATGACTGCAGGGTTGAACAGTGACCAGCGAATCTCAACACAGCTGAATATAAAACACAACAATAATGAGCGGGACAAGAAAATGGCTTCCCTCTCAAACATGGCTGCTTACTGATGGCCAGACGCAAGCCGGGAGAAAAAGGTCACCTCTCTCATCTTTTAATACACCCCTCCCTCCCCCAGCACACCTTCTATTGCAGTGTTGTGGGTTTTTTCCACATATATATATTCTTTTTCTCTCCCCCACTTTTTCATTTCTTGCCTCCCTCACTAACACCTTCTATTTTCCCTCCCTGGTCATTCTCCTTACCCCATTTCGTATGCGGACGTAGGCTTATTATTCAAGAGACAAAGGAAGGGGATCTTGGGAAGAGACAGGTGGCCGCATCAGAGTGATGAGAAAATTACGAAATTGAAATCCAGCTTCTAAAAACTCTCTTTCTTGGAAGGTAATAAAAAAAGGGGGAAATAAAAAGTAACTGTGCCCCTTTTCCTCTTTGGTACAACTCAGCAAGAAAAGGAGCAACCCCACACTCCCGTCCTCCCCCAGTACAATTTCAAATCCCCTCTGAACACCGCAGTCCAGTCAGATATATTCATTTTTCCTCACTTACTCCCCCAGTGTCATTTTTCTCTATTTTCTCCATCGGTTGGTTATGCAGAGAATGTTCCAAATACATTTCGACTGCTTGATTTCTATTTTCATAATATCAGAACATCAAGTTAAAGAATATAAATGTTTATTCAGCAGAGTGGGGAAAGCTGGTATATGGGTGCAGTGGCTCTTGGGGGAGAGAGTCCATGCTAAATCAGTAAATCACTCCATCTGGAAGATGAACGGCATGTTTTGGAGTTCATTGCCTTTCGTCTCGGGCGAGTGGTCGGTGCAGCAGCAGGCCCAGCAGGCTGGAGCGGAGGTGTCTGCTGATGTGGATGGTTACAGCGGGATAATGAAGCGGCGACCGGGGGCTTGGCCGTGTTCTGTTCACCCCGTCCACCCTGCTGTGAAAGGGCCCACTGCCGAATGTGGCTATTAGCCCGTCCTCGTTTTGAGCCGTCATAAGTTCCTAGCCTGCTGTACGCCCCGTGGAAAGTGCTTAGCTGTGAAAATGTCCAACTCTTGTTGCAACTTTAATCTTTTCATTCATCAGTTAGTATCATGTTGGACTGAGCAAGTGCTCACTATAAATAAACTGTGAAGAAAACCTTCCAAGAATCCTCAAGTTTATTATTTCACCCCCCTCTTCATGACAGACAGCTTGCCAATCTAAGTTTATCTGTTGGAGAGGACTTATTAATAACTAAAACAACCTGTCCAACGCCTTCAGCAACACACAAACCAGTTTGTTGAAAGCAGATAGCAGCATTTAAACTTTAACCAACCAACGATGGGCTTCCACACCTGCTTCAGTCCTACTGTGAGCATTTTCTTATAAATACTAGGTCAAAATAATCACGCACCATCCCCCCCCAAAATAAAAATATGTACATGTTGTCCTATATGATTCTTCAGTGGCTGGTGTATTTTTGTTTCAGTGACTAAAGTGAATACCCTCGATCATACTTCCAAAATGGACAGATAAATAGAGTACTACTGCAAATGCAACTTTAAACTACTGAAAATAGGAGTAGTACCATCATGATCAAAAATATATTAAAACATAAAAACTTTAGCTCACTTGATTAGCCGACAAAAGGCTACAGCATCTCAGGTTTGATTCTGCCCTGGACCCTTGTCTGCAGTCCTTCCCCCTTGATCGCTACAGTTCTGTCAAATTAAGACTATTAAAAAATTATAACTGAAAAATTAAACTTTGACTATAATCTTCTTTTAATCTCAAGTCTTTTTTCCACTGCAACACCAAAAGAGTGCACAACGCCCCTTCCTAGATGACAGTTTGTATTTCATGATTTTAAAGATGTGTTTGTGGTGTGTTTCCACAATCTTTCCCCATTCATTTTCATATACAGTAGATTTTGCACTATACTGTGATTCTGTCGAACACAACTGTGTGTAAACCAAGAGCATGTCATGAAACAGACTGAAGCAGCCACCCTCTCTTCTCACCTGCACCTCAAACTGGGATGTGAGGCGCAACACATTTAAATAACTTGATGGAGTTTATCAAAATGACAGGCAATTAGACTGGCTCTGACCATGGGTTTGCGTGCTAAATGAGAGTCATTTGAGTAGTTGGATCCATATATGTTATATAAAAAGGAGTGAGAGTTTTGGAGCTCCACATCAGCTTCTGGACAGCCCTAAATTAAATATCCCCAAAGTCCATTAGGCTAAACAGCCTGAGGAAAGACTTTGTCTCACCACAGAAAAATGACAGTAAACTCAGGCAATCATGCCGCCAATCAATTATGCATGAATTATATTTTTCTTAGACTGTGTAAAATGTCTTATGTTAATTCCCCTAAGTATACAACGCGCATTACTCTCAAGGCATGTATCCATATGCATACCATCTAAATGAGTGTTTTCCTAAAGATTTATCAGGCCTATGGTGCCAGCTGAAATGAAAACACTGAGGATGAGTTGCGATTCCTCCATATCAACTGTTAACTGCAAGCCACAGGCAAAGCTTGGAGGCACTCAGTGATGATAACCTACATGGCTGTAAATCTAGTGATAGAAAACATCCCCGGAAACTAAGAAAATATCAAGGTGTGCCAGTAAAGTCTTTCATGGAAGCTGCGGCATGTGGTAAAGGGAAAAAACCCAGGATGAGGCAGAAACACAGAGAGAGAGAAGAGGAAGAAGTCAGAGAGAGGCTGAGGTTGGAGGGCGGGCGCTAGCCTTGACCTGACCTGCCTTGGCTATAGGCCTGTTGAGCCGGTGAATAGTGGAGTCCCTGAGGTCCCCCATTGTGGCCCAGATCTCTGATAATGACCTTTGTCTGGCCATGATAGCAGGAGACAGGTATTGGCAGGCTCGCTGACCAGTGTCAGTGATGTGCCAATAATTGGTAAGTGTGTTAATAACAACTGACCTAGTGGCCTCTGTAAACGGACCAACTTCTATGATGGAGGAGAAGATTATCACCTAGAATGCAGCTAAGTATGCTAAACTTCCTTTAATAAAAAAACAGGTGATAATATAAGATTTTATAGCATATAAATACTTTACTTGTGAAACAGAGTGTTGCATTTTAAAATGTACACAAACATATTATAGGTTTATGTATATTAACCTCCCACACACACGCACACAAACACGCACACACCACACACAATTTGAATAATTTATTACATCTATTAATTATCATCAGCCAGAAGCAATTTAGATATTTACACATACACAAGCACAAACACGGGCTCTTCTTTTCTCCTTTCCAACTTCACTGACAGCTCCTGATGATCCCCACTGGTCCCCTCTTATATTACATGCAACACAATCCACCCTTACACACTAATTTGTTTTCTTTGGCTCTTTTTCTGTTTCAGTGTGTAACTGAGCCCTTGAATATATACAGATTTAATAGAGCTAATAGAATCATTATCAAATTCAGATCAATATAAATTTAGCCCCAGTACCCATAAAAGGCAGCAATATTGAAATACAACACTGTCTGTGCTCTTTCATTCTTCCGCCTACAACTGACGCTTGCTGCCATCAGACATGAATTACCAGACAGGCACATTACAGCTAATAAGAGTCTCACAAAACACCCTTTATTAATGCATGAGAGAGTCTTTGATCCTGGAGAAACTTTCATAGGGAAAGCAATAATCAACGTACCTCAGACAACACAATAAGATGCTTCCCATTACCTTGAAAAAGTCAACAATGTGGCTGAGGTCAAATAAACCTGAGTCTGTGCAGCATGTCTCAGAAGGGAGGGACAATAAAAAGCCACCAAAGCTCAGCCCCATGAAGCTGCTTTTCTCTACAGACCAATCCTATTTTCATCATTTTGTCAATCAAAACTTGTAAAGCATGAATCAGCCGGCATTTAGTTTTTAGCAAGCAGAACTGAGTCATACGAGATTTTAGTCAGGATGTAAAATAGATTATTAAATTTAATTGATCAGAATAACAGAGCGGTGCAAGGCGTTTCTTTTTCAGAACAGTGATTATGACTATGAGGCTTGCATTCATATCAAAATTCCATTTTTTCGTTGTGAAATTAAAGCTTTACAATGAGTAATTTCACTGCATCACTGATAATTTTAAAGGGATATTAGTTTTTGCTCTTTCTTCTTAATAAAGACTTTGTACTATCCAATGTGGCAAAATTGCTATTTTCCACATGGGATAACAGAGACCTAAAAAAAACCCATCTAAAATATACATTTTTTTTAAAAAGAGGGTAATCATTTGTAAGCATCAAACTCAACACTGATACCTACAAACATCCTGTCAAACACACTGAACCGTTAGTGCCCTGCATACCTGTTCACACTGCATTTAGTTTGATAAACTCAAGAAAAGTTAACTTTCCTTGTTTAACAAGAATCAATATTCTGAAAGTCTTCCCATTTCCCTTTTCCCTTTCAGCACACCTTTCAGTAACAGCATTTGCCCCACCCACAAATGATCCATTGGAGGAAAATTTTGCTTTAACTTCTATTCCAATAATCTAGATTTTGACAGAGCCTGTCACATTATAAAGTCTGAACATAGTTACAAGAATTGTGAATGATACCCATGATTGAATTTTATTGAAGTGGTCAGCAAGTCAGCTCATTCCCCACAGAAAGCCCGGGGGCCTTAAGGTGGTCAGTGGGGAGCAGCTTCACAACATCTCAGCGCTGCATGATACATAGTGAGCGGAAGGAAAAGCAGAAGAGAGGACCCCTATTTGAGAGATAGAGGTGCCATGCCAGGTGAATTCATGACCTAACTATTTAAGACAAGTGGAATATATTCCCAGTTCAGCTGGGATGCATTGCTTGAGCTCCATCTTCGCACATATGAGTTCTCAGAAACCTTGCATACAGTGAAAGTGGTACACACAAACACAGCATCATGGGAAAAAAAAGGAAAAAGAAAAACTGTACCGCTTAAACTTGAAGCTGAACTTTTGTTAGCCTAAGACTGTTTGTAGCTTAAGTGTCATTTTTTAAATATAACTGTACAGCATAAAGACCCACTACTATATCCATGTTATAAAAATTCTCATTTAATGTAGTTTATTGTATCTGTGCAGAAAAGCAAGAAACAAGGGATAAAGAAAGAAAAGATACAAAAATACAATCATACACAAAATTCAGAGGTATTGTGCCTAAAAGAAAATATTCCAAAAGCAAAGGCCTTTAAATAGTAATGAAGAAAAATACAAATAAGACACTGTGCTAAGCTTTTTCCAGATTTCGTTTAGATAACCAAAATAGCACTAAACAAATTTCTTGTGTAAAAAAAATCACATATAACAGCTTATCAGTTTAATGCATTGAACTGAAAAAAGATCCTTCGCTGAAAACAGATTTTCCTCCCATCTTAAATGCAAAGCTGCTGTGATTACGAGAGATTTGTTTTTCAACCCCTACTGCGGGAGCATGCTAATCAACCTAAAGGGTCGGAGGTCATGTCTGGACAGAGAAAGCATCCCAAACTGGTCACAACAAATGCAGAGGAACATCTGCTCTCTGTGCGTCACACAAAGCTGTCCCTTTGGAGTCCCTTGCAGCCCTTAGGAGCCTGGGAACGGCTCAAAGTCAAGGGCAGCCTCCACAGACCAAACGCTGACTGGACACAGTAACAGTCTCTCAGTGAATTAGGGTAATTACCAAATGGTGACTAAAATATTTAAATTTTCAACAGGAACAAATTACAGTTTAATGATGAATGATGAATTTCACTGTGATTATCCAAAAGTTACAATTATTTTTTAACACATTTACTTAATTAGACCAGCTGATACATACACACTCACACACACAAACTGACAGGCATGAGAAGCATTAGCGAGCTGGAGCCATTCTTTGATTTAAAAACTTGAAAAAAAGGAAGGCTAAGCTGCACGGGCCAGGATGAGGGATTACTTTTTTCTAAACAACAGTAGCTTGAATATGCATGTAGTACATTACACACATGCGGCCCTGATGACAGAGAGATCACCCCCTAGACACTCTCACTCCCTTTCCTTGGCAGCCTAACAATATGCTTGAAAGAAACCATCAAATGATGTCAATAGTTGGGTCAATATCTCAGGATGTCTCAGTTTTCCCTCCAGCAAATGAAGAGCATTATACAGATCCTCCTGGGCGAAGCTCTTACCACACAACCAGTGGCTACAGTACATGCATTGCCTCTACCGAGGGACGGCTGATATATGTTTTCTTCTCTCAGACACCAACACATGCGTGCCACATTTCTCCTGTCTGCGTAATGTACTGCTGATCTACACCTGCTGGGCCCAGGGTTGCCTAGGTATACTCTATTTGCTGACAACATCAATCACTCAGCAGGACTCATTATTGCCATTTAAAATACATTTAAAGCGATTCACTGAAGCTACTGTCCAACTCGGCATGGACGCAGTGACACTGATGTGTTGCTGTGAAAAATGTTTCACGGTAGTATCTTGGATGGGACCAGATGGAAACCCTTGTGCTAAGACGTTTGTTTCGAAAGCGAAAACCTTTCAATCAAAGCAAAGTGTCATCATCGATCATCATCAAACAGGTAAATTGCCTCTATTTTGTTTTCTGTCCCTGCAGACACGGTGACGTTCTCTAAAGATACCGGGTCATTTCAACAGCATCTCAATGTCAGCAAGCCCGACAGGCCTACTGCGGAGGAGTCTATAAGAGGACACTGAGCTTCCCGAGCTCTCAGTTGAGCTTAGTAATAGACACAGCCACTCTAATTCCCCTTCAATTCTCACCTAAAATCGAAAGCTGCCAAACGCAGCCTTAATTACATATTACCCAATCAGAGCTTTGGTGTAACCCAGTGCTTGCTCCCTCTATCCACCTTACGAAGAACGAAAGCAATGTATCCCATCTGGGATGTACACATATTTCACCCAGGGAATAAACAGGTCTAGAGGATATGAGATGGATATATTATGTATATAGGAAGCAAGTGTGAGATTTAAGGAGCAACCTGCTTGCTCAGCACAGAGTGTGCTGGAAATGCAGGGAACAAGCAGGATTATGGATCTCCCCTTATATGTAACTGGGCAAGGTCTATTGACCCAAATTTAATTATTTTAGCCCCCCTCCACTTATTCCCTTTCCCCTTCCTGTCCCCTTTACAATGACATGCATCTATTTTTGTTGATGCTGTTGTTTTTGATATCCATATAAATGTTGTAGTGCTTAAGGGCATGCATGCAGAAACAAATATATTCAAAATATAAGTTGTTGTTTTTTGGTCATATCATAAAATACGCGTAATCTAACCCTCTGTTTGCTGCCCTGCGTTTAACCGATGCTTGCCTACTGTGTACTAAAGGCATCTCCTACAGGCGAGCGAACAAACCAGGGAAGTCTGAAGGCAACCACAGTAGACATGCAGCCTTTTTCCATCCTCTCTAATCATGTGATCGGGGTGTCGGCACCACATCCTCAGCGCAGGGAGGGGCAAAGCAGCACTGAGCTCACCACCATTTTGTGTGGGTACCTGGCTCCTTCTGTGTGAGTACCTGGCTCATATGTTCACCTGCATATGTGTTATTAATTTGCGATTGGCCAAAGTATCATTTGTGGCATGCCTCATTTAATGTGTTTTTGCAAGGGTGCATGCATGACAGGCGCGTTTC
This sequence comes from Pelmatolapia mariae, assembly GCF_036321145.2. NCBI lineage: Eukaryota > Metazoa > Chordata > Actinopteri > Cichliformes > Cichlidae > Pelmatolapia > Pelmatolapia mariae. The sequence continues at coordinate 22,250,800 of NC_086227.1, forward strand.
TAAAGGAGCATTAAGTGGATGCTGCAGACGAAACATCACGGGGTATCAATGCACCCGACTGCTGCCCGTTCTGGATTTCATGTCATGAATTTTCTTCCTCTCTTCTTTCTCCTGGCTGTGCTGCCGACAGACCCCTCTCCTCCCTGCCATGTGTGAGGCGCATATGGTGAAGTGAAATTGCTGTCTGCGAGAGCATGCCTCTGCCTGTCCAGACTTCATCAGAGGGATTAAAGAATGGGATGAAAAAAATCAAAATAAAATGATGATAGCGGGGCCATGGCTTCTCTCTTTTTCTTTTTTCTTTTTCCCTGCACCCCACACTCTAACCCCCCAGCTCTGTTTTAAGTAGAGTGGAACATCAGATGACAGAGAAGGCTCTCTTGCTGGGTTGCAATGGTTTGTAAGAAAGGTTGCCCGGTCGGTGAGCTGCACTACGTTTATTTGGCTCTGACAAGGGCTCACTACAAAGTAAAACGAAATTACAGACAGTACCGTTCCTCCCTTTACCCAGCCTGTGAAGTTCACTGAAAAGCTGTATCCAATTAAAAGAAAAGTGACTCAGCGGTGCAGCAGCAGCTTTCTTTTATGATTACTTAGCCATTTCTTTCTGATGTGTTCACTTTTTTTTAATATCATAAACAAACAAAAGACAAAATCAGTCACAGCATTAAGGACAGAGAGGGAATGTTTGTGCTGAGGTGGGGTGTTATATTTGCAGTGATGGGAATTTTGGGGGAAAGGAGTGAGGAGAGTGGAAATATTACAGGATATTAAGGAGTAATGGATGTCACACCAGGCCCCTATAGCAAATTCCCATATGCTTTCATCATGACTCGATGAGACTGATCAAGGGAACACTTGGTTTCCCAGTACTGTTATTACCAAGGAACAGTAAATAGTTATTGCAATGTTTATCATCCTGAAAGATAGCTATTATATAGCGAGCCAGCACCTTTTTTTTCCCACCACACTCAATCGTCTTATAAATTATATTGCATATCATAAGTGGAAACATAAAAAATATAGTTATTCTAATGTCATCCAGAATTACTCGGAGCCTAAAATTGCAGTCAAATCTAATAAAGTTTGAGCAAACATTCTGATAGCTGAGAAAAAAACAAATGTTGATTGAATGCTGTTTTTACTGTGAATTAACACATATTTCAACAAGCAAGGGAAGCGGTTAAAAAGAAACTTAAAGAAATCCCAGAAGAAGGCAACTTGTGAAAATTCATTACACAGATAAGGACTAAATCAAACTATAAATGCAGATGTGGTTTTACAGCAATCCTACTAAATTCTAGTAAACAGGGGTATATTCTGAGGTTTATTCTGGGATTTGCTAGACACTAGATCTGGCCCTGTATTTGAGACAACAAAAAGGCAATCTTGACATCTTGCCCAACCAGCAGATAATATTTGCTGTTCAGAGACTGGCTTCCTTTTGTTCCAGGTTCTTATAAACCCAAGGCACTTGAAATTTAAGCCCAGTTCAAGAAATATTATTTGCCACAGGGTGAGGTAAATCTCTTGGCGGGGCTTTTCAAAGGGTTGCCCCAGGTTTGTTTACAATTGATCTTATTTAAAAGTGGATTTTTTGTTTTACCTTTCAAAGACATACTTTCTGCCATGATCTTATAGGTCAAAAGAATGATGAATGTTGTTTTTCCAATTGAAGCAAAAAAAAAAAAGGTGAAATAATCAGAAAGTAATATTATAGAAAGCCCTGTCATGCCACTGGTTCCTCCCAGATCTCTAGCCTGCACTTGTAAAATAGAAAACACATGCAAAACAATATCTCCCACTACAAAAAAAACAAGACACAGACCCCTGGTGAGGAATCAGATTAAAATATTTCATTCATGTGATTTAGCGACATGTAAACTGAAAAATAAGAGAAAAATTCAGTCATATTCGAAGTGTGTGTAAGCCTGTGTTTGCATCTCTTTGTTGCCAGTGAAAAGAAAATGGCCTAATAGCTTCGTAAAACAGCTGCTTCTCTCATTGTTTAGGGAAGCAGCATGCAGTTTTTATTCAGCATTTTCCTCTGAGAGAACAGCTGACCTGACAACTGACCAATCCACAGAGGGAAGAAAACCCCACTCCTTTTGCTTCATCTTTCAGACAATTACCAAAATCAGTGGTGTAAGTAGAGCCACTAAGTTATTATTTAGCTACATTCTCTACATGAACATGAACTTCAGCAGGGGCTCCTGTGAACAAGGAGGGCAAACGCGAAAGAAAGATGGGGACTGCAGTTACAGCCAGGGACTATCCTCCAGGGCGGGGAGAGTCCCTTTACTGCTCAGACAGGCCATGCTGGAGGAGGAGGTCACAAGCCGAGGAGGTTTAAAGCGTGCTGCTCCCGGGGAGCAAGGTAGACAAGCAGAGGGCACAGCAGCAGGGACACCCCGGTAAAGACCCCTTCATCTGGACTGCACCTGAGGGAGCCCACGGGCCACCCAGCTCAACAGCACACGCAGCTACTCACAGACACACAAAGAGCTGTGTGTATCCACACAAACATGTGAAGAGATTATTGGACACTTGTCATATGGTGAATTTAAAAATGAAAAAAATACAGCAGGAGCAGATCATGAGAAAAAAATGGTGAGCAATGGACAAGCAAACTATACAGATGGGAAATCATCTGATTAAAGTGGTTATTATGGATAAACATTTATGATAATGCTCATTGAAATATTTACATCTTAAAAGAAAAACTTGAAACTTTGGGTCTCACTGTGGCAGACCTGCTAAAAATTAGGATTCCACAGTTGACAGGGTAAATATTTCTTTGTTTGAGTGTGTTATTTTGTCTTCAATAGTTTCCGCAAGTCCTTGTACAATACTAATCTTAATTCACCTACCTCCTTATGTATATATATACATATATATATATATACATATATATTACACATATATACATATATATATATGTGTGTGTGTGTGTGTGTGTGTGTGTGTGTGTGTGTGTGTGTGTGTGTGTGTGTGTGTGTAGTGGAAGGGCCCAGGCATACATTTTAAATTACATCTATCTATTGAGTCTTACTTGAGCTTATGAGTGGGTCCCTAGGGCACCTCCATTTTCCCAGAAACTCCCTCCAAGGCTGTTCGGGTTAACATGCCCAGTTTGACTATTATATCAATAGTTATAAATGACTTCATTGCACCAATAGGCAACTTTCTTAATATACTGGCCCCACATTTGGGAAGTTTTACAAGCTCGTCCTGTGGGTGTAGGTCTGGTCAGTGTAGTTAAGGTGCAAAGTTTTTCTAAAAATGTGTCACAGTCTAAGGAAACATAAATGATTAGACAAGATGTAAAACATTGCTTGCAGTGTTTCTTTATAAGATTTCAACAACTCCAAATGTTTCAAGTTACGTTGCAAAGAGGCAGTGATGTGCTCAGATACAGTAGCTGCGGTGAGAGGTGAAAAATCCCCATTGATATCACATGGCCTTTCTGTACCTCTTTTGTTCTTATGGGATAAGAGGTGATGTCAGTTCACTCCCAAGCCTCCCTAAAATGCCCCCAAAGCCTGGCTTCTGAGTGGGAGTGTGTAATCGGTCCTGGCAGAGTGCTGGTTAATGGGGGGCACAGGGCCATGGGTTGGAGATGTATTCATGTGCATGGCGTGGCGCCTGGACCCAGGGTGACACTTCTTCATTCCTGCTGCCTCAGGCCAGGATTAGGATTGCGCCCAGCCTCACAAAGCCAACCATAATGCAAAATCATTTTCATATTAACCTCGTCTCTCCTCTCTGGGCCTGACAGTGGACAGGCCTGCTCTCTTTGGTGCTCAAATTATCCTCAATTACTGGGGAAAGGCCAGGCGAGGGGACGTCACCTAACCTTCACCATCTGTTAGGTTCAAAGCTTTAGTAGTCGGCCAGCCCGCCTGTCTCCTGCCTCTCCTGACCTTTCCGCCTCGGCCAGCTCCTGCTCTGTACGCCTTTCACCCCCAACCCCAATCACCCCCCACCCCCACCTCTCCATGATAGCCCTGCCCTCTCTGGACACAGATGGGAAGTGCATGTGCGCACATCTCATTAGGTGGAAAAAGGTTATGTCACGCTTTTACAACAAAGATATGAATATTCAAAACTAAACACAGAATGACACAAAAGCTGTGTCAAGCCATAGGTTAAGTCGGCCTCCTAAGCCTACATGTTTGAATATGGTCCGGCTTTTATTGGCTGTAGAATTCGAATAAAATTTAAAAAGGGATTTGAAACAAAATCCTCTTCTGTTGGATTTTCTTGTTTGCTGCTGTAGTATTTAAATATTCCCAGAAAATAAGGTGCATTTGCAGTTTACTTAACAAATGAAAACAATTTACATTTAAAATATTGTAATGATTACAACCCTATTTTTGTGAATTTCTGTGGTTCAAATGTCTGTTAGTTTCCGCTTCATTTCATCAAAACCTCAAAATTTTAAAACAGGGCTTGCTTAAGTCTTTATTTGTTTTGCTCTGTTTTTTGAAACAAATTTAAGAATTTAAAAATGATTTTTCTCACATAATTCAGAAGATATTTAATAAAGTTTTGTGCATTGCTGAAACTGGGTTTTTGTGCTTTTCATGCTTCACGCCATCTACTTTTTTCCATCTTACTGCAAAACTTGGCTTTAATTAAACATTCTTCTATACTTGAGATTGTGCTTGTGAAATATTGAAAAGCTCTTATTTTGCCTATAGTGGATGCACCTCTTAATAATGCAGGCTCTGTTTTCTGTTTGTTTTCGGTCTATGTGTTTTAGCAGTTCCACTGTGTCCATTTGGATTATCCAGTCTGCCTGGCCACTCAGGAGGGCCTCTTTCTCAGGTCATCTGGCAGGACCTGATGGCTCTGAAATAACTTTTAATAAGTCTCCTAAATAATAGATGGAGTGTTGGCTAAAATCAACCCGGGAGGAGCAGGGCTGAGGACAGCAGGCTGCAGAGACATACAACAACCAGGTCCTAGGCACTTCCCTTGCCATCATCAGCAGCAGCAGCTATGTTCAGTCTCTTGCCTCACCTCCTCTCCAGACCCAGACTCTCTGGGGTTAAAGGTCGTGGACTTGACCTTGCAGCCCCCAGGAGAATGTTCACTTTAGGTTTGGGGTATAATTTAGGATTTATTCAGCAGGAGGCCCCGTCTCAGGCAGCATTATGCCTCATTATCCTTGGGTGCTCTCTGTTAACAGGGAACAGCCCAGACGAGGCACATCAACACTCAATTTTACTTACATATTTGCAATCCCACAATCAATACCTAAAAGTGACAAAATTTTTTCATTTAAATACAACTCAAGTGACCTAAGCTGAAGTCAACACTTATTCGGCACCATGCACAAAAATTATTTCTGATTTTTTGTAGCGATTCCCAGACAACCATTAAGATATTATAAATTAATATGCATATGCATATAAATATAATAAACAGAGGATAATGGAAATACCTTTGCAATTAATATGAGAAATTACCAGTGAATTCCAGATTAATTATGATGATAGCAGTAAAAGTACAATCTAATTTCAAATGTAAGTACTTTCATTTAGTGACTTAGCATGATTCCAATTTTACAATAATCATTTTCATTTTGATCTCAGAATATTCTCAGCCCCAGAGCCTAAATATTTATAAAAAATATGAAATTTTAATTGAATTAATTTATCTTAATGGCGATTATTATTAAAAAAAAATGTTTAATGGGAGATGATCAAACTTAAAACTGTACATTTAACAAAAATAATGTGTCTGAATGAACTAAAAACATATACATATGCAAATGGTAAATAAACTAAGAGTTTAGCATTCCTGTCACAAACTGCATAAAACGGAGTGATATCTTTCAGATGCAGGCTAAAAAAGAGTGATCATTTCTATTATGTGGGCTTCACTCTTTAAGTGGGTCCCTGTGGAGGACAATTTTGGAGAGATCTTTCCTGATAAGAAACAAGCCCTGCATGCATTAATATTACATTAGACCCAGTATATCACAGAGCCGTCTGCTCAGTCAGGTAGAGAGCTTTTCATTGACATCTCCTTATCATGTTAATATTACACTCATCAAAGAAGACTATACCATGGAGAAGGAGGGAGGATACGACAAAACGTGCAATATTACGGATTGTTCTTATGAGAAGCCTAAAAGGAGGAACAGACAATAAAATGGTTATTTAGGTCACATATTCACTGTAATGCGCAAGAAAGAGACAAATGCCGCAGGAAAGGCGTCGTTTGGATGTGCGAGTGCGTGTGTCTCGGTCGAAAAATATGACATGCATGGCTGGTCACACACACGCACACTCAGACACACACGACTGTTCAATGCCGGCAGCAGGAGGGGTGCAAATCTCCAGCGAGAGGGAGACAGGTGCAAGGCTCTGCTCTCTATACTGTAGCTTAAACGCATTTGAAGTCCATTCTTAACACACACACACACACACACACACTCCCCCTTTTTATTTCAACGAAGATTATTCTTCTACTGTGCTTTTGTTGGCTGCTGTGTGCGCGCTTGGCTGTGTGCGCATGTCTCTGGGAGCTTTACATTTTAATGTAAGGTGAAAGCAGAGGCCAAAAAAGAGAGATCATTTTAATTTTTTTTTTTATTGTTTCTTTTCTTTTCTTTCTTTCTTCTTTTTTTAATGTATGTGGTCGGGTTTCTTTTCCGGGGTGTCGGGCACGGTGCCATCCTCCTACGGAATTAACCATATCACGCTCCTCTAAGCACGTGTCAGGTTAACAAAAGGCGGAGCGCTTTAAAAAAAAAGGCTGAGGCCGGGAGGCGGACGTGTGCTTGTTTCTGTGCCAAAGTTTGTCACTCTCATTTGAATGTGAATGGTATTTACCACTGAGAGCTGCTTAAGGAGCTCGTGCCTACAATACACAACCTCCCTTTTCTGAAGGATTTTTCAATTAGCGCCCCCACCCTCCCCTTCTGCACTAATCGGGGCTAATTAGGCCTTATCGCGGGGTAATAGCTTGTATTAATTGCCTCGCGGGCCAACTGTTGAGGAATTTGGCGAGTGATCCAATTGAATCTGACAAGTTTATTCCGTCTATTTAATATTCATTATATTCTAATAGGACACTTGTTAGCATGAGTACACCAATTAGGGACAATCTTGTACTCAACATGTTGTTTTTTAAGCCTTTTCGTAAATATATATATATATATTTATTTAAAGTTTTCTTTAATTTGTTCTTGTTTTGTTGTTGTTGCTATTGTGAGTAGAAAAAAAAATTTTAATTGTGATTTTAATTGTGAAAAGAGCGACATAAATAATCCCAATTTTTTTCTTAAGACTAAATTATTTATAATATAAACCTGACTTCAGTGTAATTTAAGTCAGAGTAGGGCCTGCTGTTTAATCTTTGCCAAATCGTTTTATGAGCCTCCGGATAAAAAATAACCCAAACTTTGTTGTTGTTTTTTTTTTTTCATTATTTATCAAAGTTTAGCGGTAGAAAATATGGATAATAAACCTTCACTTTTTTTCCGAGCAGGCAAACGAGTAGTATTGGGACCTGCCACAATCAAGCGTTTCATCTACCTGAGTTTGTTTTCAAGATTCAAATCTAAACATCATTTATTTATCTTCAACCTCGGTGTCAGCCCCCTCTCTTTCCCCACAACAGCGAAATAATAGTGTTTATTTAGCCTCCGTTATTAAGAGTTACTTTCAGTCATTCAAAGACCAAAGGGATTTCAAACATGACATCATATACTGCAAGAACTGACATATCGTGTAGAGGATAGGGCCTGTAGTCTTACATAGCCCAAACTGATGTGCAATAAAAATAGAAACCTGAAACATCAATGCAGGATGTAAACGGATCTACTGGCGAGAATGTTTGATCATTAATCAATTAACATTTATGAAACAAAATAGCCCGTTTTCTGGGTAAAAAGAAAGAAAGAAAAAGAAAAAAGAAAGAAACAAAGAAAAAACAAAAGAGGATGATGAATGTAGCAGGACCATCACCAAGACATTTAGAGTCGAGTAGGCCTTACAATTATTTGCTTGCCTTCTATTTATGTTGGTTTCCAGTAAGCCACAACCCCACCCTCTGTTTCCAAAGATGGGCCGAAATTTAAAGCAGCTCTGGACAGCAGAAAGAGCGTGGGTGAGGGTAACGGGTGGCTGCAGTGTGAGGGGGCTAAACCCACCCTAAGTTGACCCCCTCCCTTTTTTTGTTTTGAACTCTACACATCACTTACCTTTCTCTTGGCTGAATATTTTATAGGCCCATCTGCATGCTGCTATTCAAAGGTTCAACATTCATGAGGCCTTTATCGCGGAAATTTAAGAAATATATACCTTCCTGAATATAAAATTTTAATCAATTTCAGGTTTCATTTCTTGATCAAAATTAATGCTGTAAGCCCGCAGAGCAGTGACACGCAGGCCAGTGTGGAGCACGGGAAATTCATAATGGCGAGATTTGTTTCAAAAACTGAACAAACGCAGATACGCAAATATGAAGGATTACATATATTTTAGAGAAATATTCAGGCGTCAGAGAAACAGTGGGTATTTGTCCTCCCTGTAAGAGTCGGTGAGCAGTACTCACCCCTGCGCTGGGTGTAACAGCAGTCACTTGAAGGCATATGGCTCTCAGCTGCCCCCCCGCATTTGAACCCCCAAGCAGCTCCGGTGAAGTTCAAGGTCTCTGAAGCCAGTGACCATTACGGGAGCAGCGCGGACGCAGACAGAAGCGCCTGCTGTCTACATGCCTGCCTGTCTGCCCGAATGTTCCAGCGCCAAATAAATAAACAACATGTCGTTTTTGTTTATTATTATTATTTGTATTATTATTGTTGTTGTTATTATTCAAATGCATAAAGAATTGTAGACGATACATTTTAAATGGATCTCCACGAAATGTAAGACTTGAGAAATATCGAATTTAAGGTGGGTCGCTTACTTCATAAATATATTATTTTCCAATTAAATCGTTTAGACCACGACGGAAACTGAGAATCAGTCACCTTTAATTTTTAAAGTTTGTGACGAGGCCACCCAATTAGATTTTTTTCCCTCGTCATGTAAAACTAAACAAAAAAGCTTAAGCCACACACTTTTTTTATGCTGTATCGTGTGATTTGGGGCAAAATAGCAAATAATAATAATAAAAATAATAATAGTGCAAGCTATACCATTACAGTGGTTGTAATACTTCTAATTTGGAAGCAGCTTGACTTTATTAAACCTTCAGGTGCCCATGTTTAGCAAAAGGCCGACAGTTATCTAAAAAGCATTACCTGGCAAGTTTTTTAATCGTGCTTATTTCTTTATTTATTACTAATTACGTAATTTTAATTTCACCTTTGGAGTTGTTAAATTAAAAAAAAAAACTGTCATTAACACTTTCTGTATCTCAACTTAAGAACAAACAAAATAATTTTATTTTAACTGTAAGGAGAAGCTCAGGTGTTCAGATTCAAGTAGTGATTTGTATGTGTGAAGCCAGGTTTGTGGTTTCTCCAGAGTCAAATCCTTTTGAAAAAAAAAAAAAAAAGATGGAGTGAGGAAAAATTAAGTTTTTCTGATTTCCAGTCAATTTAAATAAAATTGGTTATTTATTCTTTGGGTGAAAATGCTTTATTAATAAAGGCACATTTAGCTCAAGGATTATATAAGCAGCAATTTAATTTGAGCAGCAAAATGTTTTAGGTATTATGAGAAATTAAACGATGTTATCTCGTCAGAAAAGATTTTGTTATGTGTTTTTTGCCAAGTGGCAGTCACAAGGAAATGTGTGACTAAACATTTTAGACTATGTTTTGAAAATGAGCACATTTATTTAAAACGAGAGATGGAGAGGCAGAATGAAAGGAAGGAAGAGGACAAGAGTAAAAGATGCAGAGGATACAAAGATGAAGTGGAGGAGAAGAGAAAAAAAAGCAGAGTGGAAGGTTATGAAGCAACAAAATCAGATGAATAGATGCAGCCAGTGGATGATAGGTGGTCCCAGGTGTCTCTAATGACATCAGCATGTGAGATATCCTGCATCTACATAGTGGAGGAGATCCTGTTTCCTCAGAAAGTCTCTCCATGAGAGACAGGTCACAGCCAATAGCCTCTGCCTGACATATAATTGGTGATATTGATTATAGGTTATCATATGCTGCAGGCCATTTGTAAGATAATGCTGCAGGGGTTAATTTGTCAGCCATTAACCTTTTGGACTGGTGGATGTACGTGTAAATTAAGTTTAAAACAACTTCTAAATGGGTTACCTAGTGTCATCTAATAAATGGAATGCTAACATATTTAAGACATATTACAATACAACACCAAACAGCTTTTGATGGCAGATTTTTGGGGGGTTTTGTTGTTGTTTTTTTGTTTTTGGCAAAAAAAAAAAAGACTGCTGAAAGCCTTGGCACATACTCTCCAAATTAACCCCCTCTGAAAAGTCCCAGAGCAGTGCCTACCATAAATTCTTGTGCTGACCCTTTAGAAAAATCTCTCTTCATCCAAAAATGAGAGTGACATTTACAGGAAACACCTTTTCCTCTTTCCTCACATCTGTGAAGTAGCTGTTTGCCTACATGCCTACAGGACTTCGAAAGTTGATCTAACCTGTCAATCTGACTAATGGGACCAGGGGAAACTCAAAACAAGAAAAGAAACTTTGCAGTGGCTAAAGTTTTTAATTATCCTTTTACCAGGTCATGTGAATTTAATGCATATTGTTTAGTTTGGTAGTAAATAGAAAGAGAATAAAAAATCATTTGGAAAACTAACAAATGTACTACTCATATTGCAACTTCAAGTTTAACAACCATTACTACCTTCAAGACAATTTAAATTAATATCATCTTTCATTCTTTTTATTGTTTATTGTTCTTATAATAATTTGTAGGAGCCCCACATTTGGGTATAAAGAAGGAACAATGTTGCCAAGCAGTCAAACAGACTTATATGCTTGAGAATTATCACAGTTTGCCACATATTGTGCTTTTTTTTTTTTTAACTCAGCAAGGAGTAACACATCAAATACACAAAATCACAGAAAAGAGAGAAGCTGTAACCTTTGTGAAAGTCGATCAGAGGCGATCAGAGGTGTAGAAGCACCTAGTACAGCCCAGAGCAGTAAAGACAACCCACTTCAACTTCAAAAACATGACATTTGCCACCTCAGAGCAGAAAATGTGTCTCTCTAACTCTACACCTGTAAACCTGCAAACCCACACATTGTGGAGCAAAAACCGAGCCATTCTAATTCGAGCAAGCACTATTAAAAGTTACTCAGTAATGTGACTGCATGCTCTCGAGTATTGCCTTGCGTACAGTATGTGCGAGCGGTGTGTGTTTGTGTGTGTGAGAGAAAGAGAGAGAGAGAGTGAAAGAGTGAGGAGAGAGAGAGAGAGGGCGGGAGAGAGAGAGTGTGAAAAAGAGGAAGCATGAGTGAGTGCTAGTCAGCAAATCAGTCAGTCAGCAAAGATCAGGTGACAAAGTGAGGCAGAGCAGGGCAGCTCCACAGAGGAGGAAGGCACAGGTACCTGTTTGGAGTAGTCTGCTGGCGGGATCAGTCGTCCAACTTGGCATGCATTAATTATCCTCTTGGATAGATGGGTGCTCTATAGGCTTGCTTCTGACCCAGCATTCCTACTGTCCCACAGTCAAAGAAAAGGATGGATAGGAGCAAGAGAGAAAGAGGAAGAGAAATGGGACAGGGGGAGAGATGAGAGGGAGAGGGAGACAGAGAGAGAGAGAGAGAGAGAGAGAGATAGAGGGGTGAGTGAGAGTCAGATCCACTGCTGCCCTGACACCACGACTGGTCCACGTGAGATTGATCACACACTTGCACTCACACACACTGAGGCCTCTGCGGTGACAGGGGGGAACTGCCAAGGAGTAGCATGCTTTGTCTAGCCTGGGGGACACACATACACACATGCACGGACAGCCAGAATGCTCATGCACACGCTTGCATGTAAGTGACGTACACAGACACGTGCACGCGATGACACAGACAAACACAAACGCACACGTGGCCCGAGACTCACGCGGTAAGATCTGGGTTACAGCTATAATTAAAGCCTTTTTTTAAAAAAAAGTTGAAGCCATCATTTCACTAAAATTGGACTTAATGTGCGTTTTACTACTTTTCCTCATTTTGCCATCCATTCTTAGAATTTGGTGATTCAGGAACCTTCATTAGCATTCACTGACTGCCCCCCATCCCTGCACATCTGTTCAGCAGTCTAATGCCTGTTATGTTGCGGAGCAGCTGAAAATGGACAACAAAATAAAAGGGGTCAAAAGTCTGGCACTGAGAAGCGAGGAGACTGTGATTACACACAATAGACAATAAAAGAGATGCATATGAGCAGCGGCAGTGTGCCTGGCCTTTGCACCTTTAGGGAGGACAAGGTTCACACTAATCTCATGAATGGCTTATGTATATATACATACACAAATATATGACATCTAGATCCACCATAGAGGAAGGAAGTTTAAAATTGACATGTAGATGTTAAAATGTGTTTTTTTTTAATGAAATTGCCCCTCACTTTTTTTTAACTGTCTTCTTATGATTCAAAGTTAAATTTTTAAAGTCTTTTTTAACATTTTTTATTTTAGTGTCATTTTTTAAATAAATTATATACGGGCCGCGTCCTTCCATTACATAGATAATGTAAGTCAAATAAACTTGAACCAGTGAGATATGAGCAGTGATGGTGATGTTGAAAATCAATTTGCATTGCATTACCAAATATAAAGGCTAGCACTTCGGTTCTCTATTACTTAGAAAAATCACATTTCCCAAATCAACCGTCTCCTTCAGCCATCTTCTTCTGTCACCAACCAGGAGGGGCTGTCTCAGTCAGCTGGCCTTTGTATGCAGATTTATCCAGATGGACATGGCGTCCAGACCTCCGGTCCCCCATAGACCCTCTGGCTGAACTTGACTCTCATGACCACAGAGGGAAAGGATGGGCCCCTCACCTTTGGTGAACCCTAGCCCCATCACCCTCACCCAGAGTATGGCGGCCTACAGGCGGGCCCACCTATCCAGTATCCAGCATTAGCAATCATTCTAGATTAAATTCAGGTCACTTTCCCAACAGCTATCATCACAGATAGCTGATCAATACTGGGACATTATCACAGAATGCTTCCTCAAACACAGTGTCAACATACGAGTTTTGGCCGGGGAGTGTGTGTGATCACTGAGGTGGAAAGGAGCCATGGCCTGGTGGTTACACAGAGGAGCCTCAGAGAGGAGAACCCTTTGAGCAGAGCTTGAACCCTGGGGGGCTGCAGGTTTGACTGACTATGTTGCTGAGCATGCTGGGCCACAACTTAAAAGGAGATCAGAGCGTTGTACCTCAGAGCAGCAAAGCCCTCTTCCTTCCTCCTCGTCTTTGCCGTTCTCTTTTTCTACACACTCGCAGCCTAACAATTTTTTCATACTTGCCTACCACTGAAAATTTCTTTGTGAATTCTGGACTAAACATGCACAAAACGTGCAGGAAATGAACAAAAAATTATCATAGCTTTACTGTGGACATCAGAGCTGTTTCAAGGACATATTGTGACATGAAAGTTTTTCGTTTTACAAATTAATGAACGTCACATTCTTGCTAATTACAATAAACAGATGCTTTAAAAAAAATGCCAGGTCTCATAAACAAATCCCTTTTTTTTTGTCTGTGGATTTAAAAAATGATTCTTATATAAACAAACAAGGGTCTGTGGAGCCTTAAGTACCCATGTCCCACTCTTTTAATAACCCTGTGACCCATAGGTGCCAAAGTCAGCATGCATTCAAGAGTTGTTGTCTTGCTTGGTTTCCCTTAGGGCCTTTTCTGCCATTCTAACCTTGTTTCTGATCCAGTCCTGCTCTGTGCTTTTCCCTCATGTCCTGTCTGGGTAACGCCATTTTCCCACTCCCCCTCGGTAAGTGTCTCATATATTGGCCTTATCGGAGGTCTATCTACACCACACAACATTTACTTTGCAGGAGCCCAGCAGAGAGAAAGCTTGTATCTTCATCAAACACCAGTCAGCAGAGAGAAAAGGGGGATTGAAGGACTGCTTTATGAATTATTAAGATTAAAATCTTTCTCATATTACCTATCCTTTCCTCCTTCCATTCCATTTTCCTGCCTTTCTTTTTCTTTTTTGGTTAAATTTTAAAACATTTATATCCCTCTGTTCCTGAGTAAACGAGCTCAGGGCCGATTTTCCATTAAAAATAAAAGTTGCAGAGAGGGGGGAAGAGAAGAAGGACGTAGCTTGGTCGGTTTTAGGTTTTAGTCATCTTTAATCAGCCCGGTGTTTCTGTGCTGGGGAAGAAAAGAGTCAGATGAAACAACCGGGTAATGATTTTTTTTCTCTTACTAGTTTTTTTCAGTCTTGGATGTTGAAAACTTAAAAGGAATGTAACAGAAAGGCTTTCTTACCTTTTATTATTACTGTCAGTGAGTCCTTGCTCATTTTGACTTTGTTCAGTGGTCTAAGCAATTTTGGAACTTATTAAAAAAATGATGCATTAACAATGTACTTGCCATTATCCTGGGTCAGGTGTTTCTGAATGGTGGATTCATGGCTCAGAGCCTGAGCATTTCTTTAATGATAGTCTGACTGTATCAAAGAGACTAGCCTTAACCTCTGATATGATCTTTTTCTCTTTTTTCTCATTTTTCCACAAAATGCCTTACCAGCTAGTTTAAATTGCATTAATTCATTTGTAGAAAATACATGAGCAGAAGCACATGGTCTTTTTCAAAGGCAGCGATTTCCCTCGCATAAAATAAGCTGCATTTCTGCGAAGTGTTTTGTTTGACACGAGGAAAAAGATTGGTAGGTGGTGTTAAAAACAAAGCAACAAGAGCTGTGGTTCATTTCAATTTAACAGCACAGCATCTGACTTCACTAATTAATTCAGCCTGGTATACATGCCTGTTTGACTGACATAAAAGTTATTTGTTCATACTCTAACATGAATTGCCTTGATTGAGGACTGACTGAAAGAAGCCTAGAGAGTGTTTTTATAGTTCTGCCTTTGTTAAAAATTTTGCACATAAAACAAGCAGAGGCCCGAAAACCATTATTCAAGGAGACGACTTATGTCTGACTTGTGAGTATGTTCGCTTCTCTGATGGGTCATCATAAGCGGAGCGTAAAGATCAAAGGTCATAAGGCCCCACAGGAGTCATCGGGATCCAGGAAATAATCCGAGCACTCCGTAGAGGGCACTCAGTGTCGGCTGTGGACAAGTCATACAAGAAGTGAGAGTTAGCCGCATCACAGCGAGCAGCTAAAACAATGTGTGCATCTCACATAGTCTGTACTCCCAAGCCTGCTATTTATGATGCAGATGCAATAAGGGGAGCTTACCAATGTGGTCATACATCCTGAGTAGTGTGTGTCTAAATGTGCTCTTAATAAAATATTTCTGGGGCTGTGCAGAGTCGTGGTCCCTGCGCTCATTAGAGGTCTCTGACCAGCTTGATAAGTGCGGCTCTGCTCCATAATGATTTATTAAGGTGGGGGTGGGGAAGGCTGGTGGGTCCAAACTGCCTCAGGACACTCCAACCACAGAGACATTTAAGGGTAAAGGCTCGGAATAGAGGGTGCCTCTGAACAGATTTACATCATCCAAGATGCATTTCAAAATGAATTATGTAAGACGAAATGAAATACATAGGAGTTTCACAATTTTGCCTCCTTTTTCCCTCGCTCTTTTTTTTCTACTCTTCCGTCTTTGAGAAGCTCTCATCGAGCATCGCCTTGAGGTAAATTCATGGCCAGGTGCTTTATACAGCAAAGCACTAATGGACAGACAGGGGGATATATAAGAAATAGTCTTTAAAAATGAATGGAAGTGAGATGGTCAGATGTGAGCAAATACACACGTCTCACTAATTTACAGGTCTAGACTGAGCCACGCTGGCATGACCTAGGACAGACCCGAGACTGATGAGTTACACTAACTCTTCTTCATGTGGGCTCAATGGGGTGTCAGAGAATTTGTAAGGCTGGTGTTTGGTCTGTCACACCTCTGCAAGGGTAAATTTAATTTAAAAATTAATACCAAACCTGTGCTTTTAGTAAATATGGTCTTTATATAAATGTAAGGCTTTTGGTTTTGTAAAAACAAAAGCTTTGCATGAGATCAAAGTCTGCAAGGTGCAAGAAAACAACATTTATACAATGTAGCGTGTAAATAAACACATCCAAAATGTCACCAGTATTTTTAGGCGAGCTGTGGGGACTAGTTATGAAACAATAAGGAAAAATCAAAGATTGCAAAAGACTTTATCTCAAAATGTTATCAATGCAACATGGACCTTTTTTGCTGCTACTGTAATTGCAGCTGTAATGTTCAGTAGTTATAAACTAATAATGGTCAATAAAAACACATTTTTGATAATTCAGTGTCTGACACCAACAAAATTATTAGTACAATAGTAAAGATAAGATAATTGCTATGAGATGAAGTTGGGTTAAATGATTCGATCTGTAAAGCAGGGTTTGAACAGGTGTGAGCTTGAGCTGGTCAGCAAACATTATGAGACAGGAGAGCTTGAGAGGCTAGTGAGTCATGGAGGCATCTCTACAGAGAAAAGCTTGGTATCCTCCAACAGAGGAAACAGGCTTAGTGGTTGGAGGATAGATCTTTTTTTTCCCTTGCCACAGTTAATTTTCAAATCTCCAACATCCTATGGCTGTCTGTTTTTCTTCTTCTTCTTTCTGTTTTTTCTGCTTTCGTTCTTTTCTTTTAAAATGAAACTGGAGCTGGGGCGGTGATAGTGATAGATGGCTCAGCGCTCTAACACTTTATCCAATCCGGCGCAGATTTCATCCAATAAAGAATCACTTGTGCACTCTCAAACTAAATGGAAGTCAGGCAGCGGAGAGAAAGGGTCTGCCGTGTGTTTCTGAGCTGCGAAAATCAAATTTTCTTAAAGCTGCCGCAGCACTGGCTGGCGGAAAAGGCAGCAACAGCCATGACTGGCCAGGGCCACAACGTCTGCACACACAATTTAATCCATCACAGAGCGCCTGACACCATATCAATCAACCTTTCATCAGTATGCCCCCCCCTCCAACCACCCCACCCCAGGAAAAAAAAAACAATATTTCTATTCAATCACCTCTGACTGAACCAGGCCTGCAACCCAATGACCAATCGGGAGGACCAGAAAAGTCCATCTGGTTCAGAAATCCTTCCGCATCAACATAAGCATAAAGTGGAGCACTGGACAGACACTGTTAATATGATTACAGAGCTTTTATTTGGGATACACCATCAAGTTGTCTGTCCTTTAACTTTTACTGTATGATGCTATCCCACCACCTAACCCCCTCCCATTGTTGTGCTTTGTTCCAGGAATATAGTCACTCTTACCCCCTTATGTTTCCCACAGGCTGTGGCTCCAGTGGCCTATGATTTATAATTCATAGGGGCCGCTTTTATATGGGACCTCAGTCTACCTGATACTCTGCCACTGGGCCTGTCCCAGGACAGTGGGAGTAGGGGGGGCTCTTCATTACCCCTGGCACCGAAGTACTAACATGACACCCACCTCTTTGAACCACCAAAAATATATGTAAATTGAACGTAATAATCTATTTTTCCTAGTCAGTGTGCAGAGTCATATTTCCAAAACAAATGCTTCCTATTGGCTTTTCTGTCAGCCATTTTGTTTTTAGTCAATGGTCCGCTCTGTTGATCTGATTCTTTCCGGGATTAATGCAGTACTTGGTTTAAAAATTTAACTGAACTTCCATTTTCCCCATCTAAGCATAGTCCTTTTCATGGGCATGAGCGACGGTGCTCTTCCTTCCTTCAGGACCTGTAAAGCTCAGGTCTCAGGGTATGCACATTACTTCCTGTCTGTTTTGCTCTCTGCTCTGACCTCCCTGCATACCAGAAAGGTCTCCAACCCAGGCTGTGCTCTGTACTTGGTTCTCTTGGCCTAGGGCTCTGCTTGGCCTCCATGCTCCACTGGCTTCCTAAACCCTGGTGAAGCTCCAAAAGGCCAAACACTGTAGTGTATGCCCAACCACCCACCAGTGTCTCTGGTTTGGCAATTGGGGGTGGGGGGGTGGGGGGAATTGAAAGATTGCCAGGAGCAGCTCAAATGACAAAGAGAGAGCAGCTCAGCCTAGATCAGACATGTGTATTATTGTTGTTGTTACTAAGTGCTCCTGACTAATTATTCCTCCCTCATTTGCAAACAGAGCTGCTGCTAATTTACATATCAATGGGGCGAGCGAAGGGTATGATGTCAAGGAGTGCGGGTTAAGCGTGTGGCTAAGCTTGGGGAGCAGAGGCCATCAACCCTACAACAAACAGGACTCCCCCCACCCCCGGGTCCCATACCACCTCCCATCACTCCAGAATCCACAACACGAGCATCACACCCCCTGCTGTGTTAGCCTAATAAACAGACGAAACAGAATGGAAGATAGGCTGTTGTTTGGGCGAGGGGGGGGTGGGCGTGGGGTGGGGGAGTGGGGGACTGACTGACATAGCGAAGAGCTCTCTGCCAAATCAGCGGGTTGCCCCTGGATTAGTTCAGTTGTAACACAACCCCACGCTCCATGGAGATCATTTAGGCAATTATCAAGAACAAGGCCTGCTGCAGTGTTGAACAGCTCACTTCAAAGGCCTACACCAGATGAACAGTTACAGCACACTGGTCAATTTCCATACAAGCCACCCCTTCCCTCCCCACTCTCCTTCACTCACTCCTCTTCTACTTATGCCTCTAGGCATTTTGACTGTGCTAATGAACATAACACCCCCTTACCCACCCCAAACACACACTCCTAGCTACTGTATGATGAGAAGTTCATGATGCGCTCTCTGTTGTCCCTATGAAACACAAAGAGAAACAGGCTGCAGCGAAGGACAAAAGTGCCTGCCAGATGCATCCCTTGCATCTGCCCCCGTTAACTGCGAGAAGCTGAAAGGTTTGCGATTTTGAACATGCAGAATATTTCTCTGCAATTTGTAAAACAGATGGGGTGCTGAAATGGAAAAAAAAAGGCATCACTTTTAAAGTTAGTTTTCTTACCCTTTTAGATATTGATGGTAAAAGATTGAGGCTTCAGACTGTGCCTGACTTATAAAAATAACCACAAATTGTTAGTTCAGATGCACATTTCAAATAAAGATAATGGCTTAAAGTTTTCATTTTCCCTGTCAGTGGGATTTCTTTTACTTTTCACTGGTGGCACCCCGGTCAGTAAGTGTGCTACTGCTACATAAACCTCTAGTAAGCTGCTGAAATAAACTGCTTGACATAAACTAAACAAAAAGTCAGCTGAACTACATGAGAGTATAAAATATATGAGAAATACATATTCAGCAGTAACCTTTCTGCGATCTAAAAAAATATTACTAACTGTGCTACTTACTTGTCACACAATGATAAATAGCTTTATGAAGTTATAATGTTGCTACTTTTAAAGAAATAATAATCAATATGACTGCCAGTGATTCATTAAATCACACAGAACATCTCCTCCATACAGTTTGGCAATTTCCTTTAACTTTAATTAAGGGTGTGATGTCTCAGCAACATTGCTACATTGCCAGTTTCCTCTCTTTGCGTTTCTTTCTGCAAGAACACAAAGGAAACGTATAAAGAAAATTATAGATTCTTATTAAGAGTTTTTCCTTACTAAATCTGGACATCCCAATCCAGTGGAGAACAAAGCTAAACCCTATATCCATTTCATTTCTCTATCTCCTCTCTGGTTCTCATACACACACATACACAGTGACCAACTGTGTGGCACTGGACTTTCTAATCAGACTGGGTCATGTTTTATTGTAAAGATCCTAGACAAACATACAAGCAACCAGATCCTCCACTCAGGATAGAGTTTCTAATCATGCACTATAAATTATTCAGCCTAGAAAAATCTGCCCTCCCCAAATGTTTATTGATGCAGGACAGACAGTGTCAGACTGGTGACATAGATACGGAACCTGCCATCAAAGTTCGGAAGGAGCCACAGGGTGAGGAAAGGGGTTGGCCCGGGTCAGAAAACCAAGGATGGATACCCAATGCGTCAGATGAGGAGTAGCAACCTCACCCATGGAGGTAATCGATTGACTCCGAGGATGCACGAAAGCAGTGACATAAGAGCCGCCGATGGAATGAGACACAGAAATTAAAAGTAGCAAATGCCCAAGATGAAACAGCTTTACAAGAAGTTTATCGACAAAGTTACAGGAAAGAATAACTGGTGGCAGGAGGAATACTGAGGTTACCCATTCATTCAGCGTAGTTAAAATTAGACAGACTGCACCTTTATATTATATTAAGAAAAATAGGTTATGTTTGTCTCCTCAGTAGTAAAGAGAGGTAAAGTAACTGCTGAATTCCCACATATTCCGATGAGCCTTTTTAAACCAAATATAACAGCACCCACTTGGAACCGATAACGTAATGTTTTCTTTAAACATATTAAATTCACATGTGGAAATATAATATATAACATAACCACCTCACTTTCTCCTTCCATCTCCATCTCTCTCCTCTTTTCTTAATATTTCCCCATTAGATCAGAGTGTGTGTCAGAGAAAATGGCTAATTTATATTTGTTGGAGACATAAACTTGTTTCAATTTTTAATATAACGAGGATGAAATATCAGACATCAGCTGCAGAGCATGAAGGACAATGTTTTTTTATCACATAAATTCAAAGCTTGGGAGATGGCATGTGAAAATCTGTGTGTGTGTGTGTGTGTGTGTGTGTGTGCCATCTAATGGGAAAATTATGATTCAGCGGTGGTAATGCATTGGCAGAACGTTGGCAGTCTGTGGGCAGCTACAGACACAACTTCTACCTGCAGAGAGCATCTCTTGTCAGATGGGGGCAGTGTCAAAAATAAGTGGTACAACTGCTCTGTGGGCTACTCTTGCTTGTGTTGTCAGTCCATCAGCCAGCGGTGGAGAATCAAAGTTATAACATACAAAGAGCTGAAGACAAACCAAGTGTGGAAAACAATGAAAAGTGTCCACTGAAGCCACTGTCTGTACTTTTCATGCTGTATTTTTGATCTTTGATGTTTTTTTCACCATTCCTGTTCTTGCTCTCTACCCTGTTCCGACCAAATCAGCTTTTGACCAACGCACATCAAGTGGTTGGCATTTTGGGAGCGCGCACGGGAACACGTTTGCCTTGATTGGAAACTCCTCTCTGTAGGCTCTCTGTAGATAAATATATACTCAAATGGACACAATTGCAGAGTCATACGTTAAGCATAAATTTGCAAATTATTTCATTGTGATTTTTCTTCTTCAATTTTAATTATTTAACTCCTCTGTCTGAATCTTCAGCGTTGGCATCAGAGACTGCATTAAGCCACAACCCCCCTGGCAACAATTTCTCAAACATTTCACAAATGTGTTTCATATATCTTAACGGGTTATTGGCTTCACTTCTAAATAATGTCATATTTTGATCGCGCTGCTGTTGCACAATGGCAGATCACTTAGCAGGAAGGGAACAAAAACGGCCAGCTCATCTCATGAATGAGATTGTTCTTTTTGTTTAAAGTTATTATTCAAGTATCATCACTGCGCATCTGTGGGTGGATGACTGATTTGATAAGATGGAATTTCTCTCCTCTGTGGGAGCTTATTGGAACAGTTTCAACTATGTGCTTATCAGCTTGTTATAAGCTTCCATCGTCATGTGTGGATCATCTGTGGACTGAAAGGTAGACAAGGTAGGTCAGGATTATAAAAAAAATATCAAATAAGTTCTCACTACTCAGATTAATCATCATTACAAATATTTATGTACTTTTAGAATACTGAAGTACTTCTTACTCTGTATCTGCTTTTCATTGTGCAACTGAGAGACGGGCAGCTAGAGACGCAGGTGACCCATTGGGTTTGCAGCTTTACGATCTATCTGTCTTGGCTGAATCCATGTCAGTAATTCTGTGTGTATTTCAGCCTGATAATATGTGTAGGAGGAGGACTGGGAGAACTTCGGCTCTGTTCAGCTCTCCTCTCTCTCTGCTTCTGCTGGGCTGAACAGAGCAATCATAGGACCGACGCTACAGCATGACACCCCTAAGAAAAGACAGGTCTGTTGCCAAGAAATACTTAGTGAAGACCATCTCAGTGTGTTGGAGGAGGTCGCAGTTTAGCAGCCATAGGAAGAGGGTCTTCTCCAGGAACAGCTGCACATGCTAAATGAACTTATAAAAAATAGAATAACACAAAGTCCCTCATTGAAGTTTTAAAATATGATTTTTTCAAATATTGTAAAAATGTTTGGCAAGATTTGATTCACAGTTATATTATTTTTGCAGTCCTCGTGACCAGGACTAAAGCCTTTACATAAAAACCATTGTTCACCTAATATATATGCTAACTGGGCAGCTGTGGCTTGAGTGGGTTTTCTACTATCTGGAAGGTTGGTGGTTCAATCCCTGGCTCCTCTAGTAAGATACCAAACCCTGAGATGCCCCGATGGCTTCATTGAAGTGTAAACGTGTGGATAGCACACATTCATAGAGCACGTTTTGTTAATACAAAAAGTGCTCTATGAATGTGTGCTTTGTACTATTTTTACTACAGCTTTTTTAGTAAAAAGCAAGTTGAGTGTTCAATTAAAATAGAAAAGCGCTGAAAGTCCATTTACAATACAGGTATTTTCTTCCATTTAAAGCTATGGACACATCTAAAAGAAATCTATACAACATACTTGTCAGACTTCAGAGAACTTCTTTGCCCTTTCTCTTCAGCATTATCACACATTTGTGTTGCAGTTAACCAACTATTCATATGCTATTTTTCTCTTTTTCAATGCTTTAAGCAGGTTTTCACACACTATGACAGTATGGAATGAAATCTTTAAACTTGTAAAATACCAGTACCACATCGTATTTGGTTACAAATACAAATGTAATTTAAAGTAGTTTTACTTTTTACCAGTTGGCTATGAGTTCCACTATCAAAATCCCAGTTAACCCTTATCTCAGACCGCTGCATTAATGCATGCATCCTTTAGCTTCTCGTGTGTAATATGCAGTCGTGTTATTGCTTTATCCACCAAAAGCGCAACTTCGGCAGATGGAGGAGTTCCAGCATGACATTCCTGCGTGCCGTCTTGTCCTTTAAAGAGATCAGAGCTGGCACCTCTCCACAGATGAGGCACAGGTCAATCATGCAGTCAGCGCAACAGAGCCTGTCTCCATCCCCACAGGAGCACTCTGACCCTCTCATCTAAATATTGCATGAATTACATGTGCTGAGTTTCCTGTACTGAGTTAACCACCCCTGATAAAGACAGATGTTCATCTTCTGTACAAGGACCTGTTAAATTTAGCCCCCAGATGGTGATACTCTGTACCCAATCTATTTCTAAGGCCCCGTTTTAGTTCAGATTTATATAGTCTGAAGAGACATGCAATACATGGTAGTATATTACAGCAGGATGTGATCTTAGCATTCTATAGCTCGGCGGACTTTGGTCTATAAGGTCTGCTGTGACATTATGAGCTGATGTCAAATACTAACCACACTATTTCTTTCATCTGTTCTGTCACTTCACTCTAAATATACAGCTCAATAAACTCCTAAAAACCGTACTCCAATAAAGACCATGGCATCAACTCAACCTGAAATCAGCTCCCACCATGAAAGAAGATTAATTTACTCACTTGTACAGTATCTGCCAGAGTTAAGGTGGGTTGAGAGCCAATAATTATTGGCTACTTCAAGTCTTGTGGAAATAGTGGCAGAGTGTTTTAT
This sequence comes from Pelmatolapia mariae, assembly GCF_036321145.2. Classification (NCBI taxonomy): domain Eukaryota; kingdom Metazoa; phylum Chordata; class Actinopteri; order Cichliformes; family Cichlidae; genus Pelmatolapia; species Pelmatolapia mariae. The sequence continues at coordinate 22,274,553 of NC_086227.1, forward strand.
AAATACTGACATGAAGATATCAACAAAGTCCATATGATCAAAACGCATTAGATTTATTGCCTGGAAGCAAGCTCAACATTATGAAGTTTAATCCCCCCTGATCTATATCAGTAATTGCAGTGCATTACTTCTAATTATGGCAGCGGCATTGATAATCCTGTTAATACAAATCAGATAGGGCGAGGAACCAGAGTTGAAGAGGGCAAGGAGGAGAAGGAAAAGCAGTAGGAGAGAAGCAAGAGCACAATCCAATTTAAACAGCAAAACAAATTTACTCAGAGAAATCAGGGAAAATAACGTAAAAAGAAAATCCACCAAATCACACAAATGCTATATTTACTTGCGGCTTAGTGTGTAACAACTGGCTGTCATCCACTGTCCTCACTGTATTTTTTATTTACTGATTTACTCGTGTAGGCGATGTCAGTTTGTCACTACGTCAAGTTGGTTGAACTGCTATCAAATATTGCACAGACATTCATGGTCCCTGAAGGATAAAGCCTCTGAATATTCCTGTAGGTTGACATTTGTGGTTGTTAGTTATAACTTCTTTACAGCTTTTTGATTGATTGCCATTAAATCTAGTCCAGACTGACACTACTCCCAAACAAGGAATTCAAATGACATGAATGAAGCTTGACTTTTCCCTTAGTGCTACTATGAAGTTGGCATTTCTGTTTAAGATGGAGATGTCTTTATTACTGTTGTTTGGGGTTTTTTTTTGTTGTTTTTTTAATTGAAATTTGGTACAGATATCCACGAGGCTGCCTATATGAATTTTAATAACTCTGATAACACGCTGAGATTAAAATTGCAGTTTCTTTTCATTATTTTGTATTCAATTTTATTTCTATAGCACCAACAACTGTCACCTCAAAGTGCTTTAATATTGTAGGCTACAGACCATACACTATTAAACAAACAAAAACACACAAGAAAAACACCACAATGAGCAAGCACGTGGCGACAGTGGGAAAGAAAAACACCCATTTAACAGGAAGATGCCTCAAGCAGAACTAGGCACGGGAAGGAGCAGCCATCTGCTGGTGGAGAGGGGAAGAAGAATAAAAAAAGAAACTAATGACATGAGCCTCAGCTTTAGTTTTTGTTTATATCCATCATTGTGAGCATGATGATTTTAGCATGAACCTTCAAAAAGCAACTTTAATGAGGAATTAGCTCATTAGCAGCTTAGTCTCAATTGAACTCTGCTGGCATGAGATATTTTTGCAGGGATGTGTGTGGACTGAACCAATCTTAATCATTTTCACTATTTTTTAGAATGATGAGCTTTGTTTAGATACTAAATCTTGCTTACAAGGTTAGCGTTAAACAACAGTCAATGGCTCTACATATTCCAAGTCCTCCGCATGTGCTGACTAGCGTTTACACACATCCAATCTATTAACTGCTCACCGCCCATCTCAAGCTGCCCCGCGTGGAGATGCTTAAAAAAATGACTTATTTTAGAAATGAGTCTGCAGGGGATCTGATTGAAAGGTGGCGATAAAACAGGCAAAATGGAAAATGTATGAATGGCGTAGAAAACAGATGCAGTTATGCAGTGAAGGCACATCCCTCCTGTGTCCATCTACATGAATCCAACGGGGGACCATGCAAAATGATTTTTCTCGCCCATTTACAATTCAAGTAACCCTGTTGCACAGCGTGTTATTAAAAGTCTTAAATTTTAGAAATATCTTGCATTATGTCAATAAAGCGTCATTAGTGTCCCTTAAAGAAGCAGTGGAAGATGGGACTATCATGAGAGGAATAAGTGAATGAAGAGAGGAAGTGTCTAAAAGAAAAAGTTAACTTTCTCTTATTTTCCCTTTGTTTGCCTCAGGAAGGATGTTAGTGGAAGAGAGTGGAAAACTTAGGCAATGCTTGAGCTCCTTCATCCTGCTTATTACAGTGCCGCCCCGGCTCTCTGTCCTCAAGCCTTTCTGCGCCTCACTATTTTAACTACACCTGTCATTTGCGGTCCAGTCATTTTACCTCTATGCTTGGCTTTCTTACCCCGCTTACAGGGACTGTTAACTGGGCCTGTCTGTCATGCTGGCTGGGGCTGGATCTCGGGCTGAGGCTGGGGGCAGATTTAGGCTTGGGTGAACGGTGGGAGTGGGGCAGACAAGGGTGGGAGTGATTTTGGAGGGGAGGGTTATAATGAGCTTGCGGCAATGCGGGGCTATAGGAACACTGCATGGTTTTTCCCTCCGCTGTGAGGCATCCATCTTAACAGCTGCAGAGACGGAGCAAGAAGAGAGAAGGGAATGAGAGGAAGAGATGCAGCGACACAAAACAGATGTGGTGCATTCGATATTTCTTGCTACCTCATTGGTTTTAAAATTGCTCTGCCTTTTTCTCTCTCATTCACTTTCTTCTTCTTTCATATATTTTCTAGCTTCTTTGTGAATTTAGTTTGCATTAATATATTATCTGGCTGTCTGATAGTGTATGATCTCAATCAGGATGCTGCAGAAAAAATGTCAGAGACATAGAGATCAAATATACTTGAATTTCTTGAATTACACTGGGCTACACGTTCAAGTAAATGTAATCACTTAAAAAACTGTAAGACTAAACAAAACAACCCACACTAAAAGGATCATATAAAAAAATACTATAATTTATACACAATAACAGCCAGTCAGCATTCATTTATGTGGGACTAATACTGTTCTTAAGTGAGCTTTTGCTTTTTGCATTTTTTTTATGCTTGAGAGTCAGCTATATTGTGGGTATTTTGAGAGTTTTTAATTATATACACTTTAAGGGTCCCCACAGAGAGCTTTTAATTAATCAACAGAGAATTACCGGGCACAACAACAAACATAAACCCTTAGCAAAATGTAGCAGGATAAATATAAAATAATAAAGTCCTCAGCACAAATCCAAGAAACACAGTCAGAATCACTGACTGTGTTTTTTTACATTCACAGGTTTGTAAACAGCCAGCATTTAAGATTAACAAAACACACATACAGATATATACAATAAACTCAAAAATAAAACTATAAAAACATTATACTGACAGAAAGACATGGCAGCTCACTATATTCACTTGAACTCAACAACAAGAGAAATGGAAAATGAGAGAGAAAACCACTCGTTAGCTTTGAACCTTCCTCCAACGCAGAAGAGTGGATAAACAGAAAGCCAAGTGGCAGTGCTTCTGTTTCTCCGCTGCCAGCTACCTTGTTGGTGTTGCTTTATTATTTCATTAAGTGTAAATCCTGTCAGTGCCATTCCACCCCCAGTCTGGTCCAGTCCTGCCACTCCACCCTCAGCAGGTTAAATTATAATTTAATTACCAAGCCTTAGCTGCATAAGCTGCTTGGGAGCACTGGCCCCCCAGAATAATTTGAAAAGATGGTGTCTCCCCTCATCTTTGTACTCCTGATCTACCAGACCTGGGCCCCCTGGAGGCCCACTTCAATATCCCACCTAATTATCTACCTCAAATCAGGCACCTATTACAGAGAAATATCTGTAATTAAGTTGGAAGGGAGAGAAAAAAAACCTTATTGTTTGAGAGTTCTTTATAGGACTTTTTTTTCCTCCCGAAGAGGTGGCTGAAAGCTGTAGGTGTGCCCTGAGGAGATGTTTCTCCAAGCTATTTCTATCACAGACTTCACTGTATCTGCAGCAGTGTCACTTTATCAGCACTCTAACCACAATGTAACATCCTTTTAAACTGCAGTTCATTACCAGTCAGCTGCGACCCCCATGTGATAACACAGGAAGTGATAATCAATGAAACTACAGACATTTGGGGGTCAAAAGGGATTTATTTAAGGGTTATTTGTATTTAGTATTATCATCACAACAGCCCAATTTCTGTTTTTTAAGACAGAATTATTAACAAGGCTTTCATTTCAAAATGAACCTGCCACATTTGTAGTTTCTTTATTGCATAAGAGTGGGAGTAGCTTTAATTAATTATCTAAAATTTTAATAACAAACCAGGGATGTAATTTTTTTCAGCTGTACAAATAACCTTTTAATAATTCGCTGTCGTCACAAAATAGGTGAGCTCCGTAATTAGCAGCTCTGTAATAAATTGACTTAAAACAGTGCAAAATACACTGTTTTGTCACATTTTTTTAATCAAAGAGAAATGTGTACTGTAAAAGTAATAGCTGTAAAAATCTTCACTAGTGATGTTGTGTCAAGGTATAAGACGCAACGAGAAACAAACCTGTAAATCAGCTTTGACAGTCATTGAGAGGGGCAATGACAACTATGTTTATTGTGTTGAGAACAGAAGAAATATCTTTTCATATGAACTTCCTTTGTCTGCATTTATTTGAATGTAAATATGGCTCAGCTAGTACTGGTTTATTATTCCTTGTCAGATGATCTCTCGCCAAAAATGAATCATTTATGAGGGGATTTAGTTTCAAAGAGAAATAAAATCATAAACTACTATGGCACAGGTTGTAAAAAAAACACTATAATTTTTTTCTGTCCCAGAATAATGGTGTAATTTTCTTTGCACTAATTTAACACCACAAAACTGAGAATTTCATCCAAAAGAAGGCATTATACGAGACTGCAGGGAAATGTAATTTGCAGAAATCAGGGATCTAATACAGTTTATAACACCACTGAAAAGCAGAAACTACTAATTTGCTATTCATACTGCTTTCATAACATATCTACAGTTTAGTTTAACTCAACCATGTCAGAGCATAAAGCCCTGTTAAAAACCCTCTTCACATAAAAGGGGCCCCTTTTTAACAGTTTTTTTTTTACTTGTGAGACAAAGATAAGTAAATACAGAGGAGATAATGAATAGACTGGAAAATGAGCGTTACCACTCTGCACTGTTCAATCTTGGGGACAATTGCAGCATTTTGGGTAAAATTGCTTGCAACCCCACCACCACCACCATCACACCCCATGCCCATCACACACAGATATACACACCTCTAACACACACACACACATACATACTCTCTCATCTCACCCCCTCTCATCCTATAATCCTCTGGCAAAGCCCTCTCTGTCCATGCGGACCCCCCACCCAGAGGGACCCTGCCAAGGCAAATTAGGGAGGGGGTGGGGGGTGGGGGGGTGCTTTTGTTTCGCAGGACTCTGTGAAAAGAAAAAAATCCAAATTATTTCTTGAGCTGGAGCAATTTGACATGCTGTGATAACTGCTCTGTCAGAAACTTCTTTGACATCTCTGAAAGAGAAGATTTTCTACCACAAAACCAGCGCTCCATTTAAAAACAGTCTTCAAAGGAGCCACAAACTCATTAGGCTGTTTAATTACGGCCTGTTCGCGTCTCTCTCCACCTATCCATCATCTCTGTCAAAATAGAGGCAAAAAACAAACTGTCCCCATCAGAAGTGGTCCGGGCTCTCGTCACAGCTTTTTAGTTTTCTCTTTTTGTCACACATCATCCTCTTGGCACAATCTCCCTTTTACTTTGTCCCTTCCCTTTTGTACCTGGTCTTATTTTGTGTCTCAGAGAACAATCTCTCCTCTTCCTCCCTTCTGCTCAATCTATCATTCTCCCCTTTGTATTTTCCTCCAAACCAATAAGTTGGGTTGTTGTCTTGCTGTTATCGCCGGCCCTTTGTATAGATGACCCACTTGTGTTCTTAGGGAAGTGATGTTGTTTGACCACAACTCACATGCTACCTTTCCCCAGCAGTTACATTTGGAGCCAGAGCCGACAAGTATTGGATGTACAATCACAGAGCAACAGCCCATAAGCAATCAGATTCAGTGGCAGAAAGAAAATGCCCTGTTTGCCTGTTCAAGTGTCTTGGTAGATGGAGAAAACCGACTATACCTGCAAATAAGAACTATATGTGTGACAATGTTTTTTTAAAGCACACATACATGAAAATATATTTAGAAAAGTTTACTAGTACAAAGTCATCATGTGTCAGTTGCCTAAGTTAAGTGGAGTGTAGAGTAGGTTTTTAATGAACCACAGGCACACTATAAACCTACTCAATAAACATCCTCTAATTATTATGTCTCCTGGTGTCACCTTTGTTGACCCTTGGAAATATTTTATATAGCCACAAGTGGGAAAAAAAAACATTACTGTATTCCAAGCATCCATAGTTCACTTTAGCTAGAACTTCTGCTCTAGTCACCATAACATGTTAAATCCTCTTAACATTGATCATTACAGCACATGTCGCGAAACAGAACATCCACCTTAATAATGATTTAAAAAAACAAAGCAAAATACACATAAAACTATCCTCTGAACAGATGCATTTGAAAAACGACTGTGTTTCACGTATTATGCACTTATTATTCAGCTGTCAGTCACATTTTGGCAATCTAAACTGGCACTTGATCATCAAAACTTTGAGAACTACTAGTCTACAGTCTCTATAGTCTACTATTTCCTGTTTTCACGACTTGAGAGTTAATGCATCACATGGGGTTGCTGAGTACAGAGATACAGACATGAAAAAAGGAGACACTGGCATAAGCTGTAATTAACAGAATTTAAAAAGCCTTCAAGAGTTAAAAACAATGTAGATCTTTAAAATGCTAAAATGATCAGAAACACAGCAACTGAGGTGAGAAATAATAATCATTTATGGCAGCATTTCATTGGTTTACATTATCTCAATAGGAGAAACTATAAAGTCGATCCCATGTGACTGTATACTGTACACCTGTAAAATCAAATGTAATCCAGGACAGTTGTTTCATAAGAAGGGTTTTCAGATTACAGAAAGGTGATCACAATATTCTGCTCATCTCATGTTTGTAAATGGTAGTGACAAAAAATTAGAACGAATATAATGCAGCTCAGTGAAACACCACTATCTGTTACAATCACTGCAGTTTGATTAAATCAGAAAGCTACAACACCTTCCAAGTGTAGTCGGCTTTTTTTGTACTGGCAGAGTACTCAGTAAAGTGAGTGCTAACTGGAGATATCTTTTACTCTTGTGCAGTGTTGAGGAAAATATGTATTTTCATGGGGTCTGCCATTGCTTTCATGAAAGAACACAGTCCTTGTGGTCAGACATAAAAACAGTACTCTGTGTGATCGTTTCAAGACTTGGGCACTAAACAGGAAATTTGACTTTTACCGATCCAATTACAGCAGCTCTGCCTCACCTTTCGATGTTGTACCGTGCAGCAAGCCATGCAAACAGAGCACTACATCTCACTCTGCCCCGTTCAAACAGGGATGTCAGCGATTATTCTTATCTGAAGGCGAACAACTCCTTAAAAAAAAAGAGGAGGGAAAAACTCAAAGATATTCATTCTACGGTTTTCTCAATAACCCCTTCAACATCACTTGTGTTTCTGAAAACACTCAATAGCTAAATCAAACTGTGTCACTCAATACACTTTCCCACCCTTTGAGATCAATGTATTTTACATTCTTCATCCCTGTCTGTCAATATCAATGATGGAAGAATATCAATAATGACAGCTACATTTGTATCTGTACCATTTCAGCAGTAGGATCTATTCCTCTCTTGCCCTCTTCTCCCTCTTCACCCGCCAGCAGTTACACAGCTCATGTTCAGCCAGGCGCACACAGGATATTAGCTTCTCTACCAGCAAATTTGCTTTTCACATCTATTTCTTTCTTCTTCTAACCAGTTCTTGGATGGCTTGTTATTGAGCTTAGTGTCCACAAATGCCATTGATCCAAGCCACAACTGAGATCCATACTCGGGCACTTTAACACTCTCTCAGCGTGTTAGTAATACTAATCCTGCTCCACCGGCAGGCCTATTGATTTTATAGATTTCCCCGAAAGTTGTGATAATGATATATCATTGTTAAATTTGGTAGAACAAACTGCTTTGCCAATCTATCAATGCAGTGCAGGGGCTCTGATTTTAAGATGGCCTATTGGTCTACTGTCATAGATTTCACTGTCAAACTTTAGAAACTGGAATACATAAAAACAGAAGCACACTATGGATTTGATACAGTTTTACTGGATCCAAATCCAGTGTCAAATCCACTTATCAAATGCCAATCCTTTCCATCAAATATTAATAAGTTTAGCTTTCATCATTTGCATCAAGTACTCAGTTCTTTGCCATCTGTAAGGAAAGAAAAAATACAAACTTTTTAAGCTATATCAATACAAATCAAACAACATATAAGACATTTCTCAATCCCTGCACAGCCCCGCCCCCACAATCCTCCTCCAACTGGAAGCAAACTTGGCCCCGCTCACTCTCTAGTTGTCCTCTTTCTTGCTAACTCTATGTATAGACTTTGGAGACCCCTTTAGCTATTAAAAAAAAAAACAGCAATAAGCCTAACAACTTTTTAGACAAATCTTTCCACACAAGAGTCGCCAGTACTGCCCCAAGAGCACAAGGTCTGTAAAAGCAACCATCTCTGTTCACAAGTGACAGCAACATTCAGCTTATTGCAGGGCAGCTGACACAAATGTAAATGAACTCTACATCTCTCTAGTGATCGTTTTATATGTAAAATATCGTCAAAATCACATCTAAATGATATCTATCCTTATTTTATTATCAGTTGTAACAGTTACAAAAATACAGATTTTAGATGAAGCAAACGGTTGGGAAACAACATCTGGTTAACAGTGCAGTCTTAAATGGATGTGTTAAAATGACATTGTCTAATAACAGAAACAGAAAACAAAGATAACTGAGAACACTTATTGGGGATTTTACTGTATTAAATTACAGGATATCCGAGGCGAGAGTAGGAGAAATTATTGATGGCACTTAATGTTAGCAACACATACAATGTGGAGACTGACAGCACATTTTTTTCAGTACATTTTTAAAAAGGGAAAGAAACCATCTGACCGGTTACAAAAAAAACCCCTTCCCCCATTCAGAACACTGACGATGGGTCTTGGATTGGTCTTGCACCTTGTAACATACCACCAAGCCAACAAAGAAGTGGCTAAGGAAAGAGCACATTAAGGCCATGGAGTGGCCTAGCTAGTCTTCGACCTCAGTCCAACAAAAATCTGTGGAGGAAGCTGAAGCTTTGATTTGCCAAGCAGCAGCTAAAAAACCTAAAGGGTTTAGAGAATTTCTGTAAAGAGGAGTGGGTCAAAATTCCTGCTGATATGTGTTCAAACCTGGTGACCAACTACAAGAAACATCTTACTGCTGTGCTTGCCAACAAAGGTTTCTCCACCAAATACTAAGACATGCTTCCCTCGAGGATCAAATACTTACTTTAGTCAGTTGCATGTAAATCAATTTATGGCTTTTGTGTAATGTGTTTGTTTGTTTGTTTGTTTGTTTGTTTGTTTGTTTGTTTTATTTTTGGTTGATATTCTGTCTCTCTCCAGGAAAATGAAACTGCCAGAACAATAAGCGACTGCTCACTTCTTTGTAAGTGAGCAAAGTTACAAATTCAGCAGGGGATCAAATAATCATTGCCTGCACTGCATAATGGGTATTTCTTAATCTGCCAAACAAAAGCTATGGTTATGATCCAAATCACCAAGCCCAAGCAAAGACATAATTAAAATCAATTACACCGACCAAAAAAGTTTCCCCAACTTTTAGCTTCAAATAAAATATATGAAATGATAATTAATTAACTGTATTGTATACACTGATATGACAGTTGTCTTTTACATTAGATTTCTCATAAACTACTTGCTGAATTCTAATAAACTCAAAATATTGAATTGATGCCTAAACTACTTTTATCACTGATGCTCCAGTTCACTGGTAATCATAGTTATGTTACAGACTGGCATGTCTTTTCATTCATCTATCTATATTCTACTATATTATATAATGTAATAGTTATTAATTATTTATTTAATACTAATAATATAATGTTCTATTCTGTCTGTCAGAGTTCAGTCAGCTTAGAGTGAGCACATTAAAAAACAGATTTCAGTGTAACTGGTAAAACATTAACATTAATTAGTTCCAGCTGGTTTAATCTAGCTGCCAGTGACATTAGTCATTTTAAAAAGTAAAAGGGTCAATTAGTGTCATCTCTAAATGAGAAGCCTTCTAATGTTACAGTACCTGCATGTTTTAACACTGATCTTTGCTTGGTAAGTGATTTGTTAGCGCCATACCTCAACAACGTTGGGGTATTTTGATGACCAAGAACTGGACCCAACCCAACCCAACAGTGAATGAATAAAAAACATCATACATGCAAATGTCACGTCAATTAAATGAAGGCTAAAATCGTAGAGCCCACACACTGGTTTGATCAATGAGAGCTCTTACGTGAGGGAGGGCTTGTGGTGGCACATGGCCTTAAGTACCTCCGAAATACATATAGCCTAGACACGAACAGACCCACGGAAGTGAACTGCAAAGAAAAATGAGAAGAAAAATGTTTACTGTGAAAGCATGCTCATATTATAGCTGATGAAACATTGGGGAGTGGAGAGCAGGGAGCAAAGGAGGCAGAGGTGAAAGATAAGGCTGGGAAGGCTGTGGGGGTGGGGGTGAGGTGGCAGAGGAATGAGCACAGGGAATAGTGAGGTCTGGAGAGAGAACTAATGGGCAACACGGCAACACTTCAAACTGGAGGCGCAGCAAGGCAGCAGTGGCCTGACACAGCTGAAGGCCTCAGAGGAGTGCCAGGCCTATTAGAGCAAGATAAGGGCCTGTTTGGAGAAAGCATCCTCTCAATGGTGCAATGGGCAACAACACAGGCATGGGCATCAATTAAAGAGAAAAAATATGACATAGAAGTAGGAGCACATTAAATAAAAACAACAAACTGCCAGTGCTACTGCCCTCCCCTCTGAAGGACTGGGAATGGGCAGGGAGCATCAGTGCTGAAATATGGTCGATTTATTCTCCACAGCATTGTCAGTGTGGGGGGAGTTTATGATGAGGTGCAATGTAAAGGGGAGAAAAGAAATGAGTCTAGATGCCTTCTGGACACAGAGCTCCGCACAGAGATGAAAGATGAGAGACATGGAGGCTCACCTAAAAAAACTCGACCACACTCTTTACAAGAAAAAAAAATCTTGCCAGTGCTATGATAACTAATTTAGCTTTAATTCACCTTCCATTCCTTCCCTTTATGCCTGAAGGCAGGATGTAATATGCCAGACTGCAATGCCCTAGTTTCGTTATGGTCATGGAAACTGCCATCAGATTGTTTGACCTGTTTGAAAAACTGCACTGAATTAGAGAAATGAACCATTAATTAGCAGAAAATCAAGCAAATTACACTCTCCCTTTGACAAAATTTGTTTTGCTGCCTAAAGAGGTCGGGCCATGGCATCACCTACAGGGTGTTTTATATCTTCAGCCCAGCAGTGTCCTTGCAAGGTGCCTGTCGACTGCCCTCTGGAAGGAGGTGTGGGTGGCAGACGGCCTTCATGAAACACCAGTAAACAACAATGAGCTGAACTGACACATGCTGCTGATGAAGGGGGAAAAATAGCGAGACTCTCCTGTTTTGTTTAGAATATAGTGCAAGAGAATGCAGGCTTTCCTTTTGGTTCGAGTTGGGTTAATGTGATTTCTGTTCCGCCTGTCGGTTCCAGAGACCCAGCTTTGTGAGCCGTGGTCAGGTGAAGCCTGGACTCAGACCCCTATGGCCATTAGGGTGGAAAGAAGACAACCCAATAAACAGAGAAAAGCTTGATGTGCACAGGTCACTGCACAACCAGCAGTCAAAAAGCATCTTACCCTGGAGACTATAAAAGCGATAACATGCAGTGGGAATCTGAGCGCCTTAATTACTGGTCACTCCGTGACTAAGGAGATGCTACACATATTCTGGGTAAAACTGTGCTGGCAGCCCAGTTTTAAGCATGCACAGACTAGAAGTTGGGCATGTGAGCATATCCTAGCTCTCTCCATACTGTAGACTGTAAATAAAGGGGGATAGAGAGATGGATTGACATGCTGAGGTTAAATATGATCCATTAACTATTATATAGTGCATCTTTTCCTGTTTACCAACCTCACCCTAGGCTTCCTCACCATTTCCTATGCAAGCTATTTGGCCCTTTTAAAAGCACCGAGAGTGGAGCCAGGAGTAAATCTTTAAGGATTTGACTTGCAAAAAGCACCTCATATATTGTTTATGAAAAAAACAGCAAAGGTTCCCCTCCCTTCACCTGCCTCCGAGCATGTTAGTTTTATTTACTTATTTTTAGACTTGCACTAGTTAGGCACAGGCATACTTGTCTGACTACATCTTTACAAATAAAGATAGACTGTGTCCTCATCTGTCATGTTTCATAAGGAGAGTCAAAACTATTCTATTCACGTTAAAGATTCTTGGGTGACATTTTCAATTGAGTCAAAGAAGCAGTATTTTGTACTTTACCCCTAAAGAAAGGACACAAAATGGGGGTAGGATTTAATAAAATGCGGAAAGTTCCATCATAACATTGAAATATTATTGGGGAAAAAAGACTTGTCACCATGTGTCAACTTGATCCACCCTGCAGAAACCTCCTTTTGTTACGAACATATGGAAGAAAAGGGGAGAGTGGGAAAATTACCCTCCATAATTGGCATCCTGATCAAGGACAGCCATGGCAGCTGAACAATACAACCTTTAATTTATCAGAACTCATTATGAGCTACTGCTATAATGCCAGAGGATATTAGAATAAATAGTGACAGAGAGCAGGGGAATCAAACACTCTGCCGTTGAATGCTTTTGTTGACTGCGTGAACAACTCAGAGGAGTGACAGAAGGAGAGTGTAAGGGTGTGTGCGCGAGTATTTGTGCGTGCACGAGAGCGTACTTGATCACAGTTCATCCTAATCATGACCTTAACGGATAAACATGACATTGAGCAGAGGAGGATATTAATAGGCAGAGATGCCCTCTGCCTTTGTGTTGCTTTGATTGTAACAGTAAGGGGCAGAGGAAGAGGTGAGTTGACATAAGGGCCCGGGGACGCCATTTCGTGCTTAAACACATGCGTCCTCTACAGGAAGAGCCTGTTCTTCAACAGATGATGGACGCCTTACAGCTGAGTTGTCAACTTTGACGTCTGGAGTTGATGCCGTGGAACGACACGAGAAAGCCACTTTGGCTGTATTATTTATCTGTGCAGAGGTGCTTTTTCAGAGTCAGCACCATGCAACAAACAAGAGGAACAAGAAGGGCACCCATCAATACATAATCAGTGTGTGTTTGTGTACAGACGAGATGTGTGGAATGGAGATTTTACACAAGTTAAGTCACTATAACAGCATAAACATCCATCCATCAATCCATTCTCCACTGCATATCCAATAAGGGTCGCAGGGGGCTGGAGCCCATCCCAGCTGTCATAGCGTGACACTGGACAGGTCACCAGTCTATTGCAGGGATAACACATGGGGACAGACAACCATTCATGTTCACACTACTTAACCTCCTATGCATGTCTCTGGACAGGAGAAAGCCGGAGTGCAAGGCAACTTAAAACTTTTGTAAACAGGGACATTTAAGATTTTTCTATATCTCTGCTAATACAACCTAAGCTACCAGAACCAAAATGTGTCTCTTTGTTTAAAATCTTAGTTTAGACAGCAAGAAATATTTTAGCATCTCTTTTACAGAAATGTAGTAGTTGTACCAATACAAGTAGATTTACATGATTCTTGATATCTAATTTCATACCACTGTAAAAGAAAACCATCTTTGTTCTGTTTAGCCTATGGAAGAAGGTTTCATGACAAAAATAAAAGCAGTCTAAGAAGAAATGCAATGTGCATTTTGGGATAACAATGCAAAGTAGTTCCACAGCTGACTCTTACTGCCTTTTCTTATCAACAAGGTGTGGCGGAGCAGCGGCAGCTGCACCAGTCGCCATCTTCATCTGTAGTAGCTTTTCCTGTGCTTGTGGGCGTCCCTTCTTCTGTATGATACCACTCAGTTATAAGCAAAAGAACAGAGTATAAATAAAGCCTCCATACCATTGGTAGTGCTACCTTAGTAGTAGTTATGGTATTAAAAAAATTAAAAATTACTGTTGTATTTTTCATTTCTGTTATCAAAAGATATTGAAAAGCATTAAATGTATCGATTCTGGTGGCATCTGTTATCACATTGCTTTATGTCCAAAAATAAAAAACAAACAACAGAAAATAAAAGAAATAAAATTATGCTTAATCTGAACATATATACAGTATATCTGATGTAATCCTGAAATCGCTGTCTCTGGTTTAAAAAACATATTCAGTCTAGCTTTCATCTGCCTACTATTCCCTGTCGATTATTTCCCTCAAACCTCTGAGTAAACTGTTGCTTGATACACTTACTAGGAAACTAAACAGGCCCAAACCTAACATTTTAGTTGGTTTCAGAGGAGTGGAATAAAGCCATCCTTAAACTGATAAGTAGAAGAATTTAAGCCTACTTTCTCTTTACATTTTTTTCTGTTCACTCTTTGCATCATGACACAAATATGGGACAACACACCCAGTTTTTTTTTTGTTTTTTTAAGTGAATAAAAGAATTAAGAGCAATACAATAACACGATCTACTGCACTAAACAGATGATTGGCATTTATCTTCAGGCAGCTGATCAAGCATGTGTCAAAGAGAGAAAACTGCCTTTGACGAAGACAAATGCGTGACATAATCATCATTTTTACGCATGTTGCATTGTTCTCAATCAGTGCATAAACACCGGACTATATTACAATCACATACCATGTAAACCACCGACCCAAAAATCTTCAATCAGTAAAAAAAAACAACAAAACACACAAATGTGTGCATTTAACTGTAGCCACTGGCAAATGGATGGGCACCACTTTTAAAAAAGCTATACAAATTATATATGCATCTATCAAAAACTGCTCTCAGCAAACTGGATGAGCAGTAGTTTGGGTTTATTACGTGACACTACAAACACATTAACTCGCTCCATGTTTAGTGTTCAGAATGACCCTTGCTCTTGAGCTTTTTCACCCTATAACGGAAGGGTTCATCGACAAATTCACACAAACAGTGTTACTGTTACGTGTATGCGCACAGCACCTTTGTTTAATCTGCCTGTCCCTGACTTGCCTCAGTTCAGTCTCATTTCTTCCCTGCACACACTGAAAAAGCTCCTCCACAGCCAGGCAAAGACTCTTTTCTCCTAATCTCCTGAAACACCAGTACAACACAAAAATGTTCTTCTGAGCTTCTGTGAAATATCTGTGAAATTAGTGAGAAGTGCTCAAGTCTCTGCGCAGAGCCTCTTCTCACCTGGAAAATGAGCCTGTGCATTTACCATCTACCTTGATACAGGTAAAATGGACGGCACATGGACACGGCAGCTGAAGTGGTAATATACTTCTTGTAAGGGATCAAATTGTCCTCAACACCCCTCCCCTCTTTATTACCCAGGCTACTTCACTAGTAGCGGTGAGTGGCTTCATTGTGCAGCCGGTAGTCCATCTCTCATTAGTTGCTAGTGTGTGCGGCAGAATTGGGCCAAGACAGGTTTTTGTGGCTAATCTGATATATGGTGTCGAAGACAGTGCAGTCTGGCCCCAGACCAGGATACAGACAGAGGTCATCGGGGTCCAGGTCAGAAAAACGATACACTTGCTCTCGCACACATAAACATGCACACACATTACACTGCGGTGACTGCGATAATCTGTATAACTGCAAATATCATGTTTGCACAGTATAGATAAAAATGTCATATTTTTAATATCTGCGACATCCATTTGATGTAATATAACAATTTAGCGTCAAAAATGCTTTTACCAGCTCATAATACATAAGTAGAGGCTATTTAGAGGTGCAGAGATCACTAATCATCCACTGAGGCCTAATGCTGTCATTTGCACCTCCACACATGGCCCCTCCAATTATGCCACCAAAATTCAAACCTCTATACACCCACACACCCTCACACATTACAAGGACAGGACACAGTGGCGACTGACACTCAGCGCAGGAGCTCATTATCACCTTCCACTGGCTGTGAATGGCTTCCTGTCCTGGGCACCGTGGAGGACTTTGGTTGCAGCCCTTCTCGTAGCAAGGGAGGGGCGCATCCTCTAGTTTATCTGGCTCTTGGCCCTGGGCCTCAGCACTAGCCTCCTCAACACTACAGGAGCTGCTCTCTAGCATGAAGACATGATCCGAGAAGAGGGCAAGTCTACCAGTCAAAGCTGGCAGGTATAATTGCACTGAAAATCACTCTAAATATGCTCCTTAAGGATCCCAGGGCATGGGAGATGTCAGCCTCAGTCCCATGCAGTGAAATATGTTAAGAGTGGAGTCGAGCTCTCTTTCGGTCTGCCATGCACAAATACACACTTCTCATACTCGCCCACATTCGACTGCACACTAACGGGGAGCATTTTGTGTATGTGCGTTCATACAGTAGATACACATATACACAGAGACCCATACACACACAGACACACACACACATTTAACAGAAAGAGGACAGATGAAGCTGTAGGGCTGATTCTGCAGGTTTTCCTGCTGGCATCAAGTCCACTCAACTGCGAAGACATTTCCTCATTAGCCAACCTCAGCTTTAGACAGCTGTGGGGCTCAGAGAGTGTTCATAACTGTATATATGAAGGTGTGCACAGCAGGCATGTGT
Organism: Pelmatolapia mariae; assembly: GCF_036321145.2. NCBI lineage: Eukaryota > Metazoa > Chordata > Actinopteri > Cichliformes > Cichlidae > Pelmatolapia > Pelmatolapia mariae. The sequence goes on from NC_086227.1 coordinate 22,291,064, forward strand.
GTGTGAGAGAGAGCAAGGATCATAGCATAGTGTAAAAGTAAGTGTTAGTGTGTGTGTGTAAAAAAAAAGTGAAGGCAAGGAAAGACGAAAGAGGCAGACGGATTCTCAAAAGTAGAAGAAAACAAAAACAATCAGATCAGAGTACAGTAGATTTGCAGCGGGTGCAATTCAGTGGTGGTAAGAGGTCTGCCAGCTTGACCTGCATCTCTGACCCATGATTTTTTGTGTTGCTAACCCTAACTGCCAGAGGTTTTGGGCTCTGTGTCCTATGCTTCCCAGCCCAGGCTAAGCTATGTTCCAGAGCCAGTCAGAGTCAAGGCCAAGATCAGAGCTCCGAGTGAGGTGCTACGTTTTAGCCTGCCCTGGCCCCACTGCAGAGCAAGAGAGATGAAGGGATATGTGTGAGATAAATCACTAAGTGCCTCACCTTGGGTCACCGATCACACCAAAGGCCACCAGCAATCTCTATTTGAGGCACTGCATTTGCTGCTTCAGGGCTTTGCTCTCTGGCCTTGCTATAAATCAGCATACAACATCTTAACCCCATCTCTCCCTGTTCTTTATACCCCCATCCAAACCCACCCCACCCCATTACTAAAGATTACATTAAAACCGTAAAACTGCGTCAGTTTATGAGACGCTTCCAAATAAAATAACGAAATAGCAAAAACTATGGGTTTCTAAACCTAATTTTATTACATGAATTAAGCTGGTATTAGGTAAATATGCTCTTTAATTAAACAGAATACATTTAATCTAGCATCTGGAAAAGCAAACAGAGTGCCAGACGCATTACAGCTCGCAGCTTCCTTCACTAATAAAGCTTAAGCTATGGCATAATAAATAGACTCTATACATGTAATGCTGTGTCAAGATGAACAAAAACATTAAGAGCAAAATACTGCGGTGAAGTGACTGCTATAAAAATATTATAAAACTGATAATCACAATGAGAGTTGAGTCTTAAATTGTTGTTTAATTTCCTCTAAAACACTAATAGTGAAGTTCATGGAAATCACTACAATACTGATAAAATATAATTGGTGTCCACCTTGTTCCACCTTGAAAAGATAAAGTCCATAACTCTCTGCATACCTTACTAAGCCATATGGTAGATGAAGAGCACAGATGCAGATTTTAATAAATGGTAAATAATGTTTTTCTTTTCTTTTCATTACAGACAAACCAAGGTTTATGTTTAAGAGCAGGCATAATGCCAGGAGTCCTGTCAAGATTCTTTCTGCCCTTTGTCCTGCTTTAAATTGTCCTCTCTTAATATGACACAGACCCTTCTCTAGTGAAAAGGCTTTAAAGAAGCAAGAAAGAGAGATCGTAGCCTGGGAATAATAATTTTCAGTGTACCCCAATGTGTTTCAGGTACTGGACATTGTGGATACGCTTACGTATCTTCACTGTAAATTTACAATATCTAAAATGTTAAAATATATACTATGAAATTAAACTATTACATCATACCAGCCCTTGGATCATTAATATCAGCCAAACGTTTCACCCCATTTCACATATTTATTATTCATCATATCCAAGACACGGATGTTTATAAATCATTTTTGACCACAAGTAATGTCAAAAAACACGCCTAACCCATTTACACGCTCCAAAGTCATAAATGAACATGGTTTGGTTAATTTTACATGACGCTAGCTTGAGGAAACAAAAAAATAACAAAAAACACAAATAAATAAATAAACAAATAAATGAAATGAAAACTGTTTTAGCCAGTTTTTGCTTATAAATGGCAAATGTTCCAATAAAACTTATATTTCTGGGAAGAATCTGAATGCTTCTGAAAGCTTCATTGGATTTTTTTTTTTAAAACATATATGAAAAAAAGTCAAAGTCAAATTTAAGCACACCAAAAGCTTCCACGTGCATGTGACTAGCTTTCCCGACACATCTTTTTTGACTTTTCCCACCTATGTTTGACTTAAGTCAGCAAACTTAGAGACACCAATCTTTTTGAGAAAAGGTGTGCTATAAAAACGGGGAAATCATACTTATGGAGCTACCTGCCTGGAAACTCTTTGTCCCCAGCCTGTCCAAAAGACAGTCTGTCAGGCTTGTACTGCCCTAAGTGTGACTGTTCTCCTTCTCTTCCCTTTCCTCCGTCTCTCCTCAGGTGTCATAATGGCAGCAGACCAGGCCTTGATGGAGGTGAGATGGGAGCAATAAAGAGTGATCCACAGGGAGCAATGCGGGGGTGTCACATGTATGGCATTGCTGTATCACTATGGAACAGCAGGCCTCGGTGCTGCAGGAGAATGCTTTTACACTGAAGGAATGCTGCAGGTGATACATACAATTACATGACATCTAGAACCCTGACAGGCTGACACCCACAGACTTCAGCCATGTTTGTATGTGTGCGCATGTGGGTGTGAGCATATAACTGTGGGTTGCAAGGTAGAGAATGAACAACAACAGTATAAGTGAAGGAGGAATGAGGGTCCAAATTTATTTCCCAGAAAAACGAACATCCTATTAGGACTGGAAAATCAGTCGTTTCACTCTCAAAAGGTTCTACATCAGCCATTCAGGAAGAATGCTAATAATAATCAGAACGCTTGGGCAGGAAGGATAAAGAATTTCAAGGAAGGATAAAATACTACGGCGCAGTTTGGCTTATAATGTGCTCATGATTGAGGAAAAAAAGGGTACAGTTGAGAAAGTGTTGCAGAGAGGAGAGAGAAGTAAATACTAAGAGTAATTTTGCTTCTTCTATTAACCTGATGTGATTACAATAGCCTGATGGGCTGCCTTATTTCATGGAATATTAAATTCAAAAGTGGCTCAGAGGAAGGACGCTGCAAAGAGGGGGAAGGGACCACATGTCTTCTCATGTTTACTTTTTCAAATGACCAGCAGCCCTGTATACATATACATATGTATATGTGTATATCCACACATGTATATATACATACAGATTAAGATTTTTGATTATATTTGCTGTAAATGACATATTACAAACACTAAACCAGTAGATCGTTTTAATTATTATTAGTAAAGTAAAGTGAAAAAATAATAAATAAGCATGTTTCATTTTTTCCCCATTCATCCACAACAGGCCAGTGATGTTAACTGTAGGATTTCAGAGAGGCAATTGATTTTTCAGGCATAAGGTCAATGTTTATGGATGGGTGGATACAGGCTGCAGTGAAAACAGTTGTTCCACTTTAGCAACTACAGGAAAGCATGTGATCAACACAGATTTCATGGCTTGTGGCTTTACCTTGTTGGTTTTACCATAGTATTTAGTGTAACACACATCACTCTTTTCCTCATGTAGTCACTCGAATTCTGCAGTTTCTTTTCAGTCTCTCTGTCGCATTTAAAAACTGCCATGTCTACAGCATTATATTGGTTTGCAGTGATTGATTTTTTCCCTTTAAGCCTGTCTTAAAGTGTATCTTTGTAGTTAGATGTTAAAATATTTAGTCCCTTTTGAAACGTAACAGAAAAAGACTTGCAAAGTCATAGAGAAAAAAGTATATGAATTAACTAATTTCTAACCACATTTGTCATAAATCTATCATTATTAAGGCTACAACAGTTTAAAGATAGAGCTGGATTAAAATGTTTAGAATGAAGTTCATAGGTACATGGAGAGCAAATCTAAACAATTTCTACCAATCCAATATGCAGAATAACAGCTGCTACTTTACAGTGTTACATTTTCATTAGAGGATACATTTACCATTTAGTGGACAAAATTGATTTAACGGTAGCAAAATGTCAACTAACTAGTTGAGATTTTTTGTAACTAGCTGTAACATGTCTGCATGGGCTCTTCTAAATACAGGAAGTGGAAGAACAAGAAGAGGTAGGGGAAAAAAGACACAGCTACTCTGTGTTACACTCAACAGCTTACTTTAAAGAATTAATTCCATCCACTGGAAAAACTGGACTTGTGTTGCTTCATTTCACCAATGTATCAGACATTTCGTCCACAGTTTTATAACACTTAAAAACACTGAAAAAAATGCAGCTGCCCTGTGATGTCTAGAGGAAATGAAGTTAGAAGGCAAACTCATCATTAGTCTTTAGATGAAATCAGATGAGAGTGAGTGTTCAAGCATCGTTATCCAGACTGGGCTTTTATGAGCAAACACTGTGCCGTCGTATAGTATGGGATGCATAATAAGCACCTCTACCCTCTGGGAGAGTGCAGCCATCAGTGCGGCTGTGCTGTGTTGTGATAAACCTCCTCTATCAGCATGTATCTACATTAGCTATCAGCTCTCTGGGTGTAATAACAGAATAGAACACCACCTCACCGGCTTTAGAAGAAAACCCTCAAGAGCAATAATAAAAAAGTGCATCAGTTTTCAGCTTGGCAATTATGTTCTTTCCATATTATGACAAATTTTTCACGAAAGTGTCACAGCAATCATTTTCTATGCAGTCTGAAATTCACAAAGGGGGTTCACCTTGCCAAATAAAAACAACAACAACAACAACAACAAAAAGCTATACTGCACATATCAGAAGACATGCAGATACTGCGTTGTGTGTCTGCATGTGCACTACTAGGTAGGACTGCAGGGTGGAGCCGTGAGATAGGATGCCACCTATTATTTAAACTGAAAGATCTCACTACAGCATCCAGTGACTGCTGTGTGTTTCACCAGCAAAATTAATGCCTACCACTAGTGCTGGGCGATATGGAAAAAATATTTATCACGATATGAATTATTTTATATCACGATAACGATATATATCACGATATACGACCTGACCTGTGGTCATCTGGAAAGTACGCAGTCTGTAAACAGCGAGTGCCGAGGGTGCAGTCTTTGTTTTGAGTTACCGTAAAGTATGTCGCAAATCCGGGTGCACGTACAGCAGCAAACCACGAGACGGAGTTTCTTTGCGAAAAATATCATTTTTTTATACCATATTATTTACTTGCATAAAGTTAAGAGCATGTATAGTGAGAAGACAACACTAATATATTTGCCACAGGCTATTTAACCCTTTAAGACCTACCATAGAACCAAGTCCGCCAGAGCTTATCTTTATGTTTTTACATGCTGTAGTGCCATTTGTGGGAGTATTTCAAGTTTCCATATATCAATACAACCGTTATAGCCCAAATTTTAATAATATGTATGCATTAAGTCCATAGTAACTACATAAATTGCAAAAACTTGTAGTGCAATAAACTACAAAAAAATTGAAAATCGTTTTTTTGTTTTTTACATATATTTCTAGTTAAAAAAAATTTAAGCGGTGTATCCCTCAAAACTGTAAATACAAAAGTTTCCAACCACGAGAAATTTATTTTGAGTGTCTTCATAGTTTTATTTTTGAGATACACTAATTTTTATATACTACAGGAAAAATGAAAATAAATATTATAATGCATCAAAATAAACTATTTCCAACAGTGTAATTTGAGTTCTAAGCATCCCAGAAACGATACAGAAAAACATAAAGTCAAACATGTCTTTTAAAAACACCAACATAGGCTTATAAGGCCCTTTCGCGAAAATGACGTCACTTCCGGTTTCGGGCAGGTAATGGCGGACGTGCGATAGTTCGCGCTGACGTATATGCCAACGTAGGAAGTCTTATGAACATCGGCAAAGCCTGTTTCTGGAATATTGTGTTTTTGTTGCTGCAAGTGCTTCTTATGCAATTTTTGCAAAGTTATATGTGGAAGGAAACCGTGACTTTGGACAAGCTAATGGCATAAGATGTAAGTACAACTCCGGTTTCACATGCAAAAAAAAAATTATTGCACTACCTTATGTGGTTCCAGTTCTACAGGGATTTAAAAATAGTTAGGTAAAACGGAGTGTACCTGCTCCGACCAGTTGTAAAGGGTTAATTATATATTTCATGTAATAATTTATAAAATTTGGGTTAGTACGATATAAACGATAGAAGACAAATGGCACGATAGACACTTTTCTATCGTCCACACGATATATATCGTCATATCGCCCAGCACTACCTACCACCTTCAGTTTCATTAAAAAAAATGCTATTTTGGACTACTGTTGAGTGCAGTGCTAACCTCCCTAAAAATCAAATGGCACAGTATGGAAAATCTTGCTTCCATTTCACCAATGTCGGATTCCTGCTAACTACAATACAGGTAAAAAAAAATATGCAATCTATTTTCCTTCTTTGTCCCATCTTTCTCCCCTAAACCAACAGATGGCCACCCCTCCCTAAGCCTGGGTCTGCTGGAGGTTTTCTTCCTGTTAAAATGAAGTTTTTCCTTCCCACTGTCGCCAAAACGCTTGCTCATAGGGTGGTCATATGATTGCTGGGGTTTTCTCTGTTTTATTTGTATTATTATAGGGTATTTACCTTAGAATACAAAGCGCCTTGAGGCAAACGGTTGTTGTGATTTGGCACTATATATATGGAATTGAATTGAAATGTATTTATTGTTTGAACTAATCTATACATCAGTTTTGGCGTATGTGTTGTTCAATATGCACTGATATGAAAACTGCTTTGAATAATTTAGATATGTTGATAAAACCATTGTTTACGATATTCTTAACACTGTCGACAGGACATGCAGCAAAGTATAAAGAGGTGTAGACAGTGGTGCAGTCAAGCAGTGTTTTCACAGTAGCGCGGTATGTTGCTAACTATTTTGTAAAGTACATTGCTGAAAAGTTAATAAACAATGACCCCTTTGTGTTCCCGCTCCGTGATGATTGGCTCCACTGAGTCTGTGAGTGAATGAGCAGAGAAATGGGGGTGTACCGAAGAAAACTGATTGACCTAAAACCAGACAGCTTTCACATTATGCGGCTGATGTTTTTCTGCTTTCTCCATGTTGTCCTTCAACTGACCTAAATCTTCATGCAGTGGCCCTCTAAAATTAACTTTTGTACCACATGTTAGGAAGGTGACTATTACATGCAACCTGATGTCTGCTACCCTTTATCTGGCTCTGAAATAAAGAGCAGAACACCTCTGTTTTTAGGGTCCAAGGGCTAACAGAAGGACAAATAAAAAAAAAAAAACAAATTTTCCAAACATTACTTTACTGAGATCTTTACTACCTAAAAAAAAGATAGTAAACTCCATAATCCAGTTTCAGGCCTTGAAATCAACATGTGGGTCTGTTTTGGTGTGATGTAAGGGGAAAAGAAGCAGAGGAGAGGGTGGAGAGAAACACCACATACAGGGTGTTTACAGATCTCTCCAGGCTCACCACATGAGATTACAGTCTAATGTTTAACAGACCAATTAAGGTTTTTATAGAACATGGAGCCTTTGTTGCAGGAGGGCTGGCACAGCATTTCTTTACTCTCTCTGTGTTTGTGGATTCGGCACTTAAACACTTTCATTCTAAACTTACAATCACATTCCTAATAAGGTGCGAAGAAATGCAGGTATTGATCAGAACGAAATAATGTAAAGACAGAGGCAGAGGACAAGGAGGTTTAAGTGAACTACAGCGAACCCTTTATATAAAGTGATTGACAGACTTCAGAGACACTTTTGTGGCACAATAAAAGTGAGAATAAAAACTACAAGTACTTTGTAAGAGATTTCCTTGTAAGGCACAGGTAGTTTGGAGGCTACAATTTGGAGTGCAGCTTCAGTGGGTGAAAAAGGCATCCCACAACAGTCACCAGCAGAGAGGATCACTACAATGTTAAGAACACAGGCTTCCACTCTGCTTCTCCCCACTGGTAGGCCTAATCCCCTTGGTAGAAGTCTGAAGCATGGGGGTTGTTACCACACAAAACCACAGGAGGAGCAGATTGCCCTCCTGTGTCACAGTCTGACGGGCTCAGCCTGGCGTTTCAGGAGGGTGCACGAAGGATGCCTCAGCACACAACACAAGCACATAGAATAACTGTGTCTGCTTTTATTTTTTTTACTTTCAACATCTACTTGAAATGTAACTGGATCATGCAAAAGACATATCTTTAAACATACAGAACATGGGTGCATGACATCAGCCATTCTGCAGGCCGCTTTGCAGCCCACCTCCACACAGGCTGCTGTAAGTGAATCGGTTGTTCTGTATTGATACCTTCCTGCTTCTTCCCCTGACCCTTCCAGCAGGCAGGTATACTCCTCCCACCTTTTGCTTTTCAAGTATGCTTGAAGATGGGTGGAGTTTCACAAAAGAAACACTACCAGCAAATATAAAACCAAGCAGAAAGTAAAGGATAATTGAACGGTTGGTATGTTTTTTGCTTATTGTGTCCTCTATAAAACTTAGGCTGGTGTAATGTCTGGATAACTGTACAATGTCTGAATAACAGATTTTATCAGTACAATGAAATATATACAATGCAATGATTTTTGAGATGTGTCAATACAAAAATACTGTTTGACAGTGAACGTCATATATTTTTCCTCTAGTATTTCCTCTAGTAATGCAATAAACACAGATAGCGGCTAAAATATTTGCAGTCGTGTTTAGGCATTAATGATCACTAATGCTTTTGGCTGAATGATATTCCAGCATTTTGCTTTCTTAACAAAATAAGTTTGTATCTATAGAAACATTCACAGCAGCTTCATTTGTCTAAGGATGCAAGAACAAAAAAATGTGCAGATCTGAAAGAAAATTGTATTTAACAACCAATATGTGTGGGATGAACGATTAAAGGTAGTTAAACTTGTTTTAAGGTACATTTTCACAAATATGCACTTATGTTTCAAGTTGTGGTGTGGCTTTATTAACATTTGAAAAGTCCTTCAAAACTTCAACCAAACATTTTGTTACCTGCACTTTACACAAATGATCAGGAGGTTCACCTTTCTATTCTGAAGTCTTGCAAATCATTGTAACATTTATAGCCAAGTCTTGCTTTATTACCTAGAATTCCAAAGTTCGTAGATATACGTGCTTTGTTTCATATTTCCAAGGGTGCTGTTTACTGCGACATATATTAATTGTGCTTATACTTATGTCATTTAAATTTAAATATATATATACTACTCAATTTTCTGCATCGGCTGTAATAGCATACCCTTTAAAACACCCTAGAAAAAGGCCAAACAAATATAATTTCACTGTGATGCTGGTAGCCATGCTATTCATTTTATTTAAATACCACCATAGGTGTGATCGAGACAGATTTATGGTTTGAAGATTCTGTGTTGTGAAATATTCTCCTTGACATTTATAAAAGACAGCATTTAAATGAGCTCAGTCCAAAGATGAGTCTTTAGAGTATATATATAGACTGTAGTTTTATCCACAGTGATGAAGTAGGGAAGCATGATGTTTGAACCAGGTGCAACATGCAGGTGAAGACGGAGTGGGCTGTTTAGCGAAGATGCTCTCTCTGTGGTCATGTTCTATCTCCTCTCTCTTTGCACTAGGGTCTGTTATCAACCCAGATGATGTAGGGAGATATAATGGTGTGTGTGTGTGTGTGTGTGTGTGTGTGTGTGTGTGTGTGTGTGTGTGTGTGTGTGTGTGTGTGTGTGTGTGTGTGTGTGTGTGTGTTATTTTAGACTTTAAATTACAGCATCCTAATAGTAGGGTGTAGTCCTTCATTCCAAATCAGCAAAGGTTTGCATAAAGGTGGAAACAGTGCTTCACTTTATGCTTACAAGACTCAAATCATGTATTCAAACCAACTTCGGAGGAAAACATTTATATGCATAGTATGCTTTTTTTCTGCCACTGGAACTTTTGTATGAAATTATCAGAATTATCCACAGGGTCCACATTGCTGAGCCATGTACTGTGTGGACAGACAGCTGTCAGTGTTTGACTCTCTTTGGCTAACTAGGTTCTACAAATCTTTCTAAAGTACAGTACATTGGTCGTTGAACACCTTAAAATGAGGACTCCTACTGGTAATTCTCACTAATTGTTCTTCCGACTACTGAAGTCTTCATCGCCATTCATTGAGTGCATATTACTACATGGTGCACAGTAATGACATGCTCCTTTTTGGAAGCATGCTGTAATGGTAGGCTCTCTATCCAAACCAATTGTTTAGCTAAAAACGCTGCCAAGATTTCCATTGTTTTGCTCTTTTCGCTGCAGTATAGATGACTAGTTTCAAATCTGTTAAGACTCATATTCTTTACTGGGTCAAAGACGAAATGTTTTCCAGTGTGTCTACATGAAAAAGGCCAACAGACATGTCAGCAACTTGCTTATTCTTCGTTGTTTTTTGTAATTTTGTAAACAACTAACAATACACAAAGAAACCTTATCAGGTAACCGTGAAGAAGGTGGGTAGAATATTTATAGACTGACTAGGATTTGAACAAATATGAAAATCGGAACAAAAAGTGCAATAGCAATCATATGAGAAGAAACAATCACCATTTAATTGCCTTAATTTACACCCTATATGACAGCTGTACATGTATGATCTCTCATGCCGAGTCCAACAGGACCCAAGACATATATATGAACAGTCATTCACCTGTTTTCAGGTAAGGACATCAGTTTATGCAAATGTTCGCCATCTTCTTGAAAACGATGTCTATTTACCCAAACGTGCACCTGTTTCTTCGATAAAGACCCAGCATGAAAGTGCTGCAGAGCCCCCTGCTCCGCTACATATGACAATAGTCTGGTCTGCCAGGGTGCAAAGCACAACAACCTATGCTCCCAAATTAGACCTACCACTGAGCCCACTGACAATGGGATGCTGAGATGCAATTACCAAAAAAAACCTACCACCCCTCCACCTAGCCACCCATACATACACACCCATTCACTAGCACCCCCTCTCTATGTACACCCCAAATAACCACCGACTCCACACTTCTCAAAAAATTCCTCCCCTTTTCTCTTTCCTACCCCTTCTTCCCCCAAATTTCACCCACTTTGGAATCCACAGGCAACAGGAATCTGTGTGTTTTGTTCTATGCATCTATAGGTGTCAGTTGTGCTAACAGCACCGCTGATGCCAGCCAAGTCAAGGTGTCCGAGTCCCTGTAAGTCAAAATCCTGCTGGGCGGAGACCTCTGTTATTTAGCACCTTTTTCTCCCCTTATAGTCTCGTGTCTCTCTTTCTCTCTCATTATCTTTTTTTTTATATATTTCTTTATTCTGTTCAGATTCTGTCATCCCTTGATCTACTGGATGCTGCAGTTACACTCGAGGTTGCGCTGGAAAAGGGGAAGATAATAGGAAACAAAGTGAACACGTTGGTGGGAGCATAAAGGTGTTGACGTGAGGGAGAAAGAAAACAGCACTCAGAAGTAACCTTTAAGCAACATGGTCATTAACACCTCCATTACAAACCATTCTGTATGAGCAGCTCTATTAGTCATTCAGAGCCCACGCTTCTCTTCAAGACAGCCATACATTTCTTCTCTTTCTTTTTTTTTGAACAAGACAGCTGGATAGTAGAAAAGACCTCTTTGTTGTCTTTTAAACAACACAGTCATCATCATCACTACCACCAGCTGTTAGTATGGCTCTTGCATTAAACTGATCTGCCTGAATTCATTTACACAGTCAACTGTAAACTATGATATGGCAGGTCCAAACTGAACAGCTAGTCCTCAAAGGATTAATGAATTCCTTATATGCAGTAGCAGCATCCTTTGCAGGGATATACTGTATGTCTTTAACAGCTGTTATCAAAATGTTACAGCAAAGTAAAATTACCTCATTAAAATGTCACAATTTCACAAAAAAGTATAAATTAGGTGGTTTAATAAAAAATGAAGCTGTGAAGGCATAACAAAACGTAAACCAATATTTGCCCATTAATTTATTTTTTATTTTCCTTAAATGAAATAATGAAAACTATCCGCATTTCAAGTAATATTATCCAAACTGTGCTTCTAATCACACATTTATTTCTTGTATTTACCTATTTTGGAACTTGCCAATCTATTTTTGAAAAAGCACCTTTTCCTCCTCACCTTTATTAAAGCCACAATAGTTTTTAAACTGAATACTCGTTTTTTTCTATGCATTTCTACTAAAACTTCACCCATTACTTCAAATGACAAAGTTGTTTCATAATTCAAATGGAAAAAATTAACAAGACAAGGAGTCATTAACACCTTAACCAGGTGTAACGGAAAAAGTGATTTGTTAGAGGTCTGAAAATAGGTCCTCTTTCCCTACTTATAATTACAGCTTTGAAACATATTGTCTTACAGGTATGGATTTAGAAAGGTCTTCCACACAGTGCTAACAAAGCCTGCTGAAACTCCAAAGGACAGAAGCCTTAATTACATAGGTGAATATTACTACCCATCAACCCCTGCTGCTCCAATATTAATTACTATACAACAGACATTTTATTTCACCCATTTTTTTCTGGCTTTGCCTATTACAAAGTTAACTTTCTCTCACTTTAATTCTGAGTCATATACAGCATATTTTTAATTCCTGTAATAATGGCATAAATGCCAGACAATTCAGTGCAGAAATAACATACACAATCATTTTAAAAAGTAAAATAACATACCAGTGTGTGCCCACTAGATGAAAAACAGTCATTCAGCATAGTAAAAGTTTTGCTCGATGACTTGTGGAGGAAACTGTACAATAAAATGTATTTACCTGTTAACAATTCTAAACTATTTGAGATGTTTTAAGTTTTTAGTACCAAGACATAGTATGCATTTTTGCCATTGAAGATTTCTTGAAATATGGTGACATTCATATTTCATTCATATTCCACACAAGCGGATTCTTTTCTTTTACACAGCAACAGGAAAATAATATATATATATATATATATATATATATATATATATATATATATATATATATATATATATATATATATATATATATATGTATTTATGTCAACTTCTGTTTATTCTGATTGTATATATTATATCTGGGTTTAATCATTGCCAAACAAAGAAAATATATAAAGTATATGCGACTTTTATAAAGCACAACAAAAATAGGTATCTGCAAATAGGAGCACAACCAAGGACCACACAAATCCATGCACCACACCTAAACATCTTGTGAAAATATGAGCAAAGTCAATTTCAGCCGGGGTCGTGCATGGTGATGCTCTCTCTGATATTGTAGTGGTCACGGTCTGTGTGTATGTGCTGTGGACGTGAGTGGATCCAGCCAGGGGAGTTAGTGCTGGGGTGGAGGTGGGATGGGGTGCTGCTGGATGGGCCGAGGGTTTCTTTGAAGTCTGGATTCCAATTAAACCCCTGACTGAGTTCTAAGCGCACAAGAAAAATGACTGGGGTACATGACATGGCCAGGTCCCCTCGTCCAGCCAAGCCTTTCCATTTTAGCCTCTTTGTCTCCATGCAGCTCCTAATATTTATGATCACCCCTCCTAACATAACCCCCACATCAGGCCTACATCCCCCCCCCCATCCAATAGCAAAAAGAAAAAAAAAATCTGGATGGGACTTGAAAACAAGGATGGCAGAGAGGAGAGTCGCAGTCAGACCCCGAGGTTTCACTGTTCAATGCAACTGAGAATACTTGAGGTATGTCCAAACAGAAAGATTAGGTGAAAGTGGAGCAAACAGAAGAGGTAGAAGACAAAGACAAAGTAAAAGACAAGGACAGAGACGAGTGCAATGTGTGGAACAGGAAGAATAGCCTTTTAGAATTATGCATATTATTGAACAATACAAAACTAGGGATCTTGAACTACTCACCAAAGATTTCCATTTATTTAACAGTAGGTTTTTATTATTATAAACTTTCCTGTAAGCACTGATTTCCATTTATTCAAACTGGAAAACAAAAAAATAATTTAATAAAAAGATCAAACACAGTAAGATCTATCCTGTGCAACACATGTAGCTAAGCCTATTAGAATTCATGTCAATAACAACAAAAAAAAGTAAATCAAAAATAGAGGATGCTTTTTCTTCTTCTACTGTAGGCTCACTTGTCTTTTGATTAGCAATTCCTAGAATGACAAGTACCACATTTGATGAAACAATCATTTTATGTAACAAAGCAACACAAGAGCAGTAATTTTCAGTAATTCTGATCTCACCAGCTAGCCCCTCACAGTGAAAAGGGGTGCATGGAAGGGGACTCTCGCACAATGCCAATCTACCTTAGAAAGCACTGCGATACATCTTTACAAAACCAGTATCTGGCTGTTACTCCGCACAGTTTTGTTTTCTCTTGAAAAAGTGGTGGTAAAACAGTGAATGTGCACCTTAGCTGGGGGACATGTTTTTTGTTGAAAGCGAATGGAGAGAAATGGTGGATTTCAGAGGTATCAGTCCTGCAAGGCAACCGCAGGCAATTCATACAGTACATGGCACTCCGTCTAAAACACACTGCAGCTTTTCTGTTTTTATTTCTGCACCTTCCGCACATGAATTCCATTCTCTCGCACGCTCAGAACAACACACAGTAGGTAACGATACATACTCCATAATTCATTCAGCATTGAATTTCATTTCCTTTTCTTTCTCTCTCTCTCTGTCTTTTCACCCATACCCTACCACACAGACATACAAAGTGCAAAAGTACAAACGTGTATTGTTTCTCTTCGAACTAAGTAGTCAAACATATAATAACTCAAATACACAACTAAACACACAAACATGCTCTGAAATAAAATGCTGAAAAGTGTCACAGACACCTGGTCAAATGCTTATATGATTCCCAAAGGAACCACCCTGAATAAACTACTTCCTGCGGGAAAGAAAGAAAGAAAGAAAGAAAAAAATGGAGGCAGCAGGTTTGAGCAGAAAGATGAGGTTTATATGATGTCTGTTCTCAGCACAGATGGAGCTGGAGATGGGACGAAGCAAGAAGGGGTTAAGACTGGGAGCCAGCAACCTTTTATCACACTGGAGGGAGACAGGGAGCTGAGAGGCGTAGAGTGGTAAATATTTCAAGATGATAGGTGACATAAACAAAAGGTTTACTCTCATTCCCACTTTTTAAGTTGCAAAATTTGGGGCTGGTAATTCATAACATGCAGGCCTCGCTGACACACTAATATGGCACTGAAGAATAGGGCCCTGCAACTCGACACACAAAAAAATATATACCGTTCATAAAACACAGTTTCTTCTGAAACGCTGCAAAAAGATTGAGTCTATTTGTTTAAAATCAGACGAATAAGCATACTCATACTCGGAGCCAAATTGCAGATTTACTATTTTAATATTAAGATAGACAAAAGTGAGAAAGAAATGCAGTAAAGGGGGTGCTATGCATGGAAGACTATGGGGACTCATGAATCTTTGGCGACTTAATCATTCAAACTTTGTTTTGACATTTTTCCCACTTTATCACATTTCTGACTCATTCAGTTCTTTTCTCTTGATGTTTGAACTTTTTGAAAAAAAATTTGTTTTTTAGGCGTGTAAATGAATCACTTTCCTTTCTTCAAATCTTGGCCTCCCTTCCCCATCTGAGACATGGCACTTGGCCTCTGCTCCATGTCAGAGAGCAGTCTGTCAGTGCGCCTGTGAAAGCCAGATAACCCTTTGATGGAGAGTACCGGTGTTTATTGTTGTCTGTACCCTCCACCTTCCCTCCAACACATATGAAGATTTATTGAAGGAGAGGGCTGAGCAGCGGGAGCCAGCACTAACATGGCAGGCCACGATGGCAACAGGAAGGGAGGCAGGAAGAACAGAGGCAAGAGGGAAACACACCAGGGGGTGATGGGAACTCCTCTGACCTGCCTGTAGAGGACACAATGCTCAGGTAGAGCGGCCATGACGGCTTTTGAGGAGGAAAAATAATTCTGGGACTGACCGTGATTGTCTTCCTCTAACAAAGGTGTGGCTGGAACGTTTAAAAGGAGGGATCTTGGACATAAAAGAAATATAGAAAGCATAGCCACTTACAGTATTGTTAAGTACAAAAAAGTTGATTATGCACTTAAATTAGTATTTACATAAAATTGCACAACAACAGATATAGTTGCTGAGGCATTTTGTTTGTAACTTTGTATGTAAAACTATAAACATATTAATATCATTCACTAAAGGGAGTGCTAAGGTACAATATTGCACCTTATACTACATGTATAAGGTTAAACAAAGCAGATGAAGCAGTGGTCTGTGCAGAAAATGGTATTTGTAGCTTTTTTATAATTTCCACCTGTGATTTTAAAGAGCGTGTTCTAACTATGATCCTACATATGCCCTCCTTTATTTCAGACATAAAATCAGTGGCTTTTGGCTCTGAAGTACACATACATGGTGAATTGTTACAAAAAAAACAGAGGGAGGCAAAACAAAGTGAGATGAGATGGACACAGAATGAAAGAGAGGGACAGAGAATGCACATTAGCGACTCATAGTGCCCTCTTCTGCTCGCAAGCTGCATGATGCACGTTTTCCCAACTATTGATCATCAAAACACATGTGCAAAGCACCTGATAAAGGACAGAAGTCCTTTGTTTTTCTTACATTTCTGCACATGCACAATGATTTATACCCTTATTTATAGTCATAATAAAAAATAAAAAAGCTGATGTGCAAACCTATAAACATCAACACATCAAACATCAGATATAGAAAACATGTAGACAAGGTCTGAAGGCACCACCATTAAAAAAGGAGATAGCTAGCACTGATGCATTCATCACATGCAGTTCTTACAAGTAACTGGGCACAATTAAACTTTTTTTTTTTTTTTTGGGGGGGGGGGGATCACCCTGAAAGCTTGATTCATTTTTCAGTGAACCGTGATATCTCATATAGATGATATAATCTCTCTAAAAAGTAGGAACACTGATCTCTGGCCCAGCTGCAACACACTGTACATATACATATGTGTGACGTGGTCAGGCATGTTTTGATTAGAAAGCCATAAAAACTGAAAATCTTGAGCCAAATTTAATTTCTGTGAATTATCTAAAGGCTCAGTAACAATGACAATTTAATACACCTTTGATGAGATTTATCTTTTTTTCTGTTAACTGCATTGAGGGAAGATAAACTACTTTCACCGATGTATATTTTGCTCATATAAAAAAAAAATCACAGTGTCATTACAAACTGCACAAAGAAACGTAAAACGCGTTGATGATGAAGTTCTTAGACTGAAAAGAATGCAATAAGTTAGTAAGTTTTCATTGTGTGTGCATAAAAAGAAAACAATATATGGTTGCCCTTGGAGAAAATGTTTACTGTACTGTATATGTATAAGTGAGGGCTTCTTCACTGAAATGGTAAATGTGTGTACTAGAAACCAATGGCGATCAGACTTCTGTGGGGCTGTGAAATGATGACCCAATTTTAAACCCATATTTGATTACCTGGTTTTATTAAAATTGGATCCAAAGAGACCCGTTCCCCATTTGAATTTAATGAAGGCTGTGTGGCTGACAGGAGGCTTTTGATTTATACACTGTTATTAAATCCGACAAGAGAGCCAGCCAGGTAAGCAGGCAGGAGGAGGTGGAGAGGAGGGACAGAGAGAGAGAGAGAGAGAAAGACAAAGAGAGCAGGACCCAGAATCCTGGCCCTGCACCAGACACAGCAAGACTCGGGGCCCAACAAACCTCCTCTTCCTTTAACCCCCCGCCCCTCCACCCCCCACCTGCTCCACTCTGAGGAGTGCTGGAGCAGAGAACAGCCAAGGACACATGCTGTGTGGCACCCCTCTCTCACATCCCTCTTCCTTCTCTGATACCTCTTCCATTATTCATATTAAAATACAGACTGATGTAAAGATGAATAATAAATGCAGTCAACACAAAACAAAAGCTGGCAGACCAGTACTGTCAAGGTGGCCACTTGATAGAAATGAAAATTTATTGGGTCCATTTATCTTAATAATGGGTTATGTTTTTTTAAGACATAACAAATTAAACAAATTAAAGTTTCTCCACTCTTGAGATTACTTTTGCTTTAATGTGTTTTGTTCTATCGTACATATATATGTATATATATACATATATATATATATATATACATATATATGTATATATATATATGTGTGTGTGTAGAGAGAGAGAGAGAGACATATAGATATATAGATATAAATAAGAGAGAGAGAAATAATAAATAAATAAAAGGACACTAAATGACTACACCTGTTTTGTAGAAAGAAATGCCATACCTCGCAGATCCCTGAGTGTTTCCTCTTTGGAAGTTCAAAGCAGCTGTTTAAAATACATAAGCACGCTTAATATAGGGGAGCCTCACACTTACAGTCCCGGACTGTGCTGCAAACAAATCAGTCACTGACTCTAAGACACTGGCCAGAAACTTGTGTGAAAAAGACAGTGGATTTCTCACTTTTGTTTCGTTTTTCCTGCCAGAGTTCAGAAACGATCGTGTGAAAATGCAAAGCATGGCTGCTCTGTGACCAGCTTCAGGACGGAAGCAGTGGGGCTGCTGACGAGCAACGTTTTCCTGGAGGTTAGTGTCCAGTGGAAAAGATAGATACTCGCCAGACACACTGGCTAGACATTTACTCAAGATGGAGAAAGATATAGTGTCCCCCACCAAATCCGCATCCCTACCCCCCACTTCCATCCTAGCAACAAAAAAAAAAGAAAAAGAAAAAAAAAGGGCAGAAATCAGGAGAATGAGAGACAAAAACATTCAGGGAAAAAGTCTATCAGATTCCAGCCCAGCGTGCCTCTTTTAAGATGATTAGATAAGTGCCTTTATCTTTAAATGTGTTTTGTATAAATGCTGTCATTTATTTCTAGCACTTCAGACAGCATGAATCAAAATGTCCTTGATGTTTGCTCAGTGATTAATATTGTGAAAATTCGTCATGCAGAGTTTCACAATTAATATGGGCCCAACACACTGAGTGTCTGCCTGAATATCTAATATAAAAGCAAAATGGGTGAGGATTGCATTTTGTTTTTAATGTTTTGCTCAAGCGGAGCACTGCTGTCATGCCTGTTTTTTTCAGGATGTCAGACAAAAAGAGAGGAGAGATGGAGAGGGAGGGATCCTGGAGGATGGGGGGAGGAAAGGAGGAGAGATGGAGGAGCTGCTGACATGCACTTGTCTCCAATCTCTTCGAATCCATTGCACAATTCATCTGCTTTGTCTCTACTGCCACGGCTGAGGACAATCAGACCAGACGCCCATTAGATTCCTCATACTGCCCCCCCCCCCCCCCATGTACCCCCCACCCCATTCACCCACCACCCCCAAACACCTTTTTTTTTTTTTTTTTTTTCATGTGACATGCTGACTGAAGGAGAGGCAATGCAATTCACAAGCCTTCCCAAACAGGGAAATGTCAGGAAGGGAACCCACATCAAAACCATGTTGTCATGGAGATATAGTACAGTCCAGAAATTACAGACTAACACATAAGCATCTGCGATATATACAGTATACACACACAAGCTTCTGTGCGCGTCCTAAGAAATACATTTACTTTCTGCCTTTGTTGTTTGTTTTTTGAATAAACAATATATGAACAGTAAAAGGGAAAAAATGGCTTTCTGTCTGGTGATGGGTTTTTTTCCACACTAAATCGCTCTCCTCCTTTAATATATTTTGGTGAATACGATTTTAAAAATGACAAAATTTATAAAGAATATCAAGAATAATTGCGACACAAAAAGCAAATTATCATGTTTTTCTTTTTACCACAGAATTTTAGAAAACGTTCGGTTAATTTCCAACAAAAGGAACACCATTTAATTTTTTTTTGTGGCTAAAAAGAAGCATGTTCAAAATTTACAGGAAATAATGCAACAGTTAAAATGAGAAAGTAAAATTCTCACTGAAAGTAAAACTGCATTCAGTTGGTGCGAGTTTGTCTGTACGCTCAAAGACAGCGTAATCGACCCTGATTCTTTGGTGGATGTGTAAATGCTTCCGCTTCGGGGAAATTCTACAGCAAGGTCATGTGACCACTGTGTCCATCCACAGTAGCCATTCTTCAGCCAATAGTGTTATCAGACAAACAGCGTTCCTGGAACGCTTGGCATTTCGATGATCTCTTCTTACAAAAAAAAGGCCGAATGAAAGAGTGAAGGGAGAAAGGAGATAAAAAAATGTGCTCCTTCACCTCACTTGTTTAGGAGGCTGCCAGCACTTAGCTTCAGCTTTTGAGAAGAGCTAGACCGGCTCTGACCTAGTGCAAGAGGATCTTCTATCCCAACAGCCATATTCATACACCACCAGGCCTCACTGGGGTCACTTTATTGAGGTTACTCTGCTCTGCACTACATAAAAAAAGAGGAGATTGAGGGATATTAATGGTAAATGTGGCATAGTTACTGCTGTAAAACCCCTTCTTTGCCCTCCCTTTTTTCTTTGTTTGGCCAGAGGAGCTGAAGGCTTAGGGATAAAAGTACTGCTCAAATCATGAGACAGGGATAAAGCCAGGAAGAGATAGCGAGCTCTGACCCAACGACAGAGCGGTGGATAATTAAAACACCCAGGGCCCCCGAACTGCCCTCATCCATCTCTCCGTTCTTTTTCTCTCCTTTCCTTCCTTCGCTTGCACACACTAAGCCTCTCCCATCACCCCTCAGAAAATGCACATACACATTCTTACATCCTCAGATAACAAAACATACAAGACGACACAAATGCATATTGAGATGTGATGCTGAAATTCTACCAGCGAGATCCACCAATGACTGGCCCTCTGGGTAAAAACCATAAAAAAAGGGAAGCACACGTCACTCCCACTGCCTCTGTGCAATCTGTTTATTTTTCATTTGTACATTTTTAAGGATCATGAATGATTCCTGTTTTTATCTGATTACTCCCAGACAGTCTGCCTCCAGTGCCTCATAAAAACACAAAGGATAGGAACAAAATGGCGCTTGACCATGTAGTCGGTTTAATTTAACAAATGTCCCTCTGCTTTTGCTTCTAATAACATTCTATGAGAGTATTATTATTTATAAGATGAAGCAAATAATGGGTTGACTTCTCAAGCACAATATATTCATTCTACTAGGAAACGCTCCCATTAAAAGTGAACTGAGAGGAAATTAACCAAAACCTATAGCAAAGGCGTGCATGCTAGAGAGAAGATCAGAGAGTTTCTCCACGCCACCATGAAGAAAGAAAAAAGGACGGTGATGTCTGCATGTCATCTAGGCATATAACAAACCAAGCAAATGTCAGGTGATCACAATGTTCCAACCATGAATTGCAGCTGCTAGCCATGCTCTTAGGCAGGCCATACTGCCCTCTCTTGGTGGCTCCACGACACTGCTGCTGAAGCTTAACAAAGCAGCAATTAGATCATCAGTTTGATTCTTTTATTTCTTTTGTGGTCTTCATGCAATTTAATGCTAATACTAAAAAAACTTTCTGTCACACACTGGTTCATGATACTTCCTGATGATTTAATCTTACAAATATTTCCTTTGCTTTTATATTTGATGAAGTGTGGCTGACTGAATGGGGCTGGTTAAAACAGAGCTGGCTCCATATGACATTTGTGTGGTCGTTGACCCAGCATGATAGAGCTGCAGAGTCCTATGAATCGCCTGTGAATGAGGAAGTGTGAAAGGAGCGCTGCGCCTGGGGAATCGCAGCTCGAAAGGACCCCCACACATTACCCAGACTGAAGTCATTACCAGCGAGTCTTTGATTTCCACATGCAAAAAGTCAGGTTTAGGACCAATGTGTTGCTCCCCTGGAGAACCGCTTGCAGTGAGTGTGCTCATGCGTAAAGGCTGTCTGACCAACGTTTCAGGAAGACAGAGGGCAAAGAGCTAGCACTGATGAATTTTGAATGTCCTCAAGATGATTTATTAGAGCACTTAAAAGATCTGTAAGATGTCCTTCACACCCAGCTCACCCTCTAATAGACCACAATGTGAAATGGAACAGTCTTTACTAACCCTGGCACTGTTTACAAAGTCAGACACATTTGTCTGTCACAGCATATTCCTTAATATACTATGAGTATAGTGTCTCCAAGCTGTATTCGACTGCAGGGAGAGGGCAGTTAATGTGGGAAGCGATGGCTTTCTGCATGTGTGTTTTTGTTAAGTTGCAGCTACAGAGGCCGGGGAAGGAGTCAAAGGGCGTGAGAAAAAAAACACCTGCTGTTCACTGACCCGCATGGTTGACTGCAAGGTTTGTCTGGCTCACTCCTTGGGAGTGAGGCTGAGACACACTAAAACACATTAAATAAATACAGTGAAATTTTATTTTAAAAAACCCCAATATGTATCCAAATTAGTGTCTTTATTTTTAGGATATTAAAAAAACAGCCCTTTCTTTCTAAGCACTCTTCGACACTGTATGCACACCAGACTAGTTATTTACATATAATTAACACAAAATATAATGTCAGGTATTTTTTCAGTTGTGAAGAAAAGCCAATTATTGTTTTTTTAATTCTCTCCACTTATTGTAATAAATTGTGTTACATTTTAAATAATAATGTTAAAATTTTGCTGGTGTAAAGCCATGTGGTAAACTAACCTAGTGCCCAATAAATTGAATGTAAAACACGAGAGAGAGCGGGAGAAAGAGAGGAGTGGATGTATCTTTAAACTGAAGTGAACTGAGAGCTGCCTGCTGGCATCTACCACCCATCATGGTATGCAGTAGCAGTCAGCAGTGCAGTTCCCTGCACACCTGACTTGAGTAGAGAGGGTTAAAGTCAGCGACAACGGATCTAGCAGCTTTAGTCCCCAGAACAGCCAGCTTACACAGATAAGTGGGCCAGGCTGGATAAGCCTCACTGAAGTATTCTATTACAGTGCCAATTACCTCTTGGTAAATAATATGGGGATGTAGAAAAAGCTACTGACAGGAAGTGGAATGTGTGAGTCTAAAAAAATCTTTTTTCTTTTGTTTCCCTAAATAAACATTTTTAGTCACAGACATCTTAATGCAAAATACGGGAAAGAGAGAGAAAAGGTGTCTATTGCATATTCAAATGTGATGGCAAATATCTCAGGATATCAAGCAGGTGATCACAGCCAGCCTATTGTTTCATCATCAAGTGCAGCCAAACCCACCGTGGTCAGGCCCAAACCAGGCCCTAGCTGGCTGTTCTCCAGTGCGGCCTGAGCTGCCTTTCACAGCAGACACCCAGAAACTGGGTTCTCTAATAGGGACAAATTGGCAATGTCTGTGCAGGCCGGTGCTGTGTGCTAGGAGCTGTGAATTGATAGTGATGCCTAATGATCCCCCTGGGTAGATCAATACCAATAATCCTCTTTCCCGCCTATCCTCCTCATTGACTATAGAGAACATGGAAGATCTGGGGAAAACTGCAGCCCAGAGTGACAGGGCCAGGAGTTCAAGGCAAGGGCTCCAACTCTCACACATTTAATCCAACTTTCACTTTACACACAAACACACACACACACAGAAGTGAAGCCAAAAGCTAAAACAGAGACCAACACTGGCATCTTTTCACCTTTCTCAGAGACCGACATAATATTTATAGACCACAGACATATCCAGCTTAGAATTACAGCTGCACATTTGTAGAGAGGCAACCACAAACATCCAGATGGTCAAACAAACACACGTCCATGCTCCCCACTACCACCAATACTCACATGCAGCAAACTGTACGAATCAAATCAAAACTATCCCATTCTCATGTACTGGGTGATCAATATTTATTTTCTCTTTATGCATTTATTAGTGTGTTCAATTTCACTGGCGAGGAGGGCCTACTTTATATCAATTATTTGTAAAGCACTGTAGCCACAGGCTCCAAAAACTTCAATTGAGATGTGGTTTGTAACAAAGCAAATCTGTTCAGTAATGCAATTATACAACACCACCACAAGAAATATATGATGCCACATTATTCATTTTCTTCTGCAATATTGGAAAAGCATTTGTTTAAAATACCACATATTCAATATTTTCCTGGGCGTGCTGTTTAACAACCAAATACTCCTAATTCACAAAATACAGCTTTATTTATCTGAATTGTAGCCAAAATAAGAGATTTATTTTCTGATGATTATTTTTTGATATTTTTTTTCCTCAAAATTAAAATATGTTCACAACACCCCACTCCCCCAAAAATCTAATTTTCATCGAGCTTTGAAAGCCAATTGAAAATATATTTTTACTGAAGGCAAAAAAAGGAGAAGCTAGCTGTGAAGCCCATGATATGTTGAGCAGCACAAGGGTGAGGTGAAGCATACAGTCCCAACGGACCTCTGCGTCCATCCGCGTGTGTGTGTGTGTGTGTGTGTGTGTGTGTGTGTGTGTGTGTGTGTGTGTGTGTGTGTGTGTGTGTGTGTGTGTGTGTGTGTGTGTGTGCAAGCTCGGCAGTCATAAAGCCTCACATCACCCTATTGCACCCCATGGTCGGCAGCTGATTACTCCCACCAAACACATCCATACACTTTATCCCAGCTGTCACAGTGCATACTCATTACCCCCCCTCCTCCCACACCAGCCAGCTGACTCCACGCGGCCACACCCGCCTGGACACGGCTCCAGGGCCATTCTGGGGTTTGCTAATCATAAACTAGAAAATAATACATTTAAAAAATGTTCTCTTCTCTTTCCAAATGCAACAGTAAGCGTATTGGTTCTCGCTTTTCCTACGAGCGGCCGCAAATAAAAATTTTTGTCCAGAAATTATTTCAAATCTATACCAAATCAATATTGCTTCAATAATTCCATCAATTATATTATGCGTAAATAACTCTACAAATTCTATAAATATTCCACCCATCATGATGTCTTCATTAAGTATGGATTCTGGTGTCAATCCAGTCAATTCTTCCACTGGGGGAAGAACCAAATCATGAACAAATAGAAAAGTCAAGCAAAACTGAATCTGTGTAGCAAATCGATAACTGCGGAGAGAAGTAAGGTACTGTGAATAATACAAAGTTTGTCGAGATGAGGGACATATCTATCTCCTAAACAAGCCCCCATACTGACCTTACCCACAATAAGAGAGCTATCCCAAATTGCTACAGGTGACTGAGGTGTGTGTGAATGTGTCCACGTGTGTGCATGTGTGTGTGTGCTGGGGTGTCCCAGTCATTTCTGTGGTGGGAGATGACAAGAGTGACACACTCCAGCTTCTGTCACACAGTAGGTGTTTCTCCTAAGAGACCCAGGTGTCGTGTCTCAGATCTTTTCGGCTTCATAAAAACACTGCTTCAGCCAGCGCTTCAATCGATCATATACTCCATACGCCTTTGCTGTTGCCACACACAGTTATTTTAGTGCTCTGTGTTGAAGGCCATAACAATTTACAACGAGACTTGGTAAAAAAATAAAAACACAAACACATTCAGAGTTTATATTTTAAACTAAATTGTAAACGTTAAAATGCTGCAAACTTACCATGAAAAAAAGAACAAATAAACCGAGTAGAGAGGGGAGAATATGAGATCCTCGACAATTTTCAAGAAAAAATGTGAATCTTTCTTTTTTTTTCCCCCACACAATCTCTGCGCAACTCTTCAAACATAGACTTTCAAAGACACTGAGCCGCATCCAAAAAGGAAGCTAATAGGTCAATAGGCTTTTAAAATAATTTTTAAAACAATCATGTCTTAAGTTTACATTAATTTGTTACATTATATTATATAAAAATCCCCACAAATAAATATAATATAATATCTGATTTGTTATGTTAATGGTAAACACTGGATTTGTACAGATGGTAAAAGTCAAAGGTATGCATGCATCTAAATGATGCAATCATGATTAAAACCCCTGAAAACACAGGAGCGGTTGTAGGTCAAATCAAGCATAAAATGCTATTTCATTATTCATTTGTAAAATAACTTATAAACTGTGAACTCTGCGTTTGCCAGCATCTTAGCCTTACTTATTCCTTTCTTGTTTGTTTCCTTATCCCACTGTCCATGCCTCCCACGAAAGCAAAGTGCAGGGCTTAAACAGGAGCATTTAATTCATTACATCATTATGTCATCTCATACTAATCTGCACAGTGGCCTCCGCTGCTTTGACATGCAAATGGATTAGAAAAACGTCTGGGGAGGTAAAGGGGAGGAGGGGGAGGGGGGCAAAACAGCAATCATCACGTCTTGTCAATGGGGTGAAAATATGCCCCGAAGCTGCTCTACCATTTTTTTTTCCTCTTTCTCTTTAACTGTATTTTTCTATCCATTTTTCCCCCTCTCGTTTCCCCCTCACCGGCTCCTCTCTTTTCTTTTCTATATCTTTGTCAGTGAATGCCCCAAACAAAGCAGCAGCAAGATCACACCAAACGCTGGCAATCTGTTGAGGATCAGGCTCCCTATGGAGAACATATAAACAGTAAAGCGTGTGGCACACACTTACGTCGAGCCTCCTCCCATTTACACATGCCCCTCATCTGCATATTCACAAAAAAAAAGCCCCTCTGGCTTTCCCTCATCAGCAAACCCCTCCCCACGGCCTCATCAGCACACGCCGGCTTGACTAAGGAAAGGCAGCCGGGCTGCAAACGTGTGCTGGCTGGGACCACACATGCACATCCAGATGATACACAAATACACACAAATGCACAAAATCAATTTTTGCACATGCTGTATACAAATGTGCAACGGCAGAGTAAACAGAAATCAGAAAGAGAGTTAGTGAGATCTGGTGATGTGAGCATTGGCGGTGCTCATCTAATTTCCACCCCTCCTTCCTCTCTCCCCCCCTCCCCTTCTCCTCCTCTCCTCTCGTCTCTCTCTTCTCTCATCATCAGGTACCTGGTGACGAGCGGCCCGTGATAATCCACAGCCTCTAACCAATCAATCAGCAGCATCGTAATCAGCAGCGCAGAGAGGGAGAGAAAGAAAAAAGCCCATAACTTACCCCGGGTCGCCTCCAGTCTGCTCAGCACAAGTAGAGATCTGGTCAGGGCTTTAGATGCAGTTATGCTGACTAGTTCACCAGAAATATGAGAAATATTCTGATTCTATCCTTTACCCTTATTTTTTTTCAAAAAAAGTAAATTGATATATTTCTCTGCATCATAAACATGAAACCAACATATAAAGCTCTCCCCCTCCCTTTTCCTATTTCAGTCTGATTTTCACCCTACCTCTCTCTCTTCCTCCCTCACTCTCTTCCTGTCACTCTCTCTCCCTATTTCCCTCTCTCCTCCCTCAGTGTCTGCCTGTTGCAACAGTGTGGACATATACACACTATACGGTGAAGATATATATTAAGAAGCATGCATCTCTGTGCAGAAGATAGAAAAGGCTCGCTGGTGTAATATCCCGCAGATCTGCTGGACCCTGTGTGTCTGTGTGTGCATGAGTTGGGGGGGTGGTGGTGGTGGGAGGGAGTAGAGAAAGCAAGGGAGGGTCAAAGCTAAATGTTCTACAAAGAACAGGGGGACCGAATTGACTTTTTTTTTTTTTTGCTGTGAATCAAACACATATTCCCTCCCTCCTTTCCCTTTTATTCACCCCCACCCCCAAAACCCCATTTTACCCCCACCCTACACCAAAACCTCCTTCCTTCTTCCCAATTTCTGCTCATAGGCATTCCCTCTCCAGACATCAGCATCCTTTGAGGGGGTTAGCTGTCTCTAGGAAGAGGAAGAGGTAACGCCGCCTAGCAGCCTTGTACATTTTGCCTTCAGGGTGAGATAGCTGAAAAGCCATGTGCTATCATCATTTTTTAGGTGTGCAGGGAAAGTAAAGACAAGAAAAACATACTGGTTTTACACAGCTCCCCAAAAGATCTGATGCTGAATTTAGCATAGGATTACACAAAACCTCTCCTCTGAACCTCTGAGCAGAACCCCCATTTCTACAGAGTCTGTGATTCCTCTCCTCCCCCACACCAAAGAACGAGGTGTAGAAACTCCATACAACCTGCAGCTATTGCATGGTGCCTAAGTTTAGTTCTACAACACAGCTCAACCAAACAGGCTCGCAGAGAATGAAATGCAACAACACTGACTGTTCAAGGAGCCTCTCTGTGGAGATATTCCTAAAAGAGTGCACTGCGTTGTGTATTTTTGTATCCCTGTACATGCAAAGAGCTGCGTCTCATTGTCCTGTTGTATCAGGGTGTCAAAAGAAAATACTAGAGGGTTCAGACAGCGCAGAGAACATAGTGAGGAGGAACCTTGGAAGACCCCGCTGGCCTCAAGCAGGCAGGGGAAGGGTGCTGGCTAACTACTGTACTATTGCGCTGAGAGGGAAAACAAAGCCCAAAAGAAATATAACGATGCCCCCCACCCCACCCCCAGTACTCATGGGGTTCCATGTCTTGGTTATATTAAGGCAGGGCTGTAAGAGTGAAGGGAGGGTTAGAGTGAAAAGGGAGGGGAGAGAGGGTCTGTTGGTAGCCTCAGACTCCTATCCTGTGCACAGTGTTGTTTTATTAATCTTGTGTATTTCTGCAGCTGCAGCCCGCAAAACCCTCAACTGTGAGTCTCCTCTGGCCTCTTGACCCACAGACCGCACCCCTCCTCCCCCACCGCGCTGATTACTCTGCATGGTTTCTCCCCTAAGAGTGATGGGAGGTGGGTACAGGTGAGTTAAGTACAATGTTGGACTGCCACTCAGCCAGGGGAAAAAATACCCACACAAAAGACAATAGGCGAAGTGAATGACTAGCCTACACAGAGTGACGGTCCTTATGAAACTCCAGCGATGGAACAATAGGGGAGTAGAGAAGCTAAAGTGCACTGGTGTACCAGGCTAGATGAGAAGCCTCCATGTTCTCAATGAGAAGAGACAGAGAATTTACGCAACATGGCAGCACTGTGTTGTAATGCATCAACCCTACTGAGAGCAGCACTGCCACTACCACTCTTCATCATCAGCAAGAGCAAAACACCAGCCATGCATTGTCTTTGGGGCAAAAAGTGGTGTGTGTGTGTGTGTGTGTGTGTGTGTGTGTGTGTGTGTGTGTGTGTGTGTGTGTGTGTGTGTGTGTGTGTGTGTGTGTGTGTGTGTGTGTGTTTGCGAGTGTGCAAGCGCACAGGAGCACTATGTCCATGCGTTTGTGCGTGCATGCATGTGCTGTGTTTGCGTGTGTATGTGTATATGTGTCCGCCTCCACGGCATCCATATTAAACAGTTTTGGAGGTGACTGTGCTTTGCTGGATGTCATGAATATAAGAGAAAGCATCCATCTTCGTGGAATACAATTTCACAGGTAGTGACAGTAAAACTGACTCTACCCTCTGACTGCAGACACAGAGAGAGAAAGACACAGAGGATGGAGAAAGTAAAGATATGGGAACACAGACATAGACAGACGAGGCTGCCAGACATCTTCTGATTTTCAGCACACTGTTAGATTTTCCAGCTGCATCCCGTATTAAACTTGGGCTGTTATGTTCTCAATGGTTAAATTCCATTAAAGACTAACCAGGCTGATTGATTCAGCTTTATTCAACGCATGCTGACCTTATTCAAGCTACAGTTTCTGTGAAACAGGCCTAATATCTATTCCAAACTCATCAGGGAGACTGATATTAGGTCACTTTTCAAACTCCATCCCATGCTTAACAAGTAATTACAATTTAAGAGATGCAAAGTCAAAAGCGAGCAAAGACATCTATAAAATGTATGAAGTTGAAAAAAAAATGATTTAAAAAAATCTTTTTCTGTATCAAATCCAAAGCCAGAGAAATGTTATCATTGATTGACCTTATTCTGAAAGAACATTTTATGTAATAAAAAATATATATATATGACACAGTGGCATCTGTTTCAGTTAAAAAGACTTAAAGAACACATAAAATTATCCACATTTCACATTTAAACTGTGAGGGCCGTCATTTCTAATTAATTACCAGATGGAAACACATGCATGTCTTCATTTACAGTGATTTTTCATTAATGGCGTGAAAGTGGAATTGCAGGTGGGAATTTGCACAATTATTATACCTGGTGTATCACTTCATTTAATTAATCTCATTAACTAATCAAGGGGAATTCTTCCTGTCTTACAGATAAAAGTCACTGTACTTAACACCAAGCTAATTATCTTAATCATGAAGGAGATAATGAAGTAATTAGGGCAATTAAATCACAATTAACGCCAAGAGAACAAGTGATTTTTTTAATTCATAGAGTCATTTGTGGGTCTAGGGGAAAGAACATAAGACATGCTTTATGTTACCTTTAAAGGAAAACATTACAAGCATAGGGAAAAACTATAAGGAATAAAATTAGTTGAGGTGAACAGTGCATGGCTAATGGTAAATGACAGCTGTCTGAGAGGCCATCACTCTTTTTGGAGGATGGAGGAAGATACCCCTTTTGTCACAGCCAATCATTCCAGCCTTGAACATAAGCAGGGAAAACAATATCAAGTTCAGGTTGAAAGAACAAAGAATCTAGAAGGCAGAAAAAAAATGCACCAAAAGAAACATGGCTCACATATGAAAACAACTACAGCTGAGCTGATAAGCAGCAGAGCCCAGATGCAGAGGGGAAAACCCAGTGATAGTAACTGGCTCCTGCCATCTGAGAATCGAACCACGAGGAAACATTACAGTGTGCACTCTGCTCTCTTGTTTTCTGCTCTCTTTACCGGCATTCACAAGAAAACATGGTTTTCCTCCTACCAAAATCCTGCCATGTCTTACAAAACATTTCGCCAGTGAAAAACCAAAGTCCACGCAAAGACGTGTTTTTGTCAACTGTACACAGTGTTCCAGTTTTTTGTCTGTTCGGATTCACCTCAAAGAGATGTACATGTAATTCACAGACACGTAGACGTTTTCCTGCCATGTTTTATTTCTGTTTCTGCCGTTGCTTTTTGTATGTTAGTACACATCCAAAGCATCATCACGGGGAGCCTTGGATACTGTCGATGTGTGCGTTTGTGTTATTCACAAGCTTGGTTTGTGACTCTCTGACCATTGCATTCGCTTCAGCGGCCATCTCCAGGAGTCGCCGCACGCTCCGTGAACATGAGTTGATGAAAAACATGAGTGACAAGATTCATGGCTATCAGAGCAGCTGATGAAAATGGTAAGGCGAGAGGCGGATTCAAAAAAAATGAACCTTTCTCTCTCTTTTTTTTTTACTTCTATTCAAAGAAGAGACGGGAAGATGAGCCATACAGATATGTCAGGAGATGGAAAGAGAGGAGGATAAAGAATAAATAAACACACCTCCCTGTCCCTTTTGTCCCTAAAACTTAAATACCTCAGCCATATCAGGGCGAAACACACACAAAACATTATACTTTACACTTAGAGCATTGAAAGAAATATGTTTTTTATTAAAATTAATTGTAAAAAATATATTCATTTAACTACCTATGTTCTGCACTGTACTCATGCAATTTATAAAATAGAATTTAATTCTATTTAATTTAATTAAATAGATTTAAATTACTTTCTTAAATTATATTTAAAAAATTTAACATTTAGTTTTATTTCTGTTTCATTTTGTATTTTTTGGTAAAATTATGGAGAAAACCATAATAAATAAGGATACACTAAGAAAATGATATTAAATATAATCCACAGGTAATATCTGCATGAAAATAAAACTGTGAAAAATATATTTCAGCATATTAAGAAATGTAAAAACAAATTAACGAACATTTGTGAAATTTTGGAAATTGTTTAAACTATCCAAAATTAGACAACACAGGAATATGTTTTTACTTCGGCGAGGGCTTTCTCTGTTCGGTACAGCACGGCAACGATTCCATCATGCTTGACTTTGCAGACACGCCAGGGATTTAGCCTGATCGGGCTGTGACTTTTGCAGTTCGGCCAGTACTAAAGCATAACAGCCTCTTTCACTTTCAGCTCCCTCAGCGGGGTCAACTGATTCCTACCAGATGCATCTCCACATAAAATACAACATCAGACCGAGCAACGGGAAGCTCCACAGAAAGGTTTAAATAAAGTGTAAAGCAAAATACAAAAGCAGACAGCAAGGATGTGAAGGATTATGGGTTTTAAACTGTATAAACAGTTTTTTAAAATTCTTTAAGTACATTTTGAATATATGAATATTTTACTGCTTTGATTTTCATTTGTAATATGCTTTTACATATTTGATTTTAAATATAGTCTATTACAAAATAATTTAAAAATAAAATAAATTGTAAACTCCAAATACCTGCTTTCTTTACTTAAATTCTTCAATCAGTCACTTCAGAAAGCAAATTTAGAAAAACTGCATACACAGTATTATATAAAAGATTTGAAACACTTGAGAAAACAGCATGTTTTCCTACGTTATGAAACAGGGTAAAAATGGCACACGTCACAACACCTGTGCTGCAGCCGCCCAAATTGGTGCTGCAGCAAGAAGCGAGGGGCTCCAGGGACAGAAGGAGGAAATGGCTGCTGTGTTTGTTTGAGAGGAGGTTAGCAGAGGGGCAGGCTGGATTCTGCTGTGGCCCAGATTTCTCCAATCCCTTTTGTCCGTTTACTCCATGTTTGAGTGACTTTATAGAGAAATTGCTTTTATTGTGTCCACTCAGGAAAAGTAAAAGCAAAAATACCCCCAGCGTTTAGTCTGAAGACAATGCTCACAAAAGCACCGAGGAAATGACATACAAGCCAGGACCAGAGCATCAACAATGTGCTGTACTTCTGCTCCGCTGCTCTGAATGACAGCTTACTGTTAATGATCGAGTACCTCACCACATGTTGCTCCTTCAAGGAAAACTTCCTGTCTTATAACAAGAATTTCTCAACGATTCTGAAGTATAAGTGAGATGACAAATGTAAATCTGACAGAGTAGAAATGAACGCCTATACAAAGCACGAGTTCGTTATTCTGATGTGGATGCTAAACTTTAGCCACAGTGCAGTGACTCTCGTGTCCTCCGTGAAACCAACAGCAACTCATTCATATTCTCAGGCCCACAATTTCAACTAGAAGAGATCTCCACACCAACAGTTTTCATTAATGCGCAACCTCTCCAACAGGTTTCCTTGCTAAAACCTTCCTGTTGATTTGAATGCAATGCTGACAGACAGAGAAATCAAGGCTCCACCTCTTTGGCAGAGGTAATAAGCCAAGGTGTAAGTTGCAGAGAGGTACATGCATCCATCATTCTTCTACTACATGACATCAGTCTGTAAACAAGAAGAGGAGAAAAACTATTACATAACACTGCTCTGGATTTTCATATTAAAATGTTATTCTATTTGTGAATAAAGAGTGTTGATGGTCTCTCTCTCTCTCTAGTATACACATACATATATATATATATATATATATATATATATATATACATATAGATAGATATGCAGTGAATTTCAAATATAAAGTTCCATAAATAATTGCCATCCATATCTTTATTCTTTCAAAACCCCCTAAATCCAACATTTACACATCTGAATAACACTAATGGCACCAAAAAACAGTCCTAGCATTATCGAGCATCCTACTGACTTTCAGCAGGCGCTGCATACACAAGCAGGTTCCATTACTTTTAGACAACTATGCAGGCTTTTTTGTGATAGGAATCTACTAAAATAAAATCTTGCAGCGGATAAAAAGCCGAGTACTGCAGGTGAAGCGGTATTCAGTGTGTAATTCTTTAAACCCCCCAAAAGTCTAGAAAAAAAAGACAAAAACACCAAAAGGGAAAAATAAGAGAAAATATTTCTGAAATTGTTATTTCTGTACGCATTTCATTTTAGAAATTGTGAAATCACTGTCAAATCTAGGTTCTGGGCTCCGAGACTGCACACATACCGAAATAGGGGCATAAAACTAAAGCATTACCATTCACATTATTATACACGTTTCCTATTCCCTTCTCTTGGATGAGCAATTTCAATGGTTCCTCTTCCATGCCAGAAGCATTTGTGAACATAAATGATAACACGGGCTTTTACGATTTCTGTGCACTTCCTTGTTTTCTAGCTTTAAGAAAACCATAAAGTCCTCTGTCTGTACTGTATGTGTTAAATGAAGTGTGCAGCATCCGCATGAGTGTGCGCGCATGTTTGTGTGTGTGTGTGCGTGTGCATGGTCACTCACACATGTTTGAATAACATGCTGAGGAAGTGACAGACTAAAGCTGCATGATGGGGGAGGACACAATGTGGTATTTTTTCTTCCATGAGCCTGTTTTTTTTTTTTTCTCTTTTTTTTTTGTGGACTGACCAGACGCCATTTCATCACCGACAACACAGGCCCCAAGAAGACATCCCAGGAGAGATGCAAGATGCAGAAGGATGGCAACTGCAACACAAAATGAAATGAGAAGTCAGGGAGGTGCAGAGAGAATGAAGAATGAAGACAGGAGGGGAAGAGAGGACGGCAACTTGACAGAGAAACAGAAAATGATACAGCAGTGCTCTCTTATTAATGCCAGTCCACCAGTCAATGAATCTAAAAAAGCTTAGTGGTTTTGTAATATCTACGTCATCCACCTGTTCTGTGTCCTTTTCAGAAAGGACATAAACACGCACTGGAAGGTTAGACACTTCAACTTGTCTGCAACAAAAGAGAAGTCTGCATCCTGTTAATTTGCAATTCACCGACTCTCCAGTGTTGCTGTTCAAAAATCAGCCTGCAAACAGTTCACGGCCAGTTGGCCAGTTGTTGCTATCGTAATTTTTGTTGTTGTTGATGTTTTCTTGTGCATCTTTTAATGTCATGGTAAAGATGTCAACTGAGCATAGGGTTATCCTTGGGCTTATCATGTCAAGCAATACAAATTCATTTCATATTCATCAGAATGGTTGTTCTCTGCAGGGGGTTCATGGCGCTACCTATCCCACTCCCCCTCTTCTCTTTGATTTGGCTCATTTGAGCAGTGCGGTCCCCGGCAGCTTGTTAGAACTGCCACCTCAGTGACTCTGCCCCCTGGATGGAGAGAGAGGGGGGAGATGGGGGAGATGGCAGAAATGGAAGGGGTGCTCAGAGGGGTGTTGAGGGGGTGCTGGATGATAGGTTAGGGAGGCCTACCCCAGAGCGCTTTCACAAGTCACGGGTGAGCAAGCAAGGTTCAGTGAGTGAGAACTGAGAAAACCTAAACAAGGCACACCATCTACTGGCTAGGCACGAGTACTGCTGTCTGCTTTGAGTGAAGAGGTTGAGAAGAGAGCACTCCCATCAACAAAAGGTCAAAAACAGAGTCTCTGTCTATTGTTAGAACTGCTTTCACTCTGAAACTGCCCATATTTACTGAAATATTACAATGCTGAGCTCTGACAGATTCAAATGACTTCATTTGCCATGGCTGTTGCCAAATCTGCCAGAAGAATCTATTATGTTGCATCCAAAGCAGTTTGTCAGAGCAGCCACAAACAGACATACAGATGCATGCATGCAAAATGACTAAAAATCAAATCATTCAGAAAACCAAAGAGGCAACGGCGAGAAGGGAGCTTGTCCTTTTTTATTATTATTGACAAGCTCCAGAAATAATACCTTTAGGTCAAGGGACAAGAGACTTAACTGCCCAAATTACCCATAATGACTCACATCTGTAGCCTGCGCCTCAGTTTCACTTCAATGAAGCTGAAATGTTTAAATGCAAACCTTTATTAGAAACGGGCGGGAGAGTGATGCACGTTACCCGCTGAAAACGGGAAACGCGGGAGAAAATGATTTCATAAAAAGTGGTTTATTGTTTTCAACCTTTATCTATTTCCCAAGGTCACGTTCATTTATCACAGCAGGGTGTGCAGTAGACACTGGACAAAGACTTGAATATGTAATTGCAGGTGAAGAATAAATAGTGTGATGTTTGGGGATGAGGGGCACAACATATTCAGCATTAAGACTTGGCCTGACTAGATGTCCAGACATGATATAACCTTGGGGATGTGCCAGAAACAAAAAGTAAAAGATAAAAGGGGGTGGAGGGGGGGAGTTAAATGCAGACAGGGGGGTACACATACACACAAACACACACAGGCACTCACATAACAGCTGAAAGAAATTGCATGGCGCAAACCTATTGAGAAAACATTTTCATTTTCTTCCATCTGTACATACATAAAATATGGTGAGGTGCCATTACTGAACCCCGTAACTGCCCTCCATCCTCCTTCTCTTCACCGCATGAAAAAAAAAAATCTAATTTTCCCATCACTGTTATAGAATCCCCCCTCCAGACGCGTACACACACACACACACACACACATGCATGTACACCCCGAGCAGCCCCACCCACCACCAATTCCGGCCCACATTCAGGCTCCCCCAGCCCCTCCCATCTACACACTCATAGTGATGCACCATTTCTTTCTCTAAGCAAGGCTCCATTTTGTAATAAGTTCTGATCAGTGTTTTACCAATTTACATTCAATCCTAAGAAAATGGAGGAAGAGACTTGGTGGAGGGGAAAATGGTGAGGATAGTGTAGCAGAGAGAGACGCACGGGGGAATAAGAGTGAATTATCAAACATCCAGCAGGGATTAGTGCGAATTTACACCGTAGTTGCGCGATGCTGGAAGTTTTCTATGGCTTCAAGTGCTTGTGGCTGTCTGTCACTGTTTTCACAGCTAAGTGGTCCAAATAAAAAAGCTTGACTGGCCTTTTATATGTATTTGTATTCAGCCACAAAAGCTTCCTAAGCACTAAAGAGAGAGGTGATAATGTGAATATACTGGCATTTTTAGCTAGCTGATGGCAAGAAAGAGGTAAGGAGGATATAGCAGCTTTTTTTTCTGTATTTTTTGCTGCTTTTACGATAATGAGCACGAAAAAATGTACACAAACCTTTTGAATCAAAAAGAAACTGTGACAGACGTTAAGCTAATATACCGTTAGAGCCCGGTTATAATACGTACTCATTTATTGTGCAAACCCTTTAAAGGAAATTGTGGTCATCATTTGAGTATGCATACAGATCTTCAAGATACAGCCCTCTAAAAGAACTAAACACAAACAGCATCATCATAAAGTAATTCCTTTCATTTTTAACTTTAGTGTAAACACGGCTTATTTTGCACAGCATTCTCCACAGTCAATCATGTCACACTGAGATTGCATTAGCAATAAGCTACTGATACGCACTGTGGCAGATAATGAATGTAACCATCTATGGACATGGTGTGATTAAGTGTGACCACAAGGCCAAACAATGTGAAACTATTACTAGAATGCAATAAAAAGGCACAATCAAACATGAATCCCCTGTATTACTTACTGAAACATCACCTACTTTTTAAGGCACGGCTAACCGTTGATAGCATCGACCAAAAGAGGTTTTGGGTTTTTTTTAAAGAGTGGCAGTGATGTGATAGCATGAATGATATATTGAACCACTCCAGATAGCTAATGCTAGTGTATGATCACTTTTTCCTCTATGAAGCACCGGACATGTGAACAGGAAGTAGAATGGAGGGCAGAACTTCCTAAGGTCCATAGCCAGCCATGACCTGAGCGCGAGCGGACAGCTTTTTGGGGGAAAGTTAATGGCTGGTTCAAATCACGTTAAAGGCTGTAGAGATAGCCAAGTTAATTACAACATCGCTGAAGATAGGCTTTTTTCCCCTGAATCTGAATAAGTTTTTCATTAATGGTGTCACAGGGATCAGCAGTTATCAGTACCTCTGGAGGGATAGCAGGGAGGGGGGAAACAATCACTGATTCTTTCACACAATTTCACCATCTAATTTCCGACCATGCATTTTGGAACAAAATTAATTTCCTTGGCTATCTAATAAATCAGAAACAAGTGATTGCTGCTGGTGCCAATCCAGGCAGGCACAATGAGATCTCTCCGCTCTGCTCTGACAGAGTGAATTGCGTGTCCCTGCTGAAGCTGAGACGCGTCATGCAGACTGGGCTGTAGGTCTGCGTGGGATCTCCCTCTTCAGCCATTTCTCTACCATCGCGCTCACTCTCATTCACATCAAGGTCTCACTTTTTCTTTCACTGGGAAGAAAGCGTTGTCAATAGTGCTACATTCTTAATGATATCTAGAGCTGTCCTCCATGATCCCACTCCTTCTTCATTAGCTCAAGTCTTCTGTGATGACATTTGTTAATATATAAGATATAAAAATTACCCACTCTGCGATTTCAAGGTGCATAAAATTAGGATTAGATTGGTTTACATGACCTGCTCCACGCTACATTATACATGCAGCATCTTGTAAGATTCAATGCATGTTTTCCACATGGCTTACCTCTGAAACAACTGGGGGGTTTTGAAGATAGGCTATATGCTAAAATGCCTCAGGCTATCTTTACAAGGTTATAGAGCATTAAGAGTTGGAATGCACACCCAGGGAGACAAGGGGGTGAACCTCGTACGCACAAATACATACGCTTGAACACTAACACCATCACCACACTCAGCACCTCAGCTCTAAGGGTGCTCCCTGGGTAGCGCCTTGGGAGAAGTTGGGGGCAGGGTGCAGTGGGTAGGAAGGGTTAAACGATGGTGTTGTAAAACATTTATCTGCTTCAGATAGACCGTTAGATAGGTTGAACCTCATCCCCTGCCATTACAGAATTACCCTAACTGCTGCCATAGTGTGGCTGAGCATAGACACCGTGCCCAATCCCTCTCCGCCATCCTATTGATTTTCACACCCTGAGACAGCGTGCTCCCAAAGGGCAGTAAATTATAGGGCGTTTTACAGGGAATTACACCTGCACCGGAAACTTTACAGGGACACGGGTGTCACGGCCCACTCTTGCTCTCTCTTCTGAAACTGGACATGGAGAGCTCAGTTCAACCATTTTATTCACACACATTAAAGCGTGCACGCAAACAACTATATTAACGGCGGTTTTCCCAGCACAAAAGGAATGTATACCTACAGCTATGGCATTCAAATTCAAACAGGCATGTAAGAAAAACATTTCTAAGTTTATTTAGAAGGCGTATTACTTTCCCTATATAAACACTATAACTGTAAAATAAGGGATGATGCACACATGATTCCCTGGGTTTCATACAAAGAAATCACAGTTCTAGTCTGCAACTCCTTCAGAAATGTTTTCATTTTAAACATCAGCTAAAATTAAGTTAAGCTCCAATGCAACAAAAAAAAATCTATCATGCATAGGCATGACAGTGCCAAAAAGCAAAAGTAACTGCTTAGGTTCCACATGATTAAATACAAATATTATTCAAACTCTTTAAAAGTACAGTTTTCTTGTATTAGAACATAGGATACAGTAGTTAAACTTCCAGATGTGTTCTGGATCAGATGACGTCGGAGTTGTAGGTGCTACTTTGTAAACGATATGGCTGTTTGTGTTTATGCTTTGTTTATTACGTTTCTGGTGTTCAGCAATGTCAAGATTGACAGGCATGGAATTTTGC
This sequence comes from Pelmatolapia mariae, assembly GCF_036321145.2. Lineage (NCBI taxonomy): Eukaryota > Metazoa > Chordata > Actinopteri > Cichliformes > Cichlidae > Pelmatolapia > Pelmatolapia mariae. The sequence continues at coordinate 22,330,061 of NC_086227.1, forward strand.
CTTGAGGATAAAGGTTATTATAGGTAGGCTTAATACCTGTAACAAATGCTAAAAAATACAAGCAAAACCTATCTCATAATAAATGTCTGCCACAAGACCGAAACATTAAGCTGGATAAAAACAGACATTAATTTACCACACCAAGCTGTTCATACTTCAAAAAGCACCAAGACCGCTTTCCATCTTCTTGCTCAAAAGACATCTATGCAACAGATAGGCAAGATATAATGCTAAGCGATTACCTCTACAGTGGTGGAATAAGGAATCAAGGAAGGAATTGCAACTAATAAAAGCTCCAAAACTCTGCAACACCTGGATATATATGGTTTCTTTTCATTTCTTCTCCAGCTCCACTTTCTCCTAGTAAAACTAGCTCTCAACAGCAGCACTCACTGACCTCAGGATAGCCCTGCAAACATCAAAGACCCTTTATCTGTTCCAGGTGTGGGCTGACTCATGCTGTGTGTGTGAGAGAGAAAGTGAGTGAGAGAGAGATGCAGATGTTTATGTACATGAACAGATTCAGAGATCCACAAGAAACTTACAAAACTAAAACAGGAGAGCAATACAAACTCATTTAAGTCCCCAAGCATGTGAAAGCAATAGGATAGCCTTGTACACAGGCACTGCTCAGGCCCAGTACTTTGTATCCAGACAATGTGTCTACACATAGCTGAGACAGATTGAAGTTCACACGTAGCATTGGAATGTATCTCAAAGACATTTCAGTTAACCCATGTGATTAGATTTTGCTTCCTGCATGGCTGCAATTTGATTTCATCAGCGACAGACTAGAAAATAATGCCACACAGCTACAAAAGAGGACCGCGGTGTGTGAGCACAGTTTTTAAAACATGGCCAGGGTTATTTAGCATTGGTAAATTATCTGAAGATACATTGTGCAGTTAGTCCTCAATGAGCTGTTACTGCAATACCACCTGGTTCACATAAGACAGACATACATCCACACAAAACATCGCCTGCAAAAGATGACAGATAAATAGATAAATACAAACATGCAGACTGGTACTGAGCAATATGCTGCACAGTAGTGACCTCAGCCCTTGGCTGCTCCCCCTTACTCTGTCTGGTTTCAGGTTAAACTTGACCCCACACACTTGACCTTTGGGGCTTGCATAGTGCTGGTTGAGCTGAGAGAGGCAAGGGCACAGCTGTGAGGGAGGGTCCACGGCAGGACAGACTCCCCTCTGACAAAGGGAGAAATTCAATTGAAGCATATTAGTGTCCAAGTAGTTGAATATCACTCATTCTAGCTAACTGGAAACATCTTTTCTTCAGCGCTCAAGGCAGCTTCCATTAACCTCTAAAACAGTGGGAGGGTCGGGGTTGGGCGGGTCACACAGAAGAGAGCCCAGCTTCAACTTTGCCAGCACTTCCCTGCAGCACTCTATTTTTAACCTGTGATACATATTGCTCTGGTCATTATTTTCAATGTTTCTGTCCTGCACTGTCAAACGCCTTGCAGGTTTGATGTATGAATGGTGGTCCATCACTTACATTGTTCCCCAGGACAACCAATGAGTGTGTGGTTCCCTGCAGTGGGACAGACAAAGACAGATACATGGGCCTGGCTCAGGCCACAGGCACCAAGGGACACTTCTCAGGACAGCTTACAAATAGGACTGAGAGAGAAGGGATGAAGCTGAATAAAAGCTGATACTCCACAGAGCTGTTCAACCCATAACTGTCACCTCTGCAGATTGAACAGCCATCCCAAATGAAGATAAACTATCGATCCACAGAGTAATATCTCGTGTTTGGTAAGTCTACAATGAGAAGAAGAGTTGCCAGAGAAAAAAATTCTCTTGCTATTTGAATATTGATCTCAATAGCAACACACAGACTTTCCAAGAATGAAACAGGAAGGCATTTAGGAGCTGAATCTAACTTCACTCTGTGAGCTCCTTTATAACAAATTAAAAACAAGAGGAAAATCATACTGAAATTGGGTCCCATCTCGCTGCAACCTCCCTCCACCCACACCCCTTTTCCCCCCTGCCATCCCCAATGTCTCTTTTCTCCACAATCAGTGTCAGAAGAAGCAGTGAGGAACGGTTTGTGAGAAACACTTATCTAGCACAGCGGCAGAGCCCTGTTCCTACACCCTTTATCTCACCAGGAGATGGAATTCAATATACAAAAACCCCATCATGCAGCAGCATCACGCCTGTGCTGGGGATAAGGGCAGGGTTGCCAGGTAATTGGTTGGTGGTGGACGAACACAAGGTTTGAGACTACCCGTGGAGGAGTGGAGATTACAGGAAGGGGTGGAGGGACTGGGTAACTGGTAGTCAGTGGGGGGGGTGGGGGTTCTTGACAAGCTTTCTCTACCCCCCCCCCCCCTCCTTCATCCATCCATCCTTACCCCTCCTGTTCATGTAATCTGCAGCCCCACAAATGTACACATGTGCTTGTTGGCTGGTGTGTGTGTGTTTTTTGAGCGCTCCAATGAATAACGAAAAAGGTCGAGTCTATTTGTATAGTCCCTATGTCACAACATTACCACAAGCCCCCTCCAAATAGAGAAAAAATTGCCTAGGCCTACTTTGTTTCTATTATGCAAGTTTGTATTTAGCATATGTGCACACATTAATTAAGAAAACCCATCACATCCATGACATTTAAATTAAAATTAAAGCAGATAATGTCAGAAGAACTGAGTATCATCGTGGAGCAAAAATAATTCCTTTCCTTTGAGATAATGTAAAAGGGGATTGGAGGGTGATGATCCTGCACGTGCAGTGAGAGCGGTGAAAGAGAGAAGGCGCACAGGAAATCCACCGGTACACCATTTCCCGTTTTCCAGCGACTCCTTGAGATAGCAGGCACAGTGAAGGGAGAGATAAAGGAACATGTAAGAGAAAGAGAAAGAAAAAGTCATTTCTTTGATTTATTTATGATGGAATGAAGGTATGCTGAACGCATCAGAACATGCAGCAGTGGTCATACTGTCAGGAAAGATGAAGTGTCTTCATAGTCGACTGAGCGAAGAGCAGGGAAACGAAAGAGGGGGAGACAGAAAATTAGAGGGAGAGAGAGAGAGAGAGTGGAGGGTGGCTATACTGCAGAAGGGTGTTAACCATCTCATCTCTACCGCACCACCGCACTCGCCACAAAATGGCTACTTCGCTCCTTCTGACAACCGGCACCGAGTGGGGGGGGGCATCTGAACCACCGCTATCTCATCTCCCACCTCTGTAGCCTATTCTTCAACCTCAACTATTTCTCATATTTATGGACTCATTTCATGCACCACTCTGCTGAGTGGCTTTTTACCTACACGGATTTACAAAATTGAATTAATCAATTAAATCCTCATTTCCTTATTTTTTCAAATTAGTGTTTTTATAATTAAAATAACCTACTTTTAACTTTAGACAAAATAGTGTCCTTGCGGCTGCGGAGAAAAACTTCTGTGTAGATCCCGTGCATAATGCATCAGGAGCAATGCAGTTAAGTTCTGTAAACAGATGTAATAGATCCACAACATGTTGGTATGCCAATGAATGTGAGAACTTGCAGAAAGAGCAGCTGAAAAGGGAAAACGGCACCAAAACACCCAAAGAATCATATGTTTTCACAGCGTGCTTCAGAAGTGAAATCAAAAAATAAGCATGCACACTGGAATAAAAACAGAGCAGCTAGTGAGCAAGCAGATTGCTGCCTAAAACACAGGACATGAGCTCATGACCAGAACAACATCCCCCTCTGCAGGCAAAAAGAACACAATCACTGTCCACAAAAATAAAATGCTTTATGAACTAAGATGGAACCTTGGAGGCCATTTCCTTTATTACTTTACATCTATTTTGTGTTATTGTGTTCCTATTTGAAGAGCACTTCAGAGAGAACACTTTAAAACAAAGAGACATGTTGCTTCAACAAGCAGAAGAGAGCCCATGATTCATATTGCCAAAGAGTATACGTGTACATCACACGAAGTACATGCATGCAGCGAGCCTCATCCCACAAAGGTTGTGATAAAATGTAGGTTTAATTGAAAATGTTGATGAACACCAAATTGAAAAATAAAATCAACTTGTTTCCTCCGCTCCCTCGTCCAGCCTATCCATTCTGCTCTTATAATTATGTAAACAGAGCCATCTCCAGTGGAAATCACCTTGCCATAAAGACTGAACTGTGTATTCCACCAGCTAAGATTTAATAGGTCACATACAGACAACGGTCCAAAACTGAAATTGCTGAAGTTTTTATACTGCTGGAATTGCAGATAGATGTGCATTTACATAAACTAAGCATAAATGTACTGCATGTTCAGGGCTGTTCTGAATCTTCACCTTATAGCAGATAAAAAATTGAATGTCTTCTGTTTCGGTTCAAATAAGTTTGACAAATGCAGAGAGTAAAGTAAGAAAGTTCAAAATGGTGAAAGAATATCAGTAAACACACCACACCAAACCTCACATCATTCAATTTTGAGTTTTTCAGGTTAATATAAGTGACAAGAGAGCCTTTTAGTGACTTTAATCCCTATACAGACACGATTTTGAAACGATTCCGTCACAGATTCAGGACCGTATATCATCAAAGCACAACAAATTATTATCAAATTATCAGCTGCATATCACTAAATTAAAAAGAAATACTATTACCATTCCTAAAACACATATAGCACCACATTTGCTAAGTAAAAGTCTGTGGTAAATATTGAATACTGTAGACACATGACTTTCTTTGTTGTAGCAGCAAAAGCAAACAATGTGCTTCACTTACCCGCACAAACTTAATCTAAAATAATGAATCACATCTTTATTAGTGTTTAATATTTGTAGTATATGATTTGAAATCACTTTAAAATGTAAGATAACATGCCTGTCAATACCTGTACATTATCATTCTGCTCAGAAAAATTAAATATAAAAAATAAACCTGATTAAAAAATATCCCAGGTGCTTATGTGGTATCGGTTTTTGCTACAATTTATCCAGCGATTGACCTGGCACTTTTCCCTCTGTGTTATGGACGACTTTACAGCAGAGCCTTTGAATCAACTGATGCTTTAGCACAAGCCCTCAACTCCAAGGTTATTTCTTCAGGATTTCCTTTAAGTTCTTTAAAGAAGAGCTGGCATTTGGAATACATATTATACATAAAAACTTGGTCAAATAAACTAACAAAAGTTAGGAGATCAGTGGCATCAAAGCATTCCTGGGCTGGCTCAAACCACACGATGAGCCTTGTGTCTTTGTGAGCAGACGCTCGTAGATGTTCAGCACATTTTGGAGCCTGGCTTTAGATTTTTTCACAAGATTATCTTTTGGTCTTTGAAGCCCAGAACCCACCTGCTTCAATCCTAACAGCGCTACCCCTCCGGTTTCCAGGCTGCGGCTCCATTGGTCAACATAAACAGCACCTATAAGCTTTACCCTCAGGGGGGATTCCTGTTTATTACTGACCAAAGTCTGTGAAGAAGCCCTGCAGAGATCTTCAAGAAAGCTCTGGTAAATATGCTCCCTATGAAATATGAATCATTTGGGAGAGTTGCTGGCAATCTGAAATAATTCTGTGAGTACAGACAAGTCAACTTGGATCCCTGATATAGTCTTGTGGATTTTACCTTAAGAGGAATCCAAAGAATCAATGTGACAAGTGACTCTGCTAAAAAACAAATAGCCATATATTTGTAAACTTAGATCAAGATTAAGTGCATTTCAATTAAAAACTGCTTGGAGCACCATAAAAGTATAATCTACAAATATGCCCGTGAGCTGCATGTCTTTTGTACGTGGTCTCAACTATTTAACAAATCAAAAATATAATCTTTGGGGCTGGTGTAAGTGGACCTGGAATATGAATACAATCCTTAATGATGTCATTTATGTTCTCATTTTACTGGATTGTGTAATCTGATGCTCATCAGACCCAACTTGATCTACATACCATATACAAAAGCTATACAAAAGTACTTCAAAGACATAACTAAATACAACAAATCCCAGCAAGACTATATCAACATGGTTGAAATGAAGCAAAATGTCAATGGAGCTACCAAATCGCTTTTTATGAAACCAGGAGTTAGCAAGCAGAGGACTGAATGAAAAGGGGTCATCTTGCATGCTACCTTCAAGGTAGAATGAATAATAAATGGGCTAGCAATGGACACAGAGAGGTGTTATCAATATTTTAATACTCGCCCCTCTAATTTGAGACTTACTTTTTCAGACTGCCACCAGTGTCCCAACACATATTCTTAACCTTTACTTGGCAATATGCTGATTGCACACACGCAACCTTGGAGCTGGCAACACTGAACTTTGGGATTAAACCAAATAACATAAGAGTTACGTTCGTGTGACTCATAAGAGGTAATGTAAGGCCACTGAAAAACAAAACATCGCTATTATCTGAAATTAATTATAGATTTTTTTTAAGTATGTTGTTATAATGGTCATTGTATTTCTCTACAGCTTTTCCTAGAGATGAAATTTAAATTGCATGAAATAAATGCATTTAAACAATTATACTAAACTTAAGGTTCTCAAACTTTATTTCTTTTAACTTTAGTGCCTATGCAGTCAGCTTCAAACACTGGAGGCAAATGAGATCTATTCCTCTGTCAGGCTTTGTGTGTAAATCCTTTTGTCGTCCCCTCTCTCATAAAGTGTCGCTGTCCTGATTACCCTGCAGTGCGGTAGAGAAGCAAATGGATGAGCGGGAGCGGAGGGAGCAGGGTGAGGTGGGAGGTATGCGAATGAGATGCTCACTGACCCTGCCACCATCACAAAACACCAGTCTGATCTAATAACCTGACTGACTGAACGAGCGGGTGGATTGGTACATATCAGTCTAGTTCTGCCTAGCCGCAGCTCCTGCTTAAGCATCAACCACTCCATGAAAGCCAATCATCAGCCATCCACCACACAACAGTACAAAAACTACTATTGTAGCTTGTAGATGTTGATGCCCGAAATAACAGTAAAAGTAATTTCGCTCACAACTTTAGTTCACAACAGTCCTTAAAGGACAAGCGCAATCTGTATACAGTCTGCATTTTCCCTCAATTGGTTACTTTTAAATAACTTTCCGGTCTTCACTGGATGGCACCACTATGAAGGTTAGGTCAATATTTAAAACAAAAGATGTGGTTCAATAATGATCGAGGGACATTCTGTAATGACAGAAAGGTGCTATGATTGGGAGTATAATTATTTGTCTATAGCACTGTCACCTTAAATATCACAAAGCTAGCCTTGTCAGCCAGAGACGTATCCTTATACCACCGTCTAAGCCCCTCTGAAGTTAAGTGTTCAGTTTCAATCAGCCAACAACTGGGATGAAGTTAATTTTTTAATCCAAAACACTTTTGGAAAGTTTGATTCCTGCTCACTCCTATCTCTCAAGTGCGCACACCAGGGGTAAGTTACGCATATACTGAGCAAAAGACTGAGATCACCCAAGTCACATAGATTCCTGCACAACAGCCCGCAGACAGGCCTATGCGCTGCTCCTCAGAAATCAGCAAAACGGACAGTAACACCAGGGACTGGCTGCATCTCACGTCTGTTCGCATTAAATGAGAGGCTGACGATGTTAATTAGGCAGAGTAAATTTACATCAACAAATTATGTAAGTAGCTTCAAGAGTAACAAAGCGTGATACCAGTTAAGTCACAGTTTGGCAAGCGCTGCCCTGCCACTTCATGCTGATGTGGCCATGGTCGATCAAGCAGAGAAGCCTCAAATGCCAATTAGACATGAGTGGGTAATTGTGTCGGGGGGGCTGGTGGCACAAGGGAGTTTGTTACAATGTCCTGAGGCACTCTGTGTTTCCATCCTTCCCCGACATAGAAAGTGACACATCTGAGTTCACTGATAGGGAATGTTTTTTTCTCACACACTCACGCACTAACACACGCAAAAGGAATGACTGCTTGACTGTCAGGAAAAAAGAAGATCATTGAAAGGAGGATTTTAAGCAGCTACACTTTTACAGTTTTTTGGTAGAGTAGTTTAGAAACCAATATATGAAAATGAAGAGAGTCTCACTTACAGTGCCATGAAAAAGCATTTGCCCCCTCCCGGATTTCTTAAGTTTTTTAGCGTATTTGTCACACTTACGTGTTTCAGATCATCAAACAAGTTTGAATTTTAGTGAAACACAACCTGAGTTGTATATAAAATGCTGTTTTTAAATGATGATTTCATTTGTTACAGCAGAAAAGCTTTCCAAACCTAGTTACTGGTTGTGCCACCATTGGCAGAGAGAAATGCAGTCAGTCGTTTGTTTTATTTGGCAATGAGTCTTTCAAACTGTGGAGTAATTTTAACCCCTCTGCTTTGCAGAATTGTTTTAATTCAGCAACAGCGGAGGGTTTTTGAGCATGAACAGCCTGCCAATGCATTTCAATCTGATTTAGGTCTTTAAGACTTTGACTATGCCACCATAAAACCTTTTTTTTTTTTTAAATTTGAGCCATTCAGAAGTGGACTTGCTTATGTTTCAGATCATTGTCCTGCTGCATAACCCAAATACACTTGAGCTTCAGGGCACAAATTGATGGCTGGACATTTTCCTTCAGGATTTTCTGTTTCCAGCAATTTCAGCCAGTCATCTAGGTCCTGAAGCAGCTAAGCAGCCCCAGACCACCACACTATCACCACCATGTTTGGTGTGATGTTTTTTATTATGAAATGCTGTTTTAGTTTTATGCAGATGTAACAGGACTCAAACCTTACAAGAATAAACACCTTTTGTCTCATCAAACCACAGAATACTTTTCCTAAAGTCTTTGGGGAACATCAAGCAAGGAAAGCTTCCCTTTCACTTCTTAGGAAGTAACTGATGGTTCGACCAGCTTAATGTAAGTGCCGACTGGCAAAAGGCAGTAGAAATGTAATCCTGCTCAAACTATAAAATAATTCTGCAAAATAAGAGAAAGGCAGTAATATATATGCAAATATGTGCATATACCAGCTCACACAGCCAGTGAGGTACGCAATGATGGGAGCATTGACATGTCACAGTCGGTAGCTAGATCCCCAGTTCGGTCTGTCCACATCTCAAAGCGTCCTTGAGCAAGAAATACATTTGTAATTAGTGGAAGAAAACACAGAACAAGTCATTAGTTCTGTTTTCCCACCACGTTGAATTGAGCCTTTATACAGCCACCTCTCAACTCAGCACTGTTTGATACAGTTTGCACACACTCAGAATATAATAAAGCTCTTAAAAGAGCTTTATCAAAAATTTAAAAAAAATCAGCACTATTTATAACAAGGACAATATTTACACATTTACTATTACTTCTTATTTGTTCATCATTAATAAAATTGTTTCATAAAACAACATACTGCTGAAAAATGCATATTATCTTTCAAACTGATTATAAACTGCAAGCGTTTTATGCAGTGTATACTCATTTAGGTAAGATTAAATGTATCTACTCACAAAGAAATGGGGTTTTTTTGTAATATAAATGCTTATCAGGAGGGAAAAAAACTTTTCATAGCTGGGGGTATTATTAAAAGACTGAGTGCATTAAGTGTGCCAGTTACTCATGGCTTGTTCTGTTGTGCAAAAAGTAAAAGCCAGTGTCTCTACTCTACTTTTTGAAGCACTACTGGTTTCCATCAAGCCCTGGCTGTGAAGTCCTCCATCTCTCCCTTTCTCTCTCGCTCTCTCTCTATGTCTGTCTCTCTCGCCCTCGCAGCAGGACTTGGTAGCCCAGGATGCCCACCCACATCTCCGTTTTCTAGGCTGCTCTTGATTCTAATTGGCTCAGACCAGTCTTATACCTCAGTAATACCCGCATATTAAAACTCATATGGTAACATTCTCTCACCTAATGGCCACACAGTGAGAGGCATTTTCAACCACATTACTTCTTATTGAGTTACGGAGTCCCATCGTTCCAAACACGACAAATTTAATTGATCCAGTCTATAAAAATCTCTGTGCCACTGTGAAGGACCTGTTTCTTAGGTTTATTTATTTATTTATTCGCTCTGTTTCCCCACTTTGGAGAGTGAAGCACTGCATGAGGCACAAGGAAATTAGTTTTATTCCACTCCTTACAAAAAATGAATGGATGTAGAGGAGAAATTCAAAGGTTTCAAAATTAGATCAATGGTCTCAACAATCAATCAAAGGCAGGGTTCCTCCGGTGTCCGCCTTGGTTGTAAGTTCAAAATGAACCTTTAAAACAGCAGGTACAGAGTCCACTCTTAAGTGAAGCACGCAGGGGGGACCAAAGCTGTGGAAAAAGCTAATAAAAAATATATAAGCACACAAAAAAGAGAGAAGAAGAAAACAGCCACAGCACAGATTTTATATTTCATTATTCCCCATTTTTGTATTTTCTGACACAATTTTCATATTCAGTAAGATGCTTGTTCCAACTCCAAGTACAAAAGAGGCATTCAACATGTGCCAGCCAGACCAGCTGAATCTGACAGACTGCAGCCATCCGCCAAGAATGTTTTAAAGGGAAAATTTACTTTGAAAACTTTTTTTATGCCGTGTACATAAAAAGTATGTTTATGACCTGACATTCACCCGTCATACATATAATGCTGCTACCAACTACTGAAGATACTGAGCTCAGCGTGATACTTAAGTGATTAACCAAAAAATAAATATTATATCCAGTGGAAAAGCTGGGGATTGAATAGAGCTGAACATTAAAACACTGGCCTTAAACTTGCCTGTTGGGGGAAAAAAAAGTGATAATAAGGAGAGAAAAGGTGGACGAATACTGAGGTAATCCTACCAACAAAGTGCTTCCCCCATGAAGGATTTAACTATTCCCAGCAACTAGATAAACCGGATATTATATTGCAGGGCAGACTGTCTCGGTATATGTGCGTATGCAGTTTGCAGTGCAGCGCAGGTAAGATATGCGTATGCTGGAGGAGGCATAACCTCTGAAAATGCCGTGAGGTACGTGGAGAGGTCCGTAAATTGCCAGGGAGGATTTTGCGCTTTACTGTAGTTTAAAAGCAGCTGAACTAGATTTTTGTTCATTAAACCTTGTTTCAGGACACAGGAGTCCTCATTTATTTTCTTTCTTTTGAGGAAAAATCCCTGTAAGTCTCATTTTCCTGATTACAGTTTTAATTAATGATGGTCAGTGTTATGGCTCGTGTTCATATCACCTTTCTCCTCTCGAATGCTGCGTAAAACAGTTCAGATAAAACTCAGGGGCAGAGAAATATTTTCTCTTATAAGCATTTTTACATTATAAATATATAATATGAGTAATATAAGTTGACAACTGCCTATTAAATGCTAAATCAAACTGTGATTGATCATAAAATCTTTCTTTAAGTAAAATCAGTGGACAGTGCATCACCTTATTCTTGATTTGGCTTACTGCAGCTATTAAAAAACAGGTATGGAAGAAGACATATGTTTCTCATACCAAACATTCTCTTGAGTTCACAAAAAAATGCATCTTTATAATTTCCATTCACTTGCTATTACTATTCATCCTCAGAACATCAAGCTCAGGAAAAAAAAGCAGAAATGTGGTGCTTCTAAAGTGGCATCATGCAATTAATTACATATCCATCAGAGTAACCCTGTGGCTGAGTTATCCATCAGACACACTTAATTCTAATAATTTAAGAAAGGAGAAAAATCACAAAAATGCTTTCATTTAGTTCAATTAGCAGAACCTTCTCATCGTGCTTCTCAGGTCTAGGACTCTCTGAGTGCCTGTTCTTTTCCCCCATGTCTTAATCTATCTGGTTACTTTCCAAAACATTAGCTATGAGCTTTTAATAAGAAGGAAATTAATCATACCAGCCAATTACTGATCTCATCACGTAAGTTAAAGTGGCTTCAAGTGGAGAATCTAATAGAGAACAAATTTTGGAAAGGAGCTATTGCAAATATATTTCAATGTACACAAGTTTTTAAAAAAGAATTTAAAATAGAGTGAGGTAAAAAAAAATCCTTGAAATCAACATTCAAATGCTCCTGCAAGATGAATACTAATGAACTTTAGAAAAGGGACTGCTGGAAGAAATTGGGAATGGGGCAATTAAAGAATGCCTGAAGCAACTTAACAGAGGACAAAGCATCCAGTCTTTCTAATTAAATTCTGTGGCAGACACCTGGCCTTTCACCTCCTCCTCCATTTCCCTGTGCTCCCAAGTGGCAGTCATGAAGAAGGGTGTCTCACAAGCCTCATACTCCTCTTCTTCACTTAGGGTGCAGCCTGTCTTATTCATGGACAAACACTCCCAGCAGATCTAATCAGTGCTGGTGGGCTGTTGTCATGCACTAGATATATCACAGTTACTATTTGCCACACACCGCATGCGCGCACAGAATTATTTCTTTACAGCCTCACTCAAAATTCAGGAATTAGTGAAAATTGAAAGTAGGTTCAGACTTGTTTGGACCTTACTGCCCGAGCCTCGGGGACTACGGGATTTTGGTTGGATGCTTGAATCACTGTACATGTAGGTTCATCTAGGTGCCCTATCATCTGAACCGGCGATACACATGGCACACTGGCACAAGCCTGCAGAGGGTGGAGATGCCGTTCTTGGCGATTAAAGGGAACACAGAGTACAGGATAAGTGAGGCTTCACAACCTTGCTCCCATAGGGATCTCTTAGAAGTACAAGACAGTGAGGAGGAACAAGTGTCAAAGGGAAGCTCTCTGGTAATGGTACGGAAGTTAATAAAATGAAGGCAGGTAATGGAAATTGGTTTTAAACCACTGGCCACATTCCTCCTGAGATAGAGATGGCTTGGGCTAATGAAGCCTGACAGCCTATTCCACAGCAGTCCCACACTTACAGCACATTCACCTCCAACACTGTCTCCTCCCACCATCAGGACAAACCAAGGTAAAGAGGATAAAGTTACAACTTCACATCGTTTAACTACTGCCTGTTATCTAGTTATTTAACACCCAATCAAAGCCTAAAGTGTGCAGTGGCAGCACAGCTCCTCTCACATCAAGTACACTGAAAATTCTCCCCTTCTGCACAAATAACTGAGTCCTGCTCAACCCAAATAGTAGATTTACTAAGCTTTATTGTCATTTTGGTCACTCCAGATCTCAGCAACCCACAATTAACTTTGCAATGGCCACTTGCCACCAGATCTGTAAGGGTGAGTTTTTGTAACTACCACCTGCTTTAACTTCTTTCCTGCAGAGTTGATGCATTATCTCATATAGTGGAGAGTATTTGTGTTTTATCCAGACTTGGAAAAAAAACATTTATGAGTTCACTGATTCATATTAAATAATTCTTATTAAAGATGGCATAAAAGTAGAAAATAGTTTTGAAAATCTGCACACAGACTGAAAAAGACTTAAAAAAAAAAACCAACCATTTTTTTTATCTGTTCTAGAAAGTATCCCAAGTTTAGGCATTAAAAAACCCACCAGCAGGAGAGTTAAACTGATTAAAAACATCATTTGACATATGATTAGTGTCATTTTGGTACAAGATTAGAATTTTCACACACTATTCATTAGTGATTAGTTAAGACCTTAGGTGATCTATTTACAATGGAGATAACTATTTTTAGACAATTAACACTTGGAGCTTACCTAATTTTTAAATGAACCTTCTTAGGGTTAATTGCGTCGAGCTGTTGCGTGATAGAATAAGGGCAACCATGTCAAGGAGGAGGAAAAGTCTTGAAGTTGTACACTGCTTAGCGGGCTGTAAAGAGGAGACAGATTATGGATTGCTCACTGTGTCCTCATAAAAATTTAATGTCAAAATGTTTTCTTCTTCATGTCCAGATTAGGTCCAAGTATGGCATATCTCATATATGTTTTATAGGAAAAATCATAGTGGGTGTCAAAGCCAAAGGCTAGATTACAAAAATGTATTTATTTTTATTATTTATTTATTTAGTGCTTATAAATTGAAAAGAGAAGCCTATATGAATATAGCGTATGCAAAAAGAGAGGAGGGTCAGATAATGTCAAAAGAGCACTAAAAACTTTGAAAGGCAAGAAGAAAGAGAGGGGTGCCCCTCTAACACTCCCCAGAGTCCCTCGTGCAGTAGACTTTCTGTAACTTTTTCCCTTTTTTTGCTGTTTCTTTTTTAAATACATGTGGAACTAATGTGTTTTTTCCCCTTAAAACATAAGCAACTTGTCTTTCTTTCCAGACACCTAGACCAAAGAGTGATGGGAGAACTGGGTATATGGAGCATGCGTTATGAATTTTAAAATGTTTCCCACAAATCTGACAAACTTTCTCTCCAGTTTTGGTATTGTTTATGCAAGCATATTAAAAGCACATTTACTGAAAGCAAATTTTTAAGCATTATAATTATTCTACTGTCAATAAAACAATGCTACTGAAAATAGCAAAAGTAGCTATAAGCACAACATATCATTTAAAACGGTTACAAAATGCTTCAACAGGTCTACACACTGTATCAAAATAATTGAATTGGCATCAATTAAAACATCTTTATGGGTTTTTGTTTTTTGGGGTTTTTTTTGTATATTATCATCTAAACAGAGTGGCAATGCTTCTGTTTTACATTAAAGAGGGAAAAGGATATTTTGGGGGGCAGTGGGTTGTCATAAGTACAGACAGTTTCTTTCGAAGGACGTAATGCATGCTCTTTCATGATTCTCTTGGCGATAACACATAATCTAAGATTCCCTCCACTGATAAAGGTTCTCCTGCACACCCTAGTGGAAACGTAAGGCGAATGTTTGAAGTGAAGACATACGCCAGTCCCCTGTTATTCAGAGCATCAAAGACAGAGAGAAATATAATCTAGTCCCAACTCCCCTGAACATTTATAAATAAAATATCAAGTAACTGAGACCCTAAGACAATCCCCATCATGCCAGAGTGGCAGAAGAAACAAGCATGGCTGATCACGAGGAGGGCAGCCAGGGGAGAGTATAAATCCCACCGGTGTTTGATAGTTATATTTAATGAACTGGAAGCATGGGCAGTTTTGCTGGGTCCCTGTGCCCCAGTTTGGCCCACACTCACACAGATCCAACCTTCAGAGAAAGGTGCTCTGTCTAATCTGGCTTCATTTTATGCCTCTTTAACCATGACCAATGTATTTAAATGGCTGTTTCTTTGACAGATGCTCAGTTCAAATTATTCCTAACTGGAAATTTGTAGGAGTGATATTAAATATCCTTCAGGCCAGGGTGCCTAAAGAGAACATAGGAACATCAAAAGGCCAAACACTTCAAAAACTAAAACTAATGATCTTAGCCCACCTCCAGGGAAAAGGAGGGCTTCAACTTTGTCCAACATCCCCTTGGCCACAAAAAAACATCACTCCTTTAAATGGAGATTTGACCATTTGCCCAACCCTACTACCACTGCATTTAAAAGTGATTTAACAGGAAATACATAATGTATATCTTCCTATCACTAAATCCACAGGGGGGTAGATGGGGTGAATATGCCCCTTCTTATCCATCACATCTAGCCACATCTTTAAATAAAATAAAAAATCTACAATAGAAGCCTACAAAATGAGACACTTCAGAATTTTCTCCCTTTAGTGTATTGTAGAGTGTGGGACTTTTTGACTGCATCTTCAAAGAAATATTAAAAAACCTTGGTTGGTCCAAGTCTGGATCAACACGACAGTAAAGTACTCAACACTGAAGTAGCTTCGCCCACACAAGGCCACTGTATGTTGGGGAAATAAAGAGTGGGGGAAAAGGGTATGGCCAGAAAAACAAAGAAATATGGAGAGAAGGAAAACAGCTGCAAACTTTCACGTTAAACCATGATGGGGGCTGACAGCAGTAATTAAGTAATAACAAACTCTCCAAACTGTGACTGTGAGTTGGTTGACTGAACAGGCGCACCTGGTTATACAGGGCAGAGATATCAGGGGTGAGAGAAGCGACGAGGTGGTTTTTTACGCCTCCGTGCCAGCAGCAGCTGTGGCAGGAAGCATTATGTTTTCTGTCCATTCGTCTGTACGGACATCCGTCTCATTCTTCTGAATGCAACATTTCTTGAATGCCAGGAGGAAATATCTGAAAAAAATGGCCCAAGCATTCACCTGGACTTGGAGGAAACGATCATATTTTGATGATCAAGGGCGAAGGTCACTGTGACCTAATAAAACTAATTTTAGGCCAAAAGTCATGAATTCAGATGTTTAGTTACGGCAAAATTTCACTCAAATTCCCAGTAGGAAAAAATTATGAAATGATGGATTTTCATATCAAGGGCAAAGATCAAATTCACATCGTTCTGCAGAGACATTTTTCTGGAGATTATTCAGTGCTGTAACTCATGAACAGAAGGGAGAATTGTGACTATATTTCACATTTGATGGGATACTGAGTTAATGGTGCACATTTTTGGTGCCCACCTATTAAATTCCATTAAACTCTTCACTAGATGTATTATGGGTCTGAACAGACATGAATTAAACTGCAACTTAAGTGTTACGGGCAGTCATTCAGGTTTAACCTAATATCTGTTAACAGAAGCCTTAAAGGGAACATTTTTAATCATTTTTAAATTTTATTTTCCAGTATCATCACTATAATTTAGAACTTTTGAATTTTTAAGGGAAAAGCTTTTCTCTGTTCAGTGAACACCTCATACAAAGCACAAAAAGCAAACTACCAACAATAACAGTAAGATGTCAGGGGTTTATTCAGAGATGACAGCAATTGCTACTTAAACGCACAGTATGACATTTCTGCCACGAGGGGTCTCTTGTTTAAAAACAAAACATTTTTGAAGTAGCAGGGCATTGTGGGAGTTTTTCTCAATGTATTTAAGTTTCAGTAAAGTTAGACCATGTAATGTTAATTGTTACCTTATCCTTACATGTAGAACATTAGCTGGAAAATCCAATCTTGGGGTTAGCCAAACACTGTTATCCACGGTCAAAACAATAAGGAAACAATCCATTAGTCTGATGACTTAGCCTTGCCAATTCTTCAGGGATTTTTGTTTCTGTTCGTTCATAAGTTTAAAAAAAAAATTAACTGTTGTCAGATGGAAGCTGACTGTTATTCTATAGTTATCCTTTTTTCATCTCCGCATGGATTGTTTACCTGAATGCAACCAAATCCTGCTAAGACGTGATTGGTCAATAGCACAAAAGTGGCAAAAGTGGGATACAAATAATCTGCCAATAATCATGTCCGTTGCCTACAAAATATGTTTCATGTGAATGTTTTTAATAGAACTAAAAAAACAATTATACTAAAAACAACATTACAATATGTTGAGATTTTTAACATTACAGTTTGCATTGTATTTAAGTTTAAGTTCGTTCGGTAGCACTGAGGGTTTTTACCCTCCAATATGAAGTGTTGAGATGAAGTACATTTAATCAGAGACTGTACACAAGGCAAAAATGATCTAACATTCCTTTAGTTGTTATTGGTAATTTCAACATAAAAGTGCTGAGAATTATCCCGTACATCTAAAGAAAGAAAGAAAAACATCCAGTATATATATGACACTTCTTCTTACCTCTATCAGTAAGTGGTCTATTCACGTGTGTTTTTCTATCATCAACATATAAAAATACCAGATTCTACTAACACGTAAAGACTTCATTCTTTGAGGTATTCCAAGAAAATCTCATACAGTACAAACAGAAAAACTGAACCACGACTTTAAACAATAACAGGGCTGTTTTAAAAAAGTGAAATGAAAGGGCACATTATGTTTTCTTTTTCTTTTTTTTTAAATTAAGCACTTTCTTTTCCAGTGAAAGCCACACTTACTTCCTACATGCAATGGGGCAAACATAAAGGCACACGTTAAACTTAATTTCCTTGAAGCTGTTCCTGCTTGCGTTGCTGTGGAAAGCAAAATCTCCCCATTCCAGCTGAGAATTACTGACTTCTTCATGAGTCAGAACGAATACCTGAACAGATTAGTGCAAATAATTTATGACACGACTATTTTAAACACCAGTGACATGTTTCCACTGCAACAGCCAAACAGCCAAGAAAGTCAGAGTCTGATGCTATTTCCAATAAACACTGTACAGTTTCATTAAAAACAGGTGAAGAAAGAACCATACTCACTCTTGCCAGCCTGTGACCTAATATTTAGTTAAGGGATGCCACACAAAGGCAGACTTAGCACCATGTATTCCACCGTGTGAGTCCCAACCAGTTTATATTTAAAAGGCCTTGAATATAAATATATGACAATATGTTTTATTTTAAGAAAGTTAAGGCTGTAAAGAAAAAATATATATACAAAGAATTTTTCAAATTAGCAAAATATTTTATCACACAGTCTTTAAACGTCTCCATAGAACACACAATAAAGATCCTCCTTTGTATGTAAGCCACAAATACATAATGTATTATGTAATATAATGGTTTACACTTAAAAGAATGTGTCTACTTCATTATTTCCCTCGCAGTACCGCCTAACTCAGGACACCAACAAGTATCAAATTCTTTTTTTCAATTATATATAATTCAGCAATCTAAAGTAGCACCAGTTGGTCTTTCTACAGTGAAGCACTGCCCAAAAGAATCAGAGCTCTCTGAGACTTTAAGTCTATAAGAGTTTGGTATTATCCAACCATTAAAGTCAATCAAATCAGACTCCTGACCAATTCTAGGGAATTAAACCTGATATATGTATGACTACTAACAACAGTAGCAGGGTGTATATGTATATATATACATATATATATGCACAAAGTCCGCCTCTCCTAACAGCAATGGACTCAAAAAATGTTAGCTATGGCTGGCTGGATGTAAACCTGTAAGTATTAACCCAGAGCAGCTGTCCTCTAGCCCTCAGGAACTCTGAGCTCCACCATCAGAAGAGTAAGCTCACAGTCCTGTTAGCCACATGCCACATGTATTTAATTTTCAACATCTGCTGGCTTCATGCTTCTATGCTTTCCATTCCCAGTGCACATTCTTCACAAATTCAGTAGCTTCCTTCTTCTGCATTTGTAAATGTTGTTGATTGTGGAAACCATCCATGTTTACTTTGAATCCCAGGCCATTTCTGGGCCAGCTCTAATTACTTACAGATGCTGACTTTGCTGCTTCCATGGCTATATTGTTGAAGCACAGGGTTAGTATTTCCATTATAAGGTATAAATGTATAACACACTGCATCTAAAATAAAGTGTTATAAAAACTTTTTGCACAATGCCAGCTCTAGTTATAGTATTTTCATATGAACTTTGAACTTTTTTACAATCACAATTAATGCAGATCTGTTAAAAATATATTTTTCTACCTTGCCGTAGACTCTTGGATGACCTCTTGCTAAGTCACAAATCAGTATTAATGTCTCAGTGAACTCACACGCTGTTACTTTCAATATGCAGCAGTGCACTAGACATGCTTTCACTGCTTGCCAACATCAACGTTCTCTATAGAAAACACTATCCTGGAGGCATCATCTGCACAAAAATGTCTGTATTTTACTTTGATTGTCGGGCTCTTGAATAACATGTTTATTTATCCCCCATGCCTCTAATGTCTGACTGCAAAAAGGGAAGAGGGAAGTAAAAAAGAGAAAGAGAGAGAGAAACTCTTAAGGAGCAGTCAGCTGCTCCTTGCCTGAGGACCTTGTCAGCTCTTACCTGCTCTGTTTGGCGGCAGTGTAACAACAAATTTTACACAGTCTGGGACATAAATTGGCATTTTGAACTCTGGTTATTCCTCCGGTATAATCTAATTAAAAGACACTGCCAGTGGGTTAGAAATCAGAGCATTATAAAGTTTGATAGACAGACTGACATAAAAGTGTTTCCAATTTCACAACATACTGCGTACAAGTGTAAAACTTCAGAGCCTTGGCTGGAAGAGGTTTGGGCTAACTGAATTAGTCCAACTACACGCTCTGTGGTGACTATAAGCACAATATTAGGTGCTGAAATAAGATTTCCCATATTTTCAGCTTTGAAGTCCATCCAAAGATTTTGAGACTGACGTTAGATGTCATGCTTCCAAAGAATGAGTGAACTGGTTGCTCTATGTCCACCAAACCTGTTTTTATTTTCTTTATGGGCATGAAAAAGTATAAGGTTTCCTGGTGACTTGCCAACTTTGACTTGACTGAGTCAAAACTGGGGGCTGACAGAAAGCTACTTGAGGACTGTACAACATGACACTTTCATGACGACAAAAAAAAAACTAGACAAATGTTTCGGGTTCAGTTTAGAGACGTGCTGATGATCACGCATGTGCAGTACTGAAGATGTTTTTGTTTGCATCAAAGTAGATGTCTCTGTGTAAGACACCTTTTTTATGTGAACATTTGAACTAAAATCATGCAAATTGTAGGATTTTTCTTCTCAGTCTTTAAATCAGTGTGATCTACTTCAGTAGTAGAGATGCAAAAACGTGGAAAATAAAGCATATTTTCTATCAGTTCTGAGTTTTTATGCATCAGAATATGACAAAAAAATCATCTAGTACTGACCATGTTCTAAAAAGTGTGAAAAGCAGAGCGTGAAACACTAAGGACACCCCATGATACAGAAGCTACCTTTACTACCTTTGTAGTAAAGACGTTGAAGTAAGCATTTTCTGTATGTCTTTATTAGTCTCTCGTATCAATGTGGAGGAATTCTGGCCCACTCTTCGTTATAACCTTGCTTCAATTCACTGAGGTTTGTGGGCATTCGTTTATGCACAGCCACGTTAAGGTCCCACAACAGTATTTCTAGACTTTGCCTTGGCCATTGCAACACCTTGATTCTTTTCTTTTCAGCTGTTGTGTTGTAGATCTGCTGCTGTGCTTGGAAACATTGTCCTCTGGCATGACCCAACCTTTAGCTGTCAGATAGATGGCCTCATATTTGACTCTAGAATACTTTGGTATAGTGACTACATGATGCCCAGGTCACGTGGCTGCAAAACAAGCCCAGATCATCACGCCTCCACCGCTGTGGTTGACAGGTGATATCAGGTGTTTGTGCCAATATGCTGTGTCTGGTTTTTGACAAATGTGGAGATGTCCTTTATGGCCCATTTTGTCTTGTCTCTTCAAAGGACGCTGTTCCAAACGCAACCTTTCAAACCTAAGCTGTGCTGCCATGTTCTGTTTGGGTAGAAGAGATTTTCTACTAGAAGCCCTTCCAAACAAGCCATACTTGATCACAGTTCTTCTAACTGTGCTGTCATGAACTTTAATGTTTCACATTAAATTTAATATTTTAATATTTAATATTTAAGGACTGTGGACTCTTGAGATGTAGCTCTTGGGTTTTATGCAGCTTCTCTGAGCACAGCACGGTCTGACCTTGGGATAAATTTGCTGGGACGTTCACTGATGGGAAGATTGGCAGCTGTCTTGAATGTTTTCCACTTGTGAATAATCTTTTTCACTGTAGAATGATGGACTTCAAATTGTTTGGAAATGGCCTTATAACTCCCCCATATTGACGACGGCTGCAATACTTGTTTCTCTAAGATCACTGCTGATGTCTTACCCCTAAGAAAACTTCCAAAGCTTCTGTTTTTTTCAGAGGTGTTCACATTTTGTTAATCCAGTGCGCTCTATGAGAATGGTAGTGTGCACACACCCCAATGGAAAAGCCTCAAATAAAAAAAGAACGCTTGAAACCATCTGATTGGGATTTTAGTCTTTTTTTGGGGGCCGATAAGGAAAGAAGGCCTGGCTACTACTAGAGAGTTCATGGCTAAAGCGTCTTTACTTTAGTTAAAACAGACTTACTTTGTGACAGTGAAAATTCCAGGTTTGGGCTCAGCATACCATACTACACCTACCCACAGTATTCCTATACCTGTCTAGTCCCACAAGTGATACCCAGTGTTAAGGCTGGAGAAACAAAATCTCAAGCATTACTAAACCAAACTTACCAACAAACCAGCACATATAATAACTTATATGGGGCTGAAAAACGAGAATTCAAAAGAATAGAAGTAAACTCTAACTTTAGGAATTTTACCAAAAAATAAACCACTTTAAAAGAATATTTAAACAAGAGAGAAAATATCTTTCTCCCACAAACTCCTCATCAGTTCAATTTCTGCGACTCTGAGACGAAGTAAAAACACAGAACTGTAACTGAGACAATATATTATAGAAATAACCCACAGCACAATGTGGGACCTGTTAAGAGACTATAAATAATCATAAGGCCCTCCAAAATGTCAAGGACAGCTGTGCAAAATGTTAAAGCCAATAGTCAAACAAAGCAAGCAGGCCAAAGACATTTTGTGTAGAGACTAAAACACACAACTTCACAGAGCAGGATATAGTAAATCCTACTTATCAGGAAGCATGAGACAAAAGCTGTCAAACAAAGAGGAAGCGGCTATCTCATATTTTGCAAAAGAAGACAAGTGTGACCCCAGCAATTATCCACACATTAAGAACAAATCAGTTCTTTAATTAGATCCACAAACAGTAACAGATGGACTGTTCATTTTCAATAACAACCTTGCTGATTTGGCCGGTTTTTGTTTTTTTTTATCCCCAAACACTATTTTCTTGATCCCGAACCCTTAAGCTCATGGTGGTTAAAGACTAAAATAATCAGTTAACAATGTGTGAGGGGAGGCAGAAAACAAGATGCAGCAGAAGAGAGTTTAAAGTTGCAGTATATATAAGTTCTTTAGGCTGCCTGGGGAGAATTGGAAGAAAAAGATATCTGCAGTAACCAGATTCTTTAAATTAGTGTTACCAGCTGAAAACAATGCACATCTTTTCTTCACTGACTGGTCTGATCGACACCCACTGGGGACACGGGCTTCCTCAAGAGCAGGTTCAATCTTCGAGCATAATTTTCCCATTTAAAAAAAGTGAAAAGAGGAGCATTATGATGTGGAGCAAACAGCTCACATTATGAATTGCTGCCTCAAATTCTAGAAAAGACGGACATAGAGTGACGTCAAAGATTTACTTTGAAACCTACTGCTGTGTTGTTTTTATGGAAAGAGAAGATACCACATTTGTACAAAAGGCCGCAGCGCTAGTTATCAGATAATGGCAGCAAAGTTGATTAGCAAGCCACACTAATAGGCCGAGGCACAGACACATATACCTAATTATCACTGATAAGTAAAAGACTAAATGGACTAAAAGAAAATACTAGAATTTCACTCACCAAAACTGAAAAACAAACTACTTACAAAGGCAGTGCTGCCCAGAAAACTATATTATTTGTCTGGCGATCCATTAAAAATGCTCCAAAATGCATCAACAGCACAAACACAGTGGAGAGGTCTAGTTCAGTGAGTCCAATTACTTCATGTGAGGCCTAGCAGACACCAAGAAAGTACAGCTACCCGCGTCATACATAAGAGTGGCCACTGCTCTAACTTTACCTGGATGGATAAAAAAAGAATGACGCCCAGCAGAATTATCATTTAGGAGGAAACTAACCATATAGGGCAAAACTGTTGTGTAGCATGCTATAAACATGCTTTTTTAATGCTGTACAGTTGTGCATTTTAACATGGGAGTCTTTGTAGATTAAGTTTACAGAGCCTGCCTCAAGTGGCCACTAAAGGAACTGTAGCTCTGTGTTTCATCGCTGCTGTCCAGTAGATATTACTAGACGATATAATCAATTCTACTTCAATATGATAAAACCCCATTAGCATTTTCGATTTGCTCAACAGGAAATAAAACTTTAATGAGGAAGTACATTTAGTAGGTTTGCTGACTACCTCTTCTGCTGACTTTACTTGAATATGTGGATGTGATAAACACCCAGGTGTTTATCACATCCTGTCTCATCAACTGTCTCATTAACTCATTTAATACAACTAAAAAATCAAATTCTTGGCATTCCTCAAAATATTTATAACTAGATTCCAACATCAAATGTTACTGAACATTTGATGTCAGCATTCAGGATCCTCACAATGGTACTGTTGTCTCTTTGAAGAAGTGTATTTTTTTAGTAATCCTATTATCAAAATGGAGTAATGGTGCCCCACCAAGCTTAGAAAAAAGAATTTCTCTCTGATACCGAAGTCTGCAGATGAAGTCTGTACCCCGTCTGTACCTGTGCATAGGTACAGACGGGGTTTGTGCCAATCACAAAACATTTTAAACATGAAATATATCACGCTACATGAAGAAGTGTTATGTCATCTTGGAACAAAAAATGGCCATATTTTCTCATATTCATACTTTCTTTTTTTCATTTGTCTTTGTAATTCTTCTGGTTCTCGTGTCATGTCAGCTCATTTTCAGGTTATTTTTTTAAGCAGTTAGGGTCACAGCAAGGGTCAGGACTATGATGTCATCAGTTAACGCTACATGGTGTGAACTGATCCACAAAAAACACAATTTTACATTGCAAAATTATTCAAGATAATTGGTGTTTTACTCATTCGGCATTTTGTGATACTAAAATGCAGCGTATTTTGACTTCTCTGACCTTTAAGCTGCCAGAGCTCAAACAAAATGCAGTCAAATCCCTTTTTCTTTGGCTGAGCAGCAACAATGAGTACCATTAATTTCTGTGTATACAGCTGGAATATAAGCAGAAGAAAAAATGAATGCAATTGTGTCTCCATTTGCCATTTATCAATATCTCACAGACATTGCATCCCTTTCTTCTTTTCGTAATTTTACATGGCAAATTTCCTGAGACCATAATGAGAACGAACGAAAGAAAAGAGAAGCATGAAATAGCTACCGGGTATTGTCCCCTTCTCATTCTTCTCAGTCTATGATAGCAAAGGGTTTTTATTAACATTATTTAATTATCACACATGATCTCTTTTTTTTTACACTGGTCCATCTCAGCCGGTGTCCTACTCCCACTGTGTGAGTTTGTAATTTAATAAAGCTTCATTTAAAAGAGAAGTTGATTAAAAAATTAAGCTCCAGTGATCACCACAGCCTCAGCCCTCCCTATTTTATGAAAAGATCTGATATTTCATATTAAGAACATGTCGGGCAGAAATTATCACCGCAGGACAAGTTAATGCTTTCCATACAGTCATATGACAATGACAGGAAACCCCACTACAGAGAATGCCCCACTAAAATGCAGAGAATGACAGGGGCTGAAACAATTTCAATTCTTTTACAGTAGGTCAGACATTTTTTTTCTCCATATCCCTGCTGCCTGCCTATCATCTAACTGTTAATTTTTTCATCCATAATTCACATTTTCCTGCTTCTTCTGACAGCAGGTGACTGTCAAAACTTGTCTTACATGGCTGTAAAGGAGATTTCTTATACTTCGACCTCTTTACAGCGAATGATGACACTTAACTGCAATACCGGATTGAGGCAGGAGAAAAATTCCAGCCTTCTGCCCTCTGCTTGGTCTTACTGTAAAAAAAAAACAAAAAAAAAAACACTATACCAAGAGTCTAATTACTAACACTCATACAGACTCTTTGAAATACAAACTCCTTAAGTCATCCCATCTGTGCACCAAAGTGTATATTAACACGAACTCAGTGATATAGAAAATGTGCAAGCTGTCAATTCCTACTGTAAAAAAGGTGGGGGAAAGTAATGATAAATGCAATCTCTACACTGCAGCTTAAAGCTAAATACCTTCTCGCTGCTGAAGAAACATAATCCACGCAATTAATGCTAGAAAATTATAGCCTGGATCTAGTGGCAGTTTTGAACCATAAGTTATTGATTTGGAAATGAAAACCTGTACTCTTCAAGGTTAAATCCAGTCCACCCTCATTACTGCTCTGTCCTTGAGAGGCCCGCACCAGGGCTGCTGCAAGGAGTAGAGAGGACTGCTTTAATGAAGGTGAATTTAATGGGATTTAATGTAGCTGGGGGCAATGGAGCAGCAGAGATATGGTTTTAACAAAGAGCAAGGGACCAAGGGTACAGCCAAGAGAGCAGCCATTTTCCTTTCTTTTTATTTATTTCACATTTGGCTGAGCAGAGTAAAAGCACACCACATTTTCGTCTGACTCAGCCCCAAGAGTCAGTGGTTACATTTCTGAAGTCAGGACAATACAGGCCTCTAGCTTTCCATTGTAACAATCCCACAGATACTGCACAGAAGATATCACTTTGGAATCAATGGGTAACTATGTTTGTTTTATTTTTGTATGAAGCTTTTTTTTAATTATACCTTTAAATATAAAAAGAAAAACAAGTGTTTTTCCCAGAAGGTACGTCAAATGTTGGTTCCTCAGTATTGTTTTCACAATAAAACGCTTGTGGTGGAGTGTTTTATCTTTCAGGAAGAAAAAGAGAAATGCTATTGAACACTGTGTACTGAAGGTAATGTGATTCAAGATAATACAATGATAAAGGCAGTATTACACATTCACAATCATCCCTAAAAATCATTAGGGAGCCCAGCAGGGATAAGAGTAAAATATTTGATCATTCGTACACACAACTTTTTAACATCTATTCTCTCTCTCTTCCGTCTTACCGAGGTGGATGTTTTGACAGATTAAGCAATGGCATGATAGCATGCCTCTCCAGTTCAGAATTGTGTGTGTGTGTGTGTGTGTGTGTGTGTGTGTGTGTGTGTGTGTGTGTGTGTGTGTGTGTGTGTGTGTGTGTGTGTGTGTGCGTGCGCGCCTTAGGCTCCTTAACACAAAGCTTTAAGAGAAATAACGCTCCTACATTTTTAAATTTATTTTCCTAACGTGATTCTTTTATTAATTGTATAGAGCTCTCACAAATGTTGAATCCCATCTGCCTCGTGCAATTTGGCTCTCAGCGGCGAGGTCACGATCACATGGCTGTGCCTTCAGCTTTTGTGAGCTTGATGTGAACAATGTGCGCTTTCTGCAAATAGCCTTAAATGGGCCGCTTCTACAGTAACACGCCATAAATATGCCAAAAATCTCGAACAGCAAAAAAGGAAAAAAAAATCACTTTCATACCTGTTTTTAAAATGCTTGCACTGTCATTTCTCTTCCCTTTTCTCTCTCCCTTCCCTTACTCTTCCCACTCTGGAAATATGCTGGAGAGCTGACAGGGTGCTAATTCACAAACAGAAAGAGAGGGCAAAAGCAAAGATGTGATTGTAAATGCCAGTGCAACGATATAATTCATGCAGTGTTTGTTGTTATCAGTGACAATTCTTAATAGTCGCATTGGGCATCGGCCAAACTCCTTGCTGATCATTGCTTTCCCTTCCTCTAGACATGCAGTGCATCTGTCCATCCGTCACTTCTTCCCCAGTCTCTCAAAAAGAACCCAAGCAAAAAAAAGGGGGTTATCTGCTTTGAATAATAGTCATCAGTGCATTTTAAATGCTGAATCACACTGCTGATACACCACTGTAGGAGGTAGGATTAAAAACTACATTTCTCTAACAGATCAAACACAGAGCACATTTTTAAAGATATATATGAACCCAAGGCACAAGCGGTACCTAATTAAAGTATGCTTTTCAAAAACACTAACCCATATCCACGTGTGGATATGATATTTGAGCAGAGGGCAGCAGGAAATGAAGAAGAGGGCAGAGGCTATCCAGTCCTGCACTTTTTTTCTGTCCTGAGACATTTCTGCACAATCTGATGAAGACGCTAAGCAAGGGTTGATTGACAGGGGTGCTAACCTTGTATCAGCGGTCACAAACAATTTACAATGCATAAAGACAAGCTAAAGAATACGAAACGTGCAGGGCAAATGTTACAGTGTTTGTGATCCATGTGAAAGTTGCACACCAACCAGATCGGATAATCAAAGCGCTGCTCACCACACTTTTTACTGTCCAATCAAAATAACCCTTTATATGCAGTGTAATGTAATTAGGTACATTTAGATTCAACATAATGAGTCTTTTTTCCCAGCAGATACTTTGACTCATCACAATAACAAAAACCTGGGTGTTTCTGATAATAATAACAATGGCTTTGTTCTGTTGAAATCTAGCATTAAATTGCTTTTTTTAACATCTATGATTTTTCCACTGTGACATGTCCACAGTAAAGAAATGAAAATGTCTCTGTGGGAAAAAAGAGCCATAGTCACAAAAGAAGATCATGTCATCTTCCATTCTAATGAAGTTAATATTAAATCCTTTGAGGATTTATTGCATAGTGCTTATAATGTGATTGAAAAGGATATGTTTTCAGTGAAATCTCCTGGCTTCCTTGAAGACCTCCCCTGCTGACCAACCAAGAAATCTCTTCCAGACATTTCTCTTTCAGAAGATTGTCATCTTTATTTGTAAGTGAAAGGGGAACCTTGTCACTGCCAGTTAATTTTTTTGAAATTACTAAAGAGCTATGATAGCTATAAAATGAGCCGCACTGTTCACACATCTGCATTTTCCATCTAATCTTTGATTTGCATTGGTGCTGTCTGTAATCCCTCAAATGTGACTAATGGGAAATATTAAGCACAGGTTTAGGAACAAGTGCTTTTAATTAAAATGCTGGCTCACAGAGGAGCTTGGAAAAAGGGGAGGTTTTTAGACATTTTTCACAGCACTCTTCATGTTTTTATTATTCTTGCAGTTCTCAGACCTTAAAACAAAGAAAGACTATTTTCAGAAAAATGTCCAAAGTTAAGTAAAGTCAAGTAAATAAATGGCATTTTCTCCACTGACACTTGAGAAATGGCAAAAACGTAGAGGCACTGCTTCAAACTGTTCTTAAACCTGATACACTGAGCGCTAACACTTTTTTAAAATGCTGGATTTCCTTTTAACAAAACAAGGAAAGACCTTAAAACAGATGGGTGGCACAGAAAAGCGGCTCTAAAGGAATACACACAAAGACTTGCTTTATTAATTCTGACAAGAAAAGAGGCTCTCCACTTAAGCCATTCTTGAACTTCTGTTAACAGTAGTCTGTTCAACCCACATCTTACGTTACTTAATCAACAGCACTTCAAGACTTTCAAAATCTCAAGGTCATAGTGACATCATGACCTTTAAAGAATATCACATAAGGACGCATTCACTATAACAACACTGATTTAAGAGCTAGCAGACTGAAACACTTGGCTTTGATGTCAAAACTCACTTCACTGCTGCTAGCAGCTCTAAAAATGAAACATAAGCCGGTAATAATCATGGCATGGTTGTGATTCATGTGGATAAAGTGCTAATTTGATTCTATAACACTCACAAAAAAATTAAAAGGGGTTGACTTGAAAGCACAAGTTTTAAAAAGCGGTTGAGTGCCATGACTATTCCCCGAGATGGAGATTTTTAAAACACATTAGGATATATAGTCATCTGACTTCTTGCCAAGGATAGTTTAAAAGGATAGATACAACTCAGGTGTGCGATGTAGCTACATCTGTATTCTTGTTTTACAAGAAGTTATCTGCTGGTGCTTGAGATGTTCTACCGATTATGCTAACTGGTTACTGTCGGCTGAACTCGCATCAGAAGCATGAAAAGAACACATAGCTGCTCTCACTCAAGCTGCTGCTGAAGCATCTACATTCCTGCCCTCATCTATGGCTATGAGCTGTGGTTAGTAACTGAAAAAATTTAACTGCAGATACAGCAGAAATGAGCTTCCTCCGAAGGGTGTCTGGACTCTCTCTTACAGACAGGATGAGGAGTTTGGGCTTTTGGGAGGGACTCAAGAGCAGAACTCCACATCAAACTGAACCAGTCGAGGTGGTTTGGGCATCTCAGTAGGATGCCAACTGAATGAGACGTTCCAGACATATTCTACCTGAAAGGAAGCTGGGAGCAGACCCAGGACAGGCTGGAGATATTATATCCCTCAGTGCCTCACTGGTTAAGCTGGAGGAAGTGGCTGGGGAGAAGGAGGTCTCAGCTTCTTTGTTTAGACGGCTGCCCCACAACCCAGACCCAGACAAGCAGCAGAAAATGGATGGATGTATGGAGAGTTCATGTACTTTAGACAGTGGGGGCATTAAAATGATTTCCAAAAGAATGGCTGCTTAAACAAATATTTAATACTGATGTAATTTATTTACTTGAAAAAGTTGTAAATTGTAAATATTGTTCTGATGAAGACACCAAGAAAGACCAGTCTGAGCAGCTTCAACACACTTTCATAAGCCAACAGTAGAGAATAAGTCAAGTCAATTTTATTCATAGAGGTCAGAATCAAAATTGTTTTGAATGGCTTTGAAATCTGTGCGCCTGCCAAATTTCCACCTATCACATATTATATGGCCAACTTTGTGGCTGCACCACCACCATGTTAATGCACATGGCTTTGGAATGAGACTGCTATTATATCAGTCATTAGTAAGAGTAACATTTGGGTGTTTGTGCACTTCACACACATGTGTGTCCCACTCCCACAGGAGAGCTACTGTACTCAGCGAAAATCTTCATGCTGGTATGATCGATACAGAATACAGAGCGGATCAAACGGGTCTGATCCCGTCTTGAGCCTAATCATGGTCCAGAAGGTCTACAAAGGGGGACACAGTGTCAGAATTAGACCAGCAGCGGAGGATGGTGGCCTTTTTTTGTGACGTGGTTTGATCATTACATATGGAAGTTGGACGCACTGCTGGAAGGAAGCGAGTCAGTGAGATGTGCTCTGCTACAAATACATGCACTTTGATACATACCAACCACATAAACAATGTTGCACTCCTGTTCATGGCAGAGGTATTCCCTGGTGGCGCTGGCCTCTTTCAGCAGGATAATGGGCACTGCCACACTGCAGAATAGTTCAGGAATGGATTGAGAAACATGACAAAGAGTAAAAGTTGTTGACTTAGACTCCAAATCCCCCAAATTTCAGTCCAATCAAACATCTATAGGATGTGCAGGAAAAACAAGTCTGTTCCATGAAGCCCCACCTCGCTACCTGAAAGGACCTGATAAAGGATCTACTGCTAATGCATTGGTGGCTGATACAACACTTTGTTCGGAGGTCTGGAAGAGTCCCCCTAAACTATGTGGCTAGTAGGCCTACGGGGAGCAAAGCTGTGTCTGACTGGTGTATAATGTGTTTTGTGATTTATTTAATTCTTTCTTTCTTTTTTAAGCAGGGGTGGCAGGCTACTTAGTTTTTACCTATCAACAGCTGCAAATCATGTGTTGCACATGGTTACAATCCTATTTAGTGATTACTGTTTTTTCTATGACACAAATTCACTTAAACAATGAACTAAAGATGTCTCAATATGCAGCTTCATGCTCAAAGTTTCATGAAGCATTCAGCATTACTGCTAGGCCACATATGAAGCAGAATGCAGTGCCTTCATTAATTAATGCCTATGAAGTATGATTACAAAAAATAAATAAATATAATTACTGACCCTTTTTACATATTTTTACTCACAAAATATCTTAATTGGTTATTTACATGGCTAAGTAGTCATCATGTAAATGGGACTGAAGTGGGTGCCAATTTGCTTTTTCAAAACAAACATGGGATACTGCTGCACTTTATGTGTTAGCTTTATTTTCTAACCCTACTTTGAATGCTAGGTGATACTGTAGGGTCAGGGTAAGAGAAAACAATACAGTGTCAGTTATGGGGCTAATTTAGACAAAACCGGAAGTTGGAAGCTAGTGATGTGTAACATTAACAGTTGCAGCCCTGCGACTATCTAGTTTTCTTAAGCGCTTTAATCTTAAATTCTACTTGTTTTTAACTTAAATACTTCAGTGTTGGCTAAGGTGTACCGTTTTTCTGGCTTTTGCAGACATTTAATGGTTAACAATGATTTAGTAGGTCGGTGGTTTTCACACTCCAGTAACAGGCATACTGTCATATAATTAGGTAGCTGACTTTTAGCATCCTTTTCCCTGACTTAAAGCCCAACTCTTAACATTTCCGTAGTCTCTTTAACAATAGGACAACGTACTTGTGTTTTGAGGACATCTTTCTGGCATCATTCTCCGTCCTCTTTTTTCATTCCTTCCCGAGCAAAAAACTACAGGTGACAGCCGGAAGTGACGATTCTCCTGAAACAAGACAGTTTAAAATGTAACTTATTCTTTACAAGAAACAAGTACACAAAAAATAAGTTACTTTTTAGATTTGTCTTGCACTTGCTGAACCTTTAAAAAAAATTTCACTTTGAATCATCAGGGCAAAAATGTACAACAAATTATAATTTAACTATAAACAGAAACTTATTAGCCAAATCGCTTCAGCTAACAAGAATATGAACAATTTACCACAGTTTCATAAAACGTTTCATATGCATCTATTGCATTGGACACCACTTTAAGTTTCCATGTCAAACAATGTCTGTGTTTCATAAATAGATGGCTATTTTGGGTAGGTTTTTAACCTTAAAACTAAAAGTTATGTTAAATATTACTTATTTTTAACTTGTGTTATTCAATTGGCCGTAAGGATCTCATGGCACAAGCTTTATTCAGAGCCTTTTGCAATTCATTGAAACATCATAACCCCTGACATTGTTACAATAAAAAGTCCAATAAAGCTTTTCCTGTTCCCATCAAATGGTCCTGCAGCTGTAAGCCTTCTAAAGTTTCACCCTCCTTTTCAGCTAACAACACCCATCCCTCAGGAATACTGTGACAATGGAGCTGCAAAGACAAAGCGCTCGTCACCCATGTAAAGTCTGTATGTGTCTGTCTGGAAAAGACATTGAAACAAACAGGTTGAAGGGCCAACCGGAGGCTCTTTCTCTCTCAAAATGCCTCCCAAACCTAGTGGTGTCTCTGACAGGCTCTCTCCTGGTGAGCTAGCCTCCATGATGAATGACCACCTTTCCACTCTTTATCGCCCCACTAAATCATGGGCTTACCATGTTTTTATGACCAATTTTTGCTGCTTTGTTTTACTTTCCTCTAGTTTTGAATGAAACTCCAAAGGCTGAGGGCTTATTATTGAATTGGTATTCACGTGGCGATTTGAGATCTAGCTTTATTAATCAAATTCACTGAGACAAATGTGTCAGACCTTGTTTGGACCCGAGTAATGCTCCACGGAGAGATGCTCTTATCTAAAGAGCATCTATTTGTAGAATTTTTTTTTTTTCATTAAAGGCTTCCCTGCGTGGTGTTGTACAGCACTTCTTTATTTTATTTTTGCTGTAATTCTGGAAATGTATAAATTATTGAAATGAATTAGGTTCAAACTTGGAGTTGGTAGTAGCCCAGAGATGAGATGGGCAGGCAGACGGTCTGTCAGGACAGAGGACCTGAAAAAAGACTGGACAATTGAGATTGCTCTGAGTTTATGCCTGTCCAAGTCCTTATAGGCATGCTTCTGTCTTTAAATCTGTTTTCTGTTATGAAACCCCAAAACACATTGCAAGCTTTGATATATTTAATTAATTTTGCAAAATATAAAGCTGTATAAAAATCTAATGTTATTTTAGATTGTTGTGTCAGTATAATATAAATAGTTATCCTTAACAAGGTCCTGTTTATATAGTATCTAGCTTTCCTGTATCTACTTCATATTAAAGTTGTTATATAGTTAGAGCTTTCTGCAAGTTGTCAGCCAGGGTTTTCTGTAGTGTTTATAGCAATAAGAGCTGAGACACCATAGAATAAATTTAGGTTGTTTTCTGTAACTGAAGCATCAAAACTGTGGTAATGATTGAAGTGGATAAATCTTCTTTCTTTTCTGCTTTGTGTATCTGGTCAAATAGTGTTATATTGTAATGCACCAGCTGTTACAGCCGGAATGTTAGTCGTGTGCATGACGACGCTCGTTGGTGTTTAGGATCAAAGAAAGTAAATCTTGAGTAGATGTGCAACAAACATCTTGATCTTGTCCTTTTCCAAGCTTTGGCTCCTGCAAAGTGAAGGTCTGGCCAGATGTAGTGTACTCTGTCTCCCCCTAGTGGGCTTACAAAAACCGTCTTTTCTTCTTCTTTCCAATCTTAGGGGAATAACATGGCCTACACAGATGGGAGGAAAAAAATTAACATTTTGTAATTTATTAAACATTTAATGACCAAGAGCTGATCAAAAGTATTTTGCACATATTTTGCACATAATTTACACTATCCTGCTTATCAGTGATGGAAAGGGTAGACACTCAATATTCACAACTCATTTTTAACCCTTTTATGTTAGAAACCCACAAGCCATAGAAACCCATTCTGTAGTCCACTTATGGCTTTGGGGGTTTTATGATCAATCAATCACCTAAGCAAAGCTTGAGTGTGTGAGCCACTGCCAGGGGAGGTCTGACCCACGGCCTAGCATGACATTGAAGGAGGGAGTGCTACTCACCCAGGAAATCCCATTACACCAAAGTATGATGGATATCGGTACTGGGGAAGCTCATATGTGGTCTGACATATAATTTGTTATAATTTGTAAGAAATTGTGTGACGATGCTCACCTTTCTCCCTGTCTTTCACATTTTTAGAATTCTGTCCCTTAACACACCCTGACTTGAATGCCTGAACTCTAAAATGCCACATCGTGGTATATGTGCTCTCTTTGTATCTGAGATCATACAGAGTTTAGACTGTGAACGACTTTCCTAAAGTCTTACACCATAGGCATACTTCCATCCTTTTGAATCTTACAACAAACAGAGCATCTCTGATTCTTAATCCGAGCCATATTTTCAGAAGCAACAAAAAGAGCCAAAATCAACATCAGTTTTTTTCAAACAGGTCAATTATCTTGCTTTTTTTGAAGTATACATCAAGCTACGGTTTGCTTTTTGCGTTTTTGCTCTTTTTTTTTCTTCCTGAGCTGTAATGACATTTTCTGAAGCAACAGCAGTGAATGAAGAGACAACCTCGGGATTTTGCACTTTTGTACGAATAACCTGAGGATTTCAGCACTGATCAATAAGACCAAATATACAATAGTCTGCTTATGTGAAAAGGTGAACAAAAGGGGGATGTCTGTCTCTATCAAGCAAATAAAATACCTTTCTCCGTAGAAGGGAGACAAAAACAGCGATCCTCCGTAAATAAATGTCACTTGTGCCCCCTGCAATGTGGGACCGTCTTGTATTACTTACCTCAAAAATTAAAACAAAAGGTTAATCAGGCACGGCCCGTACTCTTCTCAACAGTCTCCCATTCTGTTTGTTTATGCTACATCACTCTTCAGTGGCATATTGATTGTCCAAGCTAAGAGAATACCTTTCCTAAAATCAATGAAAGACATCCCAGCATGTAGTCTTTGGATTTCTTTGTCTTTATTTGATCACATTTATCTTCCTAATAAAGCTAGATAAATAAATAAAGAAAAGAAGAAAAAGAGCAAGACATTTATATTTTTAACATCTAACTAACACTGGTCTTATCTATTTGTGCTCGTCACAGTGAGCCAAGTTTGTCTCTGAACTTTCCCCTCGATATGCTTTGCAGATACAGATAAGAAAAAAAGCAAACAGACAACGACCCAATTTCAGTCAATGAGAGGTCACTTGAGAGGACCGTCATGGTGCAAGCTTTTCAGCACACCACAAGAATGTTACAAGTGACATTTTAAAGAAGATTAATACCTGTAGAGTGGCTCAAGAGCACAAAAACAAAAGCTTTCAAACAATAGTGAGAACGAAAAGAATTGGACCCACACACGGGAAACTTGTGAGGGATGAGAACTAAGCCGAATGCATGACCTGGAAGTTAAAATTGACACTGCTGGAGCTTTGCATATCTCAGAAACCCTTCACAGAGTCCAGAGACCATGAAGCTTACTGGGACTATCCTTAAACTGGAGTGCACTCATGGCAGCACAGAGACTAAACTGTTAAACAACATGATGCTGGTTCCTCTACGAGCAAATAAAACAGGTATGATGAACTTTCACCTAAATTGCTCTTGATTACAAGCATAGATCTTCAGAGTGTTGTCCACTGTCACACCAAAAGATACTGAAACTGCATAACTGAATATTAAAAAGAGATCTGCTTTGAAAATGCATCACTTTGGGGATCTAGTTTTTGCTTTTGTTTTTTATTAATTAGTCTACTTGGATCCAGCTAACCTTATTTTAATACTCGAAATTATGTCCAAGTGTGAAATGCCACAGTTTCACAGGGTCCAAGG
The DNA here is from genome assembly GCF_036321145.2 of Pelmatolapia mariae. NCBI lineage: Eukaryota > Metazoa > Chordata > Actinopteri > Cichliformes > Cichlidae > Pelmatolapia > Pelmatolapia mariae. Next base: position 22,365,868 of record NC_086227.1, read on the forward strand.
TCCAAGTCCATATCCGGCATTGTTGCATAAAAATGTTTATGTATAAGGCATAAATTATCAAAATAGTTGCAGATTACTTTTTCCATAGGTCTACATCAGTTTACATTCTGATCTAATGTCATTCTAATTAGGACTCTGTTGAGCTGAATCAGCCCCTTTCCTTGCCAATTTAAATGAAGAAGCTTTACTACTAGGCTGCTCTTTAAATCCAGATAACTGCGAGGCAAATGTATTCTAATCTCTTAATTCAATCTAGCTGATCTTTGGCCACAGAAAGCATTTCCTTGTTAAATTGAAAATCCCTAGCTGCTTCATCTGCCTAAACTAAGTGTGCAATTTACAGACATTATAGCTGGGGGCATGTAAAATATGTGCATTAGTGCAGGAATATTACACCAAGACGGCATATTTGACGGTCAGTGCTTTTAAAGCGAGACAGTCCTGCAACAATAGGGGTAAGATGCAGTTTAGAGCAACACGGTGGGAGGCTGAGTGCCCAGTGTAAAATTAGCCAGAGGAGAGTAGTGGACTTTGGTTCTTAACTGGCTTCTAAACTGCTTTAATTAAATGGGGAATTACCTTTTACTCATGGGTACAGTGTTCCTTAGGGGTCCTTGCCATTCATATACAGCTGATATCATTACCTGTAACCCTGCTTTTATTAGCCTCACACTGTTCCTGACAGAGCTATGAAGCAATGCGAAGATGATTCTGAGGGGTTCAAAAGTGCATAATCAGCACCTTTCTGCAAATTCATCTCTTTGTACAAGGGTATTTATTTTCACGGAGGTGAAATATGATTCATTACGTGTTTCTGTTAATGGGTTAGATGGAAGTGTAACATAATTAGAATGCAGAGTACAGTTACAACTTAAATAGATGGTAATCAGAAGCTACAATCCTAAAATGAATCAAGGATGAGCTGATCGGAGTTGGTCAAAATATTCTAGGTGACCTCATAAAATACTTTTTGGCAGAATTCAAGACTTGGTTAGCTAATTGTGACAAAAATATCACATACATGTCTAATATGAAAAGATAATGAAATGGTGATATTTGTAACATAAGATGATAGCCAGAAACACACAACCACACTAATGCTTGTTTTCCAGACTGCTTCTTGTTTATTACACACTTACTCACCTTACACCAGCCAGTTGGATGGTGACTGTTTTATCACATGTAGCCTGCCCTCAGTCACAATTTGAGTTAAAACGCAAATGGAAACAGAAGCTCAGAGACAGGAAAAGCCTCTTGAACGTATAACACTGCTTCTCAAAAAATACCTTAAAGGTACATTCTGTAATCCTGACTCTTGCACAATTTATACCCAAGAGGTCAAAGGTAAGGTCTGGACAGACATGGAGGTGAAATGCAACATAACAGTGTGGTAGACACAAGGTGGTTTTCAGTGTAGTTTTCACTCTAATGTTATGGGGGGAAGAAAGGCCAAGGCAAAATTGTGTTTTCTTTCTTTCCAAGTAAAACATCTCTATTGGTAACTCACATGATCAGTGTTTACTTTAGGTATCAGCACTTTTTGAATGTAGCTTTCATTCACAGATTTACATGCAACAATAATGTAATGCAGTAATAAGTGGTTTAACATGCTTTAAGCTGGAACATTTAGATTCAGGTGAAAACATTTTAGTTGTAACCCACCACTGAAAACAAGATCATAACAGATCCTCTGTATCACATCACAAGTTTGTTCCTATCAAAGTGGAGGTTCTTTGGAGTATGGCCATCTTTCTGTTTGTGTTGTTTAGAAGCAGCTCAGAGATATTTACTTATTCATTTGTGACCAGCTAAAAAGGTTTCTTTCTTACAGTGTACGGCTATTCAAACCTTTCCTCGCAGGCATATTATCTGAATATTTTCTGCTTTCCCATAGGTTCAGTAGTGTCAGCATCCTCCTCATCCCTGTCAGGGACCGATGGCGCGAAGACTCAATGCTCCATATGTGCAGACAGAGCCACAGGTAAGCATTACGGTGCACCCAGTTGCGATGGCTGCAAGGGCTTCTTCAGGAGGAGCATTCGCAACAACCACACTTACAGCTGTAGGTGAGTACTATCATAGGGCCAGCTGATTGCTGTACAAAGCATCACAATTTTTCTATACCTAAAAAAATCACCAAAATATTAAAATGAAGTCTTTGGTTTAATGGTTTAACATACTTTGAGCTATAACATTTATATTCAGAAAGTACATAACTAGCAAATTCAAAAACATGAATAATGGAGCCTTACTTGACCTCTGCTGCTCACTCTAAAGCTGCAGATTAACCATTCAGTGCAACATTATCGGCATAAATTCTCTGAAACTCTGACTGAACTGTTTGTGGTTGAGATGAAGCTCTTATACATTACGATGCATTCGCTTCAGGTTCGACAGGCAATGCATTGTGGACAAAGACAAAAGGAACCAGTGCCGCTACTGCAGACTACGAAAGTGTTTCAAGGCCGGAATGAGAAAGGAAGGTTAGAGTTAAGATTTTCTTTTTTTTATGTAATATAACTTTCTTTTAGTCTTTAATTTGAAAAAAAATGCACTACCTACATAAAAGGTACAGCTATACCGTATTGAGAATATTTAGGAGCTCACATTTTGCTCAGTATTTTTACATTTAAACCTGTCTACTTCAATGAAAAATAAAACAATCAATATCACTTCATCAAAAAAAGCGGAAAAAAAATCTTACTTGAGAAATAGTGAACGTGTCAGTGTCAATTTCCAGGTGTGTTTACGTGGACTGTGTCTATCGTTGGCTTTATCTTTTATCGACTCCTACTGAGAAGCAAGGAGAAAGCGATGCAATCAAAGGAGCCTCGTTTCACATGAATAATTAACAAAGCTGAGCATGGCCAAATATTTGCTCTCCATTTTTCTGGACAGCAGTTGCTCACAACCCTTTGAAGTCATGGCCAGCGGTACGCTTTTAAACGTGTATTTCATTAATATGCCTGATTTGCATAACATGTTCTAATAACACTTTCAAGTACAGCTGTTGTGGGAACGGATAAGTAAAATATTGAACAAGTCTCCAGTATCGTGTTATTTTGTACTTGACCTCCGAGTAAGCCGTGTAACTGTTTACTCCAAAACTAAACTTAATTTATGTTCCACAGAAAGCTCATTTGTGACATTGTCATGCAGCACCATGTCAGTGAAGTACAGAGGGACCCTGCTGGTGCTGCTGCTGCTCCTTTTCCTCCTTTAGTTTGATTAATGTGATCCAGATTGGTTGCTGAGAGGACACCTCTGATGACTGATTACTCTGACACTTGGTTGTGTTGTCTGACTTTGTAGAGCCATTTTAGAATTAGTCTGAGGCCATCCAGATTGCCGTGTTTCTAATGACACTTGCGGATGGGTCAACAACATGTGATGACATCTTCCCTTCAAAATATAATCTTAATCAGCAAGCGCCCAAGCCTCCACATCAACTGCTACTGTCAGTAGCAAATGTAAGAAGCTGTCAAAAATAAAATGTCACATTAAAGCACATCAAACCGAAGAAAGTCTACACGGCTGGATTAAAATATTAACGTCACCAGGTTTATTTTACATTGAGATGTACTACATACTTCTTATTGGTTCCCCATACTTAATCTACTGCAACTTTATACTTACCAGTGATAAACCTTGAGTAGGATGTTGCCAGCATTAGATGAAACATAATTGTGCACCCATTCATATCACATTTCATCATCCGCTCAGCTGTTTCAGATTAAAGAATGTAACATTTACTCACTCTATACTCCTTTAAATCCTGGAATAGATACACTTAAATATGCAAACAGAAGGAAACTTAAAGAGACTCCCGGAGAATTTTATTTTTATCCAATTTGTGCCACATTTCCTGAGTATGCAGCGTTTGGCGTGGCTAATATAGCCATAAACAGCAGCTTCAGTGTCACAGGGGATAGAGGGACTCTGTTGAGATGAAGAGTAGGGCATTTCTTTCGGGATGTATTTGCTGAGGAGGCGAGTAAAAAAAAGAAAAACAGTCAAGTGCAGGACTAATGTGCGGAGATGCCAAGAAGCTTGCCTGATGGTTCTTTCCTCTCTTTAATGTCCAGCTGTTCAGAATGAGAGAGACTGCATCAACAGTCAGAGAGCCAAGGAGCAGACAGTGGGCACTTTGTCCATCAGTGTGCTGCTGCAGGCAGAGACCACTGTTCAGCAGGTAACACGCTACTGGTCTTACATGTTATGTTCTTTGGCAGAAATGAATCCTTTTTTAAAGCGTATACCACTTTTCTTCTTTTTTTATCATTTTAAAACTGATTTAAATAAAGCTAAGAGATGGAAAATTCTAAGGTTACGTGATTTGAATGAATTAATTCTGGTTCGCAGTAAGCCAAAAAGTTAACTGAATTAAACAGAAAAGGAAAATAATTTTGGTCCTTAAGTATTAAAGATTAATCTGAAGTCAAATAAATGCAAGACTGCAATCTTTCTGAGCAAAAAGATGTTAAAGCACACAGCTACTGAACAAAGTGATTCTTCTTAACTGCCCTGCACTTATGAACCATCTTTTAACCTTACAGCAGTTACAGAAAGCATTTATTTGAAGGAACATTTGGGTGCATCTCATGATTAGAGGGCAGCCACTAACACCTGAGCCACAGGTGGCCCGCTCATGTGCATATCCATGATATTTGAGCCGATGTGCTGTTTTTAAAACAGCAATTATCTAAATTCGTTTTTTAAAAGTCTGTTATAATTGTTACACTTTAAATGGAGACTAATATCCAAATTGGATGAAGTGTGCAAAAAAGAGTGTTGTCGATAACATTTCTTATACCTGTAATTTGTTAAGTGCTATGTAACAAACTGTGTTGACACAATGACTAATATGAAGAAGTAATGTGATGTTACAAAGCATAAGACTTGGTGTGCTTTAGCATTTGTTATCAGGCAGTCTTCAAGCAAGTTTTAAGTAGCACAATGTCACGTCAGACAGTGTCTCTTAGAGTGATTTCACTTGTTGTACATGTAAGAAAATAGGACTTGGCATTGTCTGCTTTTACATAGTATAGTAAGAAACTCAGTAGGACACCATGTAAGACTGCAAGTGTTTGTTATCAGGGTTTACTGCAGCATAGAGAAACTGAAATAAATCAGATGATTGGTACACTAATTACAGCAATGCAGGAATTTTGAAATGGATTGTTATGTGGTCAAACTGACCCATTATAAAAAAAAGAATGTTTGTGGTTTATCTCCTTAACCGCACACATACACTAAGGTTTACGTCCATGGTACCTGTGTTTTCTGTGAACTCAGATTATACTTTGTTTCTTTCAGTTCCCAGCACTTCTATCTCCTAGGAGCCATGACATCACCACCAAGAAGACAGCAGGCGTAGGGGAGGTGTTCGAGTCCATGAAGCAGCAACTCCTCCTGCTGGTGGAATGGGCTAAACACATCCCAGAGTTTTGTAGCCTTCCAATAGATGACAGGGTACAAAGGGGAATTAACCTTTTATACTAAACAGCTAAGATATATCTGTCCATGCCAAGTTTGACTCTTTACATTATATGAAATCTGTGTATGTGTGTTTGCAGGTAACCCTTCTACGAACCCACTCTGCAGAACATCTTATCTTAGGGGCAGCAAGACGCTCACTGCCTTACAATAATGTCATTCTTCTAGGTAGGACAGATGTGTTCTCTGTAGTATTTTGTGCATTGTAGCCTGAATGTCACACTTAAACTTCCTGGTCGTGAATGAATATCTTTTTCTTAATTGACTAGGTAATGACTTTGTGATCCCACTGAGAGGTGCAGAAGTAGAGATATCCAGAGTGGCATTCAGAATTCAAGAGGAACTGGTCAAACCTCTCAGAGAGCTGGTCATCACAGACAAAGAGTTTGCTTGCCTCCGGACGATTGTCTTCTTTGCCCCAGGTCAGTTCAGTCAGCATGTGAGAAGGTGAATGAGGTTGATTTCTGTTTGCCCTTTTCTATTGCACTGAAAAAAGGTTGATTTTTTTATGTTCTCTCTTGGTTTATTGTTCTTGCCAATTTCAGCTATAGTTTAGTCTGAGCGGTCTGAGTCCAGTATGTTTCAGAGAGATTTTCTAATATCAGGATGCGGTGGCGTTCTTGGCAGTCAGGCAGAGAGGCTGCCTGGGATAGACCGGAGGTCCAAAGGGCCTGAACTGGCAAACATATTCATCTCTGTCCAAGACAGAGATAAATACAATCAGTCATATTCTAGGTTTGATTTCAATTTTATCCACATATAGTTCGTTCAACCCTTTGCTTATTTTTTCATTTGCACTTGAAACTGTATTTTTTTAACACTCCCATCACGCCTTTCCCCTAATTATACAAAATTAGCCTTCTATAAGTAATCACATCTGTCAAATAGATAACATTCAACTGGAGAAAAAGTTTGTGAATTTGCTATATTTCTGCATAATTATGACCGAAAAACGTCAACAGACTCTCACACAAGTCCAGCTAGCTTCAACTGTTATTGGGTTTCAGCACTTGAACACCATCCTGACATTTGTTGTCTTTCTGCACCACCTACTGTGCATGTAGATTCAGTCCACAGATAGATATTTTCTGTAAAATAGTGATTGCATAACTCAGAATTCATTGCTGCATTAATTAAGGAGAGCTGTGCTGGCCCAGATACTGAAAGGCAGGTCTAATCAACAATGCTTTATAGATGGGATGGGTCTGTTTTTTCTTGCTTCAAACAGAATATTTCGTATTCAGACTAAAAATTCATATTTTAGGTAATCTATCTACAAAACATTGTTCTAACAGGATTCTGGTTTGTCTTTGTGATGATCAGTTGGGCAGTTTTTATTCAGTGCATTTCATTCTGTGAGGATTGTTGATATTATTTTTATCATTGTCTTATTGTTTCTTTTCTTCTTTTATTTACACTTTCAACTTATGGTTACCCATGCTTAGATTAAATTTGACCAAAGTGCATTTATTTAAGTGGTTCCCTTATACAATATTATATTTACATAAGACTTTCTTACCTTATATAATGCAGACTGTTCGGGACTGAAGAGTCCTCAGGTGGTTCGACATCTCCGTTTCCAGGCCCATCTTCTCTTAGAAGAAGCAACATGTGAGCAGCGAGGAAGGTTTGGGGAACTCCTGCTGATCCTGCCTCCCCTGCAGAGTGTGGCCTGGCAGATGGTTGAGACTCTTCACTTAGCACAGCTGCTTGGCGAGGCCAAAATGGACAGCCTGCTGCAGGAAATGTTGCTAGGGGAGGGAACTGAAACGGGACAAGGAGTCTGTACAGGTACAACAATCTGCTGCTGTATTTAGTTAAAGGAAATGTACAAGAAGTCTAAGGTGAGCTTCAACTGACATCAAACTTGAAGCTGAGTCATTTCCAATACACAGCAGTATATATTTACACTAACTTTGCTATTTTGTATTTTCAGTGTTTATTTTCTGTCACTCTCTCTGTGTGCTTCTGTTTGTCCTGTGCCTGCAGGAAATGGCCCTACTCAAGACCAGCAGAATGACCTGAATGCTTCACCTGCGACCTTCCCATCTGTGATCTGTCATGCTTCAATGGGTGAGTATTGACTGATCAAACCATCACTGCTAATTTAACAGCTTATTTGAGAAACTTTGATTTTGAAGCTATAGCTTTTTAGTAACGACGTAGCAGATCTTCCTACTTTTAGCGGTTTTACGACATCAGAAAAAGAAGTGTATTTACATCAGCATTTAATGGGTAACACCTGAAGCTGAAACGGAAAATAACTGATATGCACTGAATCCTCGTGTGCCATTACATTTGTGTATCTCACACAGCTCCTACAAGTGGCTTCCTTGCTGCCCACATAGACTGGCACTGAGGTGTACAGACATGGAAAATCTGCCAGCGTGCCCACAGCATACCGAAGGCACCTGTCCACACCAAGAAACCCCCTGAAAAACAACTTAACCGAGGAAACCGGGAAATGTTACAAGATCGAACCAGCAAATATACTATATATATATACTATATATACTATAATACTCACACTCAGCTGCATACATACATAAGCTACATACATGCAATTATGAATCACTACTGAGAAAATAATGTTATTGTTATCTGAGAAACAACAAAAAATAAAAAGTTTATATTTTATACAGGAACTCATGAAAAGTTGGAATAATGACATTCAACACTTTGTAATGATGAGTGCAAAAGAAAGCTAAGGCACACACTACAGTAAGTATGGTTAACTAATTGCTAACAAATTATAGCATAATACGTAGAAAGCTGAAATGCAAAATCCATCATCTGTCAGCAGAGGGCACAAAAAGCCAGTGCTTGAATATATTAGTTGGAGCTGTGGGGCTATTGTTTTATCCCAAATCAAAGCCTTGACTAATGGTGTCAACAATTTGCTGCGGAAATAATTAAAGGAGTGTGATCCCAACTGTCAAATCACTGCAAGGAAAGCAAAAGTAACAGAATATTGCCTAAAGGAAAAAAAGAATATTTAAATAAAAACGGTTAACACCATCAACCAGATACCTGTTGTACCTGTTCCTGAAAGAATTCACTTAGATGAGCAGTGAAGGTTGTTATTAGAAAGGTTTGATGTGATGAGTGATGAGGGCTCAACAGCACTGAAGCTTAGGGGCTCAGCAGTAAAACTCAGTGGCAAAATTATGGTCTGCAACCCGTTTCTTCTTTCTTGCTACCCTCATTGTTTTGTTACCTTCATCCCCACAAAGAAATCCATCCTTTCCTCTACCATGGAGGCATGGACAGCAATACTCGCAGCAGTATGTATAATCTAAACACAGTATTGACTGTTAGTTCCTTTGTCCTGAATATCTACCATATGTGCTTTCCTAAAAACTAAGTACTTACATGTTTTCTTTTAAGACAACATCAGGTCTGTGACATATTAGCCTATTCTTAGTGGAAGAATCATCAGTTTTGGAAGAAGTATATAAAACAATATGTAACTTTAATGTGGCTTGGTGTAATTCGAGAAAAAGAATTGCTTCTTCAGCAAAGACCCTGGAAATTTTCTGGAAGTTTCTATTTCCTTTACAGCAAATGCAGAACAGTGTTTGGCACAGAAGGTATGCCCCAACCACATGTTTGACGCAGAAGAAAAAGAATAAATACACTAAGAGAACCGTAAATTTACGCTAAACAAAAAAGACCTTTTTCTAACTTTTCTAACTTAAATAAATACATTTTCCTGCCTGTTTATTTTAATGGTAGAGCACAGAAAATTAAAGGAAAGTTAAAGAAAGGGGATTTTTGTGCCAAAATCATGTTCTGTCTAAAGAAAGACCTTTTTTGATGGCTGAATCAATAGATTGTGCAGTTGACTCTTTCTCTATTGCCCTGAAAAAAACAATAAACAAAATGATTGTCCGTTGCGGCAACTTTCCTCAAACTTTTCCTGAAGTTAAAAAAAAGAATAATTGGAAACATTTACATTACAAAATCTGAGGTTTCAAATTTATCTGTGTTGACCTACATTCACCAACCAGCACGTGTGGGAGAATTGAGAAACAGTTTTATCATGTATGGGAGGATATTTGGAAACAAAAAGACGAGTGGAAAAATCTCCAAATGGGCATTTTTTCTGAAAAACTGTCTGTGCAACAACACAACTCTTAAGTCAGACTCAGGTACTTTTAATGATATACGGTGCCAGCAGGACTGCTTCACTGAATATAGTCTAAATAAACTTGAGTTTTCCAAACAGACTCTGTCACAGTGTTCATCTTTGAAGGGTTCAGGTTAGGGACTGTAATTACGCAATCATATCTATTTGAACTGACAAATAATTAGACCTGGATTGTTCATTTTTCACATACTCGCCCAGCACTGACTCTCACAGCCAATCAAACAGTTAATTAGGCTTTTAAACGGGAACACAAGATAGCTGCCAAATTGGGGTCTTGTCATACTCGGGTTTCATTGTCACTGTAAAAAGGTAAGCAATGACACTGCTGTGATGTCTTTTTACTTCCCAAGGGCCTGCTGTGAGGCAGTCTATTGATCTGTCAGCTCAGCAGAGAGCGAAGTGATGCTGAAGTGTTAAAAGCTGAATACTTGCTCTCAGTTGTCAGTGTCATCCCGTACATTCACAGTGGAGGGAGTCCAGAGGCAGGGCTTTTTTTTGTCTCTGCTAAATGTTCTTTTAAAAACAATATTTAACCTCTTTAGTTTCTACATCAAAGATCAGCTGTCTCCTTTTCATGTAGGAGAGTCACAAATTTGTTGGAGCTTCTTGGATTTCTGCTGTACAAATATTGTCCTGTGTTGAATCGCCCTCTTAAAGGGCATGAAGGGCTTAATTATGACACAGTAATATTTGGTTGTGCCAGGAATTCAGAAAAAAGAAGGGAAACGATAATATCATCAAACCAAGACATGTTAACGATCATACCTTCAGCCATCCAAGTTCTAAAATTCTTTATTGAAACCACACGAATTTCCAAACTTTGATGACCTGTACCATTTGGAACAAAAGAATAGTATACAGAGTTAAGTAAGTTAAAGTAAGTTAAACTCGGATTTGTGAAAAAAATAAAAGAAAGACTGAGAAACTCTTGTGGTAAACCCCATAGTTTAAAGACAAACACATGATTACAGATTGTTAGTATTCTAAAAGTTTCAAACTCCACAGACTGATGCTAAATCTCCACCTCATGGTTGACATCCTTTGAGAATAACAGTACTACAGTAGCATTGATTTTCTGGTGGAACTCTGAATAATGTCCGAGTGGTGGAGTATGTGCAAAAGAAGAAGCCATTAAAATTTGCTGTGGATACTATGCATCTTTTTAAAAATGTAAAAAAAAAAAACCATCTGAAAATAGGGCATTTATTTACTCTCTTACAGGAGTTATATTTTGCTTAGTCAATGACAAGAACAGCTCATGGTGAAAAAAAAAGCTGCAAATGAAAGGCTTTGTTTCATCCAATCTTGTAAAGTTGCACAATGTTGGTCTACATAACAGCTTTGGGTTATATAGCTAAGAGACCAAGGAAACGGAAAAGCGACAAAACAGAAATAGTGGATCAGTCGCTGATTATTTAAAACACTAAGTACGTACTTGTCAATTGCAGGTAGCAACACTTTCTTTTTTGATAAAGCTTATAGTTAAGACTAGATCAGTTGACCCTGAACAAACCCTTAATATTGCTGCACTAGTCTCTAAGTGCTGCAGGATTTCATGTAATATACTGTGATGCACTGCACACTTCTTCTCCACTCACCTCCTTTCACTCCCTACATGTTTACATAGCTCTGCAGAATGCTGACTGTCTCCCTGCGCTCTTTCTTTCCTCATGTCTTTCTTCTTTTCTCTTTTCCCCTCACCCCTCAGCTGGTCATGGCAGATGGTTGCCTTGCCCTGATCCAGGTCCTACTGGAGTGTTTCCTTCTGTTAAAAGGGAGTTTTTCCTTCCCACCGTAGTAAAGTGCTTGCTCATAGAGGATAATTTAATTGTTGGGATTTTCTCCCAAACACTGTAAAGTACGTCCATTACGCTAAGGTGAGTGTTGGTTTGATCTGTTGACCAGTGAGTTTCAGACCTGCTGCTGCTCATACCCTGAAGATCACTTGTGTGATTTTCCATTTAGCTCCCATGCTCTCCATCTTACTAACTTCAAACAACTAAAAAAAAAATCACCTTAACTTAAATAAAACCTACACTATCATTGCCTTACATTTCTATTTCTGTCTTGTACTGAACTGTGCATTTGCCACTATTTCTAGTCATTTGCCATTATTATGTTACCATTATGGATAACAGATAGTCCTCCTTGCTACCAATAGTATTGCTTTTGCATTACAGGTGGCAGAATTTCTACATATACATCCAAAAATAAACACGACTGTTTCCCGTTAAGGCAAAGCTGCATGTGTCTTTCTATCCAGACCAGTGGGTCCACCGCCCAGATGTTTTTTCTGCCCCCCTCAGGTAGGATGAACAGACAGCAGTCTTCTTTGTATTATGTGTTTGAAGCTTGAAAGTGTTCAACCTAAATATAGCTGTACAGACAGCTGCTCCTGCTCTAGTATGAATTTCAATCAGGGATCCTGAAGGAACAGGTAGAACTGAATGTTCACTTATGGGATAAATTATTCTGTTGTTCAAAAAAAAAAAAAAACCCAACCAAACAAAAAAAAAAAAACACTCTTGCTTTGAAGTAAAAGTGATTCCTGCTGCGTCCTTCTTGAAGGGAAAATGTTGTATTTTTTTTTCCATTTGTTTTGTTTTTTAACCCTTCTTTCTTGAAATTAAATCCAAACAAAACAAAGGTTCATCCATCCCTGGAATGTAGCACTTATTGTTCTCAGGCTTGTATAGATAACCAAGGAAGAAAAAAAAAGGATCTGGTCTGTTTTTAATACTCTTACAAAGTTATATAACTGTACTCTACTGCCCAGTAAACTTTAGATTATTTAACTAACCGAGACAGACAAAAATTGCAATGTCACCATAAATCCAGAATTTAACAGTGTGCCACTCTTTGATCAGTCGTTTAAGTACAACTATAAATGGAATGGATTCTTCCTAATGCTGCACGAGGTCTGTGCTTAGTGTATTTTGGAAAAAAATGTCCTCAAATCCACCTTATCTATACCATTTTGAGTCACGGCTCTGTGTTGAATGTATAATTTTCACAAGGTTCTTAAAAATGACGAAGAAGGCTTACTGGTCCAAAATTCACAATAATAGAAACAAAGGAAACATGACTGCTGACACCACAGTACAATGGATTTAAAGATTGCCCAAAAACGTGTTTGTTCTGTAGAAGTTACGGAACACAGGCCACAGCATGCTTTCTCTGAAAGATTGATGATTTATGTAGTTTTGATAACCTGAGAAAAGGTCACTTTAAATAACCACTCACAGCAAAGGTCCAGATCCACAGTCTTCTAGATTTCCCCTCCAGGCTAAAAACTTGAAAACAGCCACACAGATGGAAGTCTCATAGTCCTGAGCAACTGAGAAAATCATTCATCTACACAAAGGCTTTATACAAAAACTCAGTGTGTCTGCTGTTTATCAGACAATATAGATCATCAGAGGCCAAAGGACAAAAAGATAATAACATACAAACCAATACAATTGGCCTTTCCCACTTACATATAAGATTTTCAAGATTGTTATAGCACCTTTATCTAGTTTTCTCATGTGAAACAGTGCGTGTAAAACACTCTTTTTCTCTTTTATACTGATTGTAAAATACTTCCTTTGAAATAGATGCTATAAACATACCCAGACTGACCTAACCTTACCTAAATAAAATGTGAACATACTACATACCTAAAATGTAGAAAAACAACTACAGAACTCATAAATAGCCATGTGTAAACCCTTACAGGGAATTATTAATTCTATCATGAATACACCACAAACTGCATAAACAAAAGGTGAACTCTGTTGTGTTTATACCCAGTTAATTACAACATATTACACTGATATTCCTGTTAAAATTTATGAGGCACAGTACTTGCAGAAGGCAGCACTTACTTGTGTTGCCTTTGAGCCCTGAATGAATGCTTGTTTAGCACATTTTCAGTATAAACTGGCTGCTACTTCTGTGTTGACCTGCTTGGTTTGTTTGGCCTGGGGAATTCTGGGCAAACGAGTTCAGACGGCGAGGGGTGACGTGGGGACGCAGGAACAGCTGTGTTTGCTAGGACAAGGCAGAGACATGTGTTTGGTTTCTCCTCTGTGTACCTCCCAAGAGCTCCACAATAGTGAAGTTTGGCCACTTGAATAAAATGCACATCCAAATTAGGGCAATCCACATAGTACACACAAAAATACAAAGAGAAAGACTTGCGATTGAGTAAAAAAAATTAAAAGTTGAAAGCTGGGTGAGAAGCAACAGGACTGGCTGTTGGCCACTGTGATGCAGGCAATCCTTGAAATCCCCTGCTTACACAGTAAGAACCAAAACTGCAACATAGGCTCATAATTTGGGTTTTTCCACTGTGAAGAAGGACACAGAAGCACAGGTCTGATCGTCCACGTGTTCTTTGTTGAGTAATGTCTTCCATGGTGTGCATTAGTTTCCAGTAATCAGTGTATCATGTACACGTACTTATATCTTGGTTTAAGAATCTGGTTACTGACAGGTGACGTCTTGAAAGTCAGATGTGACACATCAAGGATTAAAATTTTTATGGTTATGTACCGACTCAAGAACAGCTGTGTTCTTGGGAAGAAAGCACAGCCATGTTTTGGTTTTTTTGTCTTCATACCTTCCGAGAGCACTACAGCGAGAGAGAGAGACAGTGGGAGAGCACTAAAGTTGTGCAACAGACTTGCGCATTTGTGATGCATTTAGTAACCCCTCGCAGGCTGGGTTTTTCAAGTGCAAAGAAGCAAGTGCAACATGTGCAAAAAATTAATAAAACTATTGCAAAGTGTGTGTGTGTGTGTGTGTGTGTGTGTGTGTGTGTGTGTGTGTGTGTGTGTGTGTGTGTGTGTGTGTGTGTCTTCAATTATAACTTACTACTGGGTCATTGTGTCTCAGATAAATCAAACCTAACTGGCTTTTGCAATTTAATGTTTTTTTTATTACTGTGTGCTCAAATATGGGACTTTGCAGGAGTGCTGGACTTTTTTTCATCTTCATTTCTTAACAATCCAATAGTCCGACAATTTTTGATGCTTCTGTCCCAAACTACAGATCCTGATTAATTTTGATGGTAAGAACAACCGGTGAAGATTTCAAACATTGCTGCAAAAAGTGACCATTTTTCAAAAAAAATATATCTTGAAAAATTTCACAGCACATATTATATATGTTCAAACACTGTGCTGTAAACGTTGTAACAAACTTGGAGATAGCTGAGCAGGAAGTGTTCTGAAAATTGGCTGATTTGAGATGGAATTACCCTGTTAGGATCTATTAGTGAGCCATTCATGTGTTATTTATGTGTCTAGACTTTATGATGCTTTATGTGATGCAATTCACATACAGGATCCAGCAACTTCACTGCTTGTTTGCCTGCATGATGTCTGTTCTCCATCTGTATGCCTGATGACTTTAATCCTCTCTCTGTCATAACTGACTTTCAGACACCACTGCCAGTGACCAGATTGGAAGCCCTCTTAATCCAAGACATAAATTTACATGATACACTCATTTGTTGGAGCTAATGCACATTCTGAAAGACATTACAATAAGTACTAAAAGACAGATCCTCAGAAATGCGTTCGTTTATACAGTTAAAATGTTGGGTAGTAATAAATTAAGGCAAACGATTAAAGTTTCTGTGAAAGTTTCTTTGCCTTCCTGTAGCAAATATCCTGCAATAACCTTTAAATCTAGTTCACCTCTGATACCTCTTTCCCTAAACAAATATGCACAGTGTAAAACTTGATTCCACGACCTGCTTCCTTTCAGCCTGAAGCCAGCCTGAGATTTACCAATGATTTTTGGATACATAACAAGGAAAATAGCAGAAAAGCAAGACTATAAACTGCAGCTCACTTCGTCTCAGTCTTCTCTGGCACTTTTTCTGAACTCAGAGCAACATCTGGCTCAAACCTGGAACCACGTCTCTGACCTTTTAAAAGACAGCAGGTTTTCTAGCGATATAAATAATACAAAATGAGGTCCACTCAAGATTTATCTGTTCGCGCTACTTTTGTGAAAGTGTTAATATTGGAAGATTCAATCACCTGGTAAATATTAACATCACAAATGGGGAAAGTGCACTTTTTGGTACATAATGTGCCACATAAGGAAGAAAAGGACATTTTGTCTTGTGTGGAATTTCCACAAAACCAAGTGTTTTGTAAGATGTATGTTTTCCATGTGGCTCTCAAGCTGGGGACCATCCAACAGCTTAAGCTGTCAGAAGAGTCATCATCTGTGTCTTCTGTTCAAACACATTTTATTGTCGTGCGGTGAAATCATATTTGTTTAACGACTGCTCTGCTTAGATTGGGCGTATATTATTATTGCGTTTTCATTTTGTTTTGAATTAAGGCCAGTGTTTCGACTGACTTTCTGAACAATTTGTTTTTATATTTATTTGAGAAGGCAGTAGCGCCCGTGCTACAAAAGGGACTTCAAAATAAAACAGAAGTAACATTGGTAGTCTTTTACAATTCAAATTAAGTCATCTAAAAGCATACAGCGTAAAATTATTATAGTATTTTAAGCAGAAATTCATAATTAAGCACTGAGGAGGCAAAAAAGCAACCTGTTATGAAACCGTTTTTATTGTCTACTTTACATAATACACTTAGGAGAAAGGGTGGGTGGGGGTTGGACTGCGATACAACACATCTACAACTGCACAAGAGTTGCTAGCTGTAAATAAAATCTATGTGCGTTTTCCTGGAATTAAGTACAGCTGTGCGGCAATGGAAAGGAAAATGCAAGAAGACGATGAGAAACACTGAATAAAACAGACAAAGTGGGACAACGTAAGCAGAAAAATGTGTTTGTCATCTGTGGCTCAAATTAGCATGTGTGTGGCTAAAATGCCTGTTTTGGGGGTGTTTTTTATTAGTTTTCCACGGTTTTAACTATTTATCTCTGGTACATTTAGTGCCAAGGGTTGATATGAATAACAAGGCAGAGCTAAAAGCCTGTTTGCAGACAAACTAGTTAATAAAAGTGTGCAGAAAATTAAGCACACATGTTACTCAGAAACAGAGGTGTGCTATAAATTAGAAGTACCCAAAAGGTTTGTTTTCTTTTTCAAACTAACATCCAGCGTAACGGTTACCTAAAATGATTTGAGATTAAACAAGTTGAAAAAGAAAACTTTTTAAGCTCCCAGATGACATGACTCATTTCTACATTTATATTTGTCCAAGGTCATTTTGGACAATAATTTAAATCTGGAGAAATCTTTTGGATTTCGGAGCGAAATATAGTGCAAAACTATGAACATGAACATTTTTGACCAGTATGCTCCAGCAAGGAGCAGCCTCCTAGAGTGACATCCTAGATAAAAGTATTTGTTTCAATTCAATTCAGTATTACTTATATAACGCCAAATCACAACAGTGCCTTAAGGCGCTTTAAAAGGTACAGTGAGGTTTAAAATTTATTGGACAAATAAATGTTTGTAGTTTTGCTTCTATACATCAACACAGTGGATATTTTTATTTTATAGATTTTCACTGCTGTTTTAAATATGAAGCCCACAGAGGTGTCAGTACGAGTGAGGGAGGCCATCATTAGTCTAAATAAATGAATCAATAAATCCACCCGAAAGACAGCGAAAACTTTGGAAGTGTCCAAAAATCTGATATTGTACATTCCTAAAAACATAAATGCAGCAGCCATCCCAGCAACACCAGAAGGTCTGAAAGACCACAGACAGTGTTGGGAAGGTTACTTTTAAAATGTATTCCACTACAGATTAGAGATTACATGCTCCAAAATGTATTTTGTAACATATTTAACATTTAAGTGTGTGTGTGTGTGGGGGGGGGGGGGATGTGTGTATCCATGACCGTTTCTGTTAATGAGAGTGCGGGGAATGAGTGGGAGGGTGGGGTGGGCTGCTTTTAACCATGTAAAGCACTTTGTGCTACAGTTTGTTTTGTATGAAAAGTGCTTTATAAATAAAGATTGATTGATTGATTGATATTCCGTTACGTTACTCAATGAGAGTAACGTATTCTGAATACTTTGGATTACTTAATATATGATCATGCTTTTTACAACTACATGAATGTCCTATTGCTGTGTGATTTATTACTATTACTGAAGGTCCGTGGCTCCGAACCGTAGTAAAGGGACCTCTGGCTAATACGTCGGGTTCGTGTCGGGCTCGTAGCCGAAAACTAGCTTTACTTTGTTGTCTGGGTCAACTTTGCTAGCGAGAGACAGAGAGAGGCGTTGAAAGGCTGCTCCAACGGAACTTATTGAAAACACGAACACGGTGTACAGTCGAGTCTTAATAGCTTACTTACAACTGGGCTGGTCAGGCACTCTTCTTGGCTGCAGTGGTTATTATTATATTTACATGCTTCCAGCTCCAGTTTCTACGGTGGCCCCTAGAGACAAAGCACGTACAAACTCCAGAACACTTGCAAACTTGTCTCTAGGGGCCACCGTAAGTTTCTGCTCGGTGACAACTCGTACTTTTCCTTTTTTTTCTCCCTCCCTCGCTCACAGACACATAACGGGTATGGCAGTCCATTCTCCCTGCAGCACGGACTACATTGCCCATCAGGCTACATGCTTTAGGGCTATGTCTGTAGCATTCTGCCTATTAACTTAGCACAACAACAACAAAAAGGCGCTCTCTCACCCAGGAAACACACAGTCGCAGAGAGAGCGTCACCCTGTAACTATGGCAACCGTAACGCTGCCGCCTGGAATAACAACATAGCTGTCAAACAAAACCCAAACAGTCAGACCCGCGACAATATGAAACAGGAAAATACTGCCGTGTAATCCATTTATTTCAACAAAGTAACTGTATTCTAAATACCACCTTTTTAAACTGTAACTGTAACAGAATACAGTTACTCATATTTTGTATTTTAAATACGTAACGGCGGTACATGTATTCCGTTACTCCCCAACACTGACCACAGAAGACTGAGCTGAAGAGCACGATGAGAGCATTTTTTTTTTTTTTTTTTTTTTTGCATGGTTAAGAAAAACAATTTCACAACATTTAAACAATCACAAGGAGGTCGGCATAACAAAGTCTACAATCACAGGAAGCTTTCATTACTGTAAATACAGAGGGTTTACATGAAGGTGCAAAACACTCAAAAACAAGGCCAAATTAGACTTTGCCAGAAAACATCAAACAAGAGCCTGCACGGTTCTTTGGACAGATGGAACCAATATTAACTTGTACCGGAATGATGGGAGGAGAAAAGTATGGAGAAGCACAGAACGAGCTCATGATCTGAAGCATGCTGCATGTCAAACATGTGCATGTTTGGTTGGCAGTGGAACATCACCACTAGTCTTTATGGAAGCAGCAGGATGAACTGGGAAGTGTACAGGGCTGTGCCTCTGAAAATAGGAGACTGTGTATAAAAATGTCTGTAATTTCTAAACAGTTCATGCAGAATTTTTATAAAATCATTTGAATTAAAGCTGAAAGTCTTTAATTCAAGTGATTCAAAGTACAGAGGGAAAATTACAAAACATTCTATGTTGTCCAGTAAATTATAGTAGTAAATTGCAAGAGGCAGAGACTGGACTTCCTCCAGAGTCGGGGCATTGGTGATGGTAGAACAAAAATGAGGAGATGGCTTATAGAAGCTTTGAAAACATGTAACTTAAAGAGGAGAGGCTCAAAGAACAGGAGCAGATAAATTATGGGACAATAACAGCCATACTAAAAACAGAAAGAAATGTATCTGACAGTGTTTGAAAATTAGATGAAGAACAGCAAGCATGGCCTATATTTCCACATTGTTTATAAACTCTTATCACTGTGACTACAGTCTCGTGAGGCTTCTGGTCATCATCTCTAAGGACATACCCACTTTCTTCTGGGCAGTGGTGTCCAAGTGCAACAAACACACTCTGCAGCTGGGGATTAATTATTTCTAATCCTTCAGATTTCTCAGCCCGCCATCTTTTTCAATTTTTTTAATTATTGTTTTTCGTGTGTTTGTATTTTTTAATTTACGCCATCACTGCCCTAAAGTTCACATCTACCCCCAGAATCAGGAGAACTACTTCTTTTCCTACATGATTCACTGAATCTAGAAAGCAAAAACTGCACATAGAGGAATCATCATAACCTCAACCCTGAAATATTTTTTATTTTTTAGTAAGTTCATTCCCAAAACCCCACTATCTCCCTACGTATGGTTGTCTCAACACCCATACGTAGTTCACTTGCAAACAGAGCAATGAACTTGCTATAATAATTTGTGACCATAAAATACAGAACGGAAAAAATAAACATTTCTGGTTTGTGTTTTATACCACGATAACATAATGGAGGACTCTCGTGCATGTTAAGTAAAGTCCAGATACAACTAGAGAAAACATTCCTATAGAGTGAAAACTGTTCAAACAAATTGTGCATAATTACACAAAGCAAAGCAAATCCAACATACATTAATCAAGCTGTCTGAAGCTAATGTGTAATACTAAAGTATAAGCTAAAAATAGAAAACATACAGAAAACATTTCCCAGTGACTCCCAAAATAGAACAGGAGAATTTTACAGTCTATAATAAAAATGAGATAATTCTTAAATACACTACTAACAAAAAAATAATAATTTCTTTGCATCACCCTACAATCATGGAAAAGGCCACCAATGAGCAACACGGCCTTTTCTGTCTGGGAACCCAACCTTTCCCAGAGCCCCATACAGTACCACTGGGCACGAGGCAGCTTAGAAGGGATTTTCAGAGTCTAATATAATAAACTCACTACCACAAGCTGGGACCTGGACAGTGAGGCCTCAGCTGACATTTGTCTTGGCATGAATAGACACTGCCAACATTAGCGCAAACTGCCTGCTGACATCAGTTACATGGGAAAAGTGGCCTCAGGGCTTTCTCTGAGATGCTGTTGATTCCGCTCTGTGCAAACCACTATTAATGAAGCAGGACTGGCATTAGAGTTATTTACAATGTTGCAGCACTGGAGGATTTACATGCATCATAAGTGACTGACTCTCGTAGTGTTAGACACAAATCCTTAAAAATAAATAAATAACTGCCAAATCAAATATATGCCATATCTGGAGTGGAAACTTGATCTGATTTTATAAAATACAAAAAAAAACAAGGGTATCCATGTGCCAACACCAAAAGTGTATATTAATGCAATGTACAGCACATCCAGACTGTCTGTTATATAATCTGCTTGGAGTCCTGCTTGGTCAAGTGTGATGGATCCATTACATCTGCATTGTGTACTATACCGAGCGCCCTATAAGTATGGCCTCAACTTATGGCATTAGGTTGAGGTTGGTTAGAGGTAGAAGATTAATTTTTCTCTGAATCATAAAAGGTCAAATGATTGTGGGGATACTTTTCCTTTTCCGGTGGAGTAAGAGCTACTCTAGCTCATCAAAGTCCTTTTGTCTTCCACTCGTAAAAAGAGCCTGACAAATGCAAGAGGTGCTAGAGTGGAGATTTATCACCACCCGTATGTTCCTTCACATAGCTGGGCAGCAGTGGAGTTGTATAAAATTAAACTGAAAATAAACCCTAAGATCACATATCCAACTTAGGGTAATGATATTTAAGCGTGCAATGCTCCTAATAGCAATGTTGCAATTATAATTTTGTGAGTGAAACTCATCTGGCAGTGCAAGTTTTTCTTGTACTTGCTGCACTGCAGGAAGCTCATTAGATCCCTTAACAGTGATGTGCAACTGCAGTCGTGTAAATAACATATCCAGGGTATTTAGCATTTTGTTTCCATTTAACTTTCACAAAATAAATAATTGCTTTCAGCTCACCCTACACCCAGTTTCGCTTCTGTATTTACAGCGGGGGAAGTGTTTATATGTTCTTTTATCATTGCTGCCAATGACTGGACAGACGAGGAGACCACAGAAGGCGAAGGTCAGTTTCATCCAAACTCTCGGAGCCTCTCAAAGAACACTTGAGCAAACCAGAGGTTGACCGAAGCATCGTATTCCTTCCTGCTCTTCTGTGAAACACTGGTTGTGTTCTTATGCAAACTTACTGAGGATAGAGCTGTTTAAACAGATAATAACACTGGCCTCAAGTCTTGTTTACTTCTGAGTAACTTTCCACTTGTCTCGCTGCTCCTCTCAGAACAAAGTGCCAACGCACTCATTGAATTCATATGTTCACCAAACTGGCTGGGTAACAGCAAGTGGAAGAGTTACAAAAGGAGCAGTGGTCCATTAGTAGCATGTGATTATGTGTCCACTGTGTGATGCTGGTAAGCAAAACCTGACTCTGAGGTTCAAAGATCCTTTTGTGATGAAATCTATAAAACACTGTCTTTACACTGTTTTACTAACAGCAGGATTGTGTAATACTTTCACACATTTTATTGGACCAATATTGGAATAACGGGAATTGTTTTGAGTGTTGTTGTGCAGAGAAGGTCTTTTATTAAACTTCAACATTTAGAACTCCTTGGGTCTTTGTTTTCAGTATTATGTTTATGAATTTTATGATGTAAAGGATGATTTTGGGCCAAATTCTCAGTTTCCACAAGGCTGGAATGTATCATTGCCTTTATCTTTAAGTTTTGTTATGTATACTTAAAATCTTAAAATCATCTATGATAACTGCATACATGGGGTAAAAATTAACACACCAAAATAAACAACGTATTAATAATTTATAAATAATCTGGTTTAGGGGTCGCATTTGAACTCTACAGTTATGCTATTTTTTTATCAGAGCTTTGAACTCTTCCTGGGAGACAGAATCACTGAGCTCCATTGTGTTTTGAAGGTTGTTATTCTGTGTGCCCAAACGTTGGTTGACCAGTCTCCTGGAGAGGAGTTTGAGCAAGACAACTTCAAGATCATCTTTTTCTTAGTTATCGCACATTTGCATATATCAATACTTTGAGATGGACTAAAGTGTTCATTCAAAACAGCACTGATTATGGTCTATACCACAAAACCCATACTGCTGAATGAGGCATAAGCATGTGCGCACAACATTGTTTGATCAGTGGGCTCTGAATCTTCGGCGCACTCTTCCAAGAGTAAAAGTGCGTCACGAGCGAGAAAGAAAAACTGTCTATGTGTCTGTCAACACAGACATCACTGAGGTCCTGTCATTTCAGCCCAATACATGGGGCTTATAGAGCTACCCATGCCGTGAAGCTTTAACTGTTCCAGTCCACATTGGTTGACTACACACCATCACCACAGACTTATCATCATCTCGCTGACAAACAGCCTTTGTTCTCGTGCCTGGGTTTGCCTCCTTCTGGGCTAGAATTCAAACTGGTTCCCTGGGGAACCCAGCCAGGGATTCACTGCGCTGGCTCTCATGTCGAGAAAAAACAAAGAGAGCCCAACCAAAAAAAACCAGCAAGGGGGATACATTACTTAGCAGCGCGTCATCACATGAATTTCCGTGTGTGGTTTGGCTGCCTCTTTGCTGGATGTCACTTAAACATCAGACTATTCATCCTATCTGACAGAGTAAATGGAGCAACGCCTTCAAACTGCTTCAGACACAACTCGATCTGCATGCATCATGCCCATATATCACACATCGCTCATCTCACGTAATACCAAACACTCCCTTTTTTTCAGCCATCAGTTTCAGCTCCGAACTTCTCATGACTCCCTCAGATATGTCAGTGTTGCTTCAACACCTCCATAACCACAGGTTAACGAGGAACTGTTTACTTATCACTCTGCAGGTTTTTTGTATCTATGTCTGCAGAGAGCAATAAGCTCAAAGCCCAAGCACCAAACTTTAACTTTATTCTTCAGTTGTAGTGAATCCCTGTTTGTCTAACTGAAATGGTTTTCTTACCATAACCAAAACAGAGAGTCTATGTCTGAGCAGATTCTCCGCTATCACTTTGTGCATGCCTAATATTTTGTTAAATGTAATTCCGATGGACTACAATTATGATGTTTTCCTTTATGGTATTAGAATGCTAACACATATTAGCTAAAGCTGATGTCAAATTGAAAAGGATTTGGTCAAAAACCAAACCAAAACCAAAATTCAAGCTGTGGCTTTTGAGATTGGTACAGAATGAGTTTCCAGAGGAATTTCAGTTCATCATGTGAAGAAGATTAATGTCTGCATAAATATCTCAGCAATCCAAGCAGAAATTGTCAAGATAATTAACTGACGACCGCAACTGTCCACCTGTTTTTAGAGGAAAGGACAGATGATAGCTAAAACTATTACTATTCATCATCTGGTAACCGTGACTGTTACCAGATGAGGAATATTAATGAATGAATAGGCTTTATGAAAATTTGGACCAATCATTGATGAGGTAAAAGGATGAAAGTCTCTCCAACATGAAAAAAAAAAAACTTGGTGTCAAACTGGTGGACCAGCTAGCATTGCCATTCATCAGGATTTCCAGACAGCCAGAACAAAGTGGACCTTTATGGGTCTTTATGGATGTCTTTTTTTTGGCTGTGGGAGGCGCAGGTGCTGGTGTGAGGCTGGATGCAGAGGATGTAGCACAGTGTGTATGGATGATACTTACAAATTATTACCAAAGGGAAGTAAGACAGCAGATACGATGGTTGGTAGGCAGCAAAATGAGTTGGAGGCCGCCAAATAAACGACACAAAAAGGGGAAAAATTATGTATCTGCTATTGCAGAATAGTGATAATCAGTAGTTAGGAATCTAACCCTTTGTTGTACTGCAACCTTAAAATGTAGATAAGTAATAAATTAATCATGTAAGCAAACATTTGATTCTGCCAGGGCCAAAACAAATTCCACATATTCCCTTTAAATAGATTTGGTAAAGCCCTCTTCCTCCATTTGTTTCTACAAATCTCAGAGCAATCTTGTGATTAATAAGCGTAAACTCAGCTTTGTCTCTTTTGGCACTTGTTTTGACCAAAAACCTAACATCACAATCACATAATTTGAGTTGTACAACAAATTTTTCTCCAACGATCAAAATACTGCTGGGAGGTCCTTTGCGGTATATACAGGCTATGCTTGGAATAAGCTCTCGTCCTTCCTTCCAAAACCACAATAATAAAATTGTCAATATTCGGTTAGCATGGCCACACACAAAGTTGTTACACTGTAATCATCTAAAATTGCAAATGAAAGCACAAAGCAGTTCTCTCTGTGTTTCAGACTTCAGCAGCACCTACTGTATGAGTGCTACACGTCAGACAGCATTTCATGCAAAGCTGAGTCAAAGCTTTGTCAAAAACACAAAGGTCAGCTTACTGTATGATGAAAAATCATCAGATTTAATAAACAATCATGAATGTCTGTTCTTGTGACAGTGCATCCATGACATTTAAACAGTAACAAGCCCAAAAACACAAATGCTGCTGCTTCAGAAAAAGGGAAAAAGGAATATCTGTGTCAGCAGAATTCATTTTATAGGCATCGATACACGTAGCAGGCTCAATCAAAAATGTTTACAGTTTCAGTAAATTGATAAATCAGTGTAAAGTTCTGCATAGGTTACATGTCTCTAACGTAAAACTTGGAACACTGTTTAACACGAGTGAGGCAGATGCTCACTGTCGCCGGCTATTTTGGCCCTCTTTTTTCAAAACACTCTTAAAAGCTCTTTAAAAACTCTTGGATTTATAGTCCTTGACCTCTGTTTTTAAGTGTCTGAAGAATTTAGATGTTTCACCAGTTGGGAAAATAACATTATTGCTGCTGTGTCACATGTAGCCCAAAGACGTAGCTTATTTCTAAGGAAATAGTCGAAACTCTGTTTTTTGTTTTTTGTTTTTCTGTGTAGAGTTTGCATGTTCTCCCCATGTCTGCGTGATTTCTCTCTGGGAACTCTGGCTTCCTTCCACAGTCCAAAGACATGCAGTTAGTGGGTTAGGTTAACTGGTGACTTTAAATTGCCCCTGGCTGTGAATGGTGGTCTGTCTCTTTGTCTTGACCCTGTGACAGATTGGTGACCTATCCTGGGTGTACCCCACTTCTTGTCTTATGGAAGACTCAAGTTTTAAACTGGAGCTTAAAATTATGGTTTATTAATACTGATAAAGTTTATTAGAGTCGGTTAGTTACAAAATTGCAACACAAGAGAAGATGCCATTAGAGGCAGAAAGTAATGTGCACTGTTTGTACATCTGTATGAGGAAAATAGAGTGTATTTGTGAGTTTTAACCCTTCAGGGGTCTTAATGTCTGCAGCAACAAACAAATGAGATTCTTCTGCTTTTACCCTAGGAGTCCTTTGTGATGCAACAAAACAGCCTGTTTGCAAAGCACTTCTTGAGCACAAGAAAACATAAAGTTGGTCTGAAACCAGGAATTTTTTTCCCTTAGCAGACAGGGGATTTACTGGGCGAGTACAAATCTTTATCTCCATTGACAATGGGAGTAAAACAGTCATCACACAAGCCAGTTGCAGCTGTTTATCAGTAGGATAGTCAGGGTCCTGTCCAACAAGGGCTTAACTGAAACTGAACATCTGCCTCTCATATAACCCCTGGGGTTATGAGGAGTTATTATTGCTTACAAGATTGTTTTTTCCCTCTTCCTCCATTCAGCCACCTTTACCCCAATCATAAATAACACATGACCTTTGGCCTTGATTTTTAAATTGGAATTACAAGATGATGATATTATAGTCATGCAGACAGACTTCTTTCTTTCTTTCTTTCTTTCTTTCTTCTTTCCTGTATTATTAAGACCCTATTGGCAGATTATGTGTAAGTCCGTGAGAAGTGATCCCTATTTGTGTTGCTCCACTCCGCCCATTATGCTTGTGCCCACAAGAAGCAGAGCCAGGTTATGAACATGGTCAGTTATATTCTTCCAAAGATAATGGACAAATCCTGGGTGGCCTGGATCTAAATTTCATTCATAATTCATGTCACACAGATTTTAGTCTGACATTGAGGCCAAAGTACATTTAATACAGTTACAAGATCTTATTAAAATACATTTTTTTGTAATCTGCACAGGCATTGGTTTCAACCACGTTACTGTGGACACCAGTTAAAGCCAGACTTGTAACATTTCATGGTCATGAAGTCAGGACCTTATGTAGCTAAGAGTAAGCTAAGGGTTGCTTCACTTTTCTGGATATGGATATTATCCTTTACTTAGTAAAGCGGCTCATTCTTCAAATATTATTGCTCACAAACACACAAAGAAATCACAAAATAACACCCATGATGCGTAATGATTTCTAAAATATCATATTTGACAAGACTTTTTAATTTAAAAGAAAAAAAAAGAAATGTGTACATTGGGATTTGTAAGACACTCGATTTTCAAACTGTGCAAAAAGTATAGAAGGCATCCTAAACCTGTATAAACGCAATACATCCAAGACAATTGAAACAAATTCACACAATTACTTAATTTTAATCTTACTGTATAAAGATGATTCAAAAACAAAAATCTTAGTATTTACAGATCCCACAACTTTACAAAACCTTTAGCGTTTTCCACAAAATTCCCACATAGAAAAGATCTAAATACTAAGCACAGCGATAGGACTGAGGTAGGATAAAGAGACAGGAAGTTGGAAAAGAAGAAAACCAGTAGGTAGGTTAAACGGGCTAAATGGGACTAAGATGTTGGGTGTGTTTTGCAGGAGGGCAGCGCTTCTACACAAAATGGACTTTACATTTATTTCATTAGTTTCTAATGAGTATCATTCCCTCATGTCTGTGCATGTAAAATTATATCACAGAGCTAAATGAAGATGGGTACAGAGCAAAAATATTAATCAGACCTGACCAAACACAACCATGCTTTAATCCACTATGGTGAGAGATATTACACTTGTCTCCTAAGTGTTCTGCACAGTGTTAGTTATTTAAGTGCATGAGTTTCAGTTTGATGACAAATTTAAATCTGTAAAACCTTCAAACCTTTACAACGTGGTCCAGTCTCTAAACAAAAAGCACTCTTTGTACCTGAAACATGCAACACATTCAACGGTCTCACGTGGGAAGGGGTGGGGAGCATTTAGCATTTTCATGGAATATATTTATTAGAAACAAAGGAAAGAAGAAAGCACTGAGCAGTTAATAAATATAAATTGGGATGTTACTACTTATTATTATAAGTGCACAAACTGTCTCACCTACATCAGCTCTCCATTAACCGAACACCTCCACATGGCAGGCACTGAAGCAACACTAGTCTTCTTAAGGAAAATATTACTTCTCTCCAGCAGTGCCTGCTGCCTTTATACACATTCAATTCGCAGAATATTTGTATCTGCTTCAAAATTTCTGGTCAACCAAACCAGCAAAACATCTTTGCTCACACTAAACTTGGACTTCGCTGCTAAGAATTAGAAAAGCAATGATGAAGAAGAGGGCTATATATTTTTTAAATGGCTAGAACTTAAACATGTTATTATTTCTTTAAAAAAAACAAAATATAATATATTCTGTACACAATGATTAAATACAGTGTGATCTGGATACATTCCTGTGTATGAAAAACAAATGACATTTGTAATAAGAACACCAATGTAAACATATTGCTTTTTGCAAAACAAGTCTAACTCAAAACTTCCAGCACCAGCTGTTCAATGCATTTTATATAATATATTTATTTTAAAAAATTCTGTATTCACAGATTATGTAAGTCTAAGAAAAGATGAAGAAACATGAAGGACTATCAATGTGTTGGATGACTGGATGAATTTTACTGTATGACTACTGTTTGTTGACTGAGTGGGGAAAGTTTCTGTCAGTCAGATGGGACAGACAAACAGCCATGGCATCAAAGCTATGGGCACTTTCTTCTCTTTGAGAGCAGCTGAGGTGACTCTGTTGGTCTTCAGATTACTGAACTTAAGTCTCACTGCCTCACAGCAAAGACTCGGAAGGATCCTCCCTCCATGTTGCTTCTGCTGCAAATGGACATGACAAAAAAAGTGTTAATTTTATCACTACACCATGAAAAAGTATGTTCTTTCAAAATTCTAAGAAGCAGATTTCAGAAGCCTGATCAAAGGTGAAGGAGCAAATGTGGAATAATCTTGCTTTCTTGTGAGTTTGTGTGCTCCTGTAAGTCGAATGAGACACCCCCAGTTCCTCAACCAATCAGAGCCATCAAAAGCACACAGTCATGGTGCACTTGATACATTTAGGGGGAAAAAGGACACATTTGCAGAATCACTCATTGTGTTTGTGTTTCTGTGTCTGAATCTTCCAATTACCTCATGTGTTAAACTGGACGGCTGTAATTTGTTCATTAGCGGAAATATCTCAAAGTCTTGCCATGCTAGATAATCATGATAGGCCAGTGCAACTGGTATCTAATCACAGATAATTGTCCATATAGGAAAGCACTCTAAGTGGCTGACAGCATTTCCAACCTCGAGTAATTGGATAGGATGTGATTACTTCCCCAGCAATCCAAACTGCCCACCCTGCCATGATGTTGGCACATGGCACAGACTCTCTCTCAGCCATCTACTGACCTCCTATCCGAATGCCCCGAGTGAAACCTTCACAGCTCTGCATTAGATTTCAGAGAATAAGACTTGGCATGCTTTTGACCATTCAGCACTTTGCACACTCAATTGAAATGCCTGAGTAAAGTAAGCAAAGATCCCATGTGTGGGCCGTCCACACACCAAACCACACCATTACTCTTACAACCCCATATGCCACTAGAACTGGCCACAAGGCTTCTTTGCCTGAGCTTAGTCCACTGGAGCCGGCCACAGATGTGAGACTGATTTGAGAAGCATGGTGTGCAAGCAGGGAACCCACTACTTGCAGTATTACAGTGCGCATAAATCAAGATAGGGTATAGTGAATAAAAGCACCTTTCTCTGGCATATTTTATATTCTCTTTTACAGCTCCAAGGTGTAATGGTTAACACATTCACCTTAAACACGACAGATCCCCAGTTTGAGACTGGGAGGAGACACAAACCCAGTCTCAAGGGGTCACGAGCTAATGTAATCTCAGGTCTGGTCCTAAACCTGGATAAATGGAAGAGTTGTATCAGGAAAAGCATCCGGTGTAAAATTTGGGGCCAAAACAAACATGTGGACAAATCCAATGTGGTTCCCCCATTCGAAATAAGGGAGCAGCTAAAAGTGCCTTGTTCTATTTCAGACTCTCTTGGACAGTTTACTTGTCTAAATTTCAGCAAGCTTCTGGTTTTTATTTCAGTTTCATTTAAAAGACTTTTTGGTGACTACACTTTATACAAAATTTGATATAAAACTCCACTTTAGATTAACTTTAATTTGATTGTTGTTAAATTAACTCCTCCTAAAAGAGATACTAAGAAACTCATCTCTGTACAGCTTACAGTTTAGGGAATTCTCATAAGGGACATTTCTCCAGACATTAGAAGATGATCTTTTGCTCTTTGGCTGCTGTTTTCCCTTGTCAGGGTAACAAGACTAGCTTGCAGGACTGAAAGTCAGGATATTATCTACCTGCATAGCCAGTAGTTTGCTGGCTTCCTGATGTCACTGCAAGTCAACACAGAGAAAGAACAATAACAGCGCAGATCTGCAGGCCTCCCTGAGCAAAACATTTTGTCCAATTTATTGTTACTATTGGCTAGTGGTTTTGGGAAAATATTACTAAATTATATGTCAGAATTTTGCACAACCAACTCAGCCGACTGCAGCGAGACTGAAGAGTATTACAAGTTAACTGCCTTAAAATGGAACCTTTGTTTAAAAAAAACAAAAATCACCAGAGGATTTCTTACATGTGTTGTAGCAGATTATAGAATAGCTGTTTGTTTGTTTGTTTGTTTGTTTGTTTGTTTGTTTGTTTGTTTGTTTGTTTGGTTGGTTGGTTGGTTGGTTGGTTGGTTGGTTGGTTGGTTGGTTGGTTGGTTGGTTGGTTGTTTGTTTGTTTGTTTGTTGGTTGTTTGTTTTTAAATCAGGCCCCATCATATCTTAAAGTTCTCATTGTATTATATTATCCCAATAGAGCACCTTGCTCTCAGACTGCAGGTTTACTTGTGGCCTCTAAAGATTTCAATAGTAGAATGGGAGGAAGAGCCTTCAGCTATCAGGCCCCAGCTTTTCCCCAGTTGGGGAAAAGTTTAGTCTTAAATTGTCCCTTTTTGATAAAGCATATAGTTTGAGATGGAACAGGTGTCTCTGAACCCTCCCTTGAGTTACTGATGCTGCTGGGGGCTTCCCTTGATCCACTGACCTTTTCCTCTTTACTCATGTGTTTTTCCTCTCTATGTGTTTATACACCATTACTATATTTTGTTTGATAACTAAACTCTGCCTCTCTCTCCCACAGTGTGCCTTTTTGCTATCCTAACTTCCCCCCTGACCTCCAACTAGTTGTGGCAGATGGCTGCCCCTAACTGAGCCTGGATCTGCCGAAGCATTCTTCCTGTTAAAAAGGAGTTTTTACTCCTCACTGTTGCCAATTGCTTGTTTAAAGGGCTACATTTTAAACATAGTTGTCTGGAATAATAGTAATCTCTAAAATTCCTGTGGAGCAGTACCTTTCAGATTGGATGCCATTTCTCAGGACTCCTATGTAGCTCTTTCTCTTGTCTAGAGGCAAAACATCAACAAAACCGCCATTGGGTTTGATTACGCCTGCATGGATGGCCGCTTTGCAAATGCTGGAGTTCTGTGAAGAGAAGATATGGCGAACTTGAGAGAGGATTTTAAAAGATGGAAAACCACTTTTTCACTGTGCAAACATTACTTCAGTTTAATAATTGTTT
Source organism: Pelmatolapia mariae (assembly GCF_036321145.2). Classification (NCBI taxonomy): domain Eukaryota; kingdom Metazoa; phylum Chordata; class Actinopteri; order Cichliformes; family Cichlidae; genus Pelmatolapia; species Pelmatolapia mariae. The sequence goes on from NC_086227.1 coordinate 22,397,159, forward strand.
AATACAGGATAAAATATATTTTACAGAAAGACGTCAGCAACCACACTTACACACACACACCCACACACACACACACACACACACACACACACACACACACACACACACACACACACACACACACAGACTCAAGGAGTAGAGTCTGAGCCAGAAGTATGGCTCCAGCAAAACAGACCATGAGCTCTTATCAACAGTTTGGAGTACAATCAATCATTTCTACTCCAAACATAGATCAGACTGTCCATACACCCTACCAGAGATTGTAACCAGACAGTTTATGCCTCATGTTTAACCGACATTCAGCTTATACACCACTGTGGAAACAGATGTGGGTGCCTCAGATTGCGAAGCATTCCTGGGTGCTGGGCATTTGTTATGAGTCAGTGTGCTTGTTTCAGGACCTCAGAGGACCTGTGATCTGGTTAAGAGTCAGTTTCATCAGTGGTTAAGCTCTTTAAACCCAGCATTGACCTCATGTGAATTCGCAGATTAGCAGCTCTAAAATAAACTTTGAAAGTTACATGAAAGCTTTTACATTTTACATCTGATATGTTTAGTCTGAAGGGCACTTTACAGTGTCCTCTCCACTGTAAACATCTTTTTAAGTCACTTCAGAGAGATATTCTAAACCAGTCTTCCTAAGAGTATTTCTTTCTGTGACTTCTTCAGTGAAAAAGAGGCACTTAGTTTGAGATAATGCTTGAGTAGTAAAGCCCTATAGAGTCGAACACATTCCACAAAGTCTGCGGTTTGCCTTATCATTACTCCAATTCTCCATGATCCTATGATTCAGCTGTTGTTCATGGCCATGCAACATAATCATGCAGACATAATCATTCAGACATCTCCCCTTTTTCGCTGAGGAGGCCAACAAGTTATAATAAACAATCAACTAATTATTATTATTTTTTTATTCCTACCATCCTAGCATTACTGGAATAAAACATACACTTTAAAAGCACATAAAAGTACACACCAGCAGGTAGGTCGTGTATTAGTTGCACAAACTGAAACACATAAATTTACTTGATTGTGGTTTATTACCCCTTAATTCAGAAGATACAGATTGGAAGCTAGTGTTACTTACATCTGTGTAAATCTTGTTTCCAATAACAGGTGACCAGTATGAGGGCTGAGCCTTGCAGTTCTCTGGACAGAAGACTCTGAGAAACAAATTGCACTTTAGTATAAATCTGACAGACAAGAGTCATAGAAAGATGTTTTGCTATGGGGGGGTTTCTTCAATAAGTGGTAATATTTTAGCACTTTCATTTAGTATTCCTATATTCTCAGTTAACAGATGTAGTTGCCAAAAAGACAAACATTTACATTTTATTCTCAACTGCATTATATTAAATTCAAAACTATTTATTTGATATGCATACAGTGCTGTGCAAAAGTCTTGGGCCACCCCTCATTTCTTCATATTTTGCTTCCAAGAAGCCAGACTTTCTTGTTTGTTCTTGTTCTTGATTTTCTTTGGGGTGTTTTATCATATTTTCAGTCATGTCCTTTTACCTGACAATCTTCAGGGGGATATATTTATTGTTTGTTAAACTATTAATGTATGCTGAAGAATAAAGGTGCTCGTACCAAATTTTGACTTTGTAGCCCATCAGAATTGTAAAAACTCTATTTTAGCCTTTTACACTATGTTTCTATGTATGTTTTCACGTTTCAAGAAACTATTTCCCATTTTCCTAGCAAAATATAAAGAAATGTGGGGTGTCTCAGAACATTTGTACAGTAATGTAAATAACTAATACAAACACCAAGTGTCCATTTACTTTAATTTACTTTTTATCTGAGAGGACAAACATTAAATTAAGTCATCTATTGTTGTAGTAAAAAGCTGTTTTTGAGTAATCAAATGTTGGATGTGTGGTGACACCTTGGACAGTGTGAGTTTGGTTCTTTGTAAGGGCAGATTTCAGCCACTGTGGTGTAACAATCAGCTGTCATTTCTGTCACAGAGAGAGAGAAAAGAAAATCACTTAAAACTCTAATATATATCTGAAAGCAGTGCATATCAGCACACAATCGTGACTCAAAGCTCCTCCGAACAAAAGCAGTGCTCCACTTACCTTTCACTCTGGCCACTGTGAAGGCATTTCCAGCTTTATATTTACTGTAAAACACATCAAATTTAGAAACCTGTAAAGTCTTCTGAAACCAAATTATTTCATTGTGTTAATCACAGAAGCAGGCACATTTGTTTCCTATATGTTCCCTTCAGAGTACATATATTTACCTGAGAGACTCAATGCCATTCTTTGTAGATCTGACAAAGAATGGTAACTTATCAATTCTGGAGATATCGATCAGTCCTCCGTTGTTGTCAATCACACCATGATGGATAGCAGCTCGGCAAATACTTGATTGCTGAAACAATGAAAAACAAACGCTGGGTGAAAATCCTGTAAAAATAGCAAAGCAAAGCTCTTAATTACAAAGCAAATAAAAAAATCAAAACAGTTCTATATTGCAAGAAAAGAATTTAAAAAATGTGAACACAACACTCATTAAATTAGGATAAATGATAAAACCGGAATTTTAGGAAAAATCTAATAGTTGGATGTCCTGAAGCCTATTTTACATACAGGATACATATGAGATATTATTTAGTGCCTTATATGTTGTTGTCCAGTGTGAAACCAGACTAAACCACGTTTACAGTCCCATTATAAACTGCTGCATGATGCAGTAGGTTTGTTTCATACAGGACAGACTCACCACATCATAAGTGACAGTTCCCCAAACTTTTCCTTTCTTCTGCACACAGTTAGCAGGACAATTGTATCTGCAGAGTCAGAAAACAAGTTGGCCACCACAGTGAGTGGATACTGCAAAGTGTTATCTTATTTGCAAATCTTAAACTAATTTTACATGAAAACACACTGAAATAACCTCACCTGCTGCAGGTTGAGCCACGGCACTTATCTCGCAGTCTTGTCTCACACTTAATATTGTGAGCTGCAAGGGAAAAAAACATATTAAAAAGTGTAAAATATTAAAATTCATGATGATTTTGATAGGTATACAGTTGCTATAGCTACCAAGAAAAGTGCTGCTGGGAGTTTTTGAAGGCGTTGTCCTGGGATTAGTGTTCTTGGGACTGAAGGGTCTGGACACAGGTTTCTTTGGAGCAATAGTTTTAGGTCTGGCAGTGGTACGAGGTGGCAGTGGGACCTGAGGCTTCTCCACCTCATTCATGTCTTCAATCTCTGGCTGCTGAGAGTCTGTAAAAGGATAGATAGGGTTCAGCTTGGTAACCAGTTTAATGTTAAAATGACTGAGTGAAAATTGTGTGGGTTCTTTAACCTTTGTAGCAAAGGTTATTTCTGCATCCTCCTCCATAGCTTGGAGGGCACTGGGAACAAGGTCGGCCATGCTGGTATGGGGCCTCTCCAATCCAGTTGCCCCTGCAGAAATTTTGAACAATGGGCGTCTTGAGTAAGGTGGAAATTAACCATGAGTTAACGTCACTGGGTTCGTGACCTTGTAGCAAAAACACTCCTCTTTGTCTCTAAGGCAATTACATCTTATAGGCTGTCTGGAAAACAAACTCCTACTCTGCTCTTATTTTCTTTCCCCGTGCTTCATAATTACTATTTTTACTCTGACTTCTGGAGGAATTTTAATGGCAACAATATGTCATATGAATGTTTTGGACAGCTAGTGTTTCTTATCTACAGTACAACTATATTAACAACTCAAAATGCAGCTTTTGTGAGCCCTGTAAGGAGAAGGTATGTAAACAAGAGCCTGGAGACCAGAGGTGTTAACGATCAGTGCAGCGTGGAGGAATACTGATCTTACTTTGGGGAATAGTTGCACACAAGGTAAACAGAATTCTCCCATATTTCTCCCCACACGTTCATCCTTGGGCACACGTGCACAGCGCAGCCCACTCGGTTAGTAGTTGCCCACACCAACTGTAAAAGGGGGGGGGGGGGGAGTAAATGGCAAACATTAGCACGTACAATTTCCGAAAGGACACACAGAAAAGTAAACTGTTGATCTTGTAACCTAGATTTGCTGCCTCTCTTTCCTCACAACTGATAGGTCCACCATCATTCCAGAGGAAGCACCTATTTAGGCAGTTATAACTAATGAGGCCTTTGGGATTTCCAAGACTGCCTGTTCTGTTATTCTTCCCCAGTCACGTGGTCATCACGTGAACCCAGTTTGCCCTGTGACACAACCGGGAGTATTTTCATCATCCAGTAAGAAGGAGGACATGTCAGTTTTTAATATCTTAACTTGGAAAGAAATTCTCCAAGCCCCAGAACTGTCCACAGTAAAATAACGCAGCTCACGAAACGGAAAGCTCCTGCAGTGGTGTTGCAGATGAATGATGTGCCATTTGACAGGGAATACAAGACATCATATTCGAAAGCGACTCCAAGCTTTCCTCCCAAACGTGCACTCTCCCCCTTCAGGAATGTTCAGTGGAAGCAGTGAGTCAGCTGGTGAGTGCTGGTAATCCAGGACAGTGCGATTAAAATGTGGTTTGACTGCCTGGACTGCACGTGTATCAGCACTTACAGAGAAAAGGTGGTGATGCTCAGACTTGGCATTGCCCACTCTGCAGCATCTTCAAAAGAATCCAGGTCAAACGGTGTGGCATGTCTGGTGGGATGAAAATGACTACCATATGGCAGCGATCAGGTTTCAGGGAGGAGTCTAAATGTTTCTGTAAACTCATCCCAACATCCCAATGTCTGGGGAAGGGTGAGGTAGGCTCATTCATTTCTGTTTCTTTTGAGCATCTTCCTTTCTTTAAAAAAAAAAAAAACTTTTTCTGTCACTTCTCTTGAATTATTTGCATCAAGTTATCAAACTTTGCAGGTTCTTGTAGTAACTGATCAAGTTAAGAGCAGGTTTATAAGTTACTGTTCAGGGATTTCTTAAAAGAGCAGTCCACCAGCTTAAATTTAAACTGTCAGACTGCCAATGCAGCAGATGGTGCAGTGGAAATTTCATGTATTCTTTTTACTTGTCCAAATATGGTGCCTACATTACCCACATTCTGACTTGACCACCAACACTTAAGTCAGAGATTCAGTTGTGTTATGCTATGCAGAGTTAATTGTGGGCTTCAAACAAAGATGACAAACCTTTTTCTTGTATTTGTCTCACCTGGGTGTAATGAGTGCACATTGGCCCAGAGCAACGTTCTGGACACCAGGGATTGCACTCATGAGGGTAGGGGTAGGTGTAGTCCTTCACTTCATCGTACCAGGATTGGACGTGGAAGGCAGGTGAACGGTATCTGTAGGATACACACACACACACACACACACACACACACACACACACACAAACAGACAGTAGGCTCAGTCACAGGGTACCAGGGGCAAAAGGGAAACATCTGGGGTATCTGCCAGGTGCTTTGGCTAGACTTGAGAAACTACATGAACCTGCCTTGCTCTACCCACCGCCCTCCCTTTTGTCCTCAAATGATGAGTCTGAATCTAACCTGGCACACGGAACAGCAGTCTGTTCCCTCCATAACAGAGGGAATCAAATCAAGCTAAAAGACAACAACAAAAAGAATTAGAGCAAAGCTAAACACAGCTTCCCAGTTTAACAAATCAATTCTAGCTCCTATTATAAACATCTCTTTTTACGGTGTTGAAACGTGCAGAGCTTATAAATGGAGAGCAGAGGGGGAGTGAAAAAAATGACTCCGCATCAGGGTTTTTTGGCACAGGAAGAAAAGAAGGGAGTAGGAAGGGGGGAATGGGTTTGTGAGAATGAGGGCAGATTCCTGGAAGGGCACCTGCTGCGATAGCCATACACTATTAAACACAGAGGCCTACTGTCTGATGTCCACTTGGACACACACACACAACCTCATTCATATCAGACTCCATATGAACAAGGACTAGCAATACCTATGGTTCATGCACTGACACTTTTGTTATAGTTTAAGTAACTCAAGTACAACACTCATCACTTTTGCTTAGAGTTGATGATAATCTCTTATAAGGAAGTTTAGGAGTCACTTGGTACAAAAAAGCTACAAGAAAACTGCCACTCAGTTAAAGTTCAGATTTGTAGCTTTCAGAAAAGTTATTGCAAATCTTCTTAAAGGAGCATTGGAAATAAAGTTGCTCTTAATCCATATAGTAGCTGCTAAGATTTTTTATTCTGGGCTAAAAATGGTGGACTGACTGACTAACAGATCCACCGTGCTAGTCCTAGAGCATGTTTAAAACTCCTGTTGATCAAGCAGCCACCTTAAAGAGCTGAGACCCAACTTTAGCTATGAAATTTGAATTCTTACAAACTCATACAAACCCTTTTTGGTTTAACTTAAAACGAAAACTGCACAGCTGAAAGGAGGAGTGGGATTATAACTCACTTGTTTGGATTTTGCCAAGACTTAATATTAGGGGGCATGGCCATGTTGATTAACAAGCTCACCTCCACTGATTAAAGTCTTTTATCTGTGTTTTGCTTAATACAAATTACCCAGCAAACATGGCTGAAAACCAGGTGTTATCCCCTTCATCAAAACTGGTCACAATAAGGTGAATGAACCATAGACAAAGGACTATCGAAGGCCATGTAGTACACAAGCCTCCTCACACTCTTACAAAGTGACAAATAAAGTTTTGACTATTGCAAAGAAGGAATTCATTGCTTTGTTTTGTTTTTTAAACAGCAAGGTAATGTGGTCAGTACATGGCTGTCAACAGATGGCTAGCATCACTTAAAAAATTTTTTTTTAGCCATTTACAGTTTTTTACATCTAAATTACAGTTTATTTGTTGTGTAGTGAACTTACCTTATTTTGTTTAATATATACATTATATACACATTTAGATGAACTTTCTCTTGCCGGAAATTCTAACAAGGATGTCCACACATCTCAAATGGACATAAAAAAACGTCCATGACATCAGTTAGATGGTTATTCAACATCAAAGGTGATAGCATTCCTACAAATGTCTAATAAATAATCTACAAGTATAGAAGAGGATAAGGTCCAATGACTTTTTTCTCAGATTTTGAAGAAAAGTCATGATCCAAAATAAAGCAATAAAAAATTCATATTTAACAAGAATGTGTCTCACCTGCCCCAGTGAACTGCCAGGTTTTGTCCAATAGACATGAGCAGGTCCTGAGGTCCATGGTCCCACTGACACTCCTCTGCCCACTGAGTGGCAGATCGCTCCAACTCATCATCCCAAATCTGCATGCATATAAGAAAACAATCATTCGTCACCTGCTGTATCAAGTGCAATCCACACTATGCTTTCCTTCCCTCAATCTGCTCTTCTGCTCTTGCACTTCCTTTTCTCCCATTAAGCTGAAACTAAGCCGCACACAAGTACAACATTATCCTTAGATGGTGACATTTGAGCGGAGCTCCTGGCGCTTGGCCTTGGTCCACTACAAATCTCTAGCAATCACAGCTGAATTATCCAAATTTCCTCAGTGGGATTTATTATAGCAGTGGACAAGAGGGTGGAAAACAGAGAAGATACCTGACTCCCACCTTGGAGGGGGCACTGTGAAGTGACTGAACACTCCATACACCATGGCCCCTCAAAGTACATCCCTTCAGTAAATTTCCAGCCTTTTGGTGGTCGCTAACACATGCACACACAGACACCACTGTAACTCCAAACACCCTTACACTAACACAAACACATCCACTGCCTGTTCACTGGAATTTGAGAGAGCAAAGACAGTCTGCAGACATTTTCCTCCACAGTGTAACCACACTCCAGAGACACACAGGCCACCACTGCTTCTCTCAACTTTATGGAGCACGTGGTTTTCAATAAGCTTATGTGTGTCTCCACAATAATCCCTCTCCTACTTTATGTATTAATATGCCATGCGGTCCCCTAATTTTCCGTTTTCCAGCCTTATTCTCCTTCCTCTTTTAACCAAGCCGCATGTGCTGAGCTGTTTGCAGGTAGGACAGAGTCAGCATTATTATCCTCCCCATAAAAGCGTGGCACAGCAGGCTGGCAGTAGTTCAACATCTTGACTACATGTTTCCAGCAGAGAGAAAAGATTGTTTTTATTACGGCAACACCACTTTTTGTATGTCAACTAAAACCCTGATTACCAACCTCATTGGTGCTGCTGACAGATGAAAATTCTTGAGAACCTGCTATGTTATATATATATATATATATATATATATATATATATATATATATATATATATATATATATATATATATATATATATTATATAATCCTGTGTTCATATCATTTGAGTATATATATCATATATATGATGATACATGGTTAAAGATCTGCTTCTCTTACTTATGGCTCTTTGTGATGTCACTTAGAGGAGATATTCCTTATATCGTGATCTCAGGCACAAGCTGACTGTGAGCACAGAAGCCCCACCTACCTACTGTTCAAATCTTGTGTTTGCAAGGTAAAGCCAAACACATGAAGGTTGGCATAAAGAGAAGCTTGTTTCACACAGTGATTAAACTGATGAGCTGAAGGTTCAATGTAAGGTAAATAAATGTAAGACTGAACTGTGAATTCTGCAAAACCACTCAAGTAAAGTAAAAAAAAATCAAGTGCAAGAAATAAGAATAACAGTTTTTTTCCTGCATGATAATACTGAAATAGGTCAATACTCTCACCATGTATTCCATGTTTGAAGCGGTGGGGTAAACCCCACCCCTCAGCTTGTTGTGCAGCTGCAGGATCTCATCACGGTCCGACCAGAGGATGGCTCGGCGGGTCCTGTTACCAGCTGTGTTGCTGGTGCCTTTCTGCTCTGCTTCCTCCTCATAGCGGCTCAGTAGCTTCCTGAGCTCGCTGGAGTCTGGCAGGAAGAGGGAAGCCGAGTCTCTGATGCACAACAGCACGAGCACGAGGACAAGGGGCCAGGTCACTGTAGCGCAGGTCATCCTGACACTTGAGCTGCGTAGTTTATACTTTATGACTAGACAGCAGCTTGTGGATATAGAGAGGCTCCTTTCACAGTTCCAGATAAAATCTGCAGGGTGGAAATGACGATTCAGTGATGGTTTCCTTCCTCTGTGATTCAAGAAAATGACCAGATTACAAAATATGGGCACACACACTTCCCACACTTAACTAATGTAGGAGGCACTTCTTCTAATAAAGTTGCAAAATAAATGCACACACCTAGAAACGACTGCACAGCAAGACTCTTCTTTAATATCTGTCACCTCTCTTTCAGGTTGTTTTTAGTTGATAACTCTTCAATATTCCCTTTGTATTGCTATATGTTATAACTCCTACTGATGAAGAGTGTTTGGTGATGGGGAGGAGCAGTAAAATAAAATTTCCTAACTCAAAGGTTGACTTTTTTTCTCTGCAGTTCTGCTTTGTATAAGTTCGGCTTTTGGCCATCTTATGACTGTTTTACTATTTGGGCCAATAGACTCTGATGCAATCCAAAATAACTGCCGTGCAATAACAAAATTTCTTTGAGAAGCTTGTGAATGCTTGGTTTTATTTAGGCCAAAGTATAAAAGAAATAATTCAACGTTAATTTTTGAGGCTATGAAGGTGTTTTTTGTTTATTTGCAGTGCCATAAAATATACTGAAAGGTGTATGAAACAGATATTGGCCACAGAGTTCAATCAACCACTCTCATATAGCATGAACAAAATTATAATCATAAACTTCCATTAGATTTATCTGATACATTGCTGATTCTTTGAGGCATTTTGTTTCCTTTTCAGACACTGTGATGTGTACATGATCAGCTTGTAACATATTGTGACATTAAATGCTTAAATGATCATTTTTAGTGGCCTCAGTCTTAATGTACAAGGATCTGTCTTATTCATAACAACCTCAATTATTTGACCATAAACATTGATATGACATAAAGTGTCCCTAATAAATTAGTTTTATATTCATGACTAAAAATGTATGAAAAAGTCTGTGTACATAACCCACCTGGACCTAGTGCACCTTAATTATATACAACATCCATCCTGTATCACTCCAGTTATTTTAGCCAAACCAAGTAGCACAGTGAGATCTGCTGAGGGAGACCTGAGTTCAAGCTGACAACTTCTCACTCAGCTCTCATTAGGCAAAACACTGCATTCCTCACACATATTAGGAAGGTTCATAATATTGTGTAACTGACTCTTTACCTGACCTCGCTCTGAAAGGCAACAAGGTGGAGGCAAGACGTCCAAAACTAAAGCTAAACCAAATATCCCTAAGTCATAAACTTCTAGAAAGAGAGAAGAGCAGTCAGTCAGGGTGATCAGAGAAGAAAGGAAAAATAAACCAGCTTGCACTGGTTGCTCTTATCCTTGAATCCCTTCACCTCTTTCCCTTTGGCTGGAGATGCAGCCTGAGGTCTGGCATCGGCTCTGTGTCAACATGCTGTGCCAGCTCAGGGAACTGTGAGCCAACAGGCAGCCCAGCCGCCACACCCTTCTTCTTTCCCTGTGCCCCGTCTTCACACTGAACCTCTACCAGCTTCTCTGTCTGGGCCCTTCTCAAGGCTCTCATGAATTCTATACCAGAGTGACAGACAGAGGAGAAAACCTGAACACACGTACGTATCGACATCTCGTCTATGTAAACTTGACTCCTTTTTCAACTTCTGGAGCTCCTATCTGATCCAAAGACGGACTGAGCTCATCTCCAGCTCACCACGAGGCTGAATGTAAACAAAAACACATGCCATAATGTAGATTCTATCATTTATATAACTTTTTGCAGTTACTTGAAATTTTTGTAATTTGCAATTACTTTTTTAAATTTCATTTTATTGTTTTGGGGGTTCGAGCTTTTTTTTTTTTTTTTCTTCAGAAACCTTAAAGGTCATCATTAAGTAAGTTATTTCTTCTGTTATATTCTGGTCCCAGAACTCTAAAATATAGGCTTTCATAAATGAACTATGATCTTTTGATCATATAGATAACCTCCAAATCCGATATTACACTTAAAATGTTTTGCTCATAAGGTTACTTCCTGCACATAGAGTTTCCATCATGCTACGGCATTTTCCGGGCTGCAGACACTGAAGACCGGTGTCTTGCTAACATCAGAGTTACAATGTGTCAGAAGTTTATATCGCGATGTGAGTGCATGAATAAATCTGCAGCAAATCTCACCAGGTGGGCAGTTCTGCCTTTCCTCCTGTTGCAGAGTATGTGCATTATAAAATACGGGTTGTTTCGAAGAAAGAAAGAAAGAAAGAAAGAAAGAAAGAAAGAAAGCGTGCTCACCTCTCTATTTCTTTGTTAGTATCCAGTAGATTGAGTATTTTCGGTGCAGCTTCCTCTGAGCGCCGGAAAGCTGTTAATTCTCTTATGAGAGGAGCAGGCTGCTGCTATTGGTGGTGTTCCTGAGGAACATAGAGACTGTGTAACTCCTGAGCAACTCTGAGAGCCTTATATAGAGAAGGAGACCCCTTAGGACCAGAGGAAAAAATTACTGTCTCTCCCCACTCGCCAGCTTCCCTTAAGCAGACTATGTTCTTGGCACACAGAGCGCACAGTGCGCAGACTAATGTCAGGAGGACATTTACAAATATTGTAAATCAGCGGTCTGTCAAAACAGCCAGCGGCAGGCGGTGGGATTATAATGAGTCATTTACGTTTGGCTTAGATAAGAAAAAACGCTTCAGACGAGACAAGCGCGTAAGTGGACCCTCAGCAGTTATAACAAAAATGACGAAATTGAAAGGAAAAACTTTTTATGCCTACGCCAATTCCAGGGTCATTATTATAACTCGAGACCACACACGGGGATCGATAAGTTGTAATTATTGGATTTGTGATGGTTGATAAATAATTTGCCGATGCTTTCTAGATTAGTTCATCCACCACTGTCCATTGGCTGGAAGTATTTTCTGTTCGGTCGTAAATGCCGGTAATTCACTGCTATTAAAAGACAAAACAAATAGTGCTGCTACCATTTAAAAAGAGCCATCAGGTCATTGTGAGGATAATTTATCTCATGACTTACAGCTCTGCGCAAAAGTCTTGAGCCACTCTCGATTTTGTTATAATTTGAAAGGAAAATTGGAAATCGGTGAAGCGATTTGCTGAAAAACGTGTAAACAACCATGGAAATAAAGTGTATAAGACGCATGTGCGTTTCATAAGTGCTTGAAAGTCAATCTTTGGTGTGGCCACCTTTCGGCACAGCCTGAATACTCAGGCAAACTTTCTTGTAATTTCTTGAAGTAGTCTTCAGGAATAGTTCTCCAGGCATCTTGAAGGACACTCTAAGTTCTTCTTGGATTCTTTTTCTTGGCTGCCTTTTGTTCTTTGTCAAGATGATCCTACTACTTCAGTAATGCTGAGGTCCGGGCTCTGGGGAGGCCAATCCATGGCTCATAGTGATCCATGTGTGTTTTTCTATCTATCTATGTTTTTACTGCAGTGGCAGTGTTCTTGGGATCATTGCCATACTGAAAAATTAAACCACTGTCAATCAGATACAATCCAGATGGTTTTACATGTTGAACAAAATCTTATGTTACTTTTCTGTGTTTATAATTACATCAGTTTTGACAAGATCCCGAGCAATATTGGCAAAAACAGAGCACCAAATCATGACAGAGCCAGATAAATCTTTAGACAGGACACTTCTTTTGTCCTCTACTTGACAGTTTACTCATTTTTTTTCATGGCACAGAATGTCAAGGATATGCCAAATTTTCAGCTAACATGTATCTGGAAATCACCTTGTTGGTGAAAAAACACTATTTTAGGTCAAACTGTTTATAACTAAGAAAAAGAACATTCCTATGAAAATGGTCAGGTACAAGGACTGGACTGATAATGAATGAAAAAACAGCCAAAGTCAAAAGAAAAACTTGGAATGATCTTTGGAAAGCCTGGAGAACTATGGTGATGGTGGTTTCTGTATTCCTGTAAGCACCACTGCCAGGAATCTAAAATAAACTGTTCTCATTCAGTCCCTAAAATGGTTATATCTGCTTTTCTCAGTTTGATCATGAGTGACCCCGGGTTTTAGGGGGGTTTTAGGTGTTTTAAAGATCACCATAGGCAAACGAACCATAGCTGGGCTTTCCATGGCAAGTATGAATGCCGTCCTACATCCTGACTTGCAGTTACATGTGGGGACTCATAATTTAAAAATAAATTATTTACAACCCATTTAGGATCTGTAATTTCTTGTGATTGTAAAATCTGAATGGCATCGTCTTGGATTGTCAGTTTAACATGAACATGTAAAACCATCTCAGCCAGATCAGATGGTGGCCTGAAGGCCAATTGTAGGAAACATATCAGCTTCATCTGAATTGCAGCCACATCAAAGGGGCGAGCTTTTAAAAAGGTTTTATCTGTAAAAATCACTTCCTATAATTTGCGTCATTTGGATGAGAATGAAGAGGAAGGAAGGAAGCTTTGTGAGCTTGCATGGGAAAACACGAATCGTCTGCCCTGAAAAGCGGCTTCATGGTATGACGCTGCCATATCGCCTTAGTGACCCTGCAGTGTTCTAGCTGTGCTATGACCCAAATAGTTTAGATTTTATTCCATCGTATACTTGATTTTTGTTCTGAAATATCCCAGATACGTACAAGAGCGTGGCACTCAGAGGGCAAGCCAGCAAACTAAATCCTCAGACAAATTCTCTTCCCACAGGGTCTCTGCCAGCACGGGCTCTGAACGTATTATTATTGCTTTCTTTTGTTTTCTTAAATACATGTTTAACAGGAAGTCTGGCCATCATACCCTTCAGAGATGCTTTTAGTGATGCTCATGCTTGATGAGCTTCATTACTAATAAAGTATTCTCTGAAAAAATGTAAGAGACATTTCACATTTACATAGGACGTCAGACCAGTTTTCAATGAGGAAAATCTTGTTTCGAGAGATTTGTGATCCAGATTTTGAAAATAAATACATTCATTAATTTTTTAAGGAACTATAAAATAGAATTATATAAATACAAGCTGCATCGAGCAAATAAGGTCAGTAAAATTACACAATAGCTCTGATCTCATTCAGTTCTTGACCTTGCTGACTAATCGTTACAGACTGATTAGTCAAACATAAATCCATCTATGTGCCGGGAATAAGCGTGAATATTTGATCATGTTACATAAGATTTCATGATGTTATCATCGTTGGTATTCCGGATTTGAATCTTATTCTGGTTTTGATCACAATCGGTGTAAATGTGATGTAACATTTAATAGGATCCAGATTTCGGATGATCTAAGAACAGGCAAGTGTTTCCCCTTTAATGTGTCACATATACTTATCTCAGCAGATGAGGATGAGCAGTTTCTGGTTGTGTGATCTCTGATACATTTGAGTGTTTTATTTAACAAATATTTTGCTGCTTACTACTCCAGACTGATGACACAGCTGTATGTCCGTGTGATAGGAGTAAGGATAATGCCATCTGGCTTTGTAACACTTGTTTTGTGTGCCGTTGCAGAGCAGAGGCATTGAATACATTAATGGCTAAAATATTTAAGACAAAAGCTTTGTGGTTTGTATATTTCAGATTGTTTTAAAACTGCTCCCCTTCTTTTGTCTTTATGGTGCCACCGTCACTCTCCTTGAACTCTTTATGCACAGATACTTCGGATCAACCTAATGGCTTAACAGATTTGTACTTTTCTGTTTTACATTTAGTCAGCGGGACTCCTTTGGGATTTATCTATGTTGTGTGTGTAGCCACTTGTTGACAGAGTAATGATATAGATAACCTATCCTTGATGACTTGTTACAGATGTTGAGGTGCAATAACTTACTTCTCAGAAATGTTATTCATTACACGGGTCCATTAACCTTGATATATATTATTCATTCCGGGCCAAATGGAAACTGGAAACTCTCAACTCTGCATTAGTCTCAGTTGAAGACAACAGAAGGATTGCACAACTCAAACATCCCCTTCTTGTTTACTTGGGTAGTATATAAGCATTAGCAGGTGGAAAACAAGTTTCCTTTTTGTAAAGATCAAGGAGGAACCACCATCCGTGACATACAACTGTGACAGGACAGTTTGTTTGGACAGACGTCCTTGAAACTCTGGTTGCCATGTTGTTTACCTTCCTGAGTAGGGAACTGAGAGCAAGTGAACCTCTAAACACGAAGCACTAAAAGAGGAGGAAAAACTGGGGGAGAGTGAATGAAGAAACCATATGGTACACGGGGCCGATTATAAAAACTAGCCAGTGGGTGGATTGTAATGGAACAGGAAATGCATAAAATCACAAGTACTGAGGGAAAGATTAGTAAACTGTAAGCACTAACACAAGAATTAGGTGAGGAGAAGCCTTTTTACTGAATCTTTAGAGGTTTGTAACATCTTTATTGAGGGATGCCATGTACCTCGTTCAAGGTTACTAAATTTCAAATAAACATTAGAGTAAAGGCAGAAACACAGTGTTGTTTTTACCTGTGTCCCAAATGTGTACTATACACTCACTTGGCAGTTCAATGGATGCCCTTTTTAACTGTATTTTAGATATAAAATCTTGGATGGCAGAAAACTTTCTACAGCTTAACCAGGACAAAACTGAAGTTTTAATCATCGGTCCTGAGGCTCAGAGAGAGAAACTCTTTTCTAAATTACAGGCATTTTCACTATGCCCTTCACTACAAGTGAAAAACCTGGGTGTTATTCTTGACTCTGAGCTTGGTTTTATCCCACATATTAAACATGTAACCAAAATTGGATTTTATCATCTAAAAAATATAGCCAGAGTCCGCCCTATTCTCTCTCGGGCCAACACGGAGATGTTGATGCATGCTTATATTACCAGTCGCATTGATTACTGTAATGCCCTGCTCTCTGGTCTTCCCAAAAAGAATATTTCACCTTTACAACTTTTACAAAACTCTGCAGCTCGTGTGCTGACGAAGATCAGAGGGCGGGCCCACATTACACCGGTTTTAGAATCGCTGCATTGTGTTTCAGGATCGATTTTAAAGTTCTTTTATTGGTTTTTAAATGTCTTAATGGTCTTGGGCCTTCTTATCTCTCAGATTTGCTTTTACCATATGAACCCTCGCGGACCCTGAGGTCCTCTGGTACTGGCCTTTTGATTGTTCCTAAAGTCAGGACACATACTCACGGAGAGGCAGCTTTTCAGTGGTATGGTCCTCGTCTGTGGAATAGCCTGCCGGAGGAGCTCAGGGCCGCAGAGAACGTTCATGTTTTTAAGAACAGGCTCAAGACCCACCTTTTTAATTTAGCTTTTACCTAACGTTTATTTATTTTATGCTTATTTATTATATCTCCAGTGTTTCCTCGGAGGGGGCTCTCTGCACCGGGGCTGTGATCGACCATGGCTGCTGGGGCTCTATGGGTCTTCTCAGCCTGGCTGGGGGGCTTCTCTGCCTCCCTCCTGCTGTGTGCCCAGCCTGGAGGCTGCGGTCTGTGACCGGCTCCCGGTGCAGACAGCTCCCTGTGATAGTGTTTCCTCACCTGGCTCATGTGTGCCCAGCCCAATTTTACTCTTTAAGTCTGTGTCGGGGGGAGGGGGGGGGGGGGGGGGGGGTGGGCTGCTTTTAACCATCTAAAGCACTTTTTGCTACATTTCTGTATGAAAAGTGCTTTATAAATAAAGATTGATTGATTGATTGATTAGTTACACTTTGCAACTACCAGGTTGTAGTCTTTTCTGCCTCCAGAACTGCATTTCTTCTTTGTGGTATAAATTCATATGACATGTCAATCTCCCATTCCACCACATCCCAAAGGTGCTCTATTGGACTGAGAGCTGGTAACAGTGGAGGTCATTTGAATAGCATATTCAGGAAGTGTGAGATGATTCGAGCTTTGTGATATGGCACATTATCCTGCTGGAAGTAGGCATCAAAAGATGGATGCACTAGGGCCAGCATACTCATATTGGGTATGGTATCAGAATGATGCTCAGTTGATACTGAAGGAGCCAAACTGTGCCACACCATGACACCATCACAACTAGACTGAAATGTTAATACAAGACAGGAAACCAACCACCAACTAGATGTTGTGACAGAAATCAAGACTCATCAGAGCAGGTAATGTTTTTCAAATCTTTTATTGTCCCCTTTTGGTGCACCTGTGTGAATTGTAGCCTGATTGCCGTCCTTGGCAGACAGGAGTGGCACCCAGTGTAGTCTTGTGCTGCTGTTGAAATGCTCTTCTGCATATCTTGGTTGTAAAGAGTGGTTACTTAAGTTACTATTGCCTTCTTATTAGTTGGAAGCAGACTGACAATTCTCCTCTGAACCTCTGACATCAACAAGGCATTTTGGCCCAGAGAACTGACGCTCACCTGTTTTCTTTTTGTCTGGCCAATTTCTGTAAACCCTAGAGATGGTTAGGTGGGAAAATCCCAATAAATCAGCAGCTTCTGAAACACTCAGACCAGATATTAGTGTGGAGGCACACATAAGGTTATAGCATAGGTTATGGTACAGGGTTTTAGAAGGGTTTGCAGTTACAATCTATGGCACTGATTTAATGCAGAGACATAAATCCACTGAACTTCAGTAGGTCATCTTGACCTTGTCTAGATGTCTAAATGCAGTGAGCTGCTGTCATGTTATTGACTGATTCTACATGTGCAGCTAACTAACAAACTGACCTGTGAGAGTCTATCAGGAAATACAAACTTTGAAGCTTTTAAAGAGATTTCTGATTCTTGACAACAGATTTAATAATATCAGAAAAGCAGATAAGCGACAGTCTGGAGGTAAATATTAAAGGGAATAGGTCAGTGTCTCCTTGAAGAGTGCAGTCTGACCCTCGGCGGGGCTTTTAATAATGGAATCAGAGAGCATTGTGTTCTTACATTTTGAAGTCATGGATATCCTTAAGTGTACATTCTGAACAGTAAGAAACTAATCTTGCATTGCAAACTGCAGCTTCCACCCAAGGCATTTGAGAAATGGCAGCTGGATCTTAAAATGTATTATTATGATCCTTGTTAACTTTTATATAAACCCAGCCACAGGGGGCCACAAGCCAGTATACTCTTAGTGCTGCTCCGGGTAAATGGGAAGGGTTGCATCAGGGAGGGCATCTAGCATAAAATCCTTGCCAAATCAAACACGCGAATCATCAAAAATGTGATCGGTCTGGGCCTGGGTTAATAACCCAGTGCTGTTGGCCAACAGGGTGCCACTCAAAACTGTGCTATTGTTCGCCAAAGTCAATAGAAGAGGAGAGGCGGAAGGTGTATTCAGAGGCAGCTAGAAAGAAGTGGGGACTTTAAGAGTAGGAACTATGAGTGGAAGATAGATATACTGTGTGAGCAGGAGACCAGGTGGAAGGGAAGCAATGCCAGGAGGTTTAGAGGTGGATTCAAATTGTTTTACCACGGTGTATATAAGAATCAAAATAGATAAAAGGCTTTTTGTTATGTAGTTAAAGATTTATGCTATATAATCAATCCAAAGTGGAAAAAGAGCCATTCAAAAAAAATAATTAAAAGCCCAAAATTACCATGACATTCATGGCCATAATCACTGTACCTGCAGATACACAGATGTCCAGGAGAGAGGGCAGAGTACTGTTTTTTACCATATTTAATGCAATCTTGGAACGTGAGCTGACACCCAAGGCAAGACCTTTACTGGAATTGATTTTCAAGAACAAGAGTGATGTGCAGGGCTTTAGTAACTACAGTGTTATAACAGTGTTTGAGTTATAACATGAAGACAGGAAAGAATTGTTGAAGATAGGTTAAGAAGAGGTGACAAGCAAGCAGCATTAAGGCTTTATGCTGAGAAAGAGCACTACAGATGTAACGTTTGCTTTGAGAGCGTTAATGCAGAAGCATAGAGGTGGGTCAGGAGTTGCACCATCTCTCTGGATCTAAAGAAAGCATGTGATAAGGTGCCAAGAGAGGAACTGTGGTGCTGCATGAGGGAGTCAGGAGTGACAGAGTATGCGAGGGTGGTGCACGTACAAGAAACAGACAGTGGTAAGGTGTGCAGTAGCCGTGACAGAAGGGTTCAACGTAGAGGTAGGAGTGTATCAAGGACCCCCTTTTTCTTTATGGTGGTGGTGGACAGGCAAACAGATTAGGTTTAACAGTGATGGTGCAAAGAGCGGAGGGAGTGAAAGTGGATGAGTTTACATACCTGGGGTCAACTATCCAAACCAAAGGGCAGAGAGGTGAGGAAAGCAGTACAGGTATTGTGCAGCAGGTGGAGAAAAGTGTCAGGGGTGACTTGTGACAGAAAGATAGCAAGAGAGAATGGGGAGACTTACAAAGGACCTGCTATGACATACAGTTCAGAGGGAGGCTAAGCTGAAGGTGGTTGAAATGAAGACGGACCAGATTAGAAATGAGTACATCAGAGGGACAGCTCAGGATGAGAAATTTAGGGACAAAGAAAACCAAGGTTAAGTTGATCTGGGTGTGTGCAGAGTGGGGATATATTGAACTAAGCATGTTGAAGATGGAGGTGCCAGGCAGCAGTTAAAGAGGAAGACTTAAGAGAAGGTTCATGGTTGTAGTGAAGGATGGAGGCAGATGATCTGCTGTGAAAACCCTTAAAAGGGAGCAGCTGAATGTAGTAGTAGTAGTAACATGTGTCCTGTAGTGTTTGCAGCTTGAAGTGTTTAAATGGTTCTTCTGTCTACCAAAACATGTGCCTCGCTGTAGTTAACAGTTTAGTTGTTTGTTTGGTAAAACTCAACTGCTCCACTACATGTGGTTTGACTTTGTTGCCTAAAGAGAATCACTGTAATTCCTGTTGCTTCCGTCACCTTGGCCCAACAATATTCTCACATTACAGAAAATAACATGTGGTGCTGACCCAGTTCCATGCATTCTTGCACTTAAGATCTGGTATTGAATGGTGCAATACTTGCTGTTGAAAAATAGGCCCTAGTTTATAAAAATAAAAAAAATAAAAAAATAAAAAACATAGGTAGGAGCAGGGCACGACATCATTCCTAAAACATGGCTGAGAGCCTCTTTGTTAGTAAAGGTGGTCTGTCTGTAGATGTTCCAACGTGACATTTTCTTTTCAGGCTATAATAAGGAAGATCTTAAAGTAGCCTTCTAACATGGAAATTTACGCTCCACTGTAAATTTCAGAGTAAAGCCACATTGCAGTGGAGGAGTGAGCTATAGTAAGAAAGGAATAAATAGTAAAGAACACTAAAGGGCAGAAAACCCTTACACTGCAAATTTTTCAATGATGGGTCTGCTTCCCATTAAACCAAACGGAGGCGAGAGCAGCCATGGCCTTAAAGAGCACTGAGGCTGCCAGTGAGACCACAGGAGGGGGAGATATAACATACTACAAATACTACATAGTACATGTTGACATACAGAAACAAGAGACCAATTAAAGGATGTGTGGTAGACCAAGACTCTGTGGATCATTTTGGGTTTGTTTTTTTTCTTCAGTTTATTGTGCACATGTTTCTGTAAGCCAGTCCGCGGAGTAGAGGCTGCAAAGGTTTTCAGTGGATAATAAAGCCAGGTAGTCTTTAGACTACACTTGATTAGCAAACTGCTTTTTGCACAATCCTTTATTTGAACAATAAACAAAATAGATGCTGGAGGCTTGAAATTAAAAGACAGTATAGATTTTTTTTTATGTCAATAATATCCCAACAGTTCCCAGCAGACATTAGAGTTAGGAGCACATACTGAAAGAAAGACATCATTGAAGCATTTCACCAGCACATTTCCTGACCAGCCATCTGAGACCGAGATAAAAACTATACAACTGAAAGCATAAGCCATCTGTTCCAAAGTCCCATCATCCAAACATTCTTTAAAAAGGGAAAAGAAAGAATGCAAATCAACAATGTCACAATGTGTGCAGAAATGACTACGAAGCCAGCGGCAAGACTGAACCATGGTGAAAGATTTTAGGATGTACTGACTATCTAAGCAGCATGCCATTCCCTGTGTGTGACAATCAGCGGACTGTGATGAGAAATGGCAACGAGACTTTGAATGAAAAATGGTAGGATATAAAGTGAATGGTAGGCGGTAGGGCCTATATATAATGTTGACCTTTGGTTTCACGTGGGGAAGGCTTCTGATTTGGAAACCTACAAGGACCTTTAATCAATATTTTCACCACGTAACGATGCTAAAATACTTTAAATCTAGTGTGTAATTTTGAAAAATGTTACTATGTTACTAAACTTTAATTTAAAGATAGGAACCAACTTTCTCATTGATTCCTGTTTCAAGAAACTTATTAAATTCACACAAAGCTCTTAAAATAAAAGAAAATAAATGTCATTACACTGCAGCTTTTCTTTGATCGGAGGCAGGGAAATGGTTAACCACTATCTCGCCTATGTCCCCAGTTCTTATTGTATAAAATCATGTGAAAATACTTGTGCTGCTGTGTTAATACTGAGATACTGACAATGGTGGTTGGAATAAAATGGGCCTTGAGCAAAAAACAAAAAAAAACCTCAACATGACATAAATTGAAATAAAATTCAAGCAAAGAACTAGTTCAATTTTATTTGTTGTGCTTTAGCCGCTGTAATTTCTTTTCAAACCAACTTAAATGCAAGCATATTGTTCTGAAGGGAGCAAGAGCATTAGGACATCCGATAAATGATCAATGACGAAGTAAAACAGAAAAGAAATAAACCTAACATTTTTAGTGACATAAACAAAAATCATCACAATAAGTGAAATCATCAAAAGAAAAGAAAATCATCTTCAACAAAAGCAAATACTAGCGCTCCTTTTATGTGCATGCCTGGGGTCTTTATGCAGAGCTTAGCGCAGATGTTGTCCCACTTCCCCGCAACACTCAGTTTTCCTCCCTCCACTGTGAGGAGACACGGAGCCACAAAAGAGTAAATACACAGGTGTCAGGTACATTCCCTTTACTCTTCACTTACATTAGACTTGCAGTCGCTGCCTGATTAGGGTTAGACTCGTACACTGAGTGGAAAAACGTCACACAATGAACCTAAGGCAGCCCCCCTGCTTTCTGCTGAGTTGGGGGTTAAGGAAGTTGGTGTGGCTCAAAACTACACTGATAAGCCACCAGTACACAGATGGAACCTTTACACAAAAAAAGACAAACAATTAAAAATCATGATAGGAGAAGAAAATGTACAAGGGTGGGGTTTGCAGTGGGATCTGTCTTAACTGGCTGCCACTTCTCCAGTGCAAGAACTGAGTCTTAAAAGAACAAAACAAAAAACAAAAAAAAACAGGCACATTCCTTCAGAACCCAAACAGGCATTCAGTCAGCTAGACCTTAGACTTTTTTCCTTTACATTTGAATCTAAATATTGGTAAAATATGCATTTTACTGTCATATTGTAATCAATCAGTTTATATTTTGTGCACAGAAGCTTATTAAGTTCTAAAGCTCATTAATATTTTGTAGTTTTTTTTTTACCCCCTAAATCTAAACCCGAATAACATAAGAAGGATCTCAAAAGCAAAAACGTTCAGTTCCCATTCCCAACTCGCTTCCCGCCCCCCGATGTTTTTGATGGCTCCAGTAGACTTAAAAAGCATCATAAAAGTGACAAAACGGAGGAGAAGGAGTTGGTGGTGGTTGTGGTGGTGGCAAAGAAGAAATCTGGCCTTGGGAGGAGAGACTTGTGATAATGCTGGTGCTGGGCCTTTTCAATGCACGAGGGCAATTAACAGGCTTTTGAACTGCTGCAAATTCACTAGGCCAACAGTTCCCCCTTAACTAAAAAGGCAAACACTGATAGTCCATTTGCAGCCCGTGGTGGATAGTTTTTCTTGCATGAGCGAGTCCACTGTTTGAGCCGAGCTGTGGGCTCAGTCAGAGGTGAGTCTCAGGTCCTAACCTGCAACCCCAATCTGTCTGCCTATTCAACAGTCCTTCCTTGCTGCTTTAAAAATAAATCAAAAAAGAGGAACTCAAAACACAGCAGTGGTGCACAGAGAAGAGAGCAGTCACAGGGAAATCTTTGTGAATGCAGCTTGCCTCTCTTCTTCAGAAAAGGAGAAGAAAAAAAGGAGACGAGGAAAAAGGTGTTGGAAAAGCTGGTTCTCAGGAAAGCGGGGACAGGAGGGAAGAAGAGGAAAATCTTGCAAGAGAACAAGTTAGGCAGTGTTCCTGTTCATTAGTTTTGTGTGTCTTTGTGTCGTGTGTAGATGTACTGTCAACGAGTGCATTGAGGATGCATGTTCTGTGTGTGTTTGTGAATATATTCAGGGTATCTTGCATGTACGTTGGGATGTGCGTGTGTGTCTACAGCAGGTCGACGCGACGGTAGTACAGCAGGTAGGCGGTGCGCTCTGCAGTCTGCTTCACCACCTGGTACTGGTTGATGACCTTCACTGTCTGGTCGTCAATGCGCAGCCAGCCGTTAAGACCGATGTGGAAGACATCCGTGGTGTAATGACCGCCTGTCGCACTGTTTCCATGGTGATACACAACTGGTGAAGTTGGAGAAAAGTGGAAAATTTTATTTAAGGTATTACTCATCCATGACTTCAATGTTGGGCACTGTAGTGCCAGCAATTCTTAAGTAAAAGCAAGCCAATAAAGATCAGGTGATCAGCACATTGGTGTAGCGTAAAGAATACACTATACCTACAGTACATCTACATACATATATCTAGTAGCACATATATATATCATGTCATGTCATGTTGAAAACAAAGTGTCAGGATGTAATAGAACTCATTTAGCCTGGTACTGCTATAAAAATTAGGAAAGTACAACCTCGGATCATCAAAAAACCCAAACATATTACAATGTCTCCTCATATATTTAAGAATAAATAAACCAAAAATGCATAAGCAGCTTTATGTATCAGCTTCATTCTCTCACATGGTTGGAAATTGTGTTTGCTTTGGTTCATTTAGGTTTGCGGGCATTCATTTACGGTCACATCACACAACATTTCAATGGGGTTCAGGCCTGTTCTTTGACTGGAACACTAAAACACCCCGATTCTCTTATTTTTCAGTCATTATTGTAGATTTGCTGCTGTGGTTGGGAACATTATCCTGTTGCATTGCCTAATCTAGGAGTCCCTGTCAGATGGCCTAACATTTGATTCTAGAATACTTTGGAAGGCACAGGAATCTGTATCAGTTCTTGGTTGACTCAGTGACGTGGTGCCCTGCATTGTGGTCAAACAATGTTCATTGGACATTGTTCCAGAAGTGTTGTGGTTTGTTCAGATGCAACTTTGCAAACCTAAGCTGTTCTGCCGCGCTCTTTATAGAGAGAAGAGGCGTTCTGTTGGCAAACCTTCCAAACCAGTCATACTTGTTCAGTTTTAACATGCTAACTACAAATGATTTAACTCTTGGTTAACCTGCAGTTTCTGAGAATTACAAGGCCGGGCCTTGGGGTGAATTCGCTGGAACACCCACTCCCAAGATTGTGGTATTTTGCAAACACGCGCCTGAATGCTGCAGACCAGCAAACTGCCAAAATGTCTGCTTTTACTGAGGTGTTGCTGATGATCAGTTGCACCTGGCTGCTATTTACCCTCTTAATTCCTTTGAGAGCGGTAAAGATGTATTTAAGCTTCACTCCTGCATTTTTAGCTTGGCTTTAATTAACTAAAAAAATGACACTGTGTGAAATGATGTTGTTGAGGCTGTATTTACCCAATTTTAAAACCCGCTAAGGAAGATGACTTTGTTCCCTGATATAACCTTTGAATTTTTTTAACATGACTGTATGTTCCTGATATCCTAATCACTAAATCTATTTCTGACATATTACGGATAAAGCAGAACTTAAACCATTCCAAGCTCGAGCTTGTTATTGACAGTTGTTTGTGCATTTTTCATATTTTGAATATTGCTCAACACTTGAAAATAAAACAGGATGTTTAATGTGGCTTTTGCTTGAGCTGGGTGATGTTTGTGTTTTTTGTATTACTATCCCAAATAATTTCCTGGCGTGAAATGAAAGAACCAGCTGAGGTTCAACAAGACAGAACAGCAATCTTTTTTCACCCTTGGCAGCATTGTTATTTCGTGGTCAGTGGAATCGCATCACAACGAATTACTAACTCCCAGAGTGACAACAGATTACAAAATAAAGCTTAATTACAACATTATGCAGCAGATATAAAAACAATATGGCCCAAATTAACAAAACACAAACCTGCAAAGAGCCTGTAAGTTCTTTGGCCTTTCACAACTTTGCTTCGCACTCCAGAGGACAAAAGATCTGAAAGAAAATCCACTAATTAGACCATGATGTTTTTAATGACTGCTTAAACCAGGACTAAAAAAAACCAAAACAGAACATTCTGCACCATGTTTTACTGTTGCAATGTGAAAATTGACAGTCTTTAATGAAAATCATGCTGATGTTGCTGTAATTAACAAGCAGTGAGGTCTGAAAAGTCACTTGGAAACACATCTGAGTTTGCACAATTTCTGTCAAATTAAGAAGTTGAAATGTCATAATTTGATGGTATAAACTGCAGCTGTAAGCTCAATTTTAGCACATTCACTTGTGGCATATTTGACTACAACACAGTATAAACTCAATTTCACTTTAAAAACCACATTTTTTACATTAATTCTAAAAGCTTGAAACAAACAAACAAAAAAAAAACAATATACACTTCTCAACCTTTGTCATTCTGCATTGTTATGGTGCACACCAATTATCTGGATCAACTCTTAAGGGCACTGTGTGCTGTTCATGAACCAAGTATAACACTGGCACATGTATAGAGTAAGTAAGTCGAATTAAAGGCCTTGCAATGACACTGACACCTCAGTGGAGTGTTGATCTAGCCATACCTTTGCTGATTTCCAAGTCAACGGGGTAATCAATATTCTTTGTCAGTTTCTGGCAGCCTCCAGACTTTTCAAAAACAAATCTCTTGAGATGGAGCACCAGCACAGGGGGCAGCTCTTCTAGAGTAACCCTTCGGCTTATCTCAATCTGAAAGCAACAACAAGAACAGTGAGCAGTCGCAGAATTTACCATGCACATCAAATAATACAGTTTCACAGTTACAAAACTAACTGTAGAAATAAAACTTTTCAAAAAAGTGAACACAAAGCAAGGCTTTAACATTTTGCTAGAAATAAAATCAGCTAAGACGTTCAAAGCAACAATTCGTGTTTTTATATTCTCTGGCTTTCAGAAGTACCAAAGTAACATTTCAGGACAAAAAGACCATCACGTTATTTTGTGTGCTCTGTTAAAGTCTGCTTTAACAGAAAAAAAGAAAGGGGAAAAAAAATGGAATTCGATATCACAAAAGTGCAACGCAACACCGATCTGAACTGAAACATGCCATCAAAGTTTACTTTTCTAATACCTCTTGCTTGGTTTTAGAAGTGTAACCCTGGACTGACTCTCGAGCCACCAAGGTTTCGAGAGCCTCCTGGACAGTGCGGATCTTGTCTGACTGGATGTCCAGCTGCAGGGTAAAGAATGGCTGCAGAGTGGCCGACTCTTTAGAGTTTTGCTGGTACACCACCGATCTAAGAAAGAAGCAAAACAGCCAGTTGTTAGAATTGTAAACCAATACCAGCAAGATTTTTAATAATATTACCTCTCAGTAGTCAAAACATACAACATCAGCTCAAATAAATTACGATGCACTTTCTAACCACTTTCTGAAATTCCTGTTAAAACTACTCAGAGGGCATCAGTAGTTTGTTTTGCAGTTTACAGCTTTCACTATAATCATGCAAGTCATTTAATTAAACCTTTAAATTCAAGAAAGACGATATTCTACTAATGATTACTGCTGTAATTCCCCAAGTCAAACCAATTTCTCTGAACAGCGGTTTAAAAGAAGTAGATGGGTTATAGCCAAGCTCTGTGGGCATACCCACCACTCTGTAAACACATGCTTATATTCAGTTTCTCTCACAACCATTTCGGAGAAAAAAAAATCCTTAAGGACATTTAAAACACTGTGCAACCAGTGTACACCATCACCGTGCCAGACCAGAACCTCGCAGAACATATTATTTAGTCAGGCAACAGCCGCAGATTCTTAACTTTCCAATTTGTCTGAAAGTTAAGACCTTTGTTTGTGGATGGTTGCCCCACGTCATGCTGTCGAGACTTTTGACCGCACTGACCCACATGGGCTGTCATTCTGAAGTGCTGTGGTGCGTGCTGGAGAAAAGCTGGAAAAAACTGGGGGTGGATGACTAATTTGTGATGTCACCATGAAACGAGGTCAAAAACTTTAACCCAGTAACCAGCTGAGGACTCGCAGATGGAGCCGATAGAAATTTTTGATTGGTGTATAACAGGAACCAAGACAATGCAACATTATTAAGTTTAATCAGAACTTCTTCCTATACAGAGGGTTTCACAGCAATCTGACATGTACCTGATGTGTCCACCAAAGATATCAGTTATGGGTGTGCGGACAAAGTCAGCTTGGCGAGTGATCGAAGTCTTGTTTCGGGGACCCACTTGCTCCCACTCATCCTCACTACCTTCCTCCTCCTTATCAGCACCATCCTCCTCCACACCTGGCTCGGACTCTGGCCCATTAGGTGTGGGAGCTTCTGTTAAAAAAACATAAATGTAAACCACTCTGAAGAACAGCTATTTGATCTTTAAAGTGCATGAAAGCAAAATCTCTTCTAAAACTAAGCCGTCTTAACTGGGATCAGTACAAATATCTTCCATTCTGAACTATAGGGCTATAGGTTTTGGATTGGCTCTCATTTGAGTAGATTCTCATTTGCTGGACAATTGCCAGTGCTACTTTCAAAATAAAAATAAATAAATAAAAGTGCTATATCAACAGTCATTAAGTCATTTTGTGATGGGAAGAGCTCCACAATACCTGTGAAAAACACCCCCGCATATGGGTGGCTGCCAGCAAACTAACAACACATTAAATAAGTCTACGGTTTGGCTGCGTTTTGTAAAAACGGCCGAAAGGTTAACTGTAAACTCCGGAACAATTTCCATGTCAAAGCTTAGCTAGCAGTCCTTTGGCCTTTGGTTGTAAAGTTATCAGAATTGTTATAATGTTTGGTCTAATGATGAAGGCATGAGAATATGTCCACAGCTTCACTCAGGCACTTCAGGCTCTCTCAGTAGCAGCAGCTCTGCCCAGACCAAGCTGGATGTGAAGTTTCCGCTCTGAGCCATTTTTCCATTTTGGCAAAAGTCAATTAAATGATTTCAGCTTACAATAAAAAAATAGAAAAAGGAAAAGAGGGAAATGATTTAACATACTGCAATACTAGCTTTTTGTTTCTATTTATAATTAATTTAGGCCAACACTAGGGAAGTTATTCTAAAGATAACATACTCAAAAAAGGGCAAAGCACGCTTAGACTTTACCTGGCATATGTTATTCATAGACAAGCTACTTACTCTCTTCCTGAGGCGAGATTAGTTTCTTCAATGCTAGCATCTCCTCGTGCAATCCATTGAGCGTGAACCCAAGATACTCCTCCGCGTCCTCTTGTCGACCCTGAGATTAAAGCATAAGGACATCAGCCACATTAACTCTTCAAAGAATGCCTAAAGTCAAATAAAAATCTTGCAGACATTAAAAAGAAAAACGCAAACTCATTCACTGAGGTAAACAGAAAGGAAGCATGCACACAGTAAGAGGCAGGATGAAAGGAAGCCTCATTAAATATCGAAGATAACCATCTCCTTCAGTGCATCCGAGTTCTTTTCTTAATTAAAACTGAATCAGACTTGAATCAGCAGGTTGAATGTTAAATAGCAAACAACTTATGTCCTGCTAAAATGTTTCTTAAACACAAAACCTCCCGTGGGCACTGTCTGTCCCACAAGAAGTACATTTAAACTGTTATTTTAAAAAAACCACCCTTACATGCTGCTTTGCAGTGTTTATATAAAGCTGACACCGTGGTTTACCTTCTCAGAAAGACTTGATTTGATGAGAGTGAGGAGTTTGTAAATGTAAGTTGGTTCAAAAGGTGCACCAGGTCGGATGTCTTTTGTGACCTTATCTCCAACAGCTGTAAACACAGTTAGGAATCGTAAATCATCAGTGACGCCGACAGGAAATGACGCAAATATCTTTGGGCATGCTGTCTTAATATCTTACCCTGCTGTTTGGCTTTAGATGGCACGGGCATATTGTTGAACTCGTTCACCAGTCTTACACTGAGAGACACAAAAAACTGAGATGTCTCTGTGGCTGATGCTTTTTAATAAAAAGATATAAACTTGTAGAAATGCTACTTACAAGTTGTCTATCATGGGAGTGGAGGTGCATGGTCTCTGCGTTTCATTGTGCAGAGGAATTGACTTCATCAGGTGATACATGGGAGGGCAGGCAATCAGGGCCTGTAGAGTCTGGGTGTTCAGAGTCAAGGTGAAAAATGATGTGTAGGAAAGGTATTATGACAAGCTACTTAAAGATATCTGCATTTGATGCAAATGTGTGAATAAGTTTTAAACTGAGGAAATCCCCGGTGGTCTTTAAAGGTCTTAAAATTGAGATGTCTTTTGCATTCAATTAGTTAAAATACACGTGGGAGAAGTCTCAAATTTTCCACCAGTTTGAGAAAAAAACAATCCGAACACTAAACAAAGAAACAGACACCAAAATCACAGCATTGTTGTCAGCAAAATCTTATCACATTTACAGGCGACTGATGTTAAGATATCAAATGAACCAGATATACCTCAGAATAACTAAGTTGTTAGCAATCTAAATGCCATCAAACGAGCAGGCTCTATAAACGTTTTGAAACAACATTACAACCAAGTAATATTTTTACAGTGGCACACATGCCCTGAGACTTGGGCCATTTGGCTTAATAACAATGTAACATCAAGAAACTAACAACCAAGTAGTTAAAATCAAAGGAACAATAAAAACTGAAGCATGAAAAGGATACAGCGTTGATATAGCACCAGTTTCCCTTGTTGATCAGTCCTCTCGGCTGCAAAGACACTGGTTTATGTATCAACTTCACATTCTCAATAAGTTCTGGGGATTCAAAGAAAACACAATATTCTTAAACAGGTAGCTTCGCACAGCTGTGACAATGAAAAAAGTATTTGTCATAGTGATAAATCAAAACAATTGTTTCTTCGTCTATTCCTGCCTCAAATGGCAACAGCATAAGAGACTTAATGAATAAGACCAAGGTCTTGCTGTACCACGCCTAGGAAGGAAGACTGTCATTCAAAAAGACAGCTTCCATGGTAACGTGGGAATAGTTTCATAGTTTCACACAAATAAGAACAAAAAAACATCAATTTGGCTGAGACTAAAGCAACAAAGGCAAATGCACATTTAGACAGAACAAATAAATCATAAGTACAGTCATTGTTACTTCTTTACAAATTGGCATTATCTCCATTTTCATAACAAGTCAAATCACTGAGCTCACTTTTAAGTTACCACAATTAAAACTAAATGTCAGTTAATTGCATCTCATTTATCATGTCAGTCACAGACAGCGACCCTTTAACAGCTTTTTCCTATGGGTATTATACCAAGGTATTTTTTTCAATATATACATATTTACAGTGTAGAAATGGACACTGTTTCATGTCTGATTATGGTCTACATTTCTGATTTTACCAACCTCTAACTACTTTTGAACAGTGATATGCACACAAGTGTGAAGTATCCAAGTAACTTGCATATAAAGAAAAGGCAGAAAAAAAAGGTAGTTTGCTGCAGTGCTAAAGAATATATATACATTGATTATTTTTTCTTTTTGGTCCATTTCAATCAATCACTTTTATATATACAAACAGCTAGTCTGTGGCTCCAAACCGGTGTATTTCAAGCTAGGCTGGTTGTTTAAGTTCAAATGTGGCTAGTACAGACTAAACACCATCAAATAAACACATTTACATTAACGTGCTTAGGAACCAACATGCCCGCTACTCAACAGCGAGTATACATTTCCATCTTACAGTAAATGCATTAATAATTATAGTCTACCTTCTTTGCTATGTTGTGCCATACTTGCATTGTGTGTACTTCTGCACACTTCTAGAATAACTACTCCCTAAAAAAATGGCAAAGACTGATCACTGTCACGCTACGCGAAATGAGAATGTTTTATCTGAAGGTACACATAATATCTGAAGGGTACCTTAGAAGAGAGACAGTGTGTTGAATATGTGAACTTTTACAGGATTGTGTTTAAGTTCTACCTCAAACCAGTGTCAGAGAGGACAAACGAATTAAGCCTGGTAAGTTCCCGTAACCTTCTGAGACAACAACCACAAAATGTAGTGTAATTAGGTTCATCTCCCCAGAAAACAATCAGCACACCACTGTTAAGAGCAAAACACTGAATACGATTTGGGGACAAGAAACACCACAATATTTTGCATTTTTCATTCTGTCTACCAGCTTGTAAAATCAAATTTTAAAAACCTTCTCCATATGGGAAACTGTTTTTCTAGCCTGTTCTGATCAATAACACATTTCAAGATGCTGTTTCACTGTGTGAAATCTGAGGCTGTGACTCATCTTGAATCATTATCTCATTTCCTTAAGTAAAAAAACAAAGTATTCATGAGGTGTCACATCTCAGCTCCTTGCAGTTGATCATTTATACGCGTACTGCAGCTCTGATAGGAATAACTGGAATGATTTAAACAATAAATAAAATCTGATAGCCATTCTGCATGTAGCACCACCATCTAGTGGTCATTTCTTGAAAATGAATGCAACAGTCCCTTAACTTCTCTTTAAAGCAAGCTGTCAGTGAGAAATCTGTGCATCTCAAACTTACCATACAACAGGTATAATGAGCTGCAAAAATGTATCTCTTTTTTTAAATATACCCTACTCTTTCCAGTGATGCCAATTTTAAAAGCTTATTCTGTTAGATATACAAGTATGAACAGTACAATCACCTCAACACTGCCACCAAGTGGAATGGATTGAATTTCGCAGAACATACTTTTTGCAAAAAAATAAGTTATAAACTTACACCAAATTAAAAAGTAGTAATGGTGGAATGTTTTTAGAAGGTAAATTATCAGCTTCTTTATAAAATACCTGCAAGTTTAGGGGCCATAGGATCCTCAGATACATGGACAGGGCCTTCTTTTACTTCCCCAACTTTCTCAGGCTGCTCTGGCACAGCGACAGAGGGAGATACTGCTTCCACAACATTCTTTACCTCCACAAATGCCTGAGGGCCACCAGGTAGAGGCTTGGAATTGTGAAAGAGGCTAGCCCAGGATTTCGGAAGATTGGCAGTAGGTGCAGCTGGAGTGGCAGGTGAATGTGCCTGCTCTGTCACTACTGACTGGGCAGCTGACTCTGGGATGACCTGCTGAACCTGGTCCCCACTCTCAATGTCCTCTTTGTGTCCATCTGCACTGACAGGAGTGGTAGACTCTGCTAGCCCATTTGCCACCCCATTGTCTGCCATCTCTCCTCCCTCTAGTTCAGTAGTCGTAATGGAAGTGATGACAGAGATGACAGCAGCTGAAGTAGGAAGAGGTGATTTGGAGAGGGGGCTATGTGGAGTATCTGAAAGTTCAGGGCTCTGTGGAGCCAAGTGATCTGGCTGCTGATCTGCAGTCCTTGGTCCCTCTGTCATCCCTCTGCTTTGAGAGGAGGATGAACAGGGGGAAGTTGCATTGTTGCCATCTGATAAAGAGGCAGCTCCACTTGCTAAGTCCAAAGAAGAGTCATCAGGGCTATCACTAGTCCTCTGATTGGCAGTGGATGTGGGGGCACACTTGGCTGCTGCCACAGCAGCTGTTGGTGTTGCTGTGGAGGCGGGTCCCGGGGTGGAAAGTTCAGCCCCTGACAATGCCTTACTGTCCACATCCTCAGTACTGTGGTGTGGGCCACTGAGTGCATGTCCGTTCACCAGTGCTGTCACAGGTGTCCCATCCGCTGTACTGGTGCTGCTGCTGTTGCTGCCAGTTGACGGTTCCAGGTAATTGTAGTACCCAGGCGGTCGTTTTTTCTTTTTCTTTCGCTCTCTCTGTCCCAGGTTACCAGGGAGTCCGTCCATGTCCGGGCATGGCTGGTGATTGTCCAGGGCTGAGGCCTCCGAGTCAGGTCCATCCAGTGAGTTGAAGTGTGCCCCGTCAGGGACATCAGCTACTGGAGAAGCCGTCTGTTGAGCTTTCTGGGCCGGCTGGCAGCCCAGGATGAACTCAGGAGCCTGTGGGTTTAGGGTACTCGACACCTTGTATAAAGGATCGTTGCCCCCAACAGCCTTGGAATCCATCACCTCGTCAACACCAAACTCAATGTGCTGATAGTCTTCTCCTGCAGATAATATTTCAGTCAATTAGAAATACAGAGCACTGTTTTGATTAATTCCTACATATTAAAACCAGGCTGTGGTATCTAACTTTGCTGCAGAACGTCATGTAAAATCCTTTTTCCTGAACAAGCAAACCGTTACTCAAGGGGGTCGTGGGAGCTCTGACAGGATCAAAGATACCAACAAAAAGGAAGAAATTCTTCTAGACCTATTTTTGACAACTACTGCTGTCCAATCCAAACCAAATTCCTTCTGATCTCACATAAATTCCAGAAGTGGGGGGATTCAACACTTAAAATTGGGTCTGGGAAGGACAATATAGTCTTGGGGATAAAACTTCTTTCACTTACTTAGGATTCTCATTTGAAAGGAAAAAAAAAACCCCAATAAACTAAAAATAAATAAATAAAAAACATTTTTGGCATAATCCTGTGTGGTCAGTGGCCAGATGTTATCAATATTCTGTTGAAACTATTCAAGTTAAACTGCTACAAAAAAACATTCAAAGTCAAGCTGACAATCAGTAGTTTTGACTAATGGTTTATTATAAGCTGAGTTTATTTTGCTGACAATTTGAGATACCATTTTTCTCAATCATTCTTGAAGGTTTAATTAAAATGTTGCTTGTTTGTTTTTTTTAATTTAGGCAATGACGTCCGATTTAACAAGTGTCTAAAATCACTTTAAAAAAAGATTACAAAGGGATACAATACGGTTGATAACCAAAGGTAGTCAATAGAAAGGAAGTCTGGCTTAACTGACTGCAGACACGCATCAATAATCCTTACTTCCTGAATATTTTTAACAGCATTTTTAGATGTTGGAAACTTCAGCAATACAGAACAATGTAAAACAAATACATGAGGTTTTTTTTAAGTTAATTTTTGGATAAAATGTGTCACACAGCAGTTTGAACTGTAAGTTATTATGCAGTGAGAGGTGCAAAGTGCAAAGGTGAAACATTAGCAAGTGCAAATCAGAAAGAAAAAAATCATCCAAGTCATCATGACACAGCTGATTGGCCAACCAAATGTAATCTCTGATGCCCTGCAGAAGGTAAGAGGGCACTGAAACACAAGGTACTCCCTCTACTGAGATGAGAGGAATCTGTTAGTGTTAGTATTACTGAAATTGCACTTCATTACTGTAAAATGCATTCAGCAGTGAAACCTCAATGTAAGGATAAACATGTACACACATGTTAGCAACCGCATAAAATCATCTCTATGCCCTTAGTAAATAAGCTGTGATTGGTAAGTCATTAAAATGCAATTCAATTTTATTTTAACGGAGACCTACAGTAGTGAAAATGTATTATATGCAAGAAAAGATAAGATACTTCGCAGTACCTTAAGCATGCAAAGCTTTATAGGTTTTACCAACAGGCAAGAGAAAGAATACAGGCAAAAAGTTTAGAAAGCCACCAGTTTTTGAAACCTGGATTTTCAGTTTTACAGCAAACGTACAAGAGGGTATCAGACTCCTCAACTCACCGCAAACCTGCAGTCCCATAGACTCCATAATAAAAGGTACAGCAGGAGTGCAGTAAGATCCTAAATAATCAATACAAATCAAGGTAAGGCAATTGTCATGTGCATATAGGTACTATTTGAAAGAAAGGTGGCTGCTCTAACATTTTTGATTTTGGTGGGCAAAAAAAAAAAAAGAAAAAAAAAGGTGGTGGTGGGGAGGGTCAAGATTTAGTGGAATTTATAAACCGTTTCAAACAATATTGCACAAATGTATAAAAATAAATAAATGACAGGAAAAGCATCTTCCTGCAAGGCAAGCCAGATCAGCTATACCTGGGCTTCAGCCATACATTTAGTCCTGCTCTGAAAAACAACTTGATGCCAACTAAGAGCAGGAGAACAGTCAGCCCATGTCTACTTTAGAGTATTTTGATGTTGAATAATTAAAAAAAATGTAGGAAATTAGCTTATGTTAAAAGTACATACCAGAAGACTGAGTGACACACTGGACTTTGTCATTGAACGGAGGAAGCTGCAAAGAGAGAGAAAATAGAAGTTGTGATAAAGACCCAGCAGGTAACCACAAAAGTAATACTTAAAATAGGCATGACTGATATCTTAAGACCATTTTCAAGTGTAGAATTACCATTTACCAGATATGCGCATTTTGGCTCAATGGTCAATTTCAGTAATCCTGAAGCCCTGATTTCAGACTATTAGGGCTACTGTTAAGCAAATTTATTTTAATTATATTTCTCCAGAAACCTTGCTGTTTCCATTGAGAGGATATCCTGACGAGGCCAACACGACTACTCAAAAATAAATGTAATTCTTTCTCTTTAATTTAATAATGACTTATTAATGGAATAATGACCACTACTGCTTTTTCTGGACCAATCTGCTTACCTCAACATAACATCGTGGAGTCACAAAAAACTGATTGATCTCATCAGGGCTGAATTCCCCAAAGATGTACTGTGGGAACAAAATTAATACAACCATTAACTGAAAAGGAAAGACAATGGAATAAAATACACTATAAAATAAAATTAAAAAAGTTAAAAACAATCAAGAACTTTCAGATTATTCATTAATATAAAATCAAGGGGAAAAATTTTTAAGCAGTGTTCACTGTAGACAGGTTATTCAACCTCATAACTGGAATGCAATCAAAAGGTGCCGTCATTTCAAAATCTAGGTATTAGGGCACACAGAGCAGTCCTTCATCACCCATTCAATTTACAATGCTAACCTGTGCAAACTGATGAGTCATGCAGTGTTATACATAAACCATGAGCACAAACAGCTCTGAATCTAGGCCTGTTTTATCTAGGTGAAGTAGGTTTGTCAGTTTGTTAAAGGTTAACACAAAGCATTCTTTTGAATGCTTTGTGTTAACCGTTAGGCATCATATAAAGCATTGTTGTACTTAAAACAAGCCAAAGCAGGCCTCTAATGTAACTTCACGGACTGCTTTTAACACATGTGCCTGCTTTGAGGTGACACAAGATTACTGGGATTTGAATTAAACATATTTTTCCACCTATACCACCCACTCCCCTTATATAATAGTATCTTCACTTTACTTATTAGTGTAGCTGAGTTAGTTGCTTCTGCTTTGACACACACAGACATGGTGAAACAGAGAGCAGAGGAAAGAATCCATCACTGACGGCATATGAACTGATGAGAATTTAGCCATTCCGATTCCGTTATCAATATCACTTATCATTCGATTCATTTATCAATTGTCATTCCATTTTCACCGGCTCCATTTTGAAAGTCATTACCATTGCTATTTTCCATCTCTGACACACAAACTGAAATCAGCCGATTGTAGTGCGAGTGCAAGAACGGATAAGCATTATTGATAGGCAAGCAGACTAACAATTTCAAGGAAATTGACTACTGGGAACCAGTTTTCTACAAAAACTGGTTCGTGATTCCCATCCCTACTTCTCAGACTGACCTTGTTATAATCAACAAGTTGTGTCACCTGTGTTTACCAAATTAACACTTGTAGTGAGGTAGGTTCCATCAGTTCAAGACACTACATGCCATTAAACATTCATCAGTCAAGCGGGCGCGTACACGCACACACACACAGAACACGAGGAGGTGGCACTAACATAAAATCTATGATCATCTTCGAATTGTTTTTGAAGTTGATATTTCAGGTATCAAAAAATGTATATGCATTGCAAAATTAAAACTGTTAGAAGTTTACTATTTTGAAATTTTAATAAAGCAACCAGCTAGACTTAAATGAATAGTCAGCTGCTCAGCCAGCAGCTTTCCATAAGTTCATATATGCACTTATGGAAAGCTGCATTTATGAACTTGAAATTAAGACTTCAAAGTTAACTCATTTTATTAGATTAACCAAAAACAATCAAACTACAATATTACTCACTGCACACACTACAACCACCTTCAAATGAAGCCAGGTCTATGGTAGCAGGGGTTCATATTATGTGTAGTGGATGCAGGCAAAATAAATTAGAAGGCTTAGAAATCTTCACGCAGCGCTTCGTCATGCACCCTCTGATGATGAAGTTTGGCGGACTGTATAAAAACCAACATTATTTGTCATGTTTTTACTACACTGCTGTTTTCTGATGTTGCTTACAGTGTTATTAATTCATTTTCCACAGAATCACCACGACATCAACTATAATTGTGCGTTATACCTTGAGAGGAAAAAAAAAACAAAACAAAAAAAAAAACCCACTGAGCCACTGAAGGGCCCACGCAACTTAAAAAAGGTAAAATGGACTCACTAGCCATGCTGTTAATCTTTTCGGTGCAATAAACAGTGGAAAGTGAAAGGGTAGTCACAGAGAAAAGAAACTGCAGCTCAAGCATATACAACTTTTTGCAAACGAGGCCCCACGCGAGGGCCCACATTGCTGAAATGGCACTACAAGCGACAAACAGCCAGCCATGATCCAGCGGCCTCAGGACGGCTAATACAATCACAACAGAAAGAATGTCCCTTTGCTCCTTTCTGCAGGCATGCCACACGTACCACACTAAGCTTCCCTTGCTGATCGTTTGGACTGCGGATTACAACAAATTAGCCATCTGTATGATTTTAGCACAATTTAATGACGACATCACACAAACAAGAAAGAGCCAAGAATAAGAAGCAAGAAGAATAAGTAATCATAAGTAAGAATAAGACTAGAAAGATAAGGTGATTTATAGACTTTAGTGAGTTTCACTATTGGTGACTGACTATTAGCGATAGTGTGGTTCACAAATTTAAATTTAAAATGATGTCAGTGCTGTGAAATATACAGATATGTACTACGACAATCCTAAAACTGATGTCGCGCAAACAATCTGTTTTATTCTAAGCACAGGCTTGTTTACCTAAACTGATCTGTGGAGTTATTAATGGGCAACTTGGCTGAACATAAAAATGCTGCAGTGCCAGTACAAATAAGGTCAGACTAGTTTTTCAATGAGTTTGCTGAGCATGCCTGTGCCTGCCTGGTAGTGTGATGTAGTAAAAGGGTGGCAATAATTACAAACCATTAAAAAAAAATTATTAAAAATTGGGACAAATAACGGCGTTACAATCATTTCGTCTGCTCTCAGGCAAAAGCAACTGCTCATAAA
Source organism: Pelmatolapia mariae (assembly GCF_036321145.2). Classification (NCBI taxonomy): domain Eukaryota; kingdom Metazoa; phylum Chordata; class Actinopteri; order Cichliformes; family Cichlidae; genus Pelmatolapia; species Pelmatolapia mariae. The sequence continues at coordinate 22,435,379 of NC_086227.1, forward strand.
TGTGCGAACACTTTCAATTTTCTGATACAGCAGACTAAACCATAACACAGGCACATATTCCTTTTTAATTAATATGAGGACTTATTTGAACATTCTGATTCCCATTGGAAGATAAAACAATTAAACAATTTCATCCTGTGGGCCCCCGATATTAATCATCCCAAGGACAAGTTCCAGATTAATGGCAGCTAAACTCACTCAGTGAAAAATGTTTTTAAGGTGCAGATTTATTTTTACATTCATTTTTAAGATGCTTAAAGTTTGATGCTGCTACATTTTTAATGTGTCACATTGAGAAGAGTTTCTAATCTTTAGTCTCAATTGAACTAATAACAGTGGACTAAATAATTTGCTGATAAATGGCCCTCTGCTATCACTATGTCACATAATCATGTAGATCGGCCAATAGTTGTTGATAAAAGTAAAGTTACTCTGATAACTAATCTTTACAGCTGGCATTTTCTTTTTGTTTTTCTTTCCTGTTTCCCAATCATGGATTTTTTTGTGTTTTCAGTTTTCACATCTCTAATGGGACACATGCTAATTTCAAAACAGGGATCAAACTACTGGAATCCCTCAATAACAAAGCTGATGTGGTTTATACTTAAACTTCTTTACAGCTTTTTTTAATCTCTAACAGTCGATGAGTAAGATCTAAAGGGAAGGCCATTGGTTACACAGCCTTGCTGATACAAGGAGATGAGATAAATAAAATACAGTTCCCGTGTTCAGAAATGAAAAATAGCCATCACTGTGTAAAGATCTTTATGGTGTTATAACATGTTGTACTTACACAAGCAATAAATGCTACCATGCCTATACCCCTGAACTACAGCTTAAGGTTAATGATGGTATTTCAGCAGAGATGTAAGGCTTTTTGTGGTCAAGACAACTTTAGAAAACCCTGACTCAGATGTCTACATTGACAGTGGTAAAATACACTTTTTTGACAGAATATCATAACAAGACTATCAGAATAAAAGGTTTAAATATTCATGTAATTTAAATGTATTCCCTTTTTTTAATTAAGAGACAGCAGTGGTCTTACTTTAACTGTCTTAGAGGTTATTAAACTAAACCAAAAACCAATACAATCCCAAATAAAATTACCTCCCCACCCCAAAAAATAAAATATAATCACTGAAATCCTTTAACTAGTTTTCAAACTAGCTCAACTTTACTAATAAGCTAAAATAAAGGCGCAATAATGGTATGTTAATTTGAAGTGTCACATTTGGTAGATTATGCATTAACAAGATGACTTACCACAAGCAGAACACTATCTGCCTTTATCTCCCAGTGCAGAAGAATTGATAAGCATTTCCAGAATTACCTGTTTGCTAAACTTCTACTCAGAAGACCGCTGTCCCTTCTGGTGCTCATATGTCTTTTACTGCCTCACCTGTTTATCGACCAATTTTAGCCCCAGTGTTAGTATTTTTACTCAGCAATTTCACAGAATAAATCAACAGCAAACCTTTCAGTCGCCTGCTTTCTGTGACTACTTTACAGAGGGATGGCTATTAAAATGAGGGGTTTTGTAACAGAGTAAAAGTGGTGACAAACAGAGGAAAGCAGACCCAATGAAATAGTTGACGATGCTCCAGATCTGCTGGGTTACCGTTGCTGTGGAGCACAGTCTGGAAAACACTAAATTAGAGCGTTTGTGAAAGCTTCCATGCATTACTATTCACTCTATGCTATTCATACTAACAAAAACCAAAAAAATACTATGCAACGCTGTATCAGTCAGTTCAGTTATGAGAATTTATTTCACCAAATATTGACATGTAAATTAAAAGGGAAAAAAAAGATGTTCAGCCGGTTTTCCCCTGAAACTTTCACTTTAATAAAGAGTGAACCAATAGAAACGCTCAATTTAGAAGCCAGGAAGAAAGTTGAAAGCATGCAGAATTACTTTAGTACAGCAGATTTCCCTTACTACAGTGGTTAGCCAGGTTCCGTTTCTTAAAAAAAGTTAGAACTCGACACTTCACTTGACTCCATTTCTGATTAATTTTTACTATATGAGCTTTTTCTTCTCTAGTTAAACTTTAATTCAGTCTCTTACTAGTAGACTAGAGACCTGGCGTGTTTCTTCATGTAAAACTAGACCTCAAAATGGGCCTTCCAACATGACAGCTAGCTTTTCCAGAAATAACACCAAACTTGTTAGGTTACCTCCAATCCAAGCTCAGTCACGTGGACGGTGGCTCTGTAAGCAGCGTGCAAGCTCAACCCTGATCCTCATTGTTTCCATATCAAGTAACTCTTCGCTATCAACGAAGGCCCATACTGTCGAATGTGTATTTGGCTAACTAGCTAGCGGACAGACAGCAAAGTCCAAGCACACCACCTGTACAAAACAGTTAGCATACTAGAAGCTAAACGAGCAGCACGAAAACGTTATACCGCTCCAGAAACACTTATAAACGCCAAGTGATCGCATGCAAAATATTCCACTAGACCGTTATTATGCTTTCTGACTACCCCGAGAAAACCAATAACTTACTGGTAGTTATAAAAATAAGATATGGCAGCAGGCCTGTGGCAGCACTGAGCAGGTGGGCCATGCATACACGCAGCAGTTTTCGGTCACTTTTCTCTAAGAAATATTACATGACATTTGTGGACTATTACTTCGAAGTATCACGAACAATTGTTTGAGCAAGTTTTCGTGTCGTTTAATTAAAAGCGATTGTCATCGCCTCAAGAACTGCAACGGAAAGTACTGCTGGTTCATTTGAATGGAAGGACCTGGGGCCTGTTAGCTCACGTTACCATGCTGGTGGTATTCCAATGAGGCTTAGGGGGGGCATTAGCAAGCACTTTTTAGTACTTCAGCAGTTCAATGACACGACAGGCCAAATGTTTAAAATAACAACACACAACTGACCAAAATTAAATTATTGTGTGGCGTTAGCTTTGGTCAAAATGGTGCAGAATCAAAGAGCGATCTGAAGTCCAAAAATAAGAGACTGCACGAGTTGTTTTGGAGGCTAATGATAGCCAGCTAGCTAGCTACCTGGTTGCTGTAAGAAGCCATGCTCCCGGTGAGGTTTTCTGTCCTCCGCTGACGAGATGAAGAATCCCCCGGGAAGGTGTTGTAGGTTTCTACTGACAGCTACAAAAGGTGGTCTATTTCGACGTCATTGTCATTTGCCCAACGGTGTCCTGCCAGTCGAAAGTTTTGATCTATGTAATGCATCAGCACTTCATGCTGTTCGCCTTGCCGTCACCGCCATTTCTGTCTAGCATCTTCCTTGCTTGCTAGCCAGAGCAGCGCGCGGTCGGTTGTAACGGCAGCGTGAGCTCAGGGAGTAACGCCAAATACTTCCGGTGAGTACTGATTCTAAGATTTCACAATAAAAAGGCTTCATTAATACTTTTAGTACGAATACTACTACTTACAATGATAACAATAATAATATTAACAATACTCGAAAATTTAATAGAAATAAATTACGGGGTGCAGATGATTGCCTTTATATTTACAAAGTTTCAGCATTTAGACAGTAAATGAACCAAAAGAACAAAACCCAGTGTGGATAGTAACCAAAATTAAACTCAATTGAAAAATAAATAAACACTAAATAAAATATAATAGAATATAAAATTGCACTCCAAGATCCTGCAAAGGTTTCAAGGTACTGTGAAAAAAATCACATTCAGTGTAACTTCAGTTTGTAAGTGATATTATGATTGCTGATCGTTTACACTCACTGATAGGTTATCTTGCTTGTGTTCATCACAGCAATATCATACCATATCAGAGCTTAACGACCGCATAGTACCATATTATCCCAACATCACACCACCCTCTAAGACTACAGGATTATTTGTGGTTTCTAGAGTTTCTAGAGAGTCTCTGCAGTTTTAATATTAGACTCAAAACATTTGTTTCGACAAAGCTTATAGATGATAAGGTAAAGGCCTGGATAAGATGACCCTGATCCATCACTTATTCATGCTGCAATATGCTCAGACTGCTGTAAAACTTCAAGTAATACACTGTGGTGTACTGAGGACTTCTTCTCCAATCACTTCTTCCCTCCTCTAGTCTGTGTTTTTTCTTGTCTCTCTATGCTCTCTTTTCTTTTATCTTTCTTCCTTTATCTTTTCAATCCCCCACTACTGGTCATGGTGGATGGTTGAACCTCACTGAGCCTGGTTCTGCTGGAAGTTTCTTCCAGTTAAAAGGGAGTTTTTCTTTCCTACCATCGCAAAGTGCTTGTTCATACTAGGTTGTTCAATTGTTGGGTTTTTTTTCTAGACTACTGTAAGGTCTTTACATTACAGTACAAACTGCTTTGAAACAACTATCATATTGAATTGGTGCTAAATAAATAAACCTAAATTCCATTTAATAGCACTAAATATTCAGCTTTTAATTTACATGAAAATTCTCCAATTGTCTCGTGGTCATGTCTTAAAGAAATGCACGGAAGAATATGTTACCTATAATTACAGATTGCAGAGCAAGTTAAGCACTCGAGACATTTATTTTGACATCTGTGAATGCCTCGGCGGAAATGCTAAAAATAAGGTTATGAGCTTACAAGTATGAACGCATGCGCGGTGTGTGTTCTTACCTCAGCTTGGACGTGAATCACAATTTTCTTTTCTTTTTCTTTTTGAAAGTTAAATAAAAATAAACGTTTTATTTTAAGAACATTTTTTGTTGTTTTTTATGAACCTTGGTGATTTAAGCTGCATAAATACAGTCAAAACACTGAAATAAACAGCAGCAACTACATGCAATCAAATGTAATACCCCATGTGCCCCATGTGCCTTTTAAATGAGTAATGCCTTCGACAGTGCCGGACAACACCCAAACTAGTGGGCGTGGCACAATACAGGTGAGGGAAGAAGGTAATCTCAAACAGGAAGCCGCGACAGGTGAATGATCTTCTGGCCATAACAGAAAACAAGACCGTACAAAGAACAGTATCTGAAGGTATGAAGCACAGGCATTATATATTTGTATCATTCACAAACGTGCAACTAATTAAGCTAACATGAATTTGCAACAGGGACGAACTTTACAACAGAGAGGACGTTGCGAATGAGCAACTTGGAAGAACGCTCTGTTTTCTCATGTTGAGATAAGATATCATGAAACGGATAAAAATCATAATTCACAGACGTTTACAGTGCCTCAAGTTATCACCAGCTTTTGATAAGCTGCTTCATTAATGAAGAAACTTCTACCTCATCGAGACATTTTTTAAGTTATCCCCCATGCTGCTTTATTGCTTGCAGTGCGTCGTGGAGATAAAAGCCAACTACCCACTTTGTTTATGACAGGCTGTAAAATAAACAAGATACAGGTCTATAATTTTATTATGTTGGCACAGGAAGATGCCAGAGAGGGGAAGACGCGATCAGAGTGGTGACTGCAAAAGCGGGGATAAGCGCTATACACACAATCGAGACTACTCTGGGTATGACGCCGAGGAGAGGGGCACTGCAGGTGACAGAAGGGCCGGGGAAAACAGACAGAGGGATATGACAACTGCCTCTCACAGACATGAAGGAACCTCAAGACGGTAAATGTAGTTCTAAACATGGTCTGCATTCACTAAACCTTCATAAAGCCTGAAGATCATATTTAACTCTGCAATGTTTTGACCTAAAATTACATAAACCTGTAGCAAAATAAACGATTTAAAAACATTTTATTTTCCTTACAGGCCCAGAGAGACTTCAGGGGATCTCTCTGAGATGGAGTATTACGAACCACAACTGAAGCCAGCGCTTTACAATTTCAGATACATATTAACCAGCAGAGGCAAGTATATTTGGTTTTAATTTCTTCTGTGAAACAATACATGCAAGCTACAATTTTTTGAGATATCCCTAAAATGCATTCAGGGATGTAAATTATTATTATTATTTATCATATGATAAATAAATATGATAACGAGAGGATAGTGCAAAAATGTGAAAATATACCACAATAGTAAATTATTTTGAAATGCTGCGTTGGAACAGTTAGTATTTATTTATTTATTCTGTTGTTTAATTTAACGTGAAAAGAAGTTTCTTTAAACAATTATTTTAAGGCAAAAGTCAAAATCCCAATTTAAAAATATCTTTTTCTACAAAAGCCATAAATCTTTGTCTCCAGGTATCTGCCAGCTTGCAGAGGTGTTTGTGAACCTGCTTATCATAATCTGTGCCGGGGTGCCTTACAGCAACAATGGGGGTTACCGTGACCTGGCCAGCCTCGGTGGATTATACTCTTATTACTACGGTGGTGCCGGTGCCTTCACTGGAGCCGATGCAAAGAGAGTGCAGGAGCTAGACCAGCTCTTCCATGAGCTTAAGCGGCCTCCGTACATCTTCACCATGGCGGCTGGTGGAATTTTAATGATCTACGCTTTTGCCATGCTGGGCCTGGGGATTTTCAGAGTCCCTTTCCGCTGTCCTCCTGTGCTGCTGGTTGAGGCTGTGCTGAGTTTCCTGATCGGTCTGGGGTACATCCCAGGAATTGCCATCTATTTTATTAAGCTGAAGGAAACCTATGACGACCCCATCTGTAAGGAGAGAGAGCAGATGTACAAGAGCAAAGGGCACCAAGGGTTTGATTGCAAGTACAATGGTGCAGACATTGCAGAGGGACTGTTTGGGGTCTTGGGGGTGGTTGTTTTCATCTTTGGTGCAGTGTTAGCTATCAGAGCTTTCAGGTCAGTGCGAGAGCTGAAAAAGCAAAGAACAAACCAGGATGATAATTTTTAAGCTGCCTTTCCATTTTTATTCACAAATGAACAAAAGTAGGAGTGAGAAAAAATCACTTTGACAGGATTTTTTTTCTTGTACTCTCATTAGGTGTTACTTGTATATAAGCTGTTTATACATTTTTATGCCTTGATAGTGTTTTATACATACCTAATCTTTTTTATTCCTTATACCTGTTTACCACATCTCTCATATTTTCTATGAAGTTGTAGTTATAATAAACTACCAAAATAGTATAATATTACATGGTCATCTGTCATTGCATTTATCTGTGAAAGAGATGGCTGAAATGGGCTGAACTGACTTCCTAAAAAACAAATGTCTTTGACATTTTAAAAGGAAATGGAGTTGAGTGTCACATGGTTTCTCTTTATAGTTTTAAAGCTTTTCTGATGGCTTTGGATGGTTTTTTCCCTTTTCTTTTTATTTAATGTGTTGATTTAAAACACACACACACACACACACATAAGTCTGAGAAAGACACACACTCTGTTCTTCTTATAGCACTCACAAGAGATATACTTATTTTTAATTAAAATTTATTCTCAGAATTTGTCAACCACTTTACCTGAGTTTAGGATAACTCATAACTCTGAGCTTCACCAACAGATGGCATCTACTGTGATTAGGAGTTTACAAAGATAAAACATTACATATAATTCCACAGCAGCGGTCACTGTTTCTTCTCATTTATTTTCTTGATCTGAGTATTGAACAGGACAACACATCAGTGATAACCGCATAACCTGCCCTTTTGGACATGGATTAAGGGGTGAGATTACATATGAAAAATGCAAGGATGCTAATAATTCTAAGAATGTAAGAAATTTTAAAGTGATTTTGTTTTTTATTGGGTTAAAATAAACACCCTGAACTGGATACGTGGAAGAAGATGGATGGATGGGTTGATATAACCATTAATAATGATGAGTAAAGTTGACACTGGACAAAAACAAAAAAAATTCACAGTAAAAAGTTTTATTGCTACTTGGCTTAAAGTTAAAAACAAAACAAAAACCAGCCTGTCTGCTGAAAACTAATGATAGCAGCATTTAAAATAAAATAGCCACCTTCCACTCTCAGTGTTCAAGAATATACAATTCTTTCTGACAAACCACAAAAGTGCCCATTGTTAGTTCTTTTCCTAAATAATTAATCTTCTTAATGATTATTAAAAAAAAACTAAATTTGTAGCAGTAATCTGCATGCTCGAATAAAAACCTAAAAATATCGGATATGCTCCCTTTTGTACAAATAAATCACATTTTGTATGTATTCTATGTTTTTTTTCCCTGTAGCCTTATATTTAGAGCATGCTTTCAACAATAAATACAGTTATAGTACCATCAATAGTACCATAATGGGTGACAGTTTTCTGTATAAGCCCAATGACTTTAAATTCTGTAGCAAAAAAGGGAAATATTAATTTGCATGAAAAAAAAGTACAAAAATAAACATCGCTTTCTTGGCATTCAGGAAAAAAATTATTCAAGCATTTCTTGAAAACAATATGCATAAAGGAATAGTGAGATTAAACAATGGCTACTTTGGTCACATTTTAAACAAATGGAGCATCTCTGATCGGTTTCATTCACCATATTCACACAGAATTACAGTCGATCCATTGTTTCACACAGACATGCATACACTTACAGTATGTGTGCGCTAAAGCTTTTATCTACACACAAACACAGACATTTTGCAACACAGATGCACAGGGAGCTTGTCATGTTGTGCAAAGAGAAATTATACCGAATAGTTAACAAAAGAAGAAGGTTAAAATAAAAACACTGAAACTGCAGCCTAACAAATGCACATACCCTCTACTTTGTGTACAAATGCATTTAACTGCATGAGTATTGAGCTCACGAGCCCCTTCCACTAAAGAATTAAAGGGAATATTTTAAGCCAATGCAATGTACCCCTCCATCTTCCCTCTGTTTGTGCATACAATCTGCTTATGTACATGCACACCGATTACAGATGGATCATTATCCAAATGTACTTCTATTTTGTGAGTATATTATACCGGACAGAGGGTGAATACATGGTATCAACCAAAAGACAGACTGAACGCATGAATGTACAACAACGGTACAAATGTTATAAAGCAAAAGGACCCAGTTAGTTTAAAGAGCACTAAATATAGCAATGCAGTACAGTCCCAGACTGACATGGCAGCTGGGGGCAAACTCATAAAACCACACTGCCAAAGTGCCAAAGGGACATAAAAAAAGCAACACAATGCAAATTACAAACACAACCTCCACAAACATTATACACACACACCAGCCAATATTCATTATCAGACATATTGAAACATGAGTCGTATAGTTAAAGGTGATGGGAAATTGACGCTCTGATATACAGGTATATATGTACACTTTGCATATTTTACAAGGGATTTTACCACTGTGTGATATGAAACCTTATAGAAAGTTCAGTTTCTCCTCTCCAGACTTCATTAACATTTCAGATATGTATCAGTAACATTCACAATCATAAGCTAGCTTAGCTCCCCACGTGGCATCTACACCTGCAGTGCCCGTCAGTGTTCCACTGCCAGCGATCCAGATGTGTGGCACTATGTGTGGGCTCCAATTGTGGAGGTCTAGGCACAGACAGAACCACAGAGTCCAATGTGTTTGGCATGTCAGACCCAGCAAGGACTGATCAATAAAGTGACAGGAATAAAAATGATTATCTTTATCACAAAACTGGATTTGCTATTTGTAATTTTAGATATTTAAAAAAAAGCATTTGGGGGTTAAAATTAGTTCTTGAATTCTGAAAAAGCAGAATACGGACAGTACCGATGCATCTAAATATGATCTCAGACTCTTACATGTGGATAATAACTGTATGTCCTGATTTTCATTAACTTATATTTACACAGAGTAAAAGCAATGCAGGAAGATAGTGTTAGTTTATGTAGTTTTGTGGTGTTAATTTGAAATATTTAAATATAAGTTAAGTTACTAACAAAACTCTAAGTGGTGACAAACAAAAGTACTTTGAATGAAAAAAATATCTTTGTGATGTTAATGAGACTTAAAAATATTGTAAATTAACTATATTGTCAGTGTCCTCATAGACAAAAGATAATGCACTTGGCTGAGGGAAGCCACAATAACCTCAGAACACTATGCTAAAAAAATTATATAATAAAATTAAATATACATAACTCTTGATATTACTATTATATTCTATGTACAAGGTGCTTTTGACAGTGTATATTCTTTTCAGGAGATGAAACGCAATAAAACAAGGAGGAATTCATACCCACACAGCATTTAAGGCATCATCACTGACTTCTCACTCATTCACATAGAGCCAAAGACCTCATTCACAGACAGAACATCAACGGAAAGAAACAAAAGGCTCCTCGCTTCAAAATACTGAGTAGTGTTACATTAAGGCTAAAAGAGAACACTGAAAGGTCTGGATGTACAATGGCTGTGTAATTCCTTCCAACATGTCGTGGTAACCAAAAAAATTAAAATCTATGTCACTGTGTCACTGACAAGAGCAATTACCCAACTTTGGCCTTCTCTTAGCCACAGCAGCTCTGCAGAGTTGCTTCCTCTTTTGGCACAATGCGGGGAGGTTTAGGACTGGACAATGTGAGGTTTCCAAGGCTGCATAACATATAACTGACAGTTTAAACAATAATGTATTTTTCTGTCATATATATGACAATACAGTTGACTATATATTTAAAAAAACATGGATGATGTGCACTGCTGAAGCATTGTGAAAAAAAAAAGAATACTCACTGGCCACCTTATTAGGTACACTTTGCTAACATTGAGTTAGACCCCCTTTTGCATTCAGAACTGCCTTAATTCTTCAAAGTATAGATTCAGCAAGGTGCTTGAAACATTCCTCAGAGATCTTGCTCCACGTTAGCATGATAGCATCATACAGTAGCTGCAGATTTGTCAAGCGCACATGATGTGAACCTCCTGTTCACCACATCCCAAAGCTGCTCGATTAGATTGAGATCTGGTGACTGTGGAGGCCATTTGAGTAAAGTAACTCATTGACATGTTCAAGAAACCAGTTTGAATGAATTGACGTTATCTTTCTGAAAGCAGCCATCAGAAGATTTGTCCAATGTGCTCATAAAGGGTTGGACATGGTCAGCAACAAGACTCAGGTAGACTGTGGTGTTTAAACAAATCTCCATGGGTATTAACTATGGAGAAATAATACCTCCCACACCCTTACACCACCAGCAGTAGCCTGAACTACTAAGGCAGGATGAACCCATCCTTTCATGTTGTTTACATCAAATTCTGACACTCCCACTTGAATGTTGCCACAGAAATCAAGACTCATCAAACAAGGCAACAAGTTTTCCCATCTTTTGTTGTGCATGTTTGGGGAGCTAACACAACTTGTTCTTAGCTCACAGTAATGTCACCCAAGGCGGATCTTCTTAAAGGTTCAATGTGTCATGCATTCAGAGGTGCTCTTCTGCATATGTTGGCTGTAATCAGTGGTTATTTGAGGTACTGCTGTTTACCTATCAGCTCAAAGAAGTCTGCAGCAACACTGCATTTAAAGTCACTGAAATGACCTTTCTTCCCCGATTCTGATGCTCGCTTTAAACTTAAGCAGGTCGTCTTGATAAGGTCTACACATCTAAATGCTTTGAGTTGCTGCCATGTGATTGGCTAGTTAGATATTTTTGTTAATGAACAGCTGAATAGGTGTACCTAACAAAGTGTCCAGTGGTTGTACTTATTCTTAATGGAAGGGACTGAAATAGTGCGTTCTTATTTGGGCACCTTATACTGCTGCGACACTCATACTATTTGTACATTAACTGTGTGTAGCCACAACTAAAGTAGCCATATGATTACAAAGGCGTGTGGACATAAATGTGCCCAAGTAAAAATGAAAGCTACATCAAGCTCTTTCTTTTGTGATATGTTATCAATACACAGGCAGCAAATCTCAATGTTTTTATGTTTTTAGTAAAACATACAGGTGCTGTAACTTGTTCCTTCACCAATTTGATTCGGGAAAGTCAATTTATTCTACCCAGAAAGCTAATTAAATGATATGGCAATGCTTTTAATGTAGTTTTTCAGATAACACGGTGATAAGGCAGTCCTTCCTGCATTTTGTTTTTGTCAGTTGCACACATATCCATGATGTATAATAAATGACTGAAAAAAATGCAAGAGAATAGGGTTTCAGTTCTCTTAAGGGTCTAAACACCACATGCCAAACCTCACCTGGATGTATGAGTAGTGCATTATAGAGGTAAGATTTAAAACATTTTGCAAAGTAAAAACGAATAATGAAATCTGCCTCAAGGGACAGGATGGACTGATGTTGTCAAATTTTAAAAAGCAGAAGCAGAAGCAGCCTCCAAAATTCAAATATACTAAAATGTAAGTACCAGAGGGGATATTTTCACACATGCAGTACAAATCCTGATTTTATATCTCTTGGCCTTACAATATGTAATACTTCAGTTTTGTGTCTTAGCTCATTTGTCCAGTCCACTATCCAGTGACCATAAAACTGACTAAATTCAAATGAATCTTTTATCTTCCTATGAATGTTTTAAGGAGCTCATTTTATAATGCACTGTCACAGAATATACTGCAGTAACAGTTGTTAACCTCTACTAATTGCCTCTTGCTTTACAACTAAATGACTTTGATATTGCATTGCTCTACATAGAAAAAATATTCAGTCTTAATGTCAGCAGTGTAAGCACATCACATCGGCCACCCGCTAGATGTGAGTTTGTACTTTACCATGTAGGAGTGATAGACAATTCTTTATATATCGTGTGGAAATGCTAACTAAAAAACAGACACAATGAAAATGCAGTTATGTTGTTTTCAGATCTGTGTGTATTAGAAGCATTAAGACTCTCTGATTTCCTTCGTAAGCCACAGGTGGAGGAGGAGGAGGAGAGCCGAAGCTGTGCCAGTCCTGGTCTCTTAGAGACACTATCCATCCTGCAAATTCAACTATCAAACTCACGTCTCTGAAACACAGCCAGGATGTAGGGACCTCTAGGCTGTGTCTTCTGTAGTAGGCACTTTTTCATGTTTCCGTCATAGTACTTCCCTCCAGGATCTGAGAGACAACAGAGCTCCTGGAGAAAAGATCTGACATCTCTTGCACACCCTCCAGATTGCTTTGCTTTCCAAGTAAAGGGAAATGCTGCTGACGAGTTCAAACACTCGAGGTATCCAATTTCAGGTCAGGCTTGTTCTTTGTCTAATACAGCCAGCTTTCTGTTTCACAATGTTCTGTTACAAACTGAATTTTTTTTCTTTTTATTTGCCTTTGTTCTCTCAGATACTCAGACCGTACACTTTTTTTGACCTCACGTTAAAAGGCATCATTTAGTGACCATTAAGATGCCACAGGTTTGTCTTGTTCTCACAAAGTATCTGAATGGCAACTTTAACTGGACTTTCCCTCGTGTATGAGAAAACTCTTCAGTCCCAGAATGGCACAATCACAGAAATCCTCCCCCTTAGAGGGCGGTATCATAAACCTCCTGTTGTAGGATAGGAGTCGGGCCTGGACCTGGAACCAGGCTGGATGGAAATGCTGGGGGGTGTGGATGATCCCACACCGGATCTTTTAAGGAGGAGGGTGTGGTTGGTGCAGAGGGGCCTGAGACTAGAGGGCTCTGGCCTCGTAGCTGCTCCCTGACTTCCTGCTCTAGACTAGGAGGCACAATCAGCTGGTCCTCTGGGTCCTGCTGTGCTGGAGCTGTGAAATAGCCAGACTTTTTCTTGGGAGCCTCTAGGGCAACCTCAATTAGGTTGTGACTGTCTTCGGGGGCTACCACAGAACCATTGGACAACTTCTTCCCAAACAGGCTGGATGTGGAGGGAGATTTCTTAAGGTCAGCAATCTCTCTCCCACATACAGCAAGCAGGCAGCCGTTTGTAGCAGAAACCACCACGCTGTTCTGTCTGCGCATTTTACCACCGGGATGGTCAAAGCCTCGTTTTTCAAAGTCCAAGTCTTTGGGGCTCTCATGGGGCCCCGACCGCAGCTGAAAAGCACAACAGTGAATGTCTACTTCCACTTCTAATTTGCTGCCATTGGAGATGACACCCTCGAGTGGAGCTTCATCATCACTGTCCAAGCCATTGTCCGACTGGTTACTTGAGAATGTGGTGCTGGATGGCTGCTGCTGGAATAGACCTGGGTGGGGTCCGGTCCCACCTGAGCCTGGCACCATGATGCCGCACAGTGTGGTAGCGGGGTGTAGGCTACAGCGTCTCTCTGGGCGGGTCACAGTGCCAGAGGATGGGTGTTCATCTGAAGCGGTGGATCCCGCTTCGCTGCCGATCTCTGAAGCTGACGTCTCACTGCTGAACTCAGTGACAATGCCACTGCTGGAGGAGAGGTTGGTGGCTGGGTCGCTAGGGCCCGGGATAACAGACGCAGGAACGGGAGCAGGAGCAGGGCCCCGTGGCTCGGTGGTGGTGACTGGCGGCTCACATGTGCAGCTGTCCTCACCAATGTGCAGGGACACCACGACAGCGCCGATGTTGTCCTTGCAGCCGTAACTTTGGGCAAGTGAACACAACTTCTTAGCAGCAGCACGGGGATCCCGGACAGCCTGCACGGTGCACACAGCCTCCTGGTAGGAAACTCGCTCAAACAGGGCTCGATTCCCCAGGATCAAGAACTCATCCTGGGAACAAAGCGGCTCAGTGCGCACCCAGGGCTTTGGAAGCACCCAGGGAGACAGATAAGAGCAGCCCAACAGGCGAGAGCAGCATGTCACTCCACTCACTTTGTTATCCTACAAAACAGAAGCGCCATTAGAACCGCAGCAGAGCGTATAGCCTCATAATGTTTACACAGTGGAATATGACAGAGCATATTAACACTAGATTAGAAGCTATGTGCAATTGCTCCCATTTAACAGCTGAAACCCAACATAGGCATTACCTCTGTAATAATGGCTTTACTGACTTTAACCCGCTCCATTTCCTCAGTGCAGTTCTCCAAACTATAAACCTTAGAGAGAGGTACAGGTTGTCCATTTCGGCACAGCACGGCTTGGCAGGTACCCACATTGGCCACAGTAAGGCTAAAGGATGCTCCTGGATCTGAAGTCTCACGGTGGATATAACACAGCAGGCCAGATGCACCCAGCTTCTGACCGGCCATACCAAGTTTCCTGTGCCCCCACCAATCGCCAAACAACAAAAACAAACTCTTTCAGTCAGTGAATGCAAGTAAAAACCAGGTATTAATAATGAAAAACAATTACAAAGGACAACATGTTACCTGTGTGAGGTGAGGAAAGTGTTGCACATATACACACTGTCAACACTAGAGTGCTGCAGCTCCTCGCACAGCACG
Source organism: Pelmatolapia mariae (assembly GCF_036321145.2). Classification (NCBI taxonomy): domain Eukaryota; kingdom Metazoa; phylum Chordata; class Actinopteri; order Cichliformes; family Cichlidae; genus Pelmatolapia; species Pelmatolapia mariae. The sequence continues at coordinate 22,450,488 of NC_086227.1, forward strand.
TCTCCCATAGTGCACTGCAACAGGCGAGGCACTTCCTCATTGCGGTCTCCATCAAAGATACCATAGCATGCTTCCACGCTGTCTCTGAAGTGGTCTACAGCCAGCACAGACACACACAACCTGTCCCGAACAAAAGATGCACAATAATAGATCTAGCAGATCCATTCACAAAACTTCATACCAACTCTGTTTTCAAGAACGTCGCCACGCTGTGTAAAATGTACAGCGCTCAGCATATTTATCAGAACACCACTGATAAATCTATGGCAATGAATGAACAGTGTTTGTAATTACCAACATTATTTATTGTTTCTGTAAAAGTTAATCCGTCACTATGTGTTTCTTAAATATGACAGGTGGTCTAAGAAATTATGAAGTACTGAGAATAAAAACAAAGTGTAAAATATTTAAACTGTGCATTTAAATGAGAAGACATTATGTTCAATGTAGAGACTGAGAAATTAACCAGCGGCCTTCAGTTGCCACTGCATTAGAAAATTGCACTGCGTGGGCTTATGGCAGTGCAGTGAAAACAAGGAATCAATGAAAACTGAATCCACACAAAAACAATGTGAAACTCTACAGTGGAAAGAAACAGATGTGCATACATTAAGATCAAGAAACTGTGCTGTTGCTTGGCTAGGCCCAAACTCTTAAGATGGGCTGAGGCAACAGTGTTATAGTTTCACTGTATGAAAGGTAAATAAATTATAAGCCACCACTATATGACTTATTGTTAAAAATAAATGATTCCAGCAACAGGTAATGATAAAATTTATATTAAAAAAAGAAAACCCTATAACATAGTTATAGAAGAAAAACACAAAACAGAGAAGATCTGTACACACTTGTTCCTTTGCCCGCTCATTTCAGAGTAACCATGCTTCCAAGGAGTGGAGGCGCTCAGAGAGTCTCCTGCTGTTGTGGTAGATTTCTGGTCTAATTTCAGGGTGGTGATGTGGCTAAAAATAAAAGAGAAAAAAGAAATACACTAGAGTGCACTGTACACCTTTATTGTGTGCCCCTATGTGACAGCTACAGAATCTAATTGCTGCTTACAAGAAGTTCAGTATTTGGTGCTGCGCCTCACCTGAAGAGATTGAGGGTTTTGTGTTCCAGCATCAGGCTGCTGTTGCCTGTCAGGTCCAGCTCTTGTAAAGTGGCAGGCAGGGAATCGGGCAGCTGGATCTCAGTGAGCTCATTGCAGCTTAGATCGACAAGCTAAAGAGATGCGAAACCAGGTGAGCCGAAGTACGCTTAAAGTTGATCACGTGACACAAAGAAAAGTGCAACGGGCCTGACCTTGATCTCGGGGAGGTTGAGGATCTCTGGGAAGACGCTGATGTGGTTCGAGTGTGCTATGAGGGTGTGCAGTCTCTTACAGCTGGACACAGTGGAGGGTATTGTTTTTAGATTGTTGCCGCTTAAATTTAGCTCCTCCAGCAGTTCCAGCTTACTTAGCTTACTAAAGACACACAAACATGAAACAATAACAGCTGGGCTGAAAAGGGGAAAACTTACATTGAATTTATAATGCAAGTAATGCTTCAGTAATGACTCTTAATAATAACTTCTTTAACTGCACAGTAACCCTAAAGAAGCACCACACATTTTGTTGATCCTCATAAAGTATTTTGTGGGTGCATAAAAGGGTTCAATTTGCACCTTGGTTTAAACTGATAGTTAAGACACACAGAAGGCAGGAGAACACACCTGGCAGGGAATGAGAGTAACTGGTTGTAGGCAATGTGGAGGATCCGCAGGTTCTGGTGTCCGACCAGCAGAGCGCCGCAGTTCTCGCTCAGGTTGTTCCCCGTCAGGTAGAGCTCCTGGAGTGTGCTCAGGCTCTCCTCTGATTGGCTGCTCGGCGGAATGCTTTCCAAGGCATTGGCTGACACGTTTAAGTAGTTCAGGCTGTAAGAGAAGACAAACAGAAAAACAATTAACACAACAGCTCAAGTAATCAGCAGTGCATCTGAGGAACGCACCCACCCATTCACATCCCGTTTACCGCAGCTGATGTTCAAGCTAAAAGGTTTTGAAGACTGTTGATGACTGATAAACGGTATCAGTAACACCGCATGATTCTCATATTGAATATACTTGACAGAGTATATTTCGGTGAAAGTGAAGCGAGCTCAGTCTGCTGGTATTTGGGAGGCCGGGTGCAAATTGAATTTAATTACGACACATTTTCACCCTGTTTGCGATGAAACATGTTTAACTGCAAATTAAATAATATTCCAGGTGGCCTCAGCTTCTGCAGCGAAATGAAGACGACTGAGGCATCTGAAATCTGCATTTAAAGAATTATAGAGATTTTAGGAGCTTCCATATTTTCTAACATAAAAAGCCTTCTTCTAATTTATTCTTGCAAGTGGAGCATTGATTTGCATTTCATTGACCCTGCGCATTAAAGTGGGCCAGTAATATGAGCTCCAGTGGTTGTTATGTAATTGGTGTCAAGTCATTTTCTGTGTTTATCATGTACTGTAAAGTAATAAAACTTGTCCCTCTGACCCAGTGAGGAGTGAACCTCATCACGCTGTTGTTATAAACCAGCCTCAGACATTACTGACGTGCACTGACATCTCTCCAGCTCATACACACCACGATAAGGTTTACAGCTTATTTGGAGGTCTGGCTTTTTTTTATGTTTAACATGGTTAAATAAAAAATTAAATGTAGTTGTGTTCAGTTAGTTACTGAGAAACCTAATTAAAATATATATACTGTTTAAAATGCTTTTAATTACAAATGAGTAACATCCACGAGGTTAAGGTTGTCTCCGGTAGGAGAAAATCGTCTTGGATCTGGAGACTACTGCATCAAAACCCTTTACCTTCTTAATGAGCACATGCTCAGAGTACAACAAATGGGATGGATGAGCTAAAATGTGACTCTTTTTGACCTGGTTGCTTATCTCTGGATATTCTGGGTCACTAAGTAGTTGGAGAAAAAACCCATAAATGGTACGATGGCTTACAAGGAGTTGTTCTATACATTTGGGCCACCTCTATTAATTTGCTATCGTTTTTGATTAGCTCTCTGATTTGAATTTGCACTGCCTCTCTTTGATTTTCCATGCTGCTTTCATTCTGAACTTTAAAAAAAATAAAATACTGGAGGCTGCCAGTGCTACCTGTCAGCCTCCTAGTAGATTATTATGGTATAAATGTGAAAATCCTTGGTAATTTCAGAAAGTTTACCTGAACTTGTGTGACATTTTAAGCAGACACACCTATGGCATGAATTTCAAAATTCTAAGTCGCCTCGTTCTCGAGTTATCGCATGGACAAGCTTGGGTGTCCACACCGCCTGCCCGGGAGGGTGACAACAATACCCCATCGGTCATTTATGGCTGAGGGATAAAAACATAACTTTATACGCTAAAGTTTGTTTACCAGCAATCAAAATTCTGTTATTCTACCAAACCTGAAGAAACACCTACAGCCTACAGAGTAGTTTCTTTATTGCCCAGTTCATAACATTTAATAAAGCAATAAAGAAAGATTAGGTAGGTACTTTCAGCCATCTTCTCCCTTATTTCCCAAGGGACGGCCACAGCAGTTGGATCGTCAGTTTAATCTGTCACAGATTTTACACTGGATGCCCTTCAAAACACACCCCTCCCATTAATCCAGGCTTGGGACCAGTACCAGGAGTCCAGTAGTTTGTGATCCCCTGAGGCTCTTTCTGTGGCTCCCTCTGGTCCGATAACAGGGATCTTTTTTGTGTAAGATGAATATGTTAGCCACTACACCATGGTATCAAAAATTAAGTAAGTAATAAGTAAGTAGCTAAGTAATAAAAAAAAAAAGATCATTAAATTTAATAAGTTACATTACAGTACATTTTTTGAATAAACGGTTACATTATATAGCATTTTTCAGATGGGTAGCTAGTATTTTTTAACCTATTTTATTTGGAATAAAAATCACCCTCCTAACATCGCTCTCAGGAAACCCATAATACACAAAGTAGTCACTCCCATTACATCTTGGCAATAGAGACAGTAAAGTGCATTAGACCATTTGAACTGCTAATGGGTGTTAAAAGATTTACCACACAGGAAACAGGAGAGAAAATGAATCTCCAGTTATGGCGTGGAATGCTCCACTGATCTTGACCACAATCTCTTCCTATAATCTCCACTTCATTCCCAAAACAATGAGCTGTAGTACAATGACTGTCCGCTGCAACACAACAGGGAAGTCACTGCCAATAAAAGTTTCAAAGCAGACAAACCAGCTGATAAAGGAAACAAATGATAACACGAAAAAGTCAAAAAGGCCACTGAAAAAATAAAAGAGAGAGTACAGAGATTCAGACTTACTTTAAGGCCTTCAGAAACAGACTCTCTGGAAGCTCAGCTAGCATGTTGTGCTGGAGGTCCAGGGCTTCCAGAGGGACATGGTCAAGGAGTTCAGGCACTCTTTGCAAGCGATTGTACCCCGTCAGCAGCTTCCTCAAACTCAAGCTGTTAAGCAGTCTGCTGGAGGCCAGAAGACACATCACAGAGCAAGATCAGGACAAGAAAAGGCACTTATGAAACTTTGCGGGTGGTGAGTAGCCCTCACCAATCTATCAGTGACCTACTGACCTACAGTTTACCTGCCCATACAAACTAGCACAATAGCTTTTCCCCCAGATACCAGCAACAAAGTTATGAGTGCGTACAGAAGACAGGGGAGCCGAATCCAGTTTTCAAAAGTCTTTTCTGATTCATTCACTGTTGCCTGATACAAATACTAGAGCCTGGCAGTGAATGAGGGTACTCTGAGCCAGGCACTATAAGATGGCCACGTTTTAATGTAGCAGCCAAAACACACAGACACAAGAAAACCTCACACCACATTTTCACTACTGTAAAAACTGGTCTTTATCTGCACCAACTGGCATTTATGCGAGTAGTTAGAAAGAATGTGTGACATCGTATCTTATTATTATGGATTTTAGGCAGCTGTTTATTAAACGACAGGCGGAATAAATTCAATTTATGCAAAAATGTTAAAAAAAAAAAGTTCATAACCTGGAAGGAAGCTCCGACAGGAGGTTACGTGTAATGTCCAGCATCTCAATTTTTCTGCAGTCACACACCCAGTCTGGAAGATACTCCAAGAGGTTCCTGTCTCAACACACACACACACACACAGACACACACACACGAACTGAGCAGTTGGTCAGGCCAAACCGATATTCTCCAGGGCCATTTAGCCCTGCAAATGATCTGTACTTTAACAAAAACAATTAGTGCGTGCAGTTGGGGATAGATGTTTGGTAGAAAGAAATTGTGCAGATGTTTCTCACACTGGCAAAAACACAAGACAGCTTATTTAACCACTGGCCTATTTCAAAGATTGAAAGGTTCGTGACCTTAAAAGAGATTTCTCAGATTTGCGCATCTTTTACTCATTCATCTACCCAGCTATTATTTAATCCCTACAGGCAAAGTGACTCTAACAGCTGAAAGGATGAGAATATACTGCAAAGGGGCTTCAGCTGCCTTTGCCGACATGATAAAAAAAAACAAAGCGATGATTACAATTCCTCCAAGTCCCATAAATTTTCCATAAATATTGTAAGTCCAAATCCTATAACAGTTAAATAAGTACACAGAATATCTGTTTTGAGGTTGTTGGGTGATAATGATCTATTTCAGTATTCATGTTGATTTACAACTACATAAACTGAGCAGAACTAGATTAATGAGCACAAAGACAAAGATACTATTTTTAGACATCAGCATCTCTGTAGCCACTTCTTATTCCCAGCCAGAACTCACTGTGATAGGTCCATGTGCGTCAGCTGGTTAGGGACTGGATAGATGTTGACTGTTGTAAGGCCTGTAGGCAGATAAAGGCAGCAATCATCAACCAAACATCTGGACCATTCCTATGTGCACTTACATGATGCATGTAACAGTGGAGGGAAGGGCAGGAACATACAGACAAATAGCCAGTGATGCATTAATAGCAGCTACTTGACGCTCTATTTGACTCACGGTTGCTGCTGGCATGAAGCATGCGCAGTGTGAAACCGCTGAGTGTGAGTGTCCCCAGCTGGTTGCGTTGGCAGTGCAGAGTCTCCAGGTTGCACACAGAGCTGAGGTCTAGCGATTCTAAGCAGTTGTCCCGCAAGTCCAGCTGGGTCACCTGGCTCACTACCTCTAGATTCTCACTTTTCACCCACCGCAATCCATTCAGCCTATATTTAACAGAGAGAACAGAGCACAGGAAAAAAAAGGATTTTGTATGCAAGTGGCATGATTTTTAGGGCTGTCCCAAATCAGTTTATCTTTTAAAATATCATATCACAACATTTGATGCCGGTAATAGATTTAAAAACACCTTCCTCACATAGTGAAACGAAAAGGAAATGCATTCTGATTTCAGGAGTGCACTGTACATCACTGTACTCAGATACATGCTCTTTAGTATCTCATCCATCTTTCATGAGAGCTGCCAGCACAAATTCACCACAGATGCACCTTGGTCCTTATAAATATAGCCTGCAAACCACAACTTAACTCACAAGGTTGAGAAATTATCTTGCTGTGGTTGGAGGAATGGTTGCCGGCTTAATCTTCGCACCACAAGAAAAATTAGCATGTTTTCTTATCCCAGTTTACCAGCCATGGAGGTCCCCTTGAGCAAGACACCCCACTTGTACGGTGCAGAGTTCTTTCTCACTGTGCTGCCTTGTATAATCATCCCTCTGTTTTCATATAGTCGTGTTTTTCTCTTTGCCCTTTGTCAGTCTCTTGTGCCTTCTATCTTTCCATATTCTTTTTTTTTTTTTAATTCCTCTGGACTTTGTGTTTTCTTGTTTTTGCTTTTGGTCAATAAAGGCTCATTTTGTTTTCTGCCTCGTCAGGCTCTGCATCTTGCAGTCAGGTCCTCTCTTTGCCATCCCTCCATATGACATATTGTTTATTTGTGAACTGCTTAGAGGCCGGCATATGCAGAGTGGAACAATGTCAGGATAATCAATTCAGGACACTGTCAGAAGTTTTCCTTACTCACATACTACAGTATATCACACAGCAGGAGATAGTTTACTTCAAATGCGTCCTGTTGGAAATGAACTGCGCTTCCAGGATAGAGCATGCAGGAGGTAGGACACATGACACCCACTCACTCGCTTAAATTTATTTGACAATTTCCTGTCCTATCCTCACGCAGGCTCAGTCAGCCATGTGATAGGGAGCTGGCAGGTTAAAGGCCACTTAATGTCAGATCCAACTATGTTGATGATTTGTGTTCTCACATTCACAGTACAGGTACAGTGTCATGAAAAGTACCCCCCCTCCCCCCTTCCTTATTGCTTAGTTTTTTTAATATTTGCCACACCTACATGTTTCAGATCATCAAACAAATTGTAATATCAGATAAAGATAACCCAAGTAAATACAAAGTGCAGTTTTTGAATTAAGATTTCAGATATTAAGGGGAAAAAACTATCCAAACCTACCTCACCCTCTGTGAAAAGTAACAAGCATTGAATCATGAATTAAGTGTCATTAACATGATTTTCAAAAGATTTTTCTTCAATAGAGTGATTTCTTGATTTCAGACTTCCTGTCTGAGAAGTAGTAGGCTAAAACACCTTAAAAAGCAACATATCATACCATGATGTAAAAATACAGCTTAGATACAATTCAGTGACATTTATCAGTCTGGAATGTGTTTTAAAGCCATTTTTAAGGGTTTGGGATTCCAGTGAACCACAGTAAATGGTAAATGGCCTGTATTTGTATAGCGCTTTTCTAGTCCCTAAGGACCCCAAAGCGCTTTACACAACCTGTCATCCACCCATTCATACACACATTCACACACTGGTGATGGCAAGCTACATTGTAGCCACAGCCACCCTGGGGCGCACTGACAGAGGCGAGGCTGCCGGACACTGGCGCCACCGGGCCCTCTGACCACTACCAGTAGGCAACGGGTGAAGTGTCTTGCCCAAGGACACAACGACCAAGACTGTCCAAGCCGGGGCTCGAACCGGCAACCTTCCGATCACAAGGCGAACTCCCAACTCTTGAGCCACGATCGCCCCGCAGTAAGAGCAATTATCCACAAATAGAGAAAACTTGAAAGAGAGATAAACCTTTTCAGGAGTGGCCGGCCTACCAAAATTTGCATATCGACGACCCATCCAGGTGGTCACGAAAGAGCCGGAAACAACATCTACAGAACTGCAGGTGGCACTTACCTCGGTTAAGGTCAGAGTCCACGCTTAAACAATAAGAAAGGGACTGGGCAAAACTGCCACCTAAAAACTACACAAAGATTCGGTCTTTGGTCTCACATTTGACAAAAAACATCTTGATGATCCCCAAGACGTTTGGGAAAATATTCTGTGGACTAACGAGAGAAAAGCAGAACTTTTTGGAAGGTTTGAGTCCCGTTACATCTGGCATAAAACTTCTCACAGTGTAGCCAGATGGGTTACTCTCCCCGCTCCAACACTCTCTGTCTCTCTCCCTCTCTCTCCCTGCCGATCCGGGTTGCTCCTTTGCCTTTTCTCTGAGCGTGATATCAGGCACCAGGGAATTTTTGCGATAACCCGGGCAGCTTTGATCACGTTCTGCAACAGTTACAGGTACTCTAATCTGTGTGTTTGTCCTCCTCTATCCTATCTACCCTACTGGATTAACCACCATGCCACAACAGCATTTTATAAAAAGAACATCATACCAACAGTGAAACATGGTGGTGGTTGCAACTCTAACTCTGAATGACTCAAAAAAAAGAAAGAAAATCAAGGATTGGTGGGGTGGTCTAGTCAAAGTCTGTTTGAGATGATTTAAATGTATATGAGATGCTTTTACAGGACCGTAAAAAGGCCGTCTGTGGTCAAAAACCCTTCAGTGTGGCTGAATTAAAACAATTCTGCAAAGAAGAGTGGACCAAAATTCCTGTACAGCAATATGAAAGATTAATTGCCACCTACTGCAAATGCTTGGCTGCAGTTCTTGCTGCCAAGAGTGACACAACCAGTTATTAGGTTTAGGGGGCAATTAGTGTTTCACATAAGGTCGAGTAGGTTTGTTTGGCTTGTTTCCCCTAATAACGAAAATCTTAATTTAAAAACTACATTTTGCATTTACTCGGGTTACATTTGTGTATTAATGAAATATGACATGTATGCAAAACAACTAAGAAATCAGGGAGGGAGCAAATATTTTCTTCAGGGCACTGCACGTCTAAAAACGTTTAGTGCTGCAGTGCAGTGAAAAGTGCAATTCTGGACAGCTCCCTGGTGTTAAATTGGACACTGCATTTATTCAGAGGAAATGTGCCATCTATGAACATTTGTTAAATAAATAGGTAAGGCTTAGGTGAATGCAGCCCTGGCTGAAGTTCAGGACATTTAATGGAGAAAGAGACAAAAGAGGAACTTGTAGATAATTGGCAGCACAGAATTATTCTCCACCTGCCACCTCTCTTCGTAGGCATTGAACGAATGACAGTCATCTTTTAAATATTATATCCTGATCCAGCATTATTCTATTCAATAACATATGGCTGAGCAGAAGACCAAGCAGAGAAGGATAAGACAGAGTGAGATGAGTCAAAGGGAAGCACAGATGCTGAGAGCTGTTTGTTCCTCACTGGCCTCTTACCGGAGGTCAATGTTTTTCAGGTGGCTCATTCTGACCAGAGTGCACAAATCCAGACTCTCCACTCTGTTCCCAGCCATAGCCAGCTTGTCAACTGCACTCAATCTCTCCAGCACAGCAGGGACGTGAGAGAAGCTGTTAAAGGAAAGCCCCAGGCTGTTGAGCTGAAACAGGCCACCCATCTCATCAGGCAGGGAGCTGAGGTGGTTTCCATCCAAAGACAGCGTCTGCAGGCTAAGAGAAGAAAGGGACAAAACAGGCCTTTGCTTTCTTTTACTTTAGAGAGCGGACAAAATATCTGCTCACAACAATTTGTATTTGTATCCATTATCTATCGCACAGCGTCCTAGGAAATGCTGCATGATTTAGCTTTATTTTATCAGAGTGCATAACAAAATGTTCTGTCCTTTTCACCTCCCTTATTCCCTCATTATGTGTATAGTGGATTAAAATTACAAACCACAATGGCGACTGGCAAAAAATAATTATTGCATCCTTCTGAAAAATGTAATTTAATGCGCCTTTTATTTATTTTGCAACTCTGACATCTAACTGACATTTCTAACATCTTTTGTCTGTGCTGCTATTAACTGATATCTCAACAAAGTGTACCTATGCAATGTACGCACTGTGTGCACTAGACGTGTGCCAAACCTTTGAAGGTTGCCTATCTGTACAGGGATGGCGTGGAGACTGTTACAGGAGAGGTTGAGTTCAGTTAGGGTGAGGATCTCGCACACACACTCGGGGAACACACCCAGACGGTTATGAGATAAGTTCAGGCTCTTCAGCTGAGAAAACCTGACAAAAGAAAAAACTGAATGTGAAGTCTACAGGCTCACTTTGTTTACGATCTACATTATCTGCATTTGCAAAAAAATAGTATATCAGGACTGAACACCACCAAGACCATCAAACTGTGTTTGAATTCATCACTGTCATGTATCACAGACATACTGCTCTCAAAAAAGTTTAAACTGGTCGATATAAAAAAGAACACAGATGGGCTTTATGTCTCGAACAAAACAGCAATCAAATCATGCAAGTTAAAGTACGAGAGGTAAATGTTTATTTGTGGTTCTGCTTTTGTCATTGTTGTTGCCTTCAGTGGATGACTGGTTCAGCACACTGTGGTGAAAGAGCAGTAAAAATAGTTTAAATCCATGTTGTCCACCCTCCAGCAGAGGCTGAACAGCACTTCTCAATATTCTGGTGAACATTGTTGGACGTGTGCTGCACGGTGGGAGTTCTGTAATATTTTGTAATGCTGCCTCAGGCTTCACCATGTTATGCCTGTGGCAGGCAACAAAGAACAGTATTCATAACTGATAGGAGTGATTTAAATACACACACATATATGTATTTAAATCACTCCTATCAGTTCCCTGATATTAACAGTTGATATCTCAGTTTAGAGTGGCCAGGCCTGCTTTGCATACAACACATAAATGTGATTTTCATTTCCCTCTTCATGTGCATTTGTTGATTAAAACATGTAATCACACCCCTGTGGTCACAACTAGAAATTCCAAAAAGAACAGCATCAATATGTGCACATCTGCGTCACATGTGATACACAAAGTTATATCTTGATTACTAATTTTCACCTCCCATTTTGCACCCCAGATGCTGGGAGTGTTGTCATGAGTCACAACACTATTCACATGTAATATTCTTCTCCTTCTTCTTTCAGCTGCCGCTTTTAAGGCTTGCTACAGCAGATCATCTAGCGCTATCTCACCTTATCCCTAGCGTCCTCTCCTATCGCACCAACCCTATGAATGTCCTTCTTCACTACATTCATGAACTTCCTCTGTGCTCTTCTGCTTTTCCTCCTGCCTGGCAGCTCCATCTTCAGTTTCCTTTGTCCAGTGTATCCACTATCCATCCTCTGCACATGTCCAAACAATCTCAGGATTGACTCTTTAACTTCATCTTTAAACTTTTCAATCTGAGCTTTCCCTCTGATATATTCATTTCCAGTCTCTGCCATCTTCAACTCCACCTCAGTCTGTGCAACGGTTTCTAAACTGTATATCACAGCAGGTGTCACTACGGCGTTGTACATCATCCTTTTCACTCTTGCTACTATCCTTCTGTCACTAATCACAGCTGACGCTCGTCTCCACCCACTCCACCCTGCCTGCAGTTACTTCTTATCCTCTCTTCTGTACTGTCCATAGCTTTGGATCTTTGACCCCATCTCTCTCACACATGTATTCTGTCTTGCGTCTATTGACTTTCATTCCTCTTCTCTCCAGAGCTTAACTCCACCTCTCCAGGCTCTCTTCCACCTGCTCTCTGCAGTTACGTCTGCGAACATCATAGTCCACAGAGACTCCTGCCTGACCTCATCTGTCAGCCTGTCCACCACAATTGCTCACCTACTTTATTCTAAAGACAACATTAAGAAGAGCAGTGAAAGAGAAACCAGTCTTCTTAGTAAGCTGCAGAAAAGAATCATTTTATAACAGCATGCATTCAGTACACTAACACCCATTCAACCAGGCATTCAACAGAAACTAAAGCAGGTTGAGTCACAATTTATAGCAATGTGCTAATGACCTCAGCTTGTTTAAACAGGCTCAGCTCCAAGGAGCAAGGACATACAACTAAATTCATGTCCTATGTAATGAAAGCCACACATACGGAGCCAGAGATATGACATAAATGAGTGGGGATCATTAAATGTGTGATAACAAAGAGATGTACAACATATGCTCACAGTAACACTGAAACAGCAGACTAACTGGAAAATAACTAGAGTGAAAAACATAGTAATCAATGAATTATTATTAAAATTTAAAAAAGACTATCTAATAAAGCACATAATTAGTGAACAAACAAAATATTTTGTGATAATTTTAAATAACTAATTTCCATCCTAAAAAGTAACGAAGTGACGGCGACTGTCAAGTTTAAAAGGTTTGACTGATAAAAGCTTTCCAAAGCCCCGGCCATCAAAATAACAAGCACTGGCGATTCATCTCAGTGGCCAAGGCATAGTTCAGCGAGACAGATACTTAGCACCATACGGATATGATAGTGTGCTCTCCAGCCACAGGACGATGTAATACCATCTCTTTCTTGCAAAGATGTTTCAATTGATTTCATGTGGTTACCTGGGGAGGTTGAGCAGGCCTCCAGGTCCCTGCAGGCTCATGAAGTTGTGTCGCAAGTTGAGATGGGTAATGTCCTGACTGTAAAACAGATATTCAGGCACTGCTTCCAGACTGTAACAGGACAAGTCCACTAGGCTTACCGTCTGAGACACCACCTAAACACACATGCAGACACAAGCAGACTGAGTTAACACCGAGTTTAAAAAACAGAAACCTGCCTACAATTCATGTACCTAAAGAATCACTCTTACATGCAAACTTGGCTATGTCGAATATTTTTACATTAAAATAAATATGACATGGTGCAACCACAACTACAACGGTCAGGCAACATTTCTAAAACTGAGAGCTACGAGCTCACATCTGATGATTCATTTTAGAACAACATATTAGCTACGTGTTTGTCGTCTATTTAAAAGTCAACGGTCAAGTAGTAAGTTGTGCTCAGCTTTATGATATATGACAAAAACTGAGTTCCACTGACTTCCTTATCGGCACTACCGAGCTGCCTCATCAAGAATTAACTCAGATAGACAGTTTCCCACATTCCAGTACAAGAAGTTTCTAGGAAAGCGACAGTTAAAACAGTAACAGAATAACCAGTTAAAGTCAGATCTTATTAACCAAAAGCATGATGATTTGCATTGTGCTGCCAGTATGTTAGGTACAGCTTATGCATTGGATGTCAAAATGCCTTTATATCACGGGGCAAATACAGCCCACAGACCAGTGAAACTCCCCTTTCTGTCACTGTACAGATGTTTAACTGCAAATTTAATCCTAGGGTTATCTTAGTATTAAAAAAGTCATGTAAGTACAACAGCATGTCGTTTTTCTACACGATAGGAAGACGCTGCTGTAGTAAATGAAGAAAGTAATCTGTCAGCATGACTGTTTGGGCTTTAACTATAAAAAATAATTGTGAATAATTACAGAAAGGTTCTGGGAGCTCGATGCCGAGACTGTCCTGTAGGTTCTATAAAACTTAGCAAAAAATGTCAGTTTTTGTTTTTCTCTTTCTAACTTTGGACACACTGTAATAAAAACAAACAAATTAAAAAAAGAGAAAAAAAACAAGAACTTTTCTGTCATTTAAATCTTTCCATTACTTATCTATTACTTAATTGGTGTAATATAAATGTCCATGGGGGAGGTCTGGGGGACATTTTCCAAAGCAATTCAGATACCTTACAGTTGACACCTCTGGCTTATGCTGTCTATATAACAGCCCTGTCTTAAAGCCTACCATCATCATGGTTATCTTTTTTTTTTTTTTCTGGAAACTGATCGTCATGCGTGTGTGTGTTTGTGTGAGGTTTGAGTTTGTTCTTTGATTCTTTACTCGTTCCTTTAAATTTATGAAGTGTTTATATTCAAGTTTTGTAATAGTTAGCCCTGAAATCTGCATTCTCTAGTGCAGTGGTTCCCAAACTTTTTTTGCTGGGCCCCCTTTGCTTGCAAGAAAAATGTTCGCCCCCCCCCCAGCACGCGCGCACGCACACATCCTCCAACCACACACACCCATATTTTGCTCCATTGCGGTTTATTTCACACCTCAAACATTTAGTAAAAAATTAAGCAAATACGAGTAATCTGCAATAAATTACAGGTAGTAATAAAATAAACTACTAACTCTTTCACGCTACATCCACACCTACAAGGGGATTTTTGGAAACGCAGCTGTTTCGTTCACACGTAAACGGCGTTTCGAATCACCGAAAACGGAGATTTTTTAAAACTCCTTTTTTGCGTTTACGGTGGACGAGGAATACAGAGTTCATCACGCAACGTCAAAGGTGCCTTTTTTCACGTCACGCTGTGCGCCACGTTATTGTTTACATGAGATGAATTGCAGAATGGCAGATAGAGACACAATACTGTTAATCTGACTGTCTGCAGGTTTTACAGGCTTACATATACACACGCAGTTACTGTCCCTCCATTTAGAAAGGCAGAGGCGTCACAGTGTAATTATTTTACGTGTAGTTGTTTTTTTTTCATGTGTAATAATATTCAACATTGCTATCAATACATTTTTCAAAAAATGTCTCTCTGTGCAAAATGGGTTCAAAAACATAAACAGCTGTGGGATACTGTTGTCCTTGATTTGGAGAGCCCAGCGCTGCTCCCGACACAGGGAAAACCAATTCTGCAGGGGAGACCTACCTCAGCACTTGTGCAGGTGAAGCCAAAGGGAAGATATGCTTCACCATATTTTCTAGTCTTTGGCTTAGAATGAAGTTGGTTTGGAAACATATTCAGCGATGCTTCATCTCCTGCTTTGCGTTTCTGCGGCGCCAGTGCTAGCAGTGTCCAAGCGTTTTGTTTCCCCCCCTCTTTCATGCCGCGCCCCCCCTGCAATGGCTCTGCGCCCCCCCTAGGGGGCGGGCCCCACACTTTGGGAAGGTCTGCTCTAGTGCATCCGAGTTTGTTATTTCTATTTCTTCATTATGTGAGTGCCCCTTTCATGCCCAGTCTGTCCCGGTCTTGTCTCTGTGTTTTGTTATCCTTTCTGCCTCCCCGGTCACATCCCCGTGTCTGTCTGATCTCACTGCGTTTTGTCTGCATTCCCTGTCTTGTCTAATTAATACTTGTCTATAGTCCTGTCCCCATGTTTATCCCTTACTGTTAATGTCTGATTACGTGTCCTAGTCTGAGTCTTAGTGTGTGTTTCTTCCTGTTTTATTTTGATAGTCACCTGTCCTGCGTGAGAGACGGTTCAGGTTTGCCTTCCCTGTCTCGTTAGTTTTGATTGAGTTCAGCTATGTTCCCATGTGCGTCCACTTCCCTGAATCACCCTCCTCTGTACACATTGTTTGCTTCTCCCTCATTGTAGGTGAAATCGTCTGCCTGTCAGTTCATATTATGTCCTGTTATTGTTTAGTTTTGTATTTGCCTTTTGGTTTTTTTGCAACAAAGCTCTGATTTTGAGTTTAGTTCCATTTGCTGACTCCTACATTCTGGGTCCACGCTCCGTTGACCACACACCTGCTCACATGACAGCGATTTTATAGAGTTGCTGATGCCTTGTGATCCTGTCCAGTTTGTAGTGCTGTTGTGAAACTTTTTCCACATAAATTTTAAGCACCAGGGAGGGTGTGATTGCATCTAGAGTTGGGATTTTACTGCTGTTTGTCACTGGATTTTTTTTCCTCACAGACCTGGGAGACTATAGTTTACATGCTGGCCATCAGTCCAGGCTATGTAGCAGTGCTAAGTCAGTCTACTCTGACAATCATCTCCCCCATTAGCTCCAGAGCTGCACACTGTGCAGCTACGCAGAAAATGGGATGGCTGCTCAGTCAAGCATGGCATCATGTCACTGGCTGATAAAGACGAAACTGCTCTTCTCCCACAAAACAACTCACAAGACAGACGCCCTCTGTTCCTTAAAAAAAAATAAATCAGTGATGCGACACTCTGAGATTGAATGGGAAGGTCGGGACAGATTTTGCTGTTTTAAATTATTTGCTTTGCAATTAAACACTGAAACGATGAAACACAGCAAAGAAATGTCAGTTTAGGTACGATGGGTGGTTCAGTCCTTAATCAACGTGACACAAAATTTCCTGCAAAGCTGAGAAACTGGAGCACTTGGGCCACTAGCACAGCTGATCACAGCTTGAGTTACAACATCACAGTTTAATATTTCATTGAGATTCTGTAAAATGTGTTAATGGCATCTATAAAAGTAAAAGCCATTTCTTGAGAAATATCTAGTCCAGTCAGGCTGGACTTGATTAAAATCTCCACAGACTTGGACATTACTTTTGAGTGACTAAAAGTGCATTTTAGCTGCTATGTTATCAGTTTTGATATTTCATTTGATATATATATACATACATACATAAAGCCTGGAGGGTTATTGCTTAAGACGACTTGTAAAAAATTAGAAGAAAGTCTGTCTCTTTGGAACCAAAATATAAAGAAATGTTCTTCAAATAGCTAAACGCTCAACAATCGAAGTGCCTAAGATGATGCGAGTTTCTTTTGCAGCAATTAACATCTGACAAACACTGAATTGTCATTGTTAATGTGATTGTTGTAAAATGCAACTCGTCTATGTTGCTTTTTTTTTTTACAGTCTGACTTCCAAGATATCCAGAAGTGCTAATTAAGAAAGCACAAATGCACTCCCTGACTCTGTTAGCCTCATACACAGACACGGGCTTCTGATTTAAGCGATGTAGCATAAACGTCGGCCCAAATCCACCAAAAACCTTCATCGGCCATCAACTGCAGTCTCCATAGAAACCTGTGGTCTAACACTCAGCTAAAATACAGTTCGCTAACAGGCTCCTCTAACCCAGTAATCCATACCACCGTGAAAGAAAGAGATCTTGGACTTAGCATGAATCTGCAGCTAATTGGATTTTCTTTATTTCTGTTGGCTTTCTCCTTCCATGGCTAATTGTATGCTGGCTCAGCCTCTGTGGAGGCTCTCACAGAGGCTGTTCAGCTCCAAGAAGGAGACGCAGCACAACAGACATTAATTAGGATATTAGAGACAAAGCAGTCTGCGCAGTGCAGAGACAATGATTTTCTTTTAGAAGAGCTCATAGAAGTCTCTGAAAGGCCCATAGATTTATTGTATATCACACAAATACAAAAATACATTCATTTCACATCATCTGACTCACAGATATTCTGATTTAAGTTTTAAAAAAACACAGGAGATACTGATTTAATTGATTTAACACATCCCTTCCGGTTCTATATATCTATATATGTCCCCCCCTTCCCCCATTTGTTCTCATTTTCATGTCCCACCCTCCCTCTCCTTTTCTAATTCATTCACTTTTCATTAGTGTATGGGGATCTGCAAGGCCCGCCAGTCCCATCTGAGGTCTTCCCCAAACCGCAGCCTCAATTCATGTTCACGCCATCTGCAATTACCTACTAGAAATGCCGTCAAACCTAAAGTGAGGATGTGGTCCCAGCTAGTGAATGTTTAATGTACAGATAGTGACACACGCTCGCCTTTGACTTACTTTTGACGCCTGCCGGTGCCATCGCTGATAGTCTGCAAGTGTGTCAAAGTTGACAAAGTATGTCTGGGCCTGAGACCCGGCTGAGCTGAACATCAGACAGTGCTGCCTCCGCTTCACCTCCTCCACCTCAACACAAAGACAACACAGAGATGAGATCAGGATAAACACTGAACAGACAGATTTAATTTGTGGTGATTTTGTGTTTGTTTCTTTTAGTGTGGTTTTGTCTGCTACATTCAGTGATTCTGATTTTGACATTTCCAAAAATAAACCTTAGATAACATGTTTAAATCTGGTCAACTGGGATAAAACATTAGCTGGAGGCCACAAAGACTGCAGTGATAGCACAAAAACATTTAACTCTGTATTTCTGTGACACTGTTGGACTCATTCAGCACAACTGGAAAAAGAAAAGAAAAAGAAAACCTGGGACACACATTACCCACAATGCAACTCCAAGAGCAACACTGATTCTGCTATGCTAGTAGAGAATTCATTCAAGATCTAAAACTTGCCAATGTGGAAGTCCTTTAAATCCTGCATTCCTTCTAATGGCCAACAGGGGGAGATACTATGATTTCCAAAATATGCATGGTTGTGTAGAGGCTTATAGGAAAATGACCCTTTTTTGCTCACTTGATGCCAACCTCAGGAAAAAAAAAATTTTTCTGGTGAGTTCAGGGTCTTAGCGTCCATAACGAAGACATTATTAAAAGCTCAGAAGCAATACACAGTAGCAGGTGTGTGACTGACAAGTGTGTAGTGTCCTTCGGTTTTTCGAGCCGAGCCACCACTCACTCTACATTTTCAGTTTCAAACCACCAAGCTGCCAACCGATGATTTCCATCTTTTATATACAGTCTATGGTTTCACGTGGAGATACAGAGTGTGCCACTGAAGTTTTATCAGCTCAAACACAAACACACAGATTTTTTATGTATTTTGCGCTTTAGTGTGCAGCTTTGCTAATCTTTGAGAAAGAGGAGCTTGCATTCTCTGTTGGCTGAGGAGGAATAAACTGAAAACTCTTCATGACACAGTTCTGCAGGCATGTCATCTTTTTAACTTTATCCAGACGACCAACCCAGCTGTGTTGTTGAAGAGTGTTATCGCACAGCTTGGAGCATGTCCTCCGCCCTGGAGAAAGTGAAAGCTTACCGCCCTTTCAGGCTGTCCAAGCTCTAAACCCTGAACTCTCACCTTTCCCCCCACCAGGGGCAGGATGTGCATCTTCCCGGTGAGGCTGTCTTTCACAGAGGCCACGATCAAACAGGTGCCACAGAGAATAACCTGCCGCTCGGCCCACTTGTGCAGCTGAGTTTTGCCCTTCCTGACGCTGAACACGCCTTTCAGCAAGGTCCGCTCCTGCTGGTCCGCATTCACTGGACGCTCTGGGAGAGAAAGCCCACACAGAGATGTTAGTGCAGATCTGCAGCAATCGATCTAATGCAAATAAACCCAAAGCCACTGCTGAGATAAGCAAATTGAGCTAATTAATTGCAAATGTTTTGCAGTTACGCATTAGACAAAGGTTCCAGAAAATGAAGTCACATAAGTACTCGAAGGTCATTATGATATCACCTGTCCGTTAGTCAGCTCCACAGTATAGCTATTCCAAGAAATGGTCTTACATCAGTGCTTAGTATGGACACTGCCCTGTTATCTCATATGCTATTTGTACATCTGGGTAGCTCTTACTGAAAAATAATTCATTTGTTCTTCCACTAATCAGAAGAGAGTTTAAACTTTAAACTCCATTATTAAGCGTCTATTAAATTAAAGCCATATTAGAGCTCTTCTGTTCAGCTCAGTTGGAAAAGTTTCTCTCTACTCCCTGCTGCCATTCCAACATATAAGAGGCATCAGTCATATTGATGAATGAGTCAGGGTTTTGTCACATTTAACTCCACTCTGCTCAGTTTAATTATGCCAAGTCGCACTACAGGTAGTCTTAGCTGGCCATTGCTGAAGGATACATCAGACAGCAGTGCTGCCGTCTCTGCCAAGTACACTCAGGTTAATAGCAGGTCAAACAAGCACAGAGGAGACACTGCCTCAGCCTCCTGTCCTCTGTTGTTAAATTTTCCTCGAACCAACTTATGCTGCCTCCCACTCGGAGGCTCTCGTTGGCAATCTGCTTTCGCTCTCTCTCGCTCTCGCTTCACGTCTAACTTGTTTTCATTCTCCACCTCCCCTTCCGCTTCACAAGGGCATCTGAACGAAATGAGAGCCCCCTCATGTTTTTCTTCGCCAAGGAAAACTGATAATGAACAAGCCAAGTGCTTCTGACAACAAATTGGCTCGCTGGCAGATCAATAGCAGCTCCTGATCCTTGGGTGTCCCTCACTCAGAGAGAAAATTAGAGACACAAAAACCTCACGGGGTCGATGACGGGTACAATGGAGGTATCTAAAAGGGGGAAAACAGCTGGACTGTAGATAAGTGCTTTTTCTTGCCGCCTGTGGCAGGAAACTGTCGAGTCACGCTCTGCTTTAGTTACTCTATGTTCCCAGAGCTTCAGATTAAAACTCGCAATTAAGAAAAACATCATCCCTCTGCAGTGCACAAATCAGCTCGATACAAACTGACACAGACCGACAGGATGCCCTCACAGCCTTCGCAGCACATCACCAGAAACAACCACGCTCTATATCCGGCTTTGTTAAGGCCCATTTGTGGTAATTTCATGGCAAACCTTTATAAGAACACTGCATGCAGGATGGTAACACATACGTCCGTCTCTAGTCAAAGAGAGAATTCCAAAACACCCCTAAAACCAGGAAAATGTGGTTTCATCCCTGATAATATTGTCATCCCCTCACCATTTTCTTGTGTATCATCACATTTTTTTTCCCAAATCAAATTTTTCTCAGTAACACTAATCATCTGAAAAAGAATTATAATTATCTGTGGATCTGTGTGAGAATCATCGTGCTTGCTCGCTGCAAGAGTACATTGGGCTTACAAAGGAAAATCAAAGTGCCTTGATTAAATTAGTTAACTGCGGGAGTTATCAATGAGAAAAGCGCCCAAATTATGAATACAAATGTGCGCATTCATGGTGCGAGCGTGCAGGTGTCCAGGCATACACCTATTGCTTTTTTTCAGCTACTTGTTTCAAAGTCACAGCACTGTCCAAACGCAATATAAAACATCTCCTAGCCATAAAGAGCCAACTTCTAAAACAAACACACATGCTATCCCCAAAGGTCTGCGGGGCGATCAGTTGCTAAGGAAACAGGTTGTTCAAAATCAAAGTGTGAGTATGTAAGCCCTTATGATGTCTCCCTCCAAATCAATCCCATCCCTCTCACGACGAAAAAATGCTGACCGTTTCCCCGTGGCTCCAGAGGGGGTGGATGACACGGTCGTAACTTGTTGCGCAACACTGTTTTCTCAAGGAGCAGGGCTGCAGACAGCTGCCTTCAAACTAATCATCAACCGGTGTCAAACGTCCTCCGGGTGGGAGGCTGCCAAACCTCAGGGACAAGTGACAGACCAGAGAGTGGAATGTGTGATTTCTCAGAAGTGTGGCTGAGACCTTCGCACAGCAAATTTAGTGATATCTCACTTCAGATCCAATATGGAAAAGTGTTATATATGCATATAGAAAAGTTGCCAATATTAACACTGAATCTAAATTCTTTAAGGAATACGTTCATATCACAGTATGGCAAGCCCGATGAGTAAAGAGTCAAATTAATTTTCCACTGAAAAATAAAAATGGATAGATAAACAAAGGAATGAGGTGACAAACAGAAAGGAACAAAAGGGGAAGTGAGAGACACGAATGTATAATATAGAAGGTGATTTGATTATTAAAAAATATATATGAAAACAAGAGAGGAAGTCAGTTGAGGAACTAGAACGATCCAGAGAGCTATTTGGGGAAAACTGAAGCCAGTATGCACTTACAAGCCACTTAATTAGGTACACCTTTTCAACTACTAATTAAAAATCTCTAATCAGCAATGCAGGTAATTTACGCCTGCAGACATGATCAACACGACCTGTGAAGTCCAAACTTAGCATCAGAATGGGGAAGAAAGGTAATTTAAGCAACTTTGAACATGGCATGGTTGTTGGTGCCAGACGCGCTGCTCTGAGTATTTCAGAAACTGCTGATCTACTTGGATTTTCCCACACAACCATCTCTTTTACAGAGAATGATCTGAACAACAGAAAATATCCAGGAAGCAGCAGTTCTCAGTTCACACAGGCTCACCAGAACTGGACAACAGACGACTGGAAACACACAGAGTGCAGATCCTTAAAAGAGAATAAAACTGGAATATCTACATACTTATGAGCTGGTATTATTATTGGTTCTAGGAAACTGATGAACATTTATACTGTTCTCTAATGTTTTGTAGGCCTAATGATTAAAGAAGAAAGTAGCCTGTAGATGATTCATCACTGAAGGAAGGACAAGGGTCCAAACCAGGCAAAAGTGGCTGTTCTTTCCAAGGAGAAAAACTGTACCAGGAGTTTTAGTGTGTAGGTTCCTCATCTTGGTTCTTTCTATTGTTTTAAAATCAGTTTTTGTCCACATGTTGGATCATTTCAAGGCAACTGTTGAGCGCTCCGTCGAATACAATACTCCCTGTATCCCAGAGCTTTTTTGTCTTGCTCAAGATCGCATAGATTGCATTAGCATGCAGTAGGGGGTCAGTGGAGGCGGAAACACGGTCTGATTTGACTCAGAACAGCAAGCTCTTTTTGGCAGAAAATTCTAATTCAGCCCACCACACAGATACCTCCTCTAGGTGGTCTGTGTTTATCTCAATTTAAAATAACTGTTCTTTAAACTTTGAGCAAGAGTTTAACTCCTGACATCAAATATAGCAACTGTGCAGAAAACCAGTGGAAGACACACAGCTGAATGCTGCCTTTGAATACAGATGGCTTTAAAACAGAAGATTAAACTGGTGCTTCTCCCTCAGTAAGCCGTCTCTCTTAAAAACTCGCCATGAGTCTAGGATGACGGACATCTAGAGGTTTAAAATGGGAAAGAGAAAATCTTGGGAGGAACAGAACTTCATCTCAGAAACTGGCAGGAAACCATGGAGAGCTCTCTGCAGAGCTTTGTCGCTCGGGGCAAGTCTGTGCAAACTCGGATCTGAACAGAATTTAATTTTTTTCTTAAGCCTCAGTCCGACTGTTTCTCTTATTTTTGTCAGGGCAAACAATTTCTTCCCTTCTTTCACACCGCAAAATGTCTCAAACCTTCACACACCAGTTCACCGCTCCTGTCAACACAGCTCAGGACGTCCACAAACTTAATTTGGGTTTGAATTCCATCAGAAAGTCAGCATTTGTCAAACCAACAACTATAAGGTGAGCTTACTCTGATTCATTTCCCTGAGAAACAGATTTATTTCCCTCAGGTCTGATCCTGACAGTGGGCCTTACGTGAACTGTGGACAGCAGCTACAAGCCGCCTTTCTCAAAGACGTAAAAGATCACGCAGACAGAGGTGGAACACAGCCCGGGGCATGAACGCCAGAGCTTACAGCCAGCTTCATCTGCGCTGCAGCTGCACAGGCTGACACAAAGCTCCGCTGGCCCTCAGGTCTCTGCGGTTGTTTTCACTAGAAGTGTTTTTTATTAAGTCAGTATTTAGAAAAGTTTACTCCCCTGTCCATGTTTGTTTTAATTTCATCCATGCACCACAGCTGAAGGGTGTGCGTGGATGTGTGTGTGTGTACAGCGGGTGTGGAGAAAGAAGGTCCCAGATGAGTTTCCTGAACAAATAAGAGGAGAGTAAAGTTTAATAAATTACCTGCTGCATTGCACTTTGAACCTCTTTGGTGGCTTGAGAAAAAAAAATCAGGCTGTAAAGCGCTGTGGTTAGAAATGAAACTCACGTGGCAGTGCGTAGGTAGAAACGCACATGTATTCGCACCACTGTCTTATTATAGAAAGTCGGCATTCTCGTAACCATGATCCACCGTTTGTATGCCTGTGAGACAGTCTGAGATGAATACTTCTCACACTGTCCCACAGATTCTTTTGAATGATCTGAACAAGCCTGAAGACATAACTAATATCAAAAAAAGAGCAAACTCATAGAAACAATTTTACAAGGGCAGTTCAGCGAAACTCAACAGAACATCTTTTCTTTTATCAGTTTTCAGGAATCATTAAGAAGGTCATATGTGGATTATTCGAGGCTTCTGTGGAAAGATGTGCTGCTGAGGTCTTTACTGTGCCATTTTAATACCGTGAACATTATAAACAAAAGCCCACCTCCCCTGGTTTGTGATGATGATCCTGGGCTCATAAAACCAAAGCGATCTGCATGGCGAGACAATCCTTAATAAACGTGGTTTGGGGGGAGTTTCCATTACAAACGCTCTCAGATTCAGAGGCAGTAAGGTCCAGTAATGCAGACTGTGCAGAGCGTAGAGCTGGCACGCTCAGTGTACCACATTAGGTGGTCTTGTAGCAGCTGTAGTCTTTACTGATGGATCACAGTTTCACTCATCTGCTTAGTCAGATCATTACCACAATAACAGTTGTTAGGCAAACAGACACCTGGAGGAAGACTCTGAGAACACACAAGGCCATCGACGCTGTAACTTTTTTTTTGTTGTTGTTTGGTTTGTTTGGGTTTTTTTTAAACTTTTTGTCTTAACTTGAAAAAGGGTTTTGTGCATACTGCCTTAAAAATGTGAGTAAGTTGCTCTCGGCTTGATTTGATAAGTTAAAGTCCTCATGAGTTGAGACACTGTAAAGCTAGTTACAGTAAGGATGCAAGGAGAAATGAGAAATATAAATGGGGTCAACCATTCAAATCAACAGACAGTGCATGTTGGGGGGGGGGGAGAAGAGAGTCATGGCAGGGTGGTGTGGGTGGAGATAAGCATCAGGGGTGATTTTTGACAGAACGATAGCAGCAAGGGTGAAAGGGAAGTTTTACAAGGCGGTAGTGAGTGTTAAGATTTTTAATTTGGAGTGAGCAAAATGGACAAGATTAGAAATGAGTAGGTCAGGGAAACAGATCAGGTCGAGCAGCTTGGAGACAAAGTCAGAGAGGCAAGGCTGAGATTGACTGGACATGTGCAAATAAGGGATAGTGGATATACTGGATGAAGGATGCTGAAAATGGAGCTGCCATGCAGAAGGAAAAAGAAGAAGAGCACATAGATTCATGGGTGTGGTTAGGAAGGACATGCAGACGGCTGGTGTCACAGAGGAGGATGCTTGGCATTGGGTGAGATGGAGGCAGATGATCTGCTGTAGTGAGCCCTTAACGGAGCAGCCAAAAGAAGAAGAAAAAGAAAAAAAGAAGAAATTATTAAGTTAAGTTACATTAAGCCATTTAATTGAACCTGCACACTGTTCCAGACTTGATTTAAACAAGATAGCACCCTCTGTGCAAGTAGGAAAAATCATAGCTGCATTAATCTTTTAAGCATTTGGTGAATGATGACAAGTAGTTGCAACCACCAGGTATTCAAAAGGGGTTGCCCAATGCTTGAGGGCGTAGCACACTCAACCTTTGCACAACCCCTTTCGACTGCAAGACAGCTGAGAGAGGCAACCAATCTCCAGACAGACATGGTCTGACTCAGACTGACTGCCGTGACTGGCAAAGGCTGGCAAATAATTCCTGTCTACTTCATAAATGCAGATCTACTCGCAACACATTGCAACAGTCTGAGCCAATCAATGAGTACAACTCATCTCAGACACGTCATCATTTCTGTCTGATTGCCTTGTCGCTTGTCTTTATTGCCATCTTGACACAGCAAAGTCACAGCAACTGTGAGTGGTCCCCGCCTTTGAAGTAACCGTTTGCACTGCATATGGTTGCTCCAACCATATGCTGTGACTCCAACCAATGTTTTCCCTAGTGTGACTGTAACATAATGTGAACATATTAAAAGGTATACGGCAACTTTCCATCATGTCTTTCTTACAAAAAAAGGCAGAATCCCTGAAGAGTTTGAACTTTCTAGCAATGCATCATGGGAAGTATGCAAGTTTTGCCTTTTAGAACATAACTCTAATGAATTGAGTGAAATTTCCTGTGTTCACTCACTTAACTGCAGTGTAGTTTCCTGAAGTTAAAAGAAGTTAAAGTAAAAAACTAACATTTTCTTTACACTTTTCTAGATCACAAAGCGCTTCACAATAAAAATGCTACAGCACTAAAACAAAAAGTTACCTGAAAGTTTAACATTTTAAAAAGTTGACTTTTTAGCTAGTTGAAAAATTGGTGAAAAAAGTGGTTAATTTTAAATTACGTAAATTAGAAAAGATGAGTTGGTATGATTAAATCTCTGCACCTGTGCTGTGAGTTAAAATGAAAAGACAGGGTTCTCTGTTACCAGCCAAAGAATTAAATGCAATGGTAAAGCTTGCTACTTAAGTTATTTTAATTCTTCATAAGAAACCTGTACAAGAACACAAGAGGTGACTTGCCCATTTTATAGATATCTGTCATTTGCTGACATCATTTGTGTCCCCCACAACAAACTCAAAGCTTTATTACCAGCTGTCACTTTAGCAGTTCCATAGGTATTTCACGGCCAAATCAAGTTGTCCTCTTGGCCTGTACTGGGCATTAAAAGAGCCTGAAAACCAGTCATGTCTTGTCCCTGGTTCTCTTTTCCCATGAGTCGACAAAAGGAGGCAGGAAGTCTCCAAGGGGCCTGGCTAGACTCTACCCAGTGTGGCCTGATTGCTGATAGTAGCCAAGATCTGACCAGTTCTCATGTTGACAAGAAGAAAACAACAGTGGGCCACTGGACACATGAGGACTACGAATAAGACTCAGGCCAGAGTGAGCTTGGGATCCGTCAGCTAAAAAAACCCCCAACATCATTTAAAAAGAAGCTAGCAAAAGAAAAAAATGTATAAAGACAGCTTAAATATCCTGATCTGAGGGCTGATTATCAAACTGACACTATATACAATAAAAGGTCTAGGACTCAAAATATCGATTTTTTCCACAGGGCATCGAAACCGTTAAAAGCATCACAATAATTATTAATGGTGTTCTAAACATTTTTAGGATAAAAGAAAACTGGGCGTCACCGTTCTGTTTCACATGCTTCACAAACTAATTATATCTGTTGCTAAGACTTCATGGTGAGTTTGATTTTTTTAACCTTCCTCATCTGTCAATCATCAACCGCAGAACTTCCATACAGAGCAGATTACGTTTGTCTGTAGAGTGTATTTCAGTCACTACAGCAGTCCTGCACTTCACTCTGAGGAGAGCTATGTGCCTGATGTGGGAGGAAGTGCATGTGAACCCTTTAGACACTGTGGTATACCCAGTCTTGCTCTTTCTCTGGATATGTGAGCAGTTCAAAGCCCAAGCTTAAGTTCCACTGACTCAGCAGAAACATCCGCTGGTTGAAACTCATTATAGCACACCAATCACCATTTATGCTAAAAGGAAAATCCCTAACTGCAACTACTGTATGAGTATTAATAGAGCAGCCTTCAAACGGGAAGACTGAGAGAGGTTTTAGGTGAGCAGCGCTTAGATGCGTTCACAAATTCGTCACTGGTTTCTCCAGAGTCGCATCCATTCTGGTGCCACATTAATCACACAGACACAGGGACACTTAGTCACTCCAGACCTCAGGTCAATGAAGCATACAACACCACAGGATGAATGATGGTCAGTAATCCATCATAAGGCCATGACTGATGTGTTTATCTTAGACTGTACTGAAGACTGGAGGCAGCTTCAGAAGCAACAAACTCAGAGAGCCCTAAAACAACCTCTCTCGCTTAATCCAATCGTACACACTCGCCAGAGGATGTGGCGAAACCATTTTGGAGCATTCTAAGAATGTTTCTGCGCCCTCAGGTCTGTGTTCAGAGGAAAACTCGAAGCACATGCCAGATTCCAGTCAGCAGCAGCAGAAAGTGAAACCGAGGGATGATTGCCGCCGCTGATGAGTACTCACCACTGTAGAAACGGATCAAACAGCTGAGGTCTGAGTTGGCGGCTTCTTGCTGCACTCGTACAGGGTCTGCATAGCCCATCGACGCCAAGTAGTCATATACCATCTGGAGCGGATGCTCAGAGGGATCCAGCCTCCTGCGGGACCGAAGGCAAGAAGATGAAGAGGTGTGACAACGATGGCAACAATTATAAAATACACCTCACAGAATCTCAGATGAAACAGATTATAAAAGTAAAAGCTTCCCGCCAACGAACGCCACGATCTAATGGGTTAAACGGGGCACCAGACCAAGCTAAAAAAGCACTCCTGCCAGAGTCAGCACCACAGTTAGGATTTTGTTTCTCGTTTTAACAGAAACTAAAAAAGAAGATGCATTCTTGCAAAATCACGCAGTGTCATGGGTACACCATCTGCTGCAGCAATGCTTTAGGTCTGCACAAATATTTAAAAAATGAATTTCCGAGAAGAGGCACCTTTAGTATCTTTCTTATCATTAAAACATAGCTATTGGGTTTTTTTCTACATTACGGTAAGTTTGTTGAAATGAATGAAAATGATATTAGATATTTCACTCTTAAACCATGTGTTTGAATTCATCTGTAAATCTCTCAGCTCTCTGTTAGTCACTGAAGCCTAACAGGATGAATACTAATAGAAGCAACCTTTCACATAAATGCCCACTGTCGAGCTGAGTGAAGGAAGCCCCGAAAGCACAATAGCAGCTGCAAATCCAGCTTTCACTTTCAATCTAAAACAAAAGCTTAGAGTTAATTTATGATCACTTACTCTCTCACTTCTGAAAACTGTTTTTTTTTTAAGACGGATCAATCTGCCAGCTCATAAAGAGCTAAACACAGATCTTTTTCAGTATCTGTCAACATGAAGACTTACAGGGGGGAAGAAATGTGATTAAATATTAACATTTAGAATAAATGAGACAGAAAAGTGCTTGAATTTCAAAAGATTCTTAACAACAACTAGAGCACAGTACCCATGCCTGAGAAAATGACCTTTCCTCACTCAGCCTGGAAGATTTGCAGAATCATCTTGGTTGATTTTAGACAGCTGTGACATCAACATCTAAAAGCAGGATTTAGGCAGCTTCCAGCAGGCAGAGTGATGATGAGTGACAGTCCCTATTGACCATTCACACTTCACACTGATATGCCTCATTTATTCACAAATCTTCCAACTTTGGCCAGTGCAGCAAGAAGCTGAATCTCTGTCAAATGGTGCCCAGTGGGTTCATCTGTCCTCGTGGAAAGTTATGCAGCCAACTATCATGGTGGGTTCTTGATTTAGTGCAGACATACCCAGTATTTCAGAGATATATGAGAAGTTTACTGGGCCTCCTAAAAACACAATGGTACGGATATACGTGCGTTTTTACAAACTAAAAAAAAGCCTTGTATTGCTTCATCTTTCAATATTTTACATTATAAATTGGTATCTTTTTTCATGTACATTTATATGGCTGCCTAAAAATAAAAGTAAAATAATTTATCAAGCCTTCAATTTTTAACTATAAACACCAGCAACAAAAAAAATAGTCGTTAGCACAAAAAAGGAATAAACCTAAATGTGCAAACGTATTAATTAGTTGCTATTCTTGAACTGTGTTTTGTTTGAAATAATAATCTGTCAAATGTGTCAACTTGAATGTTAGATAGAAAGAACTTAGGTAGAAGAAAGTGCTTGTATGAATGGGTGAGACATATTGAGTGCTCAAGCAGAGTAGAAGAGTGCAAGATAAGAACCAGTCCATTTACACAATAGACCGGTTGCAAGACCACCACAGACCTTACAGAGAGTGACAGAAAACCTTCTGGCTGTGTGGCAACAGTGCTAACCACTCCACCAAAGTGCTGTTTAGCTATTGCAGGGCAGTATTACCAAAAATTTCCATCTGCCTTCTTCTGCTGCTACATTAGGACAGCTTTTACCATTTCCCTTGTTCAGGAAGCCTTTTGCTTAATCAAGATTTTAACTTCAAGATAATGGCCCTGTATCACTTATCCTCAGGACTGAGTTGAGCTACTAGAGTCAGCTTATTTTACATTTCTGAGTGAGCTCACTAATAAAGGAGGTCTTTGGTATGCATCTACTAACTTGCTGGAAATAAGCCAGTTAAGATGTGTGGGATCATCTCTTTGGAAATGTTCTGGAAACTCCGATTATACCCAGAACATGTTGAAGGGATTGCATATCCCATCTGTCCTGGAAACTCTCATGGATGGAAAAGTCTCTTGCTGGGAAAAAGAACACTAGACTGCTTCGCTCACCCTGTTTGCACTGTGACACTGACAGACATAAGTGGTCCAAAAGGGGATGAACAACAGGATGAATGTCCTCCATCAACTCTACTGCCTCAGTAAATTTATCTGTAAAGGGAGTTTGTTGAACTGAAAATGCAAGCAGGAAAGAGCCCTGAACGTGCCTTCCTGTAAGCAGCACGTAACTACATGCTCTAAAAAGAAAATCAACAGGAAAAGCCGCATAGCTCACAGCTGCGTCGCATGCATCACATAATCATTTATAGAACGAATGCATCTATTATCAAAGTAATGAAGCCTTTTTATGCACAGAAGGTTTATCCAAAAGATCATAAAATAGGGATGAGAAAATATATTACTAAAGGAACGTTTGAGGACAAACATTACTGAAGTTCATATGCACAAAATACATTTAACTTGTTTTTACCGTATGTGCTGCCAGTTTGTAGAATTTATGTTTTTTAATTATTTATGCATTTCTCCTAACTCGCCATTATCCTGTTTTTTGTTTTTTTTCTTTTTGGAAGTTGAAGACTTTAATATTACATTTAAATCCACTCGGTCATACTCACTGGCAGACCAGACTGCTTTACTGCTGGAGTATAAACTGAACCAACAGAGCCCATCCACAGGCTTACCAAAAGCCTTTCATTTATTACCACTCTGCATCAGTCTCCAGTGCCTGCAGCTCTCAGTCAGCAAAGATATAAAGACATTGTTTCATATGCTACTATTGGCTAACAGCATGTGAGGTGATTACCAACCTCCAGTCATGTTTCCAGCATAATCTCTGCAGCGCATCTGTGGCACCATCTCCCAGCAGTTATTGCTTACTAACACAATCATTCACAACTCTTTGCTCTAAATGCATCTGTTGGCACTTTGCTGGTTCCCCACATTTTTTATAAGATTTTGTTCTTTCTTATTCATTTTAAAAAAAATTGAACAGACAGAAGCGCTCAGACAGAATGAGCCATAACTCATTCAGGCTTAAGCTGTACAGCTGAGCTCTCGTTTTAGGCTCCTTTATATCTTCACGTAGGTTTTCCAAGGGAAGCAAACAAGGAACTGAATCTTTCCTGGTCACGGACTAGTGAACCAGCTTTTCATCCTTTCACAGATCATCAATTACTATTTCAGTCTACACATGTCTTGTACAGCGGTGAGAGGCGTAGAGACATGTTCCCTGAGCGTATCCTAGGTGAGGAGCTGTGGGAGTGTGGGATGATAGGGCAGTCGCAGCAAGTCCTCAGTGGTGTGTTTACCTTCTTTGCATTAACTGAGGATGAGATTGTATTATACATTTTTAGCAAGCTCCCATTTCATGTGCTTATATTTGCATAATTCTTCTTATGCTTTGATTTGTCTCTTATTTTCTTAACATGATTAATTGGTATTTATTTAATGAAGCTGTTGGATGCCTGATGCATGTGTTGGCCCCACCTTGAGTAACTGATGTGGACTAAACTCTCTTTACTCTGCAGTTGCTGAATGCAACTTTGTCACCATGATTCGACATGATGTAAATTTACCTCACTAGGTCTCCGTGCAGTTGAACGTAAAGTGCGTGTCCGTCCTTCTGAGCGCACAGCTCCTCCACCGTGGTACTGGTGGAGCAGAGCACCAACTGCAGGTCTGTCTGAGGTGTGGAGGAGGCCTGTGTGCCAGAGGCAGGTGGCTGAGGGTCTACTGTTCCCCCATACAGACACACACAGCCCCGCTGGGTGTCCCCTTTCAGCCAGTCTCGCTCTCGTGATCCAAACCTGGTTTTTCTCGTCATGCAGCTTCGACTCCCGTTCCGCTTCATGTTGCGCTGCTAACACAGAAAAACACAGAATATTAGTCTTTCTCACACAGAGATTGTAATCAAAAACATAGAATAAAAGCCAAGGGGCATCTGAGGAAACAGAGAGTGGTTCAAGATGAACTACACGCTCTCCCAGACGTGCTGGGGATTTAATCCAGCCAAAAATCAATTTGCGCTGGTAGTTACCAATTGGATAATCTTCATAGAAATGTTCACTCTTCCCTAAACTAAAGTCAACCATTAAAGTTTATTCATTCGCATTGAGGGTGGACGGTGTGACTGCTGAAGAGAAACCACAGCAACATTATTTTCACTAATCGCCCGTGATGACATTAGCCGGATGTGGAGTAGCCTAATGTTACTCTTAAACAGACATCAATGAAGAATAATCCTCTCCTGAACGATAAAATATCAGTAACAGCAGTTCTTCGTGAGGCTGGAGTTTATCACGTGGGATGCATTTAGATCTAGTCAGTACAAAGAAAGATATCAAAGGTCTGGAGAGCATCCGCTCTGGTGACAAACAGGTATCATTGCTGTTGTTTTTAAATGATGTCATCTTCAGCCTCCACTGGCTTCCATGTTCGATAAGCCTGACAGTAAAAGGTGTGATAACTGATCGTTTTTGGTTGGGTTTTTGAACAGCATTGGCCACAGTTTCTCAGTATTTGGTACTGTTACTCAATAACTGATTTAATGATTGATTTCCTGTTAAAATAACAGTAATTTTATCTTGATTAATCTGATGAATTACTTGGCAAATCCTCTCATTTAATGCCCAACAGAAGGCTTAATTTGTTTCTTTTCTTAGACTCTTTCTGTACGGTAACAAAGTCGCATCCTATATAAGCCTCTATTCTCAAGGTCAAGAATAAACATCCACTCACACTACTTAAATGGATCATACCTGGAGCAGCATTGCTCCAGAGGTTAGAGAGCTAAGGCTGTGATCAGGCGAACGGTTGATTTAAACTAAGAGGTCACAGAGAAAGTAAAGTGCAGATGTCTTCTTTGTCAGCAGCTGTGAAGGTGTGTCTGATGAAGCTGTGGAATCACCCCACTGGACTACAGATGTCCTGGGCACCTCCCCAGTATGGATGTGTGTCACTGTGGGAATGTGACTGAATAAGCTGTCCGGACTCAGAAGGAAGTACCTCTACTTTAATCTATATCTGAGACCTATAACTGTGAAAAGAATTCACTTACTCACCTTTCTGTATTGATGCTGACAGGCAGGTAGAAACTAATGCTCTGGGTACAAACATTAAGGTGTTTAATACTCCCTGATTACCTATTTCATTGCAAATCCTCAAATACCTCTTTTAAATATAATAAACGAGTAATACTCACAGTCTAAATGAAATACCACAGCTGAGGTTCTCTGTATGTACGCGCGTCTCTGAGGCAGCTTTGGGGACTTGCGTGTCATTACTCATCATGTCTTCCCCTAAAAATTTCTAAGAAAACTGTTCAGCAGCGGGCCTGGGTATATGCGAGCTATAAGTGCCTGTAGTGTGTGGTCTGCCGCTGTTACCGGCTCCGGTGCATTCCTGACTGCCTCGGATCAATTATCAATTAGACGCGATATCACAGAATTTACATAACACTGCCGGGAACGATGCGCGCGTATCCGTGGATGCACTTTGCCCTGTTCCGAGCACCTACTGCGATGTAAGCGACACCTTGACATGACAGTTGTCGATCACTTTAAATCCCCCCCGGCTGCTCCCTCTGGTTATGACCTGCCTTTAGCACTCGGATCCCCGTCGCAGCGTGAGCTCCGGGACCACTGCGGCTGCCGCGACCCGCAGTCTGATTCAGCCCCGCCTGGTGGACCACCGTGTCCGGCTGCCTGTCTATGCAAGCCCCGTTATCTCCGACATCACCTCCTCTCTTGATGCCCGTTCGGACGTTGGTCGCAGCGACCTCCGCGTTATTGTCCTCGTCCTCCATCGCCATGTGTGATCCCTTTTAACGGCGGCAAAAAGCAAGCGATGTCCCGGCGCGCGACTTGTAAATTCCCACGGAGAGGTGAAAATTCATCCTGTGTCGGTGCAGCGACGCCATATCCCGACTCATCTGACTGCTGTCAGATAGGCCCCGGAGAGCTGATCAATAAACATGAAATGGGCGGGCTCGGGGTATTTATTATTCAGCAGCCAATGGGCCTTTCTGAAGTGGGATGCTTCATAATAATGATGAGGCAAGTTTTCCCACTTGATGCAGTCATAAAAACACGAGAGGTGTTTGCAGGGCGTGTCATTAAGCGTTAACCCTCTGCTGCACCTATTCAATGAGAGGGGAGAAAGAAAGGCTCATTTTGCATTAGTCTGTGGATAAAACTTTTTTTTTTTTTTATCGTTAAGTAAATAGGAGGAAAATGTTTAAAAATGCATTTATCTGTTGGGTGTGTCAGACAAGGGTTCATGTTTTTGTAGTGTCTCGTGATGGGTTTACAGTCTGTGTTTAAAAGCAGTTGTTCTAAGCTGTGTCACAAACATTAGGGTTTTTGCGCATGACTTTGGGTGTGACCGGCCTGTCGCTCTGTGACTGCTGGGATAACCTGCATCTCCCCCGCGACCCTGAATTGGGTAAGTGGAAAAGGTTTAGATTGAACCTTATCACACATAGCTATTGAGGTTTCCTGAATATCCACAGCACATCATTAACGTTTGCTGGCATTCATTTTTGCACAGCTCTGTTAAGCTCCAGTCACAGCATTTTAATCTTATTGAGGTCTGAACTTTACTGGGTCATTGCAACACCTTGATTCTTTTCTTTTTCAGCCCTTCTGCTGTACATTCACTGCTGTGCTGCCATGTTGCATGACCCAGTTTTAGCAAAGCTTTGGCCGCCAGACGGATAGCCTTGTATTTGACTCTAGAATACTGTGGCATTGAGAGGAATAGACTAAATCTCTGTCTGCAGGTTACCCGGGTCCTGCAGCCACAGAACATGCCCGGATCATCATCCCTCCACCACCGTGCTTGATATTTGATGAGAGATGTTTGTGCTGATATGTTGCATCTGTTTTTCACCAAACACTGCACTGTGCATTATAACCACACACTTTTGTTCAGATGCAACTTTGCAAATCTAAAGTGTGGTGTCATGCCCTCCTTAAAGAGAAGAGGCTTT
Organism: Pelmatolapia mariae; assembly: GCF_036321145.2. Taxonomy (NCBI): domain Eukaryota; kingdom Metazoa; phylum Chordata; class Actinopteri; order Cichliformes; family Cichlidae; genus Pelmatolapia; species Pelmatolapia mariae. Next base: position 22,485,379 of record NC_086227.1, read on the forward strand.
CTCTTCTGTGATGAACTACTGTCATGGACTTCATCATTTATCATGCTGACTGAGGCAGGTAGAGTCTGAGATGCTGGTCTTGGGTTTTTTTGTTTGTTTTTGTTTTACATTTTCCCTGAGCATCACAGAGTCTGACTTTCGAGTGAATTGGCAAGACTGTAGCATCGTCAGACACCTGAATGTTCCAGATCACATTGATCAAATGCTAGCAGCACCTCCCTGCTACTTACACTCTTAATTCCTATGGAAGGAGTAACTGTGCATTTAGATTTTCATTAGGCAGCCTGGAGTCCTGTGAAAACCCTTTCACATGACTAAATCTTGAGTGAAAAGTACCCAGTCAACAAGGAGAAAATTTCTGAAAACAGGAAACAAACAAAAAAAAAAAACAACAAAGAAAAAGACAAGGCTTCTCTTCAGACACATTTATTATTTTTTTTACAGTTCAAGTGATTTCTAAAGCAAATAACCTGATCTTCTTGTCTTACTATATGAACCTAAGAAATGATGATAGATAAGTGCCTCCCATACCTTTTTAGATTGCTCTTTGACACCTTTATGATCATTTCACGTGGTTGCAATCATTTAGAAACTGTGCAGTAGAATAATTAATAATTATTAAATCTCCCCTCTATATCATAAAGGTCAGTTTAAATTTAACCCAGGTCCAGTCATGGTTATTAAATGCCGATTAAAAACAGATACATAGCACTCACAGATCCACTCATACTTGGAGTCGATATTAACAGCACAAAACATTTTTAAAATCTAGGTGATTATAATAGCAATAAACTCATTTCTATTTATATCTCATTCTTATCCCAGTTTTCAACATTTGATAAACAGGACGTAAAACAATTAGAAATGATCCATCCTTGGTATAAATATTAACAAATGAATAATTTAAGCCCAGCATTTCTTTTCAGTAGACTCTTACACACAAGACCCCAAAGCACAAAAGAAAACTGCCGTAGCTCATGTAGATTTTTATTTGACTTTTTATTCGCTTGATCATTTTCTCCAACCCAAAGACAAGAATACACAGCATAAATTGAAAATATCCCATTTAATAGTTTACAACTCATCTTTAGTCATCCTTTTATATTTTCAGTCTGACATTCACACTCACCTTGAAGCCACAGAACTGGGATAACAGTTCATACGAGTCAAAAGTGAACCTCATGCCGTCACCCTCCCCCAACTAATCAGATACAGTTTTGTTTTCAGTCCGGGCAGGTCAGGGGTTCGGGTGTGTGTGTGTACAGATTCTGTTTTCAAAATACAGCAGATGCATTTTTATTTTTATTTTTTTTTTTAATTCAACAGGGGAAGTTCATGAACGTGGTGGCAATTCAGACGCTTTCCCAAGCCCTTTGCACACTGAATTCACCCCAACAAAAAAAAAAAACAACAAAAAACAAACAAACAAAAATCCAAAAAACAAAAACAAACAAACAAAAAAAAGCAATAATCAATAAACCGAATAACAGATGCTTTAAAAACATCGACAGCAATGTGAGCACTATTTCAACAACTCCTTATTGTACATGTTAGTACTGACCCATGAAGGTGGTGTGACAGATTTGTATAATTGGAACTTTTCTAGCACTTCAAAAAGAGTCTTCGATCGAGAGTAGAAATGGTGTTATTTACACTGGTTTTCACATGCAGCTCAGACGCTGAAAGCAATTGCAGCCAAAAATCATGTCCTATGTAGACAGAAGACATGTTGCACACCATCACATCCTCTCGGCATGACTCTCTCTTTCTCTCTCTCACTCACACACACACACACACACACACACACACACACACACACACACACACACACACACACACACACATCACATCACTGACCACACCTCTGATGAGTACTTGATTCCATTTCTTCTCTTCCTTTTACAGTTACAGTGTCCAAAGCACTTATGTTGGGTTCATTTCCATTTGTAGGTTTTAAACAGCATGAATGACTGAATCATCAAAAGAAACCATCTGATGTGACGGACAAGGGTACATACTGGTTGAGTAAGACAATACAAACAACACAAAAACATTCAGGAACAGTATGAGTATCAAACTTCCTTTCCCATCCCTTCAGCCTTCCATTTTGCACAGCTCCCCCTTGTGGTTATTAGCCAGCTACACAGGCTTTTCCCCCTCTGCCCCAGTTTTGTTTTAGTTCTTGAACAGCAGAAATGGATTAAAAACAAAATTATAAAGACTCAGACAAAAAGAGTCCACCCACTGCTGTTCATCATATCCTGCCTTGATTTACAGCCACTTAAAGTCTGGTTTAGAATAGCGAGGACCCAGATCGTTTTCTCTTTAACGGGTATATTGGAGATCACAAAGCGTTTACTGAAAGTTGTGCCATGCTATAATGGACTAAAAAAAGGACCCAAAAGAAAGCACTGTGTTGTTCTGAATACAGCGAGCACACAAAATATCCATTGCTGTGAGCTGAAAAACCCCTTTGTGTGGCACTGATAAGGGCCTTGACTGTTTGGGTAGATGCAAAAACAAAAAGACAACCAGGCAGCTAAGAGAGATCACACACCAGAATAATGAAGAAAGAGGGGGTGGGCTTCATTTCACAAAACAATTTGCAGATTGAAAAGCGTTTAATAGAGGTGAATTGTCAAAGAGTGCACATAAGGCCAGAAGGAAGAGCAGCTTCTTGGTAAATAAGCCGCTGCTCTTCCACAGGAGGGCACGGGTACATGAGGTGTTTGAGGGGCAGAGAAGCAGATGGAGCAAGGTGCCATTTCTGCTGCTGCCTCTGTGCAGCACTGTGCTTAGGTTTCTCAGTAGTACATCACCCATACAACATCTGTTAGGACAGATTTAACCCTTTTTTTCAACATCCAAAAAAAAGGAACCTCATGTGGCCCAATGACTCACAAAGTATCATCGTAAAAGAAAAGACGACATCATGAATGAAGCATGACAAATAGTAAATCAAGAGCATGTCAATTGCATCCTTCTTAAGATTCTTTTTGTACATATATGCATACAATTATACTTTCTAGCTAATCTTTTTAAGTCTTCATGTGGGTTTTATTTAATCTGATCAGCGTTCGTTTTACAACTATATACAATGTACAGGCAGCAGATCATATACCTTTTACAATGAATGAGTGATGATACAGGGAAGTCTTAATAGACTAATGTTGACTAGATCTATTTAGACAATATACATTGTGAATAATTGGAATTTTCTTTTAGAAAATGGCATCTAAAAAAAGGATGAAAGATAGTACAAGAGACAAAAATTGTAAAAGCCCTCAATATGTACAGAAAAAAAGCCAATATAGCATTTGTCAACAACAGAAAAGAAGAAAAAAAGTTAAACTGAAATTATTTTCTCCATATACACATATCATAGCTCAAAAATATTTCCAAAGCTAATAGTCTCTCTGATTTGGTCACAGAAGTTAGAAGACAGTGAAGCATAGTGAAAATAATTACACAGCCTGATGAAGATCTCAGCACAGCATCGTCACAGGGCTGCTAAGGTTAAGTAATGAGATGCACAAACTACTGTTAGTTTCTCTCATGCAGATGCTCCCCCTTGATTCTAACTCGTGACTAAGCAAGACGTCAATCTACTGCCACTGAAGGTTAACAGAAAGAAAGAGCATTGTGAGGTATTAAGGTTACCGTCCCCAACAGCATGGTCAGAATTCTGATTTGGAGAGGACGAGAGCAAAGAAATCATACTCCAATCATCAAACAAACAGTCACCAACGAAGAACCTGTCCCAGTATGTGATTCAAAGTCACATTTTAATTTTTGTTGACTTAAAAGGGGGCGTTGTAGTGATATTTGTACATTAACAGTTTGCAAAAAACACCTGAAATCTCGATGCCAGCTTAAGAAAAGTTTACATCTATTAGCTGCCATTATCTTTGTTTTTGTTTGTTTAGTTATCATCATCCATCAGGTATTTTACTGGGGGGAAAAAAAAAAAAATCTGCCACACTGTAAAGAAACAACCAAGAAGATTAAAATTTACGTTTGTGTCAAAACTAGAAAAACATTACTGCTGACATCCTCGTGAGCTCATGAGACTGATTTGGGGGTGACTGATTTTTAACTCGTCATTAGACTAAGCAGTGAAAAGGCTAAATCAAATCAAGTGACATACCCATTCTAATCCACCGAGACCATTTACCCCCTCAGACTGAAAACATGACCATCACACAAGCAGACTTACAAAGCTCATACAGAACTCAATAAATTCAGGGGCTTTTATCTAGCTAAGTCAGAAAGGCACATCACTTTGATATCAGGCATAAATTAAGTCAAATTACTGCAGAGATAAACAGACTTTCACACAAATAGTGCCAGTAAGATGAGCATCCCCATCAAAAAAGACATGAAAAAAAAAAGAATTAAGGGGAAATAAAAGCATTCAGTGCATGTAACTACATTCATAACAAGCTTAATTTACATGTATGTGCATGGTGACCACGTTCAACCAGGTTAAATAAATCTGAAATGTAACTCAATTGCAATCTAGACTCGGGACACAGATGCAGGAAGAGTTTAAAAACACAAACTTATTATCAGATCAATTTTTAGGCCTGGATTATATCCACTAACAAATGAACACCCTCAGACAAAGCAAAGCAATGAACAGTTGAATGTTTTACATTGATCTAAAAGCTGCTGCTTTACTACAGATGAGATAAGAGCTGAGCAGGGTCTATGAAATTAGCCACAGGTGATCAAAGTGAGCATCTTGGATCTGTTTGTTCTTAATGTGACAAACTAACGCAGACGATTCCCTATAGAAACATAGGATAAAGAGGCCTACTGTCAGAGTCGGAAAAGACGAAGTCCAGGTGTGATTGTGATCCTAACGATGCTCAAACATGCTTTAAGCAAATTAATGTAATTCAAAATGAATACAACTCTGACAAGTTATATCACTCATGATGTGGCGGATCAAAAACGAGGTTACCCAACAAGTGTGTGACTGCACTGAATAGACCTTTCAAAGCTTTTTTTTTTTTTCCTGCTGCCTTTGTAGGATTGAAGGTTCATAGGTAAAACACCCAAATGCAAAGCCAATCATAAGTATCAAGGGAGCAGGGTTTCCACCTGCAAGTCCAAATAAAACTATGGTTACTGCAGTGCTTATTAGTGGGCAACACTTTTCTTCTACAGTGACTAGAGAAGTAAAGTGTACCACAGTGAATGGTGTGCATGTGTGCTTTTGTGGGTGATGTCGGTGCCGGGCAAAGGGTGTGTGTGAGAGAAACATACTAATCAAAGAGATCAGGAAACCAATTAAGAAAAAAAAATAAGAAAAGTTCATTGATTGATATGTTTACCCAATTATTCATGTGATGTCAATAGTCAATAGGGTCTTCGTAACATCTGCATTTTTCTCCTGTATTCAATGCTTTGCTGCTCCCCATGCAACTTGAGGGCAGCTGTCTGCACTGATGTCACAGGGGGACCGTTGGAAGAAAGGTGGGAGGTGAAAGGAAAATCGTTTTCATAGTTCCCTTGCTGGGGGTTTTTGAGAGCAACAGGAGCAGCTCATCACTGCCAGGACTGAGGGGGGAAGTTATTAACCTCAGCCAGGTCTTGCACAGCCGAGCCTTTGTGGGTGTACGTCAGCTTGATCCTCATTCGTAGTTGTTGCTGAAATTTGGGAGGGGTGGATGGATTTATAAAAAAGGAAACTCCTCATGAGGACAAAAAGAAAAAACAAATATGTATTCATTACAATTTGAGAAAAAGAAACTCACCTTCTGTGGGTTGAGTACTCTGATGACCTGTGTGACAGTTCCCTGGTTAAGTGCTGGGACGACATTACTGCTAGGGGAGAGGAGCTGCAGCTGGAATGTCTGACAAACAGAGAGGGGACGCTGAGTTAGATGAAAATTTAATGATACCACAGAAGAATTGGGGTCATAACAGCAGCTTAAAATACGGATACTTTCAATCAAGCCCTAGACAGCAACTGATCGATGGTCACTCGAAGCCACTCATCACCACTTTAACAAATTTATTCATTAGATAAGATGACTGTAAAATATTCCATGACGCATATGCAAGGTGGGTGGTCAACTTATACCCAGTAGGCCCCCCCCCTTTGCAGTATGCGGGCAGAAACCCTGGTTTTATTTAAATCAACATAACCTGATATTACTTTAAGACTACAAAAACAAGAGTGCATAGTGAGACTTCACTTAAATTACACTCATAGGAACATCAACATTAGAATATAAAAAACTGTACATTTCCCCATGAAACTAACAGTGTTGTTTTAAAAGCCCATTACTATGGAAAAATACTATTTGAGGAGTTGAGAAGTTTGAAGATAAATCGGGTAAACAAGAGACCACAGGGCAGTTACTAACGATCCAGTAACAGCAACAGTTACCACAACATAAATATTAATAAAAGTACTAACAGCAATGTGTCATGTGATCTGAAAAAAATAAGCATTCCTGCATTAAATAATAATTAAACACAACTAGTTGAGAGTAAAGCAGATAACAGAGAAAAATAGCATACCAAAGACACTGCAAGTCTATTAATAATTAATTCCCACTAGCACTGACTGCTCAGTAGTGTTTCCAGCTTACAGATCCAATATTTACAACATTTATGCAGGTTCAGCCTACAGAACAAGCACATTATTGGCACTGTGAGTTACTGAATAAGCCTAAAGTCAGTGGAAACTCATTTACATAATGGAGCTAAATGAAAACGAACACTGTCGTGATTAGGAATTAACTACACTTTCGTCACATAATACCCGTGTTGGGCTGCTCACCTTTGGTACTGCAGCCTGAAAAACAAAATCAGTCATGTCTGCTTCTGTCGAGTTGGATGCGTGGATAGTGATAACCGCGATGTTGGGGTTGGGGTTAGCTCTCTCAAATGTAAAGTCTATTTTCAGGCCATTCTTGTTGTACGCCGTCATAGGAGGGATACCTATACAGAGAGGAGCAGATGATTAAAAAAAAGTAGATGTTACAGTACTAACGCTTCACAGGTTGGGTAAGTCCAGAAAAAAATATATAATGACCAAGTGCTTTATTATGTAAGGATTATGTCATAAAATAGTGTATATGTGGCAGTGGATGGTCAAGGTGAGAAACATACTCTCACCTGCAGCTGCAATGTCATTAAAAAGGGGCGGTGAGGTGAGGCCATCCAAGAGGAAAGCAGGTTGGGAAGAGGGCACTGAGGTTGCAGGAGTAGGGGCTGGACCGCCTGGGAAGGAGGAAGCAACATACGAGGGTTTAAGAGGACATGGACACATAATGATGATATGCAGAGGTTACTGATGTGTCATTTTCAAGGGGTTTAAGGGGGCATTGCAGCATTACTGAGCATGTGTTGTGTTCAGAATTAACATGATTATTATTATTATCCAGTCACACAATCACAGAAAAATCATAACTTTAGAAACATAGCTGGAATAAAAGTGGCAAGTGAGAATGCTGATATACATGGTCCAACATTTTGGGTATCGGCTTTATTTTTCACGTACTGCTATAATCACTGCAAGTGCAATTTCTAGTTCATTAAGCAAAAAGTCATTACCCCATAACCAAAAATGTGAAAGTAAACCTATAGTAACAGATGTTTTACAAAAACGAAGCAGTAGTCTAGGCTGGGAATCACATCCACACTGGTTATTAAAAAAAAGTTTATAGCAGGCTCTTAAAAAAATAAATAAATAAAAGGTGTAATAAATGTGTAAACAGAGTACTCTACCACTAAGTGAGAGGTCACCCAGTAGATCAAGTAGCTCTCCTCCTGCTGAAGCTGGCTTAGTGGGCACCGTGGTCTGAATTACCGGCACCACATCGTTACCACCCAGCAAGTCTAATAAATCATTAGCCTGTGGAATAGGGACAAGACATTAACATGATAAGTGTATGTATACCATTTTAAGTGAAAATAATACTACAAAAATAAAATACTCATCAACAGGCTTAAATGAATCCATCTGGTTCTAAATTCAATAAAAAATATGGTTTCCTAAAGAAACTTAAGACAAATAGATCTATCTTGTTAATTGTTCATTTGACTACAAACGTGTGTTTTTCGTGATAATATAAAGGCTGAAAACAGTTCTCACCTGGTTGGTTGGCTGGGTGACGGGTGGTGGATGTTTTGCTTCCACAACAGACGGCTCAGCCTCCCCATTAGTCTGTACAATCTCTGTGGGGCCATTAGAAGCAGTTTTCTCCATAATGGGCATTCGCTCTAAGAGAGCTGGCCTATTGTCAGGGAACAAACAAGGACAAAAGACAGACCAAACTCAACCACTTGAGCTTTTTTTTCCTTTTCTTTCCCCGCCCTTAAATCTACTCAGTGCTACAATGTGCCCGTCACAGATATGAGAAATTTCCTAGTAAAGTAGTTTCACCTCATATGGTCGTATTTCTTGAAAAGCGCATTGTACTCCACAGCTCTCTGCTGAAGCTCCACGTCGATGCTACTGCCATATATTGAGACCACCTTCTTGATTCGGCTGAAACAAAAAGTGAAGGTAGAGATGGTTATTACACATAAACTTTACACACTAGAGCTTAAAAAGTGAGATTCAAGTACTTTATGTATTATGACGCTATGTCTTGTTATTTCTTATTACCAATGATAAACACTCAGATATATTTAGGATCCACTGAAAACCCCTTCAAACTCTCTCAAAGGAAATGCTGTACTGAATAACACATGTAACCATCTTAAGATCATGTGACAGTAAGTCAAAAGAAAGACTTAGCCACTGTAAGTTTAAAAAGCCATTACTCACTTTACACTAGTGAAGCGAGTAGACAGCTTCATGATAGCTGTAAGGGCGTAACCCCGGGTCACAGGTGTGGACAGGTTGGACACCAGGAGGCCTTCCAGCACGTCCAGAACCTCATCCTCAGTCACCTTTGTTCAAAAAGAAAAGAGGAAAAACACAAAATCTCATGAGCAGGTTATGTCATCTTAAATCTGGTTTTTGTATACACTCTTGAGATGTTAGTGTACCTGGATGGGCTCCTCCTCTTCACACTGCCCAGACACAAGCAGGTCCCCATACTCTCCTATGCACCAGGATGCTACCTGCACTAGAGGTTGCTACACAACACAGAAATAGAAATCACCCTCTCACACTAGTTTGAAATACCAAAGTTTTGTTATATAATACATTCTATTAATGTATGCTACAAAAAATAAATAAATAAAAAATATGGAGACATCACAAATCTAAGCATGACCCAAACAAGAAATGCTCTAACCTGCGAGATGTCATCCAGCAGAGCTTTGTAAAGTCTCTGTACTGTGTAGGCGTGCATCTCCACGCTGTTTGTGATGAGCTGGATGAGGTTAGGAACGGAGTCGTCTCGCACGTAGCTCCCTGCCTGGAAGGATGAGCAGAAACATCAATGAGAAACGCGAACAAACTTTATTTACCTGTAGATCTGCAGTAAACTAAACCTCAGTTGGCCACGGAGTACTGTTACTAGATTTATTTGATTTGTAGTACTCAAATGTAATACCCAGAGCAAACTACTATTGAACTAAACAACAATCAAAGGACTATTTAGACATTAGAGTTTTGTGTATTTTACTTACTGTTGTCAGGACTCTCATAATGGTGTCTATGTGCCATCTTTTTGAAGGAGCATATCTGTAACATAAACAATACACCCATTAGGCCCAGCAATGGACTGAAAAACGTAAATGTATTAAATTCAGAAGAGCATTGACTGCTAGGAGATAAATGCTGTCAGAGAATAAAGGTGTCAACAAAGTCTGTCAGACGATGGATCACTCATTGTATCATCATACAGCATTTCAGTGCTGGCCATAAAAAGAAAGACATTTACTAGATTTTCTAATTCATATAGATACATTTAACTTGTACCAAGTAGTACCAAACCAGAACCTTTCATGCTTAAAGTACAGAAAACACACACACAAAAAAGAAAGTGAAACCCAGAAAACTTTAACAACCTTGCACGTGACAAGGTCAGCCAGCATGTGTTTTACACTTAAACAAAGTAGCAGTGACTAAATTTGTAAAGTGTGGTGAAGTCTGTATCAGTGTCATACTTCTCAGCAGCTAGAAAGACTCCTGATGCACAGTCTGCTTTGAATTCAGGGTCACAGGAGTCCAGGAAGTAGAGCAGCTCTTTCATCATGCCTCTAATGTTGTTGCCATTCACAAGTGCAAAGCTCAGTTCCATTGCACGTCTACATAGTAATGAAAAACAGACGAGGGTCAGAAAAAAAAAGGCAAAACCCCCCAAAACAACATGACATGTTAAGTTATGTGTAGCACCATGAATCACCTCTTGATGGACACGTCCAGGTCTTTTAAACAATCCACAATGGTGCTCCGATGCCTCTGCACTGCATTGTGGTCCGTTTGTACAGTCTTTAGTAGAGATGTCAATGCCACATATCTGAAGTCGATTAAAGAAATGTCAACAGGTTTTAATCAAACTTTAGATAAATCGATGGCTTCAAGGTGAAATACTCCAGGCAATTTATTTACCTTATATTTTTGTCATTGTTAAGAAGGAAGCGACCTAATATGTTAATGGCCAAGACCTGTAAGAAAGAAACAAGCATTCAGATGAGTTTAAATTTACAAAAAGATTCTCATAACCTTTTCCTAAAATGAACTCACCCTCAGTCCACTTTCCGACTTGATGTCCATTATAGTCAGTACAGTCTCGTACAGGATTGCATTGCCTACATTTTTACTCGTCTCTGTGTTTGTAGCAACCTGCAAGTATACAGACCGTGGATTTGTCAGAACAACACTTAATCTGTGAGGACTTAAATCTAAGCAATTTTTTTTTCAATTCCAACCTGCGCAAGAATGTCATTCATTGCTTCACTGGAGTCGTCATCACCCTTGCCTAAAATTCGCAGTAGTCTCAATATCCGCACCTAAGAAAAAGAAGAAGCAGCAGTCCTGTCAAATGTGATTTACTTTATTGTTACTCACAAGCCGTGCCTTGCTTGCTGCCATTTTGGTTCTTTTGTCCACTTGCACAGCAAAGCCTATTTTAGCTGTACATGAGCAACTGAATGCTTAATGCTGTTTGTAAGACTGACAACTCCTAGTTAAGATCAGCACACATTTAGTACTTTGTTCTGTAAAGAAAACTACTTCTCTTGCACCACACTTTTCAAAGGTACACAGATTAAACTGATTAATGCAAATATCTCAACAGCCAATCATTTGGCAGCAACTCAATGCATCTGTGGTCAAGACAACCTGCTGAAATTCATACCAAGTGTGAGAATGAGGAAGAAATAACTATAAACCTGGCAGAGTATTTTAGAAACTGCTCTACTCAGATTTCCCCACACAAACTTCCCAAGGATTTACAGAGAAAGATTTTTTTAAAACAGAAAATCCAGTGAGCTGCAATTCTCTAGGTAAAAACATCTTGCTGATACCAGAGTTCAGAGGAGAATGGCCAGACATGTCAGGCAACAGTAATTCAAATAACCACTTGTTTCAGATACCAAGTACACCAATCACCTCTGAATATGTCAAACCTTGAAGCAGATGGGCTACAGAAGCAGGACAAAGACAAAACACTGGGGGAGGGAATCCTGTCAGCTAAAAACAGGAAACTGAGGCTACAGTTTGCACAGGCTCACCAAAATGTTCCTGGTTTGGCCAGTCTTGATTTTTACTGATATTCGGATGGCATCAGAATTCAAAATAACATGAAAGCACGGATCCAACAGTTTAGGCTGCTGCTGCTGCTTTAATGGTGTGCGGAATAGGTACACTTTACACCCCTGAGTACTGAGAATTTTTTAAAATGCTGCAGCCTAGCTGAGCATTGTTGCTGACCATGCCCGTCCCTTCATGACCACATGGTACTCATCGTCTGATGGAGTCTTGTGTTTCCAGCACGTTGTTGAATATGTCCAATGAAGAATTAAGACAGTTCTGAAGGCAAAAGAGTTCCAACCTGGTACTAGCCAGGTGTACCTAATAAAGAGTGCAGTGAGTCTAAATCCTAATGATGGTTAACAATCATCATTAGATGATTGCTAAGTGCTGTACCGGGTAATTGTATAGTGAAAAAAGTGAGATTTACCTGCAGGAAAGGGTCACTTATGCCTGACACATCATGCTCAGGAGAGTATCCAGACATTATTAGGTTCTTCAGGATTCTCACCAACTGTGGAACAAGCTACAAAAAACAAAAACAAAACGAGAAGAGGTGTCACAATATTTTGTTAAACTCTCTGAAATATGATTCTTTAAATCATTAATGTGTGTAACACTACTCTTAATGTTTGAAGTTAATGATTTCTCAGTTAAAGCAGCAAATTCTTATGCAATGCAAAGGGGTTGGGATTCTTGTTTATTGATGCAGAGCAATATGGTTAAAACGTGTGTGACTAATTGAGATTGTGAAATCAAAAACTTGACTGTAAAAATGTATTGGGTTAGAACATCTGGCTTCGAGAGAAAAAGAAACTCTGCATACACACTGCTATGATTTTGAGCATGGCTAAGCAAAGAGTAGTAGCACTAGTTTAAATTAATTCTAACATAAAGTGCATTAAAGCAGGAAACTTCCCATCACATTAATATCATCTATCCTACATAGTTTTTCAGGGCTTTAAAAACAAACAAAAAAACAAACAAAAACAAAAAACAACTGGTCATCAAAGCATGACAGTTTGGGAAATAGTTTGGCATCTTACACAGCACTAAATCAGAAAACTGGGTACCATTTTCAACCATGCCTATTAGTGTAATAGGCATGGGATACATTTACTTTTGTTTTTCACTGGAGGGAAGCCAGAACTTAAATTGATGTGCAGGAAGAACTAAAATTTGTGCTAGAGGCAAAAAACTGCTACACAGGGAAACTCGAAATTAGCACAACACGGGCAGCTTACAACACCAACTGTACAGCGATAGCCAAAACCAATAGGGGCGGTTAAGCCAACTTCAAGTCGGCAGACAGCAAAGTTAACTAGCAGTAGCTGGCTCTCCTGACTTGGCAGAGGTGTTCTTAGTAAGGTGAAGAGCATAAGAACTGAGGGCTGACTGTGATGACAGTTTGGTATCACTGATCTGCCTTAAAGGCGTGAATAAAGGTGTCTTCAGCCAGGACATGTAGCGGTGTGATATCCCATACTTTGTGTGTTTTACCTCATTCGTATCCTTTAAGGAACAGAAATTATAGACAAAACTTTGTTTAGCAGTACAGTGCATGCAAGCCCAGTTGTTGTATATTCTTAAAAATTAAGGTGAGAAGCTTGCAGCATGTAAATAAAACAGTTCTGAGGTGACAGAAGAACTTTTTGCTTTCCAATTTTACTTTCATGCTGCTTTGCTACATCAAGCTTTCCAGGCCATTTCACTTGACAAGATCTTTTTTGCAGAAGGTACGACAAGAAAAAAGCAAATCCAAATGAGAGTAGGCTATTAAAAGGAAATTTTAAATAGAAGACTGAGTTTGTCCTTAACATGACATCCCAGTGCAACTTTTGCCAAACTCTTTCTCAAAAGTCAAAAATAGCTAAGAAAGTTACTGATGTCACAAAATAAGCTTCCAAGCCTTTTCGCAGTGATATTTAGTGAAAACATTGTTCACTGGTGACAACACCTGTGGCAATTACGTGGAAACACACCAACCTGACTGCCTCTAAATAGACACTGATCAAATGAGTGGCTTATTTGGCAAAAAAATTCAAAAACATTCAAAACAATAGTGAGAAATGTATCTGACAAATGGACCAAGAACTCTTTATAATATTCAAAAACACCGACAGTAATGATCACCGTACAAGTTAAAGAAATTAAAAGATTTCTAAATTAAAACACAACATGACATTACTGAACACAAATCTGGTTACATTTGAGGTGACTGTGAGGAGTGATTACTATTTACAGCATGCACCAGCTATGAGATCAGAATGTACTCTTACCTTCTCATTCTAACACAATGCAGGAATTGTAACAAAGACAAATGACAGAAAAAATATGAGGTAGATGTTAGGGAGGGGAAAACTGGAAATCATTCACTTTCAGAGAGCTTAAAAATAATGTTCAGATCATGAGCATGAGGAGTGGGGTCTCTGGCATAGTTTTGTTACACCTAGAGAGGGAAAGGTACAGTTGGTAGCAGTTGAAATACAAGAGGAAAAGACAGTGGTAGGAGATAAAAAGACTAACACATACTCTGAATGTCGAGGAAACCTCTAGCGCATTCCAAACCTCAAACAGTTAAAATGCTTGTCTAGCTTAGCTACAACAAAAGAAAAAGTGTAGGCAAAGGAAGAATGAAATGTGACGTGGGCCTTAAGACAAATGCGTAAGTAACTTCTTTAAGGTCCTTTAAAAAAATAATCTGTACCTTTCTGAAGTGGGCCAGCATGTCAGGACTTCTTTCACACATCTCAGTGAGGAGGACGACTGATGTATGGAGAACACCTGGGGGACCAAACCATGACAGGATGACACCACTTTCAAGGAAAATGCTAGCATGAGTTGTTTTGCTCTATGAAGCACCCATTTGTTTCTACAAAAAAAAACAGTATTTAAACACTTTGATGGACAGTGAGCAGTCACACAGAGACTTAAGTCAGATTTAGAAAAATATGCCATATATGGTAACTGTAACAGGTGACAGCAACATGCCTCTGACTTGAATATATCCAACAGGCTAATCATTCCCTTGTGACCTTATATTATTGCTACAAGGCTGAAAACTAATCTTAAGGACATCAGTGGAAAGCAGTGGCGGCTGTGTTTTCAAGCCACACAGTTGTAAAAACGTCACATTATAAAAATAAATGTTGAAAGTTAGAAACTTGGTCACATTATTGATTCGACTGGGTGCTGGCAACATTCAGACACATGGTCTGTTAACGATATGCATGACTGTGGTTGTATAGGAAAGTCCACATTACCAATACCCAGTGTTGGGCAAGTTACTTTGAAAAAGTAATTCAATTATAGTTAGTAGTTACTTCTTCAAAAAAGTAACTGAGTTAGTAACTGAGTTACAATATCCTAAAAGTAATTAATTACTTGAAAAGTAACTATTGCGTTACTTTAAAAAAAAAGTTTAACCCTCTGGGGTCCAGGGTATAATTGGCCATTTTAACTATTTTTGATTTTCCCTCCACATTTTACCTTTAAAAACTATTTACTTTGCCTTGTTTGGTATCATCCTTTTCAGCACAACCTCACGTGTCTGAATTTACAGTCATGTTTTCATTTTGACATACTGTATTAACACAATTGATCTAAAATCAGACAAAAACCATAAAATCAGAGTAGAAAAAGTTATATTTTTTACTGTAACAACCACAAACATCTTTAATGAATCATATTTCATAACTTTGAATGCAAATATAAATTGTCAATTTTAAAATCCTATGCACAAGTTTACTTTTACCCTTTTTTTAAATAACCATTTCAAACTATTTACAGAACAGTCAGCTGTTCTGCATTCAATAAGATGCCACACAAATTATTTGTGCCACTCCAATTATTTCTGTCCACTATAAAGGAGAACATCACAGCCTGATACCTGCAGGTCTGACAGCAGCAGGTGTATCACTCCTTTTTCTACCTGGAGACAGCAGTCACCTTATTGTTCTGACACACAACCCAAAACTATCCACAACACTACACACTAACTACACACTCCAAACACGCTAAACGTCACAAATCTCTCACATCTCAAAACTCGCTCTCTCTCTTTTTCTGCTCTCTCTCTCTCTCTCTCGCCGTCACTCCTAAAACTTCCGCTGTTTTTTTTTTGTTTTGGTCATAAGCAGAGAGTGCTTGCTAGTGCTGTCCTTAGACAGTAAACGTGACGAAACTATTGAGGAAAAAACGCCGCGTATATATTGTTTATCATGACTCTGGTTTTACGTGGCCTATCAACATAATTTATAAACTGGTATATGTCACCTTGTTGCTTTGTCTTTAAGTGGTCATGTGATTGGCTTACCACGACTACTTTATTCTTCCTCAGTCAAACAGCAGCACTCATGCGATTGTTTTGCCCCCTTAGCTCCAGGTGTTGTGCAAAAAGTGATCGTGATTTTCGCGTCCGCGGGAGCGCGCGCAGCTGCTTAAAGCTGTAGCGCCCAGATTACTTACGTAGTCAGCTACTTCCGTGCTACTGATATAAGATGCGGTAAGCTGAAGACAGCTTCAACCGTCTGTTTGTTGAAAAATAGTAACGGACCGCGTTTCCTTGTTAGTAACTGTAACGGCGTTGTAACGATAGGAATAGTAATTAGTTAGATTACTCGTTACTGAAAAAAGTAACGCCGTTACTTGTAACGCCGTTATTCCCATCACTGCCAATACCTGACATTGCTTTGTGTATGTATAAATCTATCTTGCAATACAGGGCAGTAACTTATAAAATAAAAATACAACTGCATAATGAGAAGCAAACATTACTGCACTGCCACAAAATGTTAAGAACAACAACTTATTTTATCTGTCCTCAGGATTCCCATACACTTGTTTGCCATACACCTACGGGTCATTTTTGACCCGAGGAAACACAACGGTTAAAAAAACCACAACAACAAAAAGCAAAAACAACTTTTCCTTTGATACATCCTCTGTATGCTATAATACACAAGCCCCTGGAGTATCTGACAGACTCATTAATTGCACCACCCTCTGCAAAGGACGACAGAGAAAGGGCATCAGCTGCCCAGCTGTTATGAACAGACCAATATGAGTGGCAGGAAAGAGGACACACTCCGTTTTTCTGCAGGACAACCGCATTTCCCCATGAGCCAGCAACTGCATCCCGACAAACCATTTACACTTACCGTGGTTCTTCTCGCTCAGCAGGTTTTTTGTTGCTGGAAGGAACATTTCCATGAGTTCAGGGACCTTCCTGATGACATGTACAGCGCACAATGCCGCCTGTAGACAAATATACAAATATTTAAATAAGATATGCTGAAGCCTTTCATACAATCTCTCCTTTTTTTGAGTGTTGGGTGTGGTGTTAAGTGCTTAGCACACATACCTACCTTTCACCCCCAACACATATTAAAGTAGTAGTAGTAGATAATTAAAACATGACAAGAGTAAAACTCACCTTTTTCCTCAAGTAGGAGTTGGACGTTTTGAGCAGCTTCTCGACCTCTCCTGCCAGGTCACGACACATTTCTGAAGAACCCATGCAGCCTAAAGTACACAATGCCAGGCCCTGGACATACTGTGTGCTGTGATTCAAATCACTGGTGTGGGAGAAGAGAGTCAAATAAGTCACGGAAACAAAGAGTCACTTTATATGCTATACCAGAGAGGAGCATATGAATACTTCACAATCTTATGAAGACTATGAAGAAGTCGATGAAGAAGGTTTTACAACTGTGTTCAGAGGACCATAAACTCATATTTTAGGTACTGGACTAAAACGACATTTTTTTTTTTAAAATTTAAGTGTGTGTGTGTGTGTGTGTGTGTGTGTGTGTGTGTGTGTGTGTGTATCTTAACCCATTGTAGCCTCCACTTACTTCTTAATGCAATTTGTCATTAGGAGATGGACATCCTGCCTCTCGTCCAAAAGCAGCATAGCTCCCAAATAACCTATTCGTTTGTCAGTGAACTTCTGGGACGCAATCAGCTTCAAACACTCCAACTAAAAGGAAAAAAAACGCGTCATCAAACTATTCAGAGGTGCAAACTTAAAACTCCTTTGTATACATACTGCCCTCCCAGCATAACCAAACATACCTGTCCAAAGTGCGCTGGGTAGCCCAACATGTGCATATAAAGCAACTTTGCGACATTTCTGCAACGGTACGTATTGTCTTCCTCTCTAAAGGACGAGCGGATAGCAGCACACTCTTTCTGGATCATCTCACGCTCCTCTGCCTGGGTCCGTGCTGTCCGGATAGTCCGGATCAGCTCCCGCAGTCTGATCGGAGCTGGCATTCTCTGGAAAACACAAAGAAAGGAAACCCGTTGGCATCAGAACAGACTACACTAACACAGAAAAGCTACAATTCTGAAATTTAAGACAAATATAGAACTCTCCAGTCTGCAGCATGGTATGTCACTTTTTTACCTAAAATATGACAACGTATACTAGAAACCAAGAAAGGGTTTTAGCTGCTGTGCATGTAGGCAGAAATGTAGGTTTTACAGGTACCAATCAACAGTCTAGACTTCGCTTCCTAAAATGTTCGCTGAAACTACAATCATAAATTTTACTTGGGTAACAAGAATAACAAAAGGATTTTATGTTTTTAGGAATAAAAAGTATTTGTCAGTTTTCCAGTAAAACAGACTAATTTTTTTTTTTTTTTAAATCCATGTTGTGTAAGATTTGACTTTAGGTGGAAACTGTCTCTTTTGTTTAGATCTTTAAAAAAAAATAAAAGTGCAAAGGCAAAGAAGAAATGGTGAAATTCAATCCTTGCACAAAGAAGCTTCTAAGCAAACACAAGCTACAGAAAGATGTTTAAATATTTATGAAGGCACATGCTTGCTTGAAAATCAACTTTTATGTGTATGCATCTACCAATTACCCGAAACTACACTTTACCAAAACAGATCCAAGAGCTACAAAGATGAAAACATGAATTGCAAACTGCATGTTAAATGAACTCTTCGATGAGGCAAATCTAACACTAATATGAATATTACAAGAAAGCTGTGAGCCAATGCAACAAATCTCGGGGAAGGTTTTGCCATCCTCCAGAGGAAACTCACCCGGATATTATCCATACTTTATCAAGTATACTTTCATTTTATACAAGCACAGAACACCGTTTCGTTGGCAGGGTTGGAGATTTTTTTAACATGTTAGGAGAGAGCTATTCCGGTCTGTACCAGTGAGTAAATTATCTTAAATGACCGGGGTTTAATGATTACTACAGCACAGAGACTGAGAGCAAAGTCAGTTCAATTTATTTAATATGCAGCCCAGCAAATGTCAGGTTGTTGGAGCAGACGGGAGGCTTGCAAAATGTGCTCAGCCAAGTTGAATTTAACACAATAACATTTTAGAGAATATTTAATTTTTAAAGCTTTTAAACTTGGTTTATTCAGGTAATTTTACTAATGACCACACATTTCTAACATCCACCTTAATTTTAACTGTCAAATAAACTGGAAAGTTATTAATTGTGGTGTTTTACTGAGCAATAGGTACATTTTGTCTCCCATCTAATAGAAAGCTTTTATGTAGTAGGATGCAGGACATAATTAAGCTGCTACTGCAACAGAAATGATGGTAATTACTTGATGAGCAAAGCCATAACTCTATCCAACTCCAGCTATGCAGTGCTGAAGTGGGAACATAATGCACTCTGACATATGAACCAGAGCAAAGAGCTGATGGCATAGCAGATCCACAACATTTTTCAGGAACAATCTCAGGGACCCATAATAATCACCGTATTGGTTGTGTTGCACACAAACAGTGACTTCGCCACAGTTCCATACCATTTATACCAGCACTGAGGGCATGAGTAATGCAATATTCCACATACAATACGTGTTGCCAGAGAGATGCACTGAGGCACCACTCCTGTTTTTCAGACATAACTTTCACATCAGCACTGGTTCAGGAGGAGAAGTTGTCAAAATCGGAAAAAAAGAAATCTTTGAGTTTTTCCTTTTTTTGCTCCAAAGTTTTTCAAGACAGACTCATTTTCCTCACGGTCTCTTTGAAAGCCTCATTCAAACTGATACAACATTTTCCTCCGTATAACCTGTAAACGAACTTCTGTACTGATACCACATTATACTAAACAAACAAACAAACAAAAAACCCACATGATCGTAAATTCATGTTTTCAACCCTGAAGCTACAGAAACAGAGGTGCATGACCGGCCAAAATACAAAAGCACGGTTCGCGCCAGCAGATGACGTCACTTTTGGCGTGCACTGCTGTTGCAGAAGGTGAGAACAGCAAGTTTAATGAGCCTGTCAGTCCTCTAAATGTGCGACTGCATCGATTAGTGCTTTATAAAATAATGTCTACGACCTTAACCGAGTAGCATACAGTAAAAAGATGGTTAGAAGTCACAGGCTTTCCTTGGTTTTATCGTCTAGATCAGATTCCCAAAGTGTGGGCCAGGGACCGCTGCTAGGCTGTGAAGGTACTGCAGGTGGACTGCAGTATAAGTAAGTGAATTAATTTAAGTTGCACTTAAGTTTGTGTCCAAGTGGTAGGTTTGTCACACATTGGCCTGCATATGACTGGTTAGCATTACGAATTTACAGCCAACACCCTTTTGCTTGTTTTTGAAGATTTGAGATTGGCTGGTTTTTAAGTGGGCCACAGCACTCTTGACTTTGGAAATAGCCGATCTTGATAAACACAAGGATTTTAATAACATTCACAAAACAAAAATGATTATATTTGTTTCATAAACAATCTCATACCAGCAGGAAAAAATAAGTTTTATAAAATAGTGACACACAGTAATTTAACGTATTTTTTTATTCATGTTGTAGTCAAGAGAGAATTTATCCCTCAGAGGCGATTACTGCTGTCATGACAAATATTTGCTTTTGAGTTTTTGACTTTTTTCCTCCTCAAACATCTTAATGAACCATAAGTGACACTGTATGAAACAAGAAAAACAGATCAACCGTGTGGCTCTATTAAATCATTACACAAACACATAATGAAATCAAGCCTCTGATTTATCCACAACAGCTCTGTCATGTCTTATGGAAATCTTATGTTGTCAGTGTAACAAGAAATGTACAATCTCTGACCATTTAGAACAGGCTTTTATGTAACCAAATACAAACTTTACATCTGTCTACAATATACCTGATTACATTGGCCAGTATTCAGTGCAAGCTAGATTTTTTTCATCTGAATGAATAAAGAGGGGGGAAAAAACTCCTTAACATTTCGTTATTAACTCTAACACTTGTGGGATCAAAGGAAATCCTCTGAAATTATGCCAGTCTGAAGGAAATAAGGATACACACACACACACACACACACACACACACACAAACACACACACACACACAGGAGGAATGAGGACATCCTTTGCTGAGTAAGGTGGTGGCTTGTGGACAATCTAAGAATTCACTTTGATCAAAGAAGAATGGGAAGGGTGGTCAGGCAAGGCCACACTTTAATAAAGCCAGAGACTTACTGTTCATCTTAACACCGTTTAAATTACCTGCACTGAATGGACCCAGTGTTGGGCTCCATTAATCATGGCGCCCCGACTCTTGCTGTGCTCATAATCAAATGTGTACACATTAAAGAACGTAAATCCAGCCACTGCTGAGAGCTGATTAAATTACAGTTTCACATTCTTGCAGTTGCAAAACAGCAGCACATTCTTCTACAAACAAAACAATATCAATTTTAATTGCAAATTACTGACATTGCCTTCAGATGAACAGTGTAGTTTGCCTTCTCATCCACAGATGAATGTGAAACTGCGGTGGGGAAGCAAGCTTGTTCAACACTTGTCGAGCAACAGCTTTTAGTTCACTTTATTGTTCCTCACTACAAAGACCAAATTTTGTAAAATTGTTTCTGTTCTTATCAAAGGTTTTTGGCCTTAAATGAGTTTCGGGAGGCTTGATTTACTAAACATATACTTTGTTTTTTCCTTTATCAAATAACCAGAAATAACAAGAAAATGGAGCAACTTCTATTTTGTAAGGCAACAACCCCTCAAAGGCCCATTTCGAGCTGGGATAAACCCTGATAATATTTATATACAAGAAGAAGAACACTGCATCCAGATTGCTTTGGACATTTTTACACTCCCCAGACCATATAAAAGCCTAACACTATGAGTTATCGCATGCATCTGCTGACATGTTTTGCATACACTGTGAAATGTTCATAGAAGAGCTAACCCAAATCTGTTTTCAAAGAGCCTGACAACCAGCAACAGGTTAAAAAGCACATAACACTTCCCATTTACCACAGGGAGCAGTCACCCTGTCGACTCTGAGACATCAGTCTAAAGATATCGAGACACAAAGCACCACTTAATTTTTTTTTAAGTTTGTTTGTGGTTTTAGATTATATTCCTAAATGCCACAAGCACTGTATGGGTAGAAATAGAAAGCATGATGTAACATCCATTTATGCTGTCTTTTTTTCCCTTTTTTTTTTTAAAGAGCTGCACATTTAAAGTAGACAAAAAGGTCAGACAGCTCCAATAAGAACCATATACAGAGCTGTGACTGGCAAACTTTGGCAGACTGCATAAGGTTTTTGTTTTTTTTCTTCCTCTTACCATTCAGCTAGACATCAAGACGTTCTAAATTAAATAATACCAACACAGACTATTCTACTGCTTCTTTTATAACCAACTATAGATGCTCGGCTTTACAGAGCTACAAATAACTGAACACTGAAGTTCAAACATGACTATCAGCTTTGACATGGATTACATTTACACCCTGGTTCCTATGTGCACATTCAAATGTTGAGTACCATACTTGTGTACGGGGAAGAAGCACTCGTAATAGTCAAAATATTCTGTCGGGTGTTTTACATGTACACACTCCAGACCTTTATGGTTTTCCAGATTTTGTTTTCCTCTCTTAGCAAACATGCAGAGATCAGACAGCTCAAAAAGCCTGGCGATTTCGACATCTATGTGCAACTGCAAATAGTCATTTCACTGTTTGCAGCTACCACGCCTTTCTTCTACCACTTAGAAGATCTTAACCTGCTGAAGACAACACTGAAAATAGAGAAATTGCTTATTTTTTTTGACTGATGATCAAAAAAGTCATCAAAGAGCCAATAATGAGATCAACTTTAAATTCAGAGACTCTGAAGTTACACAGGAGCTCTACAAAGGTCCGTGTGTGCCTTCACCATCAGTTGGAGTCAGTTAAGCTAAGCACTTCTTAATTTAGCTTTGTCAGCCTGCAAATTGAAAAAGCCTGCTGGAAACTAGCCCTGCTTAGAACGGGTCTTTGGTAAGCTTTTCCTGCTCAAAACTAATCAGAGGCAAAATGTACAACAACCCCAATGCTAAAAGGAGGAGGAAAAAAGACAAAATAACAAATGGCATTTACAGTACCTTATTTATCACTAAGTTTGTGCGGCTGTTTACTTGGGGTAAAACCATAAAGACTGATCAGTTTCTGTCCAAACAAGACACAGAGACGGTGCTAACTCACTCAGTACTTAGGTTGGCCAAATGACATTGATGTGGAGTCAAAATGAATCCTAAACTGGAAATACATCAAAAGATCTTAAATAGCCCTGAGGCAAAGCCTGGAGCTATATGATTTCACATTGTGTGGGGCACTGATATGCAGACACAGTGATCATGTGAAGTTGTTTCAGTGCTGTGTGATTAATGCACGCTAACCCTGCTTATGATGCACCTACTCAAGTACATTTTATGCATAGCATCACTGCCATTAGAGGTAACGGTTAAGTGTTTTAAATTAAGGTCATAACTGCATGTTTCAAGCACAATATAATGTGCCGTTCTATAATGCATCCTGGCTATTCCTTTGCTACAACTAAATATGACGTTTTTATCGTTAACTCTCACCCATCTACAGTTAATAACAATAATAATAATCTACCCCATATAACAGACAATACATGTAAACAGAAAAGGTAATGCAGGACAACATACTGCATATTTAGTTTTACAAAGTGAAGCCAGTAGGAACTGAATATGGCTGAAATCTACAGTACTGCGTGTGACTTGACGGTGAGGAAAGTAAAATTATATATTTAACAGGTTCATTTTCATTAGGCCTTCAAACGTATCAGTACAGTTGGTCCCGAATCCCTCGAAAGCCCACATCAAGCATACAGATAAAGTAAACTGCACGTCAAAGGCGTTGCAATACACTTGGCTTGTAGTTTATCAAGACTGGTTTTGTGTGTCGGTACCACAAACAGTGGACCTGAAGAACTTACTTCGACTTAAGCTTGTGGAGGCGTAATTTACAGCTCCTGTCAAAAACCGTAGAGAAATCACCCATACTGTACGTCACCTCATTTGCTCACTTCCTACTTGCACCTGACTTCCTTAACACTTACATGCAAACCGATCCTGGAAAATGAATTAAACTCGGACGTTGACAGCGCAGTTATAAAAAAGCGCGTGTCTAAGTCTTTCCTTCTCATTTAACAGCTTGTCAACACTAATTAACCATCTCACGAAACTGGACAAAAACCCAAGTCCACGTCCTCAGAACACCAAGCTAGCTATCGTTAGCTTCCTTGGTATTTCAATTAAACGCTAACTTACGGATTAAACGCTTATAGTTGGTTAAATATTAGGAAAGTCTAACTGTATTAATAACCACGCCGTGAAGCGTCACATGCTTAATATGACTTAGAAAACGCAAATCACACCTCTGAAGAGCCAGCTAACAACTAGCTAATTTAGTAGCATCTTAAAAGGGCAAGATATCATGATGACACTACAGGAGTAGCTTCATCTTAGCAGGCGCTGTATTACATTAAAGTCTACATCATCGGCTGTATACAATCAGAGGCAGGCCATTACACCTGACTCTGATCGCCGATTGATCAGGACATAATGCAGTTTAGGCCTTCTTGAAGCATTTGGATTATCAAGCTAACGTAGCCACCTGACCATTAGCTTGCTTCTTCATTACCTTAACCGAATACTCTCTGAATTAAATGCAACTCGTGCCCGCTAGTTAGAAAGACAGGAAATAATAAATTGTCACTGCGCGTTGCCTTGATGACTTTGATTTAGTGGACACAGCATACTGCTGAGCTACACATCCCTAGTCCAGCAAGGCTATAACTATGCTAAACATGCTAGCTAACTTAGCACAGCCCCGGTGCACTAAGGGCTGCGACTTCCTATGCAGCGCCACAGTGACAGTTGTCAACGTAAATACAGTCAAACCGCAGACAACTACTCACAGGTAAAGCCATTTCCCCAAATTTATGCCGACATATTGTTGCTAGGATGTACTTACTAGCCGTAATGATGCCAGAAAATGACTGGAATCGTCTCTATTAGCAATGGAGGGAGGAACACACTAGACATGCAAAATGGTGGCTACTCCAGCCTCAGCACATCTACCGCAGGCGGAGGGTTACACTGACAGATCGCAAGGGGTTCGCGAAAGAAGAGCTCAAGTTTATCATCAGCGTACAGTAACGTTAGCTGTACGGGAGGACTTAATCACAGTCTGTGCCCCTTACTCGAGACTCCTGCCTCATATGTTCACTGGACAACATGGGTAATAGTTGAATTATGTCTTCATTATGATGGGAGATGTAGGTAGGTGACTGTACTCAACCCTTTCTTAACATTTACTAATTGCTGTGTGGCTTGTTCGCTTCCATCGTTCTCACAGTAACTATAATGGGCTAACGTTAGGCTTGTTATCATTAGCCAGCTAGCTGATGTTATCCCGTTGTACTCACTGACTGGATATCTAAATAACTGTGCATAACGTGACGTGCAGTTTGCGTCTGAATGTGTGTCATCTGCCACTTGCCTCACAAAGGCGATTTCATGACCTGACGAGATTATTTTGTTGAGATGGCATATTTTCGCTCGAGCGTGCGGAAGAGTACATTTTCACCCGGTCAATGTGGTGCTGCGGTCAGTTTACTCGTGGCAGTCAGTGATGACGACTACATGCAATGTTATGACATTGACAGTCCAACGGTTTGTAGCGACATCTAGTGTTGACTGTAGGATATGCACTTAGAGAGTTTATAATGAAATTACAAGTGTCATGATCAATTGTAGCACTACTTTTTCTTCCTATTATGGCTAGAGGGAGCACAAAGGTATCACAAACTGTGCGAGAGGCTCAGAAATAGTAAGGCTTTTGTAACAGAAAAATACCCTCAGCTTTGTCAGTGTCCAATGAGTGGAGGCATCTCTGTGCAGTTTTAGAATAAAAAAAATATATGCATAATAAAAAGTAAATGTTCATGTTTTTTTTTTTTTTTTTTTTTTTTTTGAAATAGCACTGTCGCCTCACAGCAAGAAGGTTCTTGGTTTAAATTCAGTCTGAGGCCTTTCTGGATGTACTTTATATGTTCTTTCCACATCTGTATGGGGGGTTCACTCTCTGAAAACTCTTAACTTCCTCCCACAGGTCAAAGACATACGTGGGGTTAGATTAACTGGTGATCCTAAATTAGCTTCAAGTGTGAATATGAGTTTGAATAGTTGTCTCTATGGGTTAGCCCTGCGATAGATTGGCAGCTTGTCCATGGTATACCCTGACTCTGACTGGGATAGGCTACAACTGCCCCCCACCCCTTCACTCAAGGAAAGTGAAGGACTGGATGATCATTTTATTTAGCCTATAAAAGTACCTCTATCCTATAGGTTTATCTATACACTTCAGTGGTAATCTTAAAAATATATCCCTGTTAATCTAAAAATGCCAAATTGAATGTATTTTTTTATGTGTGTATTTGTTGTAAAAATTCTCCTATGAGGCCCTAGCACACTCCCTGGACTGTGGCTACCTGCGACCCAGAATTGGATAAGCGGAATAAAATGAATGGGTGTTAGTTATTTAGGTTGGCATATTTAGGTTTCCATATTTTTTTTAGCCTCAGTACTTTTTGAGAAATGTACTCAGATCTGTCATTAATCTTTATTTAAACCAGACGGTCTGGCTGTGCCACACTACTTTTTCATCCATCTGACCAACCGCTCTCACATAATTTCATTTTGTAAAACAAAAGACTTGTATTGTATAATGTAAGTTACAGAAATACTGAGTATATATCTGTGACTAAACAGAAATGAGTTGTTGCTGTTTTCAGTTTTGTTTTTTGTTTGTTGTAAATCTAAAGATGTGCTATTTATTTGTTGCATACTGTACTTTTCTTTTTTTAATTTGGTTGTCCAGAATCACTCTAGAAGGCTTCTGTATGTTCTCAGTTTCTTCATTTGGCCGTACAGCAGGAAAAAAAGTTTACTTTGTCACTGTGACAGGATGCACCTTCCTGTTGTATGTTGTGTTTGTACTCTTTGTCTAATGGCAACATAAACTCAAAAGTGTAACTGACTTATCAAATGTGTAAGTGCAAAATAATTGCTTGAACATTAATTTCCCCTTTCTATTTAATAACAATATTCATAATTCAAGAATATGATTAGAACAATAATTTAACCTAAGAATATTATTTGACACAGTAATCCCTCAAGGTCCTCTCAGATTATGGGTTTGTTTTTATGTTTTATTTATCTATCTAGTTATTTATTTATTTATTTATTTATTTTCGGTAGATTTCAGACGCGTGGGTGAGTTCTTATGATAGTGTTTATTGGGGATGTGGTGTGCTGAGTGGTCCTTGGATGGATATTTATTAGTTATTAGTTGAGGTGTCATTGTCAGGTTATAGTTACAGAGCTTATAAAGTTAAGTAGAAATCATTGCTTCGTCAAAACCGCCCACAGCAATTTGCTTACTTACTTTAAATTGATATTTGAACATGGTTTTTTTTCTCCCACACGACCTGAATGCAGCATAGTATTTTTCACTTGAACTCCCCTGCGTCCCTACACATCCCACAATGCTGTTCGACATTAGCTTCATTCCTTTTACGTTTAGATATCAGCTGAGCTCGTGCTGCGCTGCAGTTGTGCGCGGGTGCCAGCGGATCGGGATCGGAGCAGCTCGGAGCTGCTCGGAGTCTCTCTGTCCGGGCTTGGACATCATCTTAACCCGATAATCGGCTGAAGAAGGGGCTTTTAAAAAAGACAACAACAAAAAAGACCGCAAGAATGTGACTCTTAAATGTGCCCGTTTTTATTTTTTATTTTTTAATCTTCGAAAACGACCCAGTTTCTGATCTAAACGATTTGATTTTTTTAATATTATTATTTTCTTCATCATCTGCTCCCTCTGTCCGGAACATACTTGGACCGTCCGGGGTTAGGATATTCTTTTTTTTTTTTTTTTCAATTTTTCTAACCGGTTTGGGCAGTAATATGTCCAGGCGAAAACAGACCAACCCCTTCAAAGTTAACTGTAGGTATTTCAGGTATCGTCTCTCTTACTATTTCACGAGTTTTATTGATGACACTTGCGCTATCCGTGTATACTTGGGTCGGTTGACATGATCACGCTGCGAGGCTAGCATTGTGAGTTTTCACTCTCTCCGTGTGTGTGTATGTGTGTGTGTTACTTGTTTGTTTGGTTTATCTATATTTGTAGGATATAAACATCGCAACTAATGACATTTGTGTTGCCAGACAGATTTTAAAGAACCAGGATTTAGGCAAAAGACAGTTTGGGGTTCAAAAGTTGTTTTTTATTTTTTATTTTTTGAGGTAGAGGTAGGTTAGGGTTAGCACTTTAATTGTGATGGTTAATGTGAGGGTAAGGGGTTAGGGAGTATTTTAACTCTATGAAGATTGTCCAAAAAGATATGCATGTGTATCATCGTTTAAAAATGCAGTCCCAGGACACCTACTGTTGCAGGAACTACCACAGAATTAGTTTTGAGTATTTTGGCAGGTGCTTTTGTGCATGCATTGAGTTTTGAGTTTGTTTGTTTTTTTCATGGGTGGAAATTGGATTTTGTGAGGTGGCTGTAAGTGTGATTGGTCCACATAGAGCCAATGCAAAGAGTGGTAACTTCCTTATCAGAATTCTTTGATTATTTGATAAACAAACATGTATTTTAAGTTTGAGTAATTCAAACCCCATTTACCAAGACTACTAGTTAATTTTTTTAAAAAATATTACAGTCCTGGTGACTTTTCTTCATATTGAAGGTAAAAACCTTTTTGCAACGTGCCAAAATGTGTATGTTTAGGAACAGGTTTTGCCAAAATAACAGATAAAGCCATGAAATGTGGCAGGTTTGTAGTTGATGCCAAGCTGGTAGACTTGTGTGATCCAGCCCATGAGTACTCCGTAGCCCTATAACTAGAGACCATCTTGCAGTGGGATCACACCAGTTGTGACACATGCCAGTATACTGACATTTAGACTCATTAGTACTAAGTATTCAGCACTTATGAGTTGGACCACACCCATCCTCTGACTTAACCGTTATTTCGCTGAAGAATACAGATATGTAAAGTTTTGTGTCAGCGCCTTGGACAGCTTTTGTGACATTACTGCACTGGCGAAATTTGCCCACAGACACATATACAAACAACTGTCAGCATATTCGAAATTCAGTTTGAGGTATCTCTATGGTACATTTTACCATGATGACGCACACAGAATCACAAGTAGAAACCAATAATAGCTACTCTATCATGCTTGGTAATAATGCAGTAATAACTACCATGCATACTTAATGCCAGCGTGTTGACGGGTGATGCAGCCACTTTGATCCAATCTTAGTGCGGTCCCACTTTTTTTTTTTCTTAGCCCTAATATTTTTGTTTTTAAGCATTTTTGTTTTTAACAATAACTGATTTAGGTATAATTTGACGACAGTTATGATTTACAGGTATATGAAAACAAAAGAAACGGGCATAAAATGGGCCATAAATGCAGTGAGAGCAAGCTCAGGTCAGATGCACTCAACAGACTAGAAAATCAATAGTGACCATCTTGCAAGGTTTTTCCAGCATAATTTTAGTGTTTACCACACCACAGAAAAACCACCCGCACAGTGATAAAACTATCAGTCAGTCTTTATGTAGGGTTAAATTTAGTCTTTAACCTGACTCGCTTTTTCATTTATCAGTTGTTTAAAAATAACTAAGATATGTAAGATACCCAATACTCTTACCTTACCTGTATGTGCCATCATCCCCAAAAGGCCAATTTTGAGCCAGGAAAAACCTTGTCTGGTGATCAGAAGGCATTACTACACTTTAATGCAAATACTCAGTACTCGGGGAGCCGCACCACACACAATCTCAAACTCGGCTTCATTTAGATCTCATCTGTAAAGTTTTGTGTGTGTGATTAGTACTGTTGTTGGCGCTGTTTTTCACTTTAGTTCAATTTTATTTATACAGTGCCAAATCACAACAACAAGCTACCCACAGACAGACAATCACCTGCCAAAGTACTCACACACATACAGGTACACAAGATTATAACAATGCAAGCTACACTATTGCAGCATGTAATGACAAATACCTGAATGTGTTACATAATATGTGAAAGAGCACACTCCTGGTACATTTTTAAAAATAATTTAAGTAGCCGCTATCACTTTTAATAGTGGAGCTTATTACTTGTTGGTGCTGATTACAGGCTTAAAATATTTTTTATAAATATCTCTCCTTTAAGGCCGACAAGCTTATATTCACTAGAAATGTTGTGTGAAAGAATCTCTCAGTTAATTTAGGTATCATGGCTTGTGGCTAACCATGTTTCTGGGTTCAGTTTTGAGATGTTATTTTTGTCAGTTATCTGCTCATTTAAAAAAAAAAAAAAGTATGAGGCATTTAAAAAAACAAAAAAAAAACCTATGACTAAACCATGAACAGAAGGGACAGAGGTTTCAGCTTGTACAAACAGTAGCTATGTGTGCACTTGATTCAGTTTTCTCTGACAGCTCAGATTTAGGACAAGATTGCAGGAGAGCATTACTGAGCACACAAGCAGCAAGACTTCCCTTGCGTTGTATGCAAGAGTGTTTCTGTTATTTCCCCCTTTCTTCCTTTATTGAATGATACGTCTAATATTTTTCTGCTACACAAACACTTTTCATGCTTACTTTCTAATTCTGTTCAACATCTTAGTTTCCCATCCCAAACAATAATTTAAGATTTTAATTAAGATTTTATTTTAATGGTAAGCAATCATCTGAATAAACAAACATCTGGTTTCTGTTGTTTATATGTGATGGTTTGCTGCTCATCTGTTAAATAATTTAGCTAAATGATAATTTCTTCCATTCAAAGAAGGGACCTTGGGCTTACTGGTCGCTTACAGTGTAATGCATACTGACAGTAAGGATTACTGACATTTATTGACCAAATTCTATTTTAAAATAGTGTCATATTTTTATAAAGCACAGATAAATTTATTGAAGCAGATCTCAGGAGCTCTTGGGAGACCCTCTAATGTAAATATTTTGTTGGTGACTCATCTTCTACCAGGATGCTCTTGTCAGTGCTTACCCTGCTGACCTCTTATCTTAAGCTAGTTTTTGTCCACTGAAGGGGATTGCCCAGTGTAATCTACTGAAGTATGCTGCGACCCTCCTTTCTAAAGATAGTTTGTTTAAACTGGAGAAATGCATCTCACACTTGCTGCAGACCGCAGTCATCCCTGTGAGCTAATGAGCTCATTTGTTGCTCTGAAACACCTTTGAGAGTGAGCGAAAGGCCTCAGGAGGCCCCAAGACTGTTGTATAATATATTTTTTTAAATTCTTACCCAGATCCATGGCACGAGAGTGTGATTGTGACTGCAGAAGGACACCTTTTGCACACCAACTTTCATTCTTCCTCACCATGATTTGTTTTACCTGTCTTTTCTTGTGAGGTATGAATTGCATTCAAAGAGCTGTCCCCTTTGAGTGGGTCAGACCAGACAGACTGACAGACCAGACAGGCAGGGAGACAGTCTGACAGGCAGGCGGGCTGACACACATGCACATGCTCATGCACACACTCAGTAGTACACACACACACACACATACACAGGGAATTCCAGACAATGATACAACAGCGGTGTCTGTCTAGCTGTTAAGTTTGATGTACAACAATACACAAGATTTTTATGCATTACATAAAAGTATTTTGTTTGGAGGTGGTGGTGCATACCCTTGTGGTGTCAGGTGGATGCCTGTCAGGGAAGTACAGTATATTTGTGTAACAGTATATGTGAGGCTTTGGTTTTATAATTTTTCTGTACCTAAATGTAGAAGTTCTGAAAACCTTTATTAGTATTAACTATAACAAATAAGGTGTTTTTTCAGAATATTTCACATTATATATGTATTGTTGATCCCACTATGAAATTGAGTTCTCGGGTGGGGGGGCTGTTATGAATCCAACTTTGAGTCTCGTGTCGCTACAAGGTGTTTGTCAGTCTTGTAGCTGAATCAAAATCCTAATCTAAACATGTAGCGTTCACTTTTTGTCGTGTTAGTCAGGTGCAAACTAACTTGTGAACATTTTTTGTTATGAAAAGTGTTTAATCACTCCATCTCCATCCGTTTTCTGCAATATTAGGTCAGTGGTTATTCGTGGTGAGAACTGATCAGATGTCTGGCCCACCGTCCTTGTTCTCCAGAAAGTCTGTGGACGTAAGAGGGGGGGGCCCCAGTACTTCTCCAGATTCAGACAGTGTTGTGTGTCTGCATGTGTGCGTTTTTGGAGGGGATGGCTGCTGAAAAGAAGAAGGAGGGGCCTTTGAATTCAACAGGACCCCCATTGCTCTGTGTTTGAGTAGAGTTTTGGCATTCTGTCTTTTGTCTGTTTTGTTTTGCGCACTACCCCTCCGTCACCCTACCACCCCCGGCCTGCCCCCCCCAACCAGCCCTCTCCCTCTTGTGTGTGTCTCTTGGCTGATGAGTTTGTCTCTTTGTCTGGATTCAGTCAGACACTGCGTCACCTCCTGCCTACAGACACACAGACTCAGAGATAACATCGCAGTGCTAGAGACTGAGGGAGCGAGGAGGGTGGGTAGTGGTGATGGTGGCGGCGGGGGGGCAAGGAGAGACAGATGTACAGACAGAACCGTAGCGGTGGGGGGATGGGTATCTCTCACACATCAATCATTGGCTATGCGCCGAGAAGCCAGCCTGTTGTAGTAGTTCACAGTTCAATACTCGGACCCACTCTAACGAATGCTTGGATTTCTGTGGGAAAAGTGCCCAAACTGTGTTCACATACCAACTTCTCACAAGTAGCCAAATGACTAGCTTTAAGATTATACTTCTGTCTTGCTCACACACACAATAAAAGAGAAAGTGTGTGTCTGTGCACCGTGCACAGTACCTCAGGATTGTGATGAATGCTGTAATTACTTCTGCCAGTCTCAGGTAACTGAAGTCAAGATCTCTCTCTCCCATCTTCTGATCTGTGTAAATGGAGAGGGAGCACACAAGGGAAGAAAATTGGATTTTAAGCTATCATTAATTTTCACTATCTCAAGTGGTGATGTTCCTATGTGTGAATGCCAGAGGAGTTTTCACCAAGACTGCATCCAAAGGAGCAGTGCTGGCAGTTGAATGAGCGTTTGCGGAGTCCAGTGTAATAAGAAGAAAAGTGAAGGGATTGCATCGCATCCTGCAGCCAAAAAGAGCCGCTATGTACAATAAAGTGTGGCATCGCGGCAAGTGAAATGAGCTACATATGGGCTGTCATGGTGCAAAGCTTTATCCTCCCCCTCAGAGCTGATGGTAAAGATATAGAAGTAGACAGAGCTCCATATATAAGCTGGGAGGACAGAGGGCGAGCCAGGCTGTTCAGTGTGTGGGTGGTACTGAAGGAGAGAGAGAGAAACGGAGCAGCTAGGCAGTTAGCTGGAGGATAACAGTGCAGGCTGCTACCCCCGTGGGACTGCAGCATGGCTGTCGGAACAGCTAGCATGTATCTGTGATTGTAAATGTGTGTAAAAAAAAGTGGGGGTTGGGATGCAAGTGAAGTAAATGTGCGTGCATATATGCAACTGGGCTTGTCTCGCTGCTTTTGTATGAATCCTGCTGCTTGTTGTATCGGTCATATAAAACCAGATGAATCTGCTAAGAAGTTCTCCTCAAGCTGATCGCACCCTCAGAGTGTTAAGAAAAAGGTAGAATGGTTTCAATAATTTACTCTCTGGGACAGCTTTCTATCTGTTTTGCTCTGATTATAGGTTTTTGTTTTCATCAGCGTGTTATATTTCTGCAATAATCTCAAGATTTTTTACATTTTAATTGGATGGTGTGATCGACATTAAGTGTGATCAAACCATGGAACTTCAGCTATAGGTGAAACCACTTCTATTAAAAGATTTAAAGATTTATACCTTCTTGTGATACACTACAGTAGCAGATGCTGTAATGAAGTTGCTATGGAGATAAAGCTTTCATATGCCGGGTACAATGTATGGGTAGACACAGTTGCTCAGAATCGTTTTCTTTTTGTGCCCAAGGCAGGACAAAATTTCAAGGTATACCTATAAAAGAAGCCTCATTTAGAATATCATCAGTTCTTCTGATTGTGCAGTCAGATGAAGATATTTTTGAGCAAAAGGCCTTCAGTTCTTTTTGTGCTTCACTATAGGCTGCACTAAACTCCACTATAATCTGATTTGGAGAAATTGTAGATTTCTTTTTATCAGATTCTGTCATACACAGTCCAACAGGCAGTCTTGTTGTCCCTGGTTCTGATCCAGCATCTGCTGAAGTGGAGATTTCTCTCTGAAGTTATGTCAGGATTCCAGGTGCCTCTTTAGCTTCCTTGGCAACATGTTGGCATTTTTAACTCCTCCCAACAACAGCTGCAGTCAGGCTGAAGGCCAGTGACTGTCAGTCATGGCTTTTTAATTTTTAACTGCACAAAAAGTATACCTGCAGTACTATCAAGGCACACTATTATGGCCCAAGATTTCGACGCATAGAACCAGATGGTAGTAGTTGTCCTCTGTACTAGATTAATGTTCTATCAACGCCCAGGATATGTTAGGGACACATCCTCATTTGTGTTTCTCAGCATCTTCAGGTGTTGTGGCTTTTTGCTCACAATACACCCTGTACCGGGGCAGGTCCACCACAGGCGGATCAGATCTGGGTGTGTGTCCCTAACATCTTGGCGCACAGCTGGGGTCTTTCCTCCTCATCCACAGCCATTGACTGCAGCACTAAGCAATCCCTGGAATCACCTTGAAGGTGGTGGCATAGGGTTTGGCTGTGCATCTCCAAGTGTTTAATAAGTTTAACTATGGAATGCTAAACTGTTGCTATCCAGCCTCAATGCTAGGCATCTGATTTCAGCTGAGTGTATCACAGCTTTTTCCCATGGTACTCTTAGTTCTATAAAGTAGACAATACAGAGAGTGGTGGACCAAAGTACCAGATCTGGTCTTTGGGCAGAAGCAACTATTCCTGATGGTATTATAAGCTGTTGATCTGTATCAAAGAACATTTTCTAGTAACAACCTCCTTCAAAAGTCTGTTCCTGATCAGTGATGGAGGGTATTTTTGTCATTGTTCTTGGAGTGGCAGTGGTGCTGCTCTTTTGGCATTGATAGACAGGGATTTCAGCACCTGGTTGTGTCTCTAAGTATACCTGCCTTGACAAAGGCTCACTTTGATTGAAATCATGATGTGCCTGAGTGCATTTCCAGTTGATTGTCCCTTTATTCAATGTTTCCCACTTCATCCACTTTTGCTGTTGGGCTTCTAAGATTAGCAAATCTTGCAGTCGGCTCCTGCCACTGGAGTTCCAAAACTACCAGCTTTCGCCATTTTCCTTTGTTCCACAAGGGTCTATCTGGAAACAGGCCCACCCCTACTCTTCTTCGCTGAACGTAGCTCACAATCTTAGCAGGATGGAGTGCTGATTTAGCCTGTAGTACAGTTTCTGTTGGTGTCCATTTCCAACATGTTGTTAATACTGCCATGACTGGTCTTGTGGTTGTGTCTCAAGACTATGAGAAGGTCAACTCCAGTCTTGTCTTGAAGCCTAGTTTGAAAGAGCTTGTTGGCTTTTTCTACATGTACCACAAGTGAGAAAGTCAACTTTTCAAGAATCTTACTGACTGTCCTTCTACTGTCTTTCTATCTCCAGGGCCATTCCACACTTCAACCATCACAGGACTCCAGCACACTATTAACATGGATGGCAGAGACGAATTCACAGAGGACAGTGAATGCTGCAGCAACAACTCCCAGGAAGTCCAAGGGCAGGATAGCTTCTCAGGTACAGGATGGAGGGAAGGGTCAGGGAAGGACTGTTGGACTCTGTAGGAATGTCCTTGGAATGAGGGGTGTTAGTGAGAATAAGCCCTGCCCTGTGTTTTGTTGTCTGTCCGTATTGATAGGGCTGTGTTTGCCTCCATAGAAGACAGCGATAGTGACCCAGAAAACCACGGCGAAGACTCGTCCTCCAACACCTCTGCTGACGACCACATGACCACCAAGAGAACGCAGTGCCTCCTACAAGGAGCAGGAGTCAAAGAGGTGAGAGGGCTGCTAATTTAGACACCTTCACTCTAGTGTTTGTTATGATGGTGCTTTGAATGGCAATAATGTTTATTTCATTCTAACAAATACAAAAAGGAACACGCACAAAGGTTGTGGTAAGGTTCTCATAACTGGAAAAAGATTTTATTTATTTCTCACTGTGTACTTCTTTGAAAACAACTTCTTGGCACATCATCAATAAGTTTGAACACAACTTATGCATTACACTAGAAGCGACCATACTGCTAACGTTGTGGTGTGGAATAAACACACAAACAAAACACGACAGAGATTTAAAAAAAAAAAATGAAGACAAGTATCTGCCCTGCATCTGTTTGATTATGAAATATGTGGTTTATAAACGAGTTGGTAGGCGTGGGAAGACTTTATCAACTCTCATCGATCAGTCGTGCATGAAAAACAAGTCAATGTGAACCGTAATTTGCATCTAGATGCCCACCCTGTCATCTGCTCCAGTTTTATGATGTTTAATTAGGTTCATGCATCTGTGAATTTAAAGCTAATGTGCTGTGCTAGAGAATATTGCAGATATTTCTCCTGAGATAACCGGAAAGGAAGTAGTGATATTTGACATTTTCAGAGTTTTTCTCCCTCACCAAAATCTTTCTATTTGTATGCAAAATAACAATTAACATAATAAACTTTTGACATTTTTGTTTTACTACTTTGAAAAGATAAAAGTGAAAATGATAAATAATCAGTTAAAAGACATCACTACTATAGTAAAAGTGGGAAAAAAAAGTAGTGGGCTACCTACTCAGTACATCTACAGGAGCCATGGAAACCCATGCCATGAAACCACATGCAGTTACTGAGTCAGCAGAGCGTTGGTGACTTTTATACACTGCTCTGTAACTTTACATGATCTGCCACATTCACAGATGAGTTGCTGTGGTTCCTAAAAGCTTCCACTTTGCAATAATACCGCTTACAGCTGATCGTGACTGTTTGTGAGGGAAGAAATTTCATGAACTGACTTGTCCTTGCAACGCTGGCGTCATTTTACAGCAACACACATGAATTCAGAGAGCAAACCATTCTTTCACAAATGTTTGTAAAGGCAGACCATATGGCTGTTTGATTTTATAGACCTGTGCAATGGTTCGAGAACACCTGGATTCAAAGATGAAGAGGTCTGGCCCAATATTTTTATTCAAAAGTGCCCTTTGAGTTATTAGACACCCCCAGGTTCAGCCAATATGTTTTCTGCCTGCACCTTCTGTTTGAAAATGTTCTGTGAGTCACATCTGTCTCAGCACACGGTGTGATGTCACCGTCAGTGAGTCACCGGGACTTGTGGGAATTTTGCTCAGTCATACACTCAACACATCTTCATCCACTTGTGAAAATGCTTCAGACCAAAACAAGGCCCGTTTTAGTGTGGTGCTTACGTTTTAACTGCCATAATACAAATTGGAAATTTTAATTTAATAAATAACTCAGAATTCAGATTTGTGATTTACAACTGTAAGATGTTTTGATGTAGGTGTAAAATCATTTGAATGTAGTGTTAGATGTGCTTCTGAAATGAGTTTAAATGGTTCTTGACTTTCCTCAGGAGAGCGAGGAAGGGGGAGAGCACAGCAACAACTTTGTTTGTCCTCTCTGCACGCTGGATTTCAGCAGCCCAGAGAAGCTCATCTCCCATGTCTACCAGGTGAGAATAACATTGTCTCACCTGCCCCGATCTAATACAGAACCAAAAAAAGAAGTGCAACTTTCAAAGCCGTGTGGCAGCAGCCTATCTGCTCTGCAATCTGTCTACTTTGTCATATAGCTGCATAGTTTTGTTTTTATGGATTGTGGGAATAGTGCCACGAGCGTTAACTGTAATTGTTATTGCCGTAATAAATCTGGTTTAGAGTGGTCTCCCAACCTTTTTCTTATGTAAACTTTGTATAAACTCTGTATGCTGTTTGCATTTATACTACCATGCATAACAACCACAGCATCAATTATAGCTGTAGTTGTTGCAGACATGAATTTAAATATTATAATTTTACTTTTCAAGTTCATAATATTTTAAATTTATATTTCCTTTGTTATTTTTTTCTTTTGCAAACATATTGCAAACTGATAATCGGCTGCAATACAAAGTTATCATATCTTTTAAGTTTGCTGCTTTTCTCATCTCTGTTTGCTGTCTTGTAACAGCATACGACTATGATGAGCAACACCAAGAGCTATGTGTGCCCAGTGTGTGGGCGAGCCCTGAGTTCGCCCGGCTCACTTGGACGCCATCTTCTCATCCACTCCGAGGACCGCCTCTCCAACTGCGCTGTCTGTGGTGCACGCTTCACAGACACCAACAACTTTAACAGGTTGAGCTCATCTCTGCTGTAGCTCTCATCTCAGGTCTTAAATGCAGTTTGAATATAGATGTTGTGATGTAATTATACTGACAGGGCCCTGAGGTTTCTGTGTTTATTTAGTGCTTATTATTTAATTATTTGATTTATCTTAAAAATTTTAAAACAATATCTCATATGTGGTCCCTTTATGACAAGGTGAGAAGACACCACTGATTCAGAAGGATGAGCTATTTAAAATGAGGCCTTTTAATTTTTCTGGTATCTAAAAATTGATTCTGGCAGGAGTGTAATGTAGAAACAAAAACAACTGCATGCTACTTTTTTTTTTTTTTTTAAAGACAAACCTTTTTTTTTTGTCGAACCTTTGAAAATATAAATTGAGTAAAAAGAAGTCACATTTTCTCTTCAATACATTATAATAGAATGAGAAAGAGCAATGGTTTTCCAAGTGTGGGATTAGACAGAATGCAGAGCATGAGGGATGAATAAAATTAGTACTGCAATGACAGATTTAATGGAAATAAACTTGCGTGTTGCTTAGCAACTACCATTACATTTCTAATTTAAACAGCACTGACAAGGTCAGGACGCATAGTAGAAGGAGAAGCAGTGTGAAGTGATAAAAAGGAGAGAAGAGAAAAGTCATGAAGCATTACAGTTGGCAGAAGCATTTGCTGCTAAGTTTGGAAAAATAAAACATAAATACTTGTTATTCTAAAGAGAGACAAATAAAGGCGTATCTTAGATGTACGTGGAAAAGCTGTTTCATGTTGTTCCAGCCAGCTACAATAAAGTAACATAACCAGCATCTGGCACACAGTGTTTTCTGAACAGTCACCTCCTCTGAGGCTGTTAACAGCCTGTTAAACTCCTCTCCAGAGAGCTAGCCAGAGTTCATTCGACACATGGCCCTTATTCATCTCTGAAGCAAAAAAGTTTGGGAAACGACTAACACGGAATGAGTCATCTCTTCCCATTTCAGCAAAGTGGTTTCAAGTCATGTCAATCATTGCAGCTTGACAGAAGCTAAATTTTACTGTTGCCTAAAAATATGTGACCATACGAGCCAGGCTAACAAAAATTCAAGGCAAAAACAATGCCTGTCAGTCTGATGTATGAAGCCTTTGTTGCAGGCTGGTGGAAAAAATCCCTGTGGGGTGAAATCTCGGATTTCAGACTGCTCTGAACACTTAGTTTCAGATAGTTTAGGGTTTTTTTTCTCCTGCTCTTGTCTCTGTGTAACGTAAGCGAGAGAGGATATCACACATATCGTGATCTCAGGCACACTTTGGCTGTGTGCACAGAAACCCCACCTAGCTGTTCAAAACTCAGAAGAAAGTTAGTTTATAGGGACGGTGAGAGAGCTAAAAGCATTTTACTGAGACGCAGTATAAAATGAATACGTTTATTTTTAACAGGAAACAAATCCAGTCTAGGAGACCTCAAGTGAAAGGCTCTATGATCCCTACATTAAAGATTTAGACAGGAGCAAGCCTTCTGTCAGGGATCTAATGCTTCCCTGGAAGAGTCCAGACCATTAAAAAAAAAAAAGGGTGTTTACCTGATTCATGTATCCTGTCGTAGGGAGAAGCTTAAAGAAGTCCTCGACACAACTAGGATGGATTTGACTGGGGGAAGGGACACCTGTTCCATGTCCCAGTCCCTCTCGAGCAGCCCCATGAGCAGCCCGGGCCCCTGCACTGACTCTTGCCATGGACCGGGCCCCAGTCCCAGTTCGTGTCAGGGTCCTTGCCCGTGTCAAGCAACTAACCCCAATCCCAACCTATGTCAAGCCCAACGTTCCTGCCAGGGACAGGGCCACATCTCAAGCCAGTGTCAAGGCCCCAGACCATGTCATGGCCCTGGGCCAGGATCAGGACCATGCACGGACCAGGGACCCGCATTTCCCTCACTGCCCGATAGTCTCCTCTCTGAAGGGCCATCCCTCGCCTCAATCCCTGATGCACTCAACTCCTCCTCTTCAGGCCTTCCTCCTATCCCTGATATCCTGAGCCCTATGCCGGTGTATCCTGCCGGAGTGCTACTGGTGTGCAACAGCTGCGTGGCTTATCAGCAGCTAGTGGCGGCCCAGTCACCGATGCGAAAATGGGCTCTGCGTCGGAAGAACGAGCCCTTGGAGGCCCGACTGCAGCGTCTGGAACGTGAGCGCACGGCAAAGAAGAACAAGCGGGCGTGTGAGACAGAAGAAGAGAGGGAGCTGAGGCGGCTGCGGGACCGCGAGGCCAAGCGCATGCAGAGGATGCAGGAAACGGAGGAGCAGCGGGCACGCAGGCTGCAGAGGGACAGGGAGGCCATGCGATTAAAGAGGGCCAACGAGACACCAGAGAAGAGGCAGGCCAGGCTGATCCGAGAGAGGGAGGCAAAGAGGATCAAGCGACGGCTGGAGAAGATTGACCCTGCTCTGAGGACACAGATAGAGCACGATCCTGCCGCCATGGCTGCCCTCACAGCAGACATGAGTCTCTTCCAGTTTCCCTGCCCTATGCCTGTCCCCTCCATTGATAATGGTCTATTCATGAAGCTGCCCTAGTGGGTCCAGGCCAATCGGGTGAGGGCAGAAACCAGTTGGCTTCTCGCAGCATCATTAACCTCTGCACTGCGCCATCAGGCTGCCTGGTCACAGAGAACCATTCCTAGCTGGTTTCCTCCCAGCTCAATCTGCGTCGAACAGCTTCGCACACAAGCTGCTTTGTTAAATACAACAAAAACTTCTTCAACGTCTTTTTTTAAACAGCCTAGAAAACCTTGGGAACAGGGATGAGAATGTTTCTTATTGTATGGATGATGACATAAGAGCATGTTGTAAAGAGATTTTATCTGTTGCGTCAGTGGACTAGCAGATTTAACACAGTTCATACTCATAGGAGCAGTTACACTTCCTTTGAGGGGACAAAAAAAAAAAAATCATTTGCACATGGACCTTCAATGACAGGAGAGGGGACTTTGTAGCCACAGTCCCCTCTCCTTTCTGGTCCACTCCGCCAGCCCAGTGACTCTGATTTCCAGGTAGCTACACCTCTCTCTTCAAGCTGCTACCGTGGGTCCCTGGGAAGTTCGTGTTCAGTCAAACTACTACCTCAGCTGGCGCCGTGGTCGCGCCCTCTGTCCTGTGGCTTACTGCGTTCCAACTCCAAGCTTCCAAAGCTCTATATGTACTGTACACTACTACCGAGGATGCAGGTCATTTTTGTTTGTTTTCTTTACATTGTTATGTTTGTATTTATCATTCAGGCACTTTAATAGGACACACACATTCACAAGTGATTTTAAAAACAAGAGGCGTTATAGATTCTGACATACAGTTTGAATGAATGTCCTATTGAACGTGTTCAGTGTTGAGCTACATTCCTCTTATTTCTGAGTTTTACATCTCAATGCAGTCCACCTTTTTACATTCTCTTTGCCAAGATACGACTCTCGCGTCTTTACACTCCAAACATTTTTGCCAATGTCATTTATATTTTGACTTTCTGTTACAGAGGTTTTCTCTGGCTCTTAAAAAAACAACAAAAAAGTAAAGTCATAAAGTCTGTGCTGCTGTTATTGTACTGTAAAATACATTAGTTACCTCTTATATGTTTGGGCTCATTGCATTGAGGAATATTCTATTCCTGTAAGTGGTTGCAAAGAAACAGTACACAACATGTTACTCGTTGACCTCAGAATTTGTCGCATTACTTGAATTCTGCCCTAAAAGATGCATTTGTTTTCCTCGTGAGCGGGTTCCGACACGGTGGGTTTTTACCGTCATACGGGAAATCGTACATAGATAATGCAACCTCTGCTTTGTGCAATTTGTGTAGCATCCACATGCTTTGTAAGGCTGCAGTACCTTCAAGATGTGTAAACAGTACCACTTAAATTATGTTTTATATCTGCAAGTGACTTTTATGGAGTCACATGTCAAGTGGAAATTGTTCTAAACACTTTTTTTGTTTGTTTCCTTCATCTGTTACTGAGCACTGGGGCTAACTTCACGGCATATACAGCCCATACCAGGAGATTCATTAACCTCATTCCAGCACATATTTATGCAATATGATGTGAATATATATATATATATATATATATATGTATTTTTTTTTCTTGTAAAAGTGTTTTGGGGTGTTTTGTT
Source organism: Pelmatolapia mariae (assembly GCF_036321145.2). Classification (NCBI taxonomy): domain Eukaryota; kingdom Metazoa; phylum Chordata; class Actinopteri; order Cichliformes; family Cichlidae; genus Pelmatolapia; species Pelmatolapia mariae. The sequence goes on from NC_086227.1 coordinate 22,527,891, forward strand.
GGTATACAAAATGTTAAAATTAGAGGCCATGGTTGGATAACCCTTGTTTAATTTCCTGCCTGTTACCTCCACTTCTTCTTGTCTTTGCTTATCCAGATGCAAACATTTTACAGTGTCAAATGAGCAGTTTCAGAAGTACTCTTTAAAGAAGAACGAGCAGCGGTTCTGTTTGAGTCACTCCTAGACGAGCCGCAACCCACCTGGCTGTTAGTTCCAGCAGGTTTAATGAAGAAAAAACAAAAAAGGAAGAAAAAAAATTAAAGAGTTTTGGTTTTATCCTCAGAGGCTTTTTTCTAGGAGTGCATCAAACCTCTATGCAACAGATGTTATTTATTAAAGGAAATTAATTCACTTTTCACTGAAACTATGCAGAATGCGACCTCAATTTTAAACAGACTTCAAAGCAAACAGTTCAGCTACTCAGGCAGTTTAACTCAGAGGGCTCAGGGCCTGGATACGGCACCCCAGCCCATAAGAATCATTTGTAGACCTGTCATGCAAACAGAACAGTTTTAGGCAGTTTTGGAACTTTTAGTAGAGACACTTTTGTCTTTTTTTGAGAGATGTTTCCTCTTCCTAGTTCAGCACAAAAAGCAACAGGGTTTCACTGCCATCCTTCTCACTATACACTCTACCAAGGGCAGATCAGTGTTCTCAACAAAGGCTTCAGGTGTCGTCTCTTTCTCTCAGAATATGAATACTGGGTATTCTCAGAGGTTGCTCTTTGAAATTTCTGTGACCCTGTTTGTCCTACAACTTCACTTACTAGTTGAAAGGAAGTTCTGTGGACTCTGACGCGGCGCTGTTCTTTGGCAGCAGCGCTCTCTCAGTGTGGATTAGGTAAAAACACTGCATGTCCTGAAACTGCACTCGTCCTAGAATGGTTCAACATGAGCTTGTGTTCTACTGTTTGTTTATGCCTGCCTGTTTTTTACAGTTTAATCGAAAAATGTTTCAAGATGTTGGCCTTTCTATATTCTATCAGGATTTTCTCTCAATGTCCATGTTTACAAAAGAAGTCTTTCTGATCAAGGCCAAATGAATGAGCTAAACTGCTAATGACAACATGCTAGTTGTGATATCAATGCATTCTGACTGGATGGCACTTTGGGGGACGCCATCCTCTGTTACTGGATTAACAGATGTACAGACCGTGACGAAACCTGGATAAGAATGTGGAAATAAACATTGAATTTATTATAATGTTGGTTTGCAGCATTGTTTAGATTTTTTGCATTATGTTTTTTTTTTCCTACAAAGCACTGCATAAGATCAGTTCTGTTGTTTCCAAACCTTGAGCCCCTGCAGCCCATTGTCTTCATTAATCATTAACAAGGGGAAGCATTTAATTTTCAAGAATTAAACTAAAGTAAAAGCACAATCTCACCTGCAAATTGTGTTTATACATGAATCATTAGTTCAACTTAAACTCGCAGCATTACCACCCTGGTCATTCATTCTTTTAGCTGAAGTGGCTTTGTCCTCCCAGGAGAACCTGACCCCTATTTTAAGATACACTGGGTTAATTGGCAATTCTAAATTGTCTGTAAGTGCTAATAGTTGTAAGTCTGTCTGACACTAGGCCTGTGAAGGATGGGTGACCTTTCCAGGTTTTATTCTTCTTCTTGTCCTGTGTCAGCTGGGATGGACTAAAAGACCAACACTGGCTGGATAAATGAAAATTATTGTTTACATGGATATTCAGGCAGCTGCTTTTCACATATATCCTAATGACCAGAGAGGGTGTTATAACTCAAGCCATATATGTGTGTGTGTGTGTGTGTGTTCCCAATGAAACTCTTAAAATTATAAAATGAGTGTGTCTCCTGGAGAGCTGAAATAGCATAATCCAACAAAAAGGGCAAAGATGACACAATTTAAAAAAAAAAAAAGTTAAATACTTTTTCCTGTTTTTATTGAAATAACAAAATTGTTTCTTAGGAATCAGAAGGCAACACTTGTTATGATTTCTTAAGCTCCTTTTTGCATAATTTTTTTTTTTTTAAATGCACTGCAAACGGATAAAGTAAAAGTCATTTTCTTGCTAAAACAGCTTTGTCAGTGGATGGTTAACGTTTTAAGTATGGCCAAAATCTGCTGAGTAGGATTATGGAAGCATCTTAATTGTATGGACAAAGTATTTGATAAATGACTCTTTTTGAGTTTTTGAGACTTTTTAAATCATTAAATTGCAAAAAAAACCCCAAAAAAACCCTTTTTACTATAATAGCAATTATTTCATGGTTCAGGTTTTAAAAGGTTAATAGCTTAAACTTTAAGCACAGAGTGAGATCATCATTGAGCGCCAAACTTAAAAAATGTAGGTCTACGCATGTATCATCACAACAACTCAGGACTTTAGTGGGCACCATGCACGCTTAGACTGAAATTCATAAACATTATGGTGGACAGGGTAGTAGTTGACACTGACATCAAAATAGCCAGCTATGATATACTCTCCAAGACTATCAGGAAATGATGAAACAAACAAGAAATGTCCTGCAAAATAACAAACATAATAAAATGAGAAAAAAATTTCAGGACCTATTGTGATATACTATGTGAGGTAACCGGTGCAAGTACTGAAGATACCAAATGCGCTCAAATCACAAATAACTAGATTACATAATAGGGTTACCTGTGTGCATTTTACTTTGGACAGCTGTGTACAGACGTGTATCTTCTGAATGTTTCCATTTACTTAAAGTAAATTACTTTAAGTACATTTTAATATAATTTGGCTTATGACGCATATAAAACTAAGCTAATACTGTGTAACAATGTGACATGAGCGCTTTTGTTCGGCAGCTCTTATTGTATACTACTATATTTACCAGCTATACATTACAGGTCAAGATGTGACAATCAACTTGTAAAATGGGTTATTCACAAGCAGCAAAACATGAAGTAGATAATATAACCGCCCTCTAAAGTGGGTGTAGCTTGTGTAGAACCAGTGTGCACCCACTTCTTACAGCTGGTCATGAAAGCTGTATGCTCTGAAAAAAGAACAGTTTAAAAAAAAAAAAAAGTCACGAGTTACCATAACATTCATGGCCATGATGGGATGAGTGCGTGTAAACCTCTGACCACAACTATAATTAAAAGCATTGTTTCACCAAAAGGACTATATATGTATATATATATATGTATATATATATATATAATCCTCTGAGAAGATCTTTTATATACTATTGTAGGTGTATAGAAGCTACAATAAAGAAACTGAAGCCACCAGTTTCTCTAAAATAATAAATGCACAACAGGACTAAGAATCACAGCACACAAGTTGGATAATTGTTTATATTTATATTTGTATATATATTTATATATATATATATATTATATTGTGTTTACTTAACAAACATGATAAATGCAATGTCTCCAAGTTAGCTGTAACAATAAAAATACAATATCTTTGTGTCCTTAAAGTACATAGAATTAAAACAGCAAAACAAATCAAAACAAAAAAAAAACAAACCAAAAACCGCTCTAAGTAGTTCACAGAGAGGTACAAATATACAGTACAAATCTATTTTATTCAAAAAGGATACAAATAAAAACGCAACAAAATAGAGATAGTAATGCTTTGTTAAAGTCAGGTAGGTGTAGGGTATTCTAAGGGAGCACTTTGGGTCGACAACTCTAAGGCTTCTGATTAAGATCAATACATATTGGTACGGCCATACGATATTAAAACTCACTATACAAAGTTCATACAACCTGGATTATACTTGAGGATTGAATGTTACATTTACATAATTGCATATATTTTGCAGATTTAGGCATTTAAAAAAGATGCTGTTTTTTGTTTTGTTTTTAGTTATGCGTCACATAAAAAGCAGTGTCACCGTGTGCAGAAGGAAAAAAAAATAGTACAAAGTCATATCTGAAAATACACAGACTTTTTAAAACTTTTAACCGTTCTCATTTCTCCTGATTTAATTCGACATCAGCGACACCAAAACCGTCCTAAATTCACCTTTGCAGTTCAATACTGGATCAACAGGAAGTAGTTCACATAGAAATCCCATCAAGCAACGCCACAAAACATTGAAGAAAAAAAAATAGTCACATTACCACCGATAGAAAAGTTTTGGCTTTATGCAGCCTTTCTCACTTATCCAAACCCGCCTCTGCTGTTCAGACTGTCAGAGCACAAAACACCAAACACCACCCATTAATTCCTAAGGAGGAAAGAAAAAAAACCCTACAAATTCTGTGCAACAACAATAAAAACAACTGTGCATCTGTCTATGCATGTGAGGAATTAATAGATTGCCCTCCTTTTGCTGTCTTGTGTACAAAAAAAGTGCAGAGAAAAGCCTCCTTTCCATTCCCACATATTGGGAAAAAAATGATAAAGGATCTAAATGTTAAATATGAGCCTAAAGAATCTATTAAAAACTAAAAACGGAATAGGAAATGAGTTTAAAAAGAAAAATTAAACCAAACCAAAACGTTCATGTCCCAAAGAAAGCCCACAGTCAACCTTTGAGACATCTAAATATGAATGTTTGTCATTTCTGATTCACTCTTATTCAACCTGAAACGGGGACGCTGAGCCTACCTGGAGCATCGTTTAAATTTCACACATTGTACAAAGCAGAATTTAAGGCATTAACGACAAGCATCATCGAAGCTATCTATACAAAAAATACAGCTATCTACAGAAACGCACAACCTGTGATTTCTCCGTGATTTTTTTGTGTGCTTTACATTTTGAAACTCTTCAAACTACCAACAGATTTCAAACACTGTAATGGAGGACATTTAGTGCAATTACTTACAGCAACAGACGATCAGTGATGTGGATCATTAGACATCTTTATTTGAGTGGATACTTCCCAAAAGCAGAGGGGGAAAAGAAAAGTCACAGGTGGCACTGCTCGCACCATTTAAATGTCGTCAATTGAATTCTGACCTTACACATAATGCTGAAGCAGCAATCGTGCCATGGTAACGCAGGACGAATGCATTGCTATTTGGCAAAGTGTGTGGCGTCGCAGGACAATAAACATCGATGAGAATCACTGAGCATAAAATACAAAGTGGTAAAGCAAAACACTGCTTAGATTCCTATTAGAAGAGTCATTTAAAGCAAAAATTAGCGTAAAACGACTGCATCCGCCGACCTGCCCCGCTGCTTCAGAGAGCCGTACTTAAGACAATGAAGGGTACAATACTGAGGTTACTGCATAGAGAAGACTACGTGAAATGTTTTCAGGTATTGTGTATATTGCTTACAGGATGAAAAACTCCAATCAGATGATCAGATATAAAAAAAAAAAGAAAAAAAAAAGTCTGGGTTCACATGTTTGCTAGTTTGACTAACCTGTCCATATCAAGTCTGACAGAGTTATTAGTTGAAATCTTTCCTCCTGTCCACACCGGCTGTAAAAAGATTCATTTCAGGCCTACACTGACACTTAAGTGGGATGTGAGGGCAGCAGGCAAAACAGAGACATCCAGACTTGGCTCTCCCTGGCCAGCTCTTCTGGAAGGACAGTAAGGGTTTTCCGAGTAGGACACACCTGGACCTTACCAAGAATGCAGGAGACATCTTGACCACATGTCCGAACAACCTGAACTTCGTCCTTTCAGCGTCGATGAGTAGCAGCTCTACTCTGTGCCCTTTCTAAAAAACCAAACTCCTCACCCTGTCTCTAAAGGCTGAGCCCCAGCACTCTTTAGAAGAAGCTCATCTCTACTGCGTGTACCCACAGTCTCACTCTTTCGGTCCTTCTCCACAACTTGACGTCTTCAGGAGTCTGACTTTCACAAATCATAATGTGTATCTCCAACAAGCATGATATGCGGGTGTTAGGATAACCTTTTTTTTTTTTTTAAAGAAAGAAAAGAAATACTGACATATTATTAATACACACTTGATAATATCAAATAACTGTCTAACAGTTATAGTTACAGGTTTTGTTTTCCACATCCCTACAATTGTTAATACTTTTCGGAAAGAAACTGCACACGCAATAAACTAAATTATTATTTTTATAGATATGGCACGACTGTTACATTTTAAACTTCTAAAAGTGATTTTAATGTGCGACTTTGCCATATGACTCCTGAAGCTCAATATTACTGTTACACAACACTGCATTGAAAGACCGCTGTAGCTTTGAGGGAATCTTTATACAAGCAAGAATGGATAGGAGGAATAAGTAATATGTGTGCATGAGAGAAAGAAAAATGTGAACCCATCCTTTAAAACTGCTCAGGCTCAATCTCATGACCCCTTCTATCTGCTGATAGAAGTTCAGTGAATCACGAGGATATAAGGGAAACACACAACAGTGTCTGGACCTCACAAACAAACTAGTCCATAACAGCACAGACACTTCAGCCAGACATGACAATAACAACCACACAACTGATGCTGCTGTCTGAACACGTCGAATTAAAAGATACATGAAATATTCCTAAGTAACTTGCCAAAGGTAAGTCCAGATATCTATGGCAAAAGAAGTACTTTCTGATGGGAATGTCTGAATGAGGAATGTCGTCTGATTACGATTTTATGTATGGTCTAATTGCACTTATTTTTAATTACACTCTTTTTGGATTCTTTTTTTTTCTCCTGTAAGAAAGACAAAGGAAGAAACTGCAGCATTTATGTCGGCTAATTTGTAAACAGATTTAGAAACGCAAGTCAGTTTTTTTTTTCCTCTCGCCACAAAACCCCAACAACGATACTTTAAACCTATTCCCTTCATTAAAAAAATAAACTACTGTACTGTGATTCCTATTTAAAGGTCAGTATGAAATAAATGTGACATCTGCTATGTGCAACACAAGACAATCTTAGGAACCACTGGATAAAGGACACCCTAGTATCAATGCAAAACGTACACTTTAAAGGTTAAAAAAAAAGTTGATGATGATTGTGATTTCATTAGAGCCGGGCATCTCTTGGATGTGCACTTCAGTAAATCCATTAAAAAAATTAAAAAAACATCAGTGAAGTGAGAAATCCAGGTTCGGACAATGACTTCTTGAGAAAATATCCAAAGGCTTTGTTTGTGCAGGATTGCTAAATTAATGAAAATGAGCACTAAAAAGAGTGCATCGCCTTTGGGAGTCAAGGGATGAGAGGGTGAGATCTCACACTGCACATTTATCGAGATTTACCACGCCCCACAAGAAGTTCCTGGGAGAGGGCAATACGGATCAGTAAAGCCACATAGCATAAAAATAACTATTGCTTTAATCTGGTTACTGAGCAAGTCAAGTTTAGAACATCACGGCTCCACTCATATACAGAAAAAACTACTACACCCTCCAACTCCGGGCTCCTGGGCTGTAGGTGGCAGTGCAGCCAGCAAAGTAAAAAGGGAAACACCTTGCTGGCGCATTCCCACAGGTGGCTTTAGTGATGACCAGCCGGTGCCTCCTCCTTAATTACAAAGTTCACAAGAGAAAACTAAATTCCCCAGTCTGGTTGTGAAAGCTCTGAGGTAAACTGAGGAGAGGAGGCCATGACTTTGGAAGGGAAATTAAATCATTTAACTAATGTAAAAGGTCGTGCAACAAATTCCTATGAGCAAGGACTTGGTGACAGTAGTGAGAAGAAGCCTGACAAAACCCAGCTGAGGGGCGTGGCCATCTGTCTCGACCAGTTTGGGTGATGAGGAAGTGAAGAGAGAAGTAAAATGATTCCCTACATGGGGGAAAGTTAATAGTGGAATGCGTGACATCACTTATTATTTCTGTAAATCTACGTTGGAGCCATCAACCTAAATCTGAGAGCATGATGGTGAATGGCTTTTGGAGAAGGAGAAATTGATTGCTGAACAAACAAGCTGATTGATTTATCACTATTTCAGTGTAAGACAAGTGGGACATACCACACTTGGCCTGAGACGAGATCTTTGCAGAAATGAGAGAGGGGAGAGAGTATCTCTGCTGACAGCAGAAGTTTCAGACTCCTGCAGGAGAAGAATAATGTAACATACACTGACAGCATCAACAGTGCCAACATCACCAAAGGAGCTGCTGATATCAGCAACTCTACTCTATTTTTTTTTTTTTTTTGGGGGGGGGGGGGGGGGTGCTTTTCATAGAAATAGGATCTTAGCAGTGAAGCAGATTAAAGATCCCTGGCGGTGATCTTTCTAATAGATCACGACCTGCAGAGTTGGTAGTTTCACTGCGATACACATGTATTCTTTTTCTGTAGTCTGTGTTCTTCTGAAGAGACGGTCTGGTCAAAAAGGAAACTAGAGTGTTTTGAATGCAATGGAAACCTCCAAGTATGGTTAAGAGGAAGTGGAGACGGAGGAGGGAGGGAGGAAGAGAAATGCAGCGTATAAGGACTCTATGGTAGGCATTTCTTCAGCTACATACTTTCTACTCCACTTTTCATGCCCCCCCCCCCCCTCCCATGAACTCAGCTGGCTGGAGACCGAAAGGTCTGCATCTTTTGGCTGAGTGGCATTCGAACAAAATCAAACTTCTCACCAGACAGACAAAGATCTGGTCATTTTTTTTGTATATTTTAGGTGTGCAAAATCTCAAACATTCTGAGGGTACATTCACACTCTTTTTTTCCTCTTTCTCTCCTTGTCAGACTCATTCTTACTTGTGGCAGTCTCATCTATAGTTGCTACCAAATGTGATGCTACTTCCCTGCATTAGAGCGCCCCTCAATGGACAGTTTGACCTCCTGTGGGATGAAAGAAGGCCTTGTGTGGCTGGAGCTGATTATCTGAGGGCGTGGCCCTTCGTCTCCCTTCATACTGTATCTTCGGAGGCCAGGCGAGGACCAGCGCCTCTGTGAGGCACCTAGTGCAGCCTGCATTGCTCCCATCCCTGCCTCTGCAAAAGCAGAGCCTTCTGTGTGCAAGTGGTAACTGCTCTGGCTCCTTGGATGCTCTCCTGAGGTCCTACTTGGTCTGATGGGCGACTCAGTGCGGCCTACAGCCCCCAGCTGTGTGGCTTCCTCTTTATCGGCCAAATCTTTCTCTCCATCCTTCTGTCTTTCTCTGTGAATGCGGTCCAACCTGAAATGAGATGGCGGCCGTGACTGCTGAGGGGCTGGAGGCCCCATTAGCTGGTGACCAGGTCCTGATGTAGCATTGGCTTTGCTTATAGTCCTGGACAGGTTTTGTTGTTGTTGCGTTTGTGAATGATGGTGCTGTGGTTGCTTCTGTTGTTGTGGAGGAAGCGGTGGCTGCTGCTGCAGGGTGATGGACACACACATGTCACCAACTTGTAGATGATGGCAGGCCAAGCCGTAGAGCTGGGCCGTGCGTTCGGGGCTGCAAGATGACCATCCCTGGCCAAAGACAAAGAAAGGGTGCTCCGGGGGCACATCGATGGTCACTTTGCTCTGCTGCTCCCCCACAGTAAAATGAAGTGACACCAGACCGGGTCTCTGCTGGCTGGCGCGGATGTCCATCACCAAGCTGGAGTCGATTTTAAGCCCTCCGCTCACTTCGGCGCTACGTACAAAATCCTGAGTCTGCAGGTCCTCCACACGCTTCAGCTCCCCAGTAGCCAGCTGAATAATTGCCCCCTTCATGAAGTGCGATGGGTTGCAAGGAGCCGGTGCGGGAGCAAGGCTTGAAGTTAAGGCCTGAGTCGCATCTGCTGTAAGCTGGACTGGAGGCTGCGGGAGAGGCTGCTGCTGAGCTGTGATTGGCTCCACCCTTTCGGAGAGGCACACTCTGGCTGAAGAATCAGAGGCTTTAAAGCTTGGGCTAGGGGAGGCCATGGTGGTAGAGGCATGGCTGGCTGAGGCATCATTAGCCTGTCCCGGGTAGTGTTGCTGTGGTTGCTGATGCGGATGACACTCCAAGGGAATAAGTACCGGTTGCCCATTGGCAAGCATGACAGCGTGGCCCGGCTGTCCTGCTTGCTGCTGGAGGGCGGTGACTCTGTGATCACTGTAACTTGCGTTCTGCGCCGCATACGCCGTTCGGCTGGAAATTACACCTGGACTCTCTCCGTGGACATCTCTGGCTCTGTGGCCACCCTGAGAGAGGTTCAAGGGAGCAAAGGAGACTTCTTTCCGTGCTCCGATAACACTTTGGTTAGAGGAAACCAAACGCCCAACCACCTGCTGCACCTGAGAGTTGAATAAACAAATGAGTAGTTATTTGAACAACTTTTAATTTCACAGAACAATTTAAAAATGGCTTTTGGTATGCTTCCTCACAGCAGCCTGAAGAAACCAAACGTGTAAAATATGAGTGGCTTTTAATTATTGAGTTCCTAAATCTTCAACCTCTCCAACAAGAGATTTCAGGCCAGACAACGACCACAAAATTATTTTTTTTAACTGATGTCAGAAAAGACAGACATCCTAGAGCTTCCTCTGACTTCTTTTACAGAAAGGCTGTAAAATGGTTTGATCTGCATGGACATCATTTCTAGACCCTTCTTCAAAAGTGTTCTCTATTGGTCATGCTCTGCTTGCCATGTTCAAATGTGTGATTTTCTTTGCATCAGGTGACACTTGTGCTTCCCTTCAGTGTACATGTAAAACACAAAACTTAAGTAACATGGAACAATGTCATACACCGTCTTATATCACTCCTGGCTCTTCTTATTTAACTGTTAACTTTGGTTTATTCTTTGTGCCTTAACTTGTAAAGAGGCATTAAATCACCATTTCACTGTTAGAGGTACATTGGAAAGCCATCAGTGTGTCTCACCTCCAGGTCACTGTCCGGAGTGCTGCGCTGACCAGGAGAACTTCTCTCTTCCAGTCTTCGGTTCTGCAGGACTTTGTCTTGGCTGTGCTCCTGTGATGCTGAGCTGGATGCAACCTGTGGTAGACGTGCATTTCTGGCAGTGTAGACCGAGTCTGGTACAACCTCTCTGGCTCCCTGCTCTTTGTCCCCTCCATTCACCTCCAATTCATTCTCCTGCTGGGAACTGTGGCAGTCTCTGACAGCAGTGGCACCCCTTGCTCCCTGAGGGTGGCAGAAGACGGGCATCCCTCGGGAGCTAAGCTCTGTTGCAGGCAGGACTCCAACAGTACCAAGGTGCTGCTGGGCAGCTTGCTCTGAGGGCAGCATCAGTGAGACACCACTGGAAGCTGCAACTTTGGCAAAGGTATGAGCAGCCACCTGTGCCTGAGGAGGTGGAGAAACAACACCTTCTTGTATGACAGATGGGTAGGGAACAAGGTGGGACACAGCATGGGGCTGCGGGATGGTCCCTGAGGGAGAGATTAATGATCCTGGGACAAAACCAGGGGGGAGCGCGTAAGGTACTGCTGCATAAGGGGAACTGACAAACTGGAGAGAAGAATGAGGGATCTGTGCATAACCAAGAGGGGGATAGGGAATGCCAGGATGATGCTGCAGGAGGGGAGAGTGTACAGTATAGGCTGGAGAAATGTGGCTTAACACTGGGTGTAAACTGGTAGGTGAGTAGGTAGCAGATGGAAGGGCCACTTTGTAGAGCATACTGTACTGGTCAACGGGCACTGCTGGTATGCTGTCAGAATTATCCACTCCATAATGAAGCCCTGGCTGAGCTCGCAGCCACTCTCCAGAGGGGGTCCCTCCCTGAGTTTCACTGCTGGATCCACAATTCTGGATGGAAACCACTTCCTCTTCTGCAATACCACCAGCAGCACTGCCAGCTCCGCTGTTAGCCCCTCCAACTGGAACCCCACCTCCCACTGTCCCTCCAGCTCCACTGCTGCTGTTACTTATTGGGAGATCCCTTTTCTTAGGAGGCAGGCACTCCTGATTACGCTCCTGAGCTGGTTTCATTGCTATCCTCAGACAAAGCCAGTAGCTTTATTGTACTGCACAGGAACTGAAACTTGCAAGCCAGTCAGCCCGCACAGGAACCAGTTCTGAAATCACCTGGTTCACCTCATCTACCAAACCACCTGAAAAGAAAAATACAATAAAATAAGACACATAATACTGTCTCATTGCATCAGTGCTTAAAACTTTGATTTGTAGGCTTTATGGTCGGCCACAAGTTGTGTTAGTTTACCCTCAACCACAGAAAGAAAGCACTAAAGCAAACCTCTTATGGTTTCCTTTTTTTGGTCATTCATATATACTAGTAAAGTCACAATGCGCATATTAAACACAACCAGGTTAGGGTATTTGCTGTGGCAATGGCAATTTTATTTATATAGCACATTTATTATATGCAAACTCAATGTGCTTAACACAGAAGACAAAAAATAAATAAATAAAATCCCAGTATAGGTTTGCAATGCATTCAGGAAGTGAAAATGGCAAAATATGATAAAACAATGTCTGAATAAAAGGTTTTTGAGCCTGTTTTTGAATGTATGCATAATTGTACTTGATCTCAGGTGAGCAGGCAGCTTGCTCCAAAGAATAGGATCAGTTTGAGTACAAGCAAAAAAATCTCAGGCTTCAGACTACTCAAAACTCTTGATTTCAAACAGATTTTTCTGCTCTTATCTCTGTTTGACAAGTTCAGTTAGCATAACTTTGAATTATTCAAAGTTACTGTAGTAGAATCGTAAAAGAAAATATGGAGCTAGAAATGGGCAAAAATTAGTCCACTTTGAAAGGTACAGCTATGTTGATCTACGAGCAGAATTTTGTTAATCATCTCTGATCATGTCTATCTGTAGAAGGAAAAATAAACCATTTGACTGGGAAAACAAACCCTTAAGCTGCTTGATATATATATTAACAGTACATACATAGTACTAATACATGAATGCTCATTACTGTTTATTACACACAGACAGCTGTATATAAAACTATAAACATCTTATAACTGACAAAATGTAATTTACTGCCCCATTTTCAAAAATTTAGCATTTGTTTTATATTAACTACTTTTTACAGTCATATTTTAATACAATAACACCACTGCAATTAAGTGCAATACATCCAATTCACACACTCCCTGCCCCCCTCCAGTAAACATTCAAGCTGTTCCATGTCTACTTGAGTAGTATTAAGGTTGGAAATATAACTGTTGCAATGTATATCAGCTTGTTTACTATACAAACACAACCCCATTCTAAAGAGATTAAAACATGCTGACAGATTTTTTGGACAGCTCCTAAAAGGCACATTTGCTAATTTAGCACACATTTAATTTGAAAAAGCTTATATTTAAAAATAAATCAATCAATCAAAGTCCAGAATCCAGACTTCTTTCAGCATAACTATACGGGAAACAATGTGTATTTTCATCTAGAAACATCTATTCAACTAATGCTGTAATAAGTCAAGAGTTTTCTTCCTGTTATCGCTACACTCCAGGGAAATTTGTTTACCGTTAGCTGACTTAGCTAAAGTTAGCTAGCTACTAGAATTCCTACTTTTAAGGAGAAAGAAGTGACAGTGTGACACTTCGCAGTGCAACACCAAGCGTAGCCGACGAGTTTAAATGGTAGCTAAATTTATACGAGGCCACTCGCCTATCGCTATAATTTATCACTGTGCATCAGCCCAGAGGTTCAGGCTAGTTAGCCCCACGGCTAAAGCTAAATGAACTGACTCCAGCCCTGCTCGACTCACATCAGCTCATAACTACGATGGCAGCGCGCGGGGAGCCTCTAATAAACGCCCGTGCTTCGTCTCGACCTGCACACATACCTCCAAATGTCATCGCGAACAGGAGTTTCTTTATTAAAAAGTTGATATTCGGAGGGGACAATTGAAGTAATCAAGGCTCAGGAGTCAAGCCCATTTCGAAGGCCAGCAGAGGCGCTCAACAATGACGTCACTACGTTTACTCCCTTAGATTAGGCGTGCACTACTACCAGCAGAACGAAGTTTTTATCCTACTTGCACATGAAAAATATAATATTACTTTTAATGCTGTGCGAACAGATACTCACAATTGCTTTTCTGGCAGATTTTTTCCAGTTTTTTCAAAATAACAGCAACAACACAACACATCAAAGCCAAAAAAAACATGGCGTTCACTCACTTTATTGCACATTAGATATTAGTATCAGTTATTTTCATTTCAAATTGTTTGCTATTGCTTTGTTTTGATCAGTGTCTGCCTTAGCTTTAGTTTTTACAGTGATATGACTGAAGTTATATTATAAGGGGTACAATCTGAGAGGGTCAAAATAGGTATAGTATACAAAATACTATTTTATCTACAGTCATATAGACATCCCAATCTCAGTAAACATGTGAATCAATACCAGCCATTTTTCACAGATGTGATCAAATTGAGAAAAACTAAATATATTTCCTGCATGCTGGTGTGTCTTATTCAGTCATTTATATAAATACATTATGTTTTTGTAACGTCTAGTTTTTGGGATTTTCAGTTTTTTTCATACCCACTTACTATTTAATTTGGGTGTTGTGAACTCTAATAACCTCGGTCCAAATTAATTAAATGTACAATACGAAGTGTCACACGGCAGGGGGAGCTGAAGACATGCACCAAACAGAATTTACAATTGGGTAGTAACTTCATATTTTATGTAGCATCAGAAACCCTCCATTAATTTTAGTCATTTTTATAGCCTATGTGTATTAATAGTTACATGCTTATGCTTCATACGTTTGTTTTGGTACCTTTAATCATTTGATGCAGTAAAGTAGCCGTTTCATTTCACCAAACAGTAGTAGTACATAATCCTGTTGTCCTGAAATGACGATCTGCAGGTTTTTTTGTGTGTCATCTCCTCTGCAGATGCTGATTTGACTGAAAAAAATATGAACAAAGGCTTTGCTTTTACATGAAAGGAGCAAATTCTCTGAACTGACACGCAGCAAACATGGAGGTTCTGAAAACCAGGAAGTGTTGCCTTGTTGATAATCCACCTTTGAGTTAAACAAAAGGCATGTGACTGTAGAGTAAAAATATGCAGGTGTGTCCACATTAGCTGGAAACATCTGAAAGGTGCCAGCCCCAGTACAAGGCCTTTACAGACTCTAAGAAGAAACATGTTTTTCAGACATTTCTCCAAAGGTAAAGCTCACACGCAAGCGGTAATATTTCCAGTTCCCTTACATTGCACACGGCTGACTTACCGTGGCATCTGTCAGTGAGATGATACAGTGGAGCAGAACTCTTGTTGATGCTGGTAGTTATACCAGTGTTACTTCTATGAACTGAAAGAATGTAGGCTCTATAAAAGCAAGCAAATTTGTGTTTTCAAAAAAGAAGAAACGTAACACACTAGCCTATCTTAGAAGTTAGCGTAACGTTTCAACAATCAGCCGACAGCCTGTAACGATGAAATCAGTAAAACAGTGCTACTTCAGGGCCCCTTTTGCAAAACTGACAACAATGTTGACTTTTTTTGCTTCTTATCCTGCAAATTTGTAGTTTTCTTAGTAGTCAATGAGGGTATCTCATAAGATCCATTGGTTATCCATTGTTTTGGTTTTGTAGTGTGGTTGACTGACGTCCGTCTAAAAGCAATTCTCATTACTCTGCAATCATCTAAAAGGTTCCAAGGCATGCATTTGGGATTTGTTTTCCAAGCTTTTTCCAAATTAACTTCAGTGGTCTCCTTTAGATAAAAAGGGTCCGAATCATCAGTCAAACCAACTATTCTCCAGGTTATACTTCTATTAACAAGTTTGGTTTTGCAGATATTCTCTAAGAAATTCCATGATGATTATATAAGTCCCCTGACTATGTCCTACCACAACTCCGGGTCCAGACAACAGCATTACTGATCAAAAAATCCATCTGAGAAAAGTTCTGGAGCTTCGTAACAGCAGCATTAGTGACACTAAACTAACCACTGCTGCACCTCACCTGTTGTGATCAGCAATTTTATCCTGAGCCACTGTCAAAGGGCACTCTGGGTAATCAGAGTTATGCTCTTGCAGGAAAACCTCAGTCAAGATTAAAGAGAGACACTTAAGCTGAAGTGCAGCCTCCTTAAAAGGCTTGGTCTAAATCTCAGATATAGTTTCTCCTTTTGTATTCCAGCTGTGCCAGTTCACATACTAGTTTCATTGTTATGCAAATACACAAAAATTCAATGCCTCCATGTCAACATGCTATTAAGTGTAGTGTAATTAGTGCTACATAAAATTACGTCATTTGAAAACCTAATGTGTTTGACCTCTGCTATCTGTTGATCAACAAATTATGTTAAGGGGTGTATAACAAATCTATGAATGTATCATAATAAGATAAAGTCTTTAAAATCCATGTATAACTAATGACACCATACCGAGGATGGTAAATGCGCTGGCTCTTACGCAGCTCTTTTTTATTCTACTTGAGGACTCAAAGTTTTTTGTCCATTGGTAACCAGCAGGTGTTTGTGGGGGGGAATGGTTGAAGCAAACAGATTTGTTTTCCTCATTTTGCATTGATGGATTTTTTCCCCATGAATATCAACTTGGTAATTTTCATGCCACAACAAAAACTTTCAAATTAGCTGTGATAAAGACGTATTATTGTCATGAACATGTCATAGAAAAGTCAGAACACAGTTTCATTTGCAAACTAATGTAATGATTGGTTACTGGTACATAGTTGAGCTGTATTTTCTGTTATAAAAAAAAAAAAAAAAAAAAAAAAAAAAAAGCTTCAGTGCAGTACCTCCAAATTTAACTAAATTTACACAATTGGTACAAATCAACAGTTTTTAGAAAACTAAGATAAGCCGACAGATTTAGAACAAAGTTACAAAAATGGTCAATCTTCCCAAAAAACAAACAAACAAACAAAAAGGCACAGAGGACGTCCAGCAGCTGCTGGATCTCTCTTAGAGAACATTTGCATATCTGAATAAATACATCTGCTGTTAATCGATATCAAACGGTGCCACAAAAGAAGCACGGTCATCATACAGCTACAGCAGAGTGCAACATTGTGAATTAGTGGAAAAATAACACAGCATATAAATATCTCTTCATAAAATATAGAGACTAAATCAAGGATAAAAGTTATTTAGTACCATTAATCAAAAATATTAATTGGAAATTTTCAAGCATATACAATATTTATAATATTTGCCAAAAATTATATTTAACAACTGCCTTTAACAAATCTATCCTATATACTGAGTAAACTGTGCAATTAATAGCAGTTGGGAGAGCAGTTTTGCACTCACATTATACACTACAGAAACACCTGAACTAGTTATTGCAGAATAAAACCCTCATATCACTGGAAACTGATCAATCTAGCATCGCAGGATCACTGCGAATGACAAAGGGTTTGACAATAAACGGCATGTTAACATTTTAAAGAGGAATTACACAGTGATCTTTTACTGATTGCCTGCCTGCCCCCCCAACCCCCCACGTGTCTCCAACCAATCCCTAGTTCAGTTGGGAGTAAACCGCAAAACAAGGACATTTTCCCAAACTTGCTAAGACAGAGCACAAAGTTGCGCAAAGAACAGCGGGGCATGTTTAGCACTACATCTTCAGTTCTTGTTTTCGAATGCTGCCATTAGTCTCTGCAGAGTAAATGTATCAAGAGAAATGAGGAAGGATACAGTATGCTGAACAGTGTGTGCGGTTCATGCTTTTAAACTTTTCATTCTCTACAACTGAACCCTGCAATGTCAAAATTACAGGCACATGCATTTATGATGCTTTGTAGTATCCAGATGACTTCTTGCTAATCTGCTCCCCTGAAACTGTGTCACGCTCTCTGAATGCTTAGACTCAGGGCCTGATATCTGATTCATCATTTACCAAACTAGGGACTGGGTTGAGTCACAGCATCTCTCCATCCCTTTACTTTGAAGAAAGAAAAAAAACATTACCATTCAGCTACTATTATTCTGAAGAATTTCTCCTTGGTGCCTTACCAGAAGGCCTCTAAACAAGTTTAATAAAACTGCTTCGTAAGAAAAGAGGAAATATCTACCACAGATTGAAGTCCTCACAGCTCCATTTCCCCGCAGACTAAAAATACAGGTCGTTATTGCTGCTTCAAAAAATAGAGTTAATCTACAGTTAGACCCTGAAATCACACCATTTGCTACCAATCGCAAAAACCCAAAAACAAAAACAACCCTTAAAATATGGGCACTTGTAGCAAACAGCAGTAAGTTTGTGCAAGAGGAAAAACAAAACAAAAAAACCATTACATTCAACCAGGGCAGATCTTTTTTTTTGACGTATAATACATGTTAGCAGTATTATTTTCTGTTCCTCTTTCTGAAATATAAATTAAAAAAAAAATCTTCAATTAAATCTCCATGAAGGCACAAGCAACTTGACTACTTGGAAGTCAGTGTTCAGTGAAAAGCATCATTGCTGCTGCAACACAAAATGGGCAATTTTTCTTTAAAGTTCATATAACATTACTCCATTTCAGTGAGACATCTTATTGACCAATAAGAATCCAAAGAAATAACAATTTAACTCATAGCACTATCACAAATATAGCTCATTCCATTATTGCTTTAAAACATACAGTAAATCAGAGGTAAATGTCAGAAAAGGTGTATTAAAAAGCACTCTTTAAGTAGATGGATGACAAAAAATAAAAATACATCCATCTTAAAAGTTATGATCTTTCACAGTCATACAAGAGCTCATGGTAAGGCCAATAATGATGTGCTTAATAGACTGAATTCCTCAACTGTATTTTTCAGTGCTACAGACATTACTCTAGAAATTACCTCAGATTTGGATGCAGCATCAATGGCGCAAGTTCTAGCTTATAAATAATTCAGTATAAGTCCAAAATGGCATATATTTCTAATTCTAAGTTTAGTTCTTGGTATTTAAGAAAGAGGTAAGAGAAAATAAGATGATTAGTTGTTAGAAAAACCTGCACTAGGCTCAAAAAAGTGAGTCCCACATCCTCAAACGGTGTCATTAGCAAGAGTCTCTGTCGAGAGCCAGATCCTTGCACCATTCAGAAATTTGCTAATGGGAGTCCCTTGGACAGTGCGGCGGGAAAGGTTGCCCGTTGGGGTGAAAGGAAAGGAAGATGTAAGGTATTCTGGAGGTGTAGAGGGGTCATCAGGAGAATTGGCTTGAAAATACATCCTCCTTTGGTCTGTAGGGTTTCCACCTGAGCTTGTGAGTGGTGTGTTGCCTGGACTGGTTCCCTTATATTGCCTGAGTTGGCTCTGCAGTATCTCAATTTCATCAACCAGCTGGGAGAGCTTGTGGTAGGTGGTGACTGGGCCTCCTTTGGAGATGCAGGCTTCAGGAACCCAACGGAGAAAGAAGAGCTTCCAAAAAGCCATATGAGAGGGCATGAGCAAGGGAATCAGCAGGCCCTGCAGGTCAGCGGGTCGAGAGAACCAGTCCTTGAAGAAGCGCTCAGATGGACTTTCGTCTTTCACTGGTGTCAGCTCAGACTTCAACTCGTTAGCTAGAGAGCTTCGTCGGGTCAGGGTCTCCTCCCCACCCTTTACCCCATTACGCAGATTTGTGGGCGTCCCTCGTAATGTGGAACTATAGGCTTTCTGCTACAAAAAGAGGAAACACTGAGAATTAGACTATTTTGACTCTCTCTGTGACAGGCTGTACTGCAAAGACTCTAAAAGCTACAACTTAAAATGTATATTTTCTGTTTAATAATCCACCTTCTGTACATTTACTGCAGATATTTCAGAGGACAAAGGTGACTCGATACAAAATTACCTACATGTCCTTTGACTTCTATAAATAAGAGATTAGTGGAAGAGAGACTACTGTATTTGCATTCTTTACGTTCTGTGAAACTTTCCCTTCAAATGACAGAGGAATTCTGTAATTACAATCTGACTGTTAGAAAATTGCCACTTTAAAAATATAAAAATCTTAAGATGTCAACCTCTTAGCGGCAGTTTAAAAAAAAAAGAAAAGAGAGAGAGAGACCATGCACATGAAAATGTGCTAATTCGAATCCTGAAAACTGGTGAACCTCAGTGCTTTGCGTACCTTGCGTTTGAAGGTTTTCACTTCACCGTTCTGAACACAGGCAGCTCCTTTGCCTACATACATGGGGTTGTTAAAGAGGGTTTGATCTTTAGTTGAGAACTGCTGTGACCACTCCCAAACTGGAGGGAAATACACAACCTGGTCTTCTCCTTGAGGGATGGCTTTGTGCTTGGCAAAGTCCTGCGGAGTAAAGACAATGTTACCCTGTGACTGTACGTAATAAGAACTACTATACTCTATAAAAGCAGTTTCCACAAGTGGAACAGTTTCAATACATGAAAGTAAGAAGGGGTAAAAAAGAAAAGAAAGGTCCACAACTTGCTTTTGTCTTGACCACAAGTTAAATGTTATCCTCTCTTTTTGTTGTACTCTTTCCTGTCAATTATCTGGCACGCACAGAAGGAAATTACAGTCTGAAACATTCAGTGACACATCGACAAGTTATGCTTTCCTTCTTTTCAATTCATTTCCAATTCATTATTCCTCTTTATTTATTTATTTTTTCCACAGACAGACCTCTCTCACAAACACACACACAGTTGCATTTACTGCTCATTATGGCATTTCCACTGGTGATTACATTTATTCAGATCAAGTGCATACATAAACATGAATCTATCCCTCACCATCAAGTGCTGGGCACGCTGCTTGGATGAACTGAACAGGAAAGTACTGAACAGTGGGATCCACATGCTGTCACTCAGTACTGTCAGATAGGTCTCTGTGAACTCAAACGCTGCTGGGTACTGGTTCATCATCTGCCACACGCAGTCCAGGAACAATAGGAACAGTGGGGACTTTACCCATAAAGAAAAAAACAAAACAAAACAAAAAAAAACAGATGCAGGAAGCAGGGGTGTCAAGTCACATCTCTTGAATAGTTGGATTAATTTAAATTACATTAATCAAGTACCTCCTCTTTGTCATTTTTCTTCAAGTGGTTGCATCTGTCCAAGAAGCGATGGCCAGCCATCACCCACTCCTTCTGCACCAAACTCTGAAAGCCAATGAGGCTGCGATAGCGAGGGTCCAACATGAGCTGCATCAATGCGGATACTACACAGTTTAGGTCTCGGTCTTCCTCTTCTGTGCAAGTGCAGAACAAAAGAGTAATAAGTCACAGACTCTTATGTGGCACCGATACATTAAATGCATATTATTGTACATTTTAAGTAAAACTTAGCTGTAATAATAAATGATCGAAAAACATAATTCCACATGCAGGAGTGAAGGCTACAAAATAAGGCTCAAAGAGAGTTTACCTTGAAGAATGACAGAGGAATTCCCTCCCTCTAAGTGATAGACCATCTCAGCAGAGTGTTTTAAAAAGGCCCTTTGGTCACAAAAGGATCAAACATGTTAACTGCATTGATTTTTATTGCCAACCGTTATCATACCTTTAGTCTTTTCTGCGTCTAAATAATCCTGTGCAAACATGAAAGTGTAAAGAAATCATTTTAAAAAGCACCTTTTAACCCTATATTCTAGATTTAACTGTGACTCTACAAACATGCAGGCTTATGGCGCACTTTAAATTTGTCCCTTTAAAATTTTATATGACCCTCTTGAGTTTACAATGCACAGTCATGCACTGTCAGCTTGTTTACATACCTGACATATTCAAGCCATCGAGAGTTTTCAATGGTTGAAAGCCACCTCTCCTCAGACTCCTCAAACGGATCTGCACAATAAAAAACATCAGTATGTTTATACGTATAAAACTGTACACGCCAATGCCATTAAGTCTCCTGCATTTTTACAGCAGAGCATTGAATTACACCGCTTCTATAAGCTGCAGTGGAACTCACCTAGGATACATATCTGCCTCAGTTTAACAAATGCACTCTGGATGTCCAGGATAGAAGGCAGACTCTTGTCCAGATCCGATCTAAACGGTTCATTGCGCTGCGGGTGGCTTTTTGTGATAGCGGCAAAGATTCTACAACACAACAGCACAGACAGTGATGACAAGATGCACACTTGACTAATGTAAACAATTTAAATATCAAAAACCTGAGCTGAAACTGAATGTTCAGACTTGTATTTCCTTCTCCTAAAGCAGCACTTTCTTAATGGACTGAGAGCTGAAAATCTGCTAGAGTTATTAAAAAAAAAATCATTTTCAATTTAGGTTCTGAATTTGAATGAAGTAGATAGTCTTACCTCTGCTCAGTCTTCTTTTGCTGTAATGGATCAGTTAAGGTGGACATCCGGACAAGAGCACTCCCATTGGAGTGACTCCAGCACCACATCTGCAAAAAACAGACATTAATTAAACAGACACTGATCAGCAACAAAGTAATAGGGAGGCTCTGATCAGTTAAATTAAACAATAAGTGGGATAACTCCATTGGTGGGCCTGTGCTTGTCTAAAAAAACAAAACACTGCAGGTTTAATAATGACCTAAATGGAAAATTGTATTTGGAAGCATAACGTTTATTGGAGACATCCAATAAACATGCGCTCTATTGGAGTGTAGATACTCACAGGGATGCGACCATCAGTGAATGATGATGCATAGTGCATCAGATCTTGATCTGTCAGAGATGACGGGACTACAATGTGCTCTGGAAGACTAGAAAAAAAAGAAGAAAAAAAGAGAGAGACTGGTGTTAACACGTGAAACAAACACAAGACATCATTTAAAGCGGATTAAGTAAATAACAGCTAAGACACTAACCCAAAGCAGAGTGAAAAAAATAATAAAGGTATAAGTGGTTAACAAATTTATTAGACCACCATCTAATAAAGGTTTATGGCACAGATGCCCTAA
The DNA here is from genome assembly GCF_036321145.2 of Pelmatolapia mariae. Lineage (NCBI taxonomy): Eukaryota > Metazoa > Chordata > Actinopteri > Cichliformes > Cichlidae > Pelmatolapia > Pelmatolapia mariae. The sequence goes on from NC_086227.1 coordinate 22,550,470, forward strand.
ATTAACAGTATTGGTAAAAAGCAACATCTCAAAATATTTGTTTATGTTTCTAATCGACCGGTATGTGCAAGCCCTTTTATTAAAATCATATTTGGAACTGTTTTGCTATTGTTTTGGAATATTTCAGGCCCATGTTGTGTGTTTGTCTTGGTGAATAATTCATCCTCTGTAATGAACACCAGGGGGCGACTCCTTTGGTTAAAAGACTAGATTTTATAAAAGTTGACTGAAAACAAAATTTGAACAAAACATGAAGTTCATTTTGAAAAATCACAGAGAGTCAGAAGGGAGGATTTTCCAGTCTCAGGACATGTAAACTATAAGTTTTTAGCCAGTGCAAGTCAGAGCCACTCCTTTGTCGTCATGTCCTATTACAAAACCACCAAGATGACAACAGCGAAGACGCTCTTCTCCGGGCTTACTAAAGGGCAATATCACTCTGGCTACGACCATATACTGTCTATGCTTTGAAACCATCTCTGGCGATAATGCTGCTGAACTGAGATGAATAGATTGTTTTGTCAAAACCAGACTGACATGTTAGTTTTTGTTTTTCTTGTCAGGTACCTCAATATAATGTGGAAAAGGCACATTATGTCACATGTCATCAAAAAAGGATTTTAAAAGAGGTTAGTAACAAGTAGGACCCAATGCATGAGCTAAAAACCTTGATGAGACGGCATAACTCTGGTTGATGGAGCACACTCTCCACTCTGAAGCATTCGTTCTCTTGATTTCCCGATCCCAATCAGAGGAACGGTCAAAAATGGGGGTCTGTAATCCTCTCGGGGTGGAACCATTGACTCGTTCCTCTGAGAGAAAAAAACAAACAAAAATAAAACAAAAAACATATACACTTATTTATACATGGAATTAAAACATTTTTCACTTTCAAATAATATGGCAGGTCTTTTACAAACAGTGAAAGAACTATAGCAATCAACAGGCGATACCTTTAGATTCATGGTATCGCCGTCCTTGATACTCAAAGCCAAACAGCAGTTGAAGATCAGCTGGATGAGAGTAGTGGGCAATAGCCAGGCAAACCTATAATTAAAAAAGAGAACTACTAAGTACTATGGGATATGCAGTACAAAAGAAGTAGAAGTGAGAGGTATAATAAATATTGTCAAGGCAGATTAGGTTTCATCATAACTTCCCAGCCCAGGTTTATCCAAGTGCTAACATTAACTCAGGGGCATGTTTTTTGTTTTTTTTGTTTGTTTGTTTGTTTGTTTGTTTGTTTTTTTGGGGGGGGGGGGGTTGTTTTTTTGTTTTTTTTTTAAATAATGCCAACACAAGCAGTCAAACCTGGAGTAGAAACTGTCTAACACACATTCTAGTGCTCTGAGTTCAGAGCTGAATCTCTGTGAGGCTCAACTTTAGTCATACAAAGCAAGTCATTCAGAGCTAAAGCTGTGAATGATACTAGAGGACACAGAACAAGTGCGTGCGTCTGTCCTCGTGTGTGTGTGTGTGTGTGTGTGTGTGCGCGCGCGTGCAAGTGTGTACAAAGGCTGCTCCACACTCTGTAATTTCCTATGGCAAAATGGGCCATTATAGGCTGGCATAATTCCATATGTCAGAAAAAGGAAAAAGAACCGAGTCCTGTTTTACGCTGTAATTACATACATGGTGTCCATAAATAAGCTCACAAGGAGTGCAGGAGGGGAGACATTTTTAATTTTAGTGCTCTATACATAATCAACCTTAAATAGAACATGTATATTTCCACAACTGTGCTTCTGGGCCTACTTGCTGCCTACCAAACTGTAGCTCTACTAAATGAGCTGGGCATCAATAATGAACCGTCTGTCCTCTGTGCAGGAGATGAGTCAGAGTTACACTGCCAGTTGTTCCTACAATCAGGATCAAATTCTGCTTCCTCTGCTTTGACTGAGTATTGTTCTCAGGGTCCTTTCGTTGTGTACCTTCAGCAAACATGCTAATTGAGAAGTTCCTATTCTAACAGAGGCTGACAAAGAAACACAGAAAACCTGGTCTAATATAAATATTGCTGTCACAGAGGATGTGGTCATAACTTGAAACTCAATGTGGGTATGTAGTCAGTATGGGAAAGAAAAAGTTTGGTCAACAATAACCAACGTTTAGATCGAAGACTAGAAAACCAAAAGGTTATTTCTAAATAGTTATTCAGATACAAGGCATACATTTATAGGCTTTAATGTGATTAAAGAACAGGTTTGCAACTGTTTAAATCTGACACCTACAATTATGTGACAAGTGACAAGTTTTACTTGCAATAAACTTTGGTAACTTTGGTGAAAATGGTGAATGTGGGAAATGAGGTAGCCATTGCTCATTTTTTTAATGCTGCTACCGCCACTACCAACATATCACTGATATGATACACAGTTGTTCAGTAGTATCATAGTTTAATAGTAGTTTCAATATCCTGTTTGGTTACTGTATATAATTTATTATTACTTCAAATATCCACCCACAATTTCCTGTTTGCGCTGAGAAAATAAATACTAAGAGTGTCTCATTAGGTACCCTGTTCAAATGCTTATTACCTCTTTAAATATTTAACCATCTTACAATTGCCAAAATTCCCAAGATCCCCATGTCCATCACTTTCCATGAAAATAATACTGGGGGGGGGGTTCTAGAATCCTTTCAAACGAAACCTGGTACCTGGTCCAATGAGTCTCTGCGACAGATAGTACAGTCAGAAATGTTTTGTTTTTTTGTTTTTGTTTTTAATGTGTGATTCAACCCTGCATTGTATGAACAATCCCAGTCGAGGGTAGGGGGTGTAATAATGAGGGAGACATTTCTCTTGACACCATTCAGGCCCCACAGCATCAACCAAGCTTCATTTAGATGCCACATCCTACCCAAGTCCTAATGTTGCTCATGTTGACCACAATGTACCCACAATAAAACATGCCCTTTCTCCAGATAAAAGGCCTCCGCAGTCCCCAGACCTCAATCTACTATATCAAAATTTTGGGTCACATGTCAGTGTGGGGTCTAAACTAGCATTATGTACCCAGTAAAGTCTCCTAAACAGCTTAAATGGGCATTCTGACTCAAAGCATGCTGATGTTTCTGTTTCACTGACCTTTCTGGCGCTTTCAGGTCCAGCTTCGTCAAAACAGAACCGTATCACGCGCAAGTCTTTGCAGTACAGTATGAGCTCAGTGGGGTTGAACTTTAGCTTCTGGTTGGAGCCCAATACTTTCTTCTTCCCCTTTGTATCATTCACTGAAAGCAACAAACACAAAACGTAAAAATAAAACTAATTTTTGATGACTGAATTTCCAAAAATGTACTATTCTGTGGAGTGTACTGCTAATGAAGGACACCACTTGATACTTGGTAAACTTTGGCCCCATTCTCTCCTGTCTCTGTTGCTGCCTCTTTGATGCCGATCCCTCACACTGTGATTAAATTTAATTAATTGTTAGAGTTCTACTGTGCTTATTTCACTAGATTCTTATGAAGAACCTAACAAACATGGTTAAAACAATTTAGCCTGATTAGCTGTGTATGCTAACTTTAATTGGATTCTAATAGTACTCATTCTCCTATAATACAACAGCACCATGTAAGCCGTTTGAATTACTTTCCTCAGCAACTTAACTTATTAAAGTCACTACTTTATATTGCCTCATGATGACACTGATAGCATAATGACAAGAGGAACAGGGGCAAGCAAATCACAATGATTTGACACAATATTCAGATTAAATAATGACAAAAGACCAGATTTCATTAAATAAATATGCATCCCTTTCTTTTTAACTGCTCAGGTTTGTATTTTATTCAGATATTTTTATTTAGCTGCTTTGTGGGTAGTGCTGGGACGCTGCGTTGTTGTACCATCAGTGTTGCTGACAGCATTTTGTCACATCTATCACAGTGCATGTCTGCAGTTAATTTTATACCAGTATTTGATTTTATAAGTGAACCAGCATTAAGGTCTTATTTTACTCCCGATGCCCTTATATTTGCTCTTGTCTCACAGTGATAGTGTCCTTAGATGCCGAGGTCATACAGCTCAAAAACAAGCTGGGTAAAACAAAACCTCATAACACAATAAACCTTGTTCTGGGCAGTCACCCTTGCAGTGTCAGCAATGGACTGCAGTGAGATATATAAACAAAGCTAATCCTAAACTGGGTAGCACTGTTGCTAAACACTGCATTAGCCATGAGATCATTTGCTATCAGATCACTGACCAGGAAAAAGGGAATGACACTAGGTGCTCCTATACAATGAGTGGGCGAAGCTTCTGTGTTTGTGACCACACAGTTAGTAAAATGTTTAATTGCCAAATGCACAAAATGATGGCTTAACATCATTAATAAAATTCACATTCTGTGCTATAATGGGATTTCAAGACATTTCATTTGGGCTCAAGCAATTCCAAGAATATTTTCCTCACAAACATTAAGAAAAAAAAAAGAAAGAAAGAAAGAAAGAAAGAATATCAAAAGCTTTTCCTTAAAATTTTTTTCCCTAAAATTTGGAATTGGAATGAGATACCTGTTACTACTTGCTCCAGACAGGTCAGGGGGATGTCATGCTCTCCGAGCAGCAGGTGGGACAACGTGGACTTCTGTAGTGAAGGGAGAAAAACAAAAAAGTAGGTTTGACGTGTTGCAGAAAATGTATTAGCCCCCAAACTAACTGAAAACAGTCTTAAAAGGCTGTTTGATATATTGAGTTAACTTTCCCAGACTAAGCAATGATCAAGTTCCATTTTCTTATCAAGTCAACAATCTGCCACATAGGTGGAAATGACGTCTGTTCTCTCACTTCTTGTGCGATATCACTGACAATGTAGAGCAGGAAAGTACACAAGTTTTCCTTCCTCTTTGCCAGAAGGCTGTAAAGTAACAGTATTCAATCTATTCTGCAGCATGGTGCTGGCGATACTAACATATATCACATCCAAATATATAATTGAAATTTGCCCCCCCTTTAAAAAAATAACAAAAACAAACAAACATTAGGTACTCTTAAGAACCTCAAAAATGAATTTTCACACTATTTTTCCTCTAAATTGCTTAACTGCTACTAAGAAATCCACTCAAATACCTGCTTTGGTGAAGTGTCCTGAGGAATGAAGGACACCTTAAAGTTGGTACATATCAGCTTCCCCCAAAGGCCTTCTTGGTTGTTTTCAGTGCTGATACATTTCCTCACAAAGTTCACCTCATTAACTACTATCTCACCTAGTGACAAATAAATGAGCAAAAAGACCAGTGTAAATCCAAAGGTTATTGCTACAGTTCAAAGAAACAAGCAGAAAACAAAAATTGGAAACTCAAAGGAAGTCCAAAAAACAGCTTGTGTATTTCCACTGTACTGACATCAATTTAAAAAGGCATCATGTTGCAATACAGCATCAAACTGTTTTATTTATGCTTTATATTTACATACATTCATAAACACAGTCAATTCTGACAGAATACTTTTCTGGACAAAATGCATACTCCATAATTGCATATACCATCTCTTGGACTTATAATTATACATGCAGACCTTGCTTAAAATTTTAATTACACAATCATTTTCTATGCTTCTTATACTGGGAAAGATTAACACTGCAAAAAATTTCCACACAGCCTTTAAGTTAAATTATGAATGGCCATCAGAGGAGGACAAAGGAAAGCAAAGAAGCCTGAATACTTAAGCTGACCTAGATAAATTAGAGAAGAGGGAAAATGAAACAATCATATCACAAGTCAAACAATGCTGACTCTGAAGTATACTCAGACATAGGTGAGTCATAAAAACATGGACTTTAATCAAGACGATTACCTGAAAACTCTATTGCATCAGGCAAAAATCACAGCCGTACTCATGTGATATATCGTAAATTATAAACAATATCCAGAGAGTGCATTTTCTTTTGCCTGTGCGTGCATGATAGCTCTTGTATAAATAAAAATCATTACAATTTCTTGCAGCTACTTTCCCCATCTACCATCTATTGCTACTTGATACGTTAAGATGGATGGTGAAGCAGCAGCTCAGATCTGGGTTTTGCTGACAGTGCAGAAGGAAAATAGTCACAGTTTGCAAAGTACACCAATGCATGCTGATACACATCAATTAAAAATAATCCCACAAACTTTACCGCAAACTAATATGTAGACAGCAGTAACGCTATAATAATGCTATTAACTTCTTACTAAGTAAAGTAAAGACTTTAAAAAAGTATCTGCGTTTTTACAAGTCTTTGCATGCTTTAACAATGATGTCACATCAGATTTAAAAAGCAAGTCCACCCAGTCTAACAAGGTTAATTGTACTTCATAATACTGGAAGGAAGAGTACAAGAAAGAAATACTTAACATTATTATGCTTTATGAGAAACTAACGTTTTAGATCAGGGTTAGACCCGATGACTGATGGGACTCAGGTTAACTCAGGCCCTCCACCGCTGGATTTTGGAGGGGCAAATGTCTTCATACTCAAAAGGATGTCTCCATCGTTTCAATTTTCTTTACGTTTTTACAAACAATGATTAAAAAAACAAAAAACAAAAACCACAGCAAGCATTGGGGTACTTTCCTTAGAAAGTACATTAGTTGAGCCAACAAGATACTGAGATCACTCTTGCATATCTGACCACGTTTCTCATGTATGACTGCAAAAGGATGTGCTTCTAAAGCAAACACTAAACAATTTAAAAAGCTGGGCTAAAAGACAATTCTCTCTACACACCTCTTAAATGTCTGCAAAAAACAAGTGAGACGGTAACCCTCAGTTATCCCATATCTAAATGGGTCAGCGTTTTTCATACACCATTTACATGAGCAACGCGGACTTTGTACCTTCACGTGAATCCGGCTATAAAAGGTTGGTCTGCAAATTAAAAAAAAAAAAAAGAGAACTGTTACAGAGGGTGGAGTTCTTTAGAGGCGAATTCAAAGCCCTGCCTCAGAGGAGCCAACTGAGACTGCACAGTTAAAAATAGGGAAGCTAATCATGTAACCTGTTAGTCTGTCTTGCTCACAATTCAAAAAGGGAAATAACCAACAGCCTTCAGGCGATAACACACTTACCTCATAACTAGTACATCAGGTTAGTTAAATCTGTCATCTTACTTGTGACCTAAATTAGCCTACACTTTACTAAACTACAGTTTTACATGTCACATGACTGAAAATGAAAAACAGTAGCTCTGAAGAACTTCATAAAAAAATAAATAAAATAAAAAACAGTAAAACTTGCAACTAAAATTAGGCTCAGTTTACAGTATATTATACAAAGAGCATGACAAGCCATTTCCACGAGGCTCACAAGCTCCCAAATAATACTGAAACTACTAAACTAAAGGCTTTCCTGCTGTTTCAGTTAATGATACAACTACAGTCTGCCATTGTAATGATAATATTTGCATCAGTAGGCACATCTTGAACGGTTGAGATTCCTAAGCTGAATCCACTTTAGCTACTAAGTTTAAAGGCTGTTGTTTCCTGTTAACAAAAAAATGTTGACAGAGGACGAAACACCATTCGGGTGACGTTTATAAATAGTTATGAAGAGGAATTTCTGCCAGAGCACCTGCTGCAGTGCAGTTGACTAGATGTTATGATACAATCGTATTGCCTATCAACCACGTGCCAAAAGGCTAAAATGACCCACTTGCGATAAAAACAAGAACAAGCACAGTAAGACTTCATCTTCACAACAATAATATCTTTTTTAAAACTTTCATTACACATGTAGTATGTCATCTTGTTTCCTAGCAACCAGGTTGCAAGTTTAGGACATTTCTACACCGCCTTCCCTTTTCAGACCCAGAAGAAGGGCGGTCTTTTATATACAGTCTATGTGCAAAAAAACTGCCTGGAGCCATTACCAGTAAGTCAGTCTGCGGTGGGCATTGTACAAACTTTAATAGTCAAGTATTGAGACTTTGACACTAGATAGCTGTCTAAGGAAATGCACCACCGACTCGGTGTTGCAAATAGTTTACTAGTATAAAACAAAAAATAAAAAGCAGAAACATTCATTCTAGTTCTCCATTTCATGAACCTTATGCTCAGTTCTCACAGACACCCAAGGTATCAAATTTGTACTGTGAACTGAAATAGACTAGCTGCTTTTGATAAAATGTCTCTTTCATCCGCATCTATTGAAACAAAACCATTCATTTTTCATTCATTTTGGACCAACTATTTCACATTTCTGAAGTCACTAAGAAAAATAATCAGGCATAGCTATTAGATAATTCTGCCTGCTCTCTGCTTAAACCAGTGTGGTTCCTCACACTAAACCTCTGTAACCAAGCACAAAACTTCTTAGTTAATGAAAAACTGCTCATTCAGAGATTATACACAGCACACAACTCATGAATGCAAAATATGAGACACTGTGTAAACATGAAAACTAACTTCTCTGTGATCAAACAAATTTTAGTGACAACTATTCTAATGCAGAAAAAAAAAATCTTACCTGAAAGCAACTTTGCCTCCAACTTTTTAAGAGGTTTTTCAACTGTATTCTTCACATCAGTCTGGAGACACACACACACGCCACATCTTAGTTAGTCATTTACCAGCTCTACAGACAGTTAATAAACAATTAAAATTATGCATCTTTACACTGTAAGAGAGTAAAACCTGCCGTTCAAATGTGTTATTACAATGTACGAACCCGCAAATCATAGTTTAAATTAATCTGTGATCTCCTAGCATTCAAGCTGAACATCCTGTTGCTGTTTTGGCAAATTACTGTTGTATAAACACCATCAGCATGCCCCAGGTAACAATACCATTGCCTAATTTCTGCTGCTTACAAAATTAGGCACCAAGCATGTACAGCTGTCAGCAAATGCTTATTAAAAACTTGCCTGTGATGCTGTGACAGTCTGTTAGTATCTGGAAGGCTGTGTGCTTAAAGTAAAGCTCTACTCTTTGAGATTGAGTAAATGGATGTGCTGTGAGGTTTCAGCTGCAGGAATTACTTTTACACGTTGGGCTAAAATTTCTACATGTTACTGCTTATACTCATATTATACACAGTTATGGTTTTATTTTAAAACTAACATTTGGTGATCCCTGCGCTTAAATGCTTGACAAAGCAAAATTTAAAAAGTATTTTTTTTTAATGATCAAAACATTACTTTAAAAAAACAAAACAAAAGAAAAAAAAAAAACCCACAACAACAACTCAGTACAACTTGGTGAAGAACTGACACCCTGCTGAAGTTTTATTGTTAAGTGCATCACTTATAGCCTCACCCAAAATGTGAAATGCGCAGTTTTAAATAATAAAGATACACAAAAACACTATCATCACCAGCTCGGTAATCAAAAGAGCACAGCCATCATTATCATGTACTTGAAAACAGCGACTTTTTTTTAAGTTACAGAGATACAAAACACTTTAAAACCCTTGTACAATGTTTGTGTTGGCCTTTCTCAGACAAGCACTGGTTTTATTTGGGTTGCTCCGCCAGCGACTGTAAGCAAACACTTACCCTCTGTCTAGAGCTGCATACACCTGTAGGCAAAACATGAGACGCCCAACCGCTGGGTAATTATTTCTCTTTTTCAAAATGGTGGCACATTAGCTGTATGTTTGTTAAAGGTTTCATTTCTCGAATTTATACGAGAAATGGGTGGGGGGCTTTTTTCCTTTGCTTGTGCCACCTTGTGACCTTTCACTTGACATATATAACCGTAAAGCAAAAGCAATGTGGTGAAGTGCTTCCCTATTTTATGGTACGGTGGTGCTGCAGAAAGAAGATACCTCCGCTGGCATGGATGCTTAATGTGCAATTCATGTGTTACTTATCTGACAATGCGCAAACACGTAGAACAGCAAGTTAACAAAGTGTTAATCAACCCAGGCAATTACTGCACTAACCAAAATATGCTGTACCATTATCGATCATGAGCCCGTACATACCTGAGCAGGAGGGAGATAACACTTGAAGGTCGGTTTCGTGACTTTGGCAGGAAACATTGTTTATGTAATTTACGTTCCCAAACGGACGCCTGGCAAACGATATCCTGCTGCCAGTAATATTAAAAATAATATAATAAAAACTATCCAAGAGAAAATCTTGGAGAAAGTTTCTAGGTCAGCCCTTAGCTGAGCAAATCCAAGATATCCGTGTGTAAAACATTCATTGAGACACTGTGGGCAAGCGACGGCAGTCCTTCATTTTGTGAAGTAGTCAAGTAGCAGATGAGACTGACTGGCAGAACAAAGTTGACAGAAGTTGACGCTGAGACGTCGGCGTTAGCTCGGTGTTAGCTAGCTAGCTTAAAGTACTATATCAAGTTTATAAATGTCGCTCCCATGCACAGAAAAAAAAAACTAAGGGAAAAAAAAGATAAGACGCACTGGCTGCGTGTCTACATTTTCTTTACACCTGTTACAGTATTAGTTAACCTTACCGACTTCCTCAAAGTCTAACTAATTCAGCCAAACGCAGTACCTGACGCTGTAAAGGACTTAACGGCCATGTTTATACAGAGCAGAGGTCCCGCCCTGCTTCCGGGCTCCACTCCACTCCGAGATCGTCTTTCATTAAAGTTTCCGAAAAGCTGTAAGGCGACAGGAAGGCACTCTGCCTTTATCATCTGCTAAATGGATATTTGCTACTGTGTGCGATAGTAAACACGTATAAACCTGTCATGTTAAAGTTTTAAACAACAATTATTTTGCGTTCATCAAGTGCACCACTTATGGACTACAACTCCCATGAGACACAGAGAGAACTTAGGCGACCGACCGTGCCCTAGTTTTTCCTCTTTGTTTTTGTTTTTTTTTTCAACGCAACTGCTTAACTTTATTTACCATGATACTCAAAGCTTCGTGGGAATAACAGAAATGCATTCATGGCACTTTTATTATGTCATTTAGATTAAATAAAGAAGCTATTGTATTGTACTGTATTGTATACTACCACTTCCCAAAATAAATGTCTTTAAACTCAAAAAGCAAAACAAAAAAACAGCTGTACATTGAATAAGATCCAGAAATGTTTTCTCGTTGAAATAAATGTGATTTCGTAATTAAAAACCCACAACTACAGGTGATGAAGCCATGAAACTGTTCACAATTAATGGGGTTTTCACACTTTAATAAATATGCCAAATAGCTCATTTGTCCACAGTTTTTTTTATGTTATATTCATTTTATATTAAAACTAAATTCGTTTCAAATTTCAAATTCAGATTTAATTATGCAGTGCCAAATCACAGCAACAGTCAACTCAAGATGTATCATATTGTATGGTAAAGACCCTACAATAATTGAGAGAAAACCCTAAAAAGCACTTGGAAACAGTGGGACGGAAAAACTCCCTTTTAACGGGAAGAAACCTCCAGCAAAACCAGGATCAGCAATCGGTGTGGGTGTGGCTAGGGAGACAGGACAAAGACACAATGCGGGCAAAAGCCATTAAAGAGATGAACATAAAAATTAAAATCACTTTAATACCAATAAACACCAACATTCAGTCCTTTTAATGATTAAATACATATCAATATCTTTAATTTTTTTAGCTTTTTCATTATGTCAGTGACAGTTTTAATTCTATAGCACTTTTTACTACATGTAAACTAAAAGTGTGCTTACTGTAAAAGATAAAAACATTAAAAAACAACCATGCAGTTCTATAAAAATAAAACCAGAAAGAAGCACACACGCACGCACGCACGCGCACACACACACACACCAACTACTACTACTACTACTACTACTACTACTTTTACTACTACTACAAACAGTTATTAATTGTAAGCTCGTGAGAATAAATAGGTTTTGAGTTTGTTCTGTTTCTGTAATAATGGCTGCCATCTCCCTAAGTGACCACACGGTGGTGATAAAACACCAAGACTGACTCAAATCATAATGTGACTCATCTTTTAATGCATCACAAGAATCAGAGATGGTAGAAAACTTTTTTCTTTTTCGTTTTGTAATCATTTATCTCTTATTTATTTATTTATTTTGTTCCATTTAAATAAACACCCCCCCCCCCCCCCCCCCCCACACACACACACACAGTATATGTGTATGCATACAGAGGCACCCTGCTACACTGGTTACACCCAGAGGCTTGCCTGACCGCCCAACATTATTCCAAGGCAAGCCTCAGTCTGACTGGAGACTGGTTGTGAGAACTGGATACCAGTGCCACCCAAAAATCTTAACAAGGATTTTCTAAAAGGCCTTTGAGCTGCATTTTTATTTGTCTGCTGATAAAACAGAACTAAATTTGGGAGCAACCAAATTTGAAAAAAAGGGTAAACAGGCAGAAGTGGAAATGAGTTTCTAAAAATAAGTTAATGTTACTGCTTATGTCATTTAGACTGATTACTAAGTAATTTTTTTTTTAATGTTTTGTATTTACTAGATTGAACGCAGACTGAAACGTGTATTTCCCAGGACACACTGCCCCATTAAAATGTCAAAATGGAATCCTTTATTTAGTGAAAACCAGCAAGCTTAAAACTCTTGTCATTTTGGACTTTTGATCCATCTCTTCCCCTTCATGCTTTTTGAAAAGGATTTATATGCTGTCATAAATGCAAATCAATAGATTAGAGGTCCTTTCTGCATCATGCTGTTAGACTGTGACACCATGTCTTTGTAACTATGTTTTAAATTACTGGCTTACACACTGACTCTATACCTAATTTGGTAGTGGATCTTAAAAGTTGCTGAATAAAGCTGACAGTATTTTTCTTCATCAGCATGTTAGGCAATTACTCATGATTAGGTTTAAGAATTAATATTACTGTCCCGTTAAAATAACTAAGATTCATAGATGTACTTATCACCTGGTTTATACTATCATTTGTATTTGGTAATTTGAGTCAAACACTGATAAGAATTTTAATAAATGAAAACTTCATATGTTGAAATCCGTAAGTTGTGCTCTTTACATAATGTTAAAGTGTTTGTATCTCTTAGTTTACAGTCTCATGCGTCCAATCAGTATGAAGATGGTGTGACCGACATCCCCAAATTTGTGTGTGAAGTTCAAACTGTTATTTCACATGCAATACACGGAGAAAGAGTGTTTTAATGTTGCTCTTTCACAAACTTATACCAGCTTCTGCATGTTTCATGGTGTTACATTACAAACCTCTGTACATAACATGATGTTTAGACACTTGTCAGGTTATTCAGTGTAGTTAAGTATTTCAGTTTTGAGGTCATTTATAGATTTGCTCTGCAGCAATACTTTGGTCATGTAGGTAATCTGTAATCCAGATCTATTTTAATGGGTTAAAACACACACACACACACACACACAACCCCGTTCAGCTATCTTAGTGAGGACCTTCATTGACATAATGGTTTCCCTAGCCCCTTACCCTAACCCTAACCATTAAAAATGAATGCCTAACCCTAACCCTTACCCTAAACCTAACCACAACCTAATTGTAACCCTGACCCTAAAACCACATTTTGAGCCTCAAAAAGGCCTTCAAACTTGTGAGGACCGGTGTCTGTGTACTCACAAGTGACTGTTGTAGAAGTATAGTAGAATGCAGATTTCGGTCCTCACAAAGATAGCTAGACAGGAACACACACACACACACACACACACACACAAGACCCTGTTGCATCTATGCAGGATATAAAATGTTTAGAATAAGGTCTCTACTAGCTGCAGACTTGTAGAAATGATCGTGAAATAATTTATTTTAACATTCAGTGAGTACTTTAATCTGAAAGCATGACCTTTACCCTGTATGAGTTTTCCTTTGCCACTTTTCCTAAGAGCTAAGACCCCACTGACATTATAACCTACGCCCCTGCGCTGGATCATAGTACCATCTGTCTTGCTGTTGGCTCTCTCTTTGAAGACAGCTCATGTTTATTAGTCGTCCTCTTATGTTTGAGTCTGTTGTTAGGGAACGACAAACTTGCGCATGCCCAGTTGCCCTCCCTCCAGGAGCTAATGAATATTTAACAACACTCGCGCTTTGATTGGACCGAGTTTCCCGTGTTGTGTTTAGAGTCGGGCTGTTTGGGCACTGCTCCTCTGTAAATTGACCATCCGGCTCCTTGTCTGAGGACTGCTGTGCTTCTGTCAGTGGAGGACTCACATCTGACTGTACAATAATGGACGGAGGGCACCGCTAAGGAGCCGCATCCATGCTGTCTGGAGTTTACCGGGAATAACTTGTGTATATTTTGGATCTGGTCGCTTGGCTTTAGGTTAAACAAGTCAGACCTTGTTTTAAACAGCGTGAACTTCCCCGAGGTTCGCTCAGATACTGGATCGCAGGGAATACGACATCGAAGACTGCGACTGTTGTGAGGACAGAGGATGGTAAGCGGTGTTTACACTGGCTGAGATAGTAGGGCACTATTTGTTTAATATAGTCATCATAATCCAAATATTTGCCACGGAGCGGCGGTTCCTTCTTCTAGTCTGCTTATAAAAGTTGTCTCGGGTGTTAAACGTGTTTATTTTAAATATTAATTGAAAATTTTCTTAAGTAATATTAACGAAATTCTAACTGATAACTCACATATCCATAAATATAGCTCACAGATTGCTTCACTGGAGGCTTTTAACAGTAAAAAGTATTAAACCACACTCGCTGCTTTATTAATCTTTGATCCCTGACGAGTGTTATTGTAACATATCCTACGATAAGAAGCGGCAACCTTGGCTGTTTCAGGCAGACTTATAGTTTTTACTGCCTGTGGTGAAAGTAGTCAGAAAGCACTGATAAATTAGGTTCAGTCTCTTTTGTTAGAAAACCGGTTAGCCTTGGAGGACAATGTGTCAGGTGGAGTGGAGTGTGTACTGTGTGCACCTTACTGTGTATCGGTGCATCTCAGAGAGACAGGTTTTTCCTGGTTTCTGAATGCCATGCCGGCAGCAAACACACCTAAAGAGAAGTTATGGGAGATATTGTATGTTTTGCATGATTTTATTTTGGAAACAGTTCCTCAAGGCTGTCCACTTAATAAAACAGCTGATACAGACTTTTAGCACATTTCCACTTAACGATATGGCTGCATCATTGATGTTGGAGACATGATGTTTATCTGAAGGGGGGGGGGGGGGGGGGGGTGCAATATTTTTTTTGTGGCTTGTATATAGAAATATCCTGTAAGGCAACTGAAAAACGTACCCACCATTCAAGTTAGGAACCTCTTCCACATGTCTGTTCAGTACCTCAGACTGTAAACGTGCGTTGTCCATTTAAAACAGGTAGACCTGAAAGCTGTTTGCATTCTTCGATTCCTAGGTGATGCATTAAAACCTGTCGGTTTGGTTGAGTTAATATCCAGTCAGCACAACATATGTAATCCTGCAGCATTTAACTCAGCTTTCGTAGACTTGTTGACACTCACACACTCTTGCTAAAGCTTTTTACAAGAGGTTAAGAAGAGTATCAGCTCATGCAGAGAAAATAGTCTGTCACTGTATCTGTCTAGAATAACAGACACCAGCATCGCTCAGTGGTTCCTTCTCTGCCAGATGCTGAATAGCAAGTCGGCATGAGAGCAGCTGGTTTGCATTAGTCTCTCCAGCAGGGAGGTGCATACTTCATCTCAGTGCTGGTGCTCCATTTTCAAACCCATCACTGCTGTAGAGATTTGCTCTGGAATTCAAGCCCTGTCCCTGAAAACAGGATGAACACCCATTCTGTGGACCTGGGGAACTCGTTAGTCTTGTCGCTGTGGTTCAGTATGCACACACACTCCTCGATCGGTTCCACACGTCTTTGTTACGGAGCCAAGTTTTCCCCGTTTTGCTGTTTGGCCTGATGGACCCCATGAGTGTTGACTCATTCTACTGTTGCACTTGCTGTAAATCAGTGAGGACGCGAGAAGCTTATAAATTGCTTATAAATGTGTCAAACACATTGTAAACACAAGTTGTCAACTACCAAAAAGTTTTTGAGCTTTCTTCTATTTTGCCCGAGTGTCAAATCTGGTTTTACTTCACTCTGCAACTGCAGATTCTCTTTTTTGAAATTAAGGGTTTTCATTACTGCTACTGTTTATTATTATAAATTATTACAATCAGATGGACTTTTTGTTATCCCTTTCTTTGGATTTGTTGGTCGTGAACACATTCTGTGATAATATGATATTTTATTACATCTTCTCATTTGGACAAAATATCTTTACTAAAGCTAAATTTGAAGTCAACTGAAGATGATTTCCCAGACATGAAATTGCTGGACTTCCTGCACAGAATGTGGCTGGATCACTGGGACCTTGGCTGTTATAATAATCTTTATTTCTTTATTGCAGTATGGATGCTATAAAAATGTTTAGGACACACAACAAAGGCAGGATGAGACTTTTGGTTTTGATTTGGGAAAAAATAAAAAGAGGGACTTCAGTCATCCACACAACAAGAGTGGAGGCTAAGAATCATTTCCACAGAAAAGGTTTGATGAGTGACCTGTCACAAAAGAAGCATATTTTAGTAGTCGTGACTTCATAGTAAGTGATATAGTGATGGGACATTGGGTATTTTTGTAACTATGAAGCATGATTCAGTGGAAGTGGTTAGGTGGGGACAGCTAAGCAGTGTTTTTTTTCTCTCTGTGTTTATTTATTGTGTTCCCTTCACCCGAAATTCCCCAGTAACTGCACAATTTGGCTCTGGCCTTGTTTTTAAAACACTTAAATCTCTGCCTGCTCTGCTGTAGTTCGGCTTCAGTCCTCAGCCACAGTGCTTTCAGTGATGCAGAGAGGATTCAGCTACTTCAGCTGATCGTCAAAGGTTATGCCCCAGAGCGAGCGTTCAGTGGCACAGTTTCTCTGAGATTAATAGTAACTCTTTTCAGTGTGACTTGGAATTAAACAGCTGAAATATTTTTACTGAGTCATCACATATTATCATTGCATTTTTATTAGCTCATGCCAGTGGAGCTTGTCGGTCAGTGTCATTGGGCTGGCCAATCACTTTATACCAGACTGAAATATCAGGAATAATTTGATGACTTTTTAAAAATCTCTCAATTACTTTTAGGTCAAATGTGTCTGATGGATCATACATTTTATAAACAATGATATTCAGCTCTAACTAAAGACTTTTTTATTTAGCAGATGTTAGCATATTAACAAACTGCACCTGCATCGATCAGCATGTTGACAATGTTAACTTGTAGGCCTAAGGATTTAGCTCGCTGCAGCGCTGTGTGCAATAAGCCTCACAGGGCATTTGTCATGAATTCTGAACTTGTAAGTTTAGCTGTTTATTTCAGTTTGAGTTTCAAATGGAAGCAATGGCTTTCTCATTTATCAGTTGTCTTTGGTGTCCAATGGAAAAGCTGTAGTTTATCTGGCTTAGGTCCTTCTTTCCAGCTCAGTAACACAACCAGCCTCTCTTCCATTTTGCAGGTAATCTGTTCATAAAGTAAAGGATAAATTAACTTCCTTATAAATGCTCTTACTGTGTCAGCATTATCCTGTAGGCATGCTTCGTGCTAGATGTTTGTTTATTCTCCTTGTTCTTTTACCCTGAACGAAGCAGTGTCCTATTATACCTGCCTATTTGCATGTATGGCTTACCTCATCGCAAACCAGGAACAAGGTCAGACTCATGCAAGTGCTCTTAGCCTCCCATCATCCCATGCCAGCCAGCACTCAGCCACCGAATCGCCTTTAACTCCACCCTTCATTTGTCTTGATGCTGCTAGCTGTAGGAAATTTGGCTTGTTTGTTACTGTTTAGCCCGATTTGCTCACAATGAAACTGTGCTGGCACAGAAAATGAAAATATATGATGTGTTTTTGTGTTTTTCAAGAAGCTTGGTACTCCCTCTGACACATTAGTTATTGGTAGTGAGTTTGCTTTTGTTGCTGCTGGCTAATAGTTAAGCTAATAACAACAAGGAATACGAACGTGAGTCAAAACCAGACTCAACCTGAAATTTCTGCATTTATTAATCGATTGATTTGAAAAAAAAAGAGAGAAAGAAACCCACACAGTTAATTAAAAGGGGACCTTGTAACCTTCCTTTGGTTTCCTCTCACAGTCCAAAGAAATGCTTGATCGGTAGGTGTGGG
Source organism: Pelmatolapia mariae (assembly GCF_036321145.2). Classification (NCBI taxonomy): domain Eukaryota; kingdom Metazoa; phylum Chordata; class Actinopteri; order Cichliformes; family Cichlidae; genus Pelmatolapia; species Pelmatolapia mariae. The sequence continues at coordinate 22,568,475 of NC_086227.1, forward strand.
TATGTCTTAGCCCTGCAATCGACTGCCGACCCCACCTTTCATCCGCTGTCATAATCTTTCATTCATCTTTGAACAGCTAATAGGAAAAGTGCACTGGATAAGATGGAGCCAGTTCTCTATTTGTGGATTAAGATATATGGGAAAAAATCACACAGCTGTAGACAGTGATCAATGAGGAACAAGAACTTAGTACAAGCTTTTAATACAAGGCTTGTCAGCTTTTCTATAAAAGACATAAACAAACTGACTGGAAACAAAGTCAGAATTAGCTGGTTTGAATTAGCTGTCTTTTCTGGCACATATCCTGTGGCAGGCCTGAGTCACTGTGGAATCACCCACTGACTTAAGTGTCCAAACACTATAGTATTGAACTTGATGATCATTTATAAACGCTAGTTCAGTCAGGGCTGTTATAATCGAAAGAAGCATTTCCGGATGCAGTCATTTACATTTGTTGGAGTTGCTCTGGTCAGAGATGCTCCCGTCCATTAATCACACGAGGAAAAGCAGAAGAACCCCCACCCTGTGCAAAAACAAAAACAAAACATCAATGAGAACAGAAACGGAAGTTGGATACAGCAAGAAACAGTGGGACTGGATTGAAGGTGGGTTGCAAAGTAGCTTGCAAAGCTTTGCCTTAAATTGAAATGGCACAAGAGGAAAAAGTTACTTACTCAGTCCCTCTGGCCCTGCTGCACATCCTTTTCTGTTGTCGTACCCTAAACCAGCGGTCCCCAACCTTTTTTGCGCCACGGACCGGTTTATGCCCGACAATATTTTCACGGACCGGCCTTTAAGGTGTCGCGGATAAATACAACAAAATAAAACTAGTACCGGTACCGAAAAAAAGAAGATTTATTCATAACACACGTGAAAAGACCCAGGAAAACCGAGTTAACGATAAAAAACGATAACAAAATAACGCTGAAAACCGATAAAAACCCTGAAAACCATACATTCCACACCTGAGCCTCAACTCTCGCGGCCTGGTACCAAACGACTCACGGACCGGTACCGGTCCGAGGCCCGGGGGTTGGGGACCGCTGCCCTAAACCAATCAGGTGTCATTTCTCATGAGTCGTGCATCAATCTAACCCCCCCAAACACAACCCAGTCATGGCAATTTTTAGTGTTTTATTTTGAAAAGGCAATTTACTGGGGTCCAGACTTCCTTATACCTTGTTTCAGTCAGCGGCAAAATTTAGTCAAACGCAGCAGGTATTACGAACCACTGCAGTCCAGCGTTCTGTTAATCATAAACTGGGAAGCAGCGCAGTAACTTTCTGAACTAAACAAGCCTGAGTTAAACCTATGAGTCATTAGTTGTCTTCTCCATGAGTTCACTTTTATGGAGTCAGCATCATTAAAATCACATTCATAATTTACATGCATGACACTTACGAAACTGTAGGAGACAAATCGTGTTTAGTTCAGCATGAAAGCACAGGGATGATTAATTTATTTATTTTAAATCTTATTTTTTCCTAATGCAGAGTGGCTTCAAACAGTGCAGCATTTGGGAACCTTTGACTAATTTTAGCCACTCATTTTATTGCAACACTGTATCAAGTACAGTTTTGGGCTGCAGTAAATTAATTAAAATAATGCTTTGTTTTGTTTTGTTTTGTTTTGTTTTGTTTTGTTTTGTTTTGTTTTGTTTTGTTTTGTTTTGTTTTGTTTTGTTTTGTTTTGTTTTGTTTTGTTTTGTGGGTTTTTTCAACTTCAGTTTTCCAGCAGCTGAAGTCTGTTTTAAGTTCAGATTTTTAATAGACACAAAAAGCAGAAGCAGTACCTCTAAAATCCAACTGCTCTGATTCATCTGGAACTGATCTTAGTGACCTTGGCTTTACTAATTTCCTTCTTTCCTGGCAGTCGTTTGATAATGTCAGTTGCAACTGTAGCTTCTTAAAGGATTTTTCTGTTGGATTCATTATTATTATTATTATTATTATTATTATTATTATTATTATTATTATTATTATTATTATTGTTATTATTGTTATTATTGTTATTATTATTATGTAATCAAAAACAAAGCCATTTTTGGCAAATTACTGTAACAAACAACTTTAAGGTTTCTTCCCTCAATGCCAGACTGACTCTTACCTTCTAAGAAGAGGAGACAGCTTTGAATAATTAGTTGGAGCAGAAGGTAACGCAGAAAGCTGGGATGGGTTTTAACATGTATTTTTGTGTGCTCAGTTTAGCTTGACTGTAGTTTGGATTTCACTGATTTGAGGCCGTATTGTGGCACCAGCATGGCTATGAATTGGTTTCCACTGCAGATAGTTTGTTTATGTTTAAATGAAACTGCTTTAAAAAGGAAAACGCAGCACTTAGTGACTTGCCTCTTCAGCAGAGTTCCACCCTGAACCACATTGTCTTTGATGTTGTGTTTTTATTAGCAACCTTATTGCTATTGTCATCCATTTAGGAGACTAATGTTTAAAGTATCCATTCACTCTTGATCATTATACCCTCTTTATATGGGAGGGGCAGCATTCAGCCCAGCCCTGCAGGCATAGCATATTAACGTCATCACAGCCAGTCGGTGCTCATGTTTCCAAATCCTCACAGAAGAATAGATTCCTTTTATTATTCCTTTGTAGAAGCTCAGATCCATAACAACAGTGTGAGAAGTCTAAGCATGGAAACTCAGGGCAGGCTTGTTGGTTGCATTATTTATGATGGTGTCCCAGTTACATCCAAGTGACCGCTGTCATCCTTGAAGTTGTGAAGTGGAAAGATGTCAAGAGAACCCACAGTCTCTGCTCAACAATCTTCTACAGACAAAAACATAGAGCTGCTAATATGTGGAGCAGCTGGTTTCAGCAGGTGTAGGGTGGAAACTGGTGTTTTCCTTTCCTCCTTTCCAGGTGAGGAACATTCAAATCCAGTCTGTGATCCACGACTGTCAGATGGAAAAGCATGTCATTCCCAGTACAATACACCTATATTCACAAGAAGCTGTTCCTACACACTCTGCACAACTCTATTTTTAGTATCCTAATATTTATATTTAGTAGTATTTGTAGTAACAATTTTTAGTTGTGCTATTTTTAGTACATTTCTGATTTACATTTTACTGGAAATACCTGGCTGGACAAAGACGTTAAAGTGGTTTAAAGATCGCTGTCTGCTGCTGGTGTTAAATATGTGAGTCTGGAGGCTATATATTTCTCAGTATGATCAGAAGTCATATTTCCTCTCGGTCTGTATGCAGGTGTTGTGACAGATTGCCTCCTTTCGCCATGTGACTGCATGTTGGTAGCAGTGCTACAATATGCGGTTTTGCAGTGATGCAAGATTGAATTTTACCTTCATAGTTATAAAAACATATTTTTAGGAGGTTAAACTGGTCAGCAAGCATTTCGCTACTGGGATCTAGCACGTCCCCTTTTTTTTTTTTTTTTTTTTTAAGTAGTAATGGTCATGAAAAATGTGAAGGAAGGTGTTTTTTGTTGATCCTGAATTCTGTGAAGTGATGCTCGACAGTGAGCTTGAAAGAAAACTGAAGCCTGTCTGAATCAGCAGCATGGGAAGAATTCGTGCAGGTTGTCCTTGGCAGTCACAGAGCAAAGAATATTGCTGAGCTTGTGGATAACATGCTGAAAGCATATCAGCTAATGCGTGCCAGAATGTCACTGAAGATGCATTTTTTACATTCCCGTCTTGACTTTCTTCCATCATGTCTGGGCGGTGTTTGCGATGATCATGGAGAAAGATTTCATCGAGATATACAAGTGATGGAAAACTGTTATCAGGGAAAATTTCCATACATGATGGGCGACTACTGCTGGTCCAAGCAAAGAGACACGGATGTGCGGTACAAGCCAGCAAGAGCTCAAACATTTTTGACCACTGTCTTCTGGTTAGTTTTCAGAATAAATGTATGAAAGTATTTTGGTGGGAAAAAGCTTTTTTTTAAAAAAGTGTGTAAACATCAGTGATGTGTATCTCAAAAACCTGACGTGCAACTTAAATCTGATCTATTATCTGAAAACTGTGTTTAAATAAAAAAAAAAAGAAAAAGAAAAAAAAGGCTTGTCTGTGTTTCCCAATGCTAACAAAAAACTAATTTGTAGACCAGTTTTATCTTTAATTGCTTTAGTTTAGAGGAAGACCTCCTCTGTGTGTTAAACTGTGAATGAACTCTTTAATCAGACTCCAGCTTTTAACTGTAGTTTTCAGCATTGCTTCTGTGTGTGTGTGTGTGTGTGTGTGTGTGTGTACAGAGCTTACTTAGACCTGAATGAGCATCCCCTCACTGAGAAGCTCAGACTGGGTCACTGCTCCTCTGACTCCACTCTCTTTGCTTCTTCTGCTGAGCTCCTCCTCCATCTCTCATCATTGTTTATCTTTTTCCTCCACCATGGAAAGGCCAGCTATCTTAGTCAGCGGTTTCATCTGCATCTGGCCCAATTACATGCAGTGACTAATCTCACACAAAGTACAAGCGTAAGCAGCAGAGACCAGGTAGGAATTCAGTTTAGAGAGTGGTAACCCCGTAAGCACTGTTTGAAATGTTTTGGATCCCAACAAGCGTTCAAGAGGGGAAAAAAGAAAATCGGTCAAATTCAACCCACTAACATAAATGTGTGTTGGAGCGATTCCCTGACTTGCTTTGGCGTTACTGAGGAGACGGTGATTGTAGCAGCTTAGCTGAAGTAGCACTAGAGGAAAAGAGTGACTAAATATCCTGTGTTTACTTTTTGGTCAGAGCAAGCAATATTCTTTACAGCTCACCTGCAGAGAGATCAGACTTCCTTGAAATCGTTAACAGCAAACAGTGACATGCCTTTTGCTGCAATAGCTACCATATGGCTCTGTTTGGAAGAGCGAAACCAGGGTGATAAAGATGAGAACGAGGACCTGTTTTCCAGACAGCTTTAGTAACTTTATGTAATTTCAGTAAGCAATGAAAAAAAAAAACTTACTTACTTAGGGAAGCTGAAGGCTGGAGGTTAAAGCTCATGTTCACACTGTGCTGAAATGAAGTACTGGCAGGGGCCAACCTTTTAAATCTGTTTGTCCAGCATTATCGTCAATTTGTGTCTTTACGTTGTGTAATTATTTAGGTCTTTGTTCTTGGTTTTATGTCATTTGTCTGATTTACACAACTGACCCGTCCTGATAGTCCTGAAGTAACCATCAGATAGAGTTTGGCGTGTGGGCGCCGAGCTTATCACACCCCCAAATCTAAACTGGGGAGTAATGACTAAACATCTCCCAGGCACTAACAGGTGGAGGTTGGGGTTGTGGAGGGGGCTGAAACCGCAGGCAGCGACTCATCGACACGTCACAGGGAAAGATGGGAAATTTTGCTGCTTAAATAGACAAATAAACAAATTAGGAGGGTGTGTTTGCTGTGCGACGTGAGGAGAGTGGGTCGTGTTACGTGTGCGTGATGCAGTGCGGCTCGAGTTGCCCGGCTGATCTAACTCACAGGCTCCATTTAGTTTTTATGTCATCAACCCAAATATGTGCTGTTGTAAGTTAAGTGCTGCGTGTGTGTAATTTCTTAAAATAGACTTCATGAAATCAGCGCTAGGAACAATATATAAACAAAGCTCTGACTTGGAATGGCAGCACAACTAATCTAATATCTGAGGGCTTATCAGATGTAGGGTCTCGCTTTAAACGGTCTGATCCAGGCCAAAAGTCTTAAGTCATATCAACTAAAATGCTTTCTTGCAGTCTTCTTTAGTACGTGACCAGTATTAGTTTGTCTTGTACCACTGTTCTTAGGATAAATTTAATTACAGCAGCTTTAGCTAATATATCCTTCAGTTTTTCATGATGAAAAACAGGATGTGGTCCTGTATCGAGACCTTTTCTCTGTACTCGTACTGCTAGCGATCAGCTTCACAGAGCATTCCTCAGCCATGTGCTTCTATGAAAGTTGTGTGATTTCTCCAGACTTTTGCTACACAGTGTTTTAAATGGCTTTAGCTGCTTCTTATTTTAGAAGCGAGGAATTCATTCTCATGGTTTTTATCCAGATCTGTCTCAGAGGGCAGAGGAGAAACCTAGTCCTAACACACAGTGAACTCACTGTTTCAGACTCTGATGTGTAAGAAGGGGAAAAATGGCATAGAAGGGAGAAATAAGGGGGAAAGTGCCGCTTATGATACTGAATCAAACCCAGCCATTTCCTGTATCCCGACTCAGAGCTGCTCACACACTTTCCATATATGGTGATGGTATTTGCATGGAGGGAAAGCCTGGGCTTATGGATCAGGAGCGGTGTTGAAATTCCTTTGTAGTAACTTCTGGGAAAAGGTCTGGTTCCGTTTTCAGATTTGACGAGAGAAAAGGAATCCACTGTCTTCTCTGCCCATTAATATTTTTTAGGGGAAGTTGTCACAATATTATATATTATATATATTTGCATTTATATAGATCTTGTCATGTGTGAGCTCCTTCTGTGTATAGCTGTGCTCAGAGGGAAGTCTGCGGTTGCATGGTGATGATGTCGTTAAGGCCACTATAGACTCCACATTATGCCAGATGTCTCCTGTGTGTGTGTGTGTGTATGTCTTACTCCATCACCACAGACCTACGGTAACAGTAGTAAGATTTCCTGTAAACTGAGCCAAAGCGATTTCATACCATAAAACCTGTAAAAGCTAAACCTGAGAAAGTATACTCCATATTATTTACCATAAAAGGTAATTGATTAGACATTAATGGTGCTGTGGCCTCATATTAAATGAAATTAGTTAAGTAATTAGTGCTTTGAGATGGACAACTTTGTTGTGGAACAAATAAAAGGTCATGTATCCACAATTCATGTAATTAGGTCCTGAGTCACAGTTATTTACTGTTACACTGTTCTCTTATTTGTTGTGCTCTTCATCTTAAACCTTATTAACAGGATGGCATCAGAGTGGCTCAGTGGTTAACACCTTTGCCTATTAGCAAGACAGTCCTGGTTTCAAACCCAGGTAACTGTGTGGAGTTCGCATGTTCTCCAAGTTCTTGTGTAGGTTTTCTGTGGGAGCTCCAGTCTGAAATACAGTAAATGTTAAACAGCCTCCTCATTAAAGGTGCTGCACTTAGCAACCTGCAAAAGGGTTTTTTTGTTCGTTTACAGTCTGGTTCATGTGCAGGGACTCAATTTAATAAAACTGTAGTGACTACATGCAACACTACACTAACTGTAGAGAAACATCTGCTACATAACTTTTAAGTGTCTGGATTTAAATGAGTGGAAAAGTGTCAATTAAAAGTATAAAATAAGCGTTTTTGGTTCAAAGTCACGCTCCAGCCAATCATCGCTGTTACAGTCGGCACAGTCAGCTGCTCCGGAGCTGCTCAGCAGCAGAAGAGTGTGATTCTTTCAGGCGTCTCCCTGATGTCTGTACGTGTGCAGCTACTCCCTCAGTCGCTGCTGCAAGTATGAATATTTACTTAGTATGCTTCCCTCATTAGACAAGACCCAAGAATATGTGACTCTTGCCTCCTACGTTTCCAGCTTATTACCTCTCCCTTCTTGAGTCGGCAGACTTTCATTCCACACATAGCAGAGAGAAATTAAAGATATCATGTTCACTTATTTTCTCTTTGCGGTTGAGCCAGCGCTGTCACTTAACATTGGCATTCCTGATGGACAAAAGGTGCTAACCTAAATAAGAATGTCAGCGTGTGCGATGGTAATTTCCTGAAATAAAAAGATCATCCGAGTTCGTCCGTCAACAACAACGAATAACACTTCGTGTCTTTACTAAGGTCTATTAAGGACAAAGGAACCTTGAGATGAACACAATGCATTCAGAAGGATCAGCCTCACTGTTATATGCTGTAATTTTACTGTACACAGTAATACTGCTATTCTCCTATTTATATTGCAATTCTACACCCTTCCGCTGACATTTTTTGTGTGTAAACAACACCTGAAAGGCTGCTCATCCAGAAAATGGAAGATTTTTCCCTTTAGGTGGTTTAGCCAGATATACATTTTAAATATTTCTTTTTGTACAGTTTTGTAATTTACAGATAGAGAAGCAAATTCACTTCACCAAAAGAGGTGTTTTTGCCGCTGAGAGTGACATCATCCTGACACTGTTGACAATGAAAGAAGTCGGCATCTCTCTCAGCCACACCTAAAAGTTGTGAGGCCTGTTAATCCGTATGATGTCGAGAAGTAATCAAACAGCAATTTGCTGCTTCCCACCTAATGGAAAATACCCGCTGAATTAAGCTGAAAAGCCGTAAACATTCCTCACCATCTTCCATGCTATGACTGAGTCTGTAAAGTGGTTTTAATCTCGCTGTTGTAAAGAATAAAGAGACTGTGGAGGATATTAAATGCTTCTGGCTCTCCTCTTCTTTGGACATGGTAATTTAGAGTTAATAAGTGAAAGCACAATGACTTTCCACGGTTAATTTTGTACTGTAGTGTTATGTTGTGGCTTTTTCCCTTTGCTGTTTTTGTTTCTTTTCCTTTTCCTGCTGTAAAAGCAACTTTAGCGCTTGACTTTTATTCACGTCTTGCGTGTACTAGAGTCTCTATGTGCAGGAAAGATTATAGCATTCGGTGGAAATCCAGGCTTACAGTTTTAACGTGTTGTGTAACACTGGAATAAGCAGGACTCCGCGACCTCTAAGATTCAAAGCATAAACCCAAGAAACCAGAATGAAGTTGAGGTTTAAAGTTCAGCCCTGATGCTGGTACAGCAGTTGAGAAAATAATTGGCGGCCTTGCTAAACTTCATCTTTGTCCTTGGAAACCACAGTTGAGCAACAGTTATTGTATTCATAGTTTTGTTGTTGTTGCTTCACTTATTTTTAACAATATGCCACAATAAGACTGCCTTTAATCGAACCTCACTTATCCACGGAAAATATAGACGCATATTATGTACTTAAGACAACAAATTAACCATACACTTCTGACACAAAGTATCATCACTGAAAGAATAAAAGAACTGGGATTAATATGTGTGTCCTTTAGTAAGTGTCTGTTAGCGTGCACTATCTGAAGACTCTCTGAAACCACAGGCTGCATAAAAGACGGTTAAAGCTACTGCAAGATCACCCACTCGTTTTGAATTCTGTATTTTGAGGACTGTTATCAGCATTTTGGCTGCTAATGGCTAGAATGGAGTTCACCGTTATCAGCAAACATGATAAGGATTACTTAGACTGTGCAAATATCTGCAAAATAGTACAAAGATAAAAGACTAACTGCTGAATTTGACTCACCAGAACTGAAGTACAAACTTCTTGAAGGGACTTTATATTATAGCAAAGCATTTGTCAGAGAATACATTACAAAAGGAAATCTCAGACGGCACAAACACGGTCCAGGGGTTTACTTCAGTGTTTCCAATTACAGCTCGGCCACACTAGAATAAAAATATGACACAACTTCTTTGCAGTCAGGAAAAATCAGTGGCTTCCCTCTTAATTACATGAAATTATTGTGCATTCTCTGATGGGCTATGAGTAGTTAGGGTCCTGAAATTGTCCTGAAAACATCCTGAAAGTGATGAAAGTCCTCCACAGTGGCATACCTTCTAAGCCTTTTATTCAATTCAATTCAGTTTTATTTATATAGCCCCAAATATCACAACAACAGCTGTCTCAATGTGCTTTATATTGTAAGGTAAAAACACTACAATAATACAGAGAAAAAAGAGAAAACCCTAACAATCAGACAGTTTGAGCAAAGCACTTTGACAAGAGGAGAAATAAAAAACTGCCTTTTAACAGGAAGAAACCTCCAGCAGGACCAGGATCGGTGGGGCTGCTTTGAGGGGACGAAGAGAAAACGAAGTCATGTGGTCTGGTTTTGTTTGCACCATCCCCCACCAGTTTTGTAGTTGATTACTTTCTAATATTTTCTCATCTCCAGCATCTTTATTTTCCATGACTTTTTGTGTGCTAGATGTCTAACAGCAAGATGAAAGCGACTGGCGGAAAGTAGCCTAAATAATATCTCGCTCCAATGAGTCGAAATTGTGTTCGATTTCTTCCATCGCATGTAGACTCAGTAAAGTCTGGACTTCACTGCTGCTTCCTTTCTATAAGACTAACTTTAAGAGCTGATGTTCACACGGCTGCTTTTTATTTTAGTGATGAGCACCAAAGCTGCATTTGACCAATCAGTGTGTCATGCTATACATCTACACCACATCACGCATAGCTCTAGGAGAAAGTTTCTATTCTACAAGCTAAAAAAGATGATCGGCGTGGTTCTGCCGCCACATTCTAAAATTACCAAAAAAGCTCCCGTGGTCCAAAAGCCCCTAATGATTTCTTTCTCTTGGCAGTATTGTTTAAAGTCTTGCTCTTCTGCTTCCTCTCCCCACATTTCCTCCCTAAAGAGGGAGGAAGTCAAGAGTTAACTTGTGTGTTGACTAATGTTCTGGATGCTGTCCGTGTCTTTGAGTGGTTCTCCATCCAGGAGAAAGAGACTCACCCCTCACAACACATTGTGACCCTCGTCCACAGTAGCCAGACAATACTGACTCATAGCACATGATGAATGACCTCAGTTCTCCGGAGACTCACTCGACTAAAAAGAAAAACAGGGATGTAGAGAGAAGCCAGAGTTTTAGGATGCTGGATAACTGTTTAGAGCATCTTTGGCACTAAGACGTCTTGGGAATCTGACCTCACACTGTTTTCATGTAAACATGTTTCTCAGGTCAGGAAATGTGTGTTATTTATTTTTCGGTGTTTTTTATTTGAGTGATAATGACCGTATTCCACTTTCGTTTGATTGCCTGAGTGGTGTGGTTACGAAGGTTATGAGTGTGCTGAAAAGTAGCAGTGTGTCTGCGCATCCGTGACGTCAGACTCTATACATGATCTCATTCTGTCTTTTTCAGTGACCTAACAGTTAGACATTGTGTGTTTTTTGTTTCAGGGGAGCCGGGGGCACTACCGGTACCACTGGCAGAGCCACAATGTCAAACACAGTGGCGTGGATGACATGGTGCTGCTCAGCAAGATCAATGAGGACGCCATCGTGGACAACCTCAAGAAGAGATACATGGATGACTACATCTTTGTATCCTTTGCTCACGCTCACAGTTCACACCCCAGTGAGGAATAGTGGAGCCCTTCTCTTTCCTGCTATACCCAGAATAGCTAAATGGTCATTCGCTGTGACATATTAGCAATGAGTAATAGGTCAGTGTTGGAAGGTGAGCGGGGAGGAAAGGGCGTCTTTGTATCTCTAACTCCTACTCTTTCACCAGACCTTTCACTGTGGTGCAGAATTTGTAAGGGGGTGGTGGTGGTGAGAGCTTAGCTGCTATCTTTTAAACAGCTGTATTTGATTGTGTTACGGATTTAAAATGATCTTCTTGAGAGCTATCATTTTCATACACTACATCACACAAATGCTGGGTTTAAGTTTAAAGTGCAGCTGTGGCCACACACACACGCGCGTATTCACGACGTGAAACGAGATGAATGAATGAGTGTCTTGAAAGGCCGCTCCAAATGGCTCATTACATAAACATAAACCTCACTGTCGCTCGGCCAGTGCTCGGCATTACCAAGTTTACCAAATGCAGGCAGTTTCAGGTTTGACAGCTCTGAGTCTCTCCTTTGATTATGCTCAGTAAATATCTGTAACTGTGAGGTCTCCCTGCCAAGGCTGTGGGTCACTATGGGCCACCCACAATAGCTGCTTTATTTGCCTTGAGCTGCATTTTGGCTTCAAGGCATAAAACCTCACAGTGTTACATGGTCGGCCTATTCTCTGTCATTTGTAAGCACTGCATACTTATTTAGGCTCAGGCCTGATCGCCAAATACGCCACACTGCTGCACTGTTGCCATCTCTGTTGACGTCATGGCAATCAGAGATTAAGTGCTTTCTTTTCGACACAGTTTTCTCTTTGTGAGAGGTGATTGTAATTTGGTACCACTGGTTTGCTCCCACTCTTTAATCTCTTTAACTCACAATCTCACCAGACGTACATCGGTCCCGTGCTCATATCTGTCAACCCCTTCAAGCAGATGCCATATTTTGGGGATAAAGAAATTGAGATGTATCAAGGCGCAGTAAGTAGATCCAGCATCATCTTAAGGAAATAAACTTTTTCTGGGTCTCTGATGTTATTGAAGTGTCAGGCCGGTTTAGGCTGGTAACGGTCTGAAAGACAAAGGTTCTAAATGCACTGGGTTAGATGCTGTGAAAACTTTCCAGCGAGCAGATGCTGCTGTCACAAACTTGACTCAACCGCTGGAGCAGCTTGGCAGCACCATCACAGAACATCCTGTTCGAGTCTGCCTCCTCTCTTTTGGCCAGCCCATTGACAGTGAACTCGAATTCTTGAGCCAGGAACACACTGAAAAGCTTTAAAAATTCTAACAGACTGTGAAAGCATCACACATGCCAAATTCAGATCACATTTGCACACAAGTGCACGGGGTTTATATTTGCACGGTTAGCCAGCTCAAATTATCGGGGGAAAGTTCATATTTGTTCATAAGTTGTTTGAAATAATCACAAAAAGGGACCAAGTGCAACTGTCTTGGCAAAAGGTCGCTATTTTGTTCTAGCATCACAGACAAAAATGACATCAGTGTGTAATTGTATTATAGTGATTTTTTTTAATGGTTTTTGCGGGTTTTATAGGTCAGCCTGTCTCTGATTACATAATAACTTTATTACGCATAAAAGTTTGTTTAAAACTTCACTAGGTTTCCTTAACCGTCAGGGCACTGTAGTTCTCAGCAGATGTTACTATACCACGAGTTAATGGTGAATTAACTGTTTAATACTTTTTATAAAAGTATAAAATGAGTAAGCCTACCCCTGAGCAGTGGTGTCCAAACTTTTTTATCTGACATCCCTTCAGCTCAATATTAAAGTATTTATGTCCTAATTTTTGCTACTACTCTTTTTTTTTTTATTAGATCCATTCATTTCATGATATTTTGACCCGGTTCAGCTGTTTATTGCACTAAAAACAGTTATGGAGCCATGACTTTGGTGGAATTCCACCGATTTAAAATAAAATTTCAATATATTTTGTTTAAAATGAGGTCTTAATTTTAGTAACATTATTTCCCCGCCTTATGTTGTAAAATCACTGTACCTTTAAGGTCGCCAACTGTATTACTGTGCGGACCATGAATTGTACTTTTATAGCCATGCTAGTAACTTCCTCTTTAACTGCTAACTACACTATTAGTGTAATTTATTATTAACGTTCCAGGTAGATTTTGCATCTTTTTTTTTTTTCTGATATTTTTGCCAAAACTTTAATCATTTATTATTATTCTCAGCTAGCAGCTCTACTTTACTGTTCATATCTTTAGCATACAGTTGGAAGAGTTTTGACTGTTTGACTGCGAGCTAAAATTTTACTTAAACAAGTCATGACTGTATAATTTTATACAGGCTATTTCAACTGTCTCCATATTTTATTTATTTGTATATTTTTATACATATTTTTTATTTATTTATTGCTTATTTAATATGATTAAAGAAATTAAGAATTTTAACTGTCTGGCCCATCCTTTTTTCTTTTCTTTTTTTTTTAAAGTATAAAATTTAGCCAAACTATTAGCGTTGTTAGGTATATTTTGTGAGCTTTTGCAACTATATATTTACTAATAATCTTATGTGTCTGTTTAAATCATTTGTCTTTGAATTTTCTGCACATGTTTCTTTAGAATAGTTGAGCTAATTTGGAGTATTTGTAGCTGTGGTGGAGAACCACTGATCTACTGAACATGTACAACAACACGATACTGTGTGCATTTTGTCAGAATTTACACTTCCCATTTTTAAAATTGAAAGAATATATCACCCAGTCATACTGAATCCAACATAATGTTTATTTCGTGAATAACTGCCCCTGTCAGGGTTCAGAAAGGCTTTGCAGCTGGGTCCTGTGGGGGGGCATGGCTTGGCACAGGCAGGAAAGAGGGGAATAGAAATTTGAAGGGTTGGCTTTTCAGTTGTTGTGCAGAGGAAGGCGACCATTAAAGTTGGAGTTCTAATGTCAATTGTGTGATTATTGCACTCACAACAGCAGGGTTTTTTTTTTTTTAACTGTGTGATGAACAAGTCATTAGCCATTAGCACGTACTCTCATATATGGTCTTAGCACTCCTTGGTGGACAGCACAGCATGCACTACATTGTCTAGTGTGTATTTGGGAGTTTTGTCCGTGTTTTTGTCTGAGTGTGTGGCTGGCTCTGAAGTGCACTGGGATGGAAACTGGGAGTTTCTCTGATGAACCTGATCCATAAGGGATGATGATGTTGTTCTGTTTGTCCGTCTGTTTCTCGCTAGTTGGCGTCTGACCTTCTTTACTATGCGTCTGTGCTGATTTGATGAAAGCCCAACTGGGATAATCACATGTATTAAAAGTGTTTTTTTACATATGTGTGTTCCTTTTCTTTCCCTTATTACTTAGAGGGAACGTTTTCTGCCCGGTGTTGCAGGGTCCTGATTACTCCAAGTTTGTGGTGGGAGTCAAGGAGTAGGTACTGGTCTGTGTGTGGGGGCTTCTGGTAAACTTCAATGCTGAGTTTTCCATTTTCCCCAATGTGCACAGCACAGTCCAAAATGGCAAACTGTTGTCCTTTGGGTCTTCCCTGGTAAACTTTATGTTTCTGTCCTCTGAGTTGATGTGAGCAGTGAAGGCTTCTACTTCTCAGCTTTTGATTTTGAACCAGATGTCACCTACGTATCTGTACCAGTGGCTAGGTGCTGTCCCTTTGAAAGAACTAAGAGCTTTACTTTCCACTTCCTCCATGTAAAGGTTGGCTACAATGGGTGACACTGGGGAGCCCATGGCATCCATGTTTTTGCCTATAGAAACCCTTGTTGTATTTAAATGTATATTCACTTGTCTAACCACTAATTTAATCTTTTATCCTCTCTCAGGCTCAGTATGAGAATCCTCCTCACATCTACGCTCTGGCAGATAACATGTACAGAAACATGATGATAGACCGTGAGAACCAGTGTGTCATCATTAGGTAAGACTTTGAAATTCCAGCCATTCTTTCTTTGCCTTCTTTAGTTATCATTAGTTAACGGCATGTGACAAGGAAATTATTTTCAGAACCAGAAAAGCTGCATTTTTATTTAAATTATCCATTCAAAATAGAACCTGATAAACTGTACTGTACATTGGGGACCGATCTCAGTGCTTTTAAAAAAACTGTGGATTTGCTTTAATCCAGAATAATTAAAAAGATCATAAATCAACCAAAACATGACCTTATTAAGGTACTATAGTTGCCCAGTTTATTGGTTTCAATTGACATTTTTGTAACTTTCACCGCTTTTTATTAGCGTGTCAAATGTCCAGGATGTGACAAAGTGAGACAAAAGCTGGAGACGATAATCTATGCAATGTGATCTGTGAGATCACAACACTGAACTGCTCTGCAGGTCATGATAATAGACGGGCGAGAGGACAGACCGAACAGGTCTGACCACATCATTCAGTAGAGCTGACTCAGTGTTTGTGTGGTGTTTTTCCATCATACTGTTTTCAGCTTCAGTGAATTACAGATTAAAGAGAAAATAAAATGTGCCAGTCCTCAAATAGGAAAACAATGAATATTTTACAGCTTGATCTGGCTGCTAAATCCTCAGGATGTGAGATGGAAACAAAGCAGCCGCTATAGCAGCTATTTTTGAAAAACTTCCTGTTTTTAAAAAAAGAAAAGAGGACACCTGCATGGTTCCCTCACTCCCTAGATTTAGAGGATTTTAGATGCTTTCGCAGCCTGTTTGAGTTTCCCGATGAATATTTCTGACCTATAAAGCTGAGAAAAATGTGGTGTCATTAGGGGTTTTTTATGCTATGGTTCACTCATCTGAGCAGCGTGGTTACTATAGTGCTTACCTCATGATGAATGACCCCTGCTTCAGCACTTTCGGCTGTTGTTTGGACAGCCAGCAGTTGCTCGTTCAGTTTTCCACATAAAGGCACCGAGGTGGATTTTGTGATTGACTAAATCAGCAAACAAAAGCATGGAAGTGGTTTTATGATGAACCAGGTCTCAGCAAACAAAGGCTGCTGTGAACTGCTAACCATGCAGCGTGGTCAGCACCCACCTGTGTTAGCAGTTTTTAAAAAAAATATTATATTAAGAAAATGTATGAATCAGAAATGAGGTTAATGCAGAAAAAGAGCGGTTGAGCATTTCTTTTATTTCTCTGATATTGTAACAGCATTTGAATATGGGACGATTTGGATTTAACAAAGTGTTTATTTCTCTTTTATGATACTTTTTTTTTTGTTTTTTATATCGAGGACCAGTTCCTTTACATCTACTCTAAATACAGATATACAGATATTTCAGAAATACACGATTTCTCAATTTCTAGGCAGTTTTGCTTGATTTTGTTCTTTGAAGCCGTCTTAAATTTCAGTCACATGATGAGTGAACAACAGCTTCTTAAACCCAGTCTGAGAGAAAGCAGGCTTATTCATTGCTTGGCTGGCTTTTTACCAGGAATCTTCTCTTTCTTTTTTTTTATGATTGTGCATGGGATCCTTTCCACGCATGATTGTGCCTTTCTTTTCATCGGTGTCAACAGAGCAGGTTGCTGTTATAATTAGATCAGTTTGAGAAGGACAATGTGTGGTGAGAGATTGTCAGGATCATTTTAATGCTTAAAATATGCACGTAGTCATTGGGTGTGGCCTGCACCATGAAAATGCATTTATTTTAGGCTTTTAGATATTTGTATGTGGAGATGCATGAAAATGAATGTCCTCATGTGATCATGCAAAGTCTCAGGTAGTTAAATTCTAGCGGTATATTTCCTGCACTTTCTTACAAAGAACATAGTGTAATAGGCAAAACTTTAGGGTAGCCTATACAACAAAGAAAAAGACATGCTAATTAAAATGTAAAATTTTAAAAATTTGCTTAATTTCACCAAATATCTTAAAGTAGAGGTCAGCGACTGAAACAGGGGTCCTGTGAGCTATGACTTGAAGAGAACGTGGGTCTTAAAGTAGCAACGGTCCCTCTGCCCTCCTACTTCTCCTTAGTATCAGTAACTAAAAGAGATGTTTAGTATGCAGGCAAAAGTCATAGGAGGTGATGTATATAAACAATGTAAAAACATACAAAAAAAAACAATGCACTGACATTATCACAGGAAAATCTTGTCAAACAGACTGTACATGTGGCTCAGCGAGTTCTGTGGGAATGCAGCGAACACCTTGTTGGATTCAAAACTGCCAAAACTAGAACTGTTGACTGAACATCCTTCACATAGCTCAAGTCAGTAATAATTTATGAAAGATAATGCTTAACGCTCCCTCCCTCTGTATTACATTGTGTAACTCATGTCCTTGTTTGGTTAATAAATCACTGCAGAAGTTAGAAATGTCTTCAGCATTCAAACGCCACAACAATGAGACCTGCCCCTTTGGGGGTTTAAATGGGCCTCAAAGTCCCACTGCAGCTTGTGCTGGAAATACCTCTTTAGAGGGTCGATTGCAGGAGGAGAAACTATGCTCTCAGATGCATATAACTAAACTATCAGTTTCCTACTTGATTCCAAACTGCACAGCGAGGAAGTCCAGGCAAAACCTTAGGATCTGGTACAGGCTGGGAGGTGTATATAGTAGGATGTGTGCAGCTATACTGAGACTGTGTAATAGAGCAGCTCCCATGACTTCCTCTGGCAGTCTCAAACAGTCTGCAGCTGTGTTTCTCACAGCAGCTGTACCATCCTGACTCTACTTTAAGGCACAGAAAGAAAAAACAGACCCAGCCATCATCCACTGCCAAACCACATAGGTCAAAATAAGTATGACCCCGGCGCAGTGAAAGGCAAGGAGAGGAAAAAGACAAGTGTAGGCTGAGGGAAAAGATACGAAGGAACGCTATGTAAACAAAACGGGATAAATGTCGTTATTACTGCAGCGTTCATCCGCCTGCACGTGCAAGAGCCACTGATGGTGGGTCGGGTTCATGCAGTAAATGTAGCTGTCTAGCTGACTGCTTATTTAAGAGATTCAGTTTTACTTTCTGAGGTGGAAATTTGCACGAAACGTGTCACACACACATAAACATATTCTCAACCAATTTTGATCTGGATTTTTGTCTTAATGAAGAGTTTGTGCAATTCAAATGACAAGAGTTTAAACAGTTACACCTTATTTTTAGACCCTTTATTCACTTTAACATAGAGTAAGATATGTTGCAAGTCCCTTTAATTTAAGTAGGTTTACATTTGGGACAAAAGTACTGTGTCCATATGCTTTTTACCCCTCAGCTTTGGGTACTATGTGTTTAAATCTGGGTAAATTTGCTACATAGGGATTTTTTTTTCTATATTGATTTAAATGTACTCCAAATGAAAGCTGAGGACTGAACTTGCAATCTGGAATCTTTTATTCCAGGTTGATGGCGCTAAAATAGAAACTCTAAAGGATAAAAATGTTGTAACTGTCCAAATACCTGCTGTCTGGACAAAGTTTACCATGTTTAGTAGTCCAAATTATCCTGTTTATTGTAGTGTGTCCAACCAAAACAAACACATGTAAACAAACCATGTACCAGATTCTGTTTTCAAATATGGATGTAAAATATGTGTTTATTCTTAGAGAAGAGACAAAAGTCTGCACTGGGACGTATGCAGGAAACTATTTAATGCACAGACGTTTCTGGCTGAGCTGTTCCTAAGCAGGCTTATTGTTAAATATCAGATCACATGTAGGTGGGGGTATGACATAAGCTTTAGACTGATAAGCCACCAGAACAAACGGGAACAAGGAAAATTCATTTAAAACCCATAATAGGTGAACAAAAATCAAAACCAAAAAACAGTTTTGGGGCAGGTGTTTTTTAGTCACTGAGTGAATAAAAACTGTGGATGTGTGAGACAGAAAAGGACGTCTCAGTGAGGGTGTGCCGCAGGCTATCAGGTGTATCTGAGTTTGGCTTGTGTTTGAGAAAGCATGTGATGAAGTCTTTATCTGCTTTTCAGCGGCGAAAGTGGAGCAGGGAAGACTGTGGCAGCCAAATATATCATGGGCTACATCTCCAGAGTGTCAGGCGGTGGACCTAGAGTGCAGGTGAGAGAAGATGCCTTTTGTCCTTCTCGGCAGTTTGTAAATGAGGAATGCATATTTGAAATGCTTAAGTGCACATGTGAACGATAACTAAGTTAAACCAGAATGATTTGTGATACTAACTGCACACGTGTGCAGTCAAACCACCTGCTGCTGTCTCATTCCTGCATTGTCTTTCACGCTTTGCTCCAGTCTTTGTCTTGTCATCCTCATCCTTTGTATCCTATTGTGAGCCCATCAGCAGACTCTTATGCACGCAGCCCCCTCGTGCCATCTGGCACCCCCCAGCCCCCCTCAAATAAAAAAAGAAAAACAAAAAAACAGCAGATGTCCAGTTTCTAAGCTCGATAAAGATCTCAAGTTTGATGAGGAAATTCCTGCACCGTGATGGCAGTGGGAGTTTTATAATTAATCCACTCAGAGCTGCTTCCACCAAGAAAACAATCAGAAATCATTTTCGGGCTTTAAATTTAACGATAGACTGCTTACACTAAATCAACTAAGACAGCTTTATTATATAACTATGATACTGTTAACTGTACTTCATGCCTCAAGATAATATCACTGTGTCAGTTCAGCTGTTTTAGCAACATACATTTCTCAAAGCTTCTACATATCTAATAGTACTTGTTAATATTCAGATTTTTGGACATCTGGAGATCATGCTGGAATAAAACATCAGTGCAAGAAGAACTTCAGCGTAGTTAAAAGGCTAAACTCATATAAGAATGTGTGTCAGCGAAGGATGTTTTTCTTTAGTACAGGACTGATAAAAGAACATTTCCAAGAAATACCACTCGGCCTCTGTGAACAATACTGGAAGTGGGGAATATCTCTGTCTGCTGTACTGATTTAAAGCTCATGTGTTTCTGACACACACATGGCTCATAGGGAGGATAATGCCCTCCAGATTTTGTGTGTCTGTCTGTAGATGTGCATGTGTGCGCCATGCTGCTATCTTAGTGGAAACTTTCAGAGAGTCGGGGTGTGAAGTGTGTGGTTTCTCTACCTGCTGCCTCATCTGTTTGTGATGTAGCATCAGCTCACTGAATCTGTCTCCTCGCAGCACGTCAAAGACATCATCCTGCAGTCCAACCCGCTGCTAGAGGCCTTCGGCAACGCCAAAACTTTGAGGAACAACAACTCCAGCAGATTTGTAAGGCTGCTTCTCTCCCCCCCTTTAACATACAGTGTAATCAAATTTAAAGTGAAATTCCCACTCGTAGTCACAGACAGGGACGCAGCTGCCGTGGAACAAGCTGAGTCCTCAACTTTTTTTCGTGGCATACCTTTGAGACCTTTGAGATTTACAGTAACAGCTTGCCTTCTGTTTTCTGTTTTATTTCATGAGGCATCAAACCTCGTGTGTGTCCCGGTTAACCAGAAGTGCTGCGACGACGCACTGCACAGAAAGACACACAAGCAGAAGCGCTGAGGCTTACTAAGAAACTTAACCAATGAAAAACAAGCTTCAGATAGAAAGTGCAACTCCCCCGAAATTTTTCAACCGAGTCTGTTAGTTAAATTCATAAAGAGCAGATGCCATAAAAGATATTCTTAGCTTCAAATTTAAAAGAGCAAAAATAGTTTGGCACTAATCGTGTAAGGTCACTACATTTGAAGTGCTTTCTTTGAATAATGAGACATTGCATACAGGCTAGTCTGGAGTTGAGAGTAAGACAAAAAGCTGGATCATATTTCTATTTAAGCTGACACACACACACACACACTGCTAGCCTTAGAACAGCTAGGTGCCAGTATTTTCAGACCGTATACTCTGCTTTTTAAGCTTTATTACAGTTGGCTGCAATACAAAAAAAATGCTTTGATCCATCAGGGGAAATACTTTGAGATCCAGTTCAGCTCCGGCGGTGAACCAGACGGCGGGAAAATCTCCAACTTCCTGCTGGAAAAGTCACGTGTTGTCATGAGGAATCCTGGAGAAAGGAGTTTCCATATATTCTACCAGGTGAGGCCTTTTTTTTTTTTTTTTAATAGTGAATGGAACACATTTGACCTGAGAAAAGGGCCTGCGAGGTGATTTCAGGACAGTTTGGATTAGAAAAGCAGTCTGTTTTTGTCGTGCATGGCCAGAGGTTCTCATTTTGCGATAGTACAGCTTTCTTTTTTTTCTTTTTTTTCTTTTTTTGAACTTTTATTGCCAAAAATAACAAGGCAATTCACAGCAATAACATGACCTGAGACCAAATCTGCAGTATATAATGGTGAGGGTAATTCAAAAACTTAATTTAAAAGGAAAAACATACTTACACATATACATATACATACATACATACATACCTATACTTACATACCTAAGCACAGATGTAACAGTGTTAAGGTTTTAGTGTCCTGTCAAGATATTTTATAATTTTTCTCAAAGGTTGGCCCTTTTAGTTGTAGTTGGGCTGTTATCCATTCCATTGTATAGACATGTCTAGTTTTCAGAAGCCAGTGCAGCTTTCTTTAAACTGTGTGTTATATATTTTGTACACACAGTTAGACTTAATTTCTGCTCAACAGTTGATAGAAGGAGCCACCTCGGAGCAGAAGAATAGCTTGGGAATCACAAGCCTGGATTACTACAGTTACCTCAACCAGTCTGGCTCCTACAAAGTGGACGACATCAACGACAAGAGCGACTTCCAGGAGACAATGGTACGGTCAGACTCTTTCTGTCTGCTTGGGAGTCAGTGGTGTTGTGTTTGTCTGTGAATCTCATACCAGTGTTCATGTGGCTCACAGTCTCTCAATAGCACTCCTCTCTTGTTTTCTTTTTTTTCTTTTTTTTTTTCAATGATCTCCTTCTGTTTTTGTTTACCAGCGAGACCACAACAGGAGTAATTAGAGAACATGAGCTAGGTACCGCAGGAGTGAGTAAACCCCCACTGTGATCCTGATTTAGCATGCTATTTTTTCCCCTTTTACTTCCCCAGAAAGCCATGGATGTGATTGGCATCGCACCAGAGGACCGCTCCATGGTGCTTCAGATCGTAGCCGGAGTCCTGCACCTGGGAAATATCAGCTTCAAGGAATCGGGGAACTACGCTGCTGTGGAGAGCGAAGAGTGTAAGTGGACTTGCACAATGAGCTGATCACCAGTCACCAAAGATTTTTGTCACCAAAAGGAAACAGAGCGCTAAGGACTGAGTTGTGGTAAATCTTTGCTTTTCGCTGGGTTCTTGTCCTGACCTGCCCTTCTCTGGTTTTGGAGGGTGTTTCTTTTTCACCACTTTCACTCCCTAAAGTTTTATTGTGTTAATGCAGGGCTGCAGCCAGCTGTCTGGAGTACTTCAGGCCATGCAAGATCACCAGAATATAAAATGCTAGGTCTGGACGTATTTCGTCAGAGACTAAAATTACTTGGAAAAAAGCTTTTTTTTGTCTGTCCCCCTTCTCCCTTCCTCTTTTCTTTTTCTCCTCATGCTGCGTCTGTATGATGCAGAGGAGAGTGCAGTTGCCAGTCTACAAAGCGCTGGTTTGTTCAGGGCAGACGTAACAGCAGCATTTCATAATCTAAGCCTTTCCTGCTCCTTTCAGTCTCCTTTCCTGTGTGCTTTAACTGCAGTGTGCTGTTGTATTACTGCTCCTAATATAAAACTGCTCAAGCCACTTCAGTATTAACTGCTAAAACTCAGAGCGCGTCAAAAAAGTATAAAGATGAAAGTAGGCAGACTGTAAATAGATGATGGACGCTGCCACTGCCAAATCACCCAGCATTTAGTCTTTTTTTTCTGAGCTGCGCTAGTTTTAAAGACATGAGGGTCTCATCTCTTTTCACCATTAATATGTTGACATTAATTCAGTTAAAAAATTAGTAATGCCTTTTTGGACTAAAGAACTCCATCCATCACTTCAATTCATTGTCACAGGAGTCTGTCCCAGCTGCCATGGGGCGAGAGGCAGGATACACCCTGAACAGGTGGCCAGTCTCTCACAATGACTAAAAAACTCCCACGGCTCAAATTTAACATGCAAATATCCAAGAGTTGATATTGGGGAAATGAAGTGAACTGTCACAGGACTGTTCACGTCTTACTGGAGTGAAGCTGCAAGCTTTGAAAACGTCTGTACCGACATCTACATTATGCACTGCTGCTTTGACTAACAAATCTGCAGGAAAACACAGAGTTACATTAGAGTTACATTGTTTCCAAAGTTCACAGAATGTGTCCACACCGCCAGCCGTCATATACAGCCATTACCTTTATTACCAAACACAAAGGACGACTTTTCCTCACGGTTTAATCGGGCGTATGGTCAGTCACACCCTAACGTCCCAAAAGGGGGGGCTTCTAGAGTGGTCTGATGCATTCTCAGACGGAGCGAGTCTGCAGGCCTGAGAGCTATTTCCTTTTAGGGGAAGTGAGTCACTGTAATAAGGCAGGGAGGGGCTCTCAGGGGACAATATCAGCGCCAGGTCGGGGCTTGATCTGTGGTGTGTGTGCCACACTTTTTATTGAAGAGTTCAGTAGCTGCTATTTTTATATTTTACGCTACACTCAGCTGCAGTACAAAGCTCATGAGCTCTGAATCATCTACTATTATCTTTATATTTGTGGATTTACATCAGTCATGTGCATTGTGATTATGAGAAGTTTAAAAAGGCATTTTTATTTGAACCTTGGATTTCAGTGTTTTCTGTGCTAATGCAAAGGTTGCACCTTTCGAAGAGTCCAGTCCTGTGTATTGATTTGCATGCTGGTTTTCACAGAAGTGTCTCGTAGTTACTTCAGAGAAGGATCCAGTACTCACATGCTGCTTTTTTTCTCAGCTCATCATAGCAGTGCAGTAGCAGAATATTATAACAAAAGACTGTCAAGCAAATACAGTGGTTATGATCATTTTCATTTAATCAGCTGTTTGTTTTCTTGATTAATGATTAAAACTATAAAATGTCAGAAAGCCTATCGTTAAAAAGATATGCTAATTGCTCTTTCCCTTTGATCTACTTCCCAGTCTTTCCCCCAAACTATTCTCCATAACTCAGATATTTAATTAAAGATTACAAACGACAAAAGCAAAATATAATCTCATCTTATTTTAGGAGCTGGAAAATTGTTTCAGCTCTGTAATGATAAATTCTTAAATAGCCAAATCATCATAGTCCTTATGAAACATATATTTGTATAGAATAACACTTATAAAGCCACAACTGCTTTCTTTTCCCTCCTTTCCTATAATAGTTTTAGCCTTTCCTGCGTTTCTGCTGGGGATTGACCACAACCGTCTGAAGGAGAAACTGACGAGTCGAAAGATGGACAGCAAGTGGGGAAGCGCGGTGGAGTCCATCGACGTGACGCTGAACGTGGAGCAGGCGTGTTACACGCGTGACGCCCTCTCCAAAGCCCTGCATTCACGTGTGTTTGACTTTCTGGTCGAGGTATGATTACATGCATACAGTGATTTGCGAGAGTAAATACAAAGTGCTGAAGCCAGTTATATTTTGGTAATAACAACTTTTAATCTTTTAATTTCAGTCCATCAACAAAGCCATGGTGAAGGATCATCAGGAGTTAAATGTTGGCGTGTTGGACATTTATGGATTTGAAATTTTCCAAGTAAGTGTTTTTGGACATTTCTCAGGCTGACACATGGCTGCAGGAATGCAGCAATGTGAAAATGAGATTAACTACTATTAGCAATGAGCATTTAAACAGATTTAACACAAAGGATGAGGCTAATGTAAAAAGTATGTGGATTAGGTCCCATCTCCTAATTGAGACAGCAGTCTTCAGCATGCTTTTTTAATCTGATTACTTCATTGTTTACTTTGTTTAATGAGACTGGACATTTGTGGTTTACAAACAGCTCTTTAGCCCTTTTATCGACGTTGCTATGGTGACCGTGACTCTATCTCTGATAGCTAAATGACATCTAATCTGATCCAGGTTTGGCTGTTTTTTCAGGTTAAAGAGTTTTTTGTATGCACAATATAAGAAAAGGTCAGCTGCATTCTGGTGACTGCAGGTTTTTAGAAAGGAAGCTGCAGACCTCTGTAGCCTAAAGTTCAGGCTGAAGGTCCATTGTATGTGCTGCGAAATGCACAATGCTCCCCTTCCTTTAACATCAGGCAGTCAGTACATCGCTCCCCGTCCAAACAAAGCCCATTGAGCTTAGAGGATATCCGCACCCCACTGGACATGCAGCTCATTTAGGCTATACGGATTTTATTCACCCTCTTGTCTTCTTCAGAAAAATGGGTTCGAGCAGTTCTGCATCAACTTTGTGAATGAGAAGCTCCAGCAGATATTCATCGAGCTGACTCTAAAGGCAGAGCAGGTAATGTTCCTCCACACTCTTCTCTTCTTCCCCCCCTCACTCCATTTTTGTTTTTTTTTGTCCACAGATGTTTTATTCCCTATCGCTGAACTTTTTTTTTCCATGTCTTGCAGGAGGAGTATGTGCAGGAGGGCATCAAGTGGACTCCTATAGAATACTTCAACAACAAGATTGTGTGTGATCTCATCGAGAGCAAAGTAAATAAACTCTGAATAGGACGTTTGTTGCTCATACTAAATATGCACATTTCTTTCTCTTTAATATAGAAAAAAATGCCTTTCATTTTCATTAACCACAGACATGACAGAAAATCTTGGTAAGACCTCAGTTATTTAAAAAAATGCTGCCTATGTGATGGTGAATTTATTTTTGGGGGAGGTTGATTTAAATATCCACCCTCTAGGCTTTTGTAATCAAGAAAGTAACAGATTACTTTGTAAAGTAAAATGGTATGGAGATTAGATCAAACCTTGGATCTGTATAGTAGAGGAGAAGAAAAATTAAATCAATCACTCTAAAAACATAATAGACAATAGATCAATAGACTCCTCCACAAACAGATATATTTTTAGAGGCTAAAAAAAATATAAACCACAATAAACCAGGGTGTGATCATTTGTTAATCTTGTTTACTAGTATTGTAAACTGAGTTGCCCAACTTACTGCCAAGTTTCTGCTCTGTTGCCATGACTCGCAGCTTAATACCCTCAAACGCACCGACATGCCTCTTAATTTGATTTATCTGTCCTACTGAGAGGTCTAATCCATGAAATCCACAACAAGGGTTTTAACACAAGCCTCCATCTGAGAGGAGCCGGGGATCTGCATCAGTGGCTGACAGTTTAGTTCTTTGGCTAATGTGCTGACAAATTTACGCGTGTCCTTTTAACACTGCTCTCCGAGTCTGAGAGGCTGTTGCCGCTATCCGGTCTGAGGGCCGATGATCAGCCTCGGGCATAATGAAAAAAAAAATGGGAACAACCACTGTGAGAGTAGTCTTTAGGACATGCTGTTTTAAATCAGCTCTACTGTTTTCATTTTAAAATGTGTAAAATGTCTTTGTGTGTTTGATAAATACCAAGCCTTAGTAATTTGTTCGAAGCTTTGTGTGGTTTCTTATGTTCCACCACTCAAATTTTTCGTGCCACTTCTAGAGGCACAAGTTAAGGCTGCAACTTTTTATTGTCAAATGATAATAAGTGCATATAAAATGGCAAAAAAGTAAAGAAAGCAAAACCAAATCTACAGTTGAAGCTGTTTGATAAATGACTTAAAAATGATTGAAATTGGTGCAGAGTCCTTTCAGATCTACATATAAGACCACAGTTGTGTATACATGTGCTGCAGATCAGACAGAAAAAGGTCAAAAAAAGATCTTCAAGCTATAACAGATCAAGAACTTAAAGTTTGCCGTGATCCCCAGAATCCTCCTGGCATCATGAGCATCCTGGATGATGTCTGCGCCACCATGCATGCTGTGGGCGAGGGGGCCGACCAGACGATGCTGCAGAAGCTCCGAGTCCAGATCAACACCCATGAACACTTCAACAGCTGGAATCAGGGCTTCATCATCCACCACTATGCTGGCAAGGTCAGTTTCACTTTGATCTGTTTGTTTGCTTTCCCTGACAACTGGCTTCAAACGGCAGTCGTCTGCATTTTGAGCGGGAAGCCATTCAGCTTTTTGCAGACATAAAACGGTAATGTATACCGCGACGTAGTGTTTATATATACAGTCAAGCATCTCTGTGCACTTGTCTTCGTCCCTGACGTCAACTTTGAAAGAATATTTTCTGCATGTAGTCTCCAGCTGTAGGAGACCAACTTCTGGAAACGAAAAGTCCAACACCATAAAAAATGGCATTTTTTTAATGGAGCTGGAGCTGTTCCTCTGTGCTTGTATGATCTGTCATAAATACTAGTTATACGCAGCTGGTTCCTCCATCTGTGTCGTCATTTTGTCCTCAGAAGGTTTCCACTTCTAAAGTAGCTTTGTGCACCGTCTCTGCCATTCTCCATTGTCTGTCTGTGGAGGAATTTACCTCCCCGTATTAAACCTGCTCATTGAGCCGAGCATTACAGCTCACTAGAAGTCTTCTTGTGGATTATTTTAGGTTTTTGGTGGTCTGAGTAGAGGTCGCCTCGTGTCATTCTCCAGATGTGTGGTGGCCTCAGCCTGGCACACATGCCGTAAGCTTAATGAGCCGTGCCATTAAGGCTCGAGAGGCTCCCATGCCTGCGCTCAGAACATTCCTCCCGTCTCAGCCTACATTACAGGAGAAATAATGGAGTTTAATTTACACACTTAAACCACTGCTGGTTTTATAAGGATGCTATTCCTGGGACGTGTAAAGCTTGGACCCTGAAACCCTTCATGTTTTGTTTTTGTTTCTCTCCCATAAACTTCAGGGCATTTATTTAGGCCACAATATGAGTTACGCTTTTTTATTTTCACACAGGGGTCATCTTCCATTTTGCTGGAGGTTTCATAGAGTTCAGTTTTCTCCTCTTTTGATAATGATGACTCCTGAGAAATCCTTCTGTGTGTGTCTCCTCCAGGTGTCCTACGACGCAGAAGGTTTCTGTGAGAGGAACCGAGACGTCCTCTTTACCGACCTCATTGAGTTGATGCAGAGCAGTGAAATGTAAGTAACTCCTTTTTGCACATTGCACCGACATGTGGCGAGCATTTCTACGGCGCTCTCTTAAAGGGAGTCGTCTTTGTGATCATATGGTTATAATTGAAACCAGCTGAATAAGAGCTTCAGACGTAGCAGTGCATCTGGAAACTGGCGGGATGTAGCAAAAGTGTGCAGGGTGGGGTTATGCCGTGCCCTCTACCCTCAATCGCATCTGCTTGCTGTCCCATAATGCGGCTTTCGGGGTCTACTCAATCTGCCCTTGCAAGTGCAGGTTGTTTGTGAGGTTGTGTTGTGTCTGTTCCCCCTGTGTTATGCTTTCTTGGGCTTTTTTTTGTGTGTGTCGAAGTGGCCATCTGTGCAAACAGCCTGTGTTGTCTGCGCAACCCCTACAGGTCTCCTTTGTAAGGCGCAAAAGGAGGTTATGCCAAAATCCCATTCAGACACATGCTAGAAGATGCGTTGATGCATTTGACACGACATGCAAAGATAAAGAGTCGTACACAGTCACACAATGAGGCGGAAGGAAGCACACCCATTCCTTCAAGCAGCAGGTCCAAATGGAGAAGAAAGGACTGACCAGTATTGTCAGCTGGACAGTATTAGAAGTCTTTGAATCTATTTGTACTGTTGATCCTTTCTTCTGTGTCCAAGCCCGGAGTCAGAAGTTTAAAATCAAACAAATCCCAATGTGGGAGAAAACCAGAAAGGGTGTGGGATTTACTCCAACATGAAACAGCATTTTGAAATCATAAACTAATCAAATGTTAGTCAGAAGTGTGTGTCAATTTAAGATCGAGTTTTACCTGCATCATAGTATCTAAACAAGCCTTTAAAAAAACTCATTAAATAAACTGGAACTTGACAACATAAACAAAAAACAAGACATCAGCAGTAATTTAAATAAACTACATCATTAACTAGGCAGGGCTTTAAAAAGGAGTGAGGAGGAAATATAAATTATTATCTTATGATTTTCATAAGGGACCATAAATGACGATGACTTCCCAAAGCTAAAACATGCACACTGTTCCTTTACTGTTACTCCACCGTGTGTGTGTGTGTGTGTGTGTGTGTGTGTGTGTGTGTATAGTTTAAATGGTGCTCAACAAAGTAAAAAGGTACTTTGGAAATGTTTGAATCTTGACGGTCGCATGTCTCAAGCTGAGAAGAACCTGAAAATGTGGAAAGTTCACAAATATCTGCCACATTCTGACCAGCAGCAAGAAATCCTGGTGGCTTCACAGCGCAGCCATTTACGTAATCACTTAACGAGTGAAGGAACTCTAGTTTGATCCCAGGAGGAGAGACAAGTTCCTCTGGGATTGTGTCAGGAAGAGTATCCAGTTTTAAAAAAATAAAATAAAATAAAATACAAATAAATACATTTAAATTAAATAACATTTTTAATTAAATAGATATATGGATACGAACATGTGGAGCTACATGCTTCAGTTACCCCTTGTACACATCCTGGTGTTGTGATGCATTTAAAGTTAATGCTGAGCCTAGATCAGGACCACATACTGTATATTAAAGATGGACGCAGTCACTGTGATGTCACTCATCAGCTTGTCAAGCCGTGTTTTGAAGTTTCGACCTACTGTAGGATTTCAGGTGTTGCTATGGCTGTTTTTAGAGCCAGAAGTAATTATATTTTACACTACAAGGTGAAGTGCTGAATTACGGGTTGATGTTATGAAGCCCTGTTAGCAGGCTGTGACCACAGTCTCCACAGACACAGATTAGTGCAAAGTAACAAATTCTAAAAAATAAAATGCTTCGATTTCATTTCACCAACAATTAGAGGCACAAACTGTACTTCTTGGAGAGTCTTTTAGTACAAATATCACCTCAAGTCATAACATTTAATAAAAAACATGTTTAGATTGAGTAAAGCAGCTATAAATACCAAAAATGTTTGCATCATTTTAACATGGAAGTTTATGGAGACTCAGTTTTTACACTTCCATGCTGGCTTCATTTCTCGTGCTCTGAGGTTTCCGCCTGATTAGGACTAAAATCCAAATTATTTGTTATACTACTGAAACAGCACAAGTTTACAGCGTCTAAATCCTGTGTTTCTGTATATATATTTGGGAGAATTTAAGTAATTTATGAATTCAACTTCAAATATATGAATTTGAAAACAAATGTAGTTTCTTTCTAGATTTTGTAGATATTAACAATGTCACTCTGCATCTACTACCTAAATCTTTACTGTGAAGTGAAAAACTAGCTTTAGCAGCCCTTTCCCTCATGAGTCATTTCACACTGTCAACAAGCAGCACTTCACTGAAAAATTCCCCTTTAGTTACAGAAAGACGGGAGAAAAAATACTGGAAGAAATGGGATTGATACTCTGTCTTATATTAATGTTCTTCTTTGTTTCTCCTTTTCCAGACCCAGTATCAGTCAAAAGAAATTACTTATTTTATTCTTTGAAGGAATTCCTCAAGTAAAACTATTCACTCGGCCTCTACAGAAGAGGCCTTGTGGGGATTTGCTGCAGAGAAAGCTGTTTGTACAAATACAGCACAGTGTGGACACACACTCACATTTTTTTTTTTGCTTTCCCAGCCACCCCCAGCTCAAACTTACCAAATGGTTCAGGAATTTAAATCAGTGACCTTCATCAAGGGTCCTCGGTTCTTTAATCATTAACTACGTTTTTTGTTTGTTTGTTTTTTTCACTGCCAGGAAGCCCTGGTGTGATTTTTAGCCCTAAAGCTGTTTGTTTTTGTTGATATGAGAATAATGAGAGCTTTTTTTTCTTTTCTTTTTTTGACCTAATCCCTCACTTTCTGTCCTCCAACAGTAGCTTCATCAGAGCACTATTTCCGGAAAACCTCAATGCTGACAAGAAGGGTCGACCCACAACTGCAGGCAGCAAAATAAAGGTGTGTGTGTGCAGCTGTGCCTTCTGTTTATCTGGGTCACTGTGGAAAAGACCTTTGCTGAGATAATGTGCGTGTTTGCTGTTCAGTGGAATGTCCTTCAGCGTTCCCAGTCAGCAAAGAGCCAGTAATTTAGTCACAGACGCGCCAGCCTCATCATTATCTTTCCTTTTTTGATGTTTGCTCTAATTCCATCCTTCAGAAACAAGCCAACGATCTGGTGAGCACACTGATGAAATGCACGCCGCACTACATCCGCTGCATCAAACCAAATGAGACCAAGAAGCCCAGAGACTGGGAGGAAAGTCGGTAAGTGACTGAATCACTAGCACCCACTCGTTGTTGTCCTGAAAAGTTAAAAATTAAGACACATTCATTAGACGGCTTACTCCTCAGAGCCAAGCAAAACATGAGGGCAGCACTCGAGTGTACACGACCGATTCTGAGGGCGGTCTGAGCAGGAGCAGCCAATCAGTGGCAAGTGTTATGATAACCATGAAAAAGTGATGTTTACAAGAACGTGTATGAACCCAAATAAAAATGGCTTGTTGGAAAAAACTAAGTATGCCCTTACTGCTTCCAAAGGAATTAAGAAGATAATCGAATGCACTCGATTAACTGATCATCAGCAAGTGTGAGCGCTTCTATAAAAGCAGTTTTGCCATTTTGTTGGTTTTGTCCTACAGTCTTCCTTGGAGTGGCCGTCCCAACAGATTCACCCCAACGTCAAACCAACAACACTCAAACTGCAAAAAACCCAAGAGCTACATCTCTGACTCGACAGGCTTCAGTTAGCAAGTTACATGTTAACGTTCATGAAAGTACAATTAGAAAAAGACTGAACAAGTATGAAAAACCTCATCTCTCTAAACAGACCCATGACAGCATGTCCTGTGGACACCAAAATATGCTATTAATATTTCAGTGAAACACTTGAAGTTGATCTAAAATGCTCATTTCCAATTCCACATTTTTAGTCATGCAGAGATAAGAGTGGAAAAAACTGTCTAAAACTGAGCCTTTAAAGCAGTCTGACCTCATATTTGAGTTTGTGCTCATATCAGATGCAACCATAGTGCTGTATTATTATATCAGGGGAAAAAAAGTAAAAGCATAATAGGTCCTCAAGCTGTCTAGTAGAAAACACAATAGGAAATTAACAAATGTATTTAAAAATAAGATGAAATAACAGAAAACTGACTAAAATATGAAGCAAAGACCATTAAAAATGGAGCATGAAAACATTATCAAGGACAAGAAAACAGATTAATGACATTTATAACCACACTGAAAGAAATAAAGCAAAGAAAGTGATACATTAAAAACAAAAGTCTGGGTTTTTTGTTTGTTAAAACTGATCCACAGTCCTATCAAATGTTTAAATCTAATGGAAAACTACCCTGTTTGCAATATGCACTATCACCAAAATGCTGTATTACGTTATTTATGGCTAATTTTATTACATTTTTCTCTTATTTAAGTATGTATTATAGCACATGAGATCGTTATCCAATTTCTTTTTCTATCATCACTAAATTTCTTTGCTTTTTTTTGTCTTTTTGGGTTTTTTTTGTTCCTCTGAAGACACGTGAGACATGTTTCAGGCATTCCCCGTTCTTTATCCCTTTGTTTCAGTTTCCTACACTTTTGTCCCTGCGCTCAGGTTTTGGGTACTACATGTTCACATACAGTCTGATGGTGTATTGTTCGGAGCCTACCGCCTTCCTGTTGTGAGGGTGGATCATTAATTAGCAACGGAACCGTTGTTTTCACAGGAAGTTTGACTACTTTGTTTGAGGAAAAAGTTAGGAAAGCAACTCATTTGCATACAATAACCTCCGATTAGCAGTTCTTCTAGTATGAGTGGAAGCGTCACGTGATATGAAAAGACTTATAGTTGATTCCTTAGAGGTTTGAGAAAAAGGAATCTGCTGTTATTGATTTGTGTTTGTACACATCACTAAATGATATGTACAAACACAAAAGTATGAAAAATTAACACGTTTCATCAATTCGTGGTATATCCGATACTGAATGAGGTTTTTTTGTCTTTAGGGTGAAGCACCAGGTGGAGTATCTGGGTCTGAAGGAAAACATCAGAGTGAGGCGTGCTGGCTACGCCTACCGCAGGGTCTTCAGGAAGTTCCTCAACAGGTATCAAGCTTTTCTTTTTCTTTTTCGCCGTGGTTCAAGGTGCACTGTCTGACTAGGCTATGAAAGATACGTTTCATTCTCTCTACTGCTTGTGTCCTGTGCTTCAAATCAAAGTCACACAACTTCTGCTCCTTATCGTCACTCAACTTCGACAGGTACGCCATCCTGACCAAAGAATCCTGGCCAACATGGCGGGGAGACGAGAAACAAGGCGTCCTTCATCTCTTACGGTCTGTCAACATGGACCAGGATCAGTTCCAGCTCGGCCGCACCAAGATCTTCATCAAAGCCCCCGAGTCGGTACGTTTCACCGCTGCGTCTCTTTCGGACTGTCGCATCTTCTCTTTGTGTGTTTGTGCTGTACACTCCTGGAAAGCTTCCTGAAAGAGACCCTGCATTATAAATGGACAAAGTAAAAACTACAGATAGTTTGTAGCAGCTCACATCTCTTGTCAGAGCGTCATCAGCAGGCTGCAAAAAGCCTCAAGTCATCAGTTTTTGCACTGAACACCATAAAAGGACATCAGAGCCCCAAATCACGCTCTAACCCTCGTCACAGGGGAGGAGACTGAACCCGACCCTTGCACCACGTCAGCACTGAGTCACCGCCGCTCTGAAATGAAAACACGAGCGCAGGCTGTGGTTGCAGAGTTTGGGGTGACATCGTAAAGGCTCGTATTTTTTCCACCATAACCTCTTTTTTTTCCCTCACGATTCTTATGAAAGCAACACTTGTGTGCAGCCCTGCGCTTTCACTCATTAACATTTGTACACGTCACACAAGGGTAAGCATGCACGCCCACAGATGTATGTTTAGTAGCTTTAAACACAGACATCTTAGTCTCGATTCAGGCCTTACAGCGGATCCTGAATGCCTTTACTTATTTACTGCAGCTGCTCACTGCCAGGAGCCCCCATCCCCCCACGCCACCACACTGAGAGCCACTGAGGTGTGTTTATGAAGCGCAAATATCACATGGGGCGGACCGCTGAAATGAGCTGCCAGGCTTCTCAAAACAAGTCTCTGTGCATGATAAGACACTGACACCAGCTAATGAGCCGGGTGACTGAAGTGTTTTTCTGTCGGCTGTAATAAGTAAAGTTTGTTTGACACCAGGACAGATGTTGGAGGAGTTTCAGCCCCTCTGTGATGATGGATTTGCTCGTGGCTTACTGTCCATCAGAGGTCCTTTGTAAGCAGAGCTGAGTGACTATGACAGACAGCTCACCTAAAGAGTTATTAAAAAACCCTTTTTTATACAGCAGTCACAGCTGTTCTTCTGTTTCCTGCATCATAATAGTGTTTGATCATCAAAGCCACTAATCTGAAAGTGTCCTAAACCCCTTGCATACAAATGTTGGGCCAAAAACTTGGGCTAATTTTCAAACCACACATTAGAAAAGTTGTGCAGTCATGCTTCTTCCAAATAAGATCCATCTCAGATTCCTGCTGTTTTTTTGGCAGATGGCATCACATCACCCCACTCCTGGCTTCACTCTTGTGGTTCCCTCTACATTTTTAAATTGACTTTTAAGGTTTTTCTGATTGCTTTTAAAGCACATTGTTGTTTTAGCACAAGTAACATAGCAGGTATGTTGACCCCATATGAGCCATTTTGCAGCCTGAGATCATCATGTGTTGTCCTCCTGGCTGTTTCAAAATCGAGGCGTAGAGCTGAAGGGTAAAAAGCTTTTTGCCATTAGGCCCCCTTCAGCTTTGGAATAACCTGTGACTTCTTTCTTTTTGTAATGTCCTCTCTCTGTCTTCTCTTTCTTCTATCATCTGTCATCACGGTGGATTTGATGATACTTTCTGCATTAATAATTCTATTATTTGACAAGATCTCCAACACCACTGGCTGAAATGCAGCCCCGAACCATGAAAGAGCCTCCATCGTGTTTTAGAGACACTCACTGTTGTACCTCTTCTGCATATATTGATGATGATTTGCACCTTTATATAAGAATGTTTTGGGTTGTTTTTTTTTTTTGTTTTTCACTGATCCTTTCAATCTCAGCTTGTCCAGTTTCCTCAGATTTTATAACACTGCATTGCTGAGATATGCCAGGTTTTTAGCTAATAGCTCTTTAGGAACCAAAAATACTCTTTTTTTTGTGTCAAACTGTGTTATTGCTGGGTTTACTGTAGATTCAACTAAAGAAATGGGAGCAGATTATGTTTTTGTGACAGGCTGATAGTAACAAAGTGCCTAAAGATACAACTTAAAAAGGATTTTTTCCTAAGTTCTCTGTTATTTGTAGACACAGCACTGGTTCATCCTCAAACCTTGGTGCTTTTTTAGCCTTGACTGACTCAAAGGTCAGTGTTTAGTGTTAAAAACATTTCTTTGAAAATGGTCAGGGTACAGACTGGACTGAAAATGAGTGAAAAAGCAGGTAATGTCCAAAGAAAAACTCTAAAAGACCTTTAGAAAGCCTGGGGAACGGTCACTTAAGCCCACTTAAGCTCCTTAGAAACAAAATATCAACAAATGAGAGGTAGCTCAAGATTTTTGCTCAGTACTGTTTATCTGGTACTTTCTACTGTTATAATCCATTCCCTAATATTTGTATAGGGCCTTTACAAGTAAGTGAGTACACGTGTCATTAATTAACCATACTCTAAATATATTTATTTATTTATAGTAAATACAGTTGTTTGTTTCAGCACTGCTTTGATTTGAAGAGTCAGCCAGATGTTTGTGTAATAAAGACATTAGGAAGTTTGCCACCATTTCCTTTTCGCTTCCACTAATATTAACCAAAACACCACCTGCTGTTTGCTCCTGGAGTTGTCAGCTGGGAAGTGCAATCACTCTCACAGCCTCTGTGATTTTGTGGTGTCACTGTTTCTGTGACTCAGTGTATTTTTCTGCTCGCAGCCTTTCTGGGTGAAGTTTGATCTGCTGTGTTGTGTTTCGGTCTTGCTTGCGGTTTGTTCCTGTGGCCGGCTCTGTCGATGCCAAGCCTATTGCAGCACCGGGCGGGATGTTTAGTCTGGCAGGGAGAGGGCAGAGAGTGTGATTGCGTGTCCCGACGCCCATCGGGAAATGACATATCCCGGTGAAAAGATGAGTCTGCTCATAAGTGTTAGCAAGGACCACAAACACTTGGTGGATTGTAATTTTAAGGATTATTGTAATTAAATTCTAAGTTTTTCTACTTTAAAGGGTAAGTGTTAATGTCTTTGAGTCCATCTTGAAGCAAAGATCAGAATCCTGTTCACACTGGATGTTAAAAGATCTTTTTAGTTTAAACGTGTTCACCGTCGGCTCTGCAGCTTTGCAGGGCATTACTCTGTTGATTCAACTGCCAAACAATTTCATTACAACAATCCAACCAAGCTGTGGCTGTTTGTCATCTGCCAAAAAATGACTGCTGCTATTTAAACAGGTGCAAATGACTTGTTGGCCCATAACCTATCAAATATATCTCTCATGAATGATATCCAGTCATTTCGAGCCAGAAAACATGCCCTGTCATAAGGTTAAAGCTGAAATCTGTTTGTTTTGGCAAAGTGACTTTTATATATCCTTTATTTAGCTGGGTAAAACGTGTTGTTGGCATTAAAAATGTATTTTTCTGGAGAGATTTGACCAAGAGGGCAGCAAAAATTGCAAGAAACATAACATAATAGTTCTATAAAGATATTTTATGTGGCCAAATAGGACTGGATCGTCATAAAGATGCTGGCAAAATAGGTGATTTCTTTATTTTATATATATATATACTTTCATAAATCCTGCTGACTATTTACCAATATAAGCAAATATATCACACATGAAAAACACACAGGAACATTGGAAATCACTTTTTAGCACGACACGGTTCTTGTTGTCAGACACCAGCACTCCTGCACTGTAATAAAAATGACGAGCCGACAGCTCGGTTTGTCTATTTAACTGTACTCAGGTATGTTCAGTATGCATTTCTTCAACTGAGTTCATGTAGGTGTATCTGTGTCTGTGTTTGGGTTTGTGCAGTGAGCTGCCCTCGGCGTGTGTCATGCTGAGTCTCGCTCTTTGTCTTTACAGCTGTTTCTGCTGGAAGAGACGAGGGAGCGCAAGTTTGACGGCTACGCCCGGGCCATCCAGAAAGCCTGGAGGAAATATGTGGCCCGCAAGAAGTATGTTCAGATGAGGGAAGAAGGTGAGTGAGGGAGCAACTTACTGCCGGAAGTATCTACCTGCCTAGCGCTCCCGCTCTTATTCTCTTTCTCTGGGTTCATTCAGCTTCCGATCTGCTGCTAAACCGAAAAGAGAGGCGGCGACACAGCCTCAACAGAAACTTTGTAGGTGACTACCTCGGTATGGATGACCGGCCTGAGCTCCGGCAGTTTCTTGGAAAGAGAGAAAAGATCGATTTTGCGGACAAAGTCACAAAATACGACCGTCGCTTCAAGGTTGGTTCAATTAAATTTGCAGTCTGGTTTTCCAACAACTGGCAAAATAGTAACATTGTGTTTTCCTCCTTCAATTAGGCAATTAAGAGAGATTTGATCCTGACACCAAAATCTGTGTACCTGATTGGAAGAGAGAAGGTGAAACAGGGGCCAGAGAAAGGGCAGGTGACAGAGGTGCTGAAGAGGCGGATCGATGTGGACAAGATCTTAGCGGTGTCTCTGAGGTGCAAAATGCTTCCTTCACATCTGAGTTACATTATTCAAAAGAAATTCTAGTATTGCCTTTTCCAGGTCCAAAGAGCTTACAACTTCTAACTCCTCCACAAAACTCAGAGAGAAAGGTTTTCTCCTGAGAGAATGATGCTCCAGCAGATATTTCCAAACTTCAGGCCAACACGGCACAAAGATGAAACCTTTAGTCCAGTCTTTCATTATCAATCAGGCAGAAAGTTCAATATTATTTTTATGTTTTCCTAAATTCAATCAGCAGGTTTTCTTGTGCCACCCAACAGGCACGGTTCCGCTAATGACGAGACAAAAGACGAGTTCATGATCTGCAACCCTGAACTGGTGAAGGGGTTAAGAAAATGGATGTGTTATCATTTTATTCGGCTTCTTACCTAACACATTTCCACATGGTTAAGTGGCAAGTTTAAAAAGCCTTTACAATTGTATATTCCAGTCTATCTTACAATTTAAATTAGCAGCAAACTTAATTTCTTTAGTATTTTTATTTTTACTCACATTAAGGAGAATAATGTGAGTTTGTCTGTTCCTGCTCAAAGCAGGAACAGACATGCCGATCACTCCTGGATCACAGTTGGTCTCATCAGAGCACATTTCCATTGCTTCAGACTCTAATCTTTATGCTCCCTGGCAAATTGAAACTGATAAGTGTGTTTTTATTAAGGCTACACAGGTGTTCTCTTCATGCTATATTTGTGGAAATGCTGTCTAATAATTAATAGAATTAATAACATGTGCCATACAAATGGCATCCATAAAAACAAATTTGGTGCTTATTCTGTTTACACAAGTCAACTCTAACTGCTACGTCCTGCTGCTACACCATATCCTGCTCTCTAGAAAATCTACCTACAGCAGCATTTTTATTTTGGTGTATTTCAGAATTTACACTGCACAGCCACAAGAAAAGCCTCACACTTCATTCGACCGCCTTTAGCTTTGATTACGGCACGCGATCGCCGTGGCATCGTTTCAGTGTCGCAACAATTATTTCCATCTATAGTTGCATTAATTTTTTTTCGAAGATCTTGCACTGATGATGCTGATGAGAGTCCGACTGCTGCGTAAAGTCGTCTCCATCGTATCCCAAAGGTTCTCAAAGAGGTCGAGAACTCCGGACTCATTGAGTGTATTCAGATAGTCAGCTGAACTCATGTTTTTTTGAGCACATAATGTTGCCTAACCTAGACCTGACCGGCTGAAGTAATTCCAGATCATAACCCTGCACCCACACGCTTGCACTTCATCCGCCTTTCTTCTCATGCCGATCACTCCTGGATCACAGTTGGTCTCATCAGAGCACATTTCCATTGCTTCAGACTCTAATCTTTATGCTCCCTGGCAAATTGAAACTGATAAGTGTGTTTTTATTAAGGCTACACAGCTGTTCTCTTCATGCTATATTTGTGGAAATGCTCCAACCTTCACTATTAAACATAGCTGTGAGTTCTACTGTAGATTTTATATATTTTTAATTATGTGATTTCTCTCCGATCTCGATTATTCAGGATTTTTTTCCCCCTGACCACATTTATCAGAGATGATGGTTCCCTACTACCCGTCCAGGACTCAGTTTTTGTAGTTTCGCCAATCACCTTAGTAGTTTTCGTTCCTCGTTACAGGCCAGCAATTTGACTCCAATGAAACAGCTTATGCGACTTTAGGATTAAGTAACCTTTTCCCAGCCGAAACATATCAATTGCTGCATCAATCCCTCCAGGTGGTGAAGCTTTTTTTTTTCCAGTGTATTTTTCTGCTACTTTAATCATAAGTAAAGTACATGCTAATGTTGTTGATTTTCAAACTTCAGCCCCTGCTCTGCACTCCTCTCCGTTATCTCAAAGCTGATGTTCTGAATCACACGTTTCTACGAGCAGAGGTACATACCAGCAGATATTTGACTGTTTCCAAAACAAGACAACATCTGATTCTGTGGACACTGCACTGCAGAAAGCCATGAATCCACTTCAAAGTCACAGTCTGGATTTGTAATCAAAGAAGTTCCCATGTTGCTGTAAATGTCACACAAGGGACACGGAAAACATGTGGAGTATATTTAAGCTGCTTGTATTTGTTAGTGTTTTCAGGTCTGACTGAAAGCAGTTTAGTCCACATCTCCAAAACGTTGCTAAATTACTCAAAAATGCTATAGTGGGGAAAGAACGTTGATCAGTTTATTGTGAAAGTGCAAAAAAACAAAGGAACAGAGAGACTTATCGTAGCTTTGTTGTTCATGGGAACGCAGCATAGCTCGTTTCAGAGGTGGAGCTGCTGGAGTAACATGTGGCTTTTGAGTCAGCGGGGTAATACAGACCAGGTGGTGCAATGAGCGAAAGCAGGAGTTGTAAAAAGCTCATCAGAGAAAAACCCGACTTCTCTGGGAGGAACAAAGTATCCTTGTGCGGGTTACGGGCTCAAGCTGTCGTCCCTACTCAGATGTGAGCCGCTTTGTGAGGCTCTTGATGCAAATGTGAAAGCTGATTCTGACTCGTGATCTTGGCTTCTCTCAAAGTTTCACAGAAAGCGGAAAAACTGTGAGATTTGATCTGTTATAACACTTAAAGTTTCCCTTGCTTTGTTCATACTTTCAGCACAATGCAGGACGACTTCTTGATACTGCACGAGCAGGAGTACGACAGCCTGCTGGAGTGCATTTTTAAGACCGAGTTCATCAGCTTGCTTGCTCAAAGGTTTGAGGAGAAAACCCAGAGGAAGCTACCGCTTAAGTTCAGTAACACGTAAGTAAACACTTCAATAGTAAACATAGAAGCTAAAAGGACAAACAAGACAAAAACAAAGTTCGATGATATAAAAATGTCTGTTGTGTTTCTCAGACTGGAGATGAAGTTGAAGAAGGAGAAC
This sequence comes from Pelmatolapia mariae, assembly GCF_036321145.2. Lineage (NCBI taxonomy): Eukaryota > Metazoa > Chordata > Actinopteri > Cichliformes > Cichlidae > Pelmatolapia > Pelmatolapia mariae. The sequence goes on from NC_086227.1 coordinate 22,608,987, forward strand.
TGGGGCTTCTTGAGTGGCGGCGGCTCCAGGCAGGTCACATTTGTCCAGGGTCAGGGAGACATGCCTGTCCTGAAGCCTTCGAGCAAATCTCTGCAGGTCAGCATCGGACCCGGGCTTCCCAAGAATACACGTGAGTATGAACGAACTTGTGGAAAGGTTACCTGTTCTCACAGTGATCCAACTGTGTTTTAGTTTTGTTTATCTAAATTACTTTGCTGCTGGTTAGTTATACTGTAAATATAATATCTGAATATCTCTCCCCTTTAGGCCCAACCAGGAAGAGCTTCACTCAGAGTCGCTCAAACATGTCCAGAAGCCACCAGCACACCCCATCACGAGCTGCACCGGGACCTCCAGGTACAGCGTCCGAGCAGCTTGCTGGTCACCTGTCCCAAGTGAATCATCTCTCTCACAGCTCACATGACAACAAAGCTTTTCTTTCCACAGTTTCTCACCAGAACGGTGGCATAAAAAACACCAACCATGTCACCAATCAGAGAAATTCACAGCATCACAGCAAGAGGCATCCATCGTCCCACAACTCAGCGCACCCGGTCCTGCCCAGCAACATCAACCAGGTGAAGGAGCGAGGCGGCAGTCGCCAGCAGCCGAACTTAGACTGTCTGAGAGTCCCCGATCAAGGAGCAGCAGGGTGAGAAACCGGCACACACTATAGCCAAACAGTCCAGGCAGGAACAGACAGACTAACTCACCCACACAAAACAAGGACTTTCCCATCACCGCTTCAAGCGTTTAATTAGTTTAAAGTGTGCATGAACTCCTCATACTGCTGTAGGTTATACCTGTTCTTTAGGATCTACACTTTGCTTGGTTAATGTTGACGTCTCCCAGCTTTGAAATAAAAATGTCACAGCTGATGTGTGAGTTGAAAGAGTCACCAGCAAGTCAGCAGTCAAGCAAAGCTAGCTTTTATCACTGACACCTGTTGGCTGAATCTTAATTGTATGACTAAGGTGATGTTTCACAGAGCTCAGCTGAAAGAAATCAGCAGTTTATCAACTCACCTTTTTGATTTTCAGCTAAAAACAAATGTCGCTCATCTTTTAGTCCCAGGAACTTTTCTCAAAGAATTTAAAGGTTCCTTCTGACTCTTTGTTGCTCTTTGTTGGTTTAAAACCCTAAGTTCCTCAGAAGGTTCCCGTTTTCCCCGGACAAACTCATGTGGTGGAAAAGTCCTTTTTTTCTATTGATTCTATGTTAATAAACGTATGAAGTCATGTAATTATTTGGCGTTATGTAACATACAGTTTTCCTGTGTTTAGACGTCCAATGTTTACTTGTGTATTTGATCACAGTGTGATAACCAACCCAGTTTCATAAAATAAGACATTAGTCAAGCTCGTGTCACGAACACAGTTATAAACGTCATATTAAAATGACTATAGACACTCTCACACATAGCTGTGTTTCTGTATTTTGACATAATTTGGATAATTTATTCTTTTGTAGTCCTGGAGGCAGACCGCCCACTTCAAATGGAGGAATGTGAGTTGGAGTGTGTGCAGTGTTTTGACTGGTGTTTCATGAGTGCAAAAGCTTGCAGCAGCAGGAAATGCTCATGCTTATTCTCTTGTATGATTAAAATTCGACTTCCTGCCGTAGTATGCAACTAAGATTTTATTTTATTTTAATTTCCTGCTGCTGCTGCTTGGTTTCAATCAAATGGGAATTCTTTCTCAAAATTTTATTTCATTTGTAAACAAGATCTCTGGGAGGTTTAAAGAATCCTTCTGTGCTTTTATTGATTGATTGATTTATTTTAATATTGGTTCAATTTTAATATCACAGGAGTAAATAATTTTATTGGGTCAATGCATAAGTTACATATGTATAAAACTGGCTGCTTCACTGCCTGCTTACAGTTCCATGTATAAAAGACGGATGTGTCATACGGCACTAAAAAGTGAAGCCACTGGAGATGTGCCGCAAACCTGCGTTCTTTTTCATGGCCAGCAGGGGGAGACATTTCTGGTTTTAAAAAGAAGCCCAGTTGCAGTGGACACTACAGCTCACAACGCATTGATCTATGGCCTTACTTAACTTTTATTTGTTTTTTTTGTTGAAGTTGCTACATAAGACATCTACAATATAACTCATGTTACAGATTATCCCTGCAGGATAAAAAAAAAACTATGATAAAGCAGGGTACGAGCTCTCTTTGCTCATCACATCTGCTTTCAGAACACCTGAATGATGATGATGGTGAATTTGCTCTGCCTGACCAGCAGGTGGCGCCATAGAGACTGCATCCCTCTTTTATTTACAGTGTACACCGATCAGCTGCAAAATTATACCTAATATTGTGTTGGTACCAAAACAGCTCTGACCTGCCAGGGCATGAACTCCACGAGCCCACTGATGGCCACAACCATCAGGGAATAGTTTAAAATGAAAAAGTGTACATGGTCTGCAACAACACTTATGTAGGTGTTACATGTCAAAGTAAAATCCACATGGATGGTAGGACCCACGGCTTCCCAGCAGAACATTGTCCAAAGCATCATGCTGCCTCCACCAGCTTGCCTTCTTCCCATAGTGCATCCCGATGCCTGGTTTTTACCAGGTGAAAATGGACACACGTGCCCATCCACGTGTTATAAAAGAAAACATGATTCATCAAACCAGGCCACCTTCCTATATTGCTCCATGGTCCAGTTCATTGTTGGGCATTTCGTTGGTGGACAGGAGTCAGCACGGGCACCTGACTGTTCTGTGTATTCTGACACCTTTCTATCAGAACCAGCTTGAACTTTCTGGCCAATTTGAGCTACAGTAGCTCGTCTGTTAGATCGGACCACAGGAGCCGGCCATTGTTCCACATAAGAGCTGCAGTTTTGAAGGCGCTCTGACCCAGTCACAATTTGGTCTTCCTCAAACTTGCTCAAATCCTTCTAACATCAACTTTGAGGACAAAGTTTTCACTTGCTCCCAAATATATCCCATCCACTAACTCGCGTATGCAGAAAAAAGGTGCTGCTGACTTGGGATCAGCACTCTGTGCTCCTGAGGGCTTCACAAACACATTTTAGGTTCAGTTCTTCTGTGCAGGCATAGAGATGGCATCCACCATATCGCCATCTTGTGTCTGATTTATGAACTGCTGCTATCTCTTTAAAACACTTTCAGTTTGATTACAGTGTTGACTGGAAAATGAAAAATCTTAATCCTCAAATCGGTGTTTAATGGTTGGTATATGGTATAATGAGATGGTGGTTATGCATGCCCTCGTATTCTGAGATCTACCATAGAGAAAGTCACAAACGCGTTTCTCTCTTTGTTTCTCTCTATGTTACCTCAGGGCCCACAGACCGTCAGCCAGCAGGCCTCCGCCGGGAGGAGGACGACCCAAGCCTGCACCCAAACCCAAGCCCCAGGTGCCCCAGTGCAGAGCTTTGTACGCCTACGATGCTCAGGACACAGACGAGCTCAGCTTCAACGCCGACGACATCATCGACATCATCAAAGAGGGTAAGCGCAGGGCGAAGAAGGCATTCAGGGGCTTATTTGTCATCTATTTTTCATGAGACGCTAATTTAGTCATGTTTGTCGGCCAGATGTGTCCGGGTGGTGGACAGGACGCCTTCGTGGGAAGCAGGGACTTTTCCCCAACAACTACGTCACCAAGATCTAGGAGCTGCAGGTTTCACAGCACACGGAGGAGAGAACGCTTCATCCCTGCTGACCTTCTCAGAGGAAGGGGCGGAGCTTAGAAGCTTACAGTTGGAGAGAGAAGCACAATGAGACACTTCCTCCACTTTACTGCCTTAGAGTACACGAATGTAACTCCCGGTTACACCAGCAGACCAAAAGATCATCGAGCTTGAAATGAGGCTCTAAAGACAAAGAAGACTGTTTGACCCCAGGGTCTGATTTTTTTTTTTCCTTCACAGTCCCTCTGAGTACTGAACAAAACTATTTATTGTATTTATAGCTTCTGTGTTCTCCTTACTGTCATTTATATCTTGCTGAGGATTTTTAGCTCAAAACAGTTTTGAAGCGCTGGAATGAAATCTGCTAAATCTGTGGGACCAGGCTGTGATTTTTACTCTCAACACGTTGTTTTGTTTAGCTTGTTTAGATGAAGGTTTGATTGCCGAAGCAAACGTGGATGTGTCCGTGTCAAAAATGAAGTGACTGCTGTTTTACCAGGAAATATTTATTTTTGGTGCAAAACTGTAACTACTTTCCAGGAACACATATTCATTAAATCGCCACACTGTGATTTCTAATGATTAGAAATACCAAAGCAATACCCAAACCAGTCAAAGGGCAGTGTAGTAAAGTGGTTAATCACTATGTCTTTGCTTTTCTAGCACACCAGTATATTAGACTAACAGTAGAGGCCATGTATACTGTAACCTGAGCATGCTGTCTGCGGTCTATTAGCACTTTATTAGCACCGGTACTACCTTGGACACAGACATCGTTCATGCCACAGCCAGTAAGTCAAGTTGATGAAGGACAAGTTGCCAAGATAGCAATAAGTTGCTTTGGTAATTAATTTGTTTACATTAAATGTTAAAAACAGGCATTTTAGATCTGATTCTGTATATTTGTTCAATATGTAGGAGGATGCCTGGTGCTGGTTAGAATTTAAATTAAATATTTTTTGTTTTGTATTTTCTCTGAAGGATTTTAACATGCTGGTTTTCATCTGCCTTTGTTGCTCACAGATCAGCTTTATTTCCTGTTCCGCTCGGTGTGGTTACTATCACGGTGAACGGATTTTTGTTTCGTCAAGTGCACCGATTTGTTTTTAGGTGAATTTGTTGGCATTTTTTCCTGTGGCGCTGCAAACAATTTAACTTGTGCTCGACTGTTTCTGCACATCTTTTTGCACTGCTTTCATTACTTACACATTCCTTTTTTTTCCAAATAAAATAACCACATTATACTCTGGTCAGTAACAACTGCTGGGACTTCTGTCATAAAACCTCTGCATCATGAAATATAGTTTGAACTTAGATGGTGGAAAGTATCCTTGTGCAATACACAGCAGTAGATCAGTCCTTTAATAAAGCATGTAATACTGCATATTTAACTGCTTTGGTTTGTTTTATTGTCAAAGAGGCTTTCATGTTGTTTACATCAAATTCTGACCCTGCCATCAGAATCTCACAGCAGACGTTTTTCCAATCTTCAGTTCTGTAAATATTTGGTGAACCTGTGCGATTTGAAGCCTGAGTTTCCTGTTCTTAGCTGACAGGAGTGGCACCCACTCCTTAAGGTCAGACGTTTCTACATTCATAGATACCTTTCTTCATACTTTGGATTAGTTTGATTAGTTCTTTCACTTAATGATGCCTTTCTATCAGCACAAAGCAGTCTGGTCATCGAGACATTCTCTGGTTTCAACAAGGTATTTTCTCTTTTTGAGACCATTCTCTGTAAACTTTAGATAAGATTATTTTGGAAATCAGTACTCAGACCTGGATGGTCTGTCACCAACATGCATGCCACATTCAAAGTCACTTAAATCACTTTTATTTTTCATTCTGATGCTCAGTTTGAAAGTCAGCAGGTCTCATCTTGGCCTTGTCCACATGCCTAAATGCACAGGGTGCTGCCGTGTGTTTGGTGATTAGAGATTTGCATTAATGAGCAGTTGAATGGTGTACCTAATGAAGACCTGGAGTGTAAATGTAGTGATGTGTATGCCTTTTTTTAAGTAAATGTCTAAGCTGCAGATTTAACTGTTCAGTAACTTTTACCAAAATCTATGTTTTAAATTGTGTGACTGTTTTCTAAAGATTGTCTCTCAACCCAGCTTTACAGGTACAACATGCTTTTACCTTGAAATAGTTTTGCTCAACTGAAACAGAAAAAAATGTATCTGTGCTGGCGGGAACATTTCCTACTTAAATCTTCTACATCGTTTTTATTGAGGATCTGTCAAACCCTCCACTGTACAGCTGCACTCAGGGCCACAGCTTTGCTGGAAAACTGCGTTTCTTGGCGTTTCATTTCCACCTTGTGGCTACAATCGGTACTGCAACATTTTGAATAGTTGAGCTTAAACATTTGTTATCTGAGAAACGTCTTCTTTTATCGGTTGTCATAAATGCGTTTATCTTCTTCAGACACTCTAGTAGTTTTTAATCACATTCATTTTAACTATGGACCACTTCCAAAAACTGACTAGACTTGCTCAGTTTTTTCTGTCTTTTTGCTTTAACAAAATAACAATTTCCTAAATGGAATCACCTCACTCACCTGGTCCATAACAGAGACTTTCTAATTATTTATATCAACTTATTAAAACCAGAACAGCATTGATTAAAGAACATAGTTTATTAGTTGTTAAAATGATTTTACTTTAATTTATAATTTGATTATTTGAAAATAGAAGTCCTTTTTAATAATAGAATAAATAATGACGATAACGAGAAAGAATAAACTTGATATCATGTACATGTTCTCGATCTAAGGCTTTCTGAGATTACAGATCACAAAAACATCTGGAGGTCTATATCTCCATATCTGACTGATTTTTGTGCATTTGTGTATTTATTTGACCCAAAGATTAAGTTTGGGAAGTCAGGTCTGTAAATGTGTATTTTTATGTTGTTTTTTTCCCCCCAATATAAAAGATTTAAGCTTTTACATGATCTTTAAGCCAATGCAAATTTAATGACAGATAAGCATGTACTACGAAAGCCAGCGAGTAACTCACATGTCTGATTAATCAGAAAAAAGCCAAAGAAACAACACAATTAAGTTATCCAAGTTTATTAATATCATTTTTTAAAACTAATAGAAATCCCACAGAATATGATCCTGGTGCCTTTAAGTCAATGAATGCATGGCTACCTGCTTTAAGTACTGCATTTCAACACTCCATTCAAAATTGTAATTTTTCAGTTTTTACTATTCGTCAGAGTGGAAATACATGGCCTCAGCACACTGTCATATTCACTACGGTCCTCCTACCCTTTTCTCTCTTGTGCAAGTCTATGCGAGTGAGTTAGTCGACAGCATTAGTGTTTTTTTCTTTTCTTTTCTCAGCGGCCAAAGCAGACGCTGCTGCTCAACTACAGAGAGACAAAAAGGGAGGGTGGGTGAAATGGTTCGACGTGTGAGAATAAACAGTAAATATTCATCTCCAATTGAGCTGTGTATTTCCCTCTGAACACATACGCACGCGCGCACACATATACACACAGGAAATGAAAAATCAACGCCACTGCCAGTATCAAATTGACAAAATGATCCCAGGTTGCGGGGCCATGCGTCGACCTGAGATCATCTCCCATAAACCTAGCGTCCGCAGGCCCGTCTGCAGGAAGGAACCCCAAACAGAATGAAGAAAAGATTCACAGCAGATCCCGACAATCGTTCGGTTTAGAAAGAACAGTCAAAGAGAGGGAGGTGACATTCTTTTTTTCTTTGTCCTCTAAAATACATCGGATGGTGGCGGTAACGGTGTTGTAGTCAAAATGAAGGTGCTGGAAAAAGGGGGAAGGGGCGGGTGGTGTAATCGTAGCAAAGCGTGTGCATATTCTGGGAGTGAGGTGAACATCTGAGTTTATTTCCACTCTAGAAATACTGGGTGTGCACTAATACAGCAGCTGATCTGTTAACATAGTTCCCTAGTTAGGAATGTCTTGATTTACTTAAAAAAAAAAAAGAAAAGAAAGGAAAAAAAAAAAACATCTCTCACTAACAATCCACATCTTCTAAACATAAACTAATCAATGATACAATGATTGGTAAAATGAATCCTGCAATGTTTGGTTTTTTTTTTGTTTTTTTTTTTCCTTTAACTGGAGGTTGACATTCTATTCTAGTAAAGCAAGGCATTAGGTTTACAGAAATGCATCTTTACTAGAGCAGCTATCCTCACCTGCAACTTGTTAGGCCGTTTCGAGCCCACGTTATATGTGCAAAGAAATGCATTGCGAGGAAACATGCAGAGAAACAGAACGAAAATGACACTTGAGGAAACGATCAAAAAAGCTACATAAAAGCTTTATAAATACAATAAAATCTTAAACCCTTAATGGAGAATTCTAGCTGTTGTAGTAACATGTGATAGCTGGCACTCTAGGCTCAATGCTTTTATTTTTTTCTCTGTCAGATGTCTTTTTTTTTTAAATATCCTTGCAGTAGAGCTGCTGCAGGGGTAATTCATGCCATCTTTGGTTGACTGCAGTACTGAAGAGAAATTAATATGATCTCAAAATAAATTTTTAACAAAAGGGTTGTTAGAAAAGAAAAAGGGGAAAAAAAACAGCATCAACTCTCAGCAGACAACTGCGCCTCAATGTCCACTCTGCAGATGGGGCACTTCTTATTGGTGAGGAGCCACTGATCCACACACAGCTGATGGAAGAGGTGCATACACGGTAGGCGTCTGGAGGGGAAACAGAGGAGAGAGACGTGAGACAAAGAAATAGATTAAACACGCTTTCCCTTTCCCTATCCTATCCTGTCTTCCTTCTCTCTCCCCAACCGGTCGCCCCTCCCTGAGCCTGGTTCTGCCGGAGGTTTCTTCCTGTTAAAAGGAAGTTTTTCCTTCCTTCCCTTTGTGGCCAAAGTGCTTGCTCACAGGGGGCCATATGATTGTTGGGTTTTTTCTCTGTTTGTATTATTGTAGAGTCTACCTTAAAATATAAAGTGCCTTGTTGTGATTTGGCGCCGTATAAATAAAATTGAATTGAATATTAACATGCATGATACAGCAGCACTGCCTGATCATGAGCTTAATAAAATATAGTTTTTGGGGTTTTTAAAAAAATCCGGTGAAAACAGCAAAACCTATTTCAAAAACAGAAACGATTACGCTCCTTTATCTTTTAAAATCTTTGTTCATGGTCACGCGCAAAAACAAGGAAATCTGTCTGTTTAAATCTATAAACTATATTAATATTATTCTGAATTCATGCATTTATACTCTAGTTGAAAGTCAGAAATAAACATTCAACCACTAAAATATTTTTTCTGTTCAGGAATGCAAGTAAGTAACACATTTTTAAAACATTTTTTCTTTTGTTTTGTAAAAATGTAACTTTGAAAATTGATGGATAACAACAATAATTATAATTTAGCATTAAAAATATCATTTTGATTAAAGAGCGTGTGCATATCAGTGAATTAACCATTACAGAAACGGAAATAATGATTTTGGTAATTACAGTTCTGTTTATTTGGCATAAATGTTATACTGAGTGGTGATATTAACAAACATGCTAAGCACTATGTTACTGTTCAGCTATTTTAAATGATCACCAGTGCACCGAATCAAACATACAGCTGAGTTATTGGTACATTAAAATGTCATTAAGATTAAATTAACATTAAAATGGCTCAAAAAGTGAATAAGTTGTATTCTGTAGAAGCTGCATAAAAACAGCTTAAATGAATGAAACTGCTGCATGCTGGTACCCTCAATGCCAGAGATGGGTTTAAATGCAACAACAGCTGGAAGAAGTCAGGAAATAGCTGAAATAGTGAACTAACAGCTGTAACAGTTGTCCAGGGCGCACCCCGCCTCTCGACCTACGACAGCTGCGGATAGACTCCAAAAAACAGAGTTAAGTATATTTTCCAATGTCAGACGCTGTCGATGAGGAAGTTTATGATTTGACCGGATAAAAGTGCCTTTAAACACTTGAGCCCATCGTATAATTCATATACTTAAGTTTTCATCTGTATTCCCTACAGCTGCCATCTGCTTCCTCCAATTAGTCAAAACACTGATTTTAAAACACAGTTTAAATGTAAGAATAAAGACTAAATGCTTTTAGTGAGTAACAATAATTAAGGGATTCGCAATTTGTAGTAAACAGCAAAGAAAACAGAAAAATAAATACATAAACATTTAATTTTTCAGTTTCTCTTAAACCAACAGGGGGCAGAAAATCCTCTTTAAAAAAAAATACTTGAGTGAGTGCCAAAACGCAGCACCATGAGGCTTGTAATTTTAAGGCTCTTTGGGATTTTCTGCTGATTACTTTAATGCCTCTGGGTCTTTTTTTTTTTGACATCCTATGAGACAATGTGAAACGGCTAAACTACACCTGCTATCCCACCTGTCTCCGTCACGCCCTTGAAAGCGTAATTGAACACACAAAACTGAGCGTGACGAGCATGACGAACACCCAGGAGGCGAGACATTTACCTGACATCCTCCCCCTCCTCCAGTATTGACAGGCAGATGGTGCATTTCTCCTCTGTGTCTTCATCTGCCCCCTCGTCTTCGTCTTGCTTACCGTGCAGCTTTCTCTGTTTGTGAGAAATGTTTGGAGACTGAGTTTTGATGAGCAGCGTCGATCAACAACTGGTATTACAGATGGTTAAACAAAATCCTATCAATTCAAACACAAGCTACTCAATTAAAACACTGTAGTAAGATTAGAAGTATGTATTAAGTTTGTATTTAAAAAAAAAAAAAAGGTGATATTTTTTCCGATAAAGAGGTAACTATGTTTACAACAATACATTAGATTTGGGGACAGAGAGAATGGTCATTTTGTCCTGAAACAGAAAAATGTTTTTTTATCAAATCAAAATGATTCAAATCAAAGTAATTAGCCGAATTCCCTGGCCCCCAAGACTAACACTAACATCTACTGTACATGTGAGCAGAGACATGTTTCCAAATTGATTTGTTCATTATTTCTCACCGATTCTGGGTCTGCGTGCATATTTTTCCCAATAGATGCCCAAGCTTCAGGGGTTAACTGTTGGTCAATGTCTCTCTCCAACACCTTCTGTATTGGGTGGCAGGGTGTTAGATTGCTTATTTAGATACATTTGGAAACCTCTACGGAAACTTTCCCCCAACAGATATCGTCACAGCTGCAAATCTCTGGTAAAAGACACTACAGTGTTTTCTAAATGCTGGCAAAACATCAGATGTTTGAAATGAACACAAAAGACCACTGCGCACTCTGTCCCAGAGGCAACTGCAGCATACATTCACACCTATAGACAGCAGCTTCAAAATCTGTAAGCACATTATATATTTATTACAACACACACACTCTGACAGGTCCTCACCTTTTTGTACTTGTGTGGGTAAGTGCACCTCTCTATGGTTCCCTGAGAGGCTCCTCGGTTCACAGTCCCCAGTCTCTCCTCTAAATGCAGCAGGTCCTGATTGGAGGGGAAAAAAGCTGACATTTTCTGTACAAACTGACATTTTTCTTCATGGAGAGGTTTTACCAGCTGTTCGATTAATCAATTAAGCAGTTAAAGCCTTTGACTAAATGGGTTTCCAAGTAGTCATCAAAAGTCAGATTAATATTTCTAAATCAGGCCAATGGTTTATGCAGTGTCAGCAGGACAGCTGTGGTTACCTACTGAGCCACTCAGTGTGCTTGTTAGGCTTGTTGAATTGTGTGACTTGGCAAAGGTGAAAGCAAATAAATTCAATTCACTGAGGCAGACGGTTCTGTGAGAAGAAACTTTCATGTCACAACTGACAGACACGTGTTCTGGGAGCAGTTTTATCAGGTTAAAGGTTGCTCATGAACATCTGGCCACACCGAGCTCAGAGGTCAATTCACCATTTTGAGACTGTGAGTTGGGGTTGCAGTGTGAGAAGTTCAAAATGGGAACTATTTTCTTTCTATTAAACCACATTCACCACCAAAGAAGACGAGTACCGAGCTAAAGTTACAGATCGTTGTGAAGACGAGCGTTGCAGCTACAGTTATGAAGACGCTATTGATCTTTACATCCTACCCCGATGTCACGAGTATGAACCTGTCAAAGTTAGACGCACTCCTTTTTCTTGTGGTGATGTGGTTGATGGGTACCGTTTTCTTCAGCAGAAAGAAAACGATTCCTATATGAAAAAATGCCAACGTCAACGTTCGTGGAATTTTCTGAGCAATCATGTGATGATCAGGTTAAAGGTTGCTCATGAACATCTGGCCACACCGACGCCACTGGTGAATTTTTCAAATGTACTTATTTGGTGTTTCAGGCCAAATAAGGCAACTGGGATTGAGTTCCTTTTATATTCAATAGGAGGGAAACATTTTATATAACATTGCAAAACTCAGATTAAAATAATCTGCAGTGAGGTCCATAATTTGTTGCACAGCGTAGTTGTTTTCGTAATTTAGCTGCTAAGAGTGGATTTTAAAAATCAAACAGTCAAAATGCCATTGATATATAGACTTCAACCTTTAAGCTGAGGGGTTTTATGATCATTTTAGATGAACCGTTTAAGAATTACAGCAAATTTTATACCAGCTGGTTTGGTCACTTCTACAGTTCCTTACACCAATGTGGTCCAGTCTTAAATAGAATGAATTCTCTGACCACCTCAACAACCCCAAAAGATCACAGATAGCATTACTGTCTATAATCAACAGATGCTTTCATGAATATAAATACATATAGGGTTTGGAACAAAGTGCAAACCACTGGTTACAGGAAGAATAGATCAGAAAACACTCCATATAGAGTTCTGGGGAAAGAAAAAACTTGTGTACACGTGTATATATGTAAATATAAATATATATGGACAAGACGAAATAAACGAAAATTAACTTTTACTATGGGTAACGATCAAACTATATCATCTGTCAAACCTGAGGTAATGTTATGACACGGGCAAATATGGCTGCCAGTGGAACCGGGTTACCAACGATGTGACTGCTGATAAAAGCAGCAGGATGAATTGTGAAGTGCAGGGCAACACATTCTGCTCAGATTAAGACAAATGCTACCAAACTAATCAGACAGTGCCTCACAGCACAAACGGATAATGACACAACAGAGCATGCTTAAAGTTACCAAAAAATAAACTGTAGGCTGAGTGACCCATAAACACTGAAGGTGGCTGCAGTAAAGGGCTGGTAGACTGTCTCAAATTAACCAACAAGGCATTTGATGATGTTCACAAGTTCATCCAGGTATTGAAAACTAATGAATATAAATTTATGTTATTTCATCAAATAACAAATTTTCAGATGCTGAAAATGTGGGACGCTGTTTGATTTAAAATCCACTGTGGTGGTGTAAAGAGGCAAAACTACAAAACTTAAGGACCTAAATGTAGATGTACAACAGGCCTCAGTGAATCTGACTTTGGTTAATCTGTCTCTTTAATAACCCTGCACTGTTTATTAAACGCTAAAAACTTTCCTTGCACAAACTTCCACTAAAACACCGTCTCCCTTCTTTTTCCTGCGACAGCTGCATTCATCCGATTCCAGCGTGCATTTTGAATAAAAACAAACCAGCATTACGCCATGACAGGATCACAATAATGCTGAGTCATGCGGCAATGAGTCAAGCCATTTTAAAATTTATAGTAACAGACAACCGCGATGAATGAAACAGTAACTCGTACTCGTGTTTTGACCCAACTGTCCTCAGGCTTATACATTTACAAACAGTACTCACCTCATAAGTTCTTCCGAAGCCAGTAATTCTAGATGAGATGTACCTAATGTGCGGGTAGGTCACTTCAGATATGCCAGTGTGCTGCAGGGGAAGAAGTTTCATTAAGTTTAGCCTTAAAATACAAGGAATGCAGTCTGAGCACACTGTAATGTGGCCCATGAAGGGTGTTGTGTCAGCTTAGCTATATTAAAAATAAACAAAATCAACATGTGCTGCTTCTAAAACTGAAGCCAAGTTTCAACAAAATAATTTAATTAATAAAAAACTTCTGAAAATGCAGGCACTGCAAATGTGTAATGATAAAGGTCACAGATGATAGATTCCTTAATATAATAATAACATCACAACTGTCGGCTATATTTGCGCTGGATGAGAGTCAAGGATTTGTTTGGATTTGTTGAGTGTGCACTCGAAATGGTTGATGAGCCACTATTAATTGCTAATGAATTATTCATGGGGTTCACTAAACCATCCTTGAAATAACTGATGTTATAAATAAGGGGCAAACTCCATTAATCGCAGCCAGACTCCATATAAAAGTGTTTCGTTTTCATGTATGCTAATGGATGCCTGTGTGCTGAGGGTTTCTCACCATGAAGGGGATGGGGAAGTGGTGCAGTCTTGGGGGAGGGTGGTAGTGGGGCAGGTGGGAGTGCAGGTGCCCTGAAGGGAACGGGGCCACGGCTTCGATGCCGAGCTCCCTGTTGACACAAGGCGGTGAGTCATTATTACATCAAACCACATCAATCCAAATAATCATGTAAGTGCAGTCACATTAAACATCTATAATACTGTTTCTAAAGGGTACTTCACTTCATGGGCATTCACTTTATTTAACATAGAAACATAACTTCAGTTTGTGACATGATAGGAAAGACTAAAAAAAGTTGTGACCCTGAGATGGGTCTCCACGTTTCTTCTTTGCTTTCTTTTTGGTAGTTATGAAATATAGGAACCACTGGATTAGCTAGTTTGAAACTTACACATTACACACATTACACTCCTGATGATACTGACCATGCTGTTCTCTGCTCAGGCTGGCGAGGATGGGAAGACATAGTTTGTGGCACATGGATGTGGTGCCCATGGCCGTAGTTGGGGTGCATTCTGTGGGGGTGTGGAGGAGGACGCTCGTGTGCTCGTCTGGAAAGAAAGGAAAATACATGTTCAGCAAAGAAAAGCCATCAATTATGTAATTTTAGCCTGCACTGGTACTCACGTGGGGTGCTGCATCATCCTGCGCCTCTGAACCTCCATCCTATACATGTGCGGCAAGGTCTGGTGGTCCGCAGGGAGATGTTGGGCCAGCTGGGCACTTGAATTAGTGAGGTGGTGGGTGGACAGAGACGGGGGAGGGGCGGGCGGCACGGCGTGGCCTGGCGGGTGGGATGACAGAGGTGCATGAAAGGTGTGGGGAATGAGAAATTCACCTTGTGCTGGGGTCTGAGGTGTAAGCTGGGGGTTCCCATGGGAATGAGGACAGGCGGAAGAGGACTGATGATGCAGTGAACGTGTTAGAGGGCCATCTGGGTTTGACAAGAGATAAAGGGGAAAAGTTAAGACTGTCAAATTATGCACGGCTCTTCATGTTAAAAATAAAGAACAAATAAATGCAGATATCTTCCATTTCCAACCTACCCACATCACAAGCCTAATAGTTAATGGAAAATGCTCACTTTTTAAAAAAATTATATATACCCAGTACGGCAGAAAGGTTCAGTTTCTCATCTGTCTAAAACAAGATATTTAGCTCCCTACTGTTTTCTTATCGGCTGGCCCTCAAAATCAGTTTGAATACAAGGTTGCTATGGAGCTACTGCGCTCGCAACCAGCAAAGGACATCCCGTGTCTATGACCTATCAAGCCAAGGGACTAAAAACTTTTTAAAGTCAACTATTTAAAACATTGTGAGGCCTGAGCCTTGGGCTCATGGGATTTACTTGTTCACATGCTGACCTCACCATTTGAAACTTTTGCTATGTTTAATACAAGCACCAGTTATCCATCCACTTTCTGCCACTCAAGCAGGTCCAGATTGCAGGGTCAGCAGTCTAAGATGAGACACCCACCCCTCCCCTCAGCCCAGCCCTCCTCCAGCTCTTGCGGTGTGGGTGGAGACCAAGACATTCCCAAGTTAGCTGAGATATGAAATCTCTCTAGCATTTCCTTGGGCTGCCCCCAGGCCTCCGCCCGGTATGACATGCCTGAAACGTCAAATACCTGGACCAAGTGGCTCCTTTCTGTGTGGAGGAGTAGCTGCTCTAATCTGAGCTCCTCACCCTATCACTAAAAAGAAATCCATACAATTTGGAGTAGATCATTTCCACTGCTTACATCTTATGTCTCATTCTTTCAGTCACTACCCAGAGCTACCTATAGGTGAGAATAAGAACGACCCCTGAACTGACGGTTCTCTGTCTCTTTACTATAAAAGACTGGTATAGCATTAGGATTGCTTTAACAGTATATTTTAGAATATTATATATGACAGAAAATAAGAAAAAAAAACATTATAGGTCCTCTTGGGGCCTTGCCATTTTCCTGTTTTGAATTTGAATTTGTTAATATTTGTCCACACTGCACTGAAACAGGGAGGGTGGACAAGTAAGGGAAAGGTAAGGAGAGGCACCAGTGACTCTAAATTTTCATGACATCCCCACCAAGAATCCTCATCGCATTGCTTCAGACTAACCACAAACTGGAAAATTCTGAGTAGCAAATTAAGTTTCTCAGCACTGAGCACATTAACCTGTTAGCCAGCACTAGTGTCTGTGAGTGAGCATTGGTTAGTATTATATTTAATTGCAAATCTGTTTTCATAGGCAGCAGCAAACATTCAAAACGCATTTTCAAAAGTTTAAAAAGTCTGATGTAATGTACTGCGTTGTACTCACAAGTTGGGTGCATGTAATGTCTGCAGGGCTGGGGTTGTGTTTGCGGCTGGGGCTGAGCCACCATAGGGGAGTTGAACGAGTCCACCACACTTGGCTGACTGGGCCCAGGGGTGGGCTGGGAAACATAAGCAGGGGGCCGTGAGGTGGAACCTGGGCAGCAAGGGTCAAAGGCTGAAGTGCTGCCATGGAAACTCGCCCCGCTGTTTCCACTGCTCCGAACGCTGCTGTTGCTCAGGTCCACTGGCAAAGTTTGCTGTGAAAGGAAGACAGACATTTCAGAAAGAATTGGGACCAAATCTGCAGAACACTGAGCTCGTCTTTCTGAGTGAAAAAAAAACCCCATCAGGAACCTCTACTTAGTTTTTTCTCCCTCCGTCTCTAACTACAGTGCTGTGAGGAAGTGTTTGAATCCTTAATGACTTCTTCTTTTTTCACATTTTTGTCACACATGTCAATGAAATTTCATTTTAGACAAAGATAAATCACGTAAATACAAAAAGCAGTTTTTAAGATGGTGATTTTGTAGCAAAAGAAATTGCCCCCTAAATCTAATAACTGGTTGTGCCACTCTTAACAGCAACAATTGCCATAAAGAGTCATTCAGATCGCCGTGAAGGAACTTTGGTCCGCTCTTCTTTGCAGAATTGTTTTAATTCGGCCACACTGGAGGGTTTTCGTGCATGAACGGCCTGTTTAAGGTCACGCCACAACATCTGAATCAGATTTAAGTCCACTCTTTGAGTGGGCCATTCCAAAACCTTCATTTTGTTTTTGTTTTTTGAGGCATTCAGAGGTGGAGTTGCTGGTGTGTTTCTGATCATTATTATGTGTGTTGTTTTTGGTCAGCAGTGGTTTTGCCTTGGAATCCTCACATAAATGCCATTTTTTAACAAGTCTCCTTCTTATTGCTGAATCATGAACTCTGACCTTAACTGAAACAAGTGAGGACCGCAGTTCTAGTTGATTCCTGGGAAGGTTCACCACTGTTCCAAATTTTCTACACATGTGGACTCAAGTGAACTCTCACTGTGGTTTACTTGAGTCGCAAAGCCTTAAAAATGTCTCTGTAACCCTTTCCAGGCTGAGAGATGTAAATGTAAATGTAAATCATGTGTTCTTGAGATGCTTTGGTGTGACCTTAAACAGGCCGTTCATGCTCGAAAACTCTGCATCGTGGCTGAATTAAAACAATTCTGCAAAGGAGAACGGGCCAAAATTCGTCCACACCAATGTGAAACACTCACTTCCAGTTATCACAAATACTTGATTGCAATTCTTGCTGCCAGTGGTGGCATAACTAGTTATTAGGATTGAGGGGCAATACGTTTTTTTTACACGGGGTCACACCTGAAAAGCGTTTTATGGACATAAAATGATGATAAACAAAAATTCTGTATTGACTTATTTTTGAGAAGTACTAAAATGTGTTTGAAGATCCGAAGCATAAAACAGACACAAGATAAATATGCAAAAAGAAACAAAAAACGACTATAAAATCAGAAAGGGGGCAAGTAGTTTTTCGCAGCACTGTAAATAAAACATTAATGATCACATTCACTGATTGATTCCAAATGCATCATGAAGCTTTGACAAAAACAGGCTCAGAAGTTGTCGTGGAATAAAATAATAACAAAAAAATCCTCTCACTTCATTCACCCAGCACTCTATTGAAGGTTATGGATACTGTAGGGATATAACGAGTCCTCATGACAGAGTGAGTACAGCTGTTCTGTGTTTCCAAACACCTGTCAGATAATCTCAATAAATGCCTGGAATGAGGCAAAGTATGAAGCAACAATGAAGGTAGCTAAAAGCCTCTAACCTAACTACTGTAACTTCCCATTACTCAGACTACATCATTGCTTTTCAACATAAGGGTGATTCAGTATTTAGGGCAGTTCTTTGCTGACAATATACATTTGGACACATATTTAACTTAATAAATTATTTTTTCCTTAGCTCTGATCTTCCCTTAGCTCCACTTAAAATATCTCTGGGGTGCCAGGATTTCTTCATGCAAGAAAATAAACCTTAGTGATCACGAAAACCTGGTTTGTGTGGAATCAGCGCATGCTTATACTGCCTCGCTAACAGCTATGAATCAATAAATATTGTACAAACAGCCATACTTGGTCATGGTAGTGGGCTGCGTTGCTGCTACTACTGCTGTTGCTGCTGCTGCTGACTCCAGCGCAGGGGGCGGGCAGAGCACTGGGTCGCACCACGGGGCATATCGGCTCCGGAAAAAGCATGGTGCCTGGGGGCTGCGGTGCTGGGTGGTGGGCATGGTGGAGAAAGTGTTGAGTGTTGCTGTGGCTGTGCTGAGAGCTGCTGGTCTGCTGAGGGGACGACGCCTGCAAGCAGCTTGAATGGGAGTGGCTCAGGGGCAGGTGACCAGGGGAGGGGCCTCCGCATGGTGAGTGCTGCTGACAACAGGATGGGAGCCTAGGCATGGCCACGCCTGCATTTTCTCCTGTTGTACCTGACAAACCTGGTCTGTTGTCATCTGATGAGAGCAAGATATATGAGAATTATTTTTCTTTTTAAAAATGCTTTTACAGGGCAGACAATAACACAGAGGACCAAACAACACAGACTAATTAGAAATTGGCCACTAAAAAGAATTGATTTTTTAAACACAAGATGTCTCCAGACAACAGTTGAAATGAAACTGCCTGCTGCAGCAGATGTCAACATGCTGTGTCCTGTCTTACCCTCTGGAGCTGTGCGAGCAGAGCCACTAGGCCTCTGTGTGTGCATACTTTCAGGTGTTGAACCTGGGCAGCTAGTGGAAGGGCCTGGGGCATCATTGAGCTCTGAGGTAGAGGCTTGATGGGATGATGATGATGATGAGGACGACCTGACTGTTTGAGGCTGAATCCCGCCAGAGGTTGTTGGCACAACTGAGAGATCTGTGGATTAAAAACAACAAACAAAGTTAAATGGTAATCAGAAAAGATTATGTCACCAGAATAAAAACCAGCTGACTTTTGTCAGTTGAGTTATTGATCAGAAGTAGGGTGGGAATTGGGAAGCTCAGTTCCTTGGAAGTGTTAGCCTGCTTGCCTATCAATCCCTTTTATCGACTGCACTTGTGCTACAATCAGCTGATTTCAGTTTGTTTGCAGGAGGACGAAGATAGTGGCACAGTCTACAGTGTGGTTATGACATTACTTTTATTTTTATTACACAAAAGCATGGGAGCGCAAAGTGCAAAATCCATCCATTACAGAAACAAATGAATTAGACTTGTAACAGAACTTTGGCTCTTTGCAAGCAACTCCACAGGCAGTATGCTAATGCTAAGTTAGCTAGAACTCACACTGATGATAAAGCTGAGTGAATGCCCAGCAGCCAGATCGTGTACTTTAACAGGTAACAAGCAGATGAGGAGTCGGGCTGCTGTGGCGATTTATTTTTGTGCTGTCGGCTTTGTGTAAATAATAAGAGAAATATCATATGTGGGTCCTCATTAGGATAGGGATTCGTGTTGGTGTGTGGAACCTATAGGTTTATATTGTTAAATGGCAATTGCAAGACGGTCTGTTTCAGGTCATTTTATAGAGAAATGTGAATGTAATGTTAACGAATAGTAGTAATAATTAATTACTCCAAGGATAAAGACATTAAGTAATGTACAGCATTACGTTTAAGACAAGTGTTCTGTGTAATAGGTAATAATTACTTTTTTGAGTAATGAGCCCAATAATGATCACAACAAAGAGGGGAAACACCTCCAACGTGCAACATTTGACCACACAGCACGCTATTAATTTGTAGGAATGTAATGTCTTTGATATGCTGCTTAGAAATCTTGGCGACTCTCAAAGCAGAGCCAGTGAGAACTTGATGAGGAATCTAATCAATAACTGATATTGATTATGGAATCGGAATCGCTAATTTCTTATCGATTCCCAAGCACGATTATGTGTGGAGGAGGGACTGTGGTATTTGTGCACACTGTAGCAAGTGTCTGCAGAGGCTTAGCAGCCAAGTAGAAGAGGAGACCTTATTAGCATTCCAGTGTGTAAATACCATCTGCTTTTCATATTCACAAATTAATTTCCCCTCTTTCTCCTACGAAATGCAAATGCTCTAATACTGCGTGAGGCACCATTTTGCTACCCATCACAGGCGCAGGCTGATACAGAGAGTGACATCCAGGCTAAGAGACAAATACCAATACAAAGCAATGTAACAGAAAGTAAAGTGCGAGATACGAATACACTAAAAAGATATGCAACCTTACTGGTTTAGGTTAATGTTATCACAGAACCATGCAAAGCTGAGTCAGTATGAACTAGAATGACACCAAAATTTAAGTCAATTTAATAAATAATTAGCAAATTCTTTTACTAATTATATGTTTTTTGGTAAAATAACGCTTTTGGTTCCACTCAACATTAGATCTTTGTCTGCTTACTTTACATCTCATATCTAAATTTAAAACACTCCAGAGATTGGCATGTGGCTTAAATTAAGGTTTTGTAACACCTTGACAATTAAATCCAGTATTTTTGAGTATTTTTTAAGATTCATTTTAAATGTTTTTTTTCCTTGTATATATTTTAGTCTTAGTTTTATCTTTCACAGTTGTAGACTGTGACAAATAAGTTACTACAACGCTCACACAGCTTGCATGAAAAGTACATTAGCTGAGTCAGTAAGACCCAAGTTAAAACATCTCTTAGTAATCTTTTAACCAGACTTTGTTGAAACGAGTTCTGTGTTACCATCTTCATCAACCGTGAGGTCCACCACCTCCCCAGCATTCTGCCGCAGCGGTTGGATAACAGTGGAGAGCCTGTGACGTCCACGTGGCTCCTGGAGGCGATTCTGGGAGCAGCTATTACCCCACATTCGGCCAAGACCCCCCACTGAGCGTGACCTGCAGAAAATAGACACATTGAAAAAAGGGGAGAAAGAAAAAGAGACTGTTACAACATGCTGGAGTTCAGGACCACCGGGACTATTCTCACAGCTCACTGAAGCATTTCCTTTACAAGAGCCAGACCAGTTCATTTCCAGGCCAGCAGATGCTGCTGGTGCAAAAGTGAATGAAGAAGTAAAAGTGAGCAGATCTGACAGAAGGACTTTGTGTAATGGCTTGTTTTGCTGCAGCATCTAAAAAAGTGCATGGTAGGCTAGGGATATGTGTGACTAGTCAGCGACATGTTTAAATGTTAGTACTAATGGTCAATGCCTTTTAACTGCTAAGCAGCCATCCACCACTAGTTAGCAGCAGCCCCTATGACTGTGTGGCAGTAAGCTGTAAATGAGCATGCTGGAAAGTAAAACAGATGACAAGCCCTGCAACCAGCGCAGTTCTGTTATACTTTGATCTGCAGCCTGTGGTGGAGAAAAGTGGCATATCACCACCTGATCAGAGCAACACAGAACCACAGTCTGCACACGTGTGTGGACCTGCAGAGAAAGAATTACAGCTGGTGCTGCTAAGATAAGCCACACTTGACAAACTAGACCCCTGTCTTTGTAAAATATTTAACATCATCCATTAGGTTGTGTAGTTTTGCATTCTTTTTTTGTTCTGCACTAGTTGTTTAGTTTGAAACTTTAATCATTTACTTAGTAAATTAGTCGCTAAATAAAAAAAACCCAAAAAACAAAAACAATAAAAAAAATTCACTTTTAGAATCTGCAGACTTGTTCTGCAATCAACTTTGCATCTAAATCTTCCCATCGTCTCCAACCACCTTTCGTTTTCCTCGAATTAAGTCAAACGCTGTGCTTCTCTTGCCCCACCTTTAGCCCATTTTCTTATCTTTCTTTTAATTTTCTCTCTCCAAGGCTCCGGTCGCTCTACCCCCATGGCCTCTGAGACTCAAGTGAGAGGCCAGGGAGTAGCCGCATTTCCCTCCACAGCACTGTAAATCTAGGTGATCAGAGGGAGGAGGGCATGACCTCAAGGGACAAGAGTCAAGAGACTACATGGGAGTGCCGTAAAGCTTGATGCCATGGAGCTCTGCAGCTAGGGAATTTCACTGGAAAATGGAAAAAACAGGAATACAGAGCAGCAGAGGGAAGGAAGCAACAGCACAGTCTCAGTAACTCTGATGTGACTAGCTCAGAGATTCCTACTGATTGATACATATACATCAGACATCAATATGTTACTGATTAAGTCATTGTTAGATTGACCCTTTTCCTTTTTTTAACCCATTCTAAGGAGCAAACTGTGGGGGCAAAAACTTGACTTCTGCCTGGCTTCACAAACGAGTCAATCCTCAGAGACTCGCATGTTAAAACGCTGAGCTTCAGCCATTAAATAAACTTGTTTACAGCCTGGTACAAAAATAGATTTGCTCTCTATTGATAAATTTGCCCTTTGTGGCAAATGCCATCTAGGGGTGAGGCCACTTGTTGTCTACTATGTTTCACTCTGGCCAATTCAAATCAGTGAACTGAACCTCTGAACCACATTTGTGGTGTTGGTGACTTTTTGAAAAAGATTTTTTTAAATTGAATTATTTGACACATAGCATGGCTTACAGTGAGTTAGAACCATCTTAATGAGTCAGTGGCTCTGTTATTGGTTAAATCTGCTATTTCCTTAACCTGCTTACCAGGCACTAAATAGCAGGTAAATGTGTCTGTGTGTTACAAACACAGAGTTTATGCACACAGCTTGCTAACAATACTAGCTATGGTTAGCTCGTAACTTAGCACCTCACTCTCTTAAGTCTTAATGTGTTCAAGTCTGGCTCCAAATAAAACATGGTGATAACCAAAAGCTTACACAGGCAGAGTCCAGAAATCAGTGTGTGAAGTCTGTTGTACACAGAGTATCCTCCTGAAAAAGTGGTGCAATCTCATCACGTTACTATGAAGGAAATTTTCTGCAGCCTGAATATTGAACTGCTAACTGTTGGAATGCATCCATATTAGTTGCCAAGGGAATTCATCATTGCTGTTTGAATCCAGTTTGAATAAACACTGACTGGAATCTGCTATTGGCTCATGCAGAGTTCATCCAAATCACTGTAGCAATGAATAATGGTCACCCTGGACATACTGCGGAACACTTTGTACAACATCTGTTTGAGCTCAGGATATATGCAGAACAACATACAAAGACCATATCTGCATCCTCATATTTAGATTTTATTGTATTTTCATTTTTTGCATTTTCGTTTTAACAGAGTCCCATTTTGAACATCAGTTTTAACCCTAGAAGCTTTTTTATTCTGTTATGTTTTGGCTACTGGAACACACTCATTTTCTAACTTTTGGGGAAATTAAATTATTTCTCATGTTTTCCTTTTAACACAGAGAAAACAGAGAGAGATCACATGAACTGGAGGCCCTTGCTGTAAACGTTCCAAAATCTCTCTCTTTGTTTTAGCCAAATGATATACTTGTGACTTCTAAGGGTATTTCCCTGATCTTGTCCGAGCAGATTACAAAACCAAATAGAACTAGAACAACTGAGTAGAATAGGAAGAATGGACTTATTCACACCAAAGAAAGAAGTGAGCAAATACTGCAATCTTTTTTTCCTTTTACCTTGTTTTAGCATTGTCATGAATGAGGTTTTATTTTGTATTTTAAAGATAATAATAGGATTTAATCACCACTCTGGGATCACCTGACAAAATATTAAGACAGACTTGAGTCCAATGAACACACATGGCAAGCCCTGAAAGCTGGTGAAATAACCAAACTACCAAATACCTTAAACCTATGGAAGTGTTACTGATGAAAACTAATGTTATTTAAAAAGCAAAAGTGTTTACTGCACTCTGTATAAAGTTAACTAGTAAATAAAAAGCATTATTCTTCCTCATTTCACTTTTAGTGCCTGCATGTTTTAATACTTTTAAGATGAATATGTAACGTTTTGAACTGGCTAACTAAGAGACAAACTGAATTAAGAGATGGCTTTGATTTCACTGCTTAAATGTAACAGAGCAAACGCTTTGTGTTGAGGGGGATTCCCACTAGCTCATACTGTCCTCGTCCAAATCAGCTTCCTCTGGGACGTACTGCACAATGCAACAATAGAGGAGGAAGCTTATTAAACTTCATACTTCACACATTGCTAACAAACACTTGTTCCTCACCACTGAACACACAGCAGTGAGGGTGGCATCTGTGGGTGGAGGGTGTATATGGTGGTTGTACTGGGGTCTAATTGGCCAGCATCCTCAGCTCAGGGTTGATCCCAAGGAGCAGGGCTTGCCACTAGGGATGGGCTCCTAATTAAGCAGCCCTGGGATTATTTTGTAAATATCTGTTTACCACTATGACCCCTTGAGTGTAGGGGGGATGGCAGCAAAGAGCAAAACAGTACATTGTAAATATGAACACTGTGGGAATGGGTGGCTTGGCAATGTCGAGGCTGTGCCAAACCAAAGTGTTGAGAGACACAA
Source organism: Pelmatolapia mariae (assembly GCF_036321145.2). Lineage (NCBI taxonomy): Eukaryota > Metazoa > Chordata > Actinopteri > Cichliformes > Cichlidae > Pelmatolapia > Pelmatolapia mariae. The sequence goes on from NC_086227.1 coordinate 22,633,654, forward strand.
ACCCCAGGGAGCTGAGGTTCTGTGCACTGCGGCAATGTAAACTGCTGGGACTGATGCTATGGGCAGCTAAGGCTGGGAGGTTGGGAGTTTAAAGGTTGGGAGGGGATCATACAAGGCCAACAGCACTGTGTAAGAGAGAATAAACAATGTGAGGCATTAAGCTTTGCCCTGACAGCAGTATTGGCTCTGTATTCATAATTTAGGCCTTCCAACTCTAAACACAGAGTAGAAAACTTTCAGGAATCCTGCAGAAAAATGTAGCACGCACTTAACGCTCACAGAGAGTCTCGTGATATTCACTGCCCTACTATGCATATACTGAGCTGATTTGCAGAATCAGGGCAGGGACTCATCAAGGGCTTTTTTTTTTTAATTGATCCATGTCAGCTACATAATCCTTGTTTATTGTAACTCACTGTGCTCTGGGTGAACCAGCTGCCAAACGCAGCCCACAGTGCACTGCTAAAACACTGGAATTTTCTCCTGACGCACGGCTTTACAGGCGAGTCAACTGTGAAGCTGCATGAACGAATAAATAACTGCCAGCCGTTCAAATTCAAGATGAGAACACTGACAGCAAGTCAAATGAGCAATCTGAGAGGCAGTGGGTTAAAAATGGAAACACTTTCCTTAATTTTTTTTATAGTTTTTTCCCCACTTATGTCAAAAGCGCTGCTGTTGGTTTAAACCTGAATTTGGAGTGCCACATTTTGCACAAGCTGGGAGTGAAGAGAGGCTGTCCAACCCTGTATGGTTTTACTTATCAGGCTATTTATTGTGTTATCTTCAGCTTTTACACTGCGTTCCAGTCTTTTTGACTTGTTTTGGCTGCTCTAAGACTGTTTCTCTCCGTTTTTAGAATAAAAAGTATATCTATGTGTAGTGAGAGTTTATCTTATGCTACAGCAGTTACTTAGGAAACCCACTCTTCTGCCCACAGAAGTTGTTTCCATGCAAATGTATCACACACAATTAAATAAATCACATCAGAAGCAGCCAATCACCCAACAAACCAAGAAAAAGTCACGATACAATATGTATGTGGGTTTTCATACTTCTGAATATCGTGTCTGTACTAATATAAACTGCATGTGAACATATAAATTAGACCACTGGCAGTGTGAACAAAGATTTCACTGCTCATTCTCCTGGCCTTTGATTCTCCGCCCTTCTGCTCTGCTGCTGCCCATCCCCCTTACAGCAGAGCTCATCTCTACATTCTCTAATGAGACAGGACATCTTTGAAAGTGAGGAAAACAGGCAGACAGGCCATGACATCGCAGGCTGGGTATACTCACTTCCAGGAACTATTTTTCATATATTACTGATAGACTAATGTGAAAGGTAGGAACAGGAAAAATATGGTTAAAGACAGAAAGCCAAAGGAGACAGATGGAGGTTAACACAGAGGCAGAGGTTTGTGAACTGAGCTGCATAATCGCCTGCATGAGGAGACAAGAAGTTATATGAGAAGAGAGAGAAAAGATTCATTGGGAGAGGAAAATGGAGGTGGGTGTAGTGGAATACAACTTCTCTAAACACACTGCTCTCAAATGCTGCACAATTAAAAGTTCAAATGACAATCAGAGCCATCTTTCATTCTTTACTCCTCTCTTTGTTTTATTTTACACATATATATAAATTCTTCAACTCAGTGTGCAAAACTATCAATGTCTGTCTCTAACTAGCATCCATATCAAAAAGACTTGAGCATTATATACAGTGATATGGCAGCCATGATACCAATCAGGCTATGGAATGTATACAGTGTTTCCCTAAATACGGACTTTACTTGTGTGAGATGCCCAGGTATAGTGCTGGGCGATATGGAAAAAATATTTATCACGATATGAATTATTTTATATCACGATAACGATATATATCACGATATACGACCTGACCTGTGGTCATCTAGAAAGTACGCAGTCTGTAAACAGCGAGTGCCGAGGGTGCAGTCTTTGTTTTGAGTTACCGTAAAGTATGTCGCAAATCCGGGTACACGTACAGAAGCACCAGCTCGCAAACCACGAGACGGAGTTTCTTTGCGAAAAATATCTTCTTTTTTTTTTATACTTTATTTTTTCTTGCATAAAGTTAAGAGCATGTATAGTGAGAAGACAACACTAATATATTTGCCACAGGCTATTTAACCCTTTAAGACCTACCATAGAACCAAGTCCGCCAGAGCTTATCTTTATGTTTTTACATGCTGTAGTGCCACTTGTGGGAGTATTTCAAGTTTCCTTATATCAATACAACCGTTATAGCCCAAATTTTAATAATATGTATGCATTAAGTCCATAGTAACTACATAAATTGCAAAAACTTGTAGTGCAATAAACTACAAAAAAATTGAAAATCGTTTTTGTTTTGTTTTTTACATATATTTCTAGTTAAAAAAAAATTTTAAGAGGTGTATCCCTCAAAACTGTAAATACAAAAGTTTCCAACCACGAGAAATTTATTTTTAATGGCTTCATAGTTTTATTTTTGAGATACACTAATTTTTATATACTACAGGAAAAATGAAAATAAATATTATAATGCATCAAAATAAACTATTTCCAACAATGTAATTTGAGTTCCAAGCATCCCAGAAACGATACAGAAAAGCATAAAGTCAAACATGTCTTTTAAAAACACCAACATAGCCTTTCGCGAAAATGACGCCACTTCCGGTTTCGGGCAGGTAATGGCGGACATGCGATAGTTTGCGCTGACGTATATGCCAACGTAGGAAGTCTTATGAACGTCGGCAAAGCGTGTTTCTGGAATATTATGTTTTTGTTGCTGCAAGTTTGGAATATTATGTTTTTGTTGCTGCAAGTGCTTCTTATGCAATTTTTGCAAAGCTATATGTGGAAGGAAACCGTGACCTTGGACAAGCTAATGGCATTAGATGTAAGTACACCTCCTCCGGTTTCACGTGCAAAAAAAAAATATTGCACTACCTTACGTGGTTCCAGTTCTACAGGGGTTTAAAAATAGTTAGGTAAAACGGAGTGTGCCTTCTCCGACCGGTTGTAAAGGGTTAATTATATATTTTATGTAATAATTAATAAAATTTGGGTTAGTACGATATAAACGATAGAAGACAAATGGCACAATAGACACTTTTCTATCGTCCACACGATATATATCGTCATATCGCCCAGCACTACCCAGGTATATCAAAAGTAGGATAAGTATATTCTGCATGTCATTTTAGCAGTTTCTTTATTAGTGAGTAATTCTGTTAGCTGGCGCTGCTGTGGTTGTCCTTGATATCATTTAGCTGTCTCTCCAGAAAGTCTATTACGCAGTTGTGCACAGTCCAACCAGCCTTGTGCATGCCCTCGTTATGCTGTGGAGAACCACTCTAAACAACAACAAAAAGGTACAGAACTGGTTCATGTGCTGCAATGCTGAGCCCAAGAGGCTGCAGAGCAAAACTAGGACTACAACTTTCTCCATACGCACCAGAGGTTGGTAAAGTTGGACTCCATCCTCGGGACAAGGGACTCAGTGTGGAAGCAGCTAGTTATTGCTGTATTCTAATTTATGCATGCATCCACAAAACTGGTTTAATCATTAAAGGTCATCAGTACTGTACTGCCCTCATGGTCTTACTAAGTCTAGGAGTTTTCTTTTTAAATTCATATCATTGTCTTTGAATGAAAGATATCACTTGATGTCAAAAAAGACTCATATAACACTACATCTACTCCATGGTAGTTTTAAGCTTACATAACAAAATAAACCTCTAGTGATGTTAAAAAAACAAGTCTGGAATACTTTCTGATATATAAGTAAACATGACTTTTAGAATTATTCTGTGATATGGAGTCATTATTCACATTGGTTATATATAGTTTTACAATTTTAGTAGCATATAAAAAAGTGGCATGTCAAAGTGACTTTTTTTGTCCCTGCCACTTAAATCATTCGTGGTGTAACAAGTTAACTATATTTAACTATAAACCTTTAGTCAAGCATCTGGTTGACCTCACATTGTGCTTGACATATCTAGAAAGATTTAAATGGCAGAGGCACAGCGTAGGTGGCTTCAGGGTGATGTGGGTTTACAGCTATAAACATGTAGGCATGCAGCTCTACTAGGACTGGTTTCTCTGTTCAATGTAAGCAGTGCTATGGAATCCATGAGCAAAACAAATCAACTAAAGCACTACACTCCACCCCCATCCTACAACTTCTCTTTAAGCAAGCAATGACCAACCTGCACTTACTCCTTTTTCTAGTTCTGTCACAATGGCTACACCCACATGGAGACACTAACAAAACCAGCTGTCTAACGCTTGGTTTAAGTCTTATAAGGCATTTTAAACTATCCTTACTGTACATTATCACAGATCAACCCTTAAAATAAAAGGTCTAAGAGAGCAAAGTGCTGAAGCTGGAGCTAACAGTGTCTTAGCTATTCCAGTAAATTTAAGAAGAGGAAAGCCATGTCCTAATACAAAGCAATTCCCTTTTGCTCTGCAGCTGATGTCTGGTAAACATTTCACACTGGTTAGGCTACATCACACATAACTAGATAAGTTGTTACCCTCCTGGCCCCCCCACCCCAGTTGCTAGAGAAAAATGTGCATTTCCTAACTGGATGGCAAGTGAGTTGCCGGCTGTCACTATGTGAAAACAGTTGCAAAGAGGACCCTACTGCACCAAAGATCTTATTTGGTTAATAGCAGACTGCAATGGTCACCCTTAGTTTGAATGGAAGATGTTCTTCTCTTGATGAGTTAAAATTGACTCACTGAGCTAAAACTGGATAAAAATGCAAAGCAAAATAGAAAAAAAAAAGATTTACCATATTGTGACAACCAACATGTTTGAAAATGCACAGTTTCTACAAATGGTCTCTTTTCAGTTTGTGTTGCACTTTTCATAGTTTCACGAACACTTGGAAGGGGTTTGCAAGTGTTTGTAGACAAGACTGTTTCTTCCATGCAAACTACAGTCGAGTGCAGCAACCTGCTAATGACCAAAGCAACAGTAAGGTGGTTTTCAGTGCAGCACTGTGTACCTCTTTGTGATCAGTTTCACACTAGTGACTTCTTGCCAATTGTCACAGAAGAAACAATTTTCTCTGGTGACCAGTGGTTACTGGGCGTCACTGGCAGATCTCTAGGACTGCATGAATGAAGCTTTAGCATCTGCCACTAACCAGCAGGCATTCACAACCGATCATGGTATGCATATTTTTTTCCAGCAACCTGTGGATTGCCAGATAGTTGCCAACCAGTCTCTTAGCATTGGTGCCTCCCATCTAATGCATTGACCATTCCCTCATATGTCAATCAACAGAATCATTCACTCCCATAGGTAGTCATGTCAGTAGCTCATGTCAAAGTTGAGGAGTTATTACCTAGTCTGCTAAAAGGTACGCTAAGGATGTAGCTTTGCCAGAAACTTTAGTATCTGCAGAAAGCCTCGCATTAATCTGCCACACTGACCCAAGTGGACACTTTGCATTGTTGTGAAAGCGTAATGCATAGCACTGGTGTACAAAAACAGCATTAACAGCACATGCGTAAAAGTCTATTTTTGCAAGTTAAGAAAAGTCATAACCCAACTTTCACAATACTGGGCTTGAATTTTTGTTTACACTTCCTGACAAAAAAGCAAACTGTACTAACAGCAAACTCCTTTCTCAGTTCAGACGCTTAGTCTGCATCCACCTAAAACCCTTAAGAATTCAAAATAGTCAGAATCAGGGTCAAATTAATTTCAGATCTTATTTTACTCTCACTGATTAGTCAAAAAGCTGGGGTGCCTACCTGAACCCATCTCCAACTGTGACGATCTCTACCTCACTGTCCGTTGAGGTCACATTGATCTCCTCACTTGCAGGGACAGCGGGAGCGGGAGCTGGAGACGCCTCAATCACCACCACATCCTCGTCCAGAGCACCTGAATAAACCCATTACCAAAAGTTAGTGTAGTACTCCAGACACCCTACAATGCGATATTATCACAATATTTCACTCATGATACATTATTATTTACATTTTTACCACTTTTAACATATTGATTATTAGATCACAGTTATGTGCAAGCCTTCAACTTTCTCTGATGGTGATTGCAGTCAGTCCAAGTCAAACTGCTTGCAGAAAGGTTGCCTCCTATCATGCAATCTGTACCTTGCGATCAACACGCTCAAGCTCTGTGCAACCATTTAGACATCACAAGCTGCAATCGGTCACAGAATGTGAAAAAAGTCAATGCAGCCACCAGGCAGATTTTCTTGTAGATGCAAGGATGTTGCTGTCCTACTTTTACTCATGTGACTGAGCCCTTAGTTAGCTTGATGAAGCTGACTCCTAGTTCACAGCAAAGTGTGTCCAATGTTGGATGTTTTTTCAGTTGAGTCAATATAATGTATGTTTGCTCACCTAATGTTATCCCAGGATGTACGAGATGAGCCCTCTTTTCCATAGTATTCCCAGAGTAATTTAATGTATTTAAGAAAATATAGATATCATGTGTCCCTGTATTGATACAATACCACCATATGACAATACCATTCTATCAATTTCCCCCCCAGTTCTAATAAACTGACCAGATACTATCTGATAAATGCAAATATCATCTAACTACAATAAAACAAACAGCATAAACATGTCATAGTCCGAATTTTATTAATCTCAATCAGTTTTCTGCTTACCAGAATCAAGTTAAATATAAATAACTAGCTTAAAGCATACAAATAACCCAACCAATAAACCTTTGTGCTGAAATTGCTCAGTTCAGCAGCTCTGGGCACAAGAGAAATGTAATCGATGCAACAGATCCCACTCCATCTCTACTTGCACTTAACACCATGGGGCCTTAACACTAAGGTGCGTCTGCAAAGCTTTAATGGTTGCACTGACACATCAAAAGAAGGAAACCAGAAGAGATTATTACATTATTTGTAAAGTAATCCATTTTAAAAATACAAATATGCATTATGCAAACCCACAAATGTGTATTTATTTAATTTTCCGATTTAAATCTAATGTATGTGGTCAATTAATAACACTCAAGGGGTCCTGTGTGGGTGCATGTATTAATGCCACCCACATTATACTCAAGGAGCCCAGTGCATCAGAGGCACTGCTCAAACAGGTTAGTCATGGCAAACTAATTGGAGAGAACTACATCATTCCTCTCAGCATTGCAAATGGAGGCAGTTCCGGTGCCATGGTAGGGAAATGACAGGAGTGTCCCCAAACATGAATTTATTTTAGGGTTAGCTCCAGACTTGAAACTATAAATTTGTCTCCACTAATGATGACGACAATACACAGTATAAGTCAGAGACATGATTATTTCTGCTTACAGTCCCATGCCTGTTTCTAATTATTATCACAATATCTCAGTGCAAGTCAGAGTTGCTGACTCATGCATTGGGTGTTTCAGTCAAACTTACAAGTTCTCTCCCACATGGTTGGCCTTCCACATAAATACCAACGCAGGCTTACAGCGTATAGCACATTTAAACTGTAACACTGTCACCATATGATCTCTAAGGAATGAAATTCAGAAAGATTTGTAGAACAGAGCTTGTGGAAGCTGGTTAAGAGATTTTAAAATAACTTAAACTAATGCTTGCTTACTTTACTTAGCGCTACAGTATATTTGTGCACTTTGTTTGCTTAGGTAAACTGTGTCTTTGTGCACATCACCAAGTGACTTGCCATGTTACTGAAGTCTAATTCCCCAGTGTGATTTCTATTCCTACTCTCTCATGAGAACTGCTGCTTAGCACCTTCTGCAAATCTAGCTGCCTGGCACTCAGGTGAAGCCTTTATGTAGTCACAAAAACAACAAGTTGGTAGGGAACTATAGCCAATATGTGCAATGTTTAATAAGATAAACAACACCTCGTATTACTATACCTTTTAAAAACAAACACAACACTGTGAGGACACGTAATATGCTTGAGGCAATTTAGTGCAGCCAAGAGTCTGATCTGTGTTTAAACCAGTAATTTACCAGAATTTTATTTTATTTTGTTAAGGAGTAAACTGCATTGAAACTGAATTGAAATTAAATTTGGCTGTGATATTGTTTTCCATTTTAATACATTGTGTAAGATTTAACTCTTTCCTCTCTACATCAAACCCTGGACAAGGAAGGTTTCATCACTTGCCTCCTTGCTTTCCCCTGCTGTAAACAAATGCCTTGTTTTTCCTCAGAGACTCACTGTTTCTATGCAAAGGCTGCTGCTCTACAGTGTTTGAGTTTTCTCCCACCTGTCTCCCACCACAAAGGCACAACAACTAACTTTCCATTCTCCCTTAGGGCCACAGCAGCAGAAATATCGCTCGGGCTAAATAGCTACATGAAAGAAACAATGAACGAAGGCGGAGGTGGAGCTTTTCAAAGGATTTCATTCTTACAGTCACTGAGAAACAAATCACAAAGTTATAGTTTGAATTTAGTGGCTTCATAAACCTGAACAGGTACAGAGGGCAGCAGTTGTCATTTCTCTGAGGTAGGGCTCTGATTATTCAGCCATTATATTCTAATGTATGTTTCAACATTCATCACATTTATGAAATGCTATAATGCAATTCAAAAACTATAATAAAGTTCATTTCATTTTTTAGTTTCCTTTCATATTAACGGGACATGCTAGTAAGCCAGAATAAAATCTCCTTCTGTAAAAGGAAAACCTGTAGACTCTGAACCAGCTTCAGAAAACAGAAATTAATAGGGTTTTCATTTTGCTCATGTTAGTCTCATTTAGCCATGCTGTGCCAAGCCATGATTTTCCAACAGCCTCACAGCAGGGGCTAGCCAAGCAGCTGTGGTCCGTCTTTATAGCAGGGCAGATGAAGGCCTCTTTCTCTTAAGGACCCTCATGGTATTGTGTGGGTCATGTATAGGTGTACACAGAGCTTTTCAGACCCACATCTATATGTTATGGTGGTCTACTGGCAGCTGGGGGCAGTTTAAAAATTATCTGGAATGCTGACTACTCTTGTTTAGTTTTCAGCTTAGCCCGAAAGAAGTCAAACTATTTAAAGAAGTTCTTTGTAATACAGTGAAACAGAGTGTTAAAAACAACTAAGGACTTTCTCAACTTTGGCTTTGGTCCTTATCCTATTCTTATTCCAGCTGTTAAATTCAAGCACTCGACCTACACACAGTGACACTGATGTCAACTGATGCACTTTTAGCCATTTAGAGTGCATCTTCAGAGCCTCTGTACTGGATGAATTTGCATCATCTTGTATGCCCAGTCAAAGAGCTACACAAATGGACGCAAATATGGGACCATAAATCTGGCTTTGGCTGTGTCCTGACACTGTGCTGGACGTTACTGCAAGATCTCGGTAAAGTAGTTCTGTGTTTGGAGCTCAGCACTTCAGTAGCTTCTACTTGAACCTCTGTGGTTAGTTTCACTCTGGTTTTTCCATTTGTGCCTTCAGATTGCAGTACACACTGTTGTATTATTTCAGTTGTATAATTATTATAATATTCACAATTGAATCTACCTCGCTATGGTTTTATGTCAATCTCCACATGCGCCTTGCAAGATAGATATGTTTGGACATATGCATGCTTCTGAACATGTAAATGTGTGTGTATAACAGCTACACTGACCCATCATTATTATTAAATGAAAGTAAATAGGATCTTTATGACTTCTGATTTAATGTTTAAATTACACTGTAATCTCATGGTGCATTTTGATAGACAGTCATTTGTCTTGCCTCGATAACTTTTTTTTTTTCTCACCCGAGCGTTTTAATTGGTGAAAAACACAGTGTGCAAATGTCACATTGAAGAGCAGAGATAGGTGAGCCCTTTTACACAGTTAAAAAGACACTGGTCTATAGGTCTATGGTTAAACTGTTAGGGGAAAAAAAAGCAAAAACATGTTATCACAAAAGCATTTCCGCTGTTCAGCTGATATCTGTCCATTTATGTTAATTATGATTGTCCAAATCAATCATTATTGTATTAAACATTCAAAAATCTCTTCATCCTGGAAATGTGTGTGTTTCTCTCACCTGTGCACTACTGAGATTCTTTTCACACTGTGCGATATATGGATAGGACTGCTCTAATGGTTGTACCTTAAAACTTCTATGTCACCCCGCCCTAATAGTGAAGCTATTGTTCATCTGTGATTCCGCAGTAATTATGGAGTAGGAGACCCTACCCAACTGGCCAAACCTGGAGTCCAAAATTGTACCAGAGGGTACACATAATGCCAGCACACCTAAAGAGCTAGTGGCTCCAACTATAGAAACAAATGAGATACTTTTCATCATTAAACTTCTACACCAGAGAATTAGATCCTGATTGTGCTGTGAGGGAACAGGAAGTCTATAAAAATTCTGTACTCTGCAACTCTTGAGTCAGTCTTCATTTCTCTATATTTTTTTGTTAGGAAAAGGGAAATTGGTGCAATTGGTGCAATAGGTGAACTATACAGTTCTAACATCTTGAAAGTCAATGTTTGGTACAGCCTCCTTTATTTTTAAACACAGTCTGAACTGTGTTAGCCAGGTTTTCTTGTAATTTTGTTAAGTAGTATTAAGGAATAGTTCTTTAGGCTTCTCGAAAGACATTCAAAGCTCCTGTTTGGCTATCTTTTGTTCTGTTCTCTATCAAGATGATCCCACAGTGATTTGATAATGACTCATATTGTTCCACTGTATGGAATATGCTTTTATTGAATTGGCAGTGTGTTTAGGATCGTTGTCATGGTGAAAATTTAAATTGTTGTCAATCAGATGCTTTCCTATTAGAGACATGACTTTCAGATACGCTTCGTCTTCTGTTGATAGTATTTTAAGCCTGTCAGTTCTTCTTTTGCCTAGTTTCCTCCAATTCTTTTAACGACACTCTGCACACCATTGTAGGCAAGTTTTTGGCAAATAGCTCTCTGTCAATCACCTTGTTGGCCCAAAACTTATATTTATGCCTGCCAGACTGTTATTTTTGGCCTGTTGTTATAGATTCAATTAAAGAAATTGAACTAAATCATCTGCTTTTGTGACTGGCTGCTGCTAAAAAAGCAATTTTAAATTGGTCCTTTGCTAAGATGTCTGTTATTTGTGGACAGTGCTTGTCCATCTCTTGACAAAAAAAGAAAGTATTCCTCTGAAAATGATCAAGTACAAGGACCTGATTGAAAGGGAATTAAAAAAAATAGCAGTTAATGTCCAAAGAAACAGTTTAAAAGTCTGGATAATTACTGATTGAATCCTGGCTCTTTGGAAGCAAAATATAAACAAATAAGGAGTGACTCAATACTTTTGCACATTACTGTATGCATATTACAGTAATTTAGATATGTTGTTTTTTTTAAATGTACCACACTAACAACCTTTATTGTGATTAAAAGCAGTCAGTGCAAGCTGCACGACACGTGTTGACCTCACGAGCCATTTCTGTTTTTTCTGTTCTGCTTTTCAGTGCATGTTAATTTAACATTGCATCAACGTACTTCAATTAAAATATGTTAATTCATGCTGGGTGGTTGTGCAGTATTAGAGATCATGGTGACCGTGATGTTTAGGAGAAATAATTTCCATTATAATGTTACAAGTGTGGTGATTTTTTTTTCAAAGAGCTGAAAACAACCCATTACATAATGGAAAAATAAATGCCCAGGCTGTGGTGTATAATTTTGCCTGCTGTTACATATAAAACCCATCTTACCCAATGTCATGTGCAAACAATCTAACCTTTCTTTTACAGACTGGTTACTGAGAAAATAAATTATTCCCTTACTTGTCAATTCATTAAGCACTAAAAACTAATCCTACAAAGTAATGTAACACAGAGATAAATGTATAACAAAGTAAGGGTTAGTGATTACCTGAGGCCACAGCAGCACTGTTGGTCTGGCTGCTAGTGCTGCTGACATCTACATACATCTCATCCTCTGCTTCAGTAGAAGATTCAGAGGACAAGTCACCGCTGAGCTCCTCACTGGAACTACTGGTGCTGTGGTGTAGAGCATACTTCTTGCGTGCAAACATTTCACGATTCTTTCTCTGTTGTAGTAGTCTCTCCTTTTGCTTCTGAGTCCGCTGACCTCCTCCAGGAGCCGTTTTCACAAAGCGTTTCCTATGTAGAGGCCGCCGGCTGCTCAGGCACGCCCGCTTCAGCAGCACGGGCTCAGCATCAGACCGCACCCAGTTATGAGTGCGGCTGCCCCGAGTTCGGCCCAGAGCAGGGCGCAAGCCGACTCCAGTGGCTCCGCCTCCTGTCAGGGCAGGGGCCTTATGTTGGCCTCCTGTTGCTCCTGCTTCCCCCTCGTCCTCCGAGCTAAGAGTGTCTGAGTCCCCGAATCGCAGGCTGGATGAAGGGGACGAAGCACAGTCACTAAAAGAGGACTCGTGATTATGCTCATCCTCGCTGGGTTGCTGTAAAAGTTCTACTCTGGGACGCTGAGGTGCCAGTGAACTCTCACTGATGTGGCCATCCTTGAGCGAGCAGTCTGATGGGCCTGCCTGTTGGCCTTTTCGTTTTCTACGTCCGGGAAAGCTCCGTTCTGAGTCTCTATGTGTCCCCGTGTCTCTCAGGGGCCGATGCCTCGACTCACAAAGAGTTTCAAAATCGCTGCCAGCTTTTCCAATCACCTCCATGTTGTTAGGGAAGCTCTTGGCTGCCTCCATGGGTTCGGGATTCACCAGTTGCTCCTTCATATGCTCCTGTCTGTTGGCGGCCTCAGACGGCACCTCACTCTTCATGGTGGCAGGTCTGACCTCACGGAGCAAAAACCAAATGAACTTGCATTAATTCCAAAGCTTCTCACCACTGCATGTCACCAAACCTAGAAAAGGGGAAAAAATGTAAGAGTTAAATAACACAGGCCAGTCAACAAAGAAACAGAAAATAAAATAAACAAAATGTGAATGAGTGCTGTCAGCTCAGTGTAGGTCTGATGGATGAGATATTAATAGTCTATGTTCTAATGTATCTTTTTAAGTGTATTTACAGTAAACACACTTAAAGTCCTCAGTAGTCAGGCAGCTTCAATTGACCAACTTAACTAAATAAAACAATTCAATCATGTGCTTTTCAGTGTTCTTCAAACATGACTAAAATCTGCCTTACAGACATCATTTAAACTGAAGTAAATGTAAATGTTTGTTTATACATCCAGAAGAAAATAAACGGAGACGGAAAACCAAAAGAATCAACTACTGATGGACTCTGTTATGGCCTCTGCAGCCTATCCTACAAGAAAAACAACAACAACAACAACAACAACAACAACAAACAAACAAAAAAAACACTAGATGCAAAAACAGGTAAGAAACATACATTTAATCTAAGATGCATAAAAGAGAAATAGTAGATGATTGTTCTGTATTGATGGTGTTTAAAAAGAGAAAAAAATCATTTCTTAATTCAAGTAAACACTCATTCATGTTGAAACTAAAATACAAAACAAAACAAAGTCTGAGAATATTTTTATTTGAATACTTTAATAATGAGCTGGGAAAAACCTGCATTATCATGTCGTCTTTTACGACTAAACTGTGTTTCCTTATTCCAACTCAAGAGCACATGACCACAGCTAGGATGGAGCTAGACTTCCTGACTCCGAGAAGTGCATGAATGCACGAACAAGTCTTCGTTCTTAATATCCTTAACCAAATGTAGCATTTTTTTTAAATAGATTGTAAGACAATTGTACTTCTCTATTTTCAGTCTGCACGGAATCGTTCAAGGTAAACATTTTTGACATTTCACTGGCCAATCAACAACATGAAGAAACAGTAATTCATCTAAAACAATACCTCACCGTGTAAATACAAGACAATCTATTCACTGAACAAGTCATTTTGTTTTCTCATACAAATTAACACAGAATGACCCCAAGCTGCTGATTAAAGACAGTAAATAAATACCCATAGGCTGAGTCAAAGTAATGATGAGTCAACAGCCCTGATGTGTTTGCATTGTTGTGGATACCAAGAAAAGCATGACAAAAATCAAAAAAAGATCTGAAAGGGAGACAAATTCTCGTGTTTATTTCATGACTCTGAGACTGTATGAGTTATATTTGGGTGCACCAACGTGTATCTGTGAAGAGAAGGAGCCTCTTTCACTCTGGTGCCGTGGGAAAAATTTTCACAGTGGTTTTGAAGTCTCCCAGAACAACGACAAACCCAGTCATTTGTGAAATTTAAACCATTTTTGCACATACAACAAAAAAAAGAAATTTCCGTGACTCCACGTGTACATTCTAAAAGCACATAGCAGTCAACAGTGCTCTTTGCACCAACATGGAGTATAAAAACCGAGAGGGGCTCCATTTCCAAACTGTCAAGAAAATCACGATGCCATTTCGTTATCAGTGAAACTGGAAACTGCTTTTAATTCAATCATAAATATCAAATCAAATCCAGAATTCAGTAGATGTAAAGCAGAATACTTTCTTGCAATATATTACATAATAAATATATTGCATAGCTTGGCATTATTGGCAATCCTCGATTTGTGTTTGAAAACATATGGACTGCAAAGGTACACCTTAGAAATCTGTAATAGAAAAGGCTTTAAAATTGCTATTAAAAAGGGCAGAAAACATTCTGTTTACATACTTTAGAACATTGGATCCTAGCCTGACCTATATATCCATGTATAAGTGGATACTGGCTTATTTAAGATACCATATGAGCATTCATGTTTTGGCATCAGAATCTTTCATTTTACTGATTATAATGCAGAGAAAGATGTTTGGGGGTAATAGCAACATCACATAGTTTTTCCAGCAGAACAGCTAAGGCTCAGAGATTATTGCAGCAAATGCAGTAGCGTAGCACCAGAATGGAAGAAGGTTAGGTACTGAAGGGTTAATAATCAGCAATCCTATCATGTTCATTTTTCAGTAAAGCTGTAATACACTATATGTACCTCAACAGCTGCAAATATATTGATAGAGAAATTTTAAACTTCCCAAATATTGGTATTAACACAATCAGTCTAGTTCTGTATAAGGTATTTTCAAGCACGAACAAAATATTTGATCATCTCTGGCTAACTTTTTTTCTGATTTAGGGCGCTTTATACCATCAGTAAACCCAAAGTCAAATAGTCTACAATGTATGCATGTAGTGATTTCACCCATAGCAACAAGCTGGTCGTACTTGTTGACCCGATGCAATCAGAAAACAAATTCATGATGCTACTATTTCAGAATATAATTTGGGAACATATTGTACCAACTCTGTCTATGCAGCCATCTGGAAGTACAAGTGATGTAACACAACACAAAAATATGAAATCAGTGCTTTGCTAGTCCCTGTCCACATTGTGTGCTGGGAACACACAATTCACAATAACTTGAATTGGATTTCAATTTCCTGCTTCAATCTGCTTTTAGAAAATTGGAGCTAAAAGCTAAAATTCCAAACATAAAGAACACTGCATGCATTTAGGACAGACACAAAGTCAGTTGATAGCAAAAGTAAATGGTTTCTCTTTAAGATACAAAATAGGGATTTTTAAAAAATGAAAAAAAAACCCAACTACTACACAGTTCAACGGGCTCCTGGAACTGTCTGAGTAAAATGCACTGCACTGCTTTGGTATGTACATTTGTGCAACTCGTGTAGGTTACAGAGCATTTCCTGAGACAGAGAAAAGCCAAATGCACAAATGACGTCCATTAGCAGCATATTGCACAACAGCACCTTGGCTGTCACTTGACCTGAAGATGCAACTTCTGTCAAAGGGGATGCTGGGTTTTATGTCAGAGGAGAGTGATTTGCTTAAGTATTTAGCAAAACTGTGAAAAGCACACGCAACAATGGTCTTATATGCTTTTATATATATCTCTAACACACAAGTGAGAGTGCTTCAAATCTCACTGTAAAAGCTGCGCAATGACAAGCATGAATTCAGGGGCCTCAGAGGACAGCCCTGAAGGGGGAAAAAATCCCAAAGGCTCAAAGCTGCACCATAATACTGCTAATGCAGGCAATAAGATCACGAAGAAAAGGGGTAGTTCTACCACGTTAACTGGTGCCTATCTATAGTAGAAAATACATGGGGGTGGGTGCAATCAGAAATGGCAACAGCAAACCAATTCAAGATGTACGACTGATTCAGTACTGCCGAGCTCTAACGATACCCACAGTGCTTTCTGACCACTAACAACTGATTAGGCAAGCAAAAACACAGCTACATAGATTTATTTAGGCTGGCAGTATCGAGCCTGAAGCTGGGAGCTAAGCATACTTTCTACAACGCTTAACAATTACAATAAGCCCAGCTGCTGTCTGTCTGCCTGCTTGCCTGTCTGTCTGTCTCTCCCTCTCTGTGTATGTCCCACAAACGGTGCCGAAGTGACTGAGGCTGGATAATGTCGCTTTATTAGGGAAGCACTCACACCGAAATATCAGCTACCAATATTACGATAACGAATCGAGAGAAACCAGAGTGGACAGCAAGCCGTTGCCTGATAAATATCCCAGACAGAAGACAACAAAGACAACACGTACCTGTGTCCAAATCCTTTTTTCAAAATGTGTCACCGTCCTTTTTGCAACATGCGGGGTTGAATCCTGCAGGAAATAGTGACAAGTAGTGAAAACAGGTAGTTTTCTATGTGTTACCCGAACTGCAACTAGGCAGGCCTAGTACGCAGAAATCGCGACCCGGAGGACTGTAGCGGCCGGGATTGTGAAACTGGCAACACAGTCCCGAGCCGTGCCGAGAAGCAAAATCGAAGGCAGTGGGCCCCGGATGGCTACGAGCTAAGCTAACGCTAGCTCCACTTCACTCAGTAAATACTCGATTATAATCAGCCATTTTGGCTCGAAATGGAAACCCAGTCGACTCGGAAGAGACAATACGACCTCCGTGTTATTTCTCTATGTGACAAGATAAAAAAAAATCTCACTATTTGCCCTCGAAGAAGTTCCCATTCCTGCCTTCCGAGGCATCCACTGTTGTTTACCCAGCAGGTCGTCTCTTGGCTGGCCGCTTCTACAATGCAGTCATTGCCCGTAATGCCGCATGGGGGCGCTAAACCCCCGCCATCTACTTTTACGACACTTTACGACAGCTCCTTTACTCTTGAAAAGTGTGGCTTAAAAATAATAATAACAACAATATAAAATGGTCGTTACAACCTAGACGGGAGAGTCTCTCTTTCTGTTTTTTCCTGCCAACAAGAAAAGAGTAGAACACCGGTGTAGTTATAGGTGTTTAATCCTATTGCCGGAGTTAATGTAAGATTATGTAGCTTTATTCGAGCCTCTATTTCAAGTACTAGCACGCCCACTAGTGTCTACTAGTAGACATAGATTTTTTATGAGCATAGATGTGAGATTTTTTTTAATATTAAGTACTATTCTTTTACAAAAAAACAAAAACTAAACTAAACTAATATCGCCACATGCATCCAATGATGTAAAATAAAAAGAAGAACAAGAACAAGCTAGATCCCGACATAGTAATATGAAAATGAAGTCACTTTGATTCTACGGTATTTTTTTTTTATCAGGACTTAATAAAATTAATCTGTCGCTTTGCAGGTCTTAAAATAGACAAATACAACCTCAGATCCCTTAAAAAACACGACATATTACATTGTGCCTTTATTTATATAAGAAAAATTCAGCCAACATGCAGAAGCAGTGTGTGTGAAAAATACTAAGTCCACACTGCTTTCATAGGAATTAAGACAGTACGAAGCAGCCAGTTTCTGCTAATCAAATGCACTTGAATAACTGATCATCAGCAAGTGTGAGCGCCTCAATAAAAGTAGACATTTTGGCATTTTGCTGATCTGTGTCTTATGTTAACACAATGCTTGGGAGTAAAATTAATCAGCAATGATCTTAGAGAAGCAGTTGTTAAAGGACTATTTCAAAACAATTTGAAATTCATCATTCTACAGTAAGAACGATTATGCACAGGTGGATAACATTCAAGACAGCTCTGAGGTTTCCCAGGAGAGGACCTGTGAGTAAACTCACCCCAAGGTCAGACCATGCAATGCTCAGAAAAACTGCTAAAATAAACAAGTGTTACATGTCAGACTCTTTTAGGATGTTATGATTAAAGATCATAACAGAATAATTAAAAAAAAAAAGATTGCTTGCTTGGAAGTATTGCCAGGAGAAAGCTTCTTCTCTCTAAAAAGACATGACAGCAAGGCTTAGGTTTGAAAAGTTGCATTTGGACAAACCTTGAGACGTCTGAAACAATGTCCTTTGGACAAATGAGATCAAAGTGGAGCTGTATGGCCATAATACACAGCACCACATTTGGAGAAAATCACACACCTCATATAAGCACAAACACCTCATATCAGCTGTCAAGCACAGTGTCAAGCACAGCAGGGTGAAGGTTTGTTTTGTTTTGCAGCCACAGGACCTGGACACCCTGCAGCCATTGATTCAACCATGAACTGATCTGTATTTTGGAGTTTTCTAGAATCAAATGTGAGGCCATCTGTCCAGCAGCTAAAACTTGGCCTAAATCAGGTCATGCAACATGTCAATGATCCCAAGCACAGCAGAAAATATACAGCAGCATGGGAGAAAAAGAAAATCAACGTGCAGCAATGACCAATCAAAGTCCAGACCTGAACCTGACTGATATGCTGTGCTGGAACTTTAAGAGAGCTGACCTTAAGAACAAGTGTCAGCAAACCTCAAAAAAAGTGAAGAAATATAAAAAAAAAAAAAAAAACCCAAACAAACAGTGGGCCCCAATCCCTCCACAACGATATAAGAGACTGGTGAAGTCAAAAAGAAAATTATTACTTCAACTTACTGCTACTAATTGTGTTTCTACCAGTTATCAAATCATTGAGGGGTGTACTTGGTTTAACATGTCATATCTTTTGATTAGTGTGCTTTTCTTTTCACCATTGGCTGTCAATTTGTAATATGGGAGGAAGCCGGAGTACCCGGAGGGAACCCACGCAAACAGGGAGGACATGCGAACTCCATACAGGCCTGATGGTGGAATTGAACTCAGGACCTTCCTGCTGTGCAGCAACAGTGTGTGGTACAATTCCTTAATCTCAAAACCCCTCCAGGAAGCAGCGGTGGGAGTATTTACACGTATTACTTTGGACGACTCTCCACATCACTGTTAGTTGCCACAGACGACTGTGAAATCTGTTCCATCTTACAACTCGTAGCAGGGCCGTGCAGAGACGTTTAAAGGGGCGGGTGCTCAAAGTTAAAAAGCGGCACATTGAACGAGGCTGAATAACAACAACGCACATTCATCAAGAATCTAATATGGGCAACAAGGCAAAGCAAACGTAGCCGATGTTTTACCTGATGGGTACAATGTTGCTGTTGAGGGGTTTCTGCTGCTCCTGCTGCTGATAGTGCTGGAGGGCAGGGCTGTGCTGTGCTGAGACTGTAGACATTCAAAAGCCCACAGGAGAGATGGTAGCTGATTAAACAAGTATCATGAGATAATAACAAAATGCAAAGATTGCGCTTGGAACCATAAGGCAACAAAAAACTGTGAGAAATAATTTAGGCTCTGCCTGTGAATCACTCTTTGCTTCTCATCTTCCTTCCATCCAATCATTTCATATATCACTCTCCACTTGCTGTCTATCTGAGAAGAAGGCACAACTTGCTATTGCAATAAACTATAATTTAATTATCCACATCTAACAACT
Source organism: Pelmatolapia mariae (assembly GCF_036321145.2). Classification (NCBI taxonomy): domain Eukaryota; kingdom Metazoa; phylum Chordata; class Actinopteri; order Cichliformes; family Cichlidae; genus Pelmatolapia; species Pelmatolapia mariae. The sequence continues at coordinate 22,653,275 of NC_086227.1, forward strand.
CTTGCACTTAATCAATAATACAATGATTACAGAAAAATGTTATAGCACTGCCTTTAGTAGCCTCACACAGCTCCTACTGTTTCCTCCTCTTGTCCTTACCAGGCATGTCTGGACAATGTTATATCATGAGTAATATTTTTTTTTTAATCCATCTAAATAAAACACACACATGCACGCACACACAGTGACATTTTAGACCTTCTTCAGAATACTGCATATACTATGGGCATCACGGTGCTGATCCAGAATCCTTACATTATTATTTATTACTAGAGCTACAATAATAAAGCAATGAGGAGGGGGAAGTAATAAATATGAAAGTAGAAAGCGAAAATTTCAGAAGAAATTTTAAGTGTGCCTATGCCGCTGCTAAGCAGTGTAGTTTGCCATTCATACAGCTACAAAGAGCAAAACTCAGAAGAGCAACCATTCTCCACCATGAACTATGGTAAAAACAAACACCGCTCGCGCCTCACAGATGACAGCTTACAGTTTTGGGTAAAGATGAAGTTACTTCGTACAGCGCCGATTTGCAGACGCTGTGCACACAGGTTCATGAGCAGAAGTCCCATTGTACCACGGCAGATCCGACAATGTTTGCATGAACACGCTTTGAAGCATTACGTTATGGACCACTTTTCACACATGGTTGGTATACCCACACAGCCGGCTGTAGCTTTTCAACTCACAGCCCGACACACACCCAAAAAACAGCCAAGAGAGCACAGACTACACCCGAGAGGCGTGATTGCAGGTGCAGCTGGGTCCACCTCCCCTGCAGCGGCACTGCAGACCACGCCCCGCCACACACATCAAACACGTAAAATAAATATTTATGCACTTTTGCATTCAATTTTTGTTTTTTGTTATTTTTACACAGTGTTCTGAATGATGAACAATGGTCTACAGCCAATCTTGTGTATTACTATACAAACTTTGGTTGAGGTAACATATATGAATAATAGTTAATAGCACATTAATAGTTAAATATTGTGGCGTGTTGGGGGAGCGGCTGGTTCTCTCCCATCATGCCTTGGGACATGTGCTGCTGTTTTCATGTTCTTGTTTTGTTTTTTATGTTTACGTTGCTTTTGGCTGTTGCATTGAATGTTGTATTTATGCTGTAGTGATTTCAATGACAGTTATTTGATGAAAGAATGTAGTACCATGAGTGAGTTCAGGCTTGTGGTTATTGACCCTCTGAAGCACAGTGTGGTACAGCGAAGTGTTTAATAAAGAGCTCCCCCTACCAGTTTGGGGTTGAACTGCAATCTCTCTGTGAGCTTCTTCGTTGAGATTCCTCTGCACACCACATTGGTGTCAGAAGTGGGATCCCAAGAGCATGGCCACTATTCTGAAAGAGGAAGAGGAGCTGAGGAAGATTGAGGAGCTTATCACTCGCCTGGAAGCGGTGAATGGAGCCCGACCGAAGAAGCAGGGGGAGCTCCGGGCAGCAGCAAGCCAGCCAGTGAAAGATCTGTGGGGCTTACCAGATGGAACCTCACAGCCCCGCCCACTGGGAAGCTGTCGGAGCCGCCAAGGCATGCTGCAAGCTCCAAGACCACGAGCAGCCAGCCAGCCTCCGCTCATGGTGATGCCGGGGAGCAGCACACCCTCACTGCTGGCAGCCGAGGGGACAACGCCAACTGTCTCCAGGACCCAGTGCAGCCGCCGCTGCCATCAGGGGCTCCTGTCCGGGGGAGCATGAAGCTGCCACGCTATAATGGGGAAGCACCTCCAGAGACCTACCTTATCCAGGCACAGCTGGCTGCTCAGCTAAATGGATGGTCAACAGAGGAGACAGCTGTTCAAGTCGCCCTCGCCTTGGAAGGCAGGGCACTGCAGATCCTCACAGATCTTCAGCCAGAAGAGCGTTTAAGTTGGCCTGCTGTTGCCAGAGCAATGCAGAGCAGGTTTGGCCTCCGTACACATGCAGATGATGCCCGAGATAAACTTGCTAGCCGCCCACGGAGACAAGAGGAGAGTCTGGGTGCCTATGCTGCTGACCTACGTCTTTATGCACGTAGAGGGTACCCTGCTTTTGATGCTGCAGCACAAGAAGAGCTTGCTCTCCAGGCTTTTGTCCGGGGTCTCCAGCCAAAACGACTACAAGAGCACATCCGTCTGCATGCACCAGAAACCCTGGCGGCAGCTCTAACTGAGGCCGAAAGAGTGGAGCATGTGCTCAGCCCAGGTGCACGCAGCCCTGGCATAAGTCACCAAGTGCGCCAAACAGACTACGAAAGGAGCGACCAGGAGGAGGAGGCCCGCCAAACCACCGACACACCACCCTGGCGATCTCGGCGAGGGAATAGACGAGCAGGAGGCCAATCCAGGGGTAACTGCCATCGGTGCGGAGAACCAGGCCACATCGCACGCTACTGTCCAGCACCAAGCCCACAAAGCCTGGCACCCCAGCCGCCGTTAAACTAAGGCGGGGTGGCACAACGGAGGAACTGCCCCCTGCAACCACTCTGCCCTCCGAATCACACTTGTGGGTTGGCCGGCTCGGCCAGGCACGGGGACTGTATCTGGACTGTGACCTTGCCGGCACCACCTGTAGAGCCCTGATAGACACTGGATCCACGCTTTCCTTGGTACAGGCCGGAGTCCTCCCTGGTACTGACGGCCCAAGACCGCAGGGTTGGCAGCCTACTCAGCTCCACATCACCACAGTCACGGGGGAGCGTGCCAAGGTTAAGGGGGAAAGATCCCTCCCGGTGACTGTGGCTAACTGCACTGTTGACCACCAATTCTGGCTAGCCAGCATCCAGGACCGATGCATCATTGGTCTGGACCTGTTAGCCAAATGGGAGGCCACAGTGGACGTGTCCCGAGCAATCCTTTACCTGGGCACGGAGGCTGTGAAGCTCCACACCACCAAGGAAGTCCCGCTGCCTGCCTCCACTTTTTCAGCCAGCGTCAGGAAGCCTGAGGACCTGTCACCGCTGGCGGTGGAAGGGGCCTCTCCTTCACCAGCGGTACAGCAACTGTCCACAGAGACCAAGCTAGCTGTCGAGGACCTATACCGGAGGAGCTGCGAGGGTCTCCAGGCTGATCAGCAACGGCAGCTGCGGGAGAGACTCGACTTGTTTGCCGACATCTTTGCAGCCAAGGATGAGGACTGCATGCAAACCAGCCTGGTACAACACGACATTGACACTGGGGATGCACGGCCCATCCGCCTCCGCCCTCGTCGCCTTCCCCTTGCCAAGCGTGCCGCAGCAGAGCAGAAGGTCAGGGAAATGGCAGAGGCAGGCATCATAGAACCCTCAAACAGCCCCTGGGCAGTTTGAGGGTTCGGAAAAAGGATGGTACCTGGCGGTTTTGTGTCGACTATCGTCTACTCAACAGCATCACACGCAAGGACTCCTACCCATTGCCCCGGATTGACGATGCCCTCGACGACATTGCTGGGTCCTGCTGGTTCAGCTCCCTCGATTTGCGCAGTGGCTACTGGCAGGTGGAGCTGACGCCAGAGGCCCGCCCAAAGACTGCTTTCTCCATTGGCCAGGGACTGTGGCAGTTTAAGGTGATGCCCTTCGGCCTCTGCAATGCCCCAGCCACATTCGAGCGCCTAATGGAGAGGGTTCTGGCTGACATTCCCCGCGACCGCTGTGTGGTCTACCTGGATGACCTCCTCGTCCACGCGACAGACTTCGAGAAAGCCTTGGCTAACCTGACTGCGGTTTTCCATGCTATCCGCCAGGCTGGCCTCCGTCTCCACCCCAAAAAGTGCCACCTCTTCCGAAAGGAGACGACCTTCTTGGGTCACGTTGTCAGCGGAGCAGGGGTTTCCACTGACCCTGCAAAGGTGGCTGCTGTGAAGGACTGGCCCATTCCGGGCAACACTGCTGAGTTGCGGAGCTTCCTTGGCCTGGCATCATACTACCGGCGTTTCATCAAGGACTTTGCTACCATTGCAAGCCCCCTGCACCAGCTCACACAGAAGGGCCAGGAGTTCCGCTGGAGTGGGGACTGTGCCGTGGCATTTGATCGGCTCCGATCTGCACTGGTTGAGGCACCGGTGCTGGCCTACCCAGACCTGCAGCTTCCTTTTGTCGTGGACACCGATGCCAGCAACACGGGTGTGGGGGCTGTACTGTCGCAGGAAGGCCCTGAGGGGGAGCGGGTCATCTCCTACTACAGCCGTTCCCTCAGCAGACCGGAGAGGAACTATTGTGTCACCCGTCGAGAGCTGCTGGCCATCATCCTGGGTCTCCGCCATTTCAGACCCTACCTCTACGGTAAGAAGTTCCTCCTGCGCACAGACCATGCGTCCCTCACTTGGCTGCTCAGCTTTAAAGAACCGGAGGGACAGCTAGCCCGGTGGTTGGAGACGTTGCAAGATTACCACTTTGAGGTTCGTCACCGGGCGGGACGTCTCCACACCAATGCAGATGCCCTCTCCCGACGCCCTTGTGAGGAAAAACAGTGCAGGTACTGCCAACGCTTGGAGGACCGGGAGGGCATGACTTCAGTGATCGCGTCACCACAGGGCGGCCATGAGAATGACTCTGTTCCGGGTGGGCATTGTAGCAGTCTTCAGGTCCAGTCCACCGCAGGGGATACCGAGGGTCTGGAGGCCATGGATCCCCAACGGCTGCAACACGACCAGAACCAAGACCCTGCCCTTTCCCGGGTTCAGTGTTGGATTGGGGCCAGTCAGAGACCACCATGGCCAGAAGTATCTGCACTGGACCTCGAGACCAAGGCTCTCTACTCCCAATGGGCCAACCTCACAAGCCGAAACGGCCTCCTCTATCGCCGCTGGCAGGCTCCCGGGGGTCAACGTGAGGTCTTCCAGCTCTTGGTACCTCAACAGTTGCGGTCCAGGGTCCTCCAGCTGGTCCATGGTGCAGCAGGGGCAGGACACTTTGGAGTTACCAAGACTCTGCGGCGACTTCGGTCTCGGTTCTACTGGCCCGGATGTCGCCAGGACGTAGAGCTCCATGTCCATCGGTGCGATGCCTGCACGGGCATTCCCGTGCCTTCCCAACGCTCTGGGCCTTCCCAACGCTCTCATGCCCCCTTGCAGCAGTATCAGGTGGGGGCTCCCATGGAGCGGGTTGGTGTGGACATCCTGGGACCCTTCCCCACCACGGACCAGGGGAACCGCTATGTCCTGGTTGCCATGGACTACTTCACTAAGTGGCCTGAGGCCTATGCAGTCCCTGACCAGAGTGCTGTTACCACCGCTGAACGTCTGGTCAACGAGATGTTCTGCCGGTTCGGGGTACCAGAGGAACTGCACAGCGACCAGGGCCGGAATTTTGAGGCTGCGGTGTTCAAGGAGGTCTGTCAGCGGCTGAGTATCAGGAAGACCCGGACGACGCCACTGCACCCCCAAAGTGATGGGTTGGTGGAACGCTTCAACCACACCCTGGCCACCCAGCTTGCTATCCTGACCTCCCGCCAGCAGCGTGACTGGGATCAACACCTTCCCCTGGTCCTAATGGCCTACCGTTCTGCAGTCCAGGAATCTACTAAGTGCACTCCAGCGGCCTTGATGTTCGGTCATGAGCTTCGTACCCCAGTGGACTTGGTGTTTGGATCCCCCCCCCGAGCAGGAAGTGTGCGGGGACCCCGGGTTGGGCTACCTCCACAACCTCCTCGCCCGGCTACGGGAGGTGCACCAGTTGACCAGGCAGGCTCTCCGAGATGCAGGCTCCTGGCAGAAGCAAGCTTATGATACCCGCTGCAGGGGTGAAGGACTCTTGCCAGGTCAGCATGTGTGGGTCTACAGCCCGGAGATAAAGAAAGGGCTTTCCCCCAAACTGATGAGCCAGTGGGTTGGACCCTGCACTGTTCTCGAGAGGCTGTCCGACGTGGTCTACAGGGTGCGGCTGGTCAAACGGAACAGGGTGGTCGTACTCCATCGTGATCGCCTGGCACCCTATCAGCCCTTGAGTCCACCCAGGGAGGAGCCAAGGTCCCAGCTTCAACTGCAGGCCCCCAACCTGGCCTCAGAGGCGGCTGGGGGACCCACGGAACGTCCCCAACGACGCCGTCGCCTTCCCCAACACCTCAGAGACTTTGCTATGGACATGCCGGTTGCTGGGGACAGCTAACCACTCAGGTGGGGGCTGTGTGGCGTGTTGGGGGAGCGGCTGGTTCTCTCCCATCATGCCTTGGGACATGTGCTGCTGTTTTCATGTTCTTGTTTTGTTGTTTATGTTTACGTTGCTTTTGGCTGTTGCATTGAATGTTGTGTTTATGCTGTAGTGATTTCAATGACAGTTATTTGATGAAAGAATGTAGTACCATGAGTGAGTTCAGGCTTGTGGTTATTGACCCTCTGAAGCACAGTGTGGTACAGCGAAGTGTTTAATAAAAAGCTCCCCCTACCAGTTTGGGGTTGAACTGCAATCTCTCTGTGAGCTTCTTCGTTGAGATTCCTCTGCACACCACAATATTATTGTTGAGGGGCACTGACAGGACTCCGCACACCCACACACATTAAAAATAAATAAATAAATACATTTTTTTAAAGTTGCCTCAACAAAAGGGCACTTTGGGCACTCATCAGGAAAGGGGCGGGTGCTCAAGCCCCTCTAGCCCCCCCCCCTCTGCACGTGCCCGATGGAACTCCAAAGTGTTCAACGGCCATTCCAAGAAGCTCTCGGCTGAGGTGAGTAAAAAAAAAACCTACTCAGCGCTGCACTGTTTTGTTTTTTATGTTAAAATGCGTGTTTGACATTTAAATTCATATGCCCAGTGCTTTTAAAGTTAACGGAGTTCAAAAAAAGAGGGGGAAAAAGAATAACCTTTAATTTGCTAGTGCTAGTGCTGCAATCTGAATCCTAACGGGCAAAATTGCCCGTTTGCCACTTAATTTTAGCCGTTGGGCCGCATCCTTTTGAGGACCCGGTAGATTTTGATTATGCGCAAGCAAAGTAGTATCTTTGTGTCACGAATAACAAAAAGAGTGGAAAATTTGTAACGGTACATTCCGTGTGAAGGCTACAACAGAAAATTATATATTTGTTTTCACGTGGTATCGGACGTGTGTGCTGGGGACACGGGGACCCAACCACTATGCCCCGGGCGGTGCAGCAGCTTGCCGCGGCTGCTCGAGACACAGACCCGCGGGCAGACGCACACTATGCCCCGGGCGGTGCAGCAGCAGCTTGCCCGCGGACGCACAACTCTCCCGATTACCCAATTATGTTCATCCTTGTAAAATAAATGTTTTTCTGGTTCAAAGTGATCTTGTATTATTATTTAGACATTTTTTTATTTTATTTTAGAACAAAACAAGTTAATAAGCATTTAGTGTAAGCAAAACATAATAAACCCGATATAGCACTATATGACATTTAGTGTGCTTTTGCCAAAAAATAGTAATGTATCAAAATGAATGTCAGTGGTAATCTTTGGACCATCCAAAGGCCTAATTATAATAACAATCAAATATTACTTCAAATGTATTTTATGGAAAATATTTAAGTTTTTTGTTTTTTGGGGCTAAAAAAAACCAGTGCGCTCATGTAATAAAACTGGGATTTAAAGGGTTAAAACAACGAAAATATAATTAAAACTTTATATGAATATTTCAGGGAGAAGTAGTTTTAAAAGACTGACTAATTTAAAGTGGAAAAAAATATTAATATATAAAGTTTTTATAGCACTTTTTGGGGAATGGACATTTATTGTCCTTAGGGCCTTTAAAGGATGCATTTTTTTTAATGTGCTCCTGCAAAAAAAATAATGGCAGGTCAAAATGAATGTTGGTGCCAATCTTTGGACCATCTAAAGGCCTAATTATAATAACAATCAAATATTACTTCAAATGTTTTTTTTTGAAAATATTTAGTTTTTTGTTTTTTGGGGCTAAAAAAACCCAGTGCGCTCATGTAATAAAACTGGGATTTAAAGGGTTAAAACAACGAAAATGTAATTAAAACTTTATATAAATATTTTAGGCATAAGTAGTTTTAAAAGACTGACCAATTTAAAGTGGAAAAAATATTAATATATAAAGTTTTTATAGCACTTTTTGGGGAATGGACATTTATTGTCCTTAGGGCCTTTAAAGGATGCATTTTTTTTAATGTGCTCCTGCAAAAAAAATAATGGCAGGTCAAAATGAATGTTGGTGCCAATCTTTGGACCATCTAAAGGCCTAATTATAATAACAAACAAATATTACTTCAAATGGTTTTTTTGGAAAATATTTAGTTTTTTGTTTTTTGGGGCTAAAAAAACCCAGTGCGCTCATGTAATAAAACTGGGATTTAAAGGGTAAAAACAACGAAAATGTAATTAAAACTTTATATAAATATTTTAGGCATAAGTAGTTTTAAAAGACTGACCAATTTAAAGTGGAAAAAATATTAATATATAAAGTTTTTATAGCACTTTTTGGGGAATGGACATTTATTGTCCTTAGGGCCTTTAAAGGATGCATTTTTTTAATGTGCTCCTGCAAAAAAAATAATGGCAGGTCAAAATGAATGTTGGTGCCAATCTTTGGACCATCTAAAGGCCTAATTATAATAACAATCAAATATTACTTCAAATGGTTTTTTTGGAAAATATTTAGTTTTTTTGTTTTTTGTGGATAAAAAAACAGTGCGCTCATGTCATAAAACTGGGATTTAAAGGGTTAAAACAACGAAAATATAATTAAAACTTTTTATGAATATTTCAGGGAGAAGTAGTTTTAAAAGACTGACTAATTTAAAGTGGAAAAAAATATTAATATATAAAGTTTTTATAGCACTTTTTGGAGCGTTTCCGCAGGTCCTTCCTCCCTGCAGCTGTCAGACTGTACAATCAGAACTGCTCCCAACAAACACAGATGTCTACATCAGCGCTGTAACAACTTCTACTGTTATAACTTGCACATTACTTTTCTCAGCTTATATATACACTAACTTATTGAAAGTTACATGTCTACTTTTTAATGCACAGGTACAATAAACAATCTGCACTTTTCTAATTATTCTAAATATTCTTAACTATTTAAACATCTTTCAGTATCCTGCTCTGTTTGCACACTATGTGTACGCTAATTTAAACAACTGTACTGTACTCTGCTCTGGTAACTATTGTCCATGATGTAAATATGTAAAAATTGTGCTTCTGTTCTGTGTCCTGCTCTGTTTGTATATGTGTGTTTTTGCTGCTGATACAACCAAATTTCCCCTTGTGGGACAATTAAAGGATTATTCTATTCTATTCTCTTCTATTCTTTACTTCTGTGCGATACTGATTTTTTTTCCCCTTTCTCTTTCATGTTGGATCGTTTTGAATGAAGAAGAAAAAATGGAAAAAAGGTATTTTTATGAATTGTGGCTTTGGGTTTTGGAGGTTTTTTTTTTGTTGTTGTTTTTTGTTTTGTTTTTTTTAAATCATACTGCTCTATAACCCCTACTGGCTTACCAGTGCAAGAGTCTTTTGGTGTATTGGCCTACTTGCTTTACTGTCTGAAGTGTGGATCAGATCTGATATTTTTTATTAACAGTTTTGCCCAAGATTTTAAATACATGTGAAATAAAATCTGTGTTTTTTTTTTATCATAGCTGACACTGATCTCCATATTATATTGCTGGTCAATATACAAATTAAGTTATTATTTTTATGATTGACATATTCTTGTCTTTTTATATCATTTCTTCATTGGTGAACAATAAAAGGGAAATTCTGGCACTTCTGGAACAAGTAAAGTTACTGTGGAGAGCTATTTGTTCCAGATGTGTCACATGGAGAAGGTCTTCAACTCTAATGATTTCCTTTTTTTTCCCCCCTCAGGAAAGAAAACAAGAGTGATAAAGGTAAGAAAAACTATTGCAACAAACTTCTGCAGTGTCTTCTCATCATCTGCTTTAAGGTTTATTGTTCTAAAAAATAAGTAATAATCTTTACTTTTGTGTTGACAAAGATAATTTTACTGTGTAAAATTAGTCAAATGAAGATTTTTTTAAGCTTTACTATAACTGAACTCGCATTTAAAAAAAACAAAAACTTTTTTGCTCATTGGTCAAAGGCTCAGAAATGAGCTGCATGTTTCTGGGCCTTTAGCCATGAAACATGCAGCTTTGAATAATAATTTACACCTGAGTTGTCAATCCATGTTGTATGAAAACATTTTTTCAAAGTGTTAGATTTCTTGATATAAAATTTCCATTTCCAAAGCAGGAATAAAATTCCAACCTCACATTAATTGTAAATTTAATTCTGATTTGATATGGAAAATCCTGCTTGCAAGCTCAAGAACACGGGTTGATTATGTTTTCATTTTCTTTTTCTGCCAATTTGAGCAGGAAAACTTTAATATTTATACATGTATTAACACAGACTTTGCTACTCTCTTCAAAGTTGCTAAGAATAAAAAGTCAATAATAAACCACAACGATTTTTCATAAAGATTTTTCTTGCTACAAACTTTAGATAATCTCTCATGTGAATTTTCATTTCAGTAATAAGACCAGCTGCTCCCCCGCACGCCTGGTGGACAGACCCGGCGGTCAAGTAAGTTAAATGCAGAGGATCAAAAATTAAAAGGACTGCCACTTCTGTTTGATTCTCATGCTGGAAATAATGTGGAAATATGATTCTAGAGGCTCTTGATAGGTTTCATCACTCTCCGACCTCTTCACATTTGATAAATATCGTCAGTTATTTCCTCTTACCTTTGCTGTTTTGATTCGACCACGATAAACTCATACTTCCTGCACAGCTCTCTCTCTCTCTCTCTCTCTCTCTCTCTGTACTCAAAGTTTCCCATCTCAAATCTGTTTTCTGCATTATTTGCTTGCTAATTATGTACCAGTCTACTGTTGTGTACAGGCTGTTGTTTTTTTCTTTTTTCAAAAATGACCCTTGACAAGAAAGCCTCATTTCTGCTGTTCAATACCAAAGAAATTTAATCTTTTAAAATCTTTTTTAAAATGATGCCACATTGCAAAATGCTAAGCTGTGTCTCTAATAAAACCTCTGTAACTTTGCTCTGCTTCATGTCAGCAGTATCAGGTAATGTTCACCTGTTGAGTCATGGTTTTCTTTGGTTTTTCTTTTGCTTTTCTACTGTAAAAGATTTCTTTAAGGTAAAGCTCCTTCATGTTTTTCTGTGTTTTATCCCGAGTTACTTTGACACAAACGCATCTGCTGTGATTTTTACACATCTGATGAAGTCTCACAAGTGTCAGAACTGATAAATGATCAGAATTATAATATTTCTGACTGACTGAGGCTAAATTTCCCTGATTCAATTTGATTCGAATCGGGGATCGAATCGATTGTAGAAATCAGTGATGAGACTCAGCTCTATTTCATACATAACTAGAGTTACCCACTGATGATAACTGATGACAGTGTGCTCAGATTGTTCTTGAATGTGGAGCTTGTAAGTATCTATTCAGCACTAAAAGGTTTTTGTCAGCTTAATTTAACTTGCAGTATTTCCTGTAACTTCTGTCAGTTAGACAGTAATTATGCCAAATAAAGGACAGTAATTTGAATTGATTACCCTCATGCTGTATAACAGTTCTGTAACATTCTGTTTGCACTTCCGTCAGTCTGGAAAAATCACACCCATCAGATTCACATTGATGTGATAGTTACATGTTTGCGCACTGTTTTTTCTCATGTCTGCAGACTCCAAGAGTACCGCCGGGTCTGGGAAAAACAGCCCCCGCCAGGCGAGGCAGACCGGCGGGAGATTAAAAAATATATTCGAGTATGTGTGGGATGAGAAAAGAAGTTATTAAACCATCAGTTTCATTGTCCTGGGCAGCAATGTTTGTTGGAAGTACTTATGTGTTTTTTTTTAATGTGTTTTTTTCAGGAGCAGCTGGCAAAAGGCCAGGTGCCAGTAAGTATTTCTCCAGGGTTTTTTTTTTTCAAATATATATATATATATATATATAACCTTCCAAGGTGTCTGAATTGGAGTATTTATTTCTTAATCTGCTGTTTTGTTTGTTTGTTTAGAAAAGGATAACAAAACCCCCCAACCAAAGTAAGCTGTTTTGATGCAGTTTTCTGTCTTCATTTATGTTGGAAGTGATAAGTAGAGCCGTACGTTTTAATTTTTTTCAGAAATCTCTCAGTCAGACCGTGGTATATCATGTTTAAGTGGAAACTAGTGAGCTAACTTCACGAAGCTCCTGACTACTTAATTAAGTATTCTTTTTAAGATTCAAGATTAAGAATCTTGAATCCTCACCCTTCTTGAGCTTCTCGAGTGATGTTGCTATCACTTGGTATACAGTGGCTTGCAAAAGTATTCGGCCCCCTTGAACTTTTCCACATTTTGTCACATTACAGCCACAAACATGAATCAATTTTATTGGAATTCCACGTGAAAGACCAATACAAAGTGGTGTACACTTGAGAAGTGGAACGAAAATCATACATGATTCCAAACATTTTTTACAAATAAATAAAGTGGGGTGTGCGTAATTATTCAGTCCCCTGAGTCAATACTTTGTAGAACCACCTTTTGCTGCAATTACAGCTGCCAGTCTTTTAAGGTATGTCTCTACCAGCTTTGCACATCTAGAGACTGAAATCCTTGCCCAGTCTTCTTTGCAAAACAGCTCCAGCTCAGTCAGATTAGATGGACAGCGTTTGTGAACAGCAGTTTTCAGATCTTGCCACAGATTCTCGATTGGATTTAGATCTGGACTTTGACTGGGCCATTCTAACACATGGATATGTTTTGTTTTAAACCATTCCATTGTGGCCCTGGCTTTATGTTCAGGGTCGTTTTCCTGCTGGAAGGTGAACGTCCGCCCCAGTCTCAAGTCTTTTGCAGACCCCAAGAGGTTTTCTTCCAAGATTGCCCTGTATTTGGCTCCATCCACCTTCCCATCAACTCTGACCAGCTTCCCTGTCCCTGCTGAAGAGAAGCACCCCCAGAGCATGATGCTGCCACCACCATATTTGACAGTGGGGATGGTGTGTTCAGAGTGATGTGCAGTGTGGACAGATTCCCCCACCTGAGCTGTAGATCTTTGCAGCTTGTCCAGAGTCACCATGTTATTATTGCACATTATTGTAGTCTTTAACTTACAGTTTAAAGCACCTTGAGGCAACTGTTGTTGTGATTTGGCGCAGTATAAATACAATTAAAGTTATTTGAACTTGCCTTACTCTCTGCAGGTGTTGATCAAAGGCTTATTTGACTACCAAAGGTTTTGCTTAATTGTCTTGCTAACAAACTGTATTTGTGCTCTTGTCTCCCTCAAAGATCGCCCAATGAATAAGGCGTACTGCTCGGTGAGTCTAGTTGAACCAATAGAATGTTCTGCTTGATAATTATTGCTCTCTATTTCTCAACAGCCTTTCTTCAATTTTCATCCTCAGGTGCAGCAAATAAAAAACAATATTCAAGTATTACAGTTCTATGCTTTACTTAATAATTAATCGCCCATCCCATCACACTATGAATATTTACATGCAAAGCGTCCCTGGGAGCCATCCATATGCCAGAGGGAGGGAAGTCTGTGTGTTTATAGCATTAAACGCTCAAATATCGTCACAAACCCCATTTCGCCTCCAACCATGAAAAACACTCACTAAAGCATTGCAAGCATTTTATTTGGTGTTGCACAATGTAACCTATTCAAGTCCCATTTAGACGTGGAGAGTCAGATTACATGTACTCTCTCTATGCTGAACAGAAATCCCAGGATGCCGCTTGTCTAGTTCGAATGTGAAGGGATCAGAAATGAGGGGTTTTTTTTCTTTAGGTGCTGTTTCCAGAGCAATGACATTGTTCGCTGAGGCCGACCTCCACTTAATGTGTCAAAATGTCAAAGGTCCCGTTGTAGGTGCTGATTGAATTGAGGTGTAGAAGAAATTACACAATATATTAAATTATGTAGTGAAAGCAGAAACGTGCGGTGGGAGCAAAAAGCATGTGTGCTGATTTAAAAAAGGGGGAAAAAAGTTTTAGACTGTAATACTTTGAGAAAGAAGAAAATCAAAAACAAATATTGCTCATTATAAATGATTATGTGGTTCTGCAGCTGAGGACTTGCACTGCCAAAAATTAATGCACTATTCAGTTTTAATCCTGGTGACTACCTTCCCTTTATTCCTCCCTTTGTATGTGATCCAGAGATATAGAAAAAGTGCTGCTGCAGAACATTGGAAACACAGCGTAACCGTGCTGCCTGTGACTGCTGCTTCAGAGTACAATACCATTCATAAATTTCCAACCTTTGACCTTTGAGGGAGACTCAGCAGGATGCACATCAGGAGGGTCCGGGGATATAGCAAAATTCATCTTGTTAAAGTTGCACTGTGGCCACTTTAAAGGATACACAAGCTAATAATGGATAAGTGGGATATGTTATACAAATAAATATGCTGTTACTAGTGAACCTGGGCATGTTTGGCTCTGTTGCTCACATTGGTGATATTTATCCAGGAAGGGAAGGCTGAATGTTGTGGTTGCCTCCCTGCAGGTCCCCGAGCTCTCAGATCTCCTCTCTGTCTCCTGTGCAGATAAGTAGTGCTGCAAAGGCAATGCCGGTCTTTGATATTTCACTCCTCATTTGAATCAGTGGTCGCTTTATTTGACAATGCCAGGTAATTACTCGGGTACCTTGCTTGATCATGTGAACTCCTGCAGAACCAGAGCAGAGGGAGGGAGCGAGGAATGGAGGGAGTTTTGGGAAGGAGGGGGTGTACTGGGCTGTGAGAGAAGATGGAAATGGCAATGCAAGGGGACCAAAACAAAACACACAAACACAAACAAACCATCTGCATTTGTTTACCTGCACTGTTTGAAAGGGGGGGGGGGGGGGGGGGGGGGGGGGTCATGCGTAAGAGCTGAACTGTGGTGTGTTAAGAAAGTCCGATTTGGTTTTAAATTGTCCAGCAGTGTTGCTTAACATGAACTTATAGACACTCTTTAACATCAAAGGACATAGCAGTGTGGCTGAGAGCTCCTCGACGCTGGATTGTTGCGTGAGACTTCCCGCAGTTCTCCAGCTAGTCGGTTTGTGAGTGGGAGCTTGCCACAGTGAAGTTATTTGTACTAACGGCTGCCTCTGTTATTTTCCGGTAGGGATAGAGAAACAAGAGGGTATCAGGCACGGATGGACACTAGGGTCGGACACACGGAGCACGGACTTTGGGAAGAAGAACGGCACGGTGGGAATACTGGGCGCGCCCGTGATGTAAATATTACAATATTTACATCACTGTAAATAAACACGCACAGTCCTGCGTTTTGGGTCCTATTTTCCCCACATTCCCACTGTCTGCCAGCGCAGCCGTGACAGATAACTTCAAAGTCCTGCAGATGTAAAACTTTAAAAAGATAAAAAAGATTACAGGCAGCTGATGACATGTCGCTGTTGAATCGGGATTTTAATGTTTTGGTTTTTTTGGTTTTTTTTACCACGTTTATTGCTAAAACTTTTAGCAATATTTAAAAGTAGGAATTTAAAAATTCAAATTGAATTTTGAAATTCATTCAAAGTAAAACATAGTAAAAAGGCTCCTGGGAGAAAGAAGTTTTGGGCGAGTGGTGCAACGCGTAAAATTGGACACATTTGAAACGGTAGCAGTCAAGGTTGCTAAAAGGGAATGCAACAGGATGGCTTGGAAAGAGGCCGCGGCTGTAAAAAAAAAAAAAAAAAGCTGAGTGCTCTGGACAAGGATCGATGCAATTTGGTAAAGTACTACGAAATTTTCGAGTACAAATATTGCGCCTTTATTTCAATGGAAATGCTAGACATTAGTTTGATTTTTTTGAATCACAGGTACCGCCATCCACTCGCTCTCTATGAGATTCGGGTCTTTTTAAAGCAGATGTTTGTAGCTCTTACCGTTCTGAAGAGCATAGGTATAATGCATGCGGTCAACAAACCTGATAATATCATGCTTGTAGCTCAGTCTCGACAGCCGTTTAAAGTTAAACTTATTGATTTCGGTCCCTTGGTTACAGGGCCCCTGAGCTCATGCTGGGCATACCTGTGACTGAATCTGCAGACATGTGGGCTCTTGGTTCTGTCGCAGCTTTTCTGTCCTTGGGCTCCCACCTGTTTCCCGGTATGTGTGAATATGAAATGATGGGAAGTTTTGTTCACATGATTGCTTAGTCTAATGAAAGAATGTTAGAGAAAGGGAAGTGCAGCAAGAAATATTTCTGGAAGAGAAAAGGGATTATGAAACACACATGGGTACTGAAGAAACCAGTTCAGTATTCAGTATCTACAAGCACTGTGATCAAACAAAGTAAATCAATCACAGACAAGTTCACATGCACGGGAGATTTAGCCAAACACCACCCACAGCCAAACACAGAATCCGAAGTGGAAGACACAGTGGCATTTTTAAGCCTGTTCAAATGGATGCTATGTGTGGATCCTGTAAAAAGAATCACACCTGTTGAGGGCCTGGGGCATCGTTTTATTACAATGAAACATCTTCCCGAGGACCCTGCAGTAGATTGCTACGCGGAGTCATCCCGTATGAGCATGAAAGTGTGCCCACCCCTCAGTCTAGAAAATGAAATCGAAAACTTTGTTACCTCAAGTGAAATCATAAAAAACAGAGAAAAGAGCGGTGGAGGATCTAGACTGTCTTCCACTTTTGACAACTGTGCCACTGCAGCTGAAATCCAAAGAAACCGACAGAAAAAAGCAGCAGCACGCAAAAAGGATCAGCCTGTATTTAGTAGGTTTGCATGGCATGCAAAAGATGAAATGTCTTGGAAGCTGGGTGTCAAAGAAAAACAGCTGGTCGAATCTTCCTCTAAATCCAGTGATTCTCGCACGGAATGTACAAGTTCCTGTAGCTGTAGCCGTACAAGTACAGACAGCGGAGAAGGAACAGTCAACGCAGAGCTTCCTAAAGGTCGGATTTCATTAGGGAAAAGGATCAAAAACTTTTTCTTGAGGCTGTTTCGCTTTTCTTCAAATACTGAAAAAACTTAACATCAACCCGCAAACCGGCCATGGCAAATGACCGCCACTTCCTGAGCCTGGTTCTGTCACAAGTTTCTTCCTGTTAAAAGGGAGTTTTTCCTGCCCACCACTGCCAAAGTGCTTGCTCATACGGGATCATCAGATTGTTGGGGTTTCTTTCTTATATCATAGGGTCTTTACTCTACAGTATAAAATGTCTTGAGGCAACTGTTTTTTGTTAGAAATTGTGTTTGTTTTTTAAAAATGTAAAAAATAAAATGTGATAAACTTTAATCAACTCTTACTGTCAAGTTTTTTTTGTTTTGTTGCTGTCATTGTCTCTCGGTCTGCCACTTTTTGATATGTGTTAACCTGATCTGCTTCAAACTTGAATTGATCGGGACCCTGTGAGCTCCACAGTTTAATTTTAGGTGACTGGATAAGGGCTGGTCTCAGTACTGCGGCTATTTGTTGTGTTCTGTGTAAATAAATAACCAGCTCTTGTTCCCACTGATGCAAAATATGATTTCATGCAGTGAAGCCATAACAACAACCGGTTTAAACTGGTTTGTTGTCTGGATTTTGATATTTAATTCTACCTCTTTATATTTATTTAGGTTAACAGTCTAATCATATTCTGATCCTTGACAATAATCTGCTTTTCCTGTCACATATGAAGGCATGCAATTCTGTATTCACACAAAGTTAGACAGTTCAAATGTAAACGAAGGCGTAATACACTGATTACAAATCATTTAGCTGTACCTCATTATATAATCTCCTCCTAGACAAGTGGATATGGTATATATGTAGTTTATATGGTTTGGGTTTTATATATGTATTTTTAAAAACTAATCATTTCACTTACAGGCTGCCACAGCTTACGCTGCAATGTATTCTGGGTAGCTAGTTCAAATGGGTTGCACTCAGAATCCTGAATTGAAGAATTCAGAAGAAACTTCTACCATCAGTTTTGCTCAACTTCAAAGCCACAGCACTGATGACAGATCCACAATGTGTGAATTCATGTCCAGTGCTCTTACATTCAGTCAGTTGGCTGCAGCTGCCGTCTACACCTGTGGTTTCTACAAGTCCTGCTGAAAAACCAGCATCCTTTTCTAGCTGCAGCTTCCAATGGTAGTGTTCATTGATTCCACACTTTCACTCTGATGGCATTCTCTGCCAAAATGAGAAGCTTTCCAAGCAGACACAAGAGGGGATTGTCTGACACCTGCTGACGTGCTGCCAAAATGACGTTTGTACATATTGGCCTGCATCAGACGGTATCTGGAATTTGGTCTTTCAGGAAATCTGTCTGTCAGACCCTACAGAGGCTGTACAGTTAGTCCAACTCCTCCAGTATTGCACAGCAATAAGTGCTATTGCCAGAAGCTTTGCTGTGTCTCCCAGCATAGTGTCAAGAGCACGGAAGATATTTCAGGAGACAGAAAGTTACTCTAGGAGAGCTGAACAGGGCTGTAGAAGGTCCTTAACACATCAGCAGAACTGGTATCTTCTCCTTTGTGCATGTAGGAAGAGAATGAGCGCTGCCAGAGCTACAAAATCCACTTGAAGGGCCCACTGGTATGAATGTGTCTGATCAAACAAACAGAAACAGACTTCATGAGAGTTGCTGGAGGCCCCGATGTCCTCTAGTGGGCCCTGTGCTCACTGCCTGGCACTGTAGAGTCAGATTGGCATTTACCATAGAATACCAGTATTGGCAGGCCCACTTCTGATGCTCTGTTCATTTCACAGATGAAAGCAAGTTCATCCTGAGCACATGTGACCGATCTGAAAGGTACTTGAGAAATCGTGGAGAAAGCTATGTTGCCTGTAACATCGTTCATCACGACCGGTTTGGTGGTTGGTCAGTGACGGTCTGAGGGAGGCATATCTGTGAAGGAACATCAACAAGCTAGGTAACGGCACCCTGACTAGGTATCCAGCGTCACAGCCTGTGTGTTTCCTGTTTTACCTTGATAGTCCTGGTTCTTTGTCAGTATAGTCTGCTTTACTTCCTGCGTCTTGTTATGTCAGATTTATCCCAGCTGTGTCTCCCTTCTGTTGTGCATCCCCCCTAGTTACCTGGTGTATATTTATTGCTTGTCTTGTCCTTTATCTGCTTGTCATCCCTTGTGTAACCTCTGCTCTCCGTCTCCTCCCGTTTCCAGGAGGTTCTAGTTTCAGGTACATGTTTTTTTTAGTTTTCTCAGTTTAGGGTTTAGCTCATTTTCTGTGTTCCACCTGTTGGTTATTTTGTTCCGCCGTCAATAAAGGCTCACTTAATGTTAGTGATGGTCAAATAAAGCTTTCTGAAGCATGAAGCTTGTGTTGAAAAACGGTTCATTACTCAAAGCTTTTCAACACAGTCCTCTCTGGTGACATCTGGTGGCCAAACATATGAGGAGCAGCTTGAATCTACAAAATAAAATCAACTGCTTCATTATTATTGCCCACTCTACAGAGTGGAGTTCACAATTCTGTCCGATATTGGGCTCCCATTGTGTTGCTTTGAACATGTATTTTTGGGGGGTGAAAAAATTACCATGTCTATTTGTTTAATAAATAATTTTGATCAATTCCTTCATTCCTTGTTTAAACATGTGCCATGGTGTGGACTTTCTGTGCTTGTGACTCCTTGATGTTTGTAAATACAATAGATGAAAAATACATATAATCATGTACAACACATTATGGAGTATGCTTCTGCTCTGAGGTCCTGACTCCATGTACCTATGCAATTAATCACTGGACAGGTATGTTTATAAATAATATTAAATTAGGCCAATTTTCTTATACATATTTTTGACCTGGGGGTAGAACTGAATGTGAACTGGAAAGGGAAAATGACTTCACATGTCATGAAGATGCTAGAGAGACTCATCCTGAGACACCTGGGTCTGCTGGTGGAGCCTTGGCTGGATCCCCTGCAGTTTGCTTATCAAGCCTGTATCGGCGTGGAGGATGCCATCATCTACCTGCTAGACCAGGCTTATTCTCACCTGGACATTGTTGGGAGCACTGTGAGGGTCATGTTCTTTGACTTCTCTAATGCTTTTAACACGATCAGACCATCACTGCTGGGGAATAAGCTCACGGAAATGCAGGTGGACACCCCACTGGTAGCTTGGATCACTGCCTATTTAACAAGTCGACCACAGCATGTTCGGCTGAAGAGCTGCCGCTCGGATAACATCCTGAGCAGCACGGGGGCGCTGCAGGGGACTGTCCTATCACGCTTCCTCTTCACCCTCTACACTTCTGACTTCAGGTACAAGTCTCAGTGATGTCATCTGCAGAAATTCTCTGACTCTGCCATTGTGGGCTGTATCAGGGATGGACAGGAGGAGTGCAGGAGTGTGGTGGACAGCTTTGTTGAGTGGTGTGAGTTAAACCATCTAGAGCTTAACATCACAAAGACAAAGGAACTGATCATGGACTTCAGGAAGCATGCTCCTCCTCCTACCCCTGTCACCATCAGAGGGGCTGATGTGGAGCTCGTTGAGGACTACCAGTACCTGGGGGTACACATGGACTTTAAACTGGACTGGAGCAAGAACACCAATGCTGTCACGGCTGGCGAGGCAGGCTGCGTGTAGATAAAGTGAGGACCCAAGTGCAGGCAGAGGTTGGTATGAGGAGTGAGTTTATTTAAGGTGGAGATGGCGAGGACAGGAACTAAGAAATAACTAAACTGGGAAAACCTAAATACATGAAATTGAAACCAAAACTCACAGAGTGACATGCAAAGGAACACAGGAAGGACCATGGCAGAGACTCAGGGAAGACATCACAGACAAATCAGCAACAGGCAGGAGAACACACAGGGCTTAAATACACAAAGGAGTAATCATGGGATGGGAGACAGGAGGGGAACACACCTGGGAGAAATCAGGGCTGACGAGACACAGACGTAAAGCTGAGAACACTCACGTGAGACGGACACCTTCAGAATAAAACAGGAAATACAACAGGTATGCACAGACATGAGCTTAACACAAGACATAGCGACAGGGAGGGAACACAAAGATGTGGGACCAGGGCAGGCACAGAGACACAGAACAAAAGGAGCTTGAAAATACAAAACAGAAACAAAACCTGAGAACAAGAAATTCCCAACAAGAATGAACCTAAAACATAAGATAATAATCAAAACCTAAAAGTCCACCACTGGGTCCACAGACTCAGGACCATGACAACTGCTGTCTTCAAAAAAGGGCAGAGTTGGCTTTTCCTACTGAGGCGGCTCAGGTTCTTCAATGTTGGTAGGAAAATGCTGACCATGTTCTATCACTCTGTGGGAGAAAGCGCTGTGTTCTTTGCAGCTGTGTGCTGGGGCAGTGGGGTGAAGACTGGAGACAGCTGATGCCAACAGGCTGAACAAGCTGATTTAAAAGGCTGGTTCTGTCCTGGGTGTCAGACTGGAGAACCTGGAGGTGTCCGAGAGGAGAATGCTAAAGAAGCTTCTTTGTATTATGGACAACCCCTCCCACCCCATGCATGCCTCCATGATGAACCATCGGAGCACACGCCGCAAAAGACTAATCGCGAATCCTGAAATGCAGAACCGCCACAGGAAATCCTTCATACCGGTGGCAATAAGACTGTACAACTCTTCCTCGCTCTGTAGGTGATTTTCCTGAGGATTAATACCAATGTTATTCTGTTCCCATTCAGACCGTGCAGTATCACCCAACAGTATTTTATTGAATGTTTGTTTCATCTCCCCATCACATGCTGCTACTCTCTTTTTTTTAATTTCATAATACTATGTCACTTTTTAGAGTCACCTGCACTGATAGTTAAGTTATTTATTGTTCAGGATATAGTTACATTGTTACTTTGTTGGAGTTATTTGATATTATATTTTACACTATCCTACTGCATATTACTGTATACTACTATTCTTATTGTATATATTATATATCTTATTCCTCTGTCTCTCTTGCTGCATTGAGCATGTGTATGACAAAAGACTTTCCCTCGGGACTGAGTATAGGAAGAAGAAAACAAAGTTGATGTTATTGAAGCGTTGAATGTGCTGAATAATGAAATTAGTGTAAGCTGATGAGTTAGATGTGGGTGCAGTGGGTGGTTATGAAGTGGAGGAGGAAGACAGGAAAAGAGCAGAACGTTAACACGTTAATGCATCATCACGATTAATGCAAGTAAAATTTAACGCATTTAACCAGAACGCAGAATGGACAAACTTTGGACAAACTGCCCGAAATGTGTTGACAAAGATATTTCAGGGATTTTGAGTCACTTTGTGCTCCAGATGGGTATATATATATATATATATATATATATATATATATATATATATGACCACAGAGGGAGGTTCATGGATGTGACAGAGGAGGATGTTAGTGATAGGATAGGGTAAGAGGGATGCAGATGATCCGCTGTGGCTATTCATAAAGGGAGCATCCAAAATAAGAAGTATTCGCCTTAACAATAGATGACGGTGAAGCATTTAATCAATAACTACTGAAAACCGACGAAGAAGACGCAGGGGGAAAGTGTCTGCGCGCGCAACCATTCCGTAATCTTGAGGTAAAATGGCGTCGGGTGCCATTTCAACCGAGTGCAAGAAGATATCGGAATTAAGAGTTGTTGATCTTAAATCGGAGCTCAAGCGAAGAAATTTGGACACCTTTGGTGTGAAGAGTGTTCTTGTCGCGCGACTTAGACAGGTGAGTCAAACGGAGCTGATGTGTGCAGAAACGATGACCGAGCCTGGCTGCGCGGTGCACAGATGCTAACGCTAATGCTAGCCCGTTTAGTCACAGACCTCCCATCGATTTTAGCGAACAACACTCGTAGTTTAATTGCTAGAGTGACCGAGTTTGTTTTTGGAGGCATTAAAGCTAGATATCTGTCAGGAAATATTTCGTGTTTGTAGCTCGGACCAGGAGCCAATGGAGGTTGTGTTGAAGTATGTAAAAATGTTAACGCTCGCCTTAAATTAGCGGGGGTGCCCAAACAAAAGGCCTGTTATTTCCCCTTCGCCTCGAAACGTCAGATGAACGAGGGCTCTGTGGTTCGATGCAGCATTTGAGGACCACTTAATCTCAGCGCAAACAGATGCAGCACATTGCGCGTGATTGATCCCAGGTGCTGGAAGATTTTATTGTTAAATACGCATGCGCTCATTGTAAGTCTAAATAAGAGCGCAGTAGCTGCTCTGCTTTTTTTTGGTTTCGCTTGTTTTCGATTGAGTTTTCACGATGAGTACTGAGACATGCAGGGTACGGATAGAAGTGTTTTTTTTTGTTTTTGTTTTGTTTTAGTTAATATAGTCGAACATGTGGTTTTTAGCTAAGATTTTTAGCTAAACGTCAATGCTGTCTGATGTTCACATTTAAAAGTCGGTCTCGGTGTCCATGATGATCTATAATCCGCTTTGCTGCCTAAGAAGGAGCTGAGCTATAAATATTGTTAATATACGCCGCCGGCGTGCTTTTTTGTGCGCTTGTTTCTGCAGTCTTAAAGCAAAATTTGTGAGCCGTCAGTTGAATCGCAATCAGCTGTGATGCGATATTTTAGCCTTGCATATAAAGAGTGATTAATTTGTGAATAGTGGTCAGTCATTGTGCTCCGGGAAGCATGGCAAAAGTTCAGGGTCATTGCATTTATGTATCTCTCTTATTACGTGCCAGCTGTTTAATTATTTAATTTGCATACTGATTAATTAGTAATCCTAGCTTGATTGTTCTTTAAGGCTATTGAGGATGAAGGTGGCGACCCAGAAAACATTCAGCTCCAGCTCTCAGCTGAAACACCAACTCGCAAAGGCGGAAAAGCTAAAGGTAATCTTGCTTTCTTTTATAAGAGTCAGGTTGCCCCAGGTGTGGTCAGTGAGACCCTGGCATCCTCTGTCAGAGGAAAGTGTGTATTTGGTGAGTGGGTGCTGGCTGTTACCCAGTGACATTCACAAAGAGGGTGCTGCACCAAATACCTCCTTGAGATTGTTTTGGTCTCTAGCAGATTGACTGACCAGCCTCTTGGCCTACGTCAGTGGGGCTTTACCAGTCAATTCACAGTGACTGCCAGTAGCCACGTTCAAACAACTGGGGAGTATGCCTGGAGGTTGCCAGGTGGTCACCGACCGGTGTGACTGGGGCCTCAACAAGTTCATGTTTTCTAAATGTTTTCATGTTGAGTTTTAATGTTTTAATTTAATCTTTTAGGAAAGAAAGTGGATTCGGATTTGGACAACACCGTGGAAGATGACAATTTTTCCAAGGTGACTATTCTAAGCACATCTGTTGGTGTTTGAGACATTGACACAACCCCTTTTTGTTGTTGTACTTGGCACTGACAGCCTTCTCAACTCACCTGAGTGTTTTTGTTTTCTAGGAGGCTGAAGAGTATGAGTCAGAAAAGGGTATGTATGATGGCACACCAATCCCCAATGCTAACGTTTGGATCTCCCCCCCCCCCCTTTTTTTTTTTTTTTCTTTTTTCAACAGCTAACTCCAGGTACAATGCATATATCATGTGGTATTTCATGCTCCCGGTAGCTACTGCATCTATCTAGGTTGCATCACATAAAAGGAGGAACAAAGACCTGATAAATTGAGACATTTCTCAAGATTGAGTCAAGGTTTTTTGTTGTTTTGCATCGCATGTCAATCATTGGATACAGGATGCCTGGGTACCCGGTTTTCTTGGATTGCTCAAAATATTTAAAAGAAAACCGTTGTTTGCTTCAGTGAATTTCTGTTTTTAGTGGCATTCGTCTCCCTACATCGCCTAAGGAAATGAAGATTGAATATATTCACTGTGTTGAATGAAAATTGGAGGCAGCACTAGCTTGTAAGATTTGAGGATCATTGCACTTTCTTGTTGTCGCTGTGATTGACAGCATGATTGGACAGGACCTGTAAAATGTGTCTTGGGTAGATCTGAATGCTTCACTCCATTCGCCACAGGAAACGGGCACCTCATGTTAGGTCTTGGCAGGTGAGACGCTCTGCGAATGAAGTTGATACATGGGTTGACTCAAGGACTGCGACATTCATGTGAGCATGTTGTACATGTACAGAAGCCGTTTGTCAAGAAGCAGCGAGAAACCTCAAACATTTGTACCCAGGTGGCTGCAGCCCCACCATGGTGTGTGCAGTGAAGATGCCACAACATGTTCAGCAAGGATAGACTGTCGTGCACAAAGGGATGGACTCTTTCTAACTGCATGGGTGTGACTGAATGGACACATTACAGCGGGATGGATTTGATAATAACTTATTTATTTTTACATTTTTCCCCCCATATAAAACCTGCTAAGATAAGACATTTATTATACAAGAAATGCTGGATGATGAAGAAGATATCCTAAAACTCAGACGACTTTCCAAGAACTGACCCACTGGGAATGTATTTTGCCTAAATGGAGAAAACCCAAAAGATGAACTGATGCCATTCCTCCACATGTGAACTTTCTGAAGAGCGACCATGATTGAATTCATACTGAAGTACTTCATGTGTCAAGAAATGAGAAGCACCGAAATATTCCCACATGTCCAAGGAGATTGTGTGTTTTGTGTCTTCCTGTGGTGTCTACGCCCTCGATGACCATTAACACTAAATGTGCTTTCTATTCTACTTTATAGGTCAAGTAACATGCGACATGTCAAATGTTAAAAGTTGTTTTTGCCATGTTTATCCTTGTTAAATCCCTCAGATGTAACTGATACAGATGATGGTATTCGTGAAAATTCTAAGCCTCCACCCTGTGAGGACAGCCTCGCTCACTCTGAGGCTGAACCCGAGACAGACGCTGTGGCGGCTGAGGCTGATTCAGAGCCTGAGCCAGAGGTGGACGCTGAGCCCGAGGTCGATCCCGATGCTGAACCAGACGCGGATGAGGATCCAGAGGTCGAGCCTGAAGTGGCTGAGATGGATGCTGAAGCCATGAATTCCTCTAAAGAAGCCGAGGAGGATCACCTATCCGTCTCAATCCCAAATGAAGATGCCATCACTCTGGATGTTGATGGTGACGACCTCCTGGAAACAGGTAAACATGTGAAACTTCCAGATCCAGAGGCAGAGAAGGGCAATGATGAGCCAGAGGCCTCTGCTGAGACGAGCCCAGATGATGACATGAAGGCGGAAGAGTCGGAGGGCCACAAAGATGGTAAGAAGGACGATGGATCCCGTGGCGAGCCCATGAAGAAAGACGGCCGAGACGCCACGAAGAAAGCGGAAACGGGTGATAAAGAGAAGGATTCTGGGAAGAAAGGCCCCTGCACTACTGGGGCATCAGGTCAAGCAAAGAGGTTTGTCTTTCTATGTCAGTTCTTTGATACTACTACCAAGTCCAGCTCACTAAGAACGCAACATTGTGGGTAGCCTCAAGAAATATTTTTTTTATTTTTTAAATTTTTTTTTGCCATGAGGGAAATGTTCACTGATGTACCTAATCCTGCCATTTACGGCATTGATTTATTTCTCTGAAGTCGGTTAAAATGTGACGTTAACCACAAGCTGAGAGAACGACTCTTATTTTGTTACTTTGGCCTTTCCAGCAGTTTTTAAGCCTTTTCCAGTTTCTACACAAGGCAGTGTAAAAGAGCATTAGTCTCTGTGATGACGTTTTTTCCCCCTTTGTGGCCAAATGATTCGCTGAAGTTGAACAAACCTCCGAAGATTTCATTGGTCCAGAGAATAAATTGGCTGACAACTTGACCCCATCTCACCACTGGAAAAATCAATGAAGCCTTTGAGACATTGGTTCAGATCCACGTCTTGCCTAAAGGATTTTTTTTTCCCCCCTCAACAGAACCACGAGTTATTTTATTCCACTAGCTGTGTGCCTGTCAGCTTACGTCATGGTGTTATTTACAGTCATTCATTTCCTGTTTGTTGTTTCAACCTTTTGCTTTTTAGCTCTTCAAGAGACAGAGATGGAAAAGGTGCAAAAGATGAAAAGGGTAAGGATGTTTTTAGAGAGGAAAAATATATTCAGTGTAGTGTTTTGGTTTTTCTAATACTGCTGCTGTTTGGAAAACATGTTTATTAGGAGCTGTAAGCGGCAACAACACTGCCAGCTCGTCTCGTAACATTTGGGTGAGCGGTCTTTCTTCAAACACCAAAGCAGCTGATCTGAAGAACCTTTTTGGCAAATATGGCAAGGTAGATAACGTCTTTTTTTGTGTGTGTGGTTAATTAGTTGTCGTTATTATTTTGAGCATAGAAAATATTCTTGGAATTTTATGATTGACATCATAGAGAAAACAAATTTCCAACAGGTTTTAAGTGCCAAGGTGGTTACGAACGCTCGCAGTCCTGGTTCGAAATGTTACGGCTTGGTGACGATGTCGTCCGGCACAGAGGTGGCACGCTGCATCTCCCATCTGGACTGCACAGAGCTTCATGGACAGCAGATATATGTTGAAAGGGTTGGTTGAATGCATTATGTCTCATTTCTTCATAGAATAAAATGTTGGTCCTGTATCACTCTTTTTTTTTTTTTTTTTTTTTTTTTTTTAAATTACTCTTGTTTTTTTTGTTGTTTTTTTTTCCTTTAGGCCAAAAATGATCCATTCAAAAAGGAGCCCTCAAAGAAAGAAGCAGAGGAGAAGGCAAATGAAAAGCGCAATTCCACCGGGATAAAGGCAACTAACAAGTAAGCGACAGGAGGAAGGGGAAAAAAGTGCTAATGGTAATTGTCTGAAAGCCTATTTAATTTTCTGTCCTTTTCTCATTTAGGCCACAGGCGTCCTACAAAAAAGAAGACAAGAAAGCTGATAAACTCTCTGAAAAGGACAAAGACATATCCAAGAAGCAAGAGGCCAGAAGCGGAAAATCCAGCTCCGTTTCATCTGGTTCAGGACACGAAGGTGCAAAGAAGGATGACAGAAAGCATGGCCGTAGGTTTTAGCCCTCTTCTCATCTCTGATTTGGAGAGTGTAACTTAGCTGGTTTTTGGTCATAATTTGCTTTTTGTTTTTTTGTTTTTAACAGGGGCAAAGAGCCCAAGCAAGATGATGGTGGTAGATCACAACAAAGGAGAGTCTAATTTTGGCAAAATGAGACCTTTCAGAAGGGGAAAGTATTTTGACAAAGTAAGAATTATTTCTTTTTAACCACATTTTAAATGTTTATTTGCCTTCAGATGAATAAAAATGTGCTCCGTTTGATACTTTTTCAGCCTTTTGTTAACATGAACTTTCAAAGACGGCCAAAAAGTTTGATTCCTCCCGAGGAGGTACGAAGTTCTCTCTATACTTTTTGTTTGTTTGTGATTAATGTGCTTTAGTTCTTATTCATTTTAAGATTGAATTTCTATTTCTCTACTAGCTGGAGATGATGAAAGATAAAATGCGACCTTTTATGAAAAAGGGGGAGGAGCGGGACATCTTACCTTTTGAGAAAATTAAGGAGCAGAAGGAGCAGAGGATGCGTGAAAGGATGGCTCGTATGGAGCGTGTCCGCAGAGCCGTGGAGTTGCGCAAGTACGCACGCGAGTTATTACATTTTGTAGATTTATAAAATGATGAGGCTGCTGTATGTTTGAGTTTCAAGGCGAGGGATGTCTTGTTTGTCTTCAGGCGCCGTGAAATTGCAGAACACGAACGTCGGGAGCGTGAGCGTATCCGCCTGTTGCGGGAGCGTGAAGAGCGGGAGAACCTTCTCCGGGAGCGCCAGAGACTGGAGATGGAGAGACAAAAACTGGAACGGGAGCGCTTGGAAAGGGAGAGGCTTGAGAGGGAGAGAATTCGTATAGAGCAGGTACAGCGTGAAACATGTACCAGACTAACTTTTTACGTTATAGCTGTCATTTAGCGCAGCTAGAAATGGTGGTCACAGATGTAGCCATCTACTATCCGTCTACTAACCCTTGCATGCACTGACTGATATTAGCAGCTGGCATTCGAAAGCTGCTGTCAACATTTTGGTAATATGGAGCTTGTAATAGATGAGATGTGGTGGCAAATGCATCAGAAATTGCAATAGCTGTGAGAAAGTTTGCTGCTGCTTCAATAACAAACTGCCCAGCAGCAGCATGTGTGAGACTCCACGTTAGCTTCTTTTTCATTAGCATTTAAGGGATAAAGGGGGCTAACCTGTTGAGGCAAGAGTGAGCTGAGGAAGATGGGAGCGGCTTTATCACCTCTTTAAATCTAAATCAATTCTAACGTAATGTTGTAACCGCAGCCATATTTTTAATTGTTTAAATTTGTATTTATTTTTTTCAGGAAAGGCGGAAGGAAGCGGAGCGCATGGCTCGTGAGCGCGAGGAACTGCGGAGGCAGCAGGAGCAGCTTCGCTTTGAGCAAGAAAAGAGAAACAACCTGAAGAGAGGCCGTGAAGTGGAACACGGGTACATATAGTTTTGTCTCAGCTGTTTTAATGTGAAGACGAGTGTGGATAATCATTTTACTCGTGTCTTTACCCATGAGTTACATTTATTTTAAAATGGAAACTGAGCAGCTGACGAAGAGCTTAACAGCTTTTTCTTCTGTTTTCTCAAAAGTAAAATTTTATTCAGTTTGACTTCGGTACAGAAAATATCATCATTGGGTCTGTGTGTGCGCAGCACAACCATAATCTGAGAGTTTTTGGTTTTCATTAGGAGAGGGAGCGCTGTTATCGAGTGGCATTTACATAATATGTAAAGTCTGTGAGCAAACGTAATGTTGTGTTTATAGTGGTAGCTAGTGTTATCTATATTACAGAGTGACAGGTGGCGTCCCGTGTTCATGACTCGGTGTCTGTATTCAATGTTTCAGTCGACGAGACGACTCCTATTGGAACGGCAACAAGAAGATACAGCCCGAGTCTGACGCCCGTTTGAATCAAGGCTCAAACTACAACAGGCAGCAAAACCGCTTTACAAACTTCACTCCCCGAGAGAGAGGCCGGTTCCCCGAGACCGCCAGCCAACCACCCAACACGTATGACAGGTACACGTTTAAACTACATTAGTTTACTAATCACAACGTTGATGCCATTCATTGGAATCATTTATGGACTCCAAAGAAAGCTTTTATTGCACTTTCTGTGAATTACATTTTGGTCCTCTTTGTGTTCCAAGACGAAACCGGTTTGACGGCGAGCCTGAGGTGAAGAAGAGTCGGCCTGCTCCTCACAGAGAAGGCTCCGGCTTTGATCGCTACCACAAAAACTTTGAAACGGTCCGCAGAGCTGAGCCGCCACCACCTCCACGCGCTGAACTTCGGGACACCGACCGCCGGGACAGAGACGACAGACGCCCCGCTCCCATGCACGATCGTCCTATGGGAGCAAGAGGTGCAATGCCGGGCATGTCGCACAATCGCGCACCGAGGGATGGAGGGCACGGATGGAAGAATGACGGCGGGATAAACTCCAATAAGGGAGATATGCGGTAAAGGAAAACTCCTGTTTGAAGATTAAGCATTATTAGTTGCTTGATGGTTTTGGAAAGCTAATCTCTCTTTGAAATCTCTTGCTGGGCTGAGCAGCGGGCCTATGCGCATGCGTGCAGAGCGATCGGGCAGGGATGGCCCAGGTGTCGGTCCAGGTGCTGCTCTCAGAGGAGGCCACTCCATCAACCGTGAAAGGAGCTTTAATGATCGAGATGAAAGAAGACCCATGGTGATGAGTGATCAGGTGAGCTTACCTTCTGAAAAAGGAGTGACGTCTTTCCCTGATCCTCCTGTACGATGGAAAACCTTTACATTTTGAGTTGGTTTTCTTCTGTGTGAGAGACCCAAACACATCCTGTTTTTCCTCACTTTTTTGGAACGCAGCATTAAGGTTGTTTATTTAACTTGTTAACTTATGAAATTTATTATACAAATTCAATGACATTTGCTTTAAATCTTCAGTGGCTAGAATAAAATGTGGGGATTTCATGTGGTTTAATTTTTAAAATTCATAATCTCTTATTTGTTCTAGTTTTGGAACCTATTTAGTGATAGGAGTAATGTTCTTACGGTTCCACTTTCATTGCTCAGATAACCATTTTTGTTTTGCCGTCAAGCATTCAGCATTTCCTTTGCCTCTGCAGCCTTTCAGCTCGGGTCGCCAGGTCGTAGTGGAACGTCACGGCAGGGAGCAGGGCATGAGGAAGGAGTGGCACGGTGGCTCAAGCTCCCAGGGTGGAGGCTTTTCCGATAATCGCAGGATGGGGGACTCTCGGAGCACCATGATGCCGCCTTCCAGGTATGCTGCATAATGGAGACGTGTTGAGAAAGCAGAGTAGCGTGCCGCCCTTCCATCCTTCTCAGACATGACCTTTTTGTCTTTCTGCAGTCACTCTTCGTCTGGAATGAGCCGAATTGTACAGATCACCAACAACTCCATTCCCAGTGGCGGCACTGTGGGCGGATTCAAAACCTTCAAAGGAACGCCGCGGCAGTTCTAACCACAGCCACAAATCTGCAACATGAAAGCTCCTGAAGATCTGAAGACTTTTCTGAACTTTATTTTTAGAATATCAGCTTTTTGGATTTTTTTTCTGTCTTTTTTTGGCGGCACGTTTGTGCACACAAGGTTGATGACACTATTTTATTTTGTATAGACAAGTGTACCTCAGTGTAGGGTTTTTTCCTGACAGTTTTGCTGTTACCATTACACAACCCTGTGCACATGTTTTAATAATATTTAGAAACCTTATTGTACAGCACAGAGTCTTTGTAACAAGTTTTCAAGTGATGTTAAGACTTCTCTTATTGAGTGTTCTCTGTACATTTTCAGTAGCCTAGCGTCACACTCAATTTTCCTGTGTAATATGTCTTTAGCGTATTATAGAACCCGGCATGAAGGGATAATTGACTCATTTGGAAGTTTCACAGATGACGAAAAGAAATCTTTTTTTGAAAAGTCATTTTTGCTGTGGATGTCCTGTTTTTGTAAAAGGAATGATTATAAACCTGTAAAAGAGCCTGCATTGTAGCTAAATACCTCTCATAGACCATGAATTGAATCACAGACAGGTCTGTGTGTCTAAACTAAAATTTGACTTTCAGGTCAAACTGCAGGGCATTCAGTGGAGGTAAACGAGCCTTTTAAGGGCACACGTGGTTTTTGTTTGCTCATTGTTATTTCAGTGAAATTTGAACATTTGCTTTTAAGCTCGTTTTCTTTTCTTTTCTTTTTTTTCCTTTTTTTAGAACTTGTATTGTAGAGACATCCTGTGTCCATCATTGAACTCTCTTATGCTAGCAGGAAGTACCAGTGTAGAAGGTTTGAATCTGAAAAAGTGCACAAGATGGGTAAAACCTGCCCTTTGAAGGGACATCATACTGTATGTAGACTGTAAGCTTCGTGTCAACTGTGACTAAACCAACATCTTGCCTCTGTCTCGTCTTGTTCGGTCATTTCAGTGCTGTTTATTTATTTTTTTTAATTTTGTTTAAAAGCTCGTCAAGCTTCGTAATTCTTTCAGAGCTGGACCAATACTGCACACCTCGGACTGCCATGCATATAGTTGGATTTAAATCGCACATCTGTTGTAACTGGTTGAAGCTGATTCAACTACCAGGAGGAGGGGGGGGTGAGTGAGTGAGAAGCTGAATGTCTTTGTGCCGAGTCTTCGGTCATGCCAGGATCAGTTTGCTTGTGGGCCTCAGAGTGAAACTGTTGATGGGGTGGGAGTGAAGATCTCTCAGCTAGTGCGTGTACGTGCTTTGCCAGTTGGAAGTTTAAAATGAAGTACAAGTTTCTGTGTGTGTGTGTAAATGTTTTTTTCCCCCCATACTTTTCTTAAGAACAGTGATTATGAAGTGGTGGACATCTTGAGAGTTGACTGGTTTATAAAGCAACACATAAAACACTTTACTAAAATCCATATATTGCTTACAAAAATATGTTTTACAGAACTTTCATAACAAGAACCTCAGACCTACTTAGTAAACTAAACTTAGTTTAGTCATTTATTCAATTTCAGTTCAATTTTATTTCACAACAACAGTTGCCTCAAGGTGCTTTATATTGTAAGGTAGACCCTACGATAATACATACAGAGAAGAAACCCAACAATCATATGACCCCCCCCATATGAGCAAGCACTTTGGCAACAGTGGGAAGGAAAAACTCCCGTTTAACAGGAAGAAACCTCCAGCAGAACCAGGCTCAGGGAGGGGCGGCCATCTGCTGCGACCGGTTGGGATGAGAGAAGGAAGACAGGATAGAAGGCTGAAGGTTTGAGGGGTCGTCTGTTCAGAGGTGCCCTAATGCAACTTGGTTTTAATTAGTGGTAATTTCCTTCGCCTTCCTGTCAGCTCAGAGCATTCTGGCCTTTTCTTGTCTTACCTCTGACACAAAAGGGCATTTTCGATGGTTATGTGTAGACCAGCAGTTTCTGAAATACTTGAGAGCCGTTTAACACCAACAAGCACAACATGTTCAGCGTCACACATCCTTTTTTAATCGGTCTGAACTTCAGCAGGTCATCTTGACCATGTCCCAATGATTAATTCCAATGAGTTGCTGCCATACGATTGGCTAATCAGGTGTTGGTTGGTTGGTGAGTGTATATTCCACTGCAGTGTCTAACCAACTGGTACAGTGTCCTTGGACTTTTATGCTTCATACATCTTGTTCATATGTAAGGCAAACAGATATAACCAGTGCCTCCCACCTGGGAAAAAAAAGTAACCAAGTCAATCTTACAAAATAATTTTTATAGTGTGAAGGTGAAGTTTTGCACGGCTTCAATACATACGATAATGAAACTGTATTAACTGATTCTCAGGTGGTCAGGTTGGAACTTTTTTCCAGAATGATTTTACGTGGAATGATCCAACTCACAGATACAGTTTTCACACATATAGGCTATGAAATGGTGCAACTTCCACTTTTCTCAAAAGACATTAAGACTTCAAAGCAATGACAACAAACCAACAACTTATCTTAGTTTTTTATTTTCCTGGTAACTTCTAATCAGGTTGAATGTCCCTCGTCTATAAGGCATTTTGTTATATATATATTTATATATATATCACCATATACAATATGTGACTGTAATGTGAAAGGCTACATACATTATTTGGTCATTTATGTAAATACATGAACATTGAAATCAACACAAATGAGTAACCTCCCATATTCACAAACGCTTTCCTTTTTGTTTGCTTCTTTTATGCGAAATATAAACAAAACAGGCCGGACAGTGGAAAATAAATTTCTTGGGGTAATCGATGATGAACCTTTACTCCTCTTTATTTTTCAGCCCACACTGTACATGCATCACAGGGTAAAATCTGGGAGTTTTGATATTGCAATAAAGAAATGATCTCCCTTTAGATTGTTCAGCACTCTGGATCTATCTGTCACACAACAACAATGAACATTTCCCTCTGCTACATTAATGAAAACACTCAAGCCTGACACATTTTTATGTACTTTTGACCTGTTGCCTTTCTTTGAGAACATTGTGTAATGAAATGATGAATTTGATGGGGAAAAAAAACTAGTTAGGGGTTAACCTACACCATTTTTTTGCTGATGGAATTGAATACCAGTTTTTTTCCTGCATTTTTTGTCATCATCTGTCAGCGCCGAGCTGATAACTCCAGCCTTTGTGTTGGTATACTTGAGTCTGGTGTAGATGTACCGCTAACTACGAATACATCAAATTGCAGCAAGTTCTATTGAAGTGGTGCTACGACCCAATTTCCAAAAACATCTGGATGCTGTGAAAAATATAAATTAAACCACAAGAAGACTTTAAATTAATTTAAACCATACATTTAATTATAAATACTACAAAAGTGCCATATGTTATAACTAAGCAATTTTTTAATGCTCATTTTGAATTTGAAGCCAGCAACACAATAAAAAACCCCCCAAAACAAACAAATTAAAAAACAAAACAAAAAACGGACATAGGCATCTAAGTGCTCTTATTCGATAACTGCACATAATTTAGTGATTTCATCATTTTCATCATCAATACAAGAGTCAGAGAATCTGGACAAAATCTCTCAATGCAAATGACAAGGCTGGAAAAACCTGAACTGAATGACTGTGAGGATCATCAGGCTCTGGGGCTGCACTGCCTTAAAAACAGGGATAATCATGGTGGGAATCACTGCGTGGACTCTGAAACAGTTCTGCAAGCAGTGATGCTGCACCCACAAAGTTAAAAACCTCATGTATAGCAAGATCCATAAACACCACGGTCTCTTTTATAGTGGACTGCGTCGGTTTGAAGGGTCTTTCTGGAAACCACTGGCACCACGTCCTCCAGAGTAAAAAGGACAGGGGCTGTTCAGATTGTTTAAAAAGCAGCACCTGTGATTGTACGGAGGCCCATGAGCGACACGAGCAGTTTGTTAATCTGCAAAGGTCCCATTAATGCTGAACAATATCTACAGATTTTGGACCAACGTGTTTCACACGGAATAAAGGGATGTGACAACAGCATGGCTCTGTTTTTAGAGAGTCTGGCTACTAAACTTGAATGCTTACACAGTCAAAATCTCTCAAAAAGCGAAAAAATGGCATTGTGAAAAGAAAATGCGACTTTAGATTTATTTGAAATGTGTTCCTGGCATCATATTCAAAATGTGCATATGTAAGAAAAAGTAAAAAACAAAACAAAAAAACGCCAGTTTTAATATTTGATATGTTGCCTTTTTTTCTATTTAAGTTCAAAACAGGGTTTCTCTATGGAAGCTTGTTGCTGCCACTGAAAAAATCCCAAACAATTTTAGCTAAGCCAAGTCAAAATTTCAAGTTATTTTCTCAATTTTGAGTTACTAACTCAAACTTCTGAAAAAGTAAGTCAACATTGTGAGATTATTATGAACTACAAATGGCTCCTTTTTCAGTGGCTGAAACAAGCTTCCATATTTCCCTGCAAAGTTGTATGTTTTGTTTATTTTTACATTTTGCACAACATCCCGCCATTTCTGGAAACAGAGTGGCTCCTTGTAACAGATGTATCCTTTCATTTTAAGCCAAAACATTTAATCAGCCCTTTCATACTTCATACAAATTTGTATTATTTAGCTGGCTTAAGAGCAACTGCTACTAAGAATTATTATTTTGGCCATTATTTACTTTTTTTTAAGGTACCCAAAAAAACAATAGCACTCTTGCACAATTTGTGTTCCGTAGAAAATGAGGTATGTTTTTTTTCTGTTAGTGCATATCAATGTAACAGTGCAAAACCAATTACAACAACTATATGTTCAACGATCACCTTGTCAAAATACTAATTTTACAGCATTTACCCCACCATCACTTTTACAAGGCATACAAGAGACCACTTTGAGACATTAAACACACAATATCCTTCTGATCAATTCATCATAGAAGTAGGGTGAACCAAACACATTACAACAAAAATACTTAATTCAGGTGATAATGACTAGGAGTAGCAAGCTGATGCACAGTAGTAAATCTGAAACAATAGTAAAAATCTGTGGCATTTGTGTAACTTCACGCTGTATTCAAACAAAGACCCACATAAAAATCTTCAAAATCAAATCCAACTTTAAAATAAAGTTTAATTTAAAAAAAAATCTCCTCTGGAATGTTTAATCAGCATGTTGTTGATGGGCCAAGACAGGGTGAAAAAAAAATCAGAAACCCTCCCCTCTATCTTCTTAAAGAGAAATCTTGATTACTTTATTACTTTAAGGTGCATGAAAAAAAAAATCTGCAAAGAAGTAACAATGTTCCTTAACCCTGTTCAGCGAGGTCTTTATTTTTCACCAGGAGCAGCCAGTCCATTGCTTTTTACTGTTATTTGAATGAATTCAGCTGTCAATAACAGTGTTAGTGTCAAGTCCTTCAAAGTGTCCTAATAGTTGTGTGGTGTGTACATATAACGGATACTTAAAAGTTGCGACTGAGATAGTGACTTCAGGCCGAGGAACCGTGTCATTAGAAACATTAACATCTGAAAAGACACCCGAGGATATGTCCCTTCAAAAAAGGCCTGAGAGAAGTTCTGACGTTTACGTGAAAAATGTATGGATTGTCTCATTCTGGTAATACCCCTGTTTCCTTTTGTCCTATAAAATATGCTGAAATGCTGTAAGGCGTTATATATTCAACTGTAGTTATGTATATATATATACAAAACATAGCCTTGCTAGGGCCAAAGAAACAAATGGGGAGCACAAACTCCAGCCATCACACAAAGCTCGTAAGAAAGGTTTCCCACACAGTAGGTAGCCTGCTGTCCTGACAGAGAATTTTCTTCTCACTCAACAAAATAATGGAGATCACTTTACAAGCGCTGCAAAAACCTCCTACGCCAACTGTCTCCCTCAGTCTCTAGCAGAAGGCTTGAGTCAAGGCATCCGACTGGAATGTGTAGATAGAAAAAGTTTGTCAGGAGGCAGTCCCATGGTACAATAATGGCACAAACCACTAGCTAAATTATAAGAATGGGTTAGATAAATATGTACATCATGTGTCTGCATGCGCAGCGCCGCAGTGAAAATGCACAAAAGTTTAAAGGTGATACCACAGAATTTCCTACAACCTCCAAAGACAGCTCTGTCTGCGAACTTTGGGCCTGAATGTTCATAAATATCTGATAAAATTAGTCTTCTCTGAAGCTGACTAAGAAGGGGCTAGGGAAGAGAGAACTGTGGAGAACAATGGGAGAAAAATTCAAAGTTGAAAATTATCTTGTAGAGCCTGATATATACAGATACCGATATTTGATTTAAAAATCTGATTTTACAATAAATTAGACACAAAACAAACAGATTTCCGTAACATTTGTTTTTTTTTAGTTTTATTTTCATTTTCTCGTTTATGGTCGACTCTGCTCGGATTAGCCGGCAGTCGTTTGGGTTCCAAACACTTGTGTTGCCAACAAGGAAGTTGCAAAGTGCCCTCTGGTGGACAAAGTATGCAACATCAACACTCATAAAATAGCTGAAGGGTGTTTCTCCCATCTCTTCTTTACTTTATTAGTTTTCATTTGTTGGCCATTATGAATGCCGATATTGACAAACTGTCAAATGGTTAATATCATAGGATACTATCGGCCTGCTGTTAAATCTGACTCTATTATATTGTATATCCTGATGTCACATATTTGGAGTCCAATTTATATGAAAATAAAAGGACCTCCGTTGTTCAGAGAAATGTGTGTGGATTACTGAATTCAAAGCCCTGATTCTAACAGTGTCTCCACACACACAGACACACACGCTCTACAGGAAGCTGTCAGAACAGACTTTCAAACTACCGCTCACTCTAAACTAGGTGCCATCGAACGCAAACCTAATCTGCAGAAAGATAGCCGCGTCTCAGAAACATCAGATTCAGACATAACGTGCCAACGCAATCTTCAGTTTTCCTGTCCCAAATCTTGTTTTTGTGAAACAGAATCACAACATAAAAGACACAAAATGTCCCAAATGTGTAGCTTAACTGATGCAGCATACAAAAAAAAAAAAAAAAAAAGCAACCTTCTTACATCAGTGATACTCAGTAAATGACACATTTATACCAAAGTAGCACACGTTTACTGCACATACACATTCAGACAGAGCAGAATACAACACTGCCATACTCTGGTAAGGCAAATCTGAACAGGGCAAGCTGTGATGAGTGTTGTAATATAGCTACAGTATCTGGCAGCTAATTAACCCTTAGTATGTAGTGTTTCAGAGGGGACACGAGTGGTGTTACATCGACTTCCCTTTAGACTGAGAGAAAAGGAACAAAAAAACATAGAACCTCTCCCAAAGCTACAGGTTACTCAGATAAATAAAATGTGAATCTTGGCATCAACGGCTATATATGTTTTGTAAATATTGACGCATACAAAAAAGCTTATAAGCTGCACTACTGAAAAAAATGACCAAAGTGAATTAAGTTTTGTAAAAGAAGAGAATGTGAGAGGGTGAGATTTTGTTTCTTCAGATTATGTCGTTGGCTATAAAATATACCATCCCCAGATAAACTTGACCCCCCTCCCTCCCTTCACAAATATAGTGTGCAACTTGTAACAAAGTTTGGCGGACTCTAAGAAAGAGAAGGGGTAGTAGTTGTTGTTTTGCCCCTTCCTCTGATGTCCAGGTTCCACTGAGGATAGAGGATAGCAGGCACCAGTGGTTTGGGAACAGCAAATCCTCTGTTAGTCACATCTCTCCTCAATCATCTCCTTCCCTTGTTTGCCATCAAGTGGGGGCTGTGCGTTGTGTGTGTCCAGTCCATGGAGAAAAAACTCTGTCCCCTTTCTCACAGATAAGCAAATGCACAAAACACTCACATGCACACTCACACAGACAGCTATATGTTACAAAATAACACATTTGTCTTTATCTTTTGATTCTTTCTTGGCTTTACGCTCCCCACTAGATGACTGTTTCCCCGGGCTGGGTGAGGCTCCAGCCGGTGCTGCTACGCCACCGCTGGCTGCTGCTCCCCCTGCTCCTGGACCACCTCTGTCCGTCTCGGCCCCCTCGGCAGCATCCTGCTGGCCCTCCTTCCCGAACAGGACAGCAAAAGAGTAGAAATTTACAGCTTTGTTTGTATTTGTTGAAAAACTGTGGCAAGAAATGATCAACCAAAAATTTATCTCTCTCTGGAATTAATTACACAGACTTTGAGAGGTAAACTAAAGCTATTTCACACATGCACTGCAGTCCTGAACTTTAACAGGACTCTACCAGGCAGGTGATCATGAGAATGCAAACACATGACGCATTCAGGTTGAACGTGGTCGCTCTGTGAGCTCTTTCATCCAAAGTCTGTAATTCGCACTGATGTGAGAATAGCGATACAGTACGGTGCATTTACCACTCGGTACAGGACACAAAGACAAACACCATCCACACCTAACTCATGCAGACAGATCCCTAAAGTAAAACATATTTAGAATTTAAGATGACCTATTCTGTTTGATTTTCATTTTATGACATATTGACTTCTAATTCTAAAGTGTCCTCCAACTGTTATTTTATATATTTATATACTCTGCAGGGCGTTAAGACATGTCCTCATAAAATCTTGGTCACGTGTGTCAGTGTTACTTACGGCAAGAGTGATTCACAGTAATTACCTCAGCCAAGGAGGTTATGTACTTGGTACATAACATGATAGCTTAAAAAGATTTGAATGAATTCTGATCAGTCTTTTTAGTGGTGTATAGGGGGGGTCGCAATCCATTAATAGTTGGCTTACGTCCACCAAGGTCTTCAAAGTCAACTTCATAATTTGATTGGTTGAAAACTGACAAAAAGCCTTAGAAACTGTGATTCTTACAAGTGTGGTGTGTGTTGTCAACATATAGAAATTTAATATATGTCACACTTGACCTCTGACCTCGATCGATCAATCGATCGATCGATCGATCGATAAAACTGCATCTCTTACTGCCATTGTTTGTATTAATGACATATAGGCACATTGGGAATGTTAGATGGGTATATCATGTACTTTGGACCTCTGACCTCTTCTTCAACATTTATGAAATGATACTGATATATGGAGATTTTAAATATCATATCATTTGCATCCAAATATCATGCCACATTTGACTAATTTCAATAACAACAACAAAAATGTGAATTTTTAGACAAAGACGGGCGAGGCTGAGATGGTTTGGACATGTGCAGAGCAGGGACAGGGGATATTTTCGACAAAGGATGTAGAAGATGGAGCTGCCAGGCTGGAGGACAAGAGAAAAGAGCACAGGGAAGATGAATGGATGCAATGAAGGAGCACATGCAGAGGGTTGGTGATAGAAGAGGATGCTAGGGATAGGGTGTGATGGAGAGAGATGCTCCACTTGGGCGACCCCTAAAAGGAGTAGCCAGAAGAAAAATCTAAAAAAGGAGAAAAGCTGTTTGAAGAAACTGATGTGAATAGAACTGAGAGTTTTACTTTTATCTCCTGATCTCTGTTTTATTTCTTTTTGTCCACTTCCTGAATTTTATACTCTGCTCACACGAATTAACGAGAAAAAGGATGATTATGTGCCATCACCTTCCCCTTTTCATCATCAGTTCCTCCTTTGTAATTCCGCTCTCTGATGCAGACATCTATCCGTTTCCAAAAGGCAAACTTTACCCTCTGTGGTTCATAAAATTACCTCCTCTCTTACCTGCTTCTATCTCCCTATCTCCCAATCTCCCACCCTCCCTACCTGTGCGTGTGCTGCTGCCGCCGCCGCCGCCTGCTCCTGCTCTTGCTCCTGGTAGTACTGGGAGGCTCGTCGGTCCTCCTCCTCCTGAAGCTTTTTCGCCAACTCTAGATCACTGATGCCTTCTGGGAGTTGTTCCCACTGTAAGTCCTGGCTTTGCTGCTCCTGCTGCAGTGACAGCGCCATCAGATAATCCTGATAACAGACATGAACACACATATAAAGGTGGAGAAAAAATCACTTATGAGCAAATCTATCACTGTAACGCTTAAATGCATCAAATACTGTGTTCTGGTTATTGAACAGTTGGTCACAAGCCTCAAGTTTTTCCTTATTCTGAGAAACATCTGTCTGTCGTCTACTTTTTCAGAGTGCATTATCTAAAGTGTTTCCTTGTCTATGCTATGCACAGTGTCGCTGTAAAGATGGGGAATTTTTTCTTCATCTAACTGAAGTCATGAGTCGTCCATAAAATACAGTTTTCTTACCAAACCAATTTTGCTGATAAGGAGTGCTAGACCTGAGTAAGCAAGAAGAATAAAAAGTAATAGCCCCTCTGTTCATGTCTAGTCGGTGCATGTGTGGGAGCGAGGCAGAAAATCTGTGTTCAATCTATTTTGGTCCACCGAGAAGAAGACAGCTGTGAAACAGGTAAAAGAGCATCACAGACAAACACAATGCATTGATAGGGACCACAGTGAAGCATGCATTAGAGGAGGGCAAGGTGCCATGCAGCCTTGCCCGGTGCTATTCAGGCTGCCCTGTATGTGATTTGCACTGGGAGCTACAACACATTTATTATTTAAGAAGTTTCCATTATATTTTTTTTTTAGCCTGGGATGACGCAGAGTTTATTTCTTTGGCTTCATTTCCCGTGTCTATTCACTTCGGTAATTCTGTGTCTCATGGGAACTGGTGTTGTGTTTCATTGAGGCCAGTGCTTTAAAGCAGCTAAAAAAAACCCCAAAACGTTACTTTGTGTCACACTGATGATGTGAAAAGCACAACACATTTAAACACATCACGGTCTGGACGGGAATTGTTACTGGTTCTGCTAGTCTTGCCTGCATCAGTGCTCAGACCTGGTCTATCTGATCCTGCTGGCCACGGTATACAGTCTCTGGATCAGAAGGAGGCCGCAACCTGAACTCCGAATCGCAGAAATTGCCGTCGCCGTCAACGTTGTGCAGACTTTCCCAGACAACCTTCTCCTCCGTCAGGAAACCTTGGTCTGTAACCAGAAGGTACAGCTGGCCCTGGGAAACAACACACACAGATTACACACATCTTATCAGTGTATACAAACATGCTGTTAGTACAATGTGTATTTGTTATTACCACAAAGGAGGTGAAGGACTTTCAAAGGTTATTTGTCAGATTTGGTCAATGTGAGCGCGCTGAAGGTCAAAGTAAACAGTCTCAGTTCCAGAATTTATCAGCTTTGTGGAGCCAGAGATTATTGTCTACCATTTTCTATTTTCATCATTTAAATGATCATTATTAATAATACATGCCAATGTCACAATATTAGTTGGTCTGTTGGTGGTGTTGGCAAACTGATATATTTACAGGACTCAGGACTAGGGATGGGTACCGGTATCCGGTGCCATTATGGCACCGGTTCTGACATAAACAGTAGTAACCAGACCGAAAAGCAGCGAACATTTCGGTGCTTTATTTTTTTTCCTGAGATGTCATACACTTTGGATTCTAGCCAATCATTTTACCTTTCCAAGGATAGTAGGCGGGCCCAGGTACGTACGTTCTTTTAGAGCAGAGCTACAGATTAAAAATGCCCAAGGCGAAGCGGTCAAAAGTCTGGGTGTACTTCACAGCAAAAGATGCAAACTCAGCAGCCTGCAACAAGTGCTTTAAGGTGATACTGTGCAAAGGAGGTAACACCTCGAATCTGATGAAACACCTGGCGACGCATAGCGTTTTTTTAAAAGCCGAGATACGCACTGTATTTGATAGCTTGCTGCAAGACCTCACACCAAGCACATCTACTGCGGGTGTGGCAAATCTTCAATAGCGAGTTAGCGCGGATCGCCCCGTGCGTGGGGCTGGACCGTGGCTTATCATTTTGCAGAAAAAAAAGAGACTGCTAAAAATAAAAACATAAGAGGTTTTTGGACAAAGTTTGTGTTCTCCATTCTTTAAGCACCGGCTCGAGCACCGTTTAAGCACCGGCATCATTTCAAAAGTATCGATTTGGCACCGGTATCAGATAAAACCTAAACGATACCCATCCCTACTCAGGACCCCAGCTTTTACCATATAAATGTCACTTTAGGCCACTGTTAAGTGGTTGCCAGGCAACATGATGGCGTAAAAAAAATTACATAATTTTAACGTTTTGAGGCTATTAGATGTTACTAATAGTTACTGCTGTAACATTAAAATATGATTCTTTTATAAGGTTTTACAGGTGCATTAGTTAAAGTTAAAAATGGGTCACTTTAGTTTGTTGCTAGGTGGTTGCTAAGTAACATGGTGAGATAATATGTAATCTAGATAAGAACCTTCAGAGGCCTAAGATGTGCCTGTGTGCCAGTGTGGTTGTTGAATTTTGGATCATGGAACGAGTATGTAGACAGACAAAGCTATATTATTACGCTTATTGTTATTTTCATTATAATTATGATTATTATTATAATGAGTTTGGTTACAAAATATTAAGTTGAGGAAAGGTTGATTGTTCTATAATAACAAACTCTTTCACAGGATTAACTCTTTTGATGTCGGACATAAAGTGCTTCGGTATTTATCTGATCCCCTTCCTCGGATCCCCATATTAAAAAGACTTCGCTGAAGGAGAATTATTTATGAAGAATAAATACAACGTACCAGTGTTCAGATTAAATCACATGCTAGACCCTACACATACAGTCTTCACAGATAAATAAGGCTGTTTAGCATGTATGTGTACAAGTTCATGCAAAGGTCTGCTTTGGAGTGATTACAAGAGAACATGGGCTGTTATTATGCTTTGTCTGATGGTTGTTGGGCACACACATGCACTGCTTTGCTTATATTGGCAACAAGTGTACTATTCAAAATGAAAGAACACACACTCACTTCCCCTTCCGTGGATAACAGGAAAGGTTATTCCCTGCTGCAGATATATGGTAAGCAATGACCCTCTTAGGGTCACTGTGAATGTGGTGTCTAATGTTATGTATACATAAATAAACAGCTTTCTTCAGACTGATGAATATATTAAAGCATATCATTAACTACACAGATGCCACTTAAAGGCAAAAGAACTACTCATCAGAAACAAGAAAGTGGTTGAGCTGTTTTCTGTGAGCTCAACTGTAACTTATTAAGACTTCAGTAGGTTTGTTATGCATGTTGTGTAGCCCCTCCCACTAGGTCATTTGGACACTGCTCTCCCAGGTGAACATCCTCTGTGCAACCAATTGCACCTCGATTGAAAAAAAAAAGCACGTTATTATACATTGTGTTCATATATCACATACAATCTACAACAACTGACATTTAAAGGGCTGCAAGACTTGTTGCTGCTAGAGGGACAGATGGCATCATGACGTCCTGACCCATTTAAGCTGTTGCAATGTAGCAGTGGCTTCTTACATAAATCTCAAATCTTTACCCCTTTAAAGCATACTAAGAGTAACTCTTGCAGCTCTTTTCTGAGCTGAGCAGTTTCTGTCATATTCCAGAACTGCTTATGGAACAAAATGAC
This sequence comes from Pelmatolapia mariae, assembly GCF_036321145.2. Lineage (NCBI taxonomy): Eukaryota > Metazoa > Chordata > Actinopteri > Cichliformes > Cichlidae > Pelmatolapia > Pelmatolapia mariae. The sequence continues at coordinate 22,697,913 of NC_086227.1, forward strand.
TGGGTGTGCATCAGAAGTTATTCAGGGTGGTCTCTGTCTATGCAACTACCCTTGGAAAAATCGTCAAACCTCGTCTTTATTGATATATACTAAGGCATCAAAACTTGCCATTAAGAGTACAGTGAAGGTTGCCAAATGCCGTCTTTATCAGGAAAATATTAAATGCAAGTTACATCAATAAGGTTCACAGTCAGAGCAAATATGTTGTTACTTTTTTGGTAGTTTTACCTTGTATTTGATCATGGTGCTGAAGTGATTATTCCTGAAAAAGACGCAGAGCTCTCCCTCCTGTACCGTAGATGTGAGCTCACACAGTCCATGGTAAGTCAGCTGGGTGGCTGTGCTGTTTAAAAACTGCTCTGCTACGATGCCTAATGAGAGAGAAGAGAAAAGAAAATTAAATGAAGTTAGATTAGAAAATGAAGAAACACTGATGACTTTTAATTGATTTAAATTCCTTGGGGAATATAAAGCAGATTCAGGTGACTGTAAATTTTAGTTCCTTTGTTTTGATTAGCTTCACGTTTAAATCACCTCTAAGTAATTAAAAATAATTTTATTATTTGCTTTTGGATGCTTTAAGCTTCATGTGCTAGATCCCATAAAAGCTATTTTTGTCATTGAGCTACCACTTGGATGAGTCGCCTGGACTCCAATCAAGCAATCCCAGTTCATTCATGAACACAGGTCGCTACTTGGAAAGCTTTGTGGAAATTCTGCTGTAATGTCTATCTTCACTCTGAGCAACTCTGACTCTCTGCTCGAACTGGCAACCTTTACAGTCACATTTGACATCTGTACAACAGAGCAGCATTCAAAACTCAAAATCAGTGGAATGCTACCACTGAGAAACACTCTACCCTAGATTGTGAATGAATCTTTTAAAGATTTAATCAACTTTACTCAAAACTCAGTTTTCTCAGAATTTAATCTCTGTCCAAGATAATTAAATGAACCATATCAGGACATCGACTAATGCGGTGATGTGTCGATGTGGTAACTACTTAGGAAGCTCAGTGTTGATTGAGCAAATATTTAGTTGAGAAGTTACAGACAGCTGGTAGGAACGCTGTGAGCCGAGGAAGTAGGTCACATGTATGTCCTGGTTTTTATTTAAACTCAGTCTGTGGTTTTCTGGGGAAGCATGTCTAATGTAATGCCAACAAAAAAATGTTTCAGATTTTTTTTTTTTTTTTTGTAAAAAGAAAAAAACAGAAAAATATTTTTATTATTTTACTAAAATGTACAACTTTTCTCTTTTCTCTCCAGCTTCAAGTACACAGGATCAAAAGAGAAGAAATGGGAGACTAGAAAGCAGTCGGGCAGATCAGGAGAGAAGAGAAAGCACTTACCTTCTCCTGCCAGCTCACTCTTGTCTGACTGTTTGCAGGATATTATCTTTTCGACCAGCTGGTTATAGCTGCAGTTGCCCACTGCCTTGACAATATCATGCATCTGTAAACAAAGATAAAAAGTGTGGGAAAGAACATTCAACAAGCTTTGATGTTGTTTTACTAAAAGCTGCAGAAAATCAAAAAGAAAATTTATGACAGCAGCCCCCCAAAAAGTTAACTTATTAAAATCTGTTACATTCACCTATTAAGTCTTTATACAGATTACACACTTATAAAGAACATGACCTTTCATTAACGTTTCTCAAAAAGACGATCAAATGGGAGAGTGCACTTAAAAGTTCACCTTTTAATGTCAGATCTGTTTTTGCTGTAAACATCTGCAAGTGGGAATTTATCATGACTCATAAAGACTTGGAGAACAATTAGATAAAGAAAAGCTGATAAAATAAAACAAAAATAAAACTTTCAAAGAAAAGGTGAGCTGAAACTGGTACAAGAGTAAATTCTAATTACGTGCTAATGGAGAGGTACGGTAATTCCAGTAGCTTGTATTGAAATTAGGAGATTGCCACCTACACTCATCATTTCTGTTCATGTCCAGAATAAAGAGGTTTCTGTTAAGGTGCATGTGTTATAGTGGATGGCTCATTTTTTTAAGGGTCGGAGACCACCTCATCTCTCTGACAGGCTCCTAAGCTATGAACCAACTCAACCTCTCAGGTCCTCTGAAGCAGAACAAATGATTGTTCTCCGACTCTCCCCTGATACTGAAGACGCTGCTGGAACAAGCAACCACATCGTGCTCTGATAATGTTGGCACACATTTTGGACGAGTTTAAAACCAAATGAAAAACATTCTTGTTCATCTGTTTAACTGTCATTTCTTTTATCCAATCATTTTTAACATTATTGTTTTTCTTTTCACAAATCTAATAATAATACCCTAAAACTAAAATCTTTGTGCTCCACTGAATGTATTATAAATTGGTTTCTAAAGCTTAATCCACCGCCACAAAACATATGGAAGTAAAAGCATGCAAACATTTAAATTTAGCTAAAAGTCATTGGAGCTACAAAATCTCTGTTTTATAAAGCTTTTTAACTCTGCAGTGGCCTTATAATTACAACAAGGTTATTCAATCCACATCTCTTTCTATTCTTTTTTGGCACATTTTTTTGTTTAATCATTTATTAATTTCCCCCCTGTTTGTGGGGTTAATCAGTACGATTTGTTTTTATGCTCTTGTTTTGAAATATTAATTTTTAAAGCGTCATATCGAGGATGTAAAGTCATGTGGCATGCGAATAAAGAAAAACATGACCTGTCGAAATGTAAAACTGCTTTAAAATGATGCTGCACTGTATGAGATGTTAGAATAAAGCACACATTAAAAAAAACAAAAAGGGGGTAAGTCAATACATGGAGACATGTGAACATGGCAAAGAGGATGTGCTGAAGTTCAAACTGAGCATCAGAATGGGAATAAAAGGTGATTTAAGTGACTGTGGTTGTGGCAGATGGGCTGATGTGAGTATTTCAGAAACTGTTGAATTACTGAGATGTTCCCACACAACTATCTCGAGGTTTACAAACCTGAAAAAGAGAAAATATCCTCGGACCTGCAGTTCTCTAGCTGAAAACGTCTTCAATATGATAGGAAGGCAACACTACCTCAACTAACCATTCATTACACCCAATGTATGCAGAAGAGCATATTTTAATGCACAGCATGTAAAACCTTGAAGCAGATGGGCTACAGCAGCAGAAGACCCAGGCGCTGCTCCTGTTAGCTAAGAACTGAAAATTGAGGCTACAATTTGCAGGGGATCACCAAAATTGGAAAAATCCACAGCAACTGTGGGACTCATAATCATAATATCATAACAATATGGACCAAAATCTCAGAGAAATGTTTTCATCAGCTTGTTTAAATATATGCTATAAAGAAGTAGTTTCGGAGGCAAAAACGGATCCAACCTGGTACTACAAAGGTGCATCTACGAAGTAGTAGCAGTTTGTCTTTGTAATAAGTTAGAACAAGACTACTTAATTGGACTACAACTAAAATGAATTCAACCTCCAACATATATGTGTGGAGAAAAAAACAAAAAACAAAACAGAAAACTGAGAGAATCCTTCAGTATTCATATTATGTTGAAGATAAAAAAAGAAGAAAAAGAAAACAGGCCGATTTCTATGGCAGTAAAGGCAAAATAAGATCCATCTCACCTGGGGGTCAACCAGCCAGCCGTGGTAAAGAGGGATGTCCAGCAGATCAAACACAATGCATTCTGGGGTGTACTCAAAGACTCGCACCCCGGTGAACTTCACGTTCACGTCTAGACCTGTCTGCAGCTTATGCAACACTGCCATGGCATCACTCATGTTCTAGAAAACAGAAAGGACACAGCACAGCAGCGTGAGACACAGATGTTATACAAATAAAATTGAACTGATCAGAAAAAATGCAAATAATCACAACAGAAGACATATTTGCGTGTGCAATTTAAAAATGTTACAGTGCCACGAGCTACATCCTCTTCGGCTCTTTTACTGCTTTTATCTGTAACACTAATCCTTGTTGTTTGCACAGTTAACATTGCTGGGGCCCTCGTGGATCAATTTCTAGAACTTTAAAATAAACCATTAGCTGTCACTTAAACCAATACAAAAACCTGCTTTCATGTAGTTTTGTCAGATCACATTATTTTATTGTACCGGAGTTATTTTCATATATACTTCTCTTTTTACTTTTTGCTCAATAAGTCAACTTCATGCAATTAAATATTCCTGTGATTATTTCACGCCGTAACAAACCACACACAGTTCATCTTTTCATCTAAACTCAATGACATCAGTATATGTTTTAAGCGGCTAATAATAATAATATTTTATTTTTTCCTTTCAAAAATTCAAGTAAAGCAGATTTTTACTTTTTGTTTGCTTGCAGCAGTTGGCAAGATCAACTTTAAATGTCTTTTCTTCCCTCAATGTGTCATGTCTTTATGACCAGATGATGGGAGATGACTCACTGTAGCCGAAAGATGCACTGACGTCACTTTTTCGCATGATACCACCCCCCTGCCGCTATCACACTGTGACAAAACAAACCCACTGTGGCTGCTATGAACGGACTGAGCTGTGATACCAGGAGGCGAAAAAAAATACAAACAAACAAAAGTCCTGAAAAAGTAAAAAAACTGAATCCACATCCATCTATCTTTCAGATTAGATCATGTTTTATGCCGTGTACCCGACAGTAGTGGCTGGGCACAGAAATAAGGAGAGAATCAGAGGCTCCTGATTTGTACATGGTGTGGTAAATGGGCTGTATTTATATTGTGCTTTTCTATGCTTAAAAAAAGCTTAAGATGCTCAAAGTGCATAGTGGTCTATGTTTTTTAAGCTACACCTGTCTCACCCACATGCGCTGGTGGATGTATCAAATTTGGATTTAGCATCTTATTGAAGATCTTTAATATGGACACTGGAGGAGCTGGGAATCGAACCTATGGAACTACAAACCTTTAACCCCCAAACAGAGAGCACAAACTGGCATTCTGGGTATAACAGTTAAATCCAGGAAAACCTGGATGACTGAGCCTATTTGTCAGACTTCCACGTCATTGTATTTCATCTGTGCGAGTGTTGATTTGCTTTATTTTGCTTCAGTTTTCCCTCACCCACTTCTCAGTGTATTCTTGTTAAAATGTTCTTAAAGTCGAGTTTAAATTCTTAATAGCTTACCCATGTTTTAAAAGTGCTTTACACAAGTCAGTGCACAGTGGCAGATACTTTAGAGGCACAGAAAAAAGGGTGAATGCAGCAGTGGACAAAGCTTTCAACATTTAAATTCCTGTAAAAATAAGATTTCTTATTTAGTTCCTCAAGGTCTGCTTGAGAGAAAAAAGGGAAATTTTGGCATATTTCTCAGTTGAACAAAGTGCGACTGCACAACCTTGGTAAGTTTTATGTCAAAACAAAACTCTGAGTTAAAAATCACAGATTGATTATGAGCAAAATTCCTGATGTTGGAGGACAGATTTCTAAGGTCATTGATTCATTAATTTTTAAACAAGTTACAGGTCAGGTATGTGAAGAGTGGGGGATAAAAGCACCTTAAATTTGGAATCGGTAGTTCAAGATTGATTGTTTGACAGCAGTTACACTATGAAGCGCAAACAAAATGAAACAAAACACCTGTTTATGTTCAACTCCTTGAACATAAACCCACAGGAAGGTCTTGGATTTTGTGTAAACACAACCTAAAAACATAGTTCACAGGTGAGAAAACAGGGAGGCCTGAAGCTAAACCGTAACCTAGTTGTTGTGTTTTCATAGAGACCTGCACTCAAACCCTGCACACTCTTCTTGCCCAGGGACTACACAATCACTGCACAGAGACTGCAGCCCAGATACCGCCTAATAAGCAACATAAGAAGAAAATAAGGCCTTACAGGCAGAGAGCAGGATCCCTGCAGAAAAAACCCAAACAAACTAACATGAATGAGATGGCATAATTTTGCATGAGATTCAAATTGTTTCAGTCACATCCTGCATATTAGAACCTGACTGAGAGCTTGTACGCCACTACTATTTTTCAATTAAAGCCAAATCCAACAGTACTGAGAAAAACGTTGTCTTTTACGCTGATAAGAAAACCTCTTACTATAGAGGAATTAGTCTCTATGTGTGCGCCTGTACTCCGCTTTTGTTGACAACTGCTCATCCTCTTTTCTTCACACTTAGCAGGTGTACGGTTGGGGACCCAAGGAAATGCCATGCTTGGTGTAAAGTTGTCTGAATGAGCTGCCCTAATATTGATAGTTAAATGTTGTGTTTTTTGTTATGCTTTAACAACACCGTATTTTGAATAATGACTTCCTCGGGATGCTGCTTGTTCTAAACTCAAAGCGTTCGCACACATTTTACCACCGAATGTGAAGTTGTTTGGGAGGCCATCTTTAGTAACTATCAGCTGTTCCACAATCTTCACACACTCCCACACACACAAACACACCCTGTCCTCTTTACAGTAATGTTTTAGGTGTGTGCTAGCTCTTTTCCTCCTTTGTTATTGCAGCACACATACACACGATGAGCCACAGCACATGGCTGACCCTGATCCGTGTGCTATAGATACATAAGAAAGGCTTTTCTGATAAAGTAATACAAAAACATGTTTTAACTATATTTCAAACAAATATCAGCAAATCTTTATTTTTTTTTCTCACATTTAGAAAGAAAAATTTAAATAGAAAAGTCTCTGGTTGTACTTCTCGTTAGCCATGTTTTGACTGGTGGATTTTCATTATCTCTGTAGAGTAAAAAGGTTTTAAAGCAGGCACAAATACATCGTGCGTAAGTGGAAAATCCTTTTCTGTGGATCCGACTGGCATTCTTTCTTTATCGGTAAGAGAGGATTTAATTAGAAAACCAGCCTTTTTACTTCACCGTTTGAATATTAGAGCAAATACTCTATATACATAACTGCACCACACACCTGAGGACCCAATGAGAGAGACTAATTCCTGCACTCAGCCTCAGAGCAATGTTTCCCAGCTGGCACTAAACCTCTCCTGCCATTTAACTCTGAAATCAAGATAAGCCTCGCAGCTGAGCCCGACAACTCTATTATGAGTGTATAGTGTGTACTATGGTTCCACAAACCAAAAACCAATTACTACCGTCACACATACCAGAAAGATAAATACGGGGCTACAAAGTGGAGATTTATTTGCATTTTTCAGTTTTTAAATTCTAATATTAAATGATTAAACCCCATTTATTTTCTCTCAGTTGTATTGCATTATAAAAATGCCTTCATATGTTTAATCAGTTAAAAATTTCTCTTGTCCAAACTAATAATAATAGTAATTCCAGGCAGCTGTAGGGAAAATGCTTCCAAATGAATTATAGAAATGTTTTCTAAGGGTTTTGTCTGATACAAATCAATTTTATTATTTTGGACATGACTTTGCACACATTTTCCATAAAACTATGAATAAAACATGGTCTAACTATTATGAACTAGTTTGAATCACTATGCAAATGGAAAACTTTATTTCTGTGATATACTACATCCTAATATGCAAGCATCGAAACAGTTTGTGTGGACTCAGGGGTGACCGGCGGTGTCAAACATAAAGCCCAGGGGTTAGAACCAGCTCTGGTAAAGACTCCAATCTGGCCCACTGGATAGTTTTGAAAAATGTGAAGGAGGGGATAAATTTTGGACTTTTAACTGTAAAAGACCTCCCCGCAACGCCATTTATACCACACCAGACTAAATAAGTACTAGATAAACAATAAAAAGGCAGAAAAATTCCCACTATCTAATACAGAAATGTCTTTGCTTTTTTCCCTGTTTTTCCCACAATGGCTTCAGAGTATTTTCTGTGAAGTGTTTTGACATCCCCCTGCTAGCGATAGGATCGTGTCCAATAAGCGCTGGGCTGCTCCAGCTTTGGCCCTTTGGTGCACAGAGCTGAGGTGGAAAGCCCACAGCTGGCTCATCTGAGTGTGTGGATTAGGATGCTTATAAGCAGCAGTGATGGGAGGATTAGCAGGGATGTGTAATGGACCACATCTCCTCATTTTAGGGCAGAGAGCTCCAACAGCAGATGAGCGCTCGTGGATCAGATGATTAGCACTGCATCACGCACACGTTCATCTAGCCCCGCCGTGTTACACTTCCACAGCGTAACATTAGCATGGTACTCTGCTGGGGCCTTGCAGTTTGTTTGTTTTTTACACAGTCTAAGCGAAGGTGTCTAAGGGCAGGCCTCTCTGCTTCTCTCTCTGAGCACATGAGGGACTTTGTTCCCAAAAGGATTTCTTTTCTTAAGATGAAGGTCCCAATTAAGAACAGAACACATGTAGCCGTTCCCACTTTACAACATAATGAAGCCAAGAAATCACCGTGACACCAGTCATGCAGAAACAATAAGAAGATGCTCGCTTTATTTCTAGATTTGAAAGAACATAAAATCTGATTGTTACTGTGAAGAAACACAACTGAGCACCAGGTTCTGGTAGAAATATAAAGGGTGTATGAAAAAGAAACGTCCAATTTTGAAGTGCTATAATTATGCAGCCCTTCCAAGACCAGTAATGATCAAAACACACACTGTTAGAAAGATGGGATTTGTGACTTTCATGTGGTTGTTGGTAGGTAGCATAACAACAACAGCAACTCCAGAGATGACTGCAAAAGTATGGGACGAGTCTGAGCACTGTATGGACGTATGCCGTGTGTCTGGAGGGAAACAGCACTAATGACTTTATACTTTGTAATCAGCTGTGTTTTAAAAATTACTACAAAGCTTCTATGTCCATTACTTTAAAAAAAGCGCTATGAAATCAGAGGATTCAGAGGATGCAATTTTATTTTACATTTTATGTCACTGTGAAGCAAACAGAGAACAGTGAATGCAGCTGTCAGATATTTGTTGTGTGTGCAAGCTGATGCATATTTTATGGGTTTGCCTGGAGTCATCTGTGTACATCTACACGCTAGATAAATCTTTATACATATACACAATAGATCTTTGAACCTAAAAATCATCAGTCAATGAATGGAGGCCAGCAGCCTCAGAAGTCTTACATAATGTCATGACCCATTAGTTTGAGGTGTTAATTATTAACAGTTTACAAGACGGTAATGTCGCACAAAGTGGGACACACTTTTTGTGCTGGCTCACATCTGCAGCGTTTGATACTCAATATTTTGGTCATCAGATTCAAGACAAATCTAGATCTGTCTAAATCATGGGGGAAATATTTCTTTTTTTCCAATAGAGCAGAAAAGCAAACCAGGTCCTAAAAGAAATCAGTTTCTTTCTGACAGTGTCAAAGCATCAAGCTTCATAGAGATACATTTTTTGCAATGGCGCAATCGCAATGGATTACACTAAATTGTACAAACGCATTTAAGAAAGAATTTACTGAAATTTAATGGAAAAAACTAAACAAAACAAATAAAGATGACAGATCAAGCATTGAGAAATTTGACACTAATTAGTAGATGACAGGTCCAGACAGCAGGGAGGCCAGCTTAGCACAACAGTGCAATTGCAATATGTGTGGTTTTCCACCGTTTTCACTAAAACCAAGCACGGATTCACTGAGTCTGGATGAAACTTGTTTAGCTTTAATGGTGCCTTCACAAATGTGTGAGTTAACCAAGCTGTGTGCACTGATGCATCCACAGAGGGTCACTCTCCTTGTTAGCTCACAGGATACAGCCTTTAAGATTTCTTTCATGGATACCCTTCCCGTGGCCTAAAGGTCACTGCCATTCAACCTCGTTTTTAAACTGTCCCCTGCGTACAAGACTCATTAAATATTAAATACCCAAACTCTCAGTTGTTAAAGTATTTAAGAAAAACTGACCATTAACGCAAAAATACTCAGCCTCTATTCGTATTGATTCAATTCAATTCAATTTTATTTATACAGCCCCAAATCACAACATCAGTCGCCTCAAGGCGCTTTATATTGTAAGGAAGACCCTACAATAATACATACAGAGAGTTAGTTTAGTTTTAAGATCTGGCCCCTGGTTTATTTTTAGTATTACACAACTTTTCTACAGTTTTGTTCTCCTTCTGCTGACATTTTTGAAACATGCTGCTTGCATCCAATTCAAAATAACCATATACATAAAATGTTTTTTTTCAGTTGGTACTTTTACTGTAGTTGTTATAAAATACAAGGTTGAAAAGACCTGCAAATTACCTTTTACACAACAAACCTGATAAACTGGCAACTCTGTGTACACATTCATTTCTCATCTTTTAATTAGATAGAGCCTACTCGGATTAAATCAGGCTCTGATACCACAACCCACACAACTGAGAGCATACTGTCTAAAATTACTAACTCCTTCAGTAATCTGCACTACATATGGACCTCCATAAACCTTATAAACTGGGCTGTATGATTTTTTTTTTAATTGTAACTTATTCTATCTATTATCTAAAGTTTATTAACTACAGTCAATTCTGGCTTATTTAGACAGAGATTTCAAACATACCACACACAAATATTCTGCCTTCATTAATGAAAAAGTCATGCTACAGCTGCTGGGATTGTACCTGCTTCACTCAGCGCAAAATACTTGCGAACAATGATCGATACTATGAATGACACTAAATAAGAACAAAAGAGGATGCTTAAACCCAACCCACTTCCTTCAGTGATTGTGGATGAATCACAGTGTTGAGCTGGGTCCACTGAGACGAAAGCCTAGCAAAACTACACTCACTTCCTCAGCTTCACCGAGTAAATATTTAACAATAGCTAAAGAGCAGCCGTGCATCTGCTATTTTAATCCGCATGCACTCCTGCGACAGATGATGACTTTTAAGCGGAATTTATAAATAGAATTACTTCGGTTATGAACTCCTAGCATCTTTTTCAAAGTCAGGGTAACTTCATTTGTATTTTGCATCTATCCAATGAGCAACGGAAATATGTCTCTGCAACATATCAACAAGAGGGCACCATCTGATTCTCATCCACGACACATCTCAGACTTGTTCCTTTTTAAATCATAATTTCCAGCTTCCAAGGAGCCTTGGCCGCTGTAGTCTCCACATACTGTGTCAACCAGCCCAACCGCAAATGCAGGCGGCAAACGGACACAAGGACACCCACATGCAAAACAGCTCCCAGGCCAGTATCTAGGATTAGACCACCATAATAACTATGCAACGCATACTCTGACCACTCCCTTACTCTGAATGCTGAGAACACTGCTGATTTATTCAAGAGGTTGTATTTCAGCTCAACTTAAATTTAGAAAGGTCGCTCCAGAGAGCTTCTATGAAGAAACTATGTGCATTATTTTTGCCCTTTCTGAACGAGGGACAAGTGTGGCTTGAAATCATTCACAGATGTGTTGGTGCTCTGCCACGCAAATAGAGAAGAGGCAGGGCCCCTCCCACACTCTGAGGCAGGCAGTGGAGATGGGAGGAAGCAAGGGAACCAGAGCTCCATCTCCAAGAGCCTCTCACTGTGAGCCACACACATACAGCCTCAGTAATAGCCGGGAGCTGAACTTACCCAAGCGTCTCTAAGCATTTACTGCCATGTGAAACAACATAATCTGACACTGTTGACCCTTTTTGTTCTCTGGGCCTTGCAAGACACATCTTATGTAACATACAGAGCAATGGAAGGAAAAAGAAAAGCTGGGCTGCAGTTGTATGTATGCAGTTTGCAATCAACTCGACCCTTATTACCATATTATGGAACATCCGCTGCCCTTCTCTGCTATGTCAATGCAAATGTGCAAACCCGTTGTAGTTTAAACAAGCAGCTACACGGGGTGTTGGCAGGACATGAGACACAGCAGCGCGTCAGTGTCGTCACTGTAGTAAAAAGAAATCTCAATAAAGACAGCGAGGAGAGCAGATAGCTCGTGTTAAACGTGCACATTTGTCGTTTCAACAGAGAGGGTGAGAAGAGAGCAAGAGAGTGAGAGCTAACTCATCCAAAACAGCCCTCGCTCCTCCTCAAGCACCATGAACAGTCAGCAGCTTACTAATACACACACATAAGGAAAAACACATGCCTGCTTAGGTATGAGTCAGGCCTTACCTGCTCATAGTTTAACCGCTGAGCTTCTGATATCTCTTTAGGTTTGGTTTCCAGGATGTAGTCACCTGAAGTGAGAGAGAGAAAGAGAGCGATATTGGCAGATATGTCGAGTCATATTCCAGAGCAATGCAATTACTATCTGGATTGGAACTCATTACATGGAGTAAAGATTGTAACAGATGTTGTGAACTGTTTCTAGTGCTCACTGGTAGATTTTGCACTGGTCGGCTGTATCCCAAAAAAAGATCTGTGACAAATATGGAGGATGAGCTGAATCTCGGTCATCTGTGGCGTCACCTGAAAGCTCCGCTGACTCACCTCTATAGCAATACAGGCTGTGCCAGAGGGCAGAGCCTGGCTCCTCTTTTATTTATTTTTTTTGCCCTGATCAGTACTACCAACATGCAAGTCTTCACTCAACAAACTGAGACTTTACAGTACATCAGCTGTAGACAGATAAGTTTCAAAATGTGCCAAAAACACAGCTGCCCGTTACATCTCAAGACAAAGGTTTCCGCTCGTTGCTAATTGTCTTGTTTTTCATTAGGATCTCACTGATGAACATTTTTGCAAAGGGCAAATATATTCTTCCCCTCGCTGTGAATGTTTTACTGCCGTCTACTCCTTACTTTTAAAACTCTTGAGCAAGTGGTTTTCAAAAATGTTTCACAAAGAATCATTAATTTATTAGGAACTGGCAGGAGTATCGTGCTGCACTGTCAACACATATTTTCCCTGAGAACTGCTCAGAGGAACGCCATGGACGTCTTGTCGTCAACATCTATATTAAGTGAAAACAGCTACACATTTAGGATAAAAACTGCTTTCATATGCATCTTCCTCAAACAGAACAAGTGGAATACATCCAATAAAAAGAGCCTCTTAAGCTTTCTTTTGTGTGATTAGTGCTTTATAATTGTAATGACACAGTGGTTTCTTTGTGCGTATGCTGTGGGAAATAACTGCCCAGTTCTGAACTTGGCTTTCAAGTAAAAAAATAAAAATACAAAGCTCAGCAAAGGCTTGTTACGTTCTTCAACCTTTATTGGGACTTATGATATCGTGTGCCAAATGCATGCCTCACAAACAAACCAGAAAAACAAGCGGATGCATTCACTCGGGCTCTGTATAGCCCTGCTGCAGTCTTCTACAACTGTAAAACAAACTTTGATTTCACAAAATGTTTGATCAGACAGTAGCCTGAAAACCACCTCTGTCTTACTTGTTGAACTGGATAGCCTTGACAAAGATTTTAGTGCAAGTCAAGATTTTTTCCAGCAGGGGGCCTGCCAGCTGACTGCTTTTACTACAGCAAGTCCACAACTGGGAAAACCCCTCACTGCTGACCTGTTGACTCACTGATCCCTGACAGTCACTTAATATCTGTATCTATCTGCCGGATCTCTGGCATGCTACGCTGCTTACTCGTGAGCTGTGATACTCAACCATCAGCCTTTTAAAAACACCACTTCTGAGCTTGGTGTTTACGTGTTACGACAAAGAGGCTATCCAGAAGCCCCTTAACGCTACACAAGACTGTGTGTGCCGCAATTATGTGCAAGCACGTGGTACCATACGCACACGGTACCATACGCACACAGCAATTTTAAATGCACATAGTGATCAGGCCGCACAAATCTGCCGCTGTCTGTCAGTGTGATCAACAGAGACTAGGTATGTCTCACACACAAGTAATCCTAGTAAATCTGTTGTAAAACCTTACGTGGATCATTGTGCACTGGACGAGTGGCACAAGTGTGGATCGGTGACTCTACCTCTGAAGAGCCCCTTGCTAATGTGACACTTTATTTTGATATTTGAATTAAAAAATTAATTTTTTTTAAAAATTAAAAATTTTAATTTTAGTTATGAATGACAGGACACAGCTCCTGTTTCCTCTGCAGCAGCATGAGACTGGCTGATGGGGGATTCCCCTGTGCTGCTCTCTTCCTCTGATGACTCTGGATATATATATATATATATATATATATATATATATATATATATATATATATATATATATATATATATACACACACACACACACACACACACACACACATATATATATATATATATACACACACACACACACACACACACACACACATATACATATATATATATATATATATATATATATATATATATATATATATATATATATATATATATACATATATATATATATATATATGACCAGTGTTGGGGAGTAACGGAGTACATGTACCGCCGTTACGTATTTAAAATACAAAATATGAGTAACTGTATTCCGTTACAGTTACCGTTTAAAAAGGTGGTATTTAGAATACAGTTACTTTGTTGAAATAAAGGGATTACATGGCGGTCTTTTCCTGTTTCATATGTTAGGCTATGCTCTCTCTATTTTTGGTAATTCCACACTGGTGGAAACCCAAACAAAACACGCAATAAGAGGCTCTAATGTCTGTGTCTCAATCTCGCGGCTCATGTCACCCCTTCTTGCGGCCCGCATAATGACGTGAAGAAATATTTTTAAAAATGATTTAATATGAAGGCAATAGGCAGAGTGTTACAGGCATCGCTCTAAAGAATGTAGCCTCATGGGCAGTGTAGTCCATGCTGCAGGGAGAATGGACTGCCATACCTGTTATGTGTGAGCGAGGGAGGGAGAAAAAGGAGAAAAGTACGAGTTGTCATCGAGCAGAAACGGGAGATGGAAGCATGTAAATATAATAATAACCACTGCAGCCAAAAAGAGTGCCTGACAAGCCCAGTTGTAAGTAAGCTATTAGGACTCCACTGTACACTATGTTCGTGTTTTACTCCGAAACAATAAGTTCCGTTGGAGCAGCCTTTCAACGCCTCTCTCTGTCTCTCGCTAGCAAAGTTGACCCAGACAACAAAGTAAAGCTAGTTTTTGGCTACGAGCCCGACACGGAACCCGACGTATTAGCCAGAGGTCCCTTTACTATGGTTCGGAGCCGCGGACCTGTTTGATATACGCGCAGAATAGTTTTCTATACGAGATCGCTGCAAAAAAGTGCAGCCTTACCTAATGTCCACCCTACTGTTACTCATTTTATATTAAGATTTAAACATCCAGTTGGTATTAGTATGGCGAGTAACCCCCAATAAATCACACAGCAATAGTACATTCATGTAGTTGTAAAAAGCATGAAAATATATTAAGTAATCCAAAGTATTCAGAATACGTTAGTCTCATTGAGTAACGTAACGGAATACGTTACAAAATACATTTTGGGGCATGTATTCTGTAATCTGTAGTGGAATACATTTTAAAAGTAACCTTCCCAACACTGTATATGACCTTTAAGTATGTAACCGCTCATTAGAGAGGACATGAAACACAAGAACGTTTATGAGGACACTGAAACTCAGTGGCTTTGCAGGCTTCTATGTTTACAAGTGCATGGACTCATGGGCGCCACTCCAAATACAGGTTAGTGTGATGCTGTAGGAGCAGCCCAAGATACTGCTACTGGATTATGCTGCTTTTTGGACTTGTCACTGAACACACATGGGAGACTAAGTGCTCTCAGGATTACAAAGACTTACCGAGATACTCCATCAGTTGCTCAGCAGTTATAATTTCCATCATAGGTGGCATCTTAACCTGCAACAGACGTATGCAGAGCCATAGTTCATTAGTAATTTTTAAAAACAACACAGCGGGACAAATATGTAAAAGATACGTACATCATATATCCTGTAAGCACTTAAGGTGTTTGGGCATGATGGTTTAACTAGTGAAATCACGTAAAGACGTGTCTTGGCTGAAATTAATAAAAAAAAAAGATAATGCAGAGCGATGAGACTGACAGTTGTGTTATTAAGTTAAGTCTTAATACACACTTTTTCTTCATAAAGGCATGAAACAGGTCCTGTCAGAGCTCAGAGATGCATTAAGAAATCTGCCTAATTATATCAGTGCAAAATCAAGTTTGCATTGATCCACAGTCATTTCCAAGCCTTTACCTTCCATGCAAGCAGAAGGACATTCATGATGGCCAGTAATGGACAGGGGCCATTCTCGTTCTGGGTGATGATCGGCGTATTCTCCTCCCTCCATTTGATCCACTTAATGTGGTATATGGACTGGCCGGCGGCCCTGTCCTTCGCATATGAACTCTTCGTGCCATCAGCCCCGTACTCGTTCTGCAGGGCCAAGGCCAGTCCTCTTTCCTCCAGCCCCTCACTGTTCAGGTCGGAGCTGGGGCAGGAGTTGAGGTTGGAGAAGGACTCGAGTGAATCTATGCTTCGAGACTCTCCACCGAGACTGGGATCGGGGTCACTCCCACTCGGCAATCCCTCTGATAAGGCGTTATCAGCGGGCAGCCCCGACTTGACGTTTTCTGTGTTTGCATTGTCCGGACACAGATTAGTCGGTTTGGCAAGTTTTGTCGGCTCACTTTCTCCGCTGGCGGAAACCTCAGCCTGCACATCTGCGCTCTCTTTATCGGGAGGTGAGGACGAGGCGTCGGTTTTGTTGTTTACCAACTTTGAGGCACCACCCTGGCTGTCTTCTGCGGCCACCACAGAGTCATGCCCCATCCCGTTACTGATCTGATCGGACCCCGACCACAATTCGCTCGCCTCGGCGTTCTTCTTCTTCTTCTCGTACCCCTCCTCTTGCTGCTGCTCTGAGAGGACTTCGACCACTTCTTGCACGTCAGACTTCCCGGTACTGGTACTGGAAGTGACATTACTGGGAGCACCATCGGTTGTGGTGCTGATATTATAACTAACGTTAACCAAACTACTGAGAGGAGCCTCACTATTCTTGCATTTGTCGGCTGTTCCTTTCACTCCAGCGACAGTAGCAGCTTCGCCCATTTCTCCCGCAATCGTAGCACACAAAGAGCTCCCGTCAGCGTCTCGATGCAAGTTTGCATTTTTCTCCATTTCGGTTTACGAGTTGTCGACAGATTTTAGCTAAATTGCAGCGGTAGCTTCGGTCCCAAAGACGCCATGACAACTCTGCGAGTGACGTCATCAGAGTGAATTGCTTTCAGGCCGAACGAGGGGGGCGGCAGACAACCAACAGCCAAGGCAGTGGTGCGTTTGGGTCACCTCGTATTCTGTAAATTCTAAAGCTTATCACTCACATTAAACCGCGTGACCCACTCGACGTCTCTACACACCATTTTACCACTATGGTGACAAGCTTACATTTCACGCCTTAACATTTATCTGTCATTTACTTAAAGATAAATAAATATATAAAATGTAGAATATTTCCCAGTTTGAAACTAACGTTGCGTCCCAGACAAGCTGAAAGTGAGTGCTTTGCGTTTATTTAATAAATAAATAAAAATTAAAAACATTTAAAAGTATTTGCATCAGCTGAATCACATGTAGAATAACTTAATAGTCGGGGCTGCCTTTCAAAGCGCTAAAATGTTCAGGTGGTTACTTTTACGAGTACTCGTAAATTGATAAGAGCCTGGCGTAGCCGTGACCGCTTTGCGTCCCAGTGCACGCGCATTTGTATTCCGTGATCTCGCGTAGCTGGACCTCCCAGGTCCAACTTTGGATATCGCGAGGTTGTCACCGTCTGTGAGTTTTAAAAATTCACAACAAAGTATACTTTTTATTGGATGTGAAATCATTTTGGAATTGTACTCGTTTTATTAATTTGTTGTTTGACAGTTTAGTGTATACTTTTGTGTCTACTTTTTTTAATCCTTGTCTATTTTTTAATACAAAAAGATAAATAAAAATAAATACATACATACATAAATACATTTTAAAAAGCCCCAAAACGGAGTAATCTTTTAGTAGATTAAATTTTCCCACATTGGAAATTCTTGAGATAGAGCTCTGGCTGTGCAACAAAAGCCACATCTGACAGTTATAGATCCCACGTGTAGTAACGTTTTATAGACACTGGGTGGGAGAAAATACTCAATCTAGCACAAGAAGCGCAATTTAGGGTTTCAGCACAGATTTTACAGGCATAAATTTCTGCCACAGATAGTATTTAGTAACGTCCTATAATGACAAAACCCAGAAAAAGCTGCAAAAGTGAAATATACAAAAAATTCTCAATAAAGTGTTATATTTGATAAGAAGTTTGGCTCTCAATATCACAGTGGAGCCACAAGGTCGTTTTACGTGGCCATTATTATAAGTTTGACAAGTTCACACAAACGATTATCCCTGTTTTGATTTTGAAATGCAAAGTCTGCATCAAAACTGAGAATTATTTATAGGCCAGTCACAGGATGTCAGTCACAGTCACTTCTGGGATGTGAAGCACCTAGATTTTGTGGTTGCAGACTGAGAGACCAAAAAAATTACCACATGTTATCGCCTAAAAATACAAGTGACAAACCCCTTACTTTCATACGTAAACATAACCCTTGCGAATTGTATGTTAACATTAACAGGAAAGTACATGTCAGATTATTATTATTATTTTATTTATTTATTTATTTTTTTTTTGGGGGGGGGGGGTATATAAATGAGATCTTTTTTATTTCTTTTGTCATCTACAGGTTAATATAAAAAGGGGAACTTCTTAACATTGCATGCTTGTTTTGTCATTTTGAGTGATGTGGCTGCCCATAATTTTCTAGTCTGCAAAAAAACAAACAAACTTGGAAGTCCATCTCTCTCCTGTCTCAGTAATTTACAGATTTTCCTTTTCAGTTCTAATTCTTTATTTGCATTGATTTCTTTGTTGTTGTTGTTGTTGTTGTTGTTGTTACATGCCCACAAACAATATTGTGTATTGTTTTTACTTGTTTTTAGATCCTGCTATATGCATAATCTCTCTATTAGTATTCCAAGCCTCAGCATTCTCTAATCCAATAGACTTGTGTCCCTTCAGCATTGGAAATACATCTGTCTCTTCAGCTGATCACTGATGTTGTTCACTGAAGCCTCATCAGAAATTATTTCAGCGGAAGGGCGGCTTTCAAGAAGCAATTCTTACGAAAGGGAAACAAGGAGAAAAGGCTGAAGTATGCTAGATTACACAAGAACTGCGCTGAAAATCAGTTGCAACAGGCCTGATGGAGTGAGGAATCCAAATGAGACATTTTGGGTTCAAGTCATAATTAGAGCAGCTCAGGAGAGAGGTGCAACAGTGAGATGCCTGCAGTGGTTTGAGACTGTATTTCAGCCACTGCTGTTGAGAATTTGGGCAAAACTGATGAAATCATAAACACAGAAAAGTACCAAAGCATTTTTATTGGCAATGGCTTAATTTTTCAGCATGACAACGACCCCAAACACACTGTCAGTGCAATAAAAATACACCTGGATAGAAAAGACACATTGCCAGTCATAGATTGGCCTCCCCAGAGCCTGGATTTCAACATTAGTGAATCAGAACATAACAAATAGGTTTCATCACCCAAAGAAGACTGCAGACTTTTGCGGGGTACAATAAATTGTATACACTGCAGCTAGAATAATCCTTCTGGCTGAGGTGGTACAGGTATAGAAAGCCAGTGTTTCTCTGTAATTTATATACCCTTATACTTGCCTGCTGGTCCAATTACAGATGCAAGTCTCTTTTACACGGTTACCATGCGGTTGCACAAAGCAATAAACAAATAAATATGTATACTGTCAAAATATTATTTCATTTTTTTCTTCAAATTGTATTTTTGTAACTTTTTCTTTTAGTTTGTATCTACTTAATCTCGAAATATTACTTCGAGATTCATCAGTACACTTCAACTTCATTCTTTAAAAAATAATTAAAAACTAATGACTAATCCTTTCTTTCCCGAGTTCTCTTTACAGACTGGTTTGTTGCGAATCCTCGCTCTCAGAGAGCAGTCTGTAGCTTGCATGTACAGCGCAGTCTACATAGACGGAGAAACAGGAAATGTATAACTTCACTATCACAAAGTTATATCTTTAGTTTTTAAACCCGGAAATAATGTATGCAAGCAGTAAACAGCAGATCAGTGCGTGTTTTCAGCACAGGAGCAGACACATTTTGGTGGCGTTGTATAAAGCTCAGTAGTGTTTTGCAGTTGTTTTCACATATCTTTCAACCTACGATCGCAATACTATAGAAACGCAGAACAGCGGGTGTGTCCATATCTTTTGGCCCCATACACCGGAAGGGAGTAGTGCCTGCCTGTCTGTCTCTCTCTGTTTATGACAGTGTGTAGCGCTGTTGGAGAGGTAGAGCTGCCGGTGTTTGCGATGGGAGTCACAGCTAACTAGGAGGGGCGACTCTGTCTTTAAGTGTGGCAGAAATCGAAACAAGCAACTGTCAGGGGTATCGCTGTGTAGCTTCGCTGGTTAAGCGGGACTACAGGGCATTTCACTATGGAATTTGTCAAACTAATTCTTCTGTTTTGCTGCCTACATGATATTGCAGGTAAGTTTGCAGTTGACTAACAGAGAAAGTCTTTAGAGCTCGTCAGTAGAGCTAGCGCTAATCGGATCGTGTAGTTGTACTGTCGACAGTTTAACTTGCTAGCTAGCTGGCTGGCTAATGTTGTGGAGACTGCGGTTAACTTGTGTGTGTGTTTTGTTTGTGTTTTTTTTTGTTGTTGTTGTTGTTTACAGTGTGTAGTCAACCTGTATTATCTGGTTAATTAATTATGTTTGGCTGATACAGGTTAAGTACTCCTGTAGTAGAGGAGGGGGGGGGGGGGCTTGTCTTTCCGTCACTTGCTTAGTGGGAAATCTTTACACCGTTAACGTCTATAAACAAGAGTTTTACTGCCGAATATGTTTGTTACCATGAATATTCAGTGTCGCTAGAGTAATTTGAGACTAGTTTAACAAAAAAACTTTCGTTTTATCGGACAGTCTGTGAAAAGCAGGTTAGGTTAGGTATGAAGCTGCGTGACAAGCAGTTGCATCCGTCAGAAAGGCACCTGAAGCAAAATACGGTACTTTTTTTCTACTGCCGACTCAAGCATTTGGTCCAAAAGAGATGATATATATCCCGTTCTTACCATGGATGAGTATCTACCTGGGTGTAGATATATTATAAGTTTTAATACAACTTAACCATCTTACAAAACTTTGTCCAGGCCCTTCTTAATAACATATTTTCTACAGTATGTCAGATTGGTACTTTAATTGTACTTTAGGCATCAACATTTGTAAGACAAACAGAGCAAAACTGTGGTTTTGTGTAACTGGTGATATTAAAATAGATATAATTTGTGTGCAAATGATTAAAATAAAATCATTGCTAAGGGATTATTTCCAGACTTAGTACAGTTACACCACCTGCTTCACAAAACATCAAGACAGACGAGCTTGAGCTCACAGTGTAAAATGTGTGCATGTGATTAACTGCAGATACTACACCTGTGAAGTTTTCGCTTATTATCTGTGAGGGCAGTGACAGATTTATTGAGAGCTGGGGGCTGTCATGAAGAACCAGGACAGGAAAACCAAATAGAAATTGATTTCTGCCTTGTGTTGGTAATGAGCTGCTGTGCTACTTTCATATAATTGTATAATCTGGCAAGATAGCTGGTACATTATTAGTCAATTTTCACTTTTTAACATCCATCAAACCTTCATAAAAAAGTTCTAATATCCTGTGGCAAAATATTGCTGCTGTGTTTGAAAAATTGCTTAATCTGTCATTATAAATAGTTCAATTTCTTGGCTTATTTCAGATTTGTATCATTGTGATTACACATTAATCTTCTTTATGTCTTTAAAACCTTCATTGGACATGTCAAGATTAAGTACAAAGTGCAACAACGTATTTGCATAAAACATCTGTACTGGCGTTTTTTTGTTTGTTTTGTTTTTTTGCAGTAGCGCAAGTGAAATTGTGACTCGAGTGACTACGTTTTTTTTTCCCCCCCTGCTTCCATCTCACAACTTTGCCTTTTTTTTTCTTTTCTTTCTTTTTTTTTTTTTGCCTGAACAGAAATATATTTTGAGCTTTCAGTGTGGCCACTGATGTGAACACCAACATGAGGAAACACTATTTATATTCTTGAAAGGGATCGGGAAGGTGGGGCCAGAAATGTCCTGATCAAAACATCACCCTTTGTGTTTTTTTTTTATTTTATTAATTAATTTATTTTATCAGTTTAACATAAGCTAAAAGATTGCATTCCAGAGTTTTCAGATGTACAGCATGACTGATTTATTATACAAGCTCAGAGTTGTTTTTGAAACATGTTTTTCCACAAAGCTTCAAACAAATGGCGCTTTATGTCATTCCACATGTACCTCTAAAAGATATGATGTAAGATGGGCCATTGCAATTGAGTTTGCAATTTGATGGCTTGTTAGTAATGATGGCGTGACACACAACCAACCAATCTTACTCTGTTTACATGCCCAGACATTTTCGAGGAAGTCTGTGTTTCATGTAATGTAGGTTATTTCACTTTCGCACAGCTGCTGTTACTAGGCCACAGTCACAGCTTCCTGCAGATATTTTTTGGGTAATGTAGCGTGAATTTTTGTTGTGGAATTGATGCCTACAGGTTTTTGCCAACCCACTTAATTTTTTTTCAGTACTGTATGATATAAAATGTTAAGGAGAGACATTTTAGTTGCCCCGAGCTGTCGGGTGCCTGAGATATTGTCTTAGCCGGGCTGCCAGGACCCAGCGTGCATGGCAATGCGAGGCTCAGCTCAGTTCTGATCCATGCTGTGACCATGTCTTTGCTTCCTGTCAGCAGGTTTTTTATCTCTCTCTCTCTCTCTGTCTTGCACTTTCCTGCAGGACTTGAGAGTGAAAACAGATTGCTCTGTAGTGATGATGCCTTTTCAATAAAACTCACTGGCAGTTTAAATGAATTTTGTGTTGCTATCAGTCTGAAGTGAACTATGTAGTTCCTAATAGCGTTGGTTAGTATTGTCACGTAATGATTTATTGTATTTTTTTTATTGTTACAATAAAAATGGAAAATGTTTTAAAAAAACAGAAGAAGAATAAAAGTAAAAGAAAGCAATCCAAAGGAACCAACTGATGTGATTAATGTAGGGTATTAATAGAGATGTTAATGCAAGCAACTAAGAGCTTCATTTTGAAAGTAATGTATTTTGCAACCACTGGAAATCAAAATGCATTAAAAATCTCAATTGAATTCCAATTTTTGTGCATGTTATTTTATAAATTATAGATACACATAAATGTTGTGTACATTATGTTATAAATCACGTACACAACATCATGTCATTTTTCCTGTCTTCCTCCGCTTACCCCTAACCAGTTGGGACGATGGCTGCCCCTCCATGAGCCTAGTTGTGCCACAGGTTTCTTCCTGTTAAGGGGGAGTTTTTCATTCCCAGCATCTCCAAAGACTTGCTCATAGGGTACTGTCTGATTGTTGGGTTTTTGTCTCTTATTGTGGGGTCTTTACGTTAACGTGTTAACCGCTTTGAGGCGACTGTTGTTCTGATTTGGTGCTATATAAATAAAACTGGATAGAAATTAAATACATGCATAATTTACATGGCAGTGATGACTTCATGTTAAGAATGCAGTGTATTTTATGGCTACAATTTAGGTAGTCCAGTCAATGTTGTATTTCAGTTTGGCTGGAATGTTGACACGCAAGTAGAGCAATCCTCGCTTTTTACCTTTTTTGGATTTTTTTTGTTTTTGTGTGTGTGTGTGTGTGTGTGTGTGAGTGAACTATGAGTTGTGAGGTATGCAATGACGTGGAACAAATGAACTCAGATAGTACTGGTTTGATGTTTAAACCTATTAGATCTGGTTTAACTTCCTGAAACATCCTGATCAACACATTTTTAGTAATAAAGAGTAGTTCATTAAATATAGTTGATTTGAATTCTTTGTTGTCACTGAGAGAAGGAAGTGCCTCTTTTACCTTTTAAACATTGTGTAGCTGCCTGCATTTTAGATTCTTTTCAGGCTTGTAACATTCAGGATGTGATGTTTACACACAACATGAAAAAAACCTGCTTAGTAAGATGTCTGTGTATGGGAATCAAGAATTATATAGAGATTTTAGTAAGTAAAACAACATTACATTTTGTTATATTGTTTATGTTTACAATTACACCTTTTATTGCTGCCCAGGAGGTTTTGGTAATGTTTGCTTGCATGTCATTCTGCCTGTAAACACGATTAGCTTGAAAAGTTTTGGGTGAATTTTGATCAACTTTTGTGGGGGGTGGAGTGGGGTACTGCTATCAATCATTTAAAATTTGGCTTACATCCACCAAGGTCTTCAAGGTCTTAATTAAAATAAATTGTGCCATATCCATATTTTCACTGAACTACAAACATAAAGTATATTGAAAACAAAACGAAACAAAGAAAACACAATGAACATATATAGAAAATACAGAACTACTCCCTTAAAAGTAAGTACTGCCCAGAGAGTGAGCTGCCTTGGCGGACGTTTGCACTCTTCGTGTGCTTCTTCTTGTATTTGTTTTGCAACAATAACCTGTGTGTGTGGGTTGCAGTAAGATGGTACATTTTTTGTTAGTGATAGTTTTCTCAGGTATTTCTACTGTGAAGGCATCCGGAGATACCTGTCAGCATTCTTTTTGAAACCGTGTACATAAAGAGGTCAAATGTGACATGATATCTTACACACACACACACACACATTGCATACTTCATTATATACGTTATATACGAATGAAGTCGGTGAGACCTGCAAAGGTTGATCTGTGTTGTCTGTGTAGTTTGCAAACATTATTTTCCTTGTTTAATGAGAACTAAAGAAGATGGTTGTTGGAATATTTTCTAAGTGCATTCATAGACAAGTTCATGCTAGCCTGGAGCAGCCTCTCCCTGTATGGGGAGTTATGCCTCCCACTGACACGGAAATTATGTAGTTGTCAACAGAACAGTGCAGTGTAAAAATGCAGATAATGTGGAGCATCTACATCATCTATTTTTGCATTTTTGAGTCTAGGTATCTCTTAGTCATGTGCAGAAAATCCTACAGTACAAAAAGATTAGAACTTGATCTTACTAACAAATCCTTAAATTGAGTCATAGCTGAGGATTTTTTTTAAGGCCACCAGAGTTACACAGAAACCGACAGACAGACGGACACACACACACACACACACACACACACACACACACACACACACACACACACGTGTGTATTTATATCCTTGTGGGGACATCTCATTGACACAATGCTTTCCCTAGCCGCTTACCCTAACCCTAACCATCAAAAATGAATGCCTAACCCTGACCCTGACCCTAAACCTAACCATAACCTAATTGTAACCCTGACACTAAAACCACATTTTGAGTCTCAAAAATGCCTTCAAACTCGTGGGGACCGGGATTTTGGTCCCCACGAGGGCTGATTGTCCCCACAAGTATAGTAAACTACCAATTTTTGGTCCCCATGAAGATGTTAATACCCGTCCACACACACACACACACACCCCTTTGAATGTAGATTAGCATTTAAACAGCCTGGAACGAGCTCACACAATGCTATACAGTACTACTGAAACAGACCCTCGTCACCTGATCGTATCATGTGCTCCTGACTTGTATTTTAAACTGAACACTAGCTTTGTTTTTGTGAAAAGAACAAAGAAAAGGGTCGGTATGTATGCCGGTAGGGTTTTACCTCAGGGGATGTTATAGCAATTGGCTGAATAAGCCTGTTAAGCATGTTTAGCGAGTGAGGGCTTGTACTAAAGCTAGCCAGTATTGTAGAGATCGATTGCTCCATAGGCCATTTCCATTGAAAGATTTGCATGTCAGGAAAACCCATGGATAGAAATGATAAAAAACGAATTATCTCAGAATTACATGCTAATCTACTGTGGAAAAATGTCAGTGATACGTGAATAAAATTCTAATTATCATTTGATTAATAAAAACTGTTGTTGACCAGTACTAAAAAGCTGTTGAACTCTCTTTCAGGTCAGTTTGGGAACCCTTTAAACAAGTATATTCGCCACTATGAGGGTTTATCATATGACACAGAAGCCTTGCACAGCCGTCACCAGAGAGCTAAAAGGGCGCTCTCTCCTCAAGACAGCACCGTGCAGCTGGACTTCCATGCACACGGAAGGTCAGTTTAAGTAGAAACACACAGCCTTCCTCATGTAGTTACTCTTTCTTTCTGTGCTGACTCAGTTCATGTCAAAGTCTATTCTTCTTGTGCTCAGTAATTTATATTCCAGCCCTAGGAACAAACAAGATGTATTTATTTTTATTACTCATTGGTTTGTTTTTTTTAAGTAATGTGAAACACCTTTTCATAAATTCTTACTGCTTTGTGTGTTGTGGTGATATTTATCAGGTTTTATTTTTTTAGTCTTGGTCTGTGCGCACTTTGTTGCCACTGCAAGATTATACTGCGCCTTTTTGCATGTATTTGCCTGTGAAATTGATAAGTGCAAGCTCTGTTGCCTAATGCCTTTATACATGACATATCGTGTATTTTGTGACTTGGTTATGCTGGTTCCCTGTTAAAACTAGAGCTCAAGCCAATATCAAATGTTTTTTTAGTGTTATCATACTGGCAGACATACAGTACATACCAGGGAATTGCAAAAGACCTAAAAAGTATAGCTTGTAGGATTTGATTTTCCTTTCTAGCTCTCATTATCATCTTGGAGATGGGCAGTGATATTTGAGATCAGTGATGCTTGGTGCTTGCCCGTCAAGATAATACATGGCTTGTTTTCTTATTAAGTATGTACAGCTAATAAATTACTATGGAAATTAATTTGCTCACCATGGTTTCAATTTGTGTTGGTTGTGGCTGTATATACAGAGCTGAGCTGAGAGAGGGAGTTGAAGTAGAAAGGTCAATGGAAAATATCTCTTTGTTATTTGGCTAAGATACTAGTTATAGTCCTTAAGATAAGACTTATTGCTCAAAGTTCAAACTCGGGTTTTTTCATGTTTCATTTTAACCTGAGAGATTCAGTTTTCATTTATATACATTATCCAAGGATGACCCTTCATCAAACCCATGTTATCTGAGTGCAGTGGTGCCACCCTTGTTTTGGAAACAGGCAACAACATAAATGTTCCCAGATTTGTATCAGCTGAATTTTTGCAATCTCCTGTAAAGGAACAACACTCTGCAACAAAAATGTGTAAGAATTACACATTTTCGCATGAACTTGTGAAACGCAGTTAAAGCAGTCAATGCTGTTAATTCATTTTGCAGAAGGTACTTTTAGTTGTGTTTACAAAAGGTTATTAAGAATTTAAACATTTGTTTTTAAAATGGCAATCGGACTGATACTACTTTAGCGTTTTTCTAATCGGAGTACTTTCTGTGACAGCCTCATTTACACATTCATGCAGGATTTTAACATTTGCATTTTTAAGCGCTTTGTCTAAAATTCACATACTCACACTCCAGTGGATACATTGGGACAACTTGGGTTTCAGTATCTTGCCCAAGGACACTTTGACTTGTATGGTGAGTTCCCAGTTGGAATTTTATTTTGACGAATGCCCCCTCAACTTGGATTTTCTACCCAGAAAGCCCGTTGTTAGCAATCCAAATGGGGGCACTGAACATAAAATGATAGCGAAACTGTTAATTTTTAATCTGTACTGCCACTGTTGTGTATTTGTGACTCACTAAATAAGGCATGCACAGAGGAGTGAGCAGGCTCTATCCACGAATGTGTTTTAAGTGCAAAAAAAAAATGCTGTATTGCTAGTGATAGCTGAATGGCTGTAGCTTCCTAAGAACTGAAACAAATCTTGTTTTTTCTGCTTTTTCTGAAGCATACTAACTTGAAATGTGGGATGCAGTAGTAGACTGGAAGAAACAGGGAACAAATAGTAGATGATCTGGTCTACCTCGTTAGCCACAGGTGCCCTTCTTTTGGTCAAAATGTTTGCAATGATAATAATTTGGAGCTTGTATTATTCCTAATCTACACAAATGAATTTCTAATTTAGCATGACATCCAATCATTTTAAATATGTTGATGCAGTCCATGTCTTTGTGAGACAGGTATATTTACTGAATAAAGAGGCACTGTAAGACTAAACTCTGTAAATGCTTAACAAAACCAAAGACGAGCAACATTGATTGTTTGGTTATTATTTATTCTAGCCCTGTCTATGTGAATACATTTATGAAACTAGATCCTGAATGATTTTTAAGATCAATACCAATATTTGGTGATTTTAAATTCCAATATATTGGCCAATATTTTTTCAGGCACATGAAACAAGCATCTGTTTATTATGTGTAGTTATTTATGAATACTTGCTCAAATATTATGACAATACAGTTTATAATCTTGTTTTATTGTCACAGGTTATGGATTACTCATTTATGTTCTGTCTGAGTCTGTGCAGATCAGCTGGTTGTTGTGTTTGTGGGTTTGAAACACATGTTGCCAGTAGGGAAGTTGCAAACTATGCAACTCAAACATTCATAAATCAGCTGAAGTGTGTTCCTCCTGTCTCTTCTTTCCTTTTTAAAAAATATTTAAATTAGTGGCGGTTATAAACTCTGATTCCAGTATATTCGCTAATGTTTTTACTGACGTTTTGTGCAGTGATACTGTTTCACTCCTTATTTTTTTTATTTCTTCTTTTTTTTCTTTTGTCCTTTCTTTCAGTTTTTTGGTATATTGATACCAGTGGCTTTTTACCCAACTTTTGTACTTTTTCCAGTTGTTGCTGAATCTTGCAGAACTTGTTAGCATTGCCTTATTGGGTTAGCCAGAAAATGAGATCACTCTCAAAAAATTCAGCTTATAGGAAAGATTCTGCTCAATCATCTGCATCATTTGTGAATCATAAAAAGCTCACTTGTAAGTAAAAGCCTTAGACTCTGCAGCAGCAGGAGCAGTAAATGGTCCACTGGTTACTCCACAAATACATAAGGGTGGGTGGTTCATGCTTGGGATCGACTGTATTCAGCATCCTAAATCCAGGATTTTTGACTGCGTAAGTGGATATCACTTCTTTAACCGTATGAGCTTTCCTTCAATTGCTTCCCTGTCTTGTTATATAGGTTGCCACTGTAAAGTGAGGCAGCTTTTTATCTATGGCCCTGGAACTGAGATTGGTCTGAGGCTCCGAATTTAAGGAGACACACTGTTCCTATTCCACTGTGTACTTTTCTGTCAGGTGGCGAAGGAGGCTTGTCATGCTTCCACTTTTAGTTTGAACTGAGTTTTTTACTTTACATGGCACAGTTGTCTGTTTGAGGTTATATTGAAGCATATGAGTAAAATTTAAGTGTTTTAAATGAAGAAGCTCACACTTGCAGGCTTATTTCATTTTCGTAGACTAGACATTTTGCACGTTGTGCAAAAGCGAAACTTAGATTAGTTTGAAAAGTCATCTAGCTCTACTGCCTGTTTTGGTGAGATAACCACTTCAACTCTCTGAGCATACTGCAGTTTCCAAAAACGGCTGCAGTATACCTGCTGTACATCAGTATGATTTATATTATGCAAGCATTAAGGAGCAAGAACTGCACAGATAATGCTGCCTACCTGTTACATTTGAGTTCTAAAAAGTTTCTTAGATTTTTCTTTGAAATAAGTGGACACTTAGCTTTACAATTCTGGCAACAGTTATAAAGTGTCCAGTTTTCTGCAGTATGAGGAGCTACAGAGATGTGGTTAAAAAAAAACAAAAAGTGAACTAATAATTGACCACTTTCTTTCAGCTTTTCAAAGCTGAGCAATAATATTAATAAAAGTAGCTGTACCACAGACTATAATACTATGCCACTTGACATTAAGCTTGTGTCTTATGTCCTCACTGAATTCATTTAGTGTGTGCAAATTAAGGCTAACACTCTCCCTTCTGTGAAAACTCAAGACCAGGCTGTTTGGCACTGTAGAGGTTTGTTGTAACGAGAGAAAAGCGTTCTTGTGTATGCCCACTTGCATGAGTATTTGTGGCCAGATCAGGTGACAGAAAAAGGCAAGTCACAGGGTCTCTGTGTAGGGCTTCTTTACAAAGAAAGTGCCATGGCAAGCATGCGCTAATGCAATGCTTGTGATTGTGATATAATTCACATTTCTTTGTAGTTTCTAACTTTGATTTAATAAGACACATAAGTGTTTTTTTTCCTTTTTTCCCCTTAAAGATATAAAAATATTTGACAAAAAACATGTTATTGTTATCATTATTATTATTATTATTATTATTATTATTATTATTATTATTGAAGCAGTCAAACAATGCGGCTTATCCATTAATGAATGTAAAAGTTAAGGTTCATACCACATTTTACTACTTTAACCAGAATCTCTTAGGATTGCTTCCCAGTTATATCTTGATTTCATCTCTTACTCTCCTCTCGTCCTTGTTTCCCACTCCTCTGCACTGATATTTAACAACTTCTGACCTGATTTGATTTCTTCCAATTAAGTAATTTGGTAATACTATGATTTTACGATGATTCATTGTGACCAAGCGACTTAATATTGTAAATAGAGCTCTATGTAGTGATAAGTAGATATTGCCCCCTTTTTAGTTGGAATTTTCTCTGTAGAAATGTCTTGAGGGCACCCCATTTCTGTATGCTTGGCCTGCTTACTAAGCAGTGGATGACTGTCAGATGCTTGATTCAGTATGTTCAGCAATTGGGATTTGTCTGAATAATTTAGCAGTGAGCTGCTGCTGTGAGACGAGTACCACTGGGTTTATCCTTAGATTCCTCTCTTCCTGTCTTGTGGCCCATGTTGATTTGTTGGTATTTTTTCTGGTCTCTTCTTTCTTTCTCTTTTTTGTCTAGGGCACTTTATAGTTTAGTGATTAGAAACATACTAAATGTGTTTATTTTTCCACACATTGCAGGAGAGACATGCTTCCCACTAAACCTGCTAAGATAGCTAAATCACATATACAGGTGCAGTTAAGCTGCATTGTTCTGCAAAGCCCAAGCCAACTGTTCAAGTCTTACTTCTTCATTTACTGCTTTGTTTTCTCCCCTTTCTTCGAATTTCCTGCTTCTCTGTTCTCTGAACACACTAAGCTCCTTTACTGAGTTGCTGCGCTCTGAACCTTGACTCACATGGGTGTCTACGGCTTGTGGCAGACATGATTGAGCCCCTGCAGTCTGTTGCTTCATGAACTTTGTGATGGAAAATTCTGAATAGGAAAGCCTTTTAGATGCTTTTTAGTGTATTTCTATACACCTTTTTTGCTATTGTTGCAATACAAAAGATGTAACCCACGATTCCTCTTTGCCAAGCTTCTCGATACACAGGAAACACTGCAAAAACTGTATTGTTCAACTGCTTCAGAAACAAGAGCAGCCACATCCTAAGTGTAGAACAGTTTTTTAACAGAATAACCAGTGGTTTGTGACTTCAGTGGTACACCTGGCCGCTGTGGGGAAGTTGTCGCAGAGGTGTTAACTTCTAAGATGAGGAGGCAAATGTTGCAAAGAACAGTTGCAGTTTTAAGGCAGTTAGGTTTTAGACTTTGTAAGGCTTCTTACCAACTAGTCATTCTCTTTTTGAACCCAACCACAGTGTATCAATCCCTGACGACTAACTCTAAATACATGACAGTGCAGGTTATATTTCTAAGTGAATAATTTGCTTTGGCTGTGACTGGAATAATATTTATGAAGACAGATTTATTGTTTTAGGGTCTGGCAATTGTAATGGGCGTGCCAGTATAAATAATAAGCCAAGGAAATTATATACTGTATCTGTTGCTATCTCTGTGTAACACTGCCGACTTCAAACAGCAGGTCATGTTGCAGCCATTGTTGTACAGGTTTAGCAGTTCTCTTATTTCAATGTCTCCTCTTCTGTGTCAAATATTTGATCCTTTATCTTTCTCTTGGCTTCAGCTGAAATGCTCTTTGGGCATAAAATCTGTAGACGAGGCCGGCTTGTGTTTGACTGCAAATCCACTTGATCCTTCTAGGTTATTATACATGTTTGTATCTATAAAAAGCATTCCTAATGACATAACAAAGTTTTTTTACCATACTGAATACAAACCAAAAGCAAGGCTGTTTCATTGAGCATATCATTTGGTACAATGAACCAATACATGGAAAATAAACAGTAATAAAAAAGGGGTGTGAAATGAAAACTGGACTGGGAAAAACTGAATGCAGGCCGAAAAGTCATCCTGGTGAGGGAAATCCTGAACTGTCTGAGCCATGAATAATGCCTTGCTTTCTAACTCTGCCAGACACTCCCTGATACGTACTGCGCAGAGCATTTATCTGCATTTTGTGTTTTCATTTTGTTTTGCTTCATGAATGTTGTGTAGAAATGTTACTGTAAGATCCTTAGTCTGAAACAAACCTGTATACTGGAACATCAAGAAAACTTCACGGCATACACTTTGTTCTCAGTGGTATAACGTCCTCTATGACCTGAGATTATCTTAGCTTTGGTTTGGAGACTAATGTGCAGCTGAGGGATTGAAGAACATGCACACATCCTGCCCGACTATGATTAATCTCATGATTAATCTCATTACTATGCCTGCCTATAAGGGCAACTGTGGTATTTAAAATGAGTAAAAAAAAAAAAAAAGGTGTGGAGTACTTTCAAAATCTGTTAAACAGCCTACTTTAGCTTAAAGATTTCCTGCTGTGAACAGCTTTTTGGCCTTACTGATGATTGTGTAAACACACCAAAGCCAAAAAGGTCTTGAGCCATTTAAGGTTAATACTGAGTCATGTGGAGGAATGTATAATTTGTCAGGAGATTTCTGATAAGGAGTTTGCATCTGAACTGCTCAAGCCTTAGAACCACTAACTTCTCAGAAGTGCCTCATGTGAGCGCCATGTGACGTTTGCCTTTTTGCCTTTGACATCATTCTCATCATTTCCACTGAAAGCATTACATAAAACAGTGTCTGTGCACTTGCAAGGTTCATGTGGTTTTCCTTGTGACATAATTCGTCTGACTCACTGAGCTGCGTACTTGGTAACAACACTAGAACGGTGAACTTCTGTAAACATTAGTAAAGTAAATAAGGCTGCTTTCTCAGCTTCCTGTTGTATATTTATTCTAAAAATCTTCAGTAAGAGGATGACAAAAACACTGTCAACACTGTGAATTATGAGTGTCTGTCTGCAGGACTGTTGTCCACATGTAAATGTTAAAGTACAAAGTTTGAATGTCGTGTTAGACATTTAATGTAATTGGACATTGTTTCCTATTCTTTTCAGACATTTTAACTTGCGGATGAAGAGGGATTCAAAGCTGTTTTCTCCAGATCTTGTCATTGAGGTGTCAGGGGAGGAGAACCCGATTGATACATCACATATTTATAGTGGAGAACTGTATGGTAAGTCATGAGTCGTGTGTGTGTGTGTGTGTGTGTGTGTGTGTGTGTGTGTGTGTGTGTGTGTGTGTGTGTGTGTGTGTGTTTTAAAGGTAGTGTATCCGATTCATTTGTAGCATTGTTGTTTTTCAATTTAAAGCCTCTTTGTATTACCTTTTGGGTGACTTCTCAATTGAAACGTTGTTAAATGTGCAGAGTAAACAACAAATCACAAGCCAAATCACACAGGACTTATTTTTAGCTTTTTTTCCAGTTCTTCCTGCTGCTCTTATTTCCCTCCCTTCCTGGACATCTTCCTGCTGCCTGTTTCCAGTAGAGTTCAAATGAACAAGAGGAAAAGCAAGGGTGTTTGTTTTTTAGTGATTGGTCTGCATCAAACAAACAGATGGGGAGGAGAGGTGTATACTCCTCCTTGAATATTTTCTGAGCTGATAAGAAGTCAGCTTCTTTAAACCACTGAGTAACATTTTAAAGTTATTCATGATGCATAACTAATCCACACATGTAACAAAGCAGGAAAATCACAGCGTGAATAAAGTTGTTTTCACACTGGTGCTTTGTAGTTACCTTAAATCAAACCTTTTGTTTTTTTGGCACTGTTGTGCAGTTCATTTGTGCATGGGAGCTGCACTGGGGAGCAGTCCAAAAACCACTGTAGCCAGATCCTTTGGAGGAGGTGATCTTGATCTGAACAGAAGGAGAAATAAAGGAATAAGACGCAAAATCCTCATTTCAAAGCAAAACAGGAAATGACTAAATGAGAAAATATTGATGTGAACTGTGACGCTTAAGAAGACGTCAGACTAGGGAACAGGGGAACCAATAAACTAATACAGAAATGAGTCAGAGGGAGGAACAGGCAGTGAAGTAAAACTAACATTCATAAAAATCAAAACTTTAATCAAACGGGTCACAAAACTGAAATTCATAACATGAAAAACCATAAAACAAAAACAGCAATCAAAGACTTAAAGTCGGAATCCAAAAGTGAAAAGAAAAACAAGCAAAGAAAAAATCCCTGACAAAAAAGCAAACCTCATACTCTAGAAGCAGTACAACAGACAATAAAACCGTAAAACAGAAACCCATATTAGCCAAGCCATCATCATCATCATCATCATCATCATCATCATCATCATCATCATTATTCCTCATATTGATCGCCCTCTCTCTCTCTCTCCTCGCTTGTGTTTTCAGGTTTTCATGTGTTTTTTTTTTTGTTTGTTTGTTTGTTTTTTTTAACAGTTTTGGTTCGAGTGGTTGTTTATTTGTCCACTTTGGCATGTTAGTCTTTTTTTTTAAATTTACTTGCAACTTTAGGCTACACAAAAAATGACTTGTCTTCATCTGCTGACCCTCTTCCTCTTATATGTTTCAGGAGAAAAGGGCACACTGACACATGGCTCTTTGGTTGATGGGCGATTTGAGGGCTTCATTAAAACCCAACAAGGAACATACTATGTTGAACCCTCAGAAAGATACCTACAGGACAGGAGTGTGCCCTTCCACTCTGTCATTTATCACGAAGATGACATCAGTAAGTAGGCACTATATTTACATTTGTATTCTGAGGTTTAGTATAGTGACCAATACTGATGTGCGGATCGATCCTGAAATATCGATTCCTCCGATCATTTATGTTCTAGAATCGATTCTCACATTAAAATATCGATATTTTAGTAATTTAGAGTAAATTTGTAGTTTATCATTAACAGGAACACAGTGGAAAGAAACTATAACATTCGGATTGTCTACATTCAAAGGAACTACTTTCTCTTCCGCCTTTCATAGTCATGTGCGAAATACGGCTGTATAAATGTCTCGCAGCCCCTTGGCGTGCGCACTCACAACAATGGCTGAGCGTAATTGGAGTCATGTACGGACTTATTTTACCTCCACAAACAGCTGAGACGTGGTTTGCGATACATGTGGCAAAAAAGTGCTCCAAGAGGTGTTGTGGCCATACTAGGGAGACATTCAAAAGGGCTGGGGGGGGGGGGATACATTTTACAGGGTTTATTTATCGGATAAAATACGTTAAATGTCACCGTTATTATTGGCCGGCCCGGAAACAGCTGGGGTGTCCAAATTCAGAGGCTGCTTCCACCTGAGGACCCGGCCTTCGCGGTCTAAAGAAAGCCGGGTAGTACGTCACGAGCTCCCTCGGTGGAGTGAAACTCTGCCGTCTGCTCCTTGCTATCTAAAATATAACCGGGCACTGACGTAAACTCTCAACCGTCTCACACTTCTGTTTAATCATTTCCTGTTTGACGTTTATTCAGCTGTGTGAAAACCCCAGAGTAACCCTCCCGAGGGATTAATAAAGTTAAAATTAATTTAATCTAATCTAATAACTTTAATCTCAGCCAAACCGATTTACTCACGAACAAATAAAACACTGAAAAAGCCAAACAATAACATTTTTAAGTTATCAAAGTGACTTATATATCATGTTTAACCCGAGTAGTGAAAGACAGCGGGGGTTTGAAAACGATGTGTCGGTCGGCTCAGATATTTGAAGTTTACACAGCTACATTCTCACCTGAAAATATGTTAAAAGTTTTTTTGCGACCCAGAAAGAGAAATAAGAGTAATATTAAAACTAAGTATCTGCCGCCATTGTTGGAAACTGGAATTGACTGGGCCGCGCTATGAATTCTGCGATATGGTTTTTCAATTTTGTTGCCAGGGTGGAAAATCGGGAAAAATTCGGGAGAATGGTGGCTCCGGGAGATTTTTGGGAGGGGCACTGAAATTCGGGATTCTCCCGGACAAATCGGGAGGGTTGGCATGTATGGTTGTGGCAACATCACTAACCTTGTCAAACACCTCAGAGTAAATCATATCACAGAGTATGACGAGCGTATGTTGAGGCGAACTGAAGAGAAGGAGAGGGACAGGTGCTGTTAGGGCGAGACAGACGTCTCTCATGGAGTCCTTTACTGCTGCAGGCAGGCAAGGTGTTCAAATAGCGCACAACTTCAGTTTTTTTATTTCTATATGATGAACTCTGCATTATTAAGTGATAAGAACAAGTAATCTGATGTCCTGTAAACATTATGATGCTATCATTTGAGATACAATAAATAAAATAAGTTTTTGTACAAAGTATCGGTATCGGATCAGTATAGTCGATACCACCATGAATATTACTTGGTATCGGATCGGAAAGAAAATCAGTGGTATCGCACATCACTAGTGACCAATACATGAAGCTTGTTGGACAAGTCTGAAACATTTCTTTATAGAAAAGCTTTCTTTTTATACCCCTGGCAAATGTCATTAACTTGGTGAAGAAGTGTTAAATACACAAAGGAAAATTATGTTATATTTTTTAAATAACAAAGTGAAATAGAATTTTTTATTCTATTTTTAATTTTTTTGGGGGGGTTATTCAGTTGCAACAGAAGCTGTTGAATCAGCGTGCCAGACAAACGCTTGGGGCCTTAGACTGTTGGGGGCTCTCTAAAGAGTAACAAGCTTATCTTCCTCCTTAATCTTAGCTGGGAAATTGCATAAATGAGCCCATTTTCGTAGCACACCAGCTGTTTCGAAATGTGAGACTGTCTTGCCTGCTGATAACACATTTAAATAATTGACATTTGATCAGAATATGTGATTGATATCTATGCTGTCCAAATAACATTGTTATTATACATTGAGACTAAATTGGTACTTGAAATTCATATTTAATAGTTTAGTTTATGAGCTTAAAACTCAGTGAAGGACAGAGTAGTAGTAGTAGTAGTAGTAGTAGGTTATTGTTCAGCATTCTGAGTCATAGACAGGGTGTTCAGTATCTATTGAAAACTGGATCGGAGAATGTAAATGGCTTACATCCACTGCTTTTGTCAGGCTACAGAGCTATAGAACCAGGACACTGCAAGTTTCTCAGTGTTTTCGATGAAGATGAGCAAATCTGAAATTATTTAGAGGTTGATTTCGACCAAGCTCCAAAAACATGTGCACAGTGCGTGAGTCAAAATGCAGTTCAGTAACTTGGGACTTACAAATTTAGTATGAAGGCTCTTTCATATGGGAACAGGCATGCAGTGCGCTAACTGCGAGGTTGAGTTCCAGCCCAAAAGCTCTATGTTGAGTTGGCTGCTATACTGACGGTCTTCATGTGTACTAAATTACATTCTGCATTTCTGCTGGTCGCACAAATGTATGCAAGTGCTCCCTGACTGGGGGTGCATTTAGCAGCATGGCAGAGAATCTAATATGAACCCTGTGGTGGCTTTAGACTAGCACACAAACACACGTCTAAACACATACACTGGTATATACTCTGAATCTGCTGAAGGAAATTTAGGAAATATGGATTTAGAGTCTCAGACTGTGCCTAATGATTTGTTGAATTCATGTTCTAACAGCAGGAGCATGAAATTCTGTCACTAATGAGATAGAAGAAGCATATTGGAAAAATTAAACCAACAAATGGTACAATATAAAAGTTCAGCAAGTGCACTTATTTAAAAAACAAAAAAATAATGCTGTTATCCCTATCAGGGCCGTCTCCTCTTAGCGAGAAACCACTCAAAACATTGCAAGAGCCTTCCCTCTTGACCGCCTCAGGTTTGCATTTGAGACATGTGATACATCTCTGCCATTTTTAGCACAGCAAAGGTAGATGAGCAGTCAGACAACAGCATGTGCCACAGGTTAGGTTTACAGTGAGTTTCCCAGGGCATTACAGTAGAGCTCAGTATTTATAGTGTGACCCTGGGGCTCTAATTCAAAGCCCACAGCTCCTGTGAATGTCATAGTAAGAGAGGAAGTTGCTCCTTGTCGTACTTCTCCCCTGATGTGCCACTTTTCTCCCGCTGAAAACTGTTTGTGGTCTTTGGACCAAAGCTGGAGACCTAGCTTTCCTCATTATTGTTCATCCTGAACAATGAGTTTAGGTCAGTTTGACAAAGAAGTTCATGTTTGCTTTCAGCACAAGTTTGTGGTCAATGGTGAAATTCGGTGGTAAGAGAAGTGCTGGGAACTATGTAAGAAAACTACCCTCAGTGGGATAACTGCCACACTTTAATGAAGTGCTAACTTTACTCTTTATGAGGGTAATCAAAGAAAAGGTTTTGTCACAGTTTCCACAGTGGAATTTATGACTTCTTCAATTTCCTAAGACACATCAAGTGGAACTGAAATTGTTTATGTGGTGCTTTCATTAATTCATCCTTCTTCCCTTAGTGTTGCAACTATAATCAACTCGTATTTGCCCTTTTAAATTTTCTACTTCCCTACTCATCATTGCTAATCAAGAGTTAAGTAGCACATCAACTTGTGTGGAAGTGTGTTTTTCATTAAAACACTTCTGCTGCATAGTCCCTGCTAACATCTGCATTGGGTTGTAAAGATAAAACAAGATGTTCTTTCTGGCTGTGTACTGTGATTTTTAAAACTCAAATATGTATTTATCAGACATATTTTTTAAAACTTCTCTGAACAATTTTAAGGTAGTCGGAATGTATCCTCCTTGTTTTGAGATAATTAGGTGACATTTTTATGAACCTTGAAGGTCTTGTGAGCTAATGCCACGAGGAGGCATCTGCCTGCCTAGTTGCCCTTGTCTGTCTGCCCACAAATCATAGGAATTGCTACTCTTCCTATAGATTTGTACAGAATTTAAGCAAACTTATAAACAGTGATCAGCTAATGGATCTTCACCAAGGCTTTGCTTAAGATGAGGGTCATATTTGTCACCTTACGAGGAATTTTTCATTTTCCCAAGAATTCCTGCTGCTTGCACAGTGTCAGTCATGTTTTAATGAAAGCTGCACACAGTGATCACCCAGTGAGACTTCATCAGGACTGTGCTCAAGCTCAAGGTCACACATGTTGTTTTATGGGCAATAACCTGTGAATTGTGATGGATCTTGTGCTGTCTCATTGACGTTGTGGTTTTCAGATGACTGTGAACTGTACGTGGATAGTACCCAGCAGTAAAACTGCTCACAACAAACTGGGGGATTTTTTGTGTGAAGTTTCTGTACAGTTTTTTATGCAGGTATCAGTGAAATGGGTGGAGAAGGCTGATTCTTTTTATTTATTTATTTTTTTAAGACTCAGAGGAGCCTTTGCTTCTGATTTGGCCTTTCTCTTAAGCTTTTTACTTCTGTCCAAACTGCAAAAGTCTTTTGATTAGCAGTTGAATGAAACACCATTCACTGTGAGGACAAAGACGACTTTCTTTGAAAAAAAATTCAAAAGCACATTGCACACAGTGTATTTGGTCGTTTCAGTGAGTTAAAAGAGGAGACGACGGACCTGTTTTCATTTAGGAAACATGTTAGATTTCTGAAGTCAGTGTTATTGTTTATGACACCATTATCTGTTATGGTGTCAATAGTAATATGCAGAAACATTGAAATCCAACATTCACAAGGCTTCACTCAGTGTTGAACTCTGGATCTGCTTGTAGTCTTAACGAAGCGTAGTGTATTTTGTTCATATGAAAACAGAGACTTTCAGTCAATTTTTAGATATGATCAGTGGAGCCCGTGATTGTAAATATGCAAGAATTTCTTTTCCATTGCTGTAACATGATTGGTTTGTTTGAATTTTGTATTGAACTTGAGCAGGCCCTAATTTCCTTACAGTGGTGGTCTATTGGTTTTGCTTAACATCTGGGCAGCACGGTGGAACAGTGGTCAGGCCCGTTGCCGGTCCTGGGTTTGCCTCCCACTTGGCCTTTCTCTGTGAAGTTTGCATGTTCTCCCCGTGTTTGGGTGGCTTGTAGTGACACAAATTGGTTCTCTTTAAGTTTTCTCCATGTGAAAACAAACCAAACCAGGGGGAAAGGCTGTAAGTTTACAAACTCATCAACTGATTCAAAACAGAGTAAACAAACTATTGGTGTGAAAGAGCCCGCAGATTACAAAGCAATTTAAAATGAAACCAAATGTTCCTGCAAACTCTGTCAGTCTCTACTTTATTTTGTGGCTTTTGAGCCAGGTCATAACAATTTTTTTTGCCTTGATTTTGTTAATAAATGAGAAAAGAGGCCTAGTTGCACATATTTTTAACTAGTAAAGTCAGGGCATGCATAATGCCTTTCTCTTCTTGTACTGAATGTTAAAATAAAGATATAAATGACTGATGAAGATAACTGAATGGATATGGTGAAAGGCACTCAAGAAAATTTTTCTCTCCTTCTGTCTGACAGATTACCCTCATAAGTATGGTTCAGAGGGTGGCTGCGCAGACCACTCTGTGTTTGAGAGGATGAAGAAGTACCAGGCATCAGCAGAAGAGCCAGCCAGAGTAAGTGTCATTAAGAACAAGAGAACAAGAACAGTTGAACAGATAAATACAGGCAGACAAGACTCGTGATATTACATGAGCTTACTTCCACCTTACCTTACACTGTTAGTTAACAGCAAGGTGGAAGTGTTTGACCTTACTTAAAATGGCAATATAAACTTTTTAGCCCAGGAATTTTTTAGGGGATAAAAATGTTGGATTGTTTTCAAAACCGGAAATGTGCTTATTTCCCCAGACGCCATTGAACTATGCTATCGATAACAAGCATAACATAACATTTTCTGTCCAGGATGTGACA
This sequence comes from Pelmatolapia mariae, assembly GCF_036321145.2. NCBI lineage: Eukaryota > Metazoa > Chordata > Actinopteri > Cichliformes > Cichlidae > Pelmatolapia > Pelmatolapia mariae. The sequence goes on from NC_086227.1 coordinate 22,738,619, forward strand.
CGTGTGTTGGAAGATGAGGAATCTAAAGATATTCCTGTCATTTTGAGAAAGAAGAGGGCGACTGGTAAAGAAAAAAACACCTGTCAGCTCTACATCCAGACTGACCATTTCTTCTTCAAACGCTACGGCTCAAAAGAGGCTGTCCTTGCTCAGGTATGAGGAAATGCAGTATGTGAAATCTTTGTTTTCTTTCTTTTCTTTTTTTTTAATTAAAAAGGCCTGTTTTGCTTATTTGCTGATTAGCATTAGCTCAAACCCCTTCCCTTGTTTTAGCTGCTGCCTCCCAGTGACTTCATGCTGGATTACCAAATCAAAACATTTCTGTGGAGTCGGATTTTTGGGCTAACTTGCTGCTGCTACATCCTGACAGCAGATTTTAATTTCCTAATCCGTAACTTATACTTTTAATACGTTTAGCTGGACAGACGTTCGTAATCCTTAATCCATTCATTCTTAATGTTTTAGCTTTTTTCATAGCTGACCACAAAGTCAAACTTGGCATCTAACATTCATAGGCTGAAAACAAATGCCTACTTATGTGGTGTGTTGAATGTAGCATTATTCTAGTAGCAGGGAATTTAGCCAGTAACCTGTAGCAGAGATGAGGAGCTGCAGAGATTTGGTAATCTTATTTATTTATTTTTTTTTAAATTTTAAACCTAATAATTCACTGCTTTTTTTTCACTGCTGTACCTGTGTTACTGCTAATCTAAAATGTTGCACTCCCTGCAGATCTCCAGCCACGTAAAGGCTATTGACACCATTTACCAGGGCACAGACTTCCAGGGCATACGTAACATCAGCTTCATGGTGAAAAGAGTCAGGGTGAGTTTGATCTTGACATTTAGGGTCTCAAACTTCAGGCCAGCCACCATTTATAGTCCTAAAATAAATAAAGTGTTAAATTATTATGTTTGTTTACCATTATTTAATATGCTAGAAGTAGTTCATTTGATTTTTTATCTAATACCAGACCTCATTTGTCATTATTAATAACAACTAAATCAACCTGCTGATATTAAAAGTGGAAGTGATCTGTCTACTTGCCTGGGATCATTCTAAACTAATCTCCTTCATTAGGGTAGTTTTGTTTTCCTACTTTTCCTTGAGATTGTTTAACTCTTTCTCACAGATCAATACCACAACTGAAGAAAAGGACCCCAGCAATCCTTTTCGCTTTGCCAACATTGGAGTGGAGAAGTTTTTGGAGCTCAACTCTGAACAGAACCACAATCAGTACTGCCTGGCCTACGTCTTTACTGACAGGGACTTTGATGATGGCGTGCTTGGCTTGGCGTGGGTTGGGGCTCCCTCAGGTTGGTACCAGACACACACACAGAGCTCTGGTAGTGACTTCCTGTGTTGCTCAGAAGCATTTAAAGTGTTTGGGTGTTTTGTAACACACCTTCACATTACTTCTATAATCATATTTGCTATCATGCCAGTTATCCATACTACACATTATAAATTTATTTATTAGTCTGATCATTTTATTTTTTAAGATCACTTTGGTTCAAGAAACCAGATCTCAGTGTCAGTAGTTTGAATAGTGCTACCGCATCAGCCATAAAAAGGCCGACGGGGTATTGCTGTCACCCTGCTTGGCGTGCGGGCAACCAGGCGGGGAGACATGGACATCTAAGTTTGTGAATGCGATAACTCGAGAATGAAGAGATGTAGGAGTTTCAAACTGATACCATATGTGCATTGACTAAAAATCTTGGAAAAGTTATAATCTCACTGATTTCAGCTGTTAGGTCAGAGGTCAAGTTTTCAGAAAATTTTGTGAAATCAAGAATGAGGGGACATAGGATTTTGAAATTTATACTGTAGGTGCATCTGCTATGAGGCTGATAGGTACCACTGGACACTGCCAGTATTTCTTTTTTTCCTGTGGTGATCAGAGGACCCAGAGTAAATGTTTGTTTATATTCTGGCAATGCTTTGAGACCACAAGAATCTGCACAGATGGCCATTTGTATTAAGAACTATCCTAATTTCTTTATATTTATGTATGTGAGAAAAACTGTTGCTCTTGAAGTGCAAAGTATGCCAGTAGCCTCTCTTTCCTGTTGGATTTCATGCTGTGGTCTTCCCACAGATTGCTCATATAGACTGGCTTTTCCCCCACATTTGTAATTGATTGTTGTGTTTGGTGCTTCTTTCCTCTCCTTTTGAATTAGCTTGGATACCATTTCAACATGAAGTATACAGCTACAAACCCAGACGATCAATCCTGGCGTATTAGCAAAACTGTAAGCTGAAAGAATTGATTGAATAAAAGACATGGAGAATAGATTGGTTGCAGTGAGCTGTGTGGTGATTGATTGAACAAAGGAAGTCTAAAAAAGGCTTTCAGGCCCACTGGTGAAGCACAGCTAATGTGTGAGTTCATGTGACTAGTTGTCATGGGTGGCTTCAGTGCAGGGTTTACACAATTGCACAGGTAAAGAGTGCAATATGTAGTAAAATGTGCAGTCAGTCTCATGGTCACTTTACACAGAATGGACACGTTATTGCTTGAAGTGGTCTCATGTTTCTATGTAGCTGGAAGTGGTCTCCGAAACTTTGGATTTCTGGATATTGGGAATTGCAGCACGACTGGGAAAGTGCTTTTTGTTAAGCGTGATACCCAATATACCCAAAACAAATTTTTATTTTAGATAATTTAACAGACAAATAAAGCAAAGAAACTTCAGGGTCTAGATGTATTCAGGGTCTTAGACTTGCCGACGATTCATCCCGTTTCAGATTATAGTTCTCCTGTTTTAAAACATTTAAAACAAGTTCCTTAATTTATTGGACAACCCTTAAAAGACTTTATCGTTTATTGGTTAAACCCGTATACAAATAAAACATTCTCCATCTGTTAATTACTGTAGTTTATGGTTCACTGATTTTCATGAGTTCTTTTCGATTAACTGTGGAGCAGTTACCCTTGCTGAAACTACCAGCATCTCCATGCCCTGCTACTGTGTGTCTGTATGTATGTGTGTATTTTGTCTATATTGAACCAGAGGGGTGTACAATGGGTTGGTGAGCTAAAAGTAAGGTTTTGTCATCCACAGAGATGGCTAAGTCACTGTTAACACTGTGATTCACAGTTTTAGTTGCAATGTTTTCACGTAATGTTTTATTTATAGCATGTTTTAACTGGTATTCTCTGCTGGGCGAATAGCTTTCATATGCGCAAGCTGTCAAACCGTACCATACCAACATCAGGAATGGAGCCCAGATGTAAAGTAACAGCAGCACAGACTGTTGCATTCATGTGTGTATTCAGTTGGTGATGCAGAAAATATAAAAATGTTGTTTTTGCTTAAATCTGCTGCTAAGTTGCCTTTGACACTGCTGGAATTGCAGCTGCTAAAACACAGAACGCATACTAAGAATACCTGTTTAAAAGTAAAATTATTTTCACTTTGATCTGTGATTTCCACGTTTCCTTTATTAGGCTATGGGATAATAAAATGAAATAATAAAATATATACACTTTAAAATTTCAGAGCTGTCACATTAAAAATAAACTGCAGCAGTGAGAGCGCATTTGGCTTTAAAATAGTTAACTTAAAATGAAATGTTTATTTTATTGCTCTGTGGACTGAATTCCCAGTTTAATTATTTTCTGCAGCATTAATTTTGTGTCTTATTTACAACAGGATTGCATTTTAATGTTGTTTTCTATTCTCTATACATATTTAGCACCGTTTTATCATCGTCATCATTAAAGTGTTTCTGACTGGAGTAGGCGGAACTCATATGGGTCATTTTGTACAGATTAAGAATTATGATGGACTTCTAAACATGCTCAGAAGGCCCGGTTCAACAGAACGTTGATAACCACTGTTGAGATACACATTATCTCCAACTGGACTTTTAGGTTTTGTCTAGCAAGCAAATTCAAAGAAATCCTGGCTGTGTTTAACCTGTTAATGCAGTGCACCCTTTATTTTTACCGCAGGAAGCTCTGGGGGAATTTGTGAGCAGAGCAGAAAATACTCAGATGGAAGGACAAAGTCTCTGAACACTGGTATCATCACAGTGCAGAACTATGGCTCACATGTCCCCCCCAAAGTGTCACACATCACCTTCGCTCATGAGGTCGGACACAACTTTGGCTCACCTGTAAGTACTATTATTTAAATCCCGGCCTTTGCCAGTAGCCTACTTTCTCTTGCCAAGCTGTATTTATTCTGTGGAACTTTCTCAGAACTCTGCTTTTCTCTTTTGCTTGCCTACTATTTCATAGCATGACTCTGGTAGCGTATGCACCCCTGGAGAGTCTAAGGAGCAAGGACAAAAGGAGAGAGGGAACTACATTATGTATGCCAGAGCCACATCAGGGGACAGGCTCAACAATAACAAGTTCTCAAGCTGCAGCATCGGGAATATAACCGCTGTTCTACAAAAGAAAAGAGATAGCTGTTTTGTCGGTAAATTCTCTTATGTGATAAAATAAATAAAAGGATTTTGTTATCTGTTGCGTGTGTGTGTGTGTGAGAGAGAGAGAGAGAGAGAGAGAGAGAGAGAGAGAGAGAGAGAGAGATGCTCTTTCAGTCTGTTGTTTCTGTGTGTACAGAGTCTGGCCATCCTATCTGCGGTAATGGTCTGGTGGAAGAGGGAGAGCAGTGTGACTGTGGCTACCAAGACCAGTGTAAAGACAACTGTTGCTTTAGTGCAGACTCAGGGGATGGCGAAAAGTGCAAACTTAGACCCGGCAAAGTCTGCAGGTAAGATTTTGTGATGAACTGTTGATTGTGGTATTAGTGAGCACAGAACACAGCTGTGAACTGGGCAGCATTTGTTTGACTTTTGGTTGCATGGTTTTCATTGTTTTTATGCAGTCCCAGCCAAGGCCCCTGTTGCACAACAGAATGTACTTTCAAGACCAATAATGAGGTGTGCAGACCAGATTCTGAGTGTGCCAATGAGGGCAGGTGTGGTGGAAATACTGCTCTGTGTCCTGCCTCACAGCCAAAGGACAATTTCACCTCTTGTCATAAAGATACACAAGTTTGCATCAATGGGGTATGCTCATATAATCGGCTTCATGTCTTGTTTTCCCGCTTTGTGAGTTTGTATCATAAGTTAAAGTTTTTGTTTTTTGAAATAGGCCTGCACTGGTTCTGTTTGTGCAAAGCACGGACTGGAGGTATGTAGCTGTGCTAAGGAGGATGGCAAGGATGAGGCAACTGACCTGTGCCATGTGTGCTGCCAGGAGAAAAGTGAGTGTCTGATTGTTCACATGTCAAATTATACACTAAGTATAGTCATTTTAAACTAGAATTATCTGACGTGTAGCATAAGTGACTGTTGGTTTTAATGTTTGCTTTTAGTCATGAGAACATCTTTACGATTAAAACATTTTCTTGGTAATACAGATGTCACTTACTTTCTTTCTACCCTCAGCGAATCCCAGCACCTGTAGCAGCACAGGGTCACAGAAATGGGCCCAGTATTTCAGTGGGAAAGTGGTGACGCTGCAGCCTGGCTCACCCTGCAATGACTTCAAGGGATACTGCGATGTGTTCAATAAGTGTCGGCTGGTGGATGCAGACGGGCCTCTTGCAAGGCTAAAGAAAGCCATCTTTAATCCTGATTTCTATAACAGTATTGCAGACTGGATAGTGGTGAGTGTCTCAGTGTGGGAGTGTATATAGTGACAAAGATTTGTTAACATGGTGACAAAAACACATAGCTAATATTTTTAGTGATTCTTGTCTGTGCTTAAATATTCTTTATTACATTCTGTGTCATTCAGGACTACTGGTGGGCAGTGCTGTTGATGGGTATTGCTCTCATTATGCTAATGGTTGGCTTCATCAAGGTCTGCAGTGTCCACACACCCAGTAGCAACCCCAAGCTTCCTCCACACAAGCATGTATCTGGTACGGTATCTAAACCAGGGCTCTGCAAAAAAAGGAAACTGTGATGACATCTGTGGCCTGTTGTGGGTTAAAGAAAAACTAATTTTGGAGCGAAGGAGAGAAGGGAAATTAGATAATAAAAACGTTTGTTAGATATTAAAAAAGTTTGTTTGTTATCCAAAATGAAAGTAAACAAACTCCATACTGGTTCTATGTGTAAGATTTAGTCAATTTCATCACATCAAGGATTCCAGCACATGTCCATGTTAGTGAGTAGATGGGCCATGACTTCCAGTTCATTCAAATCAGGGTTTTCTTTTCTTCTAACTATAGCCTATTTGTGACAAATTAATCTTCAGACTTCTAAAATCTCAAGTATTTCCTTTTTTAAAGAATCCTATTGCAAAGTACAGTTTAACTTGATTAGGTCATCCACCACAGAGGTTTTTCCCTCTTGTTGTAAAACCTTATAGCATAAAAAAATTACGCTAGTTTCTTTTCTTTGTAAGGATTTCTCTTTAATCTCAGAGGATGTATATTTTTTTTTCTCATACATTTTGTATTTTAACCATTGAGTTTTTTATTTAATAATTTTAAACAAAAAAAAGTATTTTTTTAAAACAAAAAATGTATTATATGCATCATTGAAAAAAAAAAACAATTTTTTTTTTCAATAATAATACATTTTGCAAGTATACTAACAGTACATCTGTATGTAACTGAGTTTATATTTACATGTTTTAGTAGGCCATGGCCATGAATGTCATGGTAATTTGAGACTTTTAACCCTGGAGAACCCATGGGGTCAAATTTGACCCCAAGGTTTCCCTAGAAAACCAATGGGGTCGGCTCTGACCCCATGGGTTCTCCAGGGTTAAGGAGTTTAGAAAAAAATCCAAAATAGATTCAGTCTCTGTAGGATCAAAAATATACACCCTCCACAACATTTAATTAAATGTCCCTTAGTCAAGTTGCAGCTTGACCAAACTTTGCCAAGAAGAATTATGCCAAAACCATCGGGTTGAGGTGCAATATCCCTTGCTAAGGGATATTCCCATGTATGGATCCCTGTATGGATTAGAGAAAATCCCAAACAAATTTAAACTTTTGCATCTAATTTTTGTATTTTAAATAATTAAAGTTGTATGATGCACAGTTATTCCACCCTGGAAAATGAACAGTTCAGAGAAATCAAATCCCTAAATTACCAGGACTTTCATGCCCATGATATGTGTGTGTGTGTATGGGTATTAACATCTTTGTGGGGACCAAAAATTGGAAGTTTTACTATACTTGCGGGGACCGACAACCCTTGTGGGGACCAAAATCCCGGTCCCCACGAGGCATGAAAGCATTTTTGAGACTCAAAATGTGGTTTTAGAGTCAGGGTTACAATTGGGTTATGGTTAGGTTTAGGGTAAGGGTCAGAGTTAGGCATTCATTTTTGATGGTTAGGGTAAGTGGCTAGGGAAAGCATTATGTCAATGAGATGTCCCCACAAGGATATAAATACGCACAAGTGTATGTATGTGTGTAAACTTCCACAACTGTGGATAACTGAATGCATATTTAGGTTAAAGAGAAGAGATGGCTGAATAGCAAGGTGCTAAGAAATATTTTGTAGTCCAACATGATTACCTTATCATGTAATAGTCACTTCTACTGTGGGCATTTCTAACAATATAAATGGTAGTAGCATTAATTTGCAGCATTCACTGTATTTCTTTAAGTTAATTGAGATGTCCATTTCCTGTAGACACCCTGAATACCCTGAGACGGCGGCCCCCAGCATCACAGGGCCAGCGTCAAGCTCAGGGCCAGCGCCCAGTTCGAGGCCAGCGTCAGCAGCATCAACAAAGAGAGCAGTATCAAATGGGACTGTTGAGACAATGAGGCAAAAGTCCGCTTGTTGCCTTGGTTCTTCTTCGTGCCTACAATCGGAGCACCTTACTCCAAAGAGTTACCTTTACCACTTATTGCAGAATTCTAAGAACTTGCAACTGAAACATTTTTACTGGACAAAACCTGATGTATTTTTGGGTCTAACAAACTCACTCACCTCTGCTCTAAGAGCAAGACTAGCAGTGGTTCACTTAGCTTTTATAGGAAATACATTTTTCCAAGGATGAACGGGGGAGAAATTCACTGATCTCCGTTATTTAGTCTTAATCTTGTTTCTTTTCTTTTTTTTTTAAACCTTTGAATTTTTTTTCTTTTTCTTTTTTGTGGAGGAGAGAGAAGCAAATTTATTAGTTTTTTCACGAATTTCTGCTGCCAATCAAAAACAGATCTGAGACTTTGTGTTTGAAAAGAACCTGTTTTTCTTTTGCCAATGTGACTTTTTTTTCCCAATACACATAATATTTTTTTTTTGTAAGGCATACTTCTGTTCCTTCTGTGTGCAAATATATAAATGTTGAGGTAGTTTTGTCTTTTGTTTCACATGAATTTATTTTTCTTTGAATGGAGATCGTTCACTGTTTTAATTCCTCTTCTCAGGATCAATAAAATGACAGAATACAAGTGTAAAAGACGACTGCTTACAGATGTCTGGGTAGAGTCCCTTCTGGCTCAGGCCTACAGGTCACGTAAGCTGCCATGCAAGGCAGAGGACAGGACTGGAAGAATGTATATAAATGAGCTCGATAAGACCAGTGAGTCATCTGGTGTTCTGAATCTGTGTATTTGTAGTTGTGATATGGTTTGCAGATGCGTTTACAACAAAATACTTGAGGTGGAATTGAATGATGAGAAAATAGCTTTTATTAAACTGATTGTATCACACTTGTATTCTGTAATAACTCTTTTTACCTAACTGGTTGCTTTGCCTCTGAACTGTGAAACAACCACTTTGTGCTACATGTAGGTCTTTACATTCAGAAAAGTGAAAGCAAAAACCAGAATGCGTTAAACCAAACAATACAAGTGTACAGAACTGATTAGAGGAGAGAGAAGTCCTGGTTTGACTGTCGTGTCTTTTAAGTCTTGTCATCTGTCCATCTTTTCACACATTAGCAGTTGTTAAAGACAAAGTAAAACCACTCAAATGCAGTCAGACCTTTATACCCAGATAAGGAACCTGTCCAGGTTTATATGTGGTTTGTTTTTTGTTTTTTCTTTGGTTTTTTGCTCTTAATGCTTTTTAATGCAGTTGAGATTGTTTCTATTGTGCATGGAGTTGGGAAATCTAGCGATTCTAATTGTATTATTGCTTTGTTGCTGCTGTTATCAGATCTTTATCGGAGTGAACAATCACAACGCATCAGCCATCCACTACTGTTCTGTCCTTTTTTCTACTGATTGGGGATTTTGTTAACCTTTGTTACTCCCTTTGGTTTTGTGTGATTACATTAAATATGTGCCTACTCGGAGCAGTGTGACTGAAGTTGATGTACAAGTGTCAGCAATCGTTACTGAAGACTGAAACGATGTCTGTATGATGCAACTTAGAGCATAGCCTTGCCTGATTGTAGACACTTTATCAGCCAGCACGTGAAGAATCCAATTTTGCACACAGATAAAAACCTTTTTCGGCTTAACTTGAGCAGTATTCAGTAAGTGTAATTTTAGGTTCTCTTCAGATAAATGGATACAAATGCAGAACACACAAACATGATTTGTAGACTACATAACATATGTTTAGTAGAATAAAAGAGATGCTCTCTCAAATGAGCTCTGTTGAGCGCAGCTGCAATTTAGCATTGTTTTATGTGCAAGGTGCCAGGATGTCTTACAGACAAGATTCTATGCAGAGCTTCACAGAGTTTTAACATTTGGCCTTCTCAGTGAGAAATGCTTCCAGTGTGTCCTCCTGAGAGGGTACACGGAAAACCCGTTTTGATAAGAATTGTCCGTGTGCTGCATGCGTGTGCTTATGAACAGGCAGAAATGCAATTCTTTTGCTCCCTTTTCTTATGTTCTTTGTCTTTGTGGTGCTACTAGTTATGCTTTTTGTTGGTTATGAGATTTTCTGTGGCTTTTTTAAAAAAAAGCTTTTGTCTGTGTGAAAGAGAGAGACGCTTTGCTGAAACATTCGTATCTTTTAAAAAAATATATATATGTATGATGTGGATACTTGGTGTCGAGGGTTAGTACTCTGGGATTTTGTTTGTTGATGTTGATAAACTCTGCACTGAAATGTAAGTGATGTAAACAGAATCCATAATGTTATAGATTCATTACTACTGTCTGATTTAATGCATTGTCTTTTATACTGTGCCTTCAAATAGTGTGGTTTTTTCCCCCCCTTTTGTTCTGATTCTCATCCTGCTTAATTTGAATATTTGACTACATTTGCAAAGGTGGAAAGTATAATTTCTTTTAAATTACTTGAACTGCATTAATAAAATTGAATTTACCATATTGTTTTCCCTCTTTGTCCAGTGTTAAAAGGTAGCGCCGTGGATTTCTGATACTTTAAAAAAGAAACGTTTTACAATTTAATTCAATGTTATTATGTTATTCAACCCACAAATGGTTCAAAGTGATGATTGGTAAAAGGGTTCAAGTGTTGCACCTGATTTAGAAGAACAAGATTCAACTGCTTTCGAGTTTTCAGCTGTAACAGCCTGCCCTCTGCAGTCATCACCTGGTAATCACTTGCCTTTCTTAACCCTACAGTGTATCATATCTGATACATGAGATTTTAAGACTGATTTTTTTTTTTTCAAGCAATTATGATACAAATCAAAATAATAGATGCAAAATAGGTGTCAATAGAGCGTTTAATAATGATCAATTTTGAGTTAGAATTTAGTTAGATTAGTTCCCGTTTCAGGCTTTAAAGGGTTTAGTGCTTTAACTTACAGTTGAACCTGTCAGTTGTGTTTTCATTCGACCAAAATATCTGCACATTTTTGACCTGGAAAAATGTGTTAGTCCATAGATGGATACGAATGGACCTTTGTGCATGTGTAGTAAAGTAAACCCGCCTAATGACATGATAGAAAAGAACAGAGTATATTTATTCAGCACTTCTTTCCAGCAATTATGGTTTTCTGAGTTACTCCCTGAATGTACACAACTTCACTTCAAGGAGGGAGAATTTTATCGCGTTAGTTGTTGTTTTCATGGGCCATTCATCTGATATCTTCAGTTAGATCTTCAGAGAGTGACCCACACAAGTCTATAAGTTGTCCTTTCTTCTGGGCCTTTTTGGTCTCTCTTCCTTACAGCGTACAAACACCATGTCTTCTGACGCTTCCATTTGTCCCTCATTTGTCATGGAACAGAAAGATGTCCTGGAAAACAGACGGTGTCGTTAACACGGTGCGATTGAACAGAAAGAGTGAGTGCAGGAGTAAAGATTAACCAGTCTGTGTATGGGAAACAACCCACTAGATGGCATCAGCAGTCTGTAATGGTCTCAAGTGTTTTCTTTATACTATTGTAGCATCTTTACCTTACAATATGAAGCACCTTGAGCCAACTGTTGTTGTGATTTGGTGCCATTTCATTAAAACTGAACTGAATTAATATAATTCAGTATCAGTAATATTACTCGTCTTAGCACTACTGTACAACTTGAGACAACTGTACTTGACTTTCTTTCCTGTTTATCCCATTTTCGGCTCTATTATATATCACAGTGTGATTTTTATTTTATATTTGGAAATATCATATATGCTCATATATATGTGCTTTGAATGTGATGCGAAAAACTGCAGGGTCAACAGAGGTCATCTGTGATGCCACCAACGCAAGTTAAAACTTTACAATGCAAAGAGAAAAAAAACATAAACACCATTCAAAACACGGCAGCTTTCTTTGGGTCAAAGCTCATTTGAATGTGTACAGAGAGGGAATGTGAACATATTTTGGAAATCATGGACACTGTGTCCTCCGATAGATGCAACAGTAAAAGTACTGGTACTTACATTGCACTCTCTTAATCTATTTGAGCACTCAAAGTACTTTCTAGCCACAAGCCTTAATCACCATTTTCTATGCCTAATTGCTTTTAAAGTGATTTAACCTAACACATAGATGCAGCAGGGGCAGCTCAGGGCTCAGTATCTTGCCCAGGGAAACACTGACACGCAGACTAAAACCACTGACCTTCCAATTAGTAGACAACCTGCTCTACCTCCTGAGCCACAGCTGTAACGTGCTAATCCGTGAAGGCCCCATTAATGCTGAATGACACATATATTCAGATAGAGCCATTCAGACGTCTCTTTCAGAGAAGGGCTTTTTGCATGCAGCAAAGATAATGCTAAACCACTTTTTGACACATATTGTTGGCTGCTGTAGGCTAAACTAGCCTGTCATGTCTGTCTGCAGTTAGACCTGCAACCTACAGGAAATATGTGATCTATCACGAAACAAAAAAATAATACAAAGAAAACAAACAAGCTGAAAAATATCAATCACTAAAAAACATTTCACCTTTAAAAGTTCAGTTAATGCTCTTCTTAGTTTTTGTCACGGCTTTTGTTGAAATGGGTTTGGACTGGATCATTGAAGCATTTGTATATGTATATATATATATATATATATATATATATATATATATATATATATAAAAATAAATAAAATCAATTTAAAATTACGTAGTTTAAAAAAAATAGAAAAGGCTTCAGCAGTGTTGGAATCATGTGTGGAATAAAGCCCGGTATGATGATGAAAAGCTGTATAATTATTTGTGCCCTCCATCATTTAAGCCCTTAATGTAGAGGTTGTCAAACATGAGGCTGGGGGGGACTGGCACAGCTAAGACTCCAATCCAGCCTGCTGGATTTCTTTAGAAAATATGAAGGAGGGCATAAACGTTTTGATTTAATTATATATTTATAAGTTTTACAGTTTGTTGATAATAACCTCCCCCATTCATTCTACACCAAAGTAGTTAAGTAATAGATAAACAATTAAAGACAGAACAATTCCTGTTTTTTTGCTGTCTGCTAAAGAAACTTTGGTTAAAACAAGAAAATTTACAGCAATCAAGAAAAACTTTTGGTTTTATAAATGTGGGACAGTAGAAAAACTGACAAGTGCTGTTGAAACTGCACTTTATCTTTGCGTCCACCACTGCTAGCTCGTAAGAAACACGTGTACCTCTTCTGTGTTTCACCCGCTTTGACGCTGACTTTGCCCACATTCAGGAGTCTTTTTCTTTCCCAAGTTCTCCAAGGAATGATGGTCTGCACCTTGTCCCACATATTTTCCCACAGAGGAGATGCCTCCCAGCGCATACTGAGCAACATCAATTCCCCCAAGTCTCTGTCCAGGGTGATCAGGAAGGTGAAGGTTTTGTTACCTGAAATCTTTTCATTGCTGGTGGAGATTTTTAAAACAGAAATCGAGAGAGACAAAGTTAGACGAGAGTTAATCACCCTGCAAAAGGCTGTTGTGGCGGCTCAGACTAGAGCAGGACAGCAGATGAGATTTCCCCTGCTAGCACTGTTTAGCCTGAGACGCTTTGATACACAGAATGAGAAGGATAACACAGTTGTCAGGGAATATTGTCTTGTTTAAATTATTCATCCCATCATCGCCATTTATAGTTCTCTTTCATGCAAAGGCTTCAGTTGTTTCCATGTGTGTCAGCTGCTCTCCTTAACTTGCTTTGTAGAGCTGAGAGCCCAGCTGCATATTGCATGTGTCAAAGAGTGCTCATATGTGTTCTGATTTAAGCCCGATGGGGGGTGGATGGTGGTGGTGGTACAGTACTCACAAGGTGATGTCCACAGCTCCACTCTCTTCTTTGGTTCCTGTGAGGGAGATCGTAAGAGAGGGCTCAACCTTCTCTGTCTGATTGACGAACTGGATCCTGAACTGGTAATGATAGACTGAAGGGTGGAAGCCAGAAATAGAAGAAGAAGAGGACACCGTTACAGAGAAACCCCCGACACAGTTTTCAGTTTTTCTTGTTAGCTTTATATTTTATCAGTCTAACATATAGGATAATAAAACATTGAAACAGGAACAGATTTTGTGTAGATAATGGCTGATTTTGTATTTCTACCAGTCAAATAGAGGACTGGATTCATTTACTGGTGGATCTGGATTGTCTAAACAGATTTAGATGTAAGTTTTTATGCTATAGTGTGAAAAATTGGCAAAAACTGCTCTGTAATTTCTTGATTTAGACAAAGAAAAAATGTTTTATGAGGCCAAAGTGGCCCTGATCTTTCACTTTTAACTACTAAAATCTAATTTGTTTATCCTAGGCTTATGGAGCTAATGGAGTTCAATCAAGGCAGAAAACCGGGAAAATGAGGCCATCAAAGTGCAAAGTTTCAAAATCCTACACATAGCTACAATAAAGCATAACACCATCTCTGATATTTATGTTTTCATGTCTGCCAGTTCCACTAAAAGACCAAAACATTGTGGTTTCCAGCCCAGTTGATGGCACCAATGTAAAAGCCACCCTTTCCTACTAAAGATCTAAATTACAAATAAAATTACTGTGGTTTGTAATTTTGAAAAAAAGCTAAAATATTTACCGTATATAGGATGGATTCAAACTACATTTCAGTGTCTGTGTTTATGAAAATAGCACAAAATTTCACCTGTTCCCTGACATTTTAATGGATTCTCAAAAAAAAAAATGAAGCTGTAAAAAGTCTTGGTCTTGTCGTAGGTTTATTTGAATAACAAATAACGACTAGAAATCTTCTTGGGATGAGATCTTGCCGTCAAACAGATTTATTTTGCCTTAATAACACACGCAAAAGCTATTTATATATATTAAGTCTGTCAGTGTCTGTAATGAGAGTATTTAATGGGACATATAAGTGTATCCTGTTGGCCAATTATGACTTTTACCCGGCTGTTAGGTCAAAATGACAAACCATACGTTTGTAAGGCATCCGAGACCGTGTTTTCAGGTAGAGCCTCTTGCTGGTGCCCGTGCGGACTTTCTTGATATCATAGCCGAGTGTGTTGCAGCGATTCTTCCGGCAGTCCAGACAGACGCCCTTGTCAAAGGCGCTGTTGTCGCTGCACCTGTAGGCCATGCTCTGCTTGTCTTTATTGAGCAGAGAGTCGATGAAGAGATGGACGGAGCGCTCATGGGCACATTTCACTGTTTGCTCAAAGCCTAAGAGAAGAAATAAAAATGTGGTGAAAATTTTAAACCTGCTTCTTCAAAACAACTTTGATCTGACTTTCAACGAATTGTGGAACAGCTAAATCACGAAGCCTGACCATTATTTGTGGATCGAGTTCATTATCACCAAATCGTGGCATCTATCAGCTTTTGCTTCTGTCACATCTCCTATAAGTGACTCATTATGTCTGACACGGCTCTGCTCTGAAGGCCGTTTCTCTGAGCAGCAGCTTGTAGCCTGGAGGCAGCTCAGCTCAGACGGATGGACAGAGAAAAAGCACGGCACATGTTGCTAATTAACTCCTGAGGATGACAGATGCTTTAATGTGGTTCTCGCTGTCATATTGTGAAGATGTGTTTAGGATTGAGAGGCAGCATAAATCCCACAGCCACTTCTGTTAGACTGCATGAAATTAAATACATCTGCCTAAACACAGAAGAAGAAACTGTCAACAAGCAGAAGAGGAATCGGCATCCTAGACGTGGCTTCTAAACCAGTGTTCTGAGGTGGCAAGGCCAATTAAGAAGAAAAATGTTATGATAGAGCGTGCAAAGAAGGAAACCAGAAAGCCTTTAAGCAGAAGAACATACTGCTCTGATTGGAGTTTGGATTTAAACCAGAAGAACCAGAAACCTGAATGCCTTTTCAGGCAGGGGATGAATGCCTACTTTATATGGACTCATCAATGCAGACATTAAATAAATAAACAAATATAATAGCTTTTGTATTCCTGATAAATATGCATAAATATGGTCTAAATTTGTAAAAGACTGTTTGTTCAGAAAAATGTTTATAATATTTAAGTTTCAATACAATGTTTAAAGTGGCCACTTCATTAGATACATCTGGCTAGGGTTGGGTGCCCTATTCAGAGCTGCTTTAATTCTTTGTAGCACAGATTCAACAAGGTGCTGGAAACATTCCTCAGGGATTTCGGTTCATGCTGACATGATATCATCGCACAGTTGCTGGGTGCACTGTGATCATAAAGGGATGGACAATACTCAGGTAGGCTGACCCTTAGTTGGTACTAAGAGAGGCAAGAAAATATCCCCCACATGATTACATCACCAAAAGCAGCAGTTTGAACCGTGAATTCAAGGCAGGATCGATCCATGCTGTTTATCATCTGAATGTCAGAGCAGATATTGAGACTCATCAGACCAGGCAGCTTGTTGCCAGTCTTCAGTGGCAAACAGACAGCAGGATGTTCTGTTGTTCTATCCCACACTTACAGACCATGTAAAACACTGCAGCTTCTAAGAGGCATCACAGAGCTGCTGATTTCATGCTGCCCAGAAATACTATACTATACTGACTCTGTCAGTGCGCCCCAGGGTGGCTGTGGCTACATGTAGCTTGCCATCACTAGTGTGTGAATGTGTGTGTGAATGGGTGGATGACTGAACGTGTAAAGCGCTTTGGGATCCTTAGGGACTAGTAAAGCGCTATACAAATACAGGCCATTTACCATTTATAAAAAAAATCATGGTTATTTCTGGTGGTCGCAATTTTTAATGTGCTGTTACAGATTTATCTTACCGAGGATCCCATACTGGGATATGTGCTCGTAAATGTTTTGCAGGTCACACCCTGGTTGGAAATCTCCTCCATTCGGGTAAAAGTCATAATGGGCCACAGCTTGCTTAATTCCCACACTGAGGCCCATACGCTCGTGGGTGAAAGTGTGGATGGCATCCACAAATTCAGCATCATCAGGAGACAGTCTGTCCGTGGGAGACATGCCTTCAAACAGCGGACCAGCTGGATCAAGCCCTGAACAGACATGATATACACAAGCGTTGGGTGGTTTTAGAATATTAAATGAATAAATTGCTATTTATTAAATTAAGCTATGAAAGGACTAGAAACCTCACCAGTAATTCTTCCAATCTTCTCCGGACCTGTCAGAAAGCTCCCAGCAAATCCAGAGATGTGAGCGCCGAGGCTGTAGCCAATCAAATGAGCATTTCTAAGTGGGTACTTGTAGTGCTCCTGTAGGCGATTAAAGACATGCATGATTGCTGAAACGTATAGATGCGACTATGGTATGAAAATGTATCACCTTTCAGTCCACTGACATCATAAAGATCAGTGGAGGAGTTTATTCTCACCTGAAGTGCCTGCAGTAGGTGAGCTATGTCTTTTCCAACAGTGCGGGTTTTCTGTACTGCGATTGGATAGTGCTGCTGAGCCAGCGACAGCCAGTCTGTAAGCACCACATTTGCATCTATCAGGTTTGTCCTCACAGCCGTGGCTAACCTCATCACCCAGCTCTCCATCATGCCATCCACCTTCACAACAGCAAAACTAAGCATTAAAAAAACAGCGTCTTACTTTTAAAGTGTTAATATGTGCTGTGCACAGTACAATCCTGTGCATAGTAACAGTTCAGTTCGGCAAAAATGAGAGAAACTGCAGTGACTCTGCTACTTAACTAAAGAATTTTTCCTCATGAACCGTTACACACTGTTGGTTTTTCACTTTTTCCCACCCATCATATATTGGCATGGTCTTTGTGTTTATGGAGGGTTTTTTCTTTCTTATTTTTCTTTTTGAATTCTTAGTATATGGGATTGGGGTTTTTGTTTGGTTCTCATTTGCTGAGCTAGTGTTTGTTGGCTTTTTTGAGTCTTAATTCTCATGGTATTTTTGAATTCTGGTTCTTATTTTTAAGCACTTGTCACAAGTTTCTTATTTAGTGATTTGTAGTTCTTGTGAAATTAGTGAGTTCTGTTTTGTGTTTTGCTTGTTTGTTATTCTTCACCAGTATTCCCCAGTCTGTGTCCCCTCTGTCTCGTTCATGTCCTCATGTCTTCACATGTGTCACCCTTCACTGTCTCTTATGCTTCTCCAGTTCCAGCTGCCTTTAGTCTGAAGCTTAATTTTTCTTTGTTTTTCCTGTGTCTTCAAAATGTTGCCCCATTGAATGAGTTCATTCATGTTCCGTATTTATCTTTCATGTTTCACTGTCTCCTTGTTTCAGTAAAGGTGATTGTTGTTCATTTTCTGTTTCTGTTTTCATTTGCATATCACTTATGATTCAGTGTTTTTTTGTCATCACCTGTGTTGATTACGTTCACCTGTGTCTTGTTCCCCATGCGTCTCTAATCTCCAGCTAATCCTCAGTGTCTATACTCTCCTGTCCTCCCTTTGTCAAACTGATTGTCTGACATCTGGGACCCTATACCATGACTGTGAAACATATACTATATGGTTTCACTCCAAATAAAATCAGGCTACCTCATACGGGGAGGCATAACAAACTACAGGGCGACTAAGAGAGTGCAACCTCAGCCAAGGCCTGCTTCCTGTTTTGCAATTTAGGAATAGGTGACATGGATGTGCACCAGAATGAAACAGCTTCCTTTTATCTGCCCATCCTCCACCTCTCCTGCAGCATTCGTGAACTTCAGCTTGGTGTTGAAATCTCACTGACAGATAAATATGATACAGATTGTTTTTACCTTGTGAATGGGAATTACCGCAAGGAGGTTTGATGTATTTTGGCAGGTGTTCTTAAGTCTGTTTGTGGACAAATATTTTCACTGTGATAGAGACAGCTTTATAGTTGTGTAACTGAGATCAAAATCTTCCATACTCCAAAGAGAAAAGGGCACTCAAAGTTCAGTGGGGTCAAGAGAGTCATGGCACTTGCACCCCACCCCTTTTTAATATATGTTTCTCTGTGTTAGCCCTGCAAGAGGCTGGTGACCTATCAAGATATGCCCCTCCTCTCGCCTTTTGACCACTGGGATAGCCCCCCCAACAACCCTGAACTGGATAAGCAAAAAAAAGGTTGAATGATGGATAATGTACGTATAAATCTCTACCTAAACTTAAGTAATCTTGAGTTGTGACGGGTGTGGTCTGGGAACTAACTGCTATCGTGGCTGACATGATCCGATCCAAAATTTAATTACATTTCAGTACAGATCCACATGTCTACCTCATGGTGTGTTTTTTCAGCATGTTTCAGCCTTTTGAAGACGTTTCCCTCCCTGTAGTCAACTTCCATGTTTAGTATCCAGTGGCTTAAGTCAGCGAAGCGTAAAGAGAGAAAAGGGAGTTGACCTTACCGACCACCCATGAGTGATGATGATGAGGGGATTACTGCTGTTGAAGCCACAGGAGGTGAGAGTGTGCAGCTGCAGAGGGTCCAGCGTGCAGGTGTCCTCACCTCCTAAAAACAGCCTAAAGATTGAACTGCTGACATATGGCTCTTTCTCCCTCAGGACACCCCTCTGCTCTGTTTCCACTGCACCTCAGAAATCAAATAACGGATGGATTGTTTGTTAGAAACGAGTACTTTACAGAACACAATGGTTATGCTTACAGAATAATTACAAATGATGAATGGAAATTTGTCAATTTGAGAACACAGAGTGTGTTTTGATGCATTAATGCAAGTATTTGAGTGAGTAAACGTGGAGAAATCAGGACAGTCAGTTCCTGCTGAGGCTCCATTGGACTGTAGACTGACTAACGCCCAATCAGAAGCCCTTTGCTGTGAGTCCAGGTCATACAGACCTCGCTGGCATCTGCTCACAGACATCACTTCACAACAAGTCTCATCGGATGAATCTCTGCCAGACTCTTCTATCATTTGTTACGTAAACTCCTCCTCCCTCAACATGTTTAAAACCACAGCCAATTATGCCAAAAACCAAGGCGCCTGTAAACACCCAGCGATGCAACTGCCTTCATACAAGTTCTGGTTCCTGATGTGAAGCCCAAATCGTCTTACCAAGAAAAGTAAAAGAACATCCAGCCATCATTTATCATCATTTGCTTTGGTGTGTCTCTTCAGTGACTGTTTATCGACACGATCAGTTAAAACTGTCTGACTCATTAGTAACAGAACACAAACACACCCTAACCCAGAAATTTGTACAAGAACTGTGTTTACTTTGCAAATCAGTCATGGTATCTATCACAGCGCATAATTTAAAAAAACATATTTCTAAATGGGGCGTGAAGTCTGTCATAAGCCCACATTTAAAGACCCAGTAAAAACACCAGCACTAAAGACTGAGATGGAGAAAATAATGGCAAACCTAAAGGAATATGTTTTATTCAGTTTTATTTATGTAGCACCAAATCACAACAACAGTTACCTCAAGTAGCTTTGTATTGTGAGGTGAACACCCTACAATAATACAAGGAAATCTGATATGAGTTAAAATCTCCAGTTTTGCGCACGTTTTAATGATTTCGTTGTAGGACTTTTTAAAAAAAATAATAACAATCATCAATAAGGTGTGAACGCATCCTTTATGAGCTTTTAAATAGTTGAGATTTTGTAGAAAAAAGGCTGGGTTTTAAGATGCTAAATATTTTATTTTATTTAAAAAAGTATTTAAAAGTTCAAAACAACAAGTTCAACTTAACAAGATCTGACAGCTGTTTCAGTTTTTAAGTCTCTATCTGGATGAACGCCATTCACCTAGATATCCACATGGTGGAGAAAAGGCTAACAGCTTTGTCCAAAATCTCCCATAGATGTTAAGAAAACATGATTCACATTTTTATATTCATCAAACCATTTGGTGACCTGTTTTTCCCCCAGACACCGGGGGCTCTGGCAATCTTGAAAGGACCGATTACATGAAAACAAAAATGTTTTATCACAGGATAAAGGTGAAAGCTCAGAACAGCTTTATACCGATTTGAAGTGACTCTTCACTGTAAGGGAACAAGGGAAACGCACACACACGCACACACACACACCGTTTGTGTTTCTCTGCTTATTTGTTGCTCATCTGTGGAATCTTAATGTATTTTTTAAATGTAATTGTTCATATGAATTAGTAAAAATAAACATACAGCCTGAAGCAGCTGGACTGAAACTTGGTTAAAATTTCACTTTACAAGACATGAATTTACTTTCAGCTGCTTCCTGATGTACACGGGGTAGCCATGACAGGTAGCTCCACATGTTTAATTTATCTGTGTTTCTATGTTGGCCCCCTCTGTGATCCATTTGTGTCTCCTCCTGGGACCAAATCGGGGAGCTTTTGCTTTTTAGGCAAATTCTACTCTGTGGAACCACATCTTTATAACTATCTACTGTGAGCAGTGTTGGGTAAGTTACTTTAAATTAGTAACTTAGTTACATTACTAGTTACTTCTCTAAAAAAGTAACTCAGTTACTTCAAGTTACTCGTTACTTTCAAAGTAACTAGTTACTAGGGAAAGTAACTTCGGTTTTACTCAGAATTCTCTTGTTAATGTGTTGCTTCCGTAACTGGATACCCAGCAAGATTGCCAGTCTTCTAGCTTGCTTACTTGCCACAAGTGCACTGTGTCACCTACCAATAGAAAGGAAAAAATAATGTGCACATTTCCACGAGAGAAATCCCACGCCTGGACCGTCGTTGACCGCCGCATGATTCTAGCCTGCTTTTTACATCCAACACAAAAACTGCAGTCGTGGTGCTTTTGATTGTACTCAGAACTTGGAAATTCTGCCTTCTGAATAGGAAGATGTAGGTAACACCAGACTGCAGATGAGCTGCATACAGAGCTGGACTGGGACAAAAAAATCGTCCCGGGCATTTTGACTAGAGACCGGCCCACCATTATAGGAAAAATCATAAAGCCTTTGAATGAAAATAAACACTGTTGTGACAGTGATGTACACTGTTCTGATGGTATATATGTATCAGTCTATCAATCGTTTGTTGTAAGACTCAGATAATTATTTTTTTAAAAGCTAGACATTTTAAATGAGAATAATAAAGAAAAGTATTTCTTTGTGCCCCCCCTTTCCCTGTTAATGCCCTACCTGGCCCCCTGGCAAAACTTTGCTAGACCCGCCCCTGCACAGTTACCAGCTGTCAGAAAAGGATCCTGGTGTTATTTGTCTCTCAGAAACAGTTCATAACTTCCCTTCAACTCATTCATGTCACCTAAAAGGTAAACACTGCGGTCAAGTGACCGCAGTAAGGTAAACCTGTTTCTACATCACCTGTTCAGCTCTGATGATTCAGTAAGGACATCTCCTGGTTTCATCTTCATGCTTCCCTCTCACCAGATAACCAAACTGATATCATGACCAGCAGCTTTACAGCTGTGGCTCCAGCAAACATCAGCTGATACTAGAAATTAATATTAAATAAATTCTAACAACAGCTGATCAAGCTTAAACGTGCTGCTGTTCTTTAGCGCGACATCCGCTGGTTTCCTCTTTCTGGCGCAAAGTGGGCGATAAATAAACGAGAGAGAAAAGCCGATCAGCTGATCATTGATCAGTTTCGTGATTGAAGTAGAAACGGGAGAGAATGAGAGAAGAAGAGGCAGCTGTGCAGCTCCAGCTTTGTGTCTTTTTCATTGTAGCTGAAGTCCGGGACAAACTGTGTTCCTTTTCACCTCAGTACGAAACGCGTAATATTTTCTCTGAATACAAGACGATTCTGTTTTTTAGGGGACGGTTGGCAACTCTAATAATTAACCGTATGAACAAAATAAAGTTCAACATCAGTAACATAGCACCCACCCAGCTGTATAGAAACTCCGTCATGCTAGCTAGCACGCAGTACGAAAATGTCAGCATACCGAAAATAAACTGCACATAAACTTGGTTTATATCTGACTCCGATAGACTGCAGGTCATAACTTCTTACCTGAAGTTCAGTTCACCTGACACGCGGACCGGCGGCCGCTTCGGGTCTCTCCTCTTGCCTCCCTTTTCCTTCATCCACCTGCTGGCTTCCACCACTTGCTAATGTTATTGAATCTGTGGAAGCTCCGCGATATCCACCACACGAAGTAACGAGTAACGAGCCTATCTAAATCCCAGTAACGAGTAACGCGTTCCTGGTTTTGGCATAATAACTAGTTACCGTGCTCGTTACCACAATAATAACGTAGTTACTGTAACGCGTTACTTAATAACGCGTTAGTCCCAACACTGACTGTGAGGCTAAATAAACCGTAAAGATTGTTTTAAAGATTGTCTTTAGAAAGAGATACTTTGGGAAATAATGTGTATACTTCTGCAGAGTACAGATTGGCTAATTTCGGTGTGAGTCTCATTGCAAACACTTTACTCAGCATGAATTCACAGCATGAACTATAGTTAAATTTAGTGCTTGTTAAAGTTTTTGATAGCATCAATCAATCTGTGCATAAATCACAGAAGCGAAGGCAAAGCATGATATTTCACTTACCTGCTCTGGTTCCTTTGATTTTCTTTCCCTCACTGAGGTGGTAGATTAAAAGTAAACACCACAAGACTTTGACCACAAACATGCCGTCAGCTTGGTAGGTCCTTTTGGCCACGCTTAGAAAATCTTCAGCACGTGCTGTGGATTTTAAAGGTGAGAGCCTTTTGTCTGCAGATGTAGGAGCTGTTTTTAAGGAAGCCTCATTTCTGTCCTGAGGATTGAAATCAGATTATTTTACCGTACTCTAAAGAGAAAGAGAGGGGACACCAGGAGCAATGGTTCGTGGATAAGGGGGATTTATTCTTATCCTGATTGGCTGGGGGCTGGATCGTGTACATTGAGCACATTGTGAAACAGCAGAGGTATGATAGGCAGGGGATGTGGTACGATGTGCTGGAAGTGACTAATAGGTAGAAGTGACCTTGGATCCTCCATCGAGACCTTTTCCAGGTACCAGGGTAGAGGTACAGAATATGTACTTTTTATGTAGCTTTTATAGAACTATGTGTTATTGGCTAAAGACATGACATGGATTAGATGTGGACTATTACCGCATTGCTTAAACCTATGTTTAAACAGTTGACGAAGAGCACTCTGTGTAACCAGGGCACACAGTGGATCAATACTGCACACAAAATTTTCTTAACGTCACACAGAGTGGGTAAAAAAACCCCAGGCACTTGTTTTCATTTAGTAAGATTGGGTATTAACAAAATAGTATAGTGTCTGAATCATATTTTCTTCAGTTTTAATCTACTGTTTTTGTTTTCTTCCTTTTAATGCGTACACAGTTTTCACTTCTGATTTCTGTTTATAATCTCTGCGTTATAAAGAAGTGTATTTGTATTTTGTTTGTCTTTTGTATTAAAAACTCTATGTAATATCTCTTTCAAAATAAATTTTAACATTTGCTTGATTCAGTACTTTTATATTAACAATGAATCATATTATTGTGTGTGCAGTCGTAGTGGTATCAGGCTTATATTTTGGTGTCTTTGTATCTGTTGTCTTTCTGTCTGATATTAGTAAAAAAAAAAAGTTTAGTTTTGGGTTTGCTCATTGCTTTGAGGAAAAATAGGCAAATAAATAAATGTAGTTTTATTTATATGGCACAAATCAGAACAACAGTAGCCTCAATGCATATTATAGTGTAAGGTAAGGTGTTTGGTATATTAACCTTACTATTAAACACTCTCTATACCTGTTCTGAACAGCAGCTATATTTAAAGCTGAGGTTTGTTTAATATATGATGTCGCCTGACACACTTTCAGACAGCAAACTTGATGACCCTGCTCTTTGCCAGGGATTGTGTACATCCATGCCTTCTTCACGTGTGTGCACACAGTTTTAGCAGGCAAGGACTGCCTTTGTGACGGTACTTTACATATTTACATCCAGATGAGGGAAACATGGTGACAGCATAAAGACTGATGGGGAATCAAACCTGCCATAAACACTTAATCTAGATCACAGCATGCTGCAGGCTCGGGCAGTGTGATCCTCTATGATGTAAAGTCAGAGAGAGGCTGCTTTCTGAGGAAAAACCACTGATAAGCAAAACACTTTGCATCCATTCTTCATGAAGCTGTTTAAGCTTCAAAACCTGTCTTCACTGATTCGTTTTAAATGCTGCTTATCAGTTTACTACATTCATACAGTGACAAGTGTTAAAGAAGAAAATGTGTCACACATTACAAGTACATGTGATTTCAAAAAGCTCTAACATAGAAGTATTAGAAAATTAAACAATGAAATATAATTTCACTAATGAACAGTTGGATACATACAGTTAACAGTGCAGCGTTTAATGGATCAGTTCATGCACGGTGCACAGACAAACATCAGAGATTATGTCATCATTATTTCCTGTTTCACTAAACAAAACAAACAACTTTTGAGTGCTTTGAGTGCTTTTCTATCACCAAACCACTGCGTTGCTGTAAAATGACACTCAGCACAGTAATAATGTAAGATCGGCTATTTTCTTCAACTGACAGCAAATATCAGCATCCACACATTAGTTATATGCTTCCTGTTTTCTGACAGCAGTGCCTTCTCTGAGTGATCCAATCTTCAAGGCTGTGTTTAAGATTCTACTATCCAGGAATCCTAGATATGATCAGTCCTTATATGTCAGGCCTGGGTGAGTGGCTGTGTGTTTTTTTTCCCATGTTTTGGGCACAGTTACATCCCCGGGCGGAGTTCTCATCAACGCACCTGGTGTGCTCACCTGCTGGCGATTCTGGGATTATCAGCCAGCGATATTTAAGATCAGCGTTCTCAACTCTTTGCCAGTTTGTCTGCTAACGTTGAGTACAGACTGCTCAGGTGTTCTGCACTTTGTTGCTTTTTGTGACTCACCTTGTTTTCCTTGTGCTCCTAGCATCTCTTCGGACCTATCATACTCACCGCTTGGAGTTTTGCTTTTTACTCATCTGAACGCTAGCCTCTCTGGAGATTCTGCTCACTGGCTGCGCTGTCGGACTTACTCAACTCACCTGCCTGCCCTGCTGTCACCATCGCCAAACATCTCAGGTTGTACCTTCAGTGTAACTCAGCTATCCCCTCCTGGGCCACTCTCCACCTGTCTGCGATAAGATAACTTTTTATTTCTTTCAGATATTTTTCTTTTATTTATTTCAGATAGTCCCCAGCCAAGTGTCTACATTGGAGATTGAGAGCTATTGTTGGTCATGCTGGAGGAGTAGTGACACAATATGGACTGATCATAAGAATTTGATTTTCGCTCCGTACCGCTAAAAGACTGAATGCTCGCCAAGCCCGGTGTTCTTTGTTTTTTGCTCGTTTTAACTTTTCCATTTCTTATCACCCAGAATCATGAAATGTCAAACCAGATACTCCTTCTCTCCGGTTTGCTCCTAACTCTGATCACTCAGAGGTTTCTACAATCCTTTTATCTACATGCAGGATTGGGTTTGTCACCTCGGATGTACAGGACACCATCCGTCGGGTGCTGGAGATGAACCTGATCTGGTAACCGGTCCAAACTCCAGCTCCAATCAGCAAGAACCCTGTTATTATGGTTCGGAATAGGTAGATGTCTTCGATGTCCTCAATAGACAGTCCCGCTAGGCACACGACACGCTACTTCTGCTACCCGTCGATCGTATATCCACCGGAGAACATCCCTCCAGGACACTGTGGCTCTCTTGAACCCAGGTTTCTCATCAAGAATGGTGTCAATTGCATTAAGGGACCAGTTGATCAAATCCATGGTTCTTCTTTAGGTTTTGGAGAACAAGAACGGGAATGGGAGGCTCTCTCAGGGTTAGAGTCAGACGAGACTAGACAAGGACATAGAAGCTAAACAGGGAAGACAAGGGAAGGAGAGGGTGAAAGATGCATCCGCCTCCAAGACCCAGAAGTCATGCGCCATCAGTCAACCTTTCTGATGGCGAGTGCCATTTAAAATTTCCTCAGAAGTCAGTGTGCCATATGATTGCATTAGCAATAAATGTAATAACGCTCTATATGAACAGTTACACAATATATAGAACCACTTTATAGAATTATATTTGTTTGCAGATGTTGACAGCTATCAGTGAATAGTTATCAGCTATTTTGAAACAAAAAAGACACCTTTTATCCATAACAAGAACTCCATAACAGCAAATACAGAAAATAAAAATGCTATTTATGGTCTCCTCACAACAATGATAAGAAAAATAAACTAATTCAATATGGCATGTCTGTTAATACAGAGACACACGTTATGTGATCTCTGGTCTCCCACTCAGAGACACAGGTCTCCGAGTGTCCAGCATTCAGACGGCTACCTGAGGACACTCATGTGAGAGAAAATCTGCTCACACAGATATGTAGAGCCAAATACTGTCAATAAGGCCTCTGCAATGTTCTGAAAACAGTTAAACTTGTCAGGTAGTGATGTCCAGCAGGTGAAAATACAAGCTCCATGAACACGCACAGCTGTGGATTCCAGCTGTTTCGATGTTGCATTAACTGGCATTAACTCAGCCAGTTAATGTGAGACAAATCTAGCTGCTCATTAAAGATTTCTGGTTTGTTCAGAAAATAAAACATTGGTCCATACACCTGAAAGTCAAAAAAATGCATTGTGTCTCGAGTCTACGGATGTATCCGTGTATTTCCATGGTGCTGATGCTGCGCTGAGCGGAAAGCTCCTGAAGCTTTTGAAGTGTCGGAATGTGGAAAGCTAGCAACGTCCCTCTTAACAGTAGTTATTTAGTTATTAAAGTTAGTTAAGTTATTTTTAGCCAATTACAAGTTGAATCTGGTAGTTGGGGTTGTTAGCTAAGATACCGTCATTAAGAAGAGGCACAACTAATGTGTCTATGCGAGCTGATTTGCGATGTGCACCGCTGGCGCAGCCATTTATTTTTTGATGCACCTTCTCAGATTAATTCACTGCGTGTCGTGCCCAGGGCTGGACTGGGACAAAAAAACAGCCCGGGCATTTTGAGTAAAGACCGGCCCACCAGGTATTAAAGCCATAAAGCCTTTGAATGAAAACAAACGCTGTTGTGACAGTGATGTACAATCTTGTTGGTATATGTATGATTTCTATACATTTTATGTCAGATAAAAACTTTGGTTGTAAGCTTCAGATAATTATTTAATAACAGCCAGACATTTTAAATGAGAATAAGAAAGTATTTCTTTCCCTGTTAATGCCCTACCTGCCCCCCTGGCAAAACTTTGCTAGACCCGCCCCTGCACAGTTACCAGCTGTCAGCTACTTAGAAAAGGATCCTGGTGTTATTTGTCTCTCAGAAACAGTTCATAACTTCCCTTCAACTCATTCATGTCACCTAAAAGGTAAACCTGTTTCTCCATCACCTGTTCAGCTCTGATGATTCAGTAAGGACATCTCCTGGTTTCATCTTCATGTTTCCCTCTCACCACATATCCAAACCGACATCATGACCAGCAGCTTTACAGCTGTGGCTCCAGCAAACATCAGCTGATACTAGAAATTAATATTAAATAAATTCTAACAGCTGATCAAGCTTAAACGTGCTGCTGTTGTTTAGCGCGACATCCGCCGGTTTCCTCTTTCTGGCGCAAAGTGGGCGATAAACAAACAAGAGAGAAAAGCCGATCAGCTGATCATTGATCAGTTTCGTGATTGAAGTAGAAACGGGAGAGGGAGGAGAGAGAATGAGAGAAGAAGAGGCAGCTGTGCAGCGTAACGACAGAATAAATCCACCTTTGTGTCTTTTTCCATCCTAGACAAACTGCGTCCCTTCTCAGCTCAACACGAATAATAATAATAATTTCTCTGAATGCGGGACGATTCCGTTTTTTTACGGGACGGTTGGCAACTCTACTAACTAACCTTATGAATAAAATAAAGTTCACTATCAGTAACATCATAGCACCACCCAGCTGTATAGAAACTCCGTCATGCTAGCTAGTACGCAGTACCAGTTATTGTAACTGACTGTAAAAAGTCAGCACAACGAAAATAAACTCCACCTAAACTTGGTTTATATCTGACCCAGATAGACTGCAGGTCATAACTTCTTACCTGAAGTTCAGTTCACCTGACACTCGGACCAGCCCCGCCTCGGGTTTCTCCTCCTCCTGCCTCCTCTTTCCCTCATCCACCTGCCGGCCTCCACCACTTGCTAATGTTACTGAATCTGTGGAAGCTCCGCCATAGCCACCACCAAACAACTGAGTTATTTTTACACACCGGCCACATCTGGACAATCCACCACCTTTCATTGTTTATACCGTTACAAAAAAAAAAAAAATCATCGGCCCACCGAGCAAATGCCCTGTATGCCCGATGGCCAGTCCAGCTATGGTCGTGCCATCAGTTAACCCTTTGCGTGCCAACTGTGGCACGCGTGCCTAGGGTTGCCGACCCCTGATATAGACAGTTCTCACCAAGTAACAGCTTCACACACTGGTAACCCACTGTTACTGCAGGTTATTATCAAAACTTTTCAGGTTCTGGAACCCGCTGTTGTCTACTGCCAATTTGTGACTGATATAAACCATCCAG
This sequence comes from Pelmatolapia mariae, assembly GCF_036321145.2. NCBI lineage: Eukaryota > Metazoa > Chordata > Actinopteri > Cichliformes > Cichlidae > Pelmatolapia > Pelmatolapia mariae. Next base: position 22,767,724 of record NC_086227.1, read on the forward strand.
AAACAAAACAAACCTAGCAGTACAAAAATAACAGTAGTGGCTTCTCCTGCTAAAATACAGAGCCAAAATTGAGGAGTTAACCACATCACATTTCCCTCTTACAAATGAAAGTATTATAATACAGGTGTGAACTCAAATATATGCAGTGCAATAATCCAGCAGAAAATAAAATAGACCCGGTGCCTTATCTGTTCCTCGATTAAACAGACCAAGCAGCGAAAAAACACAGTTGCACACCCACATTACACCAATGCAAGCTAGCTCTTTTGTGAAAGTCTCGTAGGTCCCCATCATCCCTTGCGCTCCCAGGGGTACCCCAAGAGAAACGGCGCCACCCAGGGGCATGTCCCATCATAACTCTAACCTTTTGAAGCCTCCCTAGGTTATCAACTGCCACTAATTCGGAACATGAAACAGAGCTCGCAGTGCCCTCGTTCCAGCATCACATGCAACGCTGCTCGCGAGTCTGGACTCGGAATACACTCCTCCAAACCATCACCCAACAACAGCGGGTCACAGCCCCTTTGGCGTCCTCCTGTCAACTCTACATTGCACCCTACAAGGTGCACAAGGTCATCAGCCCTACAGCTGTGAAATTAAAACTCCCTGCATCTCTACGTATACATCCAACCTTTCATGTGTCCCAGTCGAAACCGGTGATGTTCAGTGCTCTGTGATCATCCTCAGACCTCCCCAACTCATTGACAGTCATCCAGCCTACATGGTCCAGCAGATTCTAGATGTTTGCCAGCGATGTCAGGGTCGGCAATTTCTGGTAGATTGGAAAGGGTACAGGCTGAAGGAGCGTTCATGGGTTTCCCGGTCTTTAATTTGTGACTCTTCATTGATTTCTGACTCATTAATGCACCTGGTGTGCTCACCTGACAGCAATTTTGGGATTATCAGCCAGTGGTATTTAAGACCAGCGTTCTCAAATATTCCTCGCCGATTCTACTGCTAACCTAGGCTGCTCAAGTGCAATATGTTTTGCTTCTTGTGACTCACCTTGTTTTCCTTGTGCGCCTATTATGTCTTCAGACATGTCATACTCGCCGCTTGTAGTTTGCCTTTTACTCATCTGAATGCTGGGCTCACTGGAGATTCTGTTCACTGGCTGTCTTCTCAGACTCATTCAACCCACCTGCCTTCCTGTCACCAATCAGGTTGTACCTTCAGTTCACTCCCGGCCATCCAGGATGCTCACCCAGTGTAACTCAGCTATCTATTCCCGGGTCATTCTCCACCTGTCTGCGCTTCACCTGTTGTTGTTGTTGTTGTTGTTGTTTGTAAATAAAGGAACAAGGAACAAATTTTCATAGCAAACGCTTTGGGGACATGTCATCGTTTATGCTCCACGACATATTACCCAATCATATGTTGTTACCCCCCTAATCACTGATACATTTTAAATGCTGATTATCAATTTACTTCATATTAAGATACAATAACATGTGCTGAAGAAGGAAGAAAAGAGAGAAGACATATTACAGATAAATACATCAAAATGTTACTTCAAACAGCTCGAACATAGAAGTATCAGAAAAATAAACAATGAAATATAAGTAATTTCACTAATGAACAGTTGAATACATGCAGTTAACAGTGCAGAGTTTAATGGACCAGTTCATGCACAGTGCACAGCCAAACATCATTATTTCCTGTTTCACTAAACAAACAACTTTTAAGTGCTTTGAGTGCTTTTATATCGCCAAACCACCGTGTTGCTGTAAAATGACACTCAGCACAGTAATTATGTGAGAACGGCTTTTTTTCTTCAACTGACAGCCAATATCAGCATCCACACATTAGCAGAGATTATATGCTTCCTGTTTTCTGACAGCAGTGCCTACTCTGAGTGATCCAATCTTCGAGGCTGTGTTTAACGTCATATTATGCTGAAAAACAGCCTTATGAAGACCAAACAGGTCATGTGATTGGTTTAATTTGTTTGTTTGTCTGGCTTTTTTCTTTACAGCAGATAGGGCTCAGCCCATCTTAGCAGTGATTCACATATAGATGAGGCATGTCAAACTCATTATACATGGTGGGCCACATGCAGCCCACGTTCTTTGCTTGCTGGGCTGATTCTGGCCCCCGGGCCTTATGTTTGACACCCCTGTTTTAGAGTATATGAAGATGTAAATTAGATTCTTCAAGGCTGCAAGATCGGGCAAAATTGGACATTTCAAATCATGTCTTAAAAAAATACATATCAAGGGTAAATAGTGCAGATAAGATAATCTCAAAATATCACAAACTAATCTGAATCAAGAGGCTCAATGATTGTGTGCTTTGGAGGGAATTTTCAGCCTTTATTACACATTTCTCACATTAGCTGTGAGAAGGTTTTAATGTAAACAGTTACAGTCAGTGTTTGCATACTGCCTGTGATACAGTGACACTACCGCTACAAAGAACATGAAGGAATTGAGTGACATGTGCTACATTCTTTGCAGAGAAGAAAAGTTTATGCGAGCATACATAAATTAAAATATAAACTTATACCAGTATCGTCATTTTAAGGCTCGACTTTCTACATATACACGTTAAAAAAACAAAACGACAACAGCAAGATGCAGCAATCGTACATTTTTACATGCACGCAAAGGATGGTGTGACACAGAGAGAAGACACTCCACGATACCAATTAATGCCACTACCTAAACATAAATTGCTATCATTCAACAGTTTTCAAATACATGCTGTATATTTAATGCCCACTTGTTTGACAGAAGCACATAAAAAAACAATAAATGTTCAGAAACTTGGCAAATATTTCTAACAGGAGAAGATGGTCCCAGTTAGGAAATAGGAGATTAAAAATACTGCATAGCTACTGATTAATGCAGAAAAAACACTTTATATAAGGTTATATTATTATGATACTAAAGAGAATATATTTTTTGTATAGTTGATATATTATTTTAGTCAAATTTATAAAATATAAAAGAGCCCCTGGAAGATAAACCCTGATACCTGAAGTCGTATAGACTTTTTAAAAAAGGAGACTTTAAAGGCTTCATAAAATATTCATGTGTATATAAATAAATGACTATAAAATTTTCCATTCACGTACATGCTTCATGCAACTATTCACTGTAAATATACTCAGATATTTTTTATAGTAGAAATAGATTTCAGTTTTCATGCTAACACCTGTTTTTTTTGTATTAAGTCATAGTTACGATCTCATATTTGTCCTGGACATTGTTCTCCTCTTGTTTTTCAGGTTCAGGGTGGTGCAGCTCAATGAAGATTAGGTAAACACCTGCTCCAACTGCGCCACCCACCATGGGCCCTACCACAGGAATCCACCACCAGCAGCCTCCAGCTCTGCAGACAGGAGACATACACAGAGATTATGATGTTAGAAAAACGCAGCCCCAAACAAGTATCTGGTCTTATTAAGGACTTAAAATAATTGATCTTTGCGTCAATTTAACCATGGAAAGTGTTTCTCAGTGGCTCTGAAGGTGCTTTGACAAGTAAACAAAAGCTAGTGACTTGTTTGCTTATTGCGCAGTCCTAAAAAAACAAACAAAAAAACTAGGATCATGAAGTAAAAAGTTTACCATGCAGGGAGAGGCCGATGTTAGATTCATGCCAAGGAATCACTAACAAGAGTAAAATTCTAATATTTTTATTTATACTCCAATAAATGGGATAATCAGTAAGACAGACAGCTGACGGAAATGTCTTGTAAGGATTTAAAAAAAAAACACTACAAACAATATGAAAATATTTCCTTTATGTTTTGGTTTAAAAGAGCAGTTTAATGTTGATTTGCTAGAACTGAGCAGGAACCTCCAGTGCTGAAAAATGTAACAAAAACTGTAGTTCCTCCAGTGGCCACTTGAGGCCAGCTCCAAAAATGAGTTAAAATCATTCTTTTAAGGCTCGACTTTCTACAAAATAGCCACAGTTATGACCTGATACAAAAGAAATGTTTTTTTTACAACTCTGACTTCACTTTGAGTTTGAAAGGTTGGTGCTAGTAGAGTATGAGTTACTTCATGGCTATGTTTGTAGAGTGTGTTGGACAAACAATATAACTAACATTATTGTTAATTATACCTGTAGACTGCCCAATAAACCTGAGTGCCAGTTTTGAGTTAAATTCTAGTGGTTCTTGTTTTTTAAATTTTTGTTACTTAGCACTAACTAGCAGATATGTGTCTGTGAAATGTAGCTAGCTAGCATTAGCTGATAACTTAGCACTTCAAGCCTTCGTCCAAAAAACAAACAACCAAAACAACCCAACAGCAACTTGACAGCAGAGAAAGTATAAAAGATGTAGTTTCTGCGTCTGAAAACAGAAGCCAGTGCAGAAGTACCTTAAACTTGCATTCCTTTTAATGGCCATCAGGGGGCAAAAACTGTGTATGCAGAATGACTCGCAGTCCTATAAAAGTCTCTCTACTGGGACCACAGTAAATACTTTACTGTTGAATTTATGGTCTTAGGAAGTATTTTCTGGTTATACTGTATAAAGCATTGAGTCCATTTTGTAATGTTTTATAATTTATTAATTATAATAATTTAATCATTTTAAGTATCAGAAAGGAGTATTATCCAGGAAATGTTCATTAGCTGGCAACTTAACAATTTATCAGCCAAAAACACGTTAGCAGCTAATAAGCGTGTGGCTTCAAAGTCAGACACACCCCTCATTGTCTCATCTCAAAATGCCTCAAAATAGGACTTTGTAAAATCATAAGTGATGTCGTGAAAGCCCTGTCCATCTTTTATATACAGTCTGTGGCTAAAACCTGAAGAGCCCGTCTCCGTCCTAAGATAATTAAAACTGCCTCCCATCACCTTTAATGCTCAGTAGGTAACATGTTTTATCCGATTTTATTGATCTAAGGATTTGCAGGTTTATTGGTGATATTGTGGCCGATTAATCTGTCCACATCACAGTAGCTTCATGGATGATACTGCTCTGCCAATATAAGCAATTATGCTGTAACTAGCTGCTAGGATTGTCTTTATTTCAGACATAGATGGTGTTTATTATTTGCCTTTGGCTGATGAGTCTCTTGTGTTTGTCCATCTCACACTGACACATGGATAAACCCCCAAAGGTTTTTTTTTTTTTTAACATTTTGAGTTAAAAAAAACCCCAGCTGGATCAGATGGGAAAGAAGGTTATACTGATAATGCCTCAGAAAGATAGATATGCTAGCTATGGTTTCAAATCAAAATTGCAACTTGGATGTTGTTTTAAATGCCATAAAAAAATAAAAAATAAAAATAAAAGACTGCAAACATGGCACAAATGCAGCACAATTAATGTTGTATTATTATTTTCTTTTGTATAATCTCCAATTTTATTAATTAATTATAGTAGGGTTAAAAGACATCTTGTGAACTGCTTCACTAGTCTCTTTGTTTATGTTAGTATCCTCCTACCGGAGACAAGTTATCCCAGATTACAGTAAAGACTAAGAAGCTCTGTTTGTTGGACCTGCTGCTTGTGTCCTCATTTTCACTCTGGCTCCCCTCACAAAGACTCTTTTACTTAGAAGAGGAAGTTAGAGTCTTGTGGGTTAATGTAGCAATAGGTGAAAGGGCTTCAATTAAAAGAGCAGGCCTGAAAGTAAACAAGGTCCAGCAGACATTCAGGAAGTAGACTTGAGGAGAGAGGCACCCGGATTATAGACTTTAATCTATGGCCACGGCTAAGATGATCAGGCTGGGAGACAGACACTCAGTGGGTCACATTGACACCATCAAATGCAAATAGTGAGCGAGAAAAGAAACGGAATGTCAAGAAATCCTCAGCCCGACTTCCATTTTTTCTTTTGTTTTGTTGCATTTTTAATCAGATTTACCACAGTGATACGAACCTCTTAAGTGCATTTCTACCCATTAGTATAGAAACATTGCTACACATGAGATATTTACAGCTGTAGTGCAGGAACAGAGAACACCAGAACATTTATATTTCTCAGACTTGTTGAAAAATCCAGGTCTGCATTTATATGCCCTATATTATTCAAAGAGCACCTGGGTCTTAGTTTGTGCTCAGACACTTTCAGGTCCAGGGGTTAAAGAGATTGGATCAGGGCACAGCCAATGATGATCGGACACTGAGGGCAAAGCCACAAACAAACAGCACTGATCAAACCAGAGGGAGACAACACAAGTCTTCAGGCAAACTGTACTATTAAACTGTGTTATGTTGCCAACACAAAATAAACATTTTGAGTTAAAACCCAGCTGGATCAGATGGGAATGAAGATTATAGGCATAATGCCTCAGAAAACTACCATCAGTTCTGTGGGGTACTTTTACAAAAGCTTTAGTTTTGATTTGGTACAAAAAACTTGCTTTGGGCAGAGAAACCCAGAGGATACTGTCTTCATAAAAGGGAAACCTGAGGGAGAATGAAGCAACAACTGGAAAAACTAAACATGACTTGGAATTATCTGGAAGCTTGAATCCTAGAGGAGTTAGTTAAAAAGCCCAACACTGTATATTTGCCAGCAATTGATGAGATCAGCTCCTGAAAATGAAGTTCTACAAAATTCTAATACTTCAGATCAGAAGTCTAAGTGAAGAGGTGTAAAGGATAGTCTGTTCAGTGATACTACTTCTTGGGGTCTCTGTCCAACATTTTCACTACAGACATTACAGACTTGTGAATAGTTGGTCAGACAGCTGACACAAAGTTCACTGTTATAAAGCATTCAGGTCATTTACATGTAGCCAGACAGTTCTGTTTGCACTCCAGTCAAAGTCCAAAGTGAAAGTGAGACATGGATACACACTGAACCCACGTATGTTTGCAACATACTGGAAAAATATAAAAGGTACACTTTGATGACACAGCATCATTTTGATGGTGGTTTGGAGTGGTCAGTACTTCTTGATCTTTCTAAGATTAGTAAGTGGTTAATTTAGGAATCCACATACATATTTATGTGGTCTGAAGGGTGCTAAATACAAAAAAAAAACTGTCTCAATTTCCCAAATTTCCAGATAATTTTTGGTTCCAAGAAATCAAACATTTCACAGAAATGTCACAACACCTGGATTCTGCAGGTATTTCTAAACTGTTAGGGTTTCTGTCTACTCTAAATTGCCTGTTGTTTTTCTGTGTCTCTATGTCACGAGTGTGTACCCTGTCAAATGCGGGGAGCTCTATGTGCAACCTTCATGACCCTTTAAATCACTCCTTAGAGGGAGGAGAGAAATTTTACAGAACATTGCACTGTTGTTAAAAATTCTTTGTTCAAACATTTACATATAGAAAGTATTACAGCACAACTTTTTTCTTTCTTTCTAATCGCACTGATAACACCCCACCAGAAACCAGTGGGATGCACCTGACAGTTACAGTGAGTTTAATATCATCTTCCACATAGAAACGTGTCCTGAGCTCCTGACTGAGTCTTCATTGAGTCAGGACTGACTCACATGGGTAAGAGGGAGTGGGAGCAAAGTTGTCATGGTCTGAGATTTCAGGATACTTAACGGGTTGGCCTAAATACTGCGTGAGACACCTGCTGGTATTTCAGGATAAATCCACCAGTTTGTTGCAACTCGGGCAAAAACAGTCCCAAACTTTAGTTTTAAAATCAGGGAAGTATGAAGTGAAATGTTCCGCTGATGTGACTCCTTCATCTGATTTTCTCCATTCCTCAGTTTTTCCATAAACTTACTTAGAGAATGGATGTGTAACCTTCTTGAACCGTCAGGCTGATTACATTTGCAACGTTTTGCTCTTTGATTATTTTTTCTTCATCCTTTATTTTATATACAGATCTTTTAGGTTTACTGAAGGATCTGCTTGGATTGTTAGACAGTGCTTTAGCTTGGCTTGCTTAAAACCGAAGAGAGATCTCATATTGTTGCTGTCAATAAAGCCAAAATCAACATATAAATCAACATAATCGTGTCACAGCTTCAAAAATGTTTCCATTCTGCCAGTGACGCTATCTTCCCAGAGCATAGCCAACAGTTTGCCGAGTAGCCGCTTTCGTGGCGATGATTAATTGAACGCTTTCATAGCAACTTTGAAATAATATTTCACAACTTGTCAGAATTTCCTTTGGCTCACAGATAGCATAAGGGAATCGGGGTCAAAATGATGTCTTTGTTTTTTATAAGGAGTGTTAAATATATTTTTAAGTTAGTGGAGATTAATCAAAGAACCCCACTTTAAGAACTACTGTATAGACGATGGACGGATGGACTTACATGAATGCACATGCGACAGTAAATTTTCATCTTTTATAGCAACTGTTACTAGTGATTTAAAAGTGCCATTAATGTAGTAAGATAAGATAAGATAAGATAAGATAAGATAAGATAAGATAAGATAAGATAAGATAAGATAAATAGATGCAGCATAACCTAACACTAATAATACTATGCAAAAAATAGACACAAATATGTAAGTGTATATTATAATATACATAGTGCAGTGGTTGAGTGTTAGTAACAGCAGGTATTGAGTACTGCACACTGAGATACGTACACACCCCAGTGTGTACATGTGTAGACAAAATAGCCCTTTTTGTGATCTTCCAAATCTGATTAAAACCTTTTTGTGGAAAAACACAAAACAGGACCAGCTGAAGGTAAAAAGGAATAAAACTGAGGAACATCCAGTTGTTTCATTTCAGTAACAAAGCGCTGAATATTTTATATCTATCTGCATGGGATCGCCCTCTACTCTTCGCTCTCATTGAAATATTAATTCAGATGTCACAGGAGTGAAGATGGTGCAAACGCTGCTCATCATGTGCAATAAGAACAGACACTCAATAAATGAAATTCTTCCCAAAGTCTCAATAAAATGCACTTAACAGTCGATAACAACCACCTTTTGTTTAAATATCAGACAGCTAAGTTACCTGAAAACTTCCATGCCCCATCCAGCCAAAGCCGTGAAGAAACGGGGGCCAAGGTCTCGAGCCGGGTTGATTGGATAGCCACAGTTCAGACTCATGGACACTCCAATGCCTGCGATGATCAGGCCAATGCACAGAGGCTCCATGCCCTTTGGAGCGCCAATATTCTTCCTGTCAGTGATAGCCAGGATACATATGACCAGTGCAGCGGTTGCAATTACCTTAAACAATAAAAAATAAAGCAGTTAGCACAACCCTGAACATATTCGCTATAGTTGCTGCTGCAGCTGCTGCTGTGTTTGATTTAAAGGACTTAATATATTATTATCTCATTATGGAAAATATTCCATAATGAGATAATAACAGGAATATTATTTGATGATTATTTTATGTTAGTTTATTAAATATCATGGTTATCAACAATATAAGCATATTATGACACACTTATTGTTAAAACATCTCTAAAACAGTGAACATGTCAGTTTATTTGGAAATGTTATTATACTTTTGCATACCCATGTTACAGTAGTGTTTGTGCTGTTGGCAAACTGACATACTGTATCTCATTTAGAAAATAATAAGTAGGGTTGGTGGGTCTTGTTTTTACTCCACATTATCTTTAACCATGTCATATCTTTTTTGGGGCACACTGCAATGATGAGGTTCTCCTCTACTACATAAATGCCATTGTTAGGTGGTTGCCGGCAACATGATGGCATCATGATATATGATAGTATTCAAGTTTTAAACTAAATTAACATAACTGCTGTGAAATGTTTTATACAGCGTTACAGGCCTGGATAATTTGCTCAGGGTTGCTTGGCAACATGATGGTGATGATGATGTCATATCTGCTATGGATAAGAACCTTCAGCGGCCTGAAATGTACCTTTGTGTCCCTGATCATGCAGGAGGAGTTTGCGGACAAAAAGGTTTGGTGTATTATAGTAAAATGTCTTATATATAATTTTTGCTTTTTTGGATTACTAATTTGATATAAAAGAAATTAATATTTTATAAGGTTATAATTCACATTGATTCAAAAACATGTTTTGTTTTGTCTTTTTAGGCTTATCAGGCAGTTTATATAGCTTGTAAAGGTCTATCAAATGTTATGCTTTTACTAAAAGGGTAAGTCTGGCCAAGCTCTTTTACCTCAACTATATATCTGAAGCTCAATGTATTACGGTAGGTTTCATAAACACACATGATTTGAAAATATATTTGCTTTCTGCTTTTACTTGTGTATGCAAGTAGTCCCAAACTCAGGGCACTTCTACATCTATATATCCACAATATACTGTGATCAACTGAAAAAAATATGTAAAGGAGTGTGAAAGTCATTAAGATCTAAATTACAAAACATAAGTGACAGGTCTAAAGGCCCACCTGATCACCAAGCCCGTTTAGGACAGACAGATGTTTTGAAGGATAACTTGCAAATATGGTGGCTGTGGCATTTTCACCTGTAACAATAAATTCTCCTTTGGTAAAGTCCATCAAAGCATCTGCAAAAGAAATGTTTATAAAATTACTGCCATGAAGCTCATCTAATATTTAAAAAGTAAGTCAGGCATTAAAACAGTATCAACTATAATACTGAGAAGCATCATTGTTTCTGCTCTTTAACATGTACATCTGGTTTGTGATTATTGTTATTATTGGATGGTTATTCCGGGTTTCCTCAGAAAAATCCTGCTTTTTGGTACTGGCGAAATTTACACCCACCATAATACAATCCATAGACGGCACATGATCCAGCAAAAGCCCCCAGGAACTGTGCTGCCACGTATATGGGGAACTTCTTTAGAGGCAGCTTCCCCAGGATCAGCATGGCCAGAGAGACTGCCGGGTTCACATGGGCTCCTGGAACAATGCAACAACGCATTAGGAACATAGCATCGCAGCATGTACAAGTCAAAGATGAGAAACAGTAGTAATCCACAATGATTTTATGACACAAAAAAAGCTTTGGCAAAAATTAAGACCTGTTTTCTATGATGAATGATGGCCACACAGTTCTCAAAGCCCTATAACCGCAAACACTCAGTTTATCACTCTGAATACTTTGCATTGAGCATGTGAGACTCTTATATTACACCTAGGCTCATCGTAAGGCTGGTTTTTAAAAACTAATCAAAGAAGATCCAGCATGGCTACAGATGTCATTAACTTCTTTATTCCATAGTCTTCTTCCTTGTTAAGCTACATCAGGCCTTTCCCCCCTCCCCCACATCACGAAATATTCCCCTAGACCTGCAAACAAACTTAGATGTGTGAAATTGATGGAGTTACCCTTTAAACGATAATTATCAAATGTTGATTGACAAATTAATTGACTAACCATTTAAGCTCTAAATCAGATGTCAAACATCTGAGACCAAAGAGGAGGACTTGGCCAGGCATTTAAAAGTCTCTTATGTCTTACCAGATGAGGTGAAACCAGTGTGCAGTAGATTAAAGCACTTAGTGACGTCCTGTCTGATCATTTCATGCTTGTGATCAAACCCTCTGCTAACAATCTTCAGGATACTTTCAAACAAAGGGCACCGGGTTTGTGTGCCTTCAGAGTCAATACTTTTTCTTCTGCATTGTCCTGAAGAGGCGTGTTTGAACACATTCCAGCCAATTGTTATTGGGCTGTGATGGCAGTGTGGGGTCATTTATTTAACACTCTGGGTTCTTGGCTTTGACCTAGATGTGGTAACACCACTGGGGGTATCGGCCATGCGCCCATTGTTAATCTCCCCATCCTGTTCACAAACACAGACCACGACAACCAGCCAGACCTGCCTGTCTGAATTGCATCTGACATAATCTGCCTGAATCTGCTTAAGGCACACGTAGGCTGCAGGTCATTAGAGTGACCATGATGTGTCACACTTACCGTACACTGTCATCTAAAATCTCAGACTACAAAGTGAAAACAATTGTGTTTTCTTCTCCTATGGAGCCTCCCTGCCAGGGGAGCCTAGAAAGCCAGGCTTGCCACACCTGACTCCCCTCCTCTCCAGAGACCCATGCCCCAGTAAAGCTCATTAGTCCAATACCTATGATCATCTTCAGAGATGTCGTTGGACAGAAGATTCCCACTGAGCTGTGGACCCCAGGGCTGAATGGCTCAGTCATGCAGCAAAAGCTCTTCATATATTAACCTTGCTGTCCTCAAGTTTTTCAGCGACTCTTCTGAAGCTTTAAAACTCCTCTTATTAATCATGTCGCTCAAGTAAAACTGAACCATGAGTCTCAGTGCTCACAGCAATCATCCCTAACAGCAAAAAAAAAAAAGAAGTAATTATCTGTCGCACTGACATTTTGCACTCAGTAATGTCAAATGTTGATATTTATGGGAAAATTAACTCTAAATTATTTTTAAAACCTGAATTTGGAAAAAAGTCAGCAAACTTAAAAAAAAATGTTTTAATAAAATTTGATTACATGTAGTTTTTGTTCCCGTGTGACCGCTGAAATGAATTTTAATGAGATCTCAACAAAATAAGTGCCCAAAAAAGTGTCTGGAGGTGTTTAAAGATAGCTGCTGAGTCGTGAGACTCGCAAGAAAACACTGCATATATATTAATTTCAGAATTCTGGAAGAAGAAAAAAAAGACGCCCTCACTTTTTTTCCCCAGTGGCCCTAATCCTCTTCCGTAGAAAGCAGATAAATGGAAATAGGGGGAAAATAAGTAAAGAAGAGGCAGGAAAAAGACCATTCAACCACATTATGGGTGCTGAGCTTGCATAGTTAACCAAATACTAAGACCTTTAAGTACAGCCTACATGACATTAATATTTAGAGCAGGGATGTCAAATTCTTTTAATGTCGCAGGCCTCACACAACCCATTTTGATGTTAAGTGGGCCAGATCGGACCAGTAAAACTATGTGATAAGTGTGTAAAATTACAGACAAACTTCTGGTTGTTCATTACTCAGACTGTCCTGTAATTATGAAATATAAAGTTTTTAATTCACTGAAAATTTCAGTGTTTTGTTTGCTTTTGTAACTGTGAAGTCACTGTAAAGTAAAACCAAGCAAACAAAAAATCAGTTCTTATGGCAGATAGTGAAAAAACATGAACTTTTTAATCATTTGATTGTTTATCCATAAATTGCTTTGGGTCGGGCCGGATTGGAGACTTTGCTGGGCCGATTCTGGCCCCCAGGCCGTATGTTTGGCATCCTTGATTTAGCGTAAATGGGATATTTCAGTCTTTGATTCTTAAAAATAATAATAATTTTTTAAAAAACTCTTTTTTTGGGGGGGGGGGGCATTGTGGAGTGTAGTGTGTGTATTAATGAGAGAGAAGAAAGGCACTGATATGTTGGGAAAATTTTCCACTCCAATGTGCTTCTTTAAATTATACAGACAACAGAATTATTAAAAACATCTACCAGGACTATGCCTAAAAATGAATTCACTTATTATACTATGTTTGTTTGTTTTTTGTTTTGTTTTTTTTTAAAAACCCAAATTTTATTTATGAAACTCTGTCTTCTCCAAAGTCAAAAACAAACTCTGAAGCCTGCAAAGAATTGCACACGTAACCATCCTGAAACAGCAAATATTCACTTTTAAACAAAGGTGCTGGTAAGCTCATGTTACCACTGAACTTGCCGCTTCCCCTTACTTCAGATACATTAAACTTTTCTTTTCAGCAGTGACTAAGCCTTCAGATGCCACAGCATTTATATAATCTCTTATTTCAGCCTTGAAGCTTTTTCCCCTTCAAATACTGATGAAATGTCCATACATCTCATGGAGTCTGCACAATGCAACCCTTGACACACTGGATACTGTAATCACTGATTAATGGACGCTCACTTTGGCTCAGATAGCCTATGAGAAGCACCGTGACATTTAACAACTATCCCCTTCTATCCCTGTCATTGCTGGCAAAGCCGAGCAGGGTCTGCTTAATCCTCAAGGAATGCACCCGATAAAGTCCCATTGGGGCAAAATTTCCAGACCATTCAGACTACTATTAAACAGAAATGTAACCCATTAGAGAGGATAATTAAATAATGGCAGTAATTTAGTGTCATAAGGATCATAAAAATATAAACTTTACGTTAAGACCTGTGTGTTATCATTTAAACACAGAGAAAAGTAACCTGGAGCTGAGTGACCTTCATTACCAGACTAGTTTTGTTTTCCAGGGTGAATTATTAAGTAACTATAAGTATTTTATATAAGAAAACAACTGAATTAGTGAGGGAAAACAATGTGACAACAAATTGAAACTAGCATTTTTATCATGTGCCTGCAGGTAGACCCTAAACACATAGTTATTACACAATTATGTGTCTGCATTGTGGGAATGTGTCCTTTCCTTCGTTACTAAGACTTTAAACTCAGTATTTTGGCTGTTTTTAACATTTGAGCAACCAAAACAATCGATTCATCTGCTAACAATCTGATATTCAAATTGTTAGTTGTTTAAAAAAAGGGGGGACATAATTAACCCGAGGGGAACTTTTACCTGACACTCCCCCTGCAATATAGACGGCCATCATGACTCCAAGAGTGAAACCAATGTGGACACTCAGTATGTCACCGAGACCTGCTCTGCTCAGGACCATCTGGGCCACCGAACCGCATCCAAAAAGCTGGAACACAAACAAGAACAGAAACATAAACAGCAGAGGCAGAGAGGCTCACTGTGTTTAATTTAATTGGTCCAATTATACCCACCATTAACACTAGCCCTCTTGTCCACCATCTGCAGCAATTTGTACAATTTGTAGCTGGAAACAATAATGAGTCCCCCACTTAATTAGGTAAAGGGTGTGGGTGATTTAAAGGCAAATAAAAAAGGAAGCTGTTGACGGTGTGTCACAGGCTTTGGAGGTCGGGGTGGACAGGTGGATAGAGGAACATAACTGTAAAGCAGGCCACTGCTTGAATGAATGAAAACACCAGGATGGGAAATAAACATATTTCCTATTCTTGCTATAATTTAAGTCCATGTTCATCTCTCTCTCCCCCCCCCCCCCCCCCCCCCATGTGAGATAAGAATTATGATGAAATAACATATTTGCAAATTTTCAAAATTTGTAGAGAGGGATGCCTTTGCTTGCCTGAAGAGAAACATTCCCTAAATCAGAAACATTTTGTTGTGATTTTTACAGTCTGTCAGCAGCAAATCAAAGCTGAGCACATGAAAGACAAAGATATTTTCAAGATATATAGTCTGTTAATAGACTCATGACAGACAGCAGTTACAGTCCCTGGAGACCCAGTTTGACACCTTATTAGCATAGGCTGCTGGCTCGCAGCTTTAAAGCGTCTATTTAAGCTGGATGACAGGTGCAGAGGGAGGTACTCACTATCAGGAAAAATATCCCCAGAAACTCCGCCAGGAACTCCTTAAAGATGTCTCGCCTCAGGCCAAGTTTCTCCTTCATCTTCCTCCTGTATTCGTTTTCCATTTTCCCCTGCGGCTTCCTTCTTGATGTCTTCCTTGTGACACAACAAACAGCTAACAGCTCTGATGGAGTCACCGTGAAACACTGGCGGTGTAGGTTGTCGCCTCCCACTCGGTGCGCTCGGACCGCGCAGGCTGACAGCGATGTTAAGCTTTCTCAGTCCGTTTCCCTTGGTGACCACAAGAGGTCTACTTCTACTTCAACAGGGTTTTTTTCAGCTGCTTTCACAGAATTTTCAAATCTCACTTGAAGTTGTAAAAACAAAAAATGAAATGCTTCCTGAGCACAACACCAAGAGCACCAGCGCACATTTTTTTAACACAGCTAAGCCAATGTGACATCACCTGCCTACCACCTGAACGGTTACTAAATTGTAATGGGCTAGTTTTACAGCACAAAATATGCTGGGGTTATTTTATTGTGCAAGTCACCACGACGGCCGAAATCTGTCGATCCTGCAGGTGTAAGTCACACGAGAATGTGGATTGTAAAACAAATTTAGCCACGGCGAGAGGAGGTCAGCACAACGATGCACGGGCGTGCAGACGATGGTTGCAACATTCAAGCCAGTTATTCCCAAGTTACGCTGCAAAGGGATGCATTAAGTGCAAGGTCGTGAGAATTTCTGGAAAAAGGAGTGACATGATGAGATTCTCAGCAACGTTTTGTTGCTATATGCAGACATAGGCCAATGCTTTGTTTCTATACCACACGTTTTTTGGGCACTGACGGTCTGCGTGTTTTGTTCAGTGCTGGGTACAAATGTATTTTTTCTTTATATTTTTCCCTTGATTTTGCTAAATATTGTATGTGTTACGTGATCATCGCAGGGCAGTTGATTTCCCCTCACGTGTTAGCGCTCTTTTGCTTTACAAGTTATAGGTTAAACCATGTGCTCAGCATCGGAATTAAACACACAACAGCGGCCAGTTATCTATCCTCTCAGAGATTTAGAACCACAGCACATCCAGTGTCAGTGAAAACATGTCGGGCCACTTTTAAGAAATTATCAAAAGTCACTTGTAGCATATTCAGTGACGCAAATTATGAATTTTGGCACAAAGATTCTGAGCCAGTTACGGCATTTTGCAGCTTAAATAAAGATTTCTACTGCATGTATAGGCGGTACTAAGCAACTGATCTTATGTGAAAAGAACTTTAAAGTTTTAATTTGAAATATGCAAAAGGAAAAAAATACTAAATTTGCTCCTCAAATAACATAACATTTTATACTTAAGTTCCATGGGAAATGTGACCTAAAAGCACACATATTTGATTTTACACCCATACAATTTCAAAGCTGCAACAGTTCTAAAAAATCTCTTATTTTAATGAGCTCTAGCTGAGGGATTTACTTATAAGTACATTTAAATATAACCCTATAAGACGGATTTTTCTATTGGGCGTTCAGAGGACAAATTAAAAAAAAAAAAAAAAGCCCAAACAAACCAGTTTTTTTTTTTTTTTGAAAGACTTTCGGGTCTGAAGTTACATTTAAAAAAAGATGATGTGTGTATTTTAACAGAACGTGATAGAAATTACAGGCTTCTCTATTTGGTGCTCGAGCAGCCGCTTTAAATCAACATATGTTAAACGTCCTTTAAATAACAAGCAGCTTTGTCTCGGTTTAAATCATAAAATCAAATTATTTACGCAAAGTAGACGAACTAGTGCACAGGGGGAGTTAGAGTTAAGATATTTATAAATGTGTGCGCCAACAAATAACCAAATAAAACTTAGAATAGTTTAAAAATTAGAATATTAAAAAATATGTTTAATCTACCGAGTATAAGAGGTTAACCTCGGTATAGGGTTGAACAGGTTTTCTTCAGCCTCATTTCTTGATTTAATGCGCATTTCCATCATTATCATTACGCTTGATTTTTTACATTTTTAATCTCACTTATGGAAAGAAAATTGAGTCCATAAAAAAATTTGGTTGATTTTGTGAATAACATATTTCGTAACTTTCAGAGGTCTTCACCACCATCCATTAGTCGCTTATTTACTCTCTGTAATTCGTTTGGGGGGGGGGGGGGGGGGGGGGGAGTAGGAGTGATGCTGGTTCATTTCGGGGGAGACTCACCTCTGTTTTCTCTCTGAAATGCTTTCCCACTCACCTTCCTTCAGCCTTCCTTCAGGAGGGTTTGCGCTCCTTGCACTCATCGTGGGCTATCGGTCATACCTCCATTTGTTATCGTTTCGTGTTACCATCACTTCAGCTTATCGAGTCGCTCTCTCCAATTATTCAGACTCATGTAAACGTATGTGACCCTGCAGAGTCCGAGGCTCTCTCCGCCCAACAGAGGGAGCTCCATGAAAACATTTGAAGTGGCGGCTACACGTTTGTCACACCGTCTCCCCGGTATGCCTTATCTTCCGTTCACTGCGCTCTGTGAAAAGGTGAGACGACAGGCTGAGAATGGGATGTTTTGACTCCATTAATCAATGTCACAGTTTCGGAGCCGTCCTCTTTGATGTGAAACAGACACTTGGAGAGTGTCGCCCATGCTGTGAGAAAAAGAGTGATGTGCTGATGGAGAAAAAGCATCCTGCGGGGATTTGCAAATTATGGACCTACATCTGTCTCAAACTCCTTTGTGCTGTCAAGAGGCCCGCGTTATGAAATCTGAAATTCACGTGCTTTACGTGACGCCTCTTCAGTAAGCCCTGCTAGATACACTTTTCTCCCCCCCACACCGTTTCTTCACATTTCCGCCAAACTTAATGAGCAGATAATCGTAAATAAGCACCTCATTCACCCACAAACTGCTGAGTGAGTGACGTCACATTTAAGTATGACGGTCTATTTGTTGTGGATGTGTTAATACGCGTGGATTTGCTTTAAATCCTTTAGCTTTCCCAGATAGGGCCTCTTGCGGCTAATTGGAGGATGTATATTGGCCGGTTTTGAAGGAGGCGCTGGAAGGAATTATCACCTACAGGACAAATCTGTGCCAACAATACCCCGCACGCAGGAACAATTCCTCCAGTGCGCATTTGCATGACATCTCAGGCCTGGGGAGGTTGTGTTAGGCAAATAGGACTACATGGTGACTGTGAGGCGAAAGGTGGTGCGACACTTTAATGTCACTTAGGAAAAGGTTAATGACGGTGTAAGTGTGAGGTTATGGTGTGCTTTATGTATGAGGGGTTGTTTTGTTGACTGTGGGATCCGAGAGACAGAGTTAACTTTTAATCTGAGCCGAAGCAAGGCGCTCAAAGGGCTCAGAAAGACGGATATTTGCACATTTACAACTGCAAGACAACAGGGCAAACTCCGTTTGCGGAGAAGGAGCAAGCGATAAGCTCCAGAAACTAATGGACCCTGTGGCGAGACTGGTTTACCCAACAAATATGTTGGCTATTACGCTTTAGTAACTCTCTGTTTCCCTGAAAGGCCCATTTATATTAACTATATAAACTTGGCATAGCTTTTACATTCTGAATTGTTATTACCATTGAGTAATACTACACTTGTGACTATCATAACAATCCATTTCAGACTTTCTCGAGTATGAGCGTGGTCTATTTGTGCATGTAACAGGATGAATTAGTGTAGAAAAGCGTCAGCTGTTGGTGAGTGAGAACACTGGAAACTGAGTGCACCGGGAGTGTGAGGTGGGTGGGGTGGATGTGTTCCTCCTCCTTAACACGCATGGCTTTATGTAAATGCTTGAATTTATTTTTCAAAAGGACAGCCCTTTTCTTTACCCAATGAAAATGAACCGCTGCTGACACCTGGCTATAAACCCAGGAAGGAGTCCAAAATCCCAATCAGAACTGTGCTGAAAAAACCCAGAGAGGCGCAGGCAGGCAAGACGAGCGCAGAGACGGCCGCGATGACTTCCAGTAAGATCGAGATCCCGGGAGAGGTGAAGAGCGACCCCGCTGCTCTCATGGCATCGCTCCAGCTGATGCCCTCACCGGTGCCCAACCCGGAGATCAAGTATACCAAGGTCTGTGTCTCTCCACAAACCGCCGCCGACCGAGCACAGTTTACTTTACGCGTAACGACTTACAGCCTGTACGCGCAGATCTTAAACCTAAACTTGGAAATCTTTAGAAGTAAAGCGAGTTTGTGAGTCAGCAGCTGGAGCTTCAGTGTCAGAGCGTGTGGCTGAAAGCAGACTAGAGGTGATGAAAAATGATCCAGCAGAACTTTAGAGCTTTAAACCTGGCGCGCTGCAACTTTTAATTAGATTGTTTTTCCGCTCGCACGCGCTCAGAGATGATCATTAAATCTTAAACAACCCGTGCGCGACACACTGAAGCGGTGACGAGCGTGTGGCTGATAAAACACATTTGATTAATATTTTTCGATTGTTATGTTCTCGTGATAGGCCCATCGCTTTGTGCGTTTTGAAACACAACTGGTTTCCTAACACAGTTCAGCTTTTTTGTTCTTAAAAAATAAATAAATAAATAAACGTGGTTAATTGGCCTCGTTTTGCTTGTAGTTTGCGCCAGTTAAAAGTGCGCATGCTGCACAACAGCTATGATTTTAAGTAGACGCCAACAACGTATTAACAAAGGGCGTGTCATAGTTTGACCGTGTTTTAAGAAGTGCACCACATGCTAAACTTTTACAACACTGAGTCACGTGGCCAATTTTTTCCGTCGTTTTAATGTAGTTTTTATATTTATTCCATCTGGAATACATTATCCCTAATATCACAGGCCAACCTCATTTCAGGTTACAGCGTGGGAAAACAATTTATAAAATATACTTTAAAGGGGTATAAAATAATGATACTGGGAGACTTGAACCACGTATTACTCTGGTTTTTATTTAGTCTATTTTTATTTTCCTTCCTATGTGTTCTCGTCATATTCACTGAGTCGATTTACTGTTATTATTATAGCCCAGGGTCATATTAGGCATCAGCTAAAAAGAAAAAAAAACCGCAACCAAAATAGTTTCTACCTGATCTTTAAGCATTTTTCTACTAATGACATCAGTGATGGCAGCACACTCAGGCCAGGCAAATGTTTCCGTCTCTTTTCTCTAAGAACAACATATTTAGTGAGGAAATAGTTTAGAATTAAAATTTATTTAAAATATATTTTCTATTGTTTTTTCCTTTTTCTTTTTTTTTAAAGGTGCTTTTATATGGCTCAGCAGTCAAAAGTGTGTGTGTGGGTGGGAAGAAGAAAGGAGCATGAGTCAAACAAAGAATTTTGGAACTTTGATTCATCTTGCATATATATGTATGTATGTATATATATATATATATATATATATATATATATATATATATATATATATATATATATATATATATATATATACATACATACATACATATATACATATATATATATGTATGTATATATGTATACATACATATATATATATATGTATGTATATATATATGTATGTATATATGTATGTATATATATATATATATATATATATATATATATATATATATATATATATATATATATATATATATATATATATATATGTATGTATATATATATATGTATACATACATATATATATATATATATATATATATATATGTATGTATACATATATATATATATACATACATATATATATATATATATATATATATATGTATGTATTGCTTAATCCTGCTTAAATAACTATATGTCTCTTAAAAAAAAAAAAGCAAAAAAAACATTAATTAATCGGATGATGTCACTTTAAGCCTCCGGGCTTTGAAAGTGAGTCTTCACCCACCACAAGTGATGAGTCACATGAAAAACTGGCATGATATGAGTTGTTTTGATTTGGTTTGATGTCTGGATTATCTTCATTCTTTCAGTTTTATTTTTTATTCATGCTCATGTTGCTGCACTTTTAGGTAAATTCACAGTATTAGTAGCAGAGGTTTGATCATCAGTCTGAGCAGCCTGATTGTGTCTTGCTGCACTTTGTCGCTACTAAAACAGCCCTTTAGCTGCAGAACAAGTGATTTTATGATTGTAAGATTAAAGGGCATCTCGTGCAGAGGACAGGCTGATGATAGTGTGGTGGAAGTTCATTTGCTTTTATAATTGCTCTGCGTTAACACATACCTCAGTGTTTTAAGTGCAAAGGGCACACTACTGCTGCCCTGTAAAGACAATGGTGTGTGTTGTCCTGCTAAAAGCTTTTCATTCCCTCTCAGTGCAGAATGTTAGTTAAAGGAGTGGAAACAACAGTGTACAGGAGGAAATTTAGGAAGCGACTTGGTGAATTAACCCCCAGGAATTTGGATCATCCAGTCCCTGATGGTTTGGTGGACATAGGGGGCAGAAGGGCCCTGATTTATGGGCACCCCTGGCGTGGACTCTCCTCACACCCTGTTCCTGTTCTCCTCCCTGCTGACTGCAAAGGAATCAGCCCACATTGTTCACTGATACAGTCCTTTTCCCTCAAATATGATTTTTAAACACATTTTCTGCAACATAAAAGCATCTGAAACTTTTTCCAACTTAATGAGAATTCAAAAACTTTAATCAAACTTTGATCGCAGTGACTTTTCTTTGCTTTGCAATGCAAAGATCAGATGACTCCGGAAGCAGAGATATGGCTGATCCATTATCGTGCTTCAACAGATCTATAACAGGGAAGCATTTGATTAAAACAAAAGGGATAGTTCAGCTGAAGTTTGCCCCTTGTCCTTTTCACCAAGTCACAAACCACTCACAGTGAAATTGTGTGATCGTATCAAGATATCTTCCTGCTTGGATGCAAATCATATTAAAGTGGCATTTATAGTTTTTTAATACCTTCAGGAGACTTTGTAGTTTTAATAAATACTCTAAAACCTTGAAAAGAAAGCATACCCCCTCCCATCCTCTATCCCCACATTTCTATTATTAAAAGGATCCAACAGCTGGGTTACAAGACAGAAAGAGTTTAAAGCCTGATATTACCACAACGGAAGCCATAAATAAGAGGACGATGATAGCTATTTATTGACATTTTCCACTTGTGCCAGAAGTGGAGAGGAGAAAGACTGATAAATAATTAAGGAGAAAGTATCCCTGCTCTTTGTAGCAGGTGATACTTGTGGCTTTGTTGTGGTTTTTCACACTGTCGAGTGATAATGACTTGTTAAAACAGACACTCGGTGGGACAAATTTAACAAGAAAGGCCCAGCTTTGTTTCTTCTGCTGTGGATGAAGAGTCTATAAAATGTTTTTACGTGTGGTGAGAAGAGAAGATTTAGAGGTATTTTACAACATTTTTATTTATTTATTCTTAAACGTTTGCACATGTCTTGTCTTTCTGATATTATAGAGACTTTATTAGAGATCAGAAACTACAAGAACACTCCACAAATGTTAATATTAAGCTTCTGATAAAAATGCACTTTTGTATTTGTGTTCATAGCACAAATAAAGTGAGAACGCATCTGAAGAACTGACAAGGACCAGATTCAGTGGCCTTGTTCACCGTCTGAGTTACAGATCTCTTAATCTAATCAAGTTATAAATTTTCTTTGTTGCTTTACTCGTGGTGGCATTAGTGCACTTTCACCATAGGAACCTGTGCAGAGCCCCTCTGATGAAGACCCATGAATTTGTAAAGCAGTCTATGCACAGACATCCACTCAGTGTGGATGAATAAGAGACTCCCATCAATCTGTCACTGATTGAGATAGTACAGATGGAGGCTTGGGGCTCCCCGATGCTAGGTGCTGTCCACCGGGGTGTAAATTATGACCCTGCCTCACTGTGTGGGTTAGTGGCCCTGCCTTGCCAGAGTCTGACCTGCAGTTCTGGAGTTTTTCACTTCAAAACCACCATCTTACCGCGATCAAGATCAAACAGAGGCAAAGTTAGTGGATACTGTGCAACTAAATGATTTATCACAACGAGCACAGCAAGATCCCCTCCCTCCTTTCTGTGCCTTTGCTTTCACAATCTCCTCGTTCGCACACACATGGCTGCGTACTCTCTAAAACACATCTCTTTGATTGTGACAGGGTAAGTGTGCACCGCCATTAATGTGTCCATTGGTGTGAAATGCCTACTTGTGCAGCGAGTGTAAATTATCATCTTAGCAGACACGTCAACATCATGTCCCCTGTCTCTTAATCACTTTTTAAGAAGGAGCAGTGACAGCGAGGTTACCCTGTTAACTTCCCATACCTTCAGTCTGCGGCCCTCCTGACAAGAAAACGTGTAAATCCTTACGGTGTCATTATGAAAAACACTTGGCTTCATAAATCTGTTGGAATGAGCTCTTTTTCGCCGGTGAGCACAACACGACACAGCAGAGACATCTTTTCTAGATGTTTATTTGTCCGTGGAAAAAAAGCATGACATTTCTTTATAAATTACTTCCTCCTTGTCCAGTGATCCCATGAGTGAAACTATGTTAAAACGTTCTTTAAAACCTCCCTTGACCTGAAATATAAAGAGTGGTTAAGTACACAGGAAACCCATCAAACCTCAAATGTTAGAAAAAACACCATGAGTGAGAGGAGAGGTCAGTTTTATTGTTGATTCATGGAAATTAAGCTGCACGTGGTCTCGAGGTTTTTTTTTCTTTGTTTTATTTTGCTCTGTCTTTCATTAGGACTGCAGATTAAGCTCTTCTAGGTTTTTGCAGTAAATAATATTCATATTGAGCCTGATAAAAATTGAGCGTTAGTGTTGGGATTCATTGCTGGCCGAATAAATCTGCCCAGAAACGTTGTCACACTGGCACCAGCATCAGTTCTGGGGATGTTATTAGAAAGGTGTGCGTTGTGTTAAGCTTGTTTCTTGCTTAACGTCGTTGTCAGGACGAACAGCCTTTATCAGTTGCCTACTCAAATTGACGAGACAAAGGCGTTTGCCAGGCAGTGACAATGAGGCTGCCCTCGCCAAACCCGGGAGGGCAGGGTGGCATTGTCTCTGGGTGTGTGAATGAAAAACATGAAGGCTCCACGGTGTCAGACATGTGGAGAGGAGTAGGAGAAAAAAAAAAAAAGAAAACACCAGCTGGTCTCCACTTTCACATGCTCTCCACTCACTTGTAACAGTAGTAATTATAAGACTTTTGAACGCCATCCAAAACCAGAAAGGAAATAGAGGTCCTGTGATAGGGGAGGATATGAAACTTCCTGCGCAGACGAGTGTTGCAGGTGCCCGTAGGATTCATCTGGCTGTGGAATCTTGGCGTGTTGTGTGTAAACACACACGTATGTAAACCTTTCACACACACACGCACACACACACACACACACGCCCCTAAACCCCCCCGCCCCCTCCGTCCAACCGACGAGAACCGAGTAGCCTTACATATTCTTTCAGCATGTGAGCTGTGAGAAGAAGCAAAGAGCCAAACAGATGTTTTGTTGGCTGCATCAAGTATTTTGGCATTTCATACTTCCCATTACAGTTCACTCCGAAAAAATGAATCGACACAAATACCGCACAAAGTTTTTATTAACGTGAAAAAAAAGAAGGAGAAAAAGAAAAAGTCAGTATCGTTTACATTTTAAACTTTGTGTAACATGAACAAATCCTGATTTTAACGTTAATTTATTTGTTGTTGTTTTTTTGTAATTACAGAAAATTAAAGCTGAATTGAAAATATCATCTTTTGTGATCCCCATCCCTCGCAGGCTCGTACCGGATGATGGGACCGGCGATTTTTATAGAAAAGCAAGAGATTTGCTAAATGTTTGCAGCTGCCCTGTGACCCATGCAGAAAGCCCTGACCTATAGGCTTACTCATCCACATCAGGCCTCCTCGTTATTATTCAAGCAACACATATTGGACTCAGTTTTAATCCTTTCTTACATTTGTATAAAAAGCTGCAGAACTAGATCTTTAAAGACTTTTTCATACCTCTAGTTTAAAATGAAATATAGAGTAAATAAAACCTGGGATTATTTGTATCCATATTAATTATTTTCTTTCATCTTGCGTGCACTTTTGGGATTTTAGGCCCTGAATGGCAGTGCAGACTTTCATAAACATGAACCTATCATGTGAAGTGATAGTAACGACCCCGCAGGGAATGGGAAAGAAAACACAATTAGTCATTTGAAAATGTGAACCCTTGCACTTGCTTTTTCATCCTTGCGTTCTTTGCCCCTCGTCCAAATGATCCTAAAAGCAATTTTAAGAAACCTTGAGAGTTGATTTACGACTCCGGCCTGTCATCTTAATCAAGTCTCTCAATGGAACGAGACAAAAGTCTAACACCAGTCCGAGCCCAGCGAGAGGGCTGAGCCAAACGGCGTCTGACAGTTGTCCTTTTCTGGCCGTGATTTAGGTGGGGCCTGCTCCACTGTTGTCGTGCTTCATCCGTTCTCCTTTAGCAGCATCTTGTGAGAGGGGTTACGCCATGCATAAAGCTACCCATGGTCTGCATTCTTGCTCGGACTGTTGAGGCTGTCAGGGGGCTCCTCTGATTTAGGGCGCCCCACTTCAGTGGCCCCTATAAATTTAAAAACTAATTCAGTGCTCTACAGGACTTTTTGTTTTTGTAGCTGGCCCTCTGCTCCTTATTGTTACTGACAATTTTATGAAGTGCTCTTAATGAGCAGCAGATTAAAGGTGGCCTCTGATGGTAGGCGCCTGAGAATACCAGGCTGGTAGAGGGAGAAGTTACTCAGGCCTTTGTGTGGGGGACGGTTTGGGGGTAAGCAGTGCAAAGGAATGATAGGAAAATGATCGTGTACTGTATTTTTTTGCCTTGTGAAGTGGTACATGGAGATACTGAACACCTTAAACACGTGAATGCGAGGTAATCAGATGCAGAGTCCACATTATGAGCCAGTGAGCCGTGGGAATGATACGGAGGAGGGATTGAGGGAGGGAGGGGGGCAGAGTGATGTGTTTTTACTGTGACTCCAACGGTTTTCAGGCACTTCGGCATTTTATACCAGCCCGAAAGTAAACACAGCTAACACTTTACAGCCAATTAAATAGTACTTAAAGCCCGGCGTTTATGGAGGTAAACATGTTGGAGAGTTTAGGGAGGCTACAGCCAGTGGGATACTTGAACCCTGCTCTCAGGTTTGCTCTCAGTACATCAGAACTCCTCTAAAGTAGAAGGAGGGTAAGAGCGAATATATACACAGAGGGATTTGTGCCAGCAGATGTTCTCCTTGCACTCTATCTATCAGGCAGACTGACAGCCATTAAAAACAGTGTGAGTAAGTCAGCCTAATGAATCCAAACATGTCAGCGGGGAAGGAGGTTTTTGTCGCTGACCTAATATGCTGGAGGTACGTTTAAAATTACATATGTAAAAGGCGTCACATGTACTTCTGTGTCATAACTCTCAGTTTTGGGGTTGTGTAAACATTTATTTTTCTTTTTGCTCGGCAAAGATGTTGCATATGTCTCGTGTTGGAATCCAAGGATTGGCTGTTTAACGGAAGACTTGCTTTAACGCATCACAGAAACCAAGTGCAGCACGTGTTTTATGATCTCGTAAACGAGCAGCGATGTTGTGAAACGTGTGTCTGTGTGCTTGGGGGGTGGGGGGGCGGATTGTGTAGGTGGGTGGGGGTCGAGTGTGTGATTGGGATTTATCTGTACCCCCACATCCACCCACCCCCTTTGTCTGGATGGTGGAGCACTCCCTAGAGAGCAATGCTGAACAGACAGGAATCTGTGTCCAGATTTCCAGAGATTCTCCCTGGACGTGCTGCTGCGTGAGAGCTGTTTTTCTTTCGCAGTCCACAAGCACATAGCTGCAGCAAAATGGTGAAATGAACGCATTACTTAATATAATATAAATATTTTTAAATTAAAAAAAAAAAAAGTAGCCATTGTTGCACGCTCATGCTTAGCATGTTTGGAAACTGCCTTTTCAGGCTTTCAGTGCTATGTGTGAAAAAGATACATTCCAATAATAATTTTGCCTATTTAATTAATTTAAAATGGGTTATATCTCTTACTAAAATGCCCAAATTATATTCTTCTTTTTTTGCAGATCTTCATCAACAATGAATGGCAGGACTCTGTTAGTGGAAAGGTCTTCCCTGTCTACAACCCGGCTACTGGAGAGCAGATCTGTGAAGTCCAGGAAGCAGACAAGGTAAATGTTATACAATGTTTCATGGTGGAGGAAGTCAAAGTATTATATTACATAAATATAGTTAAACCAAGTAAATGGTTGAAGTCATTACTGTTGATGGATGTAGAAGTTTTTAATGGTAAAACTAATTTTTAACTTGTTCATATTGGACTAACGTGCAGGCTTAAACAACAAAAGCAAGCGTTTAGTGGATGTTAGACAATATAAAAGATATGTAATGTTAAAAAAGAAAAAAAAGACCGAAAAGATAAAGACAGAACTACACACACACACACACACACACACACACACACACACACACACACACACACACACACAGGTGGGAGGGAAACCCAAGTGAACCTCATGGGGTGGGGCAGATGATCCCAAAGGACAGAAAGCAACATGAGCAGAAAGTAAAACCTCAACAAGACCCTTGATGTTCAGCAGATACATTCACATGTTGTGCAAACACAGAAGAGAATCTGTTAAATGCAGCTAGAAATAACAAATTATTCTTAACGTTTTTTTAAATTCATTTGCTCCATATTTTTATTCTTGGGCTTTAAAAGAGTAGCTTTAAATTATTCATAGTTCAGTGTTATCTTTGTTAATCATATACTTGGCCTTGGTCCATTCCCTTAGTTCATCAGGTTAGCCCCTCCCACTTAAAGCCAGTTTTCTTTTGATTGGCTGTCTCTCACAAACAGCGGGTTTGAACAGCTGCCAGCAGGTGGGCGTGGCCTCTGTACTCACAGTGAGAGCTTTGAGATGAAAACATTAGGATGCCCTCTCTCTCTCTTTCTCATCACACAGAGCCAAGAGTTTAAAAAAAAAAAAAAAAAAAAAAAGCTGGTGTAAACTGAGCATGCAGTGAGGTCTGGAGTTTCTGGCTCAAAGGGATTACTTTTATACATGATGACCTAATTTTCTGAAACTTAAGCCATGTTTAAAGTGAGCATGTAACAGTATATATATTTGAAAAGCATAATAGAACTACCTTAAATACATGTAGTACAGTAAAAAGAAGAATGAATTTCTCTGTACTTAGGTTTCAGCGCTGGAGAGTCTAACAATGAAAGTGGGGGTTTTTTTTTACCCATAATCAGGAAACATATCACTTCATTTGCATCACAAAGATTAAA
This sequence comes from Pelmatolapia mariae, assembly GCF_036321145.2. Classification (NCBI taxonomy): domain Eukaryota; kingdom Metazoa; phylum Chordata; class Actinopteri; order Cichliformes; family Cichlidae; genus Pelmatolapia; species Pelmatolapia mariae. Next base: position 22,796,147 of record NC_086227.1, read on the forward strand.
AAAAGTCACACTTTAGGGTTAAAGTTGAGACTTTCTGTGTATCTTAGTGAGTGCCCTGTAAAAGATTAACTATCTTTTTATTGGATAGGGCAGTGCAGAGAGTAGGAAAGTGGGGAGAGAGTGAAAACATGCAGCAAATGGTCTGTAATAAACTCCAACTCTGGCCCCTGCAGTAAGGACGCTATCCTTTGGTACGTGCGTTGCATGCTTAAACAGGTATAGCTATAGTGTTGGCCTGGAGTCTCGTCTTTAGTCGTCATACATGAGTGAAATAGCTGGATCTGAAATATTAAAGAAAAGCAAAAGCACAATATGAGACAAATCATCTTCAGCATTCAGCATATACACTTCTATGTCAGATGTAGGCCTGCTAAAATGCAGAGACAGATAATGAAGTGACATGTTTTTTTCCCCCTGTAGGCTGACGTTGATAAAGCCGTGCAGGCAGCTCGCCTGGCCTTTTCTTTGGGCTCTGTGTGGCGAAGGATGGATGCTTCAGAGAGGGGTCGACTGCTGTCCAAACTGGCTGACCTGGTGGAGAGGGACAGTGTCTACCTAGCAGTAAGTGGACAAATACTGGGAATGTTCTCTTATTTTTCCTCCCATGTTATTAAATGCATTTTATGCCTTTTGGAAAGAAGGATCTACAGTTGCTTTTGTGCTTGATAGTACAAATACATGCAAATGTCCTAAAGCGAGCATATTACTGCCGTATTTGTAGTTAAGTGTTATCTTAGTGTCACATTTCACCCATGGGTGCGTGTAAAAGATAGAAAACAGTATGGAAATATGTGAAGATCACAAGGTTATATCACATATTTGTCCCTCGTCTCTCTTCAGACTATTGAGTCACTGGACAGTGGAAAGCCTTTCCTGCCCACTCTGTTTGTGGACCTCCAAGGAACCATAAAGACACTGAGATACTTTGCTGGATATGCCGACAAGATCCATGGTACTTCCATTCCAATGGGTAAGAGCCGTTTGGACTGAGAGAGATGAAGGGTACTAGCAGTTAAAGAAAGGATTAGTCAGATGGTATTAAAGAAAGAGCCAGGTTTGTGTTTTTGTGTTTGCTCCTCTGACTTTTTGGTACCAAAAAACAAACAAAAAATGCAACAACACTCAACTGAAATTGCAAACTTAACATATATGATGAGTCAGGATTTAAAAACTGAAGCATGTGTGGAAGATCTTTAAATCTACTTCTTTCTTCTAATGGCCAGCAGGGGGCGACTCCTCTGGTTGCAAAAAGAAGACTGACTGTATAGAAGTTTATGAGAAAGATCACGTTCTTTCTGATCTGCTCTTTGACCTCAGTAAACACTTTCCTTGATTAATAAACCAGTTAAACACTTAAAGATTGCAACATGATGTTTATTTTGTCATTTTTAGCTCCCATTTAGAGAAAAATCTATGATAATGAAAGATATGCCTTAGGGTGTGGCAACCTGTAGTTGATAAATCACTTCAATATAAACGCAACACGTCTCCGGTTTCTTAACCGCTCGCTCTTTGCATCAGCTTGAAGTTTCAATACAGAATTCCTCAAACAATTGTTGATGTTACACTGTGCACATTTTTTTTTACACAGTCTGTCATTCAAATTTAATGTGTCAAACCTCTTAGACAATAGTTAGCTTTTTGTTGTGAGAAGTGAGCAGCTGAAAGTAGCTTTAAATTCTCCACTAACTCTACTGAGAGCTTTAGCAGGCACGGTTTTATTCTGAGACCCTTTTGGTATCAGTAAAAGGTTTTAATTGTTATTGTGCATTACTGGGGTGTCAGGAAAATGAAATTAAAATAAAACAAAATAAAAAAAATAGTTCCCTGACCTGGAAAATCAATACGATCGCTCTTTGAAGTCAGCAGAAGAACTTAGAAAGTGAAGGAAAAGTCTGAAAAAAGTCTGTTGATCAATTTTACTTTTATTATTGTTACATGTGCTAATTGAATTTGGGATATATTATTATATTGACTGCGTTCCACATAAAGTGACCTAGATTAGTAAGTTATTATATAATTTACAACCAGTGCCTGATAACAAATGCAGCAAATCGGTGTTTATTATATACGACAAGCGGCTATAAACATGATTTTAAAACACTCAGAACAATAAAATAAAAAAATCTTTGTAGCCTCCGTTAATCTTTTCCTACGCTGACTCAAAAGCATGTGGACAGTCAGGAGAACTATGTTATAATATAGGAACCCTGTAAGAGGAGCATGAGAATGCACAATTAATATAGGCATTTAAGTTGTGCAACACTAATTTATATAATAGTAAAGTATAATTTTGAAATTAATATAATGGTTTTTGCTTTTATGCTACTTTAGAGACCTTTGACTAGGATCATTGCATAAATTCTTGCAATATTTTACTGCAAGGCTTTTTACAAGTACAGGAAATTTAAATCTTTTTTTGGGGAGGGGAGGCATCTCTAATTGACATCACCATTTATTTAATTTTTTAGTAAAACAAAACACTCTTTTTGTTTCATTGTGTTCAGAGTTTTGCAGAAAGCTAAGCTTACATTCAGCGGGTGAAGGTAACAAATTGGTAATCAATCTAAACACAGTAGAGCCAGCTGCCAGTGTTGCCCCTCTAAAGCAGCTGAATCTGAGGGTGGAAGAGAAGAAAGTTGGCTGTGTGTTTTAAAAGGAAGAAAAAAAAGAATGAGAGAGACTGAGAGGACATGGAAAACATCCTGATACCGCTGTATTGTCCCTCTCAAAGCTTCTCTTGTACGCTGCTGCCAAACCAACCACGGCGAGCGTTTTCCCAGGGCTTTGGTCTAAGCTTTATTCCACTTGTAGGCTTTCAGAGTAAATAAATAAGGGTATTCCTGTAGCCTGTATGATGTAAGTAATCATGTTTGTTCACCTGTTAGAATGAGGCGCAACACAGCTACCATGAGCAGCTCCTCTGCAGCTATTTGTCTTGCCTGTTATGCTGATACTGTGGTGTTAAATTTATATCAGAGACGGCATGAAATGAATGGGGAGTGTCATTATGTGCAGCACCTTTGGCAGTACAGTTTGGTATCATTTACACCGCCTGTGCCAAATTGAAATATAATTCATGTGCAGGCACCATTCTTTCAAACAAGGCTTCAGATACTCGAGTTCCTCCAGAAAATGTCATGCCTACTGGGTTTATAGATTCATTCCACAAACAATAGCAGTTTTGCAAGATCCACACTGGAATACACGGACAAAAAAAAGAAAAAGTTGAAATATGGGAATCTTACTGCAGTTTTGTATCTGTTGTCAACGTAATTGTTTGACTTGTCATCCCCCCACTGATCCTTCCAGTCCAAGTGCAACATTAAGCAATCATCAGCTGACCACTGTGGTAACAAATTTATACACATATTTCTCAATATGAATTGTTTTTCTGAAGAATGAACAAGCATGGCACACCCTCAGCAAGTACCTCCTTTTTACTCAAGTAATGCAAGAGGAATGAGCAAACCTTTCCAGCATAACACCCATCTCTATGACCTAAAACAGTTACACACATGCCTGTGCTGCTGGAGGAAACGTAATCTCTCACCAGGGTAAAGCAACCAGGAATGCTGCATGTGGATTCATTTGCAAATTAACATGTTGAGTCAACAACACCAGGGGAGTCAGGTGGTGACGTTTTTCATATGTTTAGAGGGATTTTTTAGTATTTCCTATTAAGTGCTTTTTTGTTAAAGTGTTAAAGCTAGGAATAAATAACCCAGTTCTTTCTTTACTCATGTGTGTTCCTCTACAGATGGAGAGTATCTGACATTTACCAGATATGAGCCTATTGGAGTTTGTGGACAAATTGTCCCTGTGAGTATAACTTTTCTGAAAAGTGACATGCAAACATGACAGGGAAGTGCGAAGAAAAAATAAAAAAGATGGAGTTAGCTGCGTTTAAAAGTACTGAATTACATTCAGAATTTTCCAGTAATTCCCTGTCAGCCACAGTTTTTAAATCTTACCGGTAATCCCCCGCAACCACTCCAAACCCCACCCCCCCAGTGTGCCGGTGGCTTTGAGGAAAAGGGAACAAGAAGTGAGAAGCAGAAGAATGAGCTAAGGGATTTAACAGAGTGTGTTTGAGGAAAGAAGAATGATGAGAAAGGAGGAAAAGATCAAGGAGAAAGAGACACTGTTGATTGTGCAAGAGTGCAGAAAGCGTGTGGTTCTGTGTTGAGCCCCATGGGCTCCTGTGCAAAGCAGAAATAACACAGGCCTGTGTGTTGAACAGTGATATGGGTCTATTGCACATGTGTTGCAATTTCCCGACTTTCTCAGAATACTGTGGGAAGAGAAAATACTGTACAAGTGCCGAGAACATTTTCTCACTTGACTATGTTTAGACAGAGTGAAAATGAGAGTGAGTGACTTAAGAGCGATGAGTTATTGAACTTGACTTGTGACCACCCAGTGTGTCAGATGCATGATGTCTTTTTCCGGTGTTTGTGTGTGTGTGTCTGTGTGCGTGCGCGTGTGTGTTGTACACAGTGGAACTTCCCTCTGATGATGACAGCATGGAAGCTGGGCCCAGCGCTCGCGTGTGGAAACACTGTCGTCCTGAAACCTGCTGAGGAGACGCCGCTCACCTGCCTCTACATGGCAGCTCTAATCAAGGAGGTAAATGACAAAGTCACTATGACGACGGCAAACATTTCACATGCACAGTTTCAAGCATGAGCGCTGAACTAACTGAAACAGAATCACTTATAGGTTTTATTTTGCCAAGGACACAGTGTTCATTTTGACTTTGGCCAACACTTTATTTAGACAGTTCAATGTTAATGTAACCAAAAGGCGATAAAAAACAGATGTTTAACAAAGTGTCACATCGATTTGGTGCATCATCTCAGAGTCAGTGAAGTAGGACTTGGCCTAGGTTATCTCCAGCCAATATAGAGCCAAAATGAAAGGGTTAGTTTGCCTCAATTATGCAAATGAACTTTTTAATGGTCTAAAACATACAGATTTTAATCTCTTAATACAACAATAAAATTTGTTTAGGATGATAATAAAATCCAAATATTAATATTAATGCAGTTAATTCAACTCAATTCATTATTCACTGTATGGACAAAAGTACTGGGTCACACCTATTAGTCTTTGAATTCGAGTGTTTTCATCTACTGCCTTCACACACATTTGTAAAAGACTGGGTCGTTCTAAAGAACTCACTAAATTTGAACGTTTTGCTGTAATAGGATGCCACCTTTGCAACAAGTCAGTTTGTGAAACTTCTACCCTCCTAGATATTACACGATCAACTGAAACGGGAATTATTGCAAAGCGGGAGGCTTTACTAAGAAGAGCAACTCAGTCATGAAATCAAAGACCACATACAGTTATAGAGCAGCAGCACCAAGTGCTAAGGGAAAATAGTCCCTGAATGTCAAATTACAAACAGCAAAACCTCCTGTTGCTTTAACATCAGCACAAAAACTTTGTGCCAGGAGCTTCGTGGCATTGGTTCCCATGGCTAAGCAGCTCCTGTATTTGTAATGTGTAGAAGTTTAAACTGCTTGTGTTAAAAACTTCTATATATATAAAACACATGAAAAACAGTACTGCAGCTAACCATTTTTTAATAATATTTAGATAATGTTTGTTCCATCGTGTCATCAGTAATCTAGCAGCATTAACAATGTGTCCCACATCCTTCAGCAAGTATCGATGTGGTATATATATATATATATATATACAGTATATGAAGTATATACAGTACTGCTGTCTCATGATAATTAAGTTATGTACTTAGCAGAAATGGCTACTGAAGCATTTCACAGGCAAGCTAGCTGTGGCATTTTGTAGACATTTACAGCTTAACTTAACATTTAACCACTCATACTAAATTCTTCCACGGGGAACATTATTAACAATATTTAAACATTAATACATAGACAAGAAAAAACACCCATAATGTCAAGGTCTGCTAAAAATCACCTGCTGCTAGGTTGCTAATTAGCATTAGCATTCCCTAGTACAGACTTAAAATATGTACTCCCTAACCTTCTGCTAAGATAGCAACCTTTGAGAATAATACAGTCAGTATTTTAGCTGTAATAAGTACAGCATCATCATACCACATTGAATAATCCCACTGTAACAATAGCGTGAACAGTGATGAGAGCCTAATGATGCACACACTAGCTAAAATGCTAAATGATTAATAAGGAAAGTTATTTTAAGTTTTTATTTCTAAATTTGATATCAGTTTATTATGAATTTAGAGAGATCACAAGAACAAATGTTATATAATCACATAGTTTCATATGTTAAGTATGGATGTGACAGTCAACATAAAAATGCTTTAGAAAAATTCATTCAGGGATGCTCTGGTGTCAACTTTCTTTTTTCTTTATTCAGTTTTTCCTGGCAATAGTGCCGAAAACTCCACAAAAGAATAAAATAAAATCTGAACATCTTAAACACGCTGATATAAATCTCGAGTAAATTCCAAACCAGAGCTCTTTGTAGTGAGTGCAGCTGTGTACAATAAGGATAAACACATGAGTAAGTTAAACAACACAGCCTGACATGGCAATGTATTGAAGCCAAATAATGGACAAATTTAAGTGTCTACATCCTCTCTGTTTTTCCCCTGTCCTCTCCGGCCTCGCCTCTTCTTGGAGACTATCTGTCTGTTGCCTTTTTGATGTTCTCCCTGCTCTCTGCTTGTAGGGAGGTTGGGTTGGGTCCGGATTCCCCCACACTGCCTGTGGTTTTGCTTGGCTCTGCTGTCATCTCCGCTAAAGCTTGTTTCCTCTCATATTGTTTTGACAGGCCGGCTTTCCACCGGGAGTCATCAATATTTTGCCAGGATTCGGGCCAACAGCAGGAGCTGCAATTGCTTCACACATGGGCATAGACAAAGTGGCTTTCACAGGATCAACCGAGGTACTTTTCTCTCTAGTGGAACGGCTCAGATCAGCATCTGCCTACTGCTAGCTTTTGTCACTGAACACAGTTGACACAGTGACCAACATGTGCAGAGCATAAGAGCAGGCTGGGTAATTAGGGGATGTTGTGTGCCTGTATTGAAGTTTAAATGACAAACAAATGGGGTCTTACATAAGCCGCGCACCCTGTCATTACTCCTCATGACAGGGCTCTGATTTTATCGCACACACATGCACATATTTGCGCTGTCGAGAGTATACAAACAGGTCTCTCTGAAAACACTGCCTCTCGTCTGTTTTCCCTCAGCTGTCTTTGAGGTATTAATGCACCTCCACACTGCTTTTCATTTAACTCACCATCAGGATATACCCTTACAGCTCTTGAGAACAGGGAAGCAGTTAATGGGAAGACAAAGGACATACCATGTTAGGTGTTGAGCGTTGTGGTCTGAACAGATTCCTGGAGTCAGAGAGAACAGCCAGAGTGACGGCAGATCCCTTTCTACAGATCATTTATAAACATCTGTCATTTCCACGTTGACTAACTCCTGTGTTAAAACCATTTACAGTAGTCCCGATGTTGCAGTGATATTTTTATGTGACCATCCTGTAATTTACACCTATCTTTAGCAAGTAACACGGCCTTATGTAATATTTGTTTTGACTCCTGCATTGTGTTGGAGGCGCCATGTGTACAGTATGTGTAATTGGAGCAGTCCCTGATAAGCCCATACAGGTACAGATGTCACAGATAAAAGCAATGAAAGCAAAACCCACTGGAACAATGAGACATACACTCGCTGGACCTTTTTTGCCTTCAGAGGTGCCTTAATCCGTCATGGCATAGGTTCTACAAGGTGTTGGTAACATTCCTCAGGGATTTAGGGTTTTGTTGATGTGATGATAGCATCACACAGTTGCTGCAGATTTGTCGGCTTCACGTCCATGATGCAAATCTCCCGTTCCACCACATCCCAAAGGTGCTGTACTGGATTGAGATCTGCTGACGGTGAAGGGTGTTTGAGTACAGTGAACTCATTGTCATGTTCAAGAAGTCAGTTTGAAATGATTTGAGCTTTGTGACATGGCATTTTATCATGTGACAATACGTACACTGTGTTCACAGAGGGATCAGCAACAACACTCAGGTGGGCTGTGATGTTTAACCCTGGAGAACCCATGGGGTCAGATCCGACCCCATTGGTTTTCTAGGGAAACCATGGGGTCAAATTTGACCCCATGAGTTCTCCAGGGTTAAACAATGTTTAGCTGGTACTAAGGAGCTCTAAGCGTGCCAAGAAAATATCCCCCACCAGCAGCAGCGTGAACAGTTGATACAAGCACGGATGGATCCATGCTTTCACGTTGTTTACACCAAATTCAGACCTTACTTTGCTAGTCTAGCAGCAGAGATTAAGAATCATCAGACCAGGGAAAATTTTTCCATTCTTCTATTGTGAGCCCATGCAAATTGTAGCCTTCCTGTTTTGAACTGCTGTTAGCCGACAGGAGTGCCACCCGGTGTGGCTGAAGCCCATCTGCGTGCTGTGCGCTTTAGCGATGCTCTTCTGCGCTGGCATTCTGGCCATTCCACTCTGAACTTATTTTCACCCAGAGAACTCCCACTCACTGGATATCTTCTCTTTTTCAGATTATTCTCTGTAAAATAGATGGCTGTGTGGGAAAATCCCAGTAGATCAGCAGTTTCTGAAATAGTCACACCAGCCTGGCACCAACAACCATACGACATTCAAAGCGGCTTAAATTACATTTCTTCCCCATTCTGATGCTCAGTATGAGCAAGGAGCAGTTGAACCAGTGTACCTAATTAAGTGGCACATGAGTAGACATATTCCTGTAAAATGTAAAAGTGAATGTCACAGGGAGAGAGCATTGTTAGTGTATGCCGTTGTTTGCATTTCAAAGATCCTGGATGTCTTTTTTTTTTTTTTTTTTTTTTTTTTTTTTTTTTAACCTGTCCCGTTTGGTTCTTTTGCCATCAGAATTATTGTCTAAAGGCGAAGAAAGATGCCCAACGGATTTACTTTACCAAATGGACCATCCCAGCCTTGCCGTAATGGTCCATTTGATTCAACTTTTTATTGTTTATTTTATTTTCACTTGCTGAAAAGATCCTGGATGTCGATGAGGCAGATTTTAAGTGACGCTAATGGACTCAAGGAACAGCTGTGAGAGTTGACCAGTCTGTTGCTTCACCACTGAAATTTCCCCAAAACAGTTTTAAATGACTTTGGTGATATGCTGGGTTTTTTTCTTTTTATGAAACAATGGTGGATTTTTTTGTTTATTTTATAACAAACAAATATCTGGATAACTTGCGGAACTGAATTTGTTACACACATTTATGTCTCAGTTTAAAAATCAACATTAGCATCTGGGCAGAAGAACAATTCAGCTTCAGATATATTAAGAACTGTTGGCTAAAGTTATATCTGCTAAGGTTCAGGGTTATGCAGTAGGTTGTGGGGTTCATTGTTATTATTATAATAATTATTATTATTATGTTGTGTGATTTATGTCTGTCCTCTTGAAATTTCCAGTAAATTTATTGTCTACGTGATATGGAAACAGTTGGTGTTCGTACCAATGGTTCTAACTTTCAGAAAGTCATGACAGTGACCAGACTGAAGTAATTGCAGGTAGTGGTTGCTGTCCAATCGATTAGTACTGAAAAGTCTCATAAATGACATTATTCATTTATTAGCCTTTGTAATCTTTACCTCTGTTCATTTATAGGCTGCAAAGCGGAGGCATCGCTCCCTCAGGACCTTTATTTTCTTCCATTTTAAAACCAAAATATTCCCAAAATAGTGATTTTTTTTCATCTTTTCACAAACAAATGCTTCCATTTGCTGAAAGGGTGTCGGGAGTCTTTTGCCCTGCTCCCTGCACTCGCTGCACAGACAACCCTTAACAAATATATCATCAGCTGCTTGTCGTAGGACTGACGGCAGGCCGTTGGAAAATATTTACATATTGCCCAACCCAACTAAGCATGTTAATATCATATTGTGTGTTTGTGTGTGTGTGTGTGTCCATGCTGACATAAGCATTAAGCTCAAACCACAGCTGTAGACCATATTGTTTCTAAAAATGGCCACAGCATTGCAGAGTTTGTCTGTGTGGAGCCAGGACCTTGGGCTAGCCCATGCTGGTATTAGTTACATTAACTACAATGTGTTAAAGATAAGCATTACCAAAATAATGCATGACTGCATCATATCAAAGTCTCCTTAAATACAAACAGAGTAGTAGAAGTGTGCGTCTGGAGAAAAAAAAGTTTACTCTTTAAATAGAAACTCTGAAACAGCTGTCAGCCAGCTGTAAATCAACGCCTCCTGGCGGGCGTTAGAGCCTTCCGTTAGCTACCAGTCTTAGTAACAGAGCAGTAATTTATAAAATGACCAGTGGCACACACATTAGATTGTACAGCTGAAATCATCAAAAACTAATGTGATCTAGTTTTTGCAGGAAAAAACTGATCCATTTTGATGCAGGAGACACATTTATTTTGGAGCCAGCATCTTGCAGCTTTCAGCAACACTGCATTAGCTACATTTTGGAGACTAGACCACACTGATATTAGAAACGATCAGACACCCATGAGTAGTTCTTGATCAGAGACTGTATAAAGCATGGATGTGCCCACATTCAGAAATTGTATTGTGGACTCTGTTAGCATTTTGGCTGTTGCCATGTTGGATTTTGGGAGGAAGAAGTTACTTTATATGAATAAACAAGTGGCGTGCTAATTTATCACCTATCCATGAACTCGAGTGCAAAACACAGAAGCACATATCAGCAAAGCATGTTAAGGCAATTTACTAGCGTAGTGTTCATACTGTATTGGTTAACACATGTCAAATGATCAAGGGACACAAATCCCTAGGAGGGTTGTGTCAGGAAGGGCATCTGGCATAAAAATCTGGCAGATCAAACTTATTGATTTATCCGCTTTTGTGGTGTCTTGTGAATAAGCAACCCAAGTAGTGAACTAATAAAACACTAGAACTTCACTCACCAAAGCACATAACTTCTGGGATGATTTGTCCCACACATCAAGCCCTAATGTTAGTCAGATAATCAATTAAAAATTCACCTACAGCAGTACCGGCCCAGTCTAATGGCTGGAAGTAACAAAAGTGAGGCTTCGTAGATGCTAGTCAGCTCCAGCTAAATGTGTTGGGAAAGCTGTCTGTTAATTAATAAGGCCACACCCCTAACTCAGTTATGCAGGTAGATCAGTTATTAAAAAAATAAATCATTCTACTTATAGTTTATTTGAATGGCTATCTGTAAAGCACAGGGACATTTTTATGTCAAGCTAAATGTGCTTTGTAATGCTGTAGATGGCCATTTTATCATGGAAGTCTAATGAGACTCACTCCCTTTTGAAGCCAGCCTCAAGTGGCCACTAGAGGAACTGCAGTTTGGGTTTTTGGTTTTTTTTTTTTAGCATTGTCTTCATTCATTCCAAGGCTTCTGATTGGCTGATAACAGTAACTATGTGTCCTTCCCTGAGTCATACATGTATCGTGGCATGATTTGACCTTTTCTAGGCAAACGCAAATAGTTCCTAAAATATAAGTTCAGAACAGAAATGCGCTATTGTGGACACAGCCTCCTTTGTGTTCTTAGCTTACTTATTTGTGTGTGTAGGATGTCTGTTCAATGTCTACAGTGTCTTCAATCTTTCAAACATTTTCTGTAAACATTCAAATTCAAGCACAAACTAAAATATAACAAAATATGTTCTGTACTCTCCAACCTCACCAGGACCACCAAACTTTGTTAGAATAAGCCACGGTAAAAACTGTTAGCAGCTGCTATCGGTCTATATTAGTTACTGTATAATTTCAAATATTGATCTAGTTATGATTAAACCATAATCATGTATTTATCTATTTACAAATGATCTATCCTGTGGCATCTTGTTTAACTTGTATTATAAACATCTTTGTTTGACATCTCATCCCAATTGAACATTTTCTTTATAAGTGGTCGAGTTTGGGGGGTTTCTTGTTGTTTTTGGTTCTTTTTTACTAGTTTTCCTGTTATTTTGTGTGAACTGGAGTCAATTACTGAGAAAAAAGCCAGCACTGTCAGAGACTGCTGATGCCCAGACAGTGAGTCACTGCACTGTAGTAGCAATGGTGGGATCCTAGCAAGCACATCATCTCCTCAGACAGGATTGAAGGTGCTGGAGTAGCTACAGGTGGATTTTAGGAGCTCAGTTCATCTCTCACTGACTCACATGTGGCGGAGGAGTCTAGCAGCCCAGCGTGTTTCCTTTACCCTTGAATAAACACATGCTAAACTCCCCTTAGTCAGCCACTTTGTGTTTCTGATCAAAGACAGACAAAACACATCAGAAAAATGAAGCCGAGCCAAGTTTTGTGTTGTATTTAGGCAGCTTCGGTACCAGCCGCAGCCCAGCTGTTCTGATCTTAGTCTTTCAGTATATAATGGGAAGTAGAGCGAAGAAGAAAAGAGCAAGAGAATGAGTCTTTAACATGTTTGAAGATATTTTTCTTAGGGGTGGTTTGAAGAAGAGGGGGGGGGGGGGACTTGGACACTAAGGGGTTTTTTCTTCTTCTTTATCTATAAAAGACACAGTATGAGTAACAGGAAGATGAATACTTGTTTAGGGTGTAGGATTGTGAGGGTGGTGTATGGGATTTTCCAGGCTTCTTATCAGTCCAGTTATTGCAACGTGTCAGAACAGTGAAAAATATTGATAAAAACTGGTGACTCATTCTCACATCCTAAAATCATGTTTACCTAAATTGGCAAGGGGGTCAAATAGCGTCCGGCAGTTTTAACCTATATCTTTTCATGTCGAGTACGTATTACTGCAACTGCCTTTATTAGTCTTAAAGCAGCAGGTTTAGATTAAAGGCTGTAACCAGAGGTGCACAGTCAGCCTGGCTCTGTCCAAAAGTGATGAATCCCACCATGTATTTATTATTATACCAATTTAATTATTCATTTAAATGTCATGTTTATTTTTTTAAGTTGCCTCATTATATGTTTGTTTTGTGTCTCATTTAAAACACGTTGAGTTTCCTTTGAATTTTAAAAAGTGCCTAAACAAATAAATGTGCCATGACTTTAATCTCAAATTAGCACAAAGTTCTGTTGCCTTTAGCTCAAGCTAGTTTCTCCTGCTCATAAGCTCATAGATGGTATGATGAGTGGGCGTTGCTACTGTGATGTCGCCTGTTTGGTACCTGAAATCTTATTTGGATTCCCTGAGTGGTTGGCAGTGGTTGCTGGAGGCTGCAACCAAAACTCTTACCAACTGCTCTCCAAGTGGTAGTAAAACTGGGAAAAATGCAATGCAAACTGGGAAGACAGAACACTCATCTTCAAAGTAAAAGTTGTACCTTACCACTGGAACCAGAAGATTTCAAAAAGTGCTCAACTTTTACTTTGACGGTGTTTGTTCCTGGTTGGTGTCACACTTTTAGCAGTTACACTACAGCTAGGCAAGCAGTTAACAAGATTTACTGGCCCATAAAATACAAAAATTTCAATCACCAAAGTGGAGTACAAACCTGGACAAATAATCACACTGAAAACCATACTACTCAGTATGCAACAAAAACCTCCTAGTGATTGCAATCTCCTAGTGGCAATCTACCAGCAACACTAACAATCTGCTAGCAGCGCTAGTTGCAATCTGCTAGCAACGCAGTAATCTGTTGCCTTTGCTTTATCATGTTTGTCTTCAAAATATCCTTGACCACTAGCCAAGCACTAGTAAATTTAAAAGAGTGTGTCACAAACTGAAAATTATAAACAAGAAAAATAAATTTGAGCTTTTTTAACAAGGTTGGCTGCAATGCTAAGACACAAATTTAAGCTTCTCTTTTTCCGGTTTGTGTCATACTTTTCACAGTTTCAGCATTAGCTCAGAGAGTAGCTGGACAGTGTTTATATGAAGGTACATTGCTTTCTTTTAAACTATAACCACAGCAAAATGCTAACAGCTAAAGCAATCTCAAGGAGGTTTTTGCTAACTAGTTGTAGAATACATGTTTTTGCTAGGGAGCATGTAGGCTGCATTACTGGGATTTTATCAGTCATCTCCCAGTGACTGCCATCAGCATCCAACCACTCCTAAGCAGTCAGGGAATACAAATTTTTTTCTCATGACCAGTGGTTCTCAGATGTTTGCAGACTAGTTTCTTGGTCTATGAGACTAATGCCTTATTCAAGCGATCCTACATTGCCACCAAGCTTACTACACGTCCAAACAGTGAATATATTAATGTTATGTGGTTAATGGTCATGTGCCTCCAAATACCTCATCGCCTTCTTGTGGCCTTCAGATTAAATGCAGGTCTTAAGCTCTTCTGTATTTGGGAAGCTGTGTGCATGATTATTTATACTGGCTATACTTTAGCAGCATCTCTGGTTTGGTATCAAGTTTCACTAAATCTCCAGTCACCACAGAAAAATATCTTTTCCCTGACTGGCTTACTGGTGATTGGTGGAGGTACAAGGGTATTGCTTGGTCTTCTTCCCTTAGCCTGCTTCTAAAATATCTTACTATGCATAGCCTGTAATGTAGCAAAAAGAAGTGTGGATATTATTTAATGATGTATTACAGAGAAAAACAAGGTTCAAGTAAAAAAATATTCATGGCTTGTATTCAAAACATTTTCAAAGATTTAATGATTTGTACTAAATAAAACTAAAACGTTCTGCCCCAGGATGAATTTTACACATGATTCTCTTGAGCAATAGATCTTTATCAAGGAATGTTATTCCTCAATCCGTAATTTATTATTCTTCATTTAGGTCATCTGATATCATCGCTCCTGATAAGGAGTAAAGTGGAAATTAGGGCAATAGAAGGATGAGATAAAACACTGCAAATCCCCTGCCGTCTTTCATATCGTCACACCAGGCCCGACTCATACCGAATATCCCGTCTCGGTGTTATATCACAGTACACCACCCACACACCTTGTGGTTGCCTCTTCCTGTCCTTCGGCACATATCAGATACTCTTCCCGGCAGAAACATCATTTTGTTTTCCTCTCGCTGTCGCCAAAAGCCTGTAACAGATATTCTTTCTGTGTGTTTGCAGAACTCATGTTTCAGCTGGCCTACCAGTATATTCCTTGTTTGGAGCTAACCAGCCTCTTTAAGATATTTAATGGTTCCAGCTGATTTACTGATCTGGCTGTGAGCCTTGCATCTCCACGAATAAACCTCTGATCTGTTTCCTCTGTTAGGTCGGCAAGCTGATCCAAGAGGCAGCTGGGAAGAGTAACCTAAAGAGAGTGACGCTGGAGCTGGGAGGAAAGAATCCCAACATTATATTTGCAGATGCTGATTGTAAGTTTTGTTTTGTTAAAGTAGAGTTTTATTTGTCACTTCATTTACCTGACCCCCTCCCACCCAATGTCTGTCTGTCACAATCACTGTTTTTTTGTAGCTGTGTGTCATATTCTTAGAAAAGCACTCACAGCTCTCACCCTTACTGAGAACCTTAAAATGTTCGGAGCTTAGCAGTGCTATGAAAACCTCTGGATGGATGGGTTTCATATAAACTCTAAGTGTCTCACCAAACTGGAGTTGCCGAGCGTCTCAAATGCTTTCAGCAGCCGTGAGAGGGGCACACTAGGGCCTGTAAATCAAGGGAATGGACCCCGACTCGGCCGAGACCCATAAATCACAGGGGTCCATTAACCCTTTGTGCACAACAGCAGGATCCTGTCTCTCAGGTGTCAGGTGTCAGATTTGCATGGGATAGCTCCAATAACACTGCACACATGATTTTTTATAAACAGATAAATTTGTTCTGTCTTTATTGATATTTAATTTTTTTTTACCTAATAAGTAGCTTCATGGTTATAATTCTATACTACTTTTGTTTAGTTATTAACCAGCACAAATCTCTCCATTTTCCCAGTGGATCTGGCTGTAGAAGAAGCCCACCAGGGTGTGTTTTTCAATGCAGGCCAGTGTTGCACGGCAGGCTCTCGCATCTATGTGGAGGAGCCCATATATGACGAGTTCGTCCGGAGGAGCGTGGAGAGAGCAAAGAGGAGGATAGTTGGCAGCCCCTTTGACCCCATGACTGAGCAGGGACCACAGGTGAGGAGCACAGAATCAGAAGCTGTGATCGCTTTTTCTATCATTTGCTCTGTAAATTTCATATATTGCTCATTTTTTCTGTCATCTGGGAGTAAGTCTGTCCTCCACCTCCACAGATCAGTCGAGAGCATCAGAGCCGTGTGCTGGAGTTCATCCAGAGCGGCATTACTGAAGGGGCCAAGCTGGAATGTGGAGGCAAAGCTCTGGGCTTGAAAGGGTTCTTCATTGAGCCTACGGTCTTCTCTAACGTCAGAGATGACATGCGCATTGCCAGAGAAGAGGTATAGTGATAAAGACTCCAGCACTACTAATGCATCTTGAGTTGATTTAAGAGCTGCAATAGAAGAGGTAGCAAAACAGTTCATGAATAAATGTCGATGCTGTTAATAACCTGTTTCTCTAACCTGGAGAAAAAAAGAGTTACTAAAGCTGTCAAAAAATGTAAAAAGGTACCAAAAAAGGATGGTGATACATAAATTAAGTCCCTAATTAAATGCATTTACCTAAGATTAACTAATAATTTTGAAGTTCATAGTGAGTCTGTGTACTCTCACCTCTTTGATGTGTGATTGTTAGCTTACCATTTACCATATTTCTACAGATTTTTGGGCCAGTCCAGCAGATCATGAAGTTCAAAACAATTGATGAAGTGATAGAAAGAGCCAACAACTCAGATTATGGTTTGGTTGCCGCTGTATTCACCAAGGACATCAGCAAAGCCATGACCATATCCACAGCCATGCAGGCTGGCACTGTCTGGTAAGCTCTATCTGCCGTGCTTCTTCAGCTCCATTCAGTAATACTTTTCATGTGAGAAATATCAGCCACTTTCCCGAAGCTTTAACTAACAGTGTGCTGATTTAGAATCATTACAGTAGCCACAAAGAAAAGCTTTTCTTCCTTTTTATCCACCTATTTTTCCCCAGAAGCTCAGATATGATGAGAAAATATCAGAGGTAGTGTTCTAGGACAGGACAACATCCTCAATTTTATGATTGGTAGAAATGAAATTAATAGTAAATGTTACTTGTTGAGTTAACCTGCAATAGTTTCCATTTTTAATTACTTACAAATGGTTATGAGTAGAAGGATAGATAGCCTCTGCCAGAAATCTTGCGTCACTTGTTATGCTTAGCTATTTTAATAACTCGTCCTTCATCCCTGATGTTGACCTAATCGCCATCGGGCAATTTTCATCACAAATGCCACATAAATTATTCTGTAACCAAGAAAGGATAAATGATATGCTCCATCCTTAATTATAAACATTATATTTATGTGTCCAATCACAAGACATCAGTAATAGGTAAGATCCAGAACTTTAATCACAGACATTGAGAAATTCACTCAGCAGGCAGTCAACTCAGGCAAAGAGACAGACTCCAAAAGAGGGGAGAAAAGTCATGTATGAGGAGGCACACAAATATACAAAAACCTGAGCTAGAAAGGAAAAAGAAAACACAACTAGTGCAACTATTAAAATGCCGTGAATGTTTGAGACTAAAAGGACAATCTAGAAATTGGGGAGTACTGCACAGGAGGTGTATGAAGACTCAGAGAGCGATCAGCTGAATGTGGTTCAAAAACCTGGCGAGAGGAGAACAAGGACATAAGTGATGAAGCATGAGAACAAAGTCTTTCAGCAGAAGGATGAGAAGGAAAAAAAATCGCTGAAATATTTAATAATTTTACTCCATATTTTCGAGTTACTTCAAAGCATTGTTTCCGCGGCAGCTACAGCAGCTGTAATCACTACATTTACAGATATAGAACCTGACATTTTTTAACTGTGTTTGCTAAACAGCAAAAGAATAATTGTTATTGAGTTCAGGGGGTTTTAAAAATAGCTGTGATGATGAGAATGTAATTTTACATCAGTCTTCCCAAATGACGCTTTGGATAAAGTTGTGCAAAATTTTTATAGTAAACTGCAAGTCAACTGATCAAGAATGATCAATGCTTTGTGTATTTCACAGGATAAACTGCTTCAACGCTCTGAGCACACAGTGTCCATTTGGAGGATATAAAATGTCTGGCAATGGGCGTGAAATGTGAGTAAGACTTGGTCGTCTGCCCACTGAATACACACAAATTAGTCGCAACACTAGTATTGCTGACTTAGTGTTTTGAAAGCCGACTTTCCAAAATAGCTTAACATGATGTAAATCTTTATCTAAGAGGAAATATTCCTGCTCCAAGAGCCTCCAGCAGTGTGTACACTATAATTCAATGTTGCTGTCAGCATTGGAGTTTAAACAAAATGTTTCTATTTCTTCTTTCAGGGGAGAAAACGGCTTGAAGGAGTACTCAGAAGTGAAGACCATCACAATAAAGATGGTCGCCAAGAACTCTTAAGGCAGCCACACTTTTTTTGGGAGGGGGGAGGGAGGAGGAGGTAGTGTCTTCCTCATTGTTGACAAGCTTTTGTCAGTCTGTCCATGGTGGCACACCACGACCCATCAGAGCTACTTATATCCGTGATAACTCCAGGCCGTACCCACTCACTGCCTCCTGTCCCTCCGTGGACATTCAGCCGCTTCCAGTCCAGCTATCGCCACTTGTGTTGAATTTGTGGGCTTCCCTCCCCCCTCCCTCCTTCCCACAGTACTCCATACCTCCTCCACTAACTACACTAAAGCACTCACAAAGACGATGGGGGAGGCTGCTCTGACTTCAAAACCCAATAACGACGCCCGTCCCAGCCGTTACAACCCCGATTCTCACCACCAGATGCTGGATGCTCAGAGACTCAGTTGCCGCACTTGCAATCAGCCCTTTACTAGCAGCTTGTAACCCGCTGGGTGACAGTTTTTCTCTGTACTGTGCGGTGTGATCGTCAAAACCTCATGTGTCACTGTCTTGGTAGAATTTGTGCGAGCACGTTCGCTCATTCAAGACCACTGATGTCGTCAGCCTCAGACACGAATGGATGAAATGTTAATTCTGAATTAAGATTGATTTCTAATTGTCTTTGTTTGTATTTTAGCTCATATGACTTAACACTGTATGTCGACCTTTGACTGATGTAAACGTGAAAAAACTTTAACCTCTTAAAAGCATTTTACTCTCACCTGCTAAAAGAGGAGTAGATGTGTTTTAAAATACATGTAACTGATGTCCATCTATGTTTATGTTTATACAATCATATGCTATAAAATTATAAAATGACTATAGTTGTTTTTTTGTTTGTTTGTTTTTCAGTAAAATCTTTTTTTCTTGGAAAAAGTGTTTCGAGTCTTTGCCGATCAAAAAGTCTCACATTTTAATTCAGGCTAAATCTGACTATTTAATTATTACATTAAATATCTATACTTAGTTAGATAGCTTGTTATATTGATCCACATGTTGAACACTACTAATAGTAGTACTCATTATTATTATACTTTGAATACTAATTCAAAATCTCCATCCACTCAGATGTATTTTTGTCAATGTTTGGAAAAAAAAAAATCAGTTTTAGATTTACCGAGCCAAGAGGATTTCTGACATATAAATCAGCTCATCCAGGTCCAGCAGGGAAGTTACACAAGTCTGATGTGAACATTTGAACTCTGAGGTAAAAACCGTTTCCAAACTTATGAAATTGGAAATATTTGCATAGTGATAAACGCTAGAGTTTTCACTTGCACCACAGAGGAGGTGGAGGTGTCATTGTGGGAGTTATTAATCATATTTTGTGGGGGACAACATTTAACACACTACTTATCCTCTTCCTTCCTTATTGAGTTGGCCGGTGCTGCAAAACATTAAAGTTGTATCAAAGTGTTCCAGTAAAATAAAAAGTCGTGGTGGGGGGGTTAAAACCTGTTAGCAGCAGCAGGTAGCAGCGGGTTAAGTCTACTAGGTGAATGCAAATACAGTTTATTCCTATTATGAGAACACTAAAAATGCGTAGATAGCTCTGACACAATTCCAAAGAAGAAAAGTAAGAATAACGTTAGCGTGTCACACACATCCTCTCGCTGTGTGAATTGCTGTTTTACTATAAATAATAGAACGCTTCTCAGCATGAGTGACGTTTGTGTCCTATTAAGTGGAAGTAGGGTGGGACAAGGAAGTAACTGCTTAATAACAACTTCTGACATTTACATGTGTGACCTTACGCCTTCATCTGTCCCTAAATTTAGACTTCTAAAAGCAACTGAGGAATGTCAAAGTGGAACATTTGAGTACATTGCATGAAGGAGTAAAAACACATATATTAAATATGAGATTTTGTCTCAGCTGCCCTCTTTACTATTTTTTTTACTTAAACACAGGCTGGTTTAGTTTCAGGTCCTGGTGTCATGCATGCTGGCTCATAGTTACTCAATCACAGCTTAATGGGACCCTTAAATACAATAACAAACAACAAACTGTTATTAAGATATTTTGTCTGTGACATGTGAAAAGTCTGACACAAGAACTAAACCACAAAGGCAGCACGCATACTTTTTAAAAAATGCCCATTTAGAAAAAAAAATCACTTTTCCTTTTTTTTTTTAAAAGAGGGTCCTAAAGAGAGAAGTGACCATTGAGGGAGGCTACAGCAGAAATATGAGTCTGTTTGGTGACATGAGTCTGTTTGGTGACGGCGTTCGTGTTGGAGGTGAAGATACCGTGCTCGAGTGTTTGTTTGGCAAATAGCTTTTAATTTACCAGGCTACAGTTTCCCACAACTCCTTTCCCAGTTTATATCAGTCTTTCCAAGGACACGATGAAAAAGTGATCTCCTTATTGCAGCACTCTGTTAACACTACAGGGTATGTCAGTGCAGACCAGGGGATTACACTCTCAAGATAAAAACGCATTTATGAACCTGTTTATCTTCTGACTTATTTAAAAAATGAATTCTAACCTCTATCCTTTTTTGCTCTCTTTTTAAATCAATTTAAATTCACCCTTGCAGCGTTAACACTACCTTGTGAAAAGTTTCTGTCACTTTTCACACACTTATAAACCTCACATGCACTCAACAACATAACAATGAGCAAATGAGAAAGACAAAGAACTGGAATTTCCTTTTTTTGAGGGGATTTTTTTCTTCTTGTTCTTCTTTAAGAGATTTTGAAATGAACAGACTCAGTATTTCCTTCGTGCAGACGCTTCAGAGCATCTCATTTTCTCAGCGTGCACGTGCATAACCCCACAGTTAAGGACATCAGCCTAGAAACAGACCACACACTGACAGGGACATTCACCCTGTGTCCAGAAAAAACCCTTATCCTTCACAAGCCTTGTTTATAGCTTCAGTTAATATTCCAGAAGATAGCGCTGCTTTTCCTATTATCTGTTCCTTCATAATATTTTCTCACAGAGTTAACGGAACAAACAGATGTGTCTTTGTGATGTCCGGTCCTCTTTATTTGTCACAAAAGCGATTTCCACATTTACGGACACTTTGGAGAGGTAGCTAAGGACAGAGATTGTGTGTGTGCGTGTGTGTGCGTGTGTGTATCTGTGCGTGCGTGCGTGCGTGCTTTTGCAGAGGTGGTCTGATTCTTCTCACTGAAACATTGTGCAAGCTTCTCTCTGCATGCTTCTCATTCCAGTTTAGTGTGTGTCAGGGCTCGCTGAGCGAACAGAGACTCCTCCACACCAGCGATGCTGTGATGAGTTAATGTGTGCATGCGAGCGAAGAAGAAATGGCTGTTGAACATTACAGAAAATTACAACAGCCCTGGATGGGGAGCCTTTGTCCTTAATTTAAGGAGAATTAAAGCAATAAATTCAACATTCACAGAAGATGGAACTGGCGCTAGTGTAACTGGAGGGATCATTGTGGGGTAGCAGTCAGTTAAAGGGGCTTTCTTAAACACAGAAGTGCATTTTGTTCTGTAAATGAATACTGCTTCTACTACTGCTGCTGCCTTTCACTGCACACTTTAAAACTACAGAGTTAGTATGAAGAATTTCTACTTTATTATGTACAGCTTGCTTGTACTGGGTTGGACCCCATTTTGCCATCAGAACTGACTTACTTCTTCCTGGTACAGATTCACCAAGGTGCTGAAAACATAAAAAAACATTCCTCAGACATTTGATTGATATGACAGCATCGCATACTTTCTGCAGATTTGTCAGGTGTTGATAATGTGAATATCCCGTTCCACCACACTGACAATTGGTGATATGCTGTGGAGGCCATTTGAGTACAGTGAACTCACAGTCATATTTAAAAAAAAACTAGTTTGAAGTGATCTGATGTTTATGACATGATTCATTATCCTGCTGGAAGCAGCTATCAGAAATACATAGTGGGACAGACATCATCAAGAACAATATTCAGCTAGGCCATGGTGAAATATCCCTGAGAAAATATCCCTCACACGATTACACCAACACACTCTAAACTGTTGATACAAGGCAGGATGGGTCCATGCATTCGTGTTATTTATGCCAGCCTCTGATCCTACCAGCTGCACGTCACAGCAGAAACTCATCAGTCCAGACAACATCGATTTTGGTGCGCCTGTGTGAAGCATAGACTGGGTTTAGTGTTCTTAGCTTACAAGAGTGGTGCCTGGTGTGATCTTCTGCTGCTGTAGCCCATCTGATGTCTTGTGCATTCAGAGATGCTCTTCTGCATACTTCAGTTGCAATGAGTGGGTATTTGAGTTACTGCTATCAGACTGCTGATAGGAAGGCAGTCTGGCCATTCTCCTCTGACCTCTGACATCACAACAAAGCATTTTCACCCTGGGATTTGCAGCTTACTTCTTTGGACCTTTTCCCTGTAAACCCGAGAGATGGCTGTGTGGGAAAATCCCAATAGATCAACAGTTTCTGAAATTCTCAGAGGAGCACGTCCAGCTCCAACAACCTTACCACGTTCAGACTGACTTAACCTCTTAACGTATAGTGTATCATGTTTGATACATAAGTTTTTGTGAGTGAGTTTTTGAGACTTCTACATCACCACTGTGATATATTTATCATCAAAAACCTAAAAAAAAAAATACTTTAAGCATAAATTATAAAGAAATAAAATGCCGGTTCTAACAAATTAAGAATCATATGAGGAAAAAATTTTTTTTTTTTTTTAATGTCA
The DNA here is from genome assembly GCF_036321145.2 of Pelmatolapia mariae. Lineage (NCBI taxonomy): Eukaryota > Metazoa > Chordata > Actinopteri > Cichliformes > Cichlidae > Pelmatolapia > Pelmatolapia mariae. The sequence continues at coordinate 22,819,214 of NC_086227.1, forward strand.
GAAGGTTCAATAAACACTTAATTTTAAAAACAAAAAGAATGTTCTCACAATTATTTCATAATTCAGGCCTTAAAGGGTTAAATCACCTTTCTGTCCTTGTTCTGCTGCTCGGCTGACTAAATATAATGAGCCATTGAACAGATGTACCTAATGAAGTGTCCTGTGAGTGCGTATCAGTGCACCACTCATTTGCTTTAACCTCTTATCTGTTGTGATCATGAACAGATTCTGTGTAAATGTGAGACAGAAGAGAATGATAGTTGATGTTCTGCTGAAAAATGCATTAATTCCACATTTAGACAAAAAAAGGATGCGTTTTCTAGACAAGCTTATGTGTGGAAAGCAGCGACATGGTCTGTCTGCACTGTCAGAATGAAACATGTAAACATCTCAGGATTGCCCCAGAGACCGCTGACTTTCCAGATTCATACCATGAATGGACGCACCGGTCAGGATTATATCGACTTCTAAACTAACTGTCTAAACATGCGTGTCAGCATTTTTAAGCCAGTTGTGAGAAACTACTAACTTCCGAACGCAGCTTTAAATGTTTACATGAAAAGCAGTGATGTTTACTCTACTGTATGATGATTCTGTGGCGTGAAAGTCTTCAGATATAATTGTGGCAGGCAGGGTCAGGGTCAAGAGAGACAGCTTTCAACAAGAAGCACATGACCACAATCAGCATTCATACATCACTGTCCTGCTTTGTTAGTGCATTTATGCAGATTTGAACCTGCTTAACCTGACAGAGATTAAACGTGTCTCTGAAGCAGGTTACGTGTGTTGCTACTGCCTGCGATCCCCTGAGCAACGCTGTTACACGTCAAAGTGTCAAAATAATAATAATAATCGCATGACCATAATATGGAAAACATGCATACAGTAGCAACCTTTCACAAAATAAAAGGATAGAGGTGCCCTGTCATGAGTACATCTAGGTGATGAATAGGTCACTAACACCTCCGGTTTAATTTATCACATAAAACATATTTTACATTAAGAAGCGATATCCTTAAAGACTGGTCAGCTGTTATGGGATAGATAATGTATTGGATGATTTAAGCGGTGCCTTGGAATTACTCCAAGGTTAAGTGGTAATCCCATATCCATCAACACGTGAATCTCAATACAAATGACCTGGACTGTGTATTTATTGGAAGGAGCACTTACAGAGCTTGATAAGTATCATTCACCAGCCATTACCCTGTAGTCAGAAAGATGATTTATAGGAGCCATTTGCATGGAAATCTCCCCATCTGCTCAATAGCCTCAAAGATTCAATTCTGAAGAACAATTTCTCAGATTCAAACACTGAAATATAACTTCTTTAAGAACAGAATTACTGAGGTGATCTATTGAATTTCCATAGTGTGCCAAATCCATTTTGCGACTAATGAAATGACTCATTTGTACCATAAGGACTTTAATGAGATAGTCACACTGCAGCTTTGAATGTCATCATAAAACTTGTGCTTGACATGTCTATGATCAAGTCTGAGTAGTGTTTTTCCAATAAAACTGTGGCAGAGAGGCCCAACGGGGTCAGTCCTCAAGGCAGAGATGGCTAATTGTTTAGCTTGGCTGATTCAGAAATATTCCCCGATTGTTCTACCAGCGTAACAGCAAATATATCTCATGGATTATATTTCACTTCATCAGGAACTATTTGTAAAAGCTGGGTGGGGTGTTAATTTGTCCACAAAGGAATTCCAAAAATAACCACCGGCTTGCGTCCAGTGTGATGTCAGTGTAATGAACATAATGCTCACTGATGATGTTGAAATAGTTTCCATCTGCCGATCTGATTGAGCACGAGTTAAAGTAAGGTGCATGCGTGTGCTGTAAACTATTCTCTCATTTTTAGACATTTAGAGTTTACAGTTTTTGTGGGAACTTATCTGCTTGCAGCAAAGACTTGAAATAAAATCCACTCGCAAGTACAGTTGAACTTTTCAAGGTTATGCGTGCAGCATCCAAACACCTTTTTGCCACTATATTGATTATAGGGATTGTTTTGCACAATGTAAAAAATAAATGTTTGCTATAAGGTTGATTTAAAAAAATATTCCTGGTATTTTATCTTAAAAGGGGGCTGTTGATATAAAATATTCAGTACTCCAGCACAGCCAGTCAAATCATTTTATGCCTTCTTAGCCTGTTGGCTTTATTGTATTTGAAATATCATGTGTAACGTGTCCTGCATCGTCATGAAAAACAAAGCAAAAGTGTTTATGGTAGTGTAGAAAAAAGCAGGGTCTGCTAACCAAACTGTGGATTCACACAGAAACAACTTCTTCTGTTTACATCATATCGGTCTTGTTAACATTTTTTAATGTTGCAAAAGACTTCATGTAGGAGCTGATCCTCAGCAGCTTTTATCGTGCTACACAGATCTGTTTGTTTCTGTTGATAATATTGCAGTGATTTTGCAAATGCAAATGTCTAAACAAGCGCTAACTGACCCATTCAATTCTGTTCCCAGAAGAAGAGAAGAGAAGCAGGACTGTATCTTTCCGGTTTCCCGGACAGGTTAAGGATAAAAACACTTATCCTTTCTGAACTAAATCACTACACTGTGCTTCTAAACCCAGTTGTACATTTTTAAAGGAGCACTCATATAAACCCTCCTTCACTATATTCATGAACCTCCTCTGGGGCCTTCCTGTTTCCTCCTGGCTGGCAGCTCCATCTTAAATCATGTCCATCTTCTGGACCTCAACAGACCATCTCAACCTTGCCTCTCTGACTTTGTCACCAAACCACTCAACCTGAGCTGTGATCAGCTCTAATCTTGTCCATCCTGCTCACTCCCAATGAAAATCTTAACATCTTTGACTTTGCCCCCTCCAGCTCGGCCTTCTGCCTTTTTTTTTGTGCCACTGTCTCCAAACCTTACTTGATAGCATGTCTCAGCACCATCTTGTAAACCTTCCCTTTCACTCCCGCTGCTATCCTTCTGTCTTCTGTTACGAGTCATCCCCGGCTCTCTTTTCCATCCACATGTGATCCAATAGTAAAACTGGATTTAATAAAATAACAATAACAGATTTTTTTTTCTGTCACCTCCCTCAGAGAGGATGGCACGAGAACAAGCTGTGAGCCATCACAAGCCTTCACAAGAAACTTTATTGAAATTTCTTTCTGATGACAGAAAAGCACAAATACATTGGAAATAATTAACATGCATGTTATTAAGACTGTGGAGGCCCGAACTACATAACTGCTGCCCAGCATCCATAACTGATTCTTATTCATCATCACTGCTTAAGCACAGACTGTACATCTGCACACGTTTGCATTTGCTCACTCTTAACTTACTCACACACCATCCAAGGGCTTTTATGAGACAAGGCTCAGATAAGAAGATGCCAAAGTTACAATGTAGTCTGCCTGCAGGTTGCCAGGAACCAAACGTTAGCCATCCCTTTTCAGTTGATACTGTAGACTAATTTGTATTTAATCAAATTACCCAAACTGACTGACACTCTGCCAGCCTGGGTTCTTCAGGCCATCTGGCTCTGTCAGTAATCCACTCTTGGTACTGAGAGCAACATTATGCAACCAATGCAACACAGGTGCACCTCCTCTGAGTGAACTGGATGTAGCAACAGCTTGTGCCACATTTCCATAAACAAACCAATCTCTCATTTTATCCAGTATCTCAAGACTAACTGTACCACTTTTGCACAGCTCAAGACTGATAAAGATTCTGATGGGTGGGAAAAATACTGTGGGACCACTTTTTGGTTCAAATATGCACATTTCGTAAACCTCAGCGACAGGGACTGGAGATATTGATGCTTCTGCCAGGAATTCAACTGAAGCTAGACTCGCTGTCCTACACACTCACTATTTGGATTAATTAGACCTGAAATATGGGTAAATTGTTCTTCCTTCTTCTTCTTTTGCCTCAGATCTTTTTCCATGTATAAACTGGATGTTGTGTTCACTCGTTTGTCGTGTTAGGCAGTTGTATTTGTTTGCAATGTTTGTTTTTAATGGTTGTGGTCACCCCACCATCTGATCTGTAGTCACCCAGGAAGTGCTGCTTTCTGCAAAACAATGCAGGAGTGCCACTAAATTGATTCAAGCATAAATAACTGTCTTTAATAAAGCGGAGGACTATCCTAACATGTTATATAGCAAATAAATTATGATGCCACTGTTTACAATACTGTCAGTTTTCCAACAGTGAGACTTGTGAGCTGTGCCGTGAGAGCATGTCACAGATTTGTGCAGTGACGGTTTACATTAGCAAACTCTTTCAGATGCAGAAATGCTGCATGCAATCCCTCCAGGAGAGTTTAAACTTTAAAAAGTCTTCTCTGATCCCTCCCCTCCAAAGGAGTCACACACTGGGAACATTTGGGGGATACAAAATGGTTTTTCCACGTTATAGATCGGCTGGTGTTGATTTTTTCATTACTGGTGATGAAAGACTTGCTTTAATGTAGCGGATGAATTAGTTTGTCCATCCAGTCATTTGTCTCAGTTTCATCCATTTACAACAGTGTGTTTCATCAATGCGCAGCCATCTCACGGGATGTTCCATTTAATCAAGCTTTTATATTTAACCCCAAAATGACAACTATTAGTCCACAATGATAAATCACAGCTCTGTGCCTGATATGCTAAAGGAGGCAACATCCTGTCCATGCAAGCCATTTGGACGGAATGACTATGCTTTTAAGGAAAGGAAAATGGAAAGAGAATAAGGAACGTCTTTAAGCCAATCTGGGTTTCTGCCAGCCTGCCTCTAACCTTTGCTCTTTTGGTTTGGGAGTTAGCTAGTTTCCTTTTTCCTCTGACATCACTCTCCAGGATCCACGCAGTGATAACACGGCCCCGACTGCATGACATTACTGCTTCCTTCAATACACATGGGAGAATTGTGTTAAAAATCCCACATGACTACAGCCTAACTGCAGTTTCCAGTGAGCACCAGCTGCACAGCTGGTGTCCATGGGAGAGACAGAGCGGATACACAAATTCCAGACTGTTATGAGGCAGGGAAATACATTTCCTTGGGCAAGATTTTTCTTACGGCACACCACACTGTGGTGTGTGTCCAAACTATTATGGTATCATATGGCAAATGTTACCTCATGCACATGTTTCTGCGCCACAGACGCAGAAACATGTGCATGATGTTTCAGCAGAATATTGCAAATGCCGCATAAACGGTTTAGCAACTAAAATCAAACTCTTGATGCATTCATTCATTTTTTTTTCATTTAACAGAGTGCAGCTGACAGAGAAAGCTGAATGAAATCAGTGTTTTGCAGTCATTTTTTCAAGGACTTGTGACTTCTTGGCACTCTGTTGGCAGAATCAATAACTAATCAGGTGTGATGATTAAGAAAAATATAAACATCTAAAGCATGAAAAACATGGAAAAGTGCTGTGTGCTGATTTGTTGATGAAAGTTTGATCAGGAATACTCTTGCTTGCTGAAATCTTAGTGACAGTGCATTTTACTTCAATCCATCCATTTTCTTAACCACTTATCCAATTTAGGGTCAGAGGGCGACTGAAGACATTCCCAGCTGGATAAGCATTAGAACTGAAATGTGTATTTATTTACTCCCTAAATAAATACACTGGAGCTGCTATATGCAAAACATCTCTAAATTAAAATCTGATAATAATTGTTAGGGACTCGGGACCCGTTGCAAGTAAAGGTATTTACCTACAAAACAATCTGAGTCACTCTTTGCCAGCTTTGAGAAAAAAGGCTTCTGTTATCTTTGTAAAACAAAGCTTTATATTGCAATAAACTTTGCAGCGCTTTCAAATTCTTGGATTTGATATGTTCAGACCCCCAGAGAGTCTAGTTCTGAAATCTGAAAGCAAATTACTGCTGCTTATAAGTTTTGCTTTTTGTTTTTTGTCTCATGCCTCAGATCTTAATTTGTTGTTCTAGCCTATTTCAGAAATATGATCCAAATACTAAAGTAAAGCACAAAGAGGAAAGAAAAAATGCACCTTGTGTAAAAAATTTTTTCTCTTTAGTAATGCAAGCCAGATGTGACCGGGGACCATGGAAACAGGTGATGATAGCATTACACTGGGATTGCAAACAGATGGAGAGAAGTTTGAACCTATTCTGGTGTCACTGTCGAGGTCATAAATTAAGATTTTTTTCCCCCTCCAATAAAATAATTTCTGTATAAATAATAGAAAAGTTTTGGGTGCTGGGTAAACACAAGGAGGCCTCGCTCATTGTTTGGCAGCAGCTGGTAGCACTTCATGGACAACATTGTATATGTGTATCCATAAGTTACACTGTGGTGTGCATATGTAGTTATCAGTTGATTGGTGCAGCAAAAGCCTCACTGCCTTGAGCTTTGGTGTTTCTCTACTGTTTCCCCAGCAGACATAAAGAGTTTTCCTCTGTGAGTGAGTGTACAAGGTGCAGGTCTGCTTCACATCAGGTGGATATATCGCTGGGAGAAGAATGTCTCCAGCAATCAGCCTTGATGAAGCGGATGCTGGAGCTGTCCTGGGAGACAAGGGAAAGCCACTGTACGTGTCGGACCGGTCTCCGAGAGGGAGAGGACACTGTGCAGACCCGTGCTGAATGGCAGCGTGGCCACCCCTGAGAGATTGTTATTTAGTGAGCAATTACATCTCGCAGCACTGAGAGAAGCAATGATCCCCCCCCCCCCCCCCCCCACCCCACCCTATTCTCCAACAAAATACCAGCTGGACTGTTCATCATGTGACCTCATCTCAAGAAGTGAAGTTTGCATCGAACATCTGCTGTTGCATAAAAAAAAAAAAAGTTAAAAAAAAAAATCTAAAGCAGCTAAATCAGGACGACTGAGTCACAACATCATGTGTGTTTCAGAAGCAGTAAAGACTTTTTAAAGAAAAAAAATACCAGCTGAAAGGATTTTAAACAAAGTGAACTTTGCCATTTTCCAAGCTATCCCCAGAGCTACCACAAGAGAGCACAGCTGGCTGACTCTCCCACTCTCTGCTGAGCCTCCCCTGTGTCACACACAGGTGTAAAAGCCCAGGCCTTCAGCACAGATTCATACTGTCACCGCTTCAACCAGCCACCCCAAATGGGGCCTCGTTCTCTGCCATTTGGGAAAATAGACTTTCACAGTAATGGACACTTAAGAAGGCGACACCTCGGCCCATCATGGTGCCACTTGACAACATGACACTGAGCTCTTAAATCGTTAGATCACAGTGAAATGATTTATTGGCCCCTGTAGCATACAGTGTTATCGGGGGAGCATTAAAGATGGTCTTTGTTTTAGATTTCACACGTTCTGTAATGTGTTTATGCAGCTGGATAGTTTTATTGGAGCAATTGAATTAAGCAGTGATAAGTGGGCTCAAGTACCACGCTCAAGGGTGAACTCAGAAATGTCACACCTGTCAGTGCTGTGAGCTGGATGGGTTATGAAATGTTGTGCATATGCAGGAACTGAACTGATCTGACCAAACGTAAAAAACTTGGCAGTCGAGATTCAGATTTCTGATACACGAGATCCTGGAAAATAATTTATCTGGTTTTATTGTAGACTTTTACCACAGTCTTGTTGGTTTGTACAAGGCCCGTTACACAAATTTATTTTGTTTTTCCCTCCTCTTGGTGCCGTTGATTAAGTGCTACTACAGGTTTTTTTTAAAAAAAGGCAAAGCTTAGTTGCGGTCTGCTCAAGAGGATCAGCTCATTTCCTTCAGCACGCAGCACAGAGCGCTGAGAGTAGAGCCGTCTCGGAAGATCAACGTCTCCTCTTTTGTTGAATCGGTCATGCAGCTTCTTTGACACACAATGGCATTGGGGCGGTTGGTGGGGTGGTGACGCTTTCGCATGGAGGACCACCTGGCCGTCTATGGGTGACCAGGATACACAGACTCTCTCTCACACACACACACTGGTGATTGTGTCTTTATCTGTCTACTGACAGCAGATTGTTTGAAAGTTTCTTTCTCTCCCTCCCCCTACTATAGAGTGAGTTAACATGCTTTATTCTGCTTTGACATACAAAACCGCATACGCTATGATGTGCAATAGGCTCTTACATGTCCCAACTAACTGGTCCCTGCTTAGAGGATTATTTGAAACACTAACCTACAGACTTCATTCTCAGTTTTGTTTGAGAAGTTAAAGCTGTTTTCCATTATTAAGCCTCCACATTAATCATCCATACTTCTTTTTTCTTTAGCAAGACAACACACCCTTAAACATCCACCTCATTTGGCATGTGGTGATAATCTCTGAATGTTTTGTGTACTCGTAACATGTTTCGAATAGGAGGCCTGTGGGTGTAAAAGTTTCCTATTGATTTGTTTACTTCTGGGATATTCATGACCCACATTATCTCAGCAGTTAAGGAAAACTTTAAAATAATTTTTAGGCACAAAGTAGGGAGTCTTGGAGCAAATAATGAACTCTGCTGTTATATTACAAACATCAGAAAGGTATTTTTCATGTTTATCTTTCTCTCTCGTAGCCTCAGAAGTACTTAAGAGGAAAAGGAAACCAGACCTTAACGTGCAACTGCACATTCTCATTAAAATGAGGTTGCTAAGACAAGATAGAGAAGCAAAATAAACAATCACCAGTCGCACCATTCTTCATCCGGAGCAAGAATGTAGAAGCTGAGGGGCCGCTGGGATTCAGGGGCCTGTTAGTGATGACACTCCTGATCCAGCCTTGACAAAGTCCAGCATCATTGGACCCCCAGTCCCACCCCCCCCCCCCCCCCCCCCACACCCCCCACCCCCCTCATTGCTCTCTCCCTTACGCACTCACACACACATAGAGGCCATTTGTTTTGTTAAGTACTTGCTAAATGCTACAAGCTGATTATCAGGAAAGGACTGATCTCAATTTTCTGCAGAAACTAAGGGGTTTAACAGTACACACCTCCTCCAACTTAAGAAAGTGTTCATAGGCCGACCAATGAGTCATAAAATGCATTTAAAGTGGAAAAAACTGTTCATTAAAATTAAATGAAAATGATCAGTCAAGAAAGGTAAATCTGAAAATGCTCTAACCGCATGAACAAATAACTGTAGCATAATTCATCCTGTTACCACTGATTTATTTATTTATTTCTAAAATCTGTATGATGAGGTTTACTCGGTAGATGTGGTGGGAATTAAAGCTAGATTGGAGCTACTTGTGGATGTTTAAAGGCATTAGTATTAGTAATGCATGGGAGTCCAGTGCACGGGGCTGCAGCTAAAACAAGGCTCCCAAAGAACGTTTTTTTCACTTTTTCAAAGTGCATTTATTCAGAATTGCCAGCGTTGCTCTTTCTACAGGTCTCCAAAGGACTGGTTTTACACTGTCTACACGCATTACTCCCATAGTCTGTTGAAGGCTGATCCTGTCACCCACATCTTTCCTGCAGCCGGGCCACCCAGCCTGGATGTGCCACCAACATGTCATCCCTCTGTGTGGTCCTCAACAAAATAGAAACAGAGAAACAGAGGGAAGCAAAGCATTGCCAACCAAGAGAGAGATGTTTCAAAATATGACAGTGTCATCTCTGGGAGGGGAGTGCGCAGCAAAGAAAAGGGAAGCAAGAGTGGAGAAAGAAGCATGTGAAGAAAAGCTGTATGCTGAGCTGGAGCCGTGGTAAATTTACTGATGCTGTGAGGTGGATTTCAATCTTCAGCTGATTAAAAAAGATAAACAAAATCTGTATAAATGATAAAAAGAGAACAAGAGGAGTTACATGAAAAATAAGTATATGAAATATTCCTTTTTGCCAAATGCCAAAAAACAGGAAGCAGTTAATCTAACTATTGATTGCACCTGCAGCTTTATTGAGATTTTAGGCCACTAAATAACAAAGAATCCTCCCGTTTGTTTTTACATCAAAATATATCATTTCTCTCACAGAATAAATGAGAAAATATTATTATACACTGTAAAAATAAAAAACTATATGAATATAAATTTTTAACAAAATATAAACTCTTAAATTATAAACTGCTGTACAGTCATTCATTATTCAAAAAAATAAAAACAAACAAAAAAAGAAATGGAAAGTAAAACTGTCACAACGTATGGGAACTTTGCGGTGCTCTGCCACGCACTTTCGCAGCTTGACATTTTTGCAGTGATTCCAGTGTATTTTGCGGTCTTTTGTGATTGTTTCCAGTTGATTTATGTGTCAGTTGATGGATATTAAATAACTTTCACTGGCATCGTGCTCTTTGGGAATTTTAAAGATAACGATCTCCAGGTCATGGGATAGATATCCGATGTACTGAATGTGTTTTGTGTTAGGGAACTGCTCTGATGGCTGAATGATACCAGCTTCACTTCTGTGATTTACGTAACATGACATTATAGAAAGGAAAGATAAGCGATGGAAAACAAATGATCTGCAGGGCATGATGATTGTTCGAGTCGCCCTCTAAGCTCTTTTTCCCCCATTATTACAGCTGAGGTTCTGCTAAGTTAGAGTACATTCATAACTACCCCTGAGCCTCACTTAACTATTCATTTGATGCTATCTGCAGCTGTTTGCAGCCAGTCCTATTATTTTAATTACAATCAAATGTTTGTTTAGCACAACGGCATTTCTATTTTTTTTTCACAAATGCCAGATATTCATTGGAAAATATCAAAAAGGGCCCCTATAGCCCTTACCAAAAGCGCCAATATGTGAGTCAGTACTGTTTATATTATTGCTATTACAACGGCTTCCAAGGTCCGGTGAGCAAACTGTCCTTAGAGCCAAACTCCTGAGTGTATTTTTGCACATGTACTAAATTATATGCAGTAATCAGTCAGCCACCAGGACATCAGCGCTTTGAAACATAATTCTTGCAATCAGAAGACATGTACCAGCAACAGCAGACACACTCAGTGCAGTTTAGTGAGATACTGCCCAGTGGAATGGCAGAGTTCAGTCAACTGCCAAGGCCAATGCCCTGTTTGCAGTTTTTGAAAGAACAAAATCTAATGTTTTTTCTTTGCCCAGGTGCTACCTCTTCACCGGGTAGGGGCTTAGCTACTTTTGGCGAGTCTGCTGACAACCAGAAAGATACACAAACTAACAAACATGACAAAAGCATAACCTCTGACCATGTTACACCTCCTTGATAAATGTCTCAACTAAGGGCTGGCAACACAAGCCCCAATATGTTAGTGTAATGTTGAGCATATAAATGTGCCAAACGCTGGCTTAGAATCAATTCATTGTCTCAGACAAACACAACAACGATGATGAAATACAGATGTGCCAAGTTGTTGCAGTCAAACAGTTTACAGTACCCTGTCATAAAAATATAGTAAAACCTTTCATCTCCATAATAGGTAGGGCCTTTATCTTACAGTAAACCGTTTTACAGTTTGTACATCTACTATTTGCATCAATGAAACACACGCTGAGAATATAAACTACTCTGCTGACTTTGCTTTTTGTGATAGAGACAAAGTGAAACATTACAAGTAGAAACAGAAACAAGAAAGCTTCCATGACCAAAAATTATGCCTACAGATTCTCCATATGTTTAAGCAGATATCAGCTTGCACTGATGAATGAAAACACAACACTACCTCTTACAGATGTTATTTTGCATTGGACCACACAAATAGGTGATACTGCGATCATTAGTATGAAAGTAATGCAGGACAACAAAATGAGGAGAGGATGTTACATCCCTTTATGAAAAGTGTAGTGTTTTACTCCACGTATAAGTTCCAGTGTTCAATGTGATGGAATTCACGAAAGATTTTCTATAGTTTTGTGAGTTGATAGTTAGAGAAACACATCATCTGCATAAAACAATAATCTTCCACATGCTTTTGTCTTTGGATTTATAGGTATGGGTGGAAGTGGGTAAATGAAACTGTAAAAATGTGGGAAAAGACTCTTAAGAGTCTGGTTCAGACTTAAAGGTAAAAACATGGAGATGTTTTTGGTTTATCCCTCTCGCTGATATTTCACTGCCAAGCCACATGAGGCTAAATTAATTTAGTTAGTGGTCCGTTCATGCATTGAAATGTTACACTGCTTTGACAGATCATTGTAAATGCAGCATGGCATGATTTAGAAGCTGGCAGGATGATAAACACACAACGAGCTGTGCACTCAACAAGTGGAGATGCCACTGAAACCAGAGGCCCTAACTTGCAGCTCATTTAAACCTCTCTGGTTTAAATGAGCCAAAAAGCTTCTGCACATGATGCAAAGGAAATTTGGGAATTTCAGGGTACTCTGCTGAGACAGGAACGGAAAGTGCTCAGTTCATTTTTTTCTTGCTCCTGTTTCAGTGTTCATGTCGTTTCAGTGTTTCTGATTTAATTGGGCAACATGTATCAAATGTAGAGGATAATACTTACATGAAAAAAATGCAATAAACAAGAAATTAACAATAATGTTAAAGTGAATTTCCAAACCTGAAACAGGATCTGTAAATGCTGCAGTCTTAGGCATTAACTTTGTTTATAAGCCTAACATACCAACACCAAACCTTGTTTAAGGCAGGACAACTCAGCTAAACTCTCGCACCACATGTGAACAGTGTTTGTCACAGACAATTACCACTGCTGCATTACACAATACACAACACCACCAGTACGTCCAAATCCAAAGTTATGTGCAGCATGTGGTAATTTCACACGTAAACTAATGACACACTGGAAAGTGAATGGATGTGAGCGATACCGTAATGTGAAGACATTATGGAGGAACAGCTGGGCGACTTTCGGCCACGACGCTGCACTGCTCTGGCCTGTAGAGATCCCACTCATGATCATTAAAGGGAACTCTGTATCCTGTCCCAAAACCTCCAGCCTATTTATCTTTGATTTCAGTCTCCCTCTGACACACACAAAGACACAGTTTCATTCATTCACACTGTGCTCCACACTCATGTCTCCTGCCCCCTCAAACACGAGACAGTGAGTATGAGCAGAAATACAGAGAAACAGTCACGCAGTCTCCTGAAAAGCCCATTTTCTGTCTAAGCTTTCATTGTCAGATTAAGCTCCATATGTTAGTGGACAACAAGCTACAAATGCCTGGCCCAAACAACAGTGTGTTCCTCATCATTTGTTGTGAAAACAGTTCCTCTGGTGGCCTCCCTGCCCCCGGCCCACATTTCCCCACTGTAAATCATGATAAAATGACTTGCAGGTGTCAGGATTAAAGAATTCTCTTGAAGGACTTCGGGCCACAGACGCAGACACAGCTGCTGCCGTCCTTTTGCCAGGTCCTTTATTGCTATTTTGTTTTCAGTTTAGGGTGATGATGGTCTTGCAGTACCAGTGCTGGTTTGGACCAAACGACAACTTCCACAGAGTGTGTATGCATAACTTACCAGTCCTATAATGTTAATGACTGAGAAAGTATGAAGCCATCCTAATGTGCAGCGTGTTTCCTTTCAATGAACATCAACTTATCTTAATTACATTTTTATTCAAATGTAAACTTTTGTTGTTCTTTATAACATGGAAAATGGAAAACCTAATGAAGGATTGTTATATTTCCAGAAAGACCTTAAATATAATGATGTCTCCTCAGGCTTAATAGTTTATTTTTTAATGATATCTTCACATGGTATAATATTCAAAGAATAAAATTAGTGATAAACAGAAGATGAAAAACAGCAAGAATGATCTGTAATAAGCTCATCCTTAATATCCTAAAGTACACCGCAGGTCATTTGATGCTGATTCCAAAAACAATTTATTATCCCAGAGGGCCAGATGAGAAACTGCAAGTGTTGTGGATGACCGCCCTCAACAACAGTTCCAGTTTCTCATGTGGCCCCTTGGGAAAATTAACTGCCCTTCCTGGTACTACACAAGTTATTAATGGCACCCTTCGCTAACACACTTCTTTTGATCAAAGTGCTGGTGGTCATTCTGAACATGATTTCATAACTCAGCAGACATTCGGTATCAAAGAGAGAGATGGAGCGACTGACAAGCAGTTTGGAGCATTAATCACCGGTAAACTCTGGATAATGATAGTTATTTGTAGTAGTTTGATCTTTATTAAACTTCTTTCAATAAATTTTAGGTTCACCATAATTATTACATATGAGTCAGTCACACTAGAATAGAAATAGGACAGAAACTTCCTTGTGACTGAGACAAAGTTGGTGGTTGTCCAGTGATTGCGTTCAATATTCTTTTGCTGTCGGAGGTCCTATTGTTCTGACTCCAAGGTTCACCAGGTGGGAAGTAAACTTCCTTCAACAAACTGTGTCCCATCTTGGAGTGACTGCACTTACTCTTGGGCAAACTGGTGAATGTTTGCAAATAATTTCTCTCTAATATATAAATGCAGACATAATGCCAATATGTTGCAATCAATCAAACTCAAAATTGTACTTACTATGTAGTCTTGTTCCATAATCCCACTAAATGCTTAAGACTACAATACGGCTCTCTGCTTTATGAATGATAATAAATTTTCAATTATCATCATTAATATGAAAAAAGTTATCTTCTTTCTCAAATAGCTAGGAAAGTCAGTTGCTTCAGTTATTAATTTAATACCAAAAATACTTGTGTGTATAGTAGTAGAGCAAAAGTAGAGACATAATCATAAGGTGAGTTTCATCATAATTTTCATAACTTTCCTTCAGAACTTCCTGTTCTAAGTGCCCTAAAATGAGTGATTTGAACACGTTGCTAGGTGGTTGCTTGGTAATGTGATGGCGTCACAATATATGATGTGTAATTCAACTTCTGTGGATACAAAATAGATGTAGCTGTTGTTAAATTAAAACGATATCATGCTTTTACAAGATGTTAATAGTTTCATAAAATGTACAAATGGTTCCATTTAGCCTGTTGCTAGGTGGCTACTAGGCAACAAGATGATATCATAATATCTGACATAGATGAGAACCTTGAGGGAAGACGTACCTGTGTGCCAATCTTGATTGTTTAACTCCTGATTGTATAGGAGTTCAAACAAACAAACAAACAAACAGAGACTTTGTGGTGATAATGGGGCTTTACTCAGCTATGTGAGCATGCAGCTCAGACTGGAAATGATCCCAACCACTAATATAGACATTTCTCACAGCGGTCACTTTGATTTGTCAGGTGTAACTAATAATGTTATGTGATGGCTCCATTCCATTTAGGTGGCCCAGTAAGCCATGACGGTGAGCCAACAAGCACAACAGAAGAGGCCTGGGCTTGGCACCAGAGCAGTTAGAGCTCACACGGCCATCGTTAATGTTATTAACCACACCTGTGTTTGGCTGTGGAAACATCAGTGGAATAACAATGACCACAAAAAATAAAACACTATTCAACTGTTAAAACACAGTTAAATCTGGATTATGATGTTGTTTTTGTATAAAGCAAAAAACACTATATCAGTCTTAATTAGCGAGGCTTGAGGGAACATTTCCTTCGAAACCTCACTGAGACCGAGATGGGAGGGAAATGTAATTTGTCGAGGGGGCTTGGTGTGCCAACGAAATGAGCTTGTGCAGATCAGGCTGCTCAGAGCAGTTTGTTTGACCACTTGTGTATAGTGTAGAGCTGTTCCAAGCACGTACCAGCCACGCTTGACGTGAAACTTTGACGTAAAATAAATGTGTCTCTCTGCTTTTATCACTCTTGGGCGACGAAGCTATGACAACTATTACCTTGCACCTTGAGTCCAAAACCACTGTGGGGTGTTTTGTGAAGTTGCTGGGCAGTGATGAGCGCCACTCCTGCAAAGCTAAATGGAAACTGGATGCCCAGAGGAGTTAAACAGGATGGGAATGAGGTTTCCTTGAGTATACATTCCTCACAATGAATGCCTTTTGGTCCAAGTGTTTGTTTTTTAAGCACATATTTCTCATAGTTTTACTTGATATGATACATTTGTACTTAAATTAAGCATGCTTTACCTTAGCACTGAACTATTTGTGTATATAAAAAAACAACTTGTAACAAACCCAATGGGAATTATCGCCCAGCTCTGCAGCTTCACGCAGGATTGACCTTTTCATTTTTGGTCCATACATTTGGTTGGTAAGTGAAAGGTTGCTATGTTGATTCCAGCCAAAGACAAATTCTTTCAGAGCTGCATCAGGAAGGGAATCAGGTGTAAAAAAAAAAAAAAAAGAAAGAAAAGAAAAGAAAAGAATAAAAGCTAACGACTGTATGGTTGACAGAGTTCTTATTTTATTACTATAAGAAACTATTTTCTGAAAAAAAATACTCATGGTATTGTGCAAACACTTTCCAAAGGGGAAGCAGGAGTCAGTGGGCACTTGTGTGTTTGCCTGTAGACAAACAAAAATCTCCTGGAGCTCACAGTATTATCATGAGTCTGGTTTCTTAGTGATCTTCTCTCCAAGGTGCACTACCCATTCACAGGGTTCATACACCTGCCAAGTCCCACTTTAACCCCTGCTTGCAGACCAGTTACATATTGTTCATTAATACAGTTTGACAGAAAGCACATGAGATCATTGTTTCCATTAATTAAAGTGTTGATGCTAAAACACCGACCGTGTTATAAGGTATATTTTTGTGATAAGGGCCTTGCTGGCTATGCTGCATAAAAGGCTGAAAACTATAGCACACAAACTTGCTTTTGGGGTTTTTTGTTGTAAAGCACTAAAAATAAAATTATAGATTTAGTTGCTTACAATTTTGAGACAAATACAAGCTTAAGCACGAGAACTGAAGTTCTCGAATTTGAATAATGTCAGCAAAATCACACAGTTATACCAAGGCAAATCACAGACCTCTAATAGGCCCCTACAATCACTACTTTAGTTTAAAGACAGGCGGTTGCATGGTTGTATGTATGTTGGTTGCCCTCGGGAAAACCATTTTTGGAGATTATACTGTCTATTAAAAATGCAATCTATCCATCCATCCTCCCCAAACTGTTCTCACAAAGTTGGAAACTTGAATTTATCAAAAATATAGCATTAGCAAGAAAAGGAGCTTGAACTTATCATCTTAACGGCTAGTTGTTTGTTTACTGATCACCTTGGCCAACATGTAATATAGAGGAGTAACACTGTAGTGTGTACAGCTCTTTTAGCATGTTAGCAAGGAAAGTCTTGATGGTTAATGAAACAGGCAAGTTGAAAAAGTTGCAAGCTCCACCATACGTTGTCCATAATTCTGAGTAACCAGATTTGTGACTTTGTTCTCAGACTCCTGTTGTCTGACTCCGGTTTCTCAATTCACACGTTAGCTAGACTGATGTGTCTGGAAGAAAAAGGAGACAATCAAGAACAAATTAAAGGTTTTTATTTATCTTTATATATTAGAGACGGCCAAGCCACCTGCAACAAAAAGAAACACAATGATTACCAGAAGTAGGTCAACCTAAAACACATAAAGGAGTAAGCCACCACAGATACACAGCTCAGCCATAATCACTACAAAGGCTCTCCAGCACTAGAGCGCTTCTCTGCCTCACCTTAACCCTAGAACACTATCGCTATAAATAGTAACACAATCACTAATGCCGGGTGATTTTTACCCGATATAATATGACCAACAAAAAGTACTTGTCATCAAAATATATCAAACACATGACAAATCAGAGTGGTCAGCTTTTACTTTCAACTGTGCCATGTCTAACAAAATGAAAAAGTGTGTCATGGGGGGATGCTAAAATAATGCTCCAAAATTACAGAAAAATCTGGAATTCAAGAACAAAAAAATCCTAAAAAAAAAAAAAAATGATGCTGGAAAGCTGGTCTTTGATACACCCATTCCTGGGACATTTGAGACTTCCCTGGTGAAGGCACAATCTCCTCGACACACTAACAGCTGCAGGAGAGAGAAATCATGTAAATGTATTTGCTTGGGTGAAAATCACCCAGCGATAGTGTTCTAGGGTTAAATACTCGCAGACATAATCGTTGAATAGAGTGAGCTGTGCGCATTTTACTGGCTCCACAGGAAATCGGGCAGTACCTGAGACAGGGCAGTGAGCCATACCACACATTCACAGCCACGAGCACAGTGGGCTTGCTAGGGCTCTAACACTATTATTCATATTCTTGGAAGTGAAGTCTCCAGAGAGAGTCACAGAGGGAGTCTCCAGAGGAAGTCATGAGTTTTCATTGGCATTGATGTAGCATATGTCCTTCCTGAGGGGAAAATGAACAGGTGAGTCAGGGACAGTGTTGAACACTATCCCTGACTCACCTGTTACAGCGAAAGCTCAGAATTCCCCAAGTCTGACCATGAAACAAATCCACTCAGTAATTCTGGTAATATTTCTCAACTCTGACTTCTTCATTTTAGGCAATTTCCCAAAACAGCTGGCTTTAGTGTAAACAGATCTAAATATAAATGTTCAAATCTAATCTAGTTCAATAAATATGTTGAGATTTTTATTTCCAGCTTTGTAAATTGAACAAAATGAGAAAATGTTATTTTTCAATCTTGAGTTGACTTTCTCTTTTCCAATCACTGTATTTATATGAAGTAGATTTAACCTCAAAGTTTGATCATTGAAACCAATGTGAAAGCTCCTTGTGGTTCATGGTCAGCTGGCAGATGGCTGGCCCTCCCTGAACCTGGTGCTACTGGAAGTTTCTTCCTGTTAAAAGGGAGTTTTTCCTTCCCACGGTCAGCACGGGCTTGGTCATCTGATTATTTGGTGTTTTCTCTCTATTACTGTTTGGTCTTTACCTTAAAATATAAAGAGCCCCAAGATGACCTTTCTTGTGATTAGGCGTTGTTAATTGAATTGAAATGTATTCTTTCTAACGACCAACAGGGGGCGACTCATGTAGTAACAAGTCAGAGTTAATTCAGTGAAAAAAACAACCTTACCTGTAAACTGATTTATAACCTCATCAAACATCTAGTTGTTGAATTTATGGTCTCATTCACTGGTTTTAAGTCTTGATGTGAATTGTTATGCTGTTCCTTTGTACAGTATTATTCCATGCAGAGCTAAATAGATTTGTAAAGCAGCGAATTGACAAGTGCTGGGTTTCTGCCATATTTCAGCTGCAGTTCTTCAGACCACACTGGCAACATATACAGTGTTTGGTGATATATTCTGAAATTGACCAGATGCTCAGTGCTGTTCCCGTATCTGACTTGCTGCTCTGTGCAGCTTGACACGGCTTCTGTAACAAAGAAAGTCTGCGCTCATGTTTCTGCAGCACAGAGTGGAGATGTGCTCCTTATATGCTTAAAAATAAATTGACATCCTAAACATTGTCTTGAGTGGACAACATCAGCTCTGACAAATGAGTTATAGCCAGATCTATGTGTAGATGCCTCTCACCTGTACTACAAGATACTTAAAGGAAATACTTCTTCAGTTTTTCTCTTTAACCAGTTTTTCTTGCATCCGATTACTTGTGATGAATGGAAAAAAAGCTATAATCCACTGCAGTAGAGAGGCCTTTCATTATCTGTTTAATTCTTCTGGTCCTGCCAAACTTAGTAGTCGAGAAACCAATTGGTGATGTCAAAGAGTCTGAATCCCTCTTACAGTCTGTGCTTCCAAGGTGGAACAAATACACAAAGACAGGTCACAACATGCAAGTCCTATCATATCATACCACCTACTTTCAATGTGAACTGGAGTCTAATCAGGATAATCAAGTGAAAACACTAGTGGGAATGTGCCTGCAATTTAGAACACGTAGAAATCAAATGGCCTTGTCTTCATGTATCTGAATTATCTTTTTTTTTTATCTTTGCTTTTGTTAGACTTAAAAGAAGGTTTAGCAAAAGATAGCATTCAGTCTCAGAGAATGAACTGATCTTGGTAAACGTCTGCCAGAGAAGGTTAAAAGACTTCTCCGCTTGGCAAAATTACTCGCAGGATATTTTTTGTAACTCGCTCAGTGTGTGAGGCAAAAGGAAACAAGGGGGAAAAAATGATGGGTTGACCACATCAAAAAGAGATTTAACTTTTAAGTAGTGACACCAAAATTACCAAGGTGATTACACAGCTGATTCATGCTACGTTCACTGCTTATTTACCAGCATGTGTCAGAGCTGGTGAATGCCAGCTCTGACACATGACACAGAGCACCTGCTCTATGATGAGGCTCACGCAAACAAGCCTTTGAAAATTGCCAATACACCAGACTTAATAAAACCAGTTTGTCACGGCCTGGCATTTATGACTGTTAGAGAAACCTCCTTTACCCAAAATAAAACTAAGACCAAAGCCATAGCCTTTGAAAATCACCCATCAAGCTTTTTCCTATGTTCAAATCAACACAGAGAACACTTTATTAGGCACACCTGTACAACTTAATGCAATCCTGACAGATCAGCTAATTTCAGGGCTAGCCTGCATCTCTAGATTTGATCAAAAGCCTGCCCACAATGGCTACACATCTGCAAGCCACTCTGCAACCCACCTCCACTTGAGCTCCAGCTTTCTGTCTGACTTCATCACTGCGATATCTGTCACTGAGGCTTAGTCTAATGAGTATGCTTTTCCAGCCAAGGAGGTCTGAAAAAAGGTCAAACAATAAACTATTTTAAAAAATTACAAAAAAGCTGTTATAGCTTATTGTTTGTTTCTTTCATTTTTTTTAATTATTATGAGTAACTAGCATGGACATTGTCACTACAGGCTCACTTTGCCCTTCCTGGAAGCGCACCATGCTTAGTGTAAAACATGTCACAGAGGAGTGCAGCCTTGTTCTCTCCTCTACATCTTTGTGCAAACAGGACTTCCACCCATGCTTTTTATTACCCCGTGCAGCGGCACCTGTAGAGGCTGAGACATGAACGTATACAGAAGCGAACCAGGACCAGATGCAGCTTGTAAATGTTTGTCTGAGTGTGATACATTCTTCATTGGTCATGCGCTGTCATGTTGTAGGTTTCATGCTGACAGATAAGAAAGGATAACAGGAAGACAAACAGCCTTTATGAACTTAGTTAAGGCGCCACAAAGAACAACAATAGAAATGAAAATCTCCTACCGGCTTTTGAACGTACGCGCCAGTAGAAATGTAAATGAGGTCTGGGTGTTTTGAATTTCAGGGTCTGATTGGTGACTTGTTGGAACAAGTAAAGTGATTTTAATGCATTGAATTTCAAACACACAGATCACACCATTTTGTCTCTACTGTAGTTAGTTTGGGTGTGTAATTTCAGTGGCATTAAAGTAAATATTTTGTATGTTTTAGTGGGAGATTACCATCAGGTGTAGGAGTCAAATAAGCCCTTCATAATTACTTCTCTTTAGTTGCAGAACACTGAAAAAAATGCAGACAAGTTGATCTCTATTACACTCTATTTCTTCTTTTATTTAACAATGAATTCACTTCAAACGTGTAATGCTGTATAAAGGTGTAAACGAAACCCACAGTCTGCATAATAACGGAGCAGTTCGGCTTCTATTAACCAATTGTTTTGGTTAATTGATGGCACGTGACGATGACTTTACAGTTCATCTCTGATGCTGCTTGCTTTTGTACTGAACCTTTGGTATATGCACAGCTTTTGCAGCAAAGGTGTTTGCAGATACTTTGTGCGCTAGCTTTTGGTTCAGATGTAATGACAATAAATAAGTAAATAAAACCTGGGTGTATTTTCTCTACTGGGCATTGCATCGCCACAGTTTGCAAAACTTGGCAGGAAGAAGTTAATATAATCTTGAGGAATGGCTGAAACTGTGGCAGTGACGCCCATGTGTTTGTTACTTCTTACAATTACATGTATTTCTTTAACCCTCTGAGATCGAAGTCATCACTGGTGGTAACCCTAACCGTACATTAACCATATGTTAGGAGAAAGGCAAAGTTTTTGCTGTGTGTCTGTCAGACTGGTTATTATCTTTGTTCCCAGATTGCAAAGACTTTGGAGAACTGTTTAACAAAAACAAAAAGTACATAGTGTGATTGTATGCAGTTAAGGTTGGGACTATTACTGATGATGTCTTGGACATCAAAGGGTTTAAAGGCATTCTCACTGAGGTAGGAAGACTACCACCAGAGGGCAACACTACAGGCTGTTGTGTTTGCTGAACTTTTAACCATTCACTGGAACTTCTTAGTTCTGTTTTGATGGCAGGCGATTCTGCATCTAGTGAATTGGTGCAGTGACATCTGAGGAGTGTGTGAGTACTCACATGTCACTGAAGGTAGAAGAAATGACAGATATTCACTGGGAGGGAAATTCAGGGATGAAGGGACAGACCCCGCCATTCTGAAGCAGACAGTATGTAGAAGATGTAAGTTGATTATAATAGAATAAAAGTGAAGTCATTGTTGTGTCTGTTCAGCAGAGCTCATCCAGACTGTCCCCCCTTTGAGCTATAAAATCCAAAAGTTGTCTATGTCTGTAGGTGTTTATCCAAAACACTTTGCACGCTGACATGTTAGATCTCAGCTGGAATGTATTTACTCAGCAAAGGAAGTCATCTAATAAGAGGGTGTAGCTGCCTGTCTGTCTGTCAGCTTCTCTCTGAGAAAACAAAACATTAATAAATAAATAAGGAAAACAGTCTGGGCCCCATACTCCCACTCGGTCTCCTCTGTTTTATCATACTCGTATCCAACCGCCTTATGGGGCCAGAGCCGTGCTGCAGAGTGCGCGCTCCAACGTGCTATACTGCAATCAAAAACACCTGGCCTCGGGGTTTGGAATGGTCACAACATTACAGCATATAAACGAGCCAACTGCTCCATATAGAGGCCCCATAATTGTTGGACTGAAGAGGATTTCGTGTGTGTGTGTGTGTGTGTGTGTGTGTGTGTGTGTGTGTGTGCGTGTGCGTGTGCGTGTGTGTGTGTGTGTGTTTTAATGCATAATTTTACTATTGTTGTAACACTCAAGAACCAAAGCCAAATTTCACCATCCAGCACAGATTTTATGCACATAATTTTACAAATAAATAGGAACTTCCCACAGAGCTGTATGACACTAACACACCAGCGCTGTGAGACTCGGCCTAGCATGAGAAATAAATGTTTTCACACCTACAAAATGCATGTATAAGAAATGCTCTGGCATCATCTCTCATCTGAGAGGTTTAGTCATGCACACAAATGAATTTACACTTCTAGTGTTTGCTGGTTCAAATGTCCTCAAATCAAGTGGCATGATTTCACGCGCAGTTTTAAAATAATAATATTATGTTGATGTGCCTGTCGGTCTGCTCTTGTTGTTAGATTGGTGTCACAAACAACACTAGCCAGGAAATGATACCTTAAAACATGGAACTATTTAATTACCACAACTTCTGAGATAATAAGCAGGGCTTCCTGAGTTTCATCAAATATAAATTAAAGGGGTTGTAAATGAAACAAATGTGAAGCATTGAAGAAGAAAAAAGTGAGAGAGGGGGAAAAAAAGTTGGACAAAAGTGCATTGTTGTTGTAACATTAATGGGAATACAAGAATAAGAATTTTCCTCCTCATTATGACCAAGCTGCCGGGCAGGGTCTCTGGTTTCTCCCCCCTGCCGTGCCCTGGCACCCCCGCAGCATCCCCACAGAGACGGCTTCCTTGCCGTGATGAGCTTTTGACAGGCCCCAAAACAGCCTGCTTAATACTGTGCCAGGCCAGACATGGAGCGGCTGGGATGCTGGCAGCTTCTTGGCCCACACTACACATCACGGGCCTCAACCCATTTCACCCCCGCCTTTTCCTCCTGCTCTCTCTCCACCCTGTCTTTCTAGTGCTTCAGGATTGTTATGCAAAGCTTTCCAAGCAGAGATTGTGGGAGTGCTTTCAAGATGTATCCAGATCATATTTGTATAGTCTCCCATTGTAGTGAGAAAAGGAGTTTCAGACTGAGAGCTGGGATCCGGGAAGAAGCTGAGCAGCCAGGTGTACCTGGGACATGTACCACACCTTTGAAACACAAAGACAGACTATCTGGAATCAGATGGTAACCGCTGAGGCTGCTGATCCTCCACTTTCCCTCAGAGATGGTGATTCTGGCTTTACAGTCTTTAGGGAAATAGCTTCCCTGCACTCAGATGGCTATTGATAATAAGATTAAAACCTCCTGAGAAGAAATTAAAGCCAATGACATACCTTACATCGGCAAAGCCGGCTGTTATTAAAGCTGTATTGTGAAAACGTGATATGAGCATAAAATCATAAAGCTGCAACACCAAAGATACACCACTGCCATCCAGTGTTGACCTCTGAGTACTACCTGCACGGAGTTAAAATAAACACACAGTCCATCTGCTACAAGATGTGACTACACAAGGATAACTCATTACAGCTATACCATGCCTTTTCCATTTGTGGTCAGTTTTATGGCTTTTGAACTGTAAACATTGTTCCAAGGAAAAGGAAACACATAATGCTTGTGTTGTGACATTCTTATCTCGCAGAAAGTCCACAGACTGCTTCTCTTACATTAAATCTGGTTGTTAGTTAATTACAGGCAAAAGGATGTAGTGGAAACATAAGAATATAACTCTGCTTTATAATGAAGTTGGCCATGTATATAATAAAACAACAGCACACGTGCATTTCATTGTGCTGCACCGAACATTAGAAGATCGTCATCTTCCTGAAACTGGAAGAAAATTGAATTAAAGTGATAATTTGCTATCGATTATACTTGTTTATTCATTATATAGGTGGAGGAGGCTGAGGTAGCTCTTCTCAGAAAGGGATTGCTGCTATTAACAGCAACGTAATGCCAAGTGTATCTTACTTGATACATGTGTTATTGTGAGGTTTAGGTTTTGAGACCTCAACGTCATCAAAACCTAAATACATTTAGAAATAATTTCTCTTGAACTATGTGCAACAACATTTGAATGTGTGGGGGGAACAAAGCAGATTTTTACTGTCTTAAGAAACAGCTGATGGATAAAAAAAAAAAAATCTCAGTTTTTCTGGTGAATCCTGGAAAAAGATGCATACAGGGAACCATAAAAACACAAACTATCGTTTAATGTATTGATGATAAAGTTTAGTGCAAATTTCTAAGACTGTACCAATATGCAGTGATTGGCTACAAACACCATTATGTACAAACTGGTAATAGTTATACAGAAATGGTGTGTATGGATGGCAAAAAGGTTTTGCAGCATGATTATTATAATACTCTACCATCTACATACAAAACTGTGGTAATCATCCACACCAGCATGCATCGCATCCATAAAAAACACCTTGAAATCATGAGGCAACTGAAAATTCAACAGATATGAATGAAATATACTGCAATGCCAGCGACTGCTTGCATGCCAAGCAATCATAATAAATAAACTGTCCTGATTGCATTTATATGCAATGAACTAGCTGTGTCTATTGTATGTTTAAAAAAGAAAGAAAGAAAGAAAACAATCTTAAGAATGTAAAAATCTAATAAATCATTCCCATGACTATGTTTTACTACCCACACACATTTCCAGACACCTCTGTCCTTCTTTTTCCCCCTTCAGTAGAATAACCCACCAGTAGGGGAACATTTTTCTATCCACATTACTGGTGAGACAGCTGCAGGACTCTCTTGAGTGTTACGGCCACATATCACGCTTCCTCAGGCAGCCAGCAGCTATGACACAAACTATGTGCAAGCTTCCTCTCACACACACGTTTCATGGTGAGATAACTGGAGACCTCAGCACCTCTGTGCTGTCAGGAAAGTATTTACTTTCCTCCTTGCCCTGTCAGGAGGATACACACACACACATAACACAGCACAGTCACACATGCAAGCTTGTTTGGTTCTCATTCACAGCTAATACCATTTGCATATGAAACATCTGTTTAGCTTTAACACTTGAGACAAACACCAATGAGAAGCATTGCCTTCCACATGTTAAGATTGATTAAAAACATCCATCTGGTGGCTACCTGTTTGGAGGGAGATCACCACACGTTTTACAGTTCCATACAAAATGAATGTTTTTGTCTTTTGTTTATTTTTTCCTTTCAAATTTCTTTAATCCAATCCACAACTGCTGAGACACAACACCATGACTGAGAAGCTGTGAGTGGTTCTGAAACATCATGCAATAATGTAAAGCCTCAATATGTGGCTACATAGCATGCCATCTGTGCCTGATGTTATACACGGCACACTTTATTCCATCTCAGATCAGCCATTGTTTAGAACATCTTCTGTTCGGCCAGCCCCAGTTTGCATAAAAATGTTATGGTATAAAGTTTGGACATATATAATGAGTGCTTTGAGATTTTAGCTTCATGTGTCAAAGACTTTTCAACATATATATATATATTTTTTTATTATTATTTTTTAAAAACTGGTCCAGCAGCGTTTAGACATCAATATCTCAAAAATTATTAAAGATAAAAGAAAATCCAGTACGATTTTCAGGCTCTTATCTGCAATAGCTTTTATAATATTTGTCTTCACATATTGCCATAGTGTGCAAGAAAAAGGGAGGCCTGAAAGTGAGTTGCATGGACCTTTTTGAAAAATAGAAATAAAAATTAAAATCAATCTATTGTTTGACATATGAAGCTAAAATTCCCAAACTTTATACAGTCACATTATACAGTGAAAAGTTTTCATATAGCTATCTGCAGTTCTGTAAAAAACAGAAGAAGAAGAAGAAGAAGAAAGAATACCCCATGATTCAGTAGCTTTTAGAACAACTTTTAACAGAAATAACTTGAATGAATCATTTTCTGTGTAACTTTATCAGTCTCTCACATCATTATGGAGGAATTTTAGCCCAATCTTCCCTACATGTTGCTTCATCTCATTAAGTTTTTTGCCATTCATTTATGCACATCTCTCTAAACGTACCACCAAAGCTTTTCAATCAGGTTGAGGTCTGGACTTTCACTGGGTCATTGCAACACCTTCATTCCTTTCACTTTCAGCCCTTCTGCTGTTTTGCTGCTGTGCTTGGGATCATTGTCCTGTTGCATAATTCAAGGATTAGCTTTCAGACAGATAGCCTCACGTTTGACTCTAGAATACTTTGATATGCAGACAGTTCATGGTCAACACAGTGACCTCAAGGAGCCCAGGTGTGGCTGCAAAACAAACCCAAATCATCAGACCTCCACAACTGTCCTTGATAGCTGTTATGAGGTGTTTGTGCTGATATGCTGTTTGTTGTTTTATCAAACGTGGTGCTGTACACTATGGCCAAATATTTCCATTTTGGTCTTGTTTGTCCAAAAGACATGGTTCCAGACGTTTTGTGCTTTTTTTCATATGCAACTTTGCAAACCTACGCCATGCTGCCATGTTATTTTCAGACAGAAGAGGCTTTTTCCTGGCAACTATTCCAAGCAAACCATACTTTTTCAACCTTTTTCTAATTGCACTGTCATTAACTTTAACATTTAACATGCTAAGTGTCAGAAACGTAGCTCTAGGGTTCTTTGGCACTTCCCCTGAGCATTTCCTCATCTGACCTTGGGGTTATTTTGCTGGGACTCTTGGGAAGACCACAATGCTCCAGATGGGAAAACTGCAAAAGCTTCTGCAGTTATAGAGGCAATCATGCTCAGTGATGATCAGCTAATGAAGTGCATTTGATTATCAGCACCTGGCAGCTACTTACCCTTTTAATTCCTGTGGCATAAGTAAGGGTGTACTTTGCTTTGTCCTGTGAAAACTCTCTTTTTTTCCATGACTGTAACAACATATAAAACATATATGACAATTTTACTCTTCAATAAACAGTTATTTCTTCTGTGTTTATCATTCTTTATGCTGTCTTAATCACAGTTGCTAGGTTACAAAGGAGCTAAAGCTTTGCAGTGGGACAGCACAATGCTGGTTCATGCTGTTGTTCTGCCAACTGTAATACTACTTAAAAATTTAGGTGGTCATCAGTTCAGTTCAATTTCATTTACATACCACCAACAGTCACCTCATGGAGCAAGCACTTGGTGGCAGTGGGAAGGAAAAACTCCCTTAAAACAGGAAGACACCTCCAACAGAACCAGGCTCAGAGCCGGTTGGGGTTTAAATATCAGAAGCTTGCTTCTTCATTCACAGGAAACATGAATGCATTTGTTTCTTTCTCATTCTTTAAGGTTTAACCTTCCTTTTTTAATTGTACATATTGTAATTTATTTGCTATTGGGAAGGTTACAAAACCACAAAGTAATATGGATATGTCCTTTGGTGAGGCTGAATGGCATATATCAGTGGCAAACAGTTGTTCTGAACAAGCAGATCAACATCTCCATCCACCTTTTTGGCAAGCGAGCCATGACGCTTGATTCACTTGACTCAGTTTTGGTGCACTAGATGAGGGAGAGCTGGTTCTAATTGGGATAGGAAGATAGGCTGTAACCTTATCTACAGAAAGCTGCTGTGTGCTGCATTATTTCATCTCCTCGTGTGCCCTGAAAAAATATGACAAAAGCATCAGAGAATGGAAAAAGTATGAGCTCAGACTTTGTAACCTGGCAGATATAATCAAATCATTCTGCTGAGGGCCTAACTCGTGTTTAACGCCAGTCTATACATCATACTGTATATCTAATTTAAGGCCGAGCTGACTTTTCTTTGAAGAAGCAGTTTTGAAATCACATTCCAGTTTCCCCTCCCAAACAGCAAATTATTTCTATTCCCGCAGGACGTGTGATTTCGGACTCAGAGTTGGAGCAAATCACTTGCAGACTACTTCATGAGGAGCTTATTAATCTGAGTCAAGGGGTCTGGGATTCAAGCTGAAGTATAAACAACCTCCTCATCAATGGACAACGTTTAGAAAAAAAAAAAAAAGAGACGAGAAGAGAAAAAAAAAAGCTTTGACTATAGAGTGAGCTTGGTTCCACCTCAACAACGTCAACCTACGTGCAGACTCAGGTTTGACGCCAGATACCACAGAGAAAAGCTACGGCAAAAATGTGCCCTGTAATTGGTAACAGTCTCTAAATTTATGTAAGCAAGGTAGGCTGTAATTAATCCCAGCACAATGAGGATCCTCTGTGGAGGAGTGCATATGTCTTTGTTATTGGACATCACCACAGGGCCATTCTGGAGCCCATCAGATACAGTGTCTAAATACATAGCAATCAGATGTGGAAGGGTTTTTTCCTAAAACATCTCCCACCAATGCCTCAGCAGCAATTACAAAAGGTTATCAAGGGGCATCGACCGCCAGTCTCTGACCTACATGAACCCGCCCTCAGTTCCCCTAAAAAGGTGCCTCTGTGCCTTTTTCCCCCTTTCTTCCTCATTAAAATCCCAGAATCAGACTGTTTAAATTACGATGGTCTGCAGTCCTCACAGCGAGTTGGAAGAAAGATGATGAGAAAGGCAGTTTGGAAAGATGCTGAACGTAGCTGGCACTTCTTATCTGCCACATATTAGCAACGTTGAGAAATGGTGTTTGCCATATTGCATTAGCCCGCTGCCGTCCCATCATCGCCTGCCATTCTCAGCAACAACATGATCCAAATGCATTCCAGATGTCTCAGCCATCAAGCTTTAATATTTCACTACCCTGCATTAATCTTATCAAGTGTGAGACAGATCCCTGCCTGATAACATCTCACAGCATTTCAGTCTATCAGTGCCTGCAGCTGACCACAGCTTCACTAGAAATTGAAATTTATATCACCTTGCAGATCTCCTTTGCACATAAATTAACTAATGTGCTGGAAGCCTAACAATAAAATAGCTAGGATCTTTTTTTTTTTAACACTTGGAAAATAGTGAAACCTAATCCGAGTTGAAGGTTGTATTTCATATGGAAGTGGAGATAAAAATGTCAAGAAAACACCCTTCATCTCACAAATATCAAGATTATGGAAAATACACACTATACACAACTTTTTTTTCCAAACAAAATAAAAAAATAATAATAATGAAAGAAAAGTGGTGTCAAGAAAAGCAAATAAATGTCCAAATTCACTAAAACAAACCAGTTCCCTCTGTGCTGCATCACATATTCGAGATTCTTGGAATTCTGGGAATGGTGGAGGTCCACTGTGGTAGTTTTGAAAGCAAAGTGGTTTGTTGTGAAACAAACAGGCCAGTGTAGCAGGCAGGCTCGCTGTTGTAATACGTGCAGAGTGTGGTTTGGCGTTTTCTTGCTAAAATAAGCAAGAGGTAACCCTGAATTATCTCTTTGCGGTTCTTGGTCACAATTTTGTGGTGGAGTTTTACACTTAACATTTGAGCAAAGAGTAATATGACATTTAGTCCCCAGACGTTAACTCTTGTAACATCATGAACATTATTCTGAACATTACAACATTAATGCTTTTCTGTTCTCGTTATCAGAACGAATATATATTCGCTGGACACTTTGTTAGGTACACCTTGTTAGTAGCAACCTGGACCCCTTTTCACCTTCAGAATTGTTATAACTCTTCGTGGCACAGATTCAACAAGCATCACAAAGTTGAGCACACAGTTGCAGATTTGTCAGCTGGACATCCATGACGAAAATCTCCCGGTCCACCACATCCAAAAGTGCTCTACTGGATTAAGATCTGGTGACTGTGGAGGTCGGAAGTGACCATAAAGGGGATGGAAATGATCAGCAACAATACTCAGGTAGGTTCTAGTGTTTAAATGATGTTCAGTTGGTACTAAAGGCCTAAAGTGTGTCACAAAATAGTCCCCACAGCAAAACCACTACCAGCCTGAGTCAATGATACAAGGTGAGATACAGCCATGCTTTCAAGTTTACACCAATTCTGACCATACGATCTGAATGCTGCAGTTTTTCCAGTCTTCTATTGCCCTGTTTTGGTGTAACTGTGTGAACTGGAACCTCAGGTTTGTGTTCTTAGCTGACAGGAGCGGCACCTGCTGTGGTCTTCTGCTTCTGTAACCCATCTGCTTCACGGTTCCATGTGCCTTGCATTCAGAGATGCTCTTCTGCACACCGTGGTTGTAACAAAGGGTTATTTGAGGTACTGTTGCCTTCTTACCAGCTCAAAGCAGTCTTGTGTGTAGTAAAATCCCATCAGATCAGCAATTTCTGAGATACTCAGACCAGCCTGTCTGCAACATCCAAAGTCACTTTAAATCACATTTCTTCTTCACCCCAATACTCAGATCATCTTGACTATGTCCACAAATTTAAATGCACTGACTTACATTTACATTAAGTATCTAATGAAATGGCTGAGTTTAGTTTTTACATTAAAGAATTTTTTTGCTACTAACAACCTGTTTGATTGCGCTGCTTTTGAGCGAGTAGAGCTCAGTTCAGTCCTCACACTGCCCTCTTCTGCTCCCTCAGTCCTGATCTCACTTCTGCCTGATTAAGCTGTAATAAGATGATCACACTACAGCCAATGAAGCTGAGACAGCAATTACACCATGTATAAAATACAAGCAACATACAATTTACTCCATCAGTACCTGGATTTTATTTCACTGACCTGACTTTTAAAATTTAAAAATCAAAAACAACAAACAGGCATTTAGGAATCACGTGATTTATTTGTTCATGTTACACATTCTGTAACATTGAAGTTTGACATAACTATTTGCAGGCTCACGTCTGCTTCTCCACAAAGCTGTAAACAGTCACCGCTGATGAGCTTTAAGTGAATTGAATTATTAAAAATACTAAAAACAGAAACCTCAGCAAACAGCACTCTCAGGATCCGAAAGCCATGATGTCATCAGTCTCAGCATGCTGACAAGAAACACTTTCCCACATGACACATGTTTCAAATTTAGCACTTAAGCGTCGTAGTCAGCGGAAGGTGTTGTTATTCCTGCAGGACGCTGAAACAACTGAACCCACTACAGACTGAATGACAATTAAGTAAGCTAGTTTCTCAACCTGTCATTCAATTTCCTGAGCTGAGTCTGGGATACCGACTATTCCTTCACACCATGCAAAAGACCCTTTTCCTCTCTGAAGAATTGTTGCCCTTGGAGTGAAAATCCTGTCTGATGGGTCCTGATCACAAGGTCCAAAGCCTCTTTCCCTCAGGGCCAAGGTCACACTGGTTTCCCCAGCTGGCCCTCCAGGATCAGTCTTCCTCTGAGGAGAGCTGGGCTCCTTCATCGTGAACCTCTCTGTAGGCAGCCATGGGGCCACCGTCAGGAGTGTAGCTCCCCATAGAGATCTTCAATCCTTCAGACAGTTTCTGGGCTGCCAGCTTGGCCTGCAACTCCTGAAATTAAACACCAGACAGAGAAAAAGCTGACATGAATAGGCTGGTAAACAGAAAACAAGCACATTATTATAAAGCAGCACAGCCACTGCTATTAAACTCTCAACAAAAGTAGGACTGATAATGAGCTCAACCGCCTCCATAAGTTGACAACAGCACACTGTGTGACGTTTGGCTCTCAGCTCGCTCCTCTGGATGTGAAGCCATACACGGTCCCTACACTGCTTGAATGCTGCCCTCTAGAGACAAGAAAGCGTCTCAAGCAGGGCGGCCTTTACCTGAAGATTTCCATCAGAAGAAACAAAGAAATCAATGAACTGATTGTGATAATATTTTAACAGAAGATGAGAGATGGCATTTCCGTTAATGACGCTTTAGGACAATGTGGAAGAACAAATATGTTTTATATGAATTCAAGTTTCAAGCATAGAGGTGTGCCTAAGTTTGTCTTATGTAATACTCTTCTTATACTCTCGTTCAGCTTTCTCTAATAATAACTGTTAAAAGGTTTAATTCTTAATTAAGCTAAAGCATCCTAAGGGTTCGCTATTAACAGCATCAACATACTCTCTGAGACTTCATCCCTTTATAAATACTTATTGCACTAAAGTTTTCTTTTCTGCAGTAGCTACTCAGTTTGGAATCACCAGTTACCTTCACATGCATGTCTTTGGATTGAGGCAGGAAGCCAGAGTACTTGGAGAGAACCCACCCACGACACAAGAGCATGCAATCTCCACAAACCAGCCTTCTTGCTGTGAGGTGACGATGCTAACCCACCATTGTATCAGCTGTCAATAAAAGTCCTGACTTTTTAAAAATAGTGAGAATCAAAGTGTGAGATGCTGATTGAATTTATGGCACAAAGGACAAGAGGATAAACATGACTGTTGTTCATATAATTACTTAATTTTCTTTTACCAAATATTTCTTGTATAAAAGGAGACATTCAGAACAGCTTTGGTTGAGCCATATTGCTAAGTGATCTAGTGAGGCACTGGCTGTTTCCACCCAGCCTGTTTAGCCTCCTTAGAAGGGCACTCGGCCTCACTAACCAGCTGCTTCTTGGTTTGCTCCTTCAGCAGTGCAGCTGACTCCTCCAGAGATAGGAGCTGGGCTGGATTGTGATGGAGAGGGGGGAGTTTGGCAGCAGTGATGTCATCCAGGTGTTTTCTGTCCTGCTCCCTCCTGGCTTGCGCAGACAGCGGCGATGAGCCTTCAGAGGACTGACTGGGTGACGAGGATCCTGATGGAGAGATGTCACTTCTATGAGGCAGCCTGGAAACACATTAAGGTGCATATTATTTATACTCAATTAACTTACACAGAGGACAAAAAGGCAGAATGGCAAACTATGTCAAATGTCTTACTGAATAAAATCTGGATTATTGGAGCATTTTTGTTGGAAATGTTCAGAAGGTAGTAAATAAAGTCCACTCACTGATTTGGTTTAAATTTTTGCTTCCTGGAAGCTGCAGACTTCTCTGTTTTTTCCAGGACAGTTATATAGTGAGGCTTCTTTGGTGGTTGCTTTCTGAGAAAGTAATTGTCTCTTGCACTGCTGTTTAATGGCTCTTTGGATACGCTGCTGCCACCAGTAGTTGTTCCAGACAGCGTGACCCTTTCCAGGGCCTCCACAAGGTCACCCTCTTTTGTTTCATCAGAGTTCAGAGAGGCCCCACGACCCGCCGTTTCCATGGTTTCCACAGCAGTCGCTCCGGAGACAAGCGGCTCTCGTTGCTCGTCCAAAGTGTGGTTTTCTTGCACTTGAGCTGAGGCAGGTGAGGTCTCGCTCTCCTGTGCAGCATCACCTGCAGCAGCGTCATGTTGCCTGTTTTGATGCGAGGCTGCTGGTGTGATGGAGGCAGCACGCCGGTGAGCAAAAGCCTGCTGGTACTTGGACTGTAACTCTGTCCTCGCAACAGACACTAGGCTTCGTCTCCTCTCCTCCTCACTGTGGTCATCAATGGCAAGACGCACTTTATCTGCAAAGTCTTTTATCTTTTTCCCTTTGTCAGGTAGCGTCTGCAATAACCTCCTGCAAACAACACAAACACATCATTGCAAAAAGTATACTTCAAGCAATATTTCAATACACAACCAGAGCAACAATAAATGTCAGACACATACATGTCTGTAACCCCTCCCTGACCCCAAATAAGAAAAAGTCTTTCATGCCATGTTTTCCTCTTAATTGTTCATAATGGCAGCCAAAGCTGATACTGATCTACTTCATTGTCCTACTTCCCATACAATCACATTTTTGATAAGAATTTAAAAAAAAAAAACATATTATGTTACATTATGTGAACAAAATCCAGGAAAACATGTCTGGAAATATTATGTGGTGCAAGTGTAACACAGAAAACTACTGATGCACACCAACTTCTGCTAAAAATTATATATCATTTTTTGAGTAAATTGGCAGAAAGATACAAATGGAGGCAGTATGACGCATCTGATGCAGTGATGAAAACCTAAGGCCAGATTTACCAGCATGTTGCACCAGCACAAGTGGGTTTTGGCATTAAAAAAAGTATTTTTAAAAAAAGAGTTTCTTTATCAAGGTGTGAAATATAGGGAGGAGAACATTTAAATAAAGCATACAAACTGATCTACCAACACCAGCAACATGTGTTTTACTACTAACTACATATTTGAGTTTTGAAAATAAATAAATAAATACATTTGCACCTTATTCTGAAATGACTGCACCTGTGTTTAGAAAACAGCCCCACATTTGTAAATCACCCGTAAAACTGAACACTCCTATTAGTGCCATTTGGCCTCAGTGACTAAATCTGGCAGTGTAAATGTCTAAGTACCCTCAGCAGTTGCTGTTATAGGTTAACTGCATCTGTAAAGGTGTTCCCATATTAGTTAAACAGAAAGAGGATTTCTGTGTTTCTGATGGTATTAATAATAATGGTAGTTTATCGTTTTCAAATGGTCTACTTTTTATTTGTATTTTAGTTAAATAAAATGTTTTGTTTTTTTACATCTAGTTTTAGTTAACTATAACAAACTTGCTGGAAAACAGGAAACAGCCATCAGAAGATGGGTCATAAGTATGGAAATGGTCACTGACAATACCCTGGTAGGCTGCAGAGTTTAAATCATGCTCAACTGGTGCTAGGGTGCCTAAAGTGTGTCAAGAAAATGTCTCTGACATCATCATCATTATTGTTACCACGACTAGCTCCCTGAACTGTTCATACAGAGCAGCATGCATCCATACTTTCATGTTTAAGCCAATGTCTGATCGCACCATCTGTTGCAGCAGAAATCGAAACAGGTGTACCTAACAAAGTGGCCGCGAGTGTTTGTTTTTTTACCCCATGTTACAGCAGAGTAGTGTCGCCCGTGCATCGTTTTTTACAAAAGCATTTCATATTTCCCCTGAGCCAAAGTGGACTTATATAAACACGTCGTCAGTAGATCATCTGTTTTAGTTTTAGTGCATATTCCTGAACACATAGAAGTCACTTTACCAAACCGGATCAAAGCTAACGGGATGGCCGTGCGCATAAGTGTCACGCTTCTCTCATACTACCTAAGGGTTAAACTTACTTGTTACTGAGGATCCTTTCTTGTCGGAGTAGCAGTTCATGTAGTTCTTCTTTACTCAGGTGTCCCAGGTCTCCCACCTCTCCCTGGCGCTCTGTCCACGACGAGGACATCACTGTTAGCTACAGTAAGCTAACGACAGCCATCCACAAACAGCACGAGCCCGCTTTAAACTTCAACGTAAACACGAAGGTTTACGGTAAATCTAACGGTTGATTGATTCCTTTTTTATTAGAGAGCTTCAGAAAACTCTTTAAGTGACAAATTCACTTCTTCAACACATGACACAACAACATTTCAAAGTGGGACCCTGCTTCTTCTTCTTCTTCTTCCTGTGTGAAAAAAATAGCCCTCTATCGCCTCCACTGTATGGGACTCGGTAACACACCTCTTCCCTGTAAAGACTGTGAAGCTTATTTGCTGCCCTCTCCCGGTCAAACGTGGTAACCAGCCTGATGCAAGAGCTTAGCAGTGCGATCAGTACAGACAGTCTGGACTGGGCTGGTGTCTCAGATTTTCCACAGCTGCATTTCCTGTCCGGATGTTTTCCAATCCACTTCTCACTCAGCTCAACTGACAATGAATGACCCAAACACAGC
Organism: Pelmatolapia mariae; assembly: GCF_036321145.2. Classification (NCBI taxonomy): domain Eukaryota; kingdom Metazoa; phylum Chordata; class Actinopteri; order Cichliformes; family Cichlidae; genus Pelmatolapia; species Pelmatolapia mariae. The sequence goes on from NC_086227.1 coordinate 22,855,349, forward strand.
TGTGTCCTCTCCAGCCTGTGTCAAAGTTCAAAGTCAGTTTTGGTTGCAGCTGTGCCGTTGGAACAAAGTCTCTGCAGACTTTACCTTTAGAGTTCAGACTCTAAGTCAAAGTTTAAAGTTTTCCATTTTTTCCAGAATGTATTATTCCAAGACCTATTTCTCAAGTATCCCAGATACTGTCAAAAAGAGAAATGCTTCTTTTTTCACGCTTATCTTTGTTAATCAATTGTAATCAAAGTAAACATTAAGTTTTATTTTTTTAGTCCTGAACCTAATCCTCCAAAATGTTTAATTTCTTCTTCATCTTTCAGCTTCTCTCAGTCACCACTGGCTTGCTGTCCTCATACACTTTGACACATATGAATGCACGGACATATCAGCTGAAAATCAAAGATTGTGTTTTTACTTCTTTCAGCCCTTCATCGCACTAACCTGTAAATTATTCTTTTGTTGTAGCTTTTGTTATATCGGCTCCACATTCCTAATCATGACTGGTGTGTGCAAATATCTTGGCTCATTTTGATTACTCAATGCACAGCTCATTATGCAGTGAATAACTTGAAGCAGCAGCAGACACCTACAAATTGATATTGTGAAGTCTGCACATGCAATCATAAAAAGCCCTAGAATTCACTGTAGACACACATTCATGCATGTTTATATAAAAGTGTGTTACTAAATAAAAGAAATACAAACCCATTTTTAAAGACTCTTTCTTGTAAGCGCAGCCATCTTGTGACACATTCAGGATCATTTGCACAGTCTTTATTATCCAAACAGATGCTGGCCTCTCATCGTTAATCGTAGTATTATATGTACCAACGAGGAAAAGGCACATCATAAAACTATTTCAAACACAGCTGTGGCAGTACAGACAACACCTGGATAACACTTGTGCCAGTGGCTCAGGAACGGCAGTCACCTCATTAAAGTTAATATCGTTAATAACAGATTTCTCAAGAATTTACCACGTCCTATTTTACCATATTACCCTGCTTCCAATTAAAATAGCTTTCCTTTCACCACCAGGATCACAGAGTAGGCTGTCACAAAGGCACAAAGCATGGTAATAAATATTATATTATTGACAGTAACAAAATATCATATGTTTAATTTGTACAGACCACATATAAAATGATAGGAAAATACACGCAATAACCATATCGACCTTCATATAGGACTGAACGCTCATAGCTCAGTGAGCAACATGAATAGAATAGATTCACTGTAAACAAAAGAAATATATTCCATATTATATCAGTTAGAAAAATATTTTTTTACATAGCATCACATCATTTACATCCTACATCAAGCTACTTTTATCATTATTAGAGCTATGTGCAAACATGGGACAGAAACCCACATAAGACTTTTTTTGCTTCACTGACCAAAAATCATTATCTGCGACATAAATGAGTGAGATATTACTGACATGGATGTGCCAGCTTTAAAATGATTTAAAACAGATTCTTGTGTTAGTACATTTTTAAAAGAATATTTGTAAAAAAAAAAAAAAAAAAAAAACAGACCAAAAACAATCGAGGTTTAAGGGAAATATTCCACACTTTGGTCTAGTTAATATTAACGGCTCTGATTGCATAAGTAACCCTCCTATATTCACTATAGGGACAAAAATATTGGACAATTCTTATTAATACTAGAATTCAGTTGTATAAAGTCAAATGCCTGGCCAGGCAGTCTGTATTTACAAAGAACTGGTTGTTCCAAAGAGCACACTTTAATGCTCCCGTTGCATGGGTTTACATGGCAGAGCAGCTCCTGCAGGTGTGCTGTGTGTTGTGTTGTGTCTGATATCCCAGTGTTGGTGTTGTCCCTGCATTATCATAATAATGTTGGTCCAGGATCAACATTGCAACTGACCATTCACTTTGTTGATAAAAAGGGGGGGGGGGGGATTCTTTTGTTTATATAAAATGTTATTGTGTTTTATTAAGTATATTCTTTATAAAGTTATGCAATGTAATAAATGTATTATCAAGTTAGGTTGGTTGTTAGCCAACTGGCATTATCAAGTTAAGTTGGCTAATACCGGTTAGCATTAGCTTAGAATTTGGCTAAATTCTAAGCTAATGTTTGGCTCACTCAATGCTCCAACGTCATTGGTCAGGTGTAATGTTGATGCTAGATCAACATTATTATGATGATAACAACATCAACACGGGGATATCAGACTGTGAGTAATGTGCAGCTAGGTCGGTAGTTCTGTCCACACAGTTTATTTACATATTATTATTTCCCGCATATGTATTCTGAGTCAGCGGTATTCTTGAAGCACACTAGCTGATGTTTTAATGGCTAACCTGACTTTACATCACCACTTTTTCACTTTCAATCCTAAAGTTAACGTTACTCTATGTTATATACCAACACAGAGTAATGTTATCATATTACATTATCAAAATTTGTTTTTAAGACTGTTATTTTTTACAATTTGCTGTGAAAAATTTGACAATTTTATGGTATGTATAGTACGTAAATGTTAAGCTCAAGTAAGAGAATAATAAAGGATGTTACTACTGCATTACTCCAACCAGTTTTTTAATACGCTTGTCTCTTTCCCAGCATACGCAGACTGAGTTAGAGAATACTATTATTTAGCTTTAGCTACATATTTACTGTTGACATACAGATTAGCTCTGTACTTAGCACTGATACAAAAAAGAGAGGAAACAAAATAAAATCCAACCATCAACAAGTTTAAAGAAAAGTAATTAAACTGTTCACTCATGTTGTCATCCACATGGAAACTAAGCTATCATCTGACAGGAAATCTGGATCAAACGAGTTTGTAACTGGGGACAATGACTTCCGTGAGTTTCTTTTAATTTCCAGGTTTTTTTCACTCCCAGTTTGATAAAATGTTGTTTTTACTCTAATTTCCTGTTTTCAGGCTGATTTTGTTGCTTATGAAAAGAAGTTTGTGCGTTACTTGTTAACCCTGTTTTCAGTAATTATACTAAGCTAAATGGCTTCATAGCTTCATTGACTCTCCTTATTTAAGTCTTGGCTCATGTATTTCCCAGGACTGCTACTTAACTTTAATCTATGTTTATCTTTGCTGTCATTTCCATGAGTTTCATGAACGGCGTATAAACTCGCACTCCTGATCGTGGTTGAGAAGAGGGCGGGGATGAAGTGGACTCTTCTGGTATGGAGTGTGTGCCTCTGCTTGTTTGTGCGTCCAATTCGTCTTCTCCAGGCTGGACCGGACTGACACCAGCTTCAGACTCAGATGGGTGGATGTAGGAGAATGTCCCACGCTCCTGTGAGGGGCTGGAATCCAGGAAGCGGCTGTACTGGACAGGAGTGTACCTTAGTAAACTTGAATGTAGCCTGCTGGGGGGAGGGTTATTAAGCTTAAACGTCCTTGGCTGAGTGGGCAGTGTTAGGGAGATCGATGGATGTTGAATGGGAGGTGATGATGAGGGTTGTGCCAGGGATGAGGGCGCTATGGAGGAAGGGTTTGGTCTAAGTGATAGAGGATGAGTGGGTGATAAAGGCTGTGTGGGTGACAGTGGTTCGGTGGGTGATGGGAGTTTCACAGGTGATAGAGGATGATCAGGTGATGGGGGTTGGATGGAAAAGAGATGAGTTGGTTCACACTGAACAGGCTCAACATCATACCTCTGTGCTTCATGTCTGCAGAAGCACAGTCAGAAACCAGAGTGAGAAAACACCTCCTAATCAAGAAAACACAACCCAATGCTACTTAGTATCACAATCCTACCTGGGGAGCAGATCACAGCCTACTCCTATCTCTCTGGTTTCCAAAACCTCTCGTGTCTTATTCTGTGTGGACATAAAATACTTGAGCTTGTCTTCTAATTCATTATTCTAGGAAAAGGAAAACAGGAAACAAGAAATATCAGGTCAGTTACATGCAAAAGACTGTCGTCACTTTGCATGAAAAAAATGACCTGACGCTTGCAGCAACAAACAGTAGAGGGGGATTAACACAGACTTTGCTGAGAGTTATTCAGTTATTCAGTGGTCAGAAGCCCATGTGATCATCTGAAGCCATGAAGCAGAATATCACACCACACCACCAGTAATTAAAACACACAGAAAACACACCAGTCTCATCCTACCTCACACTCCACTATTGCAATCCTGTCCAGAAGCTCAGAGATGAACATGTCCTTCTGAGCAACTTGAGCTCGCAGAGATTCGACCTTCACAAATTCAAAAAGATATACATTTTAAAAACATTATTTATATAATTTACAGGGAAAACAGAAATGGAAAATCCAGTTCACAGCAAACTTAACTAGAATCGTTATCTAATCTCTGTTTTTCCATACATAGAAATGAAGGCAATGAATAACTGAGCTATAAATACTTCAGTGAAGGCAAATAATGCCCCTTTATCTCCAACCCCTTCCCATCAAAATTATGAACATGAATTCACCCCGTTAGCATGATGTCCCACCCTTTATTGACTCTGTGTGCAGTGAAGTTCTCCGTTCCTTGTGTGCATTGACATTATCCATGGTTTTAATGGCAAACAGACTACTTATGTAAATGTATGAGACACTCCCACTATCAAAACAGGTGGAACAGAGGAGTTGAATCCACGGTCTACATACAGATAAATAAATCCTACTCACCTCCTCAATCATTCCTTTGACCTTCCTCTGTTGACAGAACACCATGTCGTTCAAGTGTTTGATCCTCTCGCGGAGATCACCTGCTTCACCTTCCAGCTCTTTGGACCTAAAAAACAACCACAATGTAGTCCCACATATGAAGGAAATAGGACTCTAGCACCCTGATTCATTTGCAAACATCGATGAAAAGAGTTATGTGCTTTTTTCCCTTCTAGGTAATTAATCTGCCTGCACAATGCTATAAACATCCTGAAAAACTCCTTTTAATTGCTCCAAAGTGCATCTTGCTCAACTGGTTTAAAGGGCCAAGCGTAAGCCACTCTGCTTCAGGCTTCAAGAAAAAGTGTTTATGAAGGTTCTTAGCTGACTTGAAAAAACCTTTCAGGTCTGCACTTTAGGTAAACGTACGAAAGAATTTTAAGCTGAACTTTTACACAAAAACCAACATGTTTATTTTTTTAATTAATATCCCATCCTATTCAATTATTTCTCAGTATTATTGTTGGATGTGCTGTCTGAGGTGGGGTTTATCGTGCATCCTGTGTGTTAGCAGCTCCTTGTTTAAGACCTCTGCGCCAAGAATAAAAGTTTATCCCTGATGTTGGAAACAGTTTGAGAAAACAAACCAAAGACAAAGAACTTCCTCAGATCTAATGCAGTGTTGGCCAAGTTTTATCCACTTTTAGAGAAAGGGTCACACAACCAAAAGCCTGTAACAGAGCCTTTAGATTCACGCGCAGCTTAAATTTTCTATCTGGACTTTAATTTGTACCTTTTGGCTACAGTTTGGTCAGTTCTGTCCGTCAGCTCCATCAGGCGTAGGCGCTGTTCGCAGTCCTTCAGCTGCTTTTCCAGTTGGCTCTTCTCCTGTGGAAATCACAACATTTTATCTGTTTTCCTATGACACCATGGCTGAATGAAAATCCCAATACTTAAAAGTTTGAGTCTTTTTGGGAAGTAAAATCACTGACATCGGTCGTCTCCTTAGATTACAGGGTCCTGATGGGAATTCTTTACTATTCATAACAATGTAACTTTGGCACGTAACATCCACCTGAAATCACACCAAGATTCTCCTGGCAGGAAAACACTCCAAACTCCAACAATCCCTATCAGTTTGAGCATCAACATAAGCAAGGCAACAATCCCAATCCATGGAGGCCCCACCCCACAGTCCACAGGAGTCCGCAGGATTGACTGCTGGCACCCCCAGTGGTCCCGTTCCCAACCGGTTTGAGCTGTAGGGAAACCTCGGTATCAGGCATGTGGTTTTAAAGTAGTGGGTCCTAGGTGTTTTTGCAGCTGGCCAAGTGTTATGTTGTATGCAGTAAACATGGACTGAACTCCACTACGTGCACATGTATACGGTCATAACCTTTTACAGAAGGTTGCTTTTGTACATTTAAGAAGTATCATCTTCATCGTTTCCTAAACATTTGACTGATATATGACAGATCCCTCAAAGTATTGTGTAATTTTTGTTTTACACAATTTTGTTCAAGGGTCAAGGGAACAGGAAGACACAGATACAAACATTACATTTTTGACTTACCTTTCCCATGCAGTCCAGGAGACGCTCCACTTCCATGATCCTCTGGTCCCTCTCTGCAATCTTGGCTTCTGCGATTTTGATGTTTCTCTCCGCTTCCTCCAGTCGTCTGATGTACTCATCGAGTTGGGCCTGTGCAAACAGAAATATGTCTGCCACTCTTCTCTCAGCTTAGGCTTGCCTCATTGTCAAGAATTTTGTAACTTTTTTATTTGTAAATTGTGTACAGTTAAAGCAAAAGCATTTTAATTTCCTTAGGTAATCTACGTCAATAGGTTTGGTTTCTGCTGTCAAAAAAACAAACAAAAACAAAGTGTGATGTATGTATGAATAAGGACCAAAGAATGCAGACCTGTAGGTTTTCAATCTCCTCCCTGTGCCTGCGTTGTTCTTCCAGCAGCTTTTCCTCATACTCCTTCTCTAGCTTTTCCGAGAGCTCCTTTAGCGCCTTATCGTTGGCCTCCCGTGAAGACTCCACCTGGACAGTCCACAGCATAGCAAAAATTAGCACTTTGCTCAGCTGATTAGGCCACATTCTGCTCAGGGTAGAAGATGCAGATGCAGCTGATGTGTTTCTGTTCCGCAGCAATATGATATGTTCCGATAAAGGTTTGCTGTGTCTCAGATCACACAGTGATTTGAAAGCTGGACTCTCTGCTTTCTAATGTAAATTAAAAAATTTTTTTAAAAAAACTAGGACAGGAGATGGTTTCTCAAAACTTCAGGAACTGTGATGATGATCGGTAAAGCTGGATTTTAATGTTACCTGCTGCAGAGATAGAAAAATCTTCTTTCATTTATTGATTTATTCACTGTTGGTAGGGGTCATGAAGTCCTTAACGTCCTGTCCTTCCATCACTCTTACTGACTCATCAGACCACTTTGTTACAGGACAGCTGAGCACTTCACTGTCCCTTTAAATGTACCCAAAGTAGCGCTTGCACAAAACTTGAGGGAAAATTTTGAATTCCACCCATTTATTTTGGCCATGCTGACATCTCGGTCTCGTGGCCTTGTGGCATTAGAAGCAGCCACTTCCACTGTAAAGTTTTGGGGGGGTTTTTAATCTGTGGACACACGTGGATTCATGTTCGTTCACACAGTAAGAGTTTGTGTTTGCGGGACTACCTGAAGCCTGAGAGTTTGGTTTTCAGCCTGTACTGCAGCCAGCTCGCGCTCCTTGTCTCTGAGCTGTTGTTGTGTTTTCTCATAGGTGCTCCGCAAACTTTTCACATCGTCTCTCGAGCTCACTCTCTTCTGACAGTCATCCAGAAGGGATTTCTGCAAAGGGAACTTATTTTAGCCAGTGAAGACTTTTTGTAACAGCATCCAGCTGTCGGAGTAAATAAGGAAAAGAAAATGTCTTCAGAGTGTTTGGTGACTTTGATTTGTTACCTGCAAGGTGAGGTTAGCAGATATGAGGGAACTGTTCATCTGATCAAAGCTCTCCATGGCTGCCGTGCGGATCTTAACCTCTGACTCTAGACTCCTCTTGTGTGCATTGGCAGCCTGCAGAAACACGTGGCACACAGCTTTTTTTCAGATTTATGCACAGCTTTACAGGTCGGAGTTTGATGAGGAATGTCAGTGCATCCGGTCACATGGTGTTGTCATAATCTTTACCCTGAGTTCCTGCGAAAGCTTCTGCATTGATTGCTGCATTCCTCCAAACTGTCCATACATCCGCTCTCTAACCTTTTCAAGAGAATCTCTCACCTGCAAACAGAAACCAGGAAAACACAGATATCATCTAAACAGAAACCCACTCGGCCTTGTATGGATGATGTGATGGTAAAAGAATGATTGGCCTGAAGGCTCAGTCTTTCCTCACCTCCCTGATGTATCTCATCTCATCCTGTAGGTGACTGGTTGTCCACTCGCGTGCCATCACCTCCTGTCTATCCGAGCCTGTCCTCTGCACTACACCATACACTTTGGGCCCATGATGCCGCAGCGAGGTCTCTGGCACCCCATTGGTCATGTCTCCGAGGTGCTGAGGGAGACAGGATCGTGACGGTCAGGTTTCTGTAGCTACCTACCGCTGAGGCAGGCTTATGCTGGCATGGTGTCTCTGTGTTTGTGTGCACACTAACATATGCACTGCATGAGTCTGCATGTACATGCACATGCATACATATGTGCAAGTGATCAAGTATTTCAGCGCCCACGCTGCTGAGCAGTGGAAATAGGAAGTTGGCAATGTGCAGCTAAAAAATGGTGCAGAGTGCATCGAAGGTGTCGTGTTTCTGCAACCCAGGACATGAGCTGCTGCCCATTTCTGCCTATTGTGCCTCTAACAGCCAATGAAAACAGATGCACACCAGCACAAGAGCAGTGTGGCACAATGCAATGACTAAATAATACACAGCAAAAGTCCTGGGCACAAATAAAAACAACTTTAGCTCAGAGACTACATTTCAATCAGTATTACAGCTGTAATTCAAGAGCAAGGTGCTTTACTTGATAAAGAGAAATGCAGCTAGCACTTTTGTTCATTATCAATTGGTCTTCCTTGATAACTTTTATTTATAAAGTGCTTCACAGTGTACATGCGCCAAAATAGAAACACACTGTCGAGCATGCAGTCATATATCCTTATATGCACACATTTGGTGTAAAATGATGATGATCGGCATCATAAAGAGCTGTAAACAGACACTGCAGGGATTTTTCTTCTGCTTAAAATGTAACTTAAGCAGTCAGTTATTCTAATTGGATTGAATATCTAAGTAAGTCAAGTTTAAATTTTGCATGATCCAGCTCATTTTATTAGCTTTGCCATAGTTTATCACTTGAAACAAATAGAAACACTTTGAACACGCCTGCTGTCTTTAAACTGTGATGGTCACAGCATTTGCCACGGTCACCTGTGAGCCTCTGTTCATGCTGAATGTGTGAATACAATATTAATGACAGCCTCACGGTGCATGCACAGGGCACACTCAGTGATGCAGTGGCTGCTTTGTCTACCTGCTGAGGTGACTCCTGGCCAGGTGGACTCTCTCTTTGGATGAGCCCGTTCTTCCTCTTCCACATCCCATTGACATCTTTTTCATTTTCAGTCTGCAAAATAAAACAAAAACAGGTCAAGAACACTGATGTGGATGGCTTCCATTCAACCATTCATTCTTCCATTCTCTTGACAGCATATCCAAGCAGGGAGCCTGCTCTTAAGTCCATCGCTAATTCTAACATCCACGTATTTAGTACAAACAAAGCACTCAGTCAAACTCCACGCAGGCACAGGTTCAACATTCAAACACTACACTGCAGGTTCAACCCCATAACTTCATGTTGTGAGGCTATAGTGCTGACCACTGAACCACCATGCCATCCATGATTCGTGTAAAACGAAACATTTTCAATTAAGTTTTATCATTTGTGTATATATTCCACAGCACACCTCATGTGAGCCTGAAGTGCAGGATTCTAAACAAAAATGCAAGTAAACACTCTCTTGAAGTATTTATTTAACTGTATGTGAATATTATATAGTTTCGATAGATCTATAGATAGATCTATAGATAGACAGATTCTGATATCTTTTAAGATGCCTCTACACAAAGAAGTCATTCAGTGAAGACTACCACTCAGAGAAAGAGGCATCAGTGTCCACATCTCACAGAGATAAGAGCGAGGAGGAACAAAGACGCCAGTGTAGTCTCGTGGACAGAGCCCAGTCTCACATTTCTGCACCACTCAATCTACAGAGGACCTGCTGTTGAGAAATGGAAAAGGCCCGCTAATAGGCGGGAGGATGTGGATTCCAGCAGATGGGTGGGAAGCACAGCCATCTTTATCAGTTCGCTTCACGAAGCCCTGCGTGCTGCCCATTCAGCTTTGAACTTTACAGTGTTTGACCACATGCTGGTCCGTGTTTACCTGCCCTTTGTAAGTTTTGTGGGAGAAGCACTCTGGCTTACTTTTCCTCTGTTGCTTGAGGAGCTTGAGCTGTTCACAAATGTTAAAAAAAATAAATAAAATGCTCGGAGACAGCTCGGTAAAATAATCTTGCATCAGTGCATTGTCATCTAACACTGTCATTTGTTTGTATGAACTCACTCCTCTATCATATGACTGCACCGTCTGACCTGATTAGCTCCTTATTTGTCACACAAGCACGGAGGATGCTCACTGTAGCTCACTGGGCTGAACCGTGTTCACTTTACGGCTGTTACGGAGATGAAATCCAATGCTGCCGGTATAGAAACATCGTCTGGTAGCAGTTCTCTGTTTACTTCCTCTGCGTGTGTCATGATTCACATGTGCTACATATCATCTAGGCCGCAGTCGCTGGTTGGATTTAATCCACGATGTCTCGAGTTGCAGGACACGCCCTTTCTAACTTCACAGCGAAGAACCAGCATTCCTCTTGAAACACGGTATCGCTGGATATCTCTGAGAAAAGATATTTTGGTCATTTCCTTCCTCGTTGATTAACTGGATGCAGTCCCCATTACCACATTCCAGCTGACCTTCATTTGACCTTCCATGGTGATGACACCTAAGATCTAAGATAGTGTAACTAGAGCGAAAAGTTATCTGAAAAACAAGCATCAGTACTCAGTGTAAACACATGTGCAGGTATTTTGCAACAACACAGTAATTACAGCAGCGCCTGCAGAGACCTTAAAGCGCCACACTGAAAACATGATGAACAGATGAACTAGGCACAAGTTTTAACCTTTTGAACCTCTAACTGGCTCCAGCCTGATGTTTTCTACTCTGTGCTGCAGTTCCACGTATACTTTAAGCTTCAGTTTGCTGTTGGACTTCAGTGAAACGGCTGAGGCTGATGACTTCATGGTGATTAGGGTTCAGGAATGATAAGACTGCTTTCAGACTTGCATCAGCGCTGTAAAAGGTACAACCAGCAGTCACTGGCGACATGTTGTCTAATACTTTCTGATTGGAAAACTTTTTTCACATGATACAAGAAAACAGGAGTGGTAGTGTGGAGTAAAGTGGTATCTTTATGATAGCTTTATGATGATTGTGAAATACCTCACTGTAAAGAAAATCTGCATCTGGATTGGTCTCAGAAATTCAGTTTGTGTTGCCATGAATCCCCCCCAGCAGCGGTGATGTTACTCTGTTACTCAGCTGTTTTTATTTTTAAAAACACCCTTCTGTTCACTCGTTACATCGCTTGTTGCCATTTTCATCTCACAGACAGATGCTGACGGTGCTGCTGGAGTCACCGATGTCTGTTCTGGGACAAACCGGCTGACACTCGCAGAGGGCACAAATCTGCATCCTTCCCAAACACTAAAGTGCACATCAGCTCTAAACACGTGCGCTTCCCTCCACTCTGTGTTCACACTTCATCAGACTGTCCTTTGTCATCAGTTCCAATAGTCGCAGTCACACCCTCCCAAAGGCAGCCACATTCAGAGATTACTTCAGTGTGCTATCAGTGGAAAGAGTGGACATGTTGTACAAGGTTCATTCAAAACTAGCCATTATGTTTCTGTCTTCAGGATCCTGCACACCGCACAGTTATACAAGCAAAAACCTCTCCTCAGAGATTAAACCTAACCCAAGCATTGCACTCAGTTCTCACACTTTCACTCTGAAACTTTGGCATCAGCCTCCGATCACAAACAAAGACCGGGGCAGAGCCACCAACAGCAAACACCCACGCAGCCTGCGGCGTCGACTCAGCCATAATTCACAGGATCACAGAGCATACCAACAAATATTAAACGTGACTAAGAGTAATTCTACACCTCGGTAGGCAAATATTAATTTCTCATGAGCTCTGTTTGTTTTAGTTACCGTCCTTTGGAGTTAATACTGTTAATACTTATTAGCATTTTCTGTTCTGTGGAAGAGTGTTAGAGCACAGATGGAGCAGAGCTTTGAAGTAAATGTAAAACAGCTGTGTGTGCATTATCTCTCTCTCTCACACACACACACACACACACACACACACACACACACACACACACACACACACACACACACACACACACACGCCCTCCTGTCATGATTGCATAACTGGACCAGATGATAAAAAGCACATAAATCTCAGCTTTTCCACCATCTTTCTTTTAATGGTTTATAAGATGAATTAAGGTGTGTGTGTGTGTGTGTGTGTGGGGGGGGGGGGGGGGGGGGGGGGGTTTCTGTTTGGTTTTTATTGGTGCTTTTACTCCCACACGTCACTATTTCTGATCAGCAGTGTCAAACTGAGTTGAGTGTGATGACGTTTCCTCTTTAATGTAACTTTACGTATTGTACCGTAAGGATTTGAAGCCGGTTCTGGCCGGAGTAACTGGGTGGAGGTAACACTGAGGGAGACGCAAAACTTACAGTGTCTGACTTTTCAGTTTTTGGCTCCTTGTTTCCATTTTCTCCGGGATACAGAGTCAGTCTCAGGCGTCTGATTCTCCTCTGGAAAAAAAAACAAACACACACGGACAAAAAAGGCAAATGTTTGAATTTAGGGGAATTTACAGATGGTCATCATGAGGAAAGATAAAATTCAGATTTAAATATCTCTGACATTGTGGCAGTTCAAGCTTTGGCTTGAACTGTCAACCAAAAATTCTGTAAGCTTATTCACATACAGCAGCAACAGGGCACCAAACAAAGTTTATGTAAATGCAAAACAGAGTAAACAGAGTAAAATGTAAAAATGTAAAACAGATACATGGAAAGTGGGAACTCTGTTTGATTTTTTACTATTTTGAGGTTTTTCATAAGAAATTTAGTACCAAAAAAAAACTGAACTCTTCAGCAGACCCTACAAGCGTGCTTCACTAAATATTACGGTACGTGTTGACCTGCATGAGGCGACCATGGGAATAAAATAAAACGTGGGGCAAGTACAAAGGCCTGTTTTATCAGAGAGCTGTTCAAATAAACATGACAGCTCTGCCTCCTGCACGCTCAGCTCCCATTACACACTCGTGTAAGTGAACAGAGCCACACATCCTACAACAGAGTCAGAAAACGTTAGAGAGAGAGAAAATGGATCTCTTTGCTTACAGACAGGAAAACAAGTGTCAGCAGAGTTAAAAGCAACAGCCGACAAACAGAAGAGGGGAGGAAAAAACACTGGACTAGACAAAACACAGAGAGAAGAGGAGAGCAGAGAGAAATGGGGGGAAAGACAGAGAGATCTTCAGTGTTCTCGCTTCTCTCGAGCTTCTTACCTCTCTTAAAGCCTCTGGAGAGTCCTCTGTTGTGGTGGTGGAAACAGTTGGTCTTGAACCGTAGCGAAGCATGTCTCCTCTAATGTCCACTCCTGGCTTCTCTTCCTCTCCCTCTCTGGCTGTCCTCCCACCCTTCCTCTCACTCTCCTTCCTGAGTTCTGCTCAGATTCTCAGAGCGACCATTCGCCCCCGGCCCCAGCCTGGGAACAGGAGGGAAATTCCACTCTAAGTCTGCTTCTGCTGCTGCGTCTGCAGTGGGTATCCTCAGGGCTGCGAGGTTCCCCCTCAGTCAGTGAAATGAACAGGTGCAAACCAGCTCTGCTCTCAGCAGCACAAACACAACAATGTCATTGTCCTAATTCCAGCCAGACTGCTCCTAAAGCCACCTGACTGACAGGCTTGTCAGTCACTCAGCAATCCTCTCTGCACTGACTACATCTCTCTGCACTCCCATCAGACCTGTCGGGCCACATTTCACCTGCTTCGCTCTTCTGCGCCTCCTGCCCCTGAGAGCAGGGCTTTCACAGGCAGGGCGGGTCCTTTTACTCGGGCTGGGACAGGTGGAGCGCGCCTTATCAGAGGGAGTGGCTAATAAGAGGAGCCCACTGTTCACATGAAGCAGTGAGACAATAACTGGCTGCCAGGCCTGTTATACATACAAGAGTTATTAGACTTAAAACACATTTAGATTAAGTTTTGCTTTGTGAGAAGAGAAAAAAACACATGGAGTGGCAGAGGTAGGGTTTTTTTAAAGACTTAAAATAAAGAATTTTCATTGAGATGGAATCTGATTTCTCCCTCTTATTCACTTCCTCTCATTATTTGCTCTCGCAGGTAGGACTGCCAAGTGCATTATGGGGGCTCTTATATAATAACCTTTAAAAATTAAGGGTCTTCATCTGATTGAAACCTTTGCATAAACCAAGAGAGTTATTCTTTTTTAAATTTGCTAATAAAAGTCCATAATATCATTTAAATTGGAGGTTATATTTGGGAAGACAGGCCATAGAATAAAAAGACAAAAAAACAAAAGCTCATAGACGTCCATGTCTGAATGGACAGTATGTCATGCCCTGTGATTTCAAAGGTCTGTTTATATCAGAGTTTATTAGTTTCCTCAGTTCTTTCTGCTACTTTCCTTCTGTGTCTGTTTCCTCTATCGAGTTTCCCGCTTTAGTTATTGTTACTTTCTTCCTGTTTTACTTTGCTACTTAGTTGTCTTCTGTCTTGTGTTCAGTCTTACTTCCTCCTCTGTGATTGTGCTGATTGTGTCCACCTGTGTCTTGTTTCCTCCCAGCTGTGTCTCTTGATCAGTGTGTGAGTATAAATAACGCTGTCTTACCTTTGTCCTCTGTTACAGTGTTTGTTTACTCTTAGCACGCTTCCTTCTGTCACCCTGCTGGATTTAGATGAATTTGTTTATGCACTTTGTTGTTTGAATTTTATGCACCAATAAAGGGGCGCTTTTTGTTTGTTTCACCTGCGTCACCTCAGTCTTCTAAACAAACCATACTTGTTCTGTTTTTAATCGTACAGTCATAAGCTTTAACATTTAACGTGCTGACTGAGGCCTGTAGAGTCTGAGATGTAGTTTTTTTCCTTTTTTTCATTACATGATCTGACCTGGGGTTGAATTTACTGGGAAGATTGTGGCATTGTGTTAACACACAGCTGAATGATACAAACCAGTAAACCGACAGAACTTGTGCTTTTATAGAGGTGCTGATTGTCACTTAATCAAGTGCTTTTCATTAGCAGCACCTGGCTGCTACTTATCCTCCAAATGAAAACAGCGAGGGTGTTGCTTTTCCACATGACTGTGAATACCAACCAGCCAACAGAGGAGGTGCTACACTAGATAAATTATTGATATCGTGAGAGGGATGAAAAGGAAGACCGCACTGCAAACATAATTTTTTAATGTTCTTCCTTACCACTCCATGTTTCACTTGGTTTTACACTTACAAAATATGCGCTCTGCTTATGATTATTCATGCTGACAATTATCTTTGAGGACCAGAAGCACAGTCTTCTGCACAGCCAGATCACATTCCTCTTTTGAATGGCTGCAGTCACTCCCTTTCAATAGAAACTAGAGACAAAGTCTCTGAAGAATGAGGAATCAAGTTTAAAGACTCAAGTTGCCTGGCGAGAGCTCGTTCAGCTGCACGTGGTGCTTCATCAAAGCTTTGCTGTTAGCTCACGTCAATAAATACGATGAGAAAACCTCGCAGAATAATACGAGATGCATTTCTGCTGGACTCTGTGGTTAATTGTTAACCAGACATCAAACAAATGGTGTTTCTGCAATCAGTAAGGCAGCCACTCTGTCCAAGTCCAATGTCATATGGAAGTTCTCTCTCATAAATTTGGGATATTCACCTCCCGTCACAATCACACTGTCACTCTCTGGATTAAATCCACAGTACTGGTGTCACAAGATCAACCAGATTTACAGGACGAAAAAGTTTCTAAAAATACTTTCTAAATAAAGAAGCAACATGAGTACATTTATAAGCAGAAAACAGAGCAATAATTCATACATGACAAATAGCAAAATAGAGTAAACAGTGTTGTAAACACTGTTAGTAAACAAAGAACACTAAATAGCGATTTTAATTAATCTTTAGCGATGCTATTATTTATGTCATAATATTGTGACATAAATAATAACATTCTTCTTCTTACCTAATTCAAGGTCACAGACAGGTTGGAGTCTGTCGCAGGTGTCATAGGGCAAGAGGTGGGGTACACCCTGCACCCTGGACAGGTCACCAGTCTATCAAAGAGTAAACACAAAGAGAGAGAGACACAACCTCATATTCATACCTGCCGCCAACTTAGATCCACCTGCTCCACACAACGGACCCATGCTGTGGGTAGATTTAAAGAGACTCTACATCTGTGAAGCAACAGTGCTGACCAGTACACCACTATACCATCCGTTAGTGTGTATTTATTCATTTATTAATCATTCACAAATGTTACGTAAGTGTGAGTCTGTCCTCCTACCCAGAGCATCAAATACTGCCTTTTAGTCAAACCAACTGACAAGCCAGCGATATGGAGAAGGTGTGTTTCAGCAGTGGTCCTATAAAACACCACACGCTGCATTAATGAGAACTAACTCATACTTTAATCACTAATCATGATCCTTGTCCTGCTCAAACAGGTTTTGGAAAAAACTCTCACGTTCTCAACTGAAGGTGGGAGTACTGACAAGTGAAAAGAAAAATAAACAGTGAGTGAAGCAGGCCACAGCCTGCAGCTACACAGTCTTTTATTTATGTCGCCACCACCCGATCTTCCCATTTCACGCTCTTTAAAGCAAATGTAAATGGCAATTTTAACTTTATAATAAGTATGATTGAGTTTTTAATGATTAGTAATAAGTGCATAAGGATGTTTTAGGAATGTAAAAAATATTAGCTGGAGTTTTACCCAAAGGAAATATGGTTAAACTGGTATGTACAGGTTACAGATTAAGATTAATCAACTGATACTACCTTAGCAAGAGCACACAGAGAGCACAACTCCCTGCAGAGGGCAACAGCTATACTACAACTTTGTAGTTTAGTCACTGTCCCATATATTGTAGTGAAGTTTGGAGATGACACATAAAAAACTGTGGGTAATATACAGTTTTTACTGATTTCAAATTTGCTGTGACTTTGAGCCAATTTTCACCAAAATGAAATCAGCTCAAGCTGTATCTGGTTTATACTGTCACACAAAATTTGTGGCTGGAAAAGCAAGTTTTTGCTCAGGAAACCTTTACTTTTTCCGGTCTTTCTTTTTAATTGACGAAGGCAGGGTGGCACACTGGTGCAGTGGTTAACTTCATAGTGAGAAGATCGTGGTTTTGAATACACCAGCCAGGTGGGGCCTGTTTCTGTGCAGACTTTGCTTGTTCTCTCTGAGTACTCCAAATACTCTGGCTTCCTCCTATCGTTTACAGCTACAGGCTCCAGCCCCCCTGTAATAAACACGAGGAAATGAATGAGTGATGATGGCAGTAATTGTCAGATTTGATCAGTAATGACTACTTCTGTAAACTCCTGATCACACAGTAATGACTCAACATTAACAAAATGCTAATGTCATGTATAATACTACTACAATCCAAGTTATTAGAATGTATTTTCTTGGACACTTTAAGTACATTTAAAAACAAAATGCATACTTGCATTTAACTAATATTTCCATTGCAGTAGTTTTACGTAGAGGAATGTGTATTGCTGTTGTGACTTAATTAAAGTATCTGAGCACATTCGCCACCACTAGAAGACAATGATAATTAGAGGCTCACATTAAACACAGTAATAAGGAGACTATTGTTTGCTGTTGCTTGCAGGTTACAGGTGTTTGATCTTTTTGGTGTGTGGGACTGGCTGTTTGTGTGGGATTTAGCTGTTGAAACCGACAACAGTAGTTGGTGACTTCTCAGCATCCCTGCAGCAGTGAATTTCAGCTTGTAGTTGCTGCTACTGTCATGATCCCTGGTTTTGGCCCCAAAAGTTTGATCCCATAGAGTTTTGTGCATTTAGTGTAATATTCTGTCTTTAGTTCCTGCTTCATGATTATTCCAGCGATGAGTTTCAGTTTTGTATTCGAGATTTGGTTCATGTCTTGATTTTGATCCGACATCTCTTTTTTCATGTTTAATGTAAGTCTTCTAGTCTCTATGTTTAGTATATGTTCTTACCTAGCTTTCCTTTCCTGGCCATGTTTTCCTTGCTTCCCCGATTGTTGCCATTTGTTTTATGTTGTTCTGAGCTTTGTTCCCTACCTCTCTGTGTATAAATGGTCCTGCTGTATGATCAACCCTTTATGTATAAATAGTCCTGATGTCAAATAAATAACTTTCTGTGTATAAATAGTCATGATGTCTGATCAGTCCTCTGTGTATAAATAGCCCTGTCTTCCATTTTGTGTCAGTTTGACCATGGCTCTCGTTTTGTGGATTTCAGTTGGCTGCAGTTTTTGCAGTGTCCTGTATTGAGTCCTCAGTCCCACACTTCATCATTCCCTGACAGCTGCAGCAGCAACTTTACAACTGTTGACAGACAAATGCTGCATCTGTGATGAAATGACATGGTTTCACAATGCCATGCTGTTTTTAGAAATGTGAAGCAAGCAGGTGTTGCTGTTGGAGTTCAGTCACCCAGCATTAATGAACTTTAGGGCACTGCTTTTGAGGTAATCATATTTCCATTTCACGTCACTTCATAGCAAAAAATGTACTTTTAACTCCAGGAGAGTAATCAGACAGCCAGTGCACGAACATTTTCTGACAAATACTTCACATTTGCTAAACTTCGAACACTGAAATTTGCAAAGTAATGCACAGGTTTTATTAATAAAAACTCACATTCACTGATACTGCTGGTGTGCTCATTTGATGTCACCTGATTTCGCGTGACCTGGAATGGAGTTTAATCTTGCTGTTTTTGTTTTACAAAGTAATATATATGTATACTGAGAGATTAGTACAATGTTGAGCCTTGAATATTGTTCCTGAGGCGGCCATCTAACCTGTTGGGCAAACTTATGTTCTTAGCCATGTTTACTCTTTCAGATGGAAAACAAACAAAACACTCCTGTTGTGACACAGCGATAGACGTTTTCCCAGCCTCTGTGCCGTAAATAAAGGACAAGACATTTACAACTGTCCTTTAAGGCTTTAGCCTTTATAGCTGGCCAACAACTTTTGATAACCCACCTATTCACTGATCTAATGTCAGGAATCAATTATCTCTTTTATAGTTCAGACCTGTGACTGACTCCACTTGATAATGATGATTGATAATGATGTGATCGTTTAATAATTAGATAGAAAACAGAGAAAACTAATCTGGCACCAATCTGGTGATCTCATATATATCTCAGACTACTGTTAATGAAATATTACACCATTTCTCACAGTGAGAAGTAACTCTGTGCACTTACTGGGGTAGTTTTGAGGTATTTCTCTCTGATACTTTTAACATCCACTACCTTTATGGGTGCATTTTAGATTAGGGGTTTCTATGTGAAACAAATGATGACATTCACATCCGTGTACAAAATTGCTCTACACTGGTGTGACACAATGTTCAGTAATAACAGGTAATAACGCAATATGTATTATCAAATTATGTACAGTTAATAATAATCTAATAACCTCAAAGCTCCTGTCAGCAGGAGCTTTGAGGGTATTAGATTATATTATTCTGAGGCTGCAGGTAAAGAGTGTGAATAGTTCCTTCACTGTAGGCAGTGCTGGAAACACAGGAACCCTGAGAGCAGGTTTGTCCTGCTGCACTGTAACATTCAGGGCCTGAGGCATCCACCGGATGTTTGTTTAGTGTCTCTGAGTGATGTTACTGCTGCTGATCAACACAGAAAAAACACAATACAACTCTGTGGGTGTCGGTTTAAAAATACACATTGAATTAGTCACAATAATTTAAAGTGACGTATTATTCTCTTCCTTCTTGCTTCCTTGTTGCTAACACATATCTAATCAGCCAATTACATGGCAGCAATTCAGTGCATTTGGTCATATCGTATCAGAATGGGGATAAAAAGGTGATTTAAGTGACTTTGAACGTGCTGTAGTCGTTTGTGCCAGATAGGCTGGTATGAATATTTCACAAACTGCTGATCTACTGGGATTCTCCCACACAGCCATCTCAACAGTTTCCAGAGAATCTTGATGAAAACAGAACATATCCAATGAGTAGCAGTTCTCTGGCTTGTTGATGTCAGAGGTCAGAGCGGCCAGACTGCTCTGAGCTGATAGGAATTCAGCAGTAACTCAAATACAACAAAGGTATGCAGAAGAGCACCTCTGCATCCACAATACACCAAATCTTCAAGCAGAAGAGCACACCAGGTACCTGTCAACTAGGAACAATAAACTGAGGCTTCAATTGACACGTGTTCATCAGCATTGGGCAATAGAAGACTGAAAAAATGTTTCCTGATCTGATGAGTTTCGATTTTGAGAGATGAGTTTCATATGCTACAACATTAAGATGGTATGGTCAGAATTTTGAGTAAACAACATGACAACCTGCCTTGTATCAACAGTTCTGGTGTAAGAGTGCGGGATATTGTCTTGGCTCACTTTAATGGAGCATCATGTAAACACCACAGCCTGCCTGAGAATGGTTGCTGACCATCTCCATCCCTTTATGACCACAGTGTACTCTTCTTCTGGTGGCAACACCCAGCACGATAACGCACCATGTCACAAAGTTCAAATCACCTCAAACTGAGTTCTTGAACATGACAAAGAGTTCACTGTACTTAAATGGCCTGGACCAGCAAATCTATGCCAAGGAGAATTAAAGCAGTCCTGAAGGCAAAAGGGAATTAGTGAGGTGTACCCAATAAAGTGGCTGGCATATTAGACATGACCAAAAATACTCACCAAATCTGAAACACACGTTTCTTGGACTGAGTGTGCAACATAGAAGTCATAACATTAGCCAGGCAACCCATTAAAAACGCTCCACACTGGAGAGGTGCAGTTTAATGGCGCCGAGAGGTCACGTGTTAATCAATATAGCCCTATTATGCAGGTGGATGAGCTACAAAGAAAATCACTCACATGCTTTTGATGTTTGGGTTTCTCTACATTGCAGCTCTAGCGGCACCTCTAGCGGCAGCTAGAGTAACTGCAGTTTTTCGCACTTTACCGCTGGGTTTCAGACAGCGTTGTACGAGGGCCCAGCATAAAATAAATAAGAAATCTACTCCAGTAGAGTGCACACATAAAGACAAAGCTTCCTTTAAGTCGGACAAAAATTTGGTAAATTTACAATCATTCATACAGAATATCTATATACAGCAAATAAGTATAATTCCTCATAAACCCTGGATATTAATAATCAAGTTGAAAGCAATAAATTAGAAATAAAGAAATAAATCAGCATAAGCGAGCATACAAGCGGAAAAAGTGATGGAGCAGAGAAGCAGGCATCCCATTTTATTCATATTCACCACTAAATTTTTCTCATATTTAGTTAATCTGGTTAAATTTTAGGTAACTGCATTGGTTTTGCTCCTAACCAAAACCTTATCGGGAAAAAGTGAAATATGAACTCTGCTATATTTTCCACCTCTAGGGGGCAGCATGGCACTGTGACAGTTCCGGGTCCAGCTTTCTGTCAGACTTGTAAAACTTGAAAGTGAAGCCGTGAAACGGTGAGCTCCGTGTGAAATAGATTGCCTTCTCAAAATTTATAGCTTCGTGTCACAAAACAGCCACAGTTCACCTCCAGGACATCCCTCTGTGCCTGCTCTGCAGCCGCTCCTGCTGAAACCAGCGAAGCACATGAAGGAATCCCAGGAATGATCACCTTGTTAGGCATACACAACTTTCCCCCCTAAGTCTTGCAGCCTGCGGCCCCTATTAGTTTGCTGCTTGGCTTAACACAGGAGAGAGAGATAATACTGTGGCACTTGAGGAGGTTGATTTGTTTGTCCCACAAAGAAAAGCAGCAAACTAAGGTCGTGCCCTGCCAACAATAGCCAGTCAGCCAACGAGGATAAGAAAGCTCCATCTATTCAACTCCTTTTAGTGCTGTGGTCAGCCTCAAGTGGCAAGAAAGTTTTCAATCTGAGTCCTCTACAAAATAAAAGCACTAAAAAAGAAATTAAAGAAGGTTTAATGTGAGTTTTAAACAAGAAAAAAAACACATTTAAATGTCAAAATAAGAACAGTTCTCTGCATTATGTTCGAATAAAATAAAATACAATAAAAATGAAATAAAATAAATAGGACTTTTAGCTCTGTGCTCCTGCTCCATGCCAGGACTCTTTTTTATTACCCCAGAGACTGAAAGAGGTCAAACCTGTGCTCTGAAACTTGATCTGGGCCAAAACATGGGCTGCATTTGCTTCATACATTCCAGCAGGAAAAATATTGACCCACTGAGCACGAAATTAAAGATAGAGCTGCTGTTGACACAGCTGCTTTGACCCTGCACAGATTTTACCCGAGCACAAGGGAAGTCAGCGGCGATCATTACACAGCAGACTGATCAAATCGTCTCAGCCACATCCAGGGGTTTTAGCGCATTTACTCAAATACTGCAGGACATGCAGTCGGTGGTTTGATTTACTCAACTGTTCACATTTTCCTTTTTTAATTATATATTTTAAAATGACAGACAAACAGATGACTTTATCTATCTGATTGCTCAGGTTGCTTGCATCTTGCATCATGCAAAACTCCCTCAGGTAGTTTTCTTTTTCCACAAGGTTCATGATTATTTTTCTTTTGTTGTTTTACAGCTGTCATTCATGTCTAGAGTTTTTGATACAAGGTGATTTATGCCGGGGCATAGTTGGTAAAAATTCAGGTCAGAGAGTATTTCTCATAGATCAGTGCTCTGTGCAGTCCAGGGGGAATTAAGAGGGTAAGTAGCAGCCAGGTGCTGATCATCAAATGCAGTGATTAACTTATCATCTTCCAGTGTGAGCACCTCTATAAAAGCAGATGTTTTGGCAGCTTGTTGGCCTGGAGCTTTCAGAAGTGTGTTAATACAATGCCCTGGAGAAAAGATGTTGGCAATGATCTTAAAGAAGCAAATGTTGCTGACCATAAATCTGGGAAACGTTATGAGGGCATTTCTAAAGAATTTGAAGTCTATCATCCTACACAGACAAGGATTATGCACAAGTGGAAAACATTCAAGACATTTGCCAAAACTACAAAAAAAAGAGTTGCATATCAGACTCTATGCGTCTCAGTTAGCATATTAAATGTTAAAGTTTACGACTGTAGAATTAGAAAAAGATGGCTTGTTTGGAACGGTTGCTTGGAGAAAGCCTCTTCTCTTAAAAAGAACATAGCAGCACAGCTTAGGTTTGCAAAGTTAAATTTGAACAAACCACAAAACCTCTGGACAGATGAGACCAAAGAGAAACTAAACACAGTATATCAGCACAAACACCTCAATAACAGCCGTCAAGCACGGTGGTGGAAGGGTGATGATTTGGGCTCGTTTTGTAGTCATGGGACCTGGACACCGCACAGTCAGAGCGGACCGTGAGCTCCATGTGAGACCATCTGTCCAGCAGGCAAAGTCTGACTGAAATCAGGTCATGCAACAGGACAATGATCCTAAGAACGGCAGAAAATCTGCAAGAGAATGGTTAAAACAGAATGAAGGTGCTGCCAAAACCTTCCTATTCTTAGAAACACATTTATTCTGGAGTATTAAATGCTCCTCTTCTCAAACATGCATTTTACAGTGTATATATCATTTATGGATGCAATTTGCACTACTTGCTTGCATAGTGTTATCACTGTTGTACATGTAAATTTTTTCACCTCACAGTATCAGCGCATGTGGCGCTTTATTGTAAACTGCACTGTTTTTTATTCGTTTCCTTCTGCTAGTATCTAAAATGTTTTGGGTTTTTTTTAGCTTCATTGTGCAAGATGACAGCATACTTCTTAAACAAAGAGGGCAAGTTTCTGTGTGAAATATGAAACCTAGAAACATTCATCACCACAGCTATGGCACAGTAAAGACCAGCCTAATTTTCATATCTGAACCCTCAAGTGGACTTAGACTGAGAGGAGGGGGAGAAGTTTTAACTAGAAACTTAAACTTAAAAAGAACGTGATGCACAAAATATTCTTTAAAAAAATGTCTAAAAGAAAATGTGTCTTGAGAGGATTAGTTGTCAGGAAGTCTGCACCAAGCAAAAAACAGGTGAGAGTAACTGAAATGAAGTTTATTTTAGCCTCAGCAGGATTTATGTTGTGTACAGAGAGAGGTAGTGGCAGGAATTTGTCTCGCTCATCCACTCTCCCTCTCACAGAGTGCAAATCATCACAGTGCAGCAAAACATTGATTGTCAGTTTATCTGAAGAAATTCCCTGATTCGGTCCAAGGAGGACACATAAGGTCCTCATGTGGTCCTTACAGGCACTGCTGATGTACACAGCGGGCACAGCTCATCACAGACAGGTACGAGTTTAAACATGTTTTAAATCAAAGCGTTTCCAGTATAAAACAGCTTTAATGTGTGCAGCTTTGTTTGGAGATGCTAGAAGAATCATGTTAAGACAGAAAAGCATCTACCAGAAGATGTGTGAGTAACACTGTGATGTCACTAATATCAAAAGAAACCTGCATGATGAATGTTGATTACAAACTTATCATTTTACTGCTCATTAGATTATATAAAACTGTATAAAAATGAATGTGTACAAAGTCCCTCATTTACTGTTCCCTAAAAAAACTCTTACTGAGAGGAGATTTTGTATTTATAGCTACAAATAACTTAAAAAAACAAAACAAAAAAACATCCTGGCACATTTCACTTCATATACCCTTGATTTCCAATCAATTATAAAAAAAAAAAAAAAAAAGGAAATATTTTGCATTTAACTCAATGATAAAAATAAAATGTATATTCAGATACTGTGTGTAAATGTGACCTATTAGATTAAAAAGGAAGGGGTCAAAACTGGATATCGGTTACAAAGGCAGTACAGGTTTCATTTGTTTACAGTGCATTCATTCAATGCTGGAATAATCATTGACAAGCATGTTTAACCCATTAAAGGAAGATCCACTCAGAGTAGAAAGAACAATGTTGGAAGATGGGGCTTAACGCAGGAATATAAAATGAACATTTTAAAACCGTATTTACAAAAATTTTCACTGGACAGGACAAAACATCATTGCCTTTGTGATTTCACCAATTAATCAAAGAGCTGCTCTAATAATACTGAGTGAATTCATGGACGTTGAAGCTGCTGAAGTGAGGATTTTATTCATCTCACCTAGCTGGAAAGTCTTAATATTCACACAGATAGCTCAGTGTTTACAGGAGCACATGGCACAGCTCTCCAGCCGTTTGGTGTGACAGTGTTGCACATAAAGCAGCTTTATTTCCAGCCTCAGAGTTTGTTTATAAAGAGAAGGTCGATAAGAGGTTGTCCTGACTCGAAGAGCGCTTGTACCCCGAGGAAGAGCTGAAGTACGTCTCCCCGTCGGTGCTGATGTCATCGTCTTCGTCGTCATCCAGATTGCTGAGCAGCGAAGCAGGCGAGTTCTTGCGTCTGAACAAACAAAAACAAACAAAACTATTAAGAGTGTTCTTGTTATAATGTGTGTGAACAGAGCAGCTCTGCATTATTTGCAGGCCCTAAATCCATCCTCTGTCTGAGTGTGAGCTCCTCCTCCTTGCACCTCATAAACTAAAGGTTTGAACAGGGGCAAGGTGGAGCTTCTGTGAGATTATTACATTATGCATCTCTGTGTGACATCATAAAGATCTGAGAGCAGAAAAAACTGCCTGAAACACACCTCTGACTTGTACAAACACCAACTTCATATTTAACAGGAGTGTTCACCATTGTTACTGTAGGTCTTTAAAAAAATAAGCAAACGTAACCTGACCATCTACAAATTAAATTCCTACATCAAATTTTAATTTCAGACTTTTTAAGACCCTTCAATGACCTGCAGGAGCCCACCAACTTAACTCAAGTGGCATAATTATTTAATTAGTAACTGTAATCTAATTCATTTCAGGTACAATAATGGTAAATGGTCTGGTATTTATGTAGAGCGTGTGAAGTCTAAATGAGTATTTTAAGCACTCTACTCTTGCCCAAAGGCACGTCAACATGCAGGAAGGAGCCCAAAAAGACCCCCAGCTCAGCCTCCTGAGCCTCAGCTGCCTGTAACGAGTAATACTTTGTAACTGATTACTACCAACACTGAGCCTCAGTACTGAGAATGCCTGCATTTTATATTTACCACTTTTAAAGCACTGCTCTGTGTGCTGATGATGACAGATGTTGGTTTGTGCTTTTACCTCAACTCGCTTCGCAGAGCTTTGAGCTGACTCTGGAGCTGCTCATTGGCCTCCTGCTGCTCATCGAAGTCTCTCTGCAGCTTCTTCTTGCTGTGCTCAAGTCGGTCAATCTCCTCCTCGGCCTCGTCCATCTGTCTCTTCAGCGCCTTCAGACGCAGATTTAACTTCACGAAGGGGGAAAAAAAAAAAAAAACATGTCTAGAGTTAAAAGAGTTCTACTAAGATCAAATTTTATTTTATTTTTCTTACGTGCCTAATAAATTATTAGTCTTGACATTTGTCTAAGTCAAAGCAAAGAGAGTTTAATGACTGTTAGAGTGGGCATGAAGGTAAGGGTTACATACTTGGTCCTTTTGATCTTGCATTGATTGATGTTCTTCCTCAACTTGCATCATCATCTCTTTTACCTTCCTCTCCAGCCTGCGGTTCACCAGCTGCATGTTAGCGCGCTCCCTGAAACACAGGCGATGCATCACTAAACATAAACATGAGCTAATAATTCAGACCAGCGTACATTTTATGATGCAAAGACCTACGAGCTGATCAAATTCTTTAATATGTTTGATCACCCAGAGTCAGACGATCTCCCAGTGCAAACTAAACTAAACATTTAGATAAGCTCCAACTTTCTGACTCTGTGTCCTAAATCCACGTGTTCAGGTATACACTTTCATCTGAAGCTTTAAACTAAACTCTCACCGTTTCCTCTTCCATCACCTCAACCACAGCACCCCTCAGCTCTATTCCCAGTTGGAGTTCCCATCTCACCTCTCCTCCGCCTCCAGCCTCTCCTCCAGCTCATGTATGCGCTCCTCCAGCTGAGGTACCTGGCCCTCTCTGTTGGACTTCTGGGAGCCTTCTAGATGACTCACTCTGGCCTTCAGATCCTTATTCTAGAGAGGGTGGGGAGAGAAAACCATTGATGTGTTTGACAAATGTATGTTTATACCATAATCATGTCTGTGATTATGGTATAAACCATAATCATGTCTGTGTACAGATAATAAAATGATGGAAATGGACACAATCAAATGAATGTGATGAAAAGACAAATGAAATGAGTGTGTGTTTTGGACTGAGTCTGTAGCTGTTATCCTCCAGACAGGAGTGTGTACCTGTCTCTCCAGAGCAATCTTGTCACACTCCAGGTCCTGTCTGCTAGCCCTCTCCTGCAGGAGTTCATTCCTCATCTGCTCCACCTGTCAAGCCGAGTCCAGACACTGTCATCGCTACAGTCCCACACAGTCTGACAATAGTTATGATCAGACACTGACTCACAGCAGAAACCCACGTAACACCTACTGAGCCAAAATGCTAAACAATAGAAAAGTTAATGCTGTGTGAGCTCTGCTTAATTGGTGAGCAGGATTTTCTTGCTTGACTGCATTCCACCCTTTTATTGTGATTGTGATGCCAAACTGTCAGAGACACAAGGTTGTAGTACAAAAAAAAAGACAAAACAAAAAAAAACCCAAAAACCTAACAGATAGCTGACAGTAGTTTCTATGACGCAAGAGTCAAAACGTCAATACCTGTATTCATAGAAACACAGAATGGCCTCTGTTTCATCTGAAATATCATCAAATCCCCTGATATTACTGACCGATAAAGGCATATTTTTCGCTTTGCAATAAGCTCCACTGCATTCACACCTTCTCGTTATCAGACACTTTCACTCAATCCAACAGACCTGCTACTCTTCATTGTGATCTGGTGATCTTTGAATAAAGCAGAGTTTCTGTTTAAAGGATTGTCTGGTTTCCAGGTGCCTCTTCAGCTTGCTTGGCAACTTGTCGCTCTAACCTGACATCAAGCATTAGTTTCTTCTGTCAGTTTGTTTTCCTTTAAGAAGTTTTGTGTGGGTTACTCTACAACTTGGTGATCAGTTTCACATCATCAAAAATTGATGTGTGCCATTATGGTAAATTTATACGTCACTCATTTTTAGTGCAGCTCAACTAATATTTGGCTGACACAAATCCCATGGCACACCTGGGCTCCCCTTGAGCCAAACCCACGTCATCTGAGACATACTACTGTAAAGAATATGTCTGTGTGGGCTTTCAGATAGTACAGAAGGTATTAGTGTTTAACAAGTTGATAAGCGAGGATTAACTTAAATATAAAGCCAACAGCAACAGCCAACAGTAAGCAACTTACGGAAAACAACAGCAAAAGGAAACATTGAGCCTGGATTTGTCCCCTGGAGACAAAATCCCCCTCCAACACTTATTTTAACCATTCAAACAAAGTAGTTTTGTTTGTATCGAGAATTTTAGTAATATAGCCAAGGGTTGAGATGCTGGACACAGATCCACCATCTCAACCATGTTCAGTTTTTATGCTAAGCTAAAGCCCCTTTCAAACCTGCCAGTTTTAAATCAACATTATGGTAACTTTTTGGTAGAAGTTGTTACCTGAACCTTATTTGGGTGGACCTAGAAACATTTTAACTGCAGGCAGACAAAAATGACAGATAGCTGCACACAAAATTAGGACTGTTCACACCTCTTATGTATCTTTGTGAGTTGCTCAGCTCACCAGAGAATGCCCTAAACAGCAATAACACACACATAATGATGTTTTATCTCATCAGCTGTTCCTAATTTGCAATAAGATTAAAACATTTGTCTATGATGCATTTTTCGTGTTCCCAATCGAGGAGAGAGATCTCACTTTCTGAGCCTCAGTGGCGGGGGCAGCTGCAGCACACACACTCACACACACACACTCACACACTGTTGTGATGATGGGATCACAAGGAGTAAGAGATTTAAACATAAATGTGTCGTTTTCACTTAATTCAGCAGGGTGTATGATGCCAACCGTTGTTGCTAAAAATGCAGGTAAATGCATGTATGGCAAATATCACTATTACTGTGGCACTTTCGTCATTGTTGTAACTATGTGTGAATAAACCTTTAACAAACATTAACATAAATGTCTGACTTGCAGAAGGTTGTTAAGAGGTTAGCAAAGACAGGTCTGCAAGTCATGCACCCTTTATGTGGAAAGGCCTTTTTTTTTTTTTTAAATATGTCATAAGTTATGAATCCTGTGTAAATCCATCAAACTCAATCGACAAAAGCACTAATGGTACCTCAGAGAACACAGTACTGGGTGTGAGACTTTAGCACATCTGACTGAGAATTAAAGTAAGATGACTGTTTTTTGACAGTAGTCTGGTGGCTGTGATGAGTCCATGAGCACATCCTTACTCCCGGTTCAGCAGCACTGTCTGACAGCAGCTTGAGTGCTAAAAACTCTTCTAAATTGTTTGTATGCAGAAATATATTTATTTAAAAAAAAAATCTCGCCACAATGAACAAACTTTAATGAATCTCAGTCTGTGACTGGTGTATTATGTTTTGAATGAACACATATATATGTTTTTTTTTTTTTAAAGAAAGAGAGTTGTTGTAAATGAATCAATACGATGAATAAATTCAACTTGTATTGTTTCTGTGTTTAATGCTGATATTATTATATCTTACAAACACAGATATAAGACCTGTACAGATAATATCATCTGACACTAAAGAAAACAGTGATTAGCACAATTTCTAAAACTATTCCTTCAGTACTGCTGTCATCACACATCACCTCAGTGGATATTGGATCGACTCAGAGAGGCCTGACTGTTCAGTGATAACCTAGTTCAAAAGAAAAGGGGCGAATGAAAACTAATCAATACAGCAGTGATGGCTCTTTGTGAGAGGAGCTGAGAATTGGTGATATTTTATGCCAATTAGTGGGTGACAGTGGGCTGCTCTGATGAACGATGGCCTCTATAACTGGTGCACCCAGCACAGTGCTTGAGGGAGCTGAATCAGCAGACTGGAACATACAGCGAAACTAATCTGCTTTGTGAGAGACGGCAGGAGAGTAGAGGGGAGATTACTCTCATTTAGACAGGAGAGGAGCACCTGGTGCCAGGAGAGACGCAGGTGTTCTTCCTGCTGCCTCCGCTGCAACCGCACCAGCCCTCCACCCCATAGCCCTGCACCCACCTCTCTCTCCTCCCCACAGACATTTGAGCACATGCACCAGCACATACCCGCACGCACACACACACACACACACACACACACACACACTGCTGGCACTCAACCTATTCCACTCTTGCCACAAAGCTCGAGTGTTGCCTTGACAACCGACCTCAGCCTCATGCTGAACCAATGCCACTTTGTCACAATGCCACTCTTTCCTCTCTGCAAAGATTTTTTAAAAGGGGGGACCATTTATGCAGGTTTAAATACTCTCATGAATTGCACTGGGGCTCTCTTGATGTCGCTACTCACTTTATTTAAAATTTTGGTTACAACTTCAAAGTACGTGAAGGGAATTTTTCCCAAAGCCAAATCTTAAAAGCCCCCCTTCGGCCCCAATAGTTGTTAAAAAAAGAAAGAAAAAAAAAAGAACTATCTGTGGCTCCATAGTTTTGTGGTATTTTTTTAAACTCCAGAGCCAGCTTCCTCCCTCTGATTATTAAGATCTCCCCTATGGACAAACAAGTGTTAAAAGTACATGCACTTTATCTAAATCTTACTTCACAGTGTCTCTGTCAGCAGTTTTATCACAGTGGAAGGAAAACTGGAGCATTTGCTTGCAAGGACGGGAAAAAAAAAATCTGACTTCTAGCACAAGAATGAGATTTGTTCTCAAGCCAAAGTTACTGAAGCATAATTTCCAAGTGCACTCCGCAACCTGAAAACTTGAGACATTTGGCAACTTGCATATTTTGGCTCAGGCGGTGCATTAAGAAGGGTCTTTTGTGGCTGATGCATGAAAATTGGATAGACACTCCTAGACCATGCTGGCGAGCTGCCAACCTGAATGATTATGCAAGATCATCTTACAAAGCAATAACCCATCCACTTTATCCAGACCAGAAAGAAAGAGAGAATTTTTGAGTACTGATATTACATGTAAAGACACAGACACTTGAAAAAACCCATGAACCTGCACAAGAATCACACACATCAACTCTTTAAGGACACATCTGAGACCTGAAGCTGTTATATGGAGGTCAAATGTCCCTTTTCATTTAGAGATTAGTGGTTGCAATCATGATGTTAGAAATGGAAGACAAAGCGACAGGAGATCTAGAACTCATTTACAGGCTGACATAAAACAGAGACACGTCTGTGTGTGTACGGACAGGTGAACACTGATGATGAAAACGTGTTGAGTGTTAGTGTGTTTCACCTGCTCTCTTCCTCGGTCTATCCTGTCCATCAGATTGTCTCCACTTTGACGCTCCTCTTCAAGGTTCATTTCCAGCTGAGCAATCCTCTCCTGCAAAGTGAAGCAGTTACATCTTTATGAAGAGTGTGTTTTGCCATCACTGCTCTCTGTAAATCTTCACACAAGATTGTGCGAAATTAAGATTTGCCTTTAAAAAAAAACTTTTAAAGTAAAAAATGTTGAAATGATACTTCTGGTCTTTTGCAATAATGTAACAAAGCAGTCATTAGTAGCTTGTGTACCTCCATGAGTTTGACGTGTCTGGATTTTTCCTCTTTAGACAAGGTGTTTTTCTCAGCCTCAGCTTCAAGATCACGAACTCTTTTCTCTAGCGTATTCTCCTTGACCAAGGCCTCATCTCGCTCCCTCTGAGACTGTCGCACTTCCTCCTCCCGGCGCAACAACTAAAACCAAAAGCATTTATATATTTCACTATGATCTTATGACATACATTTTATTTCTGGTCCTTGAACATTTGAGCACTTTTAAAATAGTGACATTATCTTTTTCAGCATCAACTTTAATCTTATCAAGTTTTACTGCTGAAGTGATGAGCAACAGTTAGTTGCTGTTTAGCGATAGTATTAATATGATATAATATACACTCCCCTGGGTGACTAATGCATCCAGCACAGTAAGTGTTTCCCTCAGCTGCAGTGCCCCTCACAGCTGGAAAACTGCCCTCACTGCTTAATGCTAAGACAATGGAAATTCATCATCTGCCCTGTTTTTACTCCCACAACAGATATTTGTCCATTAGTGTAAAATTGTTATGTGGTTATTCATGTAATGATCTGAGCAATACTTTAAGTAAGGCACTGCATTGTTAGAAGTATAACTGGATAGTTGTGCATCTTTTATTGGATCTTATTTTGAAATTTATGCAATTACAAAATCTGTGGAGTAAAACTTCTAACTTCAGGCTGTCTTCATAGTCGGCTTCTAAAAAGAGATTTATACGTACAAGATGCTCACTCGATAATTCAAGTAAAGAAGGTGGATGTATGTAGCCTACACTTCATATGGTAGAGACTATTGGAACATTTGAGAACAGCTGGAAAATGTGGACTAAATGAAGCAGGCCATAGCACTGAATTTCTTGGGAAAGGTAAGTGGAGGAGGAGGATGTGAATCAGCCAGCACAGCTTTCACAACAATGATTTCACAGCGCTAACATCCTCCTCTTCCTGTGCACCAGCAGGATAAAGATATCATAGCATGGATGCTGACAGAAAAAAAAGGAAAAGCCTGGACACTGACCTTATCTTGACAAATGAACTCTGCTCACAACCACATTGCACATACAGACAGACATGCAATGTAGAGCTGCATGTTCGCCCAGATCAGCAAATCAGTAAAACTAAAGGCTGGCCTGTTATACATGTGAAAAAAAGCCTGCAACTAATGACTACAGGTTTCAGAGAACAGTTCACATAAAAAAGGCCTGTCTTTTTTTCTTTCTTTTTTTGAAAGGCAGCCTCTTGTGGTTTCAAGAAAAAAATTAAGGCAGAGTCTGCCAATACCTCTTTTTAAAGGTACCCGTGGAGTTTTCATTATAAACAGGCACTGCTTTGTTTACAGCGTTAGAGCTCTGGGACACTGAGTGTATCCTTAAGGACTAGCAAGCATGTTTAATACATTTCCTACCTCAAGACCTATTAGCAAACAGCCATTTTTGAAATCAGCATTGTTTACAGTCATCATCTTTTCTTCCTGTACTGGCACATTAGTTCCAACAAGTTCTACCTCACTGTGCAGTCAGGAGAAATGTGTACAGAACCCTCCCCTGTGTGAATGTTACTAAAGCAAACAACAAAAACAATATTCACTTTCCAGAACTAGATTTCATTACCTCTACATGGTACCACTGAGTATTCTTTTTGCTGTGTTTACACTTTTTCACACATTCACTAATACAGGAAAGTGTCAAATTTTTATTCTCTCAAAAGGTTTAAACTCACTGCTAATCAGGTATATAATCATAACTTTACACACAATGTCTCGCACAAATGATCTACCAGAATTGCAGATAAAACACAAAATCTTAGCCCAGTGATCTATGTACCATTATCTGCATTACTCACTGATGTTATACACAGGTTTTGCGTCACACATTGTGACATTTCTCCAGGACCAAACTGTTTCAGAGGTCACCAAAAAGAAAATCTTAACTGCCCTACCTCCCTAAATAAATATTTTATGTATAAATAAAACAACTTAAGGCAAGCTCATTTCAACATAAATGATTCTTTTTCATCAAAAACATTCTTCACATTCCAAAGAGCTGACAATGATAAACTGCACGACTAAAGACAATGCCAAGGGGTCACACACAAACAGAGCTTTTCTATTACTTGAATTGGCTAAATTCTTTCACTTTAATATTATGCTTTGGGTTTGAAAGGGCAGCGGGGAGCAGAAATACCTAAGTGCTGACATCACTCTCTGAAAGTAAAGATTGATGTTGGTAGGAGTGCTCAAACTGGCTGATTCAGAACAATAGCTCATTAATGTGCTGGTCTGCATGAAATTGCTCAGATAGGCTGACTGATAACAGCCTTGATCTGGCCACTGTGTCGTTTCTTCTTATTGTGTTTACCTCATTTTGTAGGGTTTTGGTAGTCACCAGGTACTTCTCCAACTCCTGTCCTCGCTCTTTGAGAAGCTTCTGCAGCTCTGCCAGCTCCCGGCGGTTCTTCTCCTTATAAATATCAATCTGCTCCTGAAGCTCGCGAGTGGACGACTGGGATGCCTCCACGATGTCATTCATCTGAAGGCGCGGTGACAGGGACGGAAGAGGCAAAAGAAAGCAAGATGTTATGAAAAAGTAGGGAATTTTAAAGATAATGATGTGGTTCAGATGCAAGTTTGATAGTATTTTATCATTTGTTCGCACACTGGACTGGACTCCTTTTATAGAGTTATTATATAACATGAACCATCTCAAAAAAATAATACATTCTTCTGGAAAGCCTCCTTTAAACAGGACCCTTTATACACCTTTTATTATTGAACCCTCAAGGTAGCTTTAGATGACTCACAGTTCATAATAATCCATCTTAATCTAATACTGGGCCCTGATGCAGCCCATCACTTCATTCACTCTTCAAAACTATGGTTTTTAGCTATGAATCATGTGCCTGAGATGACTATACTAGGGATATCCATCGCTAAGATTAAGTAATTTGATGAGGACTGCATGTTAAAAATGAGTCAACATCGCTCTTCTAAATAAAAGGGTTTTTTTATCAAAGTTTTCTTGGTTACTCTGCTTTAGGAATGAGTCTGGAAAATAATTTTTGTAACAAAGGTCAAACTGAGTAAGCACACGGCCTCCATCTTGTTTGCATAATCTAAAATTCTATTCTCTGCATAACAAAAGCAGACATTCGGTGTGAAATTCATTCAGATCAGTGTGAATAAGTGAATTAGTGAATAAACAAACACTCAGAGACTCACCTCCTTCTGAAGTTTTTCCACTGTACGATCCAGCAGCCTCCTTTCATCCTCTATGTCATTCTTCATGCTCTTTAACTGCTCCTTCTGATTTCTCTCTTCTTGAAACCTCTCCTCCAAATCCTTGTGTTCATTGCTGAGTTTGGTGAAGTTTCTCTGCAGAATGACACAATAACAAATGTGTCAAGTTGTGTATTTGCAACTGTATTATCTAACACAGTGAAGTGTTACTAATCTTACTTGCACATCCTCAAGTCGGATGGTCAAAGCTCTGTTTGCACGTGACATCTCCTCTTCTTGCTCCTTAATTTCAGATAGAGATTCTTCAAGTTGCTTTTTCTCTCTCTGTTAAATGGACAATGTTGCATATGAGACTGTCATTTAGTATAAATATAATGATGCTACAAGAACTGTGTAGAACAAAACTAATAATAGTTGCAACTCTGGAACTCCACCCCTTACCTCCAGTCGACCAACTTTATCCCCCAGCCTGCTCTCCTGCAGCTTGGCTTCGTCAATAATTCGGTTTAGTTTGGCCACCTCATTTTCCAGCTCCTGCGCCCGTCTGCGGAGTCTCTCGACTTCTTGAGTCAGACGTCCTGCTTGGCCCTCTGCTACACCCTTGGCTGCCTCCACTTCTGCCTTCTCTTGCACCACTGTGGCACTGCTCTGCAGATCAGAACAAGACACAAGGCTTCAGTACAAAGGAAGCAGCAGTCTGTGACACTCAACAGAAAGTGGAATAATGAGGCATGATGGAACATTTGAGACCAACTCAAATACCTCATAACAGAAGCCATTTGTAATACTCAGTCCCCCAATGCCCTTCCTGTAATTCTCTTACACCTTATAATAAACCACAATTGGAGGTAACTAAATCTGAGCTTTTATTAGCTTCTGCTGATTGAGGGTCAGCAGGCTAGCATTGCAGACCTGTTATGCTAGCCTGCTGGATTAGCACTACACTACTACCAGGGATTAATACAGACTGTTGTGTGGTATATGTCTGCAGTTGTAACACAGATGAAGTTTCAGGTGCACCAGTCCTTTGAATTTGCCTTATGCCCAAATCTACTAATGCAAATCCTTTAACTCCTACATTTCAGGGTGGAGTAATGACACTAGTCAAAAACAAGCTCTAGCTGAAAATGTATTCCAAATTTTTCAATTCCCTGGAATCATATGCCTTCAAGATTGTAAATTTCTTTAATCAATGCCAGCATGTTTTTCTGACAGCTGAAAAACAAAGATGTCAAACTCCTGGAAGTGGAGCTAGAGCACATCTCGCACATCAACTCATGTGCAAGTCTTTTTGTATTGTGTTGGTAAACTGTGTTCAGACTCAAAGATAAAACTGTTGTACAGATGGGAAAACACATGTATGCCAGTGTTTTGTCCAAGAGGATGAAAGCAAAATCAATAATGTAGTAGTAAAGAAATTGTTATTAATATCCATCCACAGGGTGGAGTGCTGCGCAGAAGAGAAGAAATGGGAGACACCCAGATATATATGTCAGTGCGCGAGGAGACAGAAACAAAGAAAACTGACTACAGTAGAACCACACAACAGATAACAACAGGTTTCAGTTGCGCTTACACCCTTCTACTGAATAACGTCAGCAGGCAACAGGCTTGTAAAGGTTTGTTTGGAAACAAAAATGTTTTTTGGCATGGAGGTGGAATGTAAGGAAACTGGTTTGATAGTTTACAGCCTCAGTACAGCGAGGCTGTACTACACTACATGCACGCATGTATGTCCGTGAACACAAAATTACAGAACAAAATCTGTAAACTCTATTTGTCACCATTTTAATATATGACAGAGGTGAAAGTGGTGAAACATTAAATACATAAAAGAAATGCTCAAGGTGGGAAAATATGTGAAAGGACTGCGATAGTACAATCATACGGGTCTTTCTGTGCGGGTCTTTGTTATGCATCACACACTCTGCTGATATCCAAGTATGACACTTCAGGTGTGTTTGTATGTGTGAGTGTACTAATGCACAAAAGCACACAAGGCCTCCTGTGTTTAAGAACCAACTGATTGAAAATGTGATCTAGCCGGTGAGACATAGATGAAAGGTAAAAATGTAAGAAAGCAAACAATGAAACCAAAAACTGGTTATTCATTCTCTGGCACTTTCTTACTGAAGAGCTACAAACACCTTTCACAGAAACAGCATAATCACAGAAAGAGTGTCATGTAAAAATCTAATCTTTGAAAAAGATAAAGAAACAAACTGTTAGTAGATTTTAACTGCAACACGGAAAAGTTTCCTTTTGTAAATTGTCAGACAATTTATTTACAATTTTTTAAAAAAAATGGTTTTAAATGTCTCGTCACCCCCTGAATGCCCTTTCATGACTGATATAAAAGGTGCTTGTTGGTTAGCACATCTGTCGTCACCGTGTGTACAAAGAGGCACGTCCTGTATTAAATACGCGATGGGTGCCTCCCAGTTTCAGGCCAGTCAGACCTGTTTTCCGCTGTCACAACATAACCGCCCTCATCACCCACTCACTGGATCATTTAGTTTGGTCAGACGAGCAAGAGGCGGGCTCAGAGCAAGAAGGTTCTGGATTTGAATCAACCAGCTGCCTGAGCCTTTGGGTGGGGAGTTTGTATGTTCTCCACATACCTGCAAAGGTTCCTGGCAGGTACCCTAGCTGCCTCCCACAGTCCAGACATGTCTGTTAGATTAACTGGCAAGTTTAAATTGGCCACTATGACTATGCATTGGCTTTGCAAGCCTGTCCAGGGTGTATCCCGCCTTTCACCGTGTGACAGTCGGGATAAGCTCCAGCAACCCTATGATCCTCAACTGGATAAACAACAAGAACATGAATGGATGCCTGGATAGATGGATGAACCACAAAAAACATCTGCAGATTTTATAAAAAAGAAAGGAATTTCCTTTTTATAACATAATATAATTTCTCACCAGCACAAACTGCAGCCTCAAAAGTGGCCAAGTTGAATCAACACCTATCTCAGGAAATATGACATATAGTGCTATTTCCAGCTTCTGGCTTGGACTCTACTGTCATGGCTTTGTTATTTATATTGTACTGAGACTTCGTCTACTGGTTTTAGTTAAATTTTTGGTTGCATGTACCAACTCTATGAAATCACATAGAACTAATATTAGAAAAAATAAACTATCTGAAACTGAACATTTAAGAGCAACTGAGCTTTTGGCTCGCAAGGATTCTTTATACATTCATCCTTTCATCTACCTGCCTCCCTACCCACCTATCCACATAATGTAAATGATAATAGTTCCCATTCTTTGCAGGATGGATGTATCTTTATCAAATTCCATTACATTTTTAGCTTGATGTGCTCCCATAAACTGGCATCTGGTTGAATAAATAAATACTCAGTTTTTTGTGTAAGTTTAGGCTAAAATGTTTGAGATGATCAGATGTTCTGTGTCAAATTGTGTTACAGCAGCCCTCCAAATGCTGAAAACTAATTAAAAAGCTGACAAATCAGTTTTATAGACAACAAATGCTGGTAACCATCTTTATGACCACTTTCTAGGAAGATTAAACTCTATAATAAATGTGGATTTACCGATTAAATTACTGATTAAAGTGTGATTGTGTTGAGGGCAATAAACAAAGCTGTAACTACAGTAATAAAGGAATAACGTGTGGCATGATAGTGTCTGTGCTCCATTTCTGCATGTCCCATTTCCCACGTTGGGTCACATGTGTTAAAAACATGAGCAAAGCCACCCAGCCAGAAGGAGAGAGACCCTTCTGCTGTCTGTGGGAAGAAGTGGGAGGGGATGCAGTGACATGATTAGTCAGTTTTTAATGAAAAGTTTCCCATCTGCATCGTTAATTTATTTTGAGTGACTTTAATAGACCTGCACTATAACACATTTATCTCACAATATCAGCGCCTCTGTGCCAGTCTTTTCAGGAACACCTGTGAACTTAAGCGTTGATACTGCTAATAGAAAAATCTTTTTTTATTTGGCTCTTAGAGAAATACTGAATTTTAAATTTCTTCAGGGTTTTACTGCCTTAATTCTCTTGCTTTTCACTAGTACAAAAAGTTAATCATTTGTTAAAGCAGTATTAAAGTTTACCCAGCAATCACTGAATGATTAGTACTAAAGAAACCTCACTTTATCAGCTATTATTTGTTTATTTTGTCTATTTATTATATTCATTTATCACCACTTCAACTTGTGACCAACAACACAAGCTGACTTCAGTGTATTAGTGAAATATCAAAGAAGAATATGTAGTAAGATTATACTGCTGTTACACTTGTCCTTCTACCCTAAACTCAAAGATTGACTTGGGACCTCATGTGTACTCTAACTGTTTACCTAGAGTTGCACATTAACTAACTTTGTGCAGTCTTTGAAGCGACTCGAATGCTCAAGTGAAGCGAATACTTAGCCAAGATTTCACTGTAGCAAATGACCTTTCTTAGCTTTTCCTACCGACCTTGCAACAAACTTCAGAAAAGAGTAAAGAGTGAAATCCTCAAACAGCTAAAGTGCTGATCATGTCAGAGTAACTTCTATACATCACAGATGAATTTAAGATTATTTCATTGGATATAACGGATTATTAAGTACATTAACTTTCACCTAAAATGCTTGAGCAACAAGTAAACAAATCCAAAATGCAACTCTAATACATTCAAGGTACATGTTATTTTTAAATATTAGATTTACAGTAAACAGATAGAAAGGAAGCTTCTCCAAATTAAGACATTTTCCACACAGGGAGCTGCTAAAATGTCATCCTTTCTCCCCCCCTCCTGATTCCTGGTGTTGTTCTTTGTGTGTTTTGTTTTCATTCGGGGGTTTCTTTTCTGCAACTTCAAGATTATAATTATAATAATTAATAGATGTACAAAGAACAAAATCCAAGAAAACCTATTCAGGTAGTACAAGTATATACAAAGAACACTACTGAAAGACTCTGTTTTCATCAAGGTGAGACTTTGATAAAGACTTTTTTTTTTTTCTTCCAAAGAACACCCTAAAAATAATTTTACAAGAAGACAGACCGTCTCAGTAGTGTTCTACAGATACACTTGTACTGCATGATATTTAGCATGCTTTTCTTGGTTTTACTCTTTGCATAACCACCAGCCCTAGTGAAAAGCACCTGTTAGAGCAGCCATTTGAGCCACATAGTGCTATTTAAAATAATATTAACATGTTTTAAAAGAAATGCATTACATATATAATATGTAAAAACAGCTTGAGACTCAGCTAAGAATTCACCATTCAAAATTTATCACCTCCTCCATCGCCATCTGTGCAGGTACAACAACTGATTCAAGACAGGAAGCTAAGTCAGATGGAGCAGTCACCAAAACATTTTTGGCTTTCCCTTTAGATGAATTTGCAATAGAATATATTAACATTTCCTACCTTCCCAACTTTAGTCAAAACAGAGGTTAAAGGTATGCAAATCTGCTAAAATAAGCACTAAAGGCTACAGGCAGTCTTTTATACATTGTCAGTGCACAAAACACCAGAGGGAGTGTTTGATGTGTTATTTGCATTTATCGGCATGTCACTTGCTTATTCTAACTAATCCTGTACTTGTCACTGTGGATTTTAAGTTTTTGACAGCTAGATAGATGGAGTTCTTTGCTGTCCTTGTTGGAAAGGAACTACTACACACACATGACTTAAGAAAATAAAAACTGCCCAAGGTCACGTAGAGCTCACAGCCTTTTCTGCATGATATCAAATTATCTGAACTTAACCCTGATATCAGGAAATTAAACTTGAAAAACTTATTCGGGGAGTGCAGAAGCTGTGATTTGGTTCAACTACTCAAAGTATGTATTACAAACACAACAGCTATCTTTAATTTAAAAAACAGATACCTGACAGACACCCGAAACTAAGGTTAACTCCAACAGGAGACCTGTCATGTACTAATGAAAGAAAGGATTGAAGTACAAATTAAAATGTGAAACCTGAGAAGTACTGAAATCTCCTTGGGTAAAAGCGTAATCAAATATAGTCTTGTCCTCAGAGAAATGTGAGTGGAAACCAGCTTTTAAAACAGTCTCTGTGCAAAGCCCCTTTGCAGGGACGTAACAACCAGAAGAAATGGCACCAAATAAGTTCTATAAGAGGCACCGATGTTTCTTATTTAAGGAAAATTCAAAGCAAGACAAAGTACAGCCGAAGTAAAGCATTCTGAACCACTTTTTAATAAATAAATAAATTACAAAGCCTTTAACAAACAGTGGTAACACTGTTTGTTCACTCACAGACCACAGAGTGTCAGTAAAATCAGGTATCACAGTCCAGAATAAAGTTCAATCAAATGCTGAGCAGAAACAGAAAGAGACCAGAAAACTGCATATTCCAGTTTTTTCAGGCCAAAGGTGACAGAAATGAAATAGAGCTATGAGTGAGAAAAGAAACACCCATAATACACATCCCACACAACAAGTCAATCCAGAGAATTTACAACAAACGCAGAGACCTCAGCCCACACATCAATTTACCATCACATTTAATTTCATGTGGCGAAGCAGCCTGCTGGCATTAATCCAAATACAAGATGCAAAAGTATGAAACAGGTTCAGATTCCTCTCTTTGTGGCCAAACCAAACAGAAAGCAGAACAACAAACATCTCTGCACATCTCAACAGGAGATGAGTGTTTTACTTGACTTCTGTGAGATGTTTTGGCAGATTGGGCTCCTGCAAAAACAATAAATACAAAAATCCAGGCCACTGCCTAGTTTCACACAAACCTGACCCATGTATAGCTGTGCTGCAACATTTTCTGAACTGAACACCTACTGACTGAGCTGCAGGGTATTTAGTTCCTGGTTTTCATAGCGTTTAAAGTCATCAATCTATAAAGTTATCACCACAGTTCTTTGAAGACCAAGAAGTAAATCGCCTAATATTTCAACAAGGATAAACTGCTAATTCCTTGCCATCTCTGTCAAGATAATCATTTTCTTCCTTGCTTGCTGTCCTGCATCTCATGCCTCTTCTTCCCAGTCGCCTGGTAAATCAGCTCCCAAAGCTACGCTGGGAAATACAGAGCTATCATCAAACACACAGACTCATGCTGAAGTCTTTACTTTCAAAACAAGCCTGAGGGGGAACTCTTCTCTGAGCTACACAAGTTTGATGATCAGACAGAGAGACTTCAGTTCACACCCTGGCAGAGATTACTGAAGAGGCAGGCTGAGATAGAATGCAGGCCAGAAAATGAACTGCATTTAGGTCCACATGAGATCACTGTGGAGTGTTGTGTGGAAACTGTGGAGTTAGGAAATGAAGAATACAGCATTTGGGATTGAGGTTAGAGATGAGAGCGTGATAACAATGTGGCTGTGTTACACACTGTGGTTTGGATCTGTAGGTGAAACATAACAAGAGCTGGAAATGATGCGATAAGCACAAGGCTCTGTCTTTACAGTTAGGAAGGGCTGAGACCTTTTAAAGCCTCTAACACTGAGAATATGGAGCACTGTAGCGACGGAGAAGCAACTGCAGCACCCTGAAGAGGAATAAATGAAAATATCTGAGCCTCTCCCGCAGATCGGAGCGGGTACACTATAACAAAGCTGGAGCTGAGTAAAGGAGGAGGTCTACAGGGTGCACATTCCCCAC
The DNA here is from genome assembly GCF_036321145.2 of Pelmatolapia mariae. Lineage (NCBI taxonomy): Eukaryota > Metazoa > Chordata > Actinopteri > Cichliformes > Cichlidae > Pelmatolapia > Pelmatolapia mariae. The sequence goes on from NC_086227.1 coordinate 22,897,856, forward strand.
TCTAACCCTGACATTCCTGGAAACAAACCCTAATCTCTACTCACCGCACCTCATCTTTCCACATTTTTCACATACTAGCACATGTCTAGTTCCCAATGAGTACATATCTTTAGTTACAGAACATTAAGAATGGTGCTAATGCTGGTTAAATAAGCGGTGGCTAATTTTGCTAAAACAATAAGACCAACATTTTTCAGCCTAGATAAAATTCCATACATTTCATCTCATCAAAAACACAATGTAGCTTTTAAGTTGAGACACAAAGCAGCCCCCCACCCTTCTTTCACGGGGGTCAGCCTTGCATCCCCTCTCTTGCAGCATACTGACCCACTTATTCTGCATGTCCCAACCCCCGCTGCTTTTATTGTGTGAAACAAACTCATCATTCATCAGCAACTGAGGTCCACAATTACCCCCACTCTTTCAGAGTGCAGAGAGAAGAGGGGACGTGACCCGATCAGGAACGGCAGCTCATTAGATTAGTGATGGCTCGTCACTGCAATTAACTAGTATACAGAGGGATTTCGCGTTCCACTTTCCACCATTCCTGTCCACAAGAGCAGGTCTGGTCACCGCAAATATCAGGGCCAACAAAGAGGAAGGCACCTAAACAAAGGTAGCACTTCAGTTAGAGGGCAGGGTGAAATATTCAGATGATTTCACAATATGTATTTTAGCTATGACTGCAAAATGATTTACTTAATGTGTCATTTACATGCTGGCAGGACTGTCTATTTAATCAAAATTTCTATGCCATTACAATTGAATTACAAAAAAAACCAAAAAAAAAAACAAGATTACTGAGATAAAAGAATTACATTGTTGCTTTGTTGACTTTTGATAAACAAGAAAGGTAAAACCAATTCAGAAAAACTTTTGTCCATTGTGAGGCTCCTTGAAACAAGAGCTACTGTGTTAAACATAATACTGAGCAATCATGAGTATGATTTTTTTCTTTAATCGGGCAGCCTTGCATGCTGATTTGTTTAGATTTTTTTTCTCCCTACTTGCATGTTGCCCAGCATAAACAACATATATTAAACTGGTAAAGGGACGCCACTCCTTTAGATGGATACAATTTCATATTCTGCATAGTAATCGATACACCAGACTGGAGAAAACATTAATTCAAGGAAAATAAAGGAAACAATTCAACAAGAGGCAGCTTTTATACCTCACAAGAGAAAAAACAATGACCTTATCGTGCCAAATGTTTACAATGCACTGAGGGTAAATCCCTGATGACCTCAGGGGAGCAGTACCTCTGTTTGACAAAAGGAAATGTTCTCATAGAGCCTTGTTACACAGCAATGCTGTGGACCCCCACCAGGCCTCCAGGAAGTTGAGAACAAGGACAAGTTCCACTCGTGAAGATAAACAGGACACACGTGGGTCACAAAAAGCAACCTACTGACAACAATGCATCTTCAGTGCCATTCAAAGCTATTCTTCTCATCTTCTCCTATTTCTGAAACAACAGATGACGACCCCTCTAACTAGAAAATGCACTTTTTTCATTTACTAGTAATGAATGGCCCATCACTAACACTAATCTGGAAATATTATGTGGTGCAAGTGTAACACAGAAAACTACTGATGCACTCCAACTTCTGGTAAAAATTATATATACTAGTGGCGCACAATAATACGGAATGGTTCAGATTTCTTAAGACAGTTGTGAAGCTTGCCAGAAATTGTCATAATGATGATAAAACTTGCCTCTGCGCTACAATAATGACCTTGACTATAAGGCAATACTTACAAATACAGACAAATGTTTCTAAATTGTAATTTTAAAAAGTTCTCCTTGTAAGAAGACTAAGCCATTAAGAAAGACTTTGCATGAAAAATGATGATGAGCAACATTTAAATGTTACATAGTGTTTCATTTTCATTTTATCAGTTAGCTTTGTTGACTCAGCTCATCCACAGTGAAATCAAGTGGAGGTCAATTTCCACTTCACTGAAAAGAACAAACAACTCACATCGCACAACTCTAGAATGAATTGATGAATATTTCAAGGTTTAGTACAACACATGCTAAAAGACGAGTTAGCAGCAGTTTTCTACATTTCTATTAAGGCGTAAAGTAGTTTTGAGAAACCACTATTCACCAACATAAATTAAAGAGCATTAGTTTTGAGGGTCAGCGGATTAGAAAAAACAACAAGGCCTTTTTGCTTCCCTTTCATGCTTATCGTGCATTTCTTTTTTATAGAAATGTAGTTACTCTGATTAAAACGACCAAGCTTATCTTTCTGCCTATTTTAAAACCAACTGCCTCGGAATCTGCATACTCAGTGTCACAGCTGTGTAACTACTGAAAGTGTAAATAATGGCACTTCAAAGCAGAGGACCAAACTCTAAGGCTATGTCCACCCTAGCCTGGATAGATCTGAAAACAGCATTTTCGTCTGAAAACATTCCGCGTCCACACTAGTGAGTGAGGATTAAAGAATTTGAAGAAAAACTATCTGAAGCATGTACAAACTGATATTAATCTTTAATAGGGCTGTCAAAATTGAGAGCAAACAAAACAACTGCTGTATAATGCCCTCCACTATTCTTTGTTTAATTGGTCACATGACTGCATCACATGACAAAAATGCGTCATCGTTTTTGAAAGTCTCCGTTTTCGCTGTCCACACTGTGACGCGAAAGCACTGTCTTCAAATGTATTCATTTTCCAGAGCGTTTTCAAAATGCTGCGTTTTCCTTCGGGGAAAACGCCGTCTCAGTGTGGACGGGAGACCAAAACGGAGAGAAAACTATGCGTTTTCAAACGAAAACGCATTAAGTGAGGACGTTGCCTAAGATGAACTTAAAATCCACAGCAAACAGGGTTACAGTACCCCTGACTGTGCTTATACCCACACCTCTCTGTAACACTCTGTAACACTGTGCTGTGGGTGAGATGGCAAATATGCGAAAACAGAGAGGGAATCAAAGTAGAGGAGAGTGGAGGAAGGGAACTGAGGGAAACTACATGGGAAGCTGACTACCTGCTTGGCCTCCTCCAAAGATGTCTGCAGCTTGCTTATTTCCTTCTCGTACTGCTCCTTCATTTTATCCAGCTCCTGATCATGAGCAGCCACCTCTTCCTTCAGAGCTCCTTTCAGAGCCGTTAGCTCCCTTTCTCGCCTCCTCAGCACCTCCTCCTGTTCCTCTTTGGCTAGGATAGCTTCCTGCATTTCTACCTTGAGCTGCATCATCTCCTATGGAAAATGCAGACATTTTGACAACTTTAGTCCAGAATTTGCAGAAAAAAAAAACATCAAAGCTTTCAGCAACTATAATGTCAATGTGATCATTTTAGCTACAATGTAAAGAATTTAGGAAATCAGTGATAGGTTAATTGCTATACAGGCTGCGTTTAGGTCTTTTGAATATTACGTGAAACAGGAACTTAAAGGCTTAAATCTTCTATATTGTTTTATGAATAAAGTTAATTAACCCTAATGCAAAACACCCCCAAAAAAACGCAAGAACAATAAACATTTATTTTGCTTTCTATAACAAAGGGCACTGTGGCTCACCACCATAAGCATGTCTTTCTCTCCATCAGCAGCAGACTTCTTGGCTGAGTCGAGTTCATCATGCATCTCTGACAGCTGGTCCTGCAGGTCTCTGATCTCTGTCTGGTGTTGCTCCCTTTCCATTTTCACCTGGAAAAGCCTAACAAACCATTCAACATGTCACAGCATGGTACAGGTCCTTTTCATACACTGCACACATGTACAAACATACCCATGCACCTGCGCCTTAATTCATGTACAAATGGCATCAAATGTGGTTGAGCTGAATGTAACGCCTCTAGAGCACACTCGTTAAAATGAATAACTGTATGATTGAAAACCAATAATTTCTAATCTGCTTCTTCATCTCTGAGGCAGAGGATGATAAGTGATGTGAGACACCTTAAACAAAAACCACACAGTAATAAATTGATAAAGACTGGCCTCAAATGTAACATGCTATAATTTTTACAAATTATTTATTCATTTATTTATTTATTTTTTAAAGGTAACATACTGATTCAAGAGTAGACGGCATAAACAGAAATGTCCCTGATTGATTTGCAGCTGGAAATAAGGCTAAATTAATTTTAAAGAAAAGAGTCAGAGGAGTAAAGACTTCTTTGGTACTCTTCAAGCTGAAAAGCACAGCTAAGCTGAAGCTTCAGATAATAAACTGAAGAACAAGGAAATGATAATTAAAGATCCTGGATTCACAGAACAAAACATTATGATAAAAGGACCAACACAGACACAGGGAGAAATTAAAGAAAAAAGCTCAGTTTTCAACAGCATGAAATTCTCATGAAGTGTTACACAAATTAAAAACACAAAACCATTGGCTCAAAGATTGGCAACTTTGCTACAATTTCCTTTTCAACCGTGCAGAGCTCAAAACAAAACAAGGAAGCTATGAATAGTGGCGACACTCTGTACTTGAATGACTGTGAAAACAATTACACGTAAAGCAGTTTGGAACGGGACAGTTAGTGCTGTGATTGAATGGTAAATGAGTCACCAAGCACACAGGAATATAGAAGGTAAAAGATAAACCTACCAAACTCATGGGGACACAGAGTTGTACTATAACACAGAGGTACTGATATGGTAACCACAGTAACTATCAACAGTCTGGGCCGTTTCAACAACAGATCTCCATTACTGTTACTTAAATCACACTTTTGATACACCCGAAAAAAGGAGGTGCTTCACCCACTGGCTTTGAGTATGTTCCCAACTACCCATGTGGGGGCTTCATAGCTAGTCATTAGAAACCAGTACTGCAGCAATACAAACAAAAATGCTTGCCAAAACATGCACTTCCAGTTTTAATCCCTTAAGGACAAAAAACAACAAAAATCCAGTATGTGTGGGTTACAGGGGTGCATTCGTCCCTATGGCATTGGCAGCTTACACTTTGGGAAAGACACCATCAATACTGAAAGGTATATAGAGGTGTTTGAGCAATATATGCTCAAATCCAGATCACTTTTGGGTTTGTTTATTTTTTTAGTCAAGTCCTTGCATATTTCAGCAAGACAATACTAAACCACATATTGCATCTATTACAACGGCATGGCTTCATAGTAGAAGAGTCCAGGTGCTGAACCCGCTGCCCTGCAGGTCGAAAGTCCAGATCATCAACTGAAACATTTGGTGTATCATGAAATGGAAAATGGACTGCTGAGCTAAAGTTCTGAAACTTGTCTCCTCAGTTCACAGATGTTTTTACAGACTGATGTTAAAAGAAGCTACACAGCTGTAAACATGGCCCTGTCCCAACTTTTTAAAGATGTGTTGCTGCCATTTATTAAAAATTACCTTTTTTTAATTTCTTAAGGTGAAACATTTTGTCATTTTTTTCATCACCGTGTTGGACTGCAGCTGATGATGGTAGACTTTGATTTGGTGATCCACTGAAAGCTGTGGGATCACTCTTACCAGAACCAGCAGCAGGTGGAGAATCAATAGACTACCATCACAAGCTGCAGGATGAGAGACTCACTGGAGAGGCAGCTGACAAAAAAATACCCATTTATCTATTTGAAATTAACTGCTTATAAAATATTTTATTTAATACGCATCTTAAGGAGGCAATTTGCAACTCCTTTACACTTACTCTTCCACTGTGGTCTGTAGGTCAGCTTCTGTTTTGGCATGTTTTTCCTTCAGGTGCTTGCACTCTTCCATGCTCTGCTGTAGCTTCTCCTGCAGCTCCTTCAAATCTGCAGCCATCCTTTTGTCAGCCTGATTTTTCTGTAAGTAAAAATGACAAGGTTATTACAGCTTGTGTGTTTAAGTAGAGACACGCATGTAGTCTTTTACATTTCTTAAACTAAGCTTTAGCATTTGAACTGAAAATTTTTATTTATTGTTTGCTGAAAGTAAGTTTAAGGATTCAGCATTTTTTGATTACCGGACGTGTTTTAAGTATAGCAAGCAGTGCCATGATATGCCATCAGCATATCAATTGCACATATTTTACCCCAAAGTCAACGCCTTGCCAACACTATCCATATTTGATTATTTCACTTCTTATTTAATTCCTTACCTAACAGATCAACAGAATAATGAGTTTTCAAGGGAGTAGCCTATTTGTTGCATTATTCTGTTAGCCTTTGTACTACGCTTAGTCAATGCTACACCCAAACACTAGTCTTTAAATTCAGCTAGTTGAACAGTAATCCTGTAAAGCTCCTTTTCAGCCAAACCCTTGATTAAAGGATATTCTCAAAGAACAACAAGTTAAGCAATAAAACCAACATAAACAAGCTGGTCATAGAGACAGTTGCACCGTTCTTACCATGCTTAGTTCCTCTAGTTGTCTTTTCAGTTCAGACATTTCTTTCTCCAGTTCAGCATTTTGCTCCTGCAGAGCTTTGGTCTGAGCAGCAAGATCCTGGGCCTGGAGAAAACAAACAATTTAGAGGTGCTTATTTCTTATTAATCCATTACAAATACAAATGGAGACTAGGTCTTTGGACAGTAGTACCCTGATAAATTAAATAATCTTCGGGTAACAGTAAACAGCTTTGGTGTTAACATCTCATGAAAGCACACAATATTTAATTATCAATCGCCTTAAATAAAAATGAATTTTAATAATGAAACCAGTATGGCTAATCTCCCACCCATTTAATGGTAGGCAGACTAAAGAATTAATCTGGTGCTGCTCTGTTACTCCACCCCAATCACCACCAATTTTGATATAAAGATGTATAAAGATGACATCTTGTTTGACATCTCGTTGGCATTTAACACTGTAACTGTAGACTACCACTGTGCACAAGCAGAATGACATAAAATGGCCTTACTTTGTTGTCGCCTTGCGCACTTGCTGTGGCCCGAGACTTCAATGTCTGTATCTTCTCAAACACAAGGTTGACCTTTTTCTTCGTCATCTCATCATTATCATTGCTCCTGCAGACGTGCACACAGACAGCTACGTTAAAACACTCTGCTTATCAAAGGTTTCAAAAACTTTATTTCAATGTTGTGGCGGCCAGGAGTTAATCCCAGATTGTTCTGGGAAAACAGTAGCTTATTCCCCTCCTTAGAAGGGGAGAGAAAGGATCATGCTGCCTGGAAGTAACACCTCACATCACAAACAGCGCCATTATAGCCATCCAATATACTGTCAGACACATAAACACAATCCATATAGGCAGTGTATTTTATTTTTGGAACTACATTGGTATATAAAATGCAGCTATATAAATATATACAGTTCAGGTTTTTCTATTATATATTTAAAAATGGCTACAAGGGCTAAGAGATCTCACCATTCCTATTCCAATAAAAAACGCGAGTAAATTTCTGTAGTCAGGTCTAAGTTTCGTTTATTTTAGATAGTAAATGGACCGGCGCTTACACAGCACTTTTCTACCCTACCTGAGAACTCAAAGCGCTTTATATAACATGCCTCAGTCACCCATTCACACAAGCACTTTTTTTCTATGCTTAATTGCTTTTTTTTCTAACATTCACACACATTCACACTCCGATGGATCCATCACAGAGAAACTTGGGGTTAGCATCTTGCCCAAGGATTAGTAGATGGCCTGGCTCTGCCTCCTGAGCTACAGCCACCCGCCCAAATAATATAATAATTACTGAAACAAAAGATGGTGATGAGGAAGAAGCTAGGATTTACAGTATTGGGTAAAAGGACAACCACACCCACAACGTTTCTACACCAGCCCTATCCTTTTCAAATGTCTTTAAAAACTAACAGACTAACCCATTGTTCTAAACAGTAAAAAAAACCCCATCAATTTCCTCCAACTTCAACTTTTCCTAAGTTTAAAAAGCAGCTTGGTCCTCGGCATTGAACAATGCCCATTTCTGAGATCATCAACAGATGTCTGAAAGCCCGAAGATCAGGGGATTTTCTAAAGTCACAGAAGAACATTTAATCCTTTCGTTCGGGTGAAAACATAAAATCAACAAAACTGAAGTTGCGCCATTTTGACTTGACAGCAGCGATAGATTATTTCAATAAATGGTGAGACTGACACTGAAAGCCAAACCCCTTAAACCTCCCCTCTCCTCATACACATGATTTTCATTAAACCGTTATAACCCCTGTTGCTGCATGTTTTTCTTCTGGGCCTTGGGAATGTAGTTCAGTTTCAGCCCCTGCACTTCCATCTGTGCTTCCTTTCATTTGTCCTGTGGCTCCTGACCTGTGGCCCGACACACCCAAACAGCTTCCTGTTCGACTTCTACAATACCCCGATTCAATAACACATCCAGAAACTGTAGTGATTGTATTAGAAAACTCTCTCCATGAAATTGTTACTGATGACAGTATTAACTGTTTAACTACTGAAAGACTCGCTGGTATCCATAGCCTAAATGCAAACTCGATGTAATTTTTTTCGAGACAGATCATCTCCTCTACAGAAAAACAGGATTTTAATCATCATTTCACACTACACCAAGAACAAAGCTGACTAAAAGTGGGATTTTGCAAGAAAACAAATTCCAGACAACTGGATCGCTCACAGCCTGGATGGGAGGGTACGAAGAGCACATTCCTTCCAGCTCAGATAAAAAAGGCACATTAATTTACTTCCACAGAACGGTTTCTTCCTTTGTGTGAACAACACTCAGTTCTTGAGTCAAGATGTTTTCACAATATCTGGTCACATTTTGTATGGGAAAAAGTTCAGACTTACCCATCTTTAAGGTAATTGAACAAAATCTGTTTTGCTGTCTCTTCATTTGTTTGTTGTGACAGCTCCTGCTGACCTTTCAGGAGATCAGGTGTCGCCTGGATATGTCAGGAAGAGAGAGTGAGATCTTAACAAAATAAAAGAGAGGAACACTTCTCTCATAGATCATATTTTGAACAATGCTACTTTACTTTAAATTAAAACGAAACGCAACTTAAAACAAACAAATGTAGGATGCAGTGATAATGGTCTAACATTTTACCTGTACATCCGCTTCTGTCCCGGGCTTTTTGTTTGCTAAAGAAGATGGCCTGGATAATGACGATGACAGTGAAGATGTCAAAACCTTTTCACTTTCCTCACTCGCTTTACTCTTAAATGGTAGAGAAGAGGACCGAGTCTGAGGGTTTTTGTAACCCTGTATAGAACCAACACCTTTAGAAATGGTGTTCTGTGGGGAGCCAGGTGCACTGGTGGCATGAGATCTGGAGTCAACGTGATCTAAGAGCCAGGAGTCCTGATTGCCAGCTGATTTCTGCATCCTCAGCTGTGAGGGAAGCAGGACATGCTCCTTGGATGTGCCTCGATGTAGCTCCGTGTAGCTAGAGCTATTTCGCAGGCCGAGGGCGCTATCAACACTCCGTGAGCGCTTCCTGTCCTCTGGATTGATCCTGTTTCTGCGCCCCGCCCTGCCTCTGCGTTGAGTGCCATCTTTGCCGTCAAACTTCTCAATGAGCTCATCAACACCGGGTATAGAGCCTGTGTCGATATCTCTGCCTGAACCAGGCATAAAAGGGATGTAGCGACGATTCTCGTGACGGTTTATGGTGTCTGCATAAAGGGCCTCCATTTGTTCATCCATTGGCGTCTTAGAGGTGGAAGATGAGGAGGAGTGGCGGGAGCGGGAAGAAGGCTGAAGAATTGGCTCGCTGGAATCAGTCCTGCGCAGGGGAAGGACATCAGGCTCACGAGGGGTGCGCTCAAGGCTGGAGGTGGCGCTGCTCCTAGGGCTTGACACAGTGGAGGGCTGAGGCTGGGCTGGAGGAACTGGTTGATGTGGAGTTTTAGAGGTCAGCTTGGAATGAGCTGGATTCAGGGTGGTAAGAGGAGCTTTGATCTGTGGCTGAGACAGTTGTGACTGTGGCCTGCTCTGAGGCTGTGTGAGCTGTGGCTTCAGCTTAGGAAAGCCTGCCTCATTCACACTCTGGGATGTAGGTTGTCTGTTCTCAAGCGGCGTGGCATCTTTTTTCCGGTCAAGGCTTGATGCCCTACGGTGAGATGCTGCAGATCTTGGGGACCAACTCTGGGGCTGGCTCCCAGTGTCAGGCCTTGAAGGAAGGCTGTTGAAACCCTCCAGGTTCAGGGAGTTGGTCTCTGGATCATACGGCTGTAGTATCTCAGGGTGCTTCTGGAAGTTCAGAAGGGAGGATGGTTTCTTTCCTTGGGATTCTGTGACACCATTTTGGGGACCAGTATAATGCAACATCTTCTGAGTCCTGTACTCCACAAAGGGGCTGTTAGATTCAGCCTCTTTGCCACGTCTAAAGTCATACTCATCGTAGCTGTTGATAAAAGAGTCTTCTGTGTCGATGTAGCCATTACCTCTGGGGTCCATATAAGTCTGGGGACCCCCATCCTGGTTGTTGAGAACCACAAAGGGGTGTCCATCTATACCTTGGACTCGGATGCTGAGACCATATGTTCCAGCTCCATTACTTTGTGGCTTGGAAGGGCGGGATGGCTGAGCGTAGCCCCGCTGTGGTCCACTGCTAGGAATGCCAGATACTCTGTACGACTCCATCAGGAATGCAGAAGGAAAATAAATCCCTCTCCCTGGATCAACTGGCCCACCTCTGCAAGGAGAAGATTTAGAAGCACTGGATTAGTCAGAGATGAGATGCTACATAATTCAACGACATCAACAAACATTCCTTAGATGTACATTCAGCCAATAATGAAACTTTATTGTTCTAGCTTTCATTTTCCTTTCTTGTCTTGCATTCCTTCTATTCTACTTGTTTCCCAGGAGAGACCTTTGTGTCAAACTACTCAAGTAATGTGCTCTAACCAAATGAAGACACTACCCTCCCCTTGTGTTGCCTGTAACATCTCAGAAACCATAATATCCCTCAAGAGATGAGTCAACTCCTGCCACATTCTTTAACAACAGAAACGGCCAGGTACTGTTTAGCAAGGCCTCACAAGTGTGTGACTAACAGGTATGATATAACGAAATGACTGTTTACCGTGCTTGACAAAGACTATGCCTTTCTCTTCACCTGCTAAAAGGTATCATCATGAATAAGAATGAGTTAAACCAGGGAAACATCTCAAAGCTGTCATGTCTAAATAACTTCAGCAGGTGTTGGGTTCAGTTCTCCGTCTGTGTGCACAGACGGCACAGGTGAGCCTTGTAAATGACACTGTTAATTGCAGCCCTGGGAAAAGTCATGAAAAGAGGGCAACAAAATGTTATCGAGCCCTTTTCTGTCACATGCATAATAACTGCAGGTCTGTCAAAGCTGACAGATTTGCAGCTAGACCGTGAGAGCGCAGCTGGCAATAAATATCAAACTGTGTACAAATATTAAAAGTGAGCCACCCGGTGTTTTTCAGGGAAGCCAGTGGAGACAAAGCCATCAGCAGCCACCATGTGCTTTTCACTGGACAATGGCCTTTCAACGTGTTCCTGTTTGTCTTGCTGATAGCATCCTTTTCTGATGTTACAATACAAAGATGGACAGAGGTGGGCCTGGAAGGAGGACACTGATAAGACTGACAAGAAAGGGCAAAAGCAGGATGTATCACATAAGTGTGAAATGGGTCAAGACAGACTTATGGACACAGATAATCATTTAGAAAACATAGTACTATGAGGGGTTTCATGGCAATGCACCTGCAAATTTGGCTGTTTTACATGTCTATTTTTCAGGTTTTTCTAATTTGCTAGAAAGTGGATATTGCAGCAAAATGGTGGATTCCTCCCTGGTTTACCTTAACGTCAGATGAACAGAGCTAGCTGAGGTAGTTCAACCATCTGCCTCCTGGATGCCGTACTTTGGAGGTTTTCCAGGCATGCCTAGCTAGGGGGAGACCCTGGGTAAAACGAAGAACTCCTTGGGGAGATTTTACATGTCCTTTTAAATTGCTCTTAAGTGGGTCGGATCAGTGTAACTACTCTTTAATAATATATGAAATAACACACTTCCTTTGAGATCTTCCAATATTGTACTATTCTACTGCAGTAACTCAAAGAAACCAGTAACCGACTTTGTCCTGTAATTTAAAAAAAAAGTGAAAAACAGGAACCTTTATTTGATGGAATACTAATTAAAAAAAACATTTGCTGGTTAATCTGCCTCTTACTAATTTTGTCAATGTCTTTCATTAAGAATAATTTAAAACTTAATTAAAAGAAAGTTAAGTCCTAAATGTATGCCCTCTGTCTTTACAGTTTACACATCCACTGAAGCCAGTGGGCCCAACTGGAGCCTCCAATGGGCCAGTACTGGTATGTTTGACATTCCTAGTATATGTCACGCAGCCTAGGAGCATCTCGGGATCCCCCAGGAGGAAATGGATAACACTGCTAAGGAAGAGGAAGTCAGTAATACCCTGCTCAGCCCACTGCCACTGCAACCACCTTCAGATAAGCAGAAGGTGATGGATGGATGGATGGATAGATAGATAAGCCAAAAGAGACATTCATCTCTGGTTATTTGATCTGGCAGGAGATTTTAAACTAAGGCATTTAGCTGAGCTTGAAAAACCACCCTGATCCCCACGTATCTCTTCACTGATCAAATGTGTACATGCCCCCCCCCCCCCCCCCCCCCCCCCACACACACACACACACACCTGCCATATAAGGCATGAAACAACAGCTACCTGGGAAGCATTTAACTTAATGAAACTATATAAAATCTTGCCTTATAAACAGCCCAAGTTTCTACCATGAAATACTGCAAGAAACTTTTGTGGGCCACTCCTAGCAAACCACGAAGATGATTCAACTCCACTTTGTTTCCACTAGACTACTGACATGATGTTCCAATTAGCCAGAATTAGTCAGTTTCTCTCCTCCCGTTTGCGTGTGAAAGGCTGAGGTAAGGTGTCCTGTCAGGGAGGATGAGACAGATTAAAGCCTGAGACGACACAATAGACCCTTTTATGCTCAGTGTATGTATCTGGCACACAAGGGCTCCAACAAGTGTGTTACTTTTTCCTCCCATTGTGTTTTTCACTGCAAAAAGGAGGAAACTCTCAGTGAGCTGCCTCACTGTCCTACACAGGGTCGGTGCTTCCTTCAATGACCCCTGTGCTGCCTGTGATGCCCATCCAGAGTGCAAGTTAGGATGCAAGCGAGGGTGAAGTGCAAAAAATTGTCTTTTTCTGTGTCAACACCTGTAGCCACTCACATATCAAAACACCTAAATCCAGATGGGACCAAACTTTGGAAAAAGTTGGAAACAAACCTGCCAGTGAGGGTTTAAACGGTGGGAAACTATTGTTAGGTTACGTAACATGAATGGGAGTTCACTAATCTCTAGCGGCAGGTACAGTACAAGCAACGTGACCTTACAGGAGCAATTGTAAACATAAGTTAGATAAGATTTTAAAAAACAGTTAATTGGATGCAGATCTGAGAACTGAAATCATACAGTAGCTCGTCAGCCAAAGTGAAGAGGTAGCGCTTTGATTTGACGCAGTTTCTCGTTATTTGGCTGCTGAGTGCAACAGGTGGCAGAAACACACCACCATCTTCAAATTTTACTTCACCTCTTTCTCACCTGCACCACTCACCTGAAGTAAGCGAGCTGTGTAGGAAAATAAGCGGCCCTTCTATCCCTTTAATTTTTTTCTCCTCCGGCTGAGTTTAACGGCTGTTAAAGAGTCTCGCGCACAGAACAGTTACTGATAGCTAGTTAGTTACTCACCGGCGTCGTTGCTCTCGCTTGCTCACTTATCCCAGGTTTGGAAAAAAAGTTTTCTTCGAGCGGTTTTAAAAGCTAAACTCTTTTGCAAAGTGCCCGCGCCGCACTTTGCTAACTTATTTGGTCCTGAGTTGTTTTCTGAGAGTGAGTGAGAACCGTTTCAGAAGGACGTTCCGACCCTCCGGGCCGCTCCGCCTCCTCAAACAAGCGCACTTTACCCGCCCACCCACTCAAAAGCAGTCCGCTGGTCCTGGAGCAGATCTCACACAGACTACCCCCCGAACTCCCAGGCCCCGACTCGGCTCGGTTCAGCTCGGTTTTTAGAAGCTCCTGCACTAGCGGGGAGTATTGTAGCCAGAGGTGACACCTGACAAATAATTAATTCATTAATTTTTCCTTCTTATTAACTCCTTGTAGTTCAAAAATGTGTTTGACATGTAGTTGAACACAATAAAAGTTCGTACATTTCTATTAATTTCTAAAACAAACTAAAAGTTTTGTGACATAGACTCCTGGGAAAATTTTCCACGTTACATAATTTACGCATAAATCCAATTTGTAAGTAAATGTCTTTAAAAACCGAGAGCGTCATCTAGTGGATAGTAAGCTCACCTGACTGCACCTAAACGCATCACCAGAAAATCAACAATGAGTATCTCAGAGAGTGATTTAAAAGGCATGAGCTGGTTATTATGCTGAGCAGATATGCTAGAAAAATGCTGATGATTGTGGGGAGTGTATACTGTTTGTGTGCAGCCTCTGTGATGGTGAGCATGCTCTTAGTGGGGGGAGCCAATGGCACTGTGCAACTATAAACGACAGCAGGATTACAGTCAGTGTCAGTGATCCTGAGGTGCTGTGCTTGATGTTCAGTTTCCATCATAAACAGTCACCTGTAGCAAGCAAGTGTAGCCCCATGCTAGACAAATATTATTAAACAAGCCACAGAAGAAGCTGCGAATAATAATCATCAAGTTTGCTTCTTATTTCTCAGGCTGTTTTAAAATTTATGGACCAAATGACCTTTAAAACAGTCAAGAGATAATGTAAAGCTGAAGATCTCCGGTGTATTTGAGGCTTAAATGTCATTGTAATGAAATGTTTTATGGATATAATCTTCATTGTCACTTAAGATAATGAAGATTAGATTGAGAGCAGTCTAATTTTAGAAAAACACATGTTTAATATATTTATGAAAGAAATAAACATTGCAACTTTGAAAGGTACTTGAAACCATATTATGTAAATTTAATATAAAATAAATACACAGGAACTATGTTTAGTTTAAATATTAATAACGTCTGTCGATCAGTTAGATGTGACCAGTACCCTGGTAATATTTTCTTTGGGCCTAATCAATGCCATGAACTTCAAATAACAGCTGTCATACAAATCAGAGTGGCATTAAAGTGAGTGCTGCTTAAAGCACCCCCAGCCTCTCTTTTCAGTGCATCCATGCTGCTCCTGAATGGCAGGAGAAAGAAACGGTGCGTTCACTTGTCTTTTTATAGATCTTGCCACTGCAGTGTAAACTTCATTAAACCGGGGGCCTAGCTTCCCCTTCGCCTTTGTAGTGGCCCACTGTTTATATTTTTGTCCGCAGAGACCACGCGGCACCGCAGCCTTTAATCTGAATCACTGTGTTGGGTTACAGCCACACACAATGGGAGCTCTGTTCTCTGCTGAGGTGCCACAGCTGGGACCTCTGGGCATGCTCAGTGCACACCTCAGTCTTATCCCAATTATACAATAAGGGGGTCTGCAGGCTTTCCAGGGGCAGGTCAGCCCAACTGACCTGTAGCAGCAATTGTGGAGATGCATTTTATTTTTTTGATTTCATCTTTTCACAGTCACCGAGCCATTGTGGGAATTTTATTTTAAATATTTAATTGTTAAATTATTCCTAAAATATCCACATTAAATACAACTCTATTCACAGTTTTTTAAAAAAACTTCTGTTTCAAATGCCAGTTTTGGATCCATTAGCGTTCCCACATATTTATATTCATCAGCTAATCTTTTCCTTGCTGCTATCTGGACTTGGATCTCCGTTTAAAAATGTACACACAAATATCTAATGAGCCAATCACTGGCAGTGTAATGGTGTGGGTGATGTTTTCTTTTGGGTACCTCAGTCCCAGCTGAGCATCTTTAAATGCCATAGCCTACCTGAGTATTGTTGCTGACCATCTCCATCCCTTTGTGACCGCACTGTAGCCATCTTCTGATGGTTGTTCCCAGCAGGATAAGACACCATGTCACAAAGCTATGATCATCAGAAACAGTTTTTTTTTAAATATGACAAGGAGTTTACTGTACTCAAATGGCCTCCATGATCACCAGATCTCAATCCAACAGAGCACCTTTGGTATGTTGTGCAACAGGAGATTCTCATCATGATAAGCAGAAACTGTGTGATGCTGTCAAGTCAACATGGACCAAAAACTCTGAGGTTTCCAGCAGCTTGTTGAATCTATGCCATGAAAAATTAAGACAGAAGGCAACCAACTGGGTACTGGCAAGGTGTACCTAATAAAGTGCCTTGCCCATGCTACTTTCTGGATCTGATTTCACTGTATTACTGACACTCTTGCTTCCCAGCTTTGGTGTGTAGACTAACTACACCATCAGTGCACATCTGGCAGGTTACAGTTGGTGCACAAATGTCAGGTAGGTCATTAACACACAGACACACAGGTGAACCTCATCAAGCTTCACCTTGTCTTACTGCTCCTCATAAAGATGTTGTCCCTGGATTCCTTACTGAGGGAATCTGATACTAAAAAGACAAACTGTGGAAGTTACCAGACTTCTTGTGTCTAATTCAGAACCCTGGCGCTTTTTTGTGGCCTTCTTAATATAAAACAAGGACTAGGTATTTTATCCATCACTCGAAACTGCTTCAAAAATGGATCTCTGTGCAGCTGGTGTGGGCAGGAGGAGCAGTCCATTGTTGTTTTGAGTACATGTAAAAGTAATCTTTGAAATTACTATTGTGCTGTCGTATTTTTTCCACACTTCATGCCTAAAACTTCCATTACTGACAGATAAGCACTTACTTTGTGTCTCTGTGAAATGTCTGAATATCATATCCTGTTCTCCTCACTATGTTGAAATGGTCAAAAAGCCTTGAATCTTAAAGAGCTGAGATTAGAAAGTGAAACAGAAGACAAGAGGCCTGTTCAGTGCAGCGTGCATCCTGAAAGTAGCAGAGAGGCGGATGATCTTACTGTTAGAGCAGGAGGAGCAGCAGGCTCTTTGGTTGAGATTCAAGGATGTGAGCCAAGGACTTTCTGTCAGCTGGCTCAGCCAGCAGCCATGACAGGAAGTCAGCCTTCAGACATGGTGGTCCCACTCCTACAGAAAACATGCACACCCACGACCACCACCACCAGAGCTCAGCACAGTCACACGCTCCGTTTATCCCTGCGAGGAACGCTGGAAGGCCACCGCGCATCACTGAGCTCACCGCAGACAGAACGGCAGTCAGCACTTTTGTCACCTCAGTCTGACGAATGACTCGAGATCAGACCTCTCAGGACGCAATGAGCGCTCTCCATGCTTACATCTGCACGGAGATAATTCTGCGCAGATGTACAGGCTCTGAGATTTACAGCACAGCAACAATCTTCCAGGTTCAGAGCAGCATTTTCACAACGCTTTTGGGATTCATTAACTTCAGTCACAGCACAAGTAGCAGATTGAGTACGGCAGGTTACAGAGAGAGACACTTCCACCAAAGCCATTTATTAAAAAACTGTTTAGGTTTGTGCTTTTCAATATGACTGTGGAAGTTCAATTTCAGTGCTGGGTGGGTCATTTTGTTTTGTGTCAAAATATAAGACAATTTATTCAAACATTATTTAACCTCCTAGGACCTGGCGTCCACATATGTGGACATCACATTTCGGGTTGTCTAGACCTAAAAACACAAATTTTTCTCTACAAGAGCCTGATATCCACTTACGAGGACATTATCCTGCCACTGTTCTATCAAAATTTAAAACAAATGTCCTCATATGTGGATCTCATTTTTGTCAGAAACAAAAATCAGGTAAAAACAAAAATCTGGCAATTCTTTGTTTTTACATTCATGAGGTCCCAATAAGCCCAAATATCAAAGAGAAATTAAAAATGCATGCCATGGAAGAGTTCGGGTCTTAGGAGGTTAAGGCACGAGGATCTGTCTCTATACTGCATAAATGAACTTGCAAAAAAGAAAAAGTAGGAGCACAGCACATATACAGTACGCTGCTATCACACTTTATTAAAAATAGAAACATATATTCATAGTACTTTTCATACAGACTACAATGGTCCACTGGTATTACTTTCAAAAAAGAGTTACATACTATAAAACACTCATTTGGCCTAAATCCACTGTAGAAATGTCTCAAAAACAAAATAACAAAAACAATAAGGAAGTCTAAATTAATCCCATTGTTTCAGAGCTCTTCCTTCCTGTGCGTTAAAACACAACAAAGGTTATGGAAAGGTGGAAAAATGTAAATATGGAGAGGAAGATGAGCGAAATAAATGCACATACGATCGAGTTTAAAAAAAGATGGCACATTTATTGCAACATAAATGTTATATACATCGTGTTTTTCTGTTTGAAAATGACAGAAAATTCAAATTCTCGTTGCCGCAGTTTTTCAATGTGCATCAACAACACCTTTTATTTGACACAAGAACAAATCTTTTTTTTTTCCTTTTCTTTTTTTCAATCAATCAACAACGAAGACTGAGGAGTACGATGGAGGTCGCGCTTTTAGGAATCTGGAGCTCATACGGAGCCTTTTTGAAGTACTAAACTACGAACAGCAGTTCAGCCGTGTTCTTGAGATGCCATTTGTAACTTTTTTGTGATAATGGACAGGTTATGGTAAATAACCGTACATTTTACTATCTAATATAGTAAAATAAAGTAAGAAACTTTTTACTCAAAACTTTTGCTTTCAAAAATCTAGAAAGAGTAATATTTAGAATTCAAGAAATATTCTTACAGTATTATTGTATAAAAGACTAACTACAGTGAAAAATAAGCCAAATGTTTTTTTTTCTTTTGATTTTCTTTTTTTTTCATATATTATACAAGGGAAAGCATCTGGGGATACAGCAAAGTCTAACTTGGCAAACAGAGGAGCAAAGAAATACAGGAAGAACGGGAAGTTTAAAAAAAAGGAAAGAAAACAAATGAAGGGAAGCGAGCCGGAAGTGACACACATTATACCCTCAAAGTCTGCCGACATGAATACAAGATCATGAATACTGAAATGATGAACAAGGCCTCATTCAGTCAGAGAACACACCACAACCGACCAGGTCTCTCTTTTTTTGGATTCTTCTTCACTAAAATGAGGTTGTTAAATTGTAAACTCATCATCCTTTATTCTAATCAAAGTCCCTTTATTGTACAGAATACTCGTTCTGAATGCGGCAGCCTTGTTTAAGGTGTAAATAATGATAGAACGCAATATACAAAGAAATAAATGGAATATAAAGCAAGTCTTAAGACCGAAAAGACTCAAAAAAAGGAGAAACGTAACTCATGCACACGGATAGGGAAAAAGAAATAAAGCCATGACCGATGTCTTGGAACATAAAAAAGAAAAATCCTGCTTTTGTTCATCATCATCATCATCCTCATTATCATGATCATGCTACAGTTCAATGATACTCAGAATAATCCATGAAATGTTCAGTCTGCTTTGCCATACTGAGAATAGCACGGCTTCCATCAAAACATCACTGAAAATAACTTACAGATTTTCTCTGCTGGCTAAAAACCGGAAATTATAATGCTGGACAGAAAGGAATTGTTACAACAAATAAGCATAACTAAATTTTACTCAGGAGTAACTGCGCTTATTAGAATTTAATGTCTTGAGATATTAACAGAAAGAAAATCGATATGTTTGATCAGGCCAGGAGAAACTGTGGTCGTCGTTTTGTGTTGTTTTTTTTTGTTTTGCGTGCTTTTCTACTTTTGTTTTTTTTGAACGTCTTCATTAGGAGATCTCTGATTATCTGGTGGCAGAAACAAGAAAATAATAACACATTTTCAAAAGAAAAAAAAAGCCACTTCTGTGCTGACGCCCGGAGGAAGAATCTGCAAACATACGCCACTGCTTACGTTTAACACTATATGGCAAAGGGAAGAGAGGGCGCTGGAGTCGCCTCTTCCTTTAGTTAAGACACTAAAATACGCAGGGAATGCTAAGGTTTGCAAAAAGTTTGCCCTCTGTATTTTCACTGCTCACTACTGGGAAAAAAACAAACAAAAAAAACAATTAAATCTGAGCCTTCAGTGAAGCTACAGTTTGCCGTTTGTGCGTCACCTCCCGTGCTGTTGACGCTATCGTAGCTGGACCTGTTACCTGCCGGTCAGTAGCACAGAGACGGATCTAAACTGCTCAGAAACAAACATAGGTAGTTTTGGTTTCACGTGTGGCCAGTGGCAGAACGAGGAA
This sequence comes from Pelmatolapia mariae, assembly GCF_036321145.2. Taxonomy (NCBI): domain Eukaryota; kingdom Metazoa; phylum Chordata; class Actinopteri; order Cichliformes; family Cichlidae; genus Pelmatolapia; species Pelmatolapia mariae. Next base: position 22,917,955 of record NC_086227.1, read on the forward strand.
AACAAAAATATAAATAATATATAATTTTTTTTTAAATTTATATTTAAAAAACGGGTGCTTTTGTTTTTCAGCTCGTGATGATTTTCAGTTGGGTATAAATATCAGTCTAAACTGGCCAATAAATTAATCTCTAACATTTTTCCCCCAATCTCACACTCAAAGATTTTCCCGGAGTGGAGTGCTCAGGGTTGATGGCGACACTGGCAAACTATAGATCGACTGAAAAGCCGCATGCTTCTCTTTGTATTGACCTAACTTTCCCTTTAGACATACACTTTATAGCTCAATAACATAATAAATAGGAAAAAAACAAAGAAACAGACAAATAAAAACAATTGCTGTTACAATGCATTCGTCAATTTAGTTTAGGCACAAGGCAATTTCCACATAGGGTTGGAGGAGATTGCGAAGTCTCTGATTGTTCAGAAGCAACACACTTCTTGCAGACAGTGATATGTGTTGAAGATTTTTTTCTTGTGGGGGAGAAATTTGCAAATGGAATCTGGTCGCAGGGAGCTGGACGCTTGGCTCTACTTCAATCTTAGGAGTGGACTGTGTTAGACTCGTCGTTTTGCTTCAAGTGGTCTGTCTCCTCCAATTGGTGTCACAAACTGTGAGTCCTGTCTGTCACTGGAAAGCAAGGTCACCGACTCAGACGGGACAGAAATGATCTGCATCGCTCTGATCTGGAGGAGAGGAAGCAAAGAAGGAGCACTGATCAGAGGTGCGCATCAAAGGAGCTGAGCGTAGGCCGTCCGAATTTTAGCTTCAGCACTAGAGCTGGTGATTAAAGTCCTGCTGTTTTACATATTTATTTTTTAAAAAGTCTGACATAAATCAGACATACATCAATAAAGGACAATTAAAACATTTAAATTAAAGGATTTTTCCTCCAAATAAAAATAAGGGATAAAAAAGGGGTTTAATTTATTCAAATACAAAATACAGTTTTGTTGATCGAATAGCCAAAAATGAGAAGAAAATGCACTGGCTTACTTTAAATGAGGTAACATAGATTTAGAGCCTTACTAAAAAGTGACGCAGCACAGGAAAAACCAGCCAAAGATGCAGATTGCCGGCCAAGAACAACCAGACTTTCCAATATTTCCAGTGTTTGTTATCTTCACTGTCTCTAAAAGTATGTCTGGAAAATGCAGTTTATTGAACAGATTCTGATGCATAAACGGCAAATAAGCCGTGCACTATTTCACCCCAAATCCTTGTTTAACAAAGCTCTCAGCCATGAGGGGGAAACCCCGCTCAGCACAGCCACGCACGTGGCTGGAAGTGCAACCAGTCAGCCAGCAAAATTTGTCCTCTTAGTGATGGCTGGCAACTTTAACTCTCATGAAATGTGACTGATTGATGGTTTCTGGTAACCTTAGCAGAGATTTTATTAAAATTTTAATCATTTAGTGAATATTCCATCTATCTGCATCTTTTTAAATAACAACGATTGAAAGAATTTCACAGTTTGACATCTTCAAGTTAAAAATTTGATTTTAGGAAACATAAGTAAAAAATGAAGATTGTGGACTTTCGCTGGGTTTAAACATGCTGCGTCACAATATGATTCAATCATGCTGACCTGTGTAATCAATTAAACATCAGTTAAACCAGGAAAGCACACAGGATGACCGCAATTATCATGTTATCAAAGTGCAGAAAGAAAAAGAAAATATGCTGTCATGAGATTCAGTTATTAGAGAAAACCATCATAGCCGTGTGTGTCGCTCAATTAGAGGTGAGAGTACCTGTCTCGTACTCAGAGGTGGCCCATGGGGTTGGATGTGTCGGTCAGGCCTGGATGGACTCCTGTGTGGGCTGGTTGGGCGTCACTGGAGCCTCCAGACACTTTTTCTTCCTCCCTTCTCTTAAGGCAGGCTGCTTTGGGGTTCAGATTTCTCTCTGTGAGTTCACAGAAACAAAGATTACACTTTAATTAAACACATGTCAAAGCTTTTTTTTTAAATAAAATGAAGATAAAATTTTAGAGAGAGACCGAAGTTTTAAGGGTGTTATAAAAGGGTGTTACTTTGTTTGTTTTTCGCCTCAAATCTTTCATCATTATTCATTTTAGTACCTCTAAATGCAGCACTGCAGGGAAACATCTGAGCTGAATAAACGCCCTGCATTTTCTTTACTGTCTGTGATACTCTGGCAGCTCCATGAGGAGAAACATTCCCTATTTTTTCCTTTCTAACTCCACATGTATCTGCTCTGGATGTGACAGTGAAATTAAATTACCACCTGCAGAAACGCTGCATGAAAACACACGTTGTTTTTAAGAGTCAGCAGTGATTTGATGTGATGTAGCATTTCAGTTAATTGCCGCAGCAGCGCTGCAACACTGACCTCTGACTTGCTGCTCCAAGCTAAGTATGACAGCCACAGCCTGATGGAGGATGAGCAGTTTAGTCTGGGGCTTCTCGCTTTTCAGGTGCAGCTGGCACATGCGACCCAGCTCTTTGAAAGCCTCGTTGATGTCTCGCACCCTCAGGCGTTCGCGAGCGTTGTTAGCCATCCTCCTCTCGCGCTCCCGTTCAGCCTTCTGCTCGGGATTCAGATCCTCGTCTTCGGTGATGCTGCAGCAGAGAGAAGAAATCAACCCGCAGCCAACATTCAGTCATCTGCACCAATGATAGGATGGTCTTCAAACCATTAATCTGACATGACAGTGATTAAACCATGAACTGTAAACATAAAGGAGGAAATTTTAATTCATTTACCATCCATGAGTTTTTACCACAACGATTTCACTTGACGCTGAGAAGCTCCGCCTTCTCAGCGTCAAGTGAAATCTGTTGTTTCTTAAGCATGTGTTAATGACACAAAAGATTTGCCTGACAGGACTGGTTATCCCTCCCACCCTCGACTTGGGGGAGGTCTCTGTTTGTTTGTGTCCCGGCCGTTATCAGACACCCGGCTTTAACTTGGTTGCAGGTTTTCTGAGGAAATGAATGAAGTGTATTCACTTGTCTAATGTGAAAGTGAATGTGCCATTCATAAGAACCAAACTGATAAAAAACGGAATTTTATTTGCTTCGTTTATACATATAAAATGACTACACATGGTGGCTAAGCTAACGCAAAATAAATCTGAAAAATAGCCACATGGAAACATAAAACAAGCACATGAACATCTGAACAGTGCCAGTGTTAGTGTGTCGATGCAAATCTGCCTCTTTTAATAATTTCTGTTACTTTTGACTTTTCTTCACTTTGTATAACAACCGTTTGTCCCAGATTTTTAGAAATATTCTTTCATTTTCAGTCTGTATTTGAGTTTACCATCACAACAACAACAATCACCCATTGTCTGTAGCTTAGTGTTTTGATCGTTAGCCAGTGCTAGGTCAATGTTAAACAGGTATTGGTCTTTGGATGCATGTTTCCTTTAAGGTGATCAAGTATACTATACTTCAGATCCTATACTATACTTCAGATCATTTCAGATCCTATACTTAGTATAGGATCTGAAATGATCATGGGATTATATAGCCAAACATTTCAGCAAGCGCTGAATGAATACTATCCAAAAGGGGTTTTATTTTCCCGAATGTCCAAAACATGTGAGTATGGTTTGGTTCCATAATCTCCAGCAGGGCTGTTTCACATTTATCTGTTTGCTTGTAATTTGGGGTGTTAAAAAGCACCGAATCCAGTATTCTCCACATCTCCTCTGGAATTTCTTTACCCAGCTCTTGTTCCCATTTGTTGACATGCCTATTTTAAATCAAATAATGACAGTAAAGGTTAATACGATATGTAGCAGATTTTCCACTACCTGTCACATATGAAAGACAACCTTTCCAGCCTTATCCCATGTTTCTACCATCTCAAAGCACGCCATAGAGCTTATTTTCACTTCTGAAGAATGTTTCACACGTTTTCGTATCGAAAGGTCCTCTTACCTTGTGCGTGGGCCTGCTCTGGGTGTCTTCATATCTCTTCTGTCACTCTCGTCATCTGACTTGTTATCGGTGGAGATGCTGTCGAGCATCTCATCCTTGTCCTGTTTCTCCACCTTCAGCTCCAGGGTTGCTGGAACCTGCCCAGGCAGGCCTGAAGTAAGACCTGTTATTAGTAACAGAAATGTGGAGGTAAGACATCATACGTAAACCGAATCGTGTGGATATCGTAGAGCGGGGCGCCGTGGTGGAGCTGACCTCTGAACGTTTCCACTTGGTGATTTAGTTCTGTGCTGGATGTCGAGCCGGCGCTGGGCAGGCCTCCGTGGCTGTTGTTCAGGCTGGCAGCATCGTCACCACCCTGCTGCAACACAGACAGGAAGGACACGTGAAGAAAGGAAACAGCCACATACTCACTGGAGACTGTTCATAAAAATAAAACAGCACTTTTGAGCAGGAGAAAAGCCTAAAATGGAAAATCCCACAGTTTTAAAGAAAAAAGAGCAACCTTAGTTATACTGATTTGCACATTTTGCTGAGCACTCTACACTGGTTGATCATAAAAAAGATGCTTTTATATATGTATATATACATTAGATTAGATGCTGTCTGTAGCAGTGTTTATTAAAACCTGTAGTCACAGCATGGGACAAGTTCTGGGTTTAATCACCATTCAAGTCAGTCATTACCAACACCTGTGGGTACTTTGGAGATTTGCTCCACAGCAGCGTTATAATGCATAATCAAGGGTAGAAAATAGAAAATAAACACAAATTTAAAAAACACCTGTGCCACAATATTTAGCCATACTTAAAGGTCCATATATAGCCTCCTCATTTGTATCTGTCACTGTTACATTTTGTGTTACTGCTCGCTGCTGCGACATTCTCAGACTGCCCGCTCTGTAACCACAACTGAGGACCCGTCTGTTCCTCATGTCTACGAGAAGAATAATCCTTCTGTGTTCAGTTTCAAAAGAATTCAAGCTAAACCCACTCCAATGTCTGACTATCTCCTTGTTATTTTGTTCACATTCATAACATAGAAATGGTCAACTCCCACCACGTCGTGCCACAAAGCCCCTCCTTTACCACATGCTCTAGAGCCATTTGATTTCCTTTTTCAAGGACTAAGGAAAGGCGGAGAAATCATCACTAAGGGTGGAGAGCATCTCCCTCTTTTCCTCTGGAATGTGATCCCCAGTCACTGTTGGCCTCTGTTAACCCCACCGCTCCGAGATCCTCCCCTTCCCCAGCGCTACGCTAATCTTTGCTGTGCTCTCAACAGGTGTCCAAACAACTCTTTGTCTGGAGGAGGAGGAGTGAGGCTGGGGCTCTGGCAAGAAAAGAACGCTGCCATTTTCATGGCTGGGCCTGATTACCATACAGCTGAGGACCTCTATTTGGGTGGAGGCTGTGGGTTCAGACACACGTTTCCAACGATTCAGATTTCCTGGGTTGTTAAAAAGAAGTGATGAAAAGGGGTGGAAGGGGGTAGAGGGTGGGGTGACAGCCAGAGTAAAAAGCCTGTGGCTGTGCCGTGTCGAGGCTGTTGAGCCCTGTCTGAAGGGACCTCTTCCCACACAGGAAGTGCTGTGTTAGTGCAGACACAGTATGTTCTATCTCACAGTCGCAGTCGGTCAACATCACTGCCACAACCCAGCTCTCTGTAACAAATACATCAAACTGAGCTCTTCTGACAACCACAGTAAAATTCTTGTTAAGGGACAAAGCGAGCTACCCAGCAGCCTCCGCGTACGAGTGAAAACAACCATCGACAGGAAAAATACCGCCTTAAAACAAAGAAAAAACTAAACTGCTTTGAAAATAAATGAATTTCTGCACGACAGCTCCACTGCAATGATCAAGACAAGAAAACAAAAAGTGCAGACTGAGCACTAAAATGTCAGTCTGCACTCAGAAATGCATCTTTTCATTCTTTCTTCATGCTGCATCAAAGTACAACCTTACCAAAACACTTTACTCACAATACGTGCTTGTTTTATAGAAAAAGTTAAACTAATTAATTAATAATCAATTTACACACAAAAGGAGCCTTTTGGCCTTTCTGTATAACAGTAATCTAAACAAGAATATTAATTTTAGGTCTGAATTTAAAGGCAACACCACATTTACAGCTAATCACTGGCTTATTAGATACAAAATGTCATCACTGTCTAACTTTTCCTTCCATCATTTATCTCAGAGAAAAAAGTAATCTAAACTTCTTCCCACATTCAAATTAATTCGATCTTTTTCTTTTTAAGTTTGTGTGTGTGTCAAACTTTTTCCAAACACCTCCAGATAACAGTTGGACGAGTCATCCCATTTTAATTTCCACTGCAGATGTGTTCAAATCTCCTGGCTCTGTACAATCAAATACCTCGGAAGGAGGATGGGCGAACACGTCATGATTTACACCGAGACCGGCATTCCCCCAGTTCTCAAGGGGCTTCGAGTTTAACTCTAGAAGGATTGCAACGTACAAACACGTCCTACACCATAGCGCAACTTTACTTCTTTGTGCCTGTTTTCCTCATTTCTCTCTCAAACTTGTGTATACAGCCGCTCTCAAGAGGAGGGTGAGCCTACGGCCAGCCATTACACTTATGGAAAATATGCCGGTATAAATTCAACTGTTCGTCTGCGGAAAATGTCTCAAAGCTCTCCTTTTTTTGACCAGGTGGCCAAGGTGTTTTATGTGGTGTAGTTTGAAAAATACTGTACAGTAATAAATAAATACTTATATGAAGTTATCGTACCATCGCTGCAGTCCGACTTGGAACCAATGCAGAGGCAGGAAAATTTGGTCCAATGGCTGTTATTGGCCCATTTTGTGCCTGTCCCAGCAGACTGTGTATGTCGCTGGGCAGACTGGCGGTGGAGCCCACTGCGTGGTTCCTCAGAACAAGGATTGCATCATCCAATCTGTCCAGGCGATCCTCCATTCGAGACTGGGAGGACCAAAGGGATTGAGAAATGAAGGGTTAGGGAGAGAAAGAAGGGAGGAAAAGAAGGACAGAGCAGCTTAGTATAAGCACATTAGGGCAAAAATTGAAAATGCTGATTGTATGGTGAGGAAAAAAAAAAACACAAGATAAAGAAGGCAATTCAAATGCAAGATCAAATGAGCCATTTCAGCTTGAGTTGTAGAAGTCAGGATATGTTCTCATTTGTTTTTCAAATGAACAGAGGCACTGCAGCCACTTAATTTCATTGTCATCTGAACCTAAGCTGATTACTACAAGCTGGCATGGCTGCAGAAAAAAACAAAAACAAAAAAAACGACAACATAACATGACAATAAGGTGACAGAAGTAGTAATAAATGAAAGTGCATTTCACTGTGAAGAATGTAGTTGAACTTGTGCAAGAAAACAAAACGATGTATGGAACACGCAATGGGTAAAAAAAAAGAGTCTATCTGAAGAGTACCTCGCAGACATCCTTTAAGAAAGACATGGCATCCTGGAGATGCTCATGTAACTGCTGATGAACTCTGTTTTTCTGGCAAAGTCAAATAAGAATAAGAGAGAATTAAGAAAAAAAGATCAGAATCTATAAATACTACAAACACGCTGTGGGTAGAGACTGGTTTTTTATTTTGTGAAAGCACATAGAGAGAAAGAGGCAGGATTTAGAAAGAAGCACACAGCTGCTGACGACTCACTTTGTAAAGATAAAAATGGTTCGCTGTTTGCATATTTACAGACCCCTACTACAGCACTTGTCACGTTTTCTGCATCGCCACAAGTTTAAAACTTTACACTGACTTTATGTGCTGGGATAAATAATGTTGTTGTTTGCCTTCTTATGTTCATTTCATCCAGCTGTGCGTGTTTTGTTGATTACCAAAGTCTGCAGTTTTTTAAAAAATTCGTCTTAAATGAATATAACTACTGTTCACAGCCCAGTCCAGTAACAAAATTAGTCATTTTGACTGTAATCTAATCCTCAAAGAGCTTCATCACCATTTCCGAGAGCTCTCTGGGACTTTCCAATGTTCCAAGTAGTTTTGTCGTAACTACCAGAGGACCGTGATCTACGATTTCATTTCAACACACTCTTGAACGTTGCTGAGAATAAATGAGAATTTCCTTCACTGGCTGCCAGCTGGATTTTTCATTCAATAAAAAACTGCAATTGATTTTTTTTAAACCTCTTAGAAGCCTACATGACTCAGAAACAACCGGGTATGGATTCAAGACATTCTTAAGGAACATCTCTACCAGGTAGATATTGGATCCTTTATATTAAACCTGGATGTCTTTTCATTGTTACGTGTGAATACGGATTATGAAGGAGCTTTGCAGACTATATCAGGATGAATCTATGTCCCTCTAAGATCACAGCATGGTTAAAAGCTCCATCCTTTACTTCTGCAGGTCTTCTGTTTGAGGTCATAGAAACATATAATCATGTTAAACTTCGACACCAATACAATATGAATTGTTTGTAGAGCCTGACCGATATAGGAGTTTTAAAACCGAAACTGGTGATTTAAAAATCCAATATCGGTCAATATTTTCTTTCTTTCATACACATGAAACATAAATGCATTTTGTTAACACTTATAATCCATATTTTTTATGAATTCACTAGTTCACCCATTGCTTGGATGGGTTATTACCTAATATTATACTATCTTTATTTATCATATAAATATGTCTGTGGATCTGTATAGTAAGTTTATTTAAGTCCGTTTATCCCTGGAATAAACTCCCAGTAGAGTATGTAAACACATGACATGTGCATCAGGTAGCAGGGCTGAATGAAATCCGATCTTCAGCTCTGGTCGTACGGCAGCGAAGGAATTCTGGAGAAGAGGTTCAGCAAACAGCTGCCACCCCCACACCAGCCCCCATAACTAAACCCATCCCCCAACTGTCATCCCAGACCCGGCCCACAGAGTGGAGGACAGATGGCATGCCCCAAGGGACAGGTATTGTTCAGTTTGGTTATCCCTCTACCCCCACCTTCCTCAGCAAAACATTTGTCAGACAGGAATCTCACTGTAATGCTAGCTCAGTCCTTCATGGGCAGCTTATCTAAAGCGAGCATCCATCATATCCTCCTCTCACTGAATGATGGAGGCGGACAGAGAGCTTACCAGTGAGTGAAGGGAGTTCTCATAATTTGGGGAGGAGGGGGTCTGCCCACCAGCGCGGGGCCACTGGTTGGTACCTGAAGAGAGACAAAGTGAAGGTCAGTGTTAACACTTTTCTGATTCAGTTTTGGCCAAAAGCCGCATCCTGGTACGCTGACACAAAAAAACCGCTCACTGACAAACACAATAACATGCAGTCATAACACACTGACATCCTGATTTTCTGGTCTCTTGTTGTTCTATGAGAGGTATTTTTATCTTTCAGAGCTCAACTGCATCACTTCCTGATGGCTGGACTGCATCCTGACACATGAGCCAGCGCAGGGTTTGACTAACACCCACTTCCACCCTGAAATGAACGCTGCATCTGCACATTAATAACCATGGCTATGAGAACAATGTGAGCAGTGAAAAATATCACGCTCAGGACTAGTTTTCATGCATGTTTTAATTTTATTCCAGAAATGTGCAAAAACATCAGGAACGAGTAATCAAAAGTGCACCGCTGCTGACTGTTTTAGCACCTGATCTTCATGCAGGCTTTTGGTGAAAGAAATAATTACATGGGCTTTCTTTTTCTTAACTTTTAGTCAGTTTAAAGCATCTTTGACTGGTGATGTGGTAGCACTAAAGTCAGTCCTCTTTATATAATTTACATCTGTAAATATATGAGCCTGAATATTCCACTAATGTGTCCCATAAAGTCAAATCTAATTCTGCTCTAAATAAAGACCAGTGCATTTTAATCATATGATCTAAATACAGATATATCTAAGACACTCTGCACTGGGAGAGAGATTATAATTTACCTTTGGCACAGCGAGTTTTTGAATGTTTATCTGAGCCAAAAATTTAATCTACCGGCCAGTACAGGAAAGCAAATCAAGCTGATTTGATCTGGTGTAAATTAAAGAAGAGGAATCCACATCTGCTCATCACATTTCCAGCTACAGTACAACATTTCTTTCTTTCCTTTTCTGAGTCGCAATTATCCAAGTAGTGCCAGCCATGTGCTACAAGAGGCAATGCATTATACTGCAATCAAATAACCTTAATGGACTTTGACAGTAATGAACCTTTCCAGGTTATTTACAGAGTAGGATAGGGTGTCCGTAGTCTTTCCAAGCTCTTCTGGTGTCTATTATAGTGTTAGGATGCCAAACCCAGCCCACATCCTTGTAAATGGTGTGCACTGCTGCGTGATCCACACAAGGAGACTTTGTTTCTGCTATCAGTCATTTCGCATGATTCTAGAAATTCATTTTGCTAAAATAACCAGCAATGAAAAACCCATGCTAAAGGCAGAGGAGCCTGAGGAACGCTGATGATTTTTTATTCTTAATTTAAAGCTTAATTTACATCATTTCAAAGCTATAGCGTGCTGAGCGGGGTGCAGTTGTCCCAACTGTGAGCAGACTGAAGCACCGTTTTTAGTTCTCAGTTTTACAAAATCAGACCAATGTTGTCAGAGCAAGTACACAAATAACTTTTAAATCCTTTAAAGCCTAAACCATGAAATAACTTCTAGAACATTGTGTTTATGTATATTAATTTGCATGTGTGAGTTTTAATTTGTATCATATTTGCTACATTTGACATTTTTTTGCAATTATTTCTTAAAAATGTATTTTTTCTGATTTTTCAGGGGAAAAAAAAACAATCACACTGATGATGCAGAAGCCTCAAAACCTCTTGCAGTAGATATGACACACTTGGCTTTAAGGGGTTAAAAGTGGTAAAAATGTAGTGGCAACAAGCAGCTGATGTATATTTTTGACAAACACTAGAAAAATCACACCTTTCACGCTCAGGGAACTTCCATTAAATCATCCCAATGAAATGTCTAACTACACTTCTGTGGTCTTATGAGTTTTCATGTTTCTGCACACACACTCACACACAGCCTTGGAAAAGCCGACTTTAATTAACAGACTATTAAAAGTGACTTTGGAGGAGGAAATGAATAAGTCTCTGTTCTGCCTCAGCTTTCTCCCAGGTGAGTGAGACAGGAACTTCACATAAGCCTCTGCTGGCTGGCGGCTATGAAAAATTAGCCTGAAGCTCTGGTCCCCAAGTGCACCAGAGAAGGCTAATTGAACAAACCAGCCTTGAGTAATGTGCTGTATATTGGTGCAGTCCCAATGATGAATGGATTTGGAAACTTACATCAACAACTAGCCAAATTTTGGGCCAATTTCAGAGTATCGTTCTTTTTCTCAGCCTGGAGGCACATTAAGGACGAATAATTAGTAAAACTATATCCTTTCCCCATAATTCCACATGACATATTTGGCAGCAGTGCTTTATATATTATATAGATATATATCTATATAATATGGATTTTCTTCATTCAATAAAACACTGAACTGTTTTTGTCATATTGTTGCAGTTTTCAGGTGCAGCGTGCTGTACTGGAAATAGGTCAACAGACACATCACCGTCACTCTGATCAGCTGAGTCACAGCCACCTTCCTTCACTCACTGGTGAATAAATGGGGCATTTTGCCGCCTGGTCTGTGTGTGTATGCGTGTGTGTGTGCTGGGGGAACAGCTGTCCATGGGGCAGGGCAACAGCTGAGGAAGAGGGGGGCATACGTAGAGACAGCTGTCGCCACTCCATTACCACACATGACACAACTGCCCGTTAAAACAACACACTGGGCTTTCCCTTACTGTCCCCCCCTCTCATTCTCTTTCCATTGGTCTCCCGCCTCTGTCAACATATCTGACAGACCATTTTCTTCGTCTACATCTCTTTTTCGGTACTTAAAAGTACTGTGTACTACAAACAGGATCCCCTTTGATGGGGCCGCCCTGATTTCCTTACTACTTTCCTGCTTTTGTTCTCTGAATTTGTTGCAGAAAATAATTACAAATCAGAGGGAAACTGGTCGTCCCATCCCCCCCCCAAAAAAAATCTAACTACAAAAACACTTGTCTGGGAAATCAGGATTATATAACAATAAATCTACTCCTGAAACTGTTTTACTACAAAGTAGAATGAATAGTATGAGCTGCTATTATAAGCCATAAACGCAGTTCTGCAAACATGAAAAGCTTTTCAATAACTTAAAACCCACTTCAAATACTTTCATTACAAGATTTTTAAACCCTTTGCCGCCCCAAGAGCCGCAGTCATTCCACAGTTTTTCCATAAATTTCTATCACTTACAGGAAATGACAGCAGAAAAAATAAACTACACGTAATTCTGAAGGTACTTCTTGGCTGCATTTAAACTCCCGAGCTCGAGCAAAGTGCCTCCTAAAAAGCTGAGAGCCAAAACTTCTCTGTGATGTCACCGGGAGTCAATGCGGAGCGGCTGCCTCAGCCACAAAAATAAAGCTCCTGACGCAGATGCCGGGCGAGCAGGCGAGGGTCTGTTTTAAGATGCAGGTGAAGAATAAACTTGCAACACAGATTTCATGCTTTCAGTATAAATGGTGTCACTTTTGTGCTCGTGGACCGCAGAAAGAGCACAGCCAGCAGATAAATCTGGCATGAGGCATCTCTTCTATTTGCTTGAGATTAAACTTCCTTGGAACATTTTCGCTTGAAAATTAATTTTCGCGTTTCTTCAGTTTTAAATACTCATCGTGGCTGTCAATTCAGTGGATGTTCAGCCTTATCCCAGACTAAACTAAGCTTTCTTTTAGGATGGATTCATGTAGAAATGGCATTAACCGCCCCGACTCAGATAAAGCACGGAGAATGACGACCAAATGATTAGAGATGCTCTAAAGCTAAAAGGGGGTATTAAATTAAGTTTTAGGGAAACTCTTCACAATTCACTCTACTTAGGCTTTAATTAATCCGACTAATGCAGCACAGAGTAAAAGTAATTAATTGAATTAATTGAAGTCACAGGGCCCTATATTCAATGACCAGTACAAGCAGAGCTGTGACTATTACATAAAATACAGACCTTCAAATTCATTATTTCCTCTTTTATTCCTGAGATGCATGACGGTGCAGACACGCTCACAGTTACTGTATGATGTTTTGGCTAATGATGTGAGATAAAGCAGAAAAAATTAGCTGTGACAATAACTCCAGCGTCCACACAATAACACACTTTCCTGGAGAAGCCTACCTGTCGTTAGCACAGCTGTTCAGGAGGGATGACAACACTGAGTGAACAAGACTCAGTTTATTAATCAAACTCTTTCATTTGCCTCCCACTTCAGTTTCAGTCAGCCTTTTTATACTACATGAATCAGAAAGCACAGCTGGAGACAGCCTAAAGACCTGCCTTTTTGTGTGGGTTATTGCATTTGCACAGTTAAAATAGGGCACATATTCATGAAAGCCTGATAATTAGCTTGGCTATTCTAGGAAAAGAAATAGCCACTGAGTGTGTCACCGGCACTTTACCTGGAAAAAAAGCCTTTATGAAGCAGTTTCTGCTGGTATCTAGTATATGTGTGCAGACAGTGTTTATGAGATTAAAATCCACAGACTGGTGACCTACCTGGCCTTCCAGACGGGGTGCCAGCAGCAGTCACCACGGTACCTGCTGAGGCTGCACCTGCTGTGGCTGTTAGAGGTGAAGGAGAACCCACAGGTGTCGACGGATTGGATGGAAAACTACTGCTAGTGTGGTCAGGTGAGTAAATCTGCGGAGGCAGAGAGGAAGACATCAGGAGAGACAGGACAGATTAAAAAAATAAAAAAGAATAATAAGATGAATTTGAAGCAGGGGCGTGTTTACCAATGTACACCACCCTTCTATAAAAACAGTAAAGTAAACATGCTTTTCCAGCTTTCCGAATCAAGTTCCTAACATCAAATGGAAAATTAGCCAAAGTCCGTTTCAAATGTTTCAATGAGGTCTTTGCATTATTTTCAATTAAATTAATCCTTTAAATGCACTCTCAAATTTCATTTGTTTTTTAACTTTTTTAGGAAACGAGGCTGTTTTAAAGGAGCACACTTTATTTTCACTCGTATACAGACTCTCTGCTTGTAGGTGTCCAGTTTTTCCAGTGTGCAGACGCCCAACCTGGAAACCCCGTTAAGCCAACAACAGAAAATCTCAAGGGGCACAATTCAGCCTGTAGCCAGAGATTATACTCTGAGCCATATATCAAAACCCCATCATATTCAAATGTTGTTTATTCTTGCTTCTTTTTAAACCTCATAGTCTATTTAAAGAGGACAAATAGTTACATTTGAGTTACTTTGGTTTCATTGCTGCAATACTGGCAGTTTTCGTCGTGCCATCCTCTGATAGGTCACGCTGAGGTCACTGAGTTTTAGTATGACATGTCAATCACAAGGGAACGAGGAGATTATGTCTTCAGAACTTTCACAGGGATTTCATTTGTTTAAACAAATGCTGGATTAAAACACAAACACGTCCCTGATTTTTTTTTCCCTTTTCCTCTTTAATAAGAGGATATTTGTGCCATAATGGAACATGCCTCGGAGAAGTCAGGGTATTACGGTGGATCCTGACTAATTAGCAGAGAAAAAACAACAGATCCACAGAGATTTCTCCTCCAAGTTAAGATCAAATTGAGCTTGAAGGAAAGCGTTCAACTTCTGTGGGGATGATAGAATGCACTCATTATTAATAATCTCCTTATTCAATCTTGATCTCGGGGCTTTAGTTTTTCAATCAGCTTGGAGTATCAGGATAGAGGTTTCACTGAAGTGTGTGGCGCTGAATGTGGAGGAGGATCGGCCGTTGTCTGAAGGGAAGAATGAGTATTTATGCCCCGCGACACTCAGAGAGCAGAGAGCTTCTCTCTGCTCAGCATTTTCACTCCCAGACATGCAATTCAGTGAAAAACTAAGGAGGATTAATAGCGCGGTTATCTCTGCGTTGGAAACCAATAAAACTCAAGACAAATCTCCAAATTTTTCTTAGTTTCTCGACAGCTGTTTATAACCGTGACTTCTGACCCGACGATATATGACTTTCTATTCTTTTCACTCACCGGCTAATAACGCTGCATTCAAAGTGAAACATGGCTCATTTTACTGGAATAAATGAAGCTCCGCCTCATCATCAGTTACGCTCCCGCAGGCGGCATTGGGCCAATAAGCACGGCCAATTTAAAAGGGCCGAGAACAAAAGCTCTACAAAGGGGGGCCCATGGAGTTGAGCCACAGCAGTTATAAACTCCCCTGTGCACCCCTGATCCATGCGCCCACCCCCACCCTAGTCCAACCGTGTCCATTTCACTCCAGCTTTGTCATGCTAATAGAATTGAGTCTGCAAATATAAAGGACTTAATTTGTTATTACCATGCCCAAATTCTCATATTTTGGATTCACACTCCTAAGAAATATTCCTCTTAAATGAACAGCTCGTGCTGTGTGTAAAATTAAAACGCTGCTTTCATGTTTATGCAACATGTTAAACACCATTTGAAGATTTAGTTGAAATATTGAGGATCATAGGTTTGAAATCCAAAGCAAAACTACATCCAGTGTGTAAATGGAAACAGCAAATATTGTTGCTGAGAAAACAAGGGAAGAGTTTCGGATAAAAAGTGTCTGTTATGTCACAAAAACTTCTACAGAAATGCACATGTACGTCATCATTTTCGTCATGCAATTCAAATGGTGACGTTTATCTGTGAGTCCACTTCGGACACACAACACTATAAACAACCTAAAGGACTGAACCATTACAGGATGTCCCTGAAGTGTAATCCATTGGCTTTAGGAGTATTTTTTTAATGTACAGTTGCCTTTCTTGAATACTCTTAGTTTAAGCCCACAATTATCCAGGCTTAGGCCAAAAAAACAAAAAACAAAAAAACAACTATAAACTTGTCCTCGGGGCTGTTTTAATCAGCGGTCAGTATAGCATTTAATTCCCTGCATGATTACTGAGGTCACCTTCTTTGGAGACAAAAACTAAGGGGGGGGGGGGGGGATTTTTACTATTTTGACTTTATTTTTACTTTGATTTGCAGAAAAATGACAACCATTTGAGCTCGAGGGCTTAAAGAAGTCAGACATGAGTTTCACACTTGACTAGAATTGCAAAAACTTCTTTGAACTTGACCAAAATGCCTTAAGCAACACTGACGCTACCCGGAAAATACTCAGTATTGATAGGCAATGTTTTCCATCGTAGACATAACAGCGTAACTCACCGAGGCTAAAGCCTTGCCCAGTGCGTCTCCAGTCTGTGAGCTTCCAGTGGCAGTCCCCCGATTTGCAGCAGCTACGAAAACACAGAGCGAAGCTTTGTAATCGTAAACTCAGACAAATGTGGAGCGGTTAGAGTGCACAAAGCAGCTGTCCCCCTGCATGACTCAGTGCCTTCACAGAATGAACATTCAGCTATGATTACATTGCGGTGTCAGTAATTAGCCAATCTGAGCAGGTAGCTGAACTGTTAACACAAGAACGTACCCATGACCCCATCGGCCGAGGTGACGGACGGGGTGTGTGCTGCAGTGACGAATGGTGAAGTGCTGGTGTTGCTTCTGTGGAAGCTGGACATGGGAGGAAGACTGGCATTGATGTCTGGAGAGACTGAGTGTGCGGGGTAATTCTGGAAAATTGGGAAAAAAGAAAGGCGTTATTTTCAATCATAAATGTGTTTGTGTGAGACAGAAAGAAAGAAAGAGCTTATTTATTTATTCTCGAAATTAAAAATGCCCTTTGACGTCTTCCAGGCTGTCACGCAGTAAAAGTTAGTGTAGCGGGGGAGGGACAGAGATAAAGAGAGGGCAGGCAGCATCTGCAGCCTCCCTGTGATGCCCTGCCAAATGAAGCAGGCAGGCGGACGAAAAAAGATCAAACGCTGACACAAAGAGGGTCAGCGGTGTCTTCACTGATAATAACCAGACAACAACTTAAGACACACACAGATCCCTCCGACTGAGGGAGATGCGCTATGGGAGAGCAGAGCAAAAACCAGGGCTTCAACAGAATTTATTTGCCCTGCGTGTTCAACAATATACACTGGATCGTTCATGTAAACGTGAGGGCAAAACAGAAACTTACTAGCAATCATCTATCACTTATTCATAAAGCCTAAGTACCGCCGGCCGAGCTGTGAAGCTTACCAAACGGTCGTGTGAGTGCAGGCTGCTGTAGTTTCCTGACTGTGGCATGTGAGATGAAGATCCTGCGAGTATTCCCCCGTAGCCGGGCTGACTGATGCCATTGGACGAATTCCACGGGTCAGACGAACTGTGGGTACCATCTAAAACCAATAAACATATCACTTTAGCACACAATGGATTAGAACTGAAGGAAACAACATGTTAGACAGACGGCTAACCCCCTAACTTTACCCTTAAAACTTGGGGGTCATCCAAAGAGCACTTTTTAGGTTTTTTTCCCTCTCGGGACTGAAACACGATCCTTGTCTTGACAGCTGAGATAACACAAACGCTAAAGAGCAACAAGAAGACGTTTTTGTGTGTGTGTGTGTGTGTGTGTGTGTGTGTGTGTGTGTGTGTGTGTGTGTGTGTGTGTGTGTGTGTGTGTGTGTGTGCGGGAGTCAGTCCCACTGAAAAAAAACTGAGCACACATCTAACAACTCAATCTGTCTGGCAACATATAAACTACAAAATTAAATATAAACAGATGTTTGGTTCAGTGGATTTGGAGCTCGCGATAACCGCCAAGGTTATAACTGTTAACAAAACTAAACTAAAAACTAAAACTAGGTGTAAACAAAATACTTCAGTCATCTGAAATACATTGTGAGCTTAGAAAATTGACTGAAATAAACAAAATCAGGCAATTTTCTTTCACTTTATTTTTTGTCAGTCTGGCCAAATGCGTTAACCTAACAAACACCAGGAGGCTTTGATGCACATGTTTTTTCGTGACGCATGACATAAAGTGCTAAATTTCTATTGAACATCTGATCTCTGACACAAGCCACCCACATTATAATAACAATAAATTCAAAATACTACTGAAACAAATAAAAACAAAACTGAAACAAGCAAACCCACTTAGGAAACTAAAATGAACTGAAAACAAAAAATAAAATAAAAATGCAAACTAATGGAACAAATCGAGATTCGAACTTGATGAAAACATACCACACTGACTTTAATTTAGGCCAGAGGTTCTCAAAGTTTTTGTGACTTAATGGGAGTTTAAACAGTCAGCAAAAGCTTGAGACCCATGCAGAAAGAATGCACTCATCTGGTTTATGCTGTTAAATATGATGTTTGTCCTTGTTTATAAGTTGGTGAGCTGAGGTGGCTGCTAGATTTCTTGACATTAGCTGTGTTTCTCAGAGGTCAATGGCTGGGATCGCAAAAAACCCCCAAAACCCAGAAATGCTCACTTGGTCTTATCCTGCCCTTCTAAATAATGAGAAATGAGCATGAATGGAATATACAGTAGTGCGTTTAATCCTTCTCATACTTGCTGGTTAATCATGCACAAACTCAACACACGCCAGTGTAATAAAAGGGCATTAAAAAAAATAAGCAGTGGATGGTCATTCTATCCAAAACATGGAGACTTTGCTTTGAACCTACCGAAGAAAGTGCTTGCAAACATACTGCTGGAGGGTTTTGGAGAAGAGTACGAAGGTGAATCTCTGTTGAAGTCTTCTGAGTTTGGAGATGGTGCGTACACCTGCCAGGAGAACATGATTGTCATTAGAAGCAACCGAAACACCAAGGCTCGACTGTCACACACGGTATGAGGGTGTTCAAACTCATTCAGCTCTCTTATATCAGTTTCTCTGAAGTAAACACGCTCCCTAAAAATGCAAAGCACAATCGTATTAGGGTATATACAAGTATGTGATCTCACACGCACACATCCACTGCAGAAACAGTCCTACAACTATAAATACACACATTCTAATGACTAGCAAGCAATCAAGCTCATGACGGGGGGAGTGGATTATCAGAAGTATTTGCATTTCAGATCAACTCAACCTCTAATGGAAGTATAATGACACCCGCTTACATGCATAGACTAAATGCCTGGCAAATTGCAGCATTCCCAGAGAGGCAGAAATCAAATAAGCGCTACAAAAAGAGCCTGCTTTGCTTTCTTTATACTTCTACCTGCAAGCTAGCGGGGGAAAGACACAATGAGCACGCTGTTGTACAGCTGTGAGTGTGTGCCAATCTGGGCGGTAAGATCAAAAAGACTGGAGTCCAAACACCAGTGATGTGGTCTCTGACTTCATCCACTCCAGATGGAGGTCGAGGGAGCGAGGCAGAGCATAAAGGAGGGAAACAGGGAGAAAAAGTTTTGGACAAATTCTCCCTCCCACAGACAGGACTGGATGACCCCACTGTCGTGTAACACTAATCAGAGCCAGACCTGCCAGCTCGATTCCACCTGCACATTTCCAGCTTGTGTCCCCACTCAGCAAGATAAACCTGCCGTTTAATGGCCTCATTTCACACTCAGATGTTGACAGCTCACTCCTCCAAATTGGTTCCTAATGCACGTGGACGTGATGACGACCACAAAGGTTGTTTACTTACTTAAGTTCTTTTATGACGGGGTGCTGATGGAAAATATGCACAGCAAACAAAGTGTTCGCGCTGAAACGCTCGCACATACACGTGAACATCACATCAAAATGCAGCTTAAGCGAGACTCTGCTGAGTGAGCAGGTCTCCCGCACGCTGTTGTCTGGGTGTGTAATTAAAGTGCTCTGGGAGGGGTGCAACCCTCATGGGTCTTCTGGCTTACACATGTGACCAGGGTTGATAGTAAGTTCCAGAGAGATCTCAGGTTAGCCTCACACGGGAACCCGGGCTTTGTCTTTCGCCTCTGTCAGACGCTCAATGGGCAGCATATGGCAGCGGATAATGCTAATTGTCCTTTTTACCCTGGGCTAACCAGTCAAAGCATTAATAAACCATCCCAAACACCGGGTGCCTCATTCCGCCAGGCCTATGGAGAAGAGGGCCCGCCTGGGTTTCCTTTTACAAGGCCATTAATTAAAAGCCGTCACTCACACGGATCAGCACACCAGCACACACCTATACTGGCTATTTGAGCACCAGCCGTTATTTCTTAAATAAAATCAACACAAAAGATAAATCTTACAGTGGCACCTTTTTTATTTACAACTAATTATAATAATATGAATCATAAATAATGAAAGCAAACAATGACTTTTAGTTAATGATAATCTATGAAGCTTGATTTTGGTGAATATATCCTCCACACCTTCCCATGTGCCTCCCAGCCTTGCGGTACCTGCGTTTGAAGTTCACGCCTTACCGATCAAAATATCAAAGGCTGAAAGAAAATCTGTCGACGACCACAAAGGACATCACAGAATAACAGGAAGGGAAGGGAAATGTAAAAATAAATAAAAGTAAGGAAAAAATCAGTCCGTCTAATTGCCAAAAACCTCAAAGAGAAGAGTTCAAACGCACTCTTAATGGCTTGTCCTGTTTTATATGGTATGTCTTTACTTGGAATCGAACCAACTCTCTGGGGCATTTTGTTTCAAGTCCAAATCTTAAACACTTACAGGGCTTAGAAAGAATCGATGCCTCTTCAAACTAAAGCTGAGCTCAGTCTGCTCTCTTAGAGGGGCGTTGTTCGACATTTGTGTGCGATATCTGCCAATGTTTTTTGGAAAATAAAAGCTTCAGTATTTTTATGCATAAAACCGTGACACTGAGCCAACACAAAGACCAACTTTTAGTGGCACGATGTTTTGATGTTGTAAGAGTTGGCAGTGGAAGCCAAACGCTTACATGAGCATGTGAAGAAATAAAAATTTCAATGTTCAGTGAATTCACATTTAAGTGAAAATATAAACATTAAATGCCCACAAAGAATTGAATTCTTGACTAGAAGAAAGCAAAGAAAGCAACTGAAGGAGATGAATAGATCTGAAGAGAATAATAATGTTTATTCTATTATATCATATCTAATAAAAACATATAAACTGCTAAAACAGCTAAATCTTACATCCAAATGTACCGTCAAGAAGCACAAAAATACCTTCCAGTCAGTAATGTCACAAAAATTTGGTTTTGGCATCAACACAACTTTGCTGACTAATCACAGTATGCCGTACCATTTATGCCTATACTCTGACTTTGTCCTGGATATTTAGTCAAGCATGCATACTGCAGTGCAGCAAACACATGTGCCATGTAGGCTTCTAGAAAGCAGGATCCAACCTGTTGCACCACAAAAACAACAACAACAACAACAACAGGCATGTGGCACTTTAAAGAAAACATGTTGTGACATTAACGTTTTTGCTATTTTCTGGTCTAATTTTATGTCCTTCCACTTGTGAAGGACAGCTTTCTGTGAAGCAAAACAACAACCACCACCAGAACAGCAACAACAACAACAACAACAACAAAAAGGGGTCTAAAAAAATCGCTGCAGGGCTTTCACTTCAATTTTTTCTTTTTCACTAATAGGCAACGGAAGAAAGCTCAGTGAGCTGCTCCATCTGTATTGGTACCGTGCCACCAACTCACAAGCCAATGGCCCACTGTGAATTCTCCCAGTGCTCCAGATGGTGAGCCTGCTATGCAACTCTGCATTATAACAAATTAATGTGGATGAAGTTGGTGCAAAGAATGAGCACCATCCTTCTTTTTCCTTGCAAGCAAAACAGGAAAAAAAGAAAGAAAAAAAGTTGTTGGTGGTTATTTAACAAGTGCTTTTGATCATAAAAGTTTGCCCGTTCCGTCCACATGCTATCAATTTTCTCCCCATCACCAAATGTAACACAAGCCTGTTAATACTTAATATGAAAAAGATCAAAGTCATCTTTTGTGCAGCGAGAACAAAAAGGGAAATGCCGTAATGGGTTATGAGGAAAGCTGAAACACAAGCATGAGTAACATGACCTTTTCAATACAATGCCATAAAAAAGCTAACCTCTTCATTTCTCTTTCAAATGCCCTTTTTATCTAACAGCAAAAACAACACGTGCAGTGACAGGTGGAAATCTGTCTGCGTAATTTGCTTATGACAGGATCATTACTTAAGGATTACTGAAATGCACTGCAGAGCTACTTCACCCGTTGTTAGACTGCCCTTGATCAGACTCATCAGTCCACTAGATTTTTACAGTAAAACACCTCAAGCATAGCTCGTCTTTACACCTACAAGTCCACACACACACACACTCACAAACACACACACACACACACACACACACACACACAAACACAAAAACTATGGAAACTCAAAAGTTCCGAGGGCAGCACACTTTAATTAACGCATGTATTGACACAAAAGCAGTCACAGAGTAAAGCTTTTCAGAGTAACAAAAATCAAAGAGGTCATTACAGAAAAGTTCAGAAATCACATTAGGCTCCCTGTGGCGTCAAGAATGCCAAAGTGATTAAAAACAGATGGAATAACAGCAACACTGGTGCTTGGAGCTCAATCTGCAAACAGGAAAGTCTAACCTCAACAGGCAGCCTCTTTCCCTTAATCATTCCCAGACTCCCACTTGTTATTATTTCAACCCAGTCTCGGAGTTGAAGCAAGCAGCCAGTAAAAATAATTCAAGACTGCAAAAAACTTTCTGCTTCTCTGCTTCATTCTCTGCATGAGAGGAAAATGCTTTGGAAAAAAAAGGGCAAAACCTGCTTTTTTAAAATATGTCTAACCTGGAATATTTACTTGTACGTGGTACAAAGCAGGTTTGAGTCACTTGTTTTAATTGCACTGTGTGACAGCTTTAACTGATGCAGTGGAAAATGAGGCAGAGGAGCATCGGACGCTTGCACTTGCATGCAAGGAGACGAACAAAGTGCTTTAAAAGTTCAAACCAACTAAGTGCAAAAACTTCACATAAAATCAGACTGACAGTCAAAGGGATACACTCGTATACATACACACACAGGCAACCACACTTTATACAGCTCCCCTCTGTCTCAGACACACACACATTCCCAGAGAGACTACTCACCGATTTCCCGTTGTAGTAATACATTAAAGAGTTACTGCCCATTCCAGGGACAGGGTAGGCGCAATACATTATAGCTTTAACAATTTAAGTGATAAAGGTATAGTACAGCGGCACGCTAGCTTTCTCTCTAGACATACATCCAAACCGTTCAAAAGGGACTAATAATTCTTTCAGTACTGGCCTTCACACACACACAGACCCACTCAGAGGAAACTTATGCAAAGCAGGATTGTACCATTCCACACTGTGGGAAGGGGTGGCTGTAAGAAGGGAGTGGCTCGTGTGGTACATCCCTCCCTTAAGCCTCTAAGTGCTGAGGCGAAGAGGACGAGGAGGGGGGAAGGGAGTCGACGGGGAGGTGGGTATAGAAAAGATAAAGGGAAGTGGGTGGGACGGAAAACAAATGTGTGAGCGGATTTAGAAAGAGAGGAGAAAAAAAATGTTTTAATTCCAGGCATAGAAAAATGCAGATTTTCTGCAGGGGAACCCCGACAAACTGGAACTAAAATAATTTTGTTCTAAGCAGGGTTTTATTGTGTGTAATTCAAAAGCGATCAAATGAGGGCTTTAAATAAGTGCGGCGAGCCTGTTCTCTTCCACACGTTTTAATCCCGGGCGTCTAATCTTTTTGTTTTTGTGATGATTAAATGAGTCTACAGGCAGTGAGGTGGCTTTTGGAAGAGCAAAGCCATCTGGAAGCTCATTTTACCTGTTCCCACACATGGTTTGCACCCCAACAAGGAGTCATTAGAGTGGAGAGAGTGACGGCTCAACATTGCAAGAAATTTTTTTTAAATCCATGAATCCAAAATCCAGCCAGCAATACAACGGCTGATTTATGAAATGTGAAATGTGAGAGTTTGGGTGTTAGCGCAGGGGGACCTTTAGCTGGAGCCCCTGTAAACACAGAGTTGCAAAGCATGCAACAGCTGCAGAGGGGTTGGCTTGTGACGTCGAAACAGGAAAATAATGCTCCATTTCCTAAACCCTGGGGGCCTCAGACGGGGGAGAACTAAGGGGGTGGGTGGGAGCAAAACATTGACAGCCATTTTACCGTGGTTTACTGTCACTGCAAGCCACACAGCTCCCCATTACCTTTATCACGGGGGAGGAGAAGGAGGGGTGGGGGTGGGGTTGGGGGGTAAAGGAAAGAAGAAGAAGAAAGGAGGGGAGGAGGCGAGAATAGATACCATATTCTAGCAAGAGACCGGTCTGGACAGCCTGACTGGAGCCTTTCATGTGTGCCACTCGAAGCTTGCTCGACTAAACACAGGCCTGTAGACTCATTGAGAACATTACTGTTATAGAAAGATGAAAGCTTCCACTTCCTTAAGAAAACTAGGCCTTTATTATGCTTTTGCTTTTAGTACTGTTATTATTTATCCCCCTTTCTTCTCAGAGGTCCTTTTAAACTCATCCAAAACACTGGCTTTGCATGTTGTTACCCCTTTAAATCTGGCACTGTTTCAAGTTGATGCTTTAAGGAAAATGGTCATGATAGAAGTGTTTGAAGAGATCTTAAAACAAGTCCAGACACACATCGCAGTGTTGCGAGGAAAACACATGAAAGCAGGGACAAATAGGCACAGACACACACACCAGTTCTGGCTGATTCAGGATACATCAAACTAATTTCTCTCACTACTGACTCTGAAGGAGAGAAAATGCCTAATGAGTTCATTAATTTATAACTTATGAATGACCGTGACTCACAGTTCACAGCCTTGATATTGCTGGAAATCGTCACTGTTGAGCTGGGAGGTGAAGGTTCAGCTCCGCCCACCTGTTCACGCGATCCTCTCTAAAGACACTCAAGTCATCACAAGGTGCTTTTCTTGGGATTTGTTTGGGTGTTGAAAAACCCCGAGCAAATCCACAGGCTGAGGTCACCCCCCAACTCACGCATGGATTTAGCGGTGATGTCATCGGGCAGGAAGATTGCTTCCTGTAAGAAGCTCTGGTTCTAATTAGGGAGGGCTGAGTGCGGGGCGCATGGGGGGATTCAAACCCTCTCCCTCCCAAACTCCTGGCTTTATCATGAATGGAGACTCAAAATTCAGTGTTTCTGTGCATTAAATCAAAAAGACCATTTTTATTACCATGCACCATGAAACCCGCATTACCCAGACAGTAGTAACACTGGCAATGATAGTGATGGTTAATATTTTTATAGACTCTGGCAGCGTGATGCCAATTTCTAAAGTTAGCTGACCTGGACCCAAACAAACAGCAGATGGGGGATTACCCAAAACAGGCTCATTAGCCCTATTTTTTATGTATTTTATGTTTTTTTAAAATAAATTAATTTAAACTTACTTACTAAAATTTTTTTGCTTACATAGTGCTCTTGAGAGCTTTGTTTTCTTTACATATTAAAGTCTATTAAAGTATGCAACGAATCAGCTACTAACTGATCATCAACAAAATCATCCAAGTTTCTGTGTTCATTTTACCACAAACTATAAAAGAAAATGCAAAAACCTGTTCACTGCACACTTGATGTCTAAAAAAGGATTAAATAATGATTTCTGTAAAGTCTCAGTTACTGTATGACAGCTTGCATGTTTATATTTAACTATAATCTCTGCGTACGCTACAGAGCAGTGAGCTTGTATAATTGAGTCCAGTTATAAAAATTAAATTTCCCTGCAATACAAGCACACTGCACTGCAGCAGAAATCTCATTAAAATATGAAGATAAAACTAACAATATACATTATGCTGCATCAATGAATTGCATATAAGGAAAATATAAAAAGTCAGAGCAAAGAAGTGAGTTACTGAACCTGTTTAGGAAATTGATGCTTCAAAGCCAGCTGCAGGCTTTATTTGATACTGTTAAAGGCATCAGAGTGTAAGTGGATGAAGGGGACAGATTAAACACGAACGTGTATGTCAATAAGATGAGTGGCACTGATTTTTGTAGGGGTGCATGAAGAGGAGGGACAAAAATGAAACTTGGGGTTGACAGCACTGAGGCCTGTCTGCATTATTTATCTCCATACCCGGAGAAGAAACACACACGAGGAAAAGCTGTTAAGACTGTGAACACTACTCATGCAGATCCATTCAATCACAGTTTTGTCATGTGAGGCCTGATCCTGAATTCTTCGGTATGAGAGCAGAAGCAGAGATGCTTTTGATGGAAATTTAGATGTTCTGACAAAAAGAAGAGGACAAGACAGATGCTATACAAGAACACAGCACAGCGGCAATTTTTGGTTGATTTAGGAGCTATATGTTCACGTGTCCCAATTGTTCACGTAAGATGTTTTTTGTAAGATTATGATAAACAAAAGCCTATAAAAACATTTGAGGAAAAAAACCCTCACCTACAGTTATAAGTAAGAGAGACTGCCAAGTTTCTTTGGATCCATTTATAATATAGTAAATACATCCGATCTTAAACTACAAACTAATTTTTAAGAAGGGTTAAATTTCTTTTTCCCATGAGATGCCACATCGTTAATCCTGACTTCTTTGTGTTTTCCGCTTGAAGAGTTCAGGGAAGTGAAAGCAGACACCTCCTTTTTGCATGAAATGTAAAAAAGTGCTGGGATGGGACACCTGTTTGCTCTTTTGCTGCAAATCTATTTGAACTCTTCATAACAGACATTAAGGAGGGGGAAAAGTATGTTCTGGGACGGATGGCACATGTTTGAAATTTCAAGTTAAGTCTAATAATAGACTTCAAAAGAAGAACAAAAATAAAACAGAAGGTTTTATTTATTTTATTTTTTGTGGATTTTGTGCTTGTTGCATGTGACTGCTGGTCTCAAAAGCTGTTTTACAAATACTAAATGTCCACATTAGAGACTGCAATTTAATGCAAGTGACACGACTCATGGACTCATCAGCAAGAATGATTCAGCGTTTGTGTAACAGAAAAAAAAAGCACCCTTATGTTTTCAATCATACTTACAAGAAGAGTACACACATTTCAATAATTAGGCACTTGGACTAAAAACCTGATGGCAGGAAATGATAACACAAAGCTTCTAACCATATTTATTTTATTCTCCGAGCTAACAGAAATAAAAGGAATTTTAAAAATTTACATAACACATTTGTGCTGTGTTTGGACATCTGTCCAAAACCATATGGCAGGGAAACTAAAAACAACCTAATAACATTATTCTCCTGAAAAGAAGCTTCCTTCTTTTTTTACTTTTTCTCCTGCTGCTTACACTTTTACTTCACACTGTAGAATAAATGTGAAAAATGTGTAAACCGGGAGAGAATAGAAGAGATTGAAAGAACTGAATAAGACAGTGAGATTGGGGCATAGAGAATGAAGGCTTCTGTGGTTAAATGGTGAGGATGTAATCCTTCAAAGGATTAGTTTCATTACCTTCACGGGGACTCATTCTTTTGTTCTGGAAGGATCTAGAAGGTCACTCCATCCGGGGTACAGATATGACCCAGTGGCAGCCCAGAATCACTATTTTGAATCTACCAACTTAAATTTTCACATGATTTTGATTCTAGTTACAGATGATGTCAACAAACAAATAAATAACAGCACTGTTCAAACTTTTCTGCCTAACATGAACAAACCAAACCCTGATTGGCTTTGACACAAGTAGGACAGTGTTCACTGGAAGTGCTGGGCATCTTAAAGGTGTAACTTATCTCGTCGACGGCAGACAGCAGAGCCGGTGAAGACCACAAGAAAGCTAATCAATTAACATGCTGGAAGCATCAACGCAGCAGAGACAGAAATCACCACTTCTGGTCAGATCTTTCAGTTTAAAATAAGATAAGATTATCGTCTCCCACAGGAGAATATCGACTGAGATTTGGTGAAATTCGAACAGATGAAGCTGCACCTTTACTGCATGTAATTTCCTTGCTCCATTTCCCCTCATTTCCTGCCTTCCTCTACTGCTCCTATCTAATAAAGACTATCAAAAAAAGGAATAAACAGAATGACGCAGTGGTCCAGAGAGTTGGAGACTGACTTTCTATTCACTAACTAATTATGTAATGACATGGCTTCAACACAATCAGTGAGAAAATTTGTGATTCAGATGGAGGATCACAGAGCTACCCCAAAAGATCTTTATATGATCCTCCGGCCAGCCAGAATTTTGCAGGAAAAGAAGACTTACAGGGTGTCTTTCTACGCTGCAAAACCATCCCTTAAATGGCTCTTCTGTATTTTAGACTGCATGACGAAAAGCTCATTCATCCCTCTGGAGTGCTGCAGGGATGACTTTTGTTGTAGGCCAACCTGAATGTTAGCATCACCCTGGTTCCCTCGCCAAAAAAGCAATGGGATTTTTTTTTCTATAGGCTTTTAGTGTGACATATAAGTGTTTGATTCTTAAACATTTAATTCTGCATGATAATCTCCACAAATTAGCAGCACAGTTATAACCTGAATAGTAAAACGTGGGTATTTGCTTGCATATTTGTTGTAAAACAAAATGTGAGAATGACTAAAGCTTGTTATTACAGCAGACCTTATTTTTAGGGCATTGAACAAGAAGCTTTGACACAAGAGAACCAGACGTACAAAAATGCAAACCTAGTGTTCATTCTTTGGCAGTCTGCTGCAGCTGATGGGCAGATGTGAGCAAACATTTACACCTGCACATATTGTGTCTGCACATGTTCAATTTTAAACACCAACACCAACATTATGAAGATGATTTATTTCTCTGGGTCCTTAAACGCTTCAAGAATAAACAATAGTAAAATTCTAATGCTCCAGTACTTCCGAGCTGAATAAACTTCCTTTGCCTTAGAAGCAAGCTGACCGACACACCTTCAGAAACCTGAATAGTCGCCATCTATGGTCATTACACTGGTCTCATTTATCCCTCAGTAACACACACATCACACATTACCTCCGACCTACAGCAGAATCCTGTGGTTCAGTGATGTCTTTTCCAGGTCACAGCAGCCACCCTTAGATGGTCTCTAAATAACAAACTTAGTGATTGTTGACAGGCTGTGTTCTTGAGTCTGCCAGCGATCTCAAATCAAGGTTTGCATTAATGCCGTACACTCACGCAAGGCTTACATGAATAATTTACAACAGGCCAGAATGTGAGTAATGACTTTAATCTGTGCATTATTTTTGTGCTCTTAGTCCTTTTAACTCCTTGTTCTCCTCACAGATGAAAGAGGTCAGGCCTCTGGATTGTTTGCCTGTTCCATTATCTGCAGCCTCTAATGTCAGTGGTAAATTTCAGCCACCCAAACAAAGATAAACACAAAGCCCAGGGTCCCAGAGGTGGCTGCGACTGTTCAGCATCATCCCGTCAAACCAAGGATGTCTATCTAATCAGCCATCTGATGAGGTCATCTCTGGGGAGCTCACTAACTGGGGTCAAGTCAAAGCCTACAATATTGGCCCCTGTCAGTTTAATCACCTATAATAACACATTCAAAACAATGACATACAGAACATACACCAAATTCAAATTTTTACAGTGAACTTTGGAACAATCATGAATAATTTCCAGCTTTACAGGCGTTACTCTTTAAGAAATAAAATTAAAAGACGACTTAACATTTGCAGCTCGGTCTTTTATCTGCCCCTGTTGTTAATATGAAACCCACTGAAGTAGGGCCTGCTGCCCGATAACAGCAACCAACTGTCAGCAATCAAGTCTTTTTGAGCTATGCAAGTATTTAATATTAGCTAGTGGGCTTGTCATGATACTAGAATTTAAAAACTTGATACCAAAAATCAGGAAAATACTCCATACGCGATACCACTTTCAATACCACAGGGAAAAAAGTGAGAAAAAAGAAAGTGTAATTAGCTTTTCTCTGACAACGGCGCACTTATGTTTTCTAGATAGATAAATTTCAAAGGCCTAAAAACTGTATCAGCGTCATTATTATTGTTATAAATCCAATATTTTCCTTGTTTCACATTAGAAACCATTAAATTGTACAACGAGACTGGGAAACAGATCTCTGTTTAGTGACTTCCTACAAATAAATAAATAAAAATCAGCAGGCTACTTCAGGATGTAATTGAAAGTGTATGCATGCACGTTTGTTTATAATGTTCATCCCTGCGGGTGTCATTGTTTAATTCATGTTTTTGTGGATTTACATCAGAATATCAAAAGGCAAAAACACAAAACATGCAACTTTATGCTTTTCTGCTGGGTGGCCCCAGTATCTAATTTTGCCTGAGACTTAAAAAGGCCCGGAGGTTTACAAAGGGCTTTACTGATGCATTTCATCTAAGATCTCTTCCCTGAGCCCCGTTACTGTCCCATCCTGCCACGGTTCAAAGGAAGAAACAAAAAGAAGCTGCTCTCTCTACAACAGGAACCCTAGCTTACTGCTGCAGTACAGTATTATTCTTGTCTTTGAGCCGTTAATGGCAGATGGAGAGGGAGGGAGAGAGAGAGAGAGAGAGAGAGAGCGAGAGAGAGAGAGAGAGAGAGAGAGAGAGAGAAAATATACCATTTGAAAGTCATGCACCAGACAACACTGCGAGGAACATTTCTAGGTCTTAAGATTCACAGCCTAGAGCAGACTTCCTTTCTTACAGCTCGCACAGTACAAATCTCTCAGAAACAAGGGTGTCTGAGTGATCTGTCAAAAGCAAATGTCAATCTTTTTTGTCATCCACACTCAGGGTTCTCGCTTGCAAAAGGCCCCGAGGGGAGCCGAATCTCAGCCCACCACTTTCTTTCTCTCATCCTGCAGCCATACCGTCACCAAAGCCAGGGAGGAAGTGTCACATCGAGCCGCTGTGCCTCTGACAAGGCGGGGATGGGGGGATGAGGCGGTGGGGGAGGATGGCACAAACGCTATTTACACAAACAAACTCGACACGCACACAGAGATACACACCATGCCCTTGCAGATTCCCAGAAATATCCTACAAGAGGCAACTTTCCCCCACGAGCTACCAGCTTTCTCTCCCTCCTTCTTCAGTCCTTCTTGTCAGACAGGTGCCCACGCAGCTGCCCATCAGCATCCCTCGGCGCAGCAGCCTGTCTGTCCAATGACAACAAGCTCTGTCCTTCATATCCACTGTTCAGATTATACAGTCAAATAAAAGCAGGCGGCCAATGAGATCCGAGGTGTCTACTGTAACAGAACTAATGCTTCTATCAGTATCTCCCGCACAAAGTGCTAAGCTATAAATTTATAGATAAACAAACAGCTTTGAAGAATCCTTTAAACAACATATTGCTAGGCATATACATCACACGATTATACGATTGCAGCCACTGCAGAATCCCACGTCTGCAAGCACACAGCCAGCAGACCACAGAGGAAAGTATGAGTGTGGTTGATGTGGGGGTGGGGGGTTTGTCTGTATATAAGATGAAAAAGCCCTATAAACATTTAAATATTTGCAATCACCAGCTGGCCCGTCTAGATAGTGTTCACATCCCGGTGCACTGCAGTGTCAAAACCTAACTGCACAGAGGATGTGCTCCCGTAAATATTTTGATTCAGCTCCATCATGTAGTGTACACACACATCACGCCTGGACTTGCATCTTCCATTGCCCATCTGATTTAAAACTCTGAAATTTATTTTTAGACTGAGGGAGCAAAGAATACAAGCTGGGGAATAAAGAGGGGATTTGAGAATGAAATAAATAAATAAGAAAATTCCCAGCAGTAGACATAATGATGGGAAGCACTGTGTTGATTTTTTTTTTTTTTTTTTTTTAAATCAAGCAGCTATTCAGGTCTCTGGTGAGGCTCCCGCGTTTGCTTACACAAGCAAAAGCTTTCGGTGGCATATGCAGCTGCATTCATGCTTTACAGGTACGCTGCAGGCTCTTCACACAGCTGCCTGTGGCAAAGTAAATCTGACTCCAGGTGCGCCTTCCCCTCGACACTTCTTCAACGGCAAACCTCGCTACTTCCACAGCCAGCAATACAAACACGGCTCTCAGCTGATAACCATCCTCAGAAATGCAGCTTACACTCCCTCCAACAGTCACCAGACACACCTTTGAAGGCCGCAGGTAGCACTTTTCCCCATCCGATAGCTGCTACACCCATGCCTCACCTTTGCTTCCTATTAGCTCACTAAGCAATAAAGTAACAGCTCCTAAAAGCTGCCACACAACCTCCCACTCTAACATTTTCCACATATGCCAACTAAAAGAATAAAGAGGAGAAAAACTCTTTATGTTTTCCTTTCTCTGTCAGCAGGTAAGAAGAGACCTATAGCCCTTTATTCAACACTGCCATCTTTATTCTTTCAAATGGGATCAAAGACTAACTGGGATAATTCCTCCAAGCTCCAGGCTTTATCTTCTGAGCGGTACTGAGTGACAAGAAGAAGCTGTATTTTATCCCATGCTCTGTCACTGTTTTTCCCCATCTAGCATTGTACTGCTTGATTGTACTCTTATGAGTCACAGAACCGCACCTGCGCCCATGTGTTAAGTACTGACAAATAAAAGCCCAGCGTCCATTTACACAACAAAGAGATGTAACCCGCGAGGCAACCATTCTTTGCCTCCCTCCCTCCGTCTGACAAGACCTCAAATATATCACTTACTTAAGAGGAAGGCAGCGCACGTTCCTGCTCCTGCCAGGGACTGCTCTCTCTCCCTCATGCTCTGACAAACTTCTTTTCAAATACAAATCCAGAAACAAAACACATGCCACCCTTTTATGTTCGGTGGCCTGTTCCATATTTAATTTCAGAGTAACAGCAGTAGAGGTGATGATTATCAAAGCTCTGCAAGGCAAATCCAGTCTCAGACTCCCTCGCCAAAAGAAGAAAAGAAACCCCGTCATTGTTTAAGGAAAGAAAATGTAGGATTTTTGGTAAACCAGTGGCTTCTGATTAAAAAGGAAAAAACATTTTTTAAAAATCCTTGTCTTCTACTAGTTCTGAGAATTCAAGGCAAAGCCTAATAAAAACCTCTGCCGATCCACCGGGGTTTTTAACAATGAACATCTGACTTAGTGATTTATGCATATTAATGAACTCCAACACCCCCTGTCTAAGCGAATACAAGCTGAGCTCCACACTTCTCTGCATCCTAATGGTTTCTGCTCCACCGGGATCATTACCAATAGAAATTTCAGATATTCTGTGCTATTAATCTCTGTCTGTCCTCCTGTTCGGCTACGTAATGACTAATTAAACATCAAAAGAGCAGAGCTGTGGATCCGCTCTGACAGCCTCTCTTTCTCCCAGGAGAGGCTGTGAGGAGGCTAGACTGTGACAGGGCAGCACTGAAAATCAATCACCTCAAGGTCCACATGTGTATTCACACACTCGCACGCACGCATGCATGCGCTTTTGCACGACACACCAAAAAATCTGCAGGAAGTTGTCGCCCGCCGAGACCTTTACGTGCTCGGATTAAAACAACAAGCATGTAAACAACAAACACTAAAAGTCAAAATCAAACAGGCACCACCGCAGTCGCTGTTGAACAAGCCGCACAGAGACAACACAATTTCAATCCGAGAAGTGTGCCGGGGTTGTCAAGAGCGCTCTGTGTGTACAACTGTGAAAAGGGAGGGTGTGTAAGTGGTAAAGATGTGTGTGTGTGTGTGTGTGTATGTGTGTGTGTGTTTGAGTGAGTGTGTTTGTTTAGGTGAGCTCACTGTGAAATCTATTTATATGAGAGGTAGATGATCTTCCACTCACAGATGAAGGCAGGCCAGGAGGGACCTTGCGAACCTTTTTTGTTTGGAGAGGATCTGTGGAAAGATGAAAGCAGGGTGTATTCATTCAAAGGCAGAAAACAAAATAATAAAGAGGCAACTGTACAGAAGCCATAACTCACCAACAAAATCCTAAGAAGCATTGTTTGTGATTTTCACATAAAGAATAAAAGAAAACTACACACAATCCTACATGACATATCAGAGAAATATGTCGATACTTGTTTTTTTGTGTGTTTTTGTCATCGCTCTTTCAACGCAGCCTGATGACGACTGAAGCCAGACACCAAAGCAGGGTGTGTTCATATTAGGGCTGGCCAAGTTTTATATCAAATGTGGAGTTATTACAGCTGTAATTTTTTATTTAATCTTATCAAGTGATTATATAAAACTAACCTAAAAGCTAAAAAGAGATGTAAAAATCAGTAACTAAAATAAATATAAAAACTAGACTTTTGAAAAAAAGGAAAACTAACTGAATTATTTACCATTATTTACCTGCTTGTTTCAGTTTAGCTTTTATTAGTTTTGCCGTTACTTTTAGTTTTCCTTTATTGTGCAGTGGATGTTAAGACTGTCAAACAATTAACACTGTCACGCAGACGCCCCAAGGCTCGATAAACATTAGAAACAAAGCCTCACCATGGCTGTACATAAATATAAATAAGTATTTAAAAAAAATATTTACATAGCGAAAATGAGAGAATCACAATTTTTTTGATATAATATTAACAGAAAGTTTCTTTTTCTAAAAGAGCTCATTTAGATCTTGGAAATGGTTTCACACCTGAGGAACATCACACTAAAGTTGGATGAAAATGTTTGGTTTTTTTCCATATTGAAGCTATAATATCTGTGAAACCACACACATGATTTGGGCAATTTTAAAGAACATGTGCCCTGAAAATGTGAAGCTGTAAATAAAACAACCTACTGTGATTTCTACTCATCAGAGATCAAACATACAAAATACCATATTTTTCGGATCATAAGGCGCACTGGATTATGAGACGCACTGTCGATGAAGGGGTCTGTTTTCATACATAAGGCGCACTGGATTATAAGGCGCATTAAGTGAAACAAAACAGATAAGTCAAACTTTACTCAACTCACTCTTCTTGCTTCCTCCACTTCTGTACCAGTGATTCATTAATGTTGAATTCTCTCGCAGCTGCTCCATTCCCATGTTGTTGCAGTATATTAATAACTAACCTCGAATTGTGGATGGATTATCTCAGTTGTTCTCCTGACTGAAGTTTGGTCCATTTACAGCATACTGCCATGCGATTGCATTTGTCAAAAACCATCGGGAACCCTCACGTTAACTTAACTTAACTTAACTTAAAACCAAACTGCTGTTTAGTTTTCTGTCTTCATTTATGTTGGAAGTGATAGCAGAGCTGTACGTTTTATTTTTTCCAGAAATCTCTCAGTCAGAACATGCTATATCACGTTTAGGTAACTAGCGAAGCTAGCGAGCTAACGTCCTGCTAACTTCCAACTCCGTTAAAGTTAATAAATTCTGTTTTCATGAATGCCTGGGTGTTAAACGTAATTGTTACACCTGGTAAAGCAGCAACGCTGATCATTTTATTAAAGATGAAAGAATTTAGACAGTTTTTAACTCTCAGTAATGCCGGAGTGTTCGTTTGACTTTGGGACCTGAAGGGATGGAGTTTTGGACCCAGATTACTGGAGTCCACGAGGCTTCTGTCCTGACTACGGTAGCCCTAATGCTAAGACAATCCATCAAGCGGTGCGGCTTCGTAGCTTACCAAAGTCGTACTAAAACATTTTTTGACAGATTATTCAGCGCCAAACACCACACAAAATCGTATCGAGGACAGTAAGCACAACCAGAATTCATACATAAGGCGCACAGGATTTTAAGGCGCACTGACGATTTTTGAGAAAATTAAAGGATTTTAAGTGCGCCTTATAGTGCGGAAAATACAGTACTTCAGTTAACTTTACCTTAACTTGAGCTACACTCCTGATAGTGTGTGATCATAGAGCCCCAGCGCCTAATAATTACTCTACTCCTTTGCAGGACCTAGCTCAAGTAGTTTTCTACATAATTGAATTTAAATATTGCACCTCAAAACAGGAGCT
This sequence comes from Pelmatolapia mariae, assembly GCF_036321145.2. Classification (NCBI taxonomy): domain Eukaryota; kingdom Metazoa; phylum Chordata; class Actinopteri; order Cichliformes; family Cichlidae; genus Pelmatolapia; species Pelmatolapia mariae. The sequence goes on from NC_086227.1 coordinate 22,953,576, forward strand.
TGAAAAAAATGCCCAGATCCTCATCCTGTTTTTTTTTTTGGTTTTTTTTAATCAAAGTAATGACAGTAGGGACCTAAAATGTTGCACATTTCTGATTAAAATACAATATTTTCCTTCTTTCCCCTGGAATTTATACAGGCAAATCTGAGATGAGAGGCATATGAAGAACTGACTGAGCAATAGTTCGTATGTAATTGGGATTTCTCAAGCATGAGCTAAAGTGGTCCAAAAAACAATTTTATCAGAAAGGCTCGAATCCTGCATCGCATAATTAAGGCTGTCTTTATCGAAACTTGATCTACTTTTGGAGCACAGTGTGAAATTCAAATATTGTAAAACCTGCTTTGCTGGTCATTTAAGAGCACTTTTCTTTCAGTCATGAAGACGGCACTGACCGATGGCTGGAGGGTCTGGCAGAGAACGTCTTCTTGGATTGGCTGCAGTGAAGGAGAAGAAAGGAGTAGCAGACTTCCCTGACGTAGTCACTGAACTCGGACTCGCCAACCCAATGTCTGTCCTTAAAGAAGGCTGAAAGAGAAAACGCAGAAATGTTTAAAAACTAAAGGAAAAGATCAACTTTTATTGTCCAAACTGACCTTCAACCAGTCATTTTTTTAAGCTCTCTGCATTTAAACAGAGCTTTGTTCAAAATAACACATATTTTAATACAGAGAAGCACTCAGTGTCTCTCACTTGACCGCTTGTGAATAAGATCCTTCTTTAATACACTAACTTCAGTATATTTAAAAAAAACATGCAAAAAGTTTACTTCATGCTATGAATATTCTGAGTTATGTGGTTTCAAAGTAGAAAGCAGTTGATTTAAATTTTGCACTTTTAATTCACATAATTATTCCAGCTTTTATGAGCCCATATAACTTAAGTATCCACATGAAGCCTTCAGTGCTGAAAAGCATATTTAGGCTCTGTTAAAATCTAAAACCAAATCAGTTTTACACCCACAGCAAATGCCACAATCAAAAACCAAAATCTTCTTTTTGCTCAGTATTTTCAGCACTTTCTATGACCAGCTTTGAGCATTAACTTCTAATGCCTTTAAAATTTAAAGGCTATAAAATGTAACTGAGATGGAATACGTTCTTAAGCTCTGAAAATTGAATGTGTCTATAAGTTGCGAGGGCTCAGAATTTGGAAAAAAAATATTTAAAAGAATTAAAAAGTGTAAAATTGAGCCTTGCTCAATGTGCGTGGACATTTTGGTGAAATTCTGCATGTCTTATTAAATAAAAATCAGCTGACTGGGAACTTTCTGTCAGATCTGGTTGATTTTAAAAGAAATGAATAATAAGAAAAAAAGCAGAAAACAAAAAATTCTATTTTGTTTTAAAAAAAGATTTCACATATCTTTTTTTTTTTTAACATGAGAGGACAGACTCCGCCAGCCTTGAAAGCTTACCATGTTACCCTGTCACCAATATCTGTTTGACCTCTACAACCCTGACAAACTGGGTTAAGACGCCCAATTAAGAGCTTGGTCTAATTAGAGTAATCGGCTGGAGATCAGGAGAGCGTAGAGTGTGTGAGTGAGGTCAACTCAGCCCGATGAAGAGTAGTAGTAGTTGGCTTGAAAACCTGCCTCACGTGCCCTCTTGGATTCCTCTTTGCAAGCTGAGGATTGACACAGTTTACCACTGAGATGTTTCTATCTGATGCTTTAAAGTTCCAAATTTAGTTGGGACTAAAAAAACCTAATGTGTACATGAGAAGCAGCACAAAAGAAATGAAGATAATTTCGCTGATATGAAATGTAGGTCAGGAAAATAGTTTGCAAAAAAACAAAAAAAACAATCTGTCACTGATGCCGGAGCTTTCACATGGCACAACAGACCCACTTCTGCTGTTGCCTTTGTTCAGTGACATTGAATACCTGCAGCAGCACTGGGTCTGACCTCCTTTGTGCTACTGTAGTCAGTCTGGGAGGAACAACATGCAAACATCACTCAACAATCATCAGCTCAGCTCTTCCAGCTTGAATAGATCTCAAGATTGTACAAGCTTCCCTATTCCATGTCAGATTTTGTGGTGAAAAAATCCTGAAATTCTGATATTAAATGTTAAGAAGCTGCAGCTCATGTGAGGCACACCTCAGCACCAATATGCACAAAGGTACAAATGGTACCATGCTCTCCCAAAAAGCTGATTCTGTTCATCTGGATGTAGCGTTTTCAGTGGGAGAAACGTTTCCTCACTCATCTAAGTGACTTCTTCAGTCTCAGCTGACTGCAGGTTATATTTGCATAAGGACTGAAACTAGCACCACTGACGAACAATTGGCCGTGAGGTCAGTTTCATGATCATTCATATGCAAACTGTTACCATGCTGTCTTCTGAGCCAAGTTGGGAACTGTGTAAGTCTTGATTTACTGTAAAATGACCACATGGCTACACGTCATGTGCCAAGTAGCTCATGAGATCAGTCATCTTGTTCAGCTATTTGTCCTGATGTAAAACATTTTAAAAGCGGGATGGAAATGATGTAAAGGTCTATATAGAAGCAACAATGAGAGACTCACCTGGCAGCCAGATGCCGCAGGATCCCTGCCATATCCATGAAATGAAGCCCTCTCTGATTTACCTGTAAAACACACAAAAAAAGAATAATTACTATTTCAGTATTTTATGGAACTTTTATGGAATGCAGATGGTTTTATAAGTAATAACAGGCTGCGGTATTTAGCCTGCAGTCAAGCATTTAGCGCAAGATGAACACTTAATTTGCTGTAATGTGTTCTTAACTTTACTCACAGTGATTTGTACATTGTTGCACCTGTTTGCTTAAAACAGGATTTTCACATTATTCAATTTAAGGTCACACATTTGCTTCTGGAGGCTGTCTAGTACACAGTCAATCAAACAGTGCTAGTTAAAAGCAGCCACACTGGAGCGGTGAAGGCTGTGATGCAGCTCCTGTGCCGAGCAGTCACACAAATGAGGAGTTTGGTTTCCCTGTGCGTTGCCCTTGTAATGATTTAAAACATTATCGCTATACCTGATGAACACCTATTCTGCTGCTGTCAGATGTTGTCTACTAAGAAAAACTGAGGGCTTTAAATGAAAAAGAAAAAACTCACAAGCATGCTTAAATGTGGTAAAAATGTTATTGTAAAGGAAATATTCATATTTTTCTTTCTGGGTAACAACATGTAAACAACACAGAAGCCCACAAAGAGTCTACTGTAGTATACTGACATATCATTTAACAAATTTGGGAGCTTTTATTCGAGGAGGATTCTTTTTCTGTTTAGAGCAATAATAAAATATCTTTGGGCAATCTTGGAACTGCTGTTCCTTTCACTGAAGCGAACAGCCCAGTTTGTCCCACTTTCATCTGCTGTCTACTGTAATATCATCTGATGCTGGCAGGAAAAGGAAGGACACAAAGAACGAGGGATTGAATCAGTAGACGGATTAGCTGACGGACTCATGGATGTACATCAAGTGGAAATCTCCGGGGCTGAAAACTGAAGCCAAGTCCTGGCAGTTCCTCTAATGGCCACTTGAAGCTGTCTCCAAAAGTGAGGCAATCACTATAGACTTGCATGTTAAACTCAACAATTTTACAGCAGTAATAAACATGTTTACAGCCCAGTACAGAAAATGGTTTTGGTCTCTATTGATAGTTGGATAATTGGGCGGTGTGGTGGTGCAGTAACTAGCATTGTTGCTTCTCTGTTGTGAGCAAGAAGGCCACAGGTTTGAATCCCCTAGTCATGGTCTCCCCACAGTCTAAAACCAAACATGTTAGCTTAATTGGTGATTCTAAATTGGTGTGAATGTGTGTGTAAATGATTGGCACTGCAATATACTGATGACCTGTACAGGGTGTAGCCCATCTCCAGCAAGTCAGCTATTTAGATTTTTTTTTTCCAGTTTGAAGGTAGGGGTATATCCCTTTTGACAGGCAGAAGCCTTCAGGGTCTCAAATCTGAATCTGAGAAGCTGAACTGGACATAACCCTAACCCTGTTGGTGAACTGTAGAGCACTTTTAATGGAGCTATGTAGAAAAAATATGGCTTACTTTGCATTAATTGCGCTGAGGACCAAGAATTTTAGAACTTTAATAAGCCCACTATGACGTCATGTGCCCTCTCAACTTTCATACTGGTGCTTGAGGCAGAACGGACTCGCTGCACTCAAGGAAAGCAATTGCTGAGTCTTTCTCAGAGTTTACTCAAGAAAGTCTCACATCGGTTTCAAGATGTTGCAAGATGATCCCTCTCTGTAATCTCTGACCTCTTGCTCATACACGCCTGTCTTCAGTCCAGCCACGAAATGCCAAGTTACAAAAAACGTGTGCAGCAGGCCAACACTCTGTTTGTTAGCGAAACAACAGCAAGCATAAATGAGGCACTAGTCTGTTACTTAGCACCAACTAGTAGGTATGTGTGTCTGCTTGACACACACACAAAGTCCACAAAAGCAAAACTATTGCAGTCGACTGACATCTAAGTATGGCTCCAAAAACATCAACACAGCAGTGGCAAAATGGGAAGTTCTGAAACCAATATTTTATGTACAGAAAATCATTTACATTCAAGAGATCAAATGTACTCAACTGTCCTGCAGTAAATGGTTCAGTCACGAAAAGTTTCCTTATCTGGAATCCAGTAAAAGCAGGTTCTGTTACAAGCACTATTCAGCAGACCAATAGCAACACCTGCAATACTTCTGTAAAACTGCGTTATGACTCTCAAAGTTTTCAGTATGCAAAGTATGTTTTGGTGAATAATTACTGATCCAACTGTCAGAGTCCGTCTCTCAGTGTCAAATCCTCAGAGGAAGGCTCCCAAGGATCCGTCAGGGGGGGAAATAGACCTTAAAGCACACAACACCCATGAATCACACACATCACAATATCCACACTCAGCACTTTTAGTCCCCTGGAAAAAACAAACAAACAAATGAGAGCTCCTCTGGGAGAATGATGAATAACTTTAACGGCATCGTACATTATTTTTGTCAGACTTCCAAATATTACAAGCACAGACAAAAGTGTTGGAACTAAATTCTGTTTACTCTGGGGACAAGGTAAATATTTTTTGTGCGTTAAAAACCTGCATAGTTCAGATCTTTTGTTACACAATGACTGATCTGAACAGCACTTTCACATGCGCAGGTGAACCGAGGCACATCTAAGAGAATTCACTTGTGCTTATCTGAGCAGTCCTGCAGGAGACAGTTGTTCTGCATCTGTGCATACTGCCTTTAGAGATGAGGGAAGCTGAGGGACTCAGAGAGGATCGTTTAACTGGCAAAGCTGCTTCTTTTCTAACAATGATGTGAAACAGTTCTGAGCCATTGCGCTTGCAAAAAAGAAATAGGATTAAGTTGTCAGTTACCACCAACGTTTTCCATCATGGCAGGATGATGAAATGTCTCCTCTGAATCAGAATATTAATTTCTTTATTTTCTTTATTTTCTTCAATTTTCATGTTCGAAGACGGTTTAGTGAAATTCATTTTCACTCATCAGATGTAATCAGAGAGAAAGGTCTGGTCAAGTGCAAGAGTTGAATATTCACTGCAAGCACGTGTTCTGTCACACACACACACCGCGTCTGACGTGAATAATAAATCGTTAGTGTCGTAGGCCCAGACTCAAACAGCAGATGTGTTTGCAAAAACAGTCGCACTTTACACTATGACACAGAGAAGCAGTCCCTCAGGGCCATGAGAACAAAGCCTAACAGAACGAAGTCTAACAAGTGCTGCCTACTGTGTTTAGCCCTTTACATCGAGCGTGTTGCTAAAAAACTACATAAAATTCCCAATTTCTCAAATGGAAACTTGTACACACCGAAAGATCTGCAGGGGGGGGGGTCAACAAATTCATCCACAAGAAGCGATGATGAGCTGCTCTGGATTTTTCTAAAGAAGAAAGAAGAAACTGAGATTCTGAATTCATCCAATTCTCACAAGAAGGTTTGATCCAGCAGTAGAAGTTGATTCACGACTGCTTTCGTACATATTTCAGGATGTGAGCGGGGGCAGTTTCAGCTGTCGTCGGCAGAGTTGGGACCACATCAGAGGAGGCAGATAAATCATTTCAGAGAGCCGATTGACCCACAGCAGCGTCTAAGTGTGTGTCTGAGGTAAAACAGCATGGCTTTACTATTTCCATATCTTTGTAAAATTCAGTACCGGGTTGCGTTTTGTTCTACAAGTGCACTTGTTGCCAAATGCAGTGGTCTGATTAGTCAAAACATGTTTATTCAACAAAAAAAAATAATCCGAAAAATTTAGCTTAATCTGAAAAAATGAATGCCACAAATATGTCCTGCAAAATTACACGGTTCGCATGAACAGCTACAGAAGTCAGAAAACTGCTGCTTTGTATGTAATGTTACTTAATCATAATAGACAGGTTGCATTTTTCCTTAAATGGTGCCAATTTGCAAATATAGGGCATAGCTGTCTTGTTTTTTTGCTTTGATTACCCTGTTCTTGAGAGTAAAAACATCATTATTTAGCAAATTGAATTGACTTTAAGAATAAAACATCATGGAACAGCAAGTGTAATGTACAAAATATAGGTTTACAACTATCAGTGAGAAATAAGGTGTCAGAGCCACAAATTTGGAGAAACTGAAGCTAGACTAAGCACCTGTGAGACCACAAGACATGTCAACCCCCATTCAGACCGCACTCTATCTCTCATGAATCTGTCAGCAAGAAGAGATGGATGCAGCAGCACTCGAAGGACCAATCCAATGGCAGCGCTGGTTTAACTTCAGGAGTATGCACAGGGATCATGGATGAGCAGGTCTCTTAGCTTATTTAAACTATTCTTCAGCAAATGCAGCAGCTCTAACCTCTTTATCTGATCATGTTTCTCCCTGCTGGCCTCAGCAAACACTTCAGTGCCTTCTGCGATGTGTGGTGCAAAAACACAGCTTAAATCTCTCTGTGGTGTGATGTAGATTTACAGGAATTTGCTCACAAATTTCAGGAGAATTCATATTTATGACGCTGAGGTAAAGTAGAACAAAGTGATACATCAAATGGAACATATTGCTGGGCTGGCCGGTTCTAAAGCCAGGAGCCTAAATTAGCTGAATAAAATATCATGTAGTGACACTGTCTTCTGTCTGACGCACAAATACTGCAACTTACCGGGAGGAAAATAGGTCACAGTACAAAAGTGAATTTCCCATTAATGAACACGACTCAAAGTAACTTTTTAAACTGCACATTCATGATTGAATTAGTTACGTTTGAAGCTTATACATTAAAGCACATCCCTACTGTGAGGAAAGAGAATTAAAATAAAAGCAGGATTTAACCGTTTCATGTACTTGAGGCTTGTTATCGGCCGCATTTTGTTTTGCCTCCTCTGTGGAAGCCTGTGTGATCACAGCCTCACAACAAGAGCAACACAAATATTGTTATTATTACTTCCTGAGTACGCCCATTTTTTCTGTGCGGCTCTACATGGGACTAAAGCATGTGTTTTCTTTTTGTGCCGTCACAGGCCCACTAATGAGTCACCGAAGTGCAGTGATTGATAGACAGCACAATTCATTATGTGCCTTAAAACATCAGTGAGAGATAGAAAATGTAAGAAAGCAACGCGAGTAAAGTGGCTTAATTACCGCAATCACCATCAATAATACGAATGTATATATGCAGACATCACTCAGTATATCCCCAATGCAATGAAAAATCAATCTCAAGAGTGGGAAAAAAAAATCCCATCAATTCTGATTTAAATATTCGGCAAAGCTGCTCATTAGCATATCACTCAGAGATGAGAAGGTGTAACTACAATTTCACTGCAGAGGAGGATCCATCTTCAGCACAACGCAGCTGATTCACTGAGGTAAGTCTCTTTATCTCCCAGGCCACACACCTCATCGGCAGTTCGGTTAAAACCTAAAAACCTAAAATCCTGCAGCCATGCAACAAACTAGAAAAAGGACTTCCCCAAACAAATAGTATTATATTAATAAAGGAGAACAAATGGCAAACACTCTGGTGTGTCTGGGATCAGCCTTAGAGGAGCTTGGTCATTCAGAGGAGCTCAGCCGCTACTCCTCCACATCAGAAGGAGCACTCAAAGAAATGATTCTTCACCCTCAATAGACATGATAATAATATAATGATAATTTTGATTAAAGACTGCAACTGAAATATATGAAAACAAAGGTTTGCTAATTCAAATAATTCATTATTAAGGAAAATGTGTCTGTTATAAACTGAATGTATACCAGTCATTCCAGTAAATGTAACATTTTATGCTGTTTTTATGTAACAAAATTAAATGGAAAAGTTACTTGAAATAAAATTAAAGCCAGCATTTTAGACATAAATATTTTTCGACTGAGCCAACTGAGGGGACCCAGGGTCCTCCTAATTTTTGGGCATGTCCCATCTCAGAGGAGGCCTGTGCACATCCAGGACTGGAGAGATTAGACCTGTGAGACGGCCTAGGAAATGCCAAAGTCTCCTTAAACCCCCGTTAGTGACAGGAAATGGATGGATGGACGGATGAATCAAATACCAAACTGAAAACATCCAGCTCTCGGTGTTAACACACTGCAGAGACACTTTTGGAAGCTTTAACAGCTTCGGGTCTTCTTCTCTGTGTGGATATCTCACTTTCAAATACAGCACTGCAGTTTGTCACTGGCACCTTTGCACAGGCTGTGAACAGCCATCATGAAGTCATTCCACAGATTTTAAAGCATCGCTCGAGTAGTGCCACGCAAGGCTTTTCACACACTTGTAGTGAAGCTACTCTACTCAGAGTTTAAGAGTTTTTTGAATCATCATGCCACTCCAAAGTTTTTGGCACAGTGAAGCAGAAAAACTTTCATATCTAACAAATAATTTGGCTCTTCATGGTCCTATTGTACTACCACCGTGCTTCAGATGACACATATGATTTCCTCTGTGCCCAGTTTCTGCTAAATATAGCACTTTTATGACTTTTTTTTAGTTCACCTATTGTTGAGCCAGATCCAACAGTTGCTTTCCTCATGCTTTTCAGTCTTTTGCTGTTTTTCCATTCTCCGGGCTACTGCCATGTGCCTTTTATCAAGAGTGGCTGCTTTCTACTGTTTCTTCCACACAGACTACATTTCGCAAGTGTTACCCTGGTACATTAACTTCTGGCACGTTCTCTCACTGCATCTCAAGAGGGAACATATTTCTGTCAGTTTTCTCTTTAGGGTCTTGGTCTCCTTGTCTGCTTATTTCCCTTCTTGTTTTGGGGCTGAGCACATCTCTGTTTTTAATTTCCCAACCTGGACTGCTGGTACTCACCAAGCAAGATATTCACAACTGTCCAAGACACCTGTTTCCACTACTAGCTGTTACACAGCTACACTACAAAAGGTGGGAATTTGGTATTTTTGCTCAATAAGACTTCTGTAGATGTTTTCTATCATTTCATAACTTTAACCCACCAACCTCAGAGGGCACATACTTCTTAAACTGCTTAAAAATGAATTCCACATGGTGTTTCCTGCAACAGCCAGAGTATAAAACACAAAAGATGACAGATCATGTGACTGAGAACCATGATTGTCTTCTCAACATCATTAGGGCTTCATTATCCTTTCAATCATGTTTCAAAAGGCACAACTTTTACTCTAAAGGCGAATGTTCTCCATTTCCAGTTCGTGTCACACTGTCCAAGCTTCACTACTGCTCAGCAAGCAGTTAGTGCGTGTTTGCAGAAAAGTCAGTGTTTTCTATGCAAACAACAGGTGATCGCAACAAGCACCCTCTTTGCAAGTGATTTACCCAGCGACAGTCAGCAACCTCCAGCAATAACTTGCCAATCGATTATGGAATACAAATTTTTCCCAGCAAGCAGTGGTTGCCAATCAACCCTAAGGCCTGCGTGACTGAGGCCTTATACAACCACTGTGGTGTTAAAAATAGTGATTATCAAGTCATACAATTGAATAAACTCAAAAGAATAAACACATTTAACATAAGACTTTCATCCATCCAACCATCCATTTTTTACTATTTATCTGGGTTCAGGTCATGGGGGCATCAGTCTGAGCAGAGAAGCCCAGACTGTCTAACGGGCGTCTACAAAGCACCCCTCATAGGGTGTTAATAAACAAAATTAATTTAAATAAAAGCAAACAATTTGTAGGTAAATGCTAAATACAATCTGCACATTAAACCAATAAAAATGTAACTCATGCTTAAAAGACTTTAAATTTTACCTGCCAGTTTTAAACCAGTTCAGCGTCATCTGCCTAGAGCTAGTGGAGCAGAGTGTAAACAACAGTAGGTGCAGGAATTTTGCAGAAAAAAAAAGGCAAGCTGGCCAGTCATTCACAGCATGCCTCCTTATTGATCACAAGACTGCACCACAGTATAGCACTGCACTGTGCTGAGCCCCTTATTTTGATACTGTGAGAGGTAGTGACCTAAGCATCCCCAGGGATCAATTCAAAACCCTTGCCACAAAAACAGCCAATTAGCGAGCGTGCTTCACTGCCTCTCAGATGCATTCCAAGGGTCTCTTTTTTCCATCCAGAAAATGAGTCAGTTTCCTTCGCTCCAAGGAAAGTCAAGACCATGAAAACAAACACATTATACAGTATGAGGAATTATGCTTAAAGCAAGTGAACTTATCACACGCCGACTCAGTTAGTTTGTTTTTGCTGTGTCTGTGGATCTTTGCTTATACGCGTCATTATGTGATGACTCCCCATGATTTTTCTGGCTCCCAATGGGCCTTTGGGGGGTTACTACAGATGTAAGAACAACTGGTCAACATACAGCAAAAGTAACATTATTTCGCTGGAATCTGTGCATTTTTGACTATTTGAGTAAACCCGATGTGTATTACGGTCGAATACATCAAAACATAATGAATAAAACTGAATCCTTAACTCCTAAACTCAAAACGGTTTTTAAAAAAGGTTTAGTTGCAGCCAAGATTCAACATTTTTATGTTACTTTAGCATTTAAATGTAAATATTTTAATACAGCTTAATGCTGAATCCCTAAAGAAAGATGTGCACTACAGGAGTCAGACTCCGACGTGACTAAATGATAAACTGTCAGTAAGGTACTCTCAGCTATGCGACGCTAATGTTTTAGGCTGTCTAGGTGCCTTGGAAGTAAAATTAGACAGGCTCCATGGTTACTAATACATTCCTCTGGCAACCAGAGATGGTACAAGGACATGCCAGGCGTACACTCACTCGCTTTTCCCCCATACCTTTTAACACGCCTCCTTTTGTTTCCTTCACTTATGAGTTTGTGTACATCCATCCATCCAAGTCTGTTTGATGCTTCCCAGCAGATTTTTTTAGACTGTAAATAAAAGCTGACTGGGTTAGAGGTTAGGGCAGTGAATGTGTGTGTGTGTGTGTGTGTGTGTGTGTGTGTGTGTGTGTGTGTGTGTGTGTGTGTGTGTGTGTGTGTGTGTGTGTGTGTGTGTGTGTGTACACTGGTGGAAGATTTCTACAGCCCAGCATTAGAAACAACAGTAGGATAGAGGAAAATAATAGAGCCACAAAGCACCGAGGAAACATGACTCCCTCGCCCTGAGCTCAACATCAATTCTGCGCACAGCCTTGTCAGCGCCAACATTATTCAAAACAGCAAGAGCAAATGTTAATGAGTTCTTATTTGCATATTTATTTTTTTCTTTGTTGAAATGTCACTGATTATTATGTACTATGATGATAAATGCATCTGCTCACGCAGCCTGATGTGTAATTAGCCATTAGGTGGAATGAATAGATCAATTAAAGGCAAGGGACCAGGATTAAGGGAAATCAAACTGGGAAGAATGCAAGAAGGAGGAACAAAATAACACACTTGGCTCAGGGGGGGGGAGAAAACTATACTGCTTTTAGATGAGTCAAAAAAACCAGAAGGGGTTACTAATCAAGAGAAGGTGTCTAAATCAGCGAGATCAAACATATTCCTCGTTTTATTGCGCATTTTTTTTACCCCTGAAGTATGACTTTGAAAATCAGGAGCAGCTAGCTGCTGCCCTTCGCTCCAGCTAACCAGTTTATTTTCCCCCTAAAATCCATCTCTCTGTATGAGAGGAGAGATGGGGATTTCCTGATTGTATTTATCCCCTCTCCCAGGATAATCAGGTGCCGTGGCTCGGTCTATTTGAATTTCTTCTAACTCGGTAAAAGGGAAAAAAAGGGGGGTGTGGAGGTGGACAGGGGAAAATGTTTTCGCTTGGCCTTTGCCTTTTTCCAAGCCCAACTATTCTCCTGCCAGTGCTTGTTATTCACAAATGAGGAAAAAAATGCATTACTGCGGACCAGATGGGAACATTCCACATGACCAAACCAATCAATCACCTTGGTGGGACGCAGGTGTGACACAGCCGTGCAGCAACACACCATTTCACAGTCTATCAGGCACAAACACATGGTCACCAATCAATGGCACCCTGAGGACCCATGAGGAGGGGTGCTTCTCCGCAGCCTCACTGGTTCATAGCTGATGACTTCATAATCACACATCCATTCTCTCAGTGGAGAAAGGCGATGAGCTCCCTAATAACGTCTCCCACCATGTGAACACCAACACTGTAATGGATGCTGCTGTAGCGGGGACACTAACATGCTCCCCTGCATCTCGCATTCACGTGTGAGCTCAGCGCCATCATCTCTGCGAGGATGAGACAGAGCGCTGTCTGGGGAAACAAGAGCACATTTAACAAGCTGAAGAAATGTCCCCCAGCCGGCTATTAGAATCAAGTCAGTGTGTTGCATCAAAGTACAAGCCAAACAACTGTTGAACAGCGAAACAACAGAGAGAGCCGGAGAGAGGTGAAGGACAAGGAAGGATACACACATGGGTTAGGAATGCTGATCCAGCTCCAAGCACTGTGGGCATATTTCCTTACGCAGATAAACCCCTAAACCCCCCGAAAAGTCTTGAGAACAAAAGCCTGCACTAAATAAAACACACAAAAAAAAAAGCCTGAAGGGGATAAATCTTTTGATGAGTACTCTCTGTGTGGATGGCACTGCATGAGGGCATAAATTGTAGTCACCATTTAAGAGAGGTTTGTTGATTTTCAAGTTGGAATTTTGTTGGTTTGTTGTTTTTTTTTTACCTTCCCACCCCCGTTTTCATGGCAGTAAAGAAAAAAAAAGTCTCACAGAGCCATGCTTCGCTCTACACTTCCCACACTTCACACTCTCGGGGCTGTGCCAGCGCAGGAGAAAATGTCAGGCATTGTCAAGTGGGAGTAAAGGCGAAACAAATGTTTGCATTTTATTATCCAATTACAGTCCACTGCAGTCCAACAAGACGGGAGTGTAACATTATCTAGTGTTTTGTTTGCCAGCACTCCCAGCATGGACGCAGGACGCCTGGGCAAGCAGTTGTGACCGTGGAAAAAAATGGAGGCGGGAGTTAGAGGAGGGGTGGGCAAGAGAATTAACGAGCACTGCCGGCCAGGCTTTCTGTGCCTCGTCTCAACAAGGACCCAACTTCTGAGGTGGTGGCCAATCGGTTTCCCTCCAATCAGTTATTGGAGGGAAACTACAAAGTTCACTCAAAACCTGACCTGTCCGTGTTGAAGAAATTGATGTGCGGGAACCAGGGGTCAATTTCATGCATTCTCCAGTTTAGCTGGTAGAGTTAGCAAAAAAGAAGATCTAAGGATGAATTTGTCACCCATCTGTGCCCAACCTGAGTTCAAATACTGCTACCAAAGGGGATTTTATCAAAACTGGTCCAGACGTTTACGTGATGAATGCAAGCACAGCTCTAATGTTTTCAAGCTCTAATCTTTAGAGCTTGAGAAAACGTTAGTCCAGAGTTACCTACCAAAGCTCTCAAGACAACGTTTTTTTGTTTTTGTTTTTTTCATGTGTTCTTTATTTGTGATGGCTACAGTGTGCGACAGGTGTGTACAGCAGAAAATGCTGACAGGTTAGATTATGAGCATGGGGATATTAATTTCAAATGGCCTCCACTGACAACAACAGGAGCTTAGCCCGAATGATCGAAAGACAACATCTGTAAATATCACCGGTACTAAAGTCAAAGGTGACGCTGTATAACATTTCAAAACTAAATAACACATATAAGGATCATGTGAAAAGTTTGCCTAACAATCTCATTTAACTCGTTGTACATCAAAGCTACAGACATATAACAGTGCTATCAACAACGCAATGTGAAGCAATAAAGTCAGCAGACTTAAAGTGTTCCTCTAACATCATTTCTTCTGAATGAATCATTTCCCTTTTAGTGTTGTGCTTGTATTAAATAATCCCCCAACATTCCTCTTGGCATCAGCTGCAGGCAGAAAGAGACGAAAGCAACGAGAGAACGGGGGGAGGGGAGAGCGATGTGGGATATACGTGGAAACAAGTACAATGAGGAAGGATTTGGATTAATAAAAACTTCTTTTATGGGAAAGTTTTAACACAGAATTTGACTCTTTTGTTGTGCAAACATCTGCAAACACATGTATGCAATTAAGTATCTTATAGCCTCGACCTTGCAATTTCAACAAGATTAAGTATTACGAAAATGAACTAAAGTGACTGAAAGCAGCAACATTAAGACACCTTTGCACTGCTGATAAATATAACTTTGGCACTCTAACCCCTGCAGCTGTCTCTCAGAGACTTATTATGTCATCATACCTTAGCTATACCACAACTCTTCTATCCTCTATGGAGAGACGGCCCTCGAGGCCTACTCAGACTACAGCTGATCCTCTGCAGCTGGTCAGCCTCACCAGTCACATGCTGGGGGCCGGGGCCTAAGGAAGCAAGGCAGGACGGCGCGGGGTAGGGCCGAGAGAAGCGAGGAGGCGGGGTGGGCTGGGATGCGTGGGGAGATGTGGGCGGCACGGGTAAGGAGGAACAGGATTTGGACCCTTTCAGCTCGTCTTCAGCTTTCATGCTCCACTGACCGCAGTAATAGATAAGCACACCCTGCAGCTCTGCATAATGACCGGCTACAGCCACTAAACTATACTACACACATCCCCTCGTTTTCCCTTCTCTCGTCTCTGCTTCATCAAACACACACAGACACACACACACACACACACACACACACACACACACACACACACACACACACACACACACAGTCTATCTATGCCACATCACTTTTGATAAAGCAATAAGTGTAAAAAAATATTTGAGTCCATATTTTCTGCTCTTATTGTGAAAGCTTGTAGTAAACAGTGTCTGTGTGTATGTGAGAGAGTCTGGGTATGAAGAGGGAAAAGGGAGCAGCATTGGCAGCACCTGTGACCCAAACTGCACTGCACACCTGAACAGCACCTGGCCACAATCACAGCCTGGGTATGAGGAGGGTCTCCTGTGGGACGGCGCATTAGCACATGACACCTGCCCCAGTAAAAACACACTGGGGATGCCAGTGTGAAGTGGGATTTGACACTTCAGGGAAAGCCTTGAGGAACAATTAGACATGAAAAGGCAAAAGTCTGGAAGGGATGAATTCTTTCTCAGTGCGAAACACTAATCAGTGCAAAAAAGAAAAAACTGTTGTGTCTTCTTTGTACTTTAAAAATACAATCAAAATGTTAAGTTCGACTGGTTACAAAGAAACAATATCACAAATTTTGGTACTAGCTAACATTACTTCTGTTTTACCAGCAGCATGCTGTTCCCATGTAAAATCTCTAAAGGGTCATTTCATATACAATCATGAAAAATATAATAAGCTGACACCTGCAGAATCACCTTTTTTTTTTAAATTATCACAGACATGCTAATTTTGTAAAATTTTTCAAGTTATCAATCTACAATAATATGTTGTGTTAGTTTTAAAATTTTGAGCTTTTCCATTTTTTTCTTCCAACATGTTTGAACCTTTTTTGAACCCATTTTTTCAATCTTTAACTTCTTATACACAGGATATATCCACATGAAATTTCCAGGGCTGAAAAACACATTTAAGCTCCATTACAAACTGCAAGCAAACCAATTCCACCCACTCGAAGTGTCACAATCTAGAGCCAAAATTTCATTTTCATCCAGCATCTTTTTTTCTTCCTTTTTTTTCCCAACCGACTTCAAGCATCTATCATGAGGCAGATCACAGTTTCGACAGCAAAACTGCACCAATTTAATATCTAAGATCTGGGGTAACAGAACCGAGCACCGGTAAACTGGATATTTGATCTATTATTATTTATTCATTATTGTAGGGTCCTTACCTTTCAATATAAAGCGCCTTGAGGTGACTGCTATCAAGATTTGGCGCTATATAAATAAAACTGAACTGAACTGAATCTGCTGTGTCACATTGAAAAGTGGAAAACTTTAAAGGTTTATAATATCACGTGGGAAAAGTGGCTGCTGAAATCAAGTCATATCATATAAAATCTCCTTTTTTATCTATATTTATCATCAGGCTCATCCTTCAGCTCTGATTTTCTCTGTGTTAAAACAGTTTTCTAATATCCTCATATTTTGATAGAAGCCTTCAGTGCTTGACTGAAAATTGAAGTTTTTTTCTGATAGTGTTACGAGCTCTTGCTCTGTGGGTTTATACTGTCATCCTGCTTCTATTGGAGGCGATGTGTAATCTTGGAATCGAATGCTTGTCTTTTCCATTTACACCGATCAGGCATAACATTATGACCACTGACAGGTGATGAGAATAACACAGACTATCTCTTCATCATGGCACCTGTTAGTAGGTGGGACATTTTCAACATTTTCTCCTCAGAGTTGATGAGCTAGAAGGATGAAATATGTCCAAGCATAAGGATTTAAGTGACTTTGGCAAGGGCCAAATTATGATGACTAGACGACTGGGTCCTCTACAAAACTGCAGCTCTTGTGTGGTGTTCCCAGTCTGCAGTGGTCACTATCTAAAAGTGATCCAAGGAAGAAACGGTGCTGAACCAGCAATCGAGCATCTGTGGGATGTGCTGGACAAGAAAGTCCAATCCATGGAGGACCCACCACAAACCTTACAGGACTTAAAGGATCTGTGGCTAACATCTTGGTGCAGATACCACAGCCAGCCTGTAGGGGTCTAGTGGACTCCGTGCCTCGACAGGTTGGGGCTGTTTTGGCAGCAGAAGGGGGGACCAACACAATATTATGCACGTGGTCATAATTTATCCTGGATCAGTGTATATTTCTATCATGAAGGACCTACCAACTTTACGAAGCCTGGGCAGAAATCTTCATTGTTACCATGTAGAGCTTGTATCAGCACTCACTTTTCATGGGATGATCCTGTACTGAACTGCATCTAACAATGAGCTTCCACTGAATAGAACAAAAATAAAGAGCTACCATGAAAGCAACAAGAAACTGTTAAACAATCATTTTAGAAGTTATAGTCTTCAAAAAAAAAATGTTAGCTAGCACTTAAATCCATCACACTAAAAGAAAGCTACTTTCGGCTGCTGCCTTGTTCACAACTGTTACCACAGCAGGTAGCTCCCTTCTCTTTGAAGTGGCAGAGGTCATCTACTGATTGGAAGGTGGAAGATGGTTCGATTCCTGGCTGCTTCAGTCTGCATGCTAAAGTATCTTTGTTGCATCCATCAGCGTGTGAATGTTAGATAGAAAGCACAACAAACAACTATCCATCTTTACAAATATTAAATACAAATATGTGAAGTCCTATAAGTTTACAGCAGGATGAAACAAAAGAGGAGAGCAATAACTGCCAGGTCATCAAGTGAAAGTCACGTGTGTGCTGACAGACTGGGAGGACGGAGCACGCGGCCTTATGCATGCGGCTTTATGCATGCGGCTTTATGCATGCGTCGATGACAGTATTAAGCTGATTAATTGTCATGCAGGGCTAAAGCCGTATGAGTAATATACATGAAGCACACCAGAGAAACGTGAGTGGAGAAACTACAACTCAGCAGTTGTGATATCACGCCTCGGACACATGGCCGGAGAGAACTGATGCTAAAGCGGTCCACAGATTCACAGCGAGATCCCACATAAAGCCCAGCTCACAATAAACACGGGCATGCCTTTGGCTCTTCGTTTTGAAATGAATGCTTCAGTATATGTGGGTGTTGTTGTGTGGAGAGTAAAATCAAAATAAACACATAGAAATCCAGACGATTTTTATTTGACCTTGTTCGTATTGACAAACTTGCAACTACAACTGTGATTCTTTTATGTTTCCCACTCTCCAATCACAGGCCGTGCCTTTAAATCCAAGCCAAGGCCACCCTGAATGGAAAAAAGACCTTAAAGCACAAGAAAGAGAAAGACTGTTGTGAATTAACATAGCTTGTAATTTTAGCCTGAAAAGCATTAAATAAATAAAAGAACAATAGGGAGGCCTGGAGTATTTTTATTATTCCTTTGAAGTCCCTATAATAAATTTCCCCTACGTTATTTTTAAACTGACAAATGGCAGCTGTGAATAGCTTCAGTTCTGTCCTACTAATTTTGTGACTTTAAAGCTTTATCTAAAGTTGCCACACTTAATGAAAAACAGCATCAGTCCATTGAGTAAATAACAGCAAAAAGGCAAACGCTAAGCAGTGCAGACTCGAAACACAAAGAAAAATAAAGGGGCAGAGTGCAGCTCTTTCAGTTTTAGCTCATCGCCTCTGGTAATTGCTTGAAATCAGCCTCCCCTACAGACTTTCCCATATCGAGCTTACATCACAAGGAAAAAAAAAAAACTCTGCTGGTAATTAAACGAAACCATTCCTTGTCAGGGCTGTGAACTGTTGGCAATCCATGTGGCTAAACATTTAGAAAGAGCAAATGAGAACCGGCCATCCACTGCAGGGCGAGCAGAAGACCTGAAGTGAAGCGCCACGATGAAAGAAACATAAATGAATAAAGGTGAAGACTCACTCACACACACTCTTCTAAGCTGCTTTTCCTCTGACAAAAAGCTAAAATGCAGCGTCTCTTTACTGTTTACAAACTGAGAATTGTTTTCAATCCAGAGACGATTCTGAAATTAATCGTGGCACTAAGAAATCGATTTAAATCCTAGGATTGCCAAATGTTGCTAGCTCTGATACTATTACTTATGCAACAAAGTACGAAAATCTAACCCATGCTTACAGAGCTTTCACGGAATCAGTTTTCCAATCACAGCAATTAATCATTAAGTAAATAGTCCATGCATCTACGTGACTGCCAATAATTCCTACCAGATCACACAATGTGCTATGAATGCCCTGACTAACAAGTCTGTCCAAGTGTAGCCTGTGTACTTAATACATGTTATGAGTGGCTGAGTCACACAGACTCACATGGCTGAGGCTGAAAGTTTGTCTGTTATGTTCTCTACACATGAACAATGTGGCTGCCACCTGTCGGGCAGTACGACGTGGATGGCGTGACGGCGAGTAAGAGGATTTTAGCACGAGTGAAGCCCGTAGCCTGCCCTAACTCGAACCCAGCCCCCCCTTTAGGACAGCAGCATCACATGATCATTAGGCACTCAAAGGCTCCCCAGCACTAAACCAAAACACCTGTTCTTCAACTTCAATCATTCCTGATTAGGCGGGAAAAAACCCCTGTGATTTGGAAAAAAAGTTTGCTAAATTTCTGTTTTAAAATGAATGATAAAAATAACAGAACAAACCACTTCCTGCATCTATATGTTACCCATAATAACTTGGAACCTATGCCTTCTCGAAATGAAACTTAACGGAAAAAAATATATAGATTACTGAGAGTTACATGATTCTGAAACACTGAAAACACTGATAGATTATGTTTTACAACCCTGCAGTAATAATGAACAGTAATAACAGGAACAGTTATGTATGTGTTGTGGCTTGTAGGAGTAGTTTACAAGTGCAGAGGTCTACTGTGCATATGCAGTGTGCAGTTTTCTTGTGCAGATTTTTTCTTCCTAATGCAGGAAGTATAAATGTTGCAAAACTGAAAAGAGAATTTGGTTAATAAAATACTTTTAGTTTCTGAATCCCAATATTATCATGCTCTAGATAAACTACACATTCAAGCACTTTCTCTAGATTTAATCTTAACCACATGCAACTTCTAATATAAAAATTTCAAACACTGTATAGTCATTGTCTGTCTCGCTTATCTTCTGATGCACACAATTACTTTTATTCTCGAGTTTGGTTGGCAGTAGCAGCTTATTTCACACAGGCTGTGGATTTTACAGAAATGTGAGCAGTGTGTACTCTTGCTTACAGTAAAAAAGAAAGTGCTCTATTAGAGCTAAAAAGCACTATATGAGTGCATAAGGTAAATTGTAGTGATCTTTAAATAAATACAAATTAAATCTTTAGCTTTTATCCAAGTAGCAGTATGACTTCCCAATTAATGGGCAACAGGAAAGCAGATGGGGGCATAGGACATGAAAGATATTTTAGTTGGTATTTTTGCCAAGGGAAATTTCCAAGCAGCTTTTCTCATACAAGCCTGGTTTAGATCTACTGTGTTGATAAACTAGACTAAACAAATCCATGTAAACATGGAAATGTCATTAAGAGTTATGGACTGGGAGCTTCCGATTAGGAACAATACACTGACTGAGAGGCAGGAAATATGAAGTGGTCCTCAGGGCCCTAACACACCATAGTGACTGCTGACCACCTCTGGGTCGTTTTCAGATGTCTGCAGCCATTCACTGGGCACAGTTTGTCTGACGGTACAGCAACAGTTTCGCCGACTCAAACTCAAAATGACAAATTAATGGTAGAGGACTTGAGACAAAGCCCTCTGATTACCTCTTCAGATCCTCTAGCAAATTAGTTTCCAAGTTTATTCTCCACGTTTCACATTCTGTCTTTTTCTCTCTTTGACCAACAAACTATAATTTTACCACTATTGGCAATGATTGGTATCCAGATTACAGACAATGTGATCTTAACCCAACAGCATATCTTGAGGATCTGAGTATATGCCTATAGTCTAACCACACATGAAACTCCAGCAACACTGGAGGCCCTGTCTGAAGCCCTCATGCAAAAACAACCCAGGAGTTATACAGGAGGAATAAAAAAGAAAAGTAAGGGAATGTCATGAATATCAGTAGAACAGTACAATTAATCTTGTCCTCAGCTTTACTGTTTTATTTATTTGATATACAGAATACAGTGTATAAATATAATATATATGAATATAAACATTTTACACACACACAAAACGCACATATCATTACAAAACATAAATACAAATAAAATAAAACAAACAATAAAAAAACAATTAATATTCAACTTCTAAGCTCTGTTAATAAAAGAATAAAATATTTGGTGCACAAATGAGTCTGCTGTGAGGAATGACACCTGTTATTTTAGCTTTAAGTGACAGGTTATCTTTTTCTCCAACTGTCTGTAGTGTTGCTGCATGTAGCAAAAGACTCCCAGCAGTTAACAGACATTTATGAAACTTGGTTAGCTAGCATTACCCAACATTCTGTTCTGTGGCATACAGTTAAAAATAGTTTCTCAAATTATGTTTATTATTGTGCTATGATGTTTGCCATTTTTAAGATGGTTAGTTGTGGGTTTTTAACTATGTTATTTTTTTGCATCATATGATTAGAACATGAGTAAGAAGGGCACACATTATAATAGAGATTTCATCCAAATAGACTCCATAGCACTCCTAATAGCCAAAAATACATTAAATATAAACCCGCACATAAGCCTCAGCAGTAATTTTGTCTGTTCACTGGTGTTGTGGTACTTTTACTTTTCTTCAATCCCCCTCAAGTCTCCATTTTAACTGCATCTCAACCATTTAATCTCCAATCTATTATAGTGGCGTAAAAAGCCAAACTTCATGAAAATGATGTCACTGCACAAATATTTACAGTCCCAACCATATATTTCACTACTACATAGTTGTTCTATCCTGTGCATTTATGAGGAATAACCTTTCAGACATGGCTTAATGAGGGTGCTGAAAACTATAAATCCGTGCAGATATTACTTCTGGAAAAACAATTTAATAAGACCACAGTCATCCTGAATTCCCATCCTGAGATAAGCGCAGGCAATTCCAAGTTTACAATCATGTTGCCCAACTCTGACATATCACTGCGACAGATCACATCCATATTCTGAAGCTGGTGAGCGCAATTACACACACACAGTGGCAATGGGTGGAGAAGCAGTCATGTGATCAATTGCAGGAAAGATAACAATTTGTTTCATTCAGTAGCGCCCATTTGTGAACTAACCGCTGTGCTTGGAAACCAGTCTCCAGGGCCATTACATAATGGGCTAAGCTGTAGTTAGCCATAAAACTGTCGAGTGGTTACACATCACAACGATGCCAGGCCAAAGAGCTGCACACAGCTTTTAACCGCTACAATAGCAGAGCATATTGTAAGCCAGTAACACTATGTCTTTTAAAAAGTGATGACAGAGTATTAAAACTCAAAGTACAATGTGTTTGGGGAAAGTGCGTCCACCTGCTTGCTTGATGCTAATAATAGGAATGCAGAGTAAATCACAACAAAAAAAACTTGGAGAATAAAAGCCAAGAAACACTACAGTAAAGGTTCAGAAATCTAACAAACTAGTAAAATGAAAGCCAAACAAATGCAAATAAATAAATATATATCTTTTGTATGAGCAAACCAGATTGAGCCAAAGGAAACGCAGCACCTGAAAAATCCAAAGGCAAACACAGCAACAATCCCAAATGAACACAACTGTATGATCTACTTTCAGTTTAAAAGTTTGTTTCTGTTTCACGGTGGGGTCTTTGATACAACAGTCTGTTTAACCCTACACCCAAACAATACATAACTGTGCTGCTGCTGGAAGCTGCTGAGGGCAGTTTTGATGTCTAGGACACAGCTTCTTATGACGGAAACCTATACTGATGGTGTGACTCCTAGCCTGGGGGAGGGTCATCTCAGGAGGAGGAAGAGGGAGATGTGGAAAGGGGAGGGGGATTAAAGAGAGGAAATAAAGACATGAGGGGAGAGAAGAAAAATGTCCTGTAGCCTGCAAGCCTTTCAGTCCTGCTGCCTCCAGTAAATGATGTGCCTTAATCTCAATCAGTTTTTTAGGATGTCTTTCCACAACCAAAGGGCATATGAGGGTGAGTTGAAAGGAGTCACTTACTTACCCATTATGTTTGAGTTCATAAAAGGTGTTGGGGACAATCCTTCATGGGACACTAATCGACTGTCACTCAAATGATCGCTGTAATGAGGGCTGTCTGCGAAGCCCTGGGGGAAGAGATCAGAATATTAAGCACATTAGTAGGCAACTTTGATAATTGTGTGCTATAGCGTACTCCTAATTAGCAAGGCGAGAACACAATTGATGCCAATAAAATCTGCAAGAGAAGCCCAAAAATTTGAAGAGAAAGATGGTTCACATTTAAACCCCCAGTATCTGCCATAAAAAATACAAGAACTCTATAGATGTTTTAGTAACCTCTCATAACAAGCCGCTATGTCCATTGCTTTTGTGATCCACTGGAAATTACCATCGTAAGGAAGGCTACACGAAATCAGTCAAGAAGAGGATGTTTTAGTAGCTAGCATAAAACTACTAGCTAAGTGGTAGTGAAACTGTAAAAAGTATCAAGTAAATTGGAAAAGTAGAACTTCTGAAGTAAAAATTGTATTACCTCTCAACAAGCAGTTGGCATCCTCCATGTAAACTACATGCACCATTCAAATGCTACTGACCAAAGCAATCACAACAAGGCCTTTGGTCCAGCATCGCGTACTTCTTTACGATCAGTCTCACTTAACGACAAGTCTGGCACACATTTTTCCACTAGCGACCAGTGACTACCAAAAGGCCCCTGTAAGACTGAGGCCTTACTGGTCCTGGGCCATCAGGCTGTTATATTAACCCAAGAGATTTTATCATGTATTACCATTATTTTATGTACAATAAAGTATATCATGCAAACGTAATTCAAAACCAAACTCTTTAACCCTCTAACACCAAGTGTGTCATATATGATGCATACTTTTTTTTCCTCGCCAAAAAATAAGAAAACATAAGAATTTGCACAATTCATTTTTTAAGCAATAAATTGCACATAAATGTCAGATGTAGCAAAAATGATACAAATGAAAATTAAAACATGGAACTTCATATTTCTTTTCTTGTCT
This sequence comes from Pelmatolapia mariae, assembly GCF_036321145.2. Classification (NCBI taxonomy): domain Eukaryota; kingdom Metazoa; phylum Chordata; class Actinopteri; order Cichliformes; family Cichlidae; genus Pelmatolapia; species Pelmatolapia mariae. Next base: position 22,977,615 of record NC_086227.1, read on the forward strand.
TTTTATTTGATTCAAGTTTCAATAAATGCTCCAGTGTTGTTGTTGGATTTTTTTTTTTGGCAATTATTTCTTAGTTCAGGCTTTACATGGTTAAAACAGGTCTCCAAATTCCACAAACAGGCCACCGACTTTCTCAGTATAAGACTCTGTGCTGCCATCTTAAACCCAACAACTCTTTACCTTAAATTTATCTATAGTTCTATAAAATCAAAACGTATAAATCCAGTTTCTTAAAGTATTCTGTCTTATTCAGTCATTTTGTGCAAGTCATAAAGGGTCTGTATACCATTTCATGCTTGCAGATGGTGTTGTTTAACAGAAGAGGAAGAAACACAGATGCAATCCTCCACCATTTCCAGGTACCTGCAGCTTAAAAAAATTGCCTTTTTTTCTCCTGCAGCTTAACAGTGCCTTTTCATGACAGTTATCAGCTTCAGGAGCTCAGGTCTAAATATCGGTCACAGTATGGTTTTTGAAAACTTGGGGTCCCATGTAATAAAAGATGCTTCGTTACAGTGCTAATCCCAAGTCCTGTGAAAATCCTCCTGTGCTCCAGTAAAATACATCTTCCCAAACTACATTAACTCCCACCAGAGGGACCGAGCAGCAGTGGGCTTGCATTTGTATGGAGCTATTTTCACCAACTCATACCCATTGCATTCAACATACAGTTTTAAAAAAAAAAGTAAATCTTATTATCCATCTTTTCTTGTGAGTGGATGGTGATGGAGTAATTTCAAAGGCAGGGGAGTGTTGTGCTGTGTCGAGGGAATCCTCAGAGATTCCCTATTGTGCTCCTGCCAGGCCGCGCTCACTGTTAATCACACCATGAACCGACTCAATAACAACAACAGCCCCATGAGAAGCTCTAGCACACATACACAGACTTACACATACGGAAAGCATTTCTTCTCATATACAAGTAAAAAGCATCAACCTGACCACTCTCTCCAAGCTTGCTGACCAAACTGTGAAATACTGAGCTATGATCAGCAGAAAGTGAAAACAATGGTTAAACAATAAAAGTAGATTCTAATCATAAACATAAACATAAAAGCATATGAAAAGCTCTAGTTTTTTCTTCCTTTTTAAAATTTGTGCAAATATCAAGGAGAAGAAAAAATGTGTGGTTTCACAGACACTTATAGGTTGAACTATTTCTTGGCTGGGAACACACCAACTTTCAACAGTCTCTGCTTGTTGCCTGGCAAAAACTGCTCATGGCCAGAAAACAATCTGACAAAAGCTGATATCAGACCAAATTGTCAGCTCGTTAAAACTGTTTTCATCCTCAGTCTTACTGCATCTACTCCAAACAGTTTCCAGGGGAGAGGGGATTTGGTTTTCCCTCGTCGATCACTAGAGACCAATATATCTGCCTGAATCTAACATGAGGTTAAGTCACTATGCCAACATACTAGTTTAGCCAGGACTTTAAAAGTGTGGCAAAGAAAAAAACAGTTCAGTAGCCATGCCTCATGGGTGAAGATAATAAGTGAGCACTGGCAATTTAAAATTTCACTTTACGAGCACTTAGCTTGGCAACAAGTAGCAAATTGTACTTCCACTAATGGCCATTTGAGGCTGGCTTCAAAAGCGAGCCAATCCCCACAGACTCTCTGGCTAAAATGCCAAACTTCAGCTATGAAACAAACACGTTTAGAGCCTGATACAAACAAATAAGTTTTAAGGTTTTAAGGATAGTTTCCCCCCTTCCTAACAACTGCAACAAATCCATTTGGATTTTATGAAGAAGTGAAGTTAATGAAGACATTATGATGTCCAATATTTGGAATCACTGAGCTGGACCTCTCACTAACGCCTGCCTTGTTGGCGCCTTTTTAATCGAATTAAAAAGGCAAACAATAAGGCCAGCTGTGAGGTACAGCATAACCAAGAAGTTTATGCTCGAGTTTTGCTGAATGAAATTCTAGTTTGTTTTTGTTTGCAAATTACATGAATGCAAGGTGCACCCATAAACAACTCCAGGAGGGGCCAGTGGATGATGACAGGACTACATCCATCTTTTATATACATTCTATGACTGACAGCAGTGTTAATCCTGCCCATGATGCTGACTGGGAATTTGTTGCTTACTCTTCCACTGAAAACTTGCAGTTTTATGTCCAACCACCTAAGGAATGAGTCATCTCATGGAGCGGATGGATTTAAAGGTCTGCAGCCAAGCCAAACCTGACACGAAATTTAATGTAAAATTGCAATTTTTTTGTTGTTAAAATACACATTTTACTAAACTTTAGAGCAATGTCCCCCTGTTTTCACCCTTAAAGGTGAAAAGATATCTTTAACATACAGTGTTGTACAAACCTTTGCATTCAACTCCATACAGTGTATATATGTATATACATTTATATATGTATATATATTTATATATATTTGACTCTACACAGGAAAGTTAAGCAAAATATCAAACTGAAAAGCACTTCCTTTCACTTTTATAACTGCAAAGCAGGAAGAGACCATCAGGGTCAGTCAGCAGTGCAGGAAAAAGAAGTAGGAGGGTAACGGTCAATCCAAGCTTAGTGCATGTTTCTACATTCGTCTGCGTGTTCACACTGGGACTGTTAGATCATCAATCAAAGGTCCCTCATCATTCCCAAACACTGGTGGCCTACATCCATCCAAGACACTAACACACGCTGTCATTGTGCCACAGGGCCACGTTAGCACTGGTGGCTAAATAACTGTCAGATCACTGTGGCAGCGTACAGGCCGGAGCCCATGCCTCATTCCCCAGTCGCTCGCCACAGCGTTTAAAGAGTCATCTCTTCCACACTCTGTGTTGCATCCCAGGTGAACATGTGGCTGCATGTGGCAGCTTGGGAAGTAATGATATGGTCATGATGGATGCGTGTGGGGTCGAGTATCAAGTTGGGGCAGGGCACTAGGGAAGTGGGGGTTGTTGTGTAGTGGCGGTGGGCACAGCCCTGCCTGTCAGACCGCCAGCCTACAGCCACAGCTGCCCAGGATACATCGAATGGCTGGGAGCCAAGGTCAGCACGCCAGGGCTCGGGACTGTTCACAGTTGACTGGTCACACACTCGTAGCAGCAGCTCAAACAAGCTCAGGGACAACACTGAATTCCCTTTGTAACACACTGAAAGATGAAGCACTCAGAATTTTTTCCACGAGCCTTGGACAGATACAATGAATAGAGAAAAACTGGGAAATCTTAGAAAGTAAGTCTTGTTTTTAATTTAGTTATTTGATACTAATTTAATAAGTTCTATAAATTACACTGAATCAAATCTCCAAAGTTTCACCTGAGATAAGAACAATCCAAGAGTCTGTTCTACTGTTCTGTCTCTACCTAAAAAAAAATCAGGAAAAAGGGGAAAACAGCAAGATTTCTGCAGCTCAATTTAAAAATCTCGTCTTCTGTAAAGATGCAGAAACAAATAAATGATGGTTTAATTGCAAATAGGTTTTTAAAAGTTTATCTTAGTGGAACAGCTTCTATAAATTGCCTATGCAAATGTCAGGCTCTTGCTGGGATAGGTGATTCAGTAAATGGAACTCAGTAAACAGATGTATTTGAATTATATTATCCAGAAATCTCAGTCTTTACACAATATCTTTCACTAGATGGTTTGTAAATGCAAAGTTGGCAATCACAAAAATCCGAGTTACTCTAACTTTTACTGGCACCACCTGATTTTAATATTGGCCTATTTTGGTTATGGTCTGTCCTGAGTGCTCAGGTTCAAGAAAAGACATTGACAAGTTAGTAATTCACATCATCACAACAATACTCCCTTACTAATGCTTATAATTAATGATTACAATTAGGTTAAATTAGCCAAGATTATTCACTTTGTCTCTCTCTTGTGTGCAAATTTATATTAAGTTAAAAAACAAGGCTAGAAAATTGGTTACAGGAAACATAAGACAGATTAGTTCTAAATGGAAAAATGGATCTGAAACAAACAAATTAAATGTTCCATTTATGAAAATAACAATGTTAATATTTAGCCTGTCTACAAATTTGCATCATACATCATATCCATTTCCACTGCAGGTGCCTCATTATTTTAAAGCTTTCATTTAGGTAAATTTAAGCAAAACACTATGCTAATCAATCATTATTTAGCTGTTATCGATTACAAAGCACATGAACACTATGGCTTCTTCAGTCAGTTCAGTACTGCCAAACACATTCATTTATTTAGTAGTGCTGGGGTTATTACTTCAGCCGTGCTGTGTTTAGACTTTGGTTGCTGTGGTTTCCTTTGCCTGCCTGGCCAAGAACAGTGTTAAGGTTTACCTACTAACAGCCCACCATTACTGAGACTCCTGTAGTGACTTCTGGTCAGCGCTTGTGGTCGGGGTTGCTGTTTAAAATGTAAATTAAAGCAGTGTTCTCGTAGCTATGCCGTGCAACAAGCACATATATCATGACATGAGGAGATTTTGCTGTGATATTAATATTTTGTGCAGTTATGCCTTAAAGTGGACCGTTATGCTCACGTCTGCCCCTATATTTTTATTCTTTCATTCTACTACAGTAGCTTTGCATGATTTCAAATTTAAAATATTCCCCATTTTACCTTATAATTTTTCTTTGCTGCACCTGTTTAGTTCATCCAATGTCTGAAACAAGCTTTTGTAGTTCAACACTCTTTAAGCCAATGTTGTGCTGCAACTTGTTAACATTAAGTTTCAATAGCAGCCTTTGGTGCCTGAGATGACAATGATATGGTTCAGTCTCTCAACAGTAAAAACCTACAGCAACCTCCTTGTGACAGGACAAATCAGTTGGTTGCCCTGTGACCGCACTGAATGCTTATTGCACATGCAACACCCTTAACCTCAGGGTGACCACTTTTGATCACAAAGTGATTGCACAATTCGTAGCAAAGTGTCTCCAAAAAGTCATGGTCTGACGTGGACTGCCCGCAATCACTCACAAATGAGTGAAGCTTTATAAGTAACCACTGTCTAATTTATAAACATAGATGGACTGCCAGCACACTGTAATCAATCTTAGTCAGTCTGTGCCAGTGAGCTTAAGTCATCTGCAATGAATCTCTTTGCAATGGGGACCCAACTCAACTGGTTGGCAACTGGTTGAAAGGTTATATTCTCTATTCTATATGAGGTTCTAACAGGACCAGAAGTGGTTAATAATTGAATCTCTTTTTAATGTGAATTTCTGGGAATATAGACGGCAAAGATTTGCAACAGCAGGCATCAGTCTTGTCGTGTCTTGATGTACCAAAATCAATGAAAGACAGCAACAGACACCTCTCTTTACTCACCATTTGTTTATACACCACTCTGCATTTAATCATTAGTTATTCTTAAACTCTGGCTCTCTTCCACAGTGTGTCTTTTGTTCTATTTCCCTGCCCTCACCCCCAAACGGTTGGAGCAGATGACTGCCCCTCCCTGAGCCTGGTTCTTCCGAAGGTTTCTTCCTGTTAAAAGGGAGTTTTTCCTTCCTACTGTCGCCAAGTGCTTGGTCTGAGGGGGTCGTCTGATGTTTGGGGTTTTCTCTGTATCACTGTAGGGCCATTAACTTACAATTTAACGTACTTTGAGGCAAATGCTGTTGTAATTTAGTGCTATATAAAACTTAATTGAAACGGTCACAGACCAGGTCCTCGTCTCAATGCAATCATTTCAAAAGTAACGAGATTGAAGTCCATTGCACATGTTCAAAATAATTTTGATCAATGTATGCAATGTAAGCAGTATCATCCGTGAGAGATTAACTGTACATACTGTATGCTGACTTCACTATATGGAACTTCAGCTATGTTTAATATGAGATACTTATTCTCTCAGCTGATGCCTTTAGGGGTCGCCACAGCAGATCCTCCACATCATCCTATTCCTAGCATCCTCATCTGTCACACCAACCCTCTGCATGTCCTCCTTCACTAAATTCATGAACATCCTTTGCGGTCTTCATCTTTTCTTCCTCCCTGGCAGCTCCATACTCAGGACCCTTTGTCCAATATATCCACTATCCCTCCTCTGCACATGCCTGAAACAGCTCAACCTTGACTCTCTAACTTTTTCTCCAAACCTATGACATATGATTTATATAACACAGAAGAAAGCTACCAGGAAACCAATGGAATATTTACAAGCCTTACAATTTCTCTGCACTGATGATGTATTTATTATTTTCTTTAGTCTTTGGTTTTGTGAAATTTTTTGTTCTTTGTGTTCAATTCAGTTCTTTCCTTTTATTTAGTTATTTCATGAGTATTTTTCTGGCGGTAAATAATAATAATAAAAAAAACATTTTTTTTTAAATATGCAGCTTTTCTTTGAATCTAATTAGGTCACCTTTCAGATGGTCAACAATGTTTGCGAGCAGACATCAAAACTATGTGAACTGTACAAAAAAAAAAAATCTCAAAATACATTATTCATTGAAAAACCTGAAACCGTCTGGACAGATTACTATAGTCTATTGAGCTTTACAAGAAATGCCGCTTCTTTCCTAAACCAGCATATGCGGGATATAATATTCTATAGGGTATATAAATCAAATCTGTAAGGTACGTACGCAGCTGTGTGTGAGTGTTGACATGCACGCCTTATGGAGGTGCAAACAGCTGTCTGCTGGCTGATGGTGTGCCTTGTAATGTCAGAATCACTCATTTATATGCACCTGGAGCAAAGATATCTCAAGCGTCTCAGTCTTATAATTCAAATCAAGCTGCCTATGTTACCATAGCCTGTAGATGTTCATTCGGGAAGGGCACAGAGAAATAAACAAGGTAACGCAGCTCGAGTGGCTCTGACATTTAACTGAATTCTAATAGAAAGTGACAGGAGATTGACATTAAATGAAATTCATACAGGGCATCTAGAACAACCAATGTGTGAGGGACAAACAAACGGGGAGAGCTGTTCACACTTGCTCACACAAACAGTGAGATGTTCTCACTTAAACAAAGAGATACAGTTTCACATGGAAATGAACATGCACACATCTTGTTCATTATTTTACAAATGAACTGCACTTGAGAATATTTTGAAGATACGCTTTACAGTGGATTAGGTAAGCACAAATAAAGCTACATGACTATCAAATTTTTAATTCCATGACATATCATGTTAATTTACACTCCTTAAAGTGACAAATTTAAACAAATTTCTCATTTCTACTTCACACAGGCCTGAGATCATAGGCTAAATTGTATGATAAAATAATATAAGTACTGAACTAACTGTGCATAGTGCAGGGTAGCAGAGTGCTGGATATCAGCAGATATTAGTTATGGACAGAATGAAGAAAATAACCAAAAATATTGTTTTCTGTAAATATCTTCGGATATGCAGCCATGAATAAGTTGATCCTTTAAGTTTAAAGTCCACCATTTGCCATGGTTTAAAAAAGGACTAACATTAAACATTTACAGACAGGCTGATTGGCCTGCGGAGATGACCACAAACCATATTTCCCTGCAATGCAGCTTATAACATAATAAACATAATATTGTCTTGTTTTCATGGAGAATAAAGTTTTTAAATGTGCGGCAAAAAGCACCTGCTTATTCTGAAGCTCAGTTTTCTGACTGAATCAGTGGATCAACAGATAAAAACCTTGCAACTAATTTGGTAACAGATTAATCCTTGGCGTTTTACATTCTCAAATTAGATTATTTTGCCTGCATTTCTCTGTTTTATATGATTTAAAAGTAAATATATTTTGCTCAATTAACCAACAAATGGAGAAACAAACCCATATTTAATTTAACATGCGGATATTTTCACTACTCTCAGTATTAGACACTCAAACTGCCGATTTAGTTTTGCAAAACAGTGATGTGGTATTTTTTTTAATCTTTCATTTATATCTTTAATTTAGTCATCTATTATCTGACAGGGATTGAATTATTTTATCAATCCCTTTATCAAGGTCTTATTATGTTATTGAAAAAGACCTTGCCTCATTGTGGAAATGAATAACGAGCACCATTTAAATATAGCCTGAACTGAAATATTTTTAAAACTAAACAGAAGCTCAAGAATAACACCAGATTCCAGTGTTTTCTAACCTTTGCTGGTCCCGTCTGTCACACAAATACATGTCTATCATAGGTCCAACAGCAACAATGGTGCTGGGATAAGGTCTTTGTTATAGTAAGTGTTAAACGATGTGCTGCGGAGCAGAAAGGTCACTCAGGAGCATTATCGTGTGGGTCATCTTACCCGTGAGGACTCATAAGAAGGACTGGACTCATAGGCAGGACTGGACTCGCCACCTGGGGTCCAAGATGCTTGGGTGGTCCGCTCATCCATACCTGTCAGAAACAGAGAGCACAACTCAGTCAGAAAGTCACGATTACCCTCACAGTTCAGTGTCCCCATACCACATGTACCTGTGTCTTCACTCAAACAACACCGGTTTATTTAGTGTCCCTGTGGTTGTGTTTAACACGACATCTTCTGTTTATAACTCCCTGTATATAATGACCCGTACATTTATATTTGCTTTTGTAATATTTTTAACCATAAAAAATGTTTCCTACACATCTGTTCTGGCATGGCTAGAACAGTGGAAACATGTGGAAAATATATTAACCTTTTTTTAACATTAAAGGCTTTGATTTCTTTTAGATTTGCTGGCAATTTTTTTTTTCATAATTGCGAATCTGTTTTTGAGAATATCCAGACATTTCAATTATTTAAAGAGTTTGTGTGTTTCCGCACGGAATATTTCAGTATTTTAATTCAAATATTACACATCTATAAACCAGATGTTTGTTTGGATATACTTTTAAACAACAGCATGGACAACACAAAGATTTAAAAAAGGAGTCAGACTATGATAACTTCATTTAAAGTTGTTATTAATTTGTTACGCCAGTTTGATATTAAATTGGCAAAACACATAATTTACTCAAGCATAACTTAAATTTTATAAATGTTTTAGTTTTAACAAAATTTATTTTGTAAGTAGTAAAAGACAAGCACGAGAACAATCTATATAAATCTGTGTTTGTCCAATTTGTGTTTTTAACTTTTTTTTGGTATAAAAGTTATTAGAATCCATAATGAATTGGAATTTTTACAGATAAAGGAAAGAGTTCACGTGTGAACTAATAATATATCCAACTAATCGTACTATAACAAATTAAATTTCTGTGTCTCTGTTTGCCTGTGAATTCCTTCTACAAGATTGACACCTAATGAACCAAATTTGGCACATAGGTACATCACACAGATATAACTTTTATCCATGTGACATGATGCTATCATGTTGCCTGGCAACCACCTACCAGGACTAAAATGACCCATGTGCAGCGTTCATGTACTTACAACACCTTATAAAAGCATTGTATAATTTTCATTTCACAACAATAATATCCTGTTCAGCAAATATTGAATATAACTGTTTTTCACATTTTTGAATTGCAATGTTTAAATCATTAACATTACAGTATAACATCTGACAATTAAATACATTATGCTATATATAAAATATATAATATAGTATGACTCCTATATCTACCTATTTCTTTGTCTAAGCAAATCTACCACCCATATTTTTTTTTATTTTCTCAACGTGATTAAGTTTACCAGTTTGACAACAGCACAAGCAGAACAACAATACTGTAGCATGGACATATAAATGTCCCCAGTATGTGATTGATTTTAATTGATAAATTAGCTTGTGCCCCCTAAAGGTAAAAATAATAATAATAATAATAATAATAATAATAATAATAATAATAATAATAATAATGATGAAAAAAATTGCACTTCTCTTTTATTCTGGCTTTTCCAGCTTGAAATGTTTTCTGTGGGGTTTTTTTTTCCTTTTTTCCTTTTTCAATTTTCATTATTAAGAAATATATCTGAGTTTCGGGTGGTTGGCTGAACAAAACAAGATATTTGCATATGCTGTTCATTTTCTAATATTTTATTCAGGAAAAAAATCTGGAGGAAAATAATTCACATATTTACTGATGACAGTAATTACTGAAATTAGTTCTGAGCTGCAACACTTAATGGCCGCCAAAAAACATCTTCAGCCAGCAGCTTTGCATATAACAATGACCACAAATGAGCAAAAAAGAAAAAAAGAAAAAGAAAAAGAAAAACTTAATAACCTGGGTGGGTCACATAAACAGACTCTTGTCTTGCTTACAAGTTGGAAATGCTATTTAATTACAGGTGCAAGCCTTTGGTCTGATTAACACCCAGACTGCCATGACAGCAGTGTGATTTTTACAACCAAACCAAAAGAAAAGTGACTAACTGATATCTTTAAATGTGACACATAAATATATTTTTCCTTCAAATTCTCCTCATGTACCACAAAGCAACCAGAAACTTGGTAATCCGATGTATGGCAGGCTAAACAGCTGAGCACTGAAACGTGATAAAACTCGTTTTCTAAATTAAAGAAAACCTGAATGTTTCAAAACTCAAGCTGATAAACAAATAAAATCAATAATGCCAACCAATCTGCAAAGCTAGAGCATCTGGCACAGCTTGAAAAACACAATATCTGATTTTTACAATCTAATTTATGTGATATAGTCAGTAACAAATATTTGATGCCTCGATTGAACATTATTGTGCTCCTATAATAGCCAAAGTCACCACAAAGAAAACATAACTGCAACGCGGGTAAAGCATCAATATTCTCGAAGTTATTGATTGTCCCTGTTGTAATAATATCTGTCCCAGTAAAATGCAATCCCATTTGTTCATTTCCAACTTCAAATAAAGAATATCAGATTTTATAAATATTGGGTATGCTCAGAAAAAATAATAATACAACAAACAAAAAAAACTTTTTTTTTTTTACACTTTAATAGGTTTAACAAATTTAACAGATGATATGCAGCAAAGTTGGTCTAATAATCAAAAAAGCAGAATTTTTCCAAGTGAAACTAACAACTTCAATCAAAAGTAAAAAGCAAAAGTTAATTATGCACAGCTAAAAACAAACCTATAATCACTGATCAAAACGTGTTTGGTGGTGGTCCTCTGATTCACCAACATCTAAATACAGCTCTGCAGCCCTACATATAATGTTCAGTTTCACCTAATGAGGTTCAGTGCAGCTTACCAGGAACTTTTTATGCGTCACTAAAGCTAATAATCACAAACAAAGCTCTTTGGTGTTACTGAAAATTGATGAGGATGTGGAACGATGATTACAAGATACGGAAAAAAATACCCAATCTGAAATGATACTGCAGTTAGATTTTTTTTTTTTAATTTTTAGTGTCATTACTCCAATTTCAGCCTCCATTCTGCCAAGAACTTCTTAGTCAGAAACCTGTTTGTCTAATTATACATTTTACCAGAAAGTCAGTGACATTTCTGTAACCAGAAATCACGCACCAGTGAGCAGCGCAACAGATAAGTTTCATCCTGACAGATATGGTGCTTTGCTGCTTGCACGCAGTAGATTCATTTCCTCTTCTTCAGTGGGCAAACTATAAAGTTAATTTGTCTCGCTTTTGTGATTTGTCGGTTTTGTCATCCACATTTGAGGCCGTGACACTCGTGTTACTAATTGAACTACTAGTGTTGGTAGTGTGATGGCACGATGGTGACATGCTGTCGCCCAGCTGAGGCCTTTTACACTGTGAATGTAACAATGGTCAGTGTTTGCAGTCTGGGCCACTGGTTGTCATCTTGTCTGATTACCATCTCCAAAAGGGCTCTAGGGTTCCCTCTCTTCTCGGTGCACAGACAGCCACCACAATGAGATTACTCACTGATACAAGAGGATAAAGAAAACACACAAATACACTGGCTGGCTGCAATGTAAGCATAATGGAACATGGAGAATCGGTGCTATCCCACCAGTAGTACTCAGTGCCAAGGATCATTATAAAATACTCCAAATTCATAAAACCAAGTGCAGTGTACTAAAGAACCACCAAAAACTATCAGCCACCTCTGGGCCTTTTTAGCCCCTTAAGCTCACCGGACACTTCCACACAGTCTGGCGATTTACCTTCCTGCCTCAGGTTCACATTCATCATTTTTTTAAGAAATGTTTGGTCTCTGAGTGCGTCTCAGGATGTTTTCCACTATGTTAGACTAGAAGTTCTTTACACTGATAGAAAGGGGAGTTTAACTGGTCCACCCGACTTGAGATCAAAGTGGGCTTTATGTGGCCCGCAGTGTCCAATGACTTTGACATCCCTGCATTAGACTGAGCTCAATTTTTTGCTGTTCTATGACTTTAAGACCTGTCCACCTCATCCGATTTTTGTTCTCCAGCTTAACTGACCAGCAAATTTGTAGGAACATCCCTAATATTCAGTATGTAGTGCATCAAACCATTATCAACAACATGTTTTCAGTAGAAGGCTCTGGGTGAAAAAGCAAGCAGTGTGGTTGTAGTGGTTGTGGTTGTAATAACATGCTGACTCCTCCTTTCTTACCATCTCTACGGCATCATTCATGAACAGCTTGCACCAAACCTAGATTCAGTTAAAAGCCATCCAACAAAATTACTTGTGCACTTTTTGTACAAATGAAAAGATTTGAGCATTAAGTTCAATATTACTGATGCAAGAAAATCCAACAAGGCTGTGAAAGTGTCTGCTCAGCAAACTGCAGGAAAAAAATAGCCAAGCATTACAGTTTGTATTTAGAATTTCACTACTAGTGACACTTGCTGAGATAGGAATCTATATCATCTTACTCACTTGGAGAATGAATACTTTCCATCACTCGAAAACAGTTGGCAGCACAACCACACGCCAAATGTTATGCATTTATTTTACAAAAAAGAGCATTTGGTCCTGGCAGTATCTGAAATACACTATCTGACTTGATAACATAACACATGAGGCCCAGAATACATAAATTGCTCCTATCGGCAAAGACAGGGACACGTTTTGTATACAGTGGTCCCTCGCTATAACGCGGTTCACCTTTCGTGGCCTCGCTGTTTCGCCTGTGGGTGCCTTTGGTTTCATTCTATAATACTGGACTTCTTTTTCTACAAAGGTTTGAACTTTGAGAGTGTTTAAATAAGAGAGAAACGTGTGAAAATGTTCCTGCCTGTCTGAGAAAAGTGTATAAAGTGTGTAGTGAGGGGTTTACAGCCTTAAAAAAATCTATAATAGCCTTAAGCCTTAAAATCTATAATAACTGTCAAAAAATAAAGTTGGCTACTTTGTGGGTTTCACATATCGCAGGTTTATATATATATATATATATATATATATATATATATGTATATGTATATGTATATGTATTTGTATGTATGTATGTATGTATGTATATATATATATATATATATATATATATATATATATATATATATGTGTGTGTGTGTGTGTGTGTGTGTTACCAGTCATTTGAGAAACCTCAAGAGCTGTAGAGTAAGTTTGAAACAGTTATGTATGTACTTTCTCATACATTCTCATATCGGGTTCTCAGTTTTGGACCTTTGGGCTATATCTATCTCCATGTGTGCATCATGGCGCTACATGAAAAGCGTTGGCAGAGGAACAGAAAAAAATGTAAATAAAGATGGAAAAACGCTGCAGTAAAACTGATGGCCAACTAATAATGAGTTGCAGCTACTATACAGTTGTGTGTACAGTAACACACAAAAAGGGCTGTGATGACTTGTGGCTTGTGTATTTGTTGAGTTACATTTTATTTTTTTGTACAGTTTTGCTTTTTTTTATAGTGTGTGTGTTTGTGTGTGCGTGGGGGGGGGGGGGGGGGGGGGTTAAGGACATTGAACTTGTGTGTAATAAAATCTTCTATATAACAAAGCACTAGCTAGAAACAGTACTTCCTGTCTCCAGACACCGGGTACTAGAGACTAGAGGACTCTCCCATAACTGCCGAAAGGAGACAGACAGGATTCTGATGAAGATCTGGCCAGGTACAATCAAAAAAGCAGAGCAACGCAAACATATCTCGAGCATATCTTCAGATATTGGTGCAACACTATTATCCCACTATCCCAGTAATAAAAAGGTCGACAAACACTCATTACGCTTCTACCATGGAGCCTTTAATGCAGTAAATGAGGGCTGTGGATCATTTGATAATCAGATCTATTTTCCAAACGGATGTATTCACTTCTGGCAAATGGTGCAGCATAATATAGTTTCCATGTCTGTTAGAGTAATGCTAGGGTTCACACAGGTTCACAATACACAAGTACACATGGGCCCCTCAGGGACAAGGTTTTTGGGCTTGGTGTCCAAGTAAAGGTTTCTTGTATAAATGATCTTAGAGCAGCACAGTCAAAACTATGGCTGTGCCAAATGTTTTCACGCAAATGACAATAATGTGAAATAGCAACTGGAATCAGACAAATCCAACTGATTCCAACAGGGACACACAGGGTTAACATCAACCCTCCATTACTCCATATAAGCTACACTTAGGGCTGTTCGATATAACGATATATATCGGATGACGATATAAAAACGTCTATCGTTTCATTTTACGCTATCGTTTGTTTCGTGGTGTCGCAAAATAAACTGTTTACGGCAAAGTTTTTTCATCGTTTTGATGGTCACTGTAGTGGCTATATTAATTTCTTAAAGTTCTCTCTTTCTCTTATATTTTATATAACCACACTACGGACGGACAAGCGCCTGTTTTTATGCGTTGTGGTTAGCAACAACGACGGTAACAGCATCGCGTGTTCGCTTGTTTATGTTCCACATAAATCTTTCACAATACAGCTCAAGATCCTGTTATGACTTTTCAAAATAAACTGAATCACGTGAAAGAGCAGATTATTTACGGATGAGAAGTGAAAAAGAGCCGCCAGGTGCTAAAAAATAAACCTTAGACTCAAACGTTAGAACAGGCTTTTCCCCGCAGCACGCCGTGTAATAAATACTCACAAAGAAAACGGCGGCCGTTACAACTTATGTCTAAAAATGTATAGTTTCATGCATCGGTTAAAACACTCGACTCCAGCTACATGACGCGCAGCTGGAAACACTGGATATGACGCTGGATATGAGATTTTGGTCATATCGCACAGCCCTAGCTACACTTACACCACACCTTTTTATTTACCACAATATTTTGCACTAGCTACAAACACTGGCTACAAAACAAACATATCCATGATTACAGCTAGAAACAGTGAATTTCACAGAGAACCTTTGTTGCATAATAACAAAGTACAAAGAAAAAAAAACCCATTCACTAAAAAAAAAAAAATCCACAATCACCACTACATCCACAGCCACTGTTTTCTATAGCTTTAAACGGCTTTAACACAAATGAAGGCCAGACATGTTTAAAAAAAATGGGTTTATTAATATTGAGTCAAGCAGTTTAAACACCCTACAAACACGCTGTTTCCTGACATAATCGACAATCTCAAACACTATATTTCAACAAATTTAAATTAAGACCTGTTAGCCCAAAATTTTAGGGATGCATCTAATTGGGACAGAAATGTTGATAATATGAGGTGTGATCACAAAGTGTCACCTGTGTGCCGGCGCAAGACAGCACAAAGGCATGAAGCACAGTTCTGGCTGTTTGCTCTGAATGTTCTCCCTCAGAAACTTCAGACTGAACCCAGAGGAAAAGAAATTCTTATGCACGACCGTGTGACTATCAAGAAAAACAAACGGCACACTCTTGGATGTGCTCCTGACCTCACTTGCCACTTTTGTTCATTGACACTGACAATTCTTTAACTGAAACATGCTCATTTGTAGATGGACACACAGGTTTCATCACCAGTGACGATCCTCCACAGTTTGAAAGAGAAGTTTAGGATTGTTCTCTGCACAAGTTCAAGGGTGTGTGCAGAAATCACAGAGCACACAGTGCAAGTGGTCATAGCGGGACATGCAGGAAGGAAAAATAAAAGTGGGGCTGAATATGGTCAAGAGATGCACGTGAAGATAATCTTAAAGGGAGAGATTGGGTAAACTCAAATCAGATACGGTTTTTGATTTTCATGATCTGGCTTCCAGAACATTTTGATTACACCTCATAACATTCTGCCTTTACTCCTCCCTTTCTTGCAGGGAAAGATTACTTTTCTCTAGAACTTCTGCTCTACATCACACTGTCCTGATTCATTTGGCCAGAAAAATATTAACCACTGCAAATGTCTTATTTGGCATCTATATTAGATATGAGAGGAGCTGGAGCCTATTCATAAGGTGCAAGTCTGTCTATCACAGGGCCAACACAAAAAGACAGACAAGCTTTCACACTCATATTCACACAAACAGCCAATTCAGAATCACCACTTCACCCAACACACATGTCTTTGGGCTGCGGGAGAAAGCCAGGGTACATGAAATGAACTCACACGGGCACAGAGAGGACAGGGAGACTTGAGCCGGCCAGTGTATTCAAACCTAGGAGCCTTCCTGCGAGGTGACACTACCCTGCAGGGTATTGTTCCTTCATACACGGTTGAACAATTTTAACTGGCATATGCTTACATCCTGCATGTATCTTCTCTGTAATGCATTTCTAAATTGTTGAAAACCATCTTGACTTTACAGGCAAGAGTATTTATTTTTGTTAGGTGACATCAATCTGATAATTAATAACCAAATCTGATGCTTTGCACACAAAACTGACCTCAAAGTGAGGCAGCAGCAGTGACGCTCTCTTTGTAGCTACGACCGGCAATAAGACATTTAATTTTGGGATCCGTCTGACTGACAAACCAACCTACAACAGCTGCTGGTCACAGTCAACAAATGTACCACTACATACCCACTAAATGAAAATTACCCATTTCACAGCAGCCCCACTCCACTGAAGAGTCAATGGCCTCATCAGATTTGCATCATCAACACAGCTGGAGGAGAGAAATGATGAATCTCCGTTAGAGCCACTTTGGCTATTTTTTCCAATCCATCTTTCTCTGACACACTTTTGAAGGGTCCTGCATGTCCCACTCTGCCTCAATTATCTGGCTATGCCCAGCTGAGATGCAATAATCCAAACCCTCATTCCCTGCAATTTCCACACTCATGACTGCACACTCACTTGCCTTAAGTTCACAATCACTTATGTAGGTGCTTCTTCCCCTACCTTGAGGATCAGAGAGACATGAGCTCTGGCTGTAGGCTAAAGGAAGGAGGGATTTACCCGCTATAGGTGTCAGTGCTGGAATATTTAAATTAGAACGTATACATGCATACATATGCAAACTAAATTTAGCCTCCTGAAATTACAATCCACTGCAGAGTCAAAGTTGTGCAGATGCTTGTTTGTTGGAAAAAAGTGGTATAGCTCATACGAGCAGTTTTTGCTACAAAAACACAAAATACTAAAGCAGACAATAAATTCCCTCTCGCTATTTAGATGTAAGACACTTTTAGTGGCTCATCTTCTCCATGATACTGCACCGTGATATAGTTTCAGTAGTGAATTCTGCTGAAGTTCCACAGGAAATATTTAAGATGTGACTAAACAAAATACCAAACATTCAAAAATTTGAAACTAAAAAACAGAAAAGCTAAAAAGCTATGAAAATCTTTCCAGAGTGTGTCTCTTATAGCAAAATATATCCTGTGACACCAACCCATAAATGCATGTAGAAATATCATGTAACTCAAAAACACTTGAGTGTAATCTCTCCGTCCCACATTAATTATTTATCAATCAAGTTATATATCTATATAGATATATAATTTTTTAAAAACACAGTGGATCATTCCATCTCAATTCATCCATTTAAAAAAAACCACCATGACATATTTTAAGTATAATATTAACAGAAAGATGCTCTTTCTAAAATAATTAATTTAGATTTAGTATATGGTGTTGATGAAAATGTGTTTTTTTTTCTGCATATTCTAGCTTTAATTTCTGTGAAACCATTCATCTCATTTGGACTGTTTTAAAGAACTTTATATGGCTTGTATATGAGAAATATTAGTCTCCTACCTGCAAAGTTATGGTTTCTCCAATTCTGCTATCAGAGATCAGACAAACAAATATATTAAGGACTTCAAGCATCCACTGATCTAAGATAACCTGAGCCACACTCCAGCGGGTCCACATTCACAGAGCCACAGCACCAGCCCTACCTTTATATTGAGAAACCTAATGATAGTAGGGACCTGATTTGTTTTGCATAATTCCTTTTAAGAAGTTTATCTGTCCCCTGGATTTTTATTTCTTTTTCAGGCGAATCTGAGATGCGGTCAGGTGTAACGGAGGTGAAGAACTGACATGGAATTACCCCCATTACAAACTGATATTTTATTTTTAGAAACAAACACGGTTATTTGACAGCAAACAAAGATGTATTGCAAATTAAAGAACAAAAACATCTGAAGTGTTACCATAAAACAATAATTAGAGTTATTATAGTTCCAATTTAAAACTATGTGTGGAAAAACTATTTAATTATCTAACACAAAAAGTAAAACCTAGACTGTAGACTGAAAAAAAGAACTGAAACAAAGCTGCCTATTTATAAATCTGTACCTAGATAGAAATAAGCAAAAGGAGCCATTAATGCATGTTTAGGATGATGTCAAAATGTAATACCTCATCTGAGCTCTTTAAATCTGCTCTAAACATAGTTCATGTCATAATAATAAAAAAAATCTGCAGATAGTATGTTTCTCACAAAATATTACATTTGCAGATTGCAAATAAAATCTACACAAAATCTTGTAATTACACAGTCACGCCCACATAAATTTTATCATTTTTGTTTTTAACCAACAGCCCAGGTGTATACTTAGTTCAGTTTTGAAGGAAAAACTTGGTTACCAGAAGACACACATCGGTGCCAATGAGCTTTGAGCTGTAACTTACAATTCTCCACAGAAAAAGCACCAGGCTGACCACAGTGTATTTAAGAGCACCTTCCTACAATAAACCACAACAGCACATAGTTATGCCTTACAGTGCACTGCATGGACAACACCAATGTTTAGTCATCCTAGTAAAAATGCCTGTTTTGCAGATAAATCAACATTAAAGAAACCTGTTTCATTTTTTGTCATCAGCTTGCTGCAGCAATGACAAAACAACTCGGCTGCTGAAAACATCCACAATTAGAGAAACGTTCACTGAGGTTTCCACCTGTGTAATCTGACACAATCAAGTGAAAAAGCTCTGCAATACATTTCCTGTCTGGCACTCCTGTAACTTGTTTCAAATCGGCTCTGACTTTTCAGGGCGCAGATAGTAGTGGTGGCGGCATGCTCAGATTTACTATTTTTATAAAGGTATACCTAAAACACTGTCACATGAAAACCTTCAAAAATATCGACAACGCTGTTGTCAATGTGAAACTTTGTGTTATTATTACATTAAATGAACATATGCGTGGGAAGCTTACCAGAAAGGTGCGACTATTTGAAAATCCTCAGAGCAATTTCACTAGAATTTCTTGCCATTTGTTTTACTGAAGAGACCACACATACACACACACACACACACACACACACACACAGCATCATCGTTACTTGAATGATTAGGTATTATAAAAGTCAGCCCCGCAGTTCATGTGTGACAGCTCTGTTCTTGTTTCTTTGTCATTTCTCCTCAGTGTGTGTCTTTCGTTTCGCAGATAACCGACGACAACGAGGCTTTGTGGATGCACACAAGACATGCTTTCACAACACATAAAGCTCGATTGTTGACTTTCTCTAGTGGCACATCAGACAATAGATGTGCTTCGGATTCGTGTCCTGTAGCGTTTATAGATATAGGAAGCGATCCAGAAGCAGAAAAGCTTAACTCTAGTTATTACGACCAAACCACCTACTAACCCTAACCCAAAGAGACCAGAAATTCATGGAAAACACACTTAAATGTATGCGTATATTTGAGGGGCAATCATCAATATGCTCCTGTAATCTTGCTCAATAAGAAAATGTCACACAATCCCATTAGGGATATTAACAGCATTTTCCTGAAGGAAACCTTGCAGCAAATCCTTAACCACAAGCTGACAAAAGAACTGCCTAATTTCTGCATCTGACAATGCGATGAAAAAATGAATAACACTCACATTAGATCAATAAAACATTTACACCCGTCTGTGTCCTAAACCAAGCTTTGTTCTACATCTTTACTACAGCACTGCACTACAATTCCAGGTCGAGGGCTCATGTTTCAAGCACCAGATGTGAAAAGCACACACACACACAGAGGAGAGAGAAGAATCACATGCAATGCTGAAAACTAAGACAGTTTTCCTCCAGTCTCCATTTATATAAATAAGTCCAAACAGAACTCAAACAAATCAGAATCGGGTAAACAACCGATCTTCAAGTGCAGAATTATGAGTCATGCGAGCAGGGATAAAGAGAGACTACGTATCAGAGGGTTTACAGAGACAGGTCTGAGGGACCAGGTCCTACCTGATGCACTGAACTGACTGCTTCCAAGTGTGGTAGGCCTATTTTTCCCTCCGCTTACAGGTGGAGAGAACATCTGAAAGGAGAAACACAGAAATGCATACTTACAATTAGAGCAAGTCAGATGTGCAAAAGCAACCATTCACATAATCCAGTGCCATGATACTAAATCAAGGTTAGCCTGTGAAATCATACTACTCAACATACTAACAGGAATTGATCAATTAGTCATTATTAAGCCTATTTAATCATCACACCTCTTGGAACTGCATGGCAAAGCATTAAAAAAAAAAAAAAAAACCAACCTACCGCACTAAAATCCAGCAGGTCACTTAGTTCCTTGTCAGTTCCGAGAGCGGCAATCCGCTGCTGGGGGTTCATCCTGGCGATCTAGAAAGCTGGAGAAGACAAAGTCCATCAGATTACATCTTTGCTGGTTTATTGAGCAGAGGGGACTAGTACCACATGAAATGACTGCCGCGGGAGGTATTTGTTATGGATGAAGAATAAAGACCATCACTGTGAAGTAAAGTTGACTACGGCTTTAACCTTCATGTGGCAAACACGGACAGAACGGGTGTATAATCACTGATGAAAGTGTGCAGAAATGTTTCTCTTTACTTGTTTTCTCTCACTGCGCTGATTAAGAGAGATGAGACCGTTAGTAGGAGCGCTCTGAATGGATGTCTCTGCTTGTTAAAGCCAGGACCTGCAGCATCGCGTTAGAGCGCCGACAACGTGCCTCTGTTATCGCTCCGAGACGTTTAAACGACCCTCTGCCCGGGCTGTCACTAACCGTGTTAATGTCAGTGGTCTGTGCGGCTTATTTTCCACGTATAACGATGGTTATCGCCTGCTGTTAGCGGAGGCACCTAACGTCGCTTAGCTAAGCGGCTAACGCTAGCTGCAGTCCCTAGTTCATATGGGTTGGAAATAGCTAGCGAGCTGCAGGCAGCTGCAGCGTTTTTAGTCCGTGTAGACAGCAGTACGGAGAAGACAATGCCCTCCGATAGACCGAAACGTAAATTACAGACCGCTTCAAGACAGGCAACACAGATAAACAAATATTGTAAATGATAATCTCAATTTCCAGCTCCGGAATACAAAACGCAGTGATGGTCTTTCTCAACTCCCAACTTCTTTCACGGGTCCGAAAGCTTTTTGGCAAACTCCTTCTGATATTTTACCTGTTTTCCGATTAAAATCCCGACTAGGGTGATCTGGTGAAGAGTCGTTTTCTGAAAAGACGCCCCAAAACAGCGAAATGTGGGTTTAAACAGCAATAACTGGGGGAATATCCTCTATATATATCAGTTACGAGTTTCCCTTAGGCAGACATTTTTGCTTTGCAAAAGCCTCAGCACCACGATGACATTGGTTACTGTATCCCTCCGCCGAGCTCAGTGACATGATGGTCCCACACAGGGGGAGATGCTGCGGGAGTCAGCGCGAGCTGCTGTCCTGGGTCACGCTGATGCACGACAGGTTTATCTGTGCGTTATTATCACTGACTGCTAATGCGAGTTTTAGCAGACTGTGGAGTAACACTGTTCCTCAAAATTCAGAAATAAGGGCAATGAAATGATGGGAGTCTGTTTCCCAGTTTAAATAGGTTTTTATTAAAGATTCGCCATAATTGCAATATACTCCCTCGTTATGTTGTATCCAGTTTAATCACTGTCTGTTGTCTCTGCTTGTTTGAAAATTTACATTTAAGGATGGATGGCTTACCTACTGCAAATCAACTGTACCTACTGGGTACAAATAACCTGAACCTGAACCTTTTATCTTTATCTTTCCTGCATAAACGTAATACAAACTACAGCATCCCACACTTCCAGATTCTAAAAAAGCCCTTCATGTTCACTGCATGTAAGATATGGTCATTTTATTTGTAATAAATTTGTAAGACAGTCTAAACCAGTGATTAAAGTAAATCAGCAGCAGAGTGGATCCTGTATTATCTGCATTGTGTGGTAAATGATACCTTTATTTAAAATCTGTTTACCCCAATTTTTAGTTTCTAAGTGAAGTATGCCCCTGTTTTAAAGTCACTGTATTCAAAGAGCAGCACTGCAGAGGTTTCACCTCAAAATTTAGCTTTAATCAAGTTCTCATTTATAGATGTTTTAGGGGACTTCACTCCATTATTTCTCAGTTACGCTGCAGATTTATGTTTTGTTAATGCAATTAGATAAAGGTATTTGCATTTCGCGGGTTACTCTTGGGTCTGCTTTTCTTTCACAGATTTGATAAGCAGATCAAAAGGGGTGTGTGTGTGTGTGTGTGTGTGTGTGTGTGTGTGTGTGTGTGTGTGTCTGATACGGTTCTTTCCAAGAGAGAGAGTAGATGTTGACTTTTGTTTGATTTCTGAAAACTGTTACAATTGTTGTGTAAAATGTTCTTTATGTAACCTAATTATGCCAAAGCAGAACATTTTCATAAAAGTATTACTCCTTAAAATCTGTATATATTCTATATGTCTGAAATGATTAAAAAAAATATTTCACTGGAATAACTTTTAGTAGAAGTTTGGAAAACATACACTACTTTTAAAACAAATGTGGCTGCTACATTAAAGGAAATAATTCCAGACTAATGACACATGACCAATAACAGTAATATTAGCCGTGTTCCTGTGAATTCTTTTCCAATGATCATCATGATGTAAAAATCTAGCAGCCCTGTTCTGAACAACAGTCTGGGACTTTGTGACAGTTCCTTAGACCTTTCCTTTTAATGGACAGCAGGGGGCGACTCCTGTCATTGCAACAAGACTTCAGTTTGTGTAGAAGTCAGGGCTTAAACGGCCCCAGGGTTTCTTGCTCTATGACCTCTGAAAGCCTTTTCCTAATGAGTTTACGGGCTTAGTCACAGTTTCAGATCACAGTGAACAAAACATGAAGTCAGTTTTGTAAATGGTGGTCATTCTAACAATTAGAAAGGAGAATTATCCAGGGTATGTAGGGTATACTCAACACAAGGCTTCGTGGTTGGACTTTACCAACCATCTTGGTGGCTATGTCCACATATGAGGTGGGGGCATTGTTCATCTTCATGCTTGGGCTTGCTGATTACTTCTCCAATCACTTGATGGTAGCACACTCCAATCAGGGCTGTTTGTGTTTTCATGTTGAATTTGCAGCAAATCTTGACAAACAAATGATCATACATATTATTTAGAACAAGAAAGAGCAGCAACCCTCAAAATAAAATAAAGGAGTGAAACAAAACTGGGGCAGGCTACAAGAGAAAACAAGTACAAAACACAGGTCTGGTCTTCTAGACGTTTCCAGTTGGATGGGCAATTGAGCTTAAACTCTGAGAGAATTTTGTAAGTGGGACCTGATGGGCACCGATTCTCCGTCACACTTGGGAAAACGGTGGGTCCTTAGCTGATTGACTGAGGCCACTGAATCCTACACACTGGTCCTTTAATACAAAATTAGCACTTCTTTTAACCTGACGTCAAAGAGCAGATGTTTAAATCAAGAGTTAGCATTGTTTCTGTTTGACAGGTTGAGTTTGAGTGAGAAGGCAGTTAGGTGTGGGTGTTCACGGTTGATTGAAACTGTTATGACTGAAAAGGGAACAAGTTTGCAACAGAATTTTCATAGAGTGCAAGGCCGTGCAAGGGTGAGATCCCACACTCGCCCCTGCGTGTGGTGTACCTAAATCTGTCTCATTCAGCCAGAATCAAAGCTCTACAAGAGACATGCTCCTAGTTGCCTAAACGAGAACAAAATCTCCCAACTCAACATTAGTTTTTAAAATTTAAGCACTTCATTTCGCAAACCGTAAACTTAAAAGCAGTATGTAAACAGCTACAAATCACCAATGGAACGAGGTGTCATAAAAGCCATGTGTGAACCTCATGAGGAGCAAAGAGGGGTGTGCATCACCAGGGCTTTCCCCTCCCATCTTATCCAGATGTTTTATTGAATGGGGCCTGTTCCACCTAAACTTCAGCTTCAGTAAACTTTGTCCCAGAACCACCCACACACTTCTGGCACTGTTCTCACTGATTCATGTAAAAAACTAAATAGACATGAGAGGCTGGGAAAGGAGGCCCACCAGGATATGGGAGGACAAATGTTTATTCCTTTGTTGCTGTGATTGCGCAGACTCCCTTTGGCTACGTTTCGTACTGATATCTTGTGTTGCAAATTAAAATTAATATCTAGTCTTTATATCAGTGTTTATAATTTAAGTTTTAAGACTGTTTATTTGTTCTAGGGAAATAAAAACAGAGATACAAACTTCTCTTTAGACAGTAATCTGGCTGCTTCTTTTCTTTGAGAGATGTGAGTGGTCGTGTGCGGCATGACTTGCTGTGACACATAAAAGCTCAGTGTTGGTGCTGTGGGTTTCTAATTTCTACTCATTCTTATAAGAGGTTTTAAATGTGTGGGAAGGAGAGAAGCAGTCGATCCCCAAAGCAAGCTCATTTAAAAGCCACACACATAGCTGGGCATATTGTGTTTTTTCTATATAGCACATGTGATGCACCGTAGCGCATACAATGTAAATATGTACGTTTTAGTGCATCATCTGAGCAGTACTGCTTTAGATTAGGTCATAATATTGCAGCTGCAATAGCATGCACAAGTTTTTAGATTGTAGAGCGTAGAGAGCTACCATCAGGGAAAAGAAGAGCAATGGAACAGATGTCATGGCTCCTGTAGAGCCCTGATCCCAACATCATAAAGTTAAGCTAAGATTAAGATGCTGACAGCCAGTTTCCCAGATATAGATTAAGCCTAGTCCTAAACTCAAAGAAAATGTCAATGAAGTTCTTTGGAAAGAGTGTTTGCAGGTGCATGCTTGAGGTCTTCATGTTTTTCTGTCAAATCAGCCTAATTTTAGTCATGGTGCCTAAAACATTTGCACCAAACTGTTTAAGTGTGCATCCCAGCAAACAAAAACATCTCAATACTGCTGCATGTGAACACTGGTGTAGGCTGCAGCACATTTATTCTGAAGTCACATCTGGCACCAGCTTAGACAGGGTGACTTATGGGGTGCAGTGTAATGATAAATATTAGAGGCTTCACATTCTTCATCACTCGCTGACAAGTGGCCGACAACAAGCTGACCCCCGTGATCACTGGATCGCTTTGATAAAGAGAAAGACCCTTATTTTTGCTCATTTCTAATCAGCACTAAACCTGTACCGTGGATTCCCTCGTCTCTCACTCTGAGACAGATTTTGACAAACCGCAATATGAATGTAAAGCCTGCGACACAACGATCTTAAAATGATAAAACACAGTCACTGATGTGACAGCAGGGCAGTTATTATTCTTATTAAACACACGTATTACACGCTAATTAACAAAAATATGTCAAGTCATTACATGTTTAGACCAAGTGAACCATTTGTTACATCTGGCACAGGCTGCTGATCATTACACGGGTACAGGGCTGAGTTTTTTTTAATGAAGCCCCCCTGAATTAATTTGAGAACATCCACACTGTATCAGTCACCTGCTTCACTGCCATTCATTTTCTACTCAGTTACCCCATTAAACTAAGTAGATTTATGGATAAGCAATTGGACATAAAGGATCCAAGCAAACAGAGCACAATGAACTCAGAAGATTGTAGATGAGAGATGATTTCCACATTGTGTAACTGAACATAGTGCCTCATATGATTTATTACCACCTGAAACACCGCTGAACCTACTTGATGATGGAAACTGCAGGGCTAAATTATCAACTTGTTGAAAAAAATACTCTGAAAAAATTTGGACATAAATGTATATTGAAGTAAAACCAAGGTTTTACAGCATGTAAAACATGTTTTTAACATGAGTTAAAAACATGTTTTCTCATTGAGGATCCACAGAAAGCTCCTACCTTACATTATTAATTGCAGGCTGCCACCTGTTGGACAAACACAGATCACCCTGAACTTCAGATGCAATTTTATTTATAAAGCACATTTAAAACAACATTTAACAAAGTGCTGTACTTTAACACAGACACCACAGACGCATGCACAGATACAATAACAATCAAAAAGTAAAATGTCTGAAATGCTGTCATTTTGTTAAAATGTAAAGTGTTACATTTTATCTGGTCAAGTAAAATGTACTTGATTGGTGCACATTCAGTTTATACCAAGGATATTTTTCTTAATGATGAATTATTTACATAAATAAACAAATTACTATTCTTTGTTTATTGAAGGCAAAGAATCACAGTTTTGAGAGCAGCCACACAATAATAAACATAGCTAAAAGCCTAAATATCTACAACTCTCGCTCAGGGTTCAAGCCAAGCAATGAAACTGAGGCGTACTTTACAAATCTGCAAGAAGGGGGAAGTGGAACTCAATCCACAGTTTACGGGGCTCGTCCTGAGAAAGTTCAGTCCCTTCTATTCTTCAGTCTAGTCTTCAGGACAGAGGGGAGTTACTGGTTAGCAGATGTCAGTGACCTCTAATGAACGTAAGGTGTTGAGAGGTCAGCAAGGTATGGTGGTGCCAACCCATTAAAGGCTTTAAAAACATGCAATAAAATCCTGAAGGCAAGAGTGAAGGCAGGCCAGGAAAGGGGCGATACGCTCCAAATATCAGGTTCTAGTAAGCAGGCAAGCAGCAGCATTTTGACCCAATTCGAGGAGTGAAAGTTAGCATGACTCACACAAACATAAAGGGCATTACAGTAGTCAAGGGGAATTGCAATAAAACCATGTATAACATTCTCGAAATTACTATAAGATTAGAAGGACTTGACCTTAGAAAGATGCCTCAGTTGCTAAAAACCTTAATATAGAATTAATTAAGTTTATTTTCACACCGAGGTTATTTTTGAGCACTACTAGGTCAGTCCTGCTCTTCGTTAAAGCTTAAAATAATTTAAGGGCATCCAGGCTATGATGTCGCCACCTATAACCCAAGTACCTCACTCAACAGGAGAAAGGCTCACAAGATAAGGTGATAAAATATTGTTTTGTTTTTAATTTCAAATATGTTGCATCCATTTAAAGCAAACATCAAATAAGTTAAAAGAATTTACCATTATCATTATAGAGATATTTCAGGCATTGTGAGCAAACGTGCTCATATGGCATTTTTGTACCATCTTAAACACATAGTGCATGTACATGAGGGTACGATACATCACAGGGCTCTTGCTAGTGTTAGGTCAGTGTAACAATAAAACTCAAAGGAAGGAGAAATCCCTCCAATTCCTTCCTACATGATTTATCCTAGCTGAGGCAAATGCATGCCTGTTTATCTGAACACATCGTAGAAGCATGTTAGAGGCTGATGTCACTGTTTTTGCTATTTGTTATCATCGTGGGTATCTGATCAGAATGAAAGAGAATACAGCTATCAACACTAAAAGGCAAACAAAAACACTATTAGGCTTCAAGTCTTTAACTTCCAACTTAGGTAAGGATAAATAAAGTTATTAGTTAAACCAACTTAATCTGCAGAAGTGAAAAGAGTCGAAGAGAGCCGAGTCCTTAAATAATGGAAAAGGATGTGTGTTTAACAGTATTATTGTCTTTGACTTGAGTGTTGAGTATGAGGGGTTATGGATTTCTGTGTTTTAGTTTATTTTTTGTTTTTCAGGATTGTTCTTTTCCTTTAGCATTTATTACATCCTCTGCATATCCACTAGTTCATGTTCCTAGGTTATATTGTAGTCGAGTCCATGTGCCTTGGTTATGTAATATTTATTTATCATCTTTTGCGATCCCTTTCTGTTTCCCCATTCATGTCACTGTTTCTGTCTAGTCTCTCTGTACAGTCTCCATGGTTTCATCCAAGAGTCTCCATCTTGATGTTTGGTGTTCTCATGTTTTGATTAGTTCCTGTTTTATTTTGATTGTCCCTCTTCTCTTGTGCACTGTGTTTAGTCTTTCTTCCTTTGTCTTGTTTTACCCCAATTAGTTTCAGCTGTGTTCCCATCTCTCCAATAACCTGGTTGGTGTGTATGTACTGTCTGAGTGTCCCTCTGTCCTTTGTTGCTTCTTCCCTCATGCCTTGTGCTCTCTCTCCTTGTGTTCCCCTCTTAGTTTTTGCTTTGCTCTGTTAGTTTCCACCAATAAAAGCTGAGTTTTAAGTTCACCTCTTGTGCCCCTGTGCCACTAATGTGTGACAGGAACACAGGAAGAGACTGGGAAAATAAGGAAAATATGACAGGAAGTGAGCTAAAGGAAATGTAAACGTGTGGGAAAGTGTAAATAAACAAAACATCTGCCCAAAATTCCGACTTGAACAAATTTTAGTTATGTGCAGATTTTCTATTTAATCCTGTTACAAGTACAACGTAAAATGTTACATTTCATAGAATCCTGTAAAATTCAATTAAATTTGCTTGATTAATAAACAATCACTTAATACCAAACATTTTTTGGTTGCATTTTGATCACATTGATTGCTTCATGTTTAATGAGGTTGAATCTTTCCGTCTTTATTTGAACCTGCACAGCATTTCTATTCCTTGTCCCAGTCTGTGGTCTACAGAGAGTGGTCAGCGCAGTGAGGTCTACGCAAGTCTTCTTCTACTCTGTACAACAGACCTGAAGAGATGCAGAAAGTGGTTAAAGCTCATTCACGACTTCAAATTTGATGAAAGGTCGTATTTCATAATTTCCCCACTTGAACTATTCCCTTTAAAAATTCTGAAGTCTGTTTTGATATCATCTTCCTTATTTGGGAGAGCAAGAACACCCGAACACATCTGAGTCAGAAGGTGGCACGTGCATGTGGGATGCTAAGGTAAATAAATGCATTTGGAGGCTTCAGAAATTGTAAAATAAATAAAAATAGAAGTGTTGTTGTGTGCTATGACTGGTGCAAACCAGTTATCAATACTTCAGACCCTGAAAAAGTCAGTTTTCAAAGAAAATTTTTATGACTATATATCAAGAAGTTAAGGATTGTCACCCGTATTCTACTCATTCACTTTCAGAAAAGATCTAGTTTATATTAATTTAAGCAACTTTTGAATTTCTACCTTGTCAAGTTTAATAGTGTAAAAGTTCAGAGAGAGTTCAATACCAGCAAGCATTCTCCACATACCTCCAGTGACTAGTCCTGTTAAACGATCTTGTAGGCTTTGTGAACTGCTGTGGAAGATGTTTAACATGATGACATCATAGCTGACATTATAGCCAAAGAGCCAGACGGGTATTGGAGGGGATAAAAGAATATTTGTTTTAATAGTTTTTATTGAATCAGTCCTTAAGGCACATCACACTGTAAGGTAAGCCCTATGACATTAGAGCAAGAACCCCAGCAGTTTTTTCAGTTGCTACACTATTTATCATTCAGAAAATAATTGTATTAAACATACTTGTTTGTCATTTTAAGGCCTCTTCTACCTATTTTCTAACCTACTGCCCTGAATGAGCCTGATAATTCAGGTTAAGCTTTAAATATACCAAGAGTCATTAAAAGCTTAAGTACTCAGGTAACATTTTTCATACACAAAAATAAATATAACAAAACAATTAAGTAATGAAAAAGGGTTTAAAAGCTTTTTTCACGTGAGTAGTCTTGCAAGACCAAGTTGTCGGTTCTATATGGTGCTATGCTAATCCTAACCTTAATGCCACATGCAAGCAGGGATCACGTGATTGGCATGCTGAGTTGCAATGAATGCTGCTGTATATATATTTGTGTGTTTGTAACTGCTACATTTAAACTTAACCTAAATTAGACTTCTTAGACCAGAGTTCTCCTGGGCAGTAGGTCTCAAAAATGAAAAATATTGAAAGAAGGTAGGTCAACAAAACCTTTTTCAAAGGAATATATCTTGAAAAGTGAAGCTAAAACCTCAGAAAGCACTACGTACCATTCAATTTTGAGGCAAACTGGGGACCCACATTGATTTAGGATAGAGTGACCCACAGGCCCATGAATGCCACCTCTGGGAGACATTTCCTGGAATCATCTATCTTACAACTCTTTCTGTTCCCGTTTTTGGAGGCACCTTTACACACTTCTTAAAATAGGCTGAACATCTGGACCTGCATTTCATGGAAGATAAAACTTGTCTTGAAGTTCAAGACGCATGCCTTAACCCAGACATGAAACATGCGCACCGAGGCTCAGAAACCTGTTTTGTTTGGCTATTTTCAAATAAACATCTTAATCTGAAACAAAGAAAATAACTGTTTTTAATTGTTTTATACAAAAACAAAAAAAACCAACTGTACTTTAAACTCTGACTGCCTCCACTCTAAATTGATAATACATACAGATGCAATAGAAATCCTCTGATAATGGTATTAGGCTCAGTCTAACAGTTTAAAGTCAGCTGCCCTAATATCCAGCAACGATGGAGAAGTTTGGCTACTTTTTCCTTTTCTAGTAATTTGCTTCTGGAGGGTTAGTAGTTCTAGTTCTTGTTTGTCTTTTCTGCCGGGTCATCACCAGTGTAAATTATCTGCCTCCATCTAACCCGATCCTTTGCCTTCTCCTCTGCAACACCAACCCTCTACATGTCCTCCTTCATCCATGAAGGTTCTGTGGTCTTCCTCTTTTCCTCCTGCCTGGCAGCTCCATCTTCAACGTCCAACATTTTCACTATCCCTCCTCTGCACATGTTCAAACCTCTGTCCCTCTGCTACACTCATTTCTAATGCTGTCTATCTTGGTTACTCACAATGAAACTCTTAAAATCTTTAACTCTGTACAATCCTGTCTGACACTCTTCACCTCCAGAACACCTTCGACATACTCATCCACCCAGCCTCTACACCAGAGAATGATTAGTTGTTTGCAGATCCAAATGGAGAATGCAGGAGGGGGAAGGTTAAGAAAGCAACGATAGACTAAAAAAAATACAACATTAAGGCAGAATAATCATGAAAATAAGCTTTAGTTTCAGCTAAACTTTTAAAATGTGGCGAACAAGAAAAACAATAACGAGCAAACAGAACATGAAATAATAGCAAGAATTCAAAGTTTATAACAGAAAACCCAAGGACTGACTTTTCCTTACAGCACGGTAGAACAGTCAAGTCCACATCCCAACGCTCTTCACCTTGCTTCCCTTCCACCTGGTCGGCTGCAGAAACAATATATCTGCCTTCCTCCTCTCCATCATATCAGCTAGCTAATTTTAAACACCCTATTCTCACCTCCGTATACCTGTCTTTCCTTCTTTCTCTCTTGTTGCCTCTTCCCCATAGCCTATGTGGCTAGAAAAATACATGGAGTACACCAAAGCTGGAGGATTCTGTGTGATGTAGAAGCAAATTTTATTTTGTGTCTGCGTTTTCAGAGGCAAGATATGAAGACTGATATGTACGTTTAATAATCAGAGAGGGTTTCCCTTCACCAAAAGAGTAAAAATGAGAAGGAACAACAACGCCACCAATGTTGGGATAAAATAAGAGTAAACACCGGCACAGTAGCTCTTCCCAGATAGAAGGGTTGCAGAGAAAAGAGTTTTAAGAGTGATGCTGAAGTTGCCTGCTTTCTGCTTGAAAGCTAAGTTAACAAGTCAGCGCAAGTGTTGTAGCAGATACGAGGTTTAATGGGTAATTTCTCCAAAAAAAAAGTCTCAAAGCCATACAACAATGTGGGGGAGAAAGGGACCATCAGGTTATGCCAAAGAAAAACATCAAGAAAACAAAGAAGAAAAAAAGTCTTAGTCCTCAGCTTACAAAATAAGCTCAAACATTACATGGTTGGCAACAACCTTCTTACCTGGTGTGTTTAATAGAAAACAGCCTACATGAGGAAATGTACAGGGTCCCCCAGACTTACCTAGTCCTTACTCCCACCACAGACTTTAGACAAACAAATGAGATGCACCAGAGCAGCTCAACACATGTGCCAAGCAACCCTAACCAAGGAGAAAAGAGCCCCCTCTAGCCACAGGTGAGTTTCCTTTTATAAGGGTGTCCTCACTCCTGGTTGGTCCATTCAAAGCCTCCTCCCTCTAATTAGGTGGAGATTCCCAAAATGACACCAGCCTGCAGTCTACCTTGGGAAATGGCTAGCAAAAGGAGAGGGAGAAAACAGGCAGTCTGCAGACACGTAACAGTTTTTTAAACATCTTTCATCCCGTGACGCTAGGATTCTGCGGGAGGGGTAAGAAAATAGAATTCAGTTGTTTGCAATCTCCTTACATTTGGCAGTAAGATTTTCCACAGCGTACCTTTAAAATTTTTATAAAGTTTGTAATGAAGACCAACATGGATCAGTTATAGATATCATTAACCTTTTCCTTGCCCCTACTAATATACTAATCACAGATGAACACAGACATTTTCCCTGCTGCAGTAGTTTTACTTAGTACTCTATTCATTATTATCAGAGACACTTTCATTCTCTGGGCTCTGTACTTCTGGACAGGTGGGAGATGGATTTAACTGAGCAAGAGCAAATTTAATTGTACGTAGATAGTCTTCAGCTGAATTCAGTTTTATTTATACTCTGCCAAATTACAATATAAGTCATCAGAGGACAGCTTACAGTGCTACAGAGAGAAACTGAAGAAGTCCCTTGAGCTGACTGTGGTGAGGGGAGAGCAAAGACTGAAATGAGGACCTTGATCTGAGAGTAGAATCTGCTGCCATTTTAATTGATGCGCATGATGATAAATCTGCATCCTCTGATTTGAAAAGTGACACACAAGAGATTAGCACTGATGATCCCCAGTGGATATTATCTACATTAAATTAAAAAACAAAATGCTAAAAAATAAGAGGAATAGAAATGTAAATGGGAACAGTTGTGTTTTCTGTCATTTCTCTCATTTATGGATTCTCACAAAGGTGGATATGAATATTAAACACGGCTGTAGTTTCAGATAACGAGGTCAGTACATATATGAGTAATCCTTATGAGCCAAACACTTCAGTCTGTTCCAAACACTCAGATCCTGATGGTTTTTTGTTCTTGTTGTTGTTTCCCAAAATCTTGGCTCTGTAAAACGTCACAGAAGGCATAACCATAATATGGTCAGGATCATGGAAGCCCCTCCCAGTTGCTGATGAAAGAGATAGCCAATCAGAAGAAAGTTTCTTTAAGGGAAAAGCATTAAAAGGCCTTATTTCCGACGGTACATGAACAGAAGGTCTGCATCTAGACCCAGCGTGAGATAAATAAGTAACATTATAAACTGCGAGTCATGCAAAGTATCCGTATTCAGTACCTAACTGTCTGGACAGCCTCTGCCTGTTGGCTAAGCTCTGATCGGCGCAGCTGTTTCAGAATGATGTAACTGGCTATAAATTGGAAAATGCGGTGCTTTATTGATCATTTGCTTTCCCTGCTGCACCTACAAGATCTGTAATATCTCAAAGAGTTGGTGCATTCAAGACCTGACATGTGTCATTTTGTGTCATCACTGTATTTTATCATTTTGAGCAGATGGAGATCACAGTGGATAAGAATATATTAAACAGCTTTCTTGACTTGACTTGATAAACAGAGCGTTATTTTATGCTTTATTATGCTGTGTGCATCATGCATCACTTGATTCTGTCAGCAGATCTATTTTTAATCTAACAGATCTGAAACAACTGCAGTGAGAGCTGCAGGAGCAGATGGCAGGTGTGGTGCAGTCTATGTACCATTAATTACTCAGAGGTAATTCAGAGTTTGTCAAAAAATGTTTCTTCAGGTAATAACGGGTAATCTTGTTTGTTTCTCTGAATTCTTTTGATGAATAACTACTTTTCCATTACAAAACAGCTTTAAAGACAGCTTGTTATTAACCTGCAGTTAAATACACTTACAGATGTCATCAGAAGTTTGTATGCACTTATTTCTAATGCCACTAACAAGAAGTGAATAGGTCTCAGCCTTGCCAAGATAAAAGACATTGTAGAACCTTCAGCACCACTTATTAACAGATTTAATGGAGTTTGTGTATATATTTAAGCTTGTATGTAAACTTTTGAACATATGAATTAGAGAAAATACGAGTGTGACTGTTCCTCTCTATCGACCCATCACAGCAGCTGCACCATGAGCTGCAAAGTCGATAAACTGACAACTAAAGTACGTAGAAGAGCATTTTTAAATGCACAGCATGTCAAACCTTGAAGCAGATGGGCCACGGCAGCAGAAGACCACACCGAGTGCCACTCCTGCCAGGTAAGAACAGTTAACTGAGAGTTCACATGGGCTCACCAAAACTGCACATTAGAAGATTAGAAAAATGGTGCCTGGTCCAATGAGACTCCATTTCCACTGTGATATTCAGATAGTGTAAATGGTATGAATCCATATTGCCTTGATCAGTGGTTCAGGCTGTTGATGGTGGTGTAATCATGTGAGGGATATTTTCTTGCGACACTTTGGGAAACTTAGCTACAGCTGAGCATTGCTTAACCCCACAGCCTACCTGAGTAGTTGCTGACCATGTACATGTACCCATCTTTTGACGGCTGCTTCCAGGTGGATAACACGCCAATATGGACCACAGTCACTGAGGAATGTTTCCTGCACCTTGTTGACCTCATGGCACGAAGAATTAAGGGTCTTTTAATGTTATCTGATATCATTTACTGTGTATATTTTTTACTTTAGTTTATACCTCATTAAGATATTTGTCTTGTCATGTTGCATAGGAATTTCCTAACTTTGAGACAAAGTATATGTTGTTTTATTTTAATTATCTACACATCCCTTGATTACTTAGAAATATATCTAAAAGTAATGACTGAATAAAAATGCAGACCTAAACAAATGTTTATTTAATGTGTGCAAATGTGTCTTGCTGAGCTGGTTAGTTCTTTGCAGGTGCAGAGAACTGATGGCGAGACCAGGAAGCAGTACAACATTCAAAGGAAGTTCCCAGCGAGAAGCACCAGGTATTGGTCCGCACACGCCGAGCTTTTCCGCCGCCTTTGGGCAGCGATACATCCCCTGATGTGTGTGATGTGCACCCGCTCTGTCTGAAATCTGCCGTCCTCAGCTCAAGGACTGTGCCGAAACTGGTATGTAGACACAGCTTTTCCCCTAAAACTGCGAGCTGGCAGTGAAAGAGTTGTGTTTAAGCACACGTCTTACCGGTGCAGGCTTTGTCCCAGAAAATGTGTGCATGCTAACCGATTCTGGCTAATGTTATGAGGCTTTGCTCGATGACCGGTCACTCTTGCAAAGTAATGATACAATGATCTGACAGTACACTGTGCCGCAGCTCTAAAATCTGATTTCGCATTTAATGCTCTAATATTGTGGCAGACTGCAGCGGCCGAAGAGCAAGAGCAGCACTGGAAAACTGGACCTTAGCATTAGCTTTGCCGCTAGTGAAAAGAGACATTAACGTCAAACAGCGCTGCTTGCTATGAGGGAGCTAGGCTAACATAACGTTAGCTGTTCTGTTGTTGAATGTAGCACACAATAATGTCTTCATTTACTCCACCTGTTTTCATGTGTTTATGAAATGTGCACTGAGGTGAGCTAGCTTAAAATGAAAGACCTTTGTGCATTTGTGCATGCAATTTCAGTTAGTTGTTTGTCGCTATAAAAGCGTTCAGGCCCAAATAAGTAATGCATTAAAACGCGAGGCATTAGTATGACTATTATACAATAGAAACTGAGCACAGCTACACCAGCCAGGCAGTGTTGTCACCGCCTTAACGACAATTACACAGCTTTGTAAAACCTTCAGTTTATAAAAGCTCCTTTTAGTTTTTCCACAACACAAAAAACCAAAGCATTGAGACCCAGTTTAAATCCTGTTCACCAATAATCACTGTAAATAATCAGGAGTTTGTCCTGTAGGGTAAAAAAACAATAATGGTACCCACTAATGAGATTTTGCCAGATAGAAAATAACCTAAATAACCTGAAGCATGTTTAAAAAAAAAAAAAAAAATTTTGTTGTTTTTTTAAAGTAATGTATTCAAAGCAAAAATAAATAAATAAAAATCTAAACAAACTGGCCAAAAATTGTGCGCCATGAAGTGAAAGTGATGCCATTAGGGCTTCAGGTGTTGATTGTTTTCATAATGGAGTAGTATATCGATTATTCCATCAATTAATCAAGTAATCGAATAAGAAATACTTTTGTATTTTTAATGAGAAATAATAAATATCAAAAAGAGAAAAAATACACGTCTTACCTTTACTCTGTCTTCTTAGAAGGCTTTCTGACATTAATAGGGGGCAAGTTTTAACTCTCAACCCTCAGGTCAGTGGCTCAGAGTTTAATGGCCCTTTTACATTTTAATTGGCTTGTGAAAAAAGCTTTTATTTTTAAACATTAATGCAATTTAATTAATAAAATATTTTCTATTATTTCACTTTTAGTCTGAAAAATGTTATAAAAGCCTTGGAATAAGTATGGTCTCGTACACCCCATGCCCCCCTTTAGACTCACCCCTGTTTGCTGCAGGTATTGCTTCCATGTAAAAAAAAAAAAAAAAAAAAAAAAAAAAAGCTGTATAATTTAACCAGTCTTGTATCAGACTAACTAACTCACTAAGTTAACAGTTTATCTGCATATTTTAATACTTCTGGAGATTTATTGTAGAAATAAACGGCAGTGGATGGATAAGCTACAAAGTTTGCTTTTCTTCACGTCCGGTGTCAAATGACTAATTAAATACTGTATAATATTTAGGTACCTGTGTTTATGCGCCAGTGGCTGGTTCAAATTACGGCATCGGCACCTTATTGTGGCATCCTCAGATGCAATGAAATGCCATGCAGTTTGAGGCCTGGATCAAATTGTGGCATCAGCCTCTAACTGTGGCACCCATGGTGGAGGCTTACCATGTCATTTAGGGGTGATGCCATGGCTGCTTAGACTAATACCTCAATCTGTCGCGGCGTTTGGGGTGATGCTGTAGCATATGGAGATGATGCCGTGGCATTTTGGGGTGGTGCCGCACACTGCCAAGGCATTTGGAGATGATAAGTCAGCATTGTTTCAAACCAAACCAGATGAAGTCATTTATCTGAAGTATGTTATTTTCTTTGATTTGTGATTTGGGTGTTTTCTTAGCTTTTTGTTTGATTGCTGTTAAATTGAAGTAACTATTGAGCTAGTTTGTTGATCAGGTCCTTGATGAAGGACTCCTGGTAGTTTTTTACCCAGTAGAGGTTTTAATGGTGAACACAGGAACAGGGCTGCTGTTATGGACTCTGGAAACACTGTACCTGAGCTCAGTGTCTCAGCAATGGCTCTGCCTTTTTGCTCGAAGCGAAGAATTTGTGTCCAGAAATTTTTATAATTGACTTACTCCATGAATTGTTGCAGCCCTAGATGCCATGCTATTGTAAGGTTTTATAAGTCAGGAAAGACTTAAAAACTGTGATTTGAGCCAGTTGCTAGATGGTTGCTAGGCAACACAATGAGTCACATTAGCTGATATAGATAAAAACCTTTACGAGACCTATGTGCCAAGTTTGGTTGGTCAACTTCTGATCATTAAGGAGTCAGAGATTGTCAGACAGGGATTTTGTGTGTTATATTAAGAGACGTCAACATCACCTCATTACATTGATGGCAGACCATTTATGCTTACATGCATAGACACCTCCCAAACATCCAAGTTTGAACCAGGAAAATCTCTGAAGCACAGTCTGTCACATTCAGTGTCTTAGAGTAAAGCTTATAGTTAGGGCTATTGTAGAGTCTTAACCAAACAATATAAAAAGCCTTGAGGTAACTGTTGTTGTGATTTGGTGCTATATAAATAAAATTGATGATAATAATAGTCATTTAAACATTAAAGCTTACCTTGTATATTTAGTTCTGACACTGCCTCTCATTCAAAACCATGGCCAACCTAAAAACACTTCCAGACAACCACTATACATTGTGAAACTCCAATATTTCAAAAAAGCCACAGTAACGACATTATTAAAAAAAACCACACACACACAGCTGTGGCAGCTCAGCTGTTTGGACGAGGTATGTCATGGCACGTCTCAAAAAGCCGGGATAGGTCGTGGCATCACCCTTAAAACGCTGTGGCATAACCCCAAAATGCCATGTCAAATGGTAGCATCTGAGTATGCAACCAGTTTATAATCAATTTATAATCTAAATTCAAGGAAATCAGCTTGAATACACAAAGTCTCTTCTTATTAAGTTTAAGAAATTTAGCTACTTAACATGTTGAGTAATCGATTATGAGTTCTACTAAAAGCAGCCCCACTCCAGCTAGTAAAGCCCTCATCAGGGGTCATTTATTTCATGCTCAGCTTGTTTAATCTTGTAGAACCGAGTGCTGACCGGCTGTATGCCAAATGCAGATTTTGCAGTTATTTTGGTGCAGACTCAGGCAGCGGATGCTCAGATTGCACACCTGAATCGAATTTCTCCCAGTAACCCGTTTTCCATGCATTTGCTGCAGCGGTTCTTATCATTACTTTTTTAATAGGCATAATCAGAAAAAGTAATCACGGGTAAAGATCAAATGCCTGTTTCGACAGTTTATCGTGAAATACTTTGGGAACACTGTTTTTATTTTGTTTTTTCAATAATTAGATCATCCAAGGATCTGTACCTAAGTGGGCCACCATCAGTGATATCTGTGTTTCTTATTTCATCTCAAAGTGGCTGATGGGAGATACGTGTGTTGTTTGCTGAAGCAGTAACTTTAATGTTTTTCTGTTGTAGGTCCACAATGTCTGAACTTTTTATGGAGTGTGTAGAGGAGGAGCTGGAGCCGTGGCAGAAACAAGTTCCTGAAGTTCACTTGATAGAAGATGATGACGATGAGCCCATCTTTGTTGGAGTGCTCTGTATGTTACACCATATTTTTAGAAATATAAAAACGTCTTATTTTATTGTTAAAACTTTAATGGCACAAATGAATGTATAATAATACAAATACAGAATGGATTCCTCCACCAAAGCTGAAATTTCCCTGGAGAGCTTCCCTGTGCCCAGATCCAGATTAGTTTGTTAAATATTCGGGAACATCCAGACAGTATCGCTCAGTTCTTAATATGCACTTGTAAATATAGGATAACTAAATGTCCACTTTTACCCTGTCTCCAAATGGTTAAAAGTCCTTTCAAAGAAATTCCTGGCACCAGATCAAATATCTTCTCTGGCATGTAGAGCTGTTTGTCCTGCTAGATTGTTTTAGTTTACTCTATAGTACTCATTTATGCCATCAGGTATACAAGATTCATAGTTTTTTAAATAATTGGGTCATGTTTTCTGGAAGGAGACGGTGACAATGTCTGTAATTTTTGCCTCAGTACGCCACCTTGTACACCATCTAGTGAAGTTATGAGGAAGTAAATGTGTCATTGACAAAGTCTACAATGAAAAAAAAGCTGTCACGAATAGATGCAGTTCTTTGACTTGTGATCTGAAGCATATCACATCATCTGTCAAACATGATGGTGGTAATGTTATGGCTGCCACGTATGACTGCCAGTGGAACTGAGTCGATGGAATTTGTTGATGATGTTACTGCAGATTGAAGTAGCAGAATAAATTGTTGAACTGTGTACAGGGTTATACTCTGCTCAGATTCACCCACATACTGCAGAACCGACTGGATCGTGCATTATAAAATGTAGGCAATGAAACCCACAAACTGCAAGTTGTACCAAACACAGTTTGGATGGATAAATGTCCCTATATTGTCCCAGCATCCAGAGGAGAAATAGTGTACATTTAATTTTCGGCACTTTTTTTTTCTAGGGTTTTTACTTGTTGTCCATCAAGTTGCACATATTGCCTGCTAAAATTTTAAGTTTTCACATGCTTTGACTTTGTTTCTGGTTGTTGTTGTTGAATTACCTATTTTTGCCCCCCTTAATGTTCTCACAGCGAATAACCAGAAGGATGGAAAGCCTTCTAACCCTCCACCTCCTCAAAGGAAAAGTGCAGCGAAACAAGAAGTAAAGTGCCCCCCTCCTCAGCCTGCTGTGGTCCCCTCACCAATAGTGCTGCCATTGAATATACCTGGGAAAACAAAGAGTACTGTACCAACCAGTCTGACAACAGTAACTCCACAGCCTGTTATTGTCAATAATCAGGTATTTTTGCATTTAAGTGTTTCTAAATACCAAAAACTAAATGATAAGAGCAGGCAGAAGGAACAGAAGCTGATAAGGGTGATTTTTGTTTGTTTTTTCAGGGCTTTATTGTCACTTCTCCACAGTTAACAAATAACAGTGACTTTATTGCCTCTTTTGGGGCCCCGTATCCCCCAAGACCATCAATTACAATCATTCCAGGTAAATCTCAGTTTAATATAGTAATCCTTTTGTGAGTAAATCTTCATTGCACTATATTTTATTTGTTTATTTTCTTTAGTTTGAGTCTTGCAATGCCAAGTGCGTATCCTGTTGCTTACAGCTGGTCAGCAGCAGATTTTTCAGCAGGTCTCTCCAGCCACAGTCATACCTGGCGCTGTCCACAGGCCACAGGTGCAGCAAATTAGCAACAATGTTGTGACACTGTCAAATGTCCAGAGTCCTGCTGTATACTCAACACAGCCTAGTCAGCTTCAACCAAACAGATCCACCTCACAACCTCTTCAGACCTTTTCTATGTCTGCAAAGGACACCAATAGCAGAGGTAATGCTCTAAAAGTTAGCTATTTTGCTTTTCCTGATTTTTCTGCCACATGTACATGTTTTGTAGTGGTGGTTCCTCATATTAATCCTGGAGAACCCATGGGGTTAAATTTGACCCCATGGGTTCCCTAGAAAACCAATGGGGTCGGCTCTGACCCCATGGGTTCTCCAGGGTTAAACGCAGCCGAAGTTTCAGATAATGAGGTCTGTATTTGTGCAGATAGTCTTTATTAGTCAAAAGCTCTAGCTTTGAAGCCCCACACACCTTAATGAAGAGCAGTGAAATAGAAAAAAGTCAACTTTAAGTGGGGAAGGGGGTTAAAATGTATTGTTTCAGAAAGCGCAGGAATTGTTGGATTATTTTGATCTATGAATCACGTGAAGCTACTCTTGTAGAACTTAGAACATATAACTTTTATTGTCAGTATACAGTTGCTTGCACAGTGAAATTAAGTAGCAAGACCACAAAGATGCAAAAGTAAAGAAAACAATATACCTCTTCACAACCTCTTGCTGTGTATACCTCTTGTGTATGTTTATTGTAGAGTCTAGGGATAAAAATGTGGAACTGTGACAAAAAAACTCTGTGTTTTTAGCCTCAGGCAGCTGGCAGTGACTCAGTTATCAATTGTTTTACAATTTGGTACAGATCAGAGCTTACTGAAACGAGGACTGACACCACAGGAAATGGACAACGTAGCAAAAAAATCAAAGCCTGACTTGTGTAAGTTTTATTGACCAAAATTTTTTTTAATTTCAAAAAGATTCTAATTCAAGTTCCTGCTGTATTTTATTAAGTTTAACCTTCAGTTCCTTTTCTGTAGCACCACAAAAAGTAGTCATCAGAGTGGAAAATGGCATGGTAAAGAGAAAGTGTCCCAATTGTCAAGAAGAAATTCTCACAGAGGAAGCTCTAAAATATCACATGATGGTGAGTAAACCTCTGGTTAAGAATATGTTATTGTCAAATGGGATTATATTAAATAATTATATAAAATAATGTTTTTAAAAGCCCGTCAGTTTTAGCAAACGATCATTCATGTGTTGGTTTCCATGAAACATTAATATGTTTAATCCGTTTATGTCAGAACTGCCGTGCCAACGGAGGAAGCACAGCTCCAGCGGCCCTGAACACGAACACAAACAAGCGCATCATGCTGGTCGCAGATTTCTATTACGGTAACTTTGAGGGAGACGTGCAAAAGAAGGAGGCACAGAAGACCAACACCACCTTTAAGTGCCAGAGCTGCTTAAAAGTTCTCAAGAATAATATCAGGTAGGAAAATTTGCTTTCATTCTTAAGTAGATAGCCATAATTTTTCTTTATGAATTGTCATTTATTCTCACAAAGAGTGCAGACTTCTTGCTGATTTCAGCATTTTGCCATTGTAAGTTTGAATTATTTAAATTATTTTATTGGTTTCTATTGGCTGGCACCACATGTAAAACAACAGGATGCAAATACACAGTAATTAAAGCATAATAAACGGTGCACATCCATAAATGTCAGCAACGACTTCGGCCACTTGCGCAAGTTACATCAAAAGCTCTACAAAGATTCCCCAAAAGTCTAAATCAGACCTTACTCCTTGATTGGTACATATGCCACTATATTAATATGCATAATATCCTCCTGAGAACTGAGGAAATTGATTTTATGATTTCCTGCCTAAAAGAAGCTAAAAGAAGCCACCCAAACACATGAGATATCTTTGGAAAGGCCAGCATGTCCTCTGTGAGCACGTCGGCACTTAGTAAGGGTAGCTCAAACAAGTCAAAAGATATAGAAAGAAAACAAATGTCCAAAATAGAGGAAAAAATGAATAGGCTGGGTCTCAGGAGGATATAATGTACAATATATTTACAAATATTAGTTTGTTTTTGTGTATGTTTCCTTGTCACTAAATAGAAATTAACCAACATATATTTGCTCCAAATATCCATTAGATCGTTGTTTTATAGTAGTAATTGGGCTTCCTGCTTTAAGGAAGTCTGAGCAGCTCGGCTTACAGGTGGCTGCTCACCTCATAACCAGGCTAATCACTTTCTGCTGGGGAACATCTGATTGTATTACAGTAATAAATAGGCAGGTTGGTCTAGTAGTAATTATTCAACTTTAGTATTCTGTTTTGCTCAGTAATAGGAAGGCGTACGGATACTGATCTAAACTCCAATGGTATTGTTAATTTGTGGGAATTATATTTTGAAATC
The DNA here is from genome assembly GCF_036321145.2 of Pelmatolapia mariae. Lineage (NCBI taxonomy): Eukaryota > Metazoa > Chordata > Actinopteri > Cichliformes > Cichlidae > Pelmatolapia > Pelmatolapia mariae. Next base: position 23,020,619 of record NC_086227.1, read on the forward strand.
AACATTCCCTTCATGAAGGGGAGTAAAGGCAAAACCATCTGCCTTTTGCAACTCTAACATGGATTTGAATAAAGTATTAGTGAATATTTATGGTGTTTATAGACAGTGCTGTAGTGTTTGGTTTGTTTTGTCTACACATATAATGTTCAAAAACCAAACTGAGTTTTCAAGGACTTTGTGTCCAGTGCCAATAAAACGAAAGAGAGGATGGGGAGGGAGGTTATCTCCCTCTGCCCTAACTGCAGCTTTTGTCTCAGATGGATGACAGTATCTGACCATTTTCCCTCATGGGCGTAGAGATGAAAAATGACTGCTAGTTTAGGTGGCGTAAGAAGTGCTCCTTTGATTAAATAACTTTGCTTCAGAACAGTGGGGCAAAAAAAGCTTCTGTAAGCTGCTTTTAATGGGAGAACACATTTGTACTGCAACCACACTCTCACAGCGGAGGTCAGAGTTCAGCCACATAAAAATTTCTATTAGGGGAGCTGAGGTAGCAGAATGTGCAGGCTGAAAAATGGGCCATGCCTCGTCAGGGCAGCAGTGGCAGGTAGCTGAGGAGGTGCTCAGTGCAGCCGTGGGGCACTGTATCATTAAGCAAAACAAAAATCTTTGTGTAATTGCTGATATTATAGCAGCCATTATACATGCTTAGAAAGTGAAGCGCGAGCAGAGCGCTTCATTTATCTTAAAAACCTTTGGGACCTGGATCCGCTGCATGTACACAGGCCATGAATATTTAATTTTTTCCCCCCACAAAGCTAAAGTTGATGTTGTTTTAGTGCACCTATTTTCTCTTTAAAGATAAATCGTGATCAAATTTGTCCAAGTCCGCACTTGTGTATTTATTTATTCAACCTTGAGCTGTTTGTGCTGACCAAATGCAAACATTGTTATGATGAATGAATGGAAGGGCTGTGTGGAAAATACACTTAAATGTAAATATAAGTAATAGCTCACCTAATAGTTTCTGGCTTATAAATTAATTCTTTAATGTAGCAGCTTTGAAAATGTAGGGCGTAGACAACCAACAGTATACAGATGTGCAGTAAGTTCAGTTATCATGCACGGTAGCTGATCTCAACAGGTTTAAGCTGATCTTTAACTATTCAACAAATATATAAGTGGCCTGCCAAAATTTTACATTCAGCAGTACTGATTACCAACACTAATATCTTGAAAATATATTTTCTTATGGGTTAAATTTAACCAATTTAAATACATTTAAAACAGGGTAAATAATGAGCAAAAACTGAACTGTAAAGTCAGAACACCTGTTCGTCATATAAAGTATATTTGTGAACAATTATAGAAACACTTCCTTTCGTTTATAACCTGAAATGAACTTTTTTTTTTAATTAATTAAAAACAAAGTGTAACTATTAGTTTACTCACTCCACTTTTTGTTTCTTAGGATTCAGGATTCAATATTACAGGTGCAACAAATATAATAAGACATGAATGGGGAAAAAAAGTTTAAATTATATGAAAACATTAGTCAAAGTATGAAAAGCAATTATTAAGATTCATTTTGCGTTCCAGCAGCAGGTGGTCTGGGCTAGAATGAATAAATATGGGTAAATGCATCCATTTCAATCTTTCTAAGGTTTCAATCACACAGGGCTAGAGACCAGTTGGCAACCTCCAGTAACTTGGTAACAACTGGATGATGAGTGGTTGCTTGAGGTTGCTGGCTGTTGCTAGGGGATATCAGTTGTAACGATATGATGCTACACCGAAAGCCTCATTGTGATTTCTTTGGTAATGAGCAGATTGACACAGTCACCTGTGCTTTGCACAAAAGTCATGTCTGCAAACACTCAGCAACTACTCACTGATCTGTAACAAAGATGAAAACGTGATGAAAATCAGAAACGTCCGTTTGCCTTCAGAGTTGTGCCTCGACGCTAAAACCAAAAGGTTTCAAAACTTTGAGTGGTCTTTAGGTCTTTACTGAGGCCTGAGTCGTCAGTTCAAATAAACGACAGCAGTCTTTTCTTGATAACAGTTAAAAGCTGGCTAATTGTTCAAAGGCTGCCACATGCTAATGAGTTGGTTGACATTTCCGTGCTCTGTGTGTTTCCACTCTTCGCTGCAGGTTCATGAACCATATGAAACACCACTTGGAGCTGGAAAAGCAGAACAGCGAGAGCTGGGAAAGCCACACAACCTGCCACCACTGCTACCGACAGTACATGACCCCGTTCCAGCTGCAGTGCCACATCGAGAGTGCTCACAGCCCGATTGAATCCTCAAGTATAACACGATGATTCATGAAGCTCATTCTGGCTTTTTGGTTAAAAATTTATTTTCCATATCTGATTTTATTCTATTTTTTTCCCTTTTAGCCAATTGCAAGATATGTGAGCTGGCGTTTGAATCAGAGCAGGTGCTTCTGGAGCACATGAAGGGAAACCACAAACCTGGGGAAATGCCTTATGTGTGCCAGGTCTGCACTCGTCTTAGGGTTACAGTTTCTTTTAATGTGTGCAGAGAATCGGTGGCTAGTACTGAATTTGTGGTTTTACTGCTTCCACAGGTTTGCAATTACAGGTCTTCCTTCTTCTCTGATGTGGAGACACATTTCAGGAGCGTCCACGAAAACACAAAAGACCTGCTGTGTCCCTTCTGTCTCAAAGTTCTTAGAACTAGTCATATATACATGCAGCACTACATGAAACATCAGGTATGAAGCTAAGTTCACGCTCTGTTTGAAAGCCTTTCAGAAACAGATGTCAGTTTTAACTGCCGCAATGCAAAATACAGTTTAGTGAATTCAGATTTTCTCTTGGAAATTTTAAACATTTACAGGCTAGAACTTGTTTTTGGTTCCTGCCATTACCTCCAAGTTTAGGTGTCTGCCGAGCACACAAGTGTAATACATAAAAGCTTCCACAATAAAACCTGCTTCTCTTGCCCTACAAAGCAATAGATTTGGTCGAATTAGAACCAAAAAAAATTAATTGCCACTCTATTAATAGAAGTGAAATTAGTCTATTTCGTACTTGTTACACTCTTTCAGCGAATCCAAATGAAACATCTCAGCTATTAGCTTCCCATAGCACCACTTATTAATCACATTCTTTTGTGTTTCTGCCCCCCCATTTCAGAAAAAAAAGATCCATCGCTGTGGAAAATGTAGACTGAATTTTCTCACCTACAAGGAGAAAGTGGAGCACAGGACTCATGTCCACAAGACTTTTAGGAAGCCTAAAGCCCTGGAGGGCCTTCCTCCTGGTACAAAGGTCTGAGGCAGTCATAATAAGATCTGTGCTATTATGTTAAATATTAAAGTAATATAAATTTGATCCAGTGTTGTGTTCTCACTGCAGGTGACCATTAGAGCTTCCCTCACAGGAAAGTCACCTGCACTGCCGGTGTCCCCTAAGCAACCTGGCTTTGTCGTCAGTACAGAAAGTCTGAGTGTGAATCATCCAATAAAACCTCATGTTACTGTATCTAAGTCTAAACCAACCACCTCAGAAACAGGAAAGGCAAAGATGCCTCAGAGCAAGAAGCAAAACCCTCAGTCCAAGCACAACCTGGCACTCAGGAATCTCAGGTTGGCAACTTTTTCACACAGCACTCAGGAGCAGACTCTAAAGATGTGCAGCATGTAAACATCAGTGAGTGTTCGTTTTTTTAAACCTCACTTGGTATGATAACATTAGAACTGCCACGAGGGTTCAGCCATTTCTTCAGATCTGAAACTCGAGCCATTCAGGTGCTCTCCTCTGGATTTCGCTCTTTATTTGCTTGGATTAGTTCACACTCTGGACTCTTGGCTCATTTCAGCTTCAGCTACGCTGCTTCGCACAGCCAACAGCCTGATCAATATCTCAGGAGTCCTGATTATCAAACTTTTCACAGACAAAGCCATCACGGTCTTTCTCATTTCAGGATATAATGTGACCCATGTCTACCTGTTGTAGCTGTGTGTTGTCACCAGGGGGCGGTGTCAGATGTGTAAAAAAAACATCTGCTAATGTTGGCTGTTGTTCCTCCTCTGCTTGTGGACTGCTATTCGTTTTCTTGTTAAAGACAGCTTTTTCCAACCAATCAGTTTTTGACATTTTCATGGCATCATTGCATCAGTCGCTCTAGTTGTAGTTGTCTCTTGTTGGATTACTTGTTCCTGCGTTCCACTGTAGGTGGTGTAAATAAATAAATTTGGACTCTTTTAAACTATTGTGAAGTCGCAAACGTTGAACCCTTAATACAATTTGAGCTGATGCAAGTTTATTAAGAAGTTAAATATCAAGACCCTTTAAAATGACTGTACTCTTTAAATAAATTAAATGTTTACAATGCAATCTTCACTAAAGTGCAGATCATTTATCTTAATGACACAATGGGTCTTTTGCATGTGGTTAAAATTGCACCACAACCACTAACATGGAGCCCCACCTCTTGGGTATCCACAGCAGGGTGGGAGGAAATTAATGGAGGTTATTAAAGCCCCGCAGTACACAAAATAAATGACTGTATTTCTAATTAATTTTCTGGACACTCTTCATTAGGCTGAGTAAAAATAACATGGAGTATAGCAGGATTTCTGTCTTTAAAAAATTAATGTGTGTGTGATATTTGGCTAATTGGGCTCAGTAATCAACAGCGATTCGCTGGCTTCAGTCACATTATTTGGGCTTTTAAGCAGATCAGACATAAGATGATTTAGTGGTACAACAAGGCGGACTGTACAATTAGAAACCTACAGACCTCTCAGCAGACAATTAACGCATCATACTAATGAGAAATTCAAATCATCATTAACAGTATCTTAAAGTGTTACATTTTGTGTTTTCAGTGCTAGCGGAGGGATTTACACATGCATCGAATGCAACGCACACGTGGACGACTTTTTCTCTCATTTCCCAATGGTTTCCAGTTGCGGCGCATGCAAATATCGCACAAGTTGCAAAGTTTCCATCGGGAATCATATGATAAGGTCAGTAAGACCCTGATTTCCATCGATATTTGAGTGACTTTTAGCATCTGCTGACTTTTTTATGACAAAGCTTTCTTTCTTTTTTTTAAAATCAGATTTCACAGCACCATCACCAAGAACAGATTTTTGAAAATGGATCACAAGAAAAATTCATTGGCCTCAAAGTAAGAGTACTTCTCAAGTTATACTTTCACTTGGCAGTAAATCTGAGTTAAAATAGTAATAAAATTTCTTCTTCTGTTTCCAGGTTCACGTTGGTTTGTCTCAACTGTGACCTTCTCGTCGATGCATCACGTGGCGACCTGATGACCAAACATTTAAACGATCGACCGAATCACGTATGCAAAGTCATAGCGGAGAAAGGTTTGTGTTTGTCTTTCACTACCGCTGGAGTCATGGCCAGTGTTTAGTGTCACACGTTGCTTGAAAAGGTTGTTTCTTGTTTTTAACCCAGCAGATATGAAAGCCAAAGATCGCGTGTGAGTAGAAACCGCTCCCAACATTTAAATGTTGTGATTTGTAGTGAATCTCTGAAACACACTGAAGACCTAAAGAAAATGCACTAAATTCTTAAAGGGGCACTCTTTTCAATTTATAGTTTGCTTCCATGAAGTTGAACAACTTGCAACAGACTTTAACAGATTGAAATATAGTCAAAATAGAGACTGAGATACCTGTATATCATACACCTCGATTAACTCCAGCGTCTGCAAAGGTAGAATCTACATTTTTTCTCTCATATTCTGTTATTCACTCCTGTTATACTTTATACGAAACTGAAATAACCTCACAATTACATGAATCATGGACAATAGTAACTGACATGCTGTGGAGAATAATTCAGGGCTGAATATCTGTCTGTGTAGATGTTATCAAAGAGGTTAGTGAAAAAGAGGTTCGTTAGAACTTTTTACCGTCATAAACGACATCAATTCATCCAGATTTGTGAATGTGATAACTTCAGAACAAAGTGATGTAGGACCTTCAAATTGATACCATAGGTGTAGTTACTAAAACTCTCAGACAAGTTTGAGTCTCTTTAAACTCAATGTTAGGGTCAGAGGTCAAGTTTTCTGAAAATCTTGCAAATGCGATACGATGTTATAATCTGCTAGGAGGCAGAGGGGTACCACTGGCCACCATCAGCATGTTTTATTGTGTCTGCAGTATTTGGCCTGAATGTGGTCATTTTCTTTGAGACAATGAGGTCTTCAGTAACCTTACAGTGTTATAACTGGTTACATTGCAGCTTATGTAATATCACTCTCAACTAGTTGCAGCAGATGGTTGAGCTTGGTTCTTTCAGAGGTTTCTTCCTGTTAAAAAAGTTCTTCTTTCCCACTGTCACCAAGTACTTCCTCAAAATAGGTCTTTTGACTGCTAGATTTTATAGTTAACATTTTAATATTTACACTCTACCTTAATTTGATACATTTTGTATTTACGGTCTTTTGCTTCTGTTTTGTGTCGAAGTTACATTGCGTGTGAAATGGAGTCTACACACACAATCCACGCTCTCTATAGTGAATGTTTGCAGGTGCATCTTTGAGGATGGAATTAGAAGAAAGATAAACGATACAAATGTGTTGGATTTTCTTTTTTTTTTCTGATTTTTGTGAGATAGAAAAAATGAGAAAAAATATGTGAAGTTTATGTCTGTGAAGGTTCTCAGTCATCCAGGTCATCGTAGTCAAAAGAGTTAGCAAAGAAAAGCGTCTGGACTTCACCATGAAACCATGGTGTCCTTTGATGTAGTCACGGAGGCAGTGGAGACTGTCAGAAAACGACTACAAGAAGACAGCTCCTTGGAAGACAGGACCAACTTCACACCCGATCAGATCTGCACACTGTTAGACCTCTGCCTTACCACAACATACTTCAAATACAACGAGGGTTTCTACAGACAAAAACATGGCTGTGCCATGGGCTCCCCCGTGTCACCTATTGTAGCCAACCTTTACATGAAGGAAGTGGAAAGGAAGGCTCTTGGCTCTTTCAAAGGAAGAGTACCCAGCCACTGGTACAGATATGTAGACGACACCTGGGTCAAAATCAAGACACAAGAAGTGGAATCCTTCACTGCGCACATTAACGCTGTGGATAAAAACATCAAGTTCACCAGGGAAGACACAAAGGATAACTGTTTGCCTTTCCTGGACTGCGCCGTGCACATTGAAGAAAATGGCAACCTCAACATCGAAGTTTACCGGAAGCCCACACACACGGACCAGTACCTCCTCTTTGACTCCCATCACCCTCTGGAACACAAACTTGGAGTAATCAGGACCCTACACCACCGGGCAGAACATGTTCCCTTTAAGCCTGAGGGGAAAAAAGAAGTAACACACACACGTAAAGGAAGCACTCAAAACATGCGGTTATCCTAACTGGGCGTTCATAAAGTCAGCAAAGATGCACAGAAAAGAAGATCAGACACCAGCGAGGGAGGATAAGAAAGACAGACGCAACAACGTTGTCATCCCCTATGTAGCCGGTGTATCAGAGAAACTCAGGAGAGTTTTCTCCAAGCACGACATCCCAGTGTACTTCAGACCCAGCAACACACTCAGACAGAAACTGGTTCACCCGAAAGACAAAACTCCAAAACACAGACTTAACAACGTGGTGTATGCTGTACAGTGCAGCGAGAAATGCCCAGACCTCTACATTGGAGAGACCAAACAGCCACTTCACAAGCGCATGGCACAACATAGAAGAGCCACCTCCACAGGACAAGACTCAGCAGTCCATCTGCATCTTAAGGATAAAGGTCACTCTTTCGAGGATGCCAATGTTCACATTTTGGACAGAGAGGACAGATGGTTTGAAATAGGAGTGAAAGAGGCCATCTATGTCCACTGTGAGCGACCATCTTTGAACAGAGGCGGTGGTTTACGACACCAACTGTCTGCCATCTATAATCCAGTTTTGAGTTCCCTCCCCAGACGCCTTAACGCCCACTCACATCCTGGGCCATCTGACCTCAGGAATTCACACGACAAGGTGGGGCCAGGTTTCACAATGAGCACACCCGAAACCCTGGCTGATTAGGTCCCACACCCACTTTCACACCTTGGCTCATGTGATTAGAGGATCACCAGGGGGTCCTTTGTCCCTCTTTGGGGGGATACTCCCACTGGGTTTAAATCTGGGACTCTCGGCCATTTGACCTTAGAACTGAAGAAGCTTCTCGGATGAGAGGTGAAACGTCTTCAAGCAACTTTAAGAAGTCCAGACGCTTTTCTTTGCTAACTCCTTTGACTATGTGAAGTTTAAAATTAATAAATTACTTATTTGGAAGAGTGTGTAAGTGATTTTCAAATAATCAAAACTTGACACTTGATACTCGTTAAAACCAAAAACTACTGTTTGTGAGGACTGTATACATGACTCTGACTCTTTTCACAGCATTAGTCTTTTTTTTTCCCAAACCTGAAAAAACTTGGTGGATGCAGCAATTTAAAAAAAAAAAAAAATCCTGCAATTTACACTTCTTCCACTAATGCACAAAGCTGCAAACATTGCAGCTTTATTTACAGGCGTTACTGAGGTCTTACAGTAGGTCGAGGTCACTGATGAGGACAATGTAGGAAATTAAGGCCTAAAACCAAACCAACATGCTCTGTCTTGTGATTTGTGACTAATAAACATGTGGACGTAGGAGTGCCCCTTTAAGATGACTTAGTAAAACATTAAGAGGCAAATTTATTATTAATAAGTGTGTCATATCTATAGATAATGGTTCATGAGTAGGTTCCTATTTTTTAAAATTGTTGGTAGACAATGCATGCTGGCTGAACGTTAATCTGAAGTACGTCGTTATAATGCCGCCCTCTTCCCTTCACACAGGCAGCTCATCGTGGGGCAGCCAGCCAAAGTCCAAGTGTACGTCTTGACATCCTCACCTGCTCAAAAACCAAAGGAAACGGACCCGAAACAAGCTGAATGCGTCTCATCTGGAGGTGCAGCCATCGGCACTGTTGACAAACCAGAATTAGAGTCGCCGTTACCAGCAGGAGATCAGAAGGAGATTTCCACAGGAACAAGTGTTATCCAGGCTTCATCTGAAGGTGACTCAAAGACGTCGGTGCTGCCCGCTTTACCGTCTTCCTGCACATCTGACCTCTGTGACGAGATCTCAGAGAGCAGAGATGAGGAAGATCAGCGTCCCGACTCTGTGTCTGCGGCAGAGAGTGCGACTGTGGACCAGCAGCCTCAGTCAGATTAAACCTGTACAAACTAACTAAACAATGACTTCCCGTTATTCAGAAAACACCTCACCAGTGTTTCTCTTACAGACATCAAATTTATGATGTTGCTTTGGCTGTTTTGCAGATTCCTGACGGTTAAATGGAAACTAGATGTAAAACTTCTTTATATTTGTGAATTACAAAAAAAAAAAAAAGTAGATCCAGTAAAGTTTTATTTACCCTGCAAAATTGATCAAGAAGATTCCCACTAAATAGTTTTGATTCTTTTGTAAGATCCTCCCAACACACAAAGTGTCTGACGCCCTGCCGGCCTAAAGAGGGCAGTGATTGTCAAAAAATCTTGACACATAAATTTGTCAAGACCACCAGATTTCCTTAAAAAGAAATCCCACTTCACGGCACAGAATGCTCAAATTACTTATACCTAAATTCTGCATGTAGTCTTCCTAAAAGTTTGCCTGCAGAAATATTGTAATTACTGAATGTTTAAGCAGCTTGGGCCCATCCATAGTTTTTCCTGGTGTTTTTATTAATTAGGATAGGAGGAAGAGGATCAAGGAAGTGAGAAGCAGTCAAAGTGTTTTGGGTTTAATGTGTGGTTGCTACTATTGTGTATGTGCTTTTTATTTCCTTTCATTTTTATTTGTAATGAACCTCAAAGCTGCTCCCTTTATATAGAGTCAGGTTGCTGTGCAGCAAGTGTAAAAATGTTAAAGTGATGTAGCACGTATTTACCTTGATCACCTGCTGGTTTTAAGTAAGTTTATCAACACTAAGACATCTGATTTAAACCATTAGGAAAATACGTGGAATGTTTTTTTTTTTTTTGGTTTTTTTCCCTCCCCACATGGAAAGTGATCTCAGCTCTGTGAAAGGTTTGCGTTTTAAAGGTGAACATAACCTGAATATTTTAGCATTGAGTGAAAGATTAGGTAGATTTTATTATGTTAACTGAGTTGACAGTTCCAGCTTATAAAATAAATACCTTTGGATCAGGTACTAGATGGATTTTGATTTACAATTACTGGGGGGGGGGGGAGAAAAATCTGGAAAGATTTTTTACAATACTGTGTGTTTGTTTTACTTGGCTTGAAATGTCAGAAGGTTTGTTTAAAAAACAAAAAACAAAAAAAAGATCTTTCACTTGTACAGTACAGCAAGTTTGTAAATGCATCTATGTCTATTAAGGCGCTATATATATGTACCCCCATCCAACCTGTTTTTAATACATTCCTATAAAACTGTGGTTCCCCTTAGAACACATTTTCCTCTGATCAACATTCTGGGCTTAGATCCAAGTGTTCCTCTTCTTTGTTATGTAAATAAATCTTTAATACAAGCCAGTTTGAGTGTGATTTGTTTGTTGGCCACGTATTTCCTTAATTAAAATAGGTGTATTTTGATCTTTTTTCTTTGCTCTTGAGCAAAGAAGGAAGCTAGTCGTGAGATTTCTTTAGGAGGGAAACTAAGAAGACATACTTGGAAAAACATTTGTAGTCACTTTGGTCAGACTTGTTACGATGAGCAGGGCTGGACTGAGACAAAAAATTGGCCCTGGCATTTTTGGTTCTCGTCTCTTACTTCTCTACAGCTAGTGCTCGCAGCAGCAGCCTCCTGTGGCAATAAGGCCTCGCTACTAGTTGTTGGTACTACTGTTTACAATGTTCCGAGACCTGATCAAAAATTAATGAAACTAAATAAAAATATTAGAAGCTAAAATGGAAAAAGCAATGCATCTCCTAAAGCTAACCTCAGCTGAAAACAACTAAAACTCTAAACTAATAGCAACATTAAATATTAACGTGGAATCTATTGTGCTTTTCTTCTGACAATTTATTAGACACATCTTGCTAGTACTGTGATAAACATTCATTTGCCTTCAGAAGTGCATCAGTTATTCATGGCGTGTATCCTGGAAACAATCCTCCATCCTGAAACCGGCTTGAGTTTCCCGGGCCTGACGTCACTGCCAACGCTAATTATTATTGGCCCAGCTTAGGAAGACCAAGCGTTCCCAGGACAACGAAACGCCAAACAACTGACTGAGGTAACTCGCGGCAGCTACTGACCCGCTCAGAAACACCGAGGATTAACATTCGCTTCAGTCCATTCGAGGTTTTCTGCGTTAAAGAAAGTTAAAGGCTTGAGTTGAGAAAGCGGGAATCCAGGAGAAGAACCTCAAACACGGTAAATCCTAGAAGCGAATTTAACGTTAGCTTGGCTGCTAGTTCTCTACCTCAAAGTTAACATAACGCCGGTTTCTGGTCACGTGTTTTCTCCTCCCGTGTCATTGTTGTGGACACAGAGTGGTACAGGATGCACAGCCACCAGCAGAGGTTAATGGCTCAGCGGCGGGTCCAGGAGCAGCACCGGCAGCAGGAGGCCCAGCGGGTGGACAGAGAGCGGCAGGTCCAGGCCAGCCTGAGGGAGGAGGAGGGCTTCGAGAGGAGGAGGTATCTGCGACAGGTGCAGCAGGAGCTCAGGGAGAAGCAGATAGAGAGCGCCCTGCTCAAGGTTTGTGTGTCTGTTTCGGGGGTGACGTTTGACATTTAAGCACGCTCTATTCGGTTTTATTTTTTCTGAATATATTGGTTTTCACTTTAACAGGTGAGAGATAGATCCATTCTGAAATCTGGTGAAATAAAAAGAAATGCACAAACCTTTTTAATCAGAAAAATCCCTTCAGCATAATAGCAAATACTTCAAATGAAAAACTAAATAAAATTCTTCTAGGATTAATTAAAATGCATGTAAAGTATCCTAATGAAACTAAATAAAGCAATAGATGTTTTTCCTTGCAGCATAAATAAAGTAATGGCATACATCTAGTATAAAGGCATAGAATAAGAGATTTTGGGTTAGCTAAACTCTTTACAGTCCAAAATAAGACATGCCTTTTAAAGTATTGACCAAGTTTTGATCGGATTAAGATGTGAGGAGTTTTACTGTCCATGGATCCAAAATGTTAATTCAACTAAAAAAATGTTAATTTTAATGCCTTGTGACTTTATACTTCACCATACTGGAAAATTCAAAGGTTGTTCCCAGATTTCTGTTTGATTGCTGGAAGAAAATGTTCTTTGAGGGTGTTTTTAGTATAGTTAATCCTTAAAAAGCCAATACTGGCAGTCCTGACAGGAACAGTGCCTACTGGGCACAGACTCAAGCCCCTAAGGAGTCAGGGGCCACTTTGTTTTATCCTTGAGTTATAATTATATGATATTTACCCCTAGAAAGAAATACAGAACAAAAGATCACAGAGAGACAGCAGCGCTGAGGTGTAGAACAATCGAAATGAGATGCAAAAGAACCTTTAAGAAGCTGTAGTGATAAAAATAAATGACCACAAAGTGATGAATATCTGTGAGATAGACAGCTGGAGTCTCAGAACCACCATAAGTCTTACCTGCATGTATTGTGGTTATTTAGTGTGTCTTTCGGACGTTTTACATGTTTGTGGCCAGGAGTGCTTTTGTTTCATAATCAATAACTGATTACAGGTTTTAGATCCAAACTTTGAAAAATATCCCTCTGACACTTTTCTCTTATCTGAGCTTTAAATGTGATAAATAAATGTGATTCGCAGGCAGAGGAGGATCGAGTTAACCGGGAAAGGCAGCTTGAACAGGAGGAGAGAATGGCCAGGGAGCTGGCCCGCATCAACCACGAGAAGCAGAAAGAGGAGAAAATGAGGCAGTATATCAAAGAGAACAGGTACACACACACACACTGACCACGTTACCCTGACTTACTGAGGCTCTGGGTCAGTAAACAAACACTTACATTCGACATTTGTCACTTTCTGCCTGTTAAATGTTTTCTTTGTGTATTTTTCAGCATGGAGCTTCGAGAGCTGGAGTTGAAGCTGAAGTCTGCGTACCTGAACAAGGACAGAGCCGCACAGATTGCTGAGCAGGAGGCCATGAGGTTTGAGACAATGGTGAGTCCTGAAGGCAGACTTTCTTTGAATATAACAAATACTCTTGAAGTGTGGAAATCTTAACAGAAAACACCCAAAACTCTCCCCACCCAAAACTACTACTTTTGGGTAAGTACAAAGAATACAAAGGCTGCTCTGAAGTCTGTAGGTTGTATAAATATGATGTGTCTTTTAGCGTGAAGAGGCAGACTACACTCGCAAGATGAGGAGCGAGCGGGAGCGGGCAGCCATTGAGCAGCAGAAGCTGCAGCAGAAGCGCCATGAGGAGATGGTGCAGTATCAAAAAGAGCTGGAGCAGCAGCTCATGGAGAGGGAGCGCAGGAGACAGGAGGCGTATGAGGAGTTCCTCAAAGAGAAGCTCATGGTGGACGAGATCGTCAGGAAGATTTACGAGGAGGATCAGATGTGAGTCGCTACTAATTCATAATCTCTTCATGATTAGATAAAAAAAATACCTGCAAAAAACAATAGCGAGTGTCTCAGACAACAGCTTCCTTCTAAACGGGATGCTGAGGTAGCACAGGATGAGTGACTTTTTGAAATGTTTTTCTGAAAGGGAGCGGCAGCTGAAACTGGAGAAAGTCCGAGCCACCCAGCAGCATATCGAAGAGTTCAAGAGACAGCAGGCCGAGTGGAGGCACATGGAGCGAGAAAGGATGGAGGCCGAGAACCGGCGCATCATGGAGTTTGCCATGCAGCAGCAGCACATGGAGAAGGACAGGATAGCCAAGCTCAAACAGAGAGAAGAGGCGAAGGAGCATCTTCATAAATTGGTGAAGACTCTCGGCTTCTTAACTCTTTGGTGAACAACGCCAGTGTGCATCTGTAACTAATGTCACTGTCCTCTGCAGCTCTGTGTGAAGATTGAGGAGGAGCAGCAGCAGCGTGAAGAGATGGAGCGTGTCCGTCAGGAGCTTTATTTGGAAGAGCAAGAAGAGGCTAACAGGCAGAGAGAAATCGTAAGGAGCTTTACTCTCCCCAGCTTCCTTCCACAGGAAAATGAGTGTGTTATGTTGCGATTTTGAATTGACCGTATGGTGTGAATGCTTGTCTGACTCTCTGTGTGACACTCGCTTTTACTTTTTTGTGTAACAGGAAGAGATGGAGAAGAAAATCAGACAGAGGCTGATGATGCAGCAGACCTTCCAGGAGCAGCTGGCTTTCAAAGAGATGCGGAGGCAGGCTGAGAAAGAGGAAGAGGAGGCCTTCAGGAAGATGATGATGGCCAAGTTCGCAGAGGACGACCGTATAGAGCAGATGAACGCCCAGAAACGACGCATGAAGCAGCTTGAACACAAACGTGAGGTGGAGAAACTAATAGAGGACAGAAGACGACAGCAGGAGGCCGACATGGTACAAATTACTCTCTTTGATCATTTTTTATCTTAATGTATGCTTTTAATGATGTGCTTTGTGATATTTTGATAACTCTCTTAACTCTTCCAGGAGCTGGAGGCTAAAGAAAGAGCGATTGAGGCGCAGAAAGAGGCGTTGCGGAGACAGATCGTTGAAGAAGAGAGGCAGAGGCTTCTGAAGCGTCACGCGACACAACTCCTTGGATACTTGCCTAAGGTGTCAGGCGGTACACGAGTCACAAATAATTTTATGCAGCTTCAGATCAAACACATGTATGACCGCTTGTGTTTTTGTTTCCAGGGCTTGCTGCGGGAGGATGACCTGGAACACTTTGACGAAGACTTCAGAAAACACTTTAAAACACGTCAGGCTGATGCGTTCTCTGATGATGGCTGGGAGGCCAACGATTAGATGCTTCTCCTCCAATCTGCCACTAGAGGGCAGTGTAGAGTTACAGAAGTATAGATACAAGGGACCGATTCAGGGACATATTTTTATTAAGAGGTGCTGACAGGCACTGAGTTAACATCATTCCAAACAGACGTGGCAACTCAGTCTGCCAATGTTTAACTGAAGAGACAAACCAAATCTATTTAACATTTTTTCTGACAATGTTCTGAGAGACAACTGGGGCCTACAACACAAAGAAGTATCCTAAAATAACAGTGAGGCACTGTTAAGCTTTTTAGCTTTTAAAAAATAGAAGTGGAGACATTCAGTGGTTATTACTTCCCCCAGTCTAGAGCCTTCATGAATTCTTCTTCTGTGAAGCTCAGCAGCTTAGCAGCTTCAAAATGCATCTGCACACACACAAAAAGACCCTTAAGATTAAAACTAAGCACAGTATCCACTAACAGAGTAACATGAAGACTCGTACCTTTTGCCTTTTAAGAATGTCGATTAGCTTCAGTTGTTTCTTGAAGGCCATGATGAGTTCGGCTTTCTGCTTTTTGAGCATTTTGTTTTCAGCCAGCAGATTTTCTTTACTCTGATGTTCCTCAGTTATTTTGTCCTTATTTATAAAAGAAGGCAAAAAGCAGAAATTAGTGCAGGCTCAGCAGGACCTCACCTTGTCTGTGCAATCTGAAGTCGTCAGAGCAGATATTTTAGTGTGCAGCTTAAAATTCAGTTCTATATACATGTGAAAGATCTTCAAAATAAGATGTTGGTGTGAAGGACATAATAGCATTACCTTAACTCATATTTTTTCTCTGCATCTTTAACTACACGTATGAGTTCATGTCTTTAAAAGTTTTTCTGCTATGCCTCTTTAATTAGAATAGCTGATATACAAATAAATATAAGACACTTTGTGACTGTTGTGTCTCTATAACAAGATTTAATGATTACATATTGGAATTTTGTTTTTGTTATCGGTTTTAAAACTCCATATTTTAAACAAATGTTTTATTTTGATGGTAGTGTTTATACCTGCAATGGAAGTCTGCTTTTTAATAGGACTGGATTGGGGAAAAAAAAATCGGTCCTGGCATTTTTGATCCAGGCGGCCCAACATGACCACTCAAAAAACCAAAAATCATTATATATCCTGCATACACATTATGTATATATTCCATTTTATTTGATTATAGATATTGAAGCAGAGGTTTGAACTTTTAGGGGGGCTCAGCTCCCGATCATAATGTCACGCATGCAGTGCCTTGTAATTAATATTAATGAAATATCTATTTCCAAATGTAATCAACCCTTTTCACATTTGCAAACCTCAATTCAACTGGATAAACATTACAGTGTTACCTTCAAAAGCAACCTAAGAAAGCAACCTTTCTAAGAATAATACAGAGTGCATAATCAGAGTTTTCAATCTAATTCAACCATTTTAGGGTGGAGCCTTTGCTTATCAAACTCGAGAAAAAGGCTCAGTTATTAAAGAAGTTAAAGAACCATTTGTCGAAAAGCAGATCAGATGAGAAACATGCACAACATTATTTCAGTCTCTTGACCACATAGAAGCAGTCCACCGAATCATTAAGCACTTAACCTTATTCTTTTGTTGTGGTCAGCACAGACCAATTTTTAGATTTTAAATGCATAAAAGTGCCTTTTAAATGTGTTTATCACAACAAGGCTGTTTGACCTTGTTTGGGAATTTATTTAAACAAAGCAAAACAAAAAAAAAAATCAATTTCACTAAATTATAAAAAGGACTGGTGGAAATTATGACTTTTGTGTGGTTTTGACCCAGTTATAATATACGACTATAAAACAATAATTAGACCCAAAACTAAAATCATAAACACTGTGATCTCAATCACTGTCAGAGAGACGTTAGGGGCTTCTCTCTTGTCCTGTTTGTCTCTTACCCTGAACAAACAGCCCTTTTTATACCCACTGCTTCAGTGAAATGGTCATCCAGATAGAAATGTACAGTCATATAAGACCAACTCAGTGTAGTTGGTGACTTGCAGAGTACACATCACCAGTTTGCAACATGCAAATGGCATGCAAAATTAAGAAGAGTTATAAAAAGCAAAGCTCTGGATAATTTCTTTGAGGACATAAAACAGCACAACAATATGGATGACCCTCTTTCTGAGGAGGAGGATAATATAGATTATCAACCAGAGGACAAAGATAGATCTGATGAGGAGGTCACAGGTGCGAACCTGCTCGTGTTTTGATTTGTTCATGCCATTGTCACTAAAAAAAGTCATCATGGCTATCACAGCCCTTGAAGGAAAAAAAGTCCACGGTGACATTTGGAATGACAGTGATGAGGAATACCTGAATGCTTATAATAGTGTCCTTCTTGCTGCAGTGTACAGATGAAGCAGCGAGACCAAGCATCGACAGGCAGAACTATTTTTCAGGCAACAATGTTGCTTCAGACCTTTTTAGTCCTTAGATTTTACAGCAGACATACTAGAGCAACATCTGATACACTTGCTCCCATCAAGGATGAATAGGAGAGATGGGTGCAGCTCCTTCCACTGAGGTTCAACTCAGGGCCACAGGTGACAGCTAAAGAATGTTTTGTTCCTTTCCATATAAAAGTGTTACTATAGGTAATAACACTTCTCAGTAATAGTAGGTAACATAACCTCTTTTTTTTTTCTAAATTCTCTTGAGGTTCAATTTACAATTTTTTTTTAGATAGAAACAAAAGGTATGCTGAGGAGAGAAAGTACCTGAAAGGCCATGCCAAAAAAATTAAAACCAATATTTTCAGACATAAGGTAGCCTAACAAGGTAACCGATAGGCAACAAACAAACTGGATGATTAAACACTGTTTTGAGGCTATTTTCTTTGGCTGATTTAAGACACGGGTCAAAACTGACCTGTTAACTTAAGAGATAGTTACAGAAGCTATCACAAGATGAAGGTTAAATTAGCGTTATTCAGTACAGACACTGGAAAATCACCACTGTCACTCCATAGACCTGTACACAAAGCAAATTGGTAAGAGAGTTGTTTTATATTGAATTGAATTCATACAAACCCTCCCTTTATTATGTAGACTCAGCGCAGAGCCCTCAGATAAGATGTAGAGGTAAAAAATGTCAGCAGCCTCCACCTGTAAAACTATTGCTGTCTTGGGCGGTTGTCTCATTGTTCCCTTTCTAGTGCATCTGCTGTTAATTTTATTAACACCAAAGCAGCTGAAACTGATTAACAACCCCCTCTGCTACTTAACTGACCATATCAATATCCCACAAGTTTAACTGACTTGATGCTGTACTCTGATTAAAAAGTATTCCTTTAATTTCTTTGACTAGTGTATATTACTGATATAAAGACAAACATAGAAAACACAGACATGTTTATACAGGAATCTTTGTTTTAATGCTGTTACCTTTTTCTCCTGTTTCATTTTGTTCAATTGAGTCTTCAGCCTCTCCACCTCCTCTAGAGCTCGGTTCAGGCGGACATCCACCGTGCTGTGGACAGCTGCTGCTTGTTTGTGGGATCTATTAAGATTTTCTATCTCCTACACAGAGCACAAAAACAGGTGACACACAACAGCAGCTCAGATGAATTACGCTGTCCAGTTTTACTGCTTGTTTTAAAGAAATTGTTGCAGTAGTAGTTTGCTCTGAGCTGTTGGCGACACACACCTTGCTCAAACCAGACACTTCCAGTTGAAGTCCATCACATTTTTTGTTGGACTCTGCGGCTAAAGCTCGGTGCTTCTCGATCTGTGTCTGCTGAATGCTCATGGTCTTCTGCAGCCGGGCTTGATCCTCCTCCAGCTCCTTAATCTTTGCGCTAAGCTTTGTGTTTTCATCGTCCTGCAGAGACATAAATTCAGACACTTCAGACACTTAATGTCTTTGATATCTGAGTCTGAGCAGTAGAAAAAGCAATCCAGATACAATAATACATCCATGCTGTGTTAAACGATCTAAGGATCAGGACAAATAACCCTATATATTTTACCAAAGTAACTTTTTTTTCTCTAATGTAAGGCATCAGCAGCAACATTTCTGTTTATAGTTATATATATAAATATTTACATTACCTTCTTGTAATATTCACATGAGATCTGGTCCAGTTCCTCTTGCGTAATCCGGAGTTTTGCCTTCAGGACTCGTATTTGAGCTTCTGAAACTCCTTAAGAGACAACAATCAGATTTATACGCTTGTGAAAAAATCTATATAAGCATATGAAACTTATCACATGAATTAATTAATCTCAAAGCTCCAGTTTGGCCTTCATTTGGGATTCTCAAGGGGCAAAAATCATCTGACAGAAAAAAGCCTATTCGTGGAAAACTATACATGTTATTTAGTCATTGTTCCCACTGAATAAAAATGTGGTTTATTATTTTTTAAGTGAAATAAGCATTACCTGATCCTACATTGTCTCCAAAGTTAGGTATTTCATCCACTGCATTTTCATGAACGACAGCATTGTTCATTTTCTCCTCCATGCTGTGAATTGTCTTTGCCAAGAATGAATTAGCAGAATCTTCTACAGCTTCAAAATCATCCTCTGAGCTCCTGAAACAATCAAGCACAATTTCGTGAAAACCTGTAAACTGTGATTCCTCCTGGAGAATAAATCTCACAAAAGATTTATGAGCAGAAAGGCTTGAAATGGATTTAGAAATTATATACAAATAAAACTCACCCAGTTTTAAATTGGGGATCTTTCACTTGTTTTCCACTCAGCATATTTTGTGATCTTAGTACAACAATTTTTTTGGTCGCCTCCTACAAAAATGACACAAAAATAGTGAAGTGACCTTAAAGAACTTACAGCACCTTGTTACCCCAACAGGACACTTCTAAGGTGACCCTGAGAGGTCAAAAACACTGCAACTTAAGAAAACACCAGCAAATAGAAAAATGCTGGAAAACACACAAAACAGAATGGAAATAGAAAAAAAAAACACAGCGGAAATAGAAAAAAGTGCCACAAAAGCTAAAAAAACAAAACAAATTCACAACAGAAGTGTTTTTGGAGAGACGATAAAGTGATGGAACAGCTGCAGAAGTGCTGGAAACCAAAACATCTGGAGGATTACCCTGAGACATACTTCAAAGAAATGGAGGATTACGTTTGGTGTCGTGGGGTTTAAACAAGATTCATATAATGCTGTCCATCGATGTTTGCTGTTAGCTTTTTACTGTTATCTTATCACTTCTGCTGCTGTTCTTTACTTGTTTATCCATGAAGTTACTGTGTGTTTGACCTCTCAGGGCCACCGTACACTTCGCTCACAGATTGCTTACTTGTTGTTTCTAAGGTATAAAAAAAAAGAAAAGAGAAAAAAAAAGTGGAATGGGAGGCAGAGCTTTTAGTTATCAGGCCCCCCTCTTGTGGAACCAGCTCCCAGTTTGAGTCCAGCTGACAGTCTCTCTACTTTTGAGATGAGCCTTAAAACTTTACTTTTGAATAAAGCTAATTCGGCTGGCTCATGTGACCCTGAAGCCTCCCTATCCTAAGCTGTTAACAGCTTCGGTTGAGGGGCGTTTTCTAAGATGCCCGAGCAGTTTTCTTCACTCCACACTGGCTGCTCCTCCGTGAGGTCTATTCCTGTTAAAAGAGAGTTTTTCCTTACCACAGTAGACAAGTGCTGCTCATATGAGATCATCTGATTGATGGGGTTTCTCTTTAATAGTACTGGGTCTTTTTTCTCCTTTAAATACCAACATAAAACACCTTGTTTTCAACTTCTGCTAAGAAAAATAAAACTGAACAGAGCTGAAAATGTCCACAACGATAATACAAACTGCTGAGCAAAATACATGAGATACAGACCTTCACACCAGGCTGCTGCAAAGCACATGTCTGTGTCTTTGTTATCCTGCAAGTGAAAAGTTAAACAGAGAGATGCAAATGCACATGAAAGTAAAAAAAAAAATCTTTCTTTTCAAGGTGGTTTTGCTAAAATGATATATCCGAATGATCGGAGATAAGGAAATCAAACCTTTTACCTGGATGTCTCTTCTTCTTCAGTGTCTGTGAGCAGGACATTGGATAAAGGCTTTGAAAGAACTTCACTTTGTTCTCTCTAAAATAAACACAGGGTTTTGACTTTAAAGTAAGCATGCTCCCTTCTTAATTTCTTTCATCTGACTTTTTTAGTGCTACTGCACTCACAGTTTTTTTTTCCAATTATTGAATGTAAACCTGCTAATAACTTACCATAAGTTGCTCAGCCTGTCTAACTAAATCTGCTGTTTTGGCTTCCAGCTCTGCATTAAGGAGTCTGTTGGAAATAAAATAATGAATAAGCAGATTTATATAAACAACTTTCAACAAGCTGAAATTTAGTGCTGCAGGATTGTTGGTGATAAAAGTGGGTCACTCTATCTGGACAAAGTTACTTTTTATTATTATAGATAACCAGTACTGGTCAGTGCCCTGAAGAACTACTGATTAAACAAGTGCAAGAAATAGTCCAAATATAACTTATTCTGACAGAAATGAGCAACTTAGACTAAAATGCAATGTTAAAATTATCAGAAGGGTTAGTGCAATTACTATATACATAAATAAAGCAAGCAGGTGTGAGAACAACTCCTACTTATACTCTTCTTCTTTGGCTAAAAGTTCATCTGTGTGCTTCTTTGCCTGACCAGAAGCAGATTTTGACTGTGCCCTTATTTCAACTCTTTTGGACCTTTCAGCCTTACTGGTAGAGGATGGACGTTTCTTGACCTAAACATCAACAAAAAATGACATAACAGGAGAGTTATCAACAGCTATGAAAAAAAGTTTTCCTTTGACTTATTATTTTAACATAATAAGTCAAATTTCACGCTATTTTCTCAGTTTTGACTTATTTTCTCAGAAGTTTCAGTTAGTGAGTTGAAATAATGTTTTGTTTTTTTCAATGGCACAAACAAGCATCCATACAAAACCCTTTGAAGGACAAATTTCACATTCTACCTGATACCACAATACCAGCATTTATTTGTTAGATTTATACACGTTAAGCTCTTTTATTCTACTTTTTTCTATTTAACTATTTTCCTCCTTTTGTACGTGTTTTTGCTAGTTTACCTGCTTTGTTCTGTACCTAGCTGTTCTAATTTCTTTTTATTAGTGCTGCATTATTTTATATTATCACTATCAGAGGTTATCCAGTTCACTAGAACATGGCTATTCCATATTATAAGGCTCTTTTTTGTAACTTTGATGTGCAACAGTAAGAATGAGGCTGTGATGTTATGTTTTGGTGTTTTTTGTTTTGTTTTTTTGTGCGTGTGGATTTTGTTATTAAAAATATCTGCGCATGAGTAGCCCTGAAATCAAATTCTGGTCGCTACTACAGAAGCCATGAGATTATTTGAGCTTTGTCAGTGCTCCTGTTGGCGGAAGCAGAAACGGTTGCTATAGTTACGTCAGTTAGTAACACATTTTGGTTAGGCACAACTAAAAAGCTCAGCTTAATGGTCTGAGAGACATTAACATGAAAAAGTAATGTTACAAACCTGCGAAATGAAGGGCTGGACCTTTTTATCAACACTTCTTGCCGCCATCGTGTCGCAGACCGAGACGACGCGTTAATGGTTGCATAGCAACAGCTGGTTCACCGCGGGCACAGTACGGCAACCCATGAAAGACAATTACGGAGATTTTTAAACGATTACAGCAAGTCATTGTTTATCGACGTTGTGCTAAAATACTAAAAAATAATGTTTAAAAAAGGGTACTCGGGTAGTTGTTGAGTTATTTGTTATGTCAAAAACATTTACTGACACTTAATATTCAGTTTAATACAAATACGCGACATTTTTGGCCAAACAACCAATTTCATGTAATATTCTTAGTTTCAAATAGGGGCGTTTGATGGCTTACTACACTGCAATGGACCAATAGAATGACACAGGTTTGATCTTAACGATCTAATAGTTTGTGTTTGTGCATGACATTGCAACGCAAATATGTATTTGCAAGATAGACTGGAATATATTATGATGCATCAAATATTACACAGGCTGCAGTGAATTTCTGTTGATGCAGGTTATTGAGCTTTGAGTTTCCCAGTCAAACTTAGCTTTGAAGCACATGCTAAAAACACTTTTACTCTTGTACATTTCATAACAAGATACCATAGCCAAAATATTAACTCTCAAAAAAAAAAAAAAATTCTAAGCTGCAGCTGCAGCACATACAGCAACTAACACTGCTAGTAAATGTGTCCTGGAGTTTATGCAGGTGCAGAAAGTGCTACTGCTGTAAGTAAGCCTAACAGCTTCCAGATCACTTATTTTTCTGGAAAGATGGCAAGAAGGGCATTACTGCTCATTTCTACAATCTCCCAGATGTCTTGGAATACAATGCCTTTGTCCCATGAAAACCACTTCACAGTAGTAGGAGTCCTCTAAAACCTACAAATGAAGAGTGATCCTGGAAGAAATGGGGCGCACACTAGTGACCTCAACAATTGCAAGACAGCCTTCTCCCTGATGCTCAACTGAAAAAAATAGAAACTTTCATCAATTATACGGTGAAAAAAATTAGACCTTTATCCCCTTTTTTTCTGAAAGGTTACTAGTAATATATAATCTCACTGGCATTTGAAGGATAAAAAATGAATTTAGATAAACGTTTGGTTTTGGTGACAAGGACTGGTGCTAATTTAAAGAGTCAAGTTGGTCAAAGTAGAAAAATGTTTTAATATATATAAATTTTATAGCATTTTGTGAACATAAACAAAAGGTGGCCATTTTTGGCAACAAACAAGCTGAGAGGGAGTTTTATCTATTTTGCTGTCCTTGCACAAAAATAACAATGCATAATAATCAATGTGATGTTAATCAATTACATGTCCCAGACTCTACTATTAATAACACAAGAATTTCCAGTAGCACTGCTAATATATGAAATAGTGAGTTTTGAGGTTGTCTTCCAACAAGTGGATTGTACCCAAAAAAATGTGTTTTAAGGGTTAAAAATGTAAAAAGTTGATTTATTGAAAAAACGTCTCTGTGTGTTAGCCCTGCGACAGACTGGCGACCTGTCCAGGGTGTACCCCGCTTCTCGCCCTATGATAGCTGAGATAGGCTCCAGCACCCCCGTTATGCAGAAACTGACACTTTTTGCCACAAAAAAGCTGAAGGGATAGTGATTGTTTTTTTAAACGGGATTGAAAACACTTTATTTCTCAGCAGCATCAATAGTAACAAAAACACAATTTAGTTTTTGCTGTCAAAGTCGATTGTTCTTATCTATTTTAAGTAGATCCTATATTTTTAAAACCTTTTATTCCAAAATATTGCAATACGGGATACATTTTTTTAAACAAGAACTTTATTGAACAAACAATGGGTATAAAACATACAAACAGATGAAGTATACAAGAGAATAGAACATGAATACAAATAAACAGGAGTAAAAAAAAAAATTATATAAATACACATAAAAACAATTCCACATCCTTAAGAAAATAACAGAAATATAGTGTTTTAATAGTAAACTTACATTTATGGATAAAAAATTTAGCTAAAAGTATTAAGAAAATACGGGACATATCACAAAAACAAAATTTCTCGTGCAACGTAACTGAAGTCATCTGTTTCCGGCTACTGTGGAGGTCACGTGTTTCCGGTTACTGTGGAGGTCGCAATATGGCGCTCCCCAGTGTCTGCAGCCAGGTGCTCTTGGGAGAGTGTCTTTTGTTGCTACTTAACTCCAGCTGTAGCCTATGTACAAAATAAATTATATGCACATGATCTTAGACCAGCTGATGAAACCAGAGACATTATAGAAGAGAAACAACTCCTCAACAGCAAATATGTACATGGAAAAAAAACACATCATTTTAGGACAAAGACATTTTTAACATGCAGACACTGCATGTAATTATATATATTGTGGCGAACCACCAGGTGGCTCCACTCACACCCAGGGTTAAGGGAAGTGTTGGGGTGGAGGTTTGGCGCTTTTTGTATGTGGAGTTGTTGTGAAGCCGTTAATAAAGAAGTTGGAGTGAGACATATTGAGACCTCTCCTGTCGTCTTTACATACCCCCACATTGGTGACCCCTGTGGCGAACTTCTCTCTCTCACGTGCCTGGGTGATGGTACCGCTCTCAAGCTGATGGAGAGCACGCTGTCCTTAATGGGCATGGATGACAGAGGATTCCTCTTCATCCACCTCTTCCTCCGACAGCTGCCAGCTCCGGTGCGCGCTGGCCTTGCCAACTCCCCGTTATTGGCCACGAAGGATTACCGTTCCCTCCCGGAAGAGGCGGATCGCATCCTCCTGGCTACCAGGAGCTTCGGTGTCCAGGCAATTGTTCCGGACTCACTAGTGGCTTCTCTTGCCACACCACCGATACTCCAGAGGCCCTCCGACTCATCGATGGTGGCTGGGATCGCTGCACGGCGGCACAGCGGAAAAGGGCTGTGTTTTTATCATCAGCGTTTTGGAGCAAAGGCACGGTGCTGTCTGCCGCCTTGCAGTTTTAAGACCCAGGGAAACGGGCGCTCTGTAGCGGCCGCAACCACTAGCAATGAGTGTTTGCTTTCTGAGTTTCCCTCACTGACTGTCCCCACTTTCTCGAGCACTATATAACTACAGTAGGGCCCCCGGTGATCACGCATGCGCACGCTGACTCGACCCTGCCAAACTGGCTGTCGCTCGGGAGGAGTTTGCCACCATGGAGCGCCTGGGCATCGTGCAGCGTTCGAATAGTGCCTGGGCTTCCCCGTTACACATGGTGCCCAAATCTGATGGTCGGTGGCAACCTTGTGGGGATTTCCGCCGTTTCAGTAATGTCACAGAGAACGATCGTTATCCCATTCCCCACATCCAAGATTTTTCCGCCCATCTTGCGGGGACCTCGACTTTTTTTCGAAGATTGATTTGGTATGGGGATATCACCAGGTTCCCATGCATGCTGCGGATATCCCTAAAACTGCCGTCATTACACCTTTCAGCCTTTTCGAGTTTCTGTGCATGCCTTTCGGCCTGAAAGGTGCTGCCCAAACCTTCCAGCGGTTAATGGACTCGGTCTTGCGCGGGCTGCCCTTTGTTTTTGTATATCTCGATGATATACTAGTGGCCAGCAGCTCGGAGGAGCAGCACATGTCCCATTTGCGTCAGGTTTTTCAGCGTTTGGCGGAGCATGGACTGATCATTAATCCGTCTAAATGCCAGTTTGGGTTGCCGATTCTTGACTTCCTGGGGTACCGTATTTCCGCCGAGGGCGCGGTTCCGTTGCCTGACAAAGTCCGAGCTGTTTCAGACTTAACGTACCCACATCTGTTAAGGCACTGCAGGAATTTTTGGGGATGGTGAATCTTTACAACCATTTTCTCCTCAGAGCAGCGCATCTGCTGCAGCCCCTTTACTGGGCGTTGAAAGGTAAGAAGGCTAATGACTCTGTTGACTGGTTTCCGGAACGCATCCAAGCGTTTTCTGATGCTAAGTCAGCGTTAGCTAATGCTGCCCTGCTGACCCACCCATCCCCGTCGGCGCAGATTACGTTGACCACTGATGCGTCGGACATAGCGGTGGGTGCTGTGCTGGAAAAGCAAATCTCAGGTGTCTGGCAACTGTTCACCTTTTTCAGCTGTACGCTACGAGACAGCAAGTGCAATTACAGCGTTTTTGACAGGGAGCTACTAGCTCTCCACCTGGCGACCCGTCATTTCTGTTTTTTCCTCTAGGGTCCTCACTTTACCGCGTACGTGGACCACAAACCCTTGACACTTGCAATGTCCAAAGTTTCTGACCCATGGAGTGCCAGCAGCGCCAGTTGGCAGCCATTTCTGAGTTTACCACAAACATTCAGCATGTGGCTGGTTAAGTCCGATCATGTGGCTGACTGTTTGTCCCGTGCGCTGGTTGTCGGCTCGGTACATGCTTTATCTCATCCGGGGGTCCGGGCCTCTGTTAAACTGGTCAGCTCTAAGTTTGTTTGGCCAGGCCTTGGCAAATCGGTGAGGGAGTGGACAGCGGCGTGGGAATGGACAGCGGCGTGCATTCCATGACAGCGTGCGAAGGTTCATAACACACCAAGGGACCACTGGAGCAGTTCCTCATCCCCGGCAAACGTTTCGATCATGTGCATGTTGATCTGGTGGGTCCCCTGCCGCAGTCACAAGGTTTTATGCACCTTTTGACTATTGTCGACCGCACCACCTGGTGGCTGGAGGCAGTCCCCCTGGCGTCCACTACCGTGGCAGTGGTGGCCAAGGCATTTTTGTCAACTTGGGTTTTGCGTTTCGGCCCCCCCGCGGACATTACCTCAGACAGAGGCCCCTAGTTCGTGTCAGAGCTTTGGTCAGCTATGGCTGACGGACTGGGGGTCAAGGTCCACCGCACAACCGCGTACAACCTGCAAGCTAATGGGATGCGTGAACGGTTCAACAGGTCGCTTAAGGCTGCTTTTCGCGCTTCCTTAAAGGATGGCAATTGGGTTGACCGCCTCCCGTGGGTTTTGCTTGGGATGCGCTCTGCGGTTAAGGAGGATCTTGGTGCGTCCCCAGCTGAACTGGTTTTTGGTCAGCCCCTTCGCGTGCCTGGGGAATTCTTGCCCGAGAACCTGCCCCTCCTCCCCCCGCTTCAATCCATCTGTGCTATCCCTTAACCCGCTTTTGTGCTCGCTTCGTATTCCTGGTCTGTTGCACCATTGCCTGCCTGACGCTTTTGTTCCAAAGACTTTAGAGGCTGCTAAGTTTGTTTTTGTCAGGCACGATGCCCATAGGACGCCACTGGATCTGCTGTACGACGGCCCGTTTAGGGTTATCAAACCGGGCCAGAAACATTTTGTTTTGGACTTTGAGGGTTGTACGGAAACTGTGTGTGTTGACAGACTTAAACCTGCACATATTCTTGCGGACAGTCATGTAGTGCCGGCTCAGCCCCCCCGCCGTGGCCGCCCTCCTTCCACGGGGTTAACTGACTCTGGTTTTCCCCCCAGGAGCACAAATGAATGGCACAACAATGGGCCTCAGGATCTCGTCACGGTACCTCTGTGCATTCAAAATGCCATCAATAACATGCACCTGTGTTCGTTGTCCATAACATACGCCTGCCCATACCAGAACCCCACCGCCACCATGGGCCACTCAATCCACAACGTTGGCATCAGCAAACCGCTCACCCACACGACGCCACACACACTGTCTGCCATCTGCCCTAAACAGTGAAAACTGGGACTGTGAACAGAACACCTCTCCAATGCGCCAAACGCCATTGAATGTGAGCGTTTGCCCACTCAAGTCGGTTACAACGACGAACTGCAGTCAGGTCCAGACCCCGATGAGGGCAACGAGCATGCAGATGAGCTTCCCTGAGACGGTTTCTGACAGTTTGTGCAGAAATTCTTTGGTTATGCCAACCGATTGTTGCTGCAGCTGTCCGGGTGGCTGGTCTCAGGCAATCCTGGAGGTGAACATGCTGGATGTGAAGGTCCTGGGCTGGTGTGGTTTCATGTGGTCTGCGGTTGTGAGGCCGGTTGGATGTACTGCCAAATCCTCTGAAACACCTTTGGAGACGGCTTATGGTAGAGAAATGAACATTCATTTCACGGGCAACAGCTCTGGTAGACATTCCTGCAGTCAGCATGCCAATTGCACGCTCCCTCAAAGGTTGTGACATCTGTGGCATTGTGCTGTTTGATCAAACTGCACATTTCAGAGTGGCCTTTTATTGTGGGCAGTCTAAGGCACACCTGTGCAATATTCATGCTGTCTAATCAGCCCCTTGATATGCCACACCTGTGAGGTGGGATGGATTATCTCGGCAAAGGAGAAATGCTCACTAACACAGATGTAGACAGATTTGAGAACAATATTTGAGAGTCATGGGTCTTTTGTGTATGTAGAAAATTTTTCAGATGTTTGAGTTCAGCTCATGAAAAATGGGAGCAGAAACAAAAGTGTTGCGTTTATATTTTTGTTCAGTGTAGTTAGGTTGCTTAATATTTCCACTAAGTACGCTTTAAAATACCAGAATAGGGAGAATGGTGTA
The DNA here is from genome assembly GCF_036321145.2 of Pelmatolapia mariae. Classification (NCBI taxonomy): domain Eukaryota; kingdom Metazoa; phylum Chordata; class Actinopteri; order Cichliformes; family Cichlidae; genus Pelmatolapia; species Pelmatolapia mariae. The sequence continues at coordinate 23,049,470 of NC_086227.1, forward strand.
GGTTTAAGTTGATTAGATTGATCAGTATTGCTGAACTATGAAATATTTTGGGTGCAGTGTATTTTTTGCATACAGGTATAACTGAATCGCTTTAGTTTTGTTTTGTTTTTTTATAAACTTGAGTACAAACTTATACAAAATGCAGCAAGATATTTAAAAAAAATGTTTTATTGATTATAAAATATGCTATATCGGATTTATATCGGCATCGGCAGATATCCAAATTTATGATATCGGTATCAGTATCGGACATAAAAAAAGTAATATCGTGCCATCTCTATTCATTATAATAATAACATAGAAATGTAAATCACATAGACTTATTTTAGATCAGGGATACAGTGTGGGGATGACAAATTAACCTGACAAGCTTTTTGCAGCAGCAGCTCTCTACAGTTAAACCTTTTATCACCTTTTGTGACTCAGAGTTTTATATGAGTTTGTGAGCACTCGCCTTGATTATTGTAATGCACTTTATGTCGGTATTAATCAGGTCTCAACATCACACTTACGAATGGTCCAGAATGCTGCTCTTCGTCTGCTGACAGGGACAAGCAAACATGAGCACATTACCCCTGTTTGTGCTTCTTCACACTGGTTGTCTGTCCATTTTAAAATTTTATTGTTTGCTTTAAAGTTTTAAGTGGCCTGGCTCCCACTGACTTGGCATACTTTGTACAAATACACACCCCACAAAGGTCTCTCAGATGAGCTGAACAGTCACTCCTTGCTGTCCCCACATCAAAACTGGGACACGGAAATTAGTTGTCACAACTTCAGGTTTTTAACACCTTTCAACACCTTTTCTCCAGGGCACTTTAGGAGAAGTACCAGAGTTAGCTTCAAGTCAGTTTTAGCCAGCTGTTTTGTTCACTTTTTAATCTCTTATTTATTGTCCATTTTATTTCTAGTTTTCCATGTTTTACTGTTATATTAAACAAAAAGGAATATTAAATATGGCTTTGTATTTTATCTGTCTTTTAGCTGAAAAGTAACTATGTTTTTTGTTACCTTTCTTTATATCAAGGTTCAAAGTCATTTACCCCTCCTGGAGCAAAATAAAATCTGTAGAGGATTTGTTATAATTCTTGTTTTTAATAATAATACTACCCTATTACATATACCCTATTACAACTGCTACTGTTAATGAAGACAATAATGCTATAAAAACAATGAAACTAGCACACATATTAAACAGGATTGTGTTTATATAAATGCAGTCTGGCACGGTCAGTGATGTCTTCTGCTTACATTTTGTTTTTAATGCTGAGTCTCTCAATGCGCATGCGCCTGCCCGACAGCTACTACTCACCATGCACATGTAGAGCAATCATAACGTGCGGGGCAGGCGGAGCACACCGGAGGGACTAGCTAGTTGTTTTGCAGCTGTCAGGTTGCCTGTTTACTCTTGCCTTTATTTATATTCATATGTTGGCCCGTGTTTGACAGCGGCTCGTAGTCCCGCTCCACAGGCGCCAGTACTGACCGGCAGTCCGGGCTCGAAGCGAGCGATGTCGGAGGAGCGCAGGGTGGCAGCCACAACAACAACAGGGCGCGCTGCTGTCCCCCTAGCATCGCAACGTCCTCCGGTCCATGTCGTTTAACCCTGCCGGGCGACTACACCCGTCCTCGCCTCCCTACCGGTCCAGTCCCGTCCCACAGTGACCTCCAGTGATGGCTGATGAGGACCCCCAGCAGCAGCAGCCGCCGCCGGAGAGCGGGGCGGGGAGCCTGCCCGGCCTACTCCCCGGGCTGCAGGGCGCTGAGGCCAGCGCTCTGCAGCTCAGGATCAAGAACTCCATCTGGTGAGGAGATGTTTACTTCACACACTGTTGTGCTGTGCATACGCACGATTTGATGCTTAAAGGGAAACTCATCACAAAATTTTTAAACTACTTTTATCATGCTTGGACGCAGTCGCATCTTCACTGCTTAAATATAATAATAAGTAAATAATAACAACCGTAGAAGTCCAGCATGTTAAATGTTAGACACATGCACGAGCTGCAGCGTGTGCTTGTGACAAAACAGCCGGATAAACCTGGTAGAGTGGAGACTGCAAATATAAAAATTAAATAACTCAAAAAAAGCTTAAGGAACTTGTTTTATGCTTGAGTAACTAATTACTCGACTCCTTGAATAAAGGTATTTTTTCACATCCCATCACCATGTTTACTCCAGTAAAAGTAGCTATATTTAACACAGGTATCACGAGGAAAATGCTCTGGAAATAGCAAAAGTAAAATTACTCTGTATGGCTGACATAATGGTCTCTGTCAGAGCAGCACATTGTATTCTAGTGATTATTGAGTTCTTATTACTCTTACATGTATGGCAACTTTATTATCATTTTTATTTTGTATTTATTCATTTGTTTTATGCTGTTCATTTATCTGAAGCGCTGTCTTATATTTTAGTTCTTAAGTTTTATATGTAAAATGGGACAGAAAACAGCATACACTTAATCAGGGATTTGAAGACTGATTCCTAATGCAAGAGAGGAAGGAGTCATATTTCCCCAATATCTTTCTCTCTTTCTGTAATATACAGTGCTGTAAAAATGATGAAGCTGATTTCAATTTCACCAGCAACACTGATACCTGTTGAATCAAGAAATCAGTACAATAGAACCTGTCTAAAAAATTACTCCAAGAGCATATCAACGACTCATCCAAGAGGTCATATTAGAACCCAGAATGACATATAAAGAACTGCAGGCCTTACTTGCCTCAGTTAAGTCAGAGTTCATGATTCAATGGCATCCATAAAAGAGTTCAAGGAAAAAACACTGCTGAACAAAAAGACAAAGGCTCACATTTGCAAAAAAAAACCCCAAAAACCTTGATGATCCCCAAGACTTTTGGGAAAATATTCTGTGGACTGACAAGACAAAAGCTAAACTTTATTGGAAAGTTCAAGTCCTGTTACATCTGCCATAAAGCAGCATAAACACAGCATTTCATAAAAAGAACATCATACCAGGAGTCAAGTGGTGGTGGTAGTGTGATGGTCTGGCTGCTTTGCTGCTTCTGGTCCTGGATGACTTTCTGTAATTGAAGGAACCATTAATTCTGCTCTCTACCAGAAAATCAGATAGGAGAATCAGTTTGAGCCCTAAAGCTCAATGGTACAACGATCAGGACAACGATCCAAAACACACTAGCAAGTTCACTTCTGAATAGCTCAAAAAAAACAAAACAATAAAAAACAAAGAAAAAATAATAACAAATCAACAAGAGGCAAATCAAATGTATGTTTTTAACCAGTTCTCCGTTTGAGGGTCTCTGGCAGACTGGAGCCTCTCTCAGCTGTCGTACTGGTAGCCAGTTTGTCACAGCTCTAACACAGAGACACAGACAACCAGTCACACTCACACCTGCAGCCAATAGATTTGAATCCAGGACCTTCTTGCAGTGAGGCAACACTGCTAACCACTAGGTTCTGCTAGTGAATCCTGAGAAAATACCAGCGTCTTTCTGTGTGGAGTTTCCATGTTGTCCTTGTGCCTGTTTGGGTTCCAGCTTGCTCCTTTAGAACTGTTGATTCTTAATTGGTTATGGCTCGATAAGAGGCTTAATGTGAACAGAGTAAAGGAAAAGACTTGATTTCTTGTAAGGCACGTGTTCTTTTGTGTCTGCTACTTAAGGTCCTGTTCTGACCTTTTTTTCTGAATGAACTTAAGTTCTATCATTTAAATATCAAACAGCAAGAAAATGTCAAGGAGCTGAACAACCGGAAACGCAGCAGTTCAGAGTTCAAATGTCTGCAGGAAATACCTCAATAGAAACTTGTCACTGTGCTGCTAACAATTTATCAATAACATGTTAGGATCCTGAACATTTGCCCAGCTCCATACAGGTTTAACCTTTGAGAGGAGTAGAGCATAAATATTGGCATTCACCTCAGTGACCTGCTTCTGGGTGGCTCTTGGTGAAGTGATACAGTCGTAGTCTGGGTCAACAAGTTCACCTGCAACATACCGTCACTCTGTCTGCACAGGAAGTCTGGTCAATCAAAGCATTGATTTTCAAAACCCCACCGTTGATGTTCACATTAGCCTAATTGAACTCATTTTAATCTGGATAACTTGCTAATTAAATAAAGAAATTATTAAACATAAAAAAATTCCCCTAAACTGCAGTATGTTACAGGATCTTCTCTTACTGAAATAACTGAAAATAAAGTGCTGAAATGAGTTGCTTTACACTCACCTTTACCTGACATATTTTACCTTACTAAATAAAAGCAGACACAAATCTTTTTATATAACAAAACAAATGTCATGTACTTTCTTAATTTTATAGCATGTTTATAGCTTCACCAGACAACAGGACATTGACCCTTTTATCTTTTTCACTCCTAACTGCTTTGATCGTTTGCTAATACTGAGGCTCTTACAGAGGATGCTGGCTTTGTATTGTGGACGGCTTTAGCTTTAGTTGCTTTTCATTTGTTTAAAATGTGCATGTTTACATGGGTCATTGGGTTGGTTGTTACGAACATTTTTGTTTCCCCATTGTGGTTTACTTTAGCAAACTTTTTACCTTACTCACTTCCATGGTAACGGCGTAGCATGTGGCTGTGAAGCCACATGTCATTGTGCACATGTTGTGTATTCATAAAAATGAGTGGGCTCGTAATAAATCACATCGAAGGCTGACCAGCCGCTCACCGGTCCAGGCCGAGAACACTGGAAATCATCCAGTTTTGGTCCATAGTCGGTCAATTGGTACATCTCTAATCTACTCTAAAACTATACTATTTAACCCTTCATCCAACAACAAATTTCATCTTTCATCTCTAATTTCATCATTTCTTTTTTGTTCACTGTAATCTTGCCTTTTAAAATGCTAATTGTAGCAGCTGAATTGTTAGCCGTTTCATCTGTCCATAAGTTGTTAGCCCACTATGTAACCCTTCGTCCATTCAGTTAGTAGTAGCTACTACTCTATATAACAGCTATTCATTTAATCAGATTTCATTAATTTATCCCTAATATTTTGCCAATTGTTATATTTCTTCTGTTAATCGACAATTTCAAATATTTATCCTGTAACTTCTAGTAGCTAAATGATTAGCTAGAATTATTGGCTGTCCACAAATAGTGGTTTACTAATTTAAATATTCATCCACTAAATTAGAAGTTACTATTAGAGTCACTAATTTTTGATTTAATTAAACTCAATGACCAATTTTATGTATTTATCGCTTATGTTTTTGCTGTTTCTTTTGTCCTGTTTTAGGCATTCATTACTTATTAAAGTGATAGTTTTAGCAGTTACAGTAGCTGCTAAAGGCATATAAGCTAAACAACTGACAACCTTTTGTTAATGATAATCAGATATTCTTTTCTTTTCTTTGGTTAGGACTACTTTAATTAGCTGCTTTATCTATTTATTTATTTTAAAGACTTTTGTAATTTGTTTTTTCCTGCACCTTAGCCACTAAAATTGATCCACTTTCACTGTTCCCTTGTCACATGGGGTTATCACAGCAGGTAGCTCTGCATGTTTGAGTTGACAGATGCCCTTACTGGCACAACCTCAAACTATGGAGCCACTCTGCACCATAGCCACTATGTTTAGTTTACTGTTACTGCTTCTGCTCCAACTTGTTTGTTTGAGGTTTTTTAATTTTTATAAGTTGAGCTAATTTTTCCATGAAGCCCCCTAACTTCTGTATAAGTACCTACTGGGGTACTTTTAGCCCTAATTAGGAATCACTGGTCTGGGGTTAGGTGTACATCTTGCTGGTTTATCAGAGACTGAATTTACACCTGTGAACATTTGTTTGTGTCTTGTTTCAGTTCTTTATTTTCCAGGCTTAGGTCTTGCAGAAAGTTGCGTCACGTGTCGTTCAGTTTATCTGCTAAGTCTGCCTCACAAACAGCTTACTGACGGTCTTTCAGCACCGGGAAATCCTCAGCCCCCTGGTAACAGTCAATTAAAGTGAACTGTTCTTGTCATGGCTTAGAGCGTCTCCTGATTCTGACCTGCCCAGCCCAAGTAATAGTCTTTAAATGTGACCTACCTTCTGTCCCACAGTCATTGGAAGCATGCTGCCCTGTCTGTGGATTACACATGAAACCTGGAGACTTTAGTCCTCAGTTTGGTTTTTCTGTCTGCAGGAGTGGACCTAAATAGGAGCGACTAATTGTGATCTTTCCTGCTATCAAAGTCTGTTTGATTGTATGTTAATTTTAGCTGTAGCCTGAACATCATTCAAGTCACTCTTTGATTTTTGTAGTGATCTTCGATAGTTTTTAGCTGCAGCTTAGCAGTGGCTGTTTATGAGCCTCAATCAAATCTTACACTTCTTCCGGATTGACCTCAGGTTAAAACCTACATCATTAAAAGTCAATCAGGAAGAGAATTTCATGCTTCCGAGGCTGTGTGAGATGCTAAGGCAAAAAATAGAAGTGACACATGAACATGGTGGGACACAGGGAAGCAGTTACATGTGTTAATATGTTATTTTTGATTAAGTTTTTAATTTAAGTTAGGCTTTCACTAAATTTTGCCAGAACTTTGTATTGTACTGGTCTCTTTTCTGTTGAATATAAAATAGGAGTATGAGAATAAAACCTGTAAGCACAGAAAAATATTTGGGAAAACTGTTGATAAAAAAGATCTTCTGTCCTAAACAATGTCAGCACAGTTCCTGTTTCTTTTTACATATGACCACATGTGTTTGTGGTGGTGGGATACATGACCTGAGAGATCCTGAGGGGAGGGTCGTCTCATACCAAACATTCCTCTGCTTTATAAATAAATACACTTCAGACACAAGTGCTCATGTTACACCGGCTTCATGCTAATTTGTACTATGTCTCTGTTTTGCAGCAAATCTGTTCAATCAAAAGTGGAAAACATTCTGGTGAGTATTCCTGACATATTTGTGATCTGCAGATAACAACTTTAAGGACATTTTTCATACTCTCTGTTCAGATATTGTCAGAAGATTATTAGTGTTCCCAATAGGTTGAGCAGAAAAAACATTCCTACCATCCATGTATAGTTTAAAAATAAAAATAGAAGATCCGTTGGTAGCAGTGTTAAACATTAAGGGTGTATCTGAAGGCTGAAACATAGACTGTATAACAAAGATGGGTTTTTTGTCAGTCTTATAATATAGTCTGCATTGCATCTATGGGATGTGCAGCTACCTGCTAGTTAGTGTGAATTAACGAACAAAGAAAATAATTTCACTACCAAAAACCGGAACACAGACATCTTGGACAGACTTTATATTCTGTTTATAACACAGTTAGAATATACAGTTCAGTGTCTAAAATTAGCAGAGGTGAGGCCTAGCTGACAGCTAGCAGCCACACCTCTAAGAATCCCAGTACATCCACCGCATTAGTCGCTTTGCACGCTAGCGGTGACGTCACCACAGCTTTGTTCCATGTACACCAGTGTTTAGGGCGCAGGTACCCGCTGCAGTATTCTCCTGAACAATAGGTGTCTCCACTCACACAAAATCCCCACACCAGTGTGGGTATAGGAGGAGAGGAATTCAAAACTGGAAGGAAAGAAACTGGTGAGTTTTTTTCCCCCTCCACAAAATGTAGTCTTTCAAACTGTTGCTGCATCTCACATACGCCATACGCCACTGTTCATCAGGGTGAGAAGGGTAGGCATAATGGATTAACACAGTTTATAATTCAGTCCAATAACATAACCTTTTTAAGTCGTTAAAGACAAATGAACCAGAGCTGTTCGTTCTATAAACTTTAAATCTTTCCACATTTCTTTGTAGCTAGCCTCAAGTGCTCATTTTGATGTCTTGGAGTGGTTCACTTCATTTCTTGCTGATAGAACACTTTTGGCTTAAGTGGGAAATTTCTATTCTAATGTGGCTGCTATGTGGTGTTCCACAAGGATCTTGTTGAAGTCCCTTTTTATTTTCATTATATTATATTCTGCAAATAATGTTTTTGCAGCTTAACACAGACAAGACAGTCTCTAATTATTGCTCTGGGGAGTACTTTCCCCCCGTATTAGACACATCTGGTTCCTTTCTGATCCACTGTGACCAAAATTGAGCCCAATAATCTATTCATTAGCTTTCAGTCTTTGACTTTTGATGCTCACATCAAGTCTTGGACCTGCTCTTGCTTTTTCTATTTAAGAAATATCGCTAAACTCAAGACTGTTGTCTCAAAAGTCGGATTAATCTTGTCCTGCTTAGATTATTATAATGCTCTGTTTTCTTGTCTGTTGTATTAATTGTGTCAGTTTGTCCAAAATGCTTTTGCAAGGCTTCTAACTCCTACTCACGTTTTCTTATATTACCCCGTTGTTAAAGTGTCTGCACTGGCCTTTTGTGAGGTTTAGAGATGAGTTTAAAATCTTCGTTCTTGCTTTTATGGTCTTACGAGGTGAGGCCCCCACTTATGTCATCAGTCTACTCCACCCCTATTCTCCAAACCTTACTCCCTTTCAGCTCTTGCACCCTTGCAAGAGGGTACAAGAGCAGGTAGCATCACATGTTTTAGTTTGCAGATTTTTTTTAAAACACTGGATGCCCTTCTTGTTACAACCACAAAGGGATTTGTGTCTCCTCCAGGAATCAAACTAGGGATCTCGTGCTTGTTAGGTGAATGTGTAAACTATTATACTATAAAAGGGTTTAAGAGTTGCACAACTACTCCTGGGCCTACATGTTTATATATGTTTTATGCAGCAATTTAGTAATCCTTTGTTTACACTGACACAGTGATCTGACTCTATAAATGCACTCTTAACAAGTCAGCATCAGCTCAGTGGATGGAGTATGAAACAGTGCGAATCAGTAAAGTGTCAGATTAATGTCTGAATACGATTTTTATTCTAGAGCCCCTTTAGCGTACATCAAAACAGGCACTATATAATTTATGCCACAATATTTGCTTTGTTGATTGATGGCCAGTCTTTTATTTTTCAGTGCAGTCTGACAGCAGTTTGTTAAACATTCACAATCCTTAAGCTCTTAAACAGAAAATATCAAACAGAAACTGAGAGTCCGAAACTGAAAACGCTGAGTTCAAAACCCACGACACCCATTATTTTTGTTGGGGCGGGGAATCCACATTTGGAGGTTGGAGGGGTTGGTGGTGAAGCTCACACTTCTGCTGTGCAGAGGGAAACAAGTTCAATACTTGGTAAGGGTCAGGCATTACTATTCAATTTAATTCAATTTAATTTATAAATAAATATCTATATATCTAATATATATTATATAAATAGAATATATGTATTTATATTTGGTACGGTCAAGTGACTGCCTATAAGCAAGCACTTGGGGACAGTGGGAAGGAAAAACTCCCTTTTAACAGGAAAACCTCTGGCAGAGCAGGCTGGGGGTGGGACAGCCGTCTCCTATGACTGCTTGGAGGTGAGGGGAGGAAGACGGGATTTCTACTACTGGGTTGGTTATGAAAGCTTTGTCAGTTGCCATGGTGATGTAGCTTCACTTTGTCTTAATGACACACAGCACGTGTTGCCGACACATGTGCTTCCTATTGAAATACATAGTTTCCTGTTGACTGAAAAAAGACATCAGTTTGTGTCTGTGAACATGAACAAGTAGATGCTTTTCATGACTGCTTGATGTTTTGTTATGGTCTGTTTAAGGATAAAGTGATGAGGGCTGAAATAATTTATTTATAATAAATATCTTGGTTTACTTGGAATAGAAGAGAGAATGATTAATTTGAAGCATTGGTTTTGGTGAAAATCAATCCCAGTGAAAGCACGCTGTTGCTGTTCTTCAGTTACTGATGTAAAATTTACAGCACGTCCTGAGAGTGATGCTAAAATCAGTCCTGCTTAGGCTAAAATGCTGCTTATAGAGCTGTAGCTAACATATTCAGTTACTGAGAGATGACATAACACTTTATTAGCGAGTGATGTTTTAACTTAACAGAAGACCCCGCTGTGATGTTTCAGCTTTAAAACTTTAACTGTGCAGCTGAGGCTTGTGCTTTTTTAAGATAAACAATACAAATCTTTATATTAAGATTGCATCCTGGGTTAGTTTGTTATTTCCACTATGTAGTCTTCTTGAACTTGTAAGTCCTGAATTGTCAAAGAGCCTCTTTTCTCCTTTGACCTGCTCCCTGGCTTAAAGAATAGCACTGCATTCAGTTAATACCTCAAATGATCTGTAACAATTCAAAAAATGTATTTATTATGCTTTTCAGCCTTTAACCTAAGCTCTTGTTTGGGATTCATGGGATGCAACAGGTCTAAGTATGAGTGACTGAAGTGTAATGTGCAGAAAAAAACCCACATGCAATGTCCGCGTGTAAGTATCAGTCTCAGGAGGTTAGAGAGCTTCAGCAGAGATGAGAGGTTGATTTTGCTGCCTTCAGACTGAAACTTTAACTGTTCCCCTGAAACCAGCTGCTGGCTCAGACTGATATGTAACAGACAGAAAAGAGAGTGCTATCAGTGCCATCTGGATGCATGCAGTTGGTGGCCAGCCAGCTTAGCCATGGCTCTGTCGTGGTTTCAGTGTTTACTGGAAAGACTGAAGATTTTTCTTGTTGTAAGGATACTTTGCTTGTTCTGTTTGTTGTCTAAATCGTATTTCAATTCATGCTTAAAGCAAACATTTCTATCTTCTATCTGTATAAAAGTGTAAGTAAGAGGAAATCAAGTATGGTTATAGGAGAGGGGTGACACGCAAAGGGTAATGGACTAATAATTAGACATAATATTGTTTTAATAATAATACAAATATTTATTTGTTCAAAATAAATATAAAATAATATTATGATAATATTTTGAACAAATAAATATTTTCTAGTCTCGCCATCTCAAACATTAATATTTCACATTTTTCTTTTTCTTATGTTGTAATGATTTTATATGTTTTGTTGATGAGTCCGGCAAAATAAGAACTACGTTATTAGATATTTTAAAATTAAAATAATGACAGAGTAGTTAGTAATGAAAAATAACAGATGAAATGTTGAACTTGTAAATAATGTCCTTTATGAACTATCCTAGTCCTGCTTTCATTATGCATGTGCTGCAGGTGTGACCGACCTGCTTGTTTAACCATCTTTGACTTTTTGTTTCTACAGCAAGATGTCGAGAAGTTCTCAGACATCGAAAAACTCTACCTCTACCTCAAGTTGCCTTCTGGTCCGAGCAGCAGTGTCGATAAAAGGTGAGGATATACTTGTTTCTAAATGTTTTTATAGAAAACTGGACAAAAAGATAATGCTTACAAGCTTATCACAACAAAAATGAGCCCATTTCCACACACAGAGCCTCGATTAGCGTTGGTGTCATTTATCAGGCCTGAGGTGACAGTAAGCACTGCATTGTTTGTCTTCACAAACATCACTGACCCACATCTTTATGCAGTGACCAGAGCGCCCTGTCATCGAGCCGCACGCAGCAGATGCACGCATTCACCTGGATCCGAAATCATTTAGAGGAGTACCCCGAGACCTCGCTCCCCAAGCAGGAAGTCTACGACGAATACAAGTAGGTGTAAAACAGACAGGCGGAGTTTAGTTTCACTGCATAAACCCAATTTTCTTGGAGAAATAAAGTCATTGTTGACGTTCACCTTTTGCATAGATAGCTGCTTCCAGTGTTTGAGCCTCTTTCTCCTCCAGTTTACTGCAGGCAGAAGCATCAGTATAAATAGATGCTGCAGGCATGAGAATCACAGAGCCGCATGTGTCGGTAATATTAGAATGGAAAGTCTGAGACAGCCATTGAAATGTTCTGACGCTGTTATGCAACTGTCTTTTTAACTCAGCTAGAACAAAAATACAGCGTCCTCCAGAAATATTGGCGCCTTCAGTGCAGACAGGTGAAAAGGCTTTAAACAGACCTAACGTGCTTCATGTTTTTCACAGTCAAACAGCCACATTGGACACAGGCACTGTGTAACTTTAGTGCTCCACCGCTGCTGGGGTCTTTATTGGCTAGCTGTTTCAGCAGATGCAGATGTTTCTACTCAGAATAAATTATATGAAATAAAGGTCAGCTGTACCTGCTTATCGGTATGATGTTAAACTTTAAGGGGTCGAGTGGGGTCATATGTGCCATTTACGTGTTATATTTTTCATAATCAAAATTCTCACTACCATGAATCTGTCTGCTTTTACAACAGGCACGTCGGTCTAGCAAAGGTAATCAAAAGTTGTGTCATTTATGATCCTGAAAATATATGTATGGGTTTTTTTTGGGATCATAGGTTATGATTTTTTTTGTCATTTTCCACTTCTACTCATCACATTGTTCTGTAGTAAACCACGTCTAACAGACCTTAAACATGATTCAGAGATTCAGACAGGCTTGCTGCTTTCAGGGATTTTTGAAGACGTTGCTAGCTCAGTTACCTATATGCTACATATATCACTACTATACTTGTCAACAAAAGAAAGGCAGCTTTATGTCATGAAATAAGTTGTGTTTAATTAGTGTTTTAAATCCTTTGCTATACCTGAAAAACAGCATCCTCCACAGTAAAGTAGCACATGCCTTTCACGATCAGGAGCATAGTCAGACACTTCCTTGGGCAGCATTTAGTCCTGATATGTCAACATCTGTGTAACTGTGCTAAACCTCCTCTTTGCTAAAAAAAATAAATTAAAATCTCTTAAATTAATCCCGCAAGAATCACAGCTACAAGTAAACAAAAGGTGAACATTTTATTAAAGCTGTTTTCAGAAGTCCAGAAAAGTCTAACAGTCTAGAAACGAAGGAGGCAACAGAACTTGAAAGTCTGCTTGTTGGTTGGCTCGGGTCAAGGTCGATCACGTTCACACCATAAACAAACTGCTCTGGAGTTCATTTTGGAACCACATCGAGACCACCCCCTCCAAAGGGTCTCGGTACAGTTGTTTAGGTCCCCACCCTGGTTAGTGTGTTCACATCTGCGCCAGAAACAGCTTAGCTATGATGCTGACCTGCACTGTGTTCCTAATTAAATAAAATTAATTTGATTAATTCTGTTTCTGTGTTTCAGGAGCTTCTGTGACAATCTTAACTACCACCCGCTAAGTGCTGCAGACTTTGGGAAGATGATGAAAAATGTATTCCCGAACATGAAGGCGCGTCGGCTCGGCATGAGGGGAAAATCAAAATATCCTTTACTGGAATGGAGTGTAGCAGTCTGGCCTCTGTCTCTGGTCACAGACCATCTGCTGCTGCAGTTCATAAGCTCGCTAAATATAGACGTGAAATGAAATAAAGCCCCCCTCTGCCTTCGAAGCAGAAGCATAATAATGCAGAGACCCTCAGGGGAGTCACTGTGATCTTGACCTTCATGTAACATTGTGATTTTTTTTTTCTGTTTAGCTCATGACGTCTAATGGAACATCTTGATTTATTGTCATGACCTTTATCTGTGTTATAGACTTATTAACTTTCAGGTAGAATGGTCTGCTTAGAACTCATGTCCTCATGTCAGTCCTTATCTACATAATCTACAAAAACTAATTCTGTGCCAATGTTTGAAAAATGTGAAATTGCTTTAAATTAGAAATTGAAACCGTTAAAATCATCCTACAGACTAATTTTAAATGCAGTGGCTCACTCTGTTGTCACTGAATCCTGTGAAATGAGCAGCTTTGTCATAATGTGTTGAAAGACAGGATCCAAATGCAGACTCCAAGTCCAGAAGTTAAAAAAAAAACAAAAACTAAGGTGTGACTGAGACTTTAAATAAGCAGAAGGTAACAGAAGTGGGAGCAGGAGGGAAGCTAAACACAGCTGAGAACAATCAAGGTAATGTACAATGAAGTAAAACTAAATACAATACACAAAAGACCATTAACTATCAAAAGTTAACCACCAAAACAGGAAGTTGACAATCTTAAACTTGACATGGGGGAAAGACACATAAGTGAGGCAAAAAGGAAACTAATAAACTGATACCAGCACCAAATTCAAGTAAGTACTAAATGCTAAAAATCTAAGATAAAAATGTAAATAATTAACAAACTAAGAACCAAATACAGGATATTTAATGATATAAAATATTTGAAAGTATTTTTTCATACATCTTGTAGAGAATTGTTTCAATTAAGGGTATTGATTAATGGCTTGAAAATTTTAATTTGATATTAGACAAATTGTCTGAGAAAAATTAATAAAAAAACAAACAAAAACATTTTATTTGAATAACACTTATCTAAAACCAGCGTCACAACATGCTTTCCAGAAACAGAATAAAAGAACAAAATATGAGGAAATTATAAAATCTGTTTACATATTAAAATAGGTCAAAAAAGACTGAGAACAAGAATAATATACAATATGATTCCAATGGAATTATCATAAAAATTTAGAAGTTAAAAGAATAAGATGAAGTTAAACCAGGAATGTCAGAATCACAAAATCTATACTAAAGATTTTAAAAAGCTTTATGATATAAATGAGTCTTAACCCCATAAAGCCTGAACTGTTGAATAATTTCCAGAAATTCTATTTTTTTGAAACTGAAATGTTTATTAAACCTGACAAATTTAAAAAAAATAAATTGAATTTAAAAAAATAAATAATTACTTGGATTTGTTGGACTTTGTAAGCTTCAGAAGCAAAGTATTTGCTGCTGCTATTCACAGAACCAGCTGTCAGTGTCACTTTTCACTACAAAGCCCATCCTGTTATTTATTTATTTATTTTTATGCCTCCACTCCAGCGACAGCCACAGGAGAGGCTTTAAATTTTAAGGTTATCTGGTTGTCTGCCTTATTCTTGTAAGCACAATCACTATTAATACGCCATGAGTGGATTTGTTTAAATGTGGCTCAAACTTTCACTTGACCTCAGACTATGAACTGGTTATGATTTGGGGATTAAAGGTCACTGTGACCTGTTAAGTACATTTTTGACCATAATTTGTGGACTTGGCTCCTTTTATTACAGCATTTTTACACACAAATGTCTAAAAAAAATAAATGCATTGTCAGTCAGGTACAGAATGGGAGATTGCAACTATTGTTCATATTTGTTTGAATTGGTGACACTGATGTTTGGTTCCCACATACAGTATTTAATTTCTTGACTACAATTATTACCCTGACTGGACAAACATGAATGTAACGTGTAACTTCGCTGACTGTTGGAGGCGTACGATGGCGTACCAATAATTCTAGTTATTTGTTCTAGTAACAGTCGGCAAAGCTTTCATCTACAATTAAACAAAGCCTGAGTGTAGCATGAGAGATTAAAGTCATCAAAGAGTGTTACTTAAAAGTATAAATCAAGCTTCATCAGAACTGAATCTTTAACAAAAACCATCTTTGAAGTGTGTACACACTCTGTCCCAGCCAGTGAATACTATAAATACTTTTTTCTGCTGTTTTGCACTGGTCTACTCATCATATATTATCATCGTTTAGAGTAGCAGAGCCAAAATGCAGGTTGCTGCAGGCAAAGGATTCAAACAAAAAGTAAGCTCTTTAGTTCCAAAAGAAGCATAATCCAAGGAGAAAATCCAGAAAACATAGGGATCAAGAAACAAGAGAACTTGCAAAGCAACAAGGAACAAAAGAAAGACACTCAGAGGGTAATTAGGGGAAGTGAAAACAGGAAGGTGACAAGAAAAGGCTGAAAGTAATTAGGATTAATTAACAAAGTAAAACAGGAAATAACTGAAAACACAGACAGGATACAGAACAACTGTGGACAAACCAAAACACCAGGTCCCTGTACTGCAAAGCCAGCTCAACACCCCCCCCAAAGTATCCGTTATCTGGATTCGCTTTACCCAACATCGAAAATGAGGATGAGTGGTCGGGCAAAGCTGGTGATCAACCCAGGCTTTGTCAGTCTACCTTGATAAAGGTAGATTGGAAGGAGGTAGAGTGGGACATACACTAATCAGAAGGCTGGTAGTTCGCATCTCCAAAAAAAGTGCTTGTGTGAACGAGGCAAGTTATATAGAGTGCTCGGTAAGAGTAGAAAAGCTTGTAAAGATAAAAGTGTGTCACTGGCAGCATTGAACCAATAACAAATATGAAGTGAACTGGGAACAAAGTGACCAATCTTACACAGGAATGTGAAAAGGTTAAAAACATGATACAGAATCAGAGCAACACAGGTGCTTTTGTGTGTGTGTGTGTGTGTGTGTGTGTGTGTGTGTGTGTGTACGGGTTCGTACTATCCTGGTGGGGACCAAAATCTGACTTTTACTATCCTGGTGGGGACTTTCTGCACCGTGGGGACCAAAATCCAGGTCCCCTTGGGGTTGAAAGCAATTTTCACACTCAAAATGCGGTTTTACTGTCAGGGTTACAATTAGGTTATGGTTAGGTTTAGGGTAAGGGTTAGGGTTAGGCATTCATTTTTAATGGTTAGGGTTAGGGTAAGGGGCTAGGGAAAGCATTATGTCAATGGGATGTCCCCACGAGGATAGCAAACCAGACATGTGTGTGTGTGTGTGTGTGTGTGTGTGTGTGTGTGTGTGTGTGTGTGTGTGTGTGTGTGTGTGTGTGGTGGGGGGGGGGAGCTGCCATATTAATAACATTGAACCTGTTTAAAGGCTGGAAGGAAAGTTGGCAGAAATGCTGACTGTAGAAAGTAAAAGGCTTATCATTATCACAGCTCTTTCATTAAGACACAGGAGAATCTGAAAAATTATAATCATGTACCTGTTTTAGGATCATGTATTAACTCTTATAGAACAATAAAAAAGTGGAGTGAATTATTTTGCAGCTGACAGGGAAAAAATTTGGGAGTAAAGAAGCGGCTAAGGTTTTATATTTTTAATAAAACAAAAACTTCAGGCCCTCCTACTCCCCGTGCACAGAGGTCCAGATGATCTTATAATGAGTCATAACACTGCAGTCGTGGTGATTCCACACCTTTTGATCTCTAATCGGGTACATAACCTCATTAAGTGCCGGTTAGTGCTGCGCCAAGTGTTACTATGGTGATATGTCCCATTAAAAAGATCCACCTTGGATTTACCTGGAGAAGCCAAAATCCTGCTTTGTAGCATGGGACTTTGGAACAAAATAAAAAAAAAAATAACAACAAGACTCAACAAGAACAGATAAAAGGTAACTCCAATAAGATAACTCAGTAATACTAATGTAAGGCTCAGGTAACACAAAAGATAAATATGGAAATTTGGATGCAGTTTACGAATGAGAATTGGCGCTGCCAGTTTTCTGTTATCACATGGCGTATTGAGCTGCTAATACTACACAGGCTGTGTTTTATTCAGGGTTTCCTCTATATAGTTGTCATATGTATTCTTCAGAGATCCTTTGAGATTTTTTATCTTAACACTGACTCACATACTGCTATAGTGGCCTAAGGAAGAGACCGTTTGTTCACATGCCGTCTTTACCAACTCTGGACCTCCATAAAACAGGAGATGGAGTAAGCACATTTATTTACACTTATTTACATATTAATATTAATATTATGTCTTTGGAATATAGCTTTTTTCCATATATATGTATCTATATATAAAACCAAATATCAATTGTTTGCAGCCCCAGTGTGATGTACTCGACTCCCCGGGCCAGCTGAGCAGTATTAAGGAAGAGGTGCGGTTTGCAGCCTGTGATCTTGTGTGTGAGTGGGCTCAAAAGGTGCTCAAACGCCAGTTTGATGCTGTGGAGGACCTGGCTCGCTTCCTAATCGACAGCCATTACATCAGCAACAAGTCTTTGGCAGCTCTCACCATAATGACCGGCACAGCAGCAGGTAGGACGCTTGACATCTTCATGTTCCCAGAGTGCAGAAAATAAAGGTCAAGAGTGACTTCTGGTGGCAGCTCCCTGTTAACGCACCTATGGCTTTATCCGTCTATTGAAGTTCTGTCTCTACACCAGATTAATGTTGTTCTTGGGCTCTTATGCTCAGGAACATCAAGCAGTCTAACTTGCCAACCTTGCAATAAATCTTTACAGCGATTATAATCTTCAGTTTTGCTTCAAATTAAATTAGAGTACTTTTTATTCAACTGTGTGATCATTTTAGAAAAACATGTTTGTGTTTGATTAAATACTCCATCTACAGTAAAACTACTTAAAATAGGTTTTCTTTATAAACCAGAAGCAGGCAGTCAACCCATGGTCGATCATTTTTGCCCTGAAGTTTGCATACCAATGACGAGCTCAAGAAGACAGATTCAGAGGTGACTCGGGATTTCAGGCTTCCCACTTCAAATGGAGCGTAGCACAATATGCATTTTCCACAGATGTGTGCAAAGATCTAAGCTGTTCAATATATAATATATTACTTAAACATGTAATTTTGATGAAGAGTATTTTGTGATTGAATCAATGCAAAGAAAAAGACTTCAACAACAAAATAATAATGTCACTGAATTGTCACATCATTTTAACAAAAACTGAACAGCTACCTTCGGCTGCTCCTTTATTCACAAGGGCTCTCTTCAGCAGGTAGTTCTGCATTTTTATTTTGGCAGATCAGCTTTTCACTTGTTAGGCCGATGTGTAAACCACTACACAATGGTGGTATATATTTTTATACCTCATAAACTGGAAGGTTCAGTGTTCAGATTTAAGTAAAAATAATTGTTTAACAAAGAACCAACAAGAGGCTCCCAGACACTGAAATGTACAGTGGGGATGCAAAGAAAACATGCTTTTGTTGAAATAAAGGCGCTTCATCTCCTGTTAATCTACCCTGAGATTGCACAGTTCTTTGATTCTGTGATTTAATCCCATGTACAAAGGCAAGTGGAGAGGCAGACTGCCAGGTTTTAAGAATAGGTTTCTTGGCAATCATTCCTAGATGCAGAGCAATCTGGATGTCAGGTGGGAGCTCAAGGGTGACTTTTCTTTTGTTAGTCCTTGTTTTTCATTTTAATGAGCTATTGACTTTTTTGTGTAATGATATCAGGGTTACACAGGAAAGGGACCCAAGTGCACACTGCTAAGTCAAACCTGAGAAACGTAAAACAACCTTTTATTAAGGCAAAACACAAAGTACACATACGGAAAAGTTAAATAAGTGAATAAATCCAAACAGAAATACAGTAAACACATAAGCAAGTATGACTCAACAAAGAATTAAAGCAACCTTTTCAGCTTTTAAATAGACACGTGAAGTAATCAGGGGGCTGGGAAACGCCAGGGTAACAAGACATAGCTGAAGCTAATTAAGACAAAGGAAGTAAAAGTGACGGGAAAGCACAAATAAAACAGGAAGCTACTAAAAGGGGAATCACAAAACAAAGACAAAGCCTTAACAAGATGCAAGAACACACTACAAAGACCAAACTAAAGTAAAAATCCGAGGAATCCGATTTATAATAACCTAAAGCCTAAAGAAAACCAGAATACGAAACTAAAGAACAAAAGACTAGAAACAGAGTTAGTCAGATGGATTATAATGATAATAATAATAATAGAATGCGGGAGTGAATGTGAGCGCGAATGGTTGTCTGTCCCTGTGTGTTAGCCCTGCGACAGACTGGCGACCTGTCCAGGGTGTACCCCACCTCTCGCCCTATGATAGCTGGGATAGGCTCCAGCACCCTGAAAAGGATAAGCGTAAGCGAATGGATGAATGGAATAATGATAATAATAATGATAATAATGTTGCATTTTATTTATAGGCGCCTTTAAAGACCCTCAAGGTCACCTTACAATAGTACAAAAATAAGTAAATAAATAAAAAGACAAGGTAAATGGGGAAAAAACAAGCATGAAAGTATAAAAGCTAAACAAGGTAAAAATCATGATGAAGGGTATGCAATTTTGAATAGAGTTTTGAATAGTTTGGAGTGAGTGAAGGACAAAGGCGGTTAATATTGAAAGATGAAAACAGGAAGACCGAGTGATATTATTTATATGTGCTGTGAAGGAAAGAGTGCTGTCGAGTATGACATCAAGACTCTTAACCTGAGGGGAAGGTGTGACAACAGAGTTATCAATGGATAATGAAAGACATCTGGTTTAAAGTTTTGATTTGGTGCCTATTAAAATAAATTCAGTTTTATTGCCATTAAGTTTAAGAAAGTTGTGAGCAAACCAGACCTTGATTTCACTTAAACAATCAGAAATAGATGTGGGTGGGAGAGTAGCTGTGGATTTGGAGAGCTGTAGTAGAGCTGAGTGTAATCTGCACAGCAGTGAAATTGGATGTTATATTTCTTGAAAATAAGAAAAAAACGGAAACAAGAAAATACGAAAATTTCTCTTGCACTGACAGAAACTTAAATACAAAATACAACAACTAAAAGCTGTGAATCCAAATGCTCAACACAGAGTGACTAACAACCTGATACACAATACAGAAACTCACAAATACTAAGGAGTAAGAGAAATGGGTGCATCTACTAAAAGTCTCAGATGAGTTTGAATCTCAGTGATCTTGAACTCAAAGTCAAGGTCAGGGGTCAACTTTTCTGAAAATCACCTTGGATTTTCAAAATTATACCATAGGTACATCCACTAGGAGGCTGGGGTAGCACTGGTGGCTACCAGGTTTTAATAATAAGAAATTCACTTTTGAAACCAGTAGAATTACATCTGAATATATCAGGGAACATGCTGCAAAACACTCTGCTACGTCAAATGTAATTTGTTTTGCAATAACTGAAGATGTACAGTACTAAGTTCCCCTGCATAGTGTTATATATTCTTTTTGTAGGAGCATTTGATGTATACTGAGTACAAATTACTTTTGATTTTCTTCAGAGATGAAAGGTTCACAGACTGTCTCAGCCTTCGCCCCGGCTGCAGACGCTCACTCCTTCCAGCCTCATGTGACCATGCTGTCCTCTCCGTCTGTCGACGCAAAGCAGCAGCTCCAGAGGAAGATCCAGAGGAAGCAACAGGAACAAAAGCTGACATCTCCTCTACCCGGAGAGGGACAGATTAGGAAGGCAGACGACGGTGTGTCTTGTGGTAGTCCCACCTCTCCGTCGCCTCAACCAACTATAGGCATCGTGGTCGCTGCCGTGCCAAGCCCGATTACGGTGAGAGAGATAACTGGATCACACCATCATGTGTCATTTCTTTCCCCATTGAAGGAAAAATTAACTGCATGTAATTTCATGAATGTTTAGATCACAATGAACCCACATTAGATAAAAAATAAATCCTTTTCTAATCTATTAATTAGCTACAACACGTTGCTGCAGTTACTGTTGATTTACATTCTTATAGGTCACTGAATTTTCTTTTCATCAATATAATAGTCAAACTTTCATTTATCTGAGGTCACATCACATTTCTGATCTTATCATTTTGTGTAGTCTGAAGAAGAGATAAGCCAGAAATGAGAGTCCACAGAATTCATCATTGGAGTTGGAGTAGATATTCCAACACATTTTTTTATCCCTTTTAATGTCACCAAGGCTGCTTTATATATTTAATGCATTATAGAAATCAAATAGTTGTTTTTACCAATAAACAGCATATCTACAACATAACTGCATGAATAGCTGTAATTCCAGCTGTTTTAGGTTCATAGGAATTTCTTAAGTGGACTGAAGTGGCAATGTAAAAAAAAAAAAAAAAAAAACATAGTTAAAATCAAAAAGACAGCAAAAACCCAGACTGAATGGGTGAAGGTTCATGAACTGTCAAAAACAGTAACACCAAGGAGAAAAGTAATAAGACACAAGGTGAACTCGTCAGGCAGTGACAGGTTAGAAGACAACAAACATGCGAGGTAAAAACACAGTAAAACCTCTAAAAGAAAATATCCCTTTTCAGGTACATTTTGTTTGTTTGTTTTTTTGTTTTTGTGCACTTTATGTTCAATATATGTATTTGTTGTGCCTGAAATGAACAAATTAAAAAAAAAAAATAATAAAGCATGAAGTAAAAAGAGACGAAGGATATATTCACACAGACGTGCAGGGAGGCTGAAAAGGAAACATAAAAAAATGGTACCATAAAGCCCCCTCTATCTCTCTCTCTGTAAAAGACAGGATATAAACTTTGGTTTCATGATTCCTCTTTTTTTCCCCTGCAGGTTCAGAGGAGTAGGCCGCTGATGTCCCCGAGTCCAGTGGGAACAGTGGAGAGCAAAGTACTGCCCATTAACATCCAGATGGTGACCCAGCCAGTTCAGGGAGTGAAGCAGAGCCCCAAACACCCCCAAAATATTCTGTCCAATCCAGCCGGGGAGCGCACAGCTCGGCAGCGCTACGCTCAAATCCTCCCTAAACCTTCAGCCACCACTGCCATCGCTTTGCGCTCGCCCTCCACCATGATCATCGCTAACAGCCCCATTAAGACTGTTGTAACGCCATGTCATGTCAGCCCAGTCAGTCTGGTCAAAATGGCAGCCATATCGCTCGCACCCAACAGCAGTGAAACTGCCACATCCCTCACAAATGTGCTGCGGCCGGCATCTGCAGACATCAACTTTAAAGCTACAGAAGACGCCAGCTCCAGTCAGAGCACGAGGAGTTCCTCAACGGTCCCCATTTTGGCCCCGGTGGCCAGGCAAGGGCAGACTTCTAACACTCCAAGCATCGATGTTGAAATGGAAGTTGAAGCTATACATGAAAGCAGCCAAATGCAAAATTTGGGCAGTCAAGTTTTGCCACAAGGGGCAATGACCAGTAGAGTCAAAGTTGCTGTACAGAGGGCCGCCAGTGTGCCCATACCGCAAACTAGAGGCTTCTTGGGTCTCGAGGAAACGTCCAGCAATAAATGCAGCAGAGAGTCCTCCTCGAGCACTAATACTGTGGCCACAGGCGACAGCGGCAATAATAGCGCTAATAATACAAGCACTTTGCACTTAAATCCCTCCACTCAGAATACCAGCACTGTGTCTTTACTGAACACCAGCAGAACATCTTCATGTGGGGAAAACAACCAAACAAAGCAAGGCTTCTTGTCCACTAAGAGCCTCAGAAAACGTTCAGGGCTCAGTCCAGACCTTTCACCAATCAAAAGGGTTTTTATACCCCAGCAGCCAGTAGAGGGTGCTGCTGGTCCAGGGTATGGTATCAGAAACATGACGGGTAATGTATCCAGGCCAGGCGCTCCAGCTAGACCTGAAAGTGCACCAGCCACCAGGGAAGTAGAAGTGAAAATGACCACTCAAGTCCACGCACTTGGCACTTCTCCTTCTTTCAGAGCAAGTGGCTTTTACTCTGTTGCCAAAACACATAGTTCATTGCAGAGGAAAAACATTTCTGCCGTTATGGAAACTGGCACCTCAGTCGGTCACGCATTAATACAGCAACATCAGGGGCACGCACCAGTTGACGCACACGCTGTGCCCGATAATTCCAGTTTTCCAAAGCATTCAGGTGTGGGTTCAAACTCAAGCCTGGAAGGAGTCCAGCAGCAGCCCTGCTCTCAGTCCAGTCCTGCTACTGAAACCTTAGCGTTTTTGAATCACGCTTCATCATCTGGTCAGCTGCCCATGCAGACAGACATGACAGATTACTTTTGCTTTGATGATGATGTGACTCAGGACAGCATAGTGGAGGAGTTGGTGCAGATGGAGGAGCAGATGAAACTTAATAACCTTCAGCAGTTTGGAGATTCTGTCACGCTGCAGGGCCAGCAGGCTGCGATGCCAAACAACATGACGTCCGCTAATAAGAACATGGCTTTCTATCATGCTGTGAACAACAACAGTAACCCAATCCAAACAATACAAACGCTGACACCTACACCCATGTCGGAAATGATGGGAGGAGCCCAGGGACTGACCGGAGAAAGCCCCTGCTCCCACATCGCCTCCACGACCCCGGTGGACAGCGCGCTCGGAAGCAGTCGCCACACCCCGGTTGGGACGCCACACTCCAACTGCAGCAGCAATGTTCCTCCCAGTCCAGTGGAGTGCAGAAACCCGTTTGCGTTCACACCCATTAGCTCCAGCATCACTGGTTTCCATGACGGCAGCACCATCTCCAGCAGCCCCGTGAAACCGATGCAGAGACCGATGGCCACCCATCCAGACAAGACCAGGCTGGAGTGGATGAATAACAGTTACAATAGCAGCGGCGGGACCGCCAGCAGGTCCAACAGCGGAATGGAAATCCTGCCCGGCTATCACAGCCTGATAGACGACCATTTTCAAAAACCTCACGCCTTCGCCGTTCCTCACGCGCGGCACCACGACAGCCATTTCGGCCGCTTGACTCCCATCTCGCCCGTGCAGCAGCAGGTAGCGAGCATGGCCAAGCAGGAGGGTTTTGCAGTGCCTGCCCCTCTGGATAATAAAACTGCCAACACGTCTGCTGCAAATTTTAGGTGTCGCAGCGTGAGTCCTGCTGTACATCAGAGGAACTTCAGCGGCACAGGAGCAGGAACCAACCTTTCCAATGCCTCCCGATCGGTAGTGTCTCCCTTTAATTCTCCTGTGACGGCTGAGGTGTTGAACATCTTCGCAAACAGCCAGACAAACCTCGGCGTGAACAGCATGGCCCAGAGGAGCCGCTCTGTGCCGCTCAACATCATGATGCAAAACGAGGCCCCGCCCACACCGGGCCAGCAGTGCAGCACCAAAAGCATCGCCAGCGTCCTCCTGAGCAAGCTAGATGGAGATCACGAGAATAGTGTGCGGGGTGTGGGAATCAATAATTTACCTCCCACCTACACTGCTCGTATGAACCTGACCCACATCCTCGAGTCCAACTCCAGCCTCTCCTGCACCGACAACCTGATGACCTCCGACTCCAGCAGTACCTGCAACCTGCAGAGGCCCAATTACCTCATGGAAAATTCTATCAGTGAACAAATGATTCTCTCGGCAGGTCAAGGCCAAATACAAGCAGCCGGTGGAGAGCAGCATCAGCAGCAGTCCATCATGTTAGCTTTGAACTCACAGCAGCAGCAACACCAGCAGTTAGACTTCAGCAGCTCTCAAGACCTCCTCGCTGCTGGCAATCAGCTCATGGAGCAGGTGTCAGAGCTAACAGCAGGCGGGGCCGATTTCCCCGGTGAAATCAGAATGACATCGGAGCTTCCCAGTAGCATCAGTGACCTTAACGCATTGGACACAAACCTGCTGTTCGACCCCAGCCAGCAGCAAGGCCAGTATCAGCATGCCGCCCCAGAGGAGCTGGTGGACGATTCGCTGTTTCAGCAAATCACCAGCGAAGCGGCTCATTCAGGTGGTCTCGACTGGTTGGAGAGCAAAGATCACCCAACTGTTGGGCTGATGGGCTGAGAGCAGAGCTTTTTATAATCATGTTGAACATGTTAATCTGCGGTTGATGTTTGTTTTATTTATTTTCAGGCATTTATAATGCAACACTGGATACAATGAGGTCTGTCCAGATTAAGTGCCAGGCTAAAAACTGAGCTAATGCTGCAACACTCACTGAAAATGCTGGTCATTTCCCTTTAATGAGAGAATATTGCCTCACTTTGTTTGATCAAGAGAATTGTCAACAAGAAAACACACACAGAAAAAAGCTAATCTTCAAACAGCTTATTTTATTGAATAGTCAGATCAATAACAGAGCCGTGGATCAGTGTGAATAAATCTTATGCAACGCTACTTATTTCTGTCACCGTGTATAAACTGCAGGCTAAATTAGGTGCAAAAAAACTAATGATATTTAATCCTAAACTAACAATATGTGTTTGTTGTGTAGCTTTACTTAAGAAAAGCACTTAAAAGGTTTTGAATTTAACATTACGATATGTTACGTGTACACACATACACTAAATTATTATGCATTCACAAATACACAGAATCAAATTCATCCATGTAAATCCATATAATGTACTCATAATATTAATGTATAAATATACCAATATAAATATATGTATCTCTTCCCAAACACAGCACTGGCCTTTACTGACTCATTTTGGTGAAATATATAAAAGGTATGCGTTAAAACTTTGAACCGTAAAATTCAGCAATATAAGTCTATACTGTCTAAAGTTTCTAAAGTTTATTTTAAATAGACTTTGAGTCTCTGTTAATCAGCTGATGAGTGTGAAGAGCGACGTTAACCTCTCTTCAAACCCCTTCATGTAGATTAAATAATAATAAAAATATTATTAGTCCTCTTTTAAGTTGCATTTAAAATAGGTCTTGTATACAGTCATGTGAATAACTAAGTACACCCTTGTTATCATAGGTGAGCGCCTTT
The DNA here is from genome assembly GCF_036321145.2 of Pelmatolapia mariae. Classification (NCBI taxonomy): domain Eukaryota; kingdom Metazoa; phylum Chordata; class Actinopteri; order Cichliformes; family Cichlidae; genus Pelmatolapia; species Pelmatolapia mariae. The sequence continues at coordinate 23,075,492 of NC_086227.1, forward strand.
AAAAAAAAAAAGCAGCAGTTTTGGTAGTTTGGTGGTCTGGTGTGTTCAGGTGTGAGCTAACACAATGACACAATCTTTCCAAGTGTTAACGTCCCAACAAGGCCCGACTTTAGAAATTCCTCAGCTCTACAGGCTTGAGCTAGTATGTTAAAGGTTAAATTTCATGAAAATAGAATTACAAGACAAATATGGCCTGCCACGAAGGAATCCCAAGAGAATATCTCTTCCCTCTGAAACAAACATGACAGCAGTGTTTGCTTTAGGTTTGCCAAGCAGCATCTGAACAAACCACAGATAACACCAAAGTGGAGACAAAACCAAACAGGTCAAGAGTCAAGCTTGGCCTAAATTAGGTTATGTACTGTAGGAGATAACATAACAAAATGAAATGTATCAACAGAATGGCTGAAAGTGAAAAAGAATGAAGGTGCTGCAATATCAAAGTCCAGACCTCAGCCTGCTTGAAATGCTGTGGGGGGACCTTAAGAGAGCTGTGCATGAATGCAATGTTGTAAAGAAGAGTGGGCCAAAATCTCTCCACGGTAATGTGAGAGCTGAGAAAGTCATACAGAAAACTATTACTTCTACGTCATTGCTGCTAAAAGTTGTTCTTCAAGCTACTGAATCACAGCAGGGTGCGCTTAGTTTTTCTCAGGACTGTAATTGTGATTATAAAGATGTTCAAATCCTAATCAATCTCTTTAAAGCGTATGCAAAATTTACGTGCAATAAAAGAAAAGAGACAAAAACATCAAATATTAAACCAGCTGTTCTCAAACCGGCATGGCCCCGCCACCAAAATAATTGTCACCTTCAAATTTTATCAATCTTTATCAACAGCAACAACAAAAAAAATGAGTCTGAATTAAAAAAAATTTAAATCAGCATCCACACCACCCTGCGGCAAAGAGTCTGTCCCACCAGGGGGCCATGCCCCATAGGTTGAGAATCACTATATTAAACCAAGAAAGATGATCTGCTGATCAGCTTTAATTATGCTATCAGTCTTTGTATGGTTACATGTAGGTGTGTCACACAGACCATTTTATGGGATCTGTGTTGCAGCCCTTTGAGCAGTGAAAGACGAGGGCTCGACTGCTTAACCCTTACAGGACATTTATGATAAAATCACTTACCTAAGAATTAAACCAAACCCCTCTGACGGGGTCTTCTTTTGCACTTGAAAAATGAACCGAGAGCTTTTTATCACTATTTAAATGTATTATTTATCGCGTGCAGATTACTAAAAAGGAAGACATGGAAAGTGAGAGGAGCCTAACGAGCATGTATATTACACTTATTCTAATGCACTGACAATCTATAATCCTTGTGCTTTATAAAGGGGGGAAAACACTGTTTGATTTGTATGGAACAATTTTACTCTGAATCCTGAGGTTCAAATGAAAAACAGCTGCCGATCAAATGTGGAAGTCGAGCTTTACACTGACGTCGAGCATCGGGTAAAGAAGTCATGCAGCCGCTGACTCTAAGCTGCGTCTGAGGGCTTTGGGTTTCTGAGCCTTATGTCCTTATGCCAAAGATGTAAGCTGCACCGTGGCCACGGGTGTAACATAGCCTCCAACGTGGTGGACACTCTGACAATAAAGTGCTTGATGACGCCTGTAACAAATGTATTCAGAAGAAAGGTGAAAATCTGTAAATGCTGAGGGTTCCTTTGTTTACTGTTGTTGATGCTTTTGTAACCCGCACCCTTCCAACAGGTATGTGATGTTTTCACGGCGCATCACAGTTGTTTTGCTAAACCGTGTGTGTCTCCGTGTTAGCAGTAGATCTCTTGACCGTGTATTGTTGGTCACACTCACTTTATTTGTTGTACAGATTGGGGGTGTGGCCAGGTGTCCGGTGCTCTTTGGTTTGTTTTATTACTATTTATTATTTTACATTGTGCTATTTGTACAGGATATGTACTCTTGGAAACCATATAATTGTTTGTTTGTGTGTGTGCGTGCGTGTGTGTTGACATTAACCTGACTTGCACTGTTATGATGTTTTGTAGCATACGCTTTAAGTGTCATAGTGTGTTACCGCGTATCACGTGCATTATCAAGACTTTTCCGAAATTTGGCAGTGAATAATGAGAAATTGAAGAATCACTAAAACCTTGCAGAACTGGATTTTGACAGGAATTCACTCCAGAAAATGTTTGCACTTGTTTTAAAATGTGGAAACGGCACTGTTCCTTAATATACGGTGCGTAATTGTGCAATTGTACTTCCCTTCATGAGCTTGAAAGTTGTCCCTCTGTGACAAAAAAACCCAAACATTTTGAATGAACTAAATTAATGTCTGGATTTAATCTGGTGATTTTATACAGAAGACTGTATTTTTAACTTCTTTAAAATTTGATTGTATCATTGTAACATCTAATTATTTTGAGTACTTTTTTGACCTCTGATTTCAGTTTCGATGTTTAACTCCATTGTGGGTCTGTGTGTTTGTTAGCACTGATGTTTCTTTATGAAGAGTTTACCCTTCCTCTTGTAAGTGGCTAGGAGCTGTAGAGCCGCCCTCCACTGTGTTAAGTTGCTGTGGTTTTTAATACAAATATTTTCTTTTTGTTGTTGTTGTTTTGCATTTTATCAAGTGCTTTTATAAGGGGAAGTGCTTGTTGATACCGGTTTTTGAAAACTTTTTAAAACTAATAAACATTTTTGAGTACATCTACTTCAAGGATGCTGTGCTGTTGTCTGCCCAGGACACAACTGGATCTTCACCTCTGATATTTTACATACAAAGCCAATAAAGTAGCATACCTTCACCCATACTGATGTTTTATGGTATTAACCAGAAGCATTCAGATGAAATTTGGAAGTTTAATAAGCAGCAGGAAAATTTATTTATTATGAAAACAAATAAAACATATCCATATACATATCCTGAAAAGGAAAAAACAACAATACAACAAAATAAATGAAATGCAATAAATGCAACATGGACACAACTGTTTAACTCCTAAAACTCTAAACTCTAATTAAATTTAATTTAAACCTTAAGATATGAGTGAATTATGCTGGCATCACTTTAATACCAGAAAACTAAGCAGGTGGGTTCATAATACTTAATATGATTATAAACAACAAATAGTTGGGATTTTTTTTTATCCTTTCTTACATTAAAGAAAAAGTTAAAGACTTTGTTACCGTTTCATATTTAAGCCTGAAGCATGAAATAATTATCAGAAAGTGCTTGTTTTTCTTTAACCTTCTGACATTTTTTAATAATATATATATATATATATATATATATATATATATATATAATTATGTATACCTAGGACTTTTAAATATTTAAATATTCATATATCTACAGTGCTCACAGACAAAAAAAACACAGCAACAAGTGTCAATATTTTTAATACAAATCATCTGAATGCCAAATCATCTGTTGGTAAATGTGGTTTTCTTTCATGTGAATTAAATGAGAAATAGTCTGAAGGTTTCAGATATTTCTGATTACACAGAATAAGAACAGCAGTACTGAAATACAGAGCAGGCATAAGTCTCTGATTTTACACTACTAAGTAAGTAAGTAAGTAAAATTTTATTTATATAGTACATTTCTAGATAAAAGATCACAAAGTGCTTCACAATGTATAAAACAAAAACAGTCCAAAGTTAACAAAATGCAATTCTAAAAAGATGTGTTTTAGCTGTTTTTTAAAAGTAATCAATGAGTCTGCAGATCTTAAGTTCTGAGGAAGAGAGTTCCACAGTCTGGCGGCCACAGTGGCAAAAGCTCTATCACCCTTGGTTTTCAGCCTAGTATGCTGAATAACAAGTAGGCCCTGATCACAAGACCTCAGGGACCTATTAGGGACATAGGGCTGTAAAAGTTCAATGATGTAGCCTGGTGCTCGTCCTTGAAGAGCTTTAAATGTCAGAACCAGTATCTTCAAATGGACTCTGAATTCAACTGGGAGCCAGTGCAGCTGTATAAGCAACGGAGTCACATGAGAGTACTTAGATGTTCTTGTCAGAAGCCTTGCTGCAGCATTTTGGACAATCTGCAGACGCTCCAGGGAGTTTTTGTTTAGACATGTAAACAGTGAATTACAGTAGTCCAATCATGATGAAATGAATGCATGAATAACAATCTCCAGTTCAGTATGAGATACTATAGGGCTCAGTTTAGAAATGTTTCTTAAATGATAGAACCAGGACCGAACCAGAGATTTGACTAGAGTACTCAGCTGAGCCTCTGTGTGTTCAAATCTTGAACTTGCATTTTCTCAAGACCAAACACAGAGGGATCCGTGACCTTGGAAAATCTGCATATTATGGGACGCTGAAATGACTGGTACCATGCAAAAAGTGATTTACATACGTGCTCACTGTACAGTTTCTTCAGGTCTCATGTGAAAAGTTTGCCATGGAAACTTGCTTAATGTGGTGACCAGTCTGACTGTCCTGGAGATCTTTTTAAATCCACTGCGTGACAAAACCTTATTCTGAAGGTCTTAGAAAACTCTTCAGATTTTACCAGAATGGTGAGTACATAAGTTTTTTTATTGGTAATGTTTTAAAGAGGATCAGAAGTGTCCAAAAAAAGACAGAAATCCTGTACTTTATTTTCCACTTCTGGGACCTTTCAGAAGCCAGTGCCATTAAACTCCAGTTCATTTATGTCCTAAACGTCAAGGGGATTTCACAACAAACACTACATTAACCTTCAGGCCACCACTTTCCTTGAGTACACTCAACTAAACAAAAGTATAAGGAGACATTTTGAGGATTGGGACAATGTCTTTCACTTTAATTACGTGATTTTATACCATGAGCACTTACCAGCCTGTGCCTGTGAATGATATCAGTCAGCCTATTTAAAAGTCTTTAAATCAAATAATAACATGTCTGTGTGAGGGAGGGATATGGAGCAATGAACAGAGCCTTTGAAAATAAAGTATTGTGAGGTATTATGGTGTTAGCGTCATATGCTAACACATAAATATAAGGTTAAATCCCCTTAAATGAACAGTCCTATTACTGCAGGCAGTAATTTAACATCCATGATTATATCAGAGCCCCTCTCTGTCTGAGCAGACCTCTTCAACTGTTCACATTTAGTTACAGTCGGGCCGACACAACCTCATTTTTACAATCAGACTGTGATTCCTATTGTTTTCTGTTTTGCACATTTCACCTCATAAATGTCAAACAATCACTGTCGGTTACTGCACACGAGGTCAACATGGAGTATCTGGCTTTATTTTCATTGGAGTATTTTTAGTTTTAGTGGAAATAGTAGCAGGATTTCCAGGAAAATCCTGCCTACATAAAAAGAACACACACTTATAAAGAGCTTAGGCAGAAACCCTCAGGTGTGTGTGTGTGTGTGTGGTTATTTGAAACCAGTAAGGCAGTATATCTTCCTCTGCCTTATCTCTTATCTGAATAACATTCTTCAAACTCAGCAATCTGGCTTTGACACGTGTTTTCCAAACAGCATTTTTTCATCCAAGCCTCAAGCAGAGAAAAATCTCCATTAATCAGAGGCTGAACTCTTGAAATCCACTCACAGATACAAACATTGGTTTTGTGCTTGTATCAGAAACAGGCCAAGAAAACTCTGATCTATACTGACTCTAAAAGGTTGAGGTTTAACCAGAATATTCAAAAACAATGGGTTCAAATGTCCAGCATGAGGTCTGCAGCAGAGTTTTCAACAGTCACAGTCATAATCGGACTGATTTCCATGGATTTCAGAGGACTCAGATTCCACATTAGCAATTTCTTTTAATACTCAGTTTTGTTTTGTATACGGCTAAATTCTCAACATTAATACAAAATGTCAAAAAAATACCCACAAAAATATGAAGAGCGATATGACATAATTATTCAGTTTCCCTGTGCATACAGTATTTTAGTACTGCTGAATCCTTAATTCATTTTAATTAGGTTGGAGCCACAGCTTCCACTCCACACCTGCAGTAGCTGACACTGTCTGTGGTGAAATCCTGCATGCAGCACTTTTTGTGCACAAACTTGTGCTTCAAAGGAAAAAGTTGACCCTTATTATGGTTATTATCTTTACTGACTATAACAGGCTCCACATAGGTCAGTTAAAACACGCACAAAATACATGTAGACAGATAAAAAACACATGCATACAACAAAACAATAAAAGCTTACGTAAAAAGACACATACCCTAACCATAAAGCATAATATCAACATCAGGGGGTTGAGACTGAGCATGTGCATTCCCTCTGCTCAGTGTCCACCACGGCTGAATTCAATCTACTAAACAAGTTTAGGCTTATCTATTTTTAAAAGACTCTACATACTCTTCTGTGGGACAAAGACATTTTTCCAACCTTGGCGATTTTTAGGTGAATGTAAGCTGTTCTTTAGTTATAAAAAGAAATGTGACACACCCAGGAAATTAGATTTATTGGATGGGTCCCCACTTGTCACAAATCGGGCTGCACGGCCACGAGAACTGGCTTGATGAATGCAAATGGTTTCTTTTCAATGAAAGAAACATAAAGAAAGAACTTAAACAAACAAAGGCATGTGTACAGCAGCTGTGTGACTGCAAGAGTGATGAGGCAGTGAATGTTTTATTGTTTAGTGCGAGGAAACTTGTGTCTCAGGAAGGAGAGCCACATGGTAACTGAGCCATAAGTTCTTTTGTATAGCACACTGGGCCCAGGTGTGGTGTAAAAAGTTAGATAGAGCAGCTAAACAGTCTGCTGGACTCTGTGTGAAGTGATTACAACAGCTTATAAACGCATCTAACAGGGTACAATTACAAATGCATATCAAAAACTGAAGCAGCGTCTGCATAAGGAGTGCTTACAAATACTGTGTTTGTGCTGGGCTGACCGGACCCCAACAAACTAAATGTGGGGCAAAGGGCATGTTTGTGTGAGACAATGCAGGACACATGAAATTTTGATATAAATAAAAAAACTATGCAGGTTAAAGGCATGGCATCGACAAATATACTGCATTTTATCACAATGAACTTAATTTGTGTAGCACTTTTAAAAAATACAACAACACAACAAAGAGCTTGTTGCAATGTTACAACCCAAATATATATAAATTACATTACAATGATACACACACAAAAAAGGGAAAAACAACAAATCCTCACATTTGAAAAGAGAGAAACAAAATCTTGATTATTTCTGTGAAGAGGTGAACAGAGCTTACGGGAATTTGTGATTCACTGATCAGTTCCAGTTTTGACACGTTTTGACAGGAACTCATATGCAGTCTTTTGAAAAGCTAGCTACAGCCTCAGATTCTGCAGCATGTAGAGCCACCTTTAGCAGCAGTAACTTGGAGTAACTGTTTCCTGTATGACTTTATCGGTCTCTGACATCATTGTGAAGGAATTTTGGCTCACTCTTCTTTATAACAAAGCTTCAGTTCATTGATTTTTGCAGGAATTTGTTCATTCGCAGCTTTCTTAAGGTCCCGCCACAGCATTTCAATCAGGTTGAAGCTTTAACTGGGCCATTGCAAGACCTTAGTTCTTTTGTTTTTCAGCCATTCTGATGCAGATTTGCTGCTGTGCTTGGAATCATTGTCCTGTTGCATGACACAATGTGGACAAAGGTTTAGCTGTCGGACAGACGGCCTCACATTTAACTTTAAAATACTTTGGCATACAGGGGAGTTCAGTGACTCCAAACTGCCCAGGCTCTGTGACTGTGAAACAAGCCCAAATCATTGCCCTTCACCAGTGTGTTGGCATTTGTGCTGATATGCTGTGTTTAGTTTTCACCAAACGTGATACTGTGAATTATGCCCAAACATCTCCACTTTTGTCACATTGTTCCATTTATTTAACACGCTAAGTGAGGCCTGTAGAGCCTGAGATATAGCCCTTGAGTTTTTTGCATGGTTTGACCTTGGGGACATTCAGTGCTGGAAGATTGTGCCACATCCTCCAGTCTCCAAAAAACACAGAAGGACTTTTTTCTGTGTTGAAAAAAGAAGGAACTTTAGTTAAACTTTGTGTTATAGATGGTTTACATTCCTAAAACATTTACATCTGCCTACATTTTTATTTTCTCTCCTCATTCAAATTAAATAAAGGCAAGTCTACAACATTTTTAAGCTTTTTTAAATTTATATTTATTTTATATTTAATTGTGTATTAGTATCACTGTAGTGGATGTTTTGACTTTTAAGCATGTTTAGACTTCATCTCAAACATGAAGTGAAATCGTTAATTACTTCTAAAAATAACAACAAAAACAAAACAACAACAACAGCAAGTAATTAATTGCTTAGTTATAAAAATTCTACATGTGATGTTTTTTGTGGCTTTCTGGATCTATAAATGTTCACATGAATGTGGAAAAACTGAGACATGTAGTTATAAAGCTTTTCCTGGGCGTCGGTATAGCCCACTAGGTTGAGCGGGTGACCAAATGCGATAAGAATATTGCAGAAACCTGCGTTAGAGTCAACCCTGAAGCCATTTACTGTAAGTTTCTTGTTTCAATAAAGACTAAAAAGCCCAAAAAGAAATAGCTTTTTCTTAAAACATCTCAGGTTTTTCATCATTTTGGATAAATTTGACTCATTAAATGTGAATGTTTTCAGAATGTACTTTCACTAAAAATGAAGAAGTGAAAAGGTGGGGTTTTTTTTATTATGTATTTTACAATTGATCAGATTTGACGGCATATAACTCCTGCACTAAAATTAGTTTAACAGCCCTATAAACATGTGAGACATTGTCAAAATAATTTGGGAAGAATCGGATAAAAATGCAGAGCAGCTCAACATGCCATGTGACACTGAGTCACCATTCTTGTAGTATTTTTCCATGGTTGTCTAACAGATTACTCCTTCCACCTCTTCATCTGTAAATTTCCTTTATTGTGATGTTATAATCTGAAGCAGTGTCACTGGTCTTACAGTTTATGCTTTTATAATTGCGTCCACGTGCATTTGTATTTGTATTGGAGTTTTATTGGTGTTGTATAAGTGTTATAGGTAACTACACCTAAACTAAAATCTAGAACTACAGTACAATACTGTGAAACGGTCTTGCGCCACATTTCTTTATATTTTGCTTCCAATCAACTTTCTTGGAATGAGCAATGGTTTTTCAGGCTTTTGGAGCTTTTCTTTGGAAATTGGCTGCTTTTTCACTCACTTCCGGTGCGGTCCTTGTACCTGATAATTTGCAGAGGAATGCTTGTTGTTGCCGTTATTGTTTGTTAAGCCACTTAACAGTAACCTACGAATCATTCTGACATTAAAAAAAAGTGTTGTGTCTAGACATAACAGACAATTTAGCAAAGAATCAATTTAAAATTCTATCTTTAGGCACTTTGTTACAAGCACCTTATCACAAAACACATCATTTGTTTCCATTTCTGTAGTTGAATCAAAGAAAGATCACACACTTTGACAGATAAAAAATTGTTTGTTTGTTTTTACCAACAAGGTGATTCCCAAAGATCTATTAGCTGAAAACTTCATATCTTGGCATGGTGTGCATTTTGTCCTTAAAAAATTGAGAAAACTGGACACATGTAGGCCAAAACAAGAAGTGTCAGGCTTAAAATGTTATCTCACAGCAGGTGGACATTATGTAAAAGCCCTGTCCTTGTGGCAACACTTCTTACAGAGTGATAAATGCAAAGTTTTTGGTTCAAACTGTTGTTAATGTGTATGGAGGAGGTCAGGATAGAGGTACAGCAGTGACTATCTACAGCACTGACCATTGAAACTCATCTTTCTGTCAGTGTAAAGAAGTTTAATCACAATCAAAAGAAGTGCAATTACACCAATACATCTCAGTCTTTTTGTATGATAGAGAAATGCTGCTTTGGGTTTAAATTGTGAGAAATAAATATGCAAGTTTACAGAAAAAGTTCATTACACAGACGGTCCTCTTTATTTTAATGGTGAAGACACTGTAAAAATCATAAATATATATAGTAGATAGTGAAAAAAATACAATCACTCTGTCATTTTACTTTGGTGTAGTATGAATGGTCATGAGTGAGGTAGAAAAGTCATAAAATCTTTGAAAATACAGTTAAAAGTCTAAAATTTATGCCCACATTCACGTTTTTCAAAGCCATCCAGTGGGCCATGTGGGAGTCTTTGGTGGGCCAATTCTGGCCCCTGGGCCTTGTTGGGCATCCCAGCTCTTTAGCTCGGAAACACTGCAGACTCTCTACCATGGTTTGGGGCTGTATTTCAGCCAGTGATATTAGAGATCTGCTCATAATTGATGGGATTATTAACACAGAAAAGTACCATCAGAGTTTGATTCACTACGCAATAGCATCTGGAAACATTTGACACAATTCACAGTTTGAAAAGATATTTGACATAATATCAGGCCTGCAGAGCCTGAACCTTAGGATTACCGAAGCAGTGTGTAAAGTAAGTAAGTAAGTAAAATTTTATTTATATAGCACCTTTCAAGATAAAATCACAAAGTGCTTTACAGAAGCAGAAACAGACATAAAAACTCAAACAAAGTGTGGAATCATATCAATAGAGAGTGGAAAATAAAGGCAGCCAACATCCAAAGAAAGGCTTTAGATGTCCTTTAAGAAGTCTGGGGAACTAGTCCATTCAGTTTAATTTAATTTAAATTGCGCCAAATCACAACAGTAGCTCAAGGTGCTTCCTGAAGACTACTTAAAGAAGTTACAACAAAGCTTGCCTAAGAGTGTACAGATAGTACTGTCAGAGAAAGTAGGTCTTTAAAACGAAACTAAAGTTAAACTTTTCAAACTGAAATGGGGAAGTGGAAACCCTTGGGGAAAAAACTAAACTCAAAACGAAACTAAAATTTTAAAAAATCGGGTTAATTTAATATATTAACTTTGTTTCATTACACGTCTCTCACTCAAATATGTGCTTTTTACTCTCTATCAATGCGACCAACCTGTTTAATGCCTGTCTCATTTACATTGTAATAAACATGCATGGTTTCTTTTAGATAACGCACGCACTGTGACATTACATCGATCTCTAGGAAGCTCCCTCTGGGTTTCCTCAGGCTGTGACAGGGGGACCCAGAGAGGAAGAGGAAGCATGAGGAGGAGGAGGAATAGAAGGCGGAGGAGGAGGAGGAGGATGGATACAGAGTGACGACGGTGTCACAGCTTTATCAGTAGGTTAGTTTCACGCCATCCAGCAGGGTAAACACACGGAGGGAGTACCTCACTTACAGCAGAGTGGAAAAGCACACCTTTGCGGAGCACCGACTGTCGCACCGCCACCTCCTTCTTCTTCTTCCTCTTCTTGTCGCTGTGTGGGAGGAAGAAGGGCGAGGATACTACTATGGCTTCAGTTTCTTCACAGATCTCAGGACTTCAGACAGATGAGGTAAACTTGGGGGGTTTATAAACGAGGCCGCTGTCGTTAGCCAGCTAACCAACGGCAGCTAACCTAGAAACTAACCGGAGCGTCGAGTTAGCGAGCTAACTCTCCCTAACTTACCGCGTCTGTCCGCTTCGGAGTTTCGTCTCCGCCAGATAAATGTGTTACCTATTAATAGACAATCGATGTAGTCTGAAAATCTCCCAACTACTGCCAGCCAGTGTTAGAGGAGCCTTGAAAATAATAGAGCTTTTGTTTTTCTCGGGCAGGAAACCCGCCGTCTCCTGGGCTGTCAACCCCCTTTGTGTTTGCTCAAGATAAACAAAACAAACAAACAAACAAACAAAACTGAGCTCTACCGAAGCAGCAGATGTCTGTGAAAAGATTCAGAGAAGGACAACAAAGCAAAACAGGGAATACAGACTAAGGAGCTGGGGTCAGTGTGACAGGTTGCGAAATCTCCCGATGATTCACTGATTTTACGGTAAAAATGCGGCACAAGAGCCAAGTGTTGTGAGGATGTTACATCACCCTGAGACCACTGCATGCATGTTTGCACGGCGAGCTGTGTGCATGCATGCATGTGGTAACGATTAGGCTGAAGCCACACTGCATCAGCGCTGCTACACTCTTATTATTGTCTTTTATCACTTATTGGACACCTGTTGTCATACAAGTCATCGGTATACACTAGACTGCCCATGCGCAGATTATTACTATATTATGAAGCTATAATAAGAGTGCTTTTTGTGGGTTTTCTGTTTAGCTTGTGTTGTATGAAAAGGTGAGTGTCAGTTTAGTGTCTATTAGTTTTAGAGTTATTGTAAACTGGACAGGTGGAAGATTTAAGAAGTTTAGATCCAGTGTTACAATCCAAACTCTTGACTCAGTGACACAGATAGCTCAGTCTTAATAAACAAATATACCTAAGTCGCCTCATGGATCCATCCATCCATCCATCCATCCATCCATCCGTTTTCTTCTGCTTATCCAGTTTAGGATAACCCTGGACTGGACTGAAGTCAAAGTCAGTTCTGCCATGTCATGACACGCACATGAGTGTCGAACCACAGTGTGCAAACAAGACACAAGTTTAAAATAAATAAAAAGTCAGAAAACTATGATTACTGAGTAATATTGCCTGTGTGTGTACATATGTGCAGCAAAAGTCAAAGCTATAGGCTGTATGCAGTCTTTGTCCCTATTTGTATCTTACTGTACTGTACTGTACTGTAAATAGACTTGTTTTATTTTATTTTGTTGATTCAGGAGGATAACAGAATCCTGAAGGTGAAAGTCATTGCTGGAATTGGACTGGCCAAAAAGGATATTCTTGGAGCCAGGTAAGCTGAAGGAACATGGTCTGTTTTTCATGCCAGTTTGCTCAAACAACAACTTTAAATATAATTTCACCTGTGCCTTAAGTGGGCATTCTTAATCCAGCCAACACAGGAAGTGTTGGAAGTCTGAGACTCAGGGATCAGGGCATTGTCACTAATGTGTTTTGCAATCTAACCACATACTACATGATTTTCAGAGCTCTTCCTTTATGAAATTAGAAATAGGATTATCAACAGTCGTAAACTTAAAAAAATCACACACACTTGTAGCAGAATTAGAAGCCTGAACCTTTAAAATCAGAAGAGTTACAGGTTGTTCTCCAGTTTGATTGATTAGACTAATCCAGTGTTTTAGAAATATATGACTAATGTTTTTTTTCTTCTAAAGAAATTTCCCCAAACCTCAGTGTGATTCTTTGGCATTTCTCATTTAGTTTTATCAGCTTCAGCTTATCAGATTCAAAATACAAACATATTTAATGTGCAGCATTGCAGGACATCTAAAGAGAAAAGCAACACATCTTCACATGTGCTACTTGACAACCAATAAATTTCTTTGTGATCATTTATGTAAATAAATTGATGATTATTAAAAATGTTCACAGCAGATTTGAAAAAAATCTTAAGTCATCAACTTCCAGAGCACAGGGGGCACCTTGTTCCTGTCTGTTTCCTCTTTACATTACAATCAGAGCTTACTGGAATTTGTGAATCACTGATTCATATTAAATCCTCCATTTGTTCCAAAAAACAGAAGGACTTTGTTCTGTGTCATTTGCAGAAAAGCTTTAGTTAAACTCTGTTTTCTGATGGTTAACATTCCTCAAATATTTAGATACAGCTGGCTACCCTTCTTATTTCCACCCCTCATTCAGGGTTTTTCTGGGGATTTGTTGTACTGTTGTAACTCTGGGACTCCCTCCAAAGAAGCACAAACCAGTGTGTCTACAACATTTTTCACTCATACCTTTCCCCCACTTTTAGCTTTTGTTTTTTAAAGTTGAAAATAATTCCCCTAACTTCCACATAGCATGCCATACAAAGCAAAGACGCATAATTGAGAGTTTCTGTGGATTTTATTGGTCGTTTTGGGACTCTTCTGTCTTTATGTCCATTTCGTGTTTAATTGTTCGCGTAATGGCCAAAATTGCTCTATTAGTACCACTCTAGTGGAGCGCTCGTCATTTAATGCATTACTAATGCTTCGTTAAGACAGAGCAATGAATAATACAGTTTCTTTGATGGATGTGGTTTCTATGCACAGTTCCTAGAATCATTATAAAATAGAAACTGCAATTATGAGCATGTCAAGCTGGAACAATTTCGTTAATGTTTCTTACGTTCTGAAGGTAGAGGCTGATATTAAGTGTTTTGAATAAACCGCTGAGGGCAGGAAGCAGATCATAACTGTTTGAATCTGTATAGACCAATGACTTAGTGAGTCTCTGTTTTTCCTTTGCAGTGATCCCTATACCAGACTGTCCCTCTACGATCCTGTCACTGGAGAAATCGCAAGCCTTCAGACCAAAACCATCAAAAAGGTAAATACGTGAACACCTACTTTTGAAGTCGTGCTCATATCTCGTTGATTTATTTTATTCTTTTCTCTTTTCATTTGACCCGAAGACACTGGACCCCAAGTGGAATGAAGAATTTTTTTTCAGAGTAAGTGAAACGTGATTCACATTAAGCACATTTTAAAATGCATGTAATGTTTTATTTTTTTCATAAAATGAATATACTCTGATGCAATATCAGTCAAATACACGCTTACTTAGAAAAACCTGATTCAGAAATCAGATTTAACTCAAATGTACCCATAACATGTGACACTTTAATTACTCTGGCATCTTGGTTATTGTACTGGTCGATTAAGCAGCTTTGACTTTAAAGTGTCTGTCGTGTTTCAGGTTGATCCCAAGAAGCATCGTCTACTGTTTGAGGTGTTTGATGAGAACCGGCTGGTGAGTTAGTTTTAATTATTTATGTTTGTTTCTGTATATGATCTACACTAAACTGCATTGGGCGATAAATCTTATAAATCTTATTCTTTGAATTCAGGTGCTTTTAGTCACATTACCACAGGTGTATAAAATCAAGCACCTAGCCGTGCAGTCTGCCTTTACAAACATTTGTGAAGGAATGGGTTGTTCCGAAGCGCTCGCTGAATTTGTGAAACTGTAATTAGATGCCACCATTGCAACAAGTCAGTTGGTGAAGTGTCCTCCCTCCTAGATATTCACAACCAAGCTATACGTTATAAGCAATGCTACTGCAAACTTTAGGTACTACAGCAAGTCAACCACCAAAGTGTCATACCACGTAAAGTTATAGAGTGCGGTCGCTGACTGTGTAAAACCTGGCATTAACATCAGCACAAAAATTGTCTGCCAGGAGCTTTTGGGCATGGGTTTCCATGTGTGTGTGTGTGTGTCTGTGCAAATGTGAATAAGTGAAAATAAGTGAGCAGGGTAGCAGCAGATCTTTATCACTAGTATTTTCACACACAATGTAAAATCCACGTGAAATGTGATATCTGGAGGGGGTTTAATTACTAAAGGTACTGGGATTATGCTCTTTAGTTGTGGTTGGATTGCCTAAATGTAAAGCTGGTCAAATACTGTGGAGCTAAAGTGTAATGTGGAGCTGTGGAGTAGGCTAAACAGACGCCCCAATAATTCCTGTTAGAATGGGACAGACCGATCAGGGTAACATTTAAGAGTAAACTGGGTCTCTAACACATTATTAATTAGTTAATTTTTTTTTTAATTCCCCAGATTTGCCTAACAAATACAGACCTCCTACTGTAATCTGTATATGTGTGTGTTTGGTCAAGTCAAATGAGGTTGTAGATGAGATGGTGGCATTATATACTACATTCTTATGTTATATGTGAATGAGAGTCAGCAGATATGAGATTTGAAGTGTAACAACAGACAATGAATGAAACTGGAAATATATTCTGCATTTTATCACATTAATTGCTAACATAACAGTAATATTCCCAGTTTATCTGCTTCAGTGCGTTTTTGTCATTTGGCATTGTCCACTAGCTCTGAGTCCAACCATGATCTGAGCCTATAATGAGCATTTACTTTACTTATTTCATGCTCTGCACACTTGGACCAGGCTCCAGTCTGCAGAAAATGATAACTTCGAGTAATGGTTCAACACATTTACAAATCCCAAGATGGCACATATACATTTCCTGTCTGACCAGCAGAAGTAAAATAGGCTTAAATTGCTAGTTGCTGGAGCCTAAGGTCACTTTTAGATCATGTTTATGGTCTTAAATTGCAACTTATAAAGCCTTATTTTCCACTGAAATTAATTTTTGCTACATGAAAGAAATGCCAGTTACAGTTATGGATTGTGTGATTGTCAAATGTCCATGGTACCCTCATTATTGACAGATCTACTAGCTCAGTAGACTTTTTTTTTTTAAATTATATCTTATAATAAGGAAAATATTTGTAATTTATTCTAAGAACACAAGAGTAACAAACTTGATTAAAGTAAGCAATACTTTTGCAGGGTTTTTTTATAAGGTCGTCTTAAATAAATTGAATATAAAAAATGATCAGCTTTCACACTGCACAACTCAGTTTTGCCCATTTATTGACTAAGAAAATTTATTGCTGTGCAAAGAAGCCATTGCATGTCGTAAAATGGTACAGTATGTTTCATATTTGTATGGAGGAGGGTATGCCCCAGTCATTACAAGGTTAACTGTGCTTTGTCTGCCTGTCAAATACACAGAGGCCCTTATTTTGCCATGACACTTGAAGTACTGTTGGAAACTGGGATACCTTATTATTCATGACTGTAAATAGGGGCAAATCTTAAGGGCATGGAGAGGATGCAGCTGAATAGTTTGAATAGGAGACTGAAGAGAATATCGATGCCCGTGTCTAGTGTTTCCTTATTGATTACACAATTGGCGCAAAGTGATGTTAAGGGTTTTAGGATGTAGCCTAAATGTAGGAGGAGATATGATAAGCTGCTGACCCAGTTTCATCCTGGGCTGATACAAAGCAGGTACGCACGAACAGGCGGACTCTAGTGACACGACCACTTTTGTCTGAGTTTTGCAGCTAACAGTCTGTAACTGTATGCAAAGTCAACACGGTCAAGCAGTGAACCAACATGGATGCTCAGAAGTCCTTATGTGACTGTACTAAATATCACCTCAACTCACAGAAGCAGAAAATGAACTGAAAACTCTCTTTATCACTCTTATATTCATGCACCAGAGAGATGTGCATGCGTATTACAAATTAGCTTCACGTTGAATAAAACTCCTGTGTTTCCTTTTATGCATCTGCCACGGTAAGCTTTGATTTTACGGTTTGGTTTTACGATTATTTTAAAAAGTATGAACATATTTATAAAAGTGTTACCAGAGGCAGGAATTGATTAACTTTTGGAGTCGCTCTCCTTGTAGATCTGGATTGAAGAGTTTTCATTATTTCAAGAAACAGCAATCATATGTCTATAAGTTGAAATAATAAATATCAGAAGACATTGTTGATGTTCTCAAGATTGTATCAGAGACTAATCTGGATTCAGAGACTTGGTGTAGATATTTGTCTTGAGCTGCTCTTGTTCAATTTGCATTGATCCTCCACTAAAAAAAGCACCAACTACACTTGTGTCCACAAAGCAGGCTAGAAAATGATAATGATAAAAACATCTACTAGTGCTTAGTCCTAGAGACTGGTTGACGAGCGACCAGCTTTTACTTTGAAGTCAAACAGTCTCCATTTTTTAGTTTGCGTCTCACTTTTCACAGTTTTACTACCGCTCTGCGAGCAGTTGGCAATTTTTTGCAAGTCCATGCAAACTACATGTGGCAATTGTGGCAATCTGCTAGTAAGCAAAGCAACTGCAAGGAGTTCCTATGTGCAGCACCGTATGTACCTCTTTGGGACCAATTTCATCTACTGGCTGCCAGCAATTTCCAGCAATCACTTCGGGGAAAACAGGTTTTCCAAAGCTCATACAGATTTTTTTATTGGAAGCTTTGGATTGTTTTCTTGATTGTTTTGCTGCTCCATATTTAATATTTCATTCATAACTAACTTTTTTTTATAATGGAAAGTAAACAAAAGAAGTAGCTTAGTGCCCTAAGCTACATTTCTTATAACTGCGATACATGTCTTGCAGTTTGTAGAATCAGTGAATCACCTGCCCCTTTCCCACTGGAGCTGTATACAGCTTCATAGACTTTTATCACTGGTAAAGTTTGGTCCCCAACAATACCAGGAAGCGGCAAAGTGGATTCTTGGAATTACAAGTCAATAAAAAGCCAAGCATTGGGCGGCCATCCAGCAGTCCCATCAGTTTATGATAATTACATTCACATTTCTAACTCTTGTGAAATCTGAATCATGTCACTGTTAATAGTCTTGTGATGCTTTTTGTAATCGTGGAGTTTCTACATCATAAATTTGTTACCACAACATTCAACATGTTTCAGCGGGTTTTGCTCAGACTTTTCAGGTACAGTCAGTCGTTAGGTCATTAAAAAACCGTCAACACACGAGCTTTCATTTGCAGCTAAATGGCTGAATGTTTCTAGAACCTGTCACTACGTCACAGGTTTCCAGTCACATGATAAAATAAAGATGGGGGTGAGTCACTCAGCTCTGCCTTGTCATGCTCCAGGTACACGTTGGAGTATTTTGGAGGGTGTGTCAGAGCTGTGAAAGTGTGTGTGTGTGTGTGTGTGTGTGTGTGTGTGTGTGTGTGTGTGTGTGTGTGTGTGTGTGTCTGCAGCTCTGGCGCACCGAGAGCTCAGCAGGAAACGTGCTTTGTTGGTCGTCTCCTACGAGATGTGTTGATTGGATGATTATTGTTTCCACATGGTGTTTCCACAGTGTGAGCTTTCACATCTTGGCATGATAAGATTCTTCTGGCTAAGACTTTCAATTATAGCCTCTTGAGAGTTTAATAAATAAACATTTATTATTCCCACAGCATAAATCTTTGTTCCTTTGGACTCTGACATGTCCTCTAGCACCACCAATAGTAGTTTTTACTTTAACAAAATGTGAAACTTTGATGGATGCATACATTTGGACACTTTATTTTTTTGGGCCAGATTTTCAGATAGTATATATATATATATAGTTAGTGTTCGATGCATTTTAGTTAAAATGATATTTCCTTTGCTCCTTGATTACCCAGACTCTTGAGAACAATTAAAAAAAGTAAAATTACATATTCTGATAGCAAGAGGTGAGACTCCACAGGGTTAAACTCTTTAGTAAATCACTTCTCCAGGCTATGCCAGCAGACCCCCCAGTCTAATCTACCATAATCTAATCTAACAGCAGTGTGGTCATATCTAGTTCCAAGTTATCTCACAGGCAGCTAGACACACCCACAAAAACCATAAAAAAGTAAATCAGATGCTGCTGTACAGTTCTCGCTTAAAATACATGAGTGTGTCTTTGCAGCAGGCCCTTCCCCACTTCCAGAGACAGCATGAATGCAGACGTTGCTATGGTTACCTGCACTTGAATTAATTGACACGATTTAAATGGTAAAAGAAAGTGATACAATGGTAGCTGCTTTGTAGCCTACAGCAAAACAACATTTACAAAGACTATGAAAAAAAGCTAAACGCTGAGAGGCAACCAAACTTATCCAAACCAATCAGGCAGGTAGAAAAACATGCTCAGACTGAGACTGGACCTGGAGGTATTAATATATCACTAATATTTGTTATGTAGTACACTAAATATATCTCTTCTGTGAAGATAAACTACATCAGTGGCTTTTTCATATATGGATTAAGCCTAATCCTAAATGGAACCTGCAGTGAACTTCCATGTGTGGAAAATGAACCTGTAGCAGTTACTTACACTATTACATTAGCAGGAAGCTAGCTTCAAACATGTAGCTGTTGATATCTTGGTTTGCAGTAAGTTTATCAGTAGAAAAATTCTAGTAAATCAGAAATGGTATAAGTGAACAAATCAGGACATGTTGCTCAGTCATTCGGGTCATCTGCCTTTAAGCACATCTGAAGGTCAGTGGTTTGATCCCCAAAGTTCCTCAGAAGAATCCATTAGAGAAAGACAGTGTGTGATAGTTAGAAAGTGCTTAAAGGCATATAATAAAGTGCTATATGAATCCATGCGTGAGTCCTTGAAATTAAAATTTAGAAAGGTGCCAAATAAGTCTTCAATAAACTTAAAGAAGTCCAGTTGCTTTCTTTCCAAGCTCTTTACACTACTCCGGAAAGAGTCTCCTGTAAAAGCATGTCTCACTGAGAGATTTTAAAGAGGTCATGTTTGGCTGTTTGGCTTTTGGACACTGGCAGCAGATGTTCGATCACCTTTATAATAGTTCTCTAACCATAAAAAATGGGTAGCTGGGATAGGCTCCAGCCCCCCTGTGACCCTGATAAGGATAAGCAGAAGAGAATGCATGCATGGATGGATTAAAAATGCCTGTCAATATTTTCTTGGACAGAGATCTGAGAAATGCTACTCAGCTCTCTAAAAGTTTGATTACTTCATGTGTGATGAGTTGTATAGAATGCATTTACACACACCAACTCTTAGACACCCCAGTCAGATGTCAGTCAGTGCCCCTTGTTCCTCTAGGACGACGTTATCAGTTCAGCCATATCTTCCGCTGATTTGTTTGGTCGTAAAACATCAAAAGATGAACAAATAGATTTTATCAACTCGTGACTCTTTAGGGCTGCACCTTAATAGATGCCCAGCCACTACTCTAGCCACACCCCACTGACCCAATTTATTGATGACCTCACCTCAGACACGTCTGCTGAAGACTTTATTAAATAAATATATAACTTATCCTTCAATACAAAGCATGATGTTCGCTTTCATGCCAAATTCTTGTGCCTATTTCCAGGCAGCTTTGCATTATTGCCGTATTACACCATACTCTGTGACTTAACATGAATGTGCGGTGTGCGTCACCACCCTTGTCTTATGGCCTAGATACCGTCAACGTCAGTTAAAGCTGCTTTTGCCTGGATGAGTGATTAATGGCCAATCACAGGTTTTTTCTGGCAGTTTGTCATGCTCCTTAAAAATTTAGGTGATGACTTCCACCGCAGCAGGAAGTGTCCACCGGTGAATCATTGCTTTATCCTGGCCTGGCTTCTTACTATTAAAGACTATGCTAAAACCGATTTGGAGGCAGAGTAATATCCTGAAATAGGCCAGCCTGGGCTCACAATAGGCAACCGTTAATAAATCGGACTGTCAACAGGCGTGGAGAGGAAATCAGACGAGTACTGACTGTTACATGAAGTGTCGAGTGACTGGTGTCGCGTCACCGCGGTCCCACAAATCTTTCTCCCACTTATCGTGTTGAATTTTCTGCAGTAAAGCAGATGATTTGCAGCAGGTTGTTCAGTCACTGAGGATCAAAAAGCATTTTTATTAGTGTTTTTATTTGTTTAGGTGCTCTTTTGCATATTTTCTTTGGCATTTTTATTGTGTGCTAGCTGAGCTTTGTCACCCAGTCCTCACTCTGAAGCAGAATTATGTTGAAAGTCAGTCCCTTTGATTTCCTGTAATTCAATAGCAGTGGGTAAAAATATTTGTGGGGGCACAGAGCAGCAGAAACATAAGAAGCATAGCTGCAGCAGGAAGTGAAGTCTTGGGTGAGTGGCCTGAAGCAGATGTAACAGTTGACCAGAGCTTTAGTCGAAGATGCAGCGTGGACGACTGCCGCGTTGTGGGTTTTTTTTGTTTGTTTTTTTCCCCAAGGGAGTAAACAGGAGTGAGGTGGCAGCAGCAGATGTGAGGTGTTAAACATTTGTCAGAGGGTGCAGTTAACTAGCCCTGAGCTAAGGCTATGAAGCAGGTCAGCTTTTTCCTTCAACTCTCAGTGTTGCTTTCTGCTCCGAGGCCCTGTCTTTAAAGGGGGCTCAGCAGTGAGATTAATCTGTTTTCAAAGGTCATCTGTTTGGGTCATGCCTCCACACAGAACCACTGACCTCCCCTGACTAAAAGCCGTGGTCCGCCTGGAGAGGAATGTAGGTTGTCACCAGAGCTATTTTGGCAATGCGCAGTCCCTAATGATTGTGATCACAGAGCAGAGTTTGGAGCAGTTGCTTTGCTCTCCTTTTCCCAGCCAGCAAGTTTGATCATGCAGCTCCCGCTGGCGCTGCAGGGATTAGAGAGTTAAACGAATGGCACGTCGGCTCCGCTTGCATTTTGCGTCAAGGAGAAGCAACACGGACCCTCTGTCAGAAAGCCTCAGCAGCCATGGTGAGGAAAGCGGAGTCAGTGTGTCAGCTCAAAGCCCCTCGGAGAGTCTGGCGCACAATTCTGTCCACTTGAAGGTGACTCCTCTGTCACCAGATTATGCTTATAATCAATACTCTTCAGTGTTCATACCCAGGGTTAACACCGGAGGATGTAATAAGAAGAGAATTCTACAGATCTCACTCCAGCCCTGTGGAAAGCTCAGCGGAGAGGTGGATGGCAGCGTAGAAGATGGAGAACCGGGAGCTGGTGAAGGAGGAGGAGCGTGTGCAGGTTCTGACGGGGGTTCGTGCAGCAGCAGCATGGCCAGCGATGGCGGCTACTGTAGCAGTAACAGCATCTTCGAGCCAGAGGCACCAGAAAAGCATAAGACCACCCAAGAGAGGAGTCTACACTGCTGCAAGTCCAAGGTCCCCCTGAGGCGGTGCTCCTCCTTAGTTATATTCCCAAAGAGCCCTTGCAGCACCCCACCTGCTTCCCCAGTAAGTCCAGTGGCTTTTCCTGCGCTCCCTATAGGGAAGGGCTCTAATCAGTCATCTCTTCAGACTTCTGTTAATGGATACTCACTGGCAGATGAGGAAGTGACTTCCAAAGGGTCCACCAACACGGCAGTAAGCGGCCATCGCTTCCCAAAAGAAAGCTGTTCGGCTGAGTTTAGGGACACCAAACACATGGTGCAGTTTAATATTCCCTTACAGGACGAACCAAAATCTAAAACAGAGGACATGAGCAAAATAAAGGAAGTGTCATCGTCTCTAGACAGATCAAATCGTCACTCCAGCAGCCTGTTGCTGCGCTTTGCCCACCAGAAACCAATGATATCAGGAAAAGGAGCCACAACAACAGCTACAGTCAATGTGGAATATCCCGAGGCTCATTACCCAGCAGAGCACCCAGAGGGTGATCGCGACTGCCACAAGAAACTTTATCGTAGTACCTCTGCTTGTTTGTTCTCCTCAACTAAACCTTCTGAGAAAAACCTGAAAGCTTGTTCATCAGGGAAAGGCCACCAGGAAAAACACTGTCATCACGCCATACAGAGGAGCTTTTCCCTCGAGGTGCCTTACGCCAACACTGGAATTTCATGTCACGTTTCGAATCCCAAACTCGGCAGCCCCTGCTCTCCACATGTGCACATTCATTTGTCTCCTTGCTGCCCGGCTAAGTTGCCTACCTCTCTTCCTGATATAAACACAGGCAACAAATGGAATAATACACCCATAAACTCAGGTCAATGTGCCGAGGTAAGTTTCTTAAATGGAAGGTCCCAGGCCTTATACCTCATAGTGTATAGAGAGGATAACAGCTGTCAAATAAGCATTTTTTTTTAGTTTACGTGACACAGCAAGGCCCAGGAAAGCAAGTTAAGGTAAAGAACAAAGTGGATTCATTGAAATGTTGTTAAACTGGTTCCAGGAGATTCCACATGCACTGACTTTAACTGCCATGTACACGGGACTAAAATAACAGCTGGACTGTGTAAAGTAATGCAAATAACAACTATATTTTATATTGACTTTGTGCTTAATTTTCCCTTGCATAAAGTTCAACATTCAAATAGTTCTGTGTATTTTATGTCTATATAGATATACAGATATACAGCTCTGCCATTCACATTCTTAAAACTCAGTTTACTGCGGGTCAAGAAAGAGTGAGGTTCAGTAACTGAGAAGATCGCTACAGCTAAGTCATGCAATTAACAAGCCCAATGTGGACAAACATTCAAAGGTATTCGGTTGCATTACAGTAAATCCATCTGCTTATTAGTTTCCCAGAAATCAGTGAATAAGAGGGAAAGGTTCCCTTTCAACCTGTTTGTGTGTCTGTCGGTGTGTGAACTCATCTTTTGAATAGTTTCCTTTTTTATTATTCTGTTAGCACTATGAGTAATCGACCTAAGTATTTACCCAGGCTAATTATAGCAGTGGGAAAAGTGGTGCCCCTTGCTGATATAAATAAAGTGCCTCTGAAATATTCTGCCTGACTCCAGATAGTCTACTGGTGTGTAGCACTGATTCAAATTTAACTGCATGATACTAGAGCGCTGCGCAGTCATACCAGCCATCTGTGGACGTGCATGTGCGTGGTGCTAATGTAATGTAGGCGGAATGAAAGTGTGAGCCTTTCCCAGTAAACTGGTGGTGTGTTGCTTTCCTTGGTGCTACTGCCAGCCAGTGTTTGTGAAATATCAAGTGTCAGTCTCCACCCCTACCCCCCTCCATTTAGCAGAATGTCAAGTAGGACGGCTTCCTCCACTAATTAGTCAGTCCATTTATTTTTAAAATAGTTATGTTTGCTTAGGTAAATCTCAGTTATACTTTCACTCTAGAAGGCCCAAAACATGCTTCATGCCTAACTGTAAATAATAAACATGGAAAAACTTGTAAATTATCTTTAAAAAAAAAAAAAAAAAATTAGACTCTTAAAAAAAATTGCTAATAAAAGAAAAAAAATTGAGAAAGTTGTTAATTTGGAAAAACTTGCCAATAAGGCTTTGATGGATGTGTTTAATGAGTCTGTAGACAAGACTGTGAGTCAACTGCTTTCTGCTGTGAGTCAAAAGGTTCTGTGTTTTAATTGTAATACCTGCACTGATTTTCTTACTTCTTCCCTCTGACATATGTTTTCCATATAATAATTTAAAAAAAAGCCCACTAACACTGACACAAAAAAAACTAGACTAAAACTACACATTTTCATACAATAAAAACTGAACTGTGTCATACACATTTAGTCTCACAAGGTGAATGTGGTTAAAACTAAACTGAAACTAGCTGTAAAAAACATTTAGTTAACTGACATATAAATAACAACTACGCGTCAGAAGAAGGCAAACTAAAACAATATTGTCCCCAATCCAGTTTCTTAAGAACTTAGGCCTCAGTCACACAGGTCTAGAGACTGCTCAGTGATCCACTAGTAAACTTAGTCTTCTATTGAAAAATGTGTAGTCCCAGACTAGTTGGCAAATGGTTACTGGTGTCGAAGAGGTTGCTGCACTGAAAACCTCATTTTGATTTCCTTGGTCGCTAGCGGATTTCTTTGAAAAAGTAAAAGTTCTGCTTTATTGTATAACCAGCATGTTTCAAAATGCACTTTTATTTTGAAGGTGAATGATCTCTATTTCTAGTTTGCATCATGCATTTATACCCACCCCTCAGTGAGTAGTTGGCGGGTGTTTGCAGATGAGTCAGCGTCTTCAGTGCAAAAAACAGGTGGCCAAAGGAGTACCAAGGAAGTTTTTGGCGGTGCAGTTTCACCGAGAAACCTGCTAGAAACCTCCAGCACCCATTCGCCAAATAGTCGGGGTTGTGGTTGCCAGGAAGACATAGACTGGTTTCTAGGCCTGTGCGACTGGAGTGTCATTTAACCAGGGTTGTGGGGGTTCTGGAGCTTATCCCAGCTGTAGCACACCGGACAGATTGCTAATCCATCACTGGGCTGCAAAGGCAAGACAGATAACCAGATATCTGGCCAATTTCTTCAATATTTATATAGCGCCAAATCACAGCAACAGTTGCCTCGAGGTGCTTATTATATTGTGGAGTAAAGACCCTACAGTAATACAGAGAAAACCCCAACAATCAAACGATCATCTATGAGAAAGCACTTGGCGACAGTGGTAAGGAAAAACTCCCTTTTAACAGGAAGAAACCTCTGGTAGAACCAGGCTCAGCCATCTGCATGACCAGTTGGGGGTGAGGGGAGGGAGAGAGGACAAAAGACACAATGTGGAAGAAAACCAGAGATAAATAATAAATAATAATTAAATGCAGAGAGGTGTGTAAACACAGTTAGTGAAAAAAGGGTCAGAGAAAAAGAAACACTCATGGGAAGCACCCAGTGAGGACCTGGCTCCAAAGAAGAGAGACCTGAAAGCTGAAGGCTTCTACTTTTAAATACTCTTGGGACCACAAGAAAGCCCGTGGTCTGAGAGCGAAGCTGTTGGGGTGATATGGTACTATGAGGTCTTAAAGATAAGATGGGGCCTAGTTATTCAAGACCTTGTAAATAAAGTGAAAACAAAAACTGAACTAATTAAAATGCAAAACCACAGTAACTATAAGTTCTTCTTGAAAGTCTTTTGTATTACACGCTTTTGTTTTTATTGTCATGTCCACCTACACTGTGAGTCGTGCAAATGGTTATCTAAGATCTTGTGCATCATAATCTTAGGTAACTATAGGAAAAAGATGCGACAATAATAAAACCCATACAGGTCGTGGATAATCCTCCCACATCTGTAGTGGAAATGTTTAAAAACAGCTACAGATTTTATTGCCCAAACGTGTATAAATTTGTACTTTGTACTTCCTTTTATAGCCACTTCAAAAAAATAGGTCACCTGAGTACAAACAGACCAGCACTGCTAACCAACATATGTACTCCAAAAATACAAACATATAACTGTTGCAGACTTAATAATACTGCAATATGACAAATTAGCATCTGTCTATTTCTGGACCTTTTTTTTATATTTTTAGAATTTGTTTTTCTCAGCTGCACGTGGACAATCACCTAAAACCTTTAAATACTGCTCCAGAAACAAAGAAAAGCTGTGTGTGGCTGAACATGTCGGTTTATCGGTTTATATCAGTGGTGTAGTGTTTGAAAACTTCCTTTGCTCTGGTTAGCCGCACTCCCAAAGTCACCAGATGAGTCATCAACATAGTTAATGAATAACCAGGTATGAATGTGTTGCACAACAAGGTGAAGACATGAATCAAATGAATGTTAACAATGATTTTATATAGCGAAATAACAAGCATTTACAGTTTCATAGAGCATTAAACATTTTAGGGGTATCTCACTACACAAACAAGTGGGTTTGTGGAGCTGCTGAGTTAACATGCAAAATAACTAATGTGTATTTAGAGAGATAGCCCAGCAAAGTGCCCTTTAACCCCATATGATTTATACAAAGCCCAACTTCTGTGCTTTAAAAAGTTTACAGACTGGGTTACAGCCAGTAGTTGGGAAATATTTGACATCATTCTTCATCCTGTAGTTAAATAATTTGTTTGCATATTCCCCAAGAGCATAACAAATGACATCTAGGCTGTCAGACATAATGTGTCTTAACTTGCCTTAACTTTGTCATGGCAATGAAGTGCTGTTTTGACACCTGTGTCAGCTTTCAGTTCAGTGTCCATCATCACCACGCTACCACCGCCACATTAGCTCCTCAGAAGCTTATTTTTCACAAGCTGCTGCCCACCTGTCAGAAGCAGCTTTTCGTTGCAGAGCCAAGATGGATATTGCTGAGGCTACCAACATGTGTCTGTAGCTGTTTGCCGCAACCTCATGCAGTCTGTGGTCAGCACTGCTTAATGCCATATGCTAAACTTGAGCTGCATTCAGTGTCACACGAGCCTGCAGGGATGCTCTGAATGGACATTTATCTGTCGTTATCATTTTATCTTGGGCAGTTTTTTTTCACGTGTCCGTAGCATGCATTTCCCCTTTGTTATCTTTAGCTTCACCTTACCCAGGAAGCTCTGATTTCACTCCATCATCTGTTCGCTACTGATATAGACGTGACCTACTCAACTTCAAACCATTAGCTTTAATTGTTTATGCACTACGGTTTGTGGCTGAGTTAAATATTTATTTGACAGAGAGATCAGTGGATTTGATCAGCTGATGTAAACACAACACCAAAATGATCTGGACATTCTTTTAGATTGTGTTTCTGGGTAAAACCAATTTATCCTTAGCTAGATTTTAGTAATAACCGCTTGCACAGGATGCTAAGAAAAGATGGATTCAGGTGTTCAGCAATATATACTGTAAGTTCTCAGTTTATTAAATGATATAACACCAACTGAGTAAAGCTGTAATATATATAGCAGGATGGAGCCATAGCCTATATTAAAAAAAGATGGACGTACCCTCTGTTTGGTTTTGGTGCCCACATTTTAACTATATGTTCAATTTTTGAAGTCAGACAAACACCACACCGTGTCTTTGTCCTGACTTCCTTCTCTCTTCCTCCTCTCTTGAGTGCATTACACTAATAAAAAAAAATATTTCAATCACCAAAATTGGAGCACAGATTTCTTAAATGAGCTGTTAGTACAACTAATTGGAAAGGAAGCTTTAATATTTCTCTCAATACAGTACTCCATTAAAAAATAATTAATAAAGGGAGAAACTATCCATAAGTACCAATGTCTTTGTTTTCAACCATGCTGTAAACAGTTTCTATAGCTAAAATTGGGGATTTTAATATGAGAGTCTGTGTGGATTGACTTGCTTCTGGATTTTCACTCCAAGAACTGTGATTTTTAGTACTTCTGCTTTTAACATTGCAATCCAAGAGTCTGTTTGGAAGTAATCTATTTAAGTTAAGAGCATCTCTCAATGTTTTATAAGCGCAATGTCTCCGTTAAAAAGAAATGAAACATTTCTTTATATAACTTTTATTCTTACTTTTATTCATCAAAAAGAGCTCTATGAGTTATTTATGTAAGCCCTGTATGTCTTATACTATGATTTACTAATTAAATAGGATTCTTTAGCAGATTTCTAATACAAAAAGGAGAGAAATGTGGAGGGAGCCACTTTTATGAGTAAGTCATAGTATCAGATAGACAATATATAAACTATACTATAATATAAACTACTGTAAACAATAAAAACAATAAAAATAAAGACAGTGTTCTATATACAGCCACAGCTGCTCTGTTTACTGTATGTTAAATCTCCAGTCATTCAGTATTGTAAACAAACCCAAAATAAATACAATTATTTCTGACTTCCGTAATATGGTGGAGGGTAAATAAACACAGAGGACTGACAGTGCGTTTAACCTTAGTATTCTTAGAAGACCTCATGAAGGAAATACTGTGCAAAGCAGGCGGTTTCTTACTGGAAATGCAAAGCTTGCCAGTATAACAGCAACGATAACAAGTGTGCTTGTCTTAATACCGCTTGCATAAAACAGAGACTGCTGTTTTTAGGACAGTTCATTGTAATTTTGGAAAAACTTGCTCAGAGTTTATTTTAATCTGGATTTATGCTTTTCTCAGTTGCTCTATTAGAAGTGCAAGGGCACGATGAAGGAGGCCTCCATCTATATTTGTTCACATAAACACTTTGTACCCCTGTTAGACAGTTTGACCTGCCATGGGTGTTAATTTTGGTCACACATGCTGACTCCCACTGTGCTTGGCCTCAGCCTTCTGCTTTCGAGACCTTAACAGCTCCAATAAAGGCATGCAGTGAATGTGTGAAGAGTTCAAAGCAAAGACGGTTCATCTGGCAAATGCTACATTATTTTGATCCCAGTCTCTGTTGGAATAACACAGAGCAGCCATTCATCGTAGGCTGATAAACACATTCCTGCCTGCACAACATGCTAAATATACACGGAAATGGAGCCAGTTAAATGACTCTCATTGTTTGAAGTAGGAAAATAGTGCAGTGGGAAACGTTTTCTGTTAAATCTACAATTAAAGACGGTTTGTTAAAGGGAGTGTCTTGTGAAAAAATCGGGTGAAAGGAAATATTTCTAGTCCTTACTGATGATTGAGATAAAAGAGAGAGATGTACAACCTTGAAGTCACTGCAGAAACACACACATACTTCTTTAGAGATATTAAAGTGGTTCTCTGTACGCTAAATCAGTTGTTTTTAAATACTTTTTCTGCCCAAGGCACACTAAAGGTCCTGCCTAACTCTTAAGCCACACCCAGGTTTTTTTGGGGGGGGGTTGTGTTAGAGGAAGGCACTTGCGGCTTCCCATTCATGCCATATAAGGGACTGAGGAAATGATGTACATGCACAAGTAAGTGTAATGTTTACAAAGGTTCACAAATGAGGGTTTTTTTGTACCCCAAAATACATAAAATTATACCAAAAATACAAAATAATGAAAACAAACTATTTTAAGCAAGAAGTGAACCCATAAAGGAGTTAACTGCTTAACAAATCAAGACCCTAACTCAACAAACTAACCTGTGTAAATCAAGAACTTATGCGATATATTAAAGGATTAGACCATTTTTAAATGCAAGGAGGGCAGAAGAGGAAAAAGGAGGGGGAAACCCCAAGGACAATCGATTAACTCAGTGCAAAGAACTCCCATCCCCCCCATACTGTCACAGCTGATAGTTTGGTCCACTTGTTGGCCATGTGTATTTCAATGGCTCCACCCATAGTTTCCTCTTTTAACAAACCAGGAAAAACTGAAGCAGCAGGAAGGTAACTCAAAACTGAAAAAGTAATTATTGCATCTCATAAGTCTATTTGTGCCCGTCAGTTAGAATGCAGCGTAGTGTCATAAAGTGTATTGAAACAAATTTATAGATTTAACTAGTCCAAAAAAATGAATTGTGTGCTATGTAATGCCATTGACTGTGGTAATGATGTGGTAGAGTGAAACCTTAAACCTGTGTGTCTGACTTGACTGAATATTCCCACATTTAGGTTATTTCACATGACATGTGTTTTGTCTGGTTTCTCTCAGAAAGGAAGTTTTACCTCCCAAAACTTGTTTTTAGCTAGTTAATCATCCCCTTCCTACAGACGAGGCATGTTAACATTCCTCATCCAGGAAGCTTTTGCTCTGATCACTTTTTGTGTTATTTCGGTGATGCTTTGTCTGCACTTGTGGTTAGTTGTGGTTTGTTTAACACAGAGAAGTTACTCTGCTGTTAAACTGTTAATCTGGCCTTTGATGTTTAATGCTTGTATAACCTTAACTTAGGCGTACAGAAACTAGAGAATGAACTAAAATTTCTTTTGACAGACGTTTTAAGGGGGAAATTAGTCCTGCTAATTTAATTTCATGAATCATGTAAAAAAACATTTTACTATTTATTTATTTATTTATTGCAGTTTTTTGGGGGTTTTTTTTGGGTGGTCGCACCTGAAGTTAAAATTATGGATAACACAGATATCACATTGTTTATCTATGACGTTAGACAGAACTCATTTTACATCACGGGCGACGTATATCAGTGAAACTCCTCTTTCTCATATTGTAAAAAAGTTTAATCACTAATCTAATCTCAGAGGTATTTTAATATACAAGTCCAACAATACAGCATAGGTTTTCTACATTGTAAAAAAAATGCTGCGTTGGGTGTAAAGAAATAAGAATGCAAGAAATAAATATGTAAACTTACAGTAAAAGTTCTGTTAGCTCTTTGCACAGTGCCCTGTGATTATAAAACAAAACTAAAATTGTCAGAATGTCCTTGTTTTGTTTTATGTTTTTTGTGTGTTTACTGTGAACTCACTGTAAAAATCATAGATTTCTATAGTAGATACAAAAAACCCCCCCAAAAATGTATGTCATTTAATGTCTTATCTGTTATATATCTTTGGTGTAGTATGAATGATCATGGAGGAGGTCTTTATCAATAGGAAAAGTTGTAAAACCTATGAAGACACAGTTAAGTCTGAAATTTATGCCCTTCTTCACATTTTTCAAAGCTGCCCAAATTGCTTCGCCAGATTGGAGTCTTTAGCGGGCCAATTCTGGCCCCCGGGCCTTATGCTTGACACACTTGCATTAGACAAATTAAGACTGATTTTGGTCATTTGCAATGGAAAAAAATCAGTCCCTTTTTTTTGTGGGTAGATGATACTTGCTGGGCTGGATGTCAGTCTCTTTACCTACTACATGCAGTTAAATGTTACTGTCACAGTTTGAAATGTGTAGCATATACAGTATATTCAGAGCTGATAATAACCCTGTGAAATTGATGACAGACTAATTGTAAAAGCAGTATGTATGTGCTTTGATATCAACTGTATAAATAAGAAAAAGAAACTGATTGTCAGGCAACTGATTTGGGTCCAGTGGGTCAGAAATTTGGAGCAGAAAAGCTGAGATGAGTTTTCTCAGGTTTAGCTAAACCTGCTTTCTGGAACAGGGACTTGAAGACATCAGATTAACAGCTTGTCCTCTGTGTTTGTAGATGATGTTGTTACGGCTCTGATGTCCATGTGTTTCCCTCTCTCTCTCCCTTTCAGACACGTGATGACTTCCTGGGACAGGTGGATATCCCCTTAAATCAAATACCGGTGAGTGCTTGGCTGTAGAAAATTCATTGTAATACTGATGTCTCTAATCTAAGATCACAGTAGGCTGAATGTAATTTGGTTTTCACTGTGTGAGCTCTTAGCTTCAGTCCCACCTATGGCACCATTTAAATATAAACATGGACATCCTTATTCTACTGCCTGTTCCACATAAGTGTCCACAGTTTTGGAAATACAGTCGGTTGTGTTTATGTTATGCTGCTGCTTTTGTTTTGTTATAAATACAGCACCCACAAATTAGCCCTCACTGTGCACGGTCACTGTCATTTCACTCATTGGTATCTTAAAAGTGTTATGATCCCGAGCTGAACAGCAGATTTATTCATGCACTGTGAAGAAATGAAAGATTTCCTTTTCTTATTTTGTTTTCTCAGACAGAAAATCCTAACAATGAAAGGCCATACACATTCAAGGATTTTCTGCTTCACCCACGAAGGTTGGCATGATTTCATGGTTATTTAATCTTTTGTCTTTCTCTGTTTTACATTCCATTTCCCATATATTGGCTCACTCATTTATTATTTTTTTAGCATTTTGGATATTTATTTCTTCCACTGAAAACAAAGAAAACAAAACAAGTATTTATTTACTTTTTTGCCATTCCCACACAGTCACAAGTCCAGAGTTAAAGGTCATCTGCGTCTAAAAATGACCTACCTGCCAAAAAACCCAGGTTCAGAGGAGGAAACTGCAGATCAGACTGAGGACAACGATGTAAGTTTATGCTTAGTGTTATTGAATGCTTTTGTGTTAACAGTGCTTCCACTTGTTCAACATGAGTGTCAGGTCAGTTAGTAGTTGGTGCTGAATTTAAGTCCTTGCACTCGCTTTTAGAGCATCACACGAAAATGTTTGCATTAATTTGCATCTTTAATTGTAAGGAGTGAACCAGAATCTGTGGGGTTTTTTTTTTGTTTTTGTTTTTTTTTTTTACTATTAATGTACATATGATATGACTAAGATGTGACCTCTGACCTTGACCCTGAAAATCTTGTACCTTGAATCTGAAAATCGCCTAGTAATTTCAAATTTATGCTATAGGTGTATCTGCTAGGAGGCTGAGGGGTAGCACTGCAGCCCGTCAGTATGTTTCAGCATGATGACAATCCCAAACGCACTGTCAATGCAAAAAAAAAAAGAAAAAAAAAGCATGCCTACACAAGAAGACACACAATGACACTTTCTGTCATGAATTGGCCTCCCCAGGGCTCAGACCCTCAACACTATAGAGGCAGTGTGGGATCATGCTGACAGACAACAGAACAAAAGACAGGCAACATCCAAAGAAGAGCTTTGAATGACTTTCAAGAACTGCTCCTGAATCATGCTGTGTTGAAGAATAAAGGGGCAGTGTTATACAATTATTGACTTTCAGGCTCATTAAAATTGTACAAACTCTGTTTCTTTTATATTTGTACATTTCAATAAATCAGTGCACCAGTTTCCCATTTTTCTGAGCAAAAGATGAAGAAATGAGGGGTGATTTAAGACTTTTGAACAGTATTGTAAATTAACATGAGCTTTTAGATTTAGATTAACTTAAATCTTAACACTGCGAGGTTATTAAACTGTTATGGCTCGTTTTGACAAGCTGGGTCACATTGAGATCCCAGCTATAACCTTGGCCTTGTCACCTGCTTTTCAGCGTTGGGTTCAAAATAGCTTGTGGTTCATCTCCTTACTGACGGATCAAAGCACAAGTCAGAGTGTCAGGTGTATAAATCTCTTACACATACACACACGATACTCCATGATACTTTCTCTAAATCTCAGTCATTGTGAA
Organism: Pelmatolapia mariae; assembly: GCF_036321145.2. Classification (NCBI taxonomy): domain Eukaryota; kingdom Metazoa; phylum Chordata; class Actinopteri; order Cichliformes; family Cichlidae; genus Pelmatolapia; species Pelmatolapia mariae. The sequence continues at coordinate 23,109,256 of NC_086227.1, forward strand.
CTGTATTGTGTGTGTGCACCAATGTGATTTCCACCCTCATCTTTAGCCATGAATGGATGTACACACTCCCTTACTTTGTTTGCATATAAATTCACTGTTTGCACCACAAAAATTGGGCGTGGAATTTATAGAAAGGAAATGACAAAGCATGAATGTGTGTGAAACTGAGACAGTCATCTGAGAAATGTAGGAAATAAGAATCCCGAATACAAAAAACTATTCAAAGAAAAGGGTAATGGAGGCCTTCAAGGCCAAAGCAACCATTATGCATAGCCGCAGCTATTTGCATGCCACTCACAGTTACCAATAACAGTAATAGTAAGGTACCAGATAAAGTTTAGTACACACAAAGTTATTTGCACTGAACTTTTTATATAGTAAATTGTACATATTAATATCAGTAGCTGTGTTTGTAAATGTGAAAAAGCTCTGTGAAAATGGCCGTTTAATTTTATTTTCCAATAAGGCAAGACTTTTTTTATCTCCAGTTTTCCATCTGTACAGCTTAGTTTAGTTCTTTAGCATTTCAAAATGATGTCCTCCTTGTTTAACAGCCTGGTTGGGAGCTTCTGGAGACACATGATATGTCAGGTCCCAGACAAAACCAGATCCTGCCTCCTCTTCCTCCTGGCTGGGAGGAGAGGCAAGATAATCTGGGAAGGATCTACTATGTTAATCATGAAACCAGAACCACACAATGGCAACGGCCCACCACGCAGTAAGATGGCTCCCATATCCTATAAAAAAATTAATTTAAAAAACCCTTTTGATGAATTTCATTAGTGAGAGTCTAAGTGTCTGTCTCCCCCTGAACAGAGACGGCAATTTGGAAGTTCAACGAAGACAGAACAGTAATACGGATGCGGCGCATGTTTTCATAACACGCAGACAGATCTCAGAACATGAGGATAGCACGCAAGAGTCTCCAGAGGTAACTCTTTAATTTTTTGTTTCCTTGTTGTGTCCCAGGATTTCTGATAATGTTGCTAAAATTAGAGAACAAATTTCATGGTTTAACACTTGAGTCCAACCCTTTCATAATGCTGTTTTTGCTGCAGAAACCTCGAAACCCGCCCAACTCTGCAGTACTTGCTTAGCACCAAACAGCCAACATAAACGTGGTTAGCACCTACCTGGTTAACACAGTAGTAAAGGAGTCTGCTGCTTGCCTCAGGATATAGTCTATAGCAGTCTGTTAGGAATAATCAGAAATATTGGTGATGCTGCCTTCTCAGTGATGTTCTGCTTGGAAATATATTTAGTACATAAATGTAGTCTTAGGCTCCTTTTGCCTTCAGAGCTGCCTTAATTTCTTTATTGTAAAGATTTAACAAGGTGCTGGAAGGATTCCTCTGAGATTTTAGTCCATGTCGACATGATAGCATCACACAGTTGCTGTGCATCTATGATGTGAATCTCTTGTTCCACCACATCCCAAAGATGCTCAATTGGATTGAGATGCAATGTGCTGAAGGCCATGTTATGACAGTGAACTTTCTGTCAGGTTCAAGAAACCCTTACTGAGATGATTTGAGTTTTTGGAGGATGGATACACCGTGGTCATAAAGGAATGGACATGGTGAGCAGCAATAGTTAGGGAAACTGTGGGGTTTAAATGGTGCTCATTTAGTTCCCAAGGTGCCCAAAGGTTTGCAAGAAAGCCTCACCCACACCACCTCCAGTATTATATAAGGCAGAATGGATTCATGCTTTCATGTTGATGTCAGATTGTGACCCTGTGATGTGAATGTCGCAGCAGAAATCAAGAGTCTTCGGAGCAGGCAACATTTTCCCAATTTTCTATTGTCCAATCTGGTGAGCCTGTGTGAACTGTAGCCTCAGTTTCCTGTTCTTAGTTGACAGGAGTGGCATCCGGTGGGGTTTACTGCTGCTGTCGCCCATCTGCTTCAAGGTTTGAAGCAGTTGTTTTGCATTCAGAGATGGTCTTCTCTTAAAATCCTAGTATATCAGCAGTTTCTCAAATATTAAGACCAGCCCGTCTAGCCCCAACAAGCATGCTGCATTCATAGTCAGTGAATTCACCTTTCCTCCCCATTCTGATGCTCAGATTGAACTCAGATGGACACTGTGCATTTTCAAAATAAGTGCAGGACATGATCTTAATTAATCCTTTTTAATAGTGATACAAACTGTTGCAGTGTTGCAAAGACATGCAATGGTACAATTAAGCTCAACTTTGACCTATGGAGGAAAATGGCAACAAAGGGCATTGCTCACGTGAGCAGGGCTAATCCAAAACAATATCAGTAGAAGGTCCAAGAAGAGTAAAACACAGGGCATCCGGAAAGAACCATGAGACACCTGAGAAGGATGCAGGATGTGGGTACCAGGAAAAACAAGAGGACTGTAAATACACAGGTGTGATTAAACACAGGTGAAACTGATGGGGGTGGAGCAAAGGGAGTCGGCGGAGAAAAGGACAAAGACAGGAAGTACTGATTAAGTAGCTCTTAAAAATGATTATAGAGCCCAATTCATTTGATTTTTATGTATATATTAAGTTAATTCTATCATGTGCAGGCTTACAGGCTTGTAAAAAAAGGTTAACTACACAGGGATGTTTTTAAAACCAGCTTTAAGGTTCATCAGTGTTAACACAGCCTAAGCAAAGCAGGTGTCATGCGTCGGGCTCGTCTTCTCAATCCGCTGTATATTTAAACAAAGAAGTTCAGATCTTTGTCATACTACCTCTGACAGCCTTGCACTGTTGTTGCCTCGGATCATTGGAGTCTCCTCTCTGTCATCATGTAGAGCTGGGAGATCATTACAGAGGATGATTCCACCCAGTACCACAGTAGTAACCAGCTCAGATCACCTTCACCCCGCACCCCAGTGGAGTTCCACTCACTGTGCGATGAAATGAGGAATGTTAACATCGCTGCCGCAGCTGGCGAGCAGCGCTCCTCCCAGATCGTGAGTTATTTTCTGTGTCGCTTGAGGTTTGACTTACTGAAAGCAGAGGGGGGGAGTAGGCTCGTAATCATATAAATGTGAGCTGAGAGTGGTGGAAAATTTATGCACATTAATGGCCAAGTGGTCATCAGAGTCATCCTTCCGCTCTCCTGCAGGATCACAGCAGTAATTCAAGGCATTCCAGTCGCAGAGGAAGTGCCCAGACCTCAACAGGAGAGGAACATCCTGCTAATCCTGTGGTGAGTGTTTTGCCTCTCTGTTGAAGTCCCCAAAATGTTCTTACATCTGAATGCTTTAGTCTTCATGAGTTCACTTTTCAATCATCTTAGACTGTCACAGTTCCTGTGGAGGGACATTTAAGGAATACAGCATTGTTAACTGCGTTATAGATTTCTATGTGGAATATTGTGTTTGCTAGAGTTTGTCTGTTTGCTAGATTCACAATTAATAATCTGTATCACAATTATTCCCACAGATTAGGTTAGAGTCATTTGACCACTTATACTATTTTTTTTGGATACAAAAAACTTGTCACTCCAGATCAAATCTGAAATGCCTTCTCATTCTCTTTTGCTGAAAGCTCTGATTGCTGATTTGTGTCTGTTGCTGTTGGTCCAGGTGTTGTTGTTTTTAGTCCACCGTGCTGTCTTTTATAGAAATTATTACCAGTCATGCTTTTGATTTGTTCATGTGCATTAGAAAGTTTAGAATGCGAGTTTCTATATTTTATTTTGAAAGTTCAGTCCTTTGTAATCAGCCCATCTTATCATCTTCCCTTAGTGTCACACAGGCCTAGAGAGCAGTCAGCAATCCCTGCCAGTCATGATTGATTTAGTAAATATGTTTATTGAGTTATCTTTTCCTGTTTGTGTCAGACTTTCTAGTTTCATTACTAGTGAGCAGTTGGTGAGTGTTTGCATATGTTTGGCATCTTCCATACAAATTTTGGACTACTCCAGCAATCTGCTAGCAACCAAATCAATCACAAGAGGGTTTCTGACCCAGCACTGCTAGTCCCTGACCAATCTCACAACAGTCCTGTTATTCAGCCAGTGAGTCTCTCATCCTGTGATAGGCCTCACCAACGTGGCATCTTGGACTGCAGTGGGTGGTCATAGGCTCTTCAGCCTCTGTGAGCTTGAAGTAATAAGGCTCCACACGAAGTAGTCAGACCACAACGGAACCTGGCCAACAAACTGGATAGGATAGATTAATAATAATCCACTTGCATAGAGTGCCTTATAATGACTGTCTGTATGATTATGGTGGAAATTATATCTTATGCCAAATTATTGTCCTTGAATTATCGTCTTGAGAATGTATTTACTTATTTTTAATTTGACAGCTGCTTCCAACCTCAACTGGGTTACCTCCAGGCTGGGAGGAAAAGCGAGATAGTAAAGGAAGACGCTACTATATCAACCACAACAACCGAACCACTACATGGACACGACCTCTCGTGCAGGTACTTCAGCATTCATCTTTTTATTCACATTCTGCATAGCAACTTTTGTTAAACCCCTGTTTTGTTTTGTTTTTATTAGATTAAAACTCTAAAATAGCACTGTTCTGTCAGTTTTCCCCTTCAGTGTGTCTGTTCTCGATTTAGAATCTCACTGGAGTCTTTTTATTTGTACAGAGAACTTCAGAGGCAGCACCAGCACCATCAGCACCGTCGTCAGCAGCAGCACCGTCAGCAGCAGCAGCAACACCGTCATCAGCAGCAGCACCATCAGCAGCAGCAGCAGCGGCACAGAGTAGTGCAGGCTTATCACAAAGCCCTACACCATCCCAACCATCAGCACCAACAGAGGAGTCTCCTCAGCACACTCCAAGCCCCGAGGCCACGCGAGAATCTGGCTTCCTGCCGGTCGGTTGGGAAGTTCGCAGTGCGCCCAATGGAAGGCCGTTTTTCATCGACCACAATACCAAGACAACTACCTGGGTGAGAAGATAGCAGCCAAAGGCTTTGAATGCACCTGTGTGTCCAATTCAGAAAAACTAGACTGGGTTTCAGCTATTTAGTTGACTTTTTTTCTGATCTGTGTCACAAAGCAAGTGAGTTTCCAAGCTGTAACTCACCACCATCTCTTGTGTGAGGATTTCCTCTCTGACTGAAACACACCCTGCTTGTTTTTCTCTGAACAGGAAGATCCCAGGCTAAGGATTCCTGTACAAATGAGGAGGAGATCCTCGCTTGATCCTTCCGATCTCGGCCCTCTGCCGGTAAGTTCAGTAACAAGATGCAACACAGGCATCAACTTTTGAGGATTAGCTATCAGGGGAAAAAGCCTGCTAGCCAAAACATTAAGACCACCATGCGTAGTAAAGTCCAGTCCACTTGTGCCACCAACGCATCTTCAAAATAGGGGACTGAGACATTGGCAAAGGAAACTTTTAAAGTCCAGAGTTTTTCAAGGTTGCTGAGTGTCTCAGCATATCCCATAGTTTCCTTATCAGATTTGAAGTCAAGTCAACACTTGGTTCTGGAAATATTGAAGGAAGAGGTCATATTTTGAATTTTGTCATGTGACAGTTCCAGTTTTCCTGCTTAAACAGGCCACTGCAGGACACATACACAGTGGGCTGTGTGGTCTAAAGAAATTCTTATTGACTTTTTTTCAACATATGGCTATTTATAGGGAAAAGTATGTTGTGGAAAAAATTATAAATTCAGAATGGGATGTTTAATACAAGTAAAATTGAATTAAAAAAATAATCCCTAAAGACATGAATAATATCAAAGGTAAAAGAATTTAAACACATGACCATTTCACAATACTTCCATAGAAATGTACATGTGTTAATCACATAAAGCATGTGACAAAATGTGTTACATTAGCCATGCAGTGCATAAAATCAGACTCTCATTTCATTTTTAAAATAAATCTTTTGTTTTCTGAAACAATGAAAGAGCAGATTTCTTTTTAACTACCCAGAGCACCAATCTACATCCATCAGTTGCGTGCTTCACATACCTCTCCCAGTTAATACAAAGGTGCAAGAGAAAATAAGTGATTCATCAAACGGCCCATCTTCTTTCATTGTTCCGTGGCTCATCTTCATCCCACTGTAGGCTTTTTATATCAGTGGACAACACAGTAAGCGGTGACGCACTTTCTTTCTCTCGCAGCCCAAATTGAGGTTTTCATCAATTTGTATTACACTCGCTCTTCTGTAGGATCAGACCGCATGGATCCACCTTCCTCCTCTTATGCACAGCAGTTAAATTAGTGCACACTTGACCCTTCACCATTTATCCTCTTGGACCACTGTTGTCAGCATCCGTCAGTTACCCGTCTATGAAAACATTTTGTGTCCAGCTCATCGGCTGCCCGTTTGCTTGCTGCCACTCCTTGGCATTTCCCAAATTTATCAAGGTTATCAGTGTTATTTACTCCACCTGCCAGTGTTTAAGGTTTTTTTTCTCTTCAAGTTTTAACAAAAAGCACAAGACCGGTGGGACGCTGCAAACATCGCTACATTCTCAGAATATATTGTCCCAACTGTCCTTAACCATCTCAGTTGACATAAAAGCGATCCTTTTCTTCCACTTTTGTAAAAAAGCATCTCCTTAAGGCCTTTAGCGAGAAAATTGTCCTCTTCTTTATAAAGATGGTACTCTATCCATTGTTTAAGACCTGGTGGGTCAAGTTTATACCAGGTCTTTGTTATAGTTTTAGGTAAAGAATATTTGTGCAAAAACGACTTTTTAACAACAACAACACCCTCTTTAATTGCTCCAAGGTACAGTACCATGACATCTACTGGGATTTCATAACCTGGCATCTTAGAGCTACACCTATATTCTCCTGAAATACTTGAATTTTACTTAATTTCCAAAATATGTGGGAGTGGTTATGACCACACTGTCTCCAGGATTGCTGCTGTGACCAGGATTGCTTGCTTTTAACATAAGGTGTAACAAAAATCAGATGTTTAGTCATTTCCTTGAGCTAGTTGATGTCTCCTCAGCTGTTTCTATGTTTAGTTCGTTTCCCTGTTTTGTTTTAATGTAATTGGTATTATTGCGTTTCCGTTTCCTTGATATAATTTAGAGATAATTGTCCCATTAATCTGTTTATGTGCTTCAAACTATCCATCACTGCATTTCCTTCTTGAGACTTCTGGTGGTTTTACTGTTGTGGCTGAACACTGTATTGTTTGCTGATGTAATATTTAACCTGCCTGATTAATATAGATTTGATATTTTCTTCATTTCTAGCCTGGCTGGGAGGAGAGGGTCCACAGTGATGGCAGGGTCTTCTACATAGATCACAGTGCGTATGATGTGTTTAAGTCGAAAACATCTTTGATTAGTACATTAATAAATCTGTTTTCTTGTTAATATATGCTTTTTGATATATTTTATTTCATAGACACAAAGAACACACAATGGGAAGATCCCAGATTGCAGAACGCTGCTATAACTGGACCAGTGAGTATGGATTTGAAATTGAAAACTGTTGTTGTTGTTTGTTGTTTGCTGTTGCTGTTACTGACCTCTATCCTTTGGTGATTACAGGCAGTGCCTTACTCTAGAGACTACAAACAGAAGTATGACTACTTCAAGAAGAAGCTGAAGAAACCGGTGAGCATCCTCAAAAGCTCTTACTGATTGTAGAGATCGACCTGACACACTGTGATATTTTATACTTGGAAGTGTTTATTGAAGTGACACACATGTATGTTTCGGCACCCGGCTCCTCGACTTTCCAGTCGGTTGTCAGCACACACACTTCCCTCTGCTCTCCAGCTTCACTGTTTACAAAAGGCCACCTGTCTCTCCAGCCTCCTTGGCACTGCCCCCTTGACCACTCTTCCCCTGCAGCTGAGCCAGGGACCACACCTCCGCCACACTAATTTTTAACCTAACTTCTTAAAGGTAACCGAAAACTCACCACTGTGCTTTTTTTTTTTTTTTTGCTTTTTTTCTTTTCTTTTTTTTAAATGTAGGCGGACATCCCAAACCGCTTTGAGATGAAGCTGAAACGAAATGCAGTGCTGGAGGACTCATACCGACGCATCCTCTCGGTCAAGAGGCCAGACCTGTTGAAGGCACGACTGTGGGTGGAGTTTGATGGAGAAAAAGGACTGGACTACGGTGGCGTGGCCAGGGAGTGGTTCTTCCTAATGTCCAAAGAGATGTTCAACCCGTACTACGGGCTATTCGAGTATTCCGCCACGTGAGTCTTTATTTTTGTTTTCAGTTGTTGTTACTTGTAGTTTTCCCACTTTTGGAAATTTTTAAGCAATTATATGTAGCACGAGTGATGTGCATCCTGTACACTGACAGCTAAAATGTGGACAAAAAGATGTCAGTGCTTGTATTTAATTCAAATCCAGGACTTTTGTACAGTTCCTGAGATCAATATATTAAATCACTGCTAATTTCATTGTGTCTCTGTGAGGTAACGATGTTTGGGATGATGTGTTTTTGTTTAAGGGGGCATATTTACAGGTCATATTCTTCATTAACCTTCATTTTCACTGTAAATAGGAACTGGTTGAGTCCTGTAGGAGTATGAGTGAGTCAGGGGGAGTATGACAGATAAGAGGCTGACAGGAAGCCAGTGGGATAAGTGTAAAAGGGGGGGCTGATGCATTCCTTGGAAAAGGAGAGGAAGAGGCTAATTTTAAAGCGGCGGGAAGATGTACTACGAATTTTGAGCAATGCGTAAACCTGGGGGTTTATGCAAAAAGCAGCTGCAGGCATGGGAGTCTTCAGCCACTCCCAGATACACAAAATGACACAGAGCACCCTCACACCAGGGAACAACAGAAACACAAGGGAGAGAAAAAATAGAGCTGACATACACACAGAGGAATGAGGGAGAGGTGCTGCAGACATTCACACACAGAAGGCAATCAAAACTCTCTTTGGCTGTGAAATTGTGGGCTGAAAAAAGGTTCAATCAAAATCTCCAACCCTGGTGATACGAAGCACATCAAATAACTGTGGTATATGTTACAGCAAAGGCCTGGATCAGCTCTCTAAGGGCATTTTCACAGCTGTAGATCATTTATCCTGGCTTGAATCAGCTCATGATTTTGCACAAGTTTTTCCCCGTGATTTGGCTTCTTTTCACGCAGAAAAATCCAGGTGACCCAAAATGTGCCACTACAAACCACGTGAGAATGTTCAGTCCGCTTATAGGGCTATCTGAGCTAGGATCCACAAAAGTGGTAATTGTTCATACTAACATTTGGTGCTGTGGCTTGTTGACCTGTGGGAAGATTGGTGGTTCAATGCCCTTTTCCCTGAACTTTGGCAAGATACTGAACCCAAAGTTGTGAGAGTGTGAATATCAGGTTAGAAAATGCTATTGTATGAATGGGTGAATGACACTTGTAGACAGAAAGCTCTGAGTGTTCAAATTGAGTAGAAAAACACTATGCAAGTACTACTGCATTTACTAAAGACACTTTCCTGATCTGCCTTATGTTTTAGGGACAACTACACACTGCAGATTAACCCCAACTCAGGTTTATGCAACGAGGACCACCTGACCTACTTCAAGTTCATCGGCCGCGTGGCAGGCATGGCTGTGTTTCACGGCAAACTCCTCGATGGTGAGTGTCACATGGCTGCTGAAAATGGTCAGATATTTTAAGAGTTCTTCATGTAGCAGCAGGAAGTATTTTTATTTAAAGAAAGTGAAAAAATTACCTCGCTGTCTTTCTTTGTGTCTTGTTGTCTGCGCTTTATTGTTTGCATTTTGGTAACTTTTCTGGGTGTTTGTACATGGTTCTGGATAGGAGTCCCTCCATTTGAGACTGCTGGCTTTCTCAGGTTGTTTTTACCTCCAGCTGTAAAAGGCTGATGGGGTATCTTCTAGGTTCATCTTCACGTTGAGGGGTCACACTGGTGCCACCAGTTTTTTATAATTTGAGAAAACCAACAGAGAGGACACTCGAAACGGATGACAGAGTGCACTCCAGACTTGCCAAAAAGCTGGGTTTTAAAAAAAATAAAAATAAAAATAAATAAATATTTACTTGATTTTAATTTCAGCTCGGTGGTAGAGTCTGTCCTCACTGCTCTCCTGTGCTCTGTTTCACCCACATTAACTCTCACTAACAGTATGCATAACAGAGAGAGTGAAAGTAACAAGAGGAAGAGGAGCAGGAAAACACACTTACAATCAGCTGACTATAGCTACCACGTGTGTTTGTTTGTTTGTTTGTAAATGTAAATGGAAGGAGGAGGCATTACGATGGACACGTTTGGTTTGATGGGAGCTGCTCTTGTTGCACCTTTTTAAAAACGTCACCAGTAAATATCTTTGTAAGTGTTTGCATATTTGTTTACTTCACAGCTTTCTTCATTCGGCCCTTCTACAAGATGATGCTGGGGAAGCCAATCATCCTCCAGGACATGGAGTCTGTTGTGAGTATGACTGTAGTAATTATTGCATTGGTGTGATTCGGGATCTTGGATGTGATGTAGATCATTTTCAATTAATTAAATGTCTTTTTTTCTTTTCTTTTCAGGACGGTGAATATTTCAACTCCCTGAAGTGGATTTTGGAGAACGACCCAACAGACCTGGACATGAGGTTCACTATTGATGAAGAGCTGTTTGGACAGGTCTGCTGAACGTCCTTGTTTTTTTTTGTCCCAACATTTAATTTGTGACACGGCTTTGTGTCTGTCTGACTGATGCTTCATTTCTTACACCACCACCTGTTCAGACTCACCAGCATGACCTGAAACCCGATGGCTCAGAGATTGTCGTCACCAATGAAAACAAGGATGAATACATCCAGTAAGAAAAATGCTTTTACTTTGTTTTTTTTCTCAGTGTGTGTGTAAATGCAGTTTGATGCTGACATGCCGTTTTGTGATTAACAGCCTGGTGATTCAGTGGAGGTTTGTGAACAGAATACAGAAGCAGATGACTGCCTTCAAGGAGGTAAACGGTGGTTTTGTTTTTTAAACTTGCTAAACACGGTACAGGTATTAAAGACACACAAAGGAATAAAAGTCTGGTATACTTTGTGTTTTAGGGATTCTTTGAGTTGGTACCGCAAGATCTGATCAAGATCTTTGATGAGAATGAGCTCGAGGTGAGTTTTTAGCTGATCCAACTAGCAAAAAAAAAAACAAAACCGTTTCAGTCTCTCAGAGATGGAAAATGTTCAGTGTATCTGCTTTGTTTTCCTCCACAGCTGCTCATGTGTGGTCTTGGAGATGTGGACGTGAACGACTGGAGAGCGAACACAAAGTATAAGAACGGCTACTGTTCCAACCACGTGGTTATCCTGTGGTTTTGGAAGGTGAAACAAGTTTCCATACCTGGGGCTAATAATCTGCAGCTGGGGCAGGGATGTCTGTGCAGAAAAGCTTCAGTGATATGTATTTTTTTTCATGCTTTTTGTTTTGTTTTATTACAGGCGGTGCTGCTGATGGATGCGGAAAAGCGAATCCGGCTCTTACAGTTTGTGACGGGAACATCCAGGGTCCCGATGAATGGCTTTGCTGAACTCTATGGTGAGATTAGAATTATTCCCTCTCTAAATGAACGGGGTTTTTTTTGTTTTTTGTTTTTTTTACTATTTGCCCTTGGGTTGATTTCTTTGTTTCTTGCAAATTAATTCCACTTGAACTCATGATGTTTGTTGTTGTCATCTGATGCTTAATGGTTTTATTTACCAGGCTCTAATGGACCGCAGCTCTTCACCATCGAGCTTTGGGGAACACGTGAAAAACTTCCCAGGGCCCACACATGGTAAGCATTTCACTGTGCTTTGCTTTTTTTTTCTTTTCTTTTTCTTCTTCCTCTTCTGTTTTTTTTCTCCCTTTATATTGGACACAGTTGTTTTTAACAAAGCATCATTTTAGATTTTATTGAAGGTTTTTGCCAACTTTTAAAAAGGATAAAAGCACAGTTGTTTCTTCCTCTGCTCTTCTTGCTGTGGATCTAGCAGTGAAGCTTGTAGTATTAGCACAGTTGAGTTTAGCCATTTCAGCTTTGTTATATTTTTACTGTTACCTTACAAGAATTACGTGATAGGTGGGAATCCCTAAAACAATTAATCATACTCCAGAAAAACACCTTCACCAATCACTGGCCCATCAATCCCCCCGGTAAAATTGGCAAGACACATGGAAAATCACACAAACAGCAGGGATCCACAAACCCAAAAAGACTGGATTTACTCAGATTTTCCCATGAGCCTCTACCCAGGAAACTCATTCAACACAAATCCTGCACGAAGGCCCGGAGTTGTAACAGCACATATTCTAATAGTTGGTGTTCCTAACACATTACCTAGTCCATATAAGTATAGATATCAACATTATTTGGGTTTTTCCCCCCCACTGAGATCTGATGTGTTTTCAAAGTGTTACTAAATAAACACTGTGCCGTACAGAACATTTATAGAAAATGGCATTTTATTTATTTATAAATAATAATAATAAATAAATCCTTTCTCATAGATTTATTTTCTGGCTTCTCTTTGCAGCCAGAGTCTCATCGCCCTACTGGCCTTTAGAAAGAGTGCCAGTTTAAAGCATTAGCGTCACTTTGCTTTGACCATGTTTTGTGTTGAAATTGAGCAGCTTGTTGAAAAGAGACTGGTATCAATCATCTATGTACCCACCGTAATGTGGCTGTTTAGTGAGGTGCTGTTATAAGCAAGCTTGTGTTGAAGTCAGACATGACACTCTAAGGTGTAGCCCATAGACCTGTTTGTCCACACATTTGGAACAGCGCCTCCTGGTGACACTACAGAGCTACAACATGTAGATGACTGTCTGCGGAGATGTGTGTGTGTGTGCGCATGTGTGAGCAGTGAGATTGTACTCGGGTTTCTGAAGAGCGGTGTACCCTGGATAACCGTCCTTTCCTACTCTAATAATGACCACATTTTATAACTTCATGTTCTATTCAGCGTGACCAGAAACTATTGATTAAGGCTGCAAAGTCATCAGGAAAGTGCTAGAGGTTGCAGAGCAGGAGAGCTGAAGGCAGTTTTTTCATAAACTTCTGCACAACCAGAAATCTTCATGCAGTCAGACGAGTCTTAGAAAGAATGCAGGTTTAAGCACTGGCTTCACTTCCCAGACCAGAAACTTCATCCATGTTTTGTGCTGCTTTCAAACTGCCTACTGTATCTCATAGTGCAGACTTGTGGAAGCCCACTAGTGGCGCATTACTGTCATTCTTAGTTTCGCTGGCACATCACGGTGTTTATGCTCCTGCGTGTTCCCTTTTTGCCACTGCTTAAATTTTAACTGTGAATTTCTTCTTGTCTGTTCTTTTGCTTCTTAAAGCTTTAATCGGCTGGACCTTCCTCCGTACGAGTCCTTTGAGGAACTGAGGGAGAAGCTTAACATCGCTATAGAGAATGCACAAGGCTTCGACGGGGTGGATTAGTGCATACGTGGGAAATGAGCTGAACTGACATTGCTGTCATTGGAGTAAAGCAAAGCTGCGTGATGCCCCTGGGGAAAAAAATACAAAAACAACAAAGCTGTGTATCAGACTCAGGTTTTAACCTGCCGGCTGTGAAGATGGACAGCAACAAGACTCACATGAGTCCTCTGTCGGGGCCCAGCTGAAGAAAAGACATGAAATCTGGAGTGATGGAGGTGTTTTTACATCACCCTGCGTGTTGTAAAGTTTACAAATCAGGTTATCTTAGTATTTAATTCTCTGATGCAAGTCGCTCAAAGGTGTATTCACTCTTATTTGTTCTGCGAAAATGCTCATATATTTAAATAACTTGATTCTGTGAAGCGATAAGAGTATCTGAATGTGAATAACAGCTGTACAGTTTATGATAAAAACCTACCTTTTTAAAAATGGACGTTTGATTTAGTTTTAGTCACTTTTTGCCCAGCCAGATGCATAAAGACAGATGTGTACACACATCCTTTCAGTCAGATTGTCCTCTCTTAATAACATCAGTGTTTGAAACTGTAAATACATAAACAAGTCTTTCCACTTCATCTTTAGACATGAATGGATGTAACCACTCTTTCTTTTGTTTTGTTTTGGGGGTTTTTGTTTTTTGTTTTGTTAATGAAACCACTGTTTGCACCTCAGGTTATTTAATTTGGCCATTAAAAAAAGGTAGTTGTACCAAATGTGAAATTGAGGAACTGACCAGAGATGGCAGGGGAAGAGCAGGGATAAGGAAATGTTTTATGTGATGGACCCATTTGTGGAATCAAAAGCTGCAAGAAAATCTGCATCAGAAGAAAGGTGAAAGTTCAGGGGCAAGTTCAGAGGGAAAAAAATCCTGGCCGAGTTCTAGAAACAAGAAAGCTCATCTGTTTGTACATTACACACTGCCTTAGTTATTAATAATAGTAGTAGGTGTTTAATGTTAGTAAGTCATTTCCACTTCATCAGGCCCCATTTTCTCTATAAAAACATGTGAATGAATAGTCTGAATTACGCCTGAGGTGCACACAAATACCACTGCGCATTCTTTCTTTGTAGTAAACCGAAGTTCACGGCTTTTGTGCGTGCTTGTTTATACAGTCGTGTTCAGCTCATTTTGGGTCTTATATTGTCACTTTATTACATGCAGGTCCTTCATGCTCGGTGTAAAAACTATTGCACTCTAGCAAAGCCAAGAATTTAATGCTTTTTAAAAAAAAAAAAAAAAAAAAAAAGCCATGCTCGCCACTTAATTTGTCTCCATTGCTGTTAAACACTAATTGGGTGTTTCTGTTCAACAGTTTAAAATGTCCTTAAACAACAAAAAGATTAAACTTTTTTTTCATTTAGTTTCTTTTTATTTATTTATTTTTTTTACTTGTTTTCCATTCCAGTTTTTTTTTTTTTTTTTTTTTTTTTTTTTTGAAGCACTGATGCAGTGTCCCAAATATATATATGTATAGACCTCAGAAGCATTTCTTGCAGAAAATGTGCAGGTTGCATACGAATGTGAGCGACTGCCGTCAGTCAGTTTGGTAAATCATTGTGGTCGTGATGTGATCTTGTCTGTGTGCAGATTTGGAGAAGTGACTGTCTGCAGTGTTGGACTGTGCTGATGTACTATACATAACTGAACATGCAAATGTGACTGCATTTGTTTAAACTGCCACTCGGGAGTTGCTCGGTGTTGTCGAACAGGTCTCGATGCATCTCTACAGTCGGTATCTGTTCTTGTTCGTTCGATATCTCCTCGCGCTCAAGTTCAACACTGTTTATAAAGCAGAAGAATAAATAAATGTACATTCACGTTAGAGCTCCTTAGCTTTGCATAAACGTTAGTAGACAGACTGACTTATACAGTTTTAATACGGTGTGTTAGATTTTATGCTTTGATTTTTGTCAGTGAATGACATTTTATTGTCTTCTACTCATCAAAGGTGTCTAATTGCAGCAAAGTGCTCTATTTTTAAGAGTGCAATTTACAAAAACATATATATATTGTTGGTTGTTAAAATGTGTACAGATTGTTCTTTTCCAAATTAATTACTCGTAGTACCTTTTGTACGCAGTTACTTTGTGAGAAAGTAACTGTGCTTAAGCCGTACTTTGAACGTTTTCTGAACGGTAAGACACGTGTTTACATAACTGCCGTGTTTACAGGTCGGTGATGAAAGGAAAGAAAATTGTGGGCTGGTTTTTGTCTCTGACGACAGTTTTATATACCTATTCTTTTATAAAGTGAAGCACTTTGTTAATATTGAGTCTTACTTCTGAAATCTTTGCCAATCTGTCGCCTGCATAAATCTCTCTTTAAAATCATGATCCGATGCTTTAAGCGCACATCTCTTCAGATGTTTACATGTGAGCATTGCTGAGAGCATTTTTTTTGCTGAGAAAAGCACATTCTCTCCTTTCAATGGTATTTAAATACCAATGCCTTTTATTTGTCATGTGTCATCGAATTCACTGGTCTATGAAATGAATAGACATCCTGTTGCCTAATGAAGACTAATTAATACATACTTCATTTCGGATATATCAAACTTTGTTATTGTAACACCTGTAAGTGCATTAAATCATCGATGGCGTATGTAAAACATTTTAAAGGGCAGAACAAACTGTAGCTGTTAAATCCCAATGTGATGGCCTATAACACAGAATATAAATGTATTGGAAAATTAAAGACATGTAAAAACACTTATCCAGTCTCTTCTTCTTCTTCCTTTTTATTATTACCTTATTTTGCTGTCCTGATAGGGAGCTGTTAAGTTTTGAAAGAATCTTGCTATATAGGGTTCAAAACCAGACAAGTTTTAGTAGCAATTTTTTTTTTCTTTTTTTTTTTTTTAGATTACCAAATTTGTGGACCTTCACCTCTACAGGTCCACAAAAGTGGCCAGGTCACACTAAATGCAAACTTAAGTATCCAAGTTTATTACCCTTTGAAAGTTGTTTTCCCCTCATGTTATATATGTTAGAGGATTGATATATTTAGAATAGGCTCACAAAGTCTTTTGTTAAGTCTAATGCTACATTATGCATAACACAAGCATTTTGAAAGAAGTCAGCTTAGTTCAGTTAGCTTCAAAAGTTTGTAACCATGAAAAAGGGGATCAGAGGGAGCATCTAACTTGGACCTCGGCATGGCTCATACAAAAGGAATTTCCTTTTGTAAAGCATTATAATCATTTAAGTGAGGCTCAAACAGTGATTGGTACAAAATAAGTGATGCTTCACATGGAAGAAAATGCTAGAGAAGTGAAGTTGAGTCATTAACATATAGAAGGAAGGTAAGTGGTCCTAACATTGATCCCTGTGGGGCCCCACATTTGACAGCTACTAAGTGCTATCCCCTAACACCATGTTCTAGGCTGCCTAAAAGAAGTCTAGAGTTTAAATTCAGTTCAATTTAATTTATATAGCGCCATATCACAACAACAGGTGCTTTATATTGTAAGGTAAAGACCCTATAATAATACTAAGAAAACAGAGAAGACCCCCAAAAGTCATACAGTGGGAAGGAAAAAATCCCTTTTAACAGGAAGAAACCTCCAGAAGAACCAGGCTCAGACAGGGGCAGCTATCTGCCCCAACTGGTTGGGGTGTGAGGGAAGGAAGACAGGACAAAGACATGCTGTGGGAGAGAGCCAGAGCTTAATAGTAACTAATGATTAAATGCAGAGTGGTGTATAAACACATAGTGATTAAATGCTTTCAATAAGTCATGGAAAATTCCTGTCTCACATTCACTGTTATCAATAACATGATTGATTTATTTCAGAGATGAAGAGATTACATACAAGTGGTTCTTTGTAGCAGTATAAATATGTCTAAATTGGAAGTTACTGATTAATGTTAACTACAGGCCTTACAACAGAATGACAGTCCAGCCTCTTTATTGCCATTTCTTTACAGCAGGGGATTAGTGTGTCATATTTACAGTGCTGATTGGTTGGCAAACTGAAGAAAAAAATCTAACTATGATGATAACTAAGGCCATATGTAACATGTCTGAAATGGAACAGCCTGGGCTTGAAACCACCCAGGGCCCTATACTGCACGTCTTCCCCTGACAACCGTGCTACATTTAAAGTCACTTAAATTACCTTTCTTCCGCATTCTGATCCTCAGATTAAACTTCAGCAGCTTTGGCATTTATTGTGTTTTTCACTATTAGATTAATTTTTGCTTTGCTTTGCTTTTTTTTTTTTTTTTTAATTTTTATCATGTCACTTGTTTGTGTGGGTTTTACTGTTTAGTACTTGGGTCCTTAACTGGAGAGCATGCTGGGTTAAATGTGCTCTGTAAATAAAAGTAACTTGACTATTGTGTGGAAATAAAAATCGCTTGTCTAAATCTGATCTAACCCTGTGATCCTGACATGTTCTTACATGCCTGTGGTTGTAGTACTGACTTGTTCCAGCTGGGGGAGATGAAACACAATCAGATTTCCTGAACATAGCAGTTGGGGCATCACCAAACTGCTATGTTTTTATTAATATTATTTTATTTAACAGATTAATTGTAAGGGACAAGTGCAGAAAAACACTGACAGTTGAAAAAAGCAGTCAGATGTCTGCACATGTGGATACAACCAAAGCATGTTGACAAAATCACATGGTACTGTTTAAATTTGTGTCCTATAATAGGAAACAAGAGAGCAGTAACATCCATACTTGTAGTTAGTCAGTGGTATACCTGCAAGTCTGGACTCATTTTAACCCAGACTTTTGTAAGAGATACTTTTAACATCTTAAATCTGCTTTAAGCATAGAGAGCTCAGTGAGCTTTTAAGTGCATATGAAGTGTTTAATTCATCAGTTTTCTTCTGGCTGATCTGACGTTATGTTATAAAATATGAAAAACTAAATTTATGAACAAATTGGTGTTGTTTCAGCTCACACCGGCTGTTGTTTTTTCTCTCTCTCTCTCTTTGAGTTCTGCTTCTTCATTTCCAGCTGTGATTCATTTTAAGCTACATTTCACTGTATAACAGCCCTAGTATTGTTGGGGGGAGGGCTTATTTCATGTGAACTGTTTCTGGTGAACAAGAGTAGCGTGTGGAGAGGACTCATCTACATCTCTCTTTCTGGAGCCTTTTGTGTGATTCAGCTGAAGAGCCAAAGTCCTAATTTCTCCACAACCCCCCATCAGGGCAGTAAAAAAAAGAAAGGCCTCACCCTCCACGGAGGTCAGTGGAAAGGTTACACATGATTCAGGCCGGCCTTTTGGACACTTCAGGGGTCAGTGGGGATGGGCATGTGTGGTAGCAGCAGGATAAAGCCCTCAGCCAATGATGGTAGGTTTTGGGGAAAGCTGGCTCCCCTTCACCCACACCCTTACCAACATTCATAACCCAGTAATGACTTTTACTTCATTGATCTGGCCGCAGAGCTTAAACATCACTCCACCCACCAAACTGCAGCATATTGGCAGGTGCTGAAACTGAATTCTTTATTGATCCTCACTGACCATGAATGAGGTCAGACCCTCACTTTCCCATGTTATGTAAGAGACGTGCCCACCACTTAAACTGAGGTTGTGGCCAGTTCTTGGATTATGGTACAAGTACAGCAAGGGGAAACCTCACCAGTCATGTATGTGTATATAAACTTAGAGTAACACACAGATGTTTGTTTGGGGTTTTTTTTGACCGTCTTTAATTGAAGAGCTGATAATCAATTTTATGGTTGGGTAATAACCTTTCTATGAAATTATGGAACAAAAACATCTAATTGTGTCACATACACAATACTGCAATTATAAATATTACACAGGAGCTATGCCAAACCCTGTACGCTGAAGAAACTTGATCATGCATCGTTAAAATTGTGCTGCTGTGGTTGTGGAGAATGCTGTGGTCCTCTTGTTAAGCAGTTTTGGGTGGATATCACTGAACAACTGATATGGATCAATATGGATCAAATCTTGTTCAGAAATATGATAGTAGGGTTGTTGTTCTTTTTTGTAGTTTTGCCTCTGTGCACCACAGTGGATTTCAAATCAATCCACCAATCAATATGTGATTGAATTGCAAACTTTCAGCTTTATTTAAAGGGGATGAACTTAAGCATTGCATTAACTCTTCAGGGAAGACAGTGTTTCCTCGATATTTCAAAGAAAAATAAGCAGATTTTTACTGTAGTTTTAAATATGAGGTGCAAACAGATGCTGACAAGATGCTAAATTCACAACATCTAAAGGAGTGAAGAACAAAACAAGGAGTTTGATGTATAAAAGTCTTTAATCAATAATAAAAATGTATGAATGTGAATACAGAGGGTTTGCAGCAAGGTGCAAACCCCTGGATGAACCCAAGGACAAGAAGGCCAGGTTAGACTTTGCTAGAAAAAGGGTTCTTTCCCCTTTTTCCAAATTCTTTGGACAAATGAAAGCAGGATAAATGATTAAAGGTTAAACATTACACCAGAATAAAGGGAAGAAAAAAGTATGGAGAAGCAAAGGGACAGCTCATGTTCATGGCTGACAGTTGAACTGGGTCACTGGGGTTTATACATTATGTGACTGGTGACAGAAGTACCAGGACTTGTGAGGTGTGCAGGGCCATACTCTCTGCCTAGAAGGAAATGAGCAAAGAAAGGAGGCAAAGATATGGGATATTCTTCAAAGGCCAAATTAGTCACCTGATCTCAACCCAAGAGAGCATGCTTTAAGTTATTAAATACAAGACTGAAGGCAGAGAGACCCACAGATTGGTTCTTTCTTGGTCTCTTACTGTAGTCAGTGTCTCCTTCTCAATAAAAAAATCCTGATGTACTGATAAACCCAACCAGTTACAGAGGAGTTCTGTTTTCGTTTTTCCCCTTCTTCCTTTTCAGTTTTCAGATCACAGCTGGCCTGCGGCCCTGCTGCTTTATAGAGATTCACAAAGGGAGGAAGGGAAGGAGCATGTGGAGGTGGGGGATATGATCTCTCCCCACAATAAGTGATGGACATCGGATCAATATGGACATTGACACAGCAGCTGTCCTGCTCCTATCGGTGCTTTGTCATAGTTGCAGAGCTCAGGTTTAAAGGACAAACTCATTTCCATTAACATTATTTTTTCAGTCTGAAAAGTCTGGCCTCTGATACTGAGGGATCTGTTCCCATCAATACAACTGGCGTTTATTTATAAGGGTGGAGCGAGTGATGTCGGTGTTGCTCTGCTGGGCAGTATCATGGGTGCTGAGCTGATACAACACAGAAAATGACTGTGAATCATCTGACCATGATGTTATTGATACAAATCGTGCAGTATTAATGGGCCAAAGAAGACAATTCAACTTTTATTAGAGCAGAGCAACAATATGTGCAAATTCAGCTTGAAGATTAATCACTGACTTTGAAAACTTATCAAAAAAGACATCAGTATTTTAGTTATGTGTACTCATTCGTCCTGAAGCTTCTGCACCTCCACTGACAGCTTTCCACAGCAGATGAAGGCTTCTCAGTTATCATGTTACTGTGTTTTACTAAATAATCTATAAAACACATTAAACACTATTTATGGTCACCAACTGATCTCTCTCTAAACTATAATGCTGCAAATGGTTGATGTTGTGTGTACGGAGGAGGCTGGTCAGATAATAAAGAGTTATTTAATGCTTTTTTTATTTATTTTTTTTTAAGTAGTTGTACCTTATCATTTACATTACGGTGCCATAGAAACGTTAAACAGATAATCCTAGCTTCAGACACAAAGTCAGCAAAGTTTCTATCTACCATCATCACTGCACTAAAACATTTCTCTGTTTCTAACAGGCATCTGTTTGAATACACATATTTACACATCACGATAAGGACATTACAGCAGAAAACTTTACCTGTCATCATGCTTTGTTTTTGAAAATCTGCCACATGCAAAAGCATGTTTTTTGTTTTTCCTTCAAGAACTGAACTTTGACCTCACAGAATTATATTATCCCAGTAGAGCACATTGGTCTCAGTTTGCGGGCTTTACTGGGGCTTCTAGATTTTCTAAAAGTAGAACGGGAGACAGTGCCTTTAGCTTTCAGTCCCTCTCCTGTGAAACCAGCTCCCAGTTTGGATTTGGGAGACAGACTGAGACAGTTTGCTGTGAACTCACTGCAAAAATCACAAATCAGAATCAGAATCAGAATCAGAAAGACTTTATTTATCCCCAAGGGGCAATTAAGATACAACAGAGCAGCATGACGTTGAAGATAAGGACAGGGCATAAACAGGCAATAAGAGTGAGATAATAAATACACAGAATATACAGTATATACACAGTTTTAAAATTACACAGTTAAATTTCTATAGTAGATAGAGAAAAAACAGGAAGTGTCTTTTATTTATTTCATTTAATTGTTTATCAACTATTTATTTACATTGGTGTAGTATGAATGGCTATGGGGGAGGTTTTTATCAGTAGGAAAAGCTGTAAAACATACAAAAATACATTTAAAAGTCTCAAATTTATGCACCCTCTCTCATTTCGCACAGTCATCCAGAGGATCAAAATTGAGTCTTTGGGTGGCTAATTCTGGCCCATGGGCCTTATGTTTGACACCCCTGCTCTAATTCAACTGCAGATTATTTTTCTTAGAAAATTGATTCCTTTTTTTTCTATTCGTTTCATAAATATATCTGTGACTTGTTTATTTTCTATAAAGGAAAAAAAACAAAACAAAACAAAACAAAAAAAACCCACTCAAGAATGTTATGATTCAGTAATGTTTTCCCGGGTGTAGTGTCCGTGCCTTGCAGCTAGGTGGCGCCGCACCACACGCTGTACTATGGACGTGATTAATTGGTGTTACCGTCCACCCTCGGCCGGAGGAGGGAAGCTGCCCTCCTGCACCTCTGAGTAGGGAGTCCTCCTCGTCAGTAGCAGAGCAGCTCATGTGGAGGAAACAGCAAGGACTGAGAGCAGCTAGCATGCGCGGACAATTCACGTAAATGGCGCGATTTAAAAGGAGTTTATACCAGCGTCTGCTGTTTGTCGTTTTTCTTCCAATCACAGGTAAGAAGCAGGACCACTTTTACTCATTTTAACCTGTGAGTAAGCGGCGTCCTGTATGGACATCCACTGACTGCGGACTTGTGTGTTAGTCTGCGGACTTTAACGGAAGCTCGCAGATTCAGTTTAACGGTTTTAACTTTTAGCTAGCTGCCTAAAATAAACCGAAGACACGGAGGCAGTTTTTGAACATATTTGGTAAATTTTTTTTGTTATTTTAAAAGCCATAAAACATGAGTATTAAAGGCAAAATGTCCTATTTTGGTTCATTCAACAGTCAGTCTTAACTTCAAATGTTCACCTGGTTAATTGTAATCCATTTACAGGTAGATATAAAAACTCTATTATTAGGGGTGTCAAACATGGGGCCCGGGCGCCAGAATCGTACAGCTAAAGACTCCAGGTTAGCCTATTAGATAACTTCGAAAATGTGAAGGAAGCCATCATTTTTCGACTTTTAATTGTATTTTCATATGTGGCTACACCTTTTATTACTAACACAGACCTCCTCCATGGTCGTTGATACTACGCAAAACAAAATAAGTAACAGATTAACAATTAAAGACAGAAAGTTTCATTTTTTTTTAAGTAACTACTATAAAAACCCATCATTTTTGCACTAGGTTGACTGTTAAAAAACAAAAAGATGACATTCTGTCAATAAACAAGAAATATTCATTTTATAATTACAGTATAGTTACAGCTCTTCACAGTGACCCAACAGAGTTTTTTTTCTGTAGATTTACATATTTATTTCTTACAGTTTAAGCCCAAAGCAGTATTTCTTTGTCATGTGGAAAAACTGATAAAGAGGAAGTTCCCCCAATGTAAAATGAGTTTAACATCCCTGCGTTAGAACATCTGAATATACTTTAAAGGTACCACAGAGTATTAGTAGAAACTGTGAGTCAGGGGTTGAGCTGAAATCAAAGATCGGATCCAGCTACCAAAGCAAAATCAATACATATAACAGAGTTGGTTCATGAGTAATATGAGAAAAGATTCTTATACATTTTATAAGCTTGTAAGATGTAAATATAATTGCACGTTGTCCTGTTAATGCTTTAAACTACAGGCTTGGTCTAATAGGACAATCTGTTTCATCTTCAGCTTTATAGCCTTAAGTAGGTGGTGCAGGAAGACCTCAAGCTTGAGTGTTATGACTATACTGGACAGTAGACTTCCTGCTGGCAGGCCTACAAGCCTTTTATATGTGATTTTTCCCTTAGTAGGTGCTGTAAACTGGCTCCACAAACACTAATGAGACCCAGCTAGAAAATATTAAACGTCTTTAATTTTTTTTTACATCGGGCTGGTCTTAAACTCTTTAACTGGTGTACAAATGCTGTTAAATTCCTTAAATCATAACAACTCTCTTCCTGGTCTCTCTGCCTGCAGGTGTGTTGTGCTTTAGTGAGTTGTTTTTCATCAAGGAGCCCCTCGATGTCACCGTCATGCGGAAAGAAGCCGCTATTTTGGGCTGTCAGGCACATGGAGAGGCGCCCATCGACGTCAAATGGCTCAAGAGCGGAGTACAAATCGCGGAGAATGAGCGGGTGTACCTGCTCTCCAACGGCTCCCTTTTTATTTCAGAGGTGGAGAGCAGAAGAGGAGACAAATCAGATGAAGGGTTTTATCAGTGCCTTGCTCAGAACAAGTATGGAGCAATCCTGAGCCAGAAAGCCCGCCTTACAATCGCAAGTGAGTATCAGGGATATGTGTAATCTGGCATGATTTGCTGTTATACGCATATTTATTTGATGCTCAGTCTGGTCTGGTCTGGGCAGCTTTGGTGGCAGCAAGAAGACGGACAAAGTCTTTAAAGTTAGAGCTTAAAAGGGATGCTGCTGGGAAATGAGGAAAATGCCCATTGGTGTGTTAATGAAGGACCAGTAGATTTGAAAGGTTAGGAGCAGTGTGGGATACTGGCTCTCCAATGCGAAAGAGCAGATGACCCCTATTCACTGGCCCTGGCTTTCATGTTATTGCACCCTGATGGCTCGAGGAATTGTTCTTTTTGAATGCTTTCTCCTCCTGCGTTGTGCGAGTTGGCCTCGTATTTTCAGGGGGAGGCAGGGGAGGCTTCAGACAGAGTTGGTCTTTTGGCACCTTATATCTTCTTCGACTCACAGGCCCTGAAATTTGCTGTCTTGTTGTGCCACTTTGTAAAATGTGTTTATTTATTTATTTTTTTACCTGCCATGAGTGCGTTTTCTATTGCTTTTGATCAATTAGTAACCAAAAAATACATACAAAAAATTATTTTATTTTTTTTTGCAGTGCTGTAGGGGAGGGGATTTTAAGAGCAAGTTGTGCCAAAAACTGCAATTAGCATGTGTTACATAACAGTTATTGTATTTACATTAATTATTCCAGAGCTCCCAGTCATAACTCAGACATTTTCTGGTGTTTAAAAAGTGTGGCTTGATTAATTGATTGAGTGGTTTAGTTTGCTTTATAGCTTTAAGTTAAGAGGTGATAAAGGCTGCCTGTAAGCTTTACTAGTTTGTTTTAAAACAGCACTTAGACCTGCTGGAAGGTCTATCTGGAAGCTCATAAAGTTTTCACATACCTGAGAAATGCTCAGTTGAAGGACACAGAGGTAGCAGTGGGGGTTGTTGTAAGTGGTTCACACACACACACACACACAAATGTGAATTGCTGCTTTCCCAATACTGCGGCTTTACCCTGAGTGTCTAAATGACCAAACTTTATTGCAGGCCTTAGCAGGTCAGTAGGGATCGTAGGCTTAACCCAACTGTCTTCTGCCTCACTGCCCCGGTGAAAGAGTATAAAGCTTTTCACTCTCTTTTTGTCCACATTACCTCCCGGCTCACAAAAGAAGAAGGCATTCTTTGTGGGCAAAAGTGGACAGAGCTGCTGGAGGTGGTCACCTCAGCAAGGCTAATTGCACTAGTCGTAAAAGTTAAATATTAGTAGATCTGCATTTTGATTAATTATCATATGACCTGCCTGTTGCATGGGGGTCTGCTCATTGATGTCTGAATTTTGGAGTCTTTTCATGTGTTCCTCAGCTGATTTATGCTGCTTTTGCAGACGGTCTGCTCCTTGGTAGCTTTTTCAAACGTTGCTCCATCTCTGGATGGATGTTCGTTGTTGTTTGAGAAATATGGTGGTGATGGAAGGTAACTTTAAACACAGGATCCTGAAGCACAAAGGTGAGAAGGGATTTGGCCTTGATGAAAAGGAATGTGACACCTGAGCCTCATCGTGTGACTTTTGTCAACAGACCTCAGATTGATGGGGATTTCAGTACAGGGACTGACTCTTGAGTTGTCTCCCCAGAAAAATATACCACTACAAGTGAATACTGTATAAAAACAGGAAAATTTCCTGTTTTATTTTTAATAAACATTTACAGCTCTGGCGTATTTGTAGCTCCCATACTGATGTAATGTGGGCACTGTCTGCTAGTGAAAGGATATCCTCATCCTGGTGAAAGCTGATGAAGTGAAATGAAACAGTTTGTCAGAATATTCACTTAAAATTTTCCAGTAGGAATAAACACAGTGAAGATGTACAGTTCATTGACTCCAGTGGTAGTAGTTGTGAGGCCTAGGAGACACTGATGGGCTACAGGTACCTGTTTATGGAGGCTTCTCAATCAAAGTGGCCACGTCCCTAACCATCCTCTACCATCCAGGTGGATGAAATGTAGCTGCAAACATGCTGTAAATTTGGAAATTTTAACATGGATGTCTGTAGGGATTGATGTATGTTGTAGTAAGCCTTGAGTGGCCATTAGAGAAACTACAGTGTTTTGAAACTTGTGGCTCAGTTCTTGCAGCTTTTAAGGTTGATACTTGGTAGATCTGAGGACTAGACTAAGACAATAAAATTATGGCCAGTGTGTTAGGAAGTGAATGCCTCATGCTCTAGACTGCGTCGCTGTTTTCCTCCTCTGGCACACGAACTGATCTTGATTCCCATCCCTACCTGCTGTCCAACAAGAAATAATAATAATAATTTTTGTTGAAGAAATGGGCAAAAATAGCAGGAAAATGCATAGAACTCTGTTAAGTCAGATAACAGAGATTATGATAACAGTATCCTGGGTTAGTGGTTTGTTGAACTTTTTTCATGTTTATAAGAAAACAAATTTTCACAAGTGAAGTTGTCACTGTTTAAGAGAGTTTGGCATGAATTCTTACTCTGGGTAGTCTTCACTTTGTTTGTGCTCATGCTTTAAAGGAGGTATTCAAAGGAGCTGCTGCAAAGTTTATTTTACCTCGCTGGTGTGTCCACAGCCTGCAAGGTCAGGACTGTGACATTATTTTAAGTTGCTAAGGAATTCATCTGACTTGCACCAGCTTGGCACATTTTGAAGACAAATGCAAACCTTACACAGTTTGAACTGCAATGTGAGTGAAGGAAATGCCCTTAAGTGAGACAACTCAAACCCAAGATTCTTGTTTTTCTCCTCTGCTGGTTACAAAAGGTTACCATGGTTCCCCTGAACACCGGGCCCAAAGGTCAAAGGTTTCTTTTAACTGTTCAATAGATGGAGGTGCAGTGGGACGCAAAGTAGGCCTAAAATCTGTCCTGCAATAATGCTGGGTGGGCATCTGGCTTGATTAGTTTCCTTCATAGTGATCATGAGCATCTATCTCTCATATGTTTTATTTCATACCACAACAAAGGATAAAACTGTTGCCAAAACCAGAACACGGGTATTTACAGAGTGACTTTATTAACTCTGTTCTCTGCTAGGGAGTTTCAAGACAATGAAGCCACTGTTTGTGAGTGCAGGGTTGCTGTTGAATGATTGGAAAACTTTGCAGCAGAGATAAGGAATTGGAGAAGGGGGATGAATGCTCTTTCCAACACTGCTCCCCCACTGCCCATTCGGAGCTTTGAGAGGTCACACTGCTCATGGGAATAGCTCTTTGTTTAGCCAGGCCAGTGGTCACTTGACTGTCCGACAGCCTGCATGGAGCAGCGCCACATCTGCCATGCAGCTAGTGATTGATTTTGTGGGTTTTTTCAGCCTTGCATTCTTCTTCTTGCTTATCAGCCCTTTTTTCTTTCAGAGCCTGTATCAATGTTCAGTAGGGCCAGTGATCATAGTAAAGGACTCATCACTCTTCATAATTAAATGGCGATGCTTTTCAATAGTGCTGCTGGAATTGGTTTATTTTAGTCTCAGCACGTGGTTCACTCCAGTTAACAAGAATCAGGCTCATAAGAAGAGTAGATTTAAAGTAACCTAACTCTACTTAGAAAAGTCATGGAAAGTGCATGTTGTTGATTTAAACTGTGTAACATGCTTTTCTGCAAATCTCTAGAAAGCTAGAGGTGCAGTATTATTCAAATTGACATAATTGAAATAATCTTTTTCAAGTAAAAAAAATAAACAAGCAACAGTAAACTGCCATAATGACCTTTTGTGTGGTGGGAATTAAAACCTCAGCTTTTATAACTGCTTATCCAATTAAATGAGACAGAGAAAAGACAATGACCTTTCAATTCATGTTATCTGTCAATTCTGGCTGTTGTATATTGTAAAAAAGCAGCTGGACCATCTGTACTGTTTTATTTTGTTGTAACAGAAACAACCGGAAGATGTCACTGATAGAACAAAAGACGAATTATTATTATTATTATTGTAAAACAGTATTTGAAAGCCTCACAGCTGGGCAATGTGGTTTCTAGCTAGTTTTCCTGGCAGCATTGAGCAACAGGACTAGTTTGGGGTGGTCACACAGGACTCTGCCATAGTTGGGTGCTATGCAGGATTTGTGGAGGTCAGAGGTGAGAGGTGAGATTGCTGGGAAGGGCAGATGGTCGGAACTGCTTTGTCAAGCCTTTAGGGAATAAGGCTGAGGTATTTACTCTGTTTGATTTAGGGTAAAGGCCAAAATGTTACACCAGAGATTGTTATGTTGGTATATTTTGGTGTAGGAAAGGAAATTACACCACATAACTCACTGTGAAATACACAGAATAAATAGCCGAATCAGAAAATGTGTATATTTGACTGAATTAGAAAGAGCTCGGCTGTTTGCCTTGATGATTTTATCTACGTCTTAGATGCCTCTTGGCAAACATCATCCTTCAAAGAGGGACCGCCTCCTGTTTTTCAGCTTAGAACAGTGCACAACAAACCCTCAGCAGTTAAAGATTTTCTCCCTTCTTGTCTTAGTGGTTAATCAATAATCAATGATTGTCCCGCTGTTTGTCAATCGAGCATCACTTGAGTGAATGGAAAGGCAGAGTGGAGAGGCAAAGGATCAGAGCAGCTCATCTCTCATGCCCTGCAGTCATATCACTTCAGCAGAGTAATGACATTTTTGTAAGAGGTTGTGTTAAAACAGGAGGGGCAGGAGAGAGCCTGGGAGAGGCGGTTTCAGTGCCTCTCTCTGCTTCTGTCCTCACATCAAACATCCACAGTGGAGCTAAGGAGCCAACAGCTCAAGGCTAATTAGATTAAACGTGTCCATGGTGAAGACATCTGATCCTGACAACAGTTTGACTTTTGTCCAACGGTTCATCAGAAATGGATGAAACCAGCAGCCATGCCTTTTTAATGTTTTCATTCATGAAGTCCCTTGCATGACACAAAACCCCAAATAGTCCTAATAAAACTGCAATTTAGTAATTAGAAGTTAATTTTATCTCTGGACTCAAACTACAGATCCTTTCTTTCCTCTCCAAATGTCAGCTTGATTTGAAGGTGAGTTTCTGTTAAATGTGTAAAAGTCATAATTCATTGAACGCAGTCTGAGCTCTGCTGTTGTTTAACACCACAGCAGCTGGCAGCACTGCTTACACACAGCCATCCATCACCCCCTCCCCTATACGCACCACTGTGTGTTTATTGCAGTTAAGGGATTTCCTGGAGACTTTTCTCAAAAGCAGAGGTTATCATAGCCCTGAGCTAAAAGAAAAGTATCCCGATAAGGATGTTAAATATCAGAGTGTAAAGGATTATAGCTGGCAATGAGTAATTCGGATATCATCCATTTCACTGTTTGGTTTGTTTCCTCTGTAGTTTCTCTTTGTTTTCTTCCTTATTTGTAGTTTCTTTGGTATTTCTCCATGCAGCATCTCCAAAGGTCTCTTTGGATGTTTTTTTGCAGTAAACATGTGACAGACGTGGTTTTAACTTGATATCCTGCTTCCTGTTCTTTTGTGTTTCTTTTGCTGAGTGCTGATGGCTCACTGCAGCAGAAGCGGCTCTGGGTGTGTGCTCAGGGGTTAAAGAGCACCACAGTGTATTTGTTTATCCATTGCTGAATGGGTGATGGTTTTGACTTAAAAACAGGCAACAGCTTTTGAAAATGGACCTACTGAAATTGAAAATTTAATTTGTTGGTCCACTGTAAAAATCCTTTACAGTCTACTGATTTGTCCATCTGTGCCACTGATAATTTGATTTATTTATTATAGTAAATGTTAGCAAGCTGTGGGGCTCACTGTTCTGTCTATCACAGACAAGAGTGCAATTGATTTCTTTTAACAAGCGACTGACCTCCTGCTTTTTAAGTAGAGGGGGGCATGAGGATCTGGGTGTCTTTCAGGATTTTTGTGACTCAAGAGGAACAGCTATTCAAAAACTTGAATAGATTTACACAAACATCTAAAAGGTCCTTATTGTAAATCTGGTTGGGTCTTATTTGCTTGCTGCTTGGCTGGTGGCTGACACTAGCTCAGTTTCAGAGAAACCCAATCCACGCAGGATGTAGCTGTTCCACTCCAGTCACCACCTTCCTGCAGCATGCTGCATGTTTACAGCTTCAGGAGCAGGCACGTCTGTTTTCTGATATCTGACTGAGATGGATGGATGATGTCATGATAATCACAAACTTGGATATGTTTGTAACACTTTGATTTGTTTTGACTGAGTTGAGCAAAACCTTAAATGTAAATAATTATTGTTTATTATTTTAATGGTACACATTAATTCTCTGTACTTCTGGATACATAACAAGTCTCTAATCTGTCTCCTGGTTGGTTTTGTTGCAGGTATTTCCTCATTTTCAGTCCAGCCGACGTCTATTGTGGCGACTGAAGGCTCAGTCGCCAGGTTTTCCTGTAAAATTGTTGCACACCCTCCTCCCATCATCACTTGGGAGTTCAATCGGGTCACATTACCCCTCGCCACTGAACGGTATGCACTCTGTTGTTTTCAGTTTAATTTCATCTTACTCATTTACATTATTCCTACACAGATTTTAGATGAGATTCTTTATTAACCATTATTTCATGTTGTCTAAGATGTTTCATATGAAATTGGTCCATATTGTAAGTATCATTGTTGTGTGGGTGCGTGTGTTTCTGTCTTTCAGAATCACAGTCCTGCCCAGTGGTGTTCTTCAGATTCAGGGTGTGCAGCAGGCTGACGCTGGAAATTACCGCTGCGTCGCCACCAATATTGCTAGTCGACGCCGAAGCACGGAGGCCACCCTCACTGTGACCCCAGGTGTGTTAGCCAGCTCACTTTTTGCAAACTTGTAATATTTAAGCACACAGTTGAGTTAAAAAGTCTGACTCTGAAGCAGTTGTTTGTTGAAAGCCCTACAGCTCACCATGTGCACTAAAGCTGTCTTCTGCTCTCTCTCCACAGGTCCCAGACCGCAGCTTCCCCAGAGACCTCGTATCATCGCTTCACCACAGAACATCTCGGTGTCACTGCACCAAACTGCCATCCTGGAATGCATGGCCACAGGCAATCCCCGACCCATCATCTCCTGGAGCAGAGCAGACAGCAAGCCTATTGATGTTTACAACACCAAAGTGCTGGGGAACGGCAACCTCATTATCACAGACATCAAGCCCCAGCACGGAGGAGTCTATTTGTGCAGAGCCACCACACCTGGCACAAGGAACTATACCATGGCCTCAGCTAATGTCACTGTGCTAGGTAAAAACAGAATATACTACTCAGGCTGTTCATGATTTCTATTTGTGATGATCACGTAGAATTGAACATATTGCTGTTCTTTTTCTAAAGCACCGCCTTCCTTGGTGGAGTGGCCTGAGAGCCTTACGCGCCCCAGAGCTGGCACTGCTCGCTTTGTGTGCCATGCTGAAGGAAATCCAACGCCTCGCATCACTTGGCTTAAGAACGGAGAAAAAGTTCACTCTAATGGTCGGATCAAGATGTACAACAGGTATGTTTCTCTTCAGTTCATTTAAAGAGTCATTACTGTGACCCCAAATTATCATGAGATGATATTTGAAAGTTCTAGTTGACCAGTTTAACCTTCAAGTGATATATATTTATAAATGTGCCAATGGAAATTTTGTTGGTTTCCTCAAAATTTGCACCTGAAATCATCTGGGTCCATACTCTTTATCTCTGGGTGTCTCCAGCAAACTAGTCATCAACCAGATCATCCCTGAGGATGACGCCATCTATCAGTGCCAGGCAGAGAATGAGCAGGGATCAGTCCTCACTATGGCGAGGCTCATT
Source organism: Pelmatolapia mariae (assembly GCF_036321145.2). Classification (NCBI taxonomy): domain Eukaryota; kingdom Metazoa; phylum Chordata; class Actinopteri; order Cichliformes; family Cichlidae; genus Pelmatolapia; species Pelmatolapia mariae. Next base: position 23,141,008 of record NC_086227.1, read on the forward strand.
GTGGTGATGTCAGAGGACCGGCCAAGCGCACCCAGGAACATCCGAGCCGACACTGTGTCGAGCTCTGCCATCCTTCTGGCTTGGGAGAGGCCTCTGTATAACTCGGATAAAGTTATTGCTTACTCTGTACACTACATGAAGGCTGAAGGTAAGCAGAATCCACACACACGTTTTGTTGTTGTTTTTTTTTGGTAACAGGAACAGTACATTAAGACAGGATTTTCGTGGCATTTTCAGAAATCCTACTTTCTGTCAGACACTGTGACGTTAGTGTTGTGTTGTTGTACTCTGGAGTTAATTGGAACATCTGCGTTTTCTGAACCAACAAGACATGTTAAGCTTAAAGATGCAGGGTTCCTTCCTTTGCTGGATAAAACACAGGATGCACTATTCACAAAAAGCACAACGGTTGTAGTGTGGCAGCAGAAAAGCCTTAAAGCCTTTCAGTTTTCCTGGGAACTTTCTTTCTGTTGACAACAAGAGTCACATTTAAACAATGCAGCATTTCAGGAAAATGTGCAGGCTGTGCATTCAAGGACTGCACTTCATTATAATGCCACTGACTTCCATTGAGGAGGAGAGACGTACAGAATTCAACTATTGAAAAAAGAACACCTGCTGGATTTTTGGTGGGAATAAGGATGTCTGAGAAAAAAAACAGGATGTCGCTGAACAAATAACTGACATCTGTCAGGAATTTGTTGCACTTTTCACAGATTTTTTTTGTCCTCTTGGTGCCACTTAAAGAAGCTGGTTATCAGGCAGTGTGCTCTTTACCTGAGGTTGTTGATAGAGGCTTGGGACTTAACTGAAGATCTACTGAAAAAGGGAACTTTTTAGCCAGTGTGACGGAGTGGCCAAAAGTGTGTATTCTATGAGGGAAAGATGGTTTAAATTGGACAGGAAGTCAAGCTTTGTTAAGACTTCCAGGGAGCCGTACTGAGGCATTCAGACTACACAGAATACATTTTTGTTTGCCTGAAGTACCTTAAGTGAGAAATTAGACCAGGTACCAATCCGTCTTTGTTTCTGACTTGGCTGGTTGTTCCAAGGGGCAGGAAATGAAAACTGTAGCTGTATAATGTTCTTATTACAATGAAAAAAACATGGGAATGCACAAAGCAAGCTGAGCAGTGGTAAAATAAGACAAAGTGACTGGACATACATAAAATGTTGAATAAATTATGAAAACCTACAGTAACAAAACTGTATCATATTGTTGCTGATTTTTGGGGGGTGGGGGCTAAAGTTTGAATGTTCTGCTTTTCATTGTTATCTCAACATTTTTTTTAATCCTGTCATTTGTCCAGGATTAAACAATGAGGAATATCAAATTGTCATTGGAAACGATACAACTCGCTATATTATTGATGATCTGGAGCCAGCGCACAACTACACCTTCTATGTAGTCGCCTACATGCCAATGGGAGCCAGTCGCATGTCGGACAACGTGTTTCAGCACACACTTGAGGATGGTGAGGTCTACAATAATAAACAAAAAAATTATTAATGCAGTCAATACAAAACAAGAAATAAGCCCTGTTCAAGTAAAAACATTACATTGAACTGAAGTAGATACTGAATTTTCTGCACATGGGTTAACCTTGGTCTTTCCTGTGTGATATAATTAAAAACAGGATATGAGGCTGTTTCATATGTTTTTTTTAGTTGCATTGGTGGTTTTACTAGAGATTGCTTCTTCCATTGTTTGTTTTTATATTTCAGTACTGATACATCACAGCACAAGTCCCTGACAGCGGATAGCATTTTTTGGCACATATGACGGGGTGCAGTGGGAGGTTTGAATGTCCAGTGTTAGCTACAAGGTGGTGTAAAACAAGCAACTTCCTCCCTGTTTGGGCATTTCTTTAGGCTTTCAGATTGGCTAGCACTGGGAAACAGAAGGTTTGAGTAGATGGATGAGTGGTGCTGGGTGTTCAGAGCCTCTCTTTGACGTAATACACAGGAAAGAGTTAAAAGACAAAAAACAAAGACAGTCTGAAACTGAGTGCGTAGAGCACCGTGAAGCTTTTGGCTTACAGGTTTACTTGTACATGCTCTGAGCTCATCATTTAAACTTTGGTCCACAGTTCCCCTCCGCGCCCCTGAGCTCAGCCTCACCAGTCGCAGCCCCACAGACATCCAGGTGTCTTGGCAGCCTCTTCCAGACAAGCTGAGTCGTGGCCGAGTTTGCAGCTACCGCTTGTCCTATCGTACCAGTTCTGACAGCGCGGTCTCACAGATAGAACTACCTGGAGAAAAGACCCAGCATCTCCTGGAAAACCTGCAACCCGACACCATCTACCTTCTTCGAATTGTTGCTGCCACCAGCGTAGGGTGGGGTGAGCAGTCCGCCTGGACATCGCACCGCACCCCGAAGGCATCCGGTGCTCAAGGTACTTGAAGAATTGTCCTCATAACCTCTAAAATAGAAGTATTTAATCAAAAATATGAAGTCAGAATTATACTTTAAATAGATTCTCATCCAAGCAGAGGAAGTTGAGTCAAAAATGTGAATTGGGCAAGAGATTGAGAAGAGCACGCTCTAATAATCTTGTTAAGACATTGCATTTGTTTCTCTCTGACCTTTGCCCTGTGCTGTCAGTAACATTGGAAGGGCTTCGGTCATGGGTCATAAAGGGAGACCTCGGGCTTCAGAGCTGGACAGAATATATGGCTGTTTAGAGCTAGATCTGAAGCTTTGGGAAGGGGGAGGGGAGGATTAGTTTTTTTTTCTGTCCATCTCTTTTACCCTTAGTGTCCAGTGTAAACTCTGAAAGGCAACTTCTATTGGCAAACTTCATTCCCGTCATTCCTAAATGTGTGAAACAATCTTCCTTATCTCTACGTGTGGTTTCTATTGAGTATTTAAAAATGTGGGGGGATGGGGGCATTATTTGACTTTTCAAAAACATTTACCTGGTCAGGACAGAAACTTCCTCTGTCACTCAAAAACAGCTCAAATAATGGATTATAGTTGTTTTAGGATCAAGTTCCTCTTTTGTACGACTTTATAAGAAGACTGTGACGTACTTATAAAAAATAAATAAATGTGGTTCGTATGGTCTTATTCTTCTGCAGTTCCCCTGGCTCCTGAGCTGCATCTGGAGTCTTTAAACTGCACCACTATTTTGGTACATTGGCAGCTGGCACCCAGAAACTCAGCGAGTGTGCGGGGCTACAAGCTATTCTACCATGAGGAGAGCCAGCCTGAGAGCACCCCAGTTCAGTTTCACGCCTCGGATAATAAACACACCATCGGAGGGCTCGGTGAGTTTTCACCTTAGGTTACCTTCTGCCACCAATTTGGCTGTTTGGGTCATTTTACAGTGTTTTCACATGAACACCAACACATGATGGAAGTTGCGTGTTTACTTTGCAAGTTTTAAGATCTGTTAAGATTTTGAGGCAATCTTTGAAAATGTTGATTTTTAACAACGTGTTATTGGCTTAACAGTACTTGTTTGTTTGTTTTTTTATTAATATTGCCTACGTCATAATTAAAGGTGTCATAGTTTAATGATTTAATATGGCTGGAAATAGATATTTGCTATGAAAAGATGTGTTGAACTAATGGGGTTCTTTGCAGGGAAAGTGTGTGTGTGTGTAATCTGAGACTGTCTGTATTTTGGTAGCTGCTGTATGTGAGTTCCCAGCTAAGACATTTGTTTGCTTGCAGTGTCCCAGATATTCAGATGAAATGATCAAACTTAGCATAATTTGAATGCCAGTATTCTAACAACTAAAGTAATGGACAAGGTGTACATCCTGTTGCTTACCTGCCTTGTTGCTTGTTTATCATGCGTGTATCTCTGTCATTTATGGAAATACATACAGTAGAGAAAGCAGTCTTTAAGATTTTTTATTAAAATCTGGATGCATCTTTTTAGGGAACGTGAGCGATTAATTAGCTTAAGTCATGTCACATTTGGAGCAGAGGTTCTTTAAGTGGGAAACATATCAGCATCACATCCAGTTTCCACGACCTCTTGACTTCTGCAGGACATCAGTGTGCGGCTTTTCTGCTGCTGCTGAATAGCGTTCGGGACACATCACAGCCTCTCTGGCCTTTAGGTCAGATTCATTTTAGCTTTTTTGTTTGAGAGAGGAAAAGGAGCTCAGGCTAGCTCCAAGGACAACTGACCATATGTGGCCAGAGGAGGTCAGCCAGGTGGTCAGCAGCTGAGTTGTAAATCAGAAGCCTCTGTGCTCAAGTGAGATCAGAAAGGGAGAAAGACAAGTAGTCACTCTATATTACTGTAGGTGTGAAGTCTAAATGATACAGGTGTTCAGTAAGTTAGAATTTACTTCAGTAAACACTACAACTGTTTAGGCTCATTCTGCCACATCCTATGAAAAATATGACAACTAAACCCATTTCTCCTGCTAGGATTAACTCATAGTTGAATCTAGTGCAGATAAAGTCACAGACACTAAAATTACTTGCCTAGATATGAAGTTATACCTGGAATATTATTTTAATGATAGCTATAGCTTTAGGTGCTGGAAAAAGTAAAAAGATTCCTCTGTATTCAGTTAAAGTTTGTGGGGGGGTTTCAGTATTTATTAAATGTTTTAGCAAGAATGGTTGTATGAAATATTTCTAAGCTGTTCTGGTTTTTGTTTTCTTGTTTTTTGCCCTGAATAGTGGATGTTCTGGGTTGTTCTGGGAGGACGAGCGAGCTGTGGTCACTGTGTAAAATACAGCTTCTGCTGAATTAAAAGAATCATCTTTTTGTTCCTCGTTGTTAAAACAGCTTTCCATGGCCGTGTTTTAAAGAGGGTAAGACTGTTTTGTGGAGGCTGATTTATCATGCCTTTTATGACTCCTTTGAGCAGTGTTGCTGGAGGAGAATTAAGATCAAAGACTCCTATTCTGTTTGGCTTTGAGGGCCACAAAGATGGTGTATTAGCCAGAATTTCAAGGAAAACCATCCTCTGACCAACTGAGAGCTGTTGGCTAAACAATGAGCATGTCTTGTGAGCTCACTATGTCACAGGTTTGAGATTTCTTCCTCATAAATTAGCTGCAGCGCTGTGCATGGGGAGAAAGGTGTGAACTGAAGTGTCTGACGTCCTGTGTGGCAATGCATCCTGCAGCACAGAAGGCATTTCTGTGCTGTGAGCAGTCTGACATTTCCTCTAATTATACCTGCTTTCTTTTCTTTTGAAATTATTTTGATAATTATATTTTACACAATCTTGTTACAACATTTGAATTCTTGTTAAAAGGAAGTTTGCATTGGAAAAAGGTTGAAAGGAAATTTGGATGTTAAAATGAGTCAAAAAGTAGCATTAGCATGAGTTATAAATATTTTTGACTACATTGGCATTTGTCACAGTAAGCTTCTGGCCACTCCAGACCAACTAAAACTGTGGAAAAGTCCAGTGAATTCAACAAGTCTATCTTTCTGTCTTATTTATTTGTTATTTTTATTTCTATAAGGGAAGAATGTGTGTTTCCTTCTTTTAGAAGCAACATTGCCTCACTTTTAAGGTGATCTTTAAAGATGATCAGGCAATGAGCAATGCTCTCAGCGCCATCGGCCAGAGGGGCCAATGGCGCGATATGGCAGCCTTGCTTCTGTCAGTCTGCCCCAGGGCAGCTGTGGCTACAGCTGTAGCTTGCCTCCACCAGTGTGTGAATGTGAGAGTGAATGAATAGTGGAATTGTACAGCGCTTTGAGGGTCTCGAAAAGTGCTATATAAATGCAATCTATTATTATTATTATTATTATTATTATTATTATTATCCAGCTTAGATGATAGGTAGTAATCGGTTACATCAGTCTAGTTGTAGTGAATTTTCTCCACATTCCCTTATGGGTTTTCCCCCTCTGTTTTGGATTTACATTTAAGTGGTCTTAGATGAATTATTGGATTATTGAATTATGAATGAATACATTAACTGTGTCTGTTACACTGTTATTTACTGCAAATTGTTCTCATTAGATAATGGCAGCTAGTAAAGCTGATTGAAATGAGCTCGTAGACTGATGCAGTGTTAGTCACAGAGCGTCATATGCTTTGGAAATATTTATGGGTTTATAATTCAGTGTTTCAGTGCCTGTGTTCTGGCAGTTTTACATTTCAAATTACATTTTATAGCTTAAGTTGCCTGGCCCCATGTGGTTACTTAATAAGAAAGCTGCCCTAAAACTATATATAGGTTTGTGTTTGCTTTTCTTTTAAAATCCGCTTTAAAGATGTGCTGGAAGCAGCTTTGAGGCTGTTTATCATTGCAAATCAAATCAACTTGTGCTGTGAATTAATTTTCTCATAATCTACTTGGTTTTGTATACAGCAGTCAATAGTATTGATTTTTGAACTGTCATCTGTAGGAAAAACCACAAGCTGCTGATTCAGCTGCAGAAGAACATGCTCTGAACTCACTCATGACAAGCCAGATGATTGAAAGCACACCGTAAAAAACAGGAATGTGGTTTTAGAGGCTCCAGTTTGGTATAAATGGCACGGTGATGTGACCTTTCCTCGCATGTGTATTCTTTGCTTGGCCCATGAACGGCACAAGTTGTCATAGCTGAAGCTTAAAGACCTCTCATACCTGTTGGCACCAGGCAGGACTGCAGATTTATCTCACAGCTGCAGGCCATGTTGTCCACTCCTTTTATTAAACATGAGGCAAAGCATGTTCTGTGTGAAATACAGTCTTCATTTTAAAAAGGCTATGTCATGTTTAACCTGCATGTGTGTCTGCTGATTTGTGTTGGAGGCTAAAGACAGGAATAGTAGGGGTGGTGGTGGTTAATAGATGCCGGTGTGAGGGCTCCTGCAGGAATTGACATTTATTGCCTCTCTTCAGGCCTGGGGGCCTTTCGCAACAGAACAACACTGCAAGGGCCAACAGGAACTGCATTTTAGCTGTTTAAAAAAAGGGGGGGGGGGGGATCAGAAATGGCTTGAATATCCCCAAACAGAATAATTTATGGGAGTAAAAGCCTGTATCCCAGTGGGAAGGACAGGAAAGCATCTTCTCCTGAGGAATGGCTTTGAAAGCGGAATACAATGTGTAGTATTGTAGCCACATTTACAATTTGTAAATCTAGTTCTGTATATGAAAAATACCTTCCAGCAGTAATATTTACACTCAGTCTTTTAATTAAGCAAAGAAAACCCACTTATACAGTTGTGAGTGAATTGTTTCATGTAAGAAGATGGAGAAACTTCTTAAACATTTTCAGTTTAACTGTGATGCACTCGCAGCTCGAGGAAAGTGAGTGAGTCACTTCCTCTGAGTTGCATCTTCCCCTACAACATTTGTAAAGATTGTGCTTGTTTAATTAAAAGTGACTTTTATTTATTAAGTCTCCTCATTTCTCTATTTTTTTTACTACAGTTTATTTTTGCTTTTTTTGAGTAGCTTGTTTGATGGATTTTGAAACATGCCATATAAGTTTTTTTTTATTACATGTGCTGTAAATTAAACAGAATAATCATCAGGAACACTTAATTCAGACTATTTTCTTTTGTATTTCTTATCTTTTGCTGTTGCAAAATCCTCGTTGTTGTCATTTGTTGCTTTGATTTTGTTCACCTGACTGTGTTGTTGAGAGCTTCAAGAGTCATCTTCATGGTTTGATCAGGACACTTTGATATGATGCTACTTTAAGCCATTTTGACTCTTGGTGGTTCCCTGCTTTTTCACTCACTTCCTCCGCTTGACCCTCCCCCTTCAAGGGGAGTGAGGTAACCCTCCCCCTTTTTTTGCAGGATTTAGCTTGCCCAGATTCCATGTCAAAGGTCGTGGCCCAGATGTCACAGCTTCCCCCCTCTCATAGCTCCTCTCTCACATAATTACGGCAGGCCCATTGTATTGTGGGTTTGGGTAGAGGTGCATGCTACATGCCTACTCCTCTTTAGAGGTAAGGCTTAACAAGCGGCTCAGAAACTCCAGATAACAAGGAGGACATTGTAGAGCTGTAGAAGTCGAGGAATTCTGCTTTCACTTAGTTCTGGAAGTAACAAAGAGAGGGACAGTCCTTCTTCTCTGTAAACATTTGTCTACTCTGCAACAACTCATGAGATGGTTTACATTGCTGAATATTGTGTTCTTTTATTTTTCCTCATTGCTTTTAATTGTCTTTAGGAATAACTAAGGTTTTAGGCTCCCTGGGCAAAAAAAGAGGTTCAGCTCATATTCCACACCCATGACCCCAGATTCTTTCAGTTTTATCTTGGCCTGACCTGTTGACCCTGGTGTGGCTCCAGTGAAACTCCTCAGGGCTCTGTGGGGGTGCAATGTGTGTAGCTCCACCCACGCTAAACTTTGCAAACTTCCATGGAGATAAATTCATCTCCTGTGGTCTCCCTATTCTCTCGAGCTTCTAAATGTCTGAACATCAAATACATCTGTTTGTGTTGTCTGCAGGACACACAGGACTCTGATAGTAGTAGTTGTAGTAGTAAGGATTGATTGGTTTGGATTTTGTTATTTTGCACATCCACCTGGTGTTTCTCACCAAACTGTGATCCTGCATCTTTGAAACATTATTTAGAGACTGTGGGTCACATTTTGTTTACTGTTTGTAAGCACTGGAAATTATGACCATTTAGGGGTAAAAAGGACATGTGGTCAGCTGGCTATTGTTCAGCAGAGGGTCTTCAGGGTCACTAAGGTCTGCTACTGCTGCTGACCATCAGCAGTGTCCTTCCCAAGGGGTTTTCACTCCAGATTTAACCCCTAGATTCAGGACCCGAGTAGGTGTGGCCACTGACCAATGACCAGGAGGCCTGATGGGGCCGGAGAAAGAGCTTTCTTTATATGTGGTCAAAAGGCTGGGGGTGACAGGGTGATGGATTGGGGGGGGGGGGGGGGGGCTTATCTGTTCTGCTGCCTTGGGTGGTGTCAAAACTGACCAAAGGACTCGCAGCACAGAGCATCTGTCGCCCTGCCCTACCCCTCGTTCTCACCACGCCATCAAACCAGAGCACATCACTGACCTCACACCCACACCGGCCAGCTCTCTTTCACACAGCACCCCCACTTCCCATTAGCTTTAGGAAACACATCTGGCACTGTTGTGGCCCATACTGACTTGTGTAAGGAATTGTCAATCTAAATCTTTAGTGCTCTTTTTTTTTCATCTCTTAATGTAGATCCAAGGAAGAAGTACCACGTTAAGATCCTGGCTTATAATGTTGTGGGAGATGGATACCAAGCAGACCAGACTATCAGCACCCCTGGATGTGTCTGTAAGTCCCACATTATACTAGAAAAGTCAGACCACATGGTGCAGAAAAAGTGGGGAAAAATAACAGTACTAATCTAGATGTACCTCTCAGCTGTTCGAGATCGCCTGGTACCCCCTCCACCTCCTCCACACAACGTGTATGCTAAAACCAACAGTTCGACCGCCGTCTTTCTGCACTGGAGCCGACCAGCATTCACCTCCAGCCACGCAGTCAACTACACCGTCCGCTGCAATCCAGTTGGTCTGCAGAATGCCTCCCTGGTGCTCTACCTGCAGACGTAAGAAATTACCCTTCAGACCAAAGTGAACATGACTACATGTAGATTGATTTTCATATTTGTTAGCGTGTAATTTCACCTGCATTTGCTGCATTTACTGTACGACTGCCTGGTTTCCTTTCATAGTTTAGTTTTTATTTTAACAATATTTTTTTTAAACAGTAACAGTAATTTTGATGTTTTAGCAGCAGCTGATTATCACAACCTAAAATCAGCTGAACGCATTTCTTAAACTGTGTGTTTACAACACTTTAACAACATAAATGCTGTCTTCACACTTGCTTGGGAAAGTTTACAAGTACTTCTTTCTTTACACTGCCATCACAGCTCCATATCGCCCTCTTCTGGCCATTTTTTGACCCTCTTTAAACATAGCTGTCTGAAGTTGGCTGTAATGTCTTGCCAGTAAGTATTGAATCTGTAAAGGAGATCACAATTCTTAAAGTGTGCATGTATTCTGCAGGAGTGAACAGAGCCTCCTCGTGCGAGATCTGGAGCCCAATACCAAGTACGAATTTGCTGTTCGCCTCCATCTTGACCAGCTGTCCAGCCCCTGGAGCCCTGTGGTCTATCAGAGTACCTTCCCTAAAGGTGAAAATGCAGAAACATCTTATTCACCCATTAATTTCTTCATTTACTGTTGGCACAAAGACAAACATCCCCATGTTAAAGCTGTTCTGAGTTCACTTTGTCTTTTCATTCTCACCTCCCAGCTCCCACGCGACCTCCTTCCAACATCAAAGTGACTCTAATTGAAGAAGACACCGCACTTGTTTCATGGAAGCTCCCAGATGAACTCAACGTACCTGTGACACGCTACACAATCCTGTATGCCTCCAGAAATGACTGGATAGCTGGGGAGTGGCAGGTGATGGAAAGGGAAGGTAAGGAGAAACTCAGAACAAGAGCATTTATGTACAGGTGTGTGTGTATATATGCATGACTGTCAAGGAAACAGTCATCTGGGAATCAGTGACTCTGCCTCTGTCTTCATTGTAGTCCCAGAATTCTCTAGAATAGCCTGAGTTCACTGCTTTGTCTTACTGCCAAGTGGTTTAATGAGACTACAACAAAGACTTTGATTTACAGTCTTGTTGACCATTTGCACATAAAGATGCTTTTAAATCTCTTCTGTAAATGAACAGCCTATATCTTTTTACTGCAATAATGGATGGTAAATAATTGTTATACATCTTATACTATGATAGATTATTGCTCACAATTTGACTCTTAGTAAGTACACACAATAAACCGATTTCACAGGCATTGTCAGAATTGATTTCAGTTATGTGTGTTTATTTTTTTTAATCTTGAAAAAACAAGCATATCTACACTGTATAAGACAGCACAGTAAGCATGTGTCAGCTGTTTAATCGGACAGTTTTTAAATGTGTTACGAAGGATAAGTCATCAGTAAAATGAATGAACGCCCAGTTTTTAGTGGAGCCAGTCAAGCTTTTTGTCTTTCTCGGTTACCTTTACACTTGAATCATTCTGCTGTTTGTTTGGTTCAAAATGTTATCAATTACAAATTTCAGACTCTTGCAAAGTCCTTTCCCTCCCCTGAGCAAAAACAGATTTATAAAGCAAATTCTGTCCAAGAAGTTTTGTAAAGACGGACCCAGTAGAGGTGTTTTTAGGAGCAGATGACCCTGGGCAAAGATGAAAAAGACTCTGTTCCCATTTTGACCCCTTCACAAGTTTTGCCACTGGCCACTGGGTGGTGTTAGTTAAGCCCCAATCTTCTGACCCCCACCTGGATCCCTCAAACATTCCACTCATGTAGCACCTCTAATAAGAATTGTTTAAATAGTAAAGAAATGGCTCATTATTTTTGGTGTTTGCTTTATGGAAATTTGTTGTTTTTAGGTTACTTTTTTCAATGGTTTAAACATTTTAAAAAGTTGCCCTTTAATAGAATAAAACACCCCATTATTGTCATTTGTGAATTTCATCTCACAACAGGGACCATCACCATGGCACTGCTGGAGAACCTGAAGCCCGGCCAGGTTTACTTCGTGAAGGTTTCAGCATCCAACAACATGGGCGACGGTCCGTTTTCTCACGCGGTGGAGCTGACAGTACGAGAAGATCTCCCCCTTGGTCATGATCTCTGGGTTTCTCGTGGCTCCACAAGTCAGTGAAACCAACATGATGTCTTACAGTGTAAAGAGTTTCTTTTTTTAAGAGGTCACATGATAACCTGACAATGTTTCCTCGGCCCATAGCGTTTTCTGATAGCTTCTACCACCTGGATCAGAAGTCGATGACCGGTATCAGCGTTGGAGTCTGCATCGCTCTCATCTGCATCATCATCTGTGCCTTCATCATCATCTGCAGAGGCAAAAACAGGTACCTGGTGTCTCTGAGTGTAGTGACCATGTCCCACATCAATTCAATTCACTTTTATCTATATAGAGCCAAATCACAACAACAGTTGTTTCAAGACATTGAGGTTTCCTCTCTGAACACGTCACTTTGTGTCCTTTCAGGAAACTTTCTGCTGTGAAAACATGCAGAGAGGGAATGAGCACATCTGCTGCAGCTGCAAGACCTCCATCCTCTCAAGGAGAAGCTGAGCATGCTGATGTGAGCGTGCCAATGATGAATCAAAACCATTTTCTTGATGCAAAGGTACAGCATGTCATACTTGTGACACTAAAATCCAGAAAAAAACCCTTTAAATATTTTAATTAAATGTGTTAAGTTATATTTACATTTTGAGAAATGTGACATTGTAAAAAAAAACAAATTCAAATAATCAGTGCCACAATGACAGTGCAGGTTTATAATTAAGTGCCAATGTGAGCTGCTTAAACAACAGTTGAACTGTAATAAAGCCTCTTTTCTTTTATTGCTGCTTTTCTTGCAGGGTGGAACAGATCTTATCATCAATTCTCTCGGCCCCATTCAGCACACCGCTGAGAGGAAAAGGAAATGGTTCTCCTTCAGCAGTGATGTGAAAAGGGAGAGTAAACCCACACAGGTGAGATTAAGAATAATGAGTCCTTCTCAATAAGTGATTACCAAATGATCAAACCTGAAGACGACAGCATGGTATGTTGTGTCTGTTGGGTTTGAAATCTAGTTTGAATCACTTCTCATGAGGGCTGAATATTTTTTTCTGTTGATTTGCTCGAGATGTTAAGATCTCTGCAGATGTGAAACTGAACTGTGAACAGTCAGACTAATAAGAGAAACTTTCTCTCTGTGCTGCAGAACACAAGACTTGACGCGGCCTCATACCAGCACGGCACCACAGTGCTGACCTACGAAGAGGAGCTTTCTTCAAACCAGCCCACCAACCTGCAGACCCTGCTCGGACGTCCCGGCGACACAGAGGGATCTTCAAACAGCGAGGGCAGCCACGCCACCGGTGACTCAGGCCGCTACTCTCACGACGAGACGGAGCTGACCAACCTGTCCTCAGGGCCCAGCAGCCACCTTGCGTCTCCCACGGCAGAGGACGGGACCGAGTTTGACTGTAGCAGCTGCGCTGAAGAGTTGAACGAGCTCTCAGAGGAAAATCAGAGCAAACAGAAGGCGAAGGAGTCAATGAATGCTGGCAGCTGTCGACACGAAGCCCAAAGCAGAGTGTGAAGGCGTGCCTCTGTGTGTGTGTGTGTGTGTGTGTGCGTGTGTGTGTGTGTGTGTGTGAGTGTGAAGACGGTGGTTTACTTGCACAAACATTCACATAATATAAAAGTGTGCGCACTCACCAGAGTTTACTTTATTGTTTATTTACACTGCATGTCAGTGAGTGCAGCGAAGAATGTCTGGAACCATGCTGCCTCTTATTTGGGCTGTTATGAGTTTGCCTTTTTGCTTTAATTGCATCGCAGAGCTAAGAAATAGGCACACACATACCCCATAAAACAAAAGTGATAGAAGCATGTTAAACAGGAAAAGAAACAAAACAGACTAGTCGACTAGACTAAAAGTAAAAAAAAAAAAACGGTCAGAAAACAGAAGCGGTCAAAAGTGATCACAATCGAGTGATCATGGACGAGGTTAAGTACTGCCTTAAGAATAATTTGAAATACTTAATCACATTCTTCAGTAACCAAAGTGTGTTTAAATGTCACTGAAATATGTGGCTTTTAGCACAGTGCTTTACGTTACACACACATGCGCCTTAAAGAACTAATGTGGAGTGGTTATATGTCAGTTTACTCTGACATAGCCAACCTAAAAATCCTTTTAATGATGAAAGTACTGAAAAGACCATTTTTTTCTAGTTTTTTTCCATCTGCCACAGGATAACATCTTAACTTGCATTGTATATGAATAAAATATAAATTATTAGGTAACCTGACTTTGTTTCTGTTGCCGTCTTGTAAGGACGGCAACATTTAATCATCTTGTCACATATTCATGAACATCTCTGTTGTAGACTTTGAGCTAAGCTGTAGCATCAAATTAAAGAACATGAGATGTGAGCGCTTACTAATCTTCTCATCCAACTCTAGGCCATGAGAGAATAAGCACCTAAAATGACCAAAATATTGAATTAATCACAAACAACAAACCTGATAATGTTATTTTAATGTGCAGGTAAACTGCTGGCCTGAATGTGAGCATGACTGTGTTGATTTTTTGTTTTTTCTTCTTTGTTTCTACACACTGTGAACGCTAAGCTAACAAAGTCCTTCTACAGTATAAAGTGTTGACAGGAAAGCTCGTTTTATCCTTTTAACTTCCTTCTCTTTCTCTCTCAGTCTCTCTTTTCATTTCCTGTGTGTGTGCGTGTGTGTGCATCTGTGTGCGTGTGTGTACGTGTGTTTTTCTCACCCACCATGAATGTTTAAAAAGGAGTGTCAAAGTGGCATTTCTGATGCTATTTAAGAGTTTATCACTGGAGCGAAAGGGAGGTCCTTTTTGCGGATTATCTACCTCGGTTTGCCTCATGGGTAAACCTCCCACTGTATATTTAATAACTACTTAAACCTTGCGTTGTGTGATGGGCTGCTTCCGTCACATTACACTTTATACTTCCTCGTCTTCTCTCCTCGCTTTGTTCTGATGTACGGGATGGTAAGGGCGCTGCAGCTCACTCCTCTTGCTCCACCTGTGGTGTAGACTGAAGGATGTAACACACACTCACAGTGTATTATTTATCACCTCAGATGTTGCTGAGGCACTGAGCCAGTATTAATAGGTCTTTGTTCAGTTTTTTTTTTATCAGTTACTGATATAATGAATGTCTGTTTTATCTTTCTTTTTTCTTCTTTATGTCAGTGTGCAGTCGCCCTTGCTACTCCTGTTTTTATACTACCTCGTTTAAGATTTAATTTTATTGTCTTATTGTTTTCCTAAACTCAGGGAACAAAGTTTAGTACGTTTGAAAAGTCGTGTAGTGTTATATGATGGACTGACAGGGTATCTTCTCAGTACTAAGCTGTTTTCGTGTGTAATTGCCTCAAAGAAAACGCTATGAATGTATCTCTGACATTATGTGCCAGCAGCTCAGATGTTTGTGCTGCCCTTACCACAGACGGACACATCTGCGGGTTTATTAGTGTCTGTATGTTGACTTCTTCTTCATTGTATCTGTGTAAGAATTCACACCAGAAGTGCTTGCAGCGGCATGTCCGTATGGAAAAGCTTTATGATCAGCCTTAATGTGGACAGCGTTTCCTCAGACTCCAAAACCAAAGCCTAATCTCTCTGAGGGAGACGCCCCACATGAGGATGCAACACATGAAGAGTGGTTGTAATGGAAGTGTTCAATCAGAGACTGAAGTGAAGAATCGAATGGACAACATTTACTTATAAAAAGTCTATTTTTGTTAGAGGATGATGTACTTTTAGTTACTTTTGTTCCAAGTATTTTTGCTTTGCTTTAGAGTAGATAAAGGTTAGCACTTGTCTGGAAAGTAGTTTGTATTAGAGGGCAATGTGCAGCGGTGACTGTGACGCTATCACGTTTATTTTAGTTCCTCAACTGATCTCTGGCTGGAACAACTGAAACCAAAGACCAAAGATGAAACCCGGCTTCAGAGATCAGTTGATCATCAAACAAAGCCTTGCACATTAGTGGCCTTGACCCACGACAAAGATTTTAAAGGAAAATAAATGGTGGAAGTTGTGGGTTAAAACTCTGAGGGAGTGACTGCAGGATTCACAGGCACTAAATGGAGTGACAATGACTAATAAGCTTTATGCACACGAGCCAGGTTATCCTGCAGCAGAGTTCCTCAAAGACTGAAGCAAACATATGTCTGCATGGTTATAATGTTATAAGAGTTAAATACAGTATTTTATATGGATTAGCAGTCTGTGTAGCGGCAGTGCAGCTGTGTGTCAACGTGCATCCACTGGTTTGTCTCCTGTAAATGAATGTAAAAAAATAATTAGAAGGAATAATATGTTTAAAGTGTATTATTATTGTATTTCTATAGTTTAATTTCATTCTAAGTGCTCACAAGAAAAAATTATTGCATTTTTAAGTAATTTTATGGCATAAATGAGCTAAAATGCCAGTGGGTGCACAAGTCGTCACATTTCTGTATTTTTAATCAGAGGACTTTGCAGAGGATTCAATCATTTGATATATTTAGGTGACACAATCAGTTTAACTTTCTTTCTTAAGAAAAAGCAAACCAAAGATTTTTTTATTAAAAGGTCACCGTTGCATGTTGGCGAGAGATCAGTTTAAAATCATCCTATCTTTGTGTGAAATGTTATTTCCACTGCTGTTGTACTCCTTTTATTACTGCATGATGTCAGGAGGATGGAAACGTTACAGCGTGTTTTTTAATCATTTCATTTCCCACAAAAACAACTGCTGTTGTGGTTTTTTAAATACTAAATACTGTTTTCCTGCTTTTGCAAAGAACAGTTTGAGTCTTTGTTTTCAGACGTACTGCCTGAGCAGAGCTTTAAGGGCCCGATCCAGAATCCAAAAACATCTGAACTTTGTGCGTTTACACACACATCACCGCTCTGGTCGAGCAGGTTCTGGATTAGACCCTTGAGTAGTTCATGCAGGTACATGAGTCCTACCGCTGGTGTTTGTTTCCATATTGTTTTTATGGGTACAGATTAAACGTGATTGGGGTCCTTAATGCCTGTAAGGGCCAAGATGTACGGCCATCAAACGTGGGACTGGGGAAGTTGATGTGCTGCTTTTCATCTCATAAATGTTAAAAACATGTGAATTTAAAGGGTTAAACACACACAGTCTTCTGCAGTAATGTTTTAATCCTGTGTGGAGGAGCACTGAGGGTCATTTACAGTCAGACTCAGGGGGACCCACAGCTGCTCATCCATCAGGACAAAGCAGGTTTCAAGTGTTTGAAATTGAATGTATCTTTATGTAATTATTATGTTACCTGATATTTTCTCTTAATGTTTTGTTATATTTGGTCTCTGCCAGCTGAATGACTTTCAAGTTTCCAAAATGTTTAGATAGAAGTTTCTATACAAACAGCTAATGATAAAAAGTCTGATTCTCACTTTAAATAAAAATACAGAAATGCTATAATATTTGCTGTTGTAATGCTCAGAGTTTCTATCTGAAACTCTGAGCATTCTTTTTACTTTTCTATACAGTATGCAGTTGCCATAGGTATTAAAGGTACTGCGCTGCAGTTGTTTTAATCATAGATATCTAATACACTCCATGTGAATGGAGAGTACTCTTTACACATTAAGGTTAATTATGGAGTACCACAGGGTTCTGTGCTAGGGCCAATTCTGTTTACATTATACATGTGTCCCTTAGACCAGCGGTCCCCAGCCTTTTTTGCTCCATGGACCGGTTTAATGGCAGACAATATTTTCACGGACCGGCCTTTAAAGTGTGGCGGATAAATACAACAAAATAAAATGATACGACCAAGAGAACAACGGTGGTATTTTGTAAATATAATAATAAACGTGAATTCACTGTGTAACTGTAACTTTATTAGCAGCGTCCTCCTGAAATGTGCCAACAACATTGAGAGTAGCATCCTCCTCTCTGCCCCTTAATGCTCTCTGGTCGCTATGATAACGCGTAAAATATTTCTTTCAAAATAAGACACACAACTACAACACGGGAAAGACCCAGGGAAACCGAGTTAACGATAAAACCCCTGAAAACCATAAATTTCACACCCGAGCTTCAACTCTAGCGGCCCGGTACCAGTCCGTGGCCCGGGGGTTGGGGAAGGCTGCCTTAGACAGTATCATTAGAAGGTATGGCATAAATTTTCCCTGCTATGCAGATGATACCCAACTTTATCTGTCCGTGAAGCTAGATTACACACACCAATTAGTTAAACTGCAGCAATGTCTTAAAGATACAAAGACCTGAATGACCGCCAATTTTCTGCTTGTAAATTCTGATAAAACTTTAGGTTACTGTACTTGACCCTAAACATCTTACAAACATGGTGTTTAACCAGATGCTTACTCTGGATGGCATTACCTTGGGCTCCAGGTCTTGGAGTTATTTTTGACCAGAATATGTCCTTCAATGTTGGACTTTTTTTTCTTGCATTTGCACAATATCACTAAAATCTCAAACATCCAGTCTCACAGTCTTACTTAAAACTACAACACGGTAAATAGTCTGTAAATAACAAGTAAGTGTTGTGACTTTCACATGAAAGCAAGCAGAAACGATTCTTCACAACTGATTCATTTTAATTTGTGTGGTTTGTGGCTCAGAGTAGAGCCACTGCTCCTCCACATCGAAAGGAGCCAGTTGAGGTGGTTCGGGCATCTGACAAGGATGCCTCCTGGGTGAGGTGCTCCGGGTATGGCCCTCCGGGAGGAGACCCCGGGGCAGACCCATGACACGCTGGAGAGACTATGTCTCTCGGCTGCCCGGGGAACGCCTTGGTGTTCCCCTGGATAAACTAGAGGAGGTGGCTGGGGAGAAGGAGGTCTGGGCTTCTCTGCTTAGGCTGCTGCCCCCACGACCTGGCCCCGGAAAAGCGGAAGAAGATGGATGTATGGATGGATGGCTGGATGGATGGGTGGAGCCACAGAGAGCTGTAAACGTTCATACTGAAGTAGAACACCTAAGAACTGGACTTCAGTACGTAAGTGAATAATAGGGACTGTAAAATGTCCCATTTTAAATTATGGTACACCAATTAGAGCATGGCTATAGGAGACTGCATAATATGAACAACCGAGTTACCTAAGATTTTGTATCAACAGTTTAAAATATACATTTTTCTTATTCAAGTACAAAATGAAAAAAAAAGTATGTTTTTAAGATCAATTCAATTCACTTATATTTGTACATCAAGAAATCACAACAACAATTGCCTCACACTTCATACTGTAAGGTAGAGACACTACAATAATAAACAGAAAACCCCAACAATGAGACGGCCCCCCTATGAACAAGCACGTGGTGATAGTGGGAAGGAAAAAGTCCTTTTTAACAGGAAAAGACCTCTGGCAGAACCAGGGTCAGGGAGGGCAGCCATATGCCATGACGGTTGAGGCTTTCCACTTCTCTTTTCACTGTCTGCATCTTTAAGGAGATAATAAACATTGTAACAAATGAAACTATCAGAAAGTGCAAAGATTTGTCTCAGAAACACCCTTTAAATACCTAAATGGCTCGCACTTCTAACCAAATCTCATTTATTTCCCTAAATAAAATGTTCAGAGTGAAGGTGGAAGGATTAACTGATAGAGTGGGAGAAGCAGAAAGATTTCAGAAATATTTGTCTTTTACGCGTTACAAGTTCACAGTTTTCACTCTATGGGCATCATTTTTTTCATCTGTATGCATCTGAGTGAGACAACCACTAGAATTCGATCAATGATTTTCTTGTGTTTGATCTCGTGACCGCATTCTTGAAACTGTTAAGACAAGAAACCCTCACATTTGTAGAGCAACTCCTTGCTTATAACCCAGTGTATAAATGTTTTATTTGATCTTAACCAGTTTATGTGTCTTTGCATCAGTGTCAGTGTGTAAGCCACCTACTTACTTATTCAACTTCTTATGATGCAACTAGCAGCTGCTGTTAACAACTTATTTACCTTAGAGGTTTGAGTAACAAGCCACAGACCAAGTAGCAAAAATGTCACTGCAATTTCTCCAGAAACGGCATTGTCTAGTTTCATATTGCTACTCTAGCTCTGGTTTTTATTTGTATTATTGTTGTTGTTGTTGTTGTTGTTATTGTTCTTAATAGTGTGTTGTAAGCCTATTTGCCCTGCTCATAATATATATGTATAACACAATAACACACACAGACACACGTGTCGGTAGTTACTGACAGACCTGTGAAGCTTTACAGGAACATAAACAAATGTTCAATCATTCTCTTTCTTTACCTTTTCTTCCCCTCTTACAAACTATTATCTTCTTCTTCTTCGAGTACAGTTGCAGCTGTTTAGTATTTGTTAGATTGCAACACCATGTTTTCCCAAACCAGTCGAGCAACATATTATGTATTCATTAAGTCTTTTGCAAGAGACAGGGAATTTGAGCTCACAACAACAACGACCACGTGTTTTCAGTTAAAGTTTTCAGGTATGGCGTTTTGCTTATTTAATGTTCTGCTTAGGTTGCACATCTAAACATATAAAACACTCATTTGAAAAGCTCTTCATCGACGTGTCTCCGCCCTCGTTATTGTTACTGTGTCGGTGCTTCGTCACGCTTCCTTGTTTATGTTTTTTTCTTTTTCGCAGCCGCACGGGGATTTTCGCTCCACCCTCGTCGAGTTTGTTTGGCCGCCGCGCTGACCCATGGGATATGTAGTTTCGAGTGTTCGCAGAAGACATTGTGTCGCCTGTCCAGCTAAACCCTTTAAAACTACACTTCCCTCCCACTGGTCGGTTACGCAGCGTTAACGGATAAACTGGCTCGGGCATATACTGCAATAACTGTGGAGCTTCTTGCAAACAGCTGTCTCGCTGCCAGGAACAAAACACTGGTGAGTTTAGTCACTTATCGTCATACTCTAGGTTGCAGTGATGTTAAACGACTGTTAAAAATAACGGATAGTCTCGAGACGGTTTCAATTATACGTTCCGACGACGTTTATAGAGGTGACGGTAATAACAAGCCTCTGAAGTTAGTTCAGTAACAGCGAAACTGACGCCAAATGCGGTTATTTGATGTCAGCGGACGAAGCTTGTGTTCGCTGCCCGTAGCTGCTTCAGGTTTAACCGCAGATTTGTCCGTTAGAGACGTAAACAGCGGCTTTTTTTCAGCGTGAGGCCGCGCGCTGGTTGGCATCGTCTTCTAGCTTTTACCGCCAGAGGGCGCTGGTTCCTCTGTTTGTTTACACTACCAGGTATCAGCTCGTGACCAGCTGGAAAAAAAGGCATTAGCTGCGGTTACAACACATCGACAGGGGGACATGTAACCGGATTCGGGGTGAGGAGTTTGAGACTGCCAAACTTAGGGGTTATAACGGTATTATCACAGTACCGCGTAGGTCTAGGGATGTCACAAAAAGGCTCCAATGAGGTTTCGTGCCAAAAAGTGATTACTGATGTTTCTGTGTGATTTTTATGACTAATATCTGTGTTTATATACAGGCTGTAGTTTACAGGATTTATGTATATACAATAAAGAAATTAGCTGTTATCCAAGTATCTTTATGACTCTGTGTTATTGTATCGGGTCAGTGTTCTGCATTATAATCAACCCAGTCCTATTTGGCCACTTTAAATATCTTTATAAAACTATTAAGTAACTTTTGTTGTACTTTCTGCTGGCCTCTTTGCCATTATGCATATTTAGTTTTAGTTATTATAACCTTGCTCGCAACTATATTGTGATGTTGATGTTTAATAGTACGCCCATCAGAGGGGACGTTGCAGACCGGTAAATAACAAGTGAGTGTTGTGACTTTCACATGAAAGCAACCAGAAACGATTCTTCACCACTGATTCATGTTAGTTTGTCTGGTTTTTCTAGATTTGACAAGTCAACCACTGCTTGCCTTGCGTGTCCTGACGAAACACAGCTGATCTACGCAGAACAATGTTCAGTAATAATTAGGCTGATATGAGTAAATATTGGATTTTTAAATCACTGAGTATTGGTATCAGTCTTAAAAATCCTGTATCTAAAGCAGGGGTCACCAACTCCAGTCCTCGAGGGCTACCTTCATGCAGCTTTTAGTTGCATCCTTGTTTTGACACACCTGAACCAAATAAATGGCTTGTTAACAGACCTTTGCCAAACGTCATGGCATGCTGAAGAGGTAATCCAATCATTTGATTCAGCTGTGCTGGGATGCATCTAAAAGCTGCAGGATGGTAGCCCTCAAGGACTGGAGTTGGTGACCCCAGATGTAAAGACTATAAACAGGCCACTTAACCCAATGCAGGGTGGTTGCCAGGCAACTTGAGGGCAACATACTATATTGTGCATAATTCAACTTTTGTGGATATTAATAAGATATTTTTGTTGATAAATAAAAAAAAATGTACAGTTCTTTTATAAGGTGTTGATAAGTGCTTAAATACTAAAAACAGATCATTTTAAGCTGTTGCTACATGGTTTCTAGGCAACATGTTAACATCTAGATAAGAACCTTCCGGAGCCTAAGATGTATCTGTGTGCAAAGCTCCTAATGGTGCAGGAGGAGACTAGCAGAAAGCTCTTTCGCGTGTTACAGTCAGATCCACAAACTAAAATGAGTTGGACAGGCCTGCTGTGAATTTTTTGTGGCATATAGGTCTTGCTCATCTTTTCACTACAACATATTGTCTCAGGTGTAGGTGGAGCTCAGCGGGAGCTCCACTGCTGCAGCAGTCTGGCAGTCGAATGTAAAGTGACACCACTGGTCAGCCGAGTGCCGCGTGATGGGTGGATGAATTTATTTAACTGATGTGTGGGGGTTTGGTTTTTTTCTTTATATGTAGCTTGGTGATAAAATGGAGTGAAAGTAGTCCCTGCTGTATAAACAGGATGTGCAGTGATTGATAGAAGTTTAATTGCATGCTGTGCCACTCTCACCTGCACATCTCACTTTGCCTTTCACTACAAGAGGCTGAACAGCAGGCATAGTCTAAGTCAGATAGAAATAATAACTCAGTGATTTGTGCAGCTGTTGGTGTCACTGCCTGCACTGTTAGACTGTTATGTGTATTTATTTTGCTATTCCTGTGAAACTAAGGTGGTGAGACCTTTTGCTCATGCCTGTAGCTGGGTGTGGGTGGTGGTGCTGAAGCGTTTAATTGATCCCTGCGTGACTTCTGAACAAGCTTAAAGTGTTTTTCTCAGCAGCTCAGGTTTCTGTTTATGGGTGGGATGGGAAAGACGGTGTAACATAAAGAAAGAACTTGAGTGCTGCATCGAAGTGGAAAGACTGGAGGATTTATTTACTTTATTTGAGACCTACACGTTATTTCAAAGGACAATATTGTGGTATTGGTTGTATAATTGTTTATTGGTTGCTTGGTTAATATTTGTACAATTCTTCCTTCCAGCTTTTAAAATTCGCTACTTTTGCTCATTTTAACCTTAAGTAATTTTAAAAATTAAGGGAGATTTAAGGCGTTGTTTGGACAACATATCAATGTGATGGTGTAACTTTAAGTGGTAATTCAGCCTACCACATAGCCCAGTCAAGAAGCTGATGCCGTTGGCAGCATTTGCACTTATCTGTCTGGTGTACCTGCGTCGCTCTGCAGTGTTTCTCTCTTCAAGTTGATATTAGAAATGGCAGCAGTCAGTCACAGTTGCTGTGCTCACGTTAACTTACAGTGTCGATTTAATACAGAAATATAAAGTATTTTCTGAAGTTTTAGGAACTAAGTAATTAATTTATTGGAAACATAATCAGCAGATCATTATTGTTAGTTGCAGGTTGATATGTTAGAAAATGGACTCCACCTTCATCATCTACAAAAACCAAACTCTGCTTTTATATTTCTGTATGTCTGATTAAAAGCATAACGATATAAGAAACTCAGGAGCCATTTTCCTCCAGTGAGTGCCTTTACTTTATCTAAATTTTCTGAATTTACATACATATTTTTATTTGTTTCACTTTTATTACTAGACTTACTTTGAACGTAATATTTTTCCAGTGCTGGTTTTCTACTTTTACTTGTGTAAAGCTTCTGAAAACAATTTTATTGTAAATTTGAAAATGATGCTCAGTCAAGTTCAGGTGTTCTTCTTCTCTCCTCCAGACGTCTGTGTGCTGCTGACAGCTGACAGAAATGTCAGAGACCTCCAGCGATGCAGAGTCCTCCTGTGGCTGGACTATTATTAGTAATGAGGTATAAATCCTTTCCTCTGTTTATCCTATATCCTTATCACTTGTTGTTTTATGGTTTTTAGCATTTTAATCAGGTCTGCATGGGTCATTAAGTATAAAATGTCAATGAATTGTTGAACATGTTGAAGAGATATGCTACATTACAGTTTCCTGTGTTCTTTCTTCAAGTTTATTTTAGAGTTTTACAAGATAAACAAGTTTAACTGCAAACCAGAGTATGCCGACACTGACAGCACTAGCCTTAATGTATTCTGTTTATGCTTAATTTTTTTTCCTCATTAACAAGAAAAATTTAAAATATTTTTCTTCATTGATAAAACCTTCAACTTTTTGCTATAGCTGGTCAGTTACAGCTATAATTCATCATTAAATTGTCCTTTTCTGAATAAGTTATTTATAAAGAAAGTTCAATGAAGTTCATCAAGTGTGTTTGGTTTTTGAACGTTTGTGTTTGCAGGGTTCAGATATTGAGACTTTGGGATCTGAGACTGCAGTGGAGTACGGAGCTGAGCTGTTAGAGCGCCCTCTGGTGGAAGAACCAGAGGCGCAGGATGTTCAGACTTCAGTATCTGCTGGTAAAGCTCCTTTTTTTTTTAATCCAGATGTGACTTTGATTGGAGTTTGTTTGACACAACACACATTTATGTTCACATTGACAGCTGTGTGTGCAGAAGAAAGGACTGCTGATTCACTGGACAACACTCTGGGAGAACAAACTTTAGATGAGACACTGAACGCCTCAGAGGTGAGAGGACATGAAAATGTCCCCGGAATAATTAATCCAGAGCCTCGTCCCTTCTTTCTTCTCGCTGTATAACTTGTCTTCATCGTATCGTCTGCAGGCTGGAGACGAAGCTGCAGGGAAAGAGCCCGTGCTGTCCTCCAGCGACCTCTCCGACATTGTGACTCTGCCAGACTTGAAGGAGGGGGAGCATGCCGAAGTGGAAGAAGAGGCGGCCGTCAGTGAAGATCTTTACCTCGGCACCTCCTGCAGCAGCCAGTACACCTTCAGTGCTGCAGAGACCGGTAGGACGGCGCGCACACACTAAAGACAGCTGATTTTATTACCAACATTAAAACAACAACACAAACATTTCTCCTGTTTGCCAAAGCAGGTTTGTTGTTGAGTCACTGGAAACTTCCACAGACTCTGATGAACTTAAGCAGCCGTCTGAGAAGTCAGCTGACCGGTGGCCGCTCTTTTCCAGGTGGCCTGATTTGAAAATGCAGTGACTCTGATTTGATGCTTAGCTTGGTGAGCAGCGCTCGAAACTAATCCTGATGCAGCTCAATCACTGTGAGGCGATGAGATGCTGTCAGACAGTTTAAAGCCTGTGTGCCTGAGCAAATATGAGGAGTCAAATACTTTGATTTATTTATTTAGTTTTTCTGTGTGGAGAAGTGAGATAAAAACAATAGCCTGTATGTAAAGCATAGACAGTGGAGTGGGTTTCAAACTACATTTAAAGTCTCATCTGGTTTGTGTGGTATACATTTTTAACACACAAGGGTGTTTATCTTGTGAATTATGGTACCAGAACAGTTCAAATGTCTTGCGGTATGGCTGCCTTTAAATGACTGCAGTATTCCTTCTTTTCTTAGTCAGATCTGCCTCGTTCCTCCCATTTGGTTACAAAACCGTGAGATAGGGATAGCCAGGTCCAGGCTGCCAAACTGTCTGTAATCAGTGGTACTGTAGACTCAACTCCGTAGTTTTCTGAATGTGATTAATGCAGGAACAGTCTCTGGAGTAGCACCAGAGAAGGAGTGTCCTTTAAATTATTTCTTTCTTTTTAGGAATTGGTGGATAAGTGTCTATGCTTGTGTTTTTCAAACACAGCAACTGAGGAAAGCAAATCTCTGATTAAACAAATAGTTCTAAGCTTTGTTTTTGTTAGTGCTGGCTGATATACCAGTTCTCAAGCAAGCTAAACCAGTGAGCTAGAGCATCCACTGTGGCTTTAAGGTAATATGACAGGGGTCAACAAGTAGTACTCAGGTGCAACTGTCCATTAAAGGTGTAGTTAAACTTCAGGGCAGTGTCACTGGTTCAGCCCATGTAAGATCCAAATGAGCTATATGTGGCCCACAGTGTACAAATGGATCAGGGGTCTCACTGCCAGTACTTGTTGTCTGCATGATTAACTGCACCGATGCCTGCTTTTTGAAACCATTTGCATGTGTGCTGTTTTTTGTTTTGTGCTTTTTTCCTCTCTTCATGTAAAACTTCTCATTTTTTAACCGTAGTTTTCCCAGTGCAGCCGCCAGCGGTGACAAACTCGAGCAGCAGCGAGGACGAGGCTGGACGCAGCACCAGCACTGTTGTACGAAGACGAAGGTTGAGGAGGAGTACCACAAACACCGTGACTGACCCCGAGGAGGAGGCTGTGTTGGAATCTCGCCCGAGTGATGATGATGATGATAAAGGGGAGCAGGAGGTTAAAGAACAGAAGCAGCAGCAAGAGGAGGAGGAGACTGAAGTGAGAAGAGCTGCTCGGGATGTTGAAGAGAGAGCCCAAAACAGCAGCATCTTCAAAACGTCTATCCTCATCACTGTTGTAATAGCTGCCTTCCTGTGTTTGGGTCACTTCTATGGTGAGTAGTCCAGCTTTACTGGGATAAATGCAGAAAGTTTTCTTGGACCTCAACTTTAGGGATGTACTGTAGCTCATGTGGTTCAATCTGTTTCCTGTCTACTGTAGGCTGTGGAACTAACGTGTAAAAACTTTCACTTACAGAGAAATACGAGATGAAAAAGAAGCTCTTTGATGTGGACTATGTGATGGACCTTACATCCCAGGTCAGTGACTACACAGGTCCCGACTTGAGGAGTAATTTTAGTATTTTTGGTAGAACAGTAATCATGAATTTCTGTCCCGTGCTTTTGATTTTTGTAACTTCTTACATGGATAATTTATCACTTTATTTGCTTTTATTCTTAAATCCTTCATAATGCTGTGGTGTGTATGAATTTGATCTACAATTGTGCAGTAAAAAGAGCATTAGAATCTACCAAAAGTCAGACTCAGATTGCTTGGATCCCTGGCTGAGTAGGTACTAAAAGAGTATCTGATATCAGGTACTACCACCTAATGGAAAACCCTAAAAACCTAGTCGAGCTGAGTTGGTACTAGTGTAACAGAAACTCACAGTCGTAAAGACTAAATGTGGATATTTACCTTCCTCTTATACAGGGGTGTCAAACTCTTTTTAGTTCAGTCCAAATTTAACCTGAAGTGGGGCATTCAAACAAAACACTGCTGCATATTTCTTAACTTATAACTTTATACACTGTGAAAAGGTTCACTTCAACCAGAGATGAGATTTTAATAAATCTGGAACCAGAAGTCAAAGTGAAAGACATTTAATAGTACTTAATGACTTCACTGCTGTTTCCCACTTTATAAATCTGGCCTCAGGCCTCATGTTGGACACCTCTGCTCTTATAAGATGTGAAACAAATATAGAACCAACAACCATCTGGGTATTGAGCTTCAGCTCCCATGAACCATATTCATCTTAGATAGATAAAAAAAATCAAAGATGGAGGAGCCATAAGCAGGACTTTGATGGGCTTGTTTTATTTCTTTTTCTCACTTAGGAAGAGTTGTTCGAGTATGGCATGGAAGAAATGCATGACAATCAAATTCCATTGCTCATGGAGCTTGAGAGTATTAGGAACGAGAACCAGGAGCTCATTCTGAAACAGGCTCATGTTCAGGTAACTGATGGTGACACTCCAGGTTTATAATATTCTGTCAGGGCCTCTTCACATTTTATTTTGAGCATTTTAACTTTGTATACATCAATACAAACTTTATATCCCAGGTTTATGTATATGTATGTAATAATACCTACATAAATAAATTTAAAAATGTACAAATTTTTCCAGATACACAAATGTCAAATCTGTATCTCTTAAAATTTTACATGAATTTAACGTTAAAAAACCCCCAGGAAAATGACATCACTTACTCTTGTGATGGTGCACATGAAAACATGTGATAATTCTTTCTGACAACGTGACAACATATATTCCAACATAGGACGTGCTGTGAACAGCTGATCAGATCTATAAAGCCCCCCCCCCCCCCCCCCCCTCCCCCCTCCCCCCTCTGGATCATAATGTTTTTGTTGCTGCGTACACTTTTCACTTGATTTCTGCAAACCCAGTAGAAGAAGAACAGGGTGTTTCTATGCAATTATTCCTCCACCACACTTGGTTGCGTTTTTCTGGTATTTAAAAATAGAAATACTAAATATTTAGTTTTATTGTTGAAATATTGAATGATTTTAGTGAATGCACTGCTTCAGGTAATCACAGCATATGCAATCTTGTGTCTGTTCCTCTTTTTCCCCATCAAGGCCCAGAGAGATAAGTTGGAAATGTTGCTAAAAGAGAAGGAGGAGGAGAACACTGACATGGTGTCTCAGCAGCAGAAGCTAGCAGCTGAGAACCAGCTGCTGAAAAGCTCTCTGCAGCGAGAAGAGATGTCGTTGTCAGCCTTACAGGAGGAGCTGAAGAGTCTGCACTCTAAGATCAGAGATCTGGAGGCGATGGAAGAAGGAGCCGACTTGCTGCTGTCAGAAAACCAGAACCTGAAAGAGCAGCTGGAGGAAGAGAAGCAGGTGACCAGAAGCTTCCACGGCCAGCTGAATAACATGATAGCCGAAGCACAGACGCTGAGAAAGAAGCTTGACAAAGAGAGGAAGGTCACGGATGAGCTGAGGAGAGAGCTAAGTCAACTGAGAAGTCGATTCCCAGGAGCCGGAAAGGAATTGGGTTCAGAGGCGGAGGAGCTGCAGTCCCGTCTGATGGAGCTGGAGAAGAGGCTGA
Source organism: Pelmatolapia mariae (assembly GCF_036321145.2). Classification (NCBI taxonomy): domain Eukaryota; kingdom Metazoa; phylum Chordata; class Actinopteri; order Cichliformes; family Cichlidae; genus Pelmatolapia; species Pelmatolapia mariae. The sequence continues at coordinate 23,169,539 of NC_086227.1, forward strand.
GCTTTGAGCAGCAGCGCTCTGACCTGTGGGAGCGGCTGTATGTGGAGACCAAAGAGGAAAGAGCCAAAGGAGACACGGAGCCCAAAGTGAAAAAACCAAAGCATGGCATGGCGGGAAAAGTGAAGGAGACGTTTGATGCTGTGAAGAACTCCACCAAGGAGTTCGTACACCACCACAAGGAGCAGATTAAAAAAGCCAAAGAGGCCGTGAAGGAGAACCTGAGGAAGTTCTCTGACTCTGTCAAATCCACTTTCAGACATTTCAAGGATTCTGCCTCGACCTTCATCAATAAAGCCCGAGGGTTTTATAAACAGAGAAGCAATGAGAAGAATACAAGGGAGTCGTGGCAGCACAGATCCCACAAGCCTCATCAACGACACAAACACGACTCTGGCCACAACACCCGGAAGTCAGGAGACAAAGTTCACCGGGACTGGGAGCAAAACACTCACAAAGCCCACATGAAGGGATGCTCCGGGGTTTTCGACTGTGCCTACCAGGAATCCACCAGGCTCTTCAACAAAGCCACAGAGCCAATCAGAGCTGACGAGTTTCACAAGCTGCTGCAGAGCTACCTGCAGCAGGAGGTCGACCACTTCCACCATTGGAAGGAACTGGAGATGTTCATCAACAACTTCTTCCGCAACGGAGTGTTCATTCACGACCAGATGCTGTTCACAGACTTTGTGAGTGGGGTTGAAAACTTTCTCGCAGACATGCGCAAGTACCACGGCCTCGATGATGACGCTTTTGGGGATGTTGATGACTACATCTACAGGCACTTCTTTGGAGAAACAAACACAAAGAGTTACGGCCCGAGGTGAGCGTCCAGAACGATCCTTTAATTTATTGTTAGGTTGCGTCTGAATAATTTATAAAAGTTCTGGGGATTTTCCAAGGCTGGATGGGTGAAAATAAATTCTAGATTAAAGTCATACATTTACAAAAAAAACAACCATAAAACCACCAAATTTCTCGGAAACAGTCCAAGTGAAGCTTTTATAGTGATCTAAACTAAAAATGCGTGAAAAATAACTAAAATAAAAACAGACCTTTAAAAAAAACAGCTCCTCTAAATGTCAGTAATACAGTAGTAAAACAGTAATAATCAAACTAGAGAGCTCAGACACTTTTACAGCCTCACGCTGACAGGAAAATGGGGCGAAGCTCATCAAAGATGGTTCGATAACTGTAAGGAAGCAAAATAATGGCTCAATAGTCACCCTAGAGTAAAACTATGATGGTCAGCTCAGTTTTTTCATTACTTTTTTCTCTTTTTTTGCAACTGACTGCAAATTGTTACTTGTGCAACTTTTTGAGCACAAGGCGATTGCACGGGTCACCTGGTGGGTGGAACTCAGACTCCAAACAACCGCAGTCCATCAGAGACTGACTGGTTGGTGAAGAATTGCAATCAAGTGCTGTAACTCAAATTACGTGTAAATAATGTAATTTCACTGTTTTCAATTGTTCCTTTTTGGGTTGAATGTTGTTTGTAGTTCCAAAAATTAATAACTGAAGTAATTTAATCAAAATTCATATGTCTGTAGTTTGATTATCTACTGGAAATAACTGGTGTAACATACAAATCATAAATGGTTTTTCTCCTTTAGTCCTGCATACAATTCAAACACAGGGATAAGTGTATAAACAGTTTTATGAATGATTTATTGGGTTGTACAAGCCTTCATCGGGTGTTTAGATAAGCTGATTGAATCTTTACAATAAAATGTGTACTTGGAGTCCACCTCTGACTTTTCTGGCTGAATTTAAGCTTAAATAGTGGAATAAGTACGTGGCATCTTCTACCAGTTCTATTATTCTGATGTCCGCTTACATTTTAGCATTTACACAGGGTCCATTTAAGCCAGAGAGTGAAGGTCATTATTAGAGGCACACTACGTATCGTTACCACTAATTACTATTGCCATGATAACAGGTTTGCACCTGAAAACAAAAAAAAAAATACACCTTTTGTCCCCCACAAAGGTTGGGGTTAGGTTAGTTGAGTGAGGACTGAACCTGTTTTCTTCAGCGCTGCAGCCGGTTCATATTTATTTTTTTATATCATCACGCTCACGGTGATGTCAATCGTCTGTGTTGTGTTTGAATCATCCAGTGGGCCGTTTGAAGGACCCGAGGCAGACTCAAAGGGGGAATCGAGGACAAAGCAGGAGCAGCGTAAGCAGCAGCGAGCCCGGTCTCGACCCCACAGCGAACGCAAGTGGAGCCGATCAGGAAGAAACGCAGACAGACACATGGCTGACGTCAAGATAGAGCTGGGCCCGATGCCCTTTGACCCCAAATACTGAAACGATTTCAGCTAGTTTATTACAATGGCTACAAACTTTAGTTGCAAAGTTACCTTTTTTGTTTTTGTAAGTTTGCACAACTTTTGAATGCTACTGAACGGCCTTCAGCTCTTTGGTGTTTGGTGAAGTAATCATTAGGTTGGAGTGGAAGACGTGGCCTAGCTACATGTAGCTTGAGTTTATCTAAGATGTTAAACTGAGTCATTCTTTAAATTTTGGCTGGTAAATTTTCGACGGATGAGCACCTCCCTCTTCAGCCTCAACACCTTCATTTAAAAACAGCAGAGACAAAAAAGGGGGGGGGGGGGGGGGGGGGCACTTCTGGATGTTTCTGTGTTCAGTTTGATGGTTTTAATTTGCTGCTACACTAACAGATTTGTGTGATGTGAGAGCTCACATGCTGTTTCCTATCATTCCACCTTTAACTTAATTTAACTGGACAGTTTCACTTGTGATGGAAAAGGAAAAAACTGGAAAAAATAACATTTGAGGAAATGTAACTGTATATAAAATGTTTTTAAATTGATGAAAATTTAAATTGATGAAAATGAATGACAAGATTTAAGTGTAAAATATTTATTTCCATTTGAAAAAGAAAACCCCACGTTTTGCCATAAGGACAGAAAGTTCCCATTGTTCCAGTGTTTGTCAGTGCCTTTCATAAATAAAGATGCTTCCTCCGACTCTTCCTTCAGGAAAATGAGTGTGAAATATCTTTGCTGCCCTCACAAAGTTATTCCCTTCCAAAAATACAGAGATTTCCTGTGAAGAAAACAAAATGTGCTTAAAAACACTGCAAGCAAAAATTAGAAATGTAATTTGTGTCTTACCTTTTCCAAAACATCAAACATGATCAGATGGGTGGGCAGAGAGGACTCGTATGGGAACGAGGTCCTGAACCAGAGAAGAGGCTCCTCGTAAAATCTCTCAGCTTCATCCACGTAAGCTTCCTCTCCCAGATCTGGAGGACACTCGAGAAATCTCATCTTAATCGGGCAGTGGATGTGGCTGTGAGGAGACAGAAGACCATCAGCTGCACAGCATCGTAATGTGATTGAGGAAATGAGTACAGACAATGAAATGCGTGATGTGGAGAATCCAGTCAACAGCTCTGAAGACTGACAGAGGACAGCTCAGCACGTTTTTATGAATCAATCTTTCGTACCACAGCAGATAAATTATTAAAACATGTTTCCAATGTTTTATTTTGAAAACTCTGATTTTAAGTGAATAAATCCTAAATATCAGGTTAATACAATTCCAAATCTTGAAAACTTGGGATGCTGTGTGAAATGAAAACAACTGAATGCAGTGGTTTGGAAATCTATTGAAACATATCAAATACCTGTAGAAGGGTGTTGAGTGGCAGGGCATGAGAAAGAGGACATCCGGCTGTGGACGGGTGGTGGAGACAGTGCCTACGTCACAAAGTGGCTGTAGGTGGTTCATGACTTCCAGAGTGCCTCGCTGGTGAATCAGACCAGTGTACAGAGCAGGAATAAGATTGGCCGATAACAAGACGGCTGCTGCAGGTCGACGCCACGATTTCAGATGAGCCAAAGAAATCCCTGTGGAAAGAAAACGTTTATTATATAAACACATCTGGATGGAAATGACCACATACTGCAGTTCTGATGTGAATACGTGACTTACCACAGAAGACCATACAGAAAGGCAGCACTGGATAAATGAATCTGAACTCCTTGTGTGGAAGCAAACTGGAAGGAAAAAATAAAACAGGTCAGACTGTCTACCAACCAGGACCCACAGGAAGCTTTATAGGAATCTGTTACATAACAAGTAGCTGGGATTTAAACAGGTTTCACACTGTTAAAAAAAATAAAGAAAAACATTTGCAAAAGTCTTATGAGGACTCAAAATGAACAAAGGGTTTTGTTGAGCGTAAAAATAAAGAAATCTGCACAGAGATCTTTAAACCATCAATTTAAACTCCGTCCCTTCTCCTCTTCTTTGACTATGTGACCCTGGATGGCTAGAACAGAAACAGGTGAGCATGTGCTTTCAGATAAATGCCTCTGAATGACTGAACAACATAATTGGACTAAAAATAATGAACAACAACGTATTTAGAATTACATTAGTTTTGTTAGCTGCTCGTTCATGAATGATTAACATCTCTAAACACAGTTAGTTACAGATCTTAGCTGTGTTCATTTCTCCCTGTTTGACTGTTGTTTATATCCATCAAACACAACCTGAATGATACATCGGCCAATTTTAGCTATTTGCTGAAATATCGATATTCATATTGGTCATCAAATAAAAATTTAAAAGAGAGACTGGCAAAAGACCCTTAAATTAATTTCCCTAGGGATTAATAAAGTATTCTAATTCTGATTTTATGAGTGTTGATGTTGTATAGTTTGTCCACCAGAGGCCACTCTGTAACTTCCCTGTTGGCAAAATCAGCTGATCCAAGCAGAATGTTTAGAGTAAAAACTAGATCCATGACTTGTCAAAACAGTAAAACAACATTATTGTTAAACTAGACTGACGTATTATCTTAGTAAGGACTCACAAATAACTACACATATATGTCAGAGAAATTTGTTTCAGAAAAGAAAAAAAAAATTGGCTGATCTATCAAAGTCGATAGATCAGCCAATTTTTTTTTTTTTAAATCACCAAAATAAAATTGGTATAATAAATCCTAAATGAGTCAGACTCTAAACCAAACTGAATGGTGAAGTGAATAAGACTCTTTGCCTTTAAGTTACAATGTTCTGTTGGAAAAAAATCTGGCTTTTGACATTTGTGCAGAGGTTTCTTTGACGAGCACCACCAACATAAATGTTTTAAAATGGCCAAACACACTATGCACGCTCAGCAACACCAAAAAATGCCAGAGAACATGAAAAGAGCTAAAGCCACCGACACAGCCTCCTATTCGCCCAGATCCAAAATCCACACAACCATGCACTGAAAGAGACTATCCATAGAAGGCTCCACTCTGCAGCCAATCGGGATCCAAACAGACATCAAATATTTCACACTAATCTTTTTTTTTTTAAAGAATGAAAATAAGGGACAAAGGAAACTCTGCATTTGTGTTTAATAACCATAAGCCAGCATCACAAGAACAGGTAAGCAGTGCGTTACAGCTTCACCTGTAAACTGCGATGGTCCAGATGACAGCTGCCAGCAGGATTTTGTATCTCTTGAAGGCGAGCATGCAACCATGAAGAAAGAGAGGGAGATGAGGGCCGATCACCACGGCAAAGCCCTGAGTGAGGTACCAGTGCCAGGGGTGAGAGCCGTAGAAATCAGCCACACTGTGCAAGATGTTAAACTTGAGGAAGTTGAACTGCACTGGTGTACACTGGAAAACAGAGAGGAGCCATTACAGCCAACCGACTTCATGCTGAGGGAGTTACTGGATATGTGTGTGTGTGTGTGTGTGTGTGTGTGTGTGTGTGTGTGTGTGTGTGTGTGTGTGTGAGAGAGAGAGAGAGACACACAGATTTTACCTTCTCATAGAAAAAACAGTCAATCGCCGTTGAAGTGACGACAGCCAACGTCCTAGTGATGACAGAACAATCATACACCGGAGACAAAAGACTGTAAAGCTAACGGTTATAGAGGAGAAGAGGCTGAAAGTACGAACCCTGTGGGAATGTAGTTATGAGTGATGAGCCTCAGTTTGTTGTCTTCCTGCCAGAAATGATACAACAGCAGAGGAAACCAGACGATCACGGCCGTCGGGCGAATAATCACAGCCAAGGCCACCAGGGCCAAGTACTTCTTACTGGAAAACAGCAGCGTGTATGTAAAACACCCCACAGAGATCATCAGGGTAAATAAAAAGTACATTTTGCTTCTGTGTAATTCAACAGGAGAGACTTTGGTGCACAGCTTTGCTTTAAAACTGCCAGCAATCAGTTTAGATGGAGGTTATTATTTATAACTCTGATCAAGCTACATTTCAGATGTTTATTTTGGTCTCTGGTTACGTGGAGTGATGGGGAGGTGGGTGCGGCCTGTTTTGGTTTTAATTTATTGTTTATTTAAAGCATAGCTGAGGTTACAGTTTACACTATTGTGAACTGAAAAGTGTAAGTTCACTTCAAGGATACTTTCTGATATGCATCCTTTGTGAAAGATTTTTTTCTCTTGTTTTTAATGTATTTTTATTTTTATTGACTTTTATAATTCAGGTTTTTTTTACTTTTACTTACTTCTGATTTTTTTTTTCCCATTTTTTATTTATTTCACGTTTCTTAATTCTATTTTAGAAGAAATTCTATTTAAGATCAAGACCTGCTGTGTGTTTTGGTCCCGGGCAGAGGAAAGTAAGAAAGAGCCAGAGTGGTGATGGTGGCCTCCATGCTGTTGGTCAGAGTCCTGGTGCAGCAGAACCACGTAAACCAGGAGCACATGTGACAGAAGAACTGGAGGTGAAAGACAAGTGAGGATTAGGTATGAAAACTGCAGAGCACTGAAGTCTTTTTTAATTATTATGCTTAAACTGCAGTGTGAATTGAACTAAAGGCAGGTTTCCATCTTCCATCTTTAAAATAATCCCAAGCACAGTCACCATGCAAAACAGTCTGCTTATATTCACTCAAATCTTTCATTATCTGCATACATCCACCTACTGTCCATCTTGCAACATCCTGATTTTCCAGTGTTTGAAGCAGGAAGAAGAATTTCACGTCAGCAAACGAAGCCAGAAGCGACTGAAGAATTCGCGGAAGCCAAATCTGAAGAGCCAGACAAGTTTATAGAAACTTTGTGACTACAGGAAATCGTTCAAATGCTCATTAAAAAAAGATTACTGAGAGAAAATAATAAAGAAACTTGCCAGCAGCTGAACCGAGTCGTAGCTGATGAACTGTAAGATCTTATATAAGAATGCAAAGAGAAGTGGATATGAGAATCCTCTTATTCCCGCCTTCCATTCCCAGGTCAGATACCCATAAGTTACTGTGTTAAGGTTATAACAGGATAGAATAAAAACGGTAATGCATGAAGCTGTTGTTGGGATTTAAAACAGTGAACAGTCACTTCATGTATCTCTGCTGGGAAAAATAAACATAAACAGGGGGTTTGCACATTTCAGTTTAGTTTTTCATTTTCTTAATGTTTAACTTGTGGAATTGTATCAGGGGCAACAATTAGGAAGTTCAGAAAAGCACAAAAAAGTAGAGCTCAACAGTCTAACCAAATTTGCAATCACTTGCAACTTTTCAAGTGTTAACGCAAATATTTAATCAGCCAATCACAGGCCAGCAACTCAACTGCAATTAGACATGGTGACATGATCAAGACACCTGCTGAAGTCCAATCTGAGCATCACACTGGGGAAGGAAAGTGATTTAAGTGACTTTGAACACAGCAAAGTTGCTTAAAAATATTAAATAAAAGTAAATGAATGAATGAAAGTGTCCTCTGTGAGGGGTGTCTCCCAAAAAGGATATTTGAAGACCATCCTATGGGAGACCTCCAGAGACTGCCAGTACTCATCTGGGACGAAGCTGGTTTGAACCAGGAGGCAGTTAATCAGTCTGAACACCACACAAAACACGGTCACGCTCAGCACACCTGTGGAGGTCAGACAAATTAGCACATTTGAGCAGCTGCGGTGAACATCCGTTTTATTTTTCTTTGTGATAAATCTCAGAGCCCCACCGATGTTCAGAGGACTCTCCTCCTGCCTGGAGTACAGCTGGGATTTACGTCTCCTCAGCTTCACGTCCTCCACTTTGCTCCCAAACTTCAGCCGTGAGCGCAGATTCTCCATCTTCACGTAAACCTCTTGCGGGCATAGCTCACCTCACCTGTTCCCGGATGTGTTGCAGCAGGTGAGTTCGCTCCTCACACAATCAAAAAGTTAACATATACGATCAGTTTTAAAAGCACAAAGTGAAGACAAACTGAGCTCCAGGCCTGCCGACAGGAACGAGCGAACTTCGGGTTTATTTAACTAGCATTATTAGACTGTTACATCTCCAAAAAGTCTTCATAAATGTAAGTTAACTTCAGTTAGCTAAATGAACTATGGAGCGCTTCCGCAATCATGCCTACTTCCGGTGAAATGTTCTCTCGCGCCTTCAAAATAAAAGCTCCTTTATTTATTTTGTCATCCTGCTGTTTTAAGGTTGGATATATTGTCCATTCACAGATGTTCTTCTGCATACTTTGGATGTGACGAATGTTTATTTCAGTTACTGTTTCTCTTGTTATTACCACAAACTGATTTCTGGTGTTTGCCAAAAAAATAATTGTTGTAAATGAATTGTTGCCTATAATTTGTCAAACATATATCTGAATATGATGTAAAAACATTTTGAGTCACAAACAACATTCATGTCACAAACTAGAAGCTGCAACCAATTTTTGGAAAAGTGACTTTTATATATCCTTTATGGAAAACCCCAGTAGATCAGCAGTTTCTGAAATACTCACACCAGTCTGTCTGTCACCAACAACCATGCCACATCACTTAAATCACCTTTCTTCCTCATTCTGATACTTGGTTTGAACTGCAGCAGATTGCTTTGACCATGTCTTCATGCCTAGATGTGCTGAGCTGCTGTCATGTGACTGACTGACTGGATATTTTCATCAACACATTCATTCTAGTAAAACATGCATATATATATATATAGAGAGAGAGAGAGAGAGAGAGAGAGAGATCTCACAATTACTGGCTACCCTAACAACCAGAAGAGAATGCTGTATAATCATCGCTTCACATCCCACAAATGCTCAACTGGATTTAGATTAGGAGAATTTGGAGGCGAAGTCAACACCTCACACTCATTGTTGTGCTCCTCAAAGCATTCCTGAACCACTTTTGCTTTGTGGCAGACCTCAGCCATCAGGGAATGCAGTTTCCATGAAAGGGTGTACATGGTCTGCAACAATACTTATGTCGGTGGTACATGTCAAAGTAACATCCACATGGATGTAGGACCCAAGGTTCCCCAGCAAAACATTGTCTAAAGCATCACGCTGCCACCACCAACTTGCCTTCTCCCCATAGTGCATCCCGATGCCTGGTTTTCACCAGATAAAACATGGACACACCTGCCCATCCATGTGATGTAAAAGAAAACATGATTCATTTGACCAGGTGATTGCCCCATGGTCCAGTTTGTTGTTGGTGTTTTTGGTGGTAGACAGGGAACAGCATGGGGACTCAGACTGATCTGTAACGCACAGAGGTGTTCTGACACCTCTGTAGCTCATCAGAGAGCCTTGGTTGCCCATGCCTCTGTCGCTAGTTCACTACTGTTCCTTCCCTGGACTACTTTCAGATACTGACCACCAGAGATGTGCAGCAATGTGTTACAAGTACAATTAATGCAATTACGTTTTTCAAGTAACAAGTAAAGCAAGGGATTACTATTGCAAAAAACTAATTATATTACTGTTACCTTCCCATGAGCATGCTGTGTTACTGCATTACTAAACCATTTTGTTTGTGAGAATGTCTCATGACAATGATGTATGAACGTGCGACGTCCATGGTAACAACAGAAGTGTGAAGATCAACAGTCGATAATATAGAGTGTGGGAGAGAGTACGACCATGCTGCATTTAAAGCTTGGAAGTACTAACATTACTTTGAGTTTGATTCTGTAAAAAGTGACAAAAACATTAGCGTCCACTGTACACTCTGTGTGGGAAGAAAATGTGTTTCTACAGTGTAAAAAATTAAACTTCAAATCTGAGCAAGCACCTAGCAAACCGACATGGCAATGTGAAATTCACAGAGAAACCCCCGGATTTCTCTCTCTCCTCCCCCCCCGCTGACATGACTGCTGTGGTACCGGACAAAGCTCAGACGGCTCCAGTCCTGCTAGAGAGGTGAAAATAGATTTAAAAGCGACAGGACTTAGTGCAGCTGAAGATTCAGCTGCACTAAGTCCAACATTGAGGGGAAAAAAAAAACAAAAAACAACAACATTGGAAAAACAGAATTTTTCATTTGATTCAAAATTATCTATCTATTGTCTATCATCATCATTGTCATGTCATATCTTACATTGTGTCATATTTTTAAGAAAAATATTCCTTTGAAACTCAAGCCCTGACAGGAAGTTTAAAAAAAACAACTTCACCTGCTTATGTGTCCCATAATATTAGCTTAGGTATTATGTCAAAATATGTTTGCTTTTTCGGTGTGTTGTGGTGTTTTTGTTTTGTTTTTGTTTGTTTTCCCTTCCCCCGTGTGAGCAAGCAGCAGGTAACTGTACCCTCCTGTAGGTGGCGCAGTGCAGCTTTTGGAGGTCAAAGTTCAGCGTAGAAGAAGAATGTCATCCTGCTGTAACTGACTGTCCTGCTTGTTCTTTCTTCTGTTTTTGTCTCCTCGGGTTTTTATCTTTGTGCGTCTGCTCCGCAGTTACAAACACATCGATCACAAGGCTTCCTCGGTGAGCTATGAAAGTTACAAACAATAATTTTTAATTTAATTTGAAATGTTTCCAGCTAGAAGGTGAACAAACTGTGAAGCCAGCGATCGGCTCCTTGTAATATCCGGTATGGATTTTTCAAAATAATAGTATTAATATAGTTAGTTTTCCAGAGGAAAAGGCACTGAGCGGTGGTGCAAACGAATTTGCTAAGACCTAAAAGGACTTTTCACTTTCCTCACATTTTTGTGCCTTTGTGGTAAAGAGATGAGTGATTTCACTACTGTTTTCACATTTTTCAAAGCTGTGTGGTGGACTGGCTTGAGCATTTAAAGTGTCTTATAACTCTTTTGTTGTTCTTTTAGGTTCACTATTGGGAATCCTAATTTTTAACAGAATAATAAATCATGTTTCGAAGAAGACTGCCTTTCACACAGTTAGCCTTTGCCACAATGCTCGGAGTTGCCGGTGGAATTTACATCTACAGACCTTATTTCGAGACCGTGCCAAAGACATCAGGACAGCAGATCCAGGACAAGCCAAAGAAAGAGAATGAAAGGGACTGAAGGAGTTCGAGAAAGTGGGAGGCTGCTGGACTGGAGGCCAAACAAAAAGACAAGATCACCATGGATGAAGTCATACTGATTCCTACTGTTTGTGATTTTTAAATGTACAGAATAAATATTTAATAATTTCATGTTCTCATATCTGTTTCAGAATGACTTGTAACAAAATTAATTACTCATCAGTTTCTTAAAAAGAAAAGTCTTTGCCTTACCTCCTACAGACAACTGTTAGAGTGTATCTCTCATATGAGTAAATGCTGTTACCCATGAGACTGTGAGCCCATAAAGTTTAGAGATAACTAAATTGATCAGACATTACTAAAGCACTGTAACACCCCTCTAATTGTCCTTAGTTGCCCTTGCTGAGTGTTATACAGTGCCACATTCATGTGCAGACATCTGCAAAGAGAAAATGAGGTTTGTGGTCCACAGGAGCCTGAAAACAGGTCACATTTTGTTCTGCCACATGAAATGCATTTGTGTCTCTTCATGGAATAAATGAAGTAACAATGCAACTATATAAAAAATTATACATTTGTAATTCATTCAATTATCATTAATTATAAGCACTATACAAACAAAACCATGGTTGAAGGGAGACCTCGAGTGGAATATCCTCAGGTATCTGATAGGCCCCCATGGTGTTACTCACAAAATTGTGTTGTGATATCAGTGCAGTGTGCCCAGATCATTTTTTTTTCTAAAAAATGACTCAACACAGGTGCCTAATTGAACTACACCAGGTGTGTCAAAGATGCAGTTCTAGACTTTTCCCATTTCCTGTGGTTCTGACAGAAAACCAGATAAAGAAACACAACAATATGACTAATATTTGGGGTTTTTTAACATCTAAACATTTATTTAAGTGATCAAAAATATGTAATTACTTCCCCCAAATGTAATAATATATAGCCTACACAGAGTTTTAAAAAGGTTTTACCATTTTCTCAACTAACATATGCTTCATAGCTTCAGACAAGTGCTTACTTATAGAGTTACTCATTCAGCAATCATTTTCAGGGGACCACCTTCATTATGAATACATATTGCCAACATAGAAGTGGTTACAATGTTTCAACCATTTACAGAAATAAAAACTATTCACCCCTAAGAACTGCATCTTTCAGGGATTGAACTCAAGAGTGTCACTGACAGCATTACACTGCTCCAATCCAAAGACTGGGGTCCTCATCAGGCTCTCTTCTGTATACTTTGGGTCATAAGCAGAGATGGGCAGTAACGCGTTACTTGTAACGTGTTACTGTAATCCGATTACTTTTTTCGCATAACGAGTAAAGTAAGGGATTACTATTGCAGAAAAGGTAATTAGATTACTGTTACTTTCCTGTAAGCACGCTGCGTTACTGTGTTACTAAAACCGTGATTTTTAGCAAGAGTGTCTCATGACAATAACGTAAGCAAGTGCGACGTTCGTGGCAACAGCTGTGTGCAGATCAACAATGGATAATATATCGAGTGCTGGAGAGCTTATGACCGTGCAGCGTTTAATGCGTGGAAGTACTGACCTTACTTTGAGTTTGATTCCGTAAAAAGTGACAAAAACATTAGCCCCTAAACTTCCGAGCAAGCACCGAGTATGCTACCACGGAATGGGAAATTCACAGAGAAACTCGCAGATTCTTCCACTGACCGCTGCGGCACACCTGCACCAGGGCAAACATCCGCCTGCCCCACTCCTGCTATACAGGTGAAAATAGAGCAACAGGACCGCTGAGTCGTTGATTTTATTTATTTTCTGCTGTGTTTCACTTGCATTTATTTGAAAGAGTGAGTGTAAACACAAAAACCTATTTTATTTTATGTGCTGGAATGTGCAGAAAATAGGTTTAAAGGTTAAACAAATTTCTTCCAGTCAGAGAATGTTGCATATAATATAATTTTTGCTTGATGCATAAAGTTAAAAGATTAAAACTAATAAAACTAGTATTAAAAAGAGACTTTTCCATTTGATTACATTTTGTATGATGGATTATGCAGAAAAAGTAGAACTGGGCTGAAAGATCTATTGCTTTATTACCTATTCAGGTTGTAAATCATGTTTTTAAAAAGTAACAAAGTAACTAATTACTTTTGAAAATAAGTAATCAGTAAAGTAAAGGGATTACTACTGATTACTTTTTTCAAGTAACTTGACCAACACTGGTCATAAGATAGAACCATGACTTAAATGTGTAGTTGAGTTAGGTATTTATCTATCTATATCTAATAGTAATCACAGAATTCTTACTTTTGTTTTACAGAATGTCAGAATTCTAATAAAAAAAAGTCAAAATACTGACATTAATCTCAGAATTCTGATTAAAAATCTAGATCTCAGAATCCTGAGATTATTGTCAGAATTATAATAAAGAAAATTCAAAATTCGTAATTAATGTCAGAAAAATTATTTAAAAAAAAAAAATCAGGATTCTGATGTAAAAAATCTGACTTTCTGTTGGTTTTTTAATATCCTGCATTACATATATTTATGTACCATGCCCCCCTGACTATTGTTAGTGGGTCCCCTTTGTGCCCGCTACTTTAAAAAATCCTGGAAACGCCCCTGCGCTGAATATCGCGTAATTAAAAAGTGCCTCAAAACGAGCACATGGCGTAGTTACAGTTTGCGTTGGCGCAGTTATCACGCCACCGTGTGTAGTTATTAGAAAATGTGATGTTTCCTGAGGATATATCGTGTGTCAGTTGAAGCAGTGCGGTCTGGTCCGGCTGTGTGTTGTAACTGCCGTTTCCTTCAGTTAGCTGACGTTAGCCGTGAGGAGGAGCTGTTTCTCAGCACGACCACACCGACCAAGTTACCACGGCTGCTCACTGCTGATGAGGGTGCTCTCATGTCGACTGAAAGGCCAGCGGCGACGGACAAAGTAAAACTTTCATTTCCTAACTTTCCCTAAAGTCTTCAGGGGCCACTTTTTTAGCCACTTTTTTTTAAGACACACGACAAAGCGCCCAGCAGCAACGCCCCGCGGCGGGTGAGTATACTCCAGGAAATGTCAGTCGGAGAAACCAGCCTGTAGCATCTGTCTGCAGTTAGCAAGAAAACTTTTACCTCGCTCCAATATGTTGCTTTGGGACTGCCTGTGTTTGTGTGTGCGCGCTGCTGGTTAAAGTAAAGGAGCGCTGGCGTGGGGAAACGTTTTAGCGCCTGCTTTATCCTCTCCTCAAATAGCCAGAGCTCGTAGCTTTCTCCACACTTGCTCGATAATTGGAGCAGACTGTTGAAACGTGTGAAACTCGGGCTGTCTCCAGCTCTTATCACACTTTTTCTCTGCCATGCTTAGACCAAACTGTTGGCAGCAGTTTGTTTGACAGAGGAAGCTGCCATGCAGGTCTGCCTTCTTCACAGGATCTATGTTAAGGGTTTTTTTTTTTTTTTTTTAAATAAGTGATTATTTCTTGCCTAACAAGTCACGTGATCACAAGTGACACACACGAGGACCAGCTAATGATTATTAGATTCTATCGGCCTGTTTTCGGTTAATCGATTGGAGCATGGCAATGGGTTTTGTGCGCCTCTCACTGCCTGCTGCTGATAAGTCCTCACGAGGTATTTTAATGACTAGATCGTTGATGCAGGACCACCATATCCATATCCAGTCAAATACATCACTTGTGTAGCACCCTTTTTCTTTTCTTTGTTTTTTTTTTCTTGCCCATTATGCTTGAAGTTTATGGTACTGGCACATCCGGATTTTCCCAAGGAGCTGCCTCCTTCTGTTTTGGACAGCTGCCCAGGGTGGGTCTTCCACTTTAGCTTTGACACATGATTAAAGCTGCTTTTTGTTTGCATGGGTGGCAGCCTGACAGGAATGGCCTCTAAATCCATTCCCATGCATATCAAGGTACAGCCCTGAGATCTTTTAGGGTATATTATACAGCTTCTTTAAAGATTTCTTTCTAGACAGCTCTGGACAAGATGTGGAAAAACAAGACTAAATTAAAGACAAACAACATGACAGAGGTATGACATGTATGATAACAAATCAGAAAATGTGATAAGAAAACTATCAGTAAAGTTTTCAATGTTATCATTTGAGGACCTTTTTTAAAGAAACAACATAGGTTAGTTAAAGCTGCTGCTTAACAATTTTTCAAAAGAGCTTTCTACCATCAGTGCCAAGTCTCATCACAGTTTGTGAAATGGTCTTAACCTCTAATCTGTTGTTTTGTCTTCCTGGTAACACTTTTCCCACACTTCTTAACGTGTCCCCAAATACGATTTTTCCTCTGTCCAGTCTTGCATGTAATGCTGTAATAACAACAACCTCTTTATAGCTTTTTTTTATGTTGACGATATAGAAGCCTGTTTATGTCACTGAAAAAAAATCAATTTTTTTTGTCATCCATCAGTCAATCTTTTGAGTTGGGCATATCAATATTTCAACTTACTTACTCAAACGTCTGAGAAACTAATTAAAGATTTAGATAATAATTTGAACTTTAGGCTCATGGATGGCAAAAAAAAGTTGTTTATTTTTTTCAGAGGTGGAAACAAGCTTCCGTGCAAAGTGGTTCGAGGGGAGATGAATCATTTTGCCACTCAAACCAGACATTGCAGTTCAAGTCAGCCATGTGACAGATGTTTGCAGTTCATTTGTATTATTTTGGACACATTATTAATTATCATGAAAAATAACTTGGTTAAGTCTAGGTGTGAATAATTTGGTTTATGTGATAAAATTACCAGATTAGATTTAGAAAAAATACTTCTTTGGGATAACAGAATTGGGTTAAACATTTTTTTTTCAAAGCTCTTTTAATGGTTACCTTGATGATGCATCCCTGGTTTGTCTGAGAAGCAGATATGCTGCAGACATCCAGTCCAACCCAACTTCATATATATAGAGCGCTTTAAAAACAATATAATTGACCGAAGTGCCTTCCAATTAAAAGATGGCAATAAATTCCAAAAACACATATTAAACAAAATAAATAAAAATAAAACATGGAAAAATTGAAATAAAAACAGAGTAAAAATATAATTAAATATAATTCATGGATACATGTTAGTTTCAAATTCCAGCTGACTGATGAAAAAGTGACATCTCACCTTCATGAGGACAAACAGACAAACTGCTTTTTTGGGACTGTTACACATTTTGCTATTAGACTGTGTTGTCGATGCAGACAATATAATGCATGTACAAACAAGAGTAATTTTGAAGCTGTTGACAGCTCATCCTAGCTGATAGAGAGGTGGACTATCAGGTTAGAGTAGGAATGCAGGTGTACCACAGATAAAGATGTTCAGCTGCAGTTGTTTTAAAGCAAAAGTGTGATGGTTTTATTCAGCTTCCATTGTGGTAAATTAGTTAAACATATCTATTTTTTTTGTTCACTGCACCGTGTAACTACAAAATACACAAAAATAAATATAGCCTAACACTTAATTGAGGTTATAGGATGGGGTCTCAACATTGGTTTGCTGTGCAGTTTAAAGTTTACTAGAACTGTAACAATTAGACAACCAAAAATTATTTAAAAACTATTCAGATGATTAAATATACTTTTTTTTCTAAATCTCCTTTTTAAGCTTCCAAATTTTGAATATTAAGCACACCATCAACAAAACAAATGTCATAGTAATCCTCCTTCATTCCTAAATGAAGTTTTGTTAGTAATGACACCATCCATCCATCGACCCGTCCAGCCAGCCCTGGATGGGTCACCAGACTGCTACATAAAGGGGCAATTTTAGGACCACCCATTATCCTAACCTGCATGTCACCTTTTGCCCTAATAATGAGAGAAATGTACTTAAATCCAGCAACAGGCTTAGTTCCCATCTATGGAGGCATTTCATACCGGCTCCATAGTGTAGTGGTTAACACACTTGTGTTACGTGTGAAAAGTACAGTTACAAGTTCCCTGGTTTGAGGCACAATTCCAGCCTCAGGAGTCACAAGCTAGTACCAACCCCCGGGGATAAATGGGAAGGTTGGAGGGTGGAGCCATTATACAAGTATAACATGAATTACTACTTCTATGTGGTGTCTGCACCATGCGTCTTTACTCTTATTTTAGGTTGTGCAGTGGTTAGCACTGTCACCTCACAGCAAGAAGGGTCATGGTTCTATTGGCTGTCTGAGGCCTTTCTGTGGGGAGGTTACACGTTTACCCCGTACCTGTGTTGGTTTTCCCCAGACAGTATGGCTTCCTCCCACAGTCCAAAGACACACAAGTTATTAAAATGGTTATTGGTGGACCTCTGAGTCTCGGCAGCACTTGGATTCTTACACTGCAAGTAAAGAGTTCAGATCTCCTACATGAAACAAGCATGTCATATGTTTCTTTTAGAGCGGTGTACATCCAGTGAAGGATGGTGTTATTGATTATGAAAGATTTGCATTTTGTAAGGCAGTAACAAGGACAGGACTGCTGCTGCTTCTTCCTTCTTCTTTTTGATGCTCACAGCTCATGATGTTTTCTTGCCTAACACAAGAGATCATACTGTGCTATCAGAGCTTGCTTCCTTTTCACAGCTATACTAGGTTTGAGAAGTGCTGTATGACTGTGCAATTTACCTCACACTTTACATTTTAGAACAGTGCCACACATACCATGTAATGCATTTTCTTGATGTATGATGATGTGCCATTTTTTTTGTACTTAAATGAGACGCAATAAGAACATCTCTGATTAGCTGATAATAATCTGCAGAAATGTGCTGACACAATCTTCACTGTGGTTTTGCTCGACTGTGTCACTTCTGTGACCTGTTTTAGCCGAAGCACATTTCGTATATTGGCTCAAGCTTTTCCGTCAATTTAAAAAAAACAAAAAAAAAAAAAACAAAAAAAAAAAACATAAACAGGGTAGTTTTTTTTTCTTCTTCTTTTTTTTCTTCTTTTTCTCTTTAGTGGTCCTGTTATCTTTAGGTACATAGTCGCCAGCTTGCTATATGGTAGCAGGAAAAACTTTCATTAAAAAAAGAATAGTAATGCTAATAATGAATGACTGCTTTAGTGTATCTTCGTAGATGAAGCATATTGGCCCATTTTCAGAGCACTAAAAACAGTAACTGGTCTATTTGTAAAACTGGCTGCAAGTCCTACGAGGTTAATCCAGTGCTTTTATTAAAACCATTGATTTAAAACTGAAAGTTTTCTCCATTACAGAGTACTGCACATTTTTCAGTTTCTTTTCCATTGAAACGCAATACAATACAAGGACTTTAAACTCCTTTAGATAAACATGATTTTTATTAGTGAACATTTCAACAAATGTAATAATTAGGTTAAATTATATAATTACTTTTCCAACTTGTTGCTGAGGATGAAACAAAAAAGAAATCCTGCAATAAATTCTACTTTAAAGGCTGTAAAGGCTCTTTTGGAGAGAAGAAGGACAACTGCTGTCTAAGCGAAAACCCTAGTGATCCCTCATGTGTCAGGAGTATCGGAACAGCTAAGACACATTTTCTCTAAACACCACATCTCTGTGGCTTTCAAACCCCGAAATAAGCGGCACCAAAAATTGCTCCACCCCAAGGATCCGGTCCCCTGGCACAAACAGAGTAATGTAGTGTACGCTGTTAAGTGCCTGGAGGATTGCTCTGATTTATACATCGGGGAAACCAAACAACCTCTGGCTAAGCGGATGGCACAACACAGAAAAGCTAACTTGTCAGGGCAGGACCCCGCAGGCTATTTACACCTACAGACCAATGGACACTCTTTCAATGATGAGGATGTACACATCCTGGACAGGAAGGAACACAGGTTTGAGCGGGAAGTCAAGAAGGCCATTTACGTGAAAAGGGAAAGACCATCTCTGAATCGAGGAGGGGGCCTAAGGATACATCTTTCACCATCTTATAATGCTGTGATTGCAGCCATTCCCCAACTCTCTGTGAATAGTACACATGGCCACTGATCAATGGTCTTTGATCAGTAGTTGTTGATCAATGTTCATGACAATTTGCATATTAATGATCAAGAAACTGGCCTCACAGCCCATGTTTGTCAGTGGTGCTGGGTTCAGTCATTGTGCAAATGTACTGTTTGTAAGGTTGGAGAAACCTGCAGTCAGCTGAGACTGAAGAAGTCCCTTGGATGAGTGACAAAACGTTTCTCGCACTGAAAATGCCACGCCCAGATGAACAGAATCAGCTTTTGGGGTAAAGGCTCTAGTGTTTACTTGTTGATTAAACTATTTAGATGGTTTTGTAGTCACTTTAGTTGTTGATCTACATGCATGTGAGCAGTTCAGCCACACTTCAAAATTTACAACGTCATTTCCAAATATTTGGGACACTGATTAAAAGATAAATAACAAGCAGTGTGCAATAATTCATATTTACACTTTATACCTAAGTAAAAATACTACAAAGAAGAAAAATTATGTATAATTTCAGTTGCGTGCTAACACGTTTCAGAAACAACACTTTTCCCACTGTGTTGCATCACCTCTTTAACAACACTAAGTATATGGAAGCTGAGTGAAACAGTTTTACATTGTTGCTTAATTCAGCAGTTGCTTAACAGTTTGTACCCCTCTTTTTTATTTTTATTGTTATGTAATGCACCATTGGGTGGCCAGTATGGACTGCTGGCAGGGCAGTTTAGTACCTGGACTCTTACCACAGAATCGTGCTGTTGAAATATGTGGCCTGCTGCCTTTTGCTGGAAAAGATTGCATCTGTACATATACTGTTCCAAAGTCTTTTGTTTGGCATTAATGGTGCCTTCACAGGTGGGCGAGTTACCTAATGTGTGTGCTCTAATGCCTTCCATAACATCACAGATCCTGGAAAAGGATTTAATTGGTCAGGCTACGGGACAGTTTTCCACTCAGTCCAATCTCAGTCCATTTTAAATGAGCCTGAGCCCAGAGAAGTTGGTGTCTTGTTTGCATCTGTTTTGTCTTTGCATCGGTGGCTACAGCGAGGAGCCATGCTTGCTGATGGTAGCTTTCAGAAGCGCTTCTGAGGAGATTTCTCAGTATTTTAAACAAGTTGTTGAAATACCACATTTTTTTTCAGTATTGCGCTATAACATTTCTAAACTACTTCTTACAGTTTTTCACAGAGTGAACTCCATCCATCCTGTACAAGATGCTCTATTTCTTCTCGTTGTTTTTTTTTTTTTTGTTGGCCCTATCTGGACTTTTTTTTTTTTTTTTTTTTTTTTACAAACCTGTTTCTGACCTGAAAAAAGTTAAAGGATTACACTAGTTTCTGCTTTGATATGATGTTGTGGTGCTTTAATCAGTTATATGGTTTAAATTTTTATGTGGAAATGGAGTGGCAGTTAACCCCCAACAGGGAATTCATGAAACCTCACAGTATCATTTAAAGTGTGCAGTTTGCCCTCCTGTTTCTTACAGAACTGCCTGTGCTTGGACTCACGCTGAGACTTTTCTGCATGTTTCAACCTGCTAAGCTTTTGGTACCTTCACACCAATCATTAACTTTTTTTTTCTTGGCATCTCATAGGCCAACTACAGGGTTTAGGGCTCTGGCCTGAAAGTTTTCTAAAGGGCAAAAACAGCCCCACCTCCATGTTTCTCTGTAGGCTTAGCGTAGTCCTGTAATCTGGTTGGAGTTCTTTCCCTGGATTTCTCCAGACAAATTTTCAACCATCACATCCATGTGGGTTGAATTTAGACTATAAAAGGTTATGTCTGTTTTCTTTGTTTGTTTGTTTTTTAAGTTGATCCAAGCTGTCATATTGTTTGAGCTAATACATGGTTCTCAGTGTGAATCTGTCTGATAAATCTTGTTGATCTCTGTGGTGAAGAATCTAAATCTGTAAAACACAAACATGAAAACACTGCTTTAAGAGCAGAAGGAGTTTCAAGATGGCTGTTACACTCATCTTTATATGGTGGATTCCCATATTAAATACGCATACTCTGACCTTTTGTGCTTTTTTTTTTTTTTGTGGACCAGTAAAAATATACAGATGGCCCAGTGGGGAAAATAATATGCTGAGCACTGTGCTCTAATCTGCATGATTTCTTTGAGGGGCTATGTCTAATATGGCAATCTCACAGAAGCCCCTTTTACCTACTGTTCTAATCATTGCTTTAGGAGGAGCACCCAATCAGAAGAAAGTGTGGCTTGAAGAGAGGGTGGCATTAAAATGAGAGGCGCTAAAGTCAGTAGATGAAGTGAGGGGCTGCTCCAATGCCCAGTATAAGATAAGCTTATTTTGAACTTTGCAACACTATTCCCAAAAATATGCAGATGGAAATGGGTATAATAGGGCTACTCTAACAGACTTATATATATAGTTATTTTAATTTCAGACTTTTAGGTTATTGCATGTTTATGAGATTTTTTTTTGTGTGTGTAAACATGCAAACAAGGTTAAATATTAAATATGTGTCACTAAGTTTACGTTTGTATTGATAAAAGATAATAATACTGATATATCCCCTTTATTGAAATGTAGAATAAAAGTAGTTTCTTTCAAGATTTATGTAATGCTGATGGCAGCTGATCCAACCCAAGTTTCTTCCAGGAGACCTAATGGAAACACCAAGGCTTTTAAAGTTATTATTAAAACCTTGTTTAGAAGTTTTAACCCGCCTGAGTGAAAACGGACACACGAGAAGGAATGTAGACGTCACTGTCGTCTGACTTGGTGCTCTTTGCTCACTGTTTATGGCCACATCCGTGCTTAAAGCAGGCATTTCCATCTCAGGGTGTTTATCGTGGATCCTGATTTTGCACTTAAAGTCTTAAGCTGCTTATTATAGTCCTAGATGGAGGGTTCAATGAGCGATAGAGTGAAAGAATGTAAGACTTGTCTGAATGCTTTTCTGTGCAGTGGTCATATGATACATCTCCGCTGTCTTTTAACTGTTTTGATTGGACCTATTCGACCATTACAAATGAAAGTGTTACATCCAGCAGCTAAAACACAGTCCGTGTCTTATTGAGTTAGCATAAGGACACTAGACTCCTAAGGTAAAAACAAATTCAAGTATGTAGAAAATAATATAATTTGCTCAGAGAATTTGTAACTACATTAAAGCTGTAGGAACATAAAACATTGTCTGTGTCAGAGTGCGTGTCTTTAGCTGGAGAGGAATTTAAAATGCTTCCTGTCACTGTGTCAGCAAGATGAAACCACTCTTCCGTCACACACAGATTAGCCCCACAGTGCCATTCACCGTACAAATCTAAGCCTGGAAGGCACTTAAAACTCTAAAAGAAGGAATGCATGTCTCTTGCCAACATTCACTGTAGGTTAAGTTTAAGAGAACATGAGTCTATTTAGTCAGACTATATGATAAAGTCTGAATATGTCCTGCAGGTTTTAAATGTGTCCTTGATTCAACACAGCTGATCTAAATAGCTAAATTACCTCCTCAACATGTGTTGAAGTTTTCCCGGAGGCCTGGTAATGAACTAATCATTTGATTCAGGTGTGCTGACCCAGTTTGATATCTAAAACCTGCAGGACACCGGCCCTTGAGGCCTGGAGTTCCCCACCCCTGCTCTAGTACTTAACAGTAAAAGAAATTTCATTGGTCCTTTTTGGAGTTCAAAAAGATGTGCCTACAAAAAACAAAATTTTGAAGACTGGTTGCATTTTGCCCTTTTACAGACTAACAAACAATTACACTGCAGAGAAAAATAGCTCTAAGACTGATCTTTTGTGACGTGGTTAAAGGTTTAATGTGCCTTTTACAGTGCTCTGAGTGTAATGTTGTGGTGAGGTTGAATGCTGTGGTTGGAGTCTGTGGTTACACGGTCATGTTTAGCGCAGTAGATCCGTGGTTAGCATTTTATTTTACAGCAAGAGGGTCCCAGGTTTGAAGTCTAGCAGAAAGTCTGAACCCTTCTGTTTGGAGTTGTCATGCTCTCCAAGATGTTTGGTTTCGCATGTGTCGGCCTAGTAAACAGTTCCACAAGAGATTTTTTAAAATCATGAGTTTTACCAACTGGTTTAAAAAAAAGAAAAGAAAAAGATGTTTTTTTATATTTTTCTGTTTTTTACTTCAGATAATCTCGGAGAAATTAGGTTGGGATAATATTTTTTGCTTGTGCTTTGCACTACTGGAAACAGTGTGGTTTAGGTGAGGCATTTGTCTGGGTAGAGCGTGCAGGAGGTAGTAGGCATAATTGGTGGTAAATGCAGCAGAATATTAGCTTCTATTCTCACAAAGACTCTGTTAGGGAGCTGGCAGGTTGAAGACCAGCTAATGTCTGAGCACTGTGGTAGATCTGTTCTCACATGCACCTCATGCAAAAGAAGTTTTAGACCGCAGATAAGTCGCTGATAAGTCATCTTCATGTGTGAAGATGACTTATCAGTATTGTTATTTAAGGGAAGACGGAGTTCATGTGAAAGCATCAGAAAATAAATGCAATTGTAATTAAATACTTTAAAATCTGCTGCTTGGTCTGGAGAACGGTAACTTACATTATCTTCACACTGTAGTGGAGCCAGAGCTCTAATATTTATCTAAGACAGGGTTGGGAAACTCCAGACCTTAATGGCTGGTGATCCTGCAGGTTTTAGATGTGTCCTTGATCCAACACAGCTGATTCAAATGGCTAAATTACCGCCTCAACATCTCTTGTAGTTCTCCAGAGGCCTGGTAATGAACTAATCATTTGATTCAGGTGCGTTGACCCAGGGTGATATCTAAAACCTGCAGGACACCGGCCCTTGAGGTCTGGAGTTCCCCACCCCTGATCTAACATATGCAGATCTTTACATCTTTAGAAACTTGAAAGGCTGTACACAGAGAGTTGGTCAAATACTGGTCCAAACAAGTTGTCTCTGGGATTGTCTGTCAGCACACTGCTAAATCCTGCTCTTGTAATTCACATCATTCAGTAACTGAATGATCTGACAGAAGTCTGCTTTAACCAGCACCAAGTAATTCATACAGACATTATATATGCAACTTTTTTTTTAAATTCTTTATTTATTTTATTTTTTTACAGTTGTGCATTTCATTGATAATATGTAGTTCCCCCCCCAAAAAAAAAATTCCACTGCACACTAGACCCTGCCTTATGGCACAACATTTAGCAACCACTGGATTTGCTAATAGAGCGTCTGTCTTTGGCACTCTGCTTCTTGTCTTCTGGTTCTTACTGATGAAGACATAAATGTCTATGTGGCAACTATAGTTTTAGCAAATATGAACAACCACAGGACTAATTAATACTTTGGCAGTGAACTGTTTTCTATAGTACATGAACACATCTTGTTTTCCTGGTGTGTGCATGTTTGCGTTTAACCTACAGCATGTACTGAATAATAATAACCTTTACACAGACACAGTAGTTCATTGGTACTTTTGCTCTCTTCATGATGAGTGTACCTTTTGAATATTAAAAGTGTCATGTATTGTAGAGTTTCTGTGTTTGAGGTTTTTGGATAAGACGTACTAAAACTTTACAAGAGTTATGTTTAGTTCCAGTTTTGTACTTTTTCACTCCACTCTCTGCTTAATTTCTGAAGAATAGAGATATGACTATGACTGCACTTTTTCCATTTATATTTATTTATAAGATTGTTGGCTGACTGAGTTGTTTTGTTCATGTGTTTCAGAAATTAAGGCCTCACTATGTCTGATGGGGAATATGATTACCTCATCAAATTTCTAGCCCTTGGTGACTCTGGCGTGGGAAAAACAAGCTTCCTGTACCAGTACACAGATAGCAAGTTTAACTCCAAGTTCATCACTACAGTCGGAATAGACTTCAGAGAAAAACGAGTGGTGAGTCGGTGCTCTTTTGGCTTTCATTCAGCCCTTCTTCTTTGGCATCAAATAGTTTAGGAGGACATCAGGTGTGAGGGAATTGACCTTAAAGAAAGTCCAGCAGACCCAAAACTGTTTCCACTTGATTAAAAATCGACAAACAGTGTTTAAAATACCGAAAACCTTGAAAGACCAGATGTTAGTCACTGGATAAGACAGATGATTTTAAATTGCAATCTACTGGAAACCAAAGCAAAACTATTTTGAAGTTTTGAACAGCCTTTCTGAACTTCATAAAAGATTTAAATATAACAAAGTAATTGTGAATAATTGTAAATGTAAATCATCAAGTGTTTGGTTTGTTATGTTTTGAATGGACTCAGTGTTTGCATTTGTTTTTTTAAATAAATAAGAGCTGTTTGCATATGGATAGCCATGTACAGCATTAAGACAAATGGCTTCCTTTTTATTTTCTTTTTTGTTTCGGACTTTCTGTTTTAATGTTGTCAGTGTTTTTGAAATCTTAATGAACATATTATTGGGGGTAAAAAAAAAGCAAAACACTCCACTCTCACGCTGTACAGGAAGCCTGATCAGGAGCTTAAACAGATTCCCAGATCATTCAGTCCGCATTACAAAAGCCTACCGGTGAATGTTGCAACAGAAAGTAATGACTAATACTGCTGAGAGGCAGGCAGCACCCTCCTTAAGAATAAACACTTCATACCATTGGCAAACAGCTGAGCACATCTCATATTTACTCTGTTCTCTCTTTAATGCTGCTGACCTTCAGCTCTGAGAAGAAAACCTGCTCCTGTTATATGTATCTGTCATTATCTTTTCAGTGAACGTGACTCTAATGCTTGATCTGAAGGATTTGAATGTACCTCTTTTTTTCATTAAATATAAAAACTTTACTTTTAAATCTAAATGAGTGCACAGCTGGGGAATATTTGGTTTTTTGTTTTGGGGAGATGAACAGAAATCTGGGTTTTTTTCCAGCTGTTTTTTGTTGTTGTTGTTGTTGTTGTTGTTGTTGTTAAATTAATACATGGGGTAACTGCACTTCTCCATCACTGACACCAAGCTGCAGTTTTGCTCAGTACACTGTGTTTAAGAATGGCTGAGGAGGAGGCGGAGAATCCGTGATGGAGGATGCACAGGCAAAAGTTACAATCAGTTTACATCAGAGGTGTGAGACACAGCTGGAATATAGAAACCACAGAGGGAGGAGGACTTTTGGAACAACTTGTCCTTTTTATATTCATAAGTTGTTTCAGCTGTTTAAGGTGTTCAGAGTTTTTGCACTTCACCTTTTGTGAGAATTTAAAAGAACAATAACATCTTGAGAGTGATGTGGATTTTATTGAAAATATATATATTAAATAAATTGACACTGGTATCAAGCTGAGCTGTAATTTGACTATAACAAACTATTCATGCAACTTCAAAATGAGGCTCAAAAATCAGGAAAACATTTTCTTAAATGTTTTCTGCCTCAACTTCTCCCTCCCCGTGTCTCTACTTGCCTACTCCTCTGCTTGTATCTCTGGTGAGCGGTAACAAGACACAAGGAGTGGAATCAGAGAGAGAGACGAGTCCCCACTTCAAGCATTAAGTCACATTTCAGCTCATCCGGCTGCAGGACCGATGAGCTCCTGCCACGGGGAACCGTCCGTCGTCCATCTGTCTGCTCACATGAGTCATTACTCCTCCTACAGTGTGGGTCATTATTTAATCAAACTTGTACACAATGAGAGCTCACACAATATAAACTCATTATCAAGGTCACATTTGTTGTTTTATGGGCAGTCGTCTCTGACCTTCTAATTATTAAAGTTTGATGAATCTACAGTTTTTGACAAACTCTGTAAATAATTGTGTTAACTATCCATCATCTCAACGCTGGCCATAGGTGATTAGCCCAGGAGGAGCCTTCTGCTCCTGGTTCGTGGTTCCTGCTTCTCCAGGAAATTTTAAATGTCATTAACATAATTTCCCCTTTAGTTTCTGCCTTTTCTGCACAGATTTATGATGGAAATGTCAGAATTTTTGTTGAAAAAAGGAAAAAAAAGATGCAGTCAAAAAAAGCACAAACTGGCAGTACTCTAATTATTCTCACATTTTCTCATTTAACATTTAACCCGCTCTGTCAACACTCATAGGCATGATTCAGTGATTCATTCCTCACTCCCATTTTTAGTTTGACAGCTCTGATTTGGTGTCTGATAATTACATTTACACGGATCCCCTGTTCATAACTTAATTTAAACTTTACTTTTGAATAGTATAAAACTCCCTGCACAGTCATAAATATCAGGATTATCATAAGATTCATTAGCAAACAGAAACACTTCTAAACTCCTCAAACTGGCTGACAACTAACTTGGTTTTCAGACCTTTTCTATCATCGTCTTTGTTTTGTTTCTTTTTCTCTCCCCACTCTTGTTCCTACATGGTTAATGGGGTGGCTAAATCCTCAACATCCCAGTTTAATATCTGTTAAATTAAGTATGTGTATATTTTTCTGTTTCTAAGCTGTACAAATCACCTGGTCCAGATGGCACATCAAGCAAAGGACAGAAGATCCACATGCAGCTGTGGGACACTGCAGGACAGGAGAGGTAAACTCTGTTCTAACTTCTTGATCTCTAACATTCGTGTTTCTCCATTAAGTGTTTTTTCTTCCTCTGATTTCAGGTTTCGAAGTTTGACGACTGCTTTCTTCAGAGATGCGATGGGTTTCCTCCTCCTCTTCGACCTCACAAACGAGCAAAGCTTCCTCAACGTCAGACACTGGATGAGTATGTGTCCTAATGTGTTGAGCTGAAAGCACATTTTTAGTCGTGAAAATGGAAGAATGAACAATCAGTTCACTGCTGGTGTAATTAATAAAAGTGCACCAGTCACTGGATATTTACAAGGGCACCTGTAGATGACCTCTAATGATTTGTAAAGAAAGTAATCCAGATTTTATTTCTTCCTTGCCTGGCCTTCATCTCTCCACCAGGTTTTATGAAATTCAGCTCGGTAGCTTTTCAGTAATCTTGCTGACAGACAAACAAACAAACATCCATGTCGGCTCTGCCTTGGCAGAGAAATAATCAGTTTCTTGTTGACTGTGCACAAAGGCTTATTATGTCCGACTCGTGGAGTTTGGTTTTAGACCCAAAGTGTAATAAACTTTTAATCTCCCTCTTATTACTCTTTCCCTACTCTAACCCCAGCTGTATCAACTAGTACGTGAATGACGCCTTGATGTGTTTGCCACTATTTAAGATATTTCCATGGAAACACAACTTTATGCATTTAAAAAAAATTAAAAAAACAACCTCTGATTGTTTCAGGTCAGTTACAGATCCATGCATACTGTGAAAATCCGGACATCGTTCTGTGTGGGAACAAATGTGACCTGTCGGACCAGAGAGTGATCAGTGAAAACCAGGCTCGTGAACTCGCCGAGAAGTACGGGTACGTCTGTCTGTACATGAACCTCTCCCTCAAACATTTGCCAAGGAGGCAGTGGCTGCTTTGTTTGCCAAAGTTCGTGCAGGACAATGTTGAACTAAATTAGTCCTCCTTGAAAAACAAATATTTGTGCACACGTGTAAAATATCCTGCTTGGGACCCATCAGACACACCTTTACTAAAAATATAAACGATGCATTCAAGTATATGGCATCTCTGCCCACCTGCCGTGAATGTATATGTGACATGCTTTGAGTCCTCTAGTAGAGTAGAAAAGCACTGTATGACAATCAGCCAATGGCCTTGACAATAACTTGTCATTTATATCTACAAACGGCATCATGTCTACCTGGCAACCACCTAACAACGGACTATAAAATGACATTTATACAGTCGAGGACGACCTCAGCTTTGCAGATGTCCCACAGACGTTTCTCCCTTTTTTTGTATTTATTTATTTTAAATGAATTTATTTACTTTTAATATAGTCCGTGCCATATTTATCTGTTCATTTATATAAACAATATCTAACACCCTTATCTCAGTGTGGTTAAGTATATCAGTTAACCGACTGATCAAACAATACTGTAGCAGTCCGTGTACTGTCGTAATATTATATTTGTGTATTTTAGTATTTTAATAAGTACACAGCGGCAGATGGCTAATCAAAAGATGAAAACGTCTCCAGTAAGTCAGTAAATGACCTTTTTTGCTGCTAATTAGTTTAGAAATAACAGCGTCAGGCTGTTTCAGGAAAACGCTGAGCTCCATTTCACAAACTTAATCAACAGGCTTGGTTCCACAGCTCTGCACATAAAAACTAACAAATCAATACTCATTTTCTCAACTTCAGCTCCATGAAAGTCTTGTCCTGAACGCTGTGATGCTTGCCGGATCGCCTTCACTGCGTCAAAACGGCGACCCTTCAGCTTGAATTTCATTTTGGGGCGGAGTCAGATCTGGCGAATGGGGCAGGTGGGGAGGGTAAAATTGTTTCGGTGTGCCCTTCTGTGAGTGGGGCGACGTTCAGGTCGTTTCGATGGATGACTCTGGACCAGTGTTTAATTTCAATGACCGATATTTTTTTTATTTTTTTTTGCTTCGTATGAGCAGAGTCACAACTTTTTAATTGCACTCCTACGTCAACAAAAGGTTTGAGCTACACTATAGCCGCAGTCTTTGATCCCTGTTTTGTAACTGAAGCATGTTTTTGTGCAGAATCCCGTATTTTGAGACGAGTGCTGCAAACGGGCATAACGTGAGCCAGGCCGTGGAAGTCCTGCTGGATCTCATCATGAAGAGGATGGAACGATGTGTGGACAAGTCCTGGATCCCCGACGGGACTGTCCGAGCTAACGGACCCTTCACCCCAGACCTCTCAGAGGGCTCCGACAGAAGCAGATGTGCATGTTAGGTTTATTGTAAACATCTGTGTTCATAGTGTGGGTGGGAAATGATGAAGAGGTGGGAGTCTGTATATTATTATTATTATTATTATCATTACTATTGTATGCTCTGTGATGATCATTTGTGCCATTCAACCGCCACACCAGTGTGTTACACATTTCCATCCAGTTTGTCAGTGCGGAGTTAAATGCCTTTTGGATTTGGGCATTTAATTTGAATTGATTTAATGAGTCTTTTGAATGATTAATTCATGCTGGTTGTGATTTTGGGATATTTATTTCTTATGATGAATAGCTTAAATTTCCAGATCATATATTCAAAGGCGAACTGCAATGCCACAGGTTTTATGAATATACTTGCTTTAGAGATAAATTAGCTATTTATGGAGCTTTAGGTTATGTTCTACTGATGCTCTTCTGAATGTTAAGCTGTAATCTCACCGGTGCCACAGCAAGAGGAAATGTAGCTCACAGTGACCATCCGGTGTTAGCTAGATGGACAAGTAACACTCTTTATTTTCCTTCCTAAATCTTTGTGCTTGTTTGCCTGCAAAATTACAAAACTCTGTTTCACTAAATCATTTAAACTTTATTATGTACAGTTAAGTCCAATAATTACTAAAAAAAAAAAAAAAAAAAAAAAAGTACATTTAGTAGTTAAATCACTTTATTTAATTCATTCTAGAACAGGGCAATAACTCAGGAACGGGGATGATTCGGGTTAACTATCCTGCAGCTGAAAACAGACGGATGCAGAAAATGTTTAAAAACATCAAACTTTTGTGCATATTTGGACTTTTTTGGGCTAAACATAATACTCAGTTTTATATTTTAAGCTAAAATATCAGTGTGTGGACTTTCAGATTACTTTTGAGGAATATCTTGGAGACTAAAAATGACCAAAATGACTTCTGATTAAATAAATACAGAAGCCTATTGTTATCCCAATGATAACACTTGTGTCTGAAGAGAGGCTTTGACTAATTTCCTTTTTCAGATTTTCAGATTTATCATCATTTGTAGTATTCGTAAAGTCCCGAAGACCTTGACAAATAAATATTTATTACTCCAGTGGGGCGTATTACGAAGCAGGTTCAGCATATCCAGGCTTCCCTGGCGTTGCCTGGCTGGATAAAACTTAAAAACCCAGTGGTGTGGTGGGAAAATCAGGCTTTCTGCTTCAGACTCTGAGCACACTCGCATAAAACAACGTTTTTGACAACTTGTTTAATGTCTGAAGCTTTTAAACATTGAAACGTTACTCGGTGTGTTCAATTCCGATGATTTCCCATCACTTTAGTTTATCGGCAGATTAAACCGAATGTAAATTATAGAATAACTATGATAACTCAAGAAGGATGTTACCTAGGATTTTCAAACTGTTTCTACTGCTACTACTGAAAATGTCAGATGAGTTCAAATCTCAGTGAACTTGACCTCGAAATCAGAGGTCAGAGCTTTTAATGCGACCTGACTAGATTACTGTGGTAAAACGAGCAAAAGTTTCTGCTCGTATTTACAGTATGCTCCAAGTGCTAAAGGAACACATTTCACGCATGAAAGCTGCAGAGCCTTACCTCGTTAACGCGAAGCCCAGCTGTAAGGTTACAGCAGTGCTAACTGTGCTTCACACTGTTGCTGAAATTCAGGTGGTTATGCAGAAATTTCACGTTGGCTGCTTGATTCCAAATCTGCTGCTAGTCTGTTTCACACTGCTGGGTTTGCAGTTACTAGATAACAGATTAGAAAACTGATCGGTTACATTTTTAGGCTTTATTCACCATGTTAAAAAATCGGTGTTCACATTGATCCGGTGGTAGACTGAAGTGAAGGGAATTTAAATATACTAACTCAAAATTTATTTTACTGCTGAATGTGATTGTGATAATTGGAGATTAACGATTTCCTGCAGCATTACACTTGGTCTTAAATTTTGCTGTTTAGATCTCTATCACTTAGTCTTTGTCTAAAGTTGGTGATACACTGGAGACTCATTTCTATGCAGAATTAGAGGGAAATCATACATCAAAAGCATCTTTTTATGTGAGTGTACGCAAAGCCTGAAGCAGAAAGTTAACAAAGAAAGCTGATACTGCGGGTTCAGGTTTTGTTAAGCTAGTTAACGCCAAAAAAACCTGGCTATGTTGAGCTTAATTTGTAGTAATCCCCTCTGGCTTGTCCTTTCACTGTGTGTGGATACTGTTTATTTATCAGGTGACGTGAGCACCTGTGGATATAAAAACAAAAGCACCTGTCGCTGTTGCTTAATTCTCAGATCTTTCTTGGTTGCACACTGTTGCTGAATGTGTTTAAAACTGATGCGCTCGGATGCTGTATTATATTTAGGGCAAAAAAATGGGGCTTGCACTTTAGTTTACAATCAAGGTATCCATTTAATCTTTCAGATCAATTTTATACCTCTGATATTTTACATTAAACACTGAAGTTACATTTTATTTATGAAAGGCTGAGAGTGATGTTTTAGTTGAGTCACATTATTTGTCACCGAAAATGAGATTTGATCACATAAAAAAGGCAAAACTGAAATGTGTCATATTGTCAGTTGTGCCATACTTTCATATGCAAAATGTGTAAATTATATCCAGAAATAAACATTTGTATTTATGTATCTGTTGACTGTTTTATTTATTTATTTTCAGATTCTGTTATGTTATCTGTGCCAATATTCAAACATGCAACTCTGACACTCTGATTTAAATTCACAGATTTTGTACAAAACCTTTCAGACATTTAATGAAAAATTAATACACATTTCTTTAGCTTGTTGTGAGTACACGAGAGATGGATACTTTTTTTTCACCATTTCTGTAGCAGGAGACTGCTTCGGTTTTCCTACAGGCCGCTACAGTCATAGCTTCCTAAAGTCTCATATGTATATAAGAAGTATGTTATGACTTCTTAGAAACAAAAAATAATTCTGAAATAAAGGTTTTAACAGCAGGACTTTGGGTGTAGTCAGTCAATCACATGGCAGCAACTAATTTAGGTACGTAGAGATGGCCAACATGACCTGCTGAAGTCAAATTAAGCATTAGAGAAAGGAAGAAAGGTGATCTAAGTGACTTTGATCATGCCATGGTAGTTTGTACCAGACTCCTAATCTGCTGGAATTTTCTCACAGAAATCTCTCCAGGATTTAACGGGAATAAAAGTTGACATCTATCAGTCTGGAAAGGGTTACAGAGACATTTTAAGGCTATGGGACTCCAGTGAGCCACAGTGAGAGCCATTAGCCACAAACTGACAAAACTTGGAACAGCGGGGAACTTTCCGAGGAGTGACCGGCCTACCAAAATTACTCCAGGAGTGCATCAACAACTCATCCTAGAGGTCAAGAATGATCCCAGAACAACGGCTAAAAAACTGCAGGCTTGTCTGGCCTCAGTTAAGGTCAGAGTTCATGATTCAACAAAAGAAAGAGAATGGACAAAAATGGCATCAATGGGAGAGTTAGAAGGGGAAATAATCATTGCTGACAAAAAAGAATACAAAAGCTCACATTTGGCAAAAAGATATTATGATGATCCCCAATATTTTATTTTTCACAGTCACATGTTTCAGATGATCAAACAAATTTTAAACAAATTTTAAAAAAAAAAACCCTCAGGAAGGAAGCAAATAGTTTTTCATAGCACTGTAGCTATCACTGAATCTAATTAAAGCTACCATGAAAACATTTTCAAACAATAAAAACTAAAGTGAAACGAGAAAATTCGCTCTGGAAAGTGAACTAACGGGAACAACTAAAATGAATAATAATGAAATAGACTACTTATAAAATACAAAACTCTAATCTCGCTTTGTGCATCGAGAGGCTTTAAGGATTTGGAAGTGATGTGAGAGTAAAAGCCAGGAGATGGCAGTAGTGCAGCATCTTTGGATGCAAGCTGCCGTTAAAAACGACAGAAGAAGAAGAAGATCTCGCTTTGTGGTTTTTAGCACAGCTGGTTGCAATTGTCCTGAAGTCCTGCAGAGGGCAGCATTGCGCCTGCGTAGCTCCACCTGTGAGATTGTCAATGCGGTGAAGAAGAAGCAGCAAAACAATCAGAGAATAAGGTACCAGACGTTTTAACTGTTTGTAGGTTTTTATTATATACGAACAAAACCAGGTGCAAAAATTTTAGACTGATTGTAAACAAAAGTTAATATCGGTGCTTTGGCGGCGCTTCCGCCCGAAAACAGTTGCTCATTTTTTCTTATTTTGCTTGACTTTTAGCTAGCTAACACGAATGTTTGGTCAGTATATGAGTGTTTTTTGTTTGTTAATTAAACTGAAAGCAAACACGCTGAAATAAACTTCATGTGAAACGTACTCGGTCTTCAGCTATTTTATATTTTCTAAGGAGTTCCTGTCGCGATAAGGACTGTAGTTTCCTTTACGCCCCGTTTAAACCTCTTCTTAACGGTTCCCTGGAAAAAGTTATGCAACACAGTCAGCCAGCAGGCAGAGCTTTGCTAAATGTGGAGCCACCTTTGATTCTGAAACACAGCCTGAAATCTCTTAATCAAGCTTTCTAGTAATTTCTTTAAGTAGTCTTGAGGAATAGCTTTCCAGACTTCTTAAAGGACGTTCAAAGTTGCTCTTTGGATGTTGGCTGCTTTTTAGTCTGTTCTCTGTCAACATGATCAATAATGTCGAGGTCCGGGCTCTGGGGAGGCCAATCCATGACTGGTAGTGTTGCACTGTGTGTGTTTTACTGTGTTGGCAGTGTGTTTGGGATCACTCTCAAACTCCCTGTTTCTCTTTCCTTATGAATTGATTCTTGACAGCTAATAAAACCATTTCTGATTAAGTTTTTGTGAACAGTAGCTGGATCAATGTTTTGGAGATAAAGTATGTGAATTTCAGGAGCGGGACCACGCCTCCAAACACGCTCCTTCCGGTTCTTATCTATATATGAGTCCCCCCAGTTCTACAAGCTGTTCGTTTTCGTGCCAGGCCCGGGAACTGCTGCCAGTACCCTTTGAGGCCTTCCCCAAACCGCAGCTCAGTTCATGTTTAAGCCATTCATCTTTATCTATTAAAACGCTGTCAAACATAAAATGAGGACGTGGACTTAGCAAGTGAAATGACTTCATCACTCAGGGCCTTTTTCAAGCCTTTGCTGGATTTTTTTTTAATCTGCTTCTTAAGAACACGACTTTCTCTTCTTGTCCTGTGACACTTGTTCTTTTGTCTTCTGCTTGTCCAGTTTCTTCATTTTTTAAGGGCACACTGTACATCCCACTGAGACATATCAAGTTTTCAGCTAATAGCTCTTTGAGGTTCACCTTGTTGTTGCAAAAATACTATTTTGTCTGTTAAACTGTGTTATCTTTGACACTATTCATAGATTCATTTGCTTTAACATAATATTTTAAGTTCTATTTTGCTAAATTTTCAGTTATGTGTGGACAACACTGGTTCATCCCTTAGCTTAGGTGCCCCTTTTGACGTTTGAACGATTTATATGTCAGTGTTAAATGGACTTAAAATGAGTGAAAAGGCAGCTAATGTTCAAAGAAAGACCTTCGGAAAGCCTGTAGAACTATTGCTCGCACCCCTGTGAAAGAATCAAGAGTATGCTTCCTTGGAACCAAAATATAAAGAAATGAGGGGTGGTTCCAGACTTGCACAATAGTGTATCATTTTTGCATGTTTCTAGGGCTGCACGATTTTGCATAAAATGAGAATCACGATTTTTTTGCTTAGAATTGAGATCACGATTCTCTCACGATTTTCTTTTCCAATATAAATATTTATTGCACTTATTAACTGCACATCAACTTCGTAACATAAAAACAATAAATAAACATAAAAACAATAAATGCCTCACATTTTGTCGTTGCCGCAAAATGTTGTACTGCTTGAAATTCTCAGTGTCTCCACCGTTGCTCGACACTGCGTGTATAGAGCAGGTAGTGCAACAATAGAAAAATAGTTGCGGGATGGCACTGTGTAGCGTTTGTCTAGGGTGTTGATCATTTTCCTAAATCCCTCGTTTTGCACAGTGTTGATGGGAGCCATATCTTTAGCCAGGTGATAAGTAATAGCCTCCGTAATTTCTTTGTGCCTGCAGGAGTTCGACGTGTATAGGGAAGCGCTGTATAAGGTTCCCGTTATTGATGTTTGGGTGGTTGACCCAGACGGATTTTCTCCTGTCACTTCCTCGTCATCCCTGACGTGTTCTCCGTTGTTTTTCCCTGCCAATTTGAGCATCACAGGCACAGCTTCTGTATCACGTGGTATAAGGCTCCGCCCTTGTCATTTGTTGAGCAGGAAGAGTGAGCGCTTGTTTTCATGCAGATTACGTCCCGGATCAAAATGCGGTACAATCGTCGTCGTCTTTTTTTTTTAATTTTTTTAATCGTTGTCATTTGGAAATGAGATCGCACATAAGTATGAATCGAGATCGCGATTTTCTAACGATTAATCGTGCAGCCCTACATGTTTCACAGGTCAAAATTGGTCTTTATGTATCTTATATCGAGCACTGGTCCAGGCACTGCATTTATCTTCTGTCTGAAATGAGATATTTAATTTCTCACTTTAACTTTGTTTTGGTGCGTCTCCTAAACATAAGTGTTGCCACATGTACCTGAGCTGACTGTTTGATAAAGACCATGTCTTCCATAAAAAGTCAACAGTGTGGAGGGAAAAAAAAGGTCAGAAACTCAACATTTAGCACAGTCTAAATGTCGGGTTTTTATTTTTTCTGAGAGGGCTTTCTTGAATGTGATCGTACCTCATTATTTGAAGCTTTGGTCACGGTTAAAGAGTATCTATAATTCTAACAGCATTTATATGATTGAAGTATAAAATATGCTTTCTAAATTGGGATCTTTACCTCTAAATTAATTGTTCTCTTTAAAAAAAAATGTCTAGAATTTTCAATAAATAATCTTTTAGGTACTGTTTGTAAATAAATTGTTATGAGTTTTAAATCTTCCAAAATTAACTAAAGCTGTCAACAGAGTGTGAGGAGACAACTACTATGACTTTACGTCCAAACCATCTCTATACTGTATGGTGAGAGAACTGAAGTTGAAATGGGGCCAAGCTATACTTTCATGTAACACCAGTTTGTACCACCAGGTGATATAGTGGGTCACCACAAGCTTTTTTTTTAACCAGCCAAGTAATCAATGATATACTGGCTCCATCCATGAGCCAGAGTGTTGGTGGAGGCGCATAGTGAAGATCAGAGCGAGATTCTTCGTGCCTTTGTGGATCTACAGATATGACAGGGTGCCAAGAGAGAAACTGTGGTACTCAATGAAGGAAGTCAGTCAGGAGTAGAAGTAACAGATGGTTTCAAGGTGGGAGTTGGATTACTTCAAGGATTGGCTCTGAGCCTCTTCTTGTTTGCAGTGGTGATAGACAGGACTATGATGTTTGTAGACAACATTGAGATCTGTAGTGAGGGAGGAGTGAAGGTGGAGGAGATCCTGGACAGAGAAGAATGAATCATCTCAGGACACCTGCTGATAAAATGCTGCAGAGGGTACAATGCTGCAAAAACTACCATTAAGAAAGTTTTTTTTTCCTCATACTTAAAGCTTAAAATCTCATGTAGTCTTTGCACTCACTAAACCTGTCCATTTTTGCAGAGGGATATATTAACATTCATAGCCTGGTTTATATAATATATAAACCAGGCTATGAATGGATATATAATCTCTGCACTGATAAAAAGAAATATCCAGAATCCTCTCAGAAAACTCATGTGTACTTTGGGAATAGAATTATGAACTTGACTTTATTTTCTGAAAACTTTGTGACACTTGCAAAGCTTTTGTGAAGACTGATTTGTGAAAACTGTACTACGAATTAATTTCTAACAGATTTACCAGCCAACAACTGTCAGATTGTTTGTGTGTAGTTTCCTGATCCACACGATAAACCTCGGACAGACACATGACGTGGCTGGAGCAGATGATTGATGTATAATCATGTTTTATCCTCACTCTTGCAGAATGCCTTTCCATTTCTGCCCCCAGTGTGGGACAAAGTTACAGCCTGAATTCAGATTCTGTCCTTCATGTGGGGAGAAACTTCCCGGTCCTGAAAGTCCATTTCAATCTGAATCTGTGAACTCAAGTTTCTCCTCGCCTCTGAGAAATGCAGCAGCAACATCTGTAGTTAACCCAAGCCCCACTCCAAGCATGAGCTGTGAACTCAGTACAGGTGAATACAGGTGGCAGTATGTCATCAAATAAATACTTAAAATACCAAGTAATTTAGCTTTAACAATGTAACAATTTCTCTCTGTGTCCAGCCCACGGATTTGACACTTTAAGCTCGTTAACACCACGTCCTGCACTGCGAAGGACTCGCAACACCCTTTGCCTGGACAAAGAAGGTAAAGGAGATCATACAGGTGAACAGTCTCCTGTTAAGAGGTCAGTTATAATGAGATATGAAAACAACATGAGTAAATTCAGCTGGAGCAGGGATGTCAAACCAAAGGGTTCAGCTCCCTGAAGTTGTTTAGTTCTAAAAACTCCACCTTTTGTAGCTTCACTGTGATTCCAGCTGGGGCCTTTCTTTGTGGAGTTCGTGCACTGGTGGGTCTGAAGACCTCGAAGTGTATAGAACAAACTTATAGTTAAAGTGCTTTGTAAATGTGAGTACATTACATTGCACTGAAAGGCCATGGGAGGCTCTTCTGGCCTTTAGACTGAATTAAAAATCACTTGGCTGATGGATGGCCCTGGAGTTTGGAATCGGGCTGGCAGATCAATGGTGCAAGAAAGCTGTCCTTAGTATACATTCAAGTACAGTGGCTTACATGCGGCTTATGATCTAAGCCATGTGTTTTATTCATGCCGTAAAATACTTGAGTTCTGGATCAATGACTTCATGAATATGTCTATGCTGTTGAGTTTTTTTTAAGATTTTGAATATCTGTTGGGTTTTTTGGGGGGCCTTTTCTGGCTTTATTGAATAGGAACAGTGAGGAGTGACAGGAAGGCGGAGGGAGAGAGAGAAGAAGACATGCAGCAAGTAATTTCGGATTCAAACATTGGCCGGCCGCTCTTAGCCATATGCAATGTGGTTGCCTGCTCACCCCAGTGAGCTAAACCGGCTCCCCATGTCTGTTTTAGTGACACAGATAAATACGAACCCTTCATTGATATTTTGGGGGTTCACTTGTTCCCTGTACCTCTGTGCAACAAAAAAAGTCTTTCTTTTACATTTCTGTTATCGGCTTGTCGTATCTCACACCTCTGGAGGTCAGCTGATCCGTTTCCTTGTGGCTTCAAAGATGTGATGTCATTTCTCACAGTCAAAGGAAGCTTTATTCCTTTTTTTTCCCCCCAAAGTGGAATCTTTTTGGATTACTTTAACTCTTTACTCACTGTGCTTATAGATTACTCCACTTATTTTGTTCATGTTTTGTGTTTGTAATTATATTTGTCCCCCATTTATTTATTACCTCTAAGTATATGTTATTATGCTTATTTGGATGCATAATCTTGTAGCTTATATTTTTTATGTTTGTCCAGACTGCTTTGTCTGGACAAACTTCCTAGTCATACTCAATCACAATCAGTTGAAGCCCCGAACCAGAAGTACTTTGCTTCCACAGATAATGACGCTGGGTTGCAGGAATCTCCACCAAAGAAGAACACGGTCACCTTTAAACTCGACACTGGGGCGCAGCCAATCGTAGAGTCTCCTGTTGCAAAATCTCCTCGATCTGGTGAGCAGAATCACTGATTTATCTGCCCGTTCCTGCAGTTCTTTTATGAAATCTCCATTACCTCTCCTCTTTGCTTTGTTAACTGTTGCTGTGTAGCGCGAGGGAAAGGAAAGCCCTGCAGTCCTTTGAAAAAGCAGGAAGAAGAAGAAAAAAAGCTGTCTGCAAAAACAGGCTGGATAGAGGGGAGATCAGCAGTAGATGGAGCTTCACCTGTTTCCTCACCAAACTCTAAGTCTCCTGCAAAAGGTGAGCTACACCTTGAATGATGTAACAGGAGCATGTTACACACATTGTTAAGTACACTGATAGGTTTGTATAAACATCACTAAATTTTTAATGATCGGGAGCTTTATTGTTGTTCTGGCGTCGTTACAATCACCACATTTACTGCAGTTTTGTTGCTGTAACAAGAGTAATCATTCATTTCTCTTAGAATATCTATTCAATTAATAATTTAATTACATTTTTTCCCCTTAGGCTTTTCAGAGTTACCTTTAAATTTAACCACTTCTTTTACAGGAGTGCTATGGTTCATTTATATACCAGAAAATCTCATGGGGGGCCCCCCAATCTTAAATCCAATCAAAACAAGGGAAGGTGATGTTTTTCCTTGAAAATTTAATTAAAAAAACATAAACAACACAGGCTGTTGGTTAAAAATGCCTAATGCTAATCAGTCATGTGGAAAGCTTTTAAGGAGAACGTGTGACAAACCTGCCACTCGGACACAAACTTCAATACAAGAACATTACATCTAGTTAAGACTAAGGACTAAAGTCACAAACTAACCACCTCCTGTTAATGGATTTAATTCACTTTTTATATAAATATTTAAATGCTTTCTGAGCGTACATACTTGTGAGTAATTTCAAACTGAATTTGTGTTTCTGTGGCTCACCTGCAGTACCTTTGCAGCCCACACTTTAGGAATCACTGTTATAAACAGAATTCACATAAAGCTTCTGATACATGAGAGGCAAATAGTAATAATAAAAACTAAATCCGAAGCTTCTCAGCGTGGACTAGTTTCAGCTTAGTAAAATAAATTTATCAATAAATTAAACTTAAGTTAAATTAAAATCAGTAAAAAGAAATAGTCGTCTTTCTTTCTTCCATTTCTTCTAGTGTGCAGAAATTTTTTACAAATTCTTTGTACAAAAAGATTTTGTTGAGTCGATCACAGCACAGCATACTTTAGGTGTGTAATTTTGTGTGTGTGTGTGTGTGTGGGGGGGGGGGGTTATTCCTGCACTAATTAATTTGAAGTGTTTTCATTAATTTGCAGCAACTGGAAAAAATAAAGGCAAGAAGTCGAAGCATGCATCCTCTGTGGAACCGCTGCCTGAAGGTGAGGAGGTGACCGACACAACCGGCAAGAAGTGGAAGCTGATCAGGCAGCTCAGTCAGAGCGCAACCGAGCTGCTCTACGAAGGTAGGACTGGTCACAAGACATAAGGGGAAGAAATGAAAACAAACACAAATGTACAATTGAAGAGTTTAACTCACGTGAACTAGTCGTGGTGATCGCTGACATCCTGTGTCCCACTGAGCAAACTCAATATGAACAGCTGGCAGAAAACGTGTTTGAGGGAAGTCTAGTTGAGTTGTTGCAGCAGAAGTTTCTGTGATGCATCGACCAGCTGTTATCGTCACTGAGAAGGAATATGGTCGCTGTCCCCAGAGTGTAACTATAAGCACACGTCTTTAAAAGGACTCACTCAGTGCAGCGTGTTCGGTGATGTTCTGGCATCCAAATCAGCCTGGGTGTGCTGAAGGAGCTCGGTGTGGTTTCTCATGGGAAGAAACCGAGGATGAGCAGGGAAGGGCTGATCGGCTCTGAGCACAGCTCGAGTGGTCTGTATTCCCATAGTGAAACCCCTCACACGTTTATCAAAGAACCAGTGATTACGTTAAGTAACCCAACATTGCTGGCAGATGATAGTCCATGGATTTGAGATTGCATTTCAGCAAATTCTCTACATGCAGATTTTTTTTTTAATCAGAGTACAACCAAAGCTGGATCATGCATGACTGGTCAGAAGCTGGAGTGATTTACAAAAATCATGCCCTTCATCGAGGTTTTTAACCTTTCAAGTGATACTGGATGTGCTATAAACTACAGCATACCACAAATAGGGAAACATAATAACTGCAGCCCACATTTAATGCAATAAGTCAAGTCTATATTCTATCTGTTTGAGTCCAGTAAACTTTATTAAAGCAAAGGGAGGACTAATCCAGTGTAGCTGGTC
The DNA here is from genome assembly GCF_036321145.2 of Pelmatolapia mariae. Lineage (NCBI taxonomy): Eukaryota > Metazoa > Chordata > Actinopteri > Cichliformes > Cichlidae > Pelmatolapia > Pelmatolapia mariae. Next base: position 23,211,317 of record NC_086227.1, read on the forward strand.
AACACTGCAATGCACTCCAGCAGGATAAACCAGTTGACTATTTATTGACTTAGAAAAGATAAATATTAATAGAACATTTTATGATCACAGATGAATAAAGTGGTTTTTCTCTCTTCAGTTTCTCGGCCAAGCTCAAAGGAGTTGAATCACACCCTCAAACTGGTGAGTACAAACGGTAGATGAATGTATCTGCTTTTCAGTTTATTTCCCAATAATCCGTTGAATTGCTCTCTACTTTATTGTAATGCTTCTTCTGCTCCTGAGTTTCCCTGTGCCCAAAAAAATCAAAGTTATGTTTTGTTTTTCACTTTTAGGGAGCTAAAGATGGAAGAATCTTCAATGAGCAGAACTTTCTGCAGAGAGCTGCTAAACCGGCGTCTGGTGAGGATTTATTGTGCTTTTCTGTCACATTTAGAAGCCCATAATTACCAGAATTAGTTCCCAAAGCTGACTTTATTCTGATTTCAATAAAGACAGAGGATAAGGTGACTGTTTCTATCACATACAGAGGGTTAGGATGTTTTGTCTGTGCACAGGACATTCACTTTGACACAAAGGATTTAAATTACCAGGTGACTCAAAACTAAACTCTCAAAGGTGACAAATGAGTCAGAGAAAGAAACACTAACAGCTGAGGCATGAAGCTGTAATACATCTGTTTGACTTGATAGGCATCACAGGAGCATTGTTGTGTCTTCAACCCTCATCACAGCACAGCAACTTCACCCTTTGGCTTGTGGACTCCTGTTTTAAAACCTTGATTTGACGATTTCTGTCATCACATTCTCAGTTTTATTAAACCAGACGGCGAGGGCCGCAATCTCTAACAGGGGCCGTGAATTTACAGATTGACCATCATGTGATATTCAAAGCTTTTAAGCTGTTGATTTAGTGATGAACTCTTCAGGGAGGTGTATTCAGTGATAAGGGTCATTTTCTCACAGATGTTTGTGTTATAGCCAGAAGAGTCGCCCTCTGCTGGCCGTTAGAAAGAATGTAGATTGAAAACTTTTCTGAACTGACTTTTCAGACTCTGAAGGCAGTGCATCTGTACATATACACAGTGTTTTCTGTCTGTGTGATGATTTTCCTACTAAGACTTGTTTTCTCCGTAGTGGAAAAGTGGGTCAAACAAAACAAGCTGGATTTTCTGGGGATTCCTTCCTGCGTTGGCTTTGGTCTCCATACAGACTCGTACAGGTGTGAGCTTTACCTGCACATACAAAACATATGAAAGCATTTTACTTTGACCTGTAAATCTGTTTCCATTAATTTCATTTTATTTTCGTTTCTGTAGGTTTCTAATTTTTCCCAGCATTGGCGAGTCGCTCCAGTCCATCATCAAGAAAGAAAATCAGCCTCTGTCTGAGGAAGTTGTTCTTCAGCTGGCCTATAGAATAGTTGGTGTTTTCGAATTGTCTAGTCACACAAATACTCTAAAAGTGGACCTTTTGTACTTTTTTCCTCTTCTTAATAATGCTTATTTATCTCTTACTGGACTTTTGTGTAGACACAGTCTGAAACGAGCTGCTTTAGCTCCTCTTCCTTTAACCTTCTATTCTGTTCAGTTCAATTTTATTTTATTTATACAGCACCAAATCACAACAACGGTCACCTCAAGGCGTTTTATATTGTAAGGTAAAACTTACAATAATACATACAGAGAAAAACCCAACAATCATTTGACTCCCTATGAGCAAGCACTTTGGCAACAGTGAGAAGGAAAAACTCCCTTTTAACAGGAAGAAACCTCCGGCAGAACCAGGCTCAGCGAGGAGGGGAGGGGGGGGGGGTGTCTGCGCTATGTATGATTTTTAGCCATAAAAATATTTCCTAGCATTGAATTTGTTGATTTACTTCTACTACACTTTTTTTCATATTTAACAGAAATATGTATCCAATTATGTAATTTTCCACTTCTGTTCACTAAACTGTGATGTTTTGCACTAACAGAGGTAGAGCAGCAACATTTAAAACTGCAGAAACTCCATGCAAGTAACGATGAAGAGCTCTCACATTGTGTGAGGTAGATGAAGGAAACAGTATACGAATGATAAACATACAGAGTTATTAAAAAAAATCAGTGTAAAATATAATGAGGTCATAAATAATCCCACTTGGTCATTTTAATCAATAGCTGAGCGTCACCTCTGAAGTAAAAAAAAACAACAAAAAAACGAGCTCCTGCTCCACACCTGAGACCCACTTCTTTAAGCCAGCTGGTTTCTAATTGGCTGACCTTCACAAATGGAAGGCTTGGACAGCAAGTGGGTGGGGCTTCTGTGCTCACAGCTGGAGTTGTGTGTCTGAGAAGAACTGGAAAGCACAGTGATTACTTTTCTTTGTGCTGACCTGTTTATGAGTGCCCATCGTTGTTCCCATTTCACAAGCACTAGAGACAAAATTCTAATGGTTTTGGAAAGATGAGTTATTTTAATTTTAGAGCCAGAATTACAAAATGAATCCATTAGGCCTGGGCGATAAAGCGTTAAGAGACTAACTTTTCTTTTCCCTTGCAGTTAGACGTGCTGCACTACATCCATTCAAACGAATACGTTCATGCGGATATCAGTGCCGAGAACGTGTACATAAAACAAGGACAGAGGTCACAGGTAAGACGTGCTCTGAGCTTCAAACTGCACTACTCTGTCCTGAAGTGTGTGTAACCAGGCTGCTTGTGTGTGTGTGTGTGTGTGTGTGTGTGTGTGTGTGTGTGTGTGTGTGTGTGTGTGTGTGTGTGTGTCTAGGTGTACCTTGTAGGATACTGCCATGCCTTCAGGTACTGTCCAGGAGGAAAGCATGTGGAGTACCGTGAAGCCAGCCGAACGCCACACGAGGGCACCGTCGAGTTCATCAGCCTGGACGCCCATAAAGGAGCAGGTGTGTTGCCTCTGTGGTCCACTGAGCCCTCTGTAGTCTGTCAGTGTCACTAAATGATACTTCATCGTGTAAGCTGCTGTAAACCAGAGCGCTCTGACCACGCTCCATCTGGCCAAACACTGGCTTCACATCTGCTTCTCCTTCTTTCGGCTGCTCGTGCCACAGCGGATCATCTACCATCCTCCTCTGTCACACCAACCATTTGCGTCACTACATCCATCCTTCTCTGTGGCTTTCCTTTTTTTCTTTCTGCCTGGCAACATCCATGGCTTCACATTAGTATGATTTTATGTTTACATGTGAAGCTGTTTTTTGTTTTTGTTTTGTTTTTTGTTTTTACAGTTTTTGAAGTTAAGAGGCACAAATTTCACTCGTGGAAAAACAAGGAAATGTTTTTGTAAACCTGAGGTCTGTTTTTTTTTTTTTTTTGTTTTGTTTTGTTTTGTTTTTTTACTGATTTTTGTCATCACGCTCTTTCAGCTCCATCTCGCCGCAGCGACCTGCAGTCTTTGGGTTACTGCTTGCTGCACTGGCACACTGGATTGCTGCCGTGGACAGAGCTCACTCAACCACAGCAGATAGCCACCGAGAAACAGAGGTAAGAGAGAGATAGTCTGTCATTTTTGTGTAATTTTAACCTTCTGTGTGAAATAAAATACAAATAACACATGGCTGTAGGTACATGGAGGATGTTCCTGCACTTCTGAGCCAGTGCTTTGGGAGGAGGAGCGTTTCCAGTGAGTCCCAGTGTTTCTTCTGTATCATATACCACATTTTCCTGCATTTTCTTTGGTGATATCTTTCTGTTTTTGTGCTGCAGGAGCATTTCAAACGTACCTGACCGCAGTGATGGCTCTGCAGTACTCCGAGCAGCCCGATTACTCAGCGCTGAAGGCCGGACTCAGCGACGCTTTAGTGCAGCTGGGGGCATCGGTGGAGGAGCCCCTCGATTTTTAGGTGAGGACACACCCGCCTTTACTGAAACTCAGAAATAAAGATGTTCACATGCACCTGAGGCAAGTTCAACATACCCAGAATAGCTTTTCTTTACCTGATGTCAGCAGTCAGCTCATTCACCTGCCTTCTGAATAAAAGGTCAATGAGGCTCAGGTGTTGTGTTTTAGGAGCATATTTTTAAAAAAGTTGCTTTAAAAGTAAAAAGTTTAAACATATTCTCCAAGATCTTAATATTTCTCATTGATGCTCATCACATAGACCCTCTTTGTATCTGCACAGAGGCGGTGGTGCTGTTTTCAGACAGCTGATTGGTCACTGGAAGGTTGATTCATATTTGTTGATCTCTTAACAGATATAACAGCATAAGTTACCATGGTGATACCCCAGTAAAACTTGAAACATCTTTGTAAAACTAAAATTTTCAGATAAGAAAAGGAAGAAACTGATATTCTGGGTTCATCCGATTCTCAGTTTCTCACAGGATTAATTTTTTTAATGAATAGATCTGACCAATCAGGTCACTGCATTTGGCAACAAGTGCAATCATAGCTCAAAATGCACGCCAGTACTTAATAAACAGTGATATAGAAATAGTAAGATAACACTATTTTACCTCAGACACAGCTGGACGCTGCTTCAGGTCAGTCGGCCTCTTAATGATTTCTCAGCCTTCTCAGATGTGGCTCCAGCTCTGCTGACAAGAGCTGAAACTGCCCCACTGACATCCTGAAATATGTACAAAAGCTGTCATGATACAGCTTCTACTACTGGATCAAACCATGAAATTCTCCCTGCTGCTGCCTTCTTCTGAGAATCGGATGAACCCAGAATCTCAGTTTCTTCCTTTTCTTGTTTAAAAACATCAGGACCAGCTCATCATCGCTTCATGTCGACGTCATGTTCTTTAGATTTAGTTTTTCTGAGGACAAACCTTTTGTAAAAACCCTTTCAGTGTGTATACACGTTACATGACAAGTTCAGATCCGAACAATTTTGAACTTCGTGTTATTTTTTTCCTCAGTGGGTAAAGACCTCAAGGCTAAAGACCCCTTGCTCAGCCTCAAGGCCTGTATCATAGTACAGGACTGTTCATTGCAATCAGATATTAAAAAGTATTATTTATACACTGACATCATTAAGAATTACATCTGTTGGAGACATTATGTTTATTATTTACAGCACAGGATGCAAAGCTAGAGGTGGCAGATGAACATGAGGTAAAGATGCTTAGATTTTCGTTGGGCGTGACTGAGATGGAGGGGATTAGAAATGACTTCATCAGCTCAGGGACTGAGTTAGTGAAGCGGAGGGTTGGTGTTGGGTGTTAGGAATAGGGTAAGATGGAGGTAGATGATCCGCTGTGGTGACCCTCAGTCAAAAGAAGACATACAATCTTCAGATACAGCTGCCACCATTTATATGAAAGGGCCCTTTATCTATGTAGCCGAACAGGCAAAATCCAAGCAGACTGAATGCAAACGGGGATTATTACTGTGATCAGATGAGATTATCAGAGATTTAATTAAACCAAACTGAAGCGTTAAAACTGACATCAACCTGACAGCGATGATGCATATGTATCAAACCCTATGAGTCTGACTAATCTTTGTTTTATTTTCAGAGAGATCGCACAAAAGAAGAGACGACACTGGAAGATCCTGGAGTTTTCTTATGTTAAAGTCGTGTTTAAATGCTGATGCTTTATTGCACTGAAAGTCATGAGTTTATTAGGTAAACGATTCATTGTTTTTACAGTTTGTGTGTGTGTGTGTGTGAGGGGGGGGGGTTATCATCTTTATGGACCTGTTGAGGTTTCTGTGGTTTTCAGCCTCACAAAGAAATACAAGTTTTAAATTCCTAAAGCACTGATTTTTATATTTTGTGTGTTGCAGTGTTATTAGGTAGTTAGATTTAACAGGGTGATTTTTATAACAGATGTTTTTTTTCTGTTGACTTATCCTGCTGAACATTTCAACAAATAAAATACCGACATTTCTTACAGTGACTCAGTGAGCTTTGATATTTAGTTTCTGATAAGAATACATCTTCTGGTTATTGCTACCTGTTATTCTTTTTTCAAGCTCCAGATTTTTGTCCCTGAATTTTGGGAGAGTAGCTTTGCATGACTCAGAGTTAAAAATAATCCTTATTTATCTTTTACCGGACCTTTGTGCACATCTCACCCATTTTACCTCTTTATACTTTACCTCCACTCTTCTGATTGGTCGTAGCTCACAAACAGAAGGCTGAGAAAGGCTGGGGCTGTTGGCTCACGGGAATTACACAAACACACACTGACCTCTTTATTTGAGACTTTTGCCAAGCTTAACCCTCACACAACCCAACTGTTTTAGTAACCATAACCAGTCTCTGTCAAATGAGCCGTTTTCATCACCACTGAGGGCATCGAGTTTCTGCCTTGAGACTTCTGTGTCAGTTAATAATGTTGCTCTGTGGTTGAAGAGAGCAGACAGGGAAAAATTTACAATAAAATTAAAACCTGAGTGTAAGAAAAATGTGTCATGTGGACGTGGTCAACAATAATACTCGGTCAGTCTGCAGTGTTTAAATGACATTCAGTGGGTATTAAAGGCTCAAAGTGTGCCAAGAGCACATCTCCCACACCTTTTATACCACCAACAGTCTGAACTGTTGACTCGTCAGACCAGACAAAGTTTTTCCAACCTTCTACTGTCCAGTTTTGGTGAGCCTGTGTGATCTTCTGCTTTAAGGTTCAGTGTGGTGTTTGCTCAGAGATGCTCTTCTGCATACCTTGGTTCTAACAAGCTGTTGTTTGACTTGCTATTGTCTTCTTAATCAGCTTGAGGCAAACTGGTCATTTTCCTGTGACATCAAAAAGGAATTTTCACCCTTTGGATATTTTCTATATTTTGACCAACTCTCTGTAAACTCTAGAGATGGTTGTGTGGGAAAATCCCAGTAGACCAGCATGTTCAACATCACTTAAATCACCTTTTCTCTCCATTCTGATGCTCAGTTTAAACTTCATGTGTACCTGCCTAAATACATTTGAGTTGCTGCTATGTGACTGGCTGATTAGATACTTGTGTTAAGCAGCTGAACAGGTGTACTTATAAAGTAGCTGGTGAGTGTATATTAATTTGTAGTAAGAAACAATTTTAAAAGTAAAAATGCAACAACAGGAAGTATAAATATCTATAAATAATCCCACTTTGGTCACTTTAAGCCTTTGGTGGGTGGCTGCTCATATAACCATGACTGAGCGGTATCTAGTTAAGAGGTAAACAAGTCTCACCTTAACAGACATTTTGGGGACATAAAATACTTTCACATTCCTGATGACATGCGAGACTAAAGTTGATTCATTCAACACAGCAGCACGTGTTAATTTTAAAGAAACCTTTATAAAGTTTAAACATTTCTGAACATAAACATTTGGACATTTCAAGACATATACAATTCTTTATATGAAACAGTAAATATCTCTTATTGTGCACACTCTCAAAGTAATTCAGAAAATAAACACTGTTCTCTTTGCCTGATCTCTCCTGTCGTGGCATTTAAAACCTAAACGTCGCTTGAGGCACTTTCTGAATGACGAGGCTGTTAAAGAAACATGTAAAGCATGACGGACTATATCGCCCCCGTGAGGCGGCTTTTTTTTTTCTTCTTTTTTTTTTGACACAGTCACAGACCGGATGGCTTTCTCAGAGCGGAGCATAGCTTACACACCTAAACTGATCAGCTGAGCTTTGTAATGCAGACATGCTGGCAGTGTGTGTGTGTATGTGTGTGTGTGAGGCAGCTACACATGCAGGTTTAAATACAGTTTCGCACTTCTGCTATCCTTCAAGTGTTAATTTCTAATAACAGCTTAGGCGCTGGTACGATTTTGACCTTTAAATTCACTCCGAGTGTGTTTCTAAACATTAACCGTCTCTGAAAGCCTAAAATTCTCACTTTCAGGGTACATTGCTGCTTTGGAAATGACTTCATGTCTTCAGACAAACATCACATGCTCATGAAGCCCTGTCCTCTCGCAATGAAAGAGCTCCGGGCTGTGCACAGATTTAACACTGAAAATCAATACCTCGGTAGTTCTTCCATATCCACAAATACTCTTTTTTTTTTTTTTTCTGAAGACACTATAATGCATCTTGGTAGCTGATTGTATGCGTCTCTGTAGCTTGAAAAACATCAACTTGAAATTATAAAACCACCTGAAAATGATTAGATCACTTAAAAACAAAACAAAACAAAAAAGGCCGCTTTTTAAGCTGTTCCTGAAATGTTTTTTTCACATGACAGGAGCAGTTTATGAAAGTGTAAACTTAAGTGGGGTCCCACTTTAACCCAGAGCACATGATGAAGTCTGCGTTCAAAGTATGATTACTGTCAGAGGACGAAGAGGAGGAAGTGTGTGTGTATGTTTGTGTTTACAGTCACGACTGAGGTATAGAAACCTCGAGGTTTATCATTCCTGGTGAGAACAAGGCGAATATGTGCACAAACTCCACCGTGATTGGGAGGAGCCTGTTTGTCTGAGCAGTAAGTGGAACATCCTCAAGGCCTCCAATCCTGCAGTGTAAGAGGGACACAGATGGCACCAGAGTGGGAGAAATGGTTTAGGTGTGGATATCCGTGGTCTCACTCGAAGTCAGGTAGGTCCACCTGGCTGGGAGTGGAACAACCCTCTTCCTGATCCTTTCCTGTGAGATTAAAAACAGGGAAAATTAAACCTCTCACACCTGCAGTTTGAAGAACTACCACCTGTGTTTACTGACTGACTCCTCACCGTGCTCCTCACCTCCCTTCTCCTCGCTGTGCTCCTCTTCCTTACCCTCAGAAATTTCTATATGACCCAAATCCTGCACGTCGCCCACGCTCGACTCCTGAAAAATAAAACACAATTCTTCATTGGTAAAGGCAGCACGCTGCAGCACCTTATAGATTCAGTTTACCTACATCAGATGGTGATCATAAAACATGAATGTATATATGCATCATGCATTTACAATATGCACCGACCCTCTTAGATTATGAACCGTTTCCTCCTGTGTGCACTAAAACACGTTAAGGATTGCTACACCCCCTGCACTCTGATATGCTTCTTTCGGCTCCTCTCTTTAGTGGTGTATTCTCCATGGACGCGTCAGTATGATCACAAAAAGCAAACATGCAACACCCCATGTGAGATGATAAAATTTATGTCACTCAACTCAGATTCACAAACATAGAAAGTATGATCGAGGCTTTACGCTGAACACACAGTGTGAATAATTATGTCCCAAAATTCTACTCTTACTCTACAAGGTCAAATTCCTTTATTGTCATTGTGCAAACAAAATTCTGCACACTACCTAGAAACAGACTTGGTATGACAGATGACACACACACAGTTCCAGAGTTACAGTAACTATAAAAAAACTGCATTTTTATAAGAAAACAGTCCAATAAATAGTAATACCGCTGTTAACGAGCTACAATCACAGATGTAACATCTCATGTCGCCACACCTTAATCAATCGCAGAGCATTAAAGAACATTATAGTCTGTTTACCTGTGATTCAGAGAAACGATCTTCATCAGAGTTCCTAAATCCTTCTGGAGCTTCCATAAGGATCTCAAGACCATCAGCCTCCTCTTCCTCGTCACTGCTGAGTGAGACAAAACAAAATGCTGTGACACTGACATAAATGCTATTGCCCACCTGTTCACTGACACAGAGTACCACGTTCAGCCTGGATCTCTCGATTTAGAGTTAATTCTGTTTCTGAGACAGAACGTCACGGTTACGTTTTACCGGGCATAAAGAAGCTCACATAAACATATATATATACACACACAGACTGTATAAAAAAGATGCACAGGAATTGTGACATCAGCCATTTGGTTTCTTTTTGAAACTCTATTTTGGCCATCACCACCTTGGTGCTTTGAAACTGGACAAACAAGCTAAAAATATGAAGTAATCCCAAATTTCAACAGCACAAAATGCTGGCAGTTTGATAAATATTCCTCTACAGTAGAATCTCCTAAGAAAACAGTCCGCTTTGATGATGTCAAGCCCAGAGCATCGCTCCACTTTTGCCCAGGTCTGCAAATATCCACACAAGCAAGAAGAAAACTTGGAGATCAGCAGTTTTAAAGCTCCTCTATATCAGCCTGTCGCAGCAGCTTCACAACCACTAGTAAATCCAAAAAAAAAGAAAAAAGGTAGAATAACTGCAGGATATCACAACAGCAGTGTGTAGCTGCTAACAAGTAGAAAGAAGAAGCTGCACAGCTCACTCTTGTAGGGAAATCTGATGTCAGTGTGTTTGACACACAGCAGGAATATTTCTAGGATTTTTCTGAGTCTCCTGAGACTCTGAATACGGTGCATTTCTGTTTTGTTTAGTTTTTTAATGATAGTTTTTACTCTCAAATAGCTTAGTGATGTAATAAAATCTTTAAAAAGAATGGGATCCTCCTCCCAAAGCAGAGGAACTTCTATTGTCACGGACTGTGAGTGCTGAAAGTTAACAGCAGTTTCTAATTTGATTGTTGTTTGCAATGTTGAGCGATTCAAGACGCAGCTCAAAAACTACTGAAGGAAAGGGAGAGCCATATAGATGGGGAGGGGGGAATTGCCCCTCACCCCCTCTGGTAAGCCACGTCCATCTTTGCCATACAGTATGTGTACACGTGTATACATTAACAGCCACATTAAATTATTACGAGCAACAGAGTCAGAATAAAACTCACATTTCTACCTTTTAGTTCAGAGTCACAGATATCAGGAACTTTAAACAGCTACAGTATTGTTAACAAATCTGTGATATTTCATAACACAGTAAGATATATAATAAACAGCATTTGCACAGCAGATTATGGCTGGAAATATCCGTCTGCCAAATACCTGGAAACACTGTAGTAGTGTACTGAGGAGACCTGACTGTTGATGATTAAACTAGAATTACTGCCACGATGACCTCTGAGGATCAAAATCTAAACATGTTCAAGACAATGGAAGAAATGGAGAGACACAAGAACGATTCCTGATGTTAATCTTCAAAAATTTTCCCTCTTATTTTGCTTCTTTTTGGGTCTCTCAGTTACGGTTTCATCAGCTCCTAAATGCTCCATGTTTCTCTGAGTTTGGTTAATGATTAGTTTTTAAAATTGCGTTTATACTTAACTGTAAAGCTCCATACCAGCTCCTATCTGCTGGTGTGGAGTTTTATAGTCTGTTATAAAGAAACAGAGGTTAACAGCTGTGGACACGGTCGACAAACATTTCTGTCCCCACACTGACTGACCTTCCTCCACAGTACAGGTTCTCTGCATTCTTTTCTTCCTCCTTTATTTCCTCCTCTTCCTTTTTGTTTTGGTCCTCTTTACATTTATTATCCCGCTCTTCCTCCTCTCCTCTCTCCTCTTCTTTCTCTCCTCTGTCTTCTTGTTCTTCTTCCTCTTCTTCATCGAGATCAGAGCAGTTGAGAAAGTCGAAGCTTTCAAGGGCAGTTTCGACTTCCTGGTTAAAACTCGCAGATGTGGGGAAAGGAGGCTGAGGAGAAACACACGGAGGAGTTAAATACGTCGCTGTTTATACACGAATGTGTTAAACTTATTCCTGAACTCACCGCTGGAGCGTCCTCGCCATGTTTCATCTCCTGGACGGACTGATGTGGTTGACTTTGGTCTACCTTGTGTTCCTCTGCTGCTGCTTCAGTGTCTGTCTGTGCTTCAGTCTGTTCAGCCCGGGCTAACGAGTCCACGGACGCGTCATCGTTCACCTCCGCAGCCACAAATGCCGCAGGAGCCAGAGAGATGTCGGGGCAGGAGCAGCTCAGGTCTGCCGAGGTTTCAGAGAGCTCCTCTGATTGGACAGACACCCTGTCAGTTGCGGTACAATCCGGGCCACTCTCACCGGCGAAGCCGTGGGAGAGGGAAGCCTGCAGATGGCCATTTGTCTGAGGAAAAACCTCCCCGGTTTCGGTCTCATCCTCCTCTTGGTTGGATGAGAGCGAGGGCGTTGATGCACTGGACTTGTGTGGCGTGAATGACAGCTGAGTGGTGAGAGTGGTTTGCAGCAAGTTTGACGCCGTCAGTCTCTGAGCATGATGAGCCAGTGCTGGACTGGATGAGTCATCGGAGGATTCAGAGGAGTTGGACCAGACCGTCCCATTCTCCATTTCCCCCTGACGCTTCAGCAGAGACTAGAGATGAAAGGAAGCGAAATCAGAACAAGAAACTAAATCACTTGTACTGTGACACGCAGCACAATACTTACTAAACACCTATCATTAAATTATATCCTTAAAGCTTTAAATGGGGGAAGATTAAAGATAAAAGCATTCAATTAAAGTAATCTGACGGTTTCCGGGGTTTTCACAAAAACAAAGCCACAGCTTCTCAAGTTGGACATGATCCCCTGAAAAGTTCAGTTTTATCTGGATAGGGCCAAACCACAACAACAGTGACCTCAAGGTGCTTTAGACTGGAAGAGAAAGACTCTACGATAATACAGAGAAAATACCAACAATTGGACTGTGAGCAAGCACTTGGCGACAGTGTGAAGGAAAAACTTCCTTTTAACAGGAAGAAACTTCAGGCAGAACCAGGCTCAGGGAGGATCAGCCATGTAACATGAATGTTGGGTCTGAGGGGAGAAAGACAGGACAAAAGTAAAGCTGATGTCACAGTGATCTATGAAAAAAAGCTCCTGCTGCCTCAGTAAAAGCTTTACTGATGAGTTTATCATATGAACTCACTTGTTTCTAGTCCTATTAGACGTAAGATGATTCTTCTTTTGTAAATCTAGTTCTATTTAGAGTAAAACAGGTGATAAAGCAGAGATGCTTCTGTACGAGCATGCAGTGTCCTAGGTTTCTCACTCAGCTTTTTTGCTAATATTCCAGTGTAACATGTACTCATCAGTCCCTTCATTAGGTACACCTGTTCAACTTTGCCTTAATGCAAATCTCTAATCATCCAATCACATGTTCAAACTGAGCATCAGAATGGGGAAGAGCATGGATTTAAATGATTTCAAATATGGTGTGGTTTTGGTGCCAGATGGGCTTGGCACCAATTTTCCCCACACAAGCATCTCTGGGATTTATAAAGAACTGTCTGAAAAAGAGAAACTATCCAGTGAGCAGCAGTTCTCTGGCTGAAAATGCTTTGTTGATGCCAGACATCAGAGAAGAATGGCAGCACATTAAACCTTGGAGCAGATGGGCTACAGCAGAAGACCACACTTGGTGCTGCTCCTCTTAGCTATCAAAAGGAAACTGAGGAAACCCCAACATCAGACAACAGAAGATTGGAATAATGTTTCCTGGCCTGATCAGTCTCAATTCCTGCTGCCACATTCAGATGGCAGGGTCAGAATTTGAAGTAAACATGAAAGCATGGACCCATCCTGTGTGTCAACGCTTCAGAGTGCTTCTGGTGGTGGAGGCTATGTTTTTTTTCCACACACTTTGAGCCCCTTCACAACAACCAACCATACTTAAACATCACAGACTACCTCAATATTGTTGCTGATCATGTCATCCCTTCATGACCACCATCCTCTCTCTGCTGAAAGCTTCCAGCACTGTACTCCAATGGCCTCCACAATCGGATTTCAATCCAAGAGAGCACCTTTGGGATGCTATCATGTTATTATGAACCAAACCTCTGAGGAACATTTCCAGCACCTTGTTGAATCTGTGCCATGGAGAATTAAGGAGGCAATGAAGGTAAAAGAGGGTCCAACCCAGCAATAGCAAGATCTACCTAATAAAGTGGCAAATGAGTATATATACACAGACGTCTGTGTGTAGGCGACGTTGATGGACAATTTGGGGACCTTGGTAACTTGTGAAATGTCATTACTTTAAACACTGAACTACTTTCTTGATTTTATAAGAAAAACTCAAATCCCTGCAACAAAAACTTGGATCAGCTGGGATTAAAAATTAAACACAATCAGTTTTTGGTTTTTTTGAGGGGGGTGGGGGTGGGGGGGGTTAGGATCTGATTGGATATTAACAAACTAGTTAATAATTGTTCCGTCACTATAAACTAAATTACAGCTACGACTACATCCCAACACACCGACTCTGCTGTGGTGAACTGAGGCGCTGCATGGCTGAATTCACAACGGAAGGTCGCCGCCCTGTCCGCCGCCACCCCGTGGAAGGCCTTGACCAGCAAGCGGCTCTGCCAGTGCCTACACCGAGCCACGCTCTTCATCGAGGCGAGGAAGACGAGGAACATATTGGAGCTCTACTCAACCACTACTAAACAGCTACAAGGACCACAGCTCCGCTCCAACATACTGCTGCTGTCACACAACTCGCTACGGCTATCGTTCACTCTGCTCGCCTCAGGCACATCACGACCACACCCACACAACCCTCTGCGAACATCCTCACACACATCAGCACTAACGCTACAGAGGAAGCAGTCGGGTAGCAGCTGAAACAGAACAGGCCAGTGAAACCACAGTAATGACACCCATCAGTTTAGCATAAATGCAAGAAGCTGATTTATAGAAATTGGGACCGAGTGATGTTAGGAGAACAGGTGTGAAAGAGAAGTTGTTAGTGGAAAAAGCTGGAGGTGACTGTTTCTCATGTTGTCACTCACATAAAACACCTGCTCTCGCATAGAGGGTGTGTCTGGAGGGCTCTGATTGGACAGCAGGCGTTTAGAAACTGTGCTGGAGGAAGATGTCTGGTCATCCTTATCAAATGGACTGAAGAAAGAAGAAATGAGACAAAAGACATGTGAATAATCATAAAAAAAAAGCTGCACATGTAAACTTAGGGGTGTGTTTGTGTAGCAGGTCTGAATACCTCCAGGTGACCTCCAAGTTCAGTTTTACTGTCCCGAGGTCATTGATATCCACGGCGAGTGTTTGAGGCAGCGGGCAGAACAGATCGAGCATTTCGCAGGACACGCTGCCCACCACCACGTGATTGGCCAGGCTCTTCAGCTCCGTCACCTTAGAAACAGGAGAATACAAACCCCATTGTGAGGGCAGAGACCATGTGGTCATCTAAAGCTTTGAGAGGTGGATACAAACGCTCATATATGAACGTGTGTAAGAGCAAGGGTAAAGGTACAAAGCTATATATCTCCCCATATTAATTAATTATAATGCTTTTAAATTGACATGTATTATTATTATTATTATTATTATTACTTTTATTATGACTACAGAATTACCAGTCTGGAAGTTGTTACTCTGTACATGGAAATAACAAACAATGAGACAAAACAAAGACAAAGTCTAAAAAAATGAATGAACGTCTCTAACCGCAGGGAATATATTAGGGAGTTGTTTTGGAACTGACCACCAACAAGTATTTTTTCTAGTGCAGTCAAAACATGATAAAGATCACGGTTCAGCTCCACTGCTACAGGAAGTATCTAACTACCTCATGAAATAACGCAGCACATCCGTCCTTATCCTCATCTTCATAGTTTTATTTCAAACACTGTCTGCTACACATCACACTCTCTGCTTACTGAGCTGCTTTATTCTGCCATCGTTTGTCCGATATATCCACCATCCCTCCTCTGCACATGTCCGAACCGTCTCAGCCTCGCCCCTCTAACTTTTGTCTCTAAGCTCTCTCTGATGTACTGATGTCCGATCCTGTACCTCCCGCTCCTGCCTGAACTCTCTTCTTCACCTCTCTTGTACACTTCCTGTTGTTTGGATGGATGACTCCAGCTATTTACACCACTACATTCACACACATATGTATTTTGTTTTTTGCTTCTACTGACTTTTATTCCTCTTCATCTCCTTTAGTTTTATACCTCCACCTTTCCAGACGCTCTTCCTGCTCCTTACTCTCACTACTAATCCCATTGCTGTCTGCAAACATGTGTGACCTCACCTGTCAACCTGTCCACCACCACTGCAAACAAGGAGGTACTCAAAGCTGATCTCTCATGTAATCCCGCCTCCACCTTATACCCATCTGTCCCTCCTACCAAACACCTCACCACTGTGTCTCTGTCCTCATACGTGATCTTAACCACCCTCACATCCTTCTCATGTAGTACCAGAGTTCCTCTCTTATGCCTTCTCTAGACATGTCTCCATCAATCACATCTGTATGAAGCCATACTGCTACTCACTGATCATCGCCTAGTTTCTTAACAGATTCAACAATCTCTCATGTCTCACTGGCACAGCCTGCTGTTTAAAGTCATTAAAGATGGTACAAAATTGTATATTAAGACATACATGTTTTACATGTTTGCTTTACATGTTTTTCCTTGTGGTCCTTCTGTCTCACCATATTGTAATCTATGTACTTGTCTGACCCAAAAATGGGTTTATTTTCTTGCTTCGACTGACTTTCATGAATATTACTGAGTTATTTTACTTATTTATTACTTTACTTTATTATTACTTTACTTATCATTTCGCCTTTCTACTTGTTGAGCTGCCTTTTTTTGATTTGCTGATCTTTTTTTTTGAGGCAGCTGGATGTAATAAACGTGGGGAGAGAATGGAGTGGAGTAAATGGTCAGGGCTGGAAACAAACTCAGGTGGGAGGACACACCCTCTGTACACAGAGCATGTGGTCAGTCGCTGTTATTGGAACTTTCTGACCTTTGGGGACCAATAAAGTCTGTCATTTGCTTAAAAACAAAAAATTATAACACTTCCTACTAGCGAACTGTTTGTAGTGTTTTGCATATTAAAATGGCTGTAGGAGTTAGTAAAAGATGAACTAACACACTGCAGGTTTTCCATAAGATTTACATAAACGTGGTATCATTACCTTGATTGACAGCAGTTCTGTGATGAGAGGCAGGAAAATATACTCTTCGCTATCCCACATCTGCTTGTTGCTGACTTCTACGCGGCCTCGTAGTCTCCAGCGCTGGCGACCGTAACGCATCATCACCTGCCGGGGGCCAAAAATAGTGGGTGTGATAATGGTGACGCAGATACGCAAATAAAAATGTGCGCCTGTGTGTTTGTGCTACCTCATACTGGTCACCAGCGCACAGACGTGCAAATCCAGCCAGCCCTGAAACATCAGAAACTGAGAAGTGAGAATTGAGCTCATTTACAATGAAGCAAATGGGAAGTCACATGGGCTAAGAAAGTGACTCACCCTTCATCTTCACATGAAATTCTCCCATATGACTTTCTAATTCGCTCTCAAGTGAGCACATGTGCTACAGAGAAAAAAAGCAGACACAGCTTTAAATATTTTACAACTTCCTATTAAATTAAGAGCCGAAAAAATTAGCGACTTATTAGTCAATTTGGCAGATATTTCATGTTTCATGTTAGATGTCTTTTTTTTCTTTGGTTTTGGATTAATCGGTAATTCACTAGTTATTCACTTCAGCCCAAAACACACAAACAATCATGTTATGATAGAAACATCTAACAGAACCACACCCATTACTTGCCTCTGTACATTCCCTGTAGCCCTTGTTGGCTTCACTCAGACTCTCTCGGGCCTCCTTGCTGCCACTGGCAGAGTTAAAGGCTGCCACCATCTTGCTAGCTCCATCACGCAGTCGCCGCTGTATACAATAAGCATCGTACAGTTCTTCAACCTGGAAATGCAAACATTACAAAAGTTTAGTGCCTTTGCAGTTTAATCAAACAAAATAGCATTAATTTATATTTCATAAATGTTGCAGGTTATATAATGAATGACAAAGCAACATTAGCTTCCTTTGGGAGTTGTCTGCTGAATTTAAATCCGATATTCGGCATCCCCTTTGCTCTGTTTTGGTCTCCACCACCTCCTGAGAAAATAGCTTCCTCTTTAACTTCTACATGTTCCACCAGCAAATCTCAATCTCTGCTTTTTCGTGTGACCATCAGGCAGTGCAAACCAGGGATGTCAAAAGATCCAAAACACCTCTCACTACCAAAACTCTGAAAATGTGATGGTACTTTTTCTTTTTTAGTACAGAATGTTGCAAGGCGGCCATTTTTCGAGAACTAATGGAGGCAAACTACGTCTACAAGTTTTCAAGTCTATCTTTAGGGTCGATATTTTCAACTAATATTAGCCATCTACCAATCTGTCAGTAGCAGCACTGATAACGTCCGATAAATGAAAATTAAAAAAATACTGGTGGTGACTAGTGCAACCACTCAGCATCCTATTAGATGCTCCTATGGCATAAATTTGAAAATCCTAGGTGATAAAATTCAACTTCAGAAAAGTTGATCTTTGACCTTGAGGTTGGAGTCACTAGAATTCACAAGCATTCAAACTTGCCCAACAGTTTTTGTAGATGCACCTGTGGCGCGAATTTCAAAATCCTACGTCGTTTCATTCTTAAGTTATTACATTCACAAACTTTAGTGTCCATGCTGCATTGCAGCTCGCACAGCAGGCTGAGATCAATACCACATCAGCCTGCAGCTTCTCTGTCAGCAGCACATTTGGAACGCCACAAACACAACAGTCAGCTGATCCAGTAAATGAACAAATAAATAACAACACATGGCAAACTCTAGGGAAAAATCTTTATGTTTCATGTGCAAGAAACACACATGACACATATCGGTATCCGTCTTTGTGTTAAAACTCTCGTGTTGGTTAGGCTCAAACAGATGTGTTGATAAGAAAGGCATTAGGAGTCAGATAAGGAAGTACTTTATGATGTTATTCTGGCATACATATTTAGCGTTTTGTTTGGTAAAGTGTGCACTGCTATTTTAGTTAAGCATGTATTTTATACTTTGACCTAAAGTTACTGGGGAAAACCCTACCTAGGCCATTTCTGTGCTAACATTTGACTTGTGCTGTGTCATCACTATTACACTATAATGCTGCAGCTTGTTTTAGTAGAGTTGCACTTTAAATTAGGAAGTGCATCATCAATGACAGAACCTTACTGGAAGGTTCTGGTTCTGTGGGAATTCATTTACTAACACTTATAAATGCTTCTGGCTGTACCAGAAATTGATAAAACATTATTCAGTAATGTTTTCTTCTGTATCAGAAATATCACAGATTTTCTTGAAATATATAATATTTCTTTAATTTTATTTTTGTTATTACTGTATTTTATGTTTTAGGCCCTAAACAGTGGAATGAGCAGGCTCATGCTAGGCTGTACCCACCTTGCACATTTTTAAAGTAAAGCTTAAAACTCATTTTTATTCTATGGCTTTCAACGAGGGGTGGGAGCTTAAGTATTTAGGTTGTTGTATTGTCTCTTGTATTTTTGTGAGTTTTTTGGATATAAAGGGTGTATCAAAAGGAATCATCCTATTTCAAAAGGCTGCAGTAAAATTTAGAATACACGGATAAATGCAATGTTTTAGATACAAAACTCATGCCGTGCATCCAGAGGGGGGACACACATCTATACGATAGTCAAACTCGCCCTATGTTTCTGGAGTCACTGCAGCCACTGCTGTTGCTATGGTACCTATCATCAACCACGTGAAACTCCCGAATCTCGTCAACGTCTTTCTAACAGTACGCGTTTCGACCGTTACTGGTGAACGGCTGCATAATTAAACCACTTTCAAATCAGATGATTCCTTTCGATACCCTCTATTTATTGAAGTGTGCATGTGATGTTTCAATGTGCTTCATAAACAAGTTTGGATTTTAGTCTTTATAACCCATCCCTAGCGAACATTATACAAATGCTTAAGCTAATGTAACTAACTTTATACCTCAAGGTAATGTTAGCAGGTTACTCACCAACCATCCTAACATTTCAGCCTGTGTCGTGTCTCCAAAATATAATGTTAACAATTCAAAAAAACAGAGTGCCGTCACCATGTCAGAGATTTAAAAATGATTTTTTTAATAAAGGAGTAATCATTTGGTTTTTGTTTCTGGAATCATGTAATTCTACTGGTACTGGGTATCTGGTATCCTGGCATCTCTACAAACTGGCTTTATCAGGGACTTGTTGCTATAAATAGCTGCCTCCCAAGCAGTGAGTGAACAAAGACACTGATCCACAGCAGCCATTAAAAATAATGTATTGTTTTGATTTGATGTGCTGAAAGATGCTAAAATGCCCTACTGAATTATACAGAGCAGCACCTTTTCAATGACCTGTTGTCCTTTCCCTCACTGCCACTCATTACGGGTTGAATGTGTAAATACACACCTTGCTGAGGTGGAACTCCAAGCGACGCATGAACCTCTCAATGGCTTTCACGTGCTGCAGAGGAGAATATGATTATTACACTTGCCAAACTAGTAAAGAAAATTATTTATTTCAGTTTCATTGCCTGAATCTCACCTTATCCAACTCATACAAAGACCCCTGCAGAGAAAAAAAACACACCGATCAAAAACACAAATCAAAGCAGCAGATGATGATACCGATCACAGCCAGTACTGGTGCGACTGGTTTGACTCACCAAGCGACCATTTCTCTTGTTTTCTCTGATCTGCTGACCCAGGCTGTCCAGCTCCAGCTGGTGGACCTGCAGGTACGACCTGACGGCGAAAAAGAAATCATCTTTGCTTTCTTTATGCTAAAGAGAGAGGCCCAGCTGTTTCCTGCGTGTTCAGAGATATTCCACCTGGCAGCCATCCCTAAACTGAGCCTGAAATGTGTTTACTCACTGTAGGCCTCGGCGTAAGGCAGCGTACACTTCATCCAGCCGCTCGGGCTGGGGGGTTTTAGTGGGTGGCAGTTTGGTGGAGCCTGTGAACATCCTGCTTCCTTACAAGGCACGCTTCTCTTGGATCAAACGGTGCTGAAGGAGGGGGAGGAAGAAAGAGAGCGATAGATGGGATGATTTCTGTTAAGGCCACCAGGATCATTCAGTTTAAGCACATTCAAAACAGGCAAGTAGGGCAGAAAGGGTGCTGCCCACCTGCTGATTGAAGAGATATTATCAGTGCTGAAACATGCTTGGAGAGTTGTGTGCAGCACTGTGGCTTTAACAGACTGAAGAACATGTCCTGCAGTTACACAAAAAGGAGATATTAGAAACAAAATGTCCCTCTTAGCTTTGCTCCTCACTGTATCTGACTGCAGCTCCTTTAAGACGATCAGTGATTCAGCTAACAGCACAGAGAAAACAGAAAGGAGAAAAAAAAGAGGATGCAATCCCCTCTTTCACTTCCTCAGTGTGTCCATACTGCTTTGTCTGCAAGACGGCGAGCTTCGCGTTAGCAACAACCACAGTGGCCATGGCTGACAACAGCAGCGAGTGCAGTCTGCCTGTGCTTCTCTTCCCCTTCCTTCCCTGCCACTCCACCCACCCTCCACTCCACATCCAACACCACAGTACATACAGGAAGTCTCACGGCTGACTCTACACAGGAAATTCTACACAGACGTTTGGCCCGAGAATCGAAAACCATCTCTTTTCACCCCTTCACCGCTCCGAGCTAAGTTAGTAAAGGTGCAGATTAGAGCGATGCTGCTGCCGTCAGGGAAAACTTTAGGAAGAGAGGGTCGTGCCCGAGCTAATCTAGTCACAAAAGAGATTGCAGACTTAAAACCAAAGTAAATCCGCCAAGCAGGGGCCAAACCCATATTAACACATGGGGTCTGTGAATGAGTCAGCACAGGACACAGTGAATTGTGGCACCAGTTTCTCACAGATTACACAATCAAAACCTAATAACAATCAATACCAGTGATATGATATGAGCGTATACACCCTGAATTTATTCCTCCTCTCACACAAGGACTAGGGGGGGGTCCACTTAAACCCACTAATCTTAGTTGCTGCACACGAGGGGGGATTAACTGGAGCTGATCGTGCTTAGAACATGGCAAAGAAAAGGTGTAACGCCCTATAAGAGTTTTTCACGGATAAAACATCCCCACCACCAATCACCTTTAGCCAAACATGTGCAGGACTTGGCTATGAAAGTGCAAAGTCATCATGGTAACACACACACAGAGGAGACAGAGGGAAACCCACATCTTGCACGCTCACATAAATATGTCATACACCAGCGGGCTTTGGTTATATTGATAATTACGAGACCCAGTCGCTCAGTTTCCTCTCCATCAAATGTGCTTTTATCCCTTCCCCTACATACATTAGAGATGATTAGCTGGATTAATCCTCTCCACGCAGCAGGGGGGGAACAAAGAGGATACTGTTCCCAAACACCTCACAAGACCAGGGCTTTGTTTAAAAAAAAAAAACAACCAAAAAATAAAATAAAATAAATAACTTTAATGCACTCACTGAATGCTCAAACACATATAGCTAGCTTAATACGACAGATAAAAATCTGCATTTTTAACTTCACTACAAGCTTTTTATATGGTCAGAATATGTCACATTTCTTAATAACAATAATGATAATAACTTAAATAAATAGAAAAAGTATATAAATAAAGAACAAGAATGGGGGTTGAAGGCTTCTTGGTAGTCAGGGAGATAAGATAGCTAGCTAGATAATTTAATGAGGAAAGGGAACTGTTGTGTTACAGCAACATGATAAACATGACAAATAAACAACAAAGTTAAAGTGCTACAGGTGCCTAATTTGGGCCTTATACTAAGAAATTTAATACACAACAGACAAAACAAAAGTCAAAATAAGTTAGTTAACTAACACTAAAAATAAGGCTGACATTGTGTAAGAGGTAGTGCAAATTGCCTTAATAAATAATAACATGTACCCTATAGATCTAAGTAAAACAACTGCATGAGGTATATTACAATGGAGGCTCATCAAAAGTCCTTTAGCTTTTCTCCAAAACACAGGGTTGAGGTTGGAGCTGTCACATATGGTGATTTCGACCATAACTAAACTAAACATAACGATAGTATTTTGATTAATGTCTTTATTACTAAAGCTATAATGCTCCATAACTGAAAATAAAGCGGGTTATGGAGAGGTACCGGGTAAAAGTAAAGGTGGTGTCTTAACTGGTTTAAACTGAACAAAACTGCTCCGAAGTGTGTATTTTACCACAAAACTGCAGAGGAAAGCAGCTACTGATTAATCATAACCGCTTCAATTAATCGACCAATTATGAGGCATTTAAGAAGCAGACGAGCAAAAACAGCCAGCCATGTCGCTCCCACTGTGCAGAGAGAACGCTCATCCGTAGTTTCTGTGGTTTCTGAGGAGGAAGAAGAGGAAGAGGAGGAGGATGGCGCTACAATGAAACGCCACCACCTCTATTACAGATTACTGGATTAGCCTCACCCGGCGGAAAGCAGGCCACTGAGTCGGATAACACGCCTCGGCCAGCCCTGCTCTTTACTTCCACCATCAGCCGGGGGATGGAGTCCCACCCGCAAAACTTGTGAGCCGCCCGTCGTGCCACATTTCGTATTCCGCACACACTCATATCCCACCGGGGCCCCCACGGAGCTCATCACAGGCCACAAAAACTCCACCAGGACGCCTTCTTCTCTCTCCCTCTAACCCCCTCTATTCCTTAAAGTATCATCCCGCTAAACCACAACACCAAAAGCGGCTGGGGAAAAAACAGGGACAAAGTGGAGCCTGCTAGCGGATTTCATTTCGACAACATCACTGCAAGGCAACTTCACGGCGGACGGACTCATGTCCATGTAGAGAAAATGACCAGGCTTCTGGTTGTGACCTTGGGGATAAAAGCAGAAGCCCCCTACCTCTCTTTTAAAGTCCGACCACCCGGAGGACACGACCCCGGTCCCATTTCCAGCACGGTGCCGCTCGCAGTTTGCAGAGGTTTACAGTTATTCGGGGCGCTGTCCTTCTCCTTGATTTCGCAGTTTTTTGTGTTCACAGTAAAACCAACGGCAAGCACCGCATACTACTTCCGGCTCGCATTTTTCAGAGTTAAAGCTTGCTTTAGTCCAGGAGATGCAGACAGGCAATGCCAAACAAATGCTTGTTACCCAAGTCAAATAAAGCCAGTTTTATTCAGTTTTATATTTTTGGCGGGAGGAAACCTCTCATTAACCCAAAACAACACGACAATTACGTATTTTATTTTATTTATTTTGCAGTAACTGCACTGAAGCAAATAGCAGAGGGGTGGAAAATACTAAGAACTATAGTGCTTTACAAATTTATTTATTTGTAAATAACTTATTTATTACTTTATTATTAAGATGCCAAATTAGAGTCGTTTACTTGCATTCCTGAACAGAAAAATAGTTTTACTGGTTGGATGTTGTGTTTGATTCAGTCTCAGAGATGTCCAGTGTGCCAGCTCAAATGTGGGTATAAAAATGTGGGCTGCGTTTGTTATTTATATAATAAATAACAATACAAATGTTTAGTTTTAAACGAGTTTCTGACAGATTTCTAACATATTGGTGTTTTCCTATCAAATTTCACTGACTGAAAATTGAATATCATACTGTCTTTAAAGAATTTAAACATAGTACTGAGCCGGGGGGGCTGTTGAAACTAGAAGAGAGCTGATGATCAGTGAGGAGCAGTGTGTCTTCATGTTTAGAAAGAGCACTACAGAGGTTATGCTTGCTTTAAGAGTGTTGATGACTTTAAATATCTGGGATCAACCATCGAAAAGAATGGACAGTGCACAAGAGAGGAGATGAAAAGAGTGCAAGCAGGGTGGAGTGGGTGGAGAAGAGTGTCAGGGGTAATTTGTGACAGAAGGATAGCAGGAATTGTAAAAAGCGAGGTTTACAAGATGGTAGTGAGACCTACTATGATGTATGGTTTGATGGTGGCACTGACAAAAAGACAGGAGGCTGAGCTAAAGAATTTACTGGGAGTGACCACGATGGATAAGATTAGAAAGGTTAGGGTGAGATGGTTTGAACATGTTCAGAGTAGGGAAAGTGGATATACTGGATAAAGGATCCTGAATATCGAGCCGCAGGCAGGAGGAAAATAGGAAGACCACAGAGAAGATTGGTGGATGTAATGAACGGGGACATGTGAGGACATTATCTGGTGGCCCCTAAAGAGAAAAGCTGAAAAAAGAAGACTGAAAGAGTCAGTTTGTTCTAATGGCCCATTGTACAACAGACATCAATTTGTCCTTAAACCTTCATTCTGTCTGTAGCCACACCTCCACTTTTTCAATCTGTGAGTACTTGTTCATTTCCACCTTCCTTAAATATGCCTCATCTCCATATTTAACTTATCAAATTATGGCAACTTGCCATTTCAAAAGGTAAACAGACATTAATCTGTTTTTAGACAGGACAATACAACAATTTCCTGACTTGACTTCTCATAACATCCTCAAAATGAACAAGCAGAAATCTGTTGCATACAGTATATATCAAAGTCTTTCTCAACTGACTTTTTTCCTCCTTATAATAAAACTTGTGCCAAAGTTTTTGTTTTGTTTTCTTTTAATAATTTGCTTATCAAAATGACCAGCAATAGCAGGAAGATGCCTCCATTTCTGTTATATCAGATGCATATTTATATATATAGACCAGTCTCCACAAACACGTATTTTGAGCACTTTGTAGCATTTTAAGACTCACACAACCAAACAAAACAACGTCGCTTACTGGACACATGAAAACGCAGAAATAGTTAAAATCCTGCTTTTATCCTGCTTTTATTTTGAAATGTTCCCCAGACCGGGAATCGCGGTTCTGTTAGTTGCTGTGGCAACAAGGATGTCCCTCTGTCTGTCACTGTTTTCTCCGTTGCTGCTTGTGCTGCGCTGGCGACGCCACCGTGAACCCATCGGAAAAAAACAGATATGACGTTTTGGAAGGAGAGCACTGAGGGAAGTACCGACTTCTCCTTCAGCCGTGGCCGTAAGCCGGGGGTGGCGGCCCGGTGAAGCCTCTCATTGGGCCGTTAGATCTATCAGGTGCAGGAGCTCCGAGAGCCGTTTGTCTAAGTTTGACCGAGGCGAGGAGGAGTGGGAGGAGGATGAGGAGGAGGTGGGGGGAAAGCATGTGGCACTTTTTCCTCCAGACTTCCTCCACAACAAAACGTTGCAGCTGGCACAACCGGGAGAGCCGCCGAGAAAAACCCCGTACGTTAAATAACGCCGCAACTAAACAGCGCAACACAACTGTAGTTCATTATAAACGCAAGAAAAGACAAGCAGACACATCTGATTGTACAGTTTAGAGCTAGTTTAGATTAGTTAAGTTTAGTTAAGTCCTCCCATCACAGAAAACACGAGGTTATTAAAAGCTAAAAAAAAAAAAAAAAAGCCTTAGCAGCGGGACGCGGATGGTTAGCATGGTTGGGTAAGATGTTTACAGATGTGCTGCATTCATGGCTCATGTTTTAACATGCCTGTGATAAAATGTAGGAACAGCTTCTCCTTCAGCAACACCAAGTGCTCTTAAAAACGGTTCACCCTTAAAAATATACATGTATAAAGTTAATATTTTATGTATATAATATCACACACGGTCCAAAATGTCCCCCTCCCCATAAAAACAAAAACAAACGGCAATATGTTTTTTGTTTTAAAAAAAAGGAAAGTCATCCCATGTTATTTCATCTAATTCTTCCCACCTGATCATCCCAGAGCTACATGAAAGAAATTCCAAAGAAAGATGCGCTTCCTACTGGGATCTATGCAAAATTTCAGGTTCCTACTGTCTATAGTTTTATCAAACAAAAAAACAATTTTTTTAAAAAAAATGAAGGAATGAATGTGACTGAGTACATGTCAGCTCTGGTTAACACAGAATGATGGATGCTTGCAAATATTTGGATGTCTTATCTCTGACAGCCGATTTGGAGGCCCGTAGAAACCACAGTTTTGCATGCAGGGGCCTGATATTTTAGTTACAGCTCGTCAGAGCGCATTTTCATACAACTGCCGTACAGTATTCCCCAGGTATGCCACTATGTACCAAATATTTTAACTTTCTTGTTATGTTCTCTCGAATTTTCCCTGTATGAATTTTTAAAATGCTCGTACAGGGCAGGCAAAGATTGTTTCAGAGGCAGAGCAGCATGCTTTAATTCAGTTACTGTAACCTCAAAGCCCAGCAGGAAGTTTTTTTCTGGTCAAGAAGAGAGGCTGTGTGCTGGGTGCCATTACAAAACACACTGTATGTGTTGCCAAACATACTGTAGACATTTTTTTTAAGTCATACTGGGAAAACGAGGAGCAACACCAGATTTTTTTGGTAAATGACTGAGCTCAAGTGTTTGTCTGGGTAGTTTAATTAAAAAAAAAAAATCATGCTAGAAGCATTTCTTAAAACACCCCTGCCTTCATCCCTTCAAATATTTTATTTTGAGGAAACTGATGACAGTAAGGACCTGCAATTTTGTATAATTCTTATTAAGAAATGCACTTTTTTATTTTATTATTGTATTTTTTTGTTGTTGTTGTTTTTTTTTTACCTGCAGTTCTTTTTGTTCCTTTCTTCAGGCAAATCTGAAATAGTCAGGTGGGAAGTCTTATGAATTGAGATGGAATAACCCAATAAAACAGGAGGACCTTCGGTGTTGCACACACTATGAAAGCTTGTTTTTGCCAGCCAAAAAAAAAAAAAAAATGCCATTCACAACTCAAAATTTGCAGTTATTATCCCAAATTTTCAACTTACTAACTCAAAGTTCTGAGAAGTTAATTCAGTATGTATGTATATATATGTATATATGTATATATATATATATATATATATATATATATATATATATATATATATATATATATATATATATATATAACACAAAAAAAGTGCCTTTTGGATGCCAACAAATGTTTGGTTGCTTATTGTTTCTGTGTCAGAAACAAGCTTCCATAACAAACCACTGGTGCTCAAGGAGGGGAAGAAAAACAGGAAAACGCTAAATGGAAAAATTACAACCAAAAACAGGTATTAAAAAACGAAATTTTAAAAATCCAGGTCCAGGACGTCACAGGCAGTTTGGAATAAATAATAAAGGCTTTTATATTATTTTCGTAGCCAAAACCCCCTCAGCTTCCACCTTCTCCTGGCTGTTGAGACACAAAGAGGCCCTGTGATATGTTTTTCAAACTTTTTTTGTAAGCAAGGATGGAAATGAAGAACCCCTAGTGAGAGATTTAAGGGAAGGGGTGTCTATAACTTATAAAAGAAAGTCAAAGATTGGCAGCCAACCACCTTTTTAAACCTCAGACAACAGCCAGAAAGAGACTCAGGTGCAGTGTATGGCCAGTGACACTTGCACCTGAAGGCCAGTGTGCCAGCACTATAACTAACAACATGAGTATGATTAGGCAGATAAGGATGTCGCTTGGTTTTTAATTTCTGACATGAAAACAGTCAAATGTAAGTTAATCAGCAAGTTAGTGTTCTTCGTTGATAATTTAACAAGCTCATCTGCTGATTGGCTGATTGCTGCTGTGTGTTAACTCAGATATTAGCTAGAGTTAAAAACAAAGTGTCTCTCATTTGGTGTGACATTTATATTTTGTGATACACTTTTCATATGAGAGTGAGTGAAAAGTATGACACTACACCATTTCAGACATGTCAGCTGATCCATCCACCCTCTGGACAGATCCCGGTCGATTGCAGGGCCTGCAGCCAGTTTAGAATCACTACTCAACCTAACGTGCATGTTTTTGCGCTGTTTTGCACAGCAAGACCCCAGCAGGCCAATGGATTTGAACCTAGGACCTTCTTGCTGTTAGGTGACTGAGGTGACCACCTTAACTTTCAAACAGATTGCCTTAAATTGTCATTGGTCTGGATCAGGCACCAAGCGTTTGCCTACAGATTTAACAAACTAGTTTAGCTCTAAAGTTCTTTTTGGAGATTTGTTTCATGGCACGACTCCCATTGAAGCCCAATCTGTGCCAGACTTTGACGCCAACAACTGCTTGCAGATCCCTTGGTGAAGTGTGGGGGCTGAGGTTTCTGGCACAACTTCACCTTCTTCTAAAATGTTCAGAGAGGAGCGGTTAAAACTCCCATCTCGCTTTTAGACTAAGGAACAACTTTATTGTTTGACGTACGCATTTTGGCTGATGCCCTTGTATTTATATACCTCCATCATATGTACCCACCTTTTTGAAAATTGCTAGGGTGGCTGGGCCTTATTCCATGGGGTTCGAACAGGAAACATGGGCCTGGACTCATGTCGGGCCATCTCCTGCAGGTGCAATGTATGTCGGGTGGTGGTCAAGGTCAGAGGCCCTGATGGTCCAATGCCCAGCTATCGAGGCTAACTGTTGGGACATGGAACCCTGGGCAGAGATTATGCCTCTCCGCTGGCCTGGGAATGCCTTAGTATTCACCGGATAAACTGGAGGAGTGGCTGGGGAGACAAAAGGTCCTGGCTTCTCTGCTTAGGCTGCTGCTCCCGCAACCTGGCCCCAAATAAGGGGAAGAAAATAGATGGATGGAGACTCAGACATCCACAGCCCTTTCTGAAGGCCTTAGTGAGCTAACGCTTCGATAGTAAAAAGAAAAGCAGACACTAAACATCCAGTTTGAATAAGATGGGGGCCACATGTGAATGTCAGTACTCCATGGATAGTATCACCCAAAAGCATTAAGTGAGGCTGCTGGGTCTGCTAACTAACAGGACAAAAAAATCTACTTTTTAAAGTAATGCATTAAAATACCCTGCAGATGTTTACTCCTTTTGTTGGTGCACATACAAAAATGAGATAATTTTAGTTAAATCAGGCATGTGGTAAATTGAAATGGCAGCAGTGGCAGTGAAAAGCATTTATAATCGGCCCCAGCGTGCCTTTCTCACATGATAAAAATTCACGGGACAAGTCACATGCAATGGAAGTGGTCATTAATTTTGGATCCTGCTGCTGCTGCACGTTCACTGAAGCCAAAGATTAAACGGAGTTGAGAATTTTATTATTGGAGGCTGATCAGACTGATCCCACAAAGATCCCAATTAGTGCAAGAAAACCATGAGTGAGTGTGTGAGCATGGACGTAAAATCTTAATGACTTTATAGTGATTAAA
This sequence comes from Pelmatolapia mariae, assembly GCF_036321145.2. Lineage (NCBI taxonomy): Eukaryota > Metazoa > Chordata > Actinopteri > Cichliformes > Cichlidae > Pelmatolapia > Pelmatolapia mariae. Next base: position 23,240,949 of record NC_086227.1, read on the forward strand.
ATCCACAGCTTCAAATTTAAGAGATACACTCTGGGTCACAAATCTTCAGCAGTTTATTTGTAAAAAGAGTATTTTAGTAAATCAGTTATGCTAGAATAATGTCCAAATTATGACTCATTTATAATGTGAAATGTTATCAATTGTATCATCTCTCACATTTATATATATAAAAGCCAGCTATATGTGCTGTTATAGTAGTGAATGTTCATATTAAACATGGGCAAAATTTCTAATAAATAGGTCATGTGTGCACAAATAATCTAAATGCTCTATTTGAAACCATTATTTCTTAGCTCTGTATGTCAAATAGGCAATCTCAGGGATATAATAGCTCCACCCACCTGCTGTTCCAACCTTGTGTTTGTGTGGGACAGCCAGTTAGAAGAAAGCTGGCTTTAAGGGAGAGGCGCTTGTGTCAAACAGAGGCCCAATATTTAATGTAATGGATCTATGTTGTCTCTGTGCTTTTAGATGTTTTGATGTGGCTGTTCTGAGTTCCTGCCTTAGTCTGTGAGAGCACGCTGAGCTTTGCCAGGTTTTGACTGCATTACCTGTATCCGGCTGAGGAAGACAGCGAGTAGAAGGAACAGAGAGAAAGGTGCAGCAGTGAGTCGTATCTTTAGGCACAGCTGTGTTTGTGTTTTGACACCTTTAGACTTTGTAAAAGATGGATGTAGCCACAGTGCAGTGATGTCGTTCAGCAGTCAGGGAGATCCCTTGTGAGGTCTGATGTTGAGCATTTCCACTGGTGAACTAAGAAGCAAGATTTGGGCATGCCCAGGTAACTTTGAGTTTAGCTCTGGGTTTTAATTATTACCAAGACAAAGACTTCTTACTGCAGCACATCGCCATGGTAACTTATGCTGCAGACTTCACTTCTCTGGAAAGTACCATCATTCCTGGGAAATGCCTCAGACCTCTGTCGACCGTGTGACAAATTTACAGGTAAACAGCATTTAAGTTCTTATTTATATATTACATTACTCTCAGCTCATTAAACTGCACCAGGACTGGCAGCTAAAGAAATAAAAAACTAAAGCTTTAATGGAATAACTATAACCCATCACGTTCTTCTAGTGATACAGATGAGTCTTGTTAACTTGCATGATGTGCTTGTTTTTTTCCCCTTTCCTTCCTAGCTTCAAAAAGGGTTAACTTCAGTTTTACTGACCAAAGGACTTAAAATGCAAACACACCCACAGCTGACTGTTTCCTTTAGCCTGGATTATGTGAGCAACTTCAAATTTTTCCTAATACTGGAGTTTCCTTTCTTCTTTTAAAAACATATTTAAAAACCAAAAAAATAAATAAATATAATAATACAAAAAAAAAATCACTCTGCTGCCAGTATGTTTGTGACTGGTCAGATGTTTCCAACGTAATCCCCTTCACGTGAATATGCCAATAGAGAGAGTGATAAACAAATGACATCACTTTGCCTGATTGTAAGGGAAAGTGAAGCCAGCTAAATGGCAACCCCGAATATGATATCCCTATGTGAATTTGCGTCATCAAGTCCAAACATAAGCGAAGTGGTACAATCTAACCAATTTCAAGGTCGTTTATCCTTTTTGACTTGAACTGGGACCAGTTTACAAAACGATCATCATATTGTGTTGATTATGACTCAAAACTAACAACTGAGATAATAAACTCAGCAGGAAACTGTTTACTGAGCTCAAACAAATGTACTCAGTTTTGCACCCTCTGCTGGCCAAGAGAAAGAATGGGGGTTTAACACATCTGGACTGGTTTTACCTTTCATTTACGACCACCTTTTATATACAGTTTATGTTAATGACATCCACTACAAGCCCACCAGAGCCCGTTTCCCAAATATTCTTTAGGACATACAAATAAAGATAAAAAAAATAAAATCAATCTTTCCATTTAATAAAATATATTTGCAAGCAAAATAAACTGACATTTCTGTTTTATCACTCTGTTTCTTAGCCAATTTTAATAAACAATTATTCAAGCAAACTTTTTGCCATGAGTGCGCCACTAACATGTTAATTACTCAGCCAAACCAGACTTTAAAAAAACAGTTATTGCAGCTGCAGAAACCTAAAGTCTCGTGTCTACTAGTCTCATTTATTGGTTGTGCAGTTGTACATCTGTTCTCATCTGCCACACAGTTATTAAAAGGTCATTGAAACTGCTACGTAGCTTTGCATCGCCAATGGTACAAAAGGGAAACAACTCAAAGTGGAATGGCTACACGAGAGAGCGAAAACAAGCATCTTTTCATCAACTCATCAATGTTTAGTACATACACATCATCTACAGGTGTAACAGTAGCAAGAAAGGAGCATGAGAGAAGCAGTCTATTAAGCTTTAAAAACTAGAATATGCTTAAAAAGGGATTTACTAACCACAGAGAAAGAAAAAGAAATACAATTCAAAATACTCTCTTTAAAAAAAAAAAAAAAAAAAAAAAATTAAAATCTTGAAGTGGCTGTGACTAGCAGCAGTATCAAAAGTCCCCTTTATTTAAAATTTATTTCCGCAATCAATTTTTTTTAAAAGACTTTCAGCTCTGGGCTTAATTTACATGTTTTTGGCATCACGCTGCTCTTAAGTGAAACCCCAGAAGACAATTTTCCTCTGCAGTTTTACTAGACAGCACTTTCCTATTTACCAACGCTTCACTGATAAATATGATCTGGATTTTAACACCATGTGCACTATGTACAAAACAAAAACTAAACTTAAAGAACGATTAGGATGCCTTTTTGCAGATTTTGAGGTCTCTTGAGCGGAAATATATCCAGAATAGATTGTGTAATCTTGAAATTAACTGAACTGTGATTTTTGACAAAAGGAGGAGAAAACCCCCCAAAAACAAACAAACAAAAAGGGTAAGATACTCCCGTGAACTACAGCCACTCCAAAATTAACTGCCATGAGTTTTTGGTTGGTAAATCATTACTTTAAAATAATTAAAAAACAAAAACAAAAACAAAAAAAAAAACCAACCTCTTTTCACTCATCCGAGTCACGTATCGATACATGATTTAAAAAGCAAATCTTAAATTACAACAGTGATGTTTTTGTCTGTGGAGGACTTTTGTTATCCTAAATGCCAAGAATTAAATTGAAGACTTAATAAAAGGGATGGGTTTTGTTTTCCTTTTCCTTTTTAAAAACAGGGTTGACCCTCACACCCATCACCGGTCCATCATGCTGAGGATCATCTCAGGAGTCAGGTCCCCATTTGGAGGGGCCTCAGACAGCTGCCCCGCCTGTGTGGCACCCTCTCCCTGGGACAGCTCCTCCATCTGGATGGTCGACTTCCCTCCACCAACCACCACCTCCTGTGCGGCCTCATTGCCATCGTCGTCTTGGTCGGCTCCGACCTCCTCCTTCACAATGATGTCATCGACCTCTCCGGTGGCCTCGTCCTCCACACGGATGATAGCAGCCGCTGTTTAGGACAATTTCAGGTCAGACTAAAGACACGCCTTTTCAAATTGGTACATTTGTTTAAAGGGTACTTTGTTATATGTGAAAAATGCAACACTACACACTACGAGTTAAATGACATCAAAAACGGTCACCAATTAAACGCTTACTGTCTGGTTTGCTCTTTGGGGGGCGCCCACGCTTCCTCTTGACTGGTGGCTCCACTGGGGCTGGGATAGGGACAACAGGCGGGGCCTGCTCCACCTCGATCTCAGTCAGCATATCGTCTTCCTCCTCTACCTCATCAAGCTCGCCCTCTATATTAATAAAAAAAATAAAAATGGGGGGGGGGACAATAACTTGTTAGACTTGATCACATTTTCTTGCACAGCCTTAAAAATCAAGATCTGCAACATGTTAATGTAGCGCCCAAACCTCTTTGACAGGCTCCTAAATATTTACTTAAGACACTTTGATTATTTGTATATCAGCTTCTCAAGCACTTGTGTACGAGACCTGTGTCGTCGTCATCATCATCCCTCCTGGACTGCATCTTCCTCTTCCTGCCACGTCGTCCCTTTTTGGGTGGTGGAGTTCCGTTTTCTTCTAAAGAAGCGTCACCTGTACAGTTGTCAGCATGACGCAGCATCGTGTTCTGTGGAGCAAAAACACAGAACCTTCACACCTCTGTGACATACGCACACAAACAACCCTCTCATGTGTGCACTATGATCTCAAGGGTCAGTCCTACCCTGCGAGTGAATGTCTTGCTACATTTGTTGCAGACGAAGGCAGTGGGGATGAAGTTAGGATCGTGGTAACGCTTGAAGTGCATGTCCAGGAGCTGCTTCTGACGGAAAGTTTTGTCACACTGGCTGCAGGCGAATGGCTTCTCCCCTGTGTGCGTGCGCTTGTGCATTATCATGTGGCGTTCCTGTTGGGTAACAGAACAAAAGACATTTAACATTTTTAGCAGTAAAATAAACAGCAGGAGCGTAACGTATTCCAGCCCAACACGGACCTGTCTGCAGCAGTAATCACACTGGTCACATCTGAAACGCTTCTCATTCTTGTGAGTCTTCTGGTGCTGAATGAGAGCATAGCGCTCATGAAACACAGCATCGCAGTAACGACATTTCTTCCCCGTCTCAATAAATGAATGCTGTTTTCTCAGGTGAACACCTAAGATGGAGACAAAGGCATAAAAATCCAGTCAGATAAATGTCATATTGCCTTGTTATAGAGATAAAGACCCCCTGAAATATTCTGTTTCTCAACACAGGGCAATCCACTAACTGAGAGCAACATGTTTACGTTCCTTTAACTGTCCTTCTGCATGCAGTTTGAAGTAGAAATAGTCTCAAATCACTCACCAAGATCACTTTTACGTGCAATGACGGTATCACAGTGTGGGCAGTGAAACTTTGCCACATTCTCTGTGTGTTTCTGCAGGATGTGCATCTTCATGGTGCCGCTTTGTGTGAAACGAGCATGGCAGATGTAGCACTCGTATGGCTTCTCACCTGCAACAGAAGAAGACGAGTCAGCTACTCTCCTAAAAAACTGGAGCTAAAACACACTTTGACTGTCTAATCTAAGAGGATTTTACCAGAGTGTGTCCTCATGTGTCTCTTCAGCTTATAAGTGTCTCTGCTGGCATAGCTGCACAGACTGCACTGGAAGGGTCGCTCCCCTGTGTGAGAGCGGATGTGCCTTTTCAACTTGCTCACCTGGGAAAAGAGAGACACATTAGCCTTTATCCCATGGTATAGAGACCAGGTTGATGCCCAATTAAATAACTAATATAACTCACCTCGACACTGGAATAGTCGCACATGGAGCACTTAAAAGGCTTCTCGTGTGTGTGCTTGTAGCGACGATGACGCACTAACTCACCGCTGGTCACAAACGCCATGTCGCAATCTGTGCATTTATGTGGCCGAGTGCCTTTAAACGAAGAAGAAAATCAGAACTGTATATTAACTGCTGGTGTAGCTGAAATCTGAAATACAACACTGGATGAAAAGGAGATAAATGCCCACTAAATTTTGCAGTAATAATAAGTAAACACTCTGAAAGTTTACTTCCTCGCTCACCAAGTCCATCCAGCAAATTGTTTCCGTTTCTGTAATTTCTCCAAATACCTGTGTGTGTGTTGAGGTGGTTTCTCAGCAGTGTGACTGTTCTGAACGCTCTCCCGCACAAGTGACATTTATGCGGCCTCTCATCTGTGTGGCTCTTCATGTGTCGGTCCAGGTTAGAGCGCCGTGGGCAGGTGTAGCTGCACAGCTCACACTGGAAAGTCTTCTTAACACCTGGACACAGAGATGTTCAATTTAGCACTGGGAAAGAAGAAGAAAAAAAAATCTCTTTCAAATTTTCGTGTAACTTGATCAAAGTCTAACCTTTTTTCTTGATCTTTGTGGGCTTCGGGGGCTTCATGTTGCCCACAACCTTCTCAGCATTAACCTCTGACAGTAGCCCCTCCTGCTGCTCTTCCTCAAAGTCGTACACAGAAACATCCATGTCACGATCGCCTTCTGCATAGCGCAGGCGACTCTTCTTTCCCTTCTTTCCTTTACGGACAGCGGTAATGGGCTGGTAGTCAGGGTCCTTTGTCCACTCTGGGTCGTCTTGCGGGGGCACAGAGGTCTCCACCTCTGCTGGCTCTTCATCCTCCTCTTCCTCCTCCACCCTTGTCCCTTGGAGCTCCTCATGGGCTGCCTGGAGCTCCTCCTGCTCTACAGTCTCCACTTCACCATTTGCACCCACTTTAACTACCTAGTGTAGGAATATGACAAATGAATCCTACTGGAACAAAGACTTCACTGAAAATCAAAGACAATCAAAAGCACCGGGTAACCTTAAGTCATTTCTCACCTGGAAGCCCTCAGGTAAAGGAAGAGTGTGACAAATAACTGGCTCTGCATCCTTGTTAGCCGCTGACGTCTCAACATAAGTAGCCTGGAGCCCGTCTACAGTTGTAGTTGTGACAGGTACCTGCACGAGCTGAAGCTGACCCAGACCTAATGCTGCACCTGCTTGCTCCTCCATGTTCACCACCTGTGAAGAGAGACTGGAATTTATCGTTTGATGGCAAAAATAAAAGACCTGACATAGATAATCTGGCAAAAAAGTTTAAACCGTGCTCTTTACAAACCTGGAGCGTGATGATCTGGCCCTCGTCTCCACCTGAAACTGTCATTGTGCCGCCTCCCTCCAACACCTCTGTCTTCATTTGTAGAAGAGTTGGATCTAGAGCATCCATCACCATCATCTCCATGTTACCAGCGACTTCACCCTGCGTCAAGGCCTCTCCACCCTCTGGCAGGACCTTTCCATCCGTCACCTGAGCGGACTCCATGGAAACAACCTCGGCCTCCATGGCAATGAGCCAACAAATGCGCTAAACAGAAAGAACATGAATATCTTTAGCGAAAGGAAAGACTGATGTGATGGAGAATTGTTTGTAACCAAAAAGTGATTTTTTTTTTTTTATTTGATCCCCCCCCCTTCCTTTGCCCTCTGGCTAAACTGAAACAACGGGATGGCTTTCAGTAAATCCAGACATGTTTAGACCAGATGATGAAAGCACCTAGATTAACTGAACAAACAATTAAAAAAAAAAAATCCTTGTATCAATATTTGCCTGTGTGCTGAAAACATTCCCAGTGTTTGGTTTTCCTTTTCCTGAATGTGCAGTATGACAAAAAGTGCTGCCAGCAGAATACAAAAGTTTTCCATTTCCAGGATATCAATTACACCCATTTAAACTGGCAACTTTAGAAAAAAAATACAACAGTTTTGTGTGTAAAACTGTCCACAGTTTGTTTTGGGTTTTTTGGGGCTTATACACCAAACTCCGTTTCCCTAGTCCTTTACTTGGAGTTGATGTCAGATGAGCAGCATGTGTTGTTTTTACTTTTTAAAACAAACAAAAACACAAAAACAAACAAACAAACAAAAACAAACAAAACCCACCTCTGCTAGGGATGAGTGATGCCCCATTTTCACCAGGGCCACCAACTAGTAACTAGAGTTGATTTAATGCCTCAACCCAACATGTTCTCTGTTTTCATTTATTTTGTGCTTTCTCATCTGAACATACATACCAAACAGTGCTCAATGCATTTTGTACAAAGTATTTTAACGTTTTTCATTTACTGGTCACCATATGTGGAGAGGGCCAGCTAGCTGCAGTTGTGTGTGATGACAAGTACCTGTTCAGATAGTTTAAACGTGAAGAAAAGCTCTCCTCTTCAACTGATCAGATGGGTTGTTTTACAGAGCACAATTAAGAGGCTACAATGAAAGCTGTCTCTATTCAGATTAACTTTAAGTTCGCCACAGGTTTAAATTTGCAAGCTGTAAACAATACACTAGATTTATTTAACAGTTTTATTTATAATGTAAAACAAATCGCTTAATAAATTATGCTATAGTTTTACAGGTTAAGCTCCCGGGATTTAGCTTTGCTTTTTGTGAGTCAGTAAAAGTATACAAGGGACCAATAAAAGTCTCATCTACTGGACTTGGGCCCAGTAGAGACCACAGATGTTAAGACTCACCAGAGTACTAAAAACTATCATATTTAGACTCTTCACACTAAGCACGTACAGCCATTACGCAATGACACCTCGCACAAGCCAGAGTTCGAGGAGTCTGGGTCATGTAAACTAGCACCTGAGCCAGAGTGAAACTCTGGTGGACGATGCAAACGTTTAAAAGAGTCTTCATTCCTGCCTTCCAGTGGTTATCTGGTTTGGCTGAACGCTGATGGGTTTTGACTGTGAGCCAGTAACAGAAATCACATTTAGTCCGATGCTTCAGGAAGCATTTGTTCGCTTGTGTGTGTGTGTGTGTTTTTAAATCTAAAAATCCGTTCTCCTCCATTCTGTTCTTATCAATTCACGGGACATCGTCCAAAAGATGATGTATAGTTTAATAAGCGAAATAAAACTACTTAAATACTGTCTCGTGTTAGTTGGTTAACTCGGGAGGCGCGAGTACGTCTGAAAACAGGAAACAAAGGGCACGATAAGATGGACGTCAGGCCTGAACAAACTTAAAACAGAAACACCGATAAATACAGCCATCCCTGTGCACATACATCGAAATATCGGTCAAAAACCAACAAAATGCTCAACTGAAACAGGGAGTTACATTTTATAGACGGATTTAGTGCATTTTAGATAACGATAGAGGGAGACAAACACCCCCCGCCAGCCGCCTGGCCGGTAAGCCCTACCGTGACACCTAGAGGCCGGCGACGGCTCCTACAAAAACGTTTCCGCGTTTGGAGGCAAAGTAAAAGCTCTACTTACTCCTGGTTTCTTCCTTTCCTCGTTATGTTCACTTGAAAGCTCAGCGCCTACAGTAGCTCCTTTCACTCCCGCAGCGGACGGCCGTATGTGCTCCGCGCCGGGCTAATAATTTTCTCCCGCTTTGGAAGAGTGGGCCTAACATACAAAATGGCGGCCCATAAGAGCCACTGCGCCTGCGCAACTAGGTGCCCGGGGAGTAAAGAGGAGGGATAGGGATGTTGCTGTGGGTGATGGGCGCCAGATTTGAATTCAGGCGTGGGCGTGGCAACCACGGAGACGGTTATTAAAAGGGAGAGGTTATTGATTAGTTTTCTGATCTGCTATCAGTTTTTTTTTTCCATCAGGAGTGACCTTTAAACATTCAACAGCATCGAGTCAAGATTAGGAATAACGTTTGCTGTATTAAAGCAGTTCATCCAGTTAGCCACTGGAGGGCGGCATGAAAGTGTCAAGTGGGGGTTTACAACACGCACACAAATGAAATCGTGAGTGATAATTAGCTGCATAGTGTATGTAAGATGGAAAGATTTTAGCCTATTTAGACTGTTGCCAAGGGAAAGTGAGCTCCTGGACCCTAGCTTTTAGGGCTTTTCAATTATAGCCCACTATTAATTATTTGGTTCAAAGGTTTTTTAGTTAACTAACACCAAACTAGAAACAATAACTAGGTATAAAATATTTAAATCATATGAAATAAAATAAAAAGCAGCTAAAATTAAACGGGAAATCTTTTATTTTAGCCTTTGTTTACTAAGACTTGGAACTGGGACCTGGAACTAAACACAAAATTAAGAACAAAAATTAAACATGAGATAAAATAAAAGTAGCTGGAACACGAAAAACTACCATACAATTGAGATAGTGTGCAAAATGTAAACAAAAACAGAATTAAGTGATTTGCAAATCCCATAAACTCATATTTTATCCACACTAGAACACAGATACAATGTAAATGTTTAAGCTGAGAAACCGCTGGAGGAACATTTTGCAATTAGGTTAATTAGACCCATGATTGGGTATAAAAACAGCATCTTAGAGAGACAGACTTTCTTAGAAGTAAAGATGGGTAGATGTTCACCAGTCTAGAATAAACTGTGTCCACAAACTGTGGAACAATTCCTGATTATTGAAAAATATTGAAAATATCTCTGAATATTGTTCCTCGATGTAAAATGTAAAAAGACTGTAAATATGTTATCATCTACAGTACATATTATCATGACAAGATTCAGAGAATTTGGAGAAATCTCTTGTGTGCTAGGGACAAAGCTGGAAATCAGTACTGGATTCCTGTGATTCTGGGGCTCTCAGGCAGCACTGTTTTAAAAGAAAGAATGATTCTGTCATGGAAATCACTGCATGGGCTTCCAGAATCAGTGCATGTGAACATAATTCACCGTGTCCTCCACAAATTCAGGTTAAAGTTCTATCACACAAAGAAGAAGCCATATGTGAACATAAACCAGAAACATTGCTAAATCTCATTTCAAATGGACTGAGGTAAACTGTTTGATGGTCAGACAAATCAAAAGTTGAAATTCTCTTTGGAAAACATGGATGCTGGATTCTCTGGGCAAAAGCATGCATCTCTGATCATATGGTGCATTAGTGTCTATGACGATGACAGCTTTCACATCTAAAAAGACACCATCAGTGCTGAAAAGTAAGTACAATTTTTTAAGCATTACATACTCCCATCCAGAGGACGTCTTTTTTAGGGAAGGCATACATATTTTAGCAAAACAATGTTAAATTGCATACTGCAGCATTTACAGCAGTGTGGTCTCATGGTAAGAGTTCAGGTGCTGAGCTTGACCTGCTCGCAGTCCAAACTTTTCACCATCTGACAACATTTGGAGCGTCATGAAGCCAAAAATACAACAAAGACGGCTCAGAACTGTTGAGCAGCTAGAATCCGATAACAGACAAGAGATGGCAAATGTCTCCCCAAAGTCCAACATCTGGTCTCTTCAGTTCCCAGATGTTTACAGACTTCTGTTAGAAGAGGAGGATGATTCAGAGTGGTAAACATAACCTTGTCCCATTTATTTTGAGACATGTTGCTGCCATTCAAAATGACCTTAGTTTTGTTCTTCTTAAAATGGTAAAAATGTCTCTGTTTAAACAATTTAGACTCTTGCTTTCTGTTTTTATTTCAATTTTACAGAGACTCCCAACTTTTTGGAAAGTGGGTTTGTAAAATAAAGATATACAAACGCACTAAGTGTGGAAAAATGGCCCATTTGACTGTGTTTATGTTTACACAGATACGTAGCTCATATAAAGCAACACTGTACAAGCTGGTCAAAGGAGAGCTATTCATTTTATCTCTCTGGGGCCTATAAAAGTCTTAACTGCCTTGATTACTAGGTACTGGGTTTCCTTTCATATTTTTTATTTGTACTGAAACCTTAAAAACATTGAGCTGAAATGTGCAGTTTGTGTTCAGACAAGCAGAAAATCAATTACCCGAAAAGCTGAAAACATACATTATTTTCCATTTTCACATGAATAATGATGCAAATGATTGCATGTCGTCATCTGTCAGCTACTTGTCTAATAATTAAGACTCACATTTCTTTATAATCTGTCACAGTTTGGGAAATATTCCACGTTTTGAAGATCAGACTTGGTTGTGTTCAGCTGGCAGACAAAAGCTGTGCAGTACAGTAATTGCCTTTGAAATGTAATGCATTAAAAGCTTAACATTTCTTGAAATGGAAGTACAAATACCTCTGACATTATTTGTGAAAGTCAGTTACACGTGAGCACTTGATCCCCTTGTTTGTTCTGAGCATTTCTGGACTGGTGAAGTTTCTCCAGACAACCTGCTGATTAGCTGAAATTGTAATCTGAGCACTGCAAGTTTTATTTGATTTCTGTCAGCATAATAAAATTCATAGAAGTTTCAAACACAGGCGAGATCTAAATAACCAAGTTACTTCTAGGTTACAGTGACCTGCTGTAGGTCTGTTCTCATCATCTCTCTAAAATAGATGATGATCATGTTACTTCATGTGGAAAACCTGACCTTTGTTCATATATGCAAAAACAAGTTGTTTGTGGGTTGTTATTTTGGAAAAGAAACATGAGCTCCATGTAAATATCAGCCCTGGTTTTGATTATCAAATATTCCAACCAGGAAACCAAATTCCCATGAAACCTGCAACTCGCGTCCTTTGGAGGATATGCAGCATAATTAAGATGTGTGGAAACTGCTGCTAAGGGCGTGTGCCTTATTTAATGGTTCAGGAACAAGTCTTAATTTTTGAAACATAGGAGAGAACAGTGACATAACAGTAAGAGAAGAGCACAGCGATATAAACAGTGAAATACGTGAAAAAGAGACTGTGTGTATGTGAGGAACTGTTGTGGGGGCGTGCACAACTCTATTCAGATCAAAAGCAAACATTTGTGAAGGAGAGAGGATAAAAAAAAAGGGAAAGAAAGATAAGAACTACAAAAAAGCTGTTTAAAATGTAATTTTAGGGTCTGTGTGTGTGTATGCCACACACCCGATATAACTATATATATAACTATGATATAATAATGACAGCACACTTTTATACGCTAGAGAGATAAATATGCACGGTGCATAAACACCGGGCTTTTAAGATAACTTAATCCTGTCACCACATGCAGGAGAGGTAGAGTAAAACACAGGCGTTACACTAAATCCATGCAATATGAAGTTTTTCAGAGTGGGTCAGTCTGTCATTTATAGCTTCTTTTCCGCATATAAAATTAATTATTAATTTATTACGTAACCACAGTAAAACATTTTGTGCACTCAGCCTTTTCACACTGGAGTAAATCGGTGCATCCATGCATGTGCCGTTCATGGGTGAGGCTGCAGGGATGAAGCAAATGTTAGTGTGGTCACTTTATCCCTGCCTCCTTATTTTATCACCATCTTTTTTTCCCGTGGTATTCCTCTCACAGAGGGGAGGGGGACAGAGAAAGGCTTGGTTCTGTTGTCAGATCTGTCAGTCTCGCCACCCCAGCCCCTCCCACCTCAGCAGAGGCATTACATACTGCCGCTGCTGCTCGTGCTCTTAGCAACGGTGCCTCGGCAACAGAGCCACGGCAACAGAGCTCCACGGCAACAGCGTGCCGTGTGTCTCCCCAATGGAGCTGCCATTGGGCGGACCGGCGCTCAGGCACTACACCCAGAGCAGACCGAGACCTCACCGACAGAAACTGAACTATCGTCCCAGCAGACCGCAGGTACTGTGCAGGAGAATCAGGGAGGTTTCTGTAAAAATGGAGAGTGAGGGAAAGGTGTGTGTGTGTGTTTGAGAGAGAGAGGAGGGAAAATGGAAGGGAGGGAGAGAGGAGAGATGGAATAGGGTACAGAGGGGAGAGGCAGGGGGAAGGGAAGGATGGAGGGGGAGTGCTGTAAAAGATGCCTGGTCCCCGGCTTGAATTAGGCAGTGCCATTGTACCGGTCACCGGCTGCTTCAGGAAGCCAATGAAATCTGCCTCTGTGAGAGTGGGCGCTCGTTTTCTTGCTTTCTCTTTAAAAAAAAGGAAAAAACGAAGCCATTCAGTTTCTTCATGTGATCGTGTAAAATATGTGTGTGAGCTCATCCGTTTTCCACTGAGCTGATCACGCTGTCACAGAGCTATTAGGCTGCAGACATTCAGTCACTCCCTTGGAGACAAATGGCCTGGGAGACAAAATTCAAGCAATTCCCCTGACAGGATATCATGTAACGGTGACTTCGGCTAAATTTGCCTTCTGGACTCGAGCCTCCCCTGACTTTCGTTGCTACTTGTGGGCACAGATGTTAATGTGATCAGGACGATGCGGCTCCAATTTTGATATCACGTTTCCTATATTGGCAAAAATGAGTTATGTTGCTTCCATTCAGCGTTTAAAAAATCCAATGACTACCCCCCTCCCACTCCACCCCCCATCACCCATTGTACGTTACTGAGCAACTGAGTCCAGGGAGGCCCGCATCGTAACATAAATGGATGAGAGAATCAAACCAAAATACACCTATAGAGGCATGAGGAGTGCCAGGAGTGTGTGGGTTTTCAGAAGTGATGGTTATGTAATGTAAAGTTACATGCTGTAAGATGCGAGTTGTTCCTTGTTAGTTTGTTTGATCCGTGGTGCAAAATATCTGATTTCTGTGTGTGTGTGTGTGTGTGTGTGTCTGGGGGGTAATTAGGAGACAATAATCGAGAGTGAAAATGAAGTCCTTGAGCTCATGGGGCGTGTGGATGAAGGAGTTGAAGAGTTCTTTACTAAGAGAGTACTGCCTGCTGATACACTGTGAGTATCACGGCACACAAATTAGCCCCTTCATGTTCACCCGTACAAGTGAATAGACCTTAAACTGAGACATACGACTCTTTGTGCAGGAAGCTGCAGGATGAAGAATCTATCACAGTGCACGAAGTGGCTCCTGCCAGCTCTGTCCCTTGTCCTGCCCCGACGAAAACCCTCCGGAGGAAGCTGGGTGATTTCTTTACGCTCAAAAAGAGGCGAGGTTTGAAATCAGAGACGAGCCATGAGGGGCGTCCCAAAAAGGCCTCCATCGCTGATCTCATTCGCCCTCTCAGGGAGGTTGCCAGATCCGAGAAAGACAAAGACAAAGACCGAGTAAAGGAGCACGACAAGGAAAATGAAAAGGAGAAAGCAAAAGAGGCTCCCACTGCTGTTTCTGGAGAGCCAGCTGTTCGGGAGACACCTGTTTCTGGCGCTCCGCCGCTGAGGGGCGAAGCAGTGCCTCCCCGCCGAGCTCTCAGAGAGGGGAAGTCCCAGTCTCTCATTTTGCTATCTGGCTCAGCAGCAGCGGGGTCGACCAATGCCAGAAACACAGCAAAGGTGGGTGTTGCTAGAGTTAATGCCTGTTTTTTTTTAGTCTTTTTCATTAGTGGATAAGAACTGAAAATTGGTTTACTGCTGCTGCTTTCAGAAACAATTTGAAGGCCAGAATAGCTTTGAACAGAAGCTCCATCTCATGCTTCAGCGTATTGGAGTTTCCAAACCCCTGCCAGGAGAGACACAGGTTTGCACATCTGCATGTCTGAATGTTGTTATGGATATCTTAGAGGCCTTAAAAAGTACTAAATGCTCCTTTTTTTTATGTAGGATCAAGAAGGAGAGATGAAAAAGGCCGAGTCTGAAGGTATGTGCCTTTATCTGTGAGACGTTTGATAGTCTTCTCAGCTCCAGCGTAGTATTAATGAGGCTAAATTAATCTTTGAAGTCTAGGGATTTGTGTCAAAAGGAGAGGCTTCTCGACGTGGATCAGTTCTCCAATGAAAAGATTTAATATCTGAGGGGCTGCGCTGATAAGCCAAGCAGGAGTCTGTGGTTCTTTCAGTCTATTATAGGGCCATTAATTCCTGTGCTAAAATGATTTTTGCCCTTCAGGTACCATCATTGACAGTAAACCCGAGCCACCTCCCACTTTCTCAAAACCTCGAACGATGTCTGCATCATCAGGTAAAACGCTGCTTTACGCTCTCATGTGTACAGAGTACAGTAAGTGAACCATTTTCACGTTTATTTTGCTTGCTCTTTAGACACAAGGCATCAGATTCGGGCAAGTGTGTCAGCGCACGAAGGAGCCGGGAAACCCGCTCTGCTTCCAAAGCCGGTTATCAAACCGGGGCCACCCCCCACAACATCTGGCCGCAACACACCTGAGAACGAGCTGGCCCAAATACAGGAAGCAGAGACACACACGCCCACTAAACTCAGCCCAGCCGCGGCGCCGTCACCTCCGGCCACCACCGCTCCCGCTGCACCGACAATCTCAAACGCGGTCCCTGACTCGACCGACTTTGAAGTTCCCCCTTCGAGTACTGTAACTCCCTCACACGCAGATGTATGCACTGACTCTCCCGCAGCAACCTCCGTCCCTGAAACTACGACCACACCCACAGAGCCCCCTGCCAACGCATCAGTTACCCCCACCTCCTCAGAGTCTGTTACTCCAAGCCTCGCTGTCACTTCCACCTCAGCAGCAACAGTTGCCCGGCCTTCCATTACCACCTCGGAAACTGTTTCTGCTCCCAGTCACGAAAGCCCTGTTTCCACGGCGTCAACAAATCTGTCAGCCAAATCGACTTTGCCAGAGCCAAATGGCGTTCTCTCAGTTGATGTTGCTCCTGCTGCTGGTGGTGATGCAGCTATTTCTGTCACCACCACAGCTTCTGCGCCCTGCACCAGCGTGTCAGATGTGCCGCCGGGCCTGTCTACCACCACCATCAGCGAAGTCAGTCATGAACCAGCTTCAGTCACATCTAGTAGCTCTTCAACATTAGTCACTATGACTACATCACCTCCCTCTGACTCAAGTGATGTAATTACAGTAACAATTTCACATGACCCCACCTTTACCGCTTCCTCCACCATGGTCTCTGCTGCCCTTCCTCCTACCACCTCAGCACCTTCTACCACTCCTACAGCTCAACCTCAACCCCAATTATCCATTGACTCCATTAACTCTGCTTCTTCATCTACCGCCATTCACCCAGCCACTACGTCCATTCCCTCCACCTCTTCTAGTGAAACAAACCCTACAGACACCACTTCCACTGCTACCAGTCTGAACCGAGCAGAAACCACCTCCACCGCTAGTTCGTCAACCTCCGGTGCAATTAGCTCCCCACTCACGACTGGGTCAGAGCCACCTTTTCCCAACAATGTTGACACTAAGCTCACACCAACTATCTCTAGCCCACCCACTACCGATAACACAAGTTCTGCTGCACCACCCGCTAGCGATAGTCCAGGCCAAGATAACGTAATCCAGACATCTGATGAGAGATCCGGTGTAGGGCCTGCAGAAAAAGGCACTGGTGAGTTTTAGGTTCTGCTTGTGATCTCTGTATGTAGGTGCATGGTGAATGGTGTGTTTTATGATATTGTTTTTCTTTTAGCAGCAGATGGGGAACAAACGAGCAAAGTACTTGAGGCAGACGAGAAGAAGGAAGTGGTTGACAGTCAGAGCCAGAGTGAGAAACCAACCGTGGCCCAGAGTGAACCGACAACGAAAGAAGAGCGGGGAGAAAGTGTGAAAGCTGAAGCAGACACACCGGCTGAACCTGCAGCAGTGGAGGATGGTGAGCGCTGCACAGAGGAAGCAGTGATAGTGGGTCAAAAGCAAGAGGAAACTAAACCAGTGAGTGATAAGTGAGGAAAAAAAGAAAATGCTAAACACGGGACCAACTACTGTGACGGAGGAGGGGGCAGGAGAGGCCACAGTAAAGGGTGAAGCAGAGGGAGGGGAATGATGATCCATGGCACTTCCTACAGGGACCACCACATCACAGCAGCACACCACAAAGGGTGGGCCACTGGACCAAAGAACTGAGATCCCCTCGGTGTGACGTAATCAACAAATCCAGCAGTGTCTTTGTCCTTTTTTAACTTATGTTTGAGGTTTTGCATTGCACGTGTGATTATGTACCATAAGACAATTATTGTGGTAAAAAATAAATAAATACACAATGTTTACAATAGATGGATAAGAGACATAGTTATGACTATTAAATGGAGTATTGAAGTGACTGTGTGAAATCATTACTTTGAGCAACTTCATCTCAGCTTTTTGTGGAGGTTTTTCCCACATCTCACAATAATCCTCAGCCTCGATTATGGCCACACACACTGACAGATTTTAATTTGATCATAAAAGAGCAACTTTCATCTGCAGAGAATGAAAGTTTGATAATGTTGTTATTTTTATTAAAGTCAAATGCCTTTTACTTTAGCAAATGTATTTGTAAAAGAGTTGTTATTAAAGATAAATGGTAATGTATAAAAGCCTAATTAAACACATTTTATAGCTGGGTCTTAGTGAAACTGGTCTTCTACTTATCATCTTTCAATAAACAACTCTGGTATACAGAGTTGTCATACATCTGAAAACTCAGTCATACATATGAAATAGTATTTTTCCTTTTCATTTCTATGAGGCAGACATTTCCAAGAGTTTCCTTTTTTTCATCGGACTACATTTAACCACTGAACATCTGTGCGAGTTGTGTATTATCAGGAAAGGTGTCACCTTTTGCATGTCAGCTAACTTACATAACAAATTTCATCACTCGGTTTCGTGCTACTGATTTTGCACATGTATACAATGGCTGAGGACGTTTTTTTTTTTAAACATTATATGATTGCCGGTATGCAGAAACTGCATGATGAAAGGCCTGGAGGGTGAAAGGAAACAGTTTAAGCACAAAGAGTCTTACTTTAGGTGCACATGATATACAAGTTCAATATTGAGGGTTAATACAAGAGTTAATACAAAGTAGAAATGAAATGCATTTGTTGTAATTTAGAGGCGTTTCTCCTTTGATTTGACTGTGCAGAGCTTCTGATTGTGGATTTCTTTTTGCATCAGATCCAGATCCCTGGTAACCCAAGGGGTTCTGCCCATATTACCCCCCTCAAGCAACAAGGGGGGATGTTTGCTGGGCCTGTGGCCTTCCCCTTGTCCTCCTGCTTGGCAGATCAATATTCAACATCCTCTGTCCAGTATATCCACAATCCCTCCTCTGCACATGTCCAAACTGTCTTCAGCCTTGCCTCTCAAACCAGACCTCTCCCCCTGACATACCAATTTCTAACCTTGATATAAGATTAAATGAAAATGTGAAGTGAAAATCTGAACATCTATTTTTTTTGTTAGTGCCACTGTCTCCACACCATATATCAAAACAGGTCTCACTATCATCCTGTAAACATTCCCTTTCACTTTTGCAGCTATCCTTCTGTCACAAATAAACCCCATCTCCACCTTGTCCCTCCTGCCTGAACTCTCTTTTTCACCTCCCTTGTGCACTGTCAGTTGCTTTGGAAGGTTGACCCCAGGTATTAAGACTCATCCACTGTCACTACCTCTGCTCCTTGCAGCTTCATTGTTAAATCTGTCTCTTATCCATTCACAGCTATTCTGTCTCGCATCTACCAACTTTTATTCCTTTTCTCTCTAAAGGATACCTCCACCTGCTCTCTTCCACCTGGTCCCTACTCTCACAACAGATCACAGTGTCATCTGCAGACATCGCAGTCCATCATAGCCTGACCTCGTCTGTATTCTTGCCTGGAGGGGCTCAGAGTATACTGCTGATGAAATCTCATCCCCACCTTGAACCCATCTGTCCTTGTCCTGCACCACCCACACATACTTCCGACTTGTGCCTTTCGTATACAATACAAAAAATCCAAAATAAAAAATAAAATAAACAAATATTTTATAATATATATATATATATATATATATATATATATATATATATATATATATATATATTTATTTATTTATTTATTTTTTATTTATTTTTTTTTTTTAATGTAAAACAGGTCATTTTTGGTTAATTTACACTTCAATTTTCACTGACACACCCTTTGATAGTTCGCTGCATATCAAATACGAAGTAACGTCTCAGATCCAGACCAGCAGGGGTCGCTGGCGAAGAGTCTTCCCCACCACAAAGCCGCACTTCACCCGGAAGAGGAGCGAGGTTAACAACGGCGGAGACATTTGTTGTGGAGGGTCGGCGGCGTTTCTGAAGTAATTCATATAATCCAATAAATAACCAGCTCCCAGCGGAGGTGCTTTCTTTCCGGCGGGTTTAGTATCGCTGAGCATACGCTAGAGATGTCGGTCCCGCCTCCCAGCCGCTCGTCCACCGGCTGGCCGCGCACCGCTCCCGTCCAGTTTGGGAACAAATACGGGCCCGCGAAGCCGCTCACACTGGAGAGGACCATCAACCTGTAAGTCAGTGTGGATCATTCTAAAAGCACCGCACACGTAGCTGGTCTCACTACCGTCGTGGGGCCGTTAATTATCGCACACCGAGGAGTCAGGATGCAGTGCGACCTGCTTGGTTCGGTTAATTGTGACCGCTGCAGGAAGAAGCCACTTAGCGGGTCGATGTCTGTGGTCCTATCAAGGCTTTGTGAGGGTTATTCTGAAAGAAAAGCGTGGGAAAAACAACTCGGCTGTAACTTTTACAAGCTTTGGTGTTTATGCCACCTGAACGTAGTTTTAAAAATTTAGATTTTTACTTACAGGTGTAACTAATTATTCCCATTATCAGTGTTGGAGACGAGAGGTGATTTAAACGTGATCGCCATGAAGTTGCCTGACAGGTAACGAAGTCTTCACTTAGAATATTAAGAAAATTTACGAAATTACATTCAAATAATATTAAGGAATTTCTAAGAATTTATGAAGGTTAAAAGAAATGTCTCAAATTCACAAGGGCTCTGAAAAAAAGGGCTCTTTGTTTATTAACGTTTGAAATCGAATCATCCGTCAGTCAAGAAAATAACCAATTAGTCAGCTCTAATAAATTAATCTGACTTTTCTCCAATTATGTTTTTTTTTTCAGAAAATAAATATTTCTAAGAAAAAAAAGACTTTGATAAATACTCCATCACGTTTTTTTGTTTTGTTTTTTTAAAACATGTTTTTACAAAAAATAAGGAAAAAACAAACAAACTAGGGACTTAAACAGGTTGATTGTGGCAGCTGAAAGCCTGAATTAAGCAGTGAAATGAAATTTTTTGGGGTGCTTTTACTTTTTAAACATGGATAAAATCTGGGTTTTAACTGTTTAATGAACAAATTTGAACAGCCCTGAATAATTAAGTAAAACCAGTTATTTTCTTGAGAAAAACCTTTGTTATAGCCATAGATTAAAAAATTCTTAGTATGTTTTATTATTCTAATGTCTCCCACAGCTTTCTGTGTGTGTGTACCCCGCTGTGGGTATCTCTATTTATGCTGAAATGCCGCCTTGTGTATTTTCCTGTCAGATACCCCCTCACCAACTACACATTCGGTACCAAGGAGCCGCTGTATGAGAAGGACAGCTCGGTGGCAGCCCGGTTCCAGCGGATGCGGGAAGAGTTTGATAAGATGGGGATGCGGAGGACAGTGGAGGGTGTCCTCATTGTCCATGAACACAGACTGCCTCATGTTTTACTCCTGCAGCTGGGCACAACTTTCTTTAAACTGTGAGTGTCTGATGTTCAGAGCTCTACTGTGTGAACAAAGTGAGGTAGTTTTTCCTGCACGGGTGCCTCACAGTTTGCTTCTCTGCTGCAGGCCCGGTGGAGAGTTGAACCCTGGGGAAGATGAGGTGGAGGGTCTGAAGCGCCTGATGACCGAGGTAGCTACCAAACTTTGAGCTTAGTGTCACTGTGCTGGCTGTTTTGATTCTGTGTGTATTAACTTCAAATTTGTTGTTAGATCCTTGGACGGCAGGATGGTGTGAAGCAGGACTGGGTGATCGATGATTGTATTGGTAACTGGTGGCGCCCCAACTTTGAGCCTCCACAGGTCAGTACAAAGAAGATGATCAGAAGGATATTTATGATACTTTAACTAGGGATGCATCAAGCCAACCTTTTCCAGATCTGATCCGATACAGATACCTTGGCTTCAGGTATCAGCCTATACTGAGTACAGAGCCATGTTCTTACTGTGAGGAAGAAACTTGGAATAAACATTTTAAACATTGCTCTACATCCAAGAATATACATACAGTTGTCAGAAGTTTGCCAGTGGTACTGCTACACTGTGCAAAGTGGATGAAATGATGAAGAAAGAGGACCACCTCCAAATTCTTCAGCTTCACTGCATATCAACAGATGTATGCATTACAATCATTCCACCCTGGAAGAAGAACAGTTCAACAGAATGACTGAAATTAATATTAGATTCATTTTTATATCAGTCATGTTGGATATTGTCACATCTACATCTTGATATGAACTAATCTGAAGTTTTTGCCCTGCAGTATCCCTATATTCCAGCTCACATTACTAAACCTAAAGAGCATAAGAAGCTGTTCCTGGTCCAGTTGCAGGAAAAAGGTCAGTGTATCTCAAAATTCCTTTGACGTTTAATTAAAATAAGTAAAGCCTTAGATGAGTCTCTTTGGTTGTTTCTGAAATCTGTGTTTGATGTTTGTACAGCACTGTTTGCCGTGCCCAAAAACTATAAACTGGTGGCTGCACCGTTGTTTGAACTGTATGACAACGCTCCTGGATATGGACCAATCATTTCCAGTCTACCACAGCTGCTGAGCAGGTAATGTTCAGGACTTTTGCATGCGTTTGGACAGAAAATAGTAGAACTGCATTGTTTTCGAGTGATGCAGGGATTCCTCAGAGCAGAGGGATGCACTGTGAAATAACATAGCAGGGTTTCTTTCTGGTCACTGGCAGTGTGCACAAATGCACAAAGTTTCCACTCCGATCAGAAACATTATCAACACAACAGGTGATAAAACATATAACAGCAAAATGGAAGACTATTCCTGCAAATTAGACAAGAGATTGATGCTGCAGAAGATCATTATGTATGTGAATTCTTGAGGTAATATATTTATTTTACCAATCCGTGCGCTCTCACTGCTGCATTTTTTTTTTCTTAAGGGCCCATTATACCATCATATAACATTGTCTTCCAGGCAAAGAGCAAGTGATGTCACATCTGTTTGTGCAAGCTGTGCACAAACAGATGTGACATCAGTGTGATGTGCATATGTCAATTTTTGTAACCTTGCGTGTTTGCTATGGCGTGGTTGAAGACATGAGTGCGTGTTTGTGTTAGTTTTTACCGCTTTTGAATCGCATATCGGTGCAGAAGCTCAGATGTTGCACCAGCTTGAAAAGACTTTCTGGAGAAAACTGGGAAAAGGTTTCATCTGCAGACAAAAACACCCGTGGCCTCAGCGCCAGGACAAATGGCACGGCACTGTTTGTGTACCAAACAACCAATCGGGCGACCATAATGATCCCTTAATGTGTCAGCTGCACATTTGACCTCTCAATCTGTAAGACTTTATGTTGCTTGGTGTGTTTAGTTATGATAGTCTTCTATACCATAATAAATAAGGCTTCAAAGTGCATATAGTTTATATAACATGGTAAACGGAGCTGAATATTCTCAGTGATAAATGGCCTACAAATGTAACCCATCGATTTTCAAATCTGTGTCCCAATGGCTGGAATTTCCACTCGGTAAAAGGCACGAGTATAAACTTTTATGCATCACTAACTTGACACAAATTCCAGTGACAAAGTGATGCACACAGTTTGTGCTGCTGCAACCTTAGAGAGGAGCTTCACTAGCTTGTGTTGATGAGGTATGGCTCAGTGGGTTGAACATATGTGTTTCTTATAGCTACGTCCCAATTCAGCAGCTGCGCCCTTCAAAGGCCGACCAGAGCTGCTGCTAAATGAGGCGGCCTAGCCTCTCATGTGCTGCTTCTGTTGCCTAGCAACCATGACACTAACAGGTAGTGATGAGCCCACAGCCGGTGGCACACAATGAATCTTGGGATAGGGTGGGCTATGAGGGATGCACTCAGCATATCCTTGAAAGCCCGGGAAGAGGACACATTTGTAGGTCACTTTCGAAGGAGCCTTCGGACGTGAACGGCCCTCGGTGTCCTGCTGTGATGTAATCGAGCTGGTCTTCAAAGGATGCAGCCACTGAAGTGGGACAGAACTTAAAAGGTTTTTCCCTCAATACATGAAATCATCACATTATTAGCTGCATTTTGTATTTGCTCTTTGTCTAGTATTAAAATTAGTTTGCTCTGAAACACGTGACAGATTTGGGGGGGGGGGGGGGGGGGGGGGTTGTGAAGAAATGACGATGGGATTTTAAATCCAAACTGTGAGCATTACTGAGCACGTTAGATCTAGCCAGGTTAAAAATAGCTACTTCCTTTGTAGTAAACCCTCTTCCCTTTGTCCTGGAAAAGATGCTCTTATCATCAAAGTAACTGTTTGTTAACATGACTGTCTAACTGGCATTGATTTTGTAATAATCACTGTTTATTTTTTACAGGTTTAACTTCATCTACAACTAACTCGAATGATCAGAAGTACATGCGGTCGTCTCTGTGAGTGCGTCCCGCAGTGTGGAGAAAAAAGACTTCGCCTCAGCACCATCTTTCACAAAACAAATGCTTGTCATGTCAGGTATATCTGCAGACCACAGGGGTGTTTATACTGTTTAAGAAGACTATGAAAATGTCAATTTTTTTTCTTTCTTTCTTTTTAACCTTAAGAAACTGCTAGTTGTTGTAGTCTGCAGGTTTGTATTCCAGTGCGTTAAAAATCTGATTTTATGTCCTCTCGAAGGAGGCCAGTGTTTGATTAAACAAGCTGAAACATTGAGTTTCCTGTTGTTTTAACCTGTAACAATGCCATGTTTTCTTTTTATTTTCTTTTAATAAAGCAGTCTTTTGAGTACGTTTTTTTTATAAAGTGCAAAGAGCAGCCGTGTGTGTTTTTGAAGTTTCAATAATATGCTACATTACATCTGTTGCTGTTCAGAAATACAAATCCAAAGAAGTTTTGGAGAAGTTAGCAATTTTTGTGATAAAGGCTGAATTTAAAAAAACAAACAAACAAACAAAAAAAACTGGTAAAGTGATAGCAGGTGCCATTAAAGTCTGGGATCTAATTTGAGGAGGTCAGACAGAAATGTGTGCATCATTGTGATTAATGTATGGGGAAAATGCTGTACAGTCAGTGATGTTCTCCCAGGCTTCCCCACAGCCACATCCAGCTCTGGGCACTCATTTCGATTCAGATCAGGTGACTGACTCAGCCAGTCGAGGATGTTTCTCCACCTCTTCCCCTTCAGCTTTTTGGTTTTTTGTTTTTTTTCCTCTCCCGCTCTTCCCGCTCTATTTTCAGGATCATGATCCTGCCGAGTAATGAAATGCCTTCCAGTGCCTGAATTCTAATGTGGCTTAATGCAAATCAGTGTATAGAAATCTACATCTGTCTTGTTTCTTCCACCAGCAGTAAGATGATGAGTAACGCCTCCCACTAACAAGCTGTCGCAGTGCTTCAAAGATTGAAGGTGGGAAGCTCTGGCTCCTTAAATGCTCATATTCCCATCATCTATGTTTGCATGAAGAGAGACGGGATCTCCAGACTCTTTCATGCCTGTCACATGTGCTCTCATCTGTGAAGAGATCAGAGTCCCAGTGGCAGACCTGCAGTTCTGGAGTTCTTTGGTCTACATTTATCAAGCCAGTCCCACTAAAGGACATCAGGCCCTCATACCACCCTCATGGAGGTCTAGTTCTGATAGTTTAGTAAGGTATATGCACAGGTATCTTGCTAAAAGTCATTATCTGGCTCTGTGCTCCTCCTTACACAACCAGCATACAGTCCTACTGGATTGATGCCCCTCTGTGCACCTGTGCAGCTATCCTTATGCAGCTATGTCTGATCTCCCTATCACTCTAGACCAGGGGTCTCGAACTCCAGGCCTCGAGGGCCGGTGTCCTGCAGATTTTAGATCTCACCCTGGGTCAACACACCTGAATCAAATGATTAGTTCATTACTAGGCTTCTGGAGAACTTCAAGACATGTTGAGGAGGTAATTTGGCCATTTAAATCAGCTGTGTTGGATCAAGGACACATCTAAAGCCTGCAGGATACCGGCCCTTGAGGCCTGGAGTTCGAGACCCCTGCTCTAGACGCTGTGCTGGGAGATTCCACAAACCTTATTGTGCAGTTCTGCAGGAGACTACCTGTGCTATCTAAATGGGCAGCAGATGCAAGTCTCATGCTACCAACATTAACAAAGACGCCAGCAAAAATCAGAAGGGATGAGGAGAGAGCATTGGTCTGTGGACTGTCCTGCTCCCTCTCCACTGCACACCAGTTGTCACTTTCATTTGGACCAAAGCCCGTACCATAGTTTCTCCCTCCTATCCGAAAAAACTGATGTTCCCTAAAGTTGAACTAACTTTGTGTTGTACTGTGATAATTGAGTATTCCCTGTTTTGTTTTGTTTTTTTTTTTCTTAAATAGTGTATTTATTTGATACCAAAGTGATCAGGACACACATTTTTAAGGTTGTGTTATCACCCAAATTGTGAGGCTATCCTTCCACTGGGAGCACTTTTGTACTTGACAGAAACAGTCTGTTTGTTTCTTTATTCAGATAATTTCTAATTATTTGCCCACAGCTCAGCTTTCTGATGTTCATGTGGCTGCAGACATGAGTAATCATAATAATATAAATAGATGCCATAAAAAGACAGGAGAGGATGTGCAGGTTATAGAGACATGCTTCATAACACATGCACTTTAAAAACCACCAAAAAAGGAAAATCATTACAATGTATTTTGGGAATACCTGTGGATTTTCGACTAGAATTACACAGCATGAAAAAAGCTTAACCATTAAAAAAATTTCAAAAACATCTTATACTTTCTCACCATAGCTTAAATAAATGGTAAGAGCCAGGAACCACCCACAGTAGTCAGTTAATTCAATAATATTTTTATCATGGAAAAACTGACTTTTTGACTTGAGACTTCATTGGGTTATATTTGAAAAATACTGAAAAGTATTGGTTCAGTTTATATTTTGAAAATTAAGTTAGAGTTCTATTCTAATTAGCCCAGATCTCAGCTACCCACAGGTTTTAATTGAACAGAATATCCTTATCATAGTCAATAAAGGTTTATCCCACAACCCAGTTTCTTTTTCTAGGGTTTTTAAACTTGTGGCATGTGTTCGAGGTTATGGTCAGCACCAAATTATGTAGAGTCTGCACCAGATCTGCTTTTAAATAGTCTTAAGCGCTTGAAATAACAGGAACCGGACTTATTTTGATTTGTGTACCTGCTTCACCTCATCGGGTTTCCTCTTGGAGGTGGTCCTGAAAATGGCTGACCATGTCTTTATACAAGTCGTTCAGCAATACATGAGCCTAGGTATGAATCCAGACATGGGTTGTTACCATCAGCAACTCTTAATTCTTTGTGAGGCCCCACCCTGCCTTCGTGTGAGCCATTAAGGTGAAATGTTATATACTTATGTGGTATGTGACTTTTGTTGCCATGATGCCAGGTCTCTCTTGGAAATTAGATTTTTAATCTCAATGAGATTTTTACCTGGATAAATAAAGGACTAATAATAATAATGGGTCAAGGTGTGAGTGAGGGCTGAATCGCCTGTGAAGGGATCAGTGGTGTCCTAGGCCACCAATTTTGTTCAATGATGGTTATTCACAGTGGACATGGAAAGCCTCCTTTATTCTTCTTTCAGATCATCTCTCATCTTGGTCCAAAATGTGAACATGAATGAAACGGCACAAAGGAGAAACTCAAGAGATGAGATACCTAAATGTGAAATGACACACTTCCAAGAGTGCAGATGTTCACATTTTGGATTGGTGTGCCAACCACTCTCAGGACTACCTCCAAGGGAACAACTTTTTAGTGAATTAAAACGTCTTTATGAACCAAATAGAAGTTCATCTGCCTTACTTTCAAGTGCTTGACCGAGAACAGACATATTTTATCTAGTTTTTGTTTAGTTCTGACTTCTTATTTTGAATTTAATTAAGTATTTCTTTGAAAATGTTTAGTTTTCATAGGTCTCCATAGACTAATGGAGAAAAAAAGACCAGTATGTATATTTTTTATTTTATTTCTTTTGGCCTTTAACAGAGACAAGTCATCTGTACGTGATCCCCTCCACTGACTGAAGAGCTATATCTTTAATATGCTTTCTTACCTGGCTGCTGTAACACATTTATTACCTAATCCTCCGAAAGCTAAAGAGGTAAAATTATAATAAAGTAAATCCCTGAAATCAGATCCTAAAAGTTCTATTTTGGTGTGAATATTATAGTCATGTTTCAGTTCTGCCTGACAGTCTGCACTCAGGGCCAAACTACAAGCGTTAATAACGTCATTTATCCGCGACGCATCGTGCGAGGCCATGTCCACGCGTGTTTTGAAAGTTCGTGTCAGGTTTCTGTAATGGCCACCAAACGACCACAGGACGAGTGCAGCAGCACAGACAATAAGAAAAAGAAAAAGAAGAGCGAGAAAGAGAGCCGCGAGGAGCCGGTGGAGCTCTGCGCAGCCGTAGAAGACGACCAGGTGAAGAGAGCCGTCACGGAGGCATGGAGCCGCAAGACTACCTACAGCCACGGTCAGTGAGAGGACCAAAGTTCAGCTTCAGATATTTATCTGCAGCTTTTAATCAGTCTTCAGAAACCTGCAGCTTTGACGTCGCTGTTGTTGTTGGTGTTTTACGGGAATTTTTTGGGAGATCTGCTTCAATCAGGAGCAGCAAATTTGGAATAAACCCTCTCTGGCGTTTATACAGAGAGCTACGTGATAGTGGACACTGCAATAAACAACAGAAACAGTTCCTACTGTAACATTTTTTACTATAACCGGAGCGGGGACTTGCATGCCCTCTCCCCAAAGTTGTTGTCAAATCAGTGGATCTTGTAATACAACAGTACGCCCCACATTCTTAGCTTTGCTGTTTACACAGTTTCCTTTGTGTGTGTGTGTGTGTGTGTGTGTGTGTGAGATTATTGTGCAGGCGATCTGGAGTTGGACTGCCACCCGTTCCCTCACTGCATCTTCAGAAACTTCATCAGCAGCCAAGCCTTTGCAGAAAACCTCCAGAATGAGCTGCTGGAGCTAAACTTCCATGAAAAATCAAACGACCTGTATAAATTTAAACAGGTATTTTTTTGGATTCATCCTCACACTGATTTATTCCACAGTGTCTTATCATTTGTGTTTTTTATTATTTGTTTTTGTTTTTTGTTGTCCCCACACAGTCAGATGACCTGAAGAAAAGAACAGAGCCACATATCGCAGGGCTGAGGTAACAAAATAGTTTGAATTCATTTGTGTTATATGTGTGTGTGTGAGCTGTCAAATGGGCAGAAAGCTTTCATTTATGAAAATCAGAAGCCTTGATTTTTTCACATTTTATTATTCTCGTCTTCTTGTTGTCATATTATTTAAAAACCACGACTGAACTTCCACCTCTGAGTTGGAGGGGGCAGAGTTTAAGATGTTAAGATTTTCACTGGGAGTGACCCAGATGGTTCCTGAGTATATCAGGATTGGAAACCAAGTTTCAGAGGATAGGCTGAGATGATTTTGGACATATGCAAAGAGGAGGGGTAGTGGACATACTGGACGAAGGATGCTGAATAAAGCACTGCCAGGCAAAAGGAAAGGAGGTAGAACACAGAGGAAGTTCATGACTGTAGCAAAGGAAGACATGCAGAAGGTTGGTGTGACAGAAGAGAGTGTTAAAGGAGGATGGCAAAAGCAAAGAATGACAATGAAGAGGACAAAAACAGAGAAAAAGGCAAAGAAGATGAAGACGAAAAAAGAAGAGGATGAAGGCAAGGAAGTGGATGAAAAGAAAAGGAAAAGGGCGTGCTTAAAGGTGAAACACAAGCGATATCAAATCACAACGTGGCGCAAAAAATGTTTTGGTGCCTAAAAAAAAAAAAAAAAAAGTGGCTAAAGGAAAACGGGTGAACTGGACTTGGGTGCCCAAGGCTTATTGTGTCAAGTGCTTTCTGACCCCTCAACCTTAATAAGATAAGATAAGATAAGATAACCTTTATTAGTCCCACACGTGGGAAATTTGTTTTGTCACAGCAGGAAGTGGACAGTGCAAAAGTTATGAAGCAAAAATTAGAATAAAATAAAATAAGAATAAATACAGTACACAACTGTACAGAATAGAACAATACTGCTCGCTATAAAAATGTATCCGAACGCACAGAGCATCCTGATCGATGGAGGCCTCACCTCGCGTCAGAGGTCTTGTGGAATAAAGGCCTCTGATAGGTCAGAGTTGTGTTTGGTGGCACAAAGCGGATGTGGACAATATTCATCAGGTAGATTTAAGTGACAGATCCTTTTCACAGCTGGTGTTTTGACGCTTCAAAGCAAGAAAATGAATGAGGACTTCATTAAGTGAGCCACCTTCAGGGTCCTGGCATTGTTCATGTTGGCTTGCAGATTTACCGATACACTAAAAGAGGTACTTTTGTATTTGTATCCAGCTCCATATTGATATTGTTGGACTCTTGATGTTGATGGAAGGATGAGAAACATTCTGGAGTTTATTTATCAGGTCCAGCAGGTGGAGCCAGAGATTACAGATGCCCTCCTAATTGGTATATTACATTTAGTGATGATGACTGAAACGTCTTGCGAATATTTGGACTGTTTGTTAAAGCAGAAAGGTGGTTTATTCTTTAGTTTCTACTACAGAGCTGAGGCTGGCAGTGAACACAAGGCTGTAAGTCATCGGAGCAGAGTAGATGTTGGAAATGACTGCCAAGAGGTTCGGTGTGTGAGACAAGTCCAAGAAAAATCTGGATCTCAGCGTCTAAATCAGCTGTGTGTCAAATCAGAGGCTCCATATATTACCAAAATAGCACAATCAAGTGTAAACCTTTCTTCTTTGAGAAATAACGTGCTGCTTTCTTCGTATAATTATGACAAGCTGTATGCAGTGAATCACTTATATGTGCTGGATACATATTTGTGAGTATATGGCGCTTTAAAAGCTGAAGAAGTGCAGCGCTGGGGAATAAATACAGTAATTACACAGTAACGGCCTCCCTCTGTGGTCATCTATTATTTATGTCATAACAAAATGTCACAGAGGGCTTTCAGGTAGCTAAACAATCTGTCCGTGTGGTGAGAGTTACAAATTTTAAACGGCGTTTAAAGGTCACGGCCAGGTTTTCACAGTGCGCCCGTTTCTGTATCACCGTCTGTAGGGCAGCACTGTTTGGGCGTTTCCGGTCCTGGCTCGGGGAGGTGCTGGGGGTTGAGCTGGAGCCCACTGTGGATATTTCTTGTGCCAAATATGAATATACAGGTGAGATTAGCTCAGTAGGAAAACTGTTACATTGTGAGTTTCTGTTTTAGTTATTGTCTGTCTGTCTTCTTTCCAGATGTTCTTTTGTGCCACGATGATGAGTTGGAGGGGAGGCGCGTTGCGTTCATTTTGTATCTTGTGCCCCCGTGGCAGAGCAGCGACGGGGGAACCCTCGATCTTTATACAACAGACAGTGAGTGTCCCACTGTGTGTGTGTGTGTGTGTGTGCGCGCGCGTGTGTGTTTATTCTCTTACACAACAGAAGTGTGTATTTCATTTTTGTCGTCAGGTTATTTGCAGCCACAGAGCATAGTGAAGTCACTCGTACCCTCCTGGAACACACTCGTGCTCTTTGAAGTTTCTCCAGTTTCCTTTCACCAAGTAAGGATAAATATTCTTGTTTTTACTATTTCTTTGAAAAGGCTGCGTTTGGAAATTACACTGTTTGGGGTTCTTTTTTTTCTTCAGGTGTCTGAAGTTTTGTCGCAGGACAAGTGTCGGCTGTCTCTGAGCGGCTGGTTTCACGGACCTTCTCTGGAACGTCCTCCTCGCCACACAGTGGCTCCCGTCCAGAGGAATCCACACTTACCGAGAGATGTGGGTGCTATCTTGTGGGAATATCTCAAAAAATTTCGGAAGAAGAATTTTATACGTTTTGTTTGATAAATATAACATATAATTTGCATGATTCTCAATCAATTTACAGCTGGAGGCATCTGTTAGCTTAGCTCAGCATAAAGACTAAGAGCAACCCATCTGGTGCCAACAATCATGCCACGTTCAAAGTCACTTGAATCTCCACTTTTCGACTATTCGGATGCTTAGTTTGAAATTCAGCAGGTTGTCTTTGCCATGTTCACATGCCTCCATTGACTTGCATTAACGAGCAGTTGAGCTGGTGTACCTAGTGGCTTGTGAGTGTACATTATAGTGTTATGAGAGCTCTGTATGCAAATCTAGCTATCTCCAGGCTCCAGTGTGAGCTTTTTTTTAATCAGTTGTGAGCATCAGTTGATTTCTTATAATGTCGGATTGTTCCTCTCTTGGACAGCCTCCTTGCCAGCTCATGTGTTTGCTGTTTGTGTTCGTGGCAGGAAACGGTGCTGCTGGAGTGGATCAATCCCATCTATTTGGACATTTCTTATCAAGAGCAGATTCAGGAGGAGTTTGAAGACAGCTCTGAAATTCAGCTCAAAGGATTTCTCAAGGTAACTTCTAAAAACTCTTTTCCACCGACGCAGTACTGCAGCTTTTTTATTCAGAACGGTTTCCGGACATTGCACCATAGAACTGCAGTTCCCAAAGCTGGAAATGCTTATTCACAAATGATTTGCAGATGAAGCACGCATGATTTTTTTTTTCCACACAGAAAGTACCTCAGCTTTAGCTACACAACACTGAGTAATGAGATAATTTCCAAGTATCCAGTGTGCACTGCTTTTCAAAAAGGCATCAGAGCAGAGCTGGCACCGGTGTCGTGTCTTTCCCGTGTTCATTTGTTTCCGCTGAGTCATTATGCGTTTGTCTTCAGGACGAGAAGTTCAAAGAGGTGAGTGAAGCACTTCGGCTCTCTCAGATTGAGTGGAAGAAGAGAGGTCCACCCAATAAGAGGTGAGTATGTTTGACTCTTTAAAGTAGCACTCTGTATTTAAGATTGGTTAATAACCTGTGTGCTTTCAGGTGCTATGAGGCAGCTGCTCTGGACTCGCTGCCTCAGTGTGTGAGTGCATGCTGGGAGCTGCTTCATTCAGAAGCGTTCTTCCTGCTCCTCTCCAACTTCACTGGCCTTCGATTGCACTATCTCTGCCCGGCTGATGACGAAGAGAATGGCGATGAAGAGAAGGATAAAAAGCAGCAAGATGATGGAGAAGCCACGGGGTCGTCAAATGAACCATCCTCAGCAGATGCGAGCAGAGAGAAAGGTGTGCATCGCTGTGAGTGCTTTCATTCAGCCGCCGCCGCCGCTGTTCGTGTGTTTTGACCTCTGTGTATTTTCAGAGCCGAGCACCCCTTTGTGCTGTGGGGAAGTACGTCGATGGTCTCATGGCGGCTACACCCTGTTGCACGATGGAGAGGCAGCGCGGGCAGAATATGCGCTGGACCTCGTTTTGCCTTTCGGCTGTGCCGGTGAGTTCACACCCAGCGTAAGAACGAACTGTCGGACACCAGTGTGACTGTACTGAACTTTTAATTCTCTCTTGTAGGCTGGCAGTCAGAGTTTGGCGGCTTCACATGTTATGTCGCTAATGAAGAGGATGAGGAGGTGAGTGCTGATTAATGTGACGTGTAATCGCACATGTGCGGATGTTGCTTCGACAGTCATCATCATCGCTTTCTTTCTTCACAGCTTCTGACTGTCTACCCAGAGGACAATTCCCTCGCACTCGTCTACAGAGACAAAGAGACCCTCAAGTTTGTCAAACACGTCAACCACAAAAGCACCTCCGAGCCTGATGGCAGCTCCACCTGCAGAGAGTTTTATGACTTTTCTTTTGTCTACTATGAATAAATATGTATATAAATACATAAGTGTGTGTGTGGGGGGGGGCATTTACACTGGCAGATGAACTCCACTCACTCCTCTCACTTGGAAATATATAGGGATGGAGTCTTGGTTGGATCTAACCACCAATGATGGGCAACATGCTGTGTAATGCCAACCAAAGCTACTTTGACTTGTGTGATGTTACTGACACTTCAGTTTTTGAGTTATTCCAAGAAGGGGGGAAAAAAACATTTTTTAAACGTGTATTTTTAGGCTTTTTAGTCATTATTGCAATAGGACAGTGGAGAGAGGACAGAAAAGCTGGGAAAAAGGCACGCACAAAACAACCTTGGTGTACATTTTAACCCAGGCCTCTGTAATAGTCTTATGGTATAGGGGTCACCTTAAAAAAGTTACTTATATTATTTGTTAAAGTTGCAGAAATCTGGAAAAGGATGAAAATGGCTCTCCTTGCTATATTCAGAGCCAGTCCCCAGCATAGCGTATGCACCTGGGCTGCATTCAGGCCTAACAAAACTTGACAAAAACTTTTTTTTAAAGTAGAAAAGCCGTAGTTATGATGGCGCTACTGCGTCTGAAAAGTAATGCCAACTTGTGTCTTAAACCTGAATTCTTTCTAATGGTCAGCAGGGGGCGACTCCTCTGCTTCCAAAAAGACTTGTATGCACATTTATGAGAAAAAGGCCCTCGCCCCCCCCTCACTCTGTGACCTCAGTAAACGCTTTTATGGGCTCATTTGCTATTTTCAGGTCATATAGAATGAAACATGAAGTTCCTCTTGTGAATTATGGTCATTATTATAGTTATAAAGGAGCATAATCCAGGCTATGCTTGCCAGCTAGCAACCTACTTAATCACAAGTTGTTTGTGATTGTGCAGTAACCCTCATTCTGACAGTTAAATTCACCATTTGCTCGAATTCACAAAACCAACAGATGACATCAGAGTGCCTTTATCAATCTTTTATACTGTTTATGTATCCATGCTGCTATATTTGTCAAGCATGCGGGAGCTGATTCATCTTATTCTTCCTTTTAAGTAGTGGACATCCAACGTTTAGGCGTGTTACCTTCACCTGACTGGCTAGAGTAAATGTACAAGAATCCAAATTGTAAATTTCCTGACAGTGGAGCTGTGGGGGCTGTTCACTTTTGTGTGTTACCTTTTTAATATGGTAGGGTTTAAATAGACTTCTGACACACGCAAAAAAAATGAGATAAAACATTTATGAAAGCTCGTTGCCCAGCGTTGTACATTGCTTGAGTCAAACATTTTAAAAACATTACTAAAAATAAACTTTTCACAACGTTTTTAGATTAACTGTGTCGATTATCTGATCTTATTATCTGTGGCCTGCCTGTGCCTGGAAGAGGAGTACCACTCTGGTTCCTTAGAACCTGCTAAAAGGGTTATTTTAGATTTTTGTTTTTACCCTAATGATGCCAAAAAGAAGAACAAGTTGCAGTTCTGTGTAAAAGCCACCATTTATTTACAACACAGGAAATCATTCCTGTACAACTCCTCCATCTAATACACAGTACACACTGCAATAGTTACACCCTTTTGCACATGCTCTACAGTAAAATAACAAATGACAAAATTTCACAGGTTAGAGCTTAATGTCAATCATATATATTTCACCTCTGTAATATTCTTGATATTTATAATTGAGCAATTTGTATATACTCGTGCTTTTTCTGAAATTTGTAAACTTTGTAATATATTGTATTATTTAATTAGTTTAGTCTGTTACTGTTATTGTCTCGGAGCAACTGTAACCCACATAATTTCCTTAGGGATTATTAAAGTATTCTGATTCTGATGATCATTTCTTTAACTAGCCTTCAGGAATAGTTCTCCAGGCTTCTTGATGGACTTTCAAAGCCATTTTGTTTGATCCCACACTGCTTCAATTCACTGCTTCAATGTTGAGGTCTGGGCTCTGTGGAAGCCAGTCCATTACTGATAGTGTTCCACTGTGTGTTTTCTATACAAGTATGCTTTTACTGCATCAGCAGTGTGTTCGGGATCATTGTCATGCAGAAAAATGAAGATGCTGCCAATCAGATGCTTTCGAGATGATGATGCATGGTGGATCAAAATGTGCTGGTACTTTTCTGCATTCATAATTCCACCAATTTTAACAAGATCTTCAACACTACTGGCTAAAATACAGTCCCAAATCATGACAGAACCTCTACCAACCATCTTTCTAACGCATTCCTGACCTCCTCCATACATAATGATGACCATTTGTATAAAAACAACTGAAATTTGGATTGATCTCCTCAAGACCTGTTGTTGCTGATTTTCAGTATTTATCCTCCACTTGCTCAGTTTCTCCAGATTTTGTTTTAAGCACACACTAAACATCATATTGACATACACCAAGTTTTTATCTCTCCTTGGTGGTGCAAAAATATGATTTTATGACTGTCAAACTGTGCTATCTTTGATATTTTTAAAGAATCAAGAAATGGAAAGAAATATGTTTGTGACAGGCTGCTGGTAACAAACTACCAATAAATATAATTTCAAATGGGTTCTTTACTAAAACGGTTTCATCCCTTGAGTTAGATGCCGTTTTTATATTTGAATGATTCATAGCAGCTTAACAAAGCAGCTTAACAAAACAAAAAATAAACAAAAAAAAGACCTTCAAAAAGCCCAGAGAACTGTTCCTCAAGACCACTAAAAATACAAGAAAGTATGACTCCTTGAGGTCTTGAAGGTCTTCTACCCCTTTGCTTGCCATAATGTGTGCCACAAGGCTCAGTTTGCGGGCCTTGATTGTTTTTCAGCACATTTTGAATGCTTTTAAGGACATTCCTTATCACTGTTATGCAGATGACATTCTGTTATATACCTCTTAAGCCCCAATGTGTTTCTAAGTTACAGAGATTGCATAGGTGCGTAGACTCTTTTAGAAACTTGATCACTGACAATTTTCTCCAACTTATTGAAGAAAAACATGAATCCTTGTTTGTGCCCCTGGCAGATTTGTGTCTAAGATATTGAAAACTATGCATTAAATCTATTCACATTAAATCTCTGGTTCACTCTTCAATAGTGTCATGCTCTAAGTTGGAAATTAATATTCATGCATTTATATCCTTGCATCTGAATGATAGGAATTCCTTGTTCTGTTGGCTTAACAAAGCTTCTTTGTTCGCCACTGCAAAAGTGTTTTAAGTACTGACATGTCACACTGTTACCAATTTAGTTACGTGTTGAGTATTTCATGGACAAACATTAGTCTAGATCAGTAAACTTTTACATCCATACATCTTCAGCAGGTTCTAGACATCATGTGATCAGGGTGAGGACTAAAGGAGACAGAGTTTTTGCTGCAGTGGTGCTCAGACTCTCCCACTGAGTCTGAGATCCTCCAGACTCTGTGGTGTTCATTAAAAAGCAGTTAAAAACTCACTTTTTTAAACTTGCTGTAACTTGGTTAACATTTTTGTCTTTATGTTTTGATCATTTTGTTGTTAAATTTATCTTAAAATAACATTGTTCTTATTATACTAAATATAATGAGCTGTTGGATCAAGACTTTTGCACAGGACTATATACATCCAGATTTAGTTGTGTTAGGCTAAAAGTCCCCAAAAAACAAATATATTTAAACAAAATAAAACTTAAAAGCTGAAGCCAGCAGATATATTTGTTCATAAATGACATAAAAGTTCCATTTGATTAATGTTTTTGATTAGATTTCTTAGATCAGTTTCACCTGTGTCTAAATGTCCGGGAAACCTTTGCACCCCTGCACCGCTTTTGTCTGTCAGTGTGACTATGCAAATATGCCTAGTGCATTGTTTTGGTTTTCTCCAGCAGCTGTTTAAATCTGTTAACACACAAAAACCCAGCGAACACAGTGAGAAATAACACTCCTCCAAGAGCCAGTAAAGTGTTTCAGTTCTTCAGTGTTCAGAGTGTTTTGGTTCAGGTTTATATTTATGATTAAATGCTAGACGTAATTGTTCGTAACGGGATTCGTTGAACCACATATGAACGTTTACGTTAAAATGAAAAAAACTCTCTCATACACAAAAAAACACTTCCTTCCCGTCACGATTTTCCTCGTTGATTTCCACCAATCAGAACGCAGCTTGATTGCTGCTCACCCAATGGGAAGCCAGGAAGCTCATACTGTCCGTGTGATTCCACAGAAGGAAGCGTTACCAAACACTTTAACAAAGTTTTAAGGTAAGTTTGAGCCGAGCTTATCAAAGTGTTACTTCACGGTGAATCAAAGGACCTCCTAGGCAGAAACTAGGCGTGTGGGCTTCCCGAGGCTTTGGGCCGCTTCAGCGGCTTGGCTGCTCGTAGCTTTACGGTAGCTCTATCTATTCTGCGTGACATTTCTCACAGTAACCTCCATCCCTTTCAGTATAAGGCACTGACATTTTAAAACGGAATAGCTATCTTTGCGGTGTTCTGACTCAAACCAATGCAGCTGTCAAACTGTTATGAAGGTAATCAGCTAGCTCACCTGTACGTACGGGTCGCATAGCAACCACGTCCCCTAGTTTAAAGTTGGACAACAGTTATAGCTTTGACATTAAAGTTACATAGTCTATAATTTGAGTAAACTCTGGGTGTGTTTTCTGTTGTTTCTGTAAGGCTTAATTTATGATGAGTTTATAAGCTGTAATCGAAGGTTTTGTTGTTACTTTATACTAGGAAACATAGAAATGTCATAAAATATCCTCAGATAGCAACATTTGTTAATGTTTTTGCTTATAATTCAGTGAATCTCGAACTTTTTCTGGCTTGCCTGACTTTAGAAGTTAAAGCTAAAGCTGTAATCGTGATGTATGTATTTATTATACACTTAACGGCGACTTTATTGGATACACCTGTTCTTAACACAAATATCTAATCAGCCAATCACATGGCCTTGTTGATGCTAGAGGCGAATGGGCAGACTGCTTTGAGCTCACAGGAAATTAACAGCAACTGAAATAACCACTAGTTACAACAAAGGTATGCAGGAGAGCATCTATGAAAACATAGCTCATCCAACTTGGAAGCAAATAGGCTGCAGCTGCACAAGACCATACCAGCAACAGAAGACCACAGCGAATGCCACCCTAGCTACGATCAGGAGACCGAGGCTACAGTTCACAGGGGCTCAACAAACCTGAACAATAGAAGATCGGGGGAAAAAAAACATTGCCTGGTCTGATGAGTCTTGTTTTCTGCTCCAACATTCAGATGGTAGGGTCAGAATTTGACATAAAAGCATGGATCCATGGCTCAGGCTGCTGGTGTAGGAACCATTATTTTAAGTCAGCTTCATTCCACATGTTTACCCTGGTCATCCATACACGACTTACAGTGGAAGTGCTAGTCATATTCGATGCACAGGGGGATAAATAGCTTATTCACAATTCCTCCAGTTGTTAATGTAAGTTTGAGTTAGTTCAGATGTGCTAAATGTCGTTTTCAGAGATGAACCCCTCACACAGTGTGTTGGATGTGTCTCCCTAATCAGAATGTTCTAACTTGAAACACAAGAGCCATGCTGAAGAGGGTTTTCTGATACCATGGCAGCCCAAAATTTAAAAGAATCTAAGGCTAAATTGAAAAATAAATTGATAACTGTTTTGATGACATTGGAAATAATGTGATCTGATCTTCTAAGTCAAAATAAGATAAAAACAAAATCTGAATAAACTGAAAACATTTTTGTGTCCTTTATGAACAGATAGATAACAAACAGTGAAGGTGGAAAATAACAAATGAACTCTTGAAATTAGTAACTGAAACAGCTGCCTTCAGCAGCCGCGACCTCCGTCAGACGCTTTCTGTAGCAGTTTTTAGAGGCATTCATGATGAAGAGGAGGATTTCAGATTGTGTGACCGATTTGGTGTGTTATTAGTCATAGTGTGCTTTTTTTCCATATAATATTTTGCTGGGAATCAATTCAGAAACCTCAGATATTCCAGAGGAGTTAAATGTTTTTTCTTGCCCCTTAATTCATTACTTACAGTTTACAAACTGTTTATAAACGTGCCTGAGCAAAAATAGTCTGCAAACAAAGTTTATGGTTAACTGAAATGGTTTTGAAAGACCTGCCAAGTTAAGGTGATCGAAAACACAAGTCATTTCACTAAAAACGTCACTTCTTATGCGTCTGCATGCAAAACGTGCTCCTCTTATTCATACTGACTGTAAAGAGGAGCCTTCCCAACATGTAAGGCCTCAGGTTTTCCAGACTTCTGCTGAGGAAAATTTGTCCTTTTTAACCAGCAGCTCACTGAAGAAACAAGTCAAACTGAACTTGAAACTAAAAACACTGTAACCTCGGAAAAACCCACTTGATTTAATCACAGAATGCTGAAGCTTCGGATGATGAATGACCACGAAGGCTCTGATTTTGCCACCCACTTTTCACAAGGTGAAACCTCTGAATTTTGACAGAGTCAGATCATTTTTATATCTCTGGATGGTCAGATCACACTGTTACTGTTAAAACTACTTTAAGGAAAGGATCTTTCGGATATGAGGAATCAGTATTCCTAGCTGTAGCTGTTTTCCATCAATATTCAGTTGTGTGAATGGCACATAGTACATCCTCTGGAAACTGGGCTTTTCTTTTTGACGAGCAAACCTCTGATCTTTGATACAGTGACTGCAGATAAAGGTCGCATGCTTCACCACATCATTCATTTGTGTGAAAAAGTAATTACGCCCTCAGCCACAGAAGCTTGTGTTGTCCACCTTAGCAGGAATAATGAATTTTTTCCATTGGTGTTTCACATTGGGTTGCAAATTTCTGACCCCTCTTCCTTCATGTCCATCAGTTGAAAGATGTTTGAGGGTTTTCCTGCATGTAACAAGTGTTACCTTCACAGGAACGATAACCCTTCCTTTCCTGCCTCTGAGGTCTTCCTTTGTGGATTTGTCGGTGTGCTGAGGATTATTATCATAGGAGATGATTTGGGCTTTAATATGTTGCCAAAGAACACCACAGCATGCAGAATGGACATGCCAAGGATTTAACCACTGACCTTCAACTTGGTTGTTGACCACTTGAGTCACAGATGCTCCCCCCAGGCTGACATAACCATGTAGGGATGGTCTTTTCCTGACAATAAAGACCTTTTTCTTGCATGACTCCCACACAGGTGTGACAGACACATGCAACAGAGTTACCTGCAGACCCTGTGATCACATTTTTCAAGTTTTTTTTAGACCAAAAAGAAAAAAAAAGAAGGTGTGGTCATTTTAAATCTCTTGCCAGACTTGACATCAGATAAATGATATATGACATGGCGTCACCATGTAGTTGGCATGTTTTGTTTTCCAACAGAGAGCTTTACTAAAAACGCAAGAAGTGTAACTTAATGCTGTGTGATCATAAGGATATGATCATTTATAGGGATGATTAAACAAATTGTTAGCCCTCAGTGTCAGTTATTCTTATATTTATGTATGGATTGAAGCGAGTCGATGTTAAAAAGCTACATTTATAATTGAAAATGATCATTTGCAAACTTAGCCAGGGGAATTACGAAATGTTTTCTGCTTATGCTTTTCAAATGTGAGGACTTTCCATTTTTACCCTTTTATGTCATCTGAATTTATCGTTCGTATTTTTTTGGACTGGACAAAATGAGCCATTTTTGAATTTGTTTGATTCATGCTTCTGAATCAAATTTTTTTTGTTACCCAAACACCAAACAAGCTCTCCAGGGAATACTAGAGGTTGGCTTTTGGCAGCAAAGGATGAATTATATATTTTAAGCTCCCGATGATCACTTAATCCTCATCCAGCTGCTAAACTAATCTCACAGTATACTTCCAGTGTACCAGTTGATAGGATAGCAAATAATTACATACTGCCTAAGTCGTTTCCGGTACACCTAGCCGCCAAGCATACTGTGATTCAGTAAAATGCGAGGACGTGCACCTAATCTAGCTCAGAGGTTCCTCTTTCCCTGCAGAGCGCTCCAAGTCAGGATGCATAGAGACAGCAACAGCAGGTTTCAGCGGTTCATCCAGGGCACAGGAGTCAGGGGCTGGAGTGGGGGAGGGGAGGGATGAGATTAAACATGTTTTTATGTAATGAGGGTTTCAGAAGGAAGCTGGGGTAAAAAAGGTGGAGTGAGGCCAGAAACATGGTGGATGTATTTTGGCTGCCGTGGGTCGGGGCGGTTAAGTCAGCAGAGGTGATACGGTTTATTATCCCATCACTCTGAGTGAACACGATTAGAAACTGAATCTCCTACTTCAGATAAAATGAGATGTAGAATTAATGACCACTGATCAAAAATTTAGAGCCTGAATTTGAGATGACGTACGTCTCTCACCACATGTTTTTATTACCTGCTGACGGTGGAGGAACAGTGATTTACACTGGGTTCAAACCTCCTGCTGTGCTGGGGCCTTTCTGTGGAGTTTCATAGTCCCTACATCTTCATGGGTTTCCTCTGCATGCTCCGGTTTCACCACACAGTCCAAAGACATGCGTGTTTGAGTAATAGTTGTTTTTGCCCCTTAGTCGTAAAAGGCTGATGGGGTATTTTCATTATCCTGCTGAGCGAGCGGGTGGGGGACGTGGACACCCAAGTTTGTTGGGCGATAATGTGATGACTCGAGAATGAAGCAATGGTCTGATACAGCTGGTGTATCTATTAAAAATCTCAGGTGAGTTTGAATCTCATTGTCTGTGATCTCAAAGTTAGAGGTCAGTTTTGAAATTGAAAGCTTGAAATTGAAATAGGTGCATCTGCTAGGAGGCTGAGCTGCTGCTGTCAGTATTTTTTTTAATTATCTGTGAGTAAGTGTGGATGTCCGTCTCCAAATGTTAGCCCTGTGATGGATCGATCCAGGGTTCACCTTGCCTCTTACCTTGAACCAGTTAAAAAAAATTCTATATCCAAAAATGTAGTTAAATGTTTAAATAACACAACAAACCCAGAAACATTACATTTAAGACAAGAGAAATAAGAGAAAAGGAGAAAATCCTCAAATTTAACAAACAAGCAAACCTACAAACAGGTGATAGAGTAGGGCTCACTGTCTTATTTGTTATGCTAGTGCAAGAAATTGAATATCATTCATGTAATTGAATTTAAAAAAGTAATCTTCCATGTATTCTGTATTCATTACACAAAGCAAATTATTTCAAGACTTGTTTCTGATTAAATTCAGTTGATTATGGTTTATAGCTCACGTAGTGGAATATTGTAGAATATTTAATTTGTATTTCACAGTATATATACACTCTGTTAACCACGTGGTCAACCACAATCATTAGGAAAAATGCTGAGTTGACAGTTGTCCAGTCGATCATCAATACCCTCCTCACGGAAGATAAGCCATAGAGAGTCATTGCTGTTCCCAGAATGCTGTATTGAAGCATATTAATAGAAAGTTGACTGGAAGAATGAAGAGTATTGTAAAATTTGCACCACAATGACAGAAGACTTGAGAGGATTGTAGAGGGGAAAAAGTGGATTCAAGAACTTGAGAGAATTTCACAAGGAGTGGACAGAGGCTGGTGTCAGTGCATCAAGAGCCACCACATACAGACGTCTTCAGCCAAAAGTAAAACTTGCATTTGATTTGGAAATCAAGGTCCTGGATATGTGAGAAACAGTGGAGAATCCAAGGTGTTTGAAGTCCAGTGTGAAGTTTCCACAGTCTGTGACAATTTAGGGTCCCATTTCATCTGCTGCTGCTGCTGCTGGTGGTCAACACAGTCGTCTACCGGGAGACTTTAGAGCACTTTATCCATCCATCTGCTAACAAGCTTTATGGTGATGTCGATTTCCTTTCCCAGCACCACTTAGGACCTGTCCACAGCGATAACACTACTACCAAATGGTTTGCTGGCCATGTTTTCACCCTGCTGCATTTACCAGCCAACTCACTTTACCCTAACTCCCACCGCAAGAAATCTACAAAGTAGACAAGAAATACCCAAAACCAAAACACAGACAAGCTGAAGGCCACAATCAAAGCAACCTAGGCTTCAGTAACACCTCAGCAGTGCCACAAGCTGATCGGTTTCATGCCACATTACTGCACTTATGCAGTAATTAGTGGCAAAGGAGCTCAAACCAAGTATCAAGTGTATAAACATGCGGATGTTTCCTTTGTAAATCCTTTTTATTCCCATTGATCTCGGCAAATATTCTACTAATCTCAGATACTTGATTTCATGAGCCATACATTAAAATCAATGAAGTTAAAGCAAAAACAAAGCTTGAAATATTTCACTTTATATTTGATGAATATACAATATATGGAAGTGTACCTTACTGCATTAATTGTCTCAAGCAGTGTTCAGAGAATGGCGGACAAGACTGTGGATGGAGGTCAATGGACGGGATGCACAGTCATGTTTCTGCAGTCGCTGTGTCCCGGTGTGAACCTGCTCTCTCTCTACAAAGACCCACAGGGAAAGTTCATCATTTTCAAAGTCATCAAGCTGACACTTACAGGTGAGCCCT
Organism: Pelmatolapia mariae; assembly: GCF_036321145.2. Classification (NCBI taxonomy): domain Eukaryota; kingdom Metazoa; phylum Chordata; class Actinopteri; order Cichliformes; family Cichlidae; genus Pelmatolapia; species Pelmatolapia mariae. Next base: position 23,284,356 of record NC_086227.1, read on the forward strand.
CGGTTAGGCATTTCTCATACTGCATGCTCATTAAAATAGAAAAAACCTCTTGTAGGATTTACCTTGATTAATCATAGTCTTCCACTGTTAAGACTCTGCAGGAGGCCTGGGTACATTTGAGATCCTAAAGGTCCATGACGCGGATCCCTTCCTGGGGGTGGAAGTGAAGTTTGTGAATGTGGCAGCATGTCGTCAGTTCCTGGAGAGCTACAGCTCTGGAGCGGTGAGGCAGTATCTCTGCCAGCACGCCTGCCGGCTGCTCGCTCTGCCCCAGGAGTTAACTGTGGAAACCCAGCTTAAGGCAGGCACTCATATTCTGGATCGGTGTCTGGACAAGCTGGATCTTTGCCTACAGCAAATCCACCTGTCACAGGTAAGGTTGATGTTCCTGTTAAAATGTTCTCCAGTGATTTTAAAGAGGCAAAAAGATTTTAAAAGTAGATCTCATTTCACCTCATCGTGCCTGACACTGGCCGATTTCTAATGGGATTTTTCTCTTGCAAGGTAATTTAGCTGCAATGTGAAACCTTTTCACAAAGATTCACACAAGCAGGTTTGTTATAGTCATACCTGTTCCTGAAAGCTAAACCTGACCAAACACTGCAAATCACACTGTCTCCGGGACAGTTCAGCCTGGTCACTCGTTAGAGTTCCACACAGCCAACTGTTGGGAGCAGTTGAGTTTGAGGGGAGGGAGACAAGACAAAAGACACACTGTGGAAGAGAGCCAGAGATTTAATAATAACTAATGATTAAATGCAGAGAGGTGTCAAAACACACAGTGAGTGAAAAGAGACCAGAATGAGGAACACTGCATCACGGGAAGCCCTCAGCAGTCTAAACCTATTGCAGCATAACTAAGAGGGCATTCAGGGATCACCTGATCCAACCCTAACTATTTGCTTTACCAAAAAGGAAAGTTCTAACCTTAATCTTAAAAGTAGAGAGGGTGTCTGTCTCCTGAATCCAAACTGGGAAGGCTCTGCCTCCCATTCTACTTTTAAATACTCAGGGAATCGCAAGTAAGCCCGCCGTCTGAGAGCAAAGTGCTCTAATGGGGTGATATGGTACTATGAGGTCATTAACATGGGGGCTGATTATTCAAGACCTTGTATGTGAGGAGCAGGATTTTAAATTTGATTCTACCAGAGAGCCAATGAAGAGAAGCCAATATGGGAAATATCCTCTCTCTTTCTAGTTCCTGTGAGTACTTGCTCTGCAGTATTTTGGATCCACTGAAAATGTAACCACAAAATTTAGTATTTTGAAACACATAATCTCCTGTTTCTGCCAAATTTAAGCCATGGCCCTTTATTGTAGTCACTATGGCCCTCGGAGAGTGTACCCACTTTGACGTTCTCATTTATTTTTATTCTGAGTGATTTCTGCCATTTTGTGCCTTTTAGCCGGAGCGTCTGCGCGATGAGGAGATCGATGAGCTCGAGCAGCAGCTGCAGAGTCAGGCCCGCGGTCCTGCCTCACAGTCCGTCACCATCATGCAGGAAGAGTCTCCCGTTCCCAGCAACTGCTTCAAGTTTCAGAACAGAGTGTTTGGTGAGTCGAGACGGTCCTTGTTACTAGTCGTGTGTGTGGTGTGCTGTCCACAGTACATTATTTAGATATTCTCTGTAATTTAACTATCGAGGATGGTCGTTCATTTACAAATGGTGGGTTTACTGCCATCTACTCGTTCTCCTCATGTGTCTGCAAAAACAATTTTATTTAAATTCAAGAAGCTGACCGAACTTTGTTGATTGACTTTTTTTTTTCTCGACAGCACATAAATTCAATACTGTTTCAACTGACTCCCTAATCCAGCCAGTCAGTGGGAAGAGATTAATGCCTGCAGATAATGTATTTGGTTTGCATACTTGGACTGATTTCATATTGGGTCAACTAAAATTTGAATTAATAAAAATGCAGGAGATTTGGTGGTTGCCAAACAACTGAAATTAAACACCCAGTGACACATTAAAGCTCTCCTGGGGTTTGTAAATTGATGTTGGTGGTCTTGATGGGGAAAAGGGAAAGTGAGAAAGTACAACAGCAGGGATTTTTGTTAATGAACTGACTGGTCTTTATTAATTGCACCTGATTTTTCAGTATTTTTGATCATGCAAGTGCACAACTTTAAAGCTGCTCTGATCAGTTTTTTCCATACAAACAATCAGATTATACAGCTCTGTGATCACAGGCTATTCGCTGACTTTGCCTGTTTTTTGTTTGGTGCTTGGCAAGTAGTGTTTACTGCTTGAGACCAGCTGCTTGCTGAAGCAGTGAGCCAGAAAACCAAACCAGTGAACTTAAAGGTGCTGAGTGCGATATGCACTTCAGGAGGTAGTGAAGACCTAAAGCTTAAGCTAAGTTAAGATGAACTTTACACATGTTAGGACATTGGTCAGCTGAGTAGCACTGTTGCCTCACAGTGAGAAGTCCTGGGTTCAAATCCACTGGTCCAGCTCTCCAGATAGCCTGGAGAGGTAGACATACCCCGCCTATCCCCCTATGACAGCTGGGATAGGCTCCAGCCTCACGTCTACCTGAATTATAGAAGCGGTTAGGAAAATGAATGAATTTTAGTCTCCAGATGTTTGCTAGTGTTGCTCTGTAACTGTTGAATGTCTAAAGAGCAACTTGCCCACATGGAATAGTTGTAGTTGTGTCAGGTAAAATGCGTGTTTACAGGTGGTATCACTGTCCCCATCTGGCTGAAAATTACTCATTAAAGCTGTTTTATAATCTTAAAGCACATGAAATGAATGAATATGCAGAATCTGCAGCTACAGCTGGCAAAAGGACAGTGTTGTATTAAAGTATGAAAGTCCTGTCGGTGTACATTAAAATTAAACAGTGTGGGGGTGCATCCACTTGAGCTTTTTTCCAGCCGTATGCAATGGGAGCTCTATGTATGTAGAAAAGGGATTTATGAAATGTCCACAGGGAGGTCATACAAGTTCAGTGGTCTTAAACGTTTGCTGGGTGTACCACCAGCAGTGTCATGATACATGACTGGCAGATGCTCTGCCTCTCTTCTAGCCTCACAACTGGATGAGCCCTTCTTGTTGACTCTTTGCTCCTGCATTTAAAAGTGGACCGACATGGCTAAATTTCACTTACCTATTAGAAACATGGTTTACATGTTTCGAAAAAATCTGAAGCTTGAAAATAAATGTGGTTAATTTTACAGATGTTTACAGGAGTTTCCAAAGGTGCTGAGTGTCCCTTATGTGTGGCCTTTTATATAAAACAGCAGCCAAACTGACATCAACACTAAATGAGAAGCAAGGAATTAATAATGCATCCTGTACACAAGTCCTATTGGTGTTTAAGTTTGGGTTGAAAGCTGCAGCCTTTAGCTTTTCTCATAGTCATACACTCATAGTGAGGGATGACTGGACATCAGCGGAGAAGGTACCACTGCTGGTCTGAGGATTCAGGTGTGCACTTACTCCTGGAAAACTACAGTATTAGTATGAAATACTGTAGTTTTGATTATATGACTATTTAGTTTGCTGTACTAGAGTCAGGTACTATTATTTGCTTAGAGCTCCCTCCCAAGGTGCTCTCACCTGGACATTTTTAGAAAAGCATTTGGAGTTATCAGCTGAAAAGAAACACTACATCAAAAGAGTCAAATGTGTGATTGAAGCAGCCCGCTAAAGGCTCTCAGTAAATTCTTTTAAAACTCGAATTTTTCGATAAAAAATGTGATTCTTCACGTAGTGATGCTGGGATTACTACGTGGGAGTGGAAAGGTTTGGGAAGTGAAAATGTATTTGTAGATTTTGAAAAGTTGTGAGGGTTTAGTGACTTTCTAAATCCACAGGCTTCCCATCACCATTCAAAAAAATGCACATTAGGTTTATTGGTGATTCTAAATTTTAGTGGAGTGGGATGATGGGTGTCTTTCATTTAGCTTTATGGTTCCAGCTATTATTAAAATCTTGACTCTCGCTCAGGTTTTTATACCTCAGAGATGGAAACATTTGAGGAGTGTTTTTTTTTTTTTTTAAGATATACATTATTATGTAATGGTTTTAGAGTTCGGCTCACTGTCACCCGTGAACTAATAGGGGTTTCGACACTCCTGCCCTGAGTTCTTCTGTGAGAGCTTGCTGTTTACATCTTTTTGTAAAACACTGTTTATGTAATCGTACTTGATTGCGGTTTACATTAATGCTTTCCCTTCATCTTTATCCTGTGGCCCCGTCAGAGGACCGAATGCTGACAGCGGCAGATGTGCAGAGCTTTTCTAACGGAGTGGGCCGTCAGTGGAAGCACGTAGGGAGGGCCTTGGGGAAGAACTGCCGCGCTCTGAAGGGCCCGGCCATAGACAACCTGGCCTATGAGTACGAGAGAGAAGGGCTGTATGAGCAAGCCTATCAGCTGCTCAGCCGCTTCATCCAGGCGGAGGGGAGGGCGGCCAAGCTGAGCCGACTGGTCAAAGCACTGGAGGACTGCAAACTCACGAGCCTGGCTGAAAATATTCTGGACCTGCAGCCGCGAGAGTAACTCTGAGTCTGAGCTGTGAAAACAGAGAAGGGGGGACGGAGTCCTCTCTGTGCAAGGAGCAGCGACTTTGTCCTGCCTGCTTATGTTATACACACAGAGTGTTTGTTCTTCACGTCTGTCATCGACAGCATCCCATCCTTCAAATCATCCCCCGTGTGTGTGTGCGTGTAGGAGTGTGTGTGGGAGTGTGTGCGTATATTAAATGATTCACGTCTTTGCTTTTCAATTATTAGTATTATCGATAATTGTTTTCATTTAGTTGAATGATCTGTCACCACTTTTTAAAAAAATGCTGTCATGAGTTTAATGCACTGTTTAAACCGTTGTCATCATGTTTCTCCTTTTAAAGTCAATTTACAGATGGAACCTGTTGGGTCTTCTTTCTAATGAGTGCGAGACTGTTTTTTTTCTCCTACAAAATGGGTGCATTCAAATTAAATGATTGAGGAACAAAAAACAAAAGACAAAAAAACAAGCTTCATGTTTCTGTTTGATGCATTAGTGTAATTAAACCTGAAAACACCATTTTGTCAAAAGTCCCTCAGGTATAATTTAGTGTTAATCCGCCCTCCCTCTCCACCAGCGCTCGCTGTCACTCACACACGTGCACATGATTGAACTGCTGATGCTGAACGTCTGTGTGTGTGTGTGTGTGTGTGTGTGTGTGTGTGTATGCGTGTACGGGTTCGTACTATCCTGGTGGGGACCAAAATCTGACTTTTACTATCCTGGTGGGGACTTTCTGCACCGTGGGGACCAAAATCCAGGTCCCCTCGGGGTTGAAAGCAATTTTCACACTCAAAATGCGGTTTTACTGTCAGGGTTACAATTAGGTTATGGTTAGGTTTAGGGTAAGGGTTAGGGTTAGGCATTCATTTTTAATGGTTAGGGTTAGGGTAAGGGGCTAGGGAAAGCATTATGTCAATGGGATGTCCCCACGAGGATAGCAAACCAGACATGTGTGTGTGTGTGTGTGTGTCACTGCTTGAGTCATGATGTGGGTGCTTCAGGGCGGATCTGAGGTAGGTGTGTGTTTTATCTCAGCTTGGCTGTCAAAGATGGATGGAGCTTCTACAGGTTGAGCTCCTGTGCTGGTTTCATTCAGGGTCCACTGTAAAAGAGCCCCTCCCCCAATTTTTTCTTTTTTTTTTTAACTTGACCATCCATCCAGATGTGATGTGTGGATTAGATGTGTTTATCACACACCCACACACACACTAATGTGATACAGACCTTTCAAATAGACATACATAGTGTCCTAAGTTAAACACACACGTCCCTCCTGCTCCAACTGCTGGTGATAGCTAGGCTGTGTCCTCAGTAATATTTCTGGGAATTTTGTGGGTTTATGGAGTACAGAGACGTTTACTCCCGCACTTACACGATGTAGCATATGTTGATTTAAGCTGACACTGATATTGTTAATACCGTCAAGTGATTTAAATGATATGACTTTTAGGCCTGATAGAGGTTAAAAGATGAATTCAAGAAAACATTTAGATCATAATGAGGGAGAATAAAATTAATCCACATAATTTTTTCTTGTGGGCTGGGGTCAGCAGGTGAACAGGTGCGGACAACAGGTCAGCCAGTTTGGATACACATGTTCTTTTTTTTGTGGAGCTAAGCCGATGGGATATGTGCAGCATGTGGTTTGGTTGTGTATTGTTAAAATCAGCAAAGAGTTACCTGAAAGAGACTTCATCTGAATGGCTGTGTATGTTTGTCCCAAACCTATAAACAGGCACATGCAAAAAGAAAGTTTTTACAGGACTCTGTGTCTTTCTGTGAAAAAAGAAGTAGCTACATCTCTTCTGCTTTTGTGGGAATTAAGGTGCTACGTAGCAGCCAGGTGCTGCTAATCAAATGCACTTGATTAACTGATCATCACGAAGTCTGAGCAACTCTAAAAAAAAAAAAGCAGATGTTCTGGCAGTTTGCTGGTCTGGAGCAATCAGTTGTCCAGGTGTGGATGTCTTCAACCTCAATTTGGAGCTTTTAATTATTTCTTTGAACTGTTCTTTTTCCAGAGTGGAATGATTGTATAGAATACATCTTTAATAACTTACAAAACAAGAATTTGGTGCTGAGAATGAGTCAAAATCATACAGATTCAAATATGTACAAACACTGACTTAAAACTTTAAATAGGTGGTGCTAAAGGTTCTACAATGTCTTAAAAACTGACAACACCACCGTTCATTCCCCTTAGTGATTATGATTAACTACAACTGGTAGTTTTTCTTTGCTGGCAAAAGGATTTGTTTAACAGCACTCATTGGACTGACCAGTACTCCAAGGAAAGACCTAGGAACTCAATGAAGATCTAAGAAGGAGACTTGTAGATTCACACAAGTTAGGAAGGTCTCTTGGAGCCAGTTTTAAACAACTGCAGATTGCAAGATCATCAGTTCAAACTATTGTACATAAGTACAAGTTATTCTGATATGTCCTCACTTTACCAAAATCTGGCAGAAGACTCAACCTGTCACCCTCAGATGAGAGGAAATTGTTTAGGATGTTCAGCTCCTTGTGTGGGAGCCACAAGGACTCATGCCTGCCATGAACTGAAAACCTCTGTAACAACAGGGTCTCTGTCCACAGTGAAGCCAGTTTTACATTGTCACGGACTGAAAGGGTGCTGACCAAGAAAAAAAAGTCCCTGCTCTGATCACAAGAGGTATGTTTGGAGGAGGTGAGGCTTTCACTGTAGAACACTGTTCCATCTGTCAGCATGGTGATGGTAGCATCGTGTTTTGGGGCTGTTTTGCTGCCACTGGTACATTTCACAAAATAAATGGAATAATAAAAAAAGCAATTACCTCCAAATTGTTCAACTTCACCTCAAGGACAGCAGCTAGACAGTTGAAACTTGGACACAATTGATAAAGCAGGCTAGCATTAAATTTCTGGAATAGTTTTTCCAAAGCCTTGACCTCAACCCTACTTAAAATTTGTGGATTATGCTGAAAACTCAGGTCCATACCAGGACACCATATTAATTCAAATGAACTCTACCAATTCTGCTAAGGATAATGGCTGAGTATACAGACAGTATTATGCCAAAAGTTTGTTGTTGGCTACTAAAAGCATCTGGTTGAGGTGCAACTTGCTAAGGGACATTAAAGCAATTATTGGGGTGTATATTCGCCAAATTATTGTCTTTTAAAGTCATTAAAGATGTATCCTGTACAATTACTCCACCCTAGAAAAAGAACAGTTACAAAAACAATAATTAAAAGCCCCATATTACAGTGACATTTGTACCTATGATGAGTGGATGTAAACTTTTGTCCACTTCCCTGTTTCGGAGAGGGTTTTTTTGTACCTTTCACCACATTCATTTGGGAATTTTTGTTCTTCACATTTTTCCTCATGCAGCTTTTAATGAGCTTAAGATCTTAAATGTAATATTTAAAAAAATTAAAGTGTTATATTTGCATTCGTAAACAGCTGTTTATGCTAGTGGTTGTATGAGTGACTGCGATTATGCTGCTTTACACCGTTACAGTTACCCAACGGCAGACGTTATATAGCATACCTGTGCATAGGATACACGAAATTTGTATTTAACTCCTAAAACAACGTTATTTAAAAATCACTGTAGTACTTTTACACAGTAAACTCGCTCGCCGGGATCACAAGGTCGGGCCTATTTATGTTGTTGACATAATCGCACGTCATGCTTGTCCCAGGGAATAGACGGTGACCGCGTTGGGGCGTTTTAACGTTCCCACCGCTGCACGATTTCCACTGATGCCACGAGACACGGGGGCGACGTTTGCCATTTAAACGGCTCTTTCATTTGAATAATCTTTCATCGGACGTGATTAGAGCTCGGCTGCTCTGACGTCAGCCAGATTGTCCGCGTTAGGTGAGTCTCGCGCAGCTTTCCCTCCTCCTCCTCCCCCTCCCCTCCCCTCCCTCATCCTCTAGCGCTCCTCCTGCCTGCTTTCGTGAAAAAAAAAAAAAGATACGATGAAATCGCTCGCGCTCGCTGCCATCATCACCATCAGCGCCGCCCTGTAGAGCGAGAGAAAAAGAGAGAGAGCGCGCGCTCGAGACCCCCCCTCCCCACCTAACAACAACCCCAACCCCGCAGGCTCGAGCACAACGACCCCACCTCCCCACCCCCCTTCTCAACCCCCTCTGATAGAGGGGACGGAGCCAGAGACTCACAGTCACGGAGAAAAGACCTTTTCGGGATCCCGGCTCCGTTTCGCCCTCAATCCGGGCCTAATGCTGTAGCAGACCGCGCGGGAGGAGAGCGCGAGCGAGACAACGCAGTGACAGAGAGTCGGCGAGGGACAGGGCGGACCGGGGAGACGACGGGATTGCTCATTCGCCTGGAAACATGGGATGTACGCTGAGCGCCGAGGAGCGCGCCGCTCTGGACCGGAGCAAGGCCATCGAGAAAAACCTGAAAGAGGACGGGCTGGTCGCCGCAAAGGACGTCAAACTCCTCCTGCTCGGTAAGATCAGAGCCGCCCCGGCCGCGGGGCTTCGTCTCCTCGGCTCGGTCTACCTCTTTTGGTGGGACTGCATGGGGCGGAGGTGCTCTCCGTGGTACTGATTTCTCTGCCGGCTCTCACTCTTGCCCTCCTCCCCTCTTTACAGGCGGCGGAGAGTCCGGCAAAAGCACCATCGTCAAGCAGATGAAGTAAGTGTCCGTTAATTTTAATTTTTTCGGGGCCTTATTTCGACCCTCTTACACACATCGAGAGTGAAAGGCCCGAGATTGCGCCTGCCTCCCTATATGGGCTAAGGCAGGTTGAGCCGCCATGTTTCGAGAGGCCGTATAGCCCAGGAGGAGTGCCGGTGACTCGAGCACCTCCTGCAGACCGACAGTGAGGCTGCGGAGGCCACACCGGTGCGTCCCAGGGTGCTGTTCACCGCCGGGGTGCTGAAATGTAGTTAACGAGGCTTTCGCTTGACTACAGGGAGTGTGCGACTGGGGAGGTGTGGGTGTTGTTTCTCCGTATGCGAGTGTGTGTGCGTGCGCGTGTGTGTGTGTGTGTGTGTGTGAATTACAGTGAGGACTACAGGTCCATTAGTGAATACCTCTGCTTTTAATCTTAATGGCTTTAAGTGCCCGATATCGCCGGGAGTACTTTGCCCATAAAGCCGATTTACGCAGAAATATGGCTTCTAAAACAGCATCTAAACCTCCCCCTGTCTGAGCTAAATCACTCTTTGATGTTTTAAATCACTGTTGTCATCTCCTCTAACCCTCTTAGTTAAGTTTCTCGATGTTTTAGCATGAAAAAGCCACGCTGTTCTGCTTATTCTGTCCTGTGAAACATCTCTGTGTCTCCTTCCTGCAACGACTGCGCCCTCCCTCTATGCCTCTTCCCTTCACCTCATTACCCTCCCTGCGGTCTCTGATTGCCCATAACTCACCACTCTTCCCTGAACTCCACACACTGGACCAGATAGTGTTTACAAACACTTTCAGAGCTTCCTTCAGCCCAAGCAAGCAGCAGATGGATGGGTTTTTACCACACACACACACACACACACACACACACACACATATCATAAGTAATAAAGTTTAGGTATTGGAGAGTTCAGGTTGCATGCCCTTATTTTGATTTGGCAGAAAAGTGCAGCACAGACTCACACAGCAGAGTAGATTTTCCACATGGACTGAGTGAATTAAACAAGGAGCAGCTTCATCGATAGATTGATGTAGCACTTGCCACGGCAGTCAGTTGCAGCTGCAGAAATGTCAGGCATGTCTATTTATATACATTTCCACTGTCACACTCTGTGATTGGTCTTTATTAGTAGCATATACCTTAAACTAGTGCTTTGAATTCTTAATAATTTCATAATTTTATAACAACTATCCACTTCCCTGTATCTCGTTTAGTCAGACTAGTTATTATTATGCAGGGTTTTTTGTCACTATAAGCATTTTGTGCACACACACGTCCTTGTAGGATTGATCAATAGTCACAGTTATCTTAGAGCTTCACCAATTAGTTAATTGTCAGGAACTTAGTCTGATGATTGAATGGTGCTTTTCTTTCATCTGTAATTGTATTTTGAGTATTTTCACTTTGGAAATACTCACTGCATGAGCGATTAATCGATGGATATAATTCCTATCAGCTTTAGATGGCACCTCTGCTCCTGTTTCCCTCTGGGTTAATGTTTTATTTCACACGACTGTTAATTTTTATGATGGTGATGGAGATTCAGGGCGTGAGGCTGATCTCCCTGCCATGAAACATCTTTTCATAATGTGCACTAATGAGATGAATATATTAAAACCGTTATCCCATATTTACCACCCCACCCCCCCAATCAAATATCAATTGCTGATGACAAGCGAGGGGACGGGGTGCCCGCTTTAAGGAGTTCAAACGTGGATCGTGGGTCAGTTTTCAGGAGGATGCACCTGACATTTTATCGATCAAGCCAGGGGGTGAGGATGTCCTGATGGATGATTTAATGCTACCCGGATTATGGAGGAGTTTAACTGTGTGATTGATTGGTGCTCTGACTGATTCCACCCCATTTCCCATCATAAATTATAAATATCACATTACTGCCCAATTACAGATCACAGACGGAGTGTGTGATCAATTTCTGCCTCATTATACACACTATACACACACACTTAAAGATGGATTTAAGGCAGAGATGGTAGGAACACGGGAGCGAGCATGATAAGACAGTAACCACCTCACACACGTGCGCACACACAGAGGCAGAACTTTTATTGTGAAAAGGCAGTTATTTAGCTGTGCATTAGCATACGGACTAGTCTGACTTTTCCCTCTTTAATATCTCTGTACTTGTGCAGGATTATTCATGAAGATGGCTTTTCTGGGGATGATGTGAAGCAGTACAAGCCTGTGGTCTACAGCAACACCATCCAGAGCTTGGCAGCCATCCTTCGAGCCATGGACTCACTGGGCATTGAGTTTGGAGACAAGGATCGAAAAGTTAGTCTTGCCTTCACCCTTCAGCTCTTCAGAAGCTGCAATTTTAACAAAATAACCTCGAAGTTTGGTCTCATGTAGTTCACAGCATCTTTGGGTTTTGATTTAAGGACTGGATGCAGCAGTTTTATCTAGTGTACTTTTCAACTTCTTTGTAGCATCCATTTAGAGGAACAGATGTGTATTTTGATTTATCATATTTAAAAAGCCCCATATATACAGCTCTGACAGATGATGAATAATAAATATACTGATATAATTTAGTTGCTCTTCCCTGATCTAATGAAATGTGCTCGTGCAGGCCGATGCTAAGCTGGTTTGTGATGTGGTCAGTCGTATGGAGGACACAGAGCCGTACTCCGCAGAGCTCCTCAGCGCTATGAAGCGTTTATGGGCCGACGCCGGGACTCAGGAGTGCTTCAACCGTGCTCGAGAATACCAGCTTAATGATTCGGCTAAATAGTGAGTTGAGCAAAAAGACTACAAAAGGAAAAAAAACAAACAAAAAATCCACAATTTTAATCCACTGCTTTTCCTGTCTTCCTTCATCAGCTATCTGGACAGTTTAGACCGAATCGGTGCGGCAGACTACCAGCCCACAGAGCAGGACATCCTGAGAACCCGTGTGAAGACCACTGGTATCGTCGAAACCCACTTCACCTTCAAAAACCTCCACTTCAGGTAGGAAGCCGCTCCAGCTCGAAGTTCAAAGGTTTTCTGCTCCCGCTCTGTATTGACACCCCCCGCCCTTTTCCAGGCTTTTTGACGTGGGAGGTCAGAGGTCAGAGAGGAAGAAATGGATCCACTGCTTCGAAGATGTGACGGCCATCATCTTCTGCGTCGCTCTGAGTGGGTACGACCAGGTGCTCCATGAAGATGAAACAACTGTAAGTGTGCCTGAATCCCTCCACTGACGCTAATCCAATAAAACTTAGAAGCCGTCCAATTAACTTGAAGATTTCATGGCAAGTTTTTTTCGCCACGTGTTATATATTTGTATAAAAATATGTATTTATACAATCTCTATTTGTCTCAGAGGTAGGATGTACAGTCCACACACCACCTCATTCCATTCTCAGACTTTAAATTTTAAGAAAAAAACACTTCTTATTCATCTGTTTATCTCTTCTTCAATATAAATTTGACACATACAGGTTTTTTCCCCCTGGCTTAATACTTTTGTCACCATACTTGACAGAACTCAATGCCTTTCCCTGTGATTTCCAACCATTTCAAGTGCAAAAAAAGAAAAAAGAAAAACATCAGACTAAGATTAGCAAAAGTGGTTAAAAAATGTGACAAGGCTGGTGATTTCTCTTTGTGTTTGGCTAAAACCTCTCTAAAAGGCCTCTGTGACGGAAAACCCCCACACATGCATATTTGCCAAGTGCCTCGGCTGAGTTAACAGGAATAATAATAATCCTGTAAAATGTGTGTTTGTTCTGTTTCATAACAGAAGCGATTAAACAATCATTAAAGCTGGGACTGCGATTTATAGTTATCAGGGTTTTTCTGGGCTCAGACCGGGCCTGTGTCCAAGTAACAAAAGCAGTAAGAAACAATCTTTACTGAAGCGCTGCCGGCTTTCCTTTGGGCCTGTGTGTGTTTTTATCAGACTCCCCTCATCGTTTTACTTGTTCTTTCCGCAGAACCGCATGCACGAATCACTCATGCTCTTCGATTCCATCTGCAACAACAAGTTCTTCATCGACACCTCCATCATCCTCTTCCTCAACAAGAAGGATCTGTTCGCTGAGAAGATAAAGAAGTCCCCGCTGACTATCTGTTTTCCAGAATACACAGGTGAGTCCCGCGCCCTCAGTCGGAGCGGCTTCCCGAGCAAAGCGACGCGCTTTAATCGCCCTCTGCTGTTTTCTCTCCAGGTGCTAACACTTACGAAGACGCTACTGCATATATTCAGGTTCAGTTTGAGAGTAAGAACCGCTCTCCAAACAAGGAGATCTACTGTCACCTGACCTGTGCCACAGACACGGGAAACATCCAGGTAGTGTTTGATGCCGTCACCGACATCATTATTGCAAACAACCTTAGAGGGTGTGGCTTATACTGAGGCCTGGCCAAGCACAGAGGTTGTCATGGAGTGTATGAGGTGTTAATAATAATTTTGATGATACTTAAACACATAAATATGTAATTCTACACGTCCAAACGGACCCAAAGAGCTGCCGTCAGACACCACACTGGATTATTGCCATGATTTGTTCCTCTTCCTCTTATTTTGATTTCAGTATAAAAAAACCCCAGTTTTTGTCTCTTTTTTTTTTTCAAAATGTGTTTTTGAGCTGAATGTTTGCTGTTTCGTCGATGACTGTGTCAACAACCGGGAGGGTCAGAAGCGGCAGCACCAGGGGTTTATTCAGCCGGAGTTTGAAATGTAATGTGAGGAGCGTGCTCTTTTTTTTTGGGTTAAGCACAACGTGGAATATTGTCCCCAGAATTTGTGGGCATTTTTGTTTTTAAGTGCAAGTCTCAAGGCTCGCCTCTTTGGACTGAATACAGCCTCTGGTGCGCCGTTTGAAGAGCTGCTGTTGTGTGTGGATATGACGACAGGGATGTCAGGGAGGTGCTGTACTTGTGGCTGAGGGTTATGGATGGAAAAGAAGGAGGCTTATTTAAACTTTCCTTCAGACGCGCACATGACGGAGTAGCCCCCCAGGTCTGTTCCACTCTCGGTTTTCTCTTTTACTTTAATCACGATTAGAAGAGAGGATCCTTCTGTTCAGAGTGGCTGCCCATCACCACTGGCCTCCTGTAGCCTGAGGAAATACCTAACAGCCAATGATATCTCTTGAAAAAATATCGGTGCCAACCATCTGAGAACGACAGTTAGGGGAATAGGATCAGAAATCATAGCTCATTATATCGACTCTATTATTTAACCAACAGATATAACATTTTATTATCAGTGAATGATTTATTTATTTAAGCCTCACGCCCTACATGCCTCCTCCTACCTCCTGAAATCCCATGCCACCTTATTTATTTCCTGTCACAAAATAACTGGGGTGCACCGATTCCCGCCTTCGGTTCAGAGGGTAGAAATCAGCCCTCCGATGACATCTTGTTCTCCGTGTGGTGCGTGACCCTTCGATGTGAATCTGTGTAGAAATAGAAGACTGCACGAGGAGAACAATTTCATTTGAGGCAGCCTCTGTCTGGGGAGTCAAGTTTTTCTTCCCCCGCTCCCTCCTCCTCCTCACCTCCCCTCTCCTGATCAGTGAGGAGGGAACCATTATCCCACCACCACTCTCCTCTCCTTCTCTCCTGTCATGTTTCTCTTTCACAGAGAAGGAAAAACAAAAAACAAAAAAAACCAAACAAAAAAACCCCCAGCTCTCCATTTTCACCCATGCACCCAGAAATTCATCTTCCCACCCCTGTATACTCTCTAGCCATCACATATCAACCCTCATATCTCCATTTTCACCTTAAAAAAGCACCGTACTGTATATATATATTATGATTATACCAGATTTTTTTTCTTTTTTCTTTTTTTTACTGTGAATGTTTTTGTGCTGCACCCCTCATCCTATTCAGTAGTTTATTGGTTGCTCTCATGTGGAATGTTTGTGCTGAGCCAATCGAATGTTGTGTTTACATTAAAGCCACACTTTTCCTAACTATCCCTGCGTTTGTCTGAGTCTGATTACACAGGACTGAAAGGAAAACAAAAAATGAGACGGTCACAGTTGCAACGCTGCTCAGGAAAAAACAAAAACAAAACTTTAAACAAACGCTGACCTGCTTTAATCTGTGCCGAGAACTACAGTTAAACCGGGAAATTAGGCTGAACATTATGAGAGTGGACCACTTTTAATGCTTCATCGCCTGGTGAGCACAGCTTTGTATTTAGTGTCAGAAATATGTATAAAAGATTGGGAGCAGGTCCTGCGCAGCAGCGGAGCAGCACTCGGTGAAATGTGGCGGATGGCGGGGGATCAGAGGCGTCGCACAGCAGCTCTCGATTTATTAGGTTAAAAGTGTTCCATCGCTGCAGACAAGGAGCTATTCATATATTGAATGACTAGGCTGGATCAGCTGTCTGACCTGCTTCTGTCAGTTTAATGGGTACGATGTTCATTACTGCTCTGTTTCACCGAGAGCCGCAGAGCGCCGCTCCTCAGTCCCAGTGTGTCCTCGTTTCTCAGAGCCAGTTACAGGTTAAACTCCCACTGAGATATAATTACACAGTCACGCTTTTAATTAAACATTTAACAGAACGTTCTCATATTTTACAGTTAATTCCTATCAAATTCGTCAAAATCCCTGCCCCATAAAAGCCCGGCTATAATGATATAGACTGTCATCAGTCAGGGGTGAAGAGCAGAAGGTCTGAACCCCCCCAACGAATTCAGATAAAAAGAAATCCTCGGCCTGTCCGTACTCCACAGAAATGCGAACAGAGTTCTGCAGTGAAAACTCTCACAGCAATCGAAGGCACCCGCACACCAGTTCCAAGGGTTACAGTCTCAGCCTCTTAATGTCCTCGCTTCGGAAGTCGATGCGGAGCGCCAGGACCTGACGCACCTCTGCCGGCGTCAGTCGCCACGTCAGGGGACCTGAATTAGTGCCCCAGTAATCCAAGATCTCAGTTACCTGCAGAAGAAATCGGTAAAGTAAATGGCCTGTATTTGTATAGCACTTTACTAGTCCCTAAGGACCCCAAAGCGCTTTACACAACCAGTCATCCACCCATTCACACACACATTCACACACTTGTGATGGCAAGCTACATTGTAGCCACAGCCACCCTGGGGCGCACTGACAGAGGCGAGTAATAGTAACTTTAGTTATTTTTGGTACTTTTAGAGTGTTTTCTCCAGCTCACAACAGTATGACAGAAAGCACGAGTGGTCCACACTCTGTGGAAACCACATGAGCCCATTGTTCTTGTCATTTCTAAACATGCTATTAGACAAAAAGCTGCATTATCGTGAATAAAAGAAATCCCAGTTGACAACGTGATACTGACTGGGGACTTCTTTGGGGAAAGGAATACCAAAAATTGACTTATACAGGGGAAAAAAACTCCTGCATTTAAGCCAGCAGGCCACATTTCATTGCTGTATCAGGTAGGCTAAAGCCAAGTTAATGAAAGCAACTCGTAGCTAAAGTTGTCCTGCCCAGGGTGTACCCCGCCTCTCACCCTATGACAGCTGGGATAGGCTCTAGCC
The DNA here is from genome assembly GCF_036321145.2 of Pelmatolapia mariae. Lineage (NCBI taxonomy): Eukaryota > Metazoa > Chordata > Actinopteri > Cichliformes > Cichlidae > Pelmatolapia > Pelmatolapia mariae. The sequence goes on from NC_086227.1 coordinate 23,301,013, forward strand.
CCCCTGCGACCCTAAATTGGATCAGCGGAAGAGAATGGATGGATAGCAGCTAAAGCTGTCACATAGATATTTCCCAATAGCAAAAACATTGCTAGTCACAATCCATCACTGGTGCTAAGCCCCCATAAATGGTGTGTGTGTGTTTCTAAAACAGTCTAAATTACCCGCTCAAGGTTGAGAATGGTGGCCATCTGTGTGAGGCGAGCGAACTTGTCTCTGATGGTCCAGGTTGTCACGGTGGTGAGGTACGCCACGAGAGACCGGAGCTCTTTATCGAACTGGAGCCCCCCGAGCTACAACAGAAAAGTCAAAAATAACATCTGTTTTATGTACACGGCAACTTTCTTTTTTAGGTCTATATGTTCTACATTGTGTCATAATTTATTTAGAGGTTATGTAAAAACATGCTGCACAAAAATAGGAAGAAGCTGCCGTGCCAGAAGGAAGCACCCTCTGCTACAGGCCTTTCTGAACTCATTAATAAATTATTGGAGGCCTTTCTTCAGGGGAGTGTCAGTGATGTGACGCACAAGCAGCTCGCTGCCACCCAGTGGCCAAGCTAAGCGCCTCACCCTGCTGAACGAGCATTTGAGGACCGTCTTCTCCATTTCAATAGCTATCAGACTGGTCATCAGGCTGGTCAGCGTGTCGTAGATGACCGGGGAGAGGGCCGTCTGGCGGGGAGTTCAGATCAGAAGGCGAGAAGAGAAGTTTACTAAACAGTGAGGAAGAGTATCTTTAGCCGGTAAACACAAAGTCAAATCTTAAAAGACACCTTAAACTCTGTCATCAGCTGCTCCAAGTTGACGATGAGCTGCTGCACCCAGGGGTCATTAGCTTCATAGTCATTAAACTCCTCCTGTGAGGGATGCAGACAGTTGCAGCAAGACGTTCTGTAACATCTGATTTATTCGTGTGCAGAAAGGTGAAAGTGTTACCTCCTCTATGTTATGTGAGATGGACAGGAAGCTGCTGATCCAGGGTTTGACCTGAGGCTTTATGGCTGTTGTGTTTAGCTCCGTCAGACCCTCCTGTGAAAGAAAACCAAAGACAAATACCTGACCTTAAAAAATAAATAAATAAATTCTTAGTTCTTTCCATTTCTCTTTATTCTGGAAGCACACGGGTTGTGGGTTTGTCATGTTTTCACGGAATACTGGGATACCCCGGGAGCACGAGGTCTGTTATTTTAGTAACTGACTGGGTGCTCTATGCTGTTCCAGTCTTTGGCTTCTCCAGCGCCAACACGAAGCAAAAACTTGTTTCTGGGATGCATTTTCTGGAATCATAAGCACCGTGTGGAGCAGGTGCGCTCTGCTTCATTGGAGCCGGATGTCAGGCAGCCACGCCCGGAGTATCCCCGGGGTTACACAACAACGACACGCACCTCCTCGAAAACAGGGCTTTATTAAAAGATCTCATTAAAGCTGCGCTTCTAGCTCTCCTGTGACTTGTTAAATAAATAAGAGCGCTCCCTCCACGGCGCTCTCTGGTCTAACAACAGTTCTCCATCCTGAGGCTCCCACTCCAATTAAGAAAATATACAAGTCTGTGCAGACAAGCATGTGGTGTGTGTGTGTGTGTGTGTCTGCATGCACGTCCAACCTGTAATAGATCTTTGAACTTTGTGGACGTGCTGACAAGGTCGGACAAACAGCTCTCAATCTTGGCTTGCTCTCCAGAGCCGACCCCCTGACTGAACAACTTGGAGCAGTCGTTCTGACCGGAAAGAAAATTTAAATTTATGGGGAGAAAAATAAAAATAACACAATAAACAGGAGAAAGGAAGAGCTGTGGCACAAACTCACCTCCAGGTTCCTCTTTAAAGTTGTGATGTTCTCACTGCACACCTCGACGTTATTCAGGGTCACCTGAGTGGGGGACGAGTGCGAATGAAGGATTCTTACAGCCAGCGTGACTCAGTCCTGCTTTAAAAACTATAATCTGCTGGAGATGAGGTATTTTGACATCTCCTGCCTCAGCTGGTAGTTATAAGCCTTTAAGTGTTTCTTAATTTCAATTTATAATGATATTAAAAAGGTTTTTGAAGTTGCTCTTGTTTCAACAAAGAGCCATTTTAAAAATTAAAGCGCTACTCACTTAGCTCATTCATTCGATTCCTCCTTTAAATTACTGCTGAGCTCTTTTTTAAAGGGCTTACACAGCAGATGTGAGTGATTCATTTTTCTTACAGTCTGACAAAGATTTCTAAGGAACTGCTCTACGAGTGAGGCAAGTATTTCTGTGTCGAGCGGTCTCACCAGGAACGCAGCCTTGGCGTCTTCGGTGCTCTCGATGCCCAGCGTGTTGAACTTGCCCTGCTGTAAGCTGCTCTGCATCAGACTGACCGCGCTGCTGACACCACGCTGGATGTCCTGCAGTGTCGTAGCCGGGAAGCCCTGCCGCAGCTTGTTATACAACACCTCCCTGACGGGTGAGAAGAGGCAGATGAGGCAGGAAAGGGGCACGTGTCAATGTAATAAATGTGTAAAACCAAAAAAACCCAAGGATTTTAAAGAGGTAGAAAATGAGCGAGCGACCTGAAGTCAGACTCCAGCACAGAGTTGGCGTGGTTGATCATCGCACAGAGGCAGTCGATGCTGGAACTCGATAAAGCTCTGCTGATGCACTTTTTCACAATGTAGAAACAGTCGTCCACCATGCTGCTGGTCAGCTGTCCCTTTTCGTATGTGTCCATAGCAACAGCCTGGGGGAGGAGAGGAGTAAGTAATATGGTGAGGAATAAATCAGGGGCTTTGAAAAACGTGAAGTTACTTTATACTACAGTAATAAGGTAACACATAAACAATAAAATGATAGAAAGTTACTCTTTTTTTCACTGTATAACATGCAAACTGTTTTTGTTTCGAATGTGTGCACAGATTTATGCACAATGTGTGCATAACTAATAAAAACAGGAGGTTTTCAGGGAATTAACAAAAACCTTATAATTACAACACAGTCTGGGTAATGAGCTACCAGAATTTTCTTATAAATGTAGGCCCAAAGAGTGGTGCTGACAGATTTCTTTCATTTACTCAAACGCATTAAAAAAAAAAAAAGTAGAAAAATTAGAACTAAAGATGAAATGGCATTTTTTCTAATATTATATTTGTTATATTTTTGTACTTATATTGAGATATCTTAGGGATTTAATGTGTAGCTAACACATTTTTATAGTGACAGAAAGGGTATTTTTACTTGTCCGGCCCATCTAAGGTCAAAGTGTATGTTGCCTCCGATGTAAAATGAGCTTGACATGAGCAACTTGACTTTATTAGTCAGTAGCACAAGCAATCACAAGGTACTGCTGTTGTTACCGTTGCTCTTCTACAAGTTTGGGCTAGAGAGAAACTTTAAACTGTTCCAGAAACATGAGAAATATTTTATTTATAAGTCAGGCATCCTGTTTGATACTCGGGTGTTAAAGAGTTAAGTTTTTGGATGCATGTTTGGAGTATATTCAGATCTCGTCTACAAATATTACATTTGGTTTTTAAAAATGTCACTATAGCCATTTCATTGCCAGACCTGCTAGTAATCAAACACATGTAAAATTACTGTCACATTCAGGACACGACTGAATGAGAATCAGTCTGTCTGTCTATTTATAATTAGCATATGCTGAAATGTCCTCATTTTTCTATGTAACGCACAGAGCTTCTGCACGGCCAGGGTGGACAACCAGGGGATGAATGTGGAGTAAAACTACGTTAAATTAATGCACATAACTGTTTCAGGAAAAGTAAACAAACAGGAAATTGCTGATCTATCCGGCTGACCTGTCTTTTTGTATTACATGAGCACTGCCGAGCCTTTTTTTTCATCACTAATCATAAATGAGAAACAGTTGATGTGTGAAGTTTTTGGGCATTCTAAAGTGCAGGGAAAAGGTTAAGAAACCCTGATGAAGGAAATATGTGTGCTCTGAACTGTTCCACTAGGGAAAGCTGTAAACCTTTTTCAAGAGAGAAGCAAAGCATTTGCTCAGGAGTGACGATAGCTTAAAAAACCCCAACAAAAACACAAACCCCAAACACAAATTTAAAATGTCCACTGCTTTAAAAAATACAACCTTTTGAAATTGGATAAATCGTTTGGACACAGCCTGTATTTATTGCCAATTAACCCTTGGCAGTACCTTCACAGCCCACCAGGGGGCTGCAGGCCACACTTTGGGAATCATCTGCTCTCTGGTAATCTAAGCAATTTTTAATGTTTGCAGTGAAATCACAGATAAATTCAAGTAAGAAAATGCTGATGAATTTGCACGTAAAACCAGCCAGCTGCCTTTTTTATCCTTCATATTCTCTTTCCCTTTCTAAAACAGATGTGTACATTACCCATGATGCAACATGACCACCACAGTTTGGTCTGTCATCTGAGTGCATTATACTATCAGCAGCTAATGTAGCCTGACGCAGAGATGAGGGTGACCTGCAGAATTTAAGCTTTTTTTTTTTTTTTTTTTTAACCTCAGACTCGACGTGTACAGCTCCCTGCACATGCACAGAAATGTTACACAACCTTTTCACGTTTGTGTCAGTGCAGCAGACATAAACAGTCTTCGATGTGTGAACTGAGTCTTTGAAGTAAAGAAATAACACTGCACTCAGCTGACCTTGTTGACAGACTCTCTCATGTAGTACTCTTCCATGGGAATGTAATAACCAATCAGCTCCTGCATCGTTGTGCTCAGCAGGCAGTGTTTCAGCAGCTTCTCCACGTTCTGCTGATGCTCTGTGTGTTTAAACACGGAGGGGAAAACACACATTTTCAACTGCGCACTTCTTTACATTCACATTTGAATTTAAACAAACAAACAAATCACACATGAAGCTACCCTGCGTGATGCTCTGAGCGTCCCCAACTTCAAAGTCAGCCATCACGCGGCGACGTAGAAAGCGCAGGTAGAGCTCCGCCCTCGCGTTCATCAGAGTGACTTCTGCCAGGACGGGATCCAGCTCCCTGTTTGTGGAAGGAGGAGGTATAAACAAAAATATAAACCCTCAAACATGTAGGAAATGCAGCATCCCGCTCAGGCAAACACACGCACCTTGGCTCGATCCTCTCCCCTGGAACACTCTTCATCATGCTGCTTTGGACGACCTGAAACTAAAGAGCAGATTCAAGGTCACAGCCGGGTCAGGGACGCAGTGAAAGCAACCATGTGATGCAGCTCCGGCGTCTCACACACACCTTGGTGTGGTATCCTCTCTGCTGGATGAACCTGTCAACTATTTTTTGGGCCTGGCGATCACATTCCTGCTGCAGGTGAGTGATGAGCGTGTACAAATGGCCTGGACCGTAGTACGTCTCTACTATTGGCTGATGGGTCTCCACAACGCGAGCGATACCTGTGAACGCAAACCAGCACACGGGTGGAGAGAGCATGCAAAGGAGAATTCAGGCAGACACGCACAGTCTGTGTTTTCTCACCTTCCAGCAGCAGCGTTAGCGTGTCTGCAAATATCAGCAGAGCTCTCTTCTCACCCAGATCTGCTCCAGTCGCTAGCAGCAGGTTCTCCTCAGCTTTGGAGGCAAGCTGTGTGAGAGTGTGTGAATCAAAATGACATATTGTAGCAGACTAAAATACATGACTCAAATCAGGATAAACTGAAATTACAAGTGTGATGAAATGCATAAATAGGGGACAAAAAGAAAATATGCACCTCGACTAAGGCCACTACTACAGCCACAACTGCCCTCATGTCACTCAAACTAAGCTGTTATGTTAAAAATATGAATCTTTATGTACAAAAACCTAATAAACAGATAAGCATCCTCACATTTAGAATCAATGTGTGACTACTTGTGCTTCAGGTGTACAAGCAGTAGCAACAAATCAAGGAAAAACTAAGAAAAGAAAGCATTAAAAGAAAAAAAAACATACCGGTGATGCCAGTCCTATCCCTTAGCCTTCTAAGTAGACACATCTATGGTATCGATTTTAAAATCATAGGCGAGTTTCTTCACGAGTTAACGCATTCACAAGCTCTTCTGAAAACCTGGCCGCTAACCTTCAATTTGACGTCGAGGTTACAGAGTCTGTGGTATCAATTTCAAAACATCGCCATGTTCCCAAGTTATCACACTCACAATCTTAGGTGTCCACACTGCTCGCCCGCTCTGCCTTTTATGGCTGGGGGTAAAAAGCCACACCTAGAAGAAGTGGCTCACAGGCCCCTGACTAGTAGGTGCCCCGACCAAGCACGAGACCATGATTTATGTAAGTCACTCATCCTCCATACCAAAACATTGGCTTGTAAGTATTCTGCTTTTGCCTTTTTAAACCATACTGTTTCCTTCCAACGGCTGGCACGGCAAGCCAGCATACAGGAGGCTAAGTTAGTTTCCATATCTGTGAGTCCGCTGAGGTCTACTTGGGTCTGAGTGACGTAAATATCGTCACCTGATGGTGATCTGTGTACCTGCCTTTTTTAAAATTTTTTATAACCGCATCCATGTGGACTACACTACAACAACACCAATTTAACATGTGTTACATTACAATGACTGTACGTCTGTAGTCTCTGCAGCTGTCTGTGTTCACAACAAAGTAAAATCCCCACCGATGAACCCATTCTGGTTTGCTGGCAGGTGACCTTCATCAGTAAACCAGACAACTTTTAACTGATCATTGGTGAAGAACCCAACCCCAAACCTATCCTTTGAAGAAAAGCAAAACATTTTAGGAAAAATAGAAAAGAAATTTATGATGGATAAATAACACATAATAGCATAAGACTACAGTTAGGGTCACCACCTATGATGAGTTATGCTTAATTTTGTGCTACCGCTGTCTGTGTATTTGCTTATGGAGAGCCTTGCAGACAGGCGTTTTCAACCACTGGTTGGAAAGCGGGCTGGAACACTGAAGGGAGCAGCAGTGAAAATCACCGGGAACGAGAACAGCGAGAAACAAACACCAAAGATAAAAAAATACAGCATGAAAAGCACAAAGAGCGGCTGCAGTGACACTTTTCTCTGTTTTTAACTTTCGGTTTCACTTCAGCTCTTTGAATGTTATAACTTTACTTGTCTCCTTGGCTCAAGAGTGGCCCATTGACCGGCTGTTCCACATACTTTGGACACTCTCTCATGGACTGCCAATGTGCTATCACTGCTGAATTGTAATGTCCCCATTAAGCCAAATCTGGATCCACATCACCCCCTAATTTTCATCCACACACACGGAACCAGCCAGCATGCACGGATCTCTCTTTATGTTTAAGTGGTTTAAGTGGTTTGTGAGATTCAGCTTTCTTTAAGTTTAAAGAGCAAATATAAAAGGATCAAAGGAAACTAAACTAAAGGACTTGTTTTCATTACTGACCTGACTGCAGAGATACTGGCCAAATCGAGCGAGGCCTTGCTGGTGGAGGCCAAGAAGTGGGAAGATCTTGAAAAACCTTTCCACCTGTGCCAGGTCGACTGCTGCTACGGCTTCATCAAGCTTCTCTGCAACAATGACCTTTAGTTTCTGCTCTGCTTCCTGCAGTAGGACCAGACTGGCGTCCACAGCGCTGCCTGTGCAGACGTAATGAAATGGTAGTGTTAGTTTATCTTTGTGGCACTTACCCAAACCTTAATGTAACGACTTTAACTGCTATATGGAGCTTTATTTTTTCAAATCAACTGTAACTGCATTTTCCATTTGCTTAATTAATCCTAAGCCTGCAGTTTAAGATTGCACGCTGATGTAGAACAAGAGGCTCCATACTTTCTTCTCCCTGCCTGCTCAGCTCGATAACGGACTGGTCCAGAGACAGGTATCGATGGATGTGAGCAGCGGCCTGTTCGTAATCTTCATTACGCAGAGCTGTCTGCACCCCGTCTGTGCAGAATTTCAGGTCGAGGATATCGTCGGCACGCTGGATGACGTTATATAGCCGCGTCTGAGGGAAATCAAATGAGATACATGTTCAGAAATCAAAGCTGTTTTGACCCAGAAGGAGTCACGCCTAGAAAATGAACCTGGTATCAAAATGATGGCCTAAAAGGAGACCTTTCACATGCTAACATCTTTTACTGACATTCAAAGATGGGTTATAAATTTCATGTAGCCATCTCCTGTCCTTATAAAGTTACAAGGTCTCCAAAATCCTGTAACAAGTACGGTAAAAAAAATACTATGTTTTGTGTACTTCAAAGGTACAAATTTGCTGGTTTTAAATTTGCAAGTTATAGTGCCAAAAAGCAAAAAAAAAAGCAAAACAAAAAACTGCTGATTTTGAGCGGGTCTGATGGGAGTGCTTTAAAATGTATGCATGCTCACCTTTGCCAGGTCTAGTTGTCGTACTTTACTGCTGACGTTTTCAGCCAGGCTGCAGGTAAAAGTGATCATGCCCGACAGCTGGCTGGCATCTCCTCCAATCAGCTGGAGGTTGGGTCTACAGAGGAAAGAGAGAAAGCATTTTTTTCTCAGTACAACACATTACAGATTAGCATTTAAATACTTTAGACCAGCAGCTGATTTTGTGTGTACCCCATCCTGTGTAGTGCCAGCATTTTAGTGTGAATGGCCCCCTCCTGCCCTACCAGTCTGTCCAGCTCTGTTTCCACCTCTTTCTGCAATAAACACAAAACAAACACCAGTTTTTTCTTTATAGAGTTCCCACAACTCACATTACTTTATCCACACTTCATTAGGTACAACTGCTCATTTATCCAAATATTTAATCAGGCAATCACATTCAGTTCATCTAGCCATGTAGATGTAACTAAGACAACCTACTTAAGTTCAAATGACCATCAGAATGGGGACAAAAGGTGAATTAAGTTATTTTCAGCATGGGATGGTTGTTGGTGTCAGACAGGCTATGAGTATTCAGACAGGTATGAGTATTACAGAAACTACAGATCTACTGAGATTTTTCCACATAACCATCTCTAAAGTTTACAGAGATTGGTTTGAAGAACAGGAAATATCCAGTGAGCAGCAGATCTCTGGGAGAAAATACCTTGCCGATTCCAGAGGTCAAAGGAGAATGGGCTTCAAGCTGATGGGAAGGCAACAGTAACTGAAATAATCACTTGAAGAAGAACCTACAACAGCAGTCCTGTCAGTTCACCAAAACTGGAACACAGAACACTGGAACAACGCTGCCTCGTCTGATGAGTCTCAGTTTCTGCCGCAACATTCAGACAATACACTGTAAATTCAGGTCTACTTAATAAAATGTCCAATAAGGGTAAATTGGTCCATCTCTGTCATCATACCATGACTGATGAGACAAACACTGTAGAGTGTTTTCATGTTATCATTTCCCATTTTGCATATTCACATTGTTACAGCTGATTGTCTGTATTTGACTTAAGGACATTTGTTTCTCAAAAGTCTGGTTTTTATCTGAGGGGTGCGGAGAACGCAGGAAATATGCTGGTGTAGCAAGTATCGATCCGATATCAATATTAGTGTTGGAATCGATACTAGATATTTGGATCGATCTGCCCACCTCTAAAAGGCGGTAAAGGAGTTATGTATGTAAGTAGGCGCTTGTTGAATATAAACACAGTAAAACTTAATGAGAAAACGAAGCGACAACAAATACTGGGAAGCAACTGATAGCAGGAAGAAGGCGATCCATGGTGATTTAACAGGAAAAACAATAAATATGAAGTGACACGGTGCATGACTGCATTCCTACTGATGACAGTAAACTATTATTAAAGCTTGCTGTTTTGTGAATATCTATTAAAGCAGACATCCTTCTCAGGAGCGGTTTGAGGAGGAGCGCCTGTTAAGTTTACGTGGATGACGACAGCACCTGTGTGCCGCAAACAAACCACCGTCAGCGGCCATTGGTACGAACCTCCTCCTCGCAGAGCTGCTGGTAAATTTTCTCCAGGTCCTCCAGCTCCGTCAGGGCGGAGATGGTGTCCATACTCACAGAGGACAGAGAGCTGGAGTCGCATCTTCTTGCTGTTATGTGTCCACCGTCAGCCATCTTCCGCCACCGGAACAGGACACAGAAGACAACGTCAGCAATTTGTTATTATTCCCCGTGATTAGTCTGCCAGGCAGCGTTTCGGCGCATTACTATCGGGTCTTTAGAGAAGACGAACTCGTCTTAAAATCATAACCGTGTCGACAACGTTATATTTAACCAAGTATAATATAAACATATAAATTTTATTACATATTAAAGTCTGTTAGTGGTGAGGATAGGTCAGCATTTTTACATAAGTGCCTGACAACTGTTACTCAGGGAGAAACTTTTCACGTACCACCACGCATGCTCACAAACCCACAGCACCGAAACTGCTCCCCTAGAGGGCGCTGCTGCGATACTTCTCAGTGAACGGAGAGACCGTATGGGGCTAAAACTATGGAAGGAAATTGGTGTCTAAAGGTTTACAGACGCATATGAGATGATGTACAAGCATAAACCAAGATTTATTTAACCAAGTACACATTTTTAATAACATCTAACTATTTGCTACAAATGTGAATGAATAAAAGCAGTTTTGTGGCTCTCAAGTTTGCTTAATTAAAAAAGAAATTTTCTGTATTAACTTGATAATAGTTTACGGTAGAGGGTTAAACGTAATGCATAGACCAGCACACGTCACCACCAGAATTGTATATTGTCCTGGAAAGCCATTGGCAGATCATCCCCACCCACTATGGTATTAAAAACATATTTTTATGTCCGATCTATATGATATTCTTGGTATTTTTAAAGGGAAAAGTTAACTGAAAGTTGCTTTTTGTGGCTTTGCAAGGTGAGATGGGGTCCTGGATTAAATACCAGGATGAAGCCGTAACAAAAAACCAAACAAACCACTGCACACCTATTGTTTTCAAATTTTCATATTTTACTAAAACAAATTCAGAGCATTTTGTGTTTTAAGCAATGATGCCTGCATTCATCAAAGTTAAAATCAGGAGACTTGCTGCTCTCTGGAAAACAGCAGGAGCTCTTCTCTTTCCTGCTGGAGCTCTTCCCATTTCTTCTGTAGTTCTTCCTTTTCCTTCTGCAGCTCCTCTCGCTGTCTACTTAAGTCGTTGGCTTCCTCCTGCTGTGCTTTCCTCAGAGACTCGATTTGCTCCCTCTCTGCTGCCGCCTCTCTGGCACTAGCTGCACGCAGCTTCTCCAGCAGCTCCCTCTGATGCTCCAGAGTCCGAGCCTCCTCCTTCTGCGTTCTCCTCAGAGCTTCTATCAGCTCTCTCTCCCTCTTGAGCGTACGGTTTTCTCCTTCAGACATCTTCAATGCACCTGCACGAGGAGAAGGACTCAGGTTTAGGCTCATTACAGCCTCCAGCACAGTGGAAACCTGGAAAACAGGACTGAGGTGTCTTTTTAAGGGCTGCTACTGATTATTCTTAATCAGAGGGAGTTATAACAGGTATTTGGAACAGATAAACATTTAAAGTAAAGAAAAAAAGAACAAAAAATAAGTCCTCAAAATATAGATTTATATATCATATTATTACTCCATAATTTGTAGTAATGACTATGGCACTTCAGTCTTGTAAAAAGGAAATTGCTCTAAACCAAAGAGTAGGGAGTGAAGACAGAGTAGTGGCTGCATCAGCACTTCTTTAAATAGATTTAAGTCGATACTGATAACCACACAAATATCACGTCTGATAATTATCCAGGATGCCAAATTACCTGCTTCCCCATTGGAAAACATTACCCCTCCCAGTCTGCCTGTTCTTTTCTTCCTTTCTCTTCGGTTCAGAGCGTGAGCAATGGCACATTACATTCACATATATGTATATATATATATATATATATATATATATATATATATATATCCCCCATATGTCCATTCCTATGAAGAATACTGGTGGCGCCACTGTGTGCAGTGTGTATTCATCCTCTTAATTGAGAAAATGACTTTCAACACATTTACATGGAGAAACAGGACCATGTGACCCACAATGACCAAAAGCAGGGCTGACCCAGAGTGAAGCATTTAGTAGGAGAGATTTGTGTAAGTATCATAACAATTCCCGTAGACTGAGTGAAACAGCTGTGAGCTATAAAATCGTACCTGGAGCCTGTCTCTGCTCTGACGTCTTGTTGTTGGCATGTGAGACCTGAGATGAGTTTAACGCCGGTAAACGCAGCCCGTTGGACACCTGCTCTGACAGCAAGTTTGGGTGTCTCTTTGACATGTGTCGGTGCAGATTACTGGAGCCATTTTTCCCGTACTTCAGCTTCTTCGTGCAGATACGGCAACGAGCAGCGTTCAGACTGTCCAAGCGCTCAAAGTGTCTCCAGATGGTACTGCGTTGTGGACGTCTTGCAGGAAGGTCGTCACTCCCCTCTGTGTGTGTTTGAGGTTCTGCTGGATTTCCGTGGGAAGCGTCTAAGATACCGTTGATAGCCAAACTGTTATTGGTTTCATTCACCAGTGTTACCGTCTCAGAGTCTCTGTCCTTCGGCAAGACTTCCACTGAAACGAAAAAAACAAAAACAAAACCATAGTTGTAATCACACAACTCACACCTCATGTCCTTAACTGGAACACCTGACTCCAGGTAGCCTTTGGAGAAGAAGTCACATTATAGCAGTTCACTTATTTTTCCAGATGTAGATGCACAGCTGTTTGTGTGTTATAAATTTGAGCCGCTTAAGTTTGTTTATACTGGTCACTCTGATAAAAAGGAGACCACATTATATGCATAATCAATGCCTAAATCCTTTCAAATGATTCTTTATTCCCCTTTTCATACATACACATACATGAAAAGGTGTGACACTGGCAGCATCTGACCAATCACAAAGAGATATAAGTCCACTGGGAGCAGAGCAAGTGATCTTAGAAAGGAAAAATCTAACTATAATATGGCATAATCAAGTCTGAAGGCAACAGAGCTACTGCAGACAAAGCAGCAGAGTGGAAGTGAAGGGAGCAGCATAGTACTATGAATTAATGTGTGAGAGGTTTAAGAATTTTGGTCCGTAAGGGTGGAAAAGTGCTTATAGCCTATTCACTTTGATCAGACCAGACCAGTAAAATTACATAAAAAGTTCCTGTAATTAGAAACTATAAAGTTTTTGTTAATTTGCAGAAAATATCATTTTTAAAACTGTGAAAACACTGTGAAAAAAACAAACAGACAAAAAACCCCAGACATTCCGATAGTGGACAGTGGAAAAGCAGGAACTTTTGGCAGGCGGGAGATATCCTATCAATATCACACTGTAAAACTAAACCCCTGGTATAGAGTTTTCATCCCTCTATTTTTGTCTTGATTACAGAAAACACTGGAAAACAATCCAGAACTTTAGCTAACTCCCTTGATACTGAAGAGGAAGATAAGCACGGTGTTATCTCTTGTTTGTGTAGATGTGAAACTTTAATATGGCTGTCAAACAGCTTACCTAGAGCATCACTCTGCTCTGTCCCCCAGAAGGCCTCATCGGACTCAGGGTTAGTGTTTGAGTCCTGTGAGGAGTTTAAGGGTGCTGGTGGGTACTGCTGGGTGGATAACAGCTCAGAGTACACCTTAGGATGTTTTGAGGACAAGTGTCGCCGCAGGTTGCTGACGCCACCACTTTCGACCAGCTTCTTCATGCAGATGCGACAACGAACGGCGTTCAGATTGTCCAAGTGATCAAAGTGTGTCCAGATCACGCTGCGATGTCGTGATCGTCTCACAGGACGCTCATCACTTGTCTCCATTTGTGTTATTATTTCTGATGGACCCTCCTGTGGAAGGAGGTCATTCAAAGAAGAGCTGATTCCAGTTGTGTGTACTGCGGTGATGGTGCCACTCTCATCGTCCTCCAGTGCCACTTCCACTGAAGAAGAAAGAGACAAAGTTACATTTAAGTGGTGAACATTCTACTACATGATAATACTCAGTGACTGCTTAATAAACATAGAATATGGTTTTCACCCTTAACTTAACTAACCCTAACCCTTTGGCGGCCTTTTTCTGAAACACTATACAGTATATCTACTTCTGTCCCCACAAAGCTGGGGTTCACTTTAGATGGTTTGAGGAGCTGTACCGGAGCAGAACTGCTCTCCTTCCGCCTGATGGTGCTGGTCTTCCCTGGGGCCAGGTTTAGATCCGGGTCCGTTACTTCTCGTGGACAGCTCGGTGGGATGCTTCACACGCAGGTGTCTCAGCATAGGAGTGGTGGAACCACAACCTTTTTTGAGCAAGTGACGACCGCAGAGAAGACAACGGACAGACCGTGAGTCTATGTTTTCGAAAAAACCCCAAACTACACTACTACGAGCCCGAACCATCGCGGTGGATATAGATTGGCACTGCTGTGAATAAAGAGTCAAATCCCACGGCTCGGTATAGAACGAATACTTACTCTGCGGCTATCCGTACTATTAATGGAGTTTATTTGTTTTTGATGTGCTAGCCTAGCTGTTACTACGCGCAGCATACGAAACTGTAAAAGCCCTACGTCATATCCGGGGTATCAATCGTCGTCTTCCGCGCGGGACTGCTGGCGACGCGAAGTGGGCGGGACCTGAGATAACATTTTCTTAGCTTCCACGCGAACGACTGAAAAACTACCAATGAAAGCACACGCTACCGCTGCTGACCCGGTAGTAAATACGGAAGATGGTTACCTAGGCAGCCTTTACCGTCGACAAGCAACAGATTCATAGCGATTCGCGACGATTACAAGTAGACGTATCTTAAATGTTTACTAAATCTGACTCAAGAATTAGAGTTTATTTTTTAATTTTATTTAATATATTTTCTTATTATCATTACGGGGATATCTAGGAGATGCAGTGGACTTTTAAAAATCAGATTATTTATTCCGGTCGTGGAGAATAAGAGAATGCTGAAAGAATGAAAATTAAATAACCAAGTTAATAAAAAAAAACAAACAAACACTGAAACTAATTATTAAAAACTAAACTGCGTAGACAATAAAACGTAATGGAATCTAAATTTTACCGATAACATAAAGTTCAAAGTAAATAATACTATAAATATAAACTAGTGATCATGATAACTAGTTAGCTCTATGATGTAGCTGTTTACACATTCACCTAACAAATAAAAGATCCCCGGTTTGATCCTGGGGGCAGACACATATCCCTTTGGAGGGCATACAATGTAAAAATGAGCAAAATCAAAGCATGTGGAACTGCCCAATGTGGTGGCCCCTTGTGAGTAAGGAATTAGCTTTATATCTCTATGGCTGGTGTGCTCGAGTACAATTGTGAAAATAAGAGCTCTTTAAAGGTGTTTGACATTTAATACTCGAGTTTTAAAGATGTAGCCATGAAACTTGTAATTTCATGAGTGAATAAAGTTGGGGTAGAACATTTGCTGCAGCAAACAAAAGGAAAATACACAGATTTCAGTAAAATATGGCAAAAGACTCATGCCCTGCACTTGCTAGAATTAGTATAGATCAATGGAATGATTTTCTCTTACTGCAACACAGTTTGATAATAATAAAAGATAAACTGGCATCTCTTAAATTGATTGTCTTTGGCATATTCTCACACTCCACATGTTCTCAAACAAGCTGGAGTGGCTGATGCTATGCCATCAGATTACAGCACAATAGTTCTAATGTAACCCTCACTTTATATGTTTTAAAGGAGCATCAAGGTTGATGGAGGTTTTTTTTTCTTTTTCTATGCTTAGCTTGCCTTGCTTCTTCACAGTTAACACAATGAACAAACTCAGATTAGACAACAGGTGTTAAACAAAGGCAGCCGTTTTTATTAAAGGAAATATCTGTCAAGCAGATGAGCATTACAGTTTCCCTACTTTAAAGCAACACATTAGTGCTTAAAAAAACAGGTTTAAAAAGAAGTTCACAGGCTGAAAACACAAAAAAATGGCAAACTTTCTCCACTTGAGCTTACAAATAAATACAAAAAGTGTTCTTCAGCGAGCTGGCTGGACGCTACATGCATCACGCTGTTTATTAAATATGTGGCATCATATCATTCTCAGTGCAAAAACAACAAAACAACTATAGATAAGAAGATGATGATGAATGCTGGAATGTATTTTAGTAGTGTGAGATTATGGAACATCCTGCAGGCAAACGTGACATGCTTTGTGTTTTATAAAGACATTTAATGTAAACTCAACTTCCTGTTTTTGTAAAGCACTGTTGGGACAGCATGAAGTAAGAGTGTAACGGGCATCTGTTTATATCTGCAGATCCTGCGTGGTGCTGAAGAAGGGGACAGACACGCCAGACCAAAGCAGTACACACCCCCTGTCACTTCCTGCCACACCAGCGTTAGCAACAGTGAAGCCACGATTTGTTAGGATAGTCAGCAGAGGTAAGAAGCAGTGAGCGACTACAACACCTGTGAAGCTTGTCTGGCTCGGAGCACATTTACACTTTCACACAGATCAAATCCAGTGATTTCACTCAATAAAAACATCAGTACAGTTTCTGAACGACTGGTGACCCCACATGTGTTAAAAAAAAAAAAAGAAGAAGTACAGTTTACTTCAGTGCTTAACAAATGTAAACACACCTTAAACACAAACTTTAAAACCACTCAGGCTTTGAATCAAATACATCTCAGAGTTTAACACTAAACACTGTGAATGCTATGAAGAGCCGGCTGCTACTTTAATTTTCTGCTTTGCAGCCTGTAGGCTAGTAGAAGCTCTCTGGTTAAATGGATTATGATCAGTGTGAAGTGGAAATCAGGTGCCAAGAACATCTCCAAAACACTCCCTGAGACACAATCCAAATAATCCACTGACGTTTGATCTCAGCAGTCATTGTTTGCCCAAAACATCACAGAAGAAAACCCAAACAAACAAACAAACAAACAAACAGAGCATGTGGGAATGACTCCCCCTAAGCATCCTAGCTTTTATTTTCAATGTTGTTGTCATCTTATAATCTATTTGATAAATCCATGCACAGTATAAAAGATGGACATAGCTACTGTGATGCTCATAACAGCTTGCCAATCACAAGCTGCTAGCTAACCAGCATACCCTCAAAAATCTTTTTATCTGACACAAAGAATGACCAAAATTTAGAAAACAGACGTAATCATTTATTTAGTGTGACCCAAAATGAGTGACTCAACAGGAGAGTGTTTACACAGGTCAAATTCAATGGTCATTCCCCCCACAGTATTGCAGGTTTTGCCTTTAAAAATAATTCCGTTTATGGCACTTCCAGGCTGGCTTCAATTTTTAGACTTGAAAGCTTCGTTCATCTGTTATGCTGTCTATGAAAATACACATCAAAATAAACTGGAAATACCAATTTAATATGGTGATCGTATTCCATAAGGTCTACATCCTTATGGAATACTATCAGTCCAAAATGGAAAAACAGGTGCTAAGCGTATGCACTAAAAACTCCCTGAGGCATAATTCAGTTATGCAACAGGACATGGCTGAGTCATCCATCCTAGAGTAGAGCTTTTATTTTGAATGTTTATAATGTACTTTGGTAAAACTGTGACTGCTGCTCTGTCTGTGCAGCAGGCAACTGCACACTTTCTACATCCTCTTTTCCAGCTTACAGGAGTAATAGTTCAGTATACATTTACAGTGGGGAATTCAGGGGCATTGCTACAGACTGTTACTTTATTCTCTACATAGCTTATTTTACTCAATCCCTGGTATCATGTAAGTCATGGCCATTTTGTAACAAACACATTACTAAGCCTCTTTTTTTCAAATGTCTAAAATATACTTATTACATGGTGAAAAATAAAATAGAAAGTAAACTGAACACAGCTCCATTATACTTGCTCTAATTTGAGTTCTATCAGAATCACAACGGGTCATTTGTTAGTCAAATCACCCGGCTGCTGTGATGGTCACAGTCATGGCTGAGGTAAACACTCCCTCTTTTATAAAAAGGTGCTGTTAGTGTACATTAACACCAATATATTTCCATTCAAACATATTAAAGTCTAAATTTTATCTACAGTAGAGAATCACATGGTGTTCCAGTTTCCCTATACCCTATAGTAATACACAGCATCATTAATCACCTGAAAAATGGTGAGTGAACAAATCTTTCTGTAGCTACAGTACAAAACTTTTAGCACAGGCGCCAGCTGGTGAACTGCAACCAATATGCTGAAACTTACAGACCAGGATTTGCAAAGTGGGGGAAAGGATCCTTGACCCAGAGCTGAAGGCTCAACAAAATAACTATCTATGAATCCTAAAACTCTGCTGTACCATCAAAAAGGGTGTATATACAAGCTGAGACTATTAATTCAGATAAAATAGGCATACTGTACCCATTAATCCCTCTCACGTTATCAGCGGGCCAAAACAAACTCAAATATGACTGAGACACTCTTTTCAATCAGTCCTGAAACCACTGACTTCTTGCAGGGTTCAATGAACTGTTTCTGCTGGCGCATGGTTTATTAGACAGCGAGCCAGCCGGTGGTCATGGAAATATTAGACTCAGCTCAAACTCTCTGGTGATACCCAAACTTTAAAAGAAAAAACAACAACAACAAAAAAATATTAAAAACAATAACCAGAAAAAAAGGGATGTTCAGGGGTAATGCACTTATTCAGACTTCATAATTGTTTTCTTTCTATATTAATAAATCAAAAGAAACTGCTCATAAGTTGAGAAAAACAACAACAACAAAAAAACCCCAACAACCTCAAACCATTTTTTAAAATTAAAATCTACTATTGGCTAACAACTAATATAGGTCTAGATCCTTTTTTAGCCGAAAATCTGAAATCATGACTCCGCAACTTCAAGCTAAGAATGAGAATAAAGGCAGCGTAAGGTGACTGCCGGTGGGGCACAGGGAGCTTTTAACACGTTTAAATGAGCTTTACAGCTATGGTAATGTTTTCTGTTGAGAATCAGAATAATAGAGCTGTGGTTTACAAATTTAGTGTACAAACAAATCACATCTGTGAGGGTTCAAGCATTCACAACACAGTCAAATAAAAAAAAATTATGTTCAAATTGTGACAAGAGTGTTAAAAAAAAAAAAAAAAAAGCCAAGTAGTCATGTGTCACATAAAAGGTCGAAGCAGTGGACTTGAAACATTCAGAGCTCCGTTTTGTCAGACATGCAGTAGTCGCACTGGGTGAATTAACAGATCTAGTTTTTGTTTCTCTTGAGAGCCTCACACAGGTTCTGGTTTGGATCAGGTTCATGACTCATGATCTCAACACACTCCCATTCTCCGCTGCTGCTGGACCGCTTCACCGCCTCCACCACCGTCTGCACGTACAGACCGTCCTCAAATGTTGGTGCAGTGGCAACTGGTCCCCGTGCCCAACACCGGCGCTCCTCCTTAGCCTGAAAAGACTGCCTCAGCGCCTTCACCATGGAGCTCAGGCCCTGCAGGAGAGGCAGGGGCATTTCTTTTACCTCTGGTCCCACCCAGCCGTTGTCGCCTACCAACAGCTCCTCACTTTTACTCCCGTTGCGTTGCCCATACAGTTCTGTCCCTCTGGCAATTAATCTCCCAGTGGATCCAACTACCATAACCTCATGTACAAACGACCCCGGCATGTTGAAGTTTAGGGTCACAGTGCAGCACACGCTACTGGACCCTGTCCCACCCATCAACATTTGGAAGAAACAGAAGTCGTCGCTGGTGACGCGGCGTATCCCTCGGATCAAACCGTTTTGCTGCACGAAGGTCCGCAGTAAACCATGCACGCGGTGTGCCCGAGTGCCAGACAGGTAACTCAAAAGGTCAATGATGGCGGAGCCAACAGTGTGAAGACCGCCTCCTCCCATCAGCTCCTCGCAGGTCCAGCCGTACGACTGGTCCAGCAGGCTCGGACCATAGACTCGGACATCACACACCTGCAGTTCGCCCACATATCCCTCCACCAGCAGCTGGCGCATTGCAACAAAAGCTGGCAGGAAGCGCAGGGTGTTACCCATAATGCTGAGCAGCTGTGGGTAGTATCTGGCTGCAGTGACCATCTTGAATGAATCCACAGCAGTTGCAGCTTTCTCACACACGACATTCTTACCGATACCTGAAGACAGACGGAGATTCAGCAGTTATTAACTTACTGCACTGATCTTTGGCGTAGAGCCAATGAGAACAGATTTCACACAATTTATTTTACATAAGCTCAGACCTGCAGCAGTTTCAGTTCGGTGCATCTATCAGAGTGTGCATTTGATTGCTTTACTGTTCATTTCCTCATATTAGGTATGAATAAACCAAAATTATGTGACGGCATCTAGTGAGTGCAGCGTTTGTTATACATTTTAAATCAGACCTCACTAGCCTTTGGAATTGGTCCCATGGATTAGTCCCTCAGCGGGGAAACACTCAGGAAGTTGCAACTAAAACAGGAAACTGTGGTCAACGCTTAGGAATTCCATCAGATACAGTAAGCCCTGTATCAAGTCCCCTTTGATTGGGAAACCTTGTTGATTATGTTTGCTTCAGTCTACTGCTGACAGAATTTCTCTCTTTTTAAAAAAAATTTGTAGCTACACTTGCTGTTGATCAAGGCTTCGATCACCATTAATCACACTTCAATAACAAACCCTGAAGAATACGTTACAGAGGAAATGCGTTTGAGATCTGACCTGCCACACCCAGCTGCTTCAGGGCACGAGCCGTTTTCACACACAGCTCTGAACTTTTCCACACCTCACCTGATGAAGCTGTATGTGACACAGCAAATGTTTAACATAGTCAGAATGGACACTGAACGATCTCCAGCCTACTGGGACAAACGGTGCGTGATGGTTGACTGTTCTCGTGTGGGAACAGCACACATAATTGTTTGGTGAAGTTCCAGCAAATGAGTGGGCACTCATGTATGCTGCTTCTTGCATGCTCTACCCAGGCAGTTCCCTTGCTTTAAACAAATGCAGTATTTCCAGCAGTGAGAATGCATCTAAAGTAGACCATCACCTGGTGTGTGCTACATGTGAGGTAGGGCAATCACCACACTTGAGTTTCCTGACAATCCATGGAGGTCATGTGTGAAAACAGCTACGGGTGCTAAATCGCAACCAGACCCAGAACTGAAACTTGAAGGGTTTCTATCTGACACATCTGGCTTGTGATGAAGCACAAATAAGTGGAGATACCCCCAGAGGAGCTGTATTAGGATTATAGTCATTACAGGTGGAAGCAACTAATAATACATTCCCCAAAATAACGGCAATATCATGATACTGAGTCCTACAGTTCTGGACACACTGTAAAACAAACATAGAAGATACATCAAATACCTGTATAACTAATAAAAAAATGTCCCTAATGAGGCTATCAGCAGTAATTATATATTTATTCGCCACACTGTGTGTCTAATCAATATTTTTCAGTTTAATTAGTGTGATTAATAATGCCACCGATGTGCTTTGCCCTGCTATCTGTGCTGTCTGCCATTTTCACCGTGTGAGTTTCTTCTTCACTGTAGCTTTGACTTTACCCTCAGTTGATTAATAAGCATCACCACAAGCAGGCATGAGGCACTGGTCAGTGTTTCAGAACACTGCATGTTTTCATTAAAATTTTGTAATTTGGTACCAGAACACTGATAACTTGAAAGCATTATTGCAAGAGGAAGAAATGTGCAATACTAACATGTTAATCTTAATATTTCAACCTTCATTTAGGGTGTTAACTCTTGAGACGATTTCTTTCATGACATACTAAATAGGGCACTAAATAGGGTTAGTGGTAGGAGAAACTGGAGGCCCTGTAGAAAGCCTGCACAAGAACAGGGAGACCATACAAACATTGTACGAAAGAGTGTTGCCTGGATTTAAACCCCTCTTGCTGTGACAGTGCTAATAGCTCAGTCACTATGCTGCCAAACACACTGTGTTATATTATGTTATATTTGTGTTTATGGAGTCTTACCCAGTGCCTTGACTGCTATCTGCCTTGTCATGGATGGTGGAATATAGATGCAGACAAGGTCAACATCTTGATGCAGCAGGACGTCGTCAGATCGGCTGGTGTGAAACGGGATGCCGAGCTCCTTTGCCAAGCAGCATGCTTCCTCTTCGCTTCGCCCCCACAGTGCATGAACCTCAAAGCCTTCTGCTTTTAGCAGTGGGACCAGCACTCGGGCCGTACTCCCCGTGCCAAATACACCGACTCCCGGCAGCATGGTAGAGCTGCTCGGTGGGACCCTATGTGTGAACCATCGCCAGTCACTCCAGCACCTCAACAGCAAATCATCCACTAGCTTTTCAAGGCCTGTGCTGTTGAGTTAGCCTATAAAACAATTAACAATTGAACAGTTAAAGAACGATCAACCTTTATCCAATAACATAACAAAATCCTGGGAAATAAAAAAGCTCTTTGTGAATGCAGCACTAAGAAATGAGAAAGAGTAGTGAATAAGTGCTTTACCCATTTATCCCAGCTTTATTGACTGTATCTGCAGGTCTCGTGAAAGTTCAGCCCAGTTTTTCTTATCAGACCTCTGTGACAGGCTCTCACGCCATGTCCTGCCACATACTTAACATGCCTTTCCTCGTTCACACCCACTGAATGTCAATGTCATCTTTTGTCTTTCAACCAGGCTAAACATAAAAACCAGCAGCCAGAACAATCTAATCATTTATCGCTCACTTGATGTTGTTCTGAAAGTTATAAATCACCTGAACCAGTATGAGTTTACTCCCTTGTTTTCCTGATCTGGAATGATAATAGACTGGTGACTGATTTAAATAGCAGGCCATATCCACATTAAATACATATGCATAAAAATCAACTAAGCTGAAAAACATACACAAAAACACAAAAAATATATCCTTTTAATTCAGAGGTTTTCCAAAAACTTTAATTATAATTCAAAGTAAAAAGTGAAACTGATTTATAAACATTAAATGAACTAAATGTACCACTACAAAGACTACAGTCTTTGGGGACTGAATGTGGACTCTTAGGGAGAAGTAAGGGGGGAAAAGGAAAGGAATATGCTGAGAGGAGAAACAGCAGAACAGCAGCTTTGGCTCAGGTGTGAACTTCTCTCACTCCATAAATTGCTGTACCTATTTTCCGTTTTCCTAGCAAAATATAAAGAAATGCGGGGTGGGTCCATATTTAGCACAGTGCTATATAGGTGAACAATGAGCAGGCCTACTTGCTGACTCTCCCTGTGGCCATTATGACTGTACAACAGAAGGGTGACGGAGGAAAGTCTGCGTGCCCCTGCACCTGCATTACCTGTGCCACCTTTGGGAACCTTCTCTGGTTTAAACCGCATCCGCGCCAGGCTAAAGCAGCTGAATGCAGCTGAAGTCTCTCACACACCGACAACACTGGCAACTGAGCCGTGCCGAGTCAGCTAGACAGATGAGATATCAAAGGCATGACACACGGACACGTCGCTTTCTGAATCAGAAGTAGTAGCTCGGGATCAGCCATATGTCATAAAACACTGCAAACTTCCTCAAAGTGGCCACGTCTTCGTTTCAAACACGCGTACTGCTACAAGTGCACACACACCTACACACACACACAGTGAGCTAGCTAAACAGTCAGGTTATTGATAACGTTAGCTAGCACGTTCAGCTAGCTGGCCAGACAACCGCAGAGCGTGCACATAAAACTCCCAGTAAACGCAGATACTTCTCGGGCTCACTGTTTAGCGTTAAAGTATCTACAAACGGGTATTATTTAAAACAAATCCCAAGTGAAAAGTAAGGAAACGTTAACGACCTACTGTATTTGGCAGCACAACATCAGCGACGTCGGAAGGTGTCGAGCCGGGCGCTGCCCAGTTGCTAATGGTAACTTCAGCAGCAACAGCAATACTGTGACGGGAACCGGACATACTAAAGCGGTGAAGATAGGTCACCGGCGGAAAATCAACACGGGGGACACATAGGAAACACGTTACGTTTAAACACAAAGATACTAAAAGTTTCACAAAACCTTGCTTTTAAAGATATTTTTTTAATTAATGTATTAATACGTCTTACGAATAAAATATGTGCCCTTGCTGTTAAGGCATTACTTGAAGTTTCAATAGTTTTCCCATGATTCAGTGCGCTACCTGTACAAATCCCTCAGTACGTCGACTAGTTTCACTCGTTTAATCTAAAAATTTTCAATTCAGTTTTATGTAAATCGCAACAACAGTTGCCTCAAAGCTTCTTGCAAGTGGGCAGTCGTCTTGAAATAGGCCTACCCCAAAGCAGTTATCTGACTTGTTATTTTAAACCATTACCAAAACTCAAGGCGTAGCTACCAGTCCAATCTAAATATATCCACAAAATAATTTGCTGGCTTTGAGACGAAATTAAGGTTTAAACGGTTAAAAACTCTCTTAAAACTCTCTGAAAGTTATAGCCTAATTCTACCACGTTTGCTATTGCAGTGTTTTCCCTTGTATTTCAGTTACTTTAGTGACATCCCTCTCATATAATGTCTCCGGTTAAATGTATTTCGATAATTTATTCTGGTTAATTTTATTTGACAGTATTAGTTACAATTGCACAGATTTCACAGAAACAAACTCAAATATATATTCAATATTTGTTCGTGGAGAATCAATAGTGATTTTTGTTTGTTTTTGAATGGAGGGCCAGTAACATATGTTTCAAATAACCAGAGAAGTGCCCTGATGCAAGTATAATAGCAGGACCTTGCTTATTGCAACGCAGATACCATTTTAAATGTATCTTTTTTCCCTGATAAGAACCCATTGTTAACTCTCAGTTCATCTGTTGGCACCATGAGCAACACACGGGACTTTAAACTTGTAGAGGTGTGTGTGAGCGCTCATGTTTAATGCTGCTGTTGGCAGGGGTGACTTTGGTTTACATTCTTTTGCCTCAGCTTTTTCAAATACAATTTATTTTTAAAAATACTTTTAAACTTTGGTTTTTACTTTGTGAAATGATCTTGGATGAATACGGTATAAGGTTTATTTGGCTGCTACAGATTTACAGTGTGTAAATAATAAACTAAATCTGCAGAAATAGCTGTGTGATGATGATCAGAAAAGTGACACCTGCAGCGTCCAAATCCACAACCATCCAGCCAACCACTAAACCAGCACAGGAGTGCAGGAAGAGTGATCTACAAGGCCATCAGGTGGATGATAATGGTTACTACCACCTGGACAGTGTGGCAGTTGACATGGAAAGATGAACAAACAATCCAAGGAAACAGACTGAAAATCAGTCTAACTTTAAATTAGTGAAAAATACCTGTTGATACCTTTTTTGAAATTCTCATAAAATACACACATGATATATCACCATGAGTAAAGTAAAGTAAAACACATCTGGACCACAAATCACTCCACATTCTCTATTGTTCACTGATTTCACCGTATTTGCATTACAGTGCAGAGGTTTGGGGCAATACTTATAAATGTTCGCTATCATCAATCTTCATATTGCAAAAAAGGTCCATAAGGATAATCCATAAAACTGGCTACAGAGATCATACAAATCCGCTATTCTTAAAATCAAAAATACCAAAATTCACAGACCTGGTTCATTTTCTCACGGTACAAATTATATATAAAGTAATAAACGACCTACTTCCTGACAATATTCTCAAATTGTTTTCTAAAAGGAAACAGGGATACAATTTGAAGGGGGAATTAAATTTAAAACATCCCTGTATCTGTACAACACTACAAAGTTTTTGCATCTCTGTGTGTGGAGTGAAGCTGTGGAATAGACTAAGTGAAGAACTGAAGCAATGTCCCAGCATGACTCAGTTCAAAAAGCGGTTCAAAATTGTGGTTTTTGCAAAGTAAAGAACGGAGGTAGGGCTCTGATCGGGTGTTCTCACCCACTATTTTCACAACAGTGATGCGTATATATGTGTAGGTGCACAAGTATGTTTATATAAGTATATATTTAAAGTATAAATGTAAAAATATAAAAATAGATAAATAAATATAAAACACATGTAACATGTAATGTAATTGTAATGAAGAATTTCTGATGGACAGGGAAACAGGAAGAAAAAGTGTAGACTAGACTATTGTTTGTCTCTTTTTTTCTGTTGTTGTACTATTTTAACATGTTCAAAATAAAGATACAATACAATACACCTTCTGTGGATGCTTATTAGATGTAAGCTGATTAGATATTTATACTGGTGGGGATGCACTGTTTCTATTATTGACGGTGATTTGACCCCAAAATATGACATTTACTGATGACAATGGCTGATGGTGTGATTAAGGGGGATAAAAGTTATAGGGTGAGACAGAGGCCTATGATCTGCTATAGCAACACCTAATAGGGCAAGCCAAAAGAAAAAGCAGAACATTAAATTATTAGACTTGAATTTCATAAAATTGGTCCATCTAAAAAGTGTTTTATTCTCCATGGTTATTTCTGATTGCATATATGTATTAATCAAATTTTACAGTATTGTTATTCTGTATTTGAAGTTTTCCCCCAATTAGACTTAGGTTGCTTTAATCAGTTAATCATCAGCTGTAACTGAAAACACCTTAGTTTGTGATTCTAAAAATGATTTTCCTTTGAGAAGAAAATAGAAGTCTGTCTGCATCTATATAAAATATAGTTGTTTTACATTAAAATACAGCGTTTGTTTTAAAAAGATCAATAATTAATTAAGTTCTTTTTTTTTTTTTTTTTTAACACGTTGATAATATTTTCTTTACACACACGCCTACTTGAACGGTGTCATTACACACACTGACCAGCAGAGGCGTTATATCACTAACGGTTATGGACAGGAAGCGCAAGGAATTGTGGGACTTTTAGTTCTCAGTGGGGGACGATTACCCTGATAACAGAGCTAAGAACAAGAAAAAACATTTACCGTTGAAAATAAAACAGCAGCCGTGAATTCAGCATATGCAAGAGCTTCGTGTGCTCCGCGGCCGGCTAATCTCGGATGGATTTAGTCGTCGTACGAAGGAGAGCGCCTCACTTTTGCTAAAAAATAAACAGGAAGTTGTTAGCGTTGTGGGACGTGTAGTTCCGCTTGCAGGCCGCCGAGCTTGATAACATAGCATAGAATAAAGAAACAAAAATAAAATAATCTTAAGTTCACCCGAAGGCCGCAGATTTAGCCTCGGCGCTGAAGTAAATATGCCTGGGTTCACCTGCTGTGTCCCCGGCTGCTACAACAACTCGCACCGGGACCGGGAACTGCGCTTCTACACGTTTCCTAAGGACACCGCTCTCAGAGAGCAGTGGCTGAGGAACATCTCCCGGGCCGGGGTCAGCGGCTGCTTCAGCACCTTCCAGCCGACTACGGGGCATCGAGTCTGCAGCGTGCATTTCGCCGGCGGGAGGAAAACCTACAGCATCCGGGTGCCGTCCCTCTTCCCTCTGCGAGGGGTGAATGAGCGCAGGAGTCGGCGGGGCAGAGGCAGGAAAGTATCCGCGGCGGTTCCCGCGCCCGCCGCAGCTGCGACCTCCGGAATTGTTGTCACCAGCTCCGTGCTGGGCAGCACCGCAGAAGGAGCCGAGGCCAACGCAGGCGGGGAAGCGAGCGACGACAGCATCACCGTGGTGCAGATAGGCCAAAACGGGGAGTACTTGGGCACCGCGCGACTGCCCGTCCCAACGGAGGGGACATCTTACACGGGGCAGGTCGGCGGTACAGCCGAGGTAACGGCTGGCGACTCCCAGGTGGACACCTCATCTGCGGCGGCACCCGTGCAGTATGTCAGCGTGACCAGCAGCCCCCTGGACCACTCGTACTCTCTGACCACTGGCACCACGTCGGCCGAGCTGCTGAGGAAGCTGAACGAGCAGCGGGACATCATCGCGCTCATGGAGGTGAAGATGAAGGAGATGAAGGCGACCATCCGCCAGCTCCGGGTGGCGGAGGCCAAGCTGCAGGAGGAAGTGCGGGAACGGGACCGGTTGCTGTACGGCCACACGGTGGCTGCTAACGTTCGGAAGAAAATCTGATGGGATGGGTGAACATCCCCGGAGACGAGCCGTTACACAGACTCAGACTGACGGAGAGCAGGAGACAGCAGATCCAGCCCCGATTTCTACGAAACTGAGAGCGATGACAATTTATTTTCAAGTAGAGCTGATTTTTATTTTTATTTTTATTTGCGTTTTAATTTTTTTGTAGGCTGGCTAGCTGATAGTAATAAACTTATTGCTAAACTAATTGAAACATGCACAGTCTGCCTCTGGTCTGCAGCCAAACCAAGATCGCATGAATCCATTCAAACGAGACTCGTAGTTTGCACAGACTCACATTT
This sequence comes from Pelmatolapia mariae, assembly GCF_036321145.2. Taxonomy (NCBI): domain Eukaryota; kingdom Metazoa; phylum Chordata; class Actinopteri; order Cichliformes; family Cichlidae; genus Pelmatolapia; species Pelmatolapia mariae. Next base: position 23,329,116 of record NC_086227.1, read on the forward strand.
CAGACTTATTTATGACGGGACAGACTGAGGGGACACCGGCGAAGAACATGCTCAAAACTGCCTAGCTGCATAAAGTGTTTTTTGTCCATAAGCTGTTTTTGTTTTGTTTTTCCAACCGAGTTTAGGAGCTCTTGTTGCAAAAAAAAAAAAAAAAGGATAACAAGAACACCCCACAATAACATGCAAAAATGCGCCAAGATGAAGTATCTATAGGATTTTTTTTAAAACCAAAACACTAATCTTGGCCTGCTTATGGTTGTAGTGAACTAAATAAAACTCTACCACGACTGTTTCAGAGTTGCCTTTAAAGGTACCTTAAGGTTATTTCCATTATTTTTGTTGCTAGAGGTATTTTTGCAACTGAGAAGAAGAAAAAAAGACTTGAAGAAATTCCTCAAAGCTTTAAAGGGCACTTAAAATGAATTGTTATTAAAGGATTCTTCTTGGGGACGTTTTTTCCATAGTTTTGGGGAAGCAGCACCTACTTCTTTTTCATTTTTTGGGTGTGATTTAAACATTTTACGTGCCTCTTCACTATTCTCCACACAGATGTTTAGTGGCCACATATTTGTCCTGTTCATCAGTGTTTTAAGCATAGGCTATTACAAACATTTCATATTTTTGAAGCTGATCTGGCAGCTCATTGTTTAAGACTGGCAAGTTATTTCTCAAGCCAACAAGCATTTTGTCTCAGCAGCATTTTAGAGACTTCTAGTGGGAAAAAAGGATCCGACAGTGTTTCTGTTGTTTTCTTTTTAAACCTTCATTGATATTGGGGGGGTGGTTTGGCTCATGTGATCTCATCCCCGGACTGCGGTGAGAGGTTTGTTTTAGAAAAAAAATGACATGAAGATTTTCAGTGGCTCTTGTAAGTCATATTACAAAGTTTTTCAGCTGTGTTGAGTTGTGGACAAAATAATAAAATTTGTATGAAATAAACTTATAAAAGACTCGTGTTGGAAACCTTACAGTTTACGATCGTCGCGTAAAGTGCAGTGATCCTAAAATTATTCACACCCAAAATTTAATTGGATTTGAATTTTCCTGCGAGTGGGTGACAGGTCTGGTCTGCCAGTTTACATCATCATCATCATTGTTTAGCACTAGTGGTGCCTTCACAGATGCACAAGATAGATAATCTGTGCAGATTAATAGCTCTGCATCATAGAGATGCTGACTTTGGGTCTACAAATCTCTCTCTTTAGCTCACAGGATGCATAGTATTACTTCTATCAGGAATTTAAAATTTTGAGTGGTCAGAAAACAGCTTTATATTTTACGTCATTGTCCAGGCTGGATCTCAAGAACATATTAGAGTTTTTGGATCTTCTTTGTGTGTTTTCTTTTCTTTTCATGTCAGAGTTTTAACTTGCTGTTGTGGCTCTGTTTATAAACCCGTGCTCTGACTGTTGTGTGAATCCAGCACCACCTGAAAACCTGAATGTGATGGCCATCTTTGGCCTGGTGAAATCATCTTATTACACTGTATGTTAAATTCTATTTCTAAATGCCTGAGAAGCTGTTTTACCAACTTAGCTAAAGTGAGTGAGAAGTGTTTCTGGCCCCACAGTATTTTGTTGCTCTTCCCCAAAGTTTTACACAGTTTTTTTCTGGCATCACATTCAGAATAACAGAGATAGGACTTTATTTACAAAAATAAATCTCGATTTTATTGCACAAAACTGAAATTTCTAATCTAATATTGCACAAAGAAAACAAATGAAATGTTTTCTTCTCGCTTAAATGTAATGAGTGCCTTCTGTTTACGGCTTACACTGAAACTGGGTTGTATAATGTCAGAACAAAAGATGAATTTTTTATTTCTCTCTCTCTTTGCTAGCATAAATAACAAGCCTAAACTGATTAAAGGACCAACTCACCAAAGAGAAATCACTCCTCAAAAAATGATCTCTAGTCGTATTTTGCTTCAGATTTACTAAATTGTTAAATTAAGACCCAATTTGTCAGTAAATGAGGCCAATTACTAGAAAATAGTGGATTCAATTACACATTCTGACTTCTTGCTTTAATGCAAATGTGATTTTATTTTTAAAACAGCAAAGTGTCATATTTTAGTTGACTGGAGGTCAAAGAAACTGATTCTTCATCTTGTCCAGTCCAGAGTTTCAGGACAGGAATAATCATCTGTACAGTCTGACTCTGAAGCATGATTTTTACCCTCTAGATGGCGCTGGGATAAAAGCTTGAAGAAGAGAAGCTTCAGCTCCTCTCTTTATGACCTAATTTGCTTGATCTATCTATGTGTGTCTGCTGGTCAATCTGATGCTCATTTGCTTAATTGTTACAGATTTTAAGGAAGTGAAATGCTAATTATCTTAACACGAACATAGGCATGTAATGCAGTTCCACCGCTCACACTGGAATGGGTAATTTTTGAACACCTAATGTATTAATGTGAAACAGAGAAAGGGGGAGCGATGGATGAATGGATGGACAGAGAGCATTGGAAAGAGCGAGGATCCAGATCCTAATCTCATCTGGATTTATCTTTTCTACTCCCTACAGTGTTGCGTAAGGCCTTAATCCAATGCTGTCAATCAAACTTACACAACTCTATCTTCCTTCTTGATGGCTGCTGCCGTTTACCACTGCAATCAGGCCAAATGACATCTTTTCAAGGCAGGTTATCAATTATGAAGACATCGTTTTATGTGAATTAGGTACAACAATGAAAGCAACATGTGATTCTGAAATCCACTGAAATAAGACTTTCTGTATATAAACATGGAAAATCTTTGAAGTGTGTCAGAAAGGGTGCCTTTATTATAAGTAATCCAGGTCAAAGTTGATAGTTTTGCTGGTCGTGATCTAAAAATATTAAGGAAGCAATGTTAGATTTATAGAAAAAAGTTGCATGACATCCTTTTGCAATTTCCTATAGCTATATAATAATCCACCTTTATCTTTCAGTGTGTGAGTTTAGATCAGGCGGGGTCATCCTCGGACAGCTGACAGTCTGCAGGATTGCCATTTAAAAACTCCGTCATATCCTACTAATGCTGCTACTGCATATTTTGTTTTTAGTGTGAATACTTAGTGTGCTACATGTATATCAATATTCACATCTTGTGTATATTGTCTTACTTGTAAATTGAAATGCTTGAAACATTTTCTACTCTATTAATTAGACTTTCAGTTTCCTTTAGGAACGTACTTTTTGATAATAATAATTACTGAATAATATTTAATTATTTTAATAATTCTTTTGACATTTTATATTGAGCTTCTATTCATCAGATTGTGTTTAGATACTTTGTGACACTTTAAAGCTTTGACTTCCTGTATTAAAAGAATAAGAAAAAACTACATTGTCCTTTTAAAACAAATCGAATAAGGAATATTATATCTGGAATCTTCTGCAACCATCGTCTCAACTGCTTATGACAAAGCAAATCGCAGCTCTCTGCAGAGCTGTCCAGGAAAACGCTGGTGGAATCATCACACAACAAGCTGGGTGTCCTGCGTGAGGCAAACAGGACAGTTTCGCAACAGCAAAGTAACCGTGCATGGATCACGGCTCTGAGCTAAGTGAGTGAGCAATGAAGAAGAGGAGGAGGAAAACAGTCAGCGCAGCACTTCACAAAAGTTGTCAGCAAGAGTCCTTTTTGAGGAGAATTTGACAACAAAAGTCTCATGTTTTCAGTGTGGATTGGTTTTAATTTAAACATAAGGTCCAAACATTTAAATATAGCCTCAGGATAAACTGCAGCCGTTCAGGGGTGTGGCATATTAGGTCCCTGAACACAGTGAAACTCCCGACATTGACTCCCATCAACATGCAGCAATAATTTAAGTTAAGTCTTATTTGATTGGTCCTGCCTATAGAAACCCTGAAGACTGAACAATATAAAGTCCTTGATTTGGACAATCACAAAGCATGTAAAACATGGACATCACTTCCAAATCTCAAAAATGAAGCCAAAGTTCTTCAAAGCATGCAGTCTTTGGCCAACAGAGGGCGACTCCTGTGCTTACAAAAAAAAATAAGACTGAATACAATTTTGGGGGTAAAACAGTCCTTCAGATCCTTTAATCTGTGAGCCTCTTTCCTAACTTTACGGTTTCAGTTGCTAGTTTTGCGTCTTACATAAAATGGTATTATGTTTACTTTTAAATCTGCGGTCCCTGTTAGAGCCAAAAAGGAGGTTGAAGGAAGGTGTGAGAGTGCACACCCCCCCCCCCCCCCCCCCTCATAATTTCCAGCTTCACAACATCAGGACAGCAAAAGTGCTCAACTTAAGGATTCACAATTGTACTTCACTAACCAGTGGGTGATGTTACTGTGAATACATCCATTGTTTAGCTATATATAAACAATGGAATTTTTTTTTTTTTACAATAGCAAAAAAATCTAGATAAGTTCACCCAGTTTGCAGTGCAGTGAAAAAGTATCTGCCCTCCTCATGATTTCTTTATTTATTTCATTTTTGTCACACTTGCATGTTTCAGATATAACCTGATTATATACAGAACGCTCAAGCTTTAGAACATGAACTGACGGCCGGACATTCTTCTTCTTTCGTCCAGGTCCTGAAGCAGCAAAGCAGGCAGGCCCAGACTAACTCTTGACCACCACCATGTTTGACTTGGTACGATTTTCTTTTTAAGAAATGCTGTGTTAGTTTTATGCCACATGTAACAGTAACTCAAACCTTCCAAAAAGGCAAACTTTCGTCTCGTCAGTGCAAAGAATGTTTTCCCAAAAATCTTGGGGATCACAAAGATGTTTTTGGGCAAATGTGGGTTCTTTCGAGACTTTTTGGAAGAGTTATTGAAGCGCTTCTTTGGTAACAGTGGCCCTTCCTGGGAAGGTTTACCACAGTTTGAAGTTTTCTCCATTTGTGGATAATAGCTCTGGAGTCCCAAAGCCTCAGAAGTGTCTTTGAAATCTGACATCTTTTTCATGGCACCGTAAATGTTGCACATCTGCAATATAACATCGCAAAGAGATGAATTTGATGAGCTAATGCAGATGTTTCCAGGAAGACTTTTTGCCAAAGTAGCTCCAGTGATGTATCGATTCAGGGCAGCAGCTTGGGACACAGACAGATTACTCTGCAGTTGATGGTTGTTCTAAGCTGCAGATTAACAATGGGTTCCTATTCCTCCTGTGTCGGTATGCAGATGTCAACCAGGACTTATACTAATGCACAGAGTGTGAGCCATCTGGGAGGGTGAGGAGGGGGATGTAAGATGGAATTGCAAGGAAGTCAAGGAGTAAAGATCACAATCACCCATTTTCAACAGTTTAACAGTTCTGTCTTTGTCTCTTATTGTCATAACCCAAAAAGCGGATGAATTCTCTCGTGGGCTGAGGCTATTCCCAGAAGGCGCTGTGGAACCACATTGGACTCCCAGGTGAGCCTGATTGTGTTATCCTCACTGGGATGTCATCCATCTGTGCACAAAAAAATCCTCCTGCCTCCTGACACCTTTAATAATGGTTTGTTTCACTGTTCACTTACAAAGTCTCTGTTCAATGGTTAAAATAGATTTTTGCAACAGGTAGGTGTTTCACAAGTGTGAACAGCAAAATCATTATAAGATCATATATCTGGGTTTCAAACAAATGTTCCAAATACTGAAAACCGGAAATGAGAACACTCTAATCCACTGTGCTATGATGTGATGCTCTCATTGGTCTGTTGCTCCAAGCCTTCCCAGTGCACACACACACACACATACACACAAGCACAACATCCTCTTACTCTCTGTGATGCATTGGTCCCTTTCACTGTTAATCCAGCTGGGTTGTGCCTCCGTGCATTGCTGCACTTTTGCCATCTGATAAATTCCCCACGGATGGTCGGAAAAATCACATTTTAGGCCAGAAATTTTGCACTTTTTGGATTTACGTCAAGTGGGAGCTTCACATCAGAGCCTCTTGCTCGGGGGTGGTACTCGGCTCCACGGGACTTCTGAGCCAAACAATGAAGTCCCATCCAGGTAGCTCGACGGTGCTGCTGCCCATCGCCCTCTGCCTCAGTAAGGAATTTGCCGTACTCTCCAGTTGTAGTGTGACCGTGTTGTACGTGTTTGTGTGCAATCCAGTCTTGTGGGAAAACTTTGTAAGTGTTGAGTGTGCTCTTCACTGCCCCAATTTTGTCCTGCGTCTGTATGCGGATATACATTTTCTTTGCACTTTCAGGTTTGTCAGAAAAGGTCCAGAGAAGTTCAGATGGCTTATAAGGGATGTTCCCTTCAGCTTGTTCTGATATTAATGAGAAAGGTTTTACAAATGCGCTTACCTTAATGAAATGCTCCCCAGGCTCTTTGTGTGTGTGTGTGTGTGTGGGGGGGGGGGGGGGGGGGGCATGCAGAAAGGTGTACAACATTGTGTATTTGAGTGTGAATACCAATGGAATGAAACTAAGTAGATTTAGCTGAGGACAAATTGGAGCCTTCTTCTCATACCACGTTATATTTCTGCTACAACACATATTGAATTTTATCTAACCTTTACTTTACTGTAATATCTTTCAGATTAAAATCTTTTTTCCAAGCACACATTGATTAAAAAAAGGAAACAATAAAATAGAATAAAATAGATACCCAGTGCAATGCAGGTTATCAATTACACTCTTCAGTTACAGAATCTTTCTCCCAGGGAAACAAAACCATTTATCTTAGAGATAAAGATTAGATTCAATTTTTTTTATTTGCCATTTGTACACATACACTAAGTCTGGGCACACAGGAAACCATGTGCAGAGCTTAGAGTCAGGGTCAAATAAATAGTCTTCAGAGCAGACTATATTGTGTTTTTTACTTTGCTACATTTATTATATTAGTATTAATGTTATTCAGTATTTGAATTATGTAGATTTGAGCATATATAACATAAAGAACACACAAAATATGTTTTTATCACAAATCAAACTACTCAGAAGTTCATAAAGGTACAGCTGAAATGATTAACTGATTAACCACTTTTTCATTTTGTGCTCAATTTTTCTGCTACTCTTATATTTGTTCAGAGTATCTGTGGCTGGATTTCTCGCAAATTTTTTAAAAAGGGTAAATAAGTTGATGCAGAAGAAAATAATCAGTTTCAGAAGAAGCTCAGGCACCCTGTAAGATGCTTGTGACAATATTTATTATTGTATAAGTTATATTAAATATATTTATTATATATTATTTTATATTTTATGTTATTATCTTTATATAATATTTTTATTAATAGTAAATAATGCAAATTCTGCTTCCACCTTGACTGTCCTAACATTATAAAGGTTTTTGGGGTTGACTTTTTAACATAGCTACATAATGCCCTTGAATAATTGGCAGAAGGATGTTTCTGCAGAAAATTAAGGCATTGCACTGAACACGACCTTTATCCTTTTGCATATAAAAGTCACAACATCATCATTTTATCTCCATTTGTCATTTGTGTGAAATTCTGTCTTAATCGGAGCTACTGAGTTATCACAAAGCAACATATTTATTGAGGTCACAATGTCTTTGACCTTTGAGTGCAGAAATGTAATCAGTTCATCCTCGAGTTCAACTGAACATTTGTGGAAAACACGAAGAAAATCCCTGGAGACATTGTGCTCATGAGAACACTTTCCAACAACCTGGAAACATAATGCAATCAGCCGTGACTGCCAGTGGTGGTGAGGCGTGCAACCGCATTTTATGAATGAAGCTCATTTGTGGAAAAATCTACCAAGTTACATGGAAATTTTGCAACAGGAATTCATTACATTTTTGCAGAGACAGCTATTAAAAAACATCTGCAAAGAAACAACACAGAGAAGCAAAAGCATAGAAAAAACATCAGGGCTTTAATGATGCAGCTAATAACGTGCACTGGCATTAGGCAGAACCAAGGTAGTCTTAGACTGATTGAATCACAAAAGTTCCAAGTGGCGTGTGGAGAAAAGGCAAAAATGTCCGAGGTGTCACCAATTTCTGAGCTAATTTTTTAGACAAACGGTTTGTTTTTGCAGTGCATATTTAACTTTTGTTTTATATCCTCTGGTCAAATGTATACAGAGAGCCAGATCTCCTTTAGGATTGCTGTTTAAGCTCTGTTCTTTAATTCAAATATCAATGCTCCAATATTCAGTGATATATAAAATAAGATCAGTGTTCTTTACACCCTGTGTAAGCAGCTTGTCCAGAGCCAACAGTAGTTCTGAACCACAAAGGCAAAAATTAGACAAACTGCACTCAGTCACATCCAGTACATTAGAAAGAGAGCATCCAAATTTCTGTGGAAAGCCTGGAGCCAGAAAAATGAAGGCTGGTTTAGCATCAGATTGATGTTTATGGTTTTAGGGCTGACCCTGGAACAGCTCATCAGGTCTGCTGGCAAACGAATGTGTTCGAGGTCAACGACAAACTGAAAGCGATCTTGCAGTACAGATTTACTCTCACCAAATCAGTGCTCCAGTCAGACCTTGTGTCTCAGCTTTTCAGGAAGGTTTCAGTGAAAACTCAAACTACATAGGGACATGTTTTGACATGTTATATGTGGACTGACCGATGCAACCATACAGCTTATACATGGCTTTATAGTCCTACATGGAATTTGGCTCTGAGGGTGTATAATCCCTCCAGATGAATGGAATACAACATATTTCTATATCTGTTTGATCCATCTAAGCACCTGATGGATCACGACTATGAACATACAAACACTGTATTCAAATCCTCAACAATCTAGTGGTTTTATTTTTCTCCCATCATAACCTTTTAGTTTAGTAACACTGTATTTACAGTCTCCTCATGTATGCATTCATTTCTTCTGCACTGAAAAAAGAGGGTTTTATATGTCTTTAGTGCCCAACTGTGAGAAGAGCATCGACCTTCTTTAGATAAAATGATCTTTTTGTAGTGTTCAAATATGCTTGTGTCTTGTCTTTCCCTCTCCACCAGGCTTGGTCCCCGTGTGTCTCAGCGCCGCAATCCCTGTTTCATGTGGTTCCATCTACAAGCGCTTTGCTCAGTGTTTACTCACACTCGGGGACAGTTTAGTGGACACACAAAAAGAGCAGAGCACACAGGACATCGATGCCATCTGCAGGTGTGTGTTTGTGTGTGTCAGTCTGTCAGTGCACGGTACGACTGTTAATCTGTCTTGAAGTTGCTCTGATCAGTTTTTATAACACCACCACCAGAAACTTTCTATTCCAAAACATAGCAAAGCCCTGCTTTGTAGTCTTTTTTAATGTTATGTTAATGAGACTTGAAACTAGTGACTGAAACCACAGACCCTTTGGGAAAGTGTTCACTGAGGTCACAGATCAAGAGCTGAAGGGCTGTGTTTCTATAAACCACTACTGACGTTTTGCAGACAAGTGTGGTGCATTTTGTCCTTTCAAAATATTTTTTGGACTCACCTGTTTTTAATGCACACCAACCATGTTATCGCAGGATGAATTTATGAATCAAATTTAGATTTTCAGTTCCAGATAAACAGATCTGACCAATCAGGCCACTGCATCTGGCAACCAGTGAGCTTGTAGGTCAAAATGTGAGTGATCTGGAATTGGTAAGATAATACTGCTTTACCTCAGACACACTGCTAGTTGCTGCTCTGGGTCAACTGGCTCTCTGCAGCCTCAGAAGTTGTTACAAGTCCTCCAACAACTGCTCAAACTGCCTCATTGACATCCTTAAATATGTATGAAAGCAGCCTTCTCGTGAGAATCAGATGAATCTCAGTTTCTTACAATTTTTGTTTAGAAACATCAGGGCCAGCTCATCAGTGCTTCATATACTCAGTTGTGGTGCATTTTTGAGGAAAAATGCTTCACAAAAATATATTTACAGTGTGTACACGTCACACAAACTTGCTTCAGAAAGATTTGGATTTTTGGTTGGAGATTATGTATCGGAATTTCAGGAGCAGGACCACGCCTCCAAACGCGCTCCTTCCGGTTGTCATCTATATAGGTTCCCCCAGTGCTGCAAGCTGTTCATTCTCGTTTACGTGCCCCACCCTCCCTCCCTCCTTGTTTTCAGTTCTTTAACTTCTTCATTTAGTGCATGGGGATCTGCCAGGCCTGGGAGCCATCGCCAGTCCCCCTGTCCAAGCATTCACTTTTACCTACTAAAAACACTGTCACACCTAAAATGAGGACGTGGGCCCAGCGAGTGAAATAGTTTTTTTTTTTTAACAATGCGCTGTGTGTAAAGGCCTTAAGAATAAACATATGAAGCTGGAAGTAAACATAATAGGTCTCCTTCGAATTACCAGAAAATGAGCTGTCTTAAGTCTGTGACCCAAAAGTGATGTCAGAGGGTCCTGCAGGACACCAGAGAAGTGATAAATCACAGGAAGTCAGCTACTTATCAGCGCTGTAGTAATCTCATTACTTTAACATACTGGGTTAATATTTATGTTATGTGTTGGAGATGCTAACCTCTCTTCCTGTCCTGGTTCTTTCAAGGTCCTGGAATGCATTTCACGTTTGTGCCAACTCAGCTCTGGCCGGCTGTCCTGGAGAAGCAGCAGCTGTTTGGGAGTCTCTAAGACAAGAGTCCAGGAAGACAGAGTTTTCTGGAAACCTCTACAACATGTGCGCCAGCCGCACAACGCTCCCACCCAGCACCGTGCCTGCAGCTCAGAGCCCCCCCACATCCGACCAGACAAACCAGGAAACACTGAAAGGGCAAACACACAAGCACAGCCCCACGCTCTTCACTGTACTGCTCCCTGCGTGCGGCATGCTGCTAGTTCTGCTCAGGAGTTAGTTAACCCATATTAACCCTTCGGTCAGAGTGATGCCAGCAGGCCGTCACAGTCCTGCTGCCCCTACAATCCAAACAAACAAGGGCACACAATCCATACAAGTCACTTTCATCATAATCCTTAAATAAGGATTGCTATAACTGGATCAGTTTGAAATGTTTGGTTCAGTACACTAATACAGCATTGAAGCATTGAAAAAATTTGAAGACCTGCCTTCTGTCAGACAGAAGTCTCTTACATGAAGTGCACCAAGTTTTCAATCACTGCAAGAGTTTAAATGATTTTGATTAAATTCGCACGATCTAATATTTATTATTCTGTTATAGAAGAACGAACAGTTAATATAAGGAAGAATAAACCCTTTCCCCACATCTCTTTAATGAGGCAACTTAGCTGAAAGAAAAGCTCTGGTTATGAAAAATATATATCTTTTAGCCCTGCTGCAGTTCATCACCAGTGTCCCATGATTTGAGGACAAAGGAGATTTTGAGGCATGCTGTAACGCCAGGTGTTCAGATCTGCGTGCGACCTAATCAGGTGTGATCCGGAGGAGAGTATTATCAGCGAGGGGGGCGAAGCGTGTTTTTGTGCAGTAGGTTTAAGTCATCACCCTGTTTGACTGGTTTAACGACATGAAATCAGATTTATGTGATGACAGACTCTCTGATGTGCTGCTACATGTTATTATTTGTATAAACAGAGTTATTTCATGTGACTTTAACCCAGTTTAAAGAAGTCTCCTGTGGGAACAGTGTGCACATGTCTCAATAAAATGCACAAAAAGCATGCAATAAACATTTCCTTGGACAGTAATGAAGAATAAAGGACAACAAGCACATTAGTCAGCAGTCTGAGTCTCTTTAGTGTGTAATTGTCATTTGTAAGAATGTTTTTAATTTCTTTCACTGGTTTACACATCACTGGTGTATTTGCTGCATCATATTCTAGTTTTGCATTATTTAGTGGGACATGCAACTTTGCATCACTGTGATTTTTCACCATGGAAGGTATGTTAACATACATGACACAATCCTGCTGAGTGATTGAAACTATTACTTATCCTAAAATCAAATGCTTTGAGTCAGGTTTTATGTGTGTGTGTGTGTGTGTGTGTGTGTGTGTGTGTGTGTAATCTTAATACCCTTAAGCTGTTTCATAACAGCAGAGTCATGATTAATCTCATCTATCTTTATTTATCCACTGTGTAGCAGGTTGCACCTCAAAACACTTAAAATCAGTCTCAGTGGCCTCAGAGCAAATAAACACCGCAGGTAGGAAGACTTGAACATCATGTGAGGAGTGATGACTGATGCTGTGGCAGTCACTGGAACCTCAGGTGGACCTTAAATACCTTTAATATTTATCAACCACCAGATTATCCAAATCTCGCAGGTTAGCCTGACCAGCGCTCTTTCATAGTTTTAAGTGTGTACGTCTCATTCCATTTGCACTACAGATTTATCTGATTCCAGTTTTGGCCTGAAATCCATCAGACTGCTATCAAAAAGCATTTTGCTCTGTCTAAAAATACATATATAAAAGCCAGATTAAAATCCTGACTAGTACACGAAGACTGAATTTCAATGCGACCCTCAGTGAGTCTGCACATAACATGGCAGGTCGCCACAAACAGAAAGGGGAAAAGCTGCCGTGCATAAAATGAACACATTTTAAAAGCAGTCTTTTAGTTTGAGCAGGAATCTAAAGTTGGAGTGTTTGTCAAAGAGTGCAAAACAGACAAGACAGTGTGTTCCTATGAAGACTATTAAGAATTACACTGAAAATGGATGGAATCCACCTAGAGGGTTAGGGTTAGAGCTACACTGTTTATAGATAAAAAAGCCTATTTTTTCTTTTAATTTTTGCAAATATAACATGTATTATGTATTATGTATGGATTAGTTTAACTAACTAGTCTGCAGATTTGTTAGTTAAATAAAACTACAACAGACCTGAGCAGCAAATGAAAACAGAAACATACATATGCAGAAGCATCTAGTTCTGGTGCTCAAAGGTGACCGTTTATGCTGCTCCTTTTTTGATTGAATCCACATAGCATGGTGCTGTGCTGTGCTGACTTACACATACACTTACACATACTTTGTGTAAGTCAGCACAGCAGTCTCCCAGTTTAGGTAATCAAAAGTGCTTGAGTTAAAGCAGCTGGACTTCTGTTCAGGTCCTTAAAAACATTTCACCTCTCACCTGAAAGGCTTCTTCAGTTCTAACAGCTGATGGTGAGTGCAGGTTGTTTAAGTTCACACACTGTGACCCTAGCAATTCACACCTTGGCTCATGTGAACTAGAAAGAGAAAGAATGGTAAGAAAGGTATTTTATTTAAAAGTCTTTCCACTGAGCTCTTCTATACCCAGTTCCAATTCGCTTATCTAATTCAGGGTCATGGGGCGCAACTGCCACTGGGCAGCACAGCCAATCAGGGTCAACATCCAAAGACAGTTAACCTTTCATGATAACATTCATAACTGGGGCCAGTTTAGAAAAAATTAACTTAATGTGCATGTCGTGGAGTGTGGGAGGAAGCTAGAGAGAACCCACACATGCTAACTCCACTCAAGAAGTGCAAAGTGTGTACTTGTGTGGAGTCAAACCCCGGACCTTCATGTTGTGTGGTGACAGCACTGACTATTACACCATTGTGGCACCTGTGTGATAAAAAAATTGGCAGCAGTACTCAGTGACTGTTAGAATTTGGGGCTTCAGCTCTTGTGAAATTAAATATAAATCAACTATTTAATGAAGACACGCAAAAACGTATTTGCCCAATTCAAGGCTTCTGAACCAAATTCATAACAAACTCAATTTAATTTCAATTTAAATATTTTTAAAGAAACAAAAAGATCTTTGTGTAGCCTGCAAAAATACATTTTGAATTCTTTATATATAAACATCTATTTATATCTTAGTTTGATGACCCGTCCGTTAAGAAGTTTGTCTGTCCCCAGAACACCTTCGCAGACCTGCTCACTCAAATCTCTCTGTCATGATCGTCACCGGAGTCGATCTACATCACCGTGAGACTCAAAGGAGGAGCCGCAAAGCCTGGCCATTAACATGTTTTCATGTTGTTGTTTTTTTTTTACTTATTTTTGTTCTCAACTGAGTCATCATCCGCTTTTGAGCGATGCTCTACAGCAGATGGTGTGTAGCATAAAACATGGCAGGGATTATGAATTCCTGGTGTATTAGATTGGGCTGTCCAATCCATATGGCCGGGATTTTATTCTACCAGGATGTAAACACTTTAAAGCTGTCAGCTGCACTGAGCAACAACTCTATGATCTGTGTACATAATGTGTGAAATTAATAAGAAATATATAACTATAAGAAAAAATGAACGATTGTATTTATTTCTCGGTCAATTTTCCCCCTGAGGCGGGTGTTATTGTCCTTATCTGAAGTGAGAGTTTAATGATGGTGTGAGATGCGCTGGGACTGTTTATATATAAAAGAAACAAGAGAGCAAAATGGACTTAGTTGAATATTTCTTCCTGGAAACACTCAGCAGGTCAGTCTGCTGATGTCACTGCAAGTTTGTCAGCTTTGATGAAACATCATATATTTGATTTGATTTAATTTATCAAACTTGCCTCACTGCTCAGTTAGGCTTCTTCATCAGCAAGCATGTACATCAGAGACAGACATAAAGGGATGGCGGAGCGGGCAGAAGTAAACATGCTCACCTTACTGTCAAATTTTTCACCTCAGAGTGAAATTTTTAATAGTCGAAAAGTCTAATTAGACCATGTTAGTCGTGTGTGTGCGGGTGTGTGGGTCTATATATTGGCACAGTTTACAGCTCACAAGGTTGAGACTACTTCTGAAGATACAGAGGGAGTCAAACACGCGAACTGCAAGTTTCTGGGTGCACAAGAATAGTTTCTGGTGTTTCTGTGAGTCTGTGTGTTGGTTCTGGATCATGGAGGAGCTGGCCCGGGAGAGCATCAGCCTGCTGGCCCGATCGGCATCTCATGCGGACCCCCCGCGGCTCGGCTCGTTCGGTGCGGTGTTCATCATGCTGAAGTCTGCCCTGGGAGCCGGACTGCTCAATTTCCCCTGGGCCTTTCAGAAGGCGGGGGGAGTCACCACTGCAGTCAGTGTGGAGCTGGTGAGTACAGGATCTAACACGCTGCAGCTGGAGTTAGTGTTGTTTACAAAGAATTTTTTTGAAGAAGTTTTATATGTCCCCCCCCCCAAAAAAAGACTTGTGTGCTTGGAAGGTTACTTTGTCTGTTGGTCTACAACCTGTATGGGCTCAGTATGGATTCACCATCCATCTCTCTGGCTCCTTGGTGTGAAAGAGACGCATAGACTTAACACGTGAGCTCTAATGAAGCTTCCACTTTAGGTGAAGATCTAAACTTTCAGTGCACTGCATCTGACTGCTGGAAAAGCAGTGTGTGTGTGTATCTCATGGACTTATTACTGCATGCTTTCCAAGAATGGGCCCAAGAGGTCAGCGGGCACAGAGCTTGACATCTTTGTCTCATATAACTGTTGTTATATATTTTATATTTTTAACACCAGTTGTTGTAACGGTCACTTTGGTTACAGCAGCTGCAACTTATAACTTGCACACAGATATTGTTTAATCATTTAATTTCCTGCAGTGTTAAAAATGCTGAGATGCATTTTTCAAAGTCCTGGGATTTGTTCTTTCCCTGAGTGTTAAGTTGCGGTGCATATGTGTATCTAGTTTGTAATAGTCACTTTCTGTTTTATTCTGTGAGCCACCTGTCTTTACTCTTACTTCTTCCTCATCTCATTTTCCCCTGTGCTCAGTTTCCCCCAGGAGAGAAAGAGAGAGTGTTTACTTAGACATCTATCTTATTAACCTGAGTGTTTTGGATTCCTGGTTGGAGAGACCGAATATTTTAAACATGTAGGCTTTGGGATATTTTTCTTTCTTTGTATGTTTCTTCTTTCAGGTGTCTTTTTTTAAACACCTATACCCACAGCCTTGTTGTCTCATAGTTTGTGATATCATCACTGTGGTCTGTGAATGAAGATTAGCGTTAAGCTGATCCCTTTGATGCCCCTTCAGGTGTCTCTGGTTTTCCTCATCAGCGGCCTGGTCGTCCTCGGCTATGCGTCGTCTGTCAGCAGACAGAAGACGTATCAGGACGTGGTGAGAGAAGTGTGTGGACGAGCCGTGGGGAAACTCTGTGAAGTCTGTTTCTGCTTCAACCTCTTCATGATAAGTGTTGCCTTCCTCGTGGTGGTCCAGGATCAGCTGGAGAAATGTGAGCGAGACCTGTGCCTTCCTCTTTGCTTTCTTTAGCTTTATGCGAGAAACAGCTTCACCTGTGGCATCAGTGCCTTGGTAATCAGTAAGCAAATTCATGCTTTCTTCTATGGCTTTCTCTGTTGTGTTCTAAAATTACTTGGTGTCAGCTGGAAATATCAAAATATCAAGAAAGAGGACACTGACAACAGTTTGGAAGTGTGTAACAGGTATTCTCAGATCCAATATGATGGAAAGGAAAACATTACACCCCAAACGTTCTTTTTAACTCATTTCCAATGAAAAGTTAACTAGGAAAATGAGAATAAAATAAAAACTTTATTGAATAAGTCCCTGTTATCTTATCACCGCTCCTAAAGCCAGTCATGGCAATCAGGGATCAGACCACCATAGCCTCTCACTAGACACAACTAGACTAAACGCTGGGCACCATCATGGGGCTTTTCTAAATCTCTCTTTGTCTGACACCTTACCCAGTGGTCCAGTGGTCTTAGGAGGCCCTACCAGAGACAATGTACAGTTCCTGGCATTACAGAGAAAAGCTGCTACTTCTCTATGTCTAAAAGAGCCAGTGGAGGTGGCTTGATCATCTGACCAGGATCTGACCAGCACCTCCTGTCTGCTTAGACTTCCACCCCTGTGACCTGGACCAGGGGCAGAAAAAGACGGCTGAATGGATCTCAGTGGTCCATTAACAAACACAGTGAAGTCCTGTTTCAGCTCCAGACTTGCAGACTTCCAATATCTGCCTGCACATGAACTCACAGCCAGAACTAGCCATGAAAAGTTACACTTTGCGCCTGTGTGTTCATGTACAGCAGGGAAAGATGACACCAAATAAAGTCACTTATAAAAATCTGCTAACATTAACTATACACATATTAATATACCATTAGATTTGCAGACCATTAGCACAAACAAATACTGCCACTCCACTGACTTAGCCTCTAGCTGTAAGGCCAACATTTTTAGGGGTTTTAACAGGATAGCAGGTTAAGGTTACCTATTACAGCAGAATGTGTGATGCACTGAATGCTCTGCTGATGCACTAAAAACTCCCAAATTATGAACTTTTAATACTTTTAATGTTACTGATAGGTTCGTAGCTTGAACCCATTCGCTGGAACGTTGAAGACAATGTAATTACACAGCAAGCAAGACACGAGTAGGCAACATTCTTCATGTTTCACGTGCACGGGAGAGAACCGGACAAGCGCCGTTCCTTCGCTTGACCCCAGTTGCTCTCGTCCGCTCCCCCGTAACACTGCTCTTTTATTGTGGTTACATGAATATGCATAGGGTCATTAACATATAACAGCTTACATAGGTATGCATGTGAACAAAGAATACCCTGCACGTGTGTGTGTGTGTGTGTGTGTGTGTGTGTGTGTGTGTGTGTGTGTGTGTGTGTCCATAAAATGACTTCCTAACCCTGCTGGCCTGGAAGTCCAGCAGTTCATCTAAACAAAATGCACTTAGCCTAAAACAGACATAGATACGTTAATCCTACCATAAAACAATAAGACAAGGTACGACCTCTCCCATGCTCCCAAAATGTGAGTTTGAATACCAGAACACCCTGGAATGCACACAAAGCCTCTTACAGCCTACTAAAGATCACACATCCTATCACTACACAATCGATTATACACCTCTAAGCATATATGGTTAAATATTTCTAAGCATAAATGACAATCACAATACAAAACCTAACAGTTACCTTTTCTATTTCCTTAGCAGGTTAAATAAATGAATGAAAGAAAGCTTGCAACAATTCTGTTTTCACACTGCTTTCTAAGGTATTTGACATTATTTTGTCATCACCTGAGTTTGATCAGTTTAGCTGCCATTCCCTATAACAAAAATGCAACCTTATACAGACTGCAAATCACCTGCTCTTTAATTTTTATTCTAGCTCGTATTAGGCTAAACATGTGACTGGGAGCAGGAATATCTCACGTTTTCATTTTTTTCTGTTGTGTTTTGTCTATCTGAAACCCTTCAAATCTCCTTTAGTGTTTTTGCTTTGTTACCGTTTTAAACATATCATTTGATTGGATTTTCAAACACACTCCATCCCCCAAACCCCACCTGATTTTAATCAGAGATTCTGCATGATACAGATTAGTGAAAAATGGCTGAAACACATTCACAGGACGCCTCATCTTTCTGTGTGTTCATCCACTGACTTTAAAAACTGATATCTTGCCATAAAAAAATAAATAAATCACAAAGGAAAAAGCAAAATTTCTGTGAATATTTTGAAAATCTAGTCAACTCAACCCATTAAATCTTACAGGATTTGACAGTTCTTGCTCCCTGTTGTCCTGCTTACTGATGCTTTTCATGTTGCAGCAGATAAATATTGTGAACTTCTCTCTGCTTTTGTGTCTCCAGTGTGTATTTCTCTCTATGAGACAGTTACGGGATCGAGTGAGGCAGAAATGCCCTACCACTGGTACACAGACCAACGATTTGCCCTCTTCGTCATGTGCCTTGTAATCATCCTACCACTGTCCATCCCAAAAGAAATCGGCATCCAGAAATACACGAGGTAAGCAGCACGAACCTGTGGTCAGCCTGACTCACAGCTTAGTGTAAATGTTTACACGAGTTCATCGTCTCTCTTTGTGTCAGTGTGCTGGGGACGCTGGCTGCTACATATCTGTGTGTGGCAGTGACTGTAAAATATTACCTGATGGACAGTCACGCAGTCATAACTCCAGACCACAGCCAAAGGTCAGTAAATCTGAATGCATGCATATCCGTATGATTAGTTCCTGTTGTGTGCGACCTTACTGAACATGTATCTGTGTCTTTCAGTGTGAGTTCATGGGCATCGATGTTTAGTGTTATACCGACCATTTGCTTTGGCTTTCAGGTAGGACTGTTTTTGGACATCTTTAACTGTTCACTTCCTAATGTTCCCTTTATATAATACAGTCTAATAGCCAATTTATTAGGTATACCTAGCAGATTGCACCCCATTTCTATCCACACCTGCCTTAAGTCTTTACATATATATTTTAAATAATGAGGAGATGAACACGAGTGTGTCACACTTACTCAAATCAAGATTATTTACCAGAAACTATAAAAACAAATTTTCCAGATTAGTTTTATTATTTATAATTATATATATGTATATGCTTCCCTGTCATCTCCAGTAAGGATCTATACATTTGTGTCATGCTAAAATGAACTCACTGTTCAGCATCATCAAAAGACAGCCCGGATTGTATTCAAATATTCTGACAGTGTGCTTATGTGTGTTTGCAGTGCCATGAAGCCTGTATAGCAATCTACAGCAGCATGGAGAACCAGAAGATCTCCCACTGGGTGGTCATTTCTGTGCTCTCCATGCTTTTCTGCTTGGTCATTTACACACTAACTGGTGAGTCCCCTCCCAAAACAAGCGTATTATCTGCTTACCTGGCAGCTCTCCATCAAACCCGCTCTCTTCCTCTCCAGGTGTGTATGGCTTCTTGACATTTGGACAAGACGTAGCCTCAGATATTTTGATGTCATATCCAGGAAATGATGTGGTCATGATCGTTTCCAGGCTACTTTTCGGAATATCAATTATCACCATCTACCCAATTATTCTTCTTCTCGGGAGGTAAATCTCACCAGGGTGGAGATGTTTTTAATTTTTTGACTCTGAGCATGCTTACTGCCATGTTGTGTTTCTGTGTGTGGAACAGGTCAGTCATCCTGAACCTGATGTTACGAGTTCGCAGACATTACCGGGGAATCGTCACTCATTCGTTTGAGAATCGCTGTAGAGTTGTTCTCACGGTGGCCTGGATCACCTTCACGCTTCTCATTGCCATGTTTGTACCCGACATGAGCGACGTCATCAGCATCATCGGAGGAATCAGCGCCTTCTTCATCTTTATATTTCCTGGTAGCAGCAACACTCACTTTAATGTGACTTTGATTGTTTTGTAATGACATATTTACATTTGGGTGCAACAGAACAGAATAGAATAGAATAGCCCTTTATTGTCATATACAATCAATACAAAAATAAGAGAAAGGTGTACAAGGACTTCGTTGTAACCCAGGCACTTGTGTGGTGTGTTTTTGTGTGTTGCAGGTCTTTGCTTAGTGTTCACCATGCAAACTGAGAACATCTCTTCAAGAGTCAGGTGAGCAGACAGAAACAATCCATGTTCTAATTCATTCAGCTAGTATCTCTATTCGAATCAATGTATCCAAATAAATGGAACATGCTGAACATGCAACAGTTTGTACAGGTAAACAAATGTTTAAAGAATATATCGCAATAAATGAATGTTAGACAGTATTTTATGTGGAAATTTTACTTCTTGGAGATTTTTCAGGAAATATTGTGATTTATTTTGCATGACTGTATGCTAAGAATGACTCTTAGATTCAGTAACAGACAGCAGAAATGGCTGTGAGGTAATGTCTCCCTCTCTGAGCTTTTATTTGCACAGTAAATTTGATCCAGTGTCTCAGAAGTGAAGGATTTCTGGCTAAAGGACAGACTGATAAATGCTTCTGAATTTTCTTTTTTTCTTTTATTGCCGTTGCTCCGGGTCATCTGCACTGATCTGTCACTTGATGCTCCCGATGACCTGATTGCATTTTTATCATTTCAGGGCGATTTTAACAGCTTGGGGAGTCGTAACGATTGTAGCTGGAGCATTCATCTTTGGACAGAGCACAACCCTCGCTGTCATGGAGGTTTTCCGGAAATTCTGAACTTTCAGAACTAGACAAGCTCCCTCTTTTTCTCTCAAGAGAGCTGAATGTTGCATTTTTAAAGGAGGTTTTTAGGGGTATGTGTGACTCTTATTTGACCGTCTGTGGCCTTAATTTAGGTTGACAGTGTCTGAATGGTTTCTTATGTGATGTGATGAATATTGACTATAATATCTGACTGCCTGGTGAAGTCCTGTAATGGAGAGAAACAGACTTGTTTGATTACAGGCATTTAATGATTTTGTGTGATTCAGCAGTGAAACATCTGCAATTTGTAAAAATCTGTCTGAGCCCTTGTTTATGTTTAAGCACTGCCAGGGGGCAGCATTGCACCATTTAGGAAGTGCCTCTCTCTGTTTATTTTTCATTCACATGCTGTATATGCGGAACTGCATAGTGACAACACAGATAAGATGAAGCTGTTTTCTTATCATGCTTATTTTGGCCACAGCGATAATGGCTTGTCTGAGCCCGCTGAGCCTTTTCAGTATAAACAGATGGACTCATTGTCCCTGAAATGTACTTTTGCATTTACAGGATGATAAACTGACTGAAGACTTGTTTTTTTCCTTTCTCTTAAGTGTTTGTTCCTTATCTTGTCGCACCATTTCTAAACTCCACACTGCCTTAATCCCAGCGGCGATATAAATCTGCTGCTTTCACTGAGCACAGGGTGATGGCTGAGGTGTGCTGAATATAGCTGTTTATTGTTTATGGATTTCAAGCTTAAAAGAGTAATAGGATGCTGCCTGGAAGCATTCACATGCTCACACACGTGTATCAGTGCACAAGTGAGTAATAGTTTACACTACATCTGGAAAATTGGGTGTTTTATCTGAGTCTGGAGGCGTCTGATTTAAAAGCAAAATGAGCCATGCTGACTTTGCAGTAATCCAGCACTTATCTGTCTGAACATACAACACTTAAATAACTTTCATTTAAAAAAATAAAAAAAGTAACACAGCAGTTCCTCATGAATATTATGCAATAGATGTTTGCTATTGATGTTCTTAAGGAAAACCCTTAACTGACCAAATGACCATTTTCAAGGAAAAAAGGGTGAAAATCAAGTAAACCGCTTAAATCTTTCAGTCATTCTCTGTCATTACATTTATGCAGGCAACTTAATAAGTAAAGCCAGTAAGACAAGCTTGCTGGTAGTTTCTGTAGTTATTAAGTCTAAAGGTGGAAGTTTAAAATGGGCCAAAATGAAAATCTTTGGGCTCCACTGATAAGAGGAGTGTACAATAAGTCTCCTTATCATAAAGCTATAAATTGTTACAAAAATCTTCACCTGCAGCTTTGCCAAATTTGAAGCAACAAACATGTGAAATGGATGAAACAGATGTTTCAGTCACAGCAGCACTTCACTCACCCACTTCACCCACTCAATCAACCCTCACTATTGCCCAGCACCCACATAAAGATGTTGAAGCCCGATTTCTGACTCAGTGTTGGAGCAGGATCAGCACTGCTGTGACTTAAAGGTTAACATCACAATCCTCAAAGCAGTCACGCTCACCTGCTGATATTTACCTCTCATGTTTACTGTTTTCATCAGTTTAGTGAATTAGCATGCTAACATTGCTAATACTCATTAAACACAGCTAATGGTTGAGAACAATTGGAATATTATTGGCTCGTCTGTTTGGGCATAAAAAATTTAACACATACATTTTCATGCTATTGAAATAAAAAACAAACAAACAAATGCACAAATCAACCAGAAAACTCACGTTATTAGGTACACCTTCTATTGTTGTGTTGTTGCTGTTCCTGAATCAACAAAACTAATGTTGATTCAGGAACATTAGTTTTGGTTCAACATTGCAAGTAACTATTCACATTGTAGTGATGTCATAGTTTTGCTATGTGGAAACGCTGCACACAAAAACTGAAACCCTAACTGCCCCCGTTTTTTAGATTTTCTTCCTGAGTGTAGATCGGCAGGTTTTTTCCCCAAGTCACAAAGTTGTGACATCATAATGTGATTGGTCAGATGTGATGTAGATCCTGGGAACAAGCCAGGATAGATCCACCCTTTCATGTTTATACCAAATTTTAACCCTACCATTTGAATGAAAGAAAGACTCAGAACAGGAAACATTTTCTAATCTTCTAATCTAACGATTTTGGTGAGCCTGTGTGAACTGTAGCCTCAGCTTCCTGTTTTTAGCTGACAGGAGTAGTACCCAGTGTGGTCTTCTGCTGCTGTAGCCCATTTGCTTCAAGTTATGACATGCTGTGTTCAGAGATGCTCATCTGCATATCTTGGTTATGGTCATTTGAGTTCTTGTAGTTGTTTTCTCTTTTTCAGAACAACCTCTATAGACCATAGAGATGGTTGTATGGGAAAATGCCAGTGGATTAGCAGTTTACACACAGGTCACATTCAAAGTCACATAAATCACCTTTGACCTCATTCCGATGCTCAGCAGGTCATTAGGACCATGCTGCGGTGCCTAAATGCACTGAGTTGCTGCCATGTGATTGGTTCACTTACATTAATGACCAGTTGAAATGAACTTGAACGTCCCCTACCCATCAACACCAATCACAGTCCAGTATCAGCCTTCTGCTGGTTGGTGCTAATAGACACAACATTTTTCTAGACAAGTGAAAATGACCAAGATTTCAAGATTTCACCAAAAGTCATTAAAATTATCTGTGCACCATGACAGTGAAACCCATCTGATGAATGTACTGACATTTCTGTGTCTAGTGTGATGCTGCCAGCTTCATTAAAAATCATTACTTGTTCTTTACATGGGACTATCTTTTTTATTTCCCCCTTACTTTTAAAGATAATTTCCAACCCTCATTACTATGTTGTCCCCTGAAGCTTCTTTCTAACTGAAAGATTGCTTGTATCTCCACTGTTAATTAATTAAACGACAATTTGTGGGCGACATCTCTTTAAACGTTTAATTCTTCCTGATAAGAGTGTCAGCAGAAGGCCTGAATGAGGATGGATGGATGCATATTATTTCTGTGTCTGCATTTGTGTGTGTGTGTGGTCCTTCATTGGCACACTGATTGAAATCTGCATTTCTTTTGTGTTCAGAATTTTTTTATAAAAAAGAAGATTTTGTCTCTGCTCAGTTTGCAGATGTCAGTTTTCTGTCTGCATTGCTTTTACTGTTTTGACTGTCTGCAGCTGACAGCGTGCTGCATGTATAACATGGTTGAACACAGTACTTGTATGACCTTTTTATGCATGGTGTTTATTGCTAGCAGGCTGAGATCATTTGATTTGATTTGATATACCTTTATTAGTCCCACAAGGGGAAATTTCATTCCATCACAATGGAGATAACGTGTTTTCATCATTTTGCTGCTCGGTCTTTACTGAAGTGATGACAGCAGATATTTGACCTCCAGGCTGAACTCTGTGGTATAATCGCTGCAGTAGCAATGAGCTCAGGTGAAGGAGAGGCCAGTGTCACCTTGTGTGTGCATCAGATCACAATAGCACTGCATCCTATTTGTGTGCAAAAAGCACAATCATTTTATTCCTATCCAATAAAGCATTTACATATAAATACTTTAGAGAGTATCTACTTTAATTCATAGGTTATCATGTTAGAGACCGTATACATTATACACTACACTGATCAGTTCCTGCATTAAAACCACCTGATTAGCATTGTGTGGTTCTGTCTACAACAAAAACAGCTCAGATCTCTGCTGATGGCCTGTGGTTTCTGGGAGCTTCTTGCAGCTCATCATTGTAAGATTCCTGTGCAGGCAGATGTTGATCCAGCAGTGCACTGCTGTCAGCCACACCTCTGCTAGGGACAAGTGACCAGCAACATTTGTCAAAACTTGTGCACAGTGCCGGTTTATTCCATTTTTGTTTACATCATGTAAGTTTGAGGTGAGCTGCACTCTGAATGCTGCACATCACATTTTAGCTTGACAGAAGCAAACACGTGTCCATGGGACAACTTAAAAGGAGAAAGTCAGTGGATGAGCAAAGGTTTTGTTTTGGTGGAGTCTGAGATGTAGCTCTTGGGTTTTTGTGGACTGTTTTGACTTTGAGGTGAAATTGCTGGGATGTCCACTGCAGGGAAGACTGTGGCACTGATGTTTGCTGCTCTGGACCAGATAAAAAGCTTTTATAAGAGGTGCTCATGCTTGCTAATGATCAATTAATCAAGTACATTTGATTAGCAGCCCTGGGCTTCTACTTAACCTCTTAATTCCTATGGAAACAGTAAACGTGCACTTAGGAATTCACAGGACAAATCATTCACAGGACTAATCTAAGACTAATCTTCAGTGCTCACTGATCTACTGCAGTTCCAGAGATGTACAGTACTAAATAAATTATTTTACATGTGCATGTTACAAAACTACTTGACTAGTATGGTTAGTGCAAAACTATAATCTTCTGGATCGAAGAACCAAGGTTAAAAAAATAGACAAAAAATAGCTTTAGTCATATTTAAAGAGGACATCCTGATATGTCTCTGTTTCACAGCCTAATAAGACAAAAGAATGAATAAACAGTAAACATAAGCTTAGTTCTCTTCACAGTTTTAAAAGTAATCTTTAAATCATTTGTGAACTTGGACTATTAATTATCACAATGCATAACTGCATCTTAAAATAAGCCCTTCATTAACCTTCTCTTCCCCAAACTCCCTCTCTGATTTCCTTCATCTGAAAAGGTTTGACAGACTGCAGTGTACTTGAACTGGTGGGAAAAGGTAACTACAATACACGCATTAATATTAATTAATATTAGAGAAGGTGTCACTGTTATTGCACTAAATTGGATGACAAAACACTGGTGCCCACTATTTTTGGAATGCTAATTGCACTTGGATATCCCAAAGGGCCATTATTTATGAATGAGACTTCCTCTGTGAGTGTCCTGTTTTTAGTTAGTCACATATTTCTTACTAAAGCCTGGATTTACTTTGCATACGCCGTATATGAAACATATGTAAGGAGACTGTAAAGAAGGAAAAGCAATCAGAGATACAAACAGAATAAAAAGTCCTTGCAAACATGGCATTAAAACACAATATTTTAAAATTCAGGTTTTATCAGCTTACACTTGAACGAGCTCTAATAATTATGTAACATGATGACACAGATCGGGTCGCTGTGAGTAATTTGGCTGAAAAGATGCATGCAAATCCAAATCCAACAAGTTCATTGTTGGGTCAGAGACTCTGATTTCATCAGTCATCCTCTTACAGAACTATGTGGAAACACATATTGATGTGCCATCCTGGAGGAGTTGGACTACCTGTGCAACCTGTGTAGGGTCCAGCTCATGCTACCAATAGAGACATTGACCCTCGCTAAAAACAAAACAAAAACAAAACTACTAGCGAAAAAAAAAAGCCAGAAAGGATGAGAAGGAAAAAATGTCAGTGGCCTCCAACATCTAAAACTTCAACTTAACTGAGCAGATCAACAACCCACAGGTTTAACTTGATGCTATACTCTGATTTTCTTTTCTTTTTTTAAGTGCTCCTTTATTTTTTGAGCAGCATATATAATAAACTCTTTTTGAATGATAATGTTGGTGAAGTTTATAAACAATCTCACCACCAAATTTATGCGGCATACTCCTTTAAGAAAGAACCTCACCCACTCGGCTTCACGCATGCGCAGGATCTTGTAAATCACGTGAACCGCTGGTTCCGCTTCCGGACAACAACATCAGCAGTTGGGTGAGTTTCTGCTCAGAGTTATCTGTTGTCTCTGTTATACAGTAGCTTTATAGAAACATCTTTCCTTCTTCCTCAAAGATTTAAAGGTCTGAACACGCTGTGAGAGAAGATTCAAGGTTTCCGAAGCGACACAACCCGGACTCTCTTCGATTCCGTAGGAAGTGTCCCATTTAGCATCCAGTTTATCACGCAGAGGTCTGCTCAGTACTCATAAAGCCCTAAACACACAGCTGTGTAAAGATTATTTTCCCTAACGCGTGCCCGCAGGTTTATTTACACACTCAATAATCCCAGTGTTGTCAGAATTTCTCATTTCAAGTGTCGTGTTGTTAATGTTTGCGGCATTTCTAAAGCAAGCCAATGACGCTATTAGCAGCAGCTGTGCCAGTTTCACTGCACAATGCAGTTATTTTATTACTGTTATTTGTACTCTAAACTAAACGCAAACTAATCAGATTTTATCTTTAATTTGATTGCTGAAGACTTCATATTTTTTAAAGATAAGGATGGCATGAGCCTGAAACATTAGAGATTTGGTTCATATTGACATGATAACATCAAATAGTTGCTGAACATCCCAAAGATGCTTTAAAACAGTTCAGTACAGTGAACTTATTGTCATATAAAACTACTGGATATTTTTTCTTTTTTAGACCATTCTCAGTAAACCCTTGAAATGGATGTGTGTAAAAATCCCACCATAGCAGCAGAAATGATCAGACCAGCCCGTCTGCCACCAACAATCATGTCACGTTCAAAGTCACTTAAATCACCTTTCTTCCTCGTCATTGGCTGATTAGACATTTGTGGTAACAGACAGTTGAATAATTGTACCTTTTATAAAGTGGCTGTGAGTATGAATCGTTCATGGTTTCTCTGTTGAGCGTATCTTTATTCATTTATCTATTTCATTATTTATTATAAGTATCATGTACCTAAAGTAAAAAGAGTGTTAATTAGTTTATTTGGATTCAGCTATGATTTTTAAGTTTAGAGTCACAGCACTTACAGTTTTATTTTTCATTTTCTAAATGCTTGTCATGGCCGTTTAATCTCCTCCCCGGTTTCTTGTATGGAAAACCAAGGGCAGCCAGGGACTGCATACTTCAGCCAAGGCTGAGATTCCCTCACACATAATAAAGAACCCTTCCAAAATTTCCGATCCAGAACCAGAATCAGGTGCAAAATGTAATCTTAAATTGGGAAAAAACAAAGACAGACAAAACAAACAAATCATACAAATTCATCCATAACTTTTTGACTACTCTGATAACAGAGAAAGAAACAAATCCACACATCACGTCATCAGTGACGGAGGGCTAAAAGTAACAGGCTGGTTTTCCATCTAGTTTACGTTAACCGTAACTGAAGTGTTTACAAATACTGAGCGGAACAGCTGACTTTCATGCACAGCAGTTTATCGGTGTGATTCATGACAAATGACAGATTAATATGTGTGATTAGCAAACATTGTTCATCACTGAGTCACTCCAGACTCATTAAGAAATGACCCAGAAGTACCTCCTCCTGCCCGGCACTGTGATCTAAATCGTGTGCGCTCGTGAGTAAAACGTTTGCTTTGGTAATTTAATTCTGACTGTAAATTATTTTAAAGTCATTAAATAAAATGCTCAATACTTACATGGGTTGGTGAATTTATTTGAGTATCCCATTATAGTGTTTCACATGGCTCACTACATCTCAGATTACATCACAGATTGAGCAGAAAATTAATTTGTGTGAACGGTGCTAAAGTCGACGCCCACAGCACGACGTCTACAAATTAGCTTCAGTTTGGCCTGTTCTAGCCCACTTGTCAACCAATCAGCATTCAGCCTGGGCACAGCTATGCACAACATGTTTGCAGACTTTGCATCCCTTTGTTTGTAGCACTCTGCTTAGGTAAACTCTACATTACTTTCTAGTCGAATTTGCAGCAGTAGTCTTTAAACTTGCAGTTATATCTATCACCCATCTCAGAGGGTCATTATTGGAACAGGCGGTGCTCAACTGATCGATTTTATGTAGAAGAAGACTCAAATTAGACTATAAATGCCCTCCCTTTTTATGTGACTGTGCTCAGAGCTTGAAATATAAAACCTGGTTTAGCAAAAAAAAGTGGATAAACACCTGTTCTATCTTTATAATAACTCTAATCTCTGACTGGGTTTTCAGCTTTTAGGAAGCAAGATAGTGCAAAGAAGACCTGGTTATATTGAACTTTCTGTCAAAACAGATAAAGCAGGTTTGCTTTTTAATCAGTCAGCTACCCTTCTTTTTTCCCCACAGGAAGTGTGGAGGATGAGCACAAGCAATGGGACCAGGAGGAAAGTCGGCAAGCAGCAGCAGCAGCAGCAACATTTTAACAACATGGTGGCACCTGACCCTGAAACTCTGGCTGAGATGCAAGGTCTTTTTAGCAAAGTTAGAACGTATGTGAAACCATCCAGTGGGTCTGAGTGGTGCATTCCTGACCCGAACGTTGCTCTCAGACACGCACCGGAACAGCACTGCCGTCTGCAGGCCCTGAAGGTTTCGCTGAATGACGTGAAGAACCAGCTCAGTGACAAAAATGTACAGGTTTGGCATCAGCACACCAGCTCCACCAATCGGGCCGGGAAGGTGATCAGTGCCGTCCGGTCTGCTGCCAACGCAGAGATCTGCACTCAGGCGTGGTGTAAGTTCTACGAAATCCTGGGAACCTTTAAACTTCTTCCAAACGAGGCTCTTCAAAACGGAGAGCTGAACACGGTCCATCTGTGTGAGGCACCGGGGGCCTTCATAACCGCTCTCAACCACTACCTCAAAACCAGTGAGGCCACACGATACTGTGACTGGAACTGGGTTGCTAACACCCTCAACCCGTACCACGAGGCCAACGGGGGAAACACAACCATCGCAGATGATCGATTAATTGCTAACACGCTGCCCTGGTGGTTCTTCGGCACAGACAACACAGGGAACATCATGATCCAGCAACATTTGCTGGATCTGCAGACCTTTATGTCTAACGTGCGGAGGATTGATTTGGTTACGGCAGATGGAAGCTTTGACTGTCAGGAGAACCCCGATGAGCAGGAGGCGCTGGTGGCGTCACTACATTACTGCGAGGCCACAGCTGCTCTGCTTCTCCTGAGCCCCGGCGGCTCCTTTGTACTAAAAATGTTCACCCTGTACGAACACTCGTCCGTCTGCTTGCTCTACCTGCTGAACTGCTGTTTTCAGTCTGTCACTGTCTTCAAACCCGCCACCAGCAAAGCAGGAAACTCTGAAGTGTATGTTGTGTGTCTGAACTATGACAACAAGGAGGCTGTGAGGCCTCTGCTCTCAAAACTGATTCGTAATTATGGATCACATCTAGCCGACAGGGAGGCACTTTTCCAGAATTCAGTAATCCCGGAGTCATTCATGAGCCAGCATGTGGAAGTGTGCTCATACTTCCACACCCTGCAGGTAGAGACGATATCAGAGAACCTGCAACTGTTTAAAGGTATAAGCGCAGAGCAGAGGCAGAGACTCGACCACATTAGGGACTGTGTAGCTCAGGAGTACCTACGGCGCTTCCAGGTAAGATGCTTTAAGATAATAGAAAACTGAGCTGATAGAAACCTAAATATCCAGCTAGCAGATGTTTGGGAGCTTTTATGAAGGTTAATTAGGATTCGAAGGCTTTAAGAGTGCCTAAAATTTGGCTTGACTACTGGCTATACTAAATCATGGCTCTAGAGAACGTGATGAGGGTCAGTCGTTCCACCAGTTTGGTGGGGATACAAAAAAACAAAACTTAAGAGACATTTTTCATCGATTGCTGTAAATTTATGTTTAAACATTCACTGAGCCCTGAGGGTGAAATTTCTCCAACTGTTGGACAAATTTCATAAATTTACAGACACATTTATGCCCCTTTCCCTAATTTCATAATTTCTTTGGTAATAACTTTTATGATATTAAAAAGCCCCCTGAGTACTTGAGAAGCCTAACAGAGAAATAAACTCAACTACTTCAGCACACCTGTCACTCCAGGCAGCCACGCCCTCACTTTAAACTTTAAAGCATAATTTCAGGATTAGTTATTTTAAAAATTAAGGTCAAACTATGGTGGGATGCAGATGAAAACTCAAGACTGTTCAGTACACGTGTATGTTGTTATATGTTTGGCACATCACTGCTCAGCAACAGCAGCTTTTCTTTGTTTCCAAATGAGAGTCGACGCAAGTGAAAAGCTTTGATGACAGCTATGCTTTCCTGTTCTCTCACATTCGCCCTTTCATTGCTCTTATGGTAACATAACGTCTTCAACTCAGAGTTTACTTTGATTTAGTTTTAATTATAATTTAGGCATCTTCTTTTAGTTTAAGTTTAGTTTTAGTCAACTAAATATCATAAAATTGTGGCAGACTAAATGTAAAGTTGACTAAAATATACAGTGAAAAAGTCTATTGTGTTATCGGGGAGAATTGCTCCGCATGGTTTAAAAATCATCTTATTTTCCACAATGTCAAATGCGAAATGTGTCCATATACTTGTTTTTTTCTTCCTCTCGACATTTTTTGAGAAATGTGAATCACTTCCAAACTCGTTCTGCACTTCTACACAACTTAATTACTTCTGATCGGATCACGCCTTTCCAGAATATTTTCATCTTGTTTTTATTTGTTGACCAAAGTGTCATCATAGTTTTCGTCCTTCTGCATTAGCTTTTAGTTATTGTCTTGTTTTCGTGAGGAAAAAAATGTCACTGATGAAAATTGCTGGTCAACAAAATGAACACTGCTTCAGCTAATTATTATTAATATTATTTTGCTTTATTTCATTTGTGACCGATGTGTGTGTGAGCAAGTGCACCAACATTGAGAGCTGGGAAAGGAGAAATTAGAGCGACTGGGTGTGACAGCAGTATGCAGCAGCCAGATGACTCTCAAACTGAGATTTAAATGAGCTGTAATTCATTATGGCAGTCCTGGCGTTCCATACGGGTGTGTGTAATACATTTTGTTTTGCAAAGATAGACAAGCACTGATATAGTGAAGCCTGATGTCGCTTTACACATAAAAGAATGACTTGCAGTTTTTATCTCGGAGTGAGGTTGGATTGATTCCCGGAGAGGCCAAAACCAGGCTGTAAACATGCATCCGAACCCTGTAAATTCGGAAATCTTAATGCGTGAGTCCTTGGGGAGTCAGCCTCGAGTGGCAGTTAGAAAAGTTTGGTTTTTGGTGTTTCCGCGTTGGCTTCATTTTTCAGTCCGCTTGGGAATGCGCACACTTCAACTGGAACTACATTTTCCCCAAAGGGAGTTCCTGCAGTGATACAAAACTGTGCAAGAAGAAAGAAAAGTTAAAGACAGCAAAAAGAAAAAATGTGTGTGTGCGTTTTTATGATGCAGTCTCACATACATTTAGCACTTCGAGTCAGACTTACTGAGCTGGACGAGAATGTGTGAGTTTCAGAGCCTGTTCATAGAAGCGTTTACACATTCAGGCTCTTAACGTGTATAAAAAAATAGTTCTTCCTGTCAAAAATAGTCTTTGAAAACTTTTTCTAAAAATTTTTTTCCAAAATTTTTCCGTATTGTGCATGCAACTTCATAGCTTTGTAAGAAATTTGAAAGAAATCCATATTTAAGATGGCTTGAATACTCATTCTATATTTTAATTTTCAATTTCATTCTTTTTAGGTTAGTCATCTGGTTAGGCTGCAACTTTTATTTAAGAAACAATTTACAAATTACAGCAAAAATCTGAAATTCACTTTAAATCCAAATGTAGCCTTTTTTTTAAAAAAAAAACATGATACTGTGACCCAACACTAGTGTGATGCTCCCAGAAGTCTAAATCTGATCACGTCTTTCTGTGTGCAGGTGTGCTTTCTCCCGCGAAGTCGATGGATTTCTCGTAACACCGTGATTCCTGCCTGCTGCAGCGTGTCAGCCGGACGACCTCTGGGACAGAAGAAGCAAACGGGCTCCTTCAACGAGCGGAGGGAATTGCAGACCTTAAGCTGGAGGGAGCGTGTTCAGAGGGGTTGCCATGGTACCTGGATACAGAGACACTGGACTGAGGAGAGTGGAAAGGACTGCAAGCTGGAGGGACCCCTGTCTAACTGTCAGGTGGATTCGTGGTATGTTATTGTGGGGACTGCTCTGCCTGCAGTCAGAAACTCTCCGTTCTGTGATGGAGGGTTGTTAAACCACTTGAACGAAGCACTAATGGACACAGCTGTAGACTGGACCCACGTGACTCCTTGTGACTCTTGCCATGTGGTTTGCACGTCCTCCATTTTGTCGGAGGTTGCAGGCCAGTGTGTCTTTAAAGGCGACGCTTTAGGGGGCAAAAAGAAGACGCAGTGTCTGGTGTTTGGCAGCTGCTCGGTTTGGGGGACCTCTGATAGCCAAGTTGAGGATCTAGTGTTAACATTTTCTGCAGAGCCTTCATTTCCTGAAAGACGCTCCATGTTGCTGCACGATGGTGAACCACTGTATCAGCGGCAGCTCTTAAGTTGTGTTATGTTTGCCCTGCAGAGCCTGAGCTCTGGGGACGCCCTGCTGCTGCCTGTGATTTCTGCTCTCACCCGTGTCACGGCAGCCGTTGTGTTCTGCCTGCACGCATGTTTTCGCTCCGTCTCCTTCAAGTGCCCTCCCCCCTCTGGAGGGGTTGGGACGGTGCTGGTGTGTGTTGGCTTCTGCCCTGAAGCTGCTGCCCAAATGCTGCTGGTTCTCGCTGAAGTCTGGGAGAGCATGAGCCAGCTGTTAAGAGATGAGGAGGGTAAAAATGAGCCTGGTGGAGGCGACAGACAGGTGCTGCAGTTTGTTCCCATGGAGGAGCTGCTCACTGGAGGACTGACTGACTTCCTGTGGACCGTGAACTCTGAAATCATCCAACGGAAGCTGCATCTGCTCATGCAGGCATAGCACTTTGGTGGGCTGTCACTGTGGTATACACTCTTTCGCTTCAGAAGCAGTTTCATCATGTTACAGTCCAGTTTATTTGCTTATGGAATCAGCGGACTGCTCAGCTGCATGAGCTTTCAGCAGTTAGTCACCGAATCGCTTTTGCATGTTGATATGAACTCATCTGATTTAACATTACACTCCTCTCACTTATTTACTACAACACACCTCCAGGTATTCAGATTCTTTAGTGTGCTTCAACTCGAACCAACGCTGGCAGTCAGAAGACGTTTATCAGACTTCTCTTGATAGATGCAGTCACATGTGAGACATCTATCAAGTGGAGCCACAAACGTGGCATGGCAAAAAATGCAAATTACTTTCAGTACTTGATCAGCAGAAAATGTCCATGACCAAAGTCTCAGAGGGATTTCAGGATGCTAAATAAACAGCGGTCCAGCTGTCGGCACCAAACCTCCTGTTGGTCACGGATGTTTTGAGTTGACATCACAGAGAGCCTGAAGTGCCTGCTATTTTGCATCAACACGGTGTTTAATCTCACTGTGTTGAGTATCTTTTTATCTTTTATGCAGCTCTCCGTCAGATTACTGTTTCCAGTTAATTTCATTTGTGTCCAGTGAGGAAAACTTTGTACTGTCAACGGACAGAAAAAAAAAAGTTCCATCTGTCATGCTCTGTACAGCTGGAGGGGGAGTGTTGTGGGATTTGTTTTATTTGTCATCTTTTTAGTTTGTTTATTCTGTTTTTTCAGTATAATTTGAATTAGGAGTATATTTTGTTATAAAAATAATGTAAAAAAAAAAAAAAAGTGGCTTTAGAAAAAGGACATGGAGGCTTTCTTTTCTTTAAGAATGCTAGTTTACTTAAGTCTGAAGATAACCCAACTAGTGTATTAACTCCTTAATGTCTAGTCATGTGTATTGTATTTGATACATACAGTTTTTGTGAGTTTTTGAGACTTATACATCATCCGTGTGATTTTTCTTTTCCTCCCCCAATGAAAAACCAAAATAAAGTGCACAATATTCTCAAGCAATAAATTGGAAAAAATGTATGATACAAATAAAATTTTATATATGCAAATTAATTTTTTTTTTCTCAAAAAGTTCAATAAACACTAAATTAAAAAAATAGAAGAAGAATTTTCTGGCAGTTGTTTCATGGCTCACACTTAGTTAGTTCCAAGCTCGGATAAATGAGGTTTTGATACTTGATTGGTTGAGACCCGGGTTAACAACACATGGTGCTTCTCTGGGATGGAGTTCATGGTGTGACAGAAGGTTGATGCTGGGGACAAAGTGAGATGTAGGCAGATGTGTTTTGAAGCCAACTTTAAAAAGGAGCATCCAAAAGATCAACATGATCTCGGTCCTGTGCAAAGTTCTTGAACTGCTTGTCAATTCTTGTTAGGAAATGGGTGCAGCAATTTTTTGTGATGTACAAACATTTGTGGAAACAGAGTATTTCCCAATTATCCCAAATGACTAAGCAGCACTTCCACCACCATCATATTGTAGCTGTTGCTTTATCTGTTCAGCCATTGGTGGACATCTTTGTAATACACCACTTACATTTATATAACCTAGTGTCAGCATCTGTGGATGTAGAAGAAGCTGTTAAATCACCCTAACTGCAGAAGGTTCACCTCAGAGGTTTCAGAAAAACAAACCAATAAATTAAACCAATATAAATAGTTGTTTATTAGTTCAGACATAGGTTTGCAACCAGGATGGTGACCCTGAAATAATCCGAATGAAACAGTACAAACCTTTCATGTGAGTATAGGTCGAGTGAGATTAATCTGTAATATAGGTCAGTAATGGGGTCAAACCATTTAAAAACTACCATTGTAAAAAGTAAGTTGTCTGGATTTTCATTATTTTGTTTAATAGCATTCTAGTTTGATTGCAGATTATAGCTGAAAACTGGATCACTGACAAAATCGGAAAGTTATATTCCACTAATCTTTTTTTCCCTGTTTGCCCGTCTCCATTAACACCACCACCCCACACACAATTTAAACCGCAGATTCATACAGATGTACGGTTTAGGAGATTTAATCCAGCAAAAATAGGAAAAGAAATGGATAGGTTTGTTTAAAAAGTGTGTGTAAGAGAGAGACTGGGTTGTGTAACTTCAATATATTTCTTTCTCTGTGTAATATTCTTCTCCATTCTGCCAAATTATGCACACACACACACACATCAAATAACTGAGTGTGTGTTGATTCTGACCACGGGCCACTCTGGACTTGAAGTCATGCACGGTCAGTTAGTTAACTCAGTTCGACTCTCAGCAGTAAGAAATCCGCGAGACAGCGAGGCTTAGACGGGCGATCGGCTTGAGTGAGAGAGACTACAGACCGCAAACAAAAGAATTTGATTATTTGATTTTTGCTTTTATTTCAGGGTTGAACAGAGATTCTCCACTTGCTCCTATTTCTGCAGAGTAAAGATGTTGACAGTGAAACTCTCATTATGCAACAATAAAAAAAATAAAGACAGCAGGAAGATGCTGGTGAGGAGGGACATGTTCATCAGAGGGAATCAGCTCAGTTCAGTCAGTTTTCTTTGTCTGATCTCACTTTCAGACAAGCTGTCTTGCTTGTTAGTCTCGCTCTGCGACTTCAATTGCTAGTCTGTGACAGAAATAAAATGGGTTGCAGTAAGTATTAACATTCCTCAAAAACATACCTGTCAAAACAAAAAGACTACTAAACTCTTGGTTTTATTCTGTGCCTAGTTTTCATAATCCTGTTTCACATTAAATTTGCAAAGTGTTTGAAAAAGCTCTGCAACAGCTTCTGCAGCAGGTTTTTACCTGATCAACAGTGTTTTTCCACCTTTAGGCCTCACGTGACTTCAAGGCTAAAAGGAGTCAAATAAAACAGCCTGCTGAGGGTTAAATGTCAAACACATGATTGATACAACAGTACAATAAAACTGGCTTTTTTTTTCTTTTTTACAAAATACCCTCTGTGCACAGTTATGCATTTTTTCTAATAAAACTATCAAAAAACAAATAAAAAGACGATCAAAATATAAAAGATTATCAAAGGGATTAAACCGGAATTACCAGCGGGGGTGTGACTCCTCCCATTACAAACACAAGGCTGGTTCCTTTTATGTTTTGTTAATTTTGATCTCTTCATACACTTTTATATAGTTTATAGGTTTTATGATTGTTGTGAGTGATCTTTGCATTGCTGAAATTGCACTTAATTTTGCTGAGCATGTTACAGTGACAATAAAGATCCTGTTCTATTCATTTAGAATAAAACTGATTTGAAGGTAAGCTAAAAAGCTGCTTGTGTACCTCACTGTTTTTTAAACAACAAAAAAACAAAGACATTGTGGCCAAAATGCCAGAGTTCAGGACTGAATATGGTACTAGTGGGTGACATCATGGGTGACTACTTCCATCTATGATAAGACAGTCTTTTGTATGCCTATTACTGACGAACAGCTTCTCCTCAGTTGTTTTGTCAGGTCCCACCTGTCTGCTTGACAAAGCAGTTCCATCAACCATCATCACTTCGATGAATATATCAGCATGTTTTCCTTCATGATATTTGGTCAGTTGATGAAGCTGTCAAAACAGATGTTTTGCCAGATGCTGTATCATCTTTTTGATAGAAGAAGATAAAATTGGAGCTAAGAGCTCAATATCTGCTGAATGGTCTACCGGAGTTCTCAAAATCTTCAACTAGGAGTAACTCATACTCACGGCAGATCTGTAGCATTACAAACAGAGCTCCAGCATCGAAGAAAATTCATTTTTCTCCAGCAAAGCCTTGATAAGTTTGACTTCTTAGTTTCTTGAGTCTTTGAAAATGTTGCCTATAGGCCTCTGGCACAAGCTCATAGACTTTGAAATGGCAACTTCAAGTTTCTTATGGTCAAGACAAACAGACTTTCTGAGCCTTGTATGGACCGCACATCCTGAAGCTAGTGGAGTGTGCTAGCTATCAGCTCAAAGACCTCAAAGTAACAGAGGGTTTATTTAGACTTCTGTGTTAAATCTGAGCTATAGCCTACGCCGTAACCTGACGTGCACCTCCGTGGAAATGGAACTACACCACGCAGCTCACAGTCACTATTGTGAATGTTCAGGACTGTTGACCTGTCCACCTCCAACTCTAGCAAGCTAAAACGCTATCCACACATTCAGCAATGACAGTTTGACATTGAAGCAGAACTCAGTAGTAATAACCTTAAGAGAGCTTGGTATGGTGTGAAAACCATGATAGGACTACAAACTAAGGGTAACTGTAACATTTCTTTAGATGGGGTTACCTCCGACAAACATTTGTCAGATAGTCTTAACAGTTTTTATTTTAGTTTTGAGAATCTTGATTGTTCTATGCAGACGGGTACAATAAGAAAAAAGACTACCACTCCTCCATTTTGTATGATGATGGGAGGTAGCTAATCTCTTTAGACACACTAAGGTTAAGAGTCCCAGATCTGACTACATCTGTGGACAGGTACTGAAAACTTGTGCTGATCAGTTGAGTGGGATTTTTTTTAATCACGTTTTTTCACCTTCTTTAGAGTTACAGACATTACTTAAGACTTGGAAAAATGCTGTCATTTTTCCAGCTGCTAAGGGCAGTTCCTCTAAGGTACTGAATGATTTTAGACCAGTGGCTCTGACTTTCTTTAGTGATGAAGTCCTTTGAGAAGATAATTAAGAAGGAGATTTTAATGCAGGTTGAACATCACCTTGACCCCTTCCAGTTCGCATATAGGGCAGGAAGACGTGTGGAGGATGCTGTTGTCACACTCCTGCATTTCTTGCATAAGCATCTTGACGGCCCTAACACTCATTCAAGATTATTATTTGACTTTTCGCCTGCATCCAACAATTTAGCTCCCCTTACTTGCTGATAGGCTTTATAATCACTTTAAGCTTGATCCAACTCAGTTGGGTGCTAGACCTTTTGACTAATAGGTCGCAATGCATAAAGGTGAACAGTGTACTTTCTGATGTGCTCTCCTCTTCTACTGGATCTCCCCACGGTTGCTGTTTCTCACCCCTTCTGTTCATTCTGTATACGAATGAGTGTCGCAGTAATTTCACTAACAGACACATCCTGAAGTTTGCTGATGATACAGTGATCGTTAGTCTTCTTGTGGGCAACGAGACAGGACATGGGCAGGTTGTAGAAGATTTTGTGGATTGGTGTGATGAGTCCTTCCTTCCATTAAATGTGTCAAAAACAAAAGAAATAATTATTGATTTTTAGGAACTCTTCTTATAGCTCATCAACTACTATCATTAAAGCTGCTGATATTTAGATTGTGAACAGATACAAGTATTTAGGGGTTGTTCTTTACCACAAACTGTGTTTTGATGCCACTACCAAAAAAGTCCAGCAAAGACTGTTTTTAAGGAAAATTAGATCGGTCTCATCTGAAATGTTGTCCTTGTTTTACAGAAGTTTTATTGAAACTGTTATTTCTTTCTGTATCGTTGCCTGGTTTGGTAAGATGACTCTGTAGAACAAGAGTTGGTTGGAACCTTTTGGTAAAAACTGCCAGCAAAATCTCAGGACATTGGCAAGTCAATGCCCTGAGGCAATTATAACAAGCATGGGCTGAGGAAGGCTCATTCTATTGTTAATTGCTTAACCATTCACTTCACAGTGAGTCTGACTTGTTGCCCTCTGGCCGTTGTTTTAGAGTACCTGTGAGGAAGACTAAAAGACTCCAGGTTTCCTTTATCCCTACTGCAACCTGTCTCCTTAATGGTAAATAACTGTCTTGTGGCTTTTTATTATTGTTTTGTTTACTCTTATTGTTGCCCTTGCTGCTAAACTAATTTCCCCTTGTGAGACAATAAAGTATTTAATTGATTTTTGTTGCTGGATTGAAACACAAAAATCAACAACTATAGAACTTACCTAAATAAACATAATCTTCCTATCCATTCCTATCCTTCCTTTGCCAGGCTCAAGGAGTCTTTAAACTCTCTGACTTCAGTGGCTGGAGCCCTGAATAACCTACCTTTAACAAGGATGTAACTCCACCAAGGATTATTCAGAAAACAAAGGCAAAATTAATGAGTGATACCTCAGCTAGACATTCACTTGTCTTAACTGTGGGACACTATAGAAAGCTCTACAAAGGTAACCAAACATCCAGGAAACTATACTCATTAAAACAATGTTTGGCAAAAATTAATGAAACGTCAAAGCTGTTTGACTTTTTCAGCATACCCCATAACCTTGGCGACCCGGTCGTCTGTACGGCCATCATGAAGGTTCCTGTTTATAGATTTTAGAACCAGATCTTATGGATGATTTCATTCATCAATAATTTCTCATTTCCTGTGGTTTGTAAGAAATTACACCAGGTTAAGCTGTACTTTTGTCATAACCAATAATGGCAACCATTATTGTGGACTCTGAAGCCAGACCTGACACACTCACTGTGTCAAATATTTATTGAACAGGAACTTAAAAATATCAGCTAAGACTTCCAACAAGGAGGTCACTAGGAAGTTCTGGAGTTTTATACAGCAGGTGACTTCTGTATGAAAAGAGAAGTAGATTAGTTTGTGTAGTAGACAACGTCTGAAGACTTTGATCCACAGGGAGAGCGAGCCCTTCGGCTGAGCTAACACAGTTACAGAGAGAATATCAGATTGCCTGTTTACCACAACCACAGATGACAGTCTGTCAGACAATGGTAACTCGAGCTGGTTCAGAAGTCCTGGCGAGTGATGATTAGAAAGAAACAGGTAGGTAGAGCCTGCCCATGTCCACCTCAGAGCTAAGGAGAGATCAAGGCAAAGGAGAAAGTGTTATGGTTCTGGGTCTTTTACACTGCATTTTTAAAATTTTGGACCTTTGTTGATCCTGATGATTATCAGTTATCCTCAGTTTGTTTCTTAGTTTGTTGCTGTGTTTTTCAGCTTTGTGATTTTATTGCAGTTGCTGTTATGTTTTTGATATATCTTCTTTCACTTTACCCCGCCTTTCTGGTGTTCCCCATGTTTTGTCAGATTGATGTTACCCTGTCTCCCCTTTGCCTACATCTCTTCGTTTAGCTGTTTATTCCCTCAGGTTGTCTTAGTTAGTTGTCACATCATCCTATTTCTTGGTTCTTAGTTTCCTAGCTCCTGGTGTGTTTTTATGGATTTCACTTCACCTTCAATAAAACATTGTTTTCATTGGATACCTGCCAGCCTAAGAGTCTGAGTTTGGGATTGTCAGTCTTCACTACCCCTTAGAAGAAAAGGAGAAAAGGAGGGGAAAAAACTAAAAGATTACCATGCTAACATCCTAAACAAAGACATTATACTTTCCCTATAGCTCAATTTAGTCATTGTTAACATGACAGACTGATGGAGGCCTTTAGTTTAAAGCATTGCTGTGCTTCTTTTAGGCTTTTCTGCCAGACACGCTCTCAGAGACATGATTAGGGTGTATTTTAACCCAAATCATTTTCTTAAAATTCAATCACATTTTTACGTTGGCTAAGCCAAGCAATCTGAGGCTGGAAACTGTCACTAATGCAAAAGAAGGAAATTCTCTGAGCCCTGTGACACACCGGCGACCTGTCCAGGGTGTCCCCTTCCTCTCGCCTTATGATAAGCTGGGTTAGGCTCCAGCCCCCACTCACGCCCCGTTATGCTGAAGAGAAGCAGAAGAGAATGGATGGATGGAAAGTCTCTGGGGGAAAACCTTGAAGGGAAACCACTTGGTCATGCTCAGCGCTGCATGCTTGATGACTATAGAGACTCTTTCTAGACTTAAGATAACAAATCAGTTCCAGTTATTTACTTGCCAAAATATATGTCATGTTAATATAATAAAAACATGCGCAGCACATATACAATGGTGAAGTAGTCATTATTATATAATCTCAGAAAAGATACTAAATAACTCTGTAAAAAGCAAACATGCAGTGCTTGTAAAAGTTGGGTGAATTTTGATAGTTACGCTCGAGGAATGTGAAGGATGACAGTTATGTTTTATCTGTGACGAGGCGAGGAACAGAGCAGAAATAAACAGCGCTAAGCAATCACAGAGAACATCTGCTCTCTGTCACCAACACACCGCAGCGATGCAAACGAGTCGCTCTCTCTCCTCCTGCAGATGTTGTCTGACAACAAACCCACTTTGTCTGTCTCATACAGGAAAGATGGATCATCTAAAAGCACACAGAGTAGAGGTCAACCTCTGAATTAGAATATGAGACACGAGGCACAGCACATCTGGCATGGTAGTAACAAACAATGCTTTTACAGTATGAGCAAGGACACGAACAAACATCGACATGCGGAAAAGGCACATTTTAATTTGTGGTAACAGCTCCCAGCAAGCAGCTTGTGAAGTTGCTGTCATGGCCAAAAGGCTTTTCAGAATCACAACCGAAAGCAAAGCCTTCTAAACTCTGCAGAGCAGTCACTAATATAGCAGTGTCACGCCACTGTTTTCTGCAGCATTAGTAGAAATGTTAAGAGGAAAGACATAAAAAAGATAAGTAAACTATGACTGGCTGTTCATATAAGTCGCCCAGTGAGATAAAACCTACATCCTAAATTTCTACATCCAAACTGATTGCTGCAGATAATATTTGAAGTGATACATACATAATCTTACATTAATTCTCGAGACCTTACTAAAAGAGAGTATGCAGTTTGGATGTATTAATCCTACTTTATACAGCTTAGGAGTCAGTGGGGAAAGAAAAAAAAATGCCACAGGAGGAGAAAGGAGGCATTTAAGGTTACAAATCTTTTTCTGTGACAGGTGTTTTCCATCTTCAAACAACAGAAACCTATTAACCTTTGAAACTCAGCCACACTCGGAGTGTAAATCTTTGTTGATTCTAGGGAATAAACATTTTAGTTCTGTTATAAAGGCTGTGTAAATCTTGTTAATCTCCAGAGACAAAACCAGCAGGTAAATCACCTCAGCACATGGGACTTTTTCCTTTTTCAGTCCCACCGATGGCACATATAGAGCCGTCTCCACTAGAAAACATTTTCTTTGATTTTGATTGGTTGGCTTTTTGAATGTGTGGTTTGTAAGATGCTATTTAGAAGCTCTAGTGACACAGGATGGCCCATGGTATTTGTGTGTCGACAGCTTTAATACAAATAGACCGATCAGCTTTTCCTGAACACGCACAGATGGTTCTGTCGCATTAAACGTGAATGTGTCCAATTCAAACAAATCAAAAGGTTATTTATTATATATTTAATCAGGTTACAAAAGCTGCAATAGTAACTCAACATTTTAAATAATTTAGTTGGAGGTGGTCTGGGGCTGCGTTGCTGCTTCAGGATCCAAACAACTTGCTGTAATTGATGGAACCAATTCTGCTCTCTACCAGAAAATCCTGAAGGAGAATGTCCTGAAAGTCAAGTACACTTCGGTTATGCAGCAAGGCAACGATCTGAAACACACCAGCAAGTCCAGCTCTGAATGGCTTAAAGTAACAAACCCAAAATGAAGGTTTTGGAGTGATCTCGTCAAAATCTTGACTTTAATCACGTTAAAATACTTTGGCATGACCTTAAAAAGGACGTTCTTGCTCGAAAAGCCTCCAATGTGGCTGAATTTAAACAATCCTGCAAAGAAGAGTGGACCAATATTCCTCCATAGTGAAGTGAATTAAATGTGTTTGATGATCTGAAACATGTAAGTGTGACAAATATGCAAATCCTAAAAATAAGTACTAAATACTTTTAACAGCGCTGTAGTTCAGACTGAATCAGGTGACCCTGACCCATCCTAAATTATGCTGTGATAAATTCAGGCAGCTGTGGGACTGTTTTACATTCACTAAGATTCACAACACAGTTATATTCTTTACAACAGCTGGTGTTGGCAGTGCACCTCCAGTGTAGCCAAGAACAGAAGCCCTTGGTTTTAAGTAATTTATCTGTCATAGTCTGATACTCATAAATCCACTTCTCTGAAATTCTTCTCTTGGCTCCAGAGATGATAAGTGCTAATGGAGCACATGGTGTGACCCTTTTGAGTATGTGACCTGACTTTAGATCTTCAAATGTTAGCTGTGCTTAAAAGCTGGCAGTTTCTGCAACACTTAAGGATTAAGTGTGAAAAACCACAAAGTGTCAACCAAATATTGGTAGATGAGGTGCCAGTCCTCAGATAGACAGCTATAATCCCATGTTTCTGCTATTACTGCTATTAAAACATCTAATAAAATGTCAAAGCAAAGACAATGTAAAAAGCCATACTAAAAAAGAGAATGTTAATATATATATATATATATATATATATAT
The DNA here is from genome assembly GCF_036321145.2 of Pelmatolapia mariae. NCBI lineage: Eukaryota > Metazoa > Chordata > Actinopteri > Cichliformes > Cichlidae > Pelmatolapia > Pelmatolapia mariae. The sequence continues at coordinate 23,372,700 of NC_086227.1, forward strand.
ATATATATATATATATATATATATATATATATATATATATATATATATATATATATAGATATAGATATAGATATATAGATATAGATATAGATATATCTATATCTATATATATATATATATATATATATATATATATATATATATATAGATATAGATATAGATATATAGATATAGATATATATCTATATCTATAGATATATATCTATATCTATAGATATATATATATCTATATATATATATAGATATAGATATATATATATATCTATATCTATATATATATCTATATATATAGATATAGATATATAATATCTGACTATAGAGAGTCACAGATTAGTTCAATTTTAATTGAAGTGCTTATGTTATAAAATTTTATTTAACATCTATTTTTTATTTTAACTATAAAAGCCTTAAAAATGGGAAAATTGAAGATTGGAAAAATCTTGGTCTGATGAGTCTCAGTTTCTTCTGTGACAGATGGCAGGTTCAGAATCCTGCCTCGCATCAACAGTTAAGGTTCATTGTGGTTGGTGTAATTGTGACATTTTTTGCTTTGGGCCCCTTAATACTAGTTAAGCATCATTTAAATGCCACAGCCTGCTTGAGTGTTGTTGCTGAACATATCCTTCCCTTCTTGACTCAGTGTGCTCATCTTCTTATGGCTGATTCCAGCTGGTTAAAGGAGAATTAAGGTAAAATACAGTCCAACCAAGTAGGCACATATAAATATGGAAAAGGGCATAAAAGGTAAATACTGACTGCAGTCTGATGGTTTGTGTGAGATGTGGCTGGTATTTCCACGCGGTGTTATACTGGGTACAGTTAATCATATTGACAAATCTTCAATTGGATACATAAAAGTAAAAAATATCTATATAAGAATAAAACAAATATATATGTTTTCGACACTGACAGTGTTTGAGGGGAATTTGAAGGAAAAAACCCCAAAACCCAAAAGTCTAAAATGTTAATCTGACATTGCTAAAACCCGCCTGGCTTGTATTCTGAGCCAACAGCTTGCACTTTGAGCTCATTGTCTAATTTTCTATCCAAAACATAAACATGAGGCAAAGCCAAAGCCTAAAAATGTGCAGCTGCCAGAGCGAGTGCTGGAAGCTGCTGTGTGTTTGTTGGGTTGCACATGTGTGTGTGTGTGTTTTTAACAGTTTGGCAGCTAGATTATAGACCATATGGGCCACATTGGTTTTAGTTTAATTTGATTAATTTGCTTCAGCGCTGAGGATTTCACTAAGCATTTATTCTTTTCTACAGTTTGAACAATTCTAATCAATAACGGATGGATTTTTGCTCATTGCAGGTGCTGTTAACTGCACACTGGTGCCTCTCTCTCTCCCTGCCTCTCTGATGGGGTCTCGCTTTTTGCTCGAAGGCACATCAATAGTTTTCTCTTCAACCAGTGAATTGGATTGACTCAATAAAAAGGATTGCCTGTAGGGGCAGAGAGCACAAATCAGGCCACAGGGACACTTGTTGTTCACACACACACACACATAGACTCAGAGTACAGTAGACGTCCATTTGAGGGTGTGTTTGCTCGGGTGTGTGTGCTGGGCTGTCTATATGGGAGTGCTTGTTGTGCTTCAGTGCATTTGTTTATGGAAACCTGTCAGCACACAGATTCATCACAGCTGCATGTGTGTGATCCATGCTCGTACTCACACATTCAATTTTTCGCCCCCAACAACGCTGATGCTGCAGAGTGGATGTGCACGTTGGAGAGGCATCGCTTCTCACACTGACCGATGCTCCGGCTTCAATGCTTCAGTCAGGGCCACAGCCTAAAATAGACCACAGACTGAAGCAATGCGATAACAACTTCTAATTCGAGAGTATTTTTGACATATTTGACACACCAGCATCAAATTGAGGGACTGAAAAATGAAGCCAAAGCAGAAGTGACAAAGACTCCAATTTCTCTTATTAACCCTTCAAACTCTAAAAGCATGTTAAGTCACATGTTAAATTAACTCACATATTAAAATGTGACTTGCATGTTAAAATGTTTACAGTCAGGCACCAAAGTTATTTTAGTCTACAGCCAGTCATTTGTTTTTCAACAAATATATAGACACTGTTTTTTTCCCCCATAACCTATGTATTTGTATTGCATAAGGACGCCCTACGCTCACAACTGGTGTTTGCCAGATAGTTGTGAACTGGTTTCTAGGCCTATGAGACTGGGGCTCATTTACTTTACCCTGCACTGTCACCACGATTGTCACATGTCCAAAATGGAGGACAAGTTAATGTCATGTGGTCAGTGGTCACATGTCTAGAAAAGGTCAATACAGTGTATGCTTACTGAGCTAACTAGCATTAGCTCCTTTTTCTCCACTGTTTTCTATAAATGAAAAGTACCCACCATCTACACCAGGGGTCCCCAATCCCAGTCCACGAGGGCCGGTGTCCCTGCAGGTTTTAGATGTGTCCTTGATCCATTACAGCTGATTTAAATGGATAAATTATCTTCTCAACATGTCTCGAAGTTCTCCAGAGGCCTGGTAATGAACTAATCATGTGATTCAGGTGTGTTGACCCAGGGTGAGATCTAAAACCTGCAGGGACACTTGCCCTCGTGGACTGGGATTGGGGACCCCTGATCTACACATTACACCAACAGGAGCTGCTCAGCCATGGAAACCCATCCCATGAAGCTCCTGGTGAACAGCTTCTATGTTGTTTCTGCGATGAAGTCCTAAAACACTATGAGCACTTGGTGACCCCCACTATGTAACGTTATGTGCTCTGACACTTTGCAGCTGAGTTTCTGTGGTTGCAATAAGACCACTTACAGCTAACTGTGGAATATCTAGGAGGGAAGAAATTTTACAAGCTGAGTTGTTGCAAAGGTAGTGTCTTTTTACAGGGTTTTCTTGAGTTCAGAGAGCTCTTTGAAATGACCCATTTTGTGGCAGTGTTTGTGGCAGTCTGCATAGCTGTGTGCTCTATACATTTATGACAGTAAGAGGTGTGACTCAGTATTTTTGTCCATGTAGTGTATGGTCACTTTTGGCAAGGTGCACAAACTCTTCTGTAACCTGCAGTGCTTAATTTTTTTGCTGACCTATGAAGTTGTTAGTTCACATCACTCCAGGGCTTGTTATTGCATGATGAGTGCAAATAGTCCCTTCTTGTCTCAGGTGACTCTATTCCACATGGTAGAGTTGTTTTCCAGTGTGCTCTTGGGAGGTCCACATCTTAATTGTTCCCTGTGGAAAGGGGAGAAGATGTTGTCCTGCTTTCATCTGTGAAAGCCACATGCTGATGTTTGGGATGCAGTCTGTTTAGCTTCTATCTCCACAGGAGGCCACAGTGTGGAGGCGGAGAGTGGCAGATACTGTCTGTGAATCTGTATATATTTGCTGCTTATACAAAAAGCATGCACAAAATGATGATGCAGTTTATGTCACTGTAAAGTGTTTATCTCTCGAGCTGTTAAGTCACAACATAATCTGCCAAAAAGAGCGAAAATTGGATTCTGCTTTATCTGTCTTCAGCGTAGCTTTTCAGCCTCTGGCAGCTCAAACTTTTTCTATCTCTGATGATTTCACTATGGTTACTCAGTCCACATTGTTCGGCTGATAAAACTGGCTGATTACCGCGATGAGGCACACTGTCACTCTAATTTACACAAATCGTACCCTCCCACTCTGACTGCTGCTCAGCTACATTAACACTGGAGCAAATGTGTGGCAGTCAAACCCAGAAAGCGTAATTTAATCTACATGTACACTTCCACACAAATAATCCCACCATGATATTCATTCCTACCAACAATATGCACATTTGGCATTTATTGTTTGTTAGAGCATGTAATTATGCAGTTGTAGATGCTGCCATTTCATCTGGCATCTCATAAGAGAGGGGGACTTTGTAAAATCTTATTCCAGGGATGCATTTCAATCGATGTTCCTGGGTGATCAGAAGGAGGCTTGTGGGAGGTTTGGTAGAGAAAGATGTGAAATAGCACGTGAATGTGGCTAAACTGAATCGCCATGAGCTTGATTACTAGATCCAGGAAGTCTGTGAGTGCCTCCATACCTGATACCTACTGTTATCTGTAGCGTGTGAAGATGCCAGACTAAACCACCATAGTATCATCAGACCAAGAGTTTGTGACGGCACAAATAAAATAGTACCCTTATGAAGTGCACTTTGCTTCTCAGTCACAATTGTTGTATATCATGGTAGTGGGATGAACATCACTGTCATAGCTGATGCCCTTGCTCTGCCTCAGAACAAGCTGTTCTGCATCACTCTGATCATTTCAGCTGCTTCATACTTGCCACAGTGAATTTAAATCAGTGTTCCTGCTTCTCTCTGTCACTTTATTGCACTGCCTTCAAATTTTCTGTTACCAGCGAGATTTTTATAGTGGCACAAAGAGGGTGGTAGTTTTTTTTTTTTTTGTTGTCCCAGCTGGTCCACCACTTTGGTCCAGACTCTCTGGATATCTAAACTACTGCTCAGTGTTCTTTGGATGAAAGAGCCAGACAATCTTTTGTGACTTTTCTGGGCCTGTTTTAATCCCTGAGGCATTAAATACTGTTTTGTCAAAGTAGCTGATGTATCATATTTACACAAAAGGCCTTCTTTGGCACCAGTATGACAGTGGCCATGCTAGTAGACTCGTCCCATCTCGAAATATTGGGGATCTTAGACATCTTTGGAGATTAGGCATAGAAAAAAAGGAGACATGTAGTAAGACAGCACTTTTAGTGCTCAAATTGAGGAGAAAACTCTTAAATAAGTACTAGTCCATTTACCAATGTCTATGGTTGCTGTATTATTTGGATATAGTTCATTCAGTGTTTTCAAGTCTTTTCCTTCTGCTTAATTTCTGTGCCCTGAGGCAACTGTTGTTGTGATTTGACACTATATAAAAAAATAAACTGAACTGAATTAATGTCTTGGTTCCTCATGTCTGACTGAAGGGTTTGTATACTTGTCTGTACTAGTTCTGTATTTTATGCCTTCTATTGGGGTCTCTTACTACATGTAATTCATCTCAGCTATCCCCTGTTTCTTGTTCCCAATTAGTCCACTGCATATAAATAGTCATATCAAATTGTTTTTGTGTATATAAATAGGCCTTTCAGGTTTTTTCTCTTTATATAAATAGTCCTGTCAGGACTATTGGGGTGGCTGTAGCTCAGGAGGTAGAGCAGGTTGGTGGGTTCGATCCCTGGCTCCTCCAGTCTGCATGTGTGAATGTTGTTAGAAAAGCACTCAGTTTAGAGTCAGTGCTTGGGAGAATGGGTGTGATTGGGTGAATGTGGCATGTTGGATACTGCGCTTTGAGTACTCCGGGAGAGTAGAAAAGCGCTATATAAGAATCAGTCCATTTACCATAATTTCACTGTGTATAAATGTTCCTTCCAGATATATTTTTGTGTACATATACCCCTGTCAGGCTGTTTCTCTGTATGTAAATAGTTATGTCAGATTGTTTCTCTGTGTATAAATAGTCCTTACAGATATTTTTGTGCATATATATATATGTATATATATATATATATATATATATATATATATATATATATATATATATATATATATATATATATATATCCCTGTCAGATAGCTTCTGTGTATAAATATCCCAGTCAGATTGTTTCTCTGTGTAGCTGCCGTCAAAGGCAACTCTCGCATTTAAGTTCATTTTATTGGATTTAATGTTGAAACAATTAGTAGTTGAAATATTAAGAAATAATAAATAGACAGTAATTCATGTTTGTTGATTAGATTTATATGTTTAAATGTGTTATTTGTGCTAACTGTGCAATTAGATAGGAACCTTTTCTATAGTTCCGTCTGTTGTTGCTAAGAGGGCATTTTTCTTGGCTGGCACACTCAGCAAGCTAATTAAGAGACGAGCCACGAGGTTTGCACGTCTACAGAAAGTTGTAAAAGAGTGCCTTTTTGGACTACCCCACGACGTAAAGATGAAAGTTTTATTCCCTTTGAGTGAGGCCAATGAGGTAAATGTTTTATTTTGTTTATTATCGTTGTATGTAAATACGCTAGTGTTGCATGATATTTCAGTGCAATTACCTCAGTGTGAAGTGTAATGTGTATTTTATTGATTCTTTTGTTGGAATGTTTCGTCATATAATGCTTAAGGACTTTATTAAGAATATTCATTTAAGTTTGTATTTCTTTTTAGTTCTGACGGCATTGTATCGGCTGTGGTTGGACATCATTACATGTTAAGGCATGTCGAAGAATCCTCCTATCCGAAATAAATGTCAGTTTAAACGCAAAGAACAAGTTGAGCTTTATTAAGCCTCGAGGGGAGTAACACTCTGTGTATTAATAGTCCTGCCAGATTATTTCTCTGTGTATAAATTGTTGTGTCAGATTATTTCTCTCTGTATAAATAGTTGTGTCAAATTATTTCTCTGTGTATAAATAGTCCTTACAGATATTTTTGTGCATAGCTTCTGTGTATAAATATCCCAGTCAGATTGTTTCTGTGTTTTAATAGTCCTGCCAGATTATTTCTCTGTGTATAAATTGTTGTGTCAGATTATTTCTCTCTGTATAAATATTTGTTTCAGATTATTTCTCTCTGTATAAATAGCCCTGTCAGGTTATTTCTCTCTGTATAAATAGCCCTGTCAGGTTATTTCTCTCTGTATAAAGAGCCCTGTCAGATTTTTTGTCTGTGTATGGTTAATTAGTTTCCTGGGTTTCTCTGAGATTCCAGGTCATCTCTTGATTCTCTCTCTTTTTTTCTTTTTTTTTAAAAATTTTATTTAGTTTTTGGACTTTGATAACAGCACATAAAACCTTGGTTTTGATTTACATTGTTAGGCTTTGCATTTTGCATTTGAGCTCACCTCAGCACAGTACACTTTAACACTCATCCTGTCCATGGTCAGATTGGACTGTGGACCACAGTTAAATGCCTTCCATGTAGGAGAAAAATAATTTCTTATATGGATGGTTAGGAACTTAAGATGCAAAAAAAATATTACATTTTAACACTCAGAGGTTGCTGTAGAAGTAGGTGTAAGAGAAGGTGATATGCTATTTGCTATTTGTTCTTTATATCACTTGACTTGATTTCAATAATTTAATCTATTTTTTTCATGGTGGGTTTTTTTTCTTCTTCTTTCATTTATTTTTCCATCCTGGATTGCTGTTGCTCACATCCACCTGTAAACTGTGTCAGAGTTCAACTGATCTGAGCTCAAAGAAATGCCAGTGAGTATTTTAGAAGGATAAATGTTCAAGGCTCAGTTATTTATGAACCAGCTTCCTCAGTATGCATACCTCATGCACCCTGACCTCTCTTTTATGTGTGAACCTAAATTTATTCTGTTGTAATTAATGTGCCATATGGGTCACATTATTCGTTTGTGTGCTGTTTGTTTATCCAATATCAAACAGAGATGCACAGAAATTCAAGCATTACATGTTGGCATGCAATAGCTGAAGCATTTTGGATTTCAGAGCATGTACATTAGTGAGGGGCTCATTAGGCAGGTATTATCCAACCCACAACCCATCACAACACGAGCAATATAAATGTAAAAACAGAATATTAGTACGCAGTGATAAATATTATTATTTCAGTAAGTATTTGGTGTGGAAGACAGTGCTGCTTTGTACTATTTGCACACATAAGCACATCAGCATTGTAAGAGATTGACTTTGTGATGTATAATTTTTTTATAATTTGGTCATATCCATGTGAGGATTTGAGTGAAAGAAATGATCATTAGCCCTGTGATGAACTGGCGACCTGTCCTGCCCGCACCCCGCCTCTCCCTTCAAGTCAGCTGGGATAGGCTCCAGCTCCCAGCAACCCTAAGTTAGAGTTTAAAAAAAAAAGGATGGATGACTGGATAATTTGTCTCTCAGCACACTGGACTCTGCTTCATCAGTGTTTCTTGCTGGCTGCAGTAACTCATGCTAATCAGCACTAGTGTGGATAAGCAGTGATGAGCCAGGGGCTACATTTAGACAAGGAGAGCATTCGTACAGCTGCATCACGTTATTTGGACGACGCTAATGTTTAATATAATACGCTGCAGCTGCCGCATCTTTCGCTCTCCGCTGTCTTATCGCATAAATCCCGCACAGCTTACCCCCAAATTAAATTAACAAATAAAAGAAAAACCTTTGCTGTACTTACTGAAAGAGTTGCATTTTGTGTTGGATCACGCTCACACTTTTGATTCCCTCCTTCTTTTGGATTAATGTCAGCCTTCTTAACAAAATGAATGGAGGCTCATCCTTGGAGGCTATTTTACAACATCACAGAAAAACTTTGTTTGTTAGAAACACATGAAAGCACAAGGCCTCTTTCACTCAAGCCAGAATGGGTAAGATTTATAATCTGGCACTGAATCTTTGGATGCACTTTCTTTCCTTGTGGAAAAAAAAGAGAGGTGAACAACTGAGAAAAACAGTTTCACCGATCAGAGCAGCACAGATGCAGGGAGAGCAATAAAGGTAATAATTATCCCCTACAAATACCATCAACCGACAGCGTCAACCTGCGGTCACCAAACAATCTCATCTTATTAAAATTCAGTGGATATTCATTCATATACATTCATGTGGGAAAAAAAAGTTTTTACATAATCCTGTTAAAGTCCACCCTTAATGATTCCACAGGAAGCAAGAGGGCATTAGCAGCCAGGTGCTGCAAACAAATGCACTTGATCATCAGCAAGTGTGATCACCTCTATAAAAGCACAAGCCTGATTGAAATGCTGTGGTGGGAATTCATGTGAGCTGTGATTAAACAAATAAATGAAAAGCTCAAAGAACTGAAGTAATATTTCAAAGAAAGGCTATATGAAATTCCTTTAATATAATGTTAGAGACTAATAATGTCATATAGAAAAATATTACTTAAAGTTTTTGCTGCTAAAGGTGACTCAACAAATTATTGAATCATGTGGTTTACTTAGTATTTCACAGGACTCCCTGCAGTCCTGTGAAATACTAAACTAAGTTTAAGTTTTCTTCACATGACTGTATATTGAAGCTACATTTTGATCACATGCTGGGTTTTAAATTCGGTAAATAATCAGTTGTTTTTATGTGTAAACTTGTGCAGGGTTTGTGCTCTTGATCCTGAGTAACTCTACATAAAACCAAAGATGCTACTTTGTTTTTGCTTTTCACAAAATGTAATCAAAGTGAACTGAAAAGCCTCTTAAACACCTGGCTGTCTGCACCATCCCCTCATCCTGATTTCATTTTCCATTTTAGATATCAACACTGAGCCACTTTAGCTAATCTAAATTTCATATGATATGTTTAATACACCGCTAACCAGATTGCATCATTATCCATAATCTGCAAACCATGAAAAGTATGAGTGGCATGCAACGCAAACACTAATGGGGCAACCGTCCTGATTTAAATTCATGATGCACGTGCACATCTTCATGTGCCTTTTTTTTGTGTTTGGACAAGTCAGATCAAAGTCTGTTTAAAAGGTGATCAGTGGTCCATTAACAACCTCATCACTTATCCATCTTCACTATTCAGCGACTCGCTTTACTTCTGGCACTTTCATCAGAAAGTGCTCCGAGCTCTGCAAACAAATCCTATAAATTCTCTGATCATTATTCATACACTTCAGGCTTTAAGAGGGGAGTTCCTAAAATACCCCCACTTTTTTCTGTCTTTCACACACACACAGTATTTACATATGCATTTTATCCTACACACACACACACACACACACACACACACACACACACACACACACACACACACACACACACACACACACACACACACACACACACACACACACTTATAAGCTGCCCTCTTCTGCTCTCTCTCCTTCTTTTTTCTTCCATTTCTCTGATCAGCAGCACACAGCTCTGCAGTGAGGAGATAAAGTGTCTCCTTCTTCTTCTGCATCCTCATCGTCTGAGTCCCATCCCCCAGCACACCAACTATCCTTCTTTGGGGTCCAAACCAGAGAGGGATAAGAACCACAGAATGAGGGGAAGGTGAGGAAAAGGGGGACAACAGTGCACTGCAGAATGAACAAAAGAATTTAGGTGATTTAGTGGCCATTCAAGAACAGCTACTGCTGCTGCTGCTTGGATTGAAGCCAAGTACGGGTTTGATTGGCTGGGGAGACTGAGTTCCCCTCTCACCTGCACAGGCCGGGAAGAATGATGATAAAGGGTGTGGAAGGTTGAGAGGGGAGGAGGTGATGGAAGGAAAGACAGATGGGTCATCTCAAAAGAAAAAGCAGTGGAGTGGGGATTTGTGAGAAAGGATGGCCCTCAGCCTTTCATTGTTATGAGTTCTTCCTCCTCCTCAGGTGTGGTTGGACATTAATTTAACACTTTATCTGATCATTCACATTTCAGGGAGATGCAGGACTGGCAGAGACAGGCATGACATAGATGTGAGTAGACCCGCTGGAGCCAGCAGGGCGCCCTGCTTTAGAATAAATTGTTTGATGTAATTTTCCTCTTGCGGGAGCAGCAGGATTGGATGATGTATAATGATCCTTCTATGAAACCAGCAGCCTGGACGGCAGTTAATGGTGACTCATATACAAAGCCCAGAGGACCCCCCCCCCACACACACACACACACCTCCTGTAATTGGTCTTTTGCTGTTGCTCTCTTCGCGGTCGAGACGCCCCCGTGTGGCGCACAGCAGAAGCGCGGGCATCGCGGGTGGTTTAAAAGCCCCGGCTGAGGAGGCGCATCCCACAGACCCGAGGAACTCTACACCGGGAAAAGTTTACCTCCAACTACTGTGGACGACTTAAAGCTGGGAGAAACAGCAAAGATGGCAACTCAACCGCAGCAGCAGCCCCAACTGCACCTGGCTGAGCTGACCGCAGCGCAGTTCATCGACATCTGGAAGCATTTTGACGTAGACGGTCAGTGCGCTCAAGTGTCCGCCTGTCTAATGACTGTGGAACTAGCCATCGGATCAATTTGTGTTTATTACTAAACAGTAATTATGTAGAAGGTGGGGTTGAAATTAGTGCATATAAGAGAATTTTGTGTCCAGCTAGAGTTGAAACCCTTTTGTGCGTTAAAAAAAAATAATTCAGCGACTGTAAAATGTAGTAAAAATCTGCAGAATCAGTGCAGTAATGTCACAAACTGCAGTAAGAAAATTTAACTAATAGGTTACTATACATAGGATACATTTGTGATATGAGTAAACAGTTTTCCTATTTTACTTAGTAAAATCCATCAGATTAAATCACTGTACATCATTTACGTTGTGACTTTATTTACTATAGAAATGAGTCAGGGGGTCTGTAGTGGATTGTAAAGTTGTGTTACGAAGAGGATGCTGAAAAAGAGGGCGAAGGGGAAAAAACAGATCAGAAACAGTGAGACGACGGGCTGAAAGATAGAAAAGAGAGAGTGAAGGGGAGATGGGGGAGAGAGCGACGTGGATGCAGAGGAGGGAGGGGAAAAGGGGTAGCAGGGTGGGGGATGGAGGGAGCGTGAAAAGGTAAGAGATGAGAGGATGCAAGAGTGAAGGAGTGTGTTTTTTTTCTCTCTGGATTTTGTTGGGTGGAGCTTACAGTGAAGTGGAGAGTGGATGGTGTGTGTGTGTGTGTGTGTGTGTGTGTGTGTGTGTGTGTGTGTGTGTGTGTACTTGTACAGCTATCGTTATGAGGATCAGTTTGAGTTTTAGACCACTGGATTGAGGACATGTTGGATGATCCTGTCTATCACAGCCCTCCACTTGCTTTTAGGGTTAAGGATATAAACAGGTTCAGGTTAGGGTCGATGTTAAAAGATAGCCATGTAAATGTGCCAGAATGCATGCTCACTGGCAAACAGTCACTTATATAAGGGCCTTCATTAATGCAAGTGTTCATTTCATTTAATAAGATATAGGTATTTTTACTCTGGTCTGTATTTATCCATGTATATTGTTTTAGTGTGAGTTGTCGCATTGGAGAACAAGTGGAACTTTCTGTGTGGCATTTAAAGCACCAAAACAAGCAAACAAGCAAATAAAAACCTACCTTGAACTGTTGAGAGAGGTTTCAGGCCCATTTTCTACTAAGCAACCCAATCACTCTCCAGGAGAAAGTGACCATCTTCCCATGCCTCCCATGAGGGGCTCATGTGTGAGCTGCAATGTTAGCTACAGTCATGTAAAAAACTAGTTACACCCTACCTGCTTTCATAGGAATATGAATATGCAGCTAGGTGCTGCTGATCAGGTGACCTTGATTAAATGCTTATATGAGGACATCTGCTGGTCTGAAACATTCACGTGTGTTAACACAATACCGCAATGTTCACAGGGGTAGACATCCCAGTCAATTGACCCCAAGGCTAGATGTCCAATGCTCAGAGAAACTGCAAAAACCCCAGACTTTAGTGGCCCCAGTTAGCATGTTAAAAGTTAAACTATATGATAGGACAAATAGAAAAAAAGCCAAACAAGTATGACTTGTTCGAACGGGTTGGCAGGACAAACTCTCTTCTCTCTAAAAAGAACGTTGCAGCACAGCTTAGGTTTGCAAAGTTGCATGTGAGCAACCCACACAACTTCTGGAACAATGTCAATTGAAGCGGCATATCAGCAAGAACACCTCAGACCAGCTGAAGCCACTGAGGTGTTCACTGGCGGGGGTGACGCGATGCCACTGATATGAATGAACTTGTTAAACTTGTTACAGTCCAATAACTCCAGCCGTACTTATCTTGTTCATTTTGAATCTTTATTCCACTTCCCTCTGTTGTATTTGATGTCAACAGTTCTCTTTATCCAACACCATATCATGACAGCACAGCAGTCACAAACTGTTTGCTCCTTCCGAACAACAACACACCTGTCGCTAATTACGTGTGTCTACCTTAAATACATTCCCATAGACACACCATGTCGTAAAACACAAAAGGTGACCCCTAGCGGCATACATAAGGTACCAACATAAAAAATGGTTCCTACATCAGCCATTAAGCATCATGGTGGAGGGGTGGTGATTTGGGCTTGTTTTTGCAGCCACAGGATCTGAGCACCTTAAAGTCGTTGAGTTAACCATGAACTGCTCTGTATACCAAAGTATTCTAGAATCAAATGTGAGGCCATCTGTCCAGCAGCTAAAGCTTGGCCAAAATTGGGTCATGCAACAGAACTATGATCCCAAGCACAGCAACAAATCTGCAAGAGAATGGCTGAAAAAGAAAAGAATCAATGTGCTGCGATGGTCCAGTCAAAGTCAAGACTTCAACCTGATTGAAGTCCCCTGGAGGTACCTTAGAAGAACTGTAACTGCTCACAACCGTCAATGAAGTGAAGCAACATTGTAAAGTGGGCCACAATGATAAACCCATACAGAAAACCATTACTCGAAGGTATTTCTGTGACAGATGTTTCTACAGGAACAGTCCTGATCTTTAGAGAACTGCAGCTATACGCTTTCCTTGTTTTGTTTTGGGGATGTGGATAGTGGAAAGAAAATTCTCAGTGCAAGCATGATGGATTTTTTTGAGTATCTGGGTCATGATTTCAAGAAAAAGATCAGATTTTGAAATGCATTTTCAAACTTTGAAAATTACAAGGCAGGAGAAGGCAGACATCTCTACAGCCAGCATCTCTGAAACTGGACAGTTTGCACTAAAATGAATATGAATATAGCATAACTTGCATCACAGAGGAAAGCAATGATCAGTTTAATTAATTTTGAGGTAGACTTCATTATAAAACATCTTTAAAGTAACGTTAAGTGCTTAACGTGGAATGAAATTTTCAGTTTTTTTATTTTAATTTCTAAGATTTGAAATGAAAACAAATCTTATTTTAGTCTATAAATGGATCAAAACTACAAAAGCTGTTATATGAGTTTCAAGGAATAAAAGTAAATAAAATTCCTAAGTTTAGTCTAAGTTTAGTTGATGCATATTTGCAATTAGTGATATTATATCTGATATACAAATAGATATTTGTTTAACTGTGGGGCAGCTGAACTGCAGAAGAGTGCTTTCATCGCCCCACTTTGTTTCACGATGAGCCGATCCAGCTATACATATTTTCATTTTGCAGCTTCAGTTGAAGGATTACCCTCTGAAGCCATTGAGAAAAAGTCATGACCTTTATTTGTCCGATAAATTTGCAGTTTGTTTTCATCGAACAGTACAGCCTGACAGTACTGCAGTGGCCCACAGAGCTTTCACAATAAGCCTCACTGTAAATCATGCTCCCTATCAACACTTTAGTTCATTTTAACCCCAATTTGTTCCTAATCTAAGTTATTTTTGTGGCTTAACTGTGCCTGTAGAAGGAGGGGGTTAGGAGCAGCTCAGTAAGGGTGAGGAGTAATTAATTCCCCACTCCAAGATGGACTAAATTGCAAAAGTGAGAGAAATGAGTTAATCGCAACCTCGACAGTCTGTTTTGGATGATATATAGGCAGTGCGCTTTTGTTGACTAAAAGGGCATCAACAAATTCCTTTCTGTAGTGCAGCAAGGATTGTATTTACCAGACGGATGCAGCCACTGTGACACTAACCACCGGTTTGTAGATTCCTGTTTGGAGACCTCAGGTTAACCAGTTAGATTTTCTGAAAGCATATGTCATAGGTGAAAAGTGATAAACTGAGGACATTGCACTGGATGCTCAGTCATGAGGTAGTCACATCCTAAAGTATATCCTGCTGTATTATAAATTCTACTCTAAATGGGACCATATTAATGCAAAATGAACATTGCTTTGTATTAAAGAAGATTTTAAACTCATGATTGGTACCCCAAACTCACGGGGAAAATGTTTATTAAGTTCATAAATCACTGTCAAGTATGATTATTTTCTTATAGATTTTTATTAAATTGAACTCATTTTTTAAACCCGAGGCGCTGCCCCCTGTTGGTCATTAAAAAAACAACAGCCGGGTTTCACTTTTCAGACCTGGTGACTTTATCCATCTTTTATATAAAGTGTATCCGACAGAAGACTTTGCTTTGCAGTGAATTAAACACAAAGAATGAATCAAATTTTCCTCTTTGTCATACAAACAAAAATAACTCATACAGCTGATACTGCAGCATGTAGTACCTCATGTTGGTTTGTCTTCACACCTAGGGGTGAAACACTCAGGCACCCTCTCTGAGAAATCTGTTTCCCACATGACCCTCTTTTGTCATTTTTAGTCATCGTGCATTCATCAGCTGAATTGTTTCCGAGGTGTCACTGAGCAATCAGCAGTTGAGCTGTGTTTTTGTTTGGGGAGAGAAAGGACTGCATCTGCTCAGTGTGCAGTGGTGCGCTCCATGTGACAGCTGAGATTCGGACTGCAACATAAACTCTGGCAGCGGGCGCCGATGAGCTGAGAGGGGTTGCTTATGTAGGCGCGGGGTGCGGACATATGATAGAAATGTCACCACAGATTTTCCAACCTCCTTAGCATCCACCCATTCACTTTCTTTGCTGGGAGGCTATCACATCTGGCAAAAGGTTAAAGGCAGTGGACACCCTGGCTTGAGCACCACTCCACCACAAGGCCAGCACAGAGAGAAAAACTGCCACGATCAATTTAAATTAACCAGTTCTGAAAGATAGTGGGAGGAAACAAGCACCCACTCAGGCACATAGAGAACGCACAACATCCACATACAAACGCTCAAATCCACCCTTTTCACTATGAGACAACTCTGTACCATATCATTTAATAAAATGATATAAAATAAGGATTCCTCCTTATTTTAATGAATTTTATTTTAATACCAAAGATATTTTTTGTTTTTTGGACACGATGAATTTCCGTGAATTTTATCTTTGCTTGTTCGTTCACTCGTTCAGTTATTTATCTATACAAGTAATAGTGTGATGCAAAAATTAATGGTCAGACTGTTGACCCTTTCTTCTGACATCATGATGACCAGATGATTTTTATAGCTTGAATTCTGCAATTTAAAAGCTCTCTATCATTAATTTGCACTTTGATAGAGATTATGGTCGTCCAGCCATTTTACCATTTAAATCCCAGCCTCTTAGAAATAGTAAAAAATAAAGGGAATCCCAACTGAACATCACTATCTGCTGAACTGAGGCTGCGTAGTTTTTGCATGTTTTATCTTTTTTTTTTTTTTGCACCCAAAGCTTTGTAATCTTTCTCTGAAAAACTGACATGTTTATGTTGAAACATTGGCTCACCCGTAGCCCAGATGGTGACATGGAGCACCTATCAAATAAAGTGTCCAAATAATGCTGGGCACTGAGATGAGAGGAAGGGAGGAAAGGACGAAGGGAGGGAGAATACGATCAAAAAGGAAGGGAGATGAGAGGATAAGAGATTAAGAGATGAAGATAGGAGCAGAGTGCATCTCTGCATTTTACTCTGCACACGTGTTTTATTTGAAATATTTTTTTTTTATTTGAAACCTTTACATCAATGTCTATTTTTGCAACATAAAAAGCAACCCCTCCCCCCTTGGTATAGTACACAGATGGGACTCATTCTTATGATTAAAAAGAGACTGGGGAGTGTAATTTATGTTACCCTGTTAGTGGAACTTGCAGGCAAACCAGTGAAGTAAATTATTGTGTTAAATTATCTCGGGTCATGTGATCGTCATAAGAAGCACAAACCCAGACAGAGGGACAGAATGCCCCAATAAGCATCAATCTGACCGAACACTTTCACTCTCTTAGGCAAGAAAAAGAAGCGCTCATTATGCTGCTTACACTCTGGCAGCGCTTGACTGTTTTTTTTATTTATTTCAGCATGACACTGAATCGCCACACAGCTAAATGTCAGCTTAGCGTGACCTTGTTTTTGTGTAACATACCTTTCCAGTTCATCAGAGTGAGTTTTACTTCTGTAGAGATGATATAGCAGCTGGTCATCTTATTTCCCAGTGTGGTCGTCCTCCAGGATTCACTCATTCATCCACAGTTTTATTCAGATTTTTGTGCTGATTTGATGGATGGACCAACCAAATATATTTAGAGAGTGATTTTGGTGAAGCTGTGGGCATGTACAGGCGCCATATACACTCCTGTAAACTGCTTACTGGGGTAAGAGGACTTGAGACTGAACTAGAGCTCAATGTTTGGTGGCTGTTGCCAAATTTAAAGAACCCCTGGTGACCTTTAATCACTCATCCACATCTGAGTCTTTAATTAAACTTTTGAACAGTCAACAAAACTTGAGGCGACTTAAAAGCCTCATAACATCATTTGTGCCAAACTAATTTTGTTCCTCTGATGCGCCACAGGAAATGGTTACATCGAAGGGAAGGAGTTAGAAAACTTCTTCAGCGAGCTGGAGAATGCAAGACGAGGAGCAGGGATGGTGAGTGTGTTTACTCTTTGTACATCCATCAGTTTATTTTCTTCCACTTGTCCAATTCAGGGTTGTGGGGGTGTTGAAAAATCTGTCCCAGCTGTCATAGGGCAAGAGGCAAAGTACACCTTGGAAAGGTCACCAGTCTATCATCAAGAGACAGACAACCATTTACACTCCTATACACACCTACAGTCAATATAGAATCACCAATTAAACTAAGGTGGATGTCTTTGGAGAGAAATGGAGGCAAAATCCACATAGAAAGAGCCTGAATTTGAACCCAGGAAACCAGAAGCTTCTTGTTGTGAGGCAACAGCGCTGACCACTGAACAACCGTGTTGCCCTGATCAGTTAATATAAATGGACAACTTCAATCGCTCAGCTTCAAGTGAAGTGAAGTCAACATTTATCCCTGTATCATATCAGTTGACCAAAGTGCTGTACAGGCTGTTATATTATATATAACAGTCACTAAATTAAAAATAAATATGAACTATAAAATAAAATATACAATAAAAACCATAAACCTTGATTGTAAAATATAAATCTTGGTTAAAAAAAGAAAAATCCTCAAATAAAAAAATATTAGAAGTAAATTGCACAATAAAAAAATATCACAAGGTGCTTTATATTGCAAGCTAAAAACACTACAATAATACAGAGAAAACCCCTGTAATCAGATGATCTCCTGTAGCCTTTATATGTGCAAAATCTGCATCACTTTATCACGAGAATGTGCATGTATTAATTTGGTGATACAGAAAATGTATAAATGTTGTTATGCTTGATTCTAATGTGCTACAAAGTGTATTTTACTCTGTTAGAATTTGAGCTATTCGAACACAAAATACACAACAAGAATAACCGTTCAGTTACTAAAATTAATTTCACACTGATACTAAAAAATAAACAAACTAAAGTGATTCTCACATCTCCTTCAGTAGAAGACTGTGGTACGGTAACATTTTAATGTTTAAATGTATCCAGTTTAAGGTTTCAGAGCTCTAATGTGCTGCTGCCACCTCAGAAATAAACACCACCATTAAGAGTGCATTCAATTGTAATTGAATTAAAATCTTTGTCTTACCACTTTGTGCACTAAATCCCAAGATAAATGATTCTCTGCAGCATTTATCTAATGGCTTATTTATAAAAGTGTTGCATTATATTTTTTTTTACCACCATTTTTATTATCATCATCATCTGATAATGTCTCGGATTGGAGTGGGTGGCACTCATAGGGATCATTTTGTGCAGATCAAGAGTCATATGGCCGCCGCGAAAAGCCACTTTTTATGCTTCTTCTACCCCTCTGCAAAGGCAGAGCTTGTAAACCTAAATGTATTCCACTGAAAGCCCCAAAATCATGTATTTATTTTTAGCCCATGATGTGCGGGGCTTAGAATAAAGAGGTTGAGAGCTGGAGGAAGAGAGCTGTCTATTTTCAGATTGTGGTGTTTTGTTCTGTTTTCAAGAGTTATGCCCATTACTAAGCCCTTCTCTATAAGAGTAACCTTTCATATATTTCATATATCTTGATAAGTGTAATTCGATGTGTTTGCAGGATCCCTCACACGCCACATTCAAAGAAAAGATGAAAGAGTTCATGGCCAGCTTTGACAAGAATTCTGATGGGAGAATTGAGATGTCAGAGGTGAGAACAATTTACTTTCTTAGAAACATTTTATCCAGCCTCCTTCATCCTCTTCTGTTCCCTGTTTGTCTTCACTGTGAATGGCAATTGTTTATATGAAGCCTACATTTCAAATGCTTCACACTCTGTAACTACAAAGCAATAACATAAAATATGTGACGTTGGTTAATAATCTTCCCATTTCTTCATGTATCACTCTGCAGTTGGCTCAGATTCTGCCCACAGAAGAAAACTTCCTGATCTGTTTCAGAGAGTTTGTTGGATCCAGTTCTGAATTCATGGCAGTAAGTTGGCATATATACACATCTGTGTCCCGGGCTTTAACTGTTGATATGCAGCGAGCACTCTTACATAACCCTACACATTTGGTCAGCCAAGCTCACATTCTTATCCAAAGCCATTCAGTTGAATGTAAAGAATTAGCCTCCTTCCTTCTGTGCTTCTTTTGAAGTCCCATATTTTGGAGGGAAAGTTGCTCAGTGACTAATAAATCTTAGTGAGCTGTGAAATTTGCTCACAATCGCCTCAAGTCAGTGTGCCATTACAGCCCGTCCTGTGGGACGCCTGTTCAGCCGTCTCACATTTCCTTTAATTTTCCTGCCAAGTTAGGACACCTGTTTCATACAGAGACAATCCACTAAAGGTGTGAATTGTTAATTTGAAGCCTGGATACTCATAAAATATTCGATATTGTCCTGAAAACTGCTGTGTTTGAGATCTAGGTCACACTCACGCCTGGCAGCAGAATGACATCACTGATGTGCATAAATTGGCCATTTTGATGAATAGTTGAAATAACCTAAAATTAGAAGCAAATAGAGTAAATAGTTATCTGATGACTCTGAGCCTGGGAAGCATCTTTATATCACCTATAATGGATTAATTACATTACATAATTACTTTGAAGGAGTTTTTCCAAAGATATTTTAACACCTTGTGCATAATAAAGCAGAGATTTCCTGTTTGAGAGAAAACATCTGCTGAACTGAAATTGTAAATAAACTGTACAAACACACACTTGATGTGCGCTACTTTAGAAGGTTTTTAGTGGTGTGATGTTCAGGCTGTTCTGTGTGTTAAAGCTATTCTCAGATAGCCATACATTATGAATGGAGCACAGCTTTCTGCAGGGGAAACGCAGAGAGTGCTGGAGGACTTTTAGGTATCCATCTTTGATGAGGTCTTTGACAGAGTCAACATTTACAGAGTGTTTGTTTTTACTTTAGTTTTTATGAGTGTGTAAGGATTTAGTTTTATTATTTTACTGTCAAAGTGGTTAAAGATGATATGGTGTTTTCTGAAAACATTACTCTTGTCCGGCAGGCCTGGCGGAAGTATGACACTGACCGCAGTGGATACATTGAATCGAATGAGCTGAAGGTAAATCACAAATAAAGCAAAAATAAATGTAGTATCATTATGCAGATGGACAGTTTTGTTGGTTTTGTTCATGCATTTTAGAAATCTTCTCTGCAAACCATTTTCTTCAGACTCTAGGTAAATGTGACCCAGTGTGTGACCCTCGTATGTAGTCTTCTTCATGGACTATCCATGTATGTAATCCTAAACAGATTGAGTGGCTCCATCTCTGCATGCAGACACACTTTGCTGCATCCACATAAAAGCATTAATTCAAACTTTAGGTCTTTTCCTCATGATTCAGGCCTACACAACACTTCTAATTATAAATGAAACAGCAAAAGATGACTTCAGTAGTCTCTATGTGTGCTACTATACAGCAGATTGCTGCATGGGGCAGTGATCTGTGCAGTAAATTCAAATTGATCACTATGGCTGCAGTATTGCCCCTACATGTGATAATAACTAATTATTATCACACGTAGGGGCAATTTACATAGACACGCCAGTATTTAAGACATATTTAGAAAATATTTTGACTATTTATACATGTCATTTTCCTTTCATAACCAAAAGGCAGCAGTAAGTAGATAATATGTGAAGTGTGAATGGCTGTGCAGTGAATACACTAAACTAATCTGTCCTTGGTTGAGATGATTCATTTCTGTGTGTTACGCTGTTGGAAGAATCGGTGCTACTGATTGAACTACTCTGAATCTGCACATGGACGTGACACGCTCCATTAAAAATTCTGTCATGTGAAAAACAAAACCTCAACTTGAAAACAAATACTCAGCTTGTTCATCTAATCAGTGGCTGAGGTGTTTATTTTGTTCTCACTTCAGGGTTTCCTGTCAGACCTGCTGAAGAAGGCGAACAGAAACTATGAAGACAAGAAGCTTAATGAGTACACGCAGACGATTGTGAGTGCCACAAGGCAAAGATTGCAAACATTGCAGCCCATTAGTACAGAATAACCCTGTATTGCTGTGGGCTAAACACTTAACTGCTGCATTTAAGCTCCCTTGAGTAGTTAATATGTGATACATTACTTCAATAAATTCCCTGTTAATTTTCTTCCTGTTTAGCTAAATATGTTTGATCTTAATGGCGATGGGAAGCTGGGCCTCTCTGAGATGGCCAGGTGAGTGTCGACTTTGTTTTATTTGTATGCTAGGAACATTTTAAAAACTTTTCTTTAAGGACACCGTTCACATGTCTGTGTTTCACCACAGGCTCTTGCCGGTCCAGGAAAATTTCCTGCTGAAGTTCCAGGTAAGATTATGCTTATAAGCAACAAAAGCCTGTTCCTTCAGATCCCGTCAGTTCCTTTTGATGTGAAAAAGTCAGAAACTGAAGAGCTCTCCAGAGATTCAGAACAAAATTATATATGATAGCTAAATATATGATAGTCTAAGTTCCCCTCCTGCGGCCAGATGGACTCCATGTTTCTTGGAGTATTGACATGGGATTTCTAGGATCAACATCTTTCCCTGTGAATGCCTGATTGAGCTGGGATTTTGTAAACCACTGAGGCAGTCCTGCCAGGCAGATAAGACCTGCCTGGCAGGACAACAACATTGGTCAGGTACAATCACGTAAGAAAGAAAGGTTTCACAGGAAGAGGCTTAGTAGCAGCTAGGTGCTGCTAATCAAATCTGCTTGATTAATTGATCATCAGGAAGTGTTAGCAACGCTATAAAAAAAACAGAGGTTTTGGCAGTTCACTGGTCTGTAGCACATCTGTAGCACTCAGATGTGTGTTAATACAACTCCACAAACTCACATAAAAACCCAAGACCTACATCCCAGACTCTACAGACTTCAGTTAGCACGCTAAGTGTTAAAGTTTGTGACCGTAAAATGAGAAAAAAGAACAAGTGTGGCCTGTTTGGCAGGGTTTCCAGCAAAAAGCTTCTCTCTAAAAAAAAGAAAAGAAAAAAATGGCAGCACATTTTATGTCTTCAACGTTACATCTGAACGAACCACTAGACTTCCAGAACAATGTCTTTTGGACACTTGCATGTCAGCACAAACACCTCATACCACCTGTCAGTGAAGTGGTGGTTAAGGATTGATGATTTTGGTTTGTTTTGCTGCCACAGGACCTGGGCACCTTGGAGTCATTGAGTAGACTATGAACGCATCTATATACCAAAGTGATCTAGAGTCAGATGTGAAGCCATCTGTCTGACAGCTAAAGCTTGGCCCAAAGTGAGTTATGCAAGAGGACAATGATCCCAAACACAGCAGCAAATCTACAACAGAAGGGCTGAAAAAGGAAAAAAATCAACGTGTTACAGTGACCCAGTTAAAGCCGAGACTCTGACCTGCTTGAAAACCTGAATAAGTCTGTTAGTAGCACTTATCAGCAGGTGTCTGTGTGAACCTTTAACTCCTAGTCACTCCTGGGAACATTTACCACTGTTCCAGGTTTTCTCCATTTGTTGATAATGGCCCTCATTGTGGTTCAGTAGAGTCTCAAAGCCTTAGAAATGGCTTTATAACCCTTTCCAGGCTTTGTTTCTCAGCTCTTCTTGGGCTCTTCTAGCCTGCTTCAGGTTCTATTTAAGTCACGTCTTGACTATACAGGTCTGGCTCAGGTGTGGTGAGTGAAATTGAACCCAGCTTTCCAAAAAAATGTGGTTAATCACAGTTAACTCATTATTTAACAAGCGGGGGAACACTTTTTCACACAGCAACAGGTAGGCTTGGATAGATTTTTCCCTTTAGTATTTACTCAGGTTATTTTTGTCTAATGTTTATTTTTTGATGATCTGGATCATGTAAGTGTGACAAATATGCAAAAAATAAGACATCAGGAAGAGGTGAAATACTTGTAAATAGCACTGTAGAAGATTATTATTAAAAAAAAAGAAAACATGACCTCTGTGTGTACAGGTTTCACCTTCCATTCCACATATACATCCCATGTGTACTATGTCATGATATGTACAGCTGACTTGTGAGGGCAGATCCGCAATTCCTTCCGGACAGAGGATTAGTCTGTCTGCTGAGGATTAACTGAACTCTAGTCCCAGTTATCATAATCTGCATGGATTAATATCAGTTCTGGATCTGGTGGGGCTTTTACCGCTCTCTAGAAATACCCATCAGTTTCTAACAAATTTCACTCCTCTCTGTTTTTCTCTTACACACAGGGTATCAGACTCACGGTTAAGGAGTTTGACTCCATCTTCACTTTCTACGATCAGGTGAAAACAGCATGTTCCTCAGCTTCTTCTGTCATAGTTTATATTATATTATGCATGGTGTGTGGTACCTAAACAGATGTGTGCAGCTGTGCTAGCAGCTTTGTAAAGCTGTACTGGAGCTAGTTCCTCAGATCAGAATGCTAACACCCTTACGGATAACTCTGAATATCTTACATTGTCAAGTGCTTGATGATTTTGTTTTGCTCTCTACTATAAATGTCACCCTCATGGGGATTGGTGGAAAACTGAGGATCAAATAATTCTGGATCATCATCAAGGGGAAATGTCTTGGCAGTCTATATGATGTCATGGATTTGGGGATAGAAACACTAGTCACTGATCCACATGTCACTGCAGGGATTAATGAAATCATTTTGATTTGATTATCATACAAAGTATCTGTGAAATACTTTCTAAACAAACACACTGGGTCAGACATGGGACACGCTGGGGAGATTATGCCTCTCAGCTGACTCAGGAGCGTATCTGTGTTGCCTTGGAAGAGCTGGAGGCTGTGACCAGCGATAAGAGGGTCTGGCCCTGCTTAGGCTGCTGCTCCTGTGACCCGGGCTCAGATCAGTGGTAGAAAGTGGATAGTTTTAGTTCTGCTATCATCATGGGAATTTCAGTCTTTTGTTCTGCTTTAGTACAGAATGAATTACTTAAAAAACGAATTAATAGTGTAATGTAAAAAGCATCTGTCATAATTAACAAAGAGGTGAGGTCTTAGTGTCTCAGTCTTAGCCTCAAAGAATCGCTGTGAGTGTTGATGAAGGGTGTACTGGCAGGTGTAGATGGATGGAGACGGTTGCAACTCCTTGGCAATACCAGTAAGTCTGGATAACAGGTAAGCACAGCAGAGCCAGGACCCAAGAAAAAGAGGAAGAGATGGAGTCAAAGTGCCTCATACCAATGAGGGAGACGAACAATTTGACGGAGTTCTGCTGTCCTTCTAGCCACTAAGTATTCAGGATAATGTGCGGATTGAACACAGGTGTAGATGGCTGCCAGTGGAGGCCATGCCCGAAGGCAGACTGAGGAAAACGTCAGCTTACTTCACCACCTGCACAGAAAAAGAAACTAAAGAAAGCACAACCGATGAAAGAAGAAGGAAAACAAAACCCTTTAGCCTGGACCATGATAGTATCTGATCATGAGTGAAAAAAACTGAATTGATTTTTCACTCTTGATGTGTTGACTGAGGGCATGGCAGAAGTAGCTCGTTGATAAGAAAATCATGGCGTCCCACACCTTCAAGAAAGACAATTTTTCTTTTAATCTTGGTGAACCGTTAATGCTGCAGCTGCAAATACAGTTTTGGTCGCAGTATAATCAGAGTAACTATTTTAAGGTCATTTTTAAACTGAACAAATATGACAAATATGTACAGATTTGTACACACGAAACGTTTCTTGTGCAGTTTGTCACAGGATTTGTCTGCTAGCTAAGTGTTCAGTTGTTGTAAATGTGCGATACTGAAGGAAAAGCAACACAGGACGGGAGAGGAAGATGAGAGAATATTTGCAAACACAAGAGAAATTTAATACATTGGATGTCCTAATTATGTTTTTGTGAAAAATCTTGCAAAAGTAATTGAAGTATACTATTTTTTGTGTTGTTTAAAGGTTTCATGAGAATATCAGGCAGTTTGGTATATTTTGTGCAGTATTTTGGGGAAGATTACAGCAGGCTGTAGCTTACATGGTCAATGTTTGGATGTACATCAAGGGCAGCAGACATCAGTTTATATTTAAGGTCATGATTAGATTCACTCACTGAATTCTAATTTTTGCTTTACAGCGTCAAATTGTGGAAAATCAGCCGAATAGCTCATGAAACATCTGCGTATATCTTGTTTAATTCAGTGGGATTATTCACAGCGTGCACACTAAGAAACTCACAAAACAAGTTGTTATGTGACTTATTTCTAAGCAGTTTTCCCCCTATGCTGCACCTCTACACCTGATCCTCGGGTTCCCTCGCCTGCTTTGATCCCTGCTTTTAGGAGAACTTTTCCTTGTCTGTATAATTCAGACCTCCTCTCTTGTCTCATCCACCAGGATGGTAATGGATGTATTGATGAGCAGGAGCTCGATGCTCTGCTGAAGGACCTCTGTGACAAGAACAAAATGGTAATGAATAGTCAGCCTATTGATTAATCAGTTCAGGTTACTTGTCTACTTGCTAAATATAGAGCAGAGATGAGATTGCTGTAGTGTAGAGTATGCTTATAGGCCACTTTGTGCCCGCTGACTCGGTGTGCCCGTGTCATTTATGGCAGGACGTGGACTCAACCGGACTGGGGGATTACAAGAAGAGCATCATGGCTCTATCAGATGGAGGGAAACTGTACCGCACTGAGATGGAGATCGTCCTCTGCCGGGACTCCATGCTGTGACTCCTCTGCCTGGGACTCTGCCATCCTTCCCCCACAGCCTCCTCCTTCCTACCTCCTGATGTAACCTGCTGCATGTATGACCCCCAGCCTCGCTACACCACTTAGAGTGAAGGCAAAAACGCTCCTGAAAGCACAGTGTACTGCAGCCCTGCTGTTTAGTCTTTGTACCATCAGAGTTTCTTCTTCTTCTTTTTTAAACATGCAGTTCAATAGTGAGACAGCTATAGCAATGACTAAAGGAATATATTGAGTATTTATTCATTTGATGTCCCGTTTTTGATATGCGTTTCTATTTTTAAATTAATTTCTGTCAACATATGTTCCCCTCCTGTTGAATTCAAGTTGAATGCTTCTGTTGCATTTATTTATTTATTTCAAACTCATTCACCATTTATTATTATGAGCTTGTTTTATTTGATGAGGCTTGTACTGTTTTACTAAAGATATTACCGAAAGAATGAATAAATATAACATGACAGCTCTTGTCCCAGTTATTCACTCGAATCAAAAGAAGTCCCACCAGCACATAAATACTGTTTTGTTACACGTTAGCTATCAGGGGGATCGTTTCCACTGTGCCACAGCTGCCGCAGTAAGACGTTTATGTAGTCTGTTCTCACTCCTAGTGTCTCGTGGCGAGTACAACTGCAGGACAGATGCCCAGAGCAAGAGTGTTTTCTCCAGAGCACTCCACCTTCACTTTCTAATCTCCTGGTACCAGAAAGTGTGATGTAAAAAGAGCTTGTGCTACTCCATTTTTTATAGAGGAGAGCCTCAGAGGCACTAGTCTTTGAGATGAAGTCAGCAGAGGAAGACGAGCCAGAATACGAACAACAAAACAGCAGTAGGATGATTGCCTCGCTCTTTCTGAAACAGATATAGCAAAAACCTGGTATAATGCAGCAAAATATAAGAAATTATTGGTGATGTTAGTTAACTGGAACATAGTTTTCTACCACAAAAGTGATCTTCCAGATATTTTCTATAGATTATGTGTGGAATAGTTCACCAAAACTGGAATAACATGAGGAAGAAGGCTCCAAAAGATCTGATTACACATCACTGGTATTTACATACTGGTAATTTTCAGTTGCTTTCTATATGAGAAGAGGGTCAACACACCCCCGTACTTCAGCGCAATGGAACAGTCTACCTTTCATCAATTAATCATCAGCTCTTTCATCTTTAATTAAACTCACTATCTTTAAAGCACACCCGTCCATGCACACCATCGCTGCCACTGCACACACTCTCAAAAGTGCAGTGCTCACCTCCTAACAGCAAATCTTAACTGTCACATACATGTGGGCATGCACACACACACATACATAACTTCCACAGAAGAGCACAGAGTGAAAAACTGGGCTGCAGATCGAGCTGTTAACTGCTGACAACAAGGAAACGAGAGTTATATCCGCTCTGATTCCCTCACACTCATCAGTCCCACTCGGCGAGAGGAATGAGACAAGCAGATGAGAGCCGTGAGAGTGTTTATATTACACATACACACACACACACACACACACACACACACACACACACACACACACGCGCGCACACACACACACACACACAGGTTTTGAGTTTAAAAGCATTTGCTATGGAGCTTTTTTAAAATCTCATATATATTTATCTTTATGTTATGAGCAAATTATGTTAATATTAGAGGTTGCTGTAAAATATTTTCCTGTAGTTCTGTCTGTGCAGAACCCATACAGCCTGGCATTTCGTTTTTACATGACTTATTCCATCTTTATCCTCTTTATCTCCTGTTTTACATCATACATTGCATTCTTTAACCTCCAGAGAGTCAAGCTTTTGGTTTGGGATGCATTTTTAATTCCTCTGAGTTATTTGGGATTAGTTGGACTTGATAAGTATAAAAACTAACCATTGTTTTTGAAGAGAACATTGTTTTTTCTTTTTTTTAAACTTTGCGCTCATATGGGTCATTGGCTGTTTCTACAGTACAACACAATTGTTTAACAAGTTCAAGAACAACTTTATTGAGTAAAATGAAGCATAAGGTGCAAAGAAACCAAAATGTAACACAGGGTTTCAGGAGGACTCTCAGATACTTTACAAATTATTTTTTTCAAGTTGATTCGAGCATCTACCTCCTGGATCATGTGTTTCAGGCCCAACCGGGAGGAGACCCTGGGCTAGACTGGGACACACTAAAGAGATTATGTCTCTCAGATGGTTTTGGAACTCCTCACTGTCTTCCTAGAAGAGCTGCGAGTCACTGGGGAGACAGAGGTCCCTGCTTAGACTGCAGCACCCACCACTCTGACTCAGCTTAGAGACACAAAGCTGATGTGTGGCAATTTTTGTTTTACATCTTTCCACTGGTGCTGCAGGACTTGTTGAGATGTATATTAGTTTGATTTTTGCAGATTTCATGCTGCCTGTAAAAATCTGTACAAACGTTTTTCTCTTCTTATTGTCTGTCTCTTGCCCTCTACCTAAACCAAACCAAGGACCGAAACGCACACTAAAGTGAAACACGAATATTTTTATTTGAGTACCCTGTTTTAAATCTACACAGCTGAAGTCACAGTACTATTACAGGGCAATTAAAAAGCAATAATGATGAATGCACTCATAGGTAGAACATATAATGTTCTTTGCAGCTGGATGGCCACAAGGTGCATAATAACGACCATCCAAGCTTTTTTACACATTAAAATTCAAGGAAACATTGTTAAGGGCCCTGCACTCCCTCACAGGTGTTTCATTTATTCTGCTTTATGAGACCTCAGATTAACAATGATTGGAAGAAGCTGGGAACCAAGTCTTGATCCCAGTAAGAGTAATAAAACTATTATCCACTTTAGTTTCAGGGTCCTGGTTTGTGCATCCGGGCTCACAGTGTTATGACTTACTGGGGCTCTTTAATAGAACAAAACCATCATTTTTCCTGCATGTTTATTCCCAAATAAAATAAACCCCCTCCAAATGATTGCTATGAAAAAAAAAAGACCAGTATGAAGCAAAGCAGTTGTTTATGTATGCACGGCCTCGCATACTCATATATTCCTCCGATCACTGAGAAAGATAATAAACCTTACAGGTCTTAGATTTAAAAAAAAAAAAAAAAAAGTCTCTTTATTTCCTGGGACTGTGCACCACAGCAGACTGCACCAAACAAGCTCTATCTTGTTAGGAACCTTGTGCATCACCAACATGATTGCAAGAAGAATAAAACAATTTTGTACTGATATCTTTCTATTATGAAACTTTGTTTTCACCACTGGAAAGAGGATTTTTTTGCCATCTATAAGTCAGAATTTCAGGTTATTATCTCAAATTTTTGACTTATTACCTCAAACTTCTGAGAAAATAACTAAAACCTGAATATAATAACACAAATTTTTGACTTATAGACTGAAAAATGTGTTTTCAGTGGCAGAAATTAGCTTCACTTGTTTTGTTCCTGTGCATTTCCATCAGTATTACTATTGTCAGATTAAATTTGTTGTCAGAATTCTTTGCGTTAGTTTTTTCCAAATAATAAAAATAAATAGACACTATTTAAGACACTATTTTACATTCTGCCGATTACTAAATGTGATAAATGCACTAAATGTAATGTTTGTTGGTTCTCTGCACTGCTTTGTGTCCTTTTATAATCACAGAGCTCTGCTTCCTCATGTCTGTCCCTCTCCATCTATGAGCGCAGAACCTCACAGAGAATAAAGAGAAGTAAATAATGAGGGGTTTTATAAGCCATAGCAACAGAAACATATCACATGTATCCTACGTAATATTTTCCTAAAGGGCCTGTTCAAAAATCTCAGCTAAGCAGTGAAACATCACTCAGCATTACAGTGAATAACAGGCCTCTCTCACCACTCCTTCCTCTATTCTTTTGCTGGTGCTTTTCCATTTTAATGCTTCTTTCCACTCTGATCTGTTTACATCACAGTTCTTCAGCCTCCTTCTTCTCCTCATCACTTAAACTTCTTTCAGCTCAGTGGTTTTTGCAAAAATGTAGGATGACTTCAATTCTGCTATGGGGTACGATTTAGTAGCTTTAACATTTTCTATTACTATTTATTACATATTTATATTACTTGAATCATACTCAGACAAACATATGGTGCAGTCACTAATGATGAACCTTCAGCTACAATCTATTCCAGGTCAAACCCTTGCATGTTACTTGTGACTAAACAAAAAGAAAAAGCTAAAATCTGCAGTGCGCTCTTACTCATGTCTGTCCCTCTCTCTGATGTGGGTTTGCTGGAAATATCCATATCTCCTTTGCACACTGGCAGTCCCACATAAGCCAAGTATACGTCCTGTTCTGTCACTGTGTTGGTGTGCCAGTGGAAGCTGCTGTTTTCTGTCAAGTTGAAGAAGAACGTTTTATGGACTTCCAGGCTCTGCTGTGTGATGCTCTTCCAGATTGCTCTTTCCTTCCACACAGACTGAGTGAAAGCGGGGTCGTTGTTCTTGCAAACTTGTTTGCCTCTGGAAGAAAATAAGCATGACTGACATCTTCATGTAGAGCAGCACTGACTGCAGAAGCCCCTTAACATCAAACCACAGCTCATTTGTGCACCCTGAATGATTAGAGGGACACAAAGAATAAGGGTGTTTAACAGAAAAGGATTTGGGCGACTGGATGTTAATATGGAAGCAAAGATTTTTGCAATGTGTTTGTAAAGGTTGGATCCCAGTGTAAACGCTCAGTATTCCTGTCATTTGTTATGTTCGTGGAGCTGTTTAGCTCCCAGGTCACATTTGTGGGGTGCTGGCAGTTCTGGGTGGCTGTTTCGGGCTTTTCTGTGTGCAGTTTACACACAGCCATGCTCCTGCTTTCTCTGGATGCTGACTTACTCCCACAGACCAAATGCATGCATGTTAGCTTAACTGATGATTATCTATTTGCTATGAGTGTGGATACAAATATAAATGGTTGTGGACCGGCAATTTGTACTCTGCCTCTTCCTCCGTGTCTGGATAAAAGGTTGGGTAAATAGTTAATTTGAATCTTTGGCTGGTACACATATAGTGAAATTTGACATATGTAGGTCTCCATCTAGTGGGAAGAACCTGTACACAGACACAGGTAATGGCAATTCTTAATTTTACTTCCTTGAAAGAAAGAGCACAATCTTCTGCAGTGTGTCAGGTACAATCATGTGCTTGATTTTTTATGTTAAACACTGAAGTGTGAATGAACTCCATCTTCTAATATTTTTCACAGTGATCATCAAGATTACTATGGTAAGGAAGTATAAAGCTAAAAAAAAAAAGACAGCTTTAAGCTATAGTATGAGACACTGCCTATTGTCTAATGAGCTTGGAAGGTAAAGCGTCTGGTCTTCTTTAAAATGCTTGATGACGTTTCACCTCTCATCCGAGAAGCTTCTTCAGTTCTGACCTTACAGTCTTCAGAACTGAAGAAGCTTCTCGGATGAGAGGTGAAACGTCATCAAGCATTTTAAAGAAGACCAGACGCTTTACCTTCCAAGCTCATTAGACTACAATGACCTGGATGACTGAAAACCTTCACAGACAGACACTGCCTATTGTGTTATATTGCCCTCAAGTGGAAAATCAAGTAATTGCAGAATGCTGTTAATATGTGGTGGCATTGTTCCTGCAATCATCTTATTTCTTATTTATATTAAGTAAAATGCCTGATTAGCAGGCGGTGGCTACATATCATTAATCTGTCCTTATCCTTCCTTATCATGTCTACTTTTTTCTAGTGTTGAGTCATTTCTGGTAGCATGGGCTCCTGCTGCCCATTCAGCTTGTAAAGGTAGACCAGCTCCTCCAGGATGACATCTAAACATGCTGTTGCAAGAAGGTTAGCTCTGTCTCCCAGCAGAGACAGCAGCATGACCCGAATCTGCTCCTTTGTATGAGGAGGAAGAGGAGGATGACTGCCAGAGCCCTACAAAATGACCTCCAGGAAGCTTTAACTGACTTATACTGTGATGACTCAGTGTTCCCTTAATTATTATTTTTTGTATTTATTTGTGCATATCCATTATGGTCTGTGAATCATTAAATTCAGAATCAGAATACTTTATTAATCCCTAAGGAAATTATGTAGTTACAGTTGCTCCAAGACAATAAGAACAGTAACAGACTGAACTTGATTAAAAAATATAATATATTACAAAGTTACAAAGTATAAGAAATAGCTATAAAATATACAAATTGCTCATTTATAAATATCCAGAATTTTACAGAGATTACATATATATGATTGACATTTTACTCTAATTTAAATTCTCTCTCATTTAACAGAAGATGTAAAAAAAATAAAAAATATTCTCAATTACTTTTTCTACAAGTAAACAATGCCAAAAATTAGCATTCATGGTAAAAAAAAAAAGAAAAAAAAGAAAAAGAAATTAAGTTATCAGGGAACTAAGAATTATCTTAGACTCACATCTAAGATTTGAAAGACGTGAATAATGTGTGCAGAAAAGTCCTGCAATAACCTAAAACTACCAATCACATGACTGTAAGGTCAGGTAATAAAAGTTATTTAAAAATGAACAAATACATTGTTTTTTTTTCTTTTCATTTTTTAGGAAAACAAAGTATGTTTAGCTTTAAAAGCCAACCTAAGGATTATTTTAAAATACATACAATGCCATGCTTCCTCAGTACTCAGTGATATTTTAGTGTCCAGACATCAGCACTGCAGTACAAACAGCACACAGGCCTCAATAAACAGTAACTGTCACACCACAATGCACAAAATCTCGTCTCGCCATCATTAAAAGAGCAAAGGTTGTGATATAAAAATGCAAACCAGTTTCAGTGTTTTCAATAGAAGCAATAAACTATGGCTGAAATAAAAGCACACACACACTATAACTCTGTATTCAACTTGAGCTTTATTTTTATATCTGTTTCATATTTTTATATATGGCTCCCTTTTTCTCACCTCAGGACAGATGTTGTAAATTAGCTGCAGTGCATGTGGTGCTTGTGCATAACTGTGTGTTGCAATGCAGTGTTATTATGCCCGTGTCAAATAAATCAATTCCCCTGAAAATTTAGTGACTACAAAGACGTAAAGCTCCTCTATTTGAATCAGATGGCTTTTATCCTGCAGACGTTATGTAATTTAAAATAAGATTGCACTGCTCTTGTGTGGATTTATGTATGTACAGTGTCCTCCTCCCTACTTCACTGCCCTCTCCATGCCACACTACTCTAGGGATTAAGAGTCAGATTATAATATCGAATCTTAATCTTGTATCAACTGAGCTGACCCCGTACAAACTGTCAGTCCAACTGTGTTATGGCCTCCTTTTACAGTGTGGACACTTGAAGTTATTGTAACTGAGGGAAGCAAATAAAAATGTTTGTTGGCACTCCATAGGCAAATAATTATGCAAGCGAACACAGTCATGTTGCTTCTGTCATTTGAAGTGACAGCCATGTGGCGTTCAAAATGATGGACAATGTACTTAAAAAGCTGGTAAAAGACTAAAAATCTCCAAAAAAACCCACTGATTTCCACCTGCTCCACCCTGCCTGTACCTTCTTCTACACCTCTCTTAAGCACTATCTGTTGCTTTGCATGGCTGAGCCCAGGTATTTAAACTCATCTATCTTCACTACCTCTACTCCTTGCAGCTTCACCTCTCCACCTGTCCCACTCTCATCAGAAGTTTTGCTTCCACTGACTTTCATTCAGTACTCTCCAAGATTGTGTTCTCCATACCTCCAAAGATGTTTTATCTGGACCAACCACTTTCAGTTCTTCATCTTCTTCATAGATGTCCTCACTTCCTCCTTACTAATCATCCGCACTTCCTGATTCACTAAAGTTCCATCTATCCATCTCTCATGTTGTTGTTTTCAAAATTATTGATACACATTTATTTCAACATTCATCTTCATTTAATGTGTTTTCTTTTTAAGAAATCTGGCAAATATGTCCTTTTCTAGAACACAGAAATCTCATTTATAATTAAGATCCACAGCGAGATGAAAATTTTACTATCTGGTTTCTGTGTGTATCTATAACAAATTACTCACACTTCTTCTCCTTCTTCTCCTCTATAAATACAGACGAAACGACACCGTACGATCACTGGCGACTGCTCTGACGTCAGCGCGTATTCAGAGCGTAGCAGCGTGGTCTCGCCTGTCCTTCACATCCGTCCACATCCTTCTAGGCTCGCCTCCCAAACGCAGCAACGATGGCTCTGCTCAAGTCCAGCAAGATGATCTACTGCCTTGGGAACATCTCCCCGTCCCTGGGAGTCCTGTCCACCCGCAACAGGTAAACGGCAGTAACGTGGACGTTCATTTCGTTAAGCACCACCTACGTGGTCGCATGAACTGTCACGTTTTGCAGCTAGCTCAATGAACAAACGTTATTTGAAGGTTGACGTTACCTTGAGTTTTATGGTGGAGCTTGGTTGCTCTGCGGTTATAGCCCCAATAGCCGGTCAGCTAACCTCAGACTGAGGTCAAAGGATTTTTACACGGCCTGCTGTTGTCCGGGGTTTAGCATCTGCTCCCAGGTAGCAGCAGCTAATATGTAGGTTAGCGATGTCCTCTTGTGACTTGATGGCCTGAAAGGTCAACAGCCATTGTTTAAGACAAACTTTCTCTTTGCTTACCTCTAACCTGACTTCAAAACAGTAACTTTGAGTTACCACAACTTTGAGTTGCTGTTAATGAGGTTAACGGTACTGATGAAAGTCACGCTGGTGTGTTAGCACCGGAGCATGGTGGAGACTGAAGCCCAGCCGGATTTGTTACGTTATCAAGAGCAGCTTAAGTTTACAGTATTAAACAGCTAACTTTATTGTTAATAAACGGTTTTCGCCTCTTGCTTCTAAAAACATTTTGAGTGACTTAAACCATCGCGATAATTTCAGTTGCACAGTTTGAGCTGAGCGACTTGTCGTAGTTTGTAAAGTCGTGCGAGCTGATTGGCTGTCGCTTCCCACCTTTGAGCGCCGATTGGCTAATTTCCAGGTGGAAATTGAGACACCGGTGTGTCCTTTCACGGTGTGCTTGGAGGACAAACTCGTCCTCAGTTACTCGTTTATGCGATTAAAATATTTAAATTTAAGCTTTCGTAAATGCTGAGATTTGTGAACGTGGGAAACTGTATTTAGGTTGCCCCTTCACTGCAGTAACTCTAGGTTTCGTTTTACTAGCTTCTGCTGTCGTGATTCAGTGTCTTATGTTCAAGCACGCAGCCAGCCGTTATTGTGTAATTTTAGACGGTAATATCAGAAGCTGATAGGGGTGAACAACAATATTGCCCTTTACCGTGCCACAAAGGCCTCTGGTCTGTTGATCGCTGATAACTTCTCAGTAAATATTTAAATAAACGCTGACGTTTGTCTGTTCAAAGGTTCTGCTTGCATGCACATTGCAAGTGTGGTGAGACAAATGAACACAAATAACACTTTAGTTACTGCGTTCCTGCTGTTAATATCAACAGTAGTATGTGTCACACAGTAAAATACTTGCAACCACAATTGTTTGTATAGATGGTAATTAGGTGAAAAAAAAAGTTTGTGCCAAATGATCGGAATAATATTTTAATGTCACTTTGGAGACACTTGCCCTTTGCAAAGTGTCCTGTCCTAAATTTAGACTCAAGTTTAGAAAGTAGAAGAAACCTGATACAATAACATGTCTGTGAGGGTAAGAGTGCAGCAAAAGTAAAATCATGCCAACAGTCTGGAATTAAAAAAAAAAAGTGATAGTGGGTGTGGGTTTTCTAAATCTATGTACAAACGGAAATGTATTGTATTAATATCAGTTGACGACGTGAAAACAGTAAAACGCCCAGTGAACTTATTGACTTTTTTTCTTTTTCTTTTCTTTTTTTTCCAAAACCCATACATCCCCGTCTATGCTTAAATCAGACTACAGTCTTTAGTCTGAGTGTTGTAAAAATATGAGATTGAAAAATAAGCGTTTCTAAGCCATTTGTCCCAAGGAAGAACTCTAGGTATCTGTCTTGCTTGCTGTAGTGTGTTTGTGTGGGTTTTTTTTTAAAAAAATAATTACTAATAAGTACTGTTAATAAGAAATTCAAGGACTGTTTAGTTTCTTTACCTTAATCAGCCACTTAAACAAATATTTTAATTAGCATCAAGTATTTTGAAACAGCAAAAGATCAATAAGCTTAAAAAGAAAAGAATGATATTCAACAAGATGATGCTGAAAGCTGGAAGAGCAAATAAAGGAAAGAACGGTAAAAAATTATATAATACTCCACTGAGTGTTTGTTGTGGTGGGAACTGGGTAATTATGGCATTTTTGACCCTGATTAACTGTCACACTTGTTGTTGGACTCTGGACTTCCTAATGGGATTATGTTTCATGATGCTTGTACCAGCCAAGCATGTGTCATTCATGCATCTCTAAGTCAGTGTGTTATCCCCAGGTCACATGAGGTGTTAAGCTGGCATTAGGCTCTGCAGCATGTTTCTTTTTTCGTTTATTGGCCCTTTTCTGGAAAAGGGACCATCTACAATATTAACATAAATGTTGCCATTTGATGCATTGTATCAGTTTTAGCTTAAAGCTAATTTGCATCTGCAGTCTGTTGGCAGGCTACATGCATTCAACTGTACAAGGTAGTGGTACCTTAAAAGCAGTTTGCCCCTCTTCAAAGATGCATTAGTGTTTGTTTGTGACCACAATCTAAGTACTATACTCATCTGCTTTGGTGCAGCTCCTGGTGGGGTGGAGTGCAGATGGGTCCCCCTGATCCCATCCTGGGGGTGACTGAAGCCTTCAAGAAGGACACAAACCCCAAGAAGATGAACTTGGGAGTGGGAGCCTACAGGGATGATCAAGGAAAGCCCTTTGTCCTCAGCTGTGTTCGCAAGGTAGATCTACCTCCTGATTAAATTATCAGATACAAAGTGTGTGTGTGTGTGTGTGTGTGCATATTACATACATTCATAGATATGTGTGTATGTGTGTGTATATACATACACACACCATTGCCAGCTGATGAAAAGGAGGATGTTTTATGCCTCATTTTCTTTGCCTTCTTCTAGGCAGAGGCTATCATTGCAGCTAAACAGCTGGATAAGGAGTACCTTCCCATTGGTGGTTTGGCTGATTTCAGTAAAGCCTGTGCTCAGCTGGCTCTTGGTCCTGAAAATGAGGTTTTGAAAAGTAGCAGAGTAAGTTCAACTTAAAGTTCAGTTGACGATGGACAGTTTGTCTTTTAAAAGAAATCCATATCAGTACAGCAGTTTTCTTCTCCTTACAGAGCGTCACCGTCCAGACCATCTCAGGAACTGGATCTCTGCGTATTGGAGCCAACTTCTTGGTGAGGTCCTCTTGTATTGATCACCTGGCATTTAAAAACTGTTTTTAAAAATGAGGTTTCTTGGTATGCTATAGCTCATCAGCTTTTCCTGTGTCACAGGCTCGATTCCACCCTGGGCCACATGATGTGTACCTGCCCAAACCCTCCTGGGGGAACCACACACCCATCTTCAGAGATGCTGGCATGCAGCTCAAAGCTTACCGCTACTATGAACCTTCCACCTGTGGCTTTGACTTCAAAGGAGCGCTGGATGACATCTCTGTAAGAAATGCGTAAAATACATGCGTCAAAAGAAAATGAAACATGTTCAGCATTTTTCCCAACAATTTGATTATTGTTGATGATTTTTATCCTTTTTGAGTTGTCCAAATGATATCTGTGATTTTGAAGGATAAGTTCGAGAGTAGTGATCAGATTTAAGAAATTTTCCTTTTATTAGGAAAGGAACGCAGGAAATGGGACTCTGCTTTTTTACTTTTGTGGTGTGTAGTGCAAATAGTGTATTTATACTAAGAGCCATCCAAGAGGACTTTGGTCTTGCCCCACTTTCTGTTTACGCACAGATATCAGGGAAGTTTCACTGGGCATAGTGTGAATTGTTGTTGCATCAGTGTATGAGGCTCTAAATAAAGATTTGCTGAAATGTACATGTAATTCTCATCCCCTTATCTTAGTATTTCTCAACCACTGTGCTACAGCACATAGGTGTGCCGTGAGAAATGATCAGGTGTGCTGTGGAAGATTATCTGGTTCCACATCTGGTATTCCAAGCGATTGGCTTGAGTAACAGGCAGAACAACTACATTCTCTTCCACTAGAGGGCAGTTCAACTACCTGCTCTAATTAAATCAGTTGCCAACTGCCAGTAAAACAGAAGACAGAAGAAATTGCATAATAGTCATACGAGTGAGACAACGCAGCGTGTAATAACAATAGATAAGTATTTGAAAAGAAAATGTAGTTAATCTGACCTGGGTCCTGGAGTAAATTCCAACCCAGATGAAAGCCCTAGCATGAGTAGTGGTCAGAAGAAGACAAAGCTATACTGGGGACAAACCGAGCCAATTCCGCTATACCTGGTGCACACGGAAAAATTACTAATATGCTTTTTGTGTCATTTTTGTTTGTGACTTTCCTAATGTGAAATATGTGCCATGGCTCCAAAAGGTTGGAAAACACTGCTTTATCTCGTGGTGAGGAAGCCCCACTTCATGTTAATCACATCTAGTGCAGGAGCAGTGTAAGAGTACTGCTGCTGTGAGAACACTGTCAGGCCTGTAGTGTTTGTGCGAGGGTTTTTGTAGGCTGACTAACTGGAACCCTCATTAATGTTGCAGAAAATCCCAGAGCAGAGCATCATCCTGCTGCATGCATGTGCTCACAACCCCACTGGTGTGGATCCAAGGCCCGAGCAGTGGAAGGAGATTGCTGACATTGTGAAGGTGAGAGGTTATCAGAGGTTCTGAAAATGCTAAATGCTAATGATGAAACGGCTGCTTTGCTTTTATCTCATGAGGTCTCTGACAGTTCAGACGCCACAATTCATGAGCTCTGCATAATTAACTGCTGTCTTTGTTCACCCACCACCACTCTTATAGAAAAGGAACCTGCTCGTGTTCTTCGACATGGCCTACCAGGGCTTTGCAAGTGGAGACATTGATCGCGACGCCTGGGCTGTCCGCCACTTCATTGAAAACGGTCACAACATTGTGCTGTCGCAATCCTTTGCCAAGAACATGGGACTCTATGGTCAGTCAGATTCAGTGCAGGCTCTTAAATGCAAGATGATGGTGTTTTCTGTTCTGAAATGAAACATTTGAGCAGATCTATCTTGATCCCTTAACACGACCCACTGAGAAAATGCTGATACTAAAATATATTTATTTGGGTACAGCAGTAGTCCTTTTGAGTTTTGAATGTTGTCACACTTGTATGGCAACACTTATTCTCACTGGCCACATTTGGTTAGAATAGTCTCCTTATAAGTTTTTTTTTTTTGTTTTGTTTGTTTGTTTGTTTGTTTGTTTTTTTTCTACGTAGTCTTTTATTTCTGTTTAGTGGTGTCTTGCAAACAGTCTGTAGGTGCATTACTGCCACCTTCTGACACTGGTGCCACATTAAAACCTACATGAGTCTGGGAAAATATGACTAACACAAGAATCGCAAGCTATTTAATTACACGCGTGCGTGTCTGTTATCCTTGCTTATATTTAACCTGTTCAATTTTCTTAAAACCGGGTGTTCAGTAGAGTTGGTGGGGTATCTTGAACCAAAATCTTGTATTAATCCCTGAGTTTTTTGTCATCAGTGTTTATATTTT
The DNA here is from genome assembly GCF_036321145.2 of Pelmatolapia mariae. Taxonomy (NCBI): domain Eukaryota; kingdom Metazoa; phylum Chordata; class Actinopteri; order Cichliformes; family Cichlidae; genus Pelmatolapia; species Pelmatolapia mariae. The sequence continues at coordinate 23,412,230 of NC_086227.1, forward strand.
TGACTTGCTGTGCATTTTGACAGGTGAACGTGTCGGAGGCTTCACTGTCGTGTGCAAAGATGCAGAGGAGGCAAAGAGGGTGGAGTCTCAACTCAAGATCCTCATCAGGCCCATCTACTCCAACCCACCAGTGAATGGTGCCAGAATTGCAGCAACTATTCTCAACACGCCAGAGCTGCGCTCACTGTGGTACGACCTTTTAGACATGGACATATCCACAGACGACCCCACTAGGGTTTAAATACTGGGGACTCTCCTCCTTTAAGCTTCAAGCAGAGGTTTCACTTCTCATCCAAGAGGCTTCTTCAGTTTTAAAACCAAATGAAGCCCAGTTGCTTTCTCTTCAAGCTCCTTAGGTTATCACAACACTGCACTTATGCTGCGTTCCTTTGGCCACAGAAATCAGAGCTGGGAGTGACACGACTACCTTAGTTGAGCACGTTCCAGGAGTAAAGTCAGGTTTTAGAGATACTGCTCCAGCTCCTTCAGGGATGGAGCCTGGCCAGTGCTCTATGCGCTGCTGCCAACTAGGAACTTAAACTCTGACACATCAAACTAATGTAGTCTGGATTCTTTGGGAACGCTTCAAATCTTCAGCGTGCCCCAAAAAGGTTGATGCTCAGTTATGCATTTCTTTGTTTTTGTGTCCAGGCTGGAGGAGGTCCATGGTATGGCTAACCGCATCATCAAGATGAGAGAGCAGCTGGTGGCTGGTTTGAAAAAGAATGGCTCCTCCCACAACTGGCAGCACGTCATCGACCAGATCGGGATGTTTTGCTTCACAGGACTCAAGCCAGAACAGGTACTGAGACGATTAATGGCAGAGCAGGCAGAGAAATTGATAAGTTTTCATATTTAAACAAAGTGTAATGAATATCATACAGCACTAAACCTCACAGATCATATCAGAGGAGAGTTTATCTCTTAGGAAAGGGACTTGCCTTTTGGCAGGCCCACTCTTACAGTCATCTGTTGTGTAAAGCTGCTTTCTGTACTGACTAAGGTTTCACCACCAGGGGGTAATGGTTTACTGCTGTTTATCTTTTTAGTCGTTCCAAAGTTTAGTGGCGATTCGTATTGTGCAGGTTGCACTAAGAATGTGGTCTTAAAACCATGCATTCTTCAGTCTGATTTGTTTGCCATTATGAGTCTTGATCCTGCAGATGAATGTTTATTTAAAAAAAAAAAAAAAAACAACAACAAACAATAAAACTGCCTTTTTCCTCTGCCTCATTTGTGCTGCGTTTTCTTTCCCTGCAGGTCGAGCGCTTGACAAAAGAGTTCTCAGTGTACATGACCAAGGATGGCAGAATTTCCATGGCAGGTGTGACCTCTGGAAACGTGGGCTACCTTGCAGACGCGATCCACGCAGTCACCAAGTAGAGTGGATCCCGCTGGGAGAGCAGCAAAAATCAGAAGGAGCAGCACTAAAGAGGAGCTTCAAGCGTCATTTATTCTGTCTCCTTCATTCCACCTTTAGAAAACTTCCTCCTTCTTTTTTTTTTTTTTTTTTTTCTAAGTTGTAGCCTTTTTGTTTCCTGACTGGCTTTCATCATGAGTTAAATTTGGAACGGTTAACGGTTGCTCTTGTTACAGGCTCTATTTTCCAGTTACACTTTCTTTCCAATACATTTCACTAAAGGCTTCCCCTGCCAAATTGAAAGATTTCTGCCCATGACTGAATCATCTTTGCTTATTTATTATCAGAAATGAACTGTTGGCTGTACATTTGTGTCCTCCTACATGTATACTCTATCTGCTGTGGGCCCACACTCTAAAACGTTGAGGAAAAATTATCCAGGCGATGCTAGGTGGAGATGAGATCTCTGGTGCTTTGTGAAAGCTTATAGTTGATCTGAGGTTTTCCTTTTAATTGTGGAGTTGTAGCACTTTAACCTGTGAGGCACTGTTTGAGTCTCAAGACATCACTGGCACTTCACTGGGCTTTACTGTACTAATGGGCATCTACCAATCATGTAATCTCTTTACTCTGTGGATCTGCCCTAACAATAATTCAGCAGTTTACTCTTTATCTGTTCTGTTTCAGTAGAATTTGAATCTGTTTGATTTGTTTTAGTGATTACAGGGCGGCGGTCTCTCTCTGCTGGTCCTCTTGTAAGCCCAGATACAAACAAGCACATGGTTTAGCGTTGAGAATGGAGACAATAAATCTGTCGATCCCACTGTAAGGAATTTTTATTACACAAAATTTAACTTGTTCATCTCCCCAAATGAAAACTCTGTACTCCATGGTAAAGTTGTGTGGGGTACTTTCTTCAGGGGAACAAAATGGATCATGATGCACACACTGTTCATTCAGATGAACATCATGTTTTTAGTGTGTGAATCTGTTCATCGGTAGGACTGTGAGACACAGATGGCAATACAAAATGATAGGTTTGCCCGAGTCTGCTCATACTTCTGGTACTCTGCCTCCATGTTTTTGCATTCTCTCTTATGGAGCGTCGGTCTTGTACATCATTGAACAAATAAATCATTATAGAGTAAAGATGTGAAACCAGTTAATTTTGTCCCTTTACTTCACATTTACCCACCACATCATGCTCGGACAACCTACATCTTATCCCAAGTGATGGATTATTGCACTGAGGTCCAGGGCAGTTTCCTCGCTCTTTGTTAGCTATGATAGGCTAAACTTGTATATAATGATCTTGACTTGCATAAGCACAAACAAAAGTACAGAGTGCTCTGACTTATGCATTTGCTTAAATGGGTGTGGCTGCATTTTCATTGGTCTTTAAGTTTCTGATATTTTCTTGGATAATAGTTTACCCATGTAAGAAATGATTACATGTGCCCTTTGTTCTATTTTATTTACAGATAACAGCCCTGTACAGCAATGAACAAATTTAATAGACCACCTGTCGTAAACATGATACAAACACCTTTAAACTAAAAATTATTTTAGGCAAAACTGAATTCATGTTCTTATAACCAGTTTGAACCAGCACACTGGATTCCTCTGAGAAGTCAGAAATGAACAACATAGAGCATACACATATATTATAGAAACACAAAAATCTGTCTTTACCAATACTTTTAATTTAAAGCATAAAATGTACAGTAGTATATTTATAGCAAAAACAAAGGTTAAGTTAAAAAATTGGATTGAAAAAAGACAGGTTGTGCAAAAGAGTACGTTATATGTACGCCATAAGTTTAAGAAACAGCGGCATATAGGGAAGGGTAGAAACAATTTCCTGATTATGTCAAGAGTGGAGGCCTCGGGTAATCCCACAGGGTTTAAGAAAACGACGGGGGGGGAGAAACTACATTACCCACAATTCTATTGCACCGCATGTGACTGTTGCTCGTCACTGTTACGGTCAAAACACTGAGGTCTCTCATTTCCAGCGGTGGCGGCACAAGGTAGGATACGAGCACTTTAGTCTTACACGAAACAGAGACGACTCTTTAATCCTTATTGTGAGTAACGCGGAGGTGTTGTCGAAAACGAGCTCTCTTTAGCTCGGTGTGCTGTTTGCTAGCTAGCTAATGTAGGCACAGTGGTGTATGGGTGTATTGATAAATGCTATTGTTACCTTAGTGAAAAGAAAAGCCTGAATCTAGCTACGATAAAAGGTGGATTACTTGACCAGTGTCTCCTGTAGATACCCGTGTGTGTGTGTGTGTGTGTGTGTGTGTGTGTGTGTGTGTGTGTGTGTGTGTGTGTGTGTGTGTGTGACAGTGACTGTGTTGGAGATCAGCTGGACACAACATTAATAAATCACCTCCATGCTTTATTCCTGGCAGCTTTGCGTGTTCTCCTACACTTTCTGCCGTGCGCTTATTAGCTACTTTATAAGAGATCCACTTGTAAAACGACTGTTTGTTCTTGAGCTCACTGATTTTGATTTTTTTTAAACATGGTGATTATAAGAATCATGTCATCTCCCTAAAATGAATAGTACCCCTTCGCTGCTTTGAACTGGGTAATTTCTACATACAGTGTATTATGGACTTCTAGGAATCAGTGAGCAGAAACTGCTTTACCAAACATGACTCGTGATTCAAACCACTTTTTTTTTTTTTAACTTCCCCATCTAATGTACTCAGTATGTTATTTTGATACCACACTTCTCCCAAATGCATCTAAATGCAGGCAATATTTTATTACAGCTCAATCTCCAAATGGCTTCACCATCAAACCATCACCGTTGAGAAACCTCAGCTGGCTCCTGACTGGACATAAATATTCATCTGCAGCTGGGTTATACCTCGTAGCTTCAATCATATTTCCTCACCTGATTTTCTGAGGTGCTTAACGCTTCCCAGACTGAGCTGCACCCTGGTGACTAATGGCAATTAAAAATGATGTTGAGGACTGGGGTGGTGCTGGCAGCAGTGACTCTGGAGAAAGGGCGTGGCTCTTGCAGAGCCCCAGCGTGGATTCTGTTCGGCAACCCGAGTCTGACAGGAGGAGCTCGGGAGTGTCACCAGTGGCCGCTGTTTTCATTGTGGTGAATGCAGCGCTGGGAGCAGGTCTACTCAATTTCCCTGCGGCCTTCAATATGGCAGGAGGTGTAACTGCAGGATTCGTGCTTCAGATGGTGAGGAGATTATGCGCTTCTGCTACACCTCTTTTGTCTTGAATGAAGCATGTATGTCATGAAGTACAGTTAAATTGGGATTCACAGTTATAATTTGGTCTGCTCAGTTTTTATGAACTACATGCATTGATCATCTATAATATTAAAACCACTGAGTGTTGAGATGAATGGATCCTGTTTTTGTCCTAAAAGGTCTTAGGTCCTGGCATGGTCCTGGTCCTATGTTACTTTGAGACATACCACACACCTTAACAGTGCTAGAGCCCCAGCACATCATTGGATAGCAATGGAAGCATCCTATAGCAGAACAATGCGTTCCATCATACTTAAGAAAATGCTTGGAAACAGCTTTAGAAACACAACCAGTGTGTGACGTTTGGTCTCCAAACTCCTGATATCCCAGTCTGACAGAGCATCAGCGGGATGTGCCAGGAGAAGGTGAACCACACAAGTCACACCCTTTAATCTACGAGATCCACTGGCAGTGTTAGAGTATCAGACACCAAGGGATGTCTCGTGTTCATTGCCCAGTCCCCAGACCAGTTTTGGAGGGTCAAGAAGGACCTCCAGAATATTACTCTGATGTTTAATGTTGTGGCTGATCAATGTATACCCTCATTACACTGAGGATGACACATTTTTTTGGCACTAAGAGAAGCTGAAAGGAAAAAAAATGTTATTTTATGTCACTACCCACAGTTATTATTAGGTTAGCTGGAAAGGGAGTCAGACTGAATATAGCATGAGCTTGTTCATTCCCGGAATACAAGCACTGACAATCCGAGCAACTGCTTTCTCTGTATTCATGTGACCAGCATATTCATATAGTGCTGCTTTGTGTTTCCTTGTGTTTCAGTTTATGCTGATCTTCATAATCACCGGGCTGGTGATCCTCGGATACTGCTCCCTGGTTTGTGTTGCCCTCACCCCCAAACTTTCTTCACATTTCACTTGTTTTTCTTATATTTTCTCTGCCATGTTCTGGACCTCTAACTCCAAACAGTTTTGTCTCTCTTTTGTCTTCTTCCTTCATTCGTAGTGAAACAAACTGTGCAGGCTTCTTAAGTAACAACTTCTTTATTCTGTGGTTGTAATCCTGATCATATGGATAGGTTTGGACTTTCACTTCCTCAGTAGCTCAGATTTGTGCTTACGTCTCACACAACACTGGAATAAAAGAGTAAAGCTAAGACTGAGTCAGCTGAATTAAGTAAATCTTAAGTGATGCAACAATATCCGCTGAAGAAAATCATTTACATTCAGCTGTTGGATGGTTTCTGGCTATGTAAATGTAAATGTGTGAGTCTCCAACCTTCATTTTGCCAATAACTATGCAGACTTCGGTAAATCAAGCTGTAGTAGCCAAGATAAAGTGTTTTTCTGTGTGATTGTCCTGCATGCTGGCAGAATCCAAGATGGCCAAATAAGAATGACTTAAATTACTTAAGTTATAAACAGCGATGCTCCTGCTGCTCGGTTTGTGGAGTTATGTAGAAAAACCTGTTTTAAATGCCGCACACTGCAGGAGCGATCTGTGTTCTCAGTGAGTGCACGGATACATCAGTTTAGGCTTGTGGGAAATATCATCGGCTTGTGTTTAAAAACCTAATTTGGACAGTTAATCTCTGTTTCAGCTGCATTGAAATTCAACGGCTAATTTAAGTGTAACATTTTAATGATGCTGATTTTAATGAAAATGAAAATTCAGGTAAATACATACAGGCTACAGATGTGATTGCTAACCTTGTGACTTTAACTTGTGCAACTTTGTAAATTTGTAGTGTTAAGTGATTAAAACCCAAACCACATAGGCCTAGAGACCGGATGCAGGCCATCTAGCAACCATTGGTTTCTGGGGGAAAAAATGCGTATTTCTTGACTGGTTGGCGATTGCTGGAGGTTGCTTTCCGTCACTAGGTGAAATTGGTTATGAAGAGCTATCTGGTTCTGACCCAAACACCCATTTTTGGTTGCTTTGGTTACCATTTGGAGAGTAGTTGGTGAGCATTTGAAGTGGGCGACTGTGATAATCTGCAAACCAACCACAATAAGGTGTTTGCGTCACCACCCTCTGTGCTACAGATTTTACCTAGTGACTGTCTCCAACCACTCGCCAGCCAGTTGGGGAATATAGATTTTTCCCTAGGAACCAAAGGTTGCCAGGTGGGGTCACTGACTGGTCTCTAGGTCTGTATGACTGGGGTCTAAGTGAGTGATAAACTTATTAAAAATTAAGCATAAATGAGATAAACTGTCACAATTGTGAGTGAAAAAACATGTACACCCTCAACAGTCAATAGATTGCATCACCTCCAATATGGCAGGCAACTCTCGGGTAATGAAGTCACATGAGAAACCTTAGTATCACTACCGTGTACCTACCTACTGTTTGATCATCGTCCTTTTTTTAATTATCTGTCTTTTTTATTCAGGTCAGTAATGAAGCTACTTACCAGGAAGTTGTTCGAGCCACTTGTGGGAAAGTCACAGGAGTTGTATGTGAAGTAGCCATTGCCATCTACACATTTGGCACATGCATTGCTTTCTTCATTGTCATCGGAGACCAGCTCGATCGCTGTAAGTGTACTTATTTTATCAGACTGGTTAGCTCTTTTGTTTCGTCTCTAGAAAACCAAAACCTCTAAAACTGGAATGTAAAAGTCAAAAGATGCACCTGAATTAAATTTAGCTGTTCATCTCTTCAAAACCATCTTTAAAAAAAATTAAATAAAATTTTTTATTTCTGGCTACACAGTCGTTATTGATCACAAGCTCTGTTTCCTGGGTTTGACTCGCTGTGACTTTGACCACTTTCATAAAATGAAATCTGAGGTGAACGATCTAATTTCACGTAAAGGACGAGATCCGGTGTGGTCCGGGGTGCACAAGAGTATGATCTTTAAAAGGAAGATCAGCCAGATTTAAATCATATAAGGTTTTGTTTATTTTATTCATATTTTCATTTTCAATTCATGAGACGTTCCGATCATCTCCTACATTTAAATGACATTTCTGCTTTTCTTTTGCATTTAGCTGTGATGTATTAAATAGGGGAAGTATTTCTGTCATAGAGCAGTATAAAAAAAGGCAGTGTCATCAATGATGAGGGCAAAGAACATCAGAGATGACACTACTCAGCTTTTTCGCTCAGTAAACTTGTCTCTCATGTGATTAACTCAACCCAGAGATGCTGACAGTGTTTAAAAGAATTCAACTCTGGCCTTTTGCTATTTAGAAATGAATGAAGTGTTTGTGACTTTGATCGTCTACATTTCTACATCCCTCCTGTGTGTACAGCTGTTTAGCTAATCTCCTGCTCTGTACGCTGTACCCTTCTCCAGCAAACAGCAGATTGGCTCTTTCTGGCTCTTTCTCTTTGTGCCCTTCTCAAATGTTTTTGAAATCCTTGTTTTTTTGTTACAGTGATCGCTGCAGCAGGTCATAACGCAGAGGGTGAAGATGATCACTTCTGGTACACTAACCGCAAATTTACCATCTCTCTGACTGCGGTACTGGTCATTCTTCCTCTCTCCATCCCAAAAGAGATTGGCTTCCAGAAGTATGCCAGGTACGTCTGGAATGCCATTGTCCCTGTTGACCTGCAGCTTATTTTCACTCTGAGAATCTTCTTCTTCTTCTCCTTCTTCTTCTGCTTCTCCTTCTTCTTCTTCTTGGTGGGCGATCGTGGCTCAAGAGTTGGGAGTTCACCTTGTAATCGGAAGGTTGCTGGTTCGAGCCCCGGCTTGGACAGTCTCTGTTGTTGTGTCCTTGGGCAAGACACTTCACCCGTTGCCTACTGGTGGTGGTCAGAGGGCCCGGTGGCGCCAGTGTCTGGCAGCCTTGCCTCTGTCAGTGCGCCACACACATTGTAGCCACACACACATTCACCAGTGTGTGGATGACTGGATGTGTAAAGCGCTTTGGGGTCCTTAGGGACTAGTAAAGCGCTATACAAATACAGGCCATTTACCATTTCTTATTTGAGTTGTTCTTTTTTTCTCTGGTAGTACTCTGAGTGTGATGGGAACCTGGTATGTTACCATAGTGGTCATCATTAAGTACTTCTGGCCGGACAAAGAGGTGACTCCGGGCTATGTTCCTACCAGGTGTGGACACATTTCACAACACTTTCTAAACATCTGCATCCTCCTCATCTGGCTTTGTTTGAGTTGCCAAATCGTTGTGTTTGTTACAGTTCTGCTTCGTGGACTGCAGTTTTTAATGCAATGCCCACCATATGCTTTGGCTTCCAGGTATCTCCTCATTTGGTATCATTTGATGAGATTTTAAGTTATGCACCTTTATGATTAGACTTTAATATTAATAAACTGTATCTCCTGCCTTCTCCGTCCTGATCTCCGGTCACAGTGCCATGTCAGCTCCGTGCCAGTGTTCAACAGCATGAGGAGGAAGGAGATCAGACCCTGGGGGGTTGTTGTGACCTTCAGCATGGTCATCTGCCTTTTTGTTTACACTGGAACAGGTATTGTACATATATACTGAATGAGATGCATGTTTATAATTGACTTTTAAATACATTTGAGAAACTACATGTAAAAGGTATTTGAAGGTGTTCTTTATAGCATGGAAATACATTCCAGAAATGTAGTCAGCCTGCAGGTTTGCTTTTTTACAGTGAAATAAACGATCCTTGGTGTGATTTGTGATTTGTTCAGGTGTCTGCGGCTTCCTGACATTTGGCTCCAACGTCAGTCAGGATGTGTTGATGTCGTACCCCCCCGATGATATTGCCGTAGCCATTGCAAGAGCTTTCATCATCGTCTGTGTGGTCACCTCCTACCCTATTTTACACTTCTGTGGCAGGTAAGATACAGCAAAACTAAAACGTGTGATACTAATGATAAAGCTGTTGTTGATATCTAGATATATTAATAGGTCAAGACAATACAGCAGAAAACCATATGCAGTGTAAAGATACAGTGGACTAAAGGTTTCCTCAGCAGAGAATAGGGTAATACTCACTGTGTCTGTCTGTTTCTGTTGTAATCTGAGCGTCTCAGTTTTTTTTGTGGCTGCTTCAGCTACACATGCGTCTGAGTGCTTAATGTTTCCTCCATTTCTAACTGTATTTCCTCACCTACATCTTGAGAAAAGCTTAAAGTGAGATGGCATAATCAAAATAAAGTATTTTATTTGTATTCCTGTGAAAAATAAAAGCGAAGAACACTCTTAGGATAAGCAGCAGCCAAGTGGTGCTGATTGAAGGCAGCTGATTAATCAAGTGTAATCAAGCGTGATCACCTCTATAAAGGCAGAAGCTTTAGAGGTGGAGAGTGTGTTAAAACATGCCATAATCTTCCCAGGAGTGGACGTCCCAGTAAGTTGACCCTGAGACTAGACCCCCAATACTTGGAGAAACTGCAGAAACCCCCAAAGCTACATCTCAGACTCTATAGGGCTCAATGAGCATGTTAAATATTAAAGTTAATGACAGCACGATTTACTAGAGGAAAGCCTCTTCTCTCTAAAAAGAACATGACAGCATAGTTTAAGTTTACAAAGTTGCAAATGTAAGGAAAAAAATCCTGATGTGAAACTATAAACTTTCCTATTTTATGTGCCCACGGTGAGTCTTTACTGCTAATTTGCTGCTCTCTCTCTTCAAGTGTGTATTTGTCAAATTAGACACACATACGGGTTGAAACACACTAGAGATAATAGCAGCAAAGTGGCAGAAGTTTAGCCTGTGATGACGATTATGGGTTCAACATCTGTTGGCTTACTGTAGCATTTTATTGCATCATCCAGTGTATTTTACCATGCTAGCATTTTTTCTTCTTCTTCGCTCTTCGCTCTTCGCTCTTCTTCTTCTTCGCTCTTCTTCCTTTAGTCAGGGCAAATGTGTCTTATGCACTTGATTGTTCATTCAGTGGTTGCATTTTTAAGTGTCTAAAAAATCTAAGCAGATTTTTTTTGGTAAGGCTCCCAATATTTTCCAATATTTGGAAATTGAAAAGCAGCACTGATGTGGGATTTGTTTCAGGTGGTACCCCGTGTGTAGTTTTTAAAATCTATATCAGATGATTTGAAAACCAAAAAAAAAAGTCAAAGGGATTGGTGGTGTGTCCTCTGTGTGTTTGTATGTACTAAAGTCCTTATCTGGTTTTTATGGATGTTTTCTTCTCAGTACTCTGCTGTGATCATGTGTTGTTCTAGGGCAGTTATAGAGGGACTTTGGCTGCGTTTCCAGGGTGAACAGGTAGAGGTGTGTGTACGTCGTGAGAGGAGGAGGAGGATCCTGCAGACGCTGGTGTGGTTTATCATCACCCTCGTCCTCGCCCTCTTCATCCCAGACATTGGTCGAGTGATCTCTCTGATCGGAGGACTGGCAGCCTGCTTCATCTTTGTCTTCCCGGGTACAATGCACGCCATCTCCTCTGTTCTGGTTTTCTGTGCAGCTTTTATTGACGCACTGTAAAGCCGATTCAATGTTTCTTTAAATTTACAGGTTTGTGTTTGATGCAAGCCAAACTCTCAGAGACAGACGTCCGATCTGTAAGGTGAGGCGCTGCTAATTCTTGGTCTTCTTTCTGCTTCTGTATATATTATTTTCAATCATGCAATCATTACATTACATGACACCATTTTCTCATCAGCTGACTATGCATTCAAAACCTCAAAAGGCCCTCTGCATGTGAGACTGTCATTGAGCTTGTGGGAATATTTGCACACTTTTTTAAACTGCGTTAATACTGGATGCTACATTATAGTTACCCTTCACAATTAAATGACTACAATAGATTACATACAGCATACTTTGATCTTAAGTGGGCCAGACCCCTTTTTGCCGTTGTAAAAAAGTTTAACTACGTATTTAATCCCGGATATCCCTAATCACCCCCAATATAAGAAAAAGAAGTGCAGTTTCAGTAGTATCTCCCTTTTTCTACATATCAAAGAAATCCTGCTGTGGTGACAGAAAAGTGTCAGCACAACTGGGCTTATAAGATATAAATGTGTAACACTGCAGAGGAAGTTATGAGAGCTCATTGATCAGACTACCCTTTAATTATAAAGCAGAAGGTTTTTGTTAATTTACAGAAAATGGGCACTTTTTTATTAATTAGTTAATTAATTACCGTGGAACTGAAATTTATAGAGTAAATATTGAAAAAAAGCACTATTCTGTAACTTCATTGTTTATCTATTAATTTGGTGTAGTATGAATGGCCATGGGGGAGGTCTTTATTAGTAGCAAAAGCTGTAAAACTGGATAAGCCCGTCTTTTATGCCACTGAGCTTCTGCATCTGTTTGATCTGTGACAAATCAAAGTTGAAGAAAAACTTTCCAGTTGAACACTTTTTAAAAATTCTTCTCTAATCTTTTGACATTGGAGCCACGTGATTCACTGTCATTATTGCAAAAAATTTTATCCATGCTCAAACAAAAGTATTTCCTCTCTCACAGCTGGCACGGGCTGGTGAGCTTCAGTGTTGCCATGGTTACACTTGGAGCGTTCATATTCGGCCTCACCACTACGAACTCCATCTACCAGGACGTCGTCAACTGAAGGGAATGTTTTTCATGAGCCAGTGCTGCTCTCAGGCCTCTGCTGTTACTCGGGACCTCTGGATGATACAAAGCGTCTCATGACCAAAAAAAACAACAACAACAACAAAGACAAACATCACCTGCTCCGTACTGACATGAAGGTCTAGAGAGTTTTGCTCAGTGGGGGAGTCACCCCGTCATGCCAAGGGAATTCAGACGCTTCTAACAGCATGTTTCATGTGTTTTACTGTGTCATTATTTTCAGAGGGGACACACACTCCTTACTCCCCTCTTTGGATGTAACAATGGCACGTTCCTGTTTACAAGAGCCGAAGGACTTAATCAGATTGATTTTAACAAAAGAATTGTACCACTTTGTATAATTTAACTAGCATGTCATAATGTAATTCATGTTCAGTACTAATTATGTCGCTGCTAATAGTTTGTCTACTCACCAGTTAAAAAACAAAAAAAACTGAATTAAGTGATACGTTACCACGGTAGGACAAAGCATATTAAATGTATGTAAAGGCGTAGATTGGCATTAATGCAGAGCCAGGGCAGTTTGATTATGAGGTTTTCAATTATAGGGACAAAACAACCAAACATACTTAGAAAAGTGTATTTTACCATACTTAGAACTCATCTAGAAATGAGTTATTTTTTTTTGTTTTATTGGTTTGTGTAATTTATTGTGCTATAGTACAAGGTAGTTTTACAAGTGAATTTTAGATTAGAGTGGACTAGATTAGATTATTTGTACAAATAAGCAAAAACCTACAAAGATATGCTCATTGAAGCCAGTTTAAAACAGGGTGAAAAGTGCAGCTCTGTATCTGCACAAATGAGCACCACCTCCACAGGTTTGTAAAGAGAGGGAAGGATGTAACCTACAAAGCATTCACTTTGCACTTTATTTACACGAAAGGGTTTTAAGACACGACAGGAAGGAAACTAAGTGAACAAACTGCACATGTGACATTTTAAGTTCAAGAATGTGATGATAGAAATAATTTTAGTTTTTGTTTGCCTCAAACCAAAGTGGGACCTTTTTTTTTTTTTTTTTTAAATGCCCAAATATCCCAAAACTCCAACACTAAAGACGTACAGAGCACAGATCACTGACATGGTTAAACTACATCAAATGACTTTACCCCTCATCTTTGTACCAACTGTAACTTTAATAACCATTTTTGCAGTACATGTTTTTTTTTTTTGTGACTCCGGTGATTTCATGTTTATGTAGTTATTTTTCCTGTTTAATGAAACCCAGCAAGTATTTTTGTGAACACAACTGACAAAACAGAAAAAAGGGACTGTCAGAAAAACGGGTATGCTACATGAGACTGCTGGACGGACACATTTATCATAATTGTGAAGAAAAACTACAAAATGAAAATTTCTTAAAATATTAAGTGCTGGGATACTTTTTTTTTTTCTTTTTTTTTTAGGGTTTGGTGCTTTAACTTTTGTGTCAAACTTAATTTATCGATGATCAGCTGCATTTACGCCACTGATTAACAAAGCATTTGCTAATCACAATCATTTCCCTGTTGTCTCATAAAAGTGACTTGAAAATATGTTAATGGGAAGATTTGGTAGAAATATTTTAGTGAACATTCAATGCTACTTCAATAAATGAAGTGCAGTTAAAGCATGTGAATAAATGTGGACTGCTCAAATCTGAGTTGAACAAAAAATTTAATAAAAGACATTGAATTCACTTCATCGACTTACAGTTTTTGATCGGAGTTTAGGCATCATCAGTCAACACGTTTAAAAAAAAAAAAAAAATCCTTTTGCATTGTTATTTTATTAACATGTCAACCATAAGGATGAAAAAAAAAACATTTACATAAGTGCCACAGACAATATTTTATATACTTTTATAAAAGTTCAGCATCAAATATCTGGACTCAGATCTGTCTGAGTCAATGAGAAGAAGCTTTGCAGAAACCACAGGATGCAGATGGTTCTTTTATACACAAGAAGCTCCCAAATTTACTGACAAAAATGGTAAAAATACACACGAACCAGCAGCTGTGGAGAGTTTGTAACCAAATCAGCTGTTAACTTCAATCTAAATGAACAAAAATTTCACCCATAAAAGCTGAGATTGAGGGCAAAACAGTTATAACCATTTAATAACTATGGGTTATTAATTTCTTTGTTAATTTGATGAATTAAACTTTTGGGCATGCCTACCCCCACCCCACAAAAACAAAAAAACAAAAAAAAGTGTTCTCCATTTGTTCTGTCAAGAGCCAGACTGACAGCCTTGACCTATTAAAAGTGGAGGTAACTGAAAATGAACAAGTGCAATACCAAAGAGTCATTTTTACATCTCAAATTTATTTCCCTGAGAACAACAACAACAACAAATAAAGAAAAAGTACATTCTCCGACTCAGTAAGGGGAATTTGTTATGAAAGACTGAAACATGTGGAGAGCTGGACCTGGAGCCCACTGAGGAACCATGTGACCTGCACCCTGAAACAGATCAAAGCAGTATTTTGAGTAACTGCGACATCTCCACATAAAACAAACCGACAATGCAAGAGCATTAATGCTTACCTTAACAGTCAGAAAAGTGATGTTTCCAAACATCTGGTAAAAGCCAGCAATTTGGTCCTCATGAATCCAGGTTTGGTATTTAGTGGTTGCCTAAGAACATTTTAGTACAATTAAATAGTGCCTGTCATTGGTGTGAAAAAGTATAATTTATTAATGTAGAATTAAAGCTACCTTCAAGCCGAGATCCTCCACGAACCACTGGTCACCCAGAAAGTTGCAGGCCATGTCGGTGTCTCCGTTATAGACGAGCGCACGGAGGCCCAGAGAGAGCAGCTTCAGGTACACGTCCTTCATTGTTGCATACAGTACTTCGTACTGCTCTCCAACTTTATTACTGCAACAAATACATACTTATCATCACGGAAATCACACCACGCTAATTACAATCATTCACGCAATAATCACAATTGTTTTTTGGAACTGCTGGGAGATTTTGTGAATTTAAAAAAAGAAAAGAAAAGAAAATTCAATACAGCTGCCTTGATAGGGTTACCTGTACAATGATATATTTATGTTTTGATACATATAACAAAAAAAAAAAACAAAAAAAAAACAAAAAAAAAAAAAAAACACACAAACAAAAACCAAAACAAGTATTGCAAACATGAATGCATGTTTTAAACCAACATCCATATTTGCCTGTTTTGTAAAAATCTAAGTCCAACACAGTAACACCGTAAGGTTGTTTCTCTAATTTGTGAATTATTGATAAATGTAGTTTATTTTTATGTGTACTGGACACTGGTGAGCAGACAATACTGATTTTTTTTAATCTTTACACAACAAACAGCGTCCTATACTTTAAAACATGACTTCTGTGTACTTACACTAACTAAACAGATTACCTCAAATTAGTCCTTGCGGGAAACAATTTTGCGTTTAAAGGAGGAACTACTTTACTGTACTGTTTCCCACCATGTATTCTTTGTTTTGGGACTAAAGCTTGGATTTAAATCAACATTACATGATTCGCAGACTTTAAAAACCAACCATTAAATTTGGTCTGTAAGAACTTGTTTTCCCCTAAAAGTCAATTTCTTCTGACTGGCCAGTTTCAGGAAGCCAGGTGAGGGGCAGCTCCCAGTGCTTGTGAGCTATACTGCTGCTGCTTTGTGGATGGGGCGTACCTTTGTAGTCATCAGTGATTTGCTGGCATTGGCTCAATGCAAAAATGGAGGATAAAAAAAATGTTGGAAGGAGGGTGAAGCTTGAGCTTTTGGCTCACAGGGATAATGCTTACAGTCACTTTAGTGTTTCAAACTTTGGCCAGTTTCAGTGTAAAAAAGCATTACAACATTATCAACTTATATCTTCAGTAAAACTGTAACAAAGAGGACTTGAGGCGCACAAATAACATTATTTATCACCAATTTTGCAATAACCAGAAGATTTCATTATTTGCCATACCTGCAGATATCCCAGGGAGGCAGGATAGCTGGAATGTGCAACGCTTTCCTCACGTCGCCTCTGTTCAGCCAGTTCATCTGGGCTGTGCTGTTGATGCAGGGTGGGACTTCACCCAGAGTGGTGGTGGAACTTCTCTGTACTGAAAACTTCAGTAAACACCATCATTAACACCCAGGACAAGTAAAACACAGACATAGAGTGCACGAAAACGTGTTTTTGGAGGGTTACCTTGTGTGTATGTGGGTGATTCCTGTAGTTCCTAAACAGAAGACTCATGGTCCTCTCATAGACTCTACTGGACCTTCTCTGACCCTCACAATCCAAGTAAAGGGCGTACTCATTAAGTCCACTATTATAGACGAGACCAAAGGCCACTTTTACCTTTAAAAGAGACAAAAAAGTATATGTCTGAAAGACTCTTAAGTCAACATGAGAAAGTCCCAGTTGATTAAGGCAACAGTGAACACGTTACCAGTGTCGTGCATGTCTCAGAACTGGAGTTGTAGAAATTGCAGGTCCCATCCTTACAGCAATTTATGTTCAGGTCACGCCACAAACTGCACAAGAAACAGCTCTGGATCAGCTCTGTGCAAATGATCTCTTAACTTGAAGGCAGATTACTTCTGTCATATTTTTATATGAAGAATGATATTAAAATGTAAAAATGATATGCTTCCCAGCTCCTGACTTTAATAGGAAAAACAACCTAAGTGATCAGATATATTTTTATGTAGCAACTCAAGAGAATTCATCTTGTGTGTAATGGAGCATGCAAACAATAAACAACATTTCTTTTTAAAGCCATTCCTTCATAATAAAACAAGAA
Organism: Pelmatolapia mariae; assembly: GCF_036321145.2. NCBI lineage: Eukaryota > Metazoa > Chordata > Actinopteri > Cichliformes > Cichlidae > Pelmatolapia > Pelmatolapia mariae. The sequence continues at coordinate 23,429,121 of NC_086227.1, forward strand.
ACCTTGGCAAAACTTACTCTTCTCCAAAGAGGCCGTGGTAGTAACCAAAGTAGATCAATGACTGGTCATTGAGATTAAAGCTGCTGAGGCCATTTCCCACTGCAAAGCCCTGGAAACAAGCAAACGCGTCACTTTAAACCACGTCAGTGGGCACAATATAGAGGAACAACTTCTCCTTCATCATGAAACTACACTAACCCTGGAGAACCCATGGGGTCAGAGCCGACCCCATTGGTTTTCTAGGGAAACCATGGGGTCAAATTTGACCCCATGGGTTCTCCAGGGTTAAGGAAATGAGGCAGATGAAGCGTCTCACCTTAAAGTTTATTTTGGCTTTTCCCGTGGCCACAAGGAGGCTGAGTGTTGGCGCATAAATTCCACCGTAGCTCTCCCCGAAGATGAAGAACTCGTTCTGAGTGAAGTTTGGGAACTTGGAGAAGAAATTCTGCAGGGCTTTGTAATTATCTTGGGCAACCTATGATAAACATTTCACATGTTTTCACATTTCACAATCACTTTTTCTTCCTTTGTAAAAATCTGCATTGGTTATTTAACACACTGAACTCACCTGGTCATCATCAGTTGCATATTTCTCATCATCAGAGTAGGAATATCCCACACCTGCAGGAGACTCGACATACAGCACATTGGCAATCTTGTTCCAGCTGAATTTGTTCTCGTACAGCGTAGCCCCATCATCATTTACCTGAAAATCAGAGTCAACACTTTTCTATTGAAATCCACTTTACTCAGTGCACAAGTGTAGTTATGCACACAGTGAGCAAACTCACATGAAATGGTCCATTCTCTGAGAGGAACCCATCCAGCGAGCTGCAGCCAGGGCCTCCGTTCAACCAGAGCACCAGAGGGTCTTTGACTGGGTCCCTCTGAGAAGTTACAAACCTGCAGGAAATCAGGACACAAGATATCACAAACTCAAAGTTACTCTTTCCAACTAACTAGATAATCTTTTGTGAATAGTGAAAGAAGATCTGCAGGCAAGAAAGAGTATAATAAGGACCAAGTGCTCCAATGCACTTTAACCTGAGAGCCAATACAATAATTGAGCTCAGAAAACCTTTGACACCACTCATACACCAGATAAGACCCAAGCTAGAACCACAAGGACAGTTTTGTTTGTCTGCAGCAAAACCCGTGATCTAGAGCTTTTCTTGAAGTTCCTCAGTGATTTGGTGTTTAAGTTCAAGAAACCTGCTCGACTGGTTTGTCTTTCTGATTCAAGATAACACAAGGTGCTGCTGCAAACACGAAGTCATGTTTACCAGGCTTACATGAACTACGTAAGGAAACGCACCATGTGGACAAAAGCAACAGAAGCATTTAGGTGTACCGCTTAGTTATTGAATCCAAGAATGTAATGGGATTGTTTTCTGGGATTGTTGTGGGGCCCTTTAGTTCCAGTGAAGGAAAATTGTAATGCTTCAGCATTCCAAGACATTTTAGACAACTTTGTAGGCACAGTTTGGTGAAGGCCCTTTTCTGTTCCAGGATGGACCAAAGTCCATAAAGGTAAGGCCTGCACAGAGCCCTGACCTCAACCCCACAGCACCTTAGGGATGAAGTAGAACTGAGACAGTGGGCCAGGTCATCTCCTCCGACAACAGTGTCTGACCTTACAAAAGCTCTTCTAGATGAATGGGCAAAAATTCCCCACAGACACACTCCAAAATCCTGCAGGAAGACTGAAAGCTTTTTTCTTTTTTTTTTTTAACATTTGGGCTCTAAACTTAAAATTTAATCTGGCTCCCGTTGCAGATAATTAGTATAAGAGGTAAAATTTTGCTAAAGTTGTTTATATTCTGTGTGTGGGATTAAAAAGAAAACTTTGCGTGTCTCATTATAAAGAAATAGAAGTGTATATATACTGCATTTGCTCACAGAAACCACCGCGGTGTGGGCAACCTGTCATGCTCTGACGACGTTTCTGGCGCATTTACCACCGGTTCTTACCAGTAATGGAGAAACTTTCCAGGCCGTGCCTGCAGGTATCCTGACCACTGTCGGTAGTTCGGTTTGAACGTCATTCCGGGCAAGTGCGTCACTTCGTCCGGAGGGTACTCAGCCCGCGAGCCGAGCGTAAACACGGCGAACCAGCACAGCAGCAGACCTCCACCGAGCATGGCTGAAGCCTGGGTCACGTCTCAAACACAAAACGAACCCCGAAAATAAATCCCTGCGCTCGGCAAGGAAAGAGGAAGAAGAAGCGTTCACTTCAACTTCCTCAATTACAGCTCCGCGTGAAACTGAACGTCATGTGACTGGCGGGGTGGGTCACATGACTCACATGGCGCTGTCGAACACAAATATTGAAGTTTAGAAACAGGTGTGAAGAATTTAAATTACAGTTGTTGGGGTTTTGTTTGTTTTTTAGCTTTTAGTTTCGTTTTCAGTTTTACTTTTTTTTGTTCAAAAACTAAACTAACTTTTAGTTTTTAGTAGTTTCACTGCTAGCTTTTTCTTTGTTAATTTTTTGTAAATAAAGGACATTCTCTATTTTTCAGAGTAGTTATAAAAATGTAACTTTTTGAATGCAGTAGACATCCCAAATACGCCTAAGTATGACAAATCTGACAAAGGCTAAAACGATTCCTTGTTACCTTCATTTTGTTATATTTAGTTTTAGTAGTACTGTTATAAAATATAATCCAAGTGCCTATTTGCTAAGTATATATTAAAGTAATATTAAAGTGTAATATTAAAGGCCAGCTTTGAGGGTTTATACACTGTGTTTTAGATCATTAGACTGCTTGGCGACATGAAATTGTGATATACAGGATCTTTAGTGCAGACTTTCCAGAGAGTCTCGCTCATGTTTGTGCTGCTAGATGATAACAACATGAGACGACCTTCGGGTCGTGAGTGCCAGACGTGGGGAGCGGGGGTGTAGAGTATATCACACTCACCCTGTTGGTAATGCATTAGATTTTGCAGGAGGCTTCGCGCTGTGCACATCTCCCTCCCAGAAGGTTTTGTTGAATAAAGTATATATTTTGAATACACTGAGTTTGCGTCTTCTCTATCAAGCCTGAGGACAAAAGAATCGGGTCGATAGTACTCAATATCCAAAGCAACAACAGTGACAACAAAAGAGAGTGGAGGAGCTGGTGAAGACGAGTGTCAGGGGTGCTTTGTGAGGACAGAAGAGTGAGAAGGGAGGTTTATGGGATATTAGTGAGGTCTGCAGTGATGTATGGTGTGGTTTTGTACTGCCATAAAGACAGGAGGCTGAACTTGAGGTGGCAGTGTTGATGATGCTTAGATGTTCATTGGGAGTGGCCAAGATGAACAAGATTAGAAAAAAATGAGTACATCAGAGGGATGTTGAATATAGAGCTGCCAGGCAGGAGGAAAACAGGAACACCTCAGAGAAGATTCGTGGATATCGTAAAGGAGGACATGCAGAGGGTTGGTGTGACAGAAGAGGATGGCAGAGGAGGTAGATGATCATCTGTGGTGACCCCAAAAGGAAGCAGCTGAAAGAAGAAGAAAAAGAAGAGGAAAGATGCTGGTAAAAGTGGAAGTTCAATTAAGTTAAAGCTTTTAAACCCAGAGTTGGGACACAGTGTGATCAGTTTAGAGTGGTGACTTTTGCACATGCAGTTTTTATTTTTGTTGTATTAAATAAATGCTTCAAAAATAACTACTCAGATAAGTGCCTGGGGCCATTTCAGGATGGTAGAAATAGAGTAGATGAGTTAAATGACCACTCTCTGCCAAAGGATTCCCAGCAGAGACATTTTGGGTGATCAAATTGAAATTTACTCCCAAGGCATAAAAGCTGCTGTACCGGGTTCTGCAAATTAGAGCTGATCAAAATGTAGAACATGGCCATAGTACTAAAGGGGTACAAGGGAATTCTGTGCAGTTCCTGATAACAGTCCCTAATCAGAAAACAGTCCTAGTGGGACATCTGATCCCTATAATGATAAGGAGCATGACCAGGTTTCTGGATTTTAGCACTACTATATCTTCCATGACTCTGTTCAAAAAGATTTTTATCATTCTCAAATTGCAAATCTGGGTTTATCTATGTAACACAATATTATTATCCAGTGAATAATTGTATATAATTATTTCCTGGATATAATGACTTATTTACTCATAAAAATGTAAATAATATACATTTATATACATTTATATGGACCGGTGTTGATGATATGAAGCTGGCTGTAGTTACAAAGTCAAGGTCAGGTTCCAATCACTGAATATAAATTGCTGTTTTTAACATAAAAATGCAAATACATACAACACATTTGCATTTCCACTAATACCAATTTTAAATACCAGATGTTTTTTTAGGTTTTATTAAAAAATAAATATTAAAAATGTTAATACTAATATTTTTTACTTTTTATCAGACTGGAGTGTGACAAGGAATGGGTTTGCACCTGTCTGCAGCCACTTTAAACAACCATTCAGAATCTTTGTCACAGTTTTTTTTTTTAAATAAGTCTTTAAATTACTGAGAATATCTTTTTATCATATGATCATATTACTTACAGCACATATGTATAAAGATCTCTTGACTACAGTAATTTTTCTTCTTGTCAACATACCTTTAATAAAGCAACAGCAAGTATAAACATTACTTTACAGTGCTTAATAGTCATCTATAACCTCTATATATGATTTTGCTGCAGATTTAAAGATAAATCATTTACAGGCTTGTGATGAATTGTGTGCAGCATGTCGCGCGTATATAGCACATTAATATGCATAGATGATACGTTTTCATATGCTTTACTCAATATAAAAGAAAATTTTAAAGATTTAAATAAATTGATATTCAGCAAACTTTCACTCATTATTACTTATTATGTGCTTATTTTCCATGAAATGTTACGGACATCTTTTCCATTATGCCAGCGTCCACAGTGTTGCTGTGTTGCTTGTAAATTTATCTTTAAATGAAAATAAAGAAATTTGCTAAATGAAAACACGTTTAAAAAATAATCAAAATTTTACACTCTTTTTCACATGAGGATAAAGTTGCAGAAAACCTATTTTTGTCAGTGATTCACAGCTTTTGAATGTCCGACCAGACTGATATTTTAATGTGTGTCTGAGTTGATTTTATTTTGGTTGGTCGAATGGTTAGGTTTTATTGTGAAGGCAGAAAAATGCAGCTACCGGGAAGCTCCGCGCCTAAACAGCTGGGAGTGGACTGTTAGTAGAGTTAGCGCGGTGCTGTTTGCCATGTAAATACTGTGTTTACATGAGAGGTTAAGAACGAATATATTTACTTGTCCGCCAAAACCTTTGTCTCAGTTTAAACACTGAAATCGGCTGTCGTTGTTGGGCTTGCTAACGTTAGCAACTCTGCGCTGCTACTTCCTCCAGCCATCAAGGTAAACACAGCTGTTTTGTCTTACGCTCGTCGCTTTTTGTGTTCGTGTGGAAGTGATCTTTAGAAAAACTAAAGGGTTTTACCAGTTTGCAGGAGAAACTAAACCTCCTAAACAGCTACTTTCGAGTGAAAAGCTAAACAATTTTTTGCATTTCCGATACAGTCTTTCCATAATAAATCAGCCCCAGGTAGCACTTATGGTGAAGGTGAATGTAAATATAAAGAGCTCGACATTATTGATTAGCCAAAGCGCTTATTTACACAAGATATACCTGAAAACCCGACAAAGCAACGGCAGAGAGCATACACGGAAAACACTGAGAATATTTTATTTCGAAGGGAACTCTGCAGCTGTGTGAGGCGGGCTCATTCAAAGATCGGAGAGGCCCCATCTCGGGTTCATTTGTTTTGTGTTCCTGCCCAGCAGTAGCTATGGATCCTGAAGATAGCCCACACAGCCCGGACGAAGACACCAGCGTGCCAGAACAAAACCCCAAATACAAGAGGAGTCTGAGGAGTCTTCATGTGCTCACCACGAAGTTTGTCCAGTTACTGCAAGAGTCTAAAAGCGGCGAGCTGGACCTGAGAGACGTAAGTGAGCCCACACAGTACAGTAAACACCTAGGCCAGCATGTTGCATCAAATTATACGTGTGTGTTGTACAGTATTTTATAGCTTTGAAACTTTAAATATGTGCTACTTTATACTGTATGCCCGCCATTTTTAAACTTCAGGCCTCCGTGGCCTAGTTTTCCTTTGTGTTTTCATTACTTCATTTTGGTCCTCAGAGGATTTACTGGTTGACCTGATCCTTCATCAAGAGGTTTAGGAACACAGAGTACATAAATGAAGGGAACACAGTAAATACTTCAGTTTACTTTTTAAATGTAAACACGGCGGGACTCAAAATCGACAAATGTGCATATTTAATAAAATTATTCTCTAAGTTACAATTAGAGCATCATCTGGATACTTTTGATTTTGTTTTATTCCGATTATGCTATCTTTCTTTTTGTGGTACAACTTGATATTTTTTCAATCCAGGATGAATTTAGCATGAAAACAGCATTTTCTCCATTTTTGTGACGAAAAATTTGAAGTTAAAAATGTTCTACATGTTTTACTTTACATGTGATGATTTGGGATAGAATGACTCTTGTCCTGTAGGTGATAGACTTTTAAAATTTTAGATTAATATATCATTATATTTTTAAAATCTTATAAGAATAATTTCAGTTAACTGATTAAAAAAAAAGAAGAAAGTATTTATTGTAAATAAACTGCAGTACCTTCAAGGCTCACAAGGGGGCGACCGGTCACACTTTACTACATACTATCATCATCTGGGTACTGTACATGCAGATCTTCTTTAAGTGCTTCTGCTTCTTATATTATTAAATTAAGAGAGCCATACTAGCTTAGGCTAAGTAAGTCAAGGACCACACACTGCATAACTGAATTGACACATTGTTACAGGTTAGAATGGAAACGATACATCATTCATCTAACATGCTAAATAAACATTTAAATTAGTCTGCATGTTGCCATTTTTTGATATGCACCACTGCATCTGTCACTGATGAAGCAAACTGGATTGAAACCAAGTTAAATAGCAATAAAAACACACTGCATCTTGAGATTCCTAAGCACGAGTTTTACACTTATTGATTTATTTATTTATTTTAATTTTTGGGCTTTGTTTTGTTTTTTGTTTTAGCATGCCGCAGCCCTTATTTGGCATGATCTGTGGTGCCTCGGGCTGTCCTTTCCCCATGTGTGGGTTTAGGGTTCAATTTCTTTAAAGTTCTTTAAGATGTTTTCTCTGATTTAAAGTCCATGGATTGTTCTGGCTACATTTTGGCATACATTTAAAAATTACACTTCATTTGTTAAGCAAAAGCTTTTGCTTCAGGAAATAAATAAGTGCATTAAACCCCACAAGAACAGCAGCTTGATTTTGTTAACATTGTAAGTGTAAAAACTAAGGAGGAGTACATGCAGACTGGTGTGAAGACACAGTGAGATGGAGGCAGATGATCAACTTTGTTGACCCCTAAGGAGACCAGCTGACAGTACAGAACTGGAGCACATCTGGGGTGTTAGTGTAGGTCTGATGCATTGTCTTTGAATAACTGCTGTGTGTGTGTGTGTGTGTCAGACACAGAGGCTGGGGTAGAAAAAGCATCTTTTTTTTCCCCCTGATGTTTCAGGCGGTCAGGGCTCTGGCTGTTGGACAGAAGAGGCGAATCTACGACATCACAAATGTACTGGAGGGCATCGGCCTGATTATGAAAATATCCAAGAGCACCGTAAAGTGGATGTGAGTTTTTAACTCTTCTCTTGTGTGCATGCACATATGTCAAGAATATGAAGCAAAACATAAATAATAGTAAAAGTTAACATGTTCTCTTTTATTTTCCCCACGAATAAGAGGCAACACGTTGGGAGAGAATACACAGCTGTTAGCCAACAGGCTGGTGGAGTTAAAGTCTGAGGTGGAGGACTTGGAGCAAATGGAACGTGTTTTGGACCAGCAGAAACGCTGGGTCGAACAGAGCATCAAGAATATAACAGAAGACTGCAGAAAATATCCTTTTCTCTAATAACTGTTGAATACATTGCTCAGTCGTTATTCTCCCCCTAAAAGGTAGGGAGTATGTAATTGCTTCTGTTTGTTTGTTTGTTAGCAGCCTAGCCTTTAGTTTTCAAGGTATCTTTTTTAAATGCTGATTTCATTTAGGTAAAAACAGGGTTGAGGTGAAGGTCACACCAAATGAGAAAATGAGTTAAAACTTTTTGTGAAACCATATCAAGTAAGAAGTCATGAAAGGATGGAAGTTCTCACAGCTCATAGAAGCCAAAGATTTCAGCCAATTCTGCTCCAATCATTTGGGTAAAGACAATAAAATACATCATTTAAGTATTTAATGCTTCAAGGTCAAAGGTCAGGGTCACCCGAATTAGGAAAAAGCTTTAGGTTCCATTGAATCATCTCCAAACTTTAGGGGCAATATATTAGTCATTGGGGGGTGTAAGCACTTTGTTTTTTGAGCTCTTTAAAACATTATTTTTTCAGTAAACCATTATATGACTTCACAATGACACAAATATGATTAATATACTACATTAGATTTCCATATTAACAATCCTGACAGCAGTACAAATGATCTATGAAAACAATACCGATGTCATTACTGAGGATTTCCAAAAGACAAGCTGATGTCAGCATGTTGTAATACGAACATCAAAGTTGTAGTATAGTCTGTGGGCGTGTATGTGTTTACTTCTGTTTAACACAACGTAGGAACAGAATTATGTGTATTTGTACTAAATGTTTTATGCTTCCAGCTTTAACTGAAAATGAGATATTGGATATTATTTTTAGCAGATTTGATGAGATTTATTATGTTTCTGTGACAGATACGCTGCATTTGCATTTGTGCCATTACACAAGATGCTGTGCAACAATCCATCACATCTCTTTTCTGAATAGCAAAATATTTTATGTTGAACCTTAACTCAGATCAACTCTGACATATGTGAATCATGAAGATATCTGCAACTGCTTTTGTGGTGATGTATAATCCCTCTTTTCAAGCAATTACTCTTTCTTCAGTATATTTTTATATAGTTAAAAAAAATAAAGTAGAGAGTCAGTAAGCCTGAGCTGGTGCTTTCTGCTCTTTGGAATAAATACATATAAATCGTATTTTGACTTGTCTGCATCTTGTTTCTTCTCAGGCCACACACTTTTAGCAGTGCAAGCACCACCTGGCACACAGCTAGATGTCCCCATTCCCAAAGCTGTAAGTTATGCATCACTGAAAGCGACTGTAGTTCATACTCCCGCTGCTGCCCTTAATTCAGATGGGGGTGATTTATGTGTGCTTGCATCTCCGTTGTACAGGTCCAGAACTGCCCGGCAAGGTACCAGATCCATCTGAAAAGCGTCAGAGGTCCCATAGATGTCGTCCTTCTAAACAAATGCTCCGTCAGCTCTGCTCCTGTTGTACTTCCAGTCCCACCAGCAGAAGAAATTTTACAGAGCGCCAGCTTAGCTCTGTCTGCCTGGCGAGAAGAAAACAGTAAAGTCAGTAAAAAAACTGATGAATCCAAAAGTGAGTCGGTTATCTTTCCTGGATACACCACTGAAAGAGAAATGAAAACTAATAAACCCTTCATTTTATAAGTTCCACGCCTTTTAATATTTATCCAACAGTTTTTTGACTTTTAAACTTTTAAAAGGCAACAAACTGCTGTGGATAATGTTGATGATGACGATGATAGCTGACCCTGCGTGGTGGCAGACTTGGTGTTTGAAGCAACCACTTTTGATCGTGCCACAGTCTTCACTGTTTTCCCCCATGTGACTGGAATCAGTTAATTTTTAAAAAAAAAAGCACATAATATTCTAACATGAAAAAGTGGATTTAATGCTTAGTTAAATAAGCTGTGTGACTAATGGTATTGTTAAATATTAAAGGAGGTAATGATACAGACAGGCTGTTCCTTCTTTCATGCTTACACAGGCTTTACATTTAACGTATCTACATTTTCATGCTCACAGTTTGTTCAAAAAAATATTTTTTCCAGCGCCAGATCCATCGAACCAACGTCAGGACCAAACAGAGCCGCCCAGAGGTAGTGCCGGTCTTCGCTCTAAAAAAACACTAAAGTCAGATAATTTTACTGTAAATTGATGTCTGGTTTGTTTTTCTTTTTGTAGGAATATTAAATACAAATCTAATCACACAGCTCTTGGCCTCTGAAGGTCAGCACATTTTATTTATCTTTATAAAGTTATTAACGATTATTGCATATTGAATGTGGTAATTACACGTTTACATCTGCCTAACAGTTTTTTCTCCTCTGCTCCGTTTGTCTCCATCCCTCATCTAAACAAGATTACACCTGTGATCTGGACGAGAGAGAAGGCATCTGCGACCTCTTTGACATCCCCATGCTCAAAGCCTGTGGTTACATGAGCTAATGTTTTTAATTGGGTGTGATTTTAAACACCGGTTTGTGATGAAATGCATTTAATCAGAACTGTGGGTCCTCTGCGAACGTGCAGCATTCTTCTTGAGCTTCCTGAAGATTCATATTTATGATGTTTTCAGTGCTGTTGTTGTGTTGATGTAAAGTGTCCAAGAGTTTGAATTTGGAAGCAAACACCAAGGGTGTGGACAGAAAGAGCACACTCAGAGTTAAAGTATTTGTATTCTGATTGAACTGTCAAGCATTTCAGCTTTTAAACCAGTTTCTACCAGAAATTTAGGCTCCATGTAAAAGCACAACAGGTGGCCTAGAGTCACAGCAGTTAGCCCTATTGACTCACAACAGGAAGGTCCTGGGTTTGAATCCAGCCTTTTGTGTGGGGCGTGGGTTTTTTCTGGGTATGCTGATGTCTCCCACAGTCCAAAGACATGCTAGGTTAACTGGTGACTGGTGGCTAAATTAACTGCCTAAATTAGCCACTGTTATGAGTGTGAGTGTTAAACCTGTCTCTGTGTTGGCCTGATGATTGACTACCTCTCGCCTCGCTGGGACCTGTGACCATGATTTGGATAAGCTTTTTAGATGGGTGTAAGTGTACCCAGTGTTTTATCTGGAACTCAGCCCTATGTTCAAAAGTGAATATTTTCTTTTTAAATAATGATTTGTATTTAACTTTTAAGACATAACAACAATAAAATTATGCAAAAAGTTTCTTTGTATTTTCTAGAAAAATTGGAAATGGTAACAGTACAAGACTGACACCAATAGATGAAATGTGGTCCCAAACCATGACAGAGCCTCCACCGTTTTTGATGACTGAAAACACTCACTATTGTATTTCTTTTCTGATCGCCATACATATTGATTTGAACCACGAATGTCAACTTTGGATGCATCACTCCTTACGTCCTTTTGCTAACACTGGTTTCTGGTCTAGTTCTTGGACAGTTTGGTGTCCCTCAGCCTTTTCTTCCCGTTTCCCTTCCTTAATATGTCATTCAAACTATTCCTGATTAGTAGATCAGTAGGTCAATCAACTGAAGCTCTAGATGCATCTGTCAGGTCTGTCCTGATTTTTTTCTTCCTTTTTCTTAATGACATGACTTTCAGATGCTGTAGAGTTTTTATTTTTATTAATGCCTCTTATTTTATTTTAACTTCGACTTATCCACTTTTACTCAGGTCAAAAGTATTAGTTTACAATATTGCTTGATTTTAAAATACCTGCATCATACCAAACATGTGAATAACAGGCCTAAAGCTGTACAACTGCACTCACATCTCTGATACTGTACTTTCTCTAAATACATCCATGACATGGCAGTGCTTTGAGCTAAATGTTGGTGTCCTAATATTTTGAAATTAAACAGGTATATGTTTATTAAATAGTGGTGTGCCAGCATTTGCCTATTAGCCTAGAAAAACAACTGAAACTGATGGGAATGTCGTTCCTCTTGCATATGTTTAGTGATAAAGCTTTATGAATCTTGATGGGAGCAGCTGGTATAACCTGCATTGAGACATCTAATCTACTGGGGACAATGAAAGATCTGCATACTCTCATCAGAATCTATGTAGGGTTTAATATTTTGGTCTGGACCAAAGTGCCCTCAGTAGAGCCATGCTATTAGCAAAATACTGTTGATTTAGCACTTAACCTTTGTTTACTATTTCTTGTTTCACTTTCTAAAAAAATTGTGTGGTATACAGTTAAATTTCTAAATATTCTATTTTCAAAGGCCAGCTCAACTATCAGTTGGCAGCACTTATGCCCATCAGATCAATTTGCTTTTAAGGAAATTATCTGGCAGGCTAAGAGGATAAGTCTTTCCCCCAAAATAAGCAGGAGCATAATATAAACTTATCTTTAATACTTGGTTCATATATGGCATATTTTTTAAAGGACTTTTGGAGGGTTTTTTTTTTTGTTTGTTTGTTTGTTTGTTTGTTTAAAGTATTATCGGCTCTATTCCCATAGGTGACTGGATCAGGAGTGATAATAGACTCTTCCTTTCTGCTGAAAAGCATGCTAAAATCTTTCTAGTAGGACGTCAACACTGCAGCAGTTGTGAATCCCCTCCAGTTACCCACCTTAACTTCTAATATGTGGATTTCACTGGTTACATGAAAAGAACTGCATTAAAAACTGAAGCTCTGTCACCGGCTTTAAAAGCACTGAAATATTTGATGAAAGGTACGCACACTCGTAAACGCTGATGTTTATTTTTTTCTTGTTTAGTGCTTATGAGCATGTGCATGTTTTGTGTGCTACAGACTCAGTAGAATTAACTGATAATTATTTGTTAACCAATCATCCTGCTTGAAGAACCCTTCCTGTCCCATTTGATTGGTTTTCCGTCTGTAGATCCCGCCTCCTCAGCAGGTTTGGGTTTATGTTGCTATAACAACACTAGTACTTACTGAGTGTGCTGCGCTTTTCGCAACAAACCAAACACTTCTTCGCGTAATTTGAGCAGCGTACATGATGGTGAGCATTAAATAATTAAGAAACAAGTGATTTATCTGTAGTAAATAACCAGCTTTATCTTTTATGCCGCTAGCAGCTGGACGTGTGTATAAATGTAGCTTGTATATTTCTCATTGCTAATTAAAAAACACACTCAAGGTTACCACCAATGACTAGAAAACTTTTTCTTTTATAAATATAAAAGGATGCATGAATCGATACATATATACTTTTATCTTTTATGTAGTCATTGGTTGCTAACCAGAAAGCAGTTTTAACTTTAAACAGCTGTACTGACTCTTTTCCCCCAGCCACCCAAAAAGAAAAGTGCAGATAAAAAACCAGCAAAGCCAAGGACCCCCACGCTGATAAATGGCCTCACCAAGGATGAGATGTCCAAGGAGCAGGTTAGAGCCGAAGAGTGATAGCATGTGTCTGAATGTCCATTTTATGTCAGGAGGAAGCAAATAGGAACCTGTTCAAAGTGATCTGTTCATTGAGAGGGGTAGCACATAAAGCTGAGGCACAACATTTAAATAACACTCAATGCAAGTGAGATTGACATATCTTGGCTCCTAATACGGATCAAGCTCTGTAAACACTCTGTTGGAATATTTTAATTAGAGCCTCCCTGCCTGCAAAAAGGCATCATGATGCAGATAATGCAATTCAGATTTTTTTCTAACTTTGTAATGTGCCAAGGTTTCCCTGAAGATTTTTAAGATGCATAAGTCCATCGAAGTACCAAAGAAAAAAGCAAAAACAACAAAAACAAAACATGGATATGGTAAAAGTTTACATGTACTCGTCATGGACATGGATGTTATAGCATTTTGGGGCTTAAAGATTTCTTTGAACTGCTGTTTCTCCAGGGTGGAATGATTGTACACGCTATATCTTTAATGAATTAGAAAAAACAACAAAAAAACAAAACCAAGATTGGAGTGTGCAAGTTTGAATTAATTTTGGATTTTTTCTAATCCACACTCCTTCAAGTTAATGGGCCTTGGCCTTATCAAGTTAAGATACATTTTAGAACATGTAGGATCACTTATAAGACTTATGTGACTGTATGTGTATATATTTGAGCTGGTATGTAAACTTTTGATCCTTTGTAGATTAGAAAAAAGCATTAAAAGGACCAAATTACCATGATATTGATGCCCATGATTAGTGTATGGAAATTGGAGAGTGATTTTCTTAGACTCTCCAAAAGCGTGAAAAAAAGTGACAATATGTTGCAGTCATTTGGTTTGTCGAGCACATAAAAACTGCAGTCACATCTTTCTGTGTTTCAGCTGGAGGAGCACATTATGCGTCTTCGAGAGGAACTGGATAGAGAGCGGGAAGAGAGAAACTACTTTCAGTTGGAGAGGGACAAGATCCACAGCTTTTGGGAAATCACAGTTAGAAAACAGAAGGAGGTTGACTCTGAGCTGCAAAAGGTAGAAAAGGATGTAGAAGAAAATGAGGCCCGTCACCAATTAGACGTTAAGGTAAGATTTTACTGATTTTAAGCGAGAATATTACAAAATAGATAGCTCTTCCATTTTAAAGGCTGGTCAGATGGAGTCAGGTGATGCTGAAGTCCCAAATCGTGTTCTTAAATTTGGTAAAACATTTCAAGAAACCTAAATCAGGACAAGTTTCTTATGCTAATATTTTAAGGTTTTTAGTGAAACCAGGATATGTGATTCAGTGTTTACAGGTTATTCTAGGATATATGTGCAATAATCTTTCTGGCACCGTTGTATTTTTCACTTTGTTGTATATAGCATTTGTATTCTATTTTTATCCTATTGTATATTTTATTCTATTTTATTCTACTGTATATAGTATTCTATTTTTATTCTATTCTGTACAGTTGTGTACTGTATTTATTCTTATTTTATTTTATTCTAAGTGTCCTTCATAACTTTTGCACTGTCCACTTCCTGCTGTGACAAAACAAATTTCCCACGTGTGGGACTAATAAAGGTTATCTTATCTTATGTAGGAATCTGTTTATGGAGATTTGGTTATTAATGGCTACTGATAAATTTAAGGTACAGATGACTTTATTTTTTATGCCGCTAGCATAAAATATAAAGTTGGGTAACCGAGAGGGCTGTGGTGTTAATATTAAGTTGTCTATGAGGTTTGGCCAGAGATTATAATCTAACTCAGCGGTCCCCAACCTTTTTTGCGCCACGGACTGGTTTATATCCGACAATATTTTCACGGTCCGGCCTTTAAGGTGTCGCAGATAAATACAACAAAATAAAACCAGTACCGGTACCAAAAACGATAGAAACGATAAAAAAATAACGATAAAAACCAATAAAAACCCTTAAAACCATAAATTTCACACCTGAGCCTCAACTCTTACGGCCTGGTACCATATGACCGGTCCGTGGCCCGGGGGTTGGAGACCACTGATCTAACTTGAGTAGTTACCAAGCCAGGGGTTTGGGTCAGGGCTAAAAGATGGTGGATGATACCAACTACAAGGCTACGTGTTTTAGGAATACTGGATTTCCATATGAACGCTCACATGTGATTGTTTTTCCCACCAGGTGTACAAGCAGAAGATCAAGCACCTCCAGCATGAACACCTGAATGATATCGCTGAACTGAATGCAGATTCTTTGGCGTCCAATGAACTGATGGAGAAAGAGCAACAGCACCTAGAGGAAGAGCTTCGTAAGACAATTACGCGGGTGGACATCCAAGAGATCAACTTTGAACACACCAAGAAGGAACTTGAACTGGTTTGTAGTACAAAACATACATTTCCCTTTACCTTAATCATAAGCGTAGTGTTGCCGGGGTACACTAGAAAGATACTCTGCCACTTTTTCCACTTTTGAGGAAAAAAACCTTCATATTTCTGTATTTAAGTAGATTTTCGCTTCCACCCTCACCCACGGCCACAAGCTGTGAGAAATGACCGAAACACTGAGACTCTGGACACAAGCAGTGGTAAATGAGCATCCTCCAAAGGATGTCTGATCTCAGCATTAGAGAGAGGGTGTTGGCCTCAGTCATTCAGGAGGGGCTCAGAGTAGAGCTGCTGCCCCTCTACATCAAAAGAAGCCAGGTGGGGTGGTTCAGGCTTCTGAGATAAGTTAGGTGTTTGGGGCATGTCCTGCTGAGCGGAGAGAGCACTCGCTGGAGAGATCACATCTCATGGCTGGCTTTGGAACACCTCAGAGGAGCTGGAGGAAGTGGCTGTGGAGAGGAAGGTGTGGCCATCTCTGCTTAGACTGTTACTCCCATGACCTGGACACAGAAGAGGGTAGAACCTGGATGGATGGCTTAATTTACACACCACTGCATTTGGCTTTGCGGCATGTGGTCGCTGCTCAACCACCGAGCTAAACCAGTGTCCAAAAGCATTTTTTAACAATGCTTTTATTGTGAAACATTGTTATCAACTTTATTGGTGAACTCACTGGAAATGAAATACAAGAAAACTCAGACTAGGTAGAAACCAGGAACTTACTAGGAAACTATGAGAGTTACATAGAACAGAGTGAGCACGGGACAAAGGACAAGGGGAGACTACCACAATAAATATACAGACCAATAATGAGAGGATATGAAACCTTAATTTTTTGATATTTTTTTATTACAACTTGCTGACATCAGCCTGCTTTGACCCATGACCTTGAACCATTAAATACTAAAACAGTGTATTTTATGATCTTTACCCATATGAATCGGTTGAAATCTTTGGCTTGTGAGCTGTAAGAACTTGAGATATTTTGATTTTGCAAAACTTTATGGTGTCATTGTGATGTCGTAGGGTGTCGTATTAAAAAAAGTGCGAGTCGTACACCTCTCTACGTGCCCTTTCATATGATAGATTATGGTTTCTTGATATATTTTTTTTCCGAGGTCAACTTTGACCTTGGATGCTAACACTCATGTCCCCCAATACCTAGTATCATGTTGTGAAGTTTGATAATCCACAAAAAATTGTAGATAATATAAAGTTTTTACTGATTTTCACAAATGTGCTGTGACCTTGACCTGGTTTTCATCAAAATGAAATCAGCTTGAGGTGTTATTAGTATCTAAGATATAGTTTATCTAAAAATGATATCTTGAAAACTGTGCATGCTGGACTGCGTACAAACACAGACAAACAGTACTGATTTTATACTTCCTCCTGTTGTGGGGAGAACAAGAACTAAACTAGAACATAACTTAAGAATAAGATGGACTAGAAGGCAAAGTACAAACAGAGACTGTAAGTAAATAAATAAACGAGATAAGGGGAAAAAATCACTAATGTTTATCAAAAGAGCAAAATTTGGTCAAAATTGATCCTCAAACAAAAAGGAATCACAAGTATGTGAATTCATAAAGTCTGGCTTCCATGAGCTGTAAGAACTTGACCACAAATTTGATCTTGTGGTCTTTTAAGGCTGATTAATTAGTGTAAACTTCTCACTGTGGTTTAACTGTGGGCATAGCTGTTATCTGTTGTTGCACCTCAGTACTGTATTACATAGCTCTGCACGTCTGACCCTGATATACTTCAGCTTACAAGAATAAACACTCCTAACTCTAGCGTGGTTGTTATCTTAACAGAAACATGGTGACGAACTGACATCAAGACGCGACCACCTGGAAAAACAGCTTGCAGGTAAAAAACAACAAAAACACAACCCAAAAATAAAAACCGCATTCTGAGTTGAATTCATCGCTTCACGTTGTCAAGCACTGAACAGGAGTCATCCTTTTGTGTTACGGCTGGAGCAGAAATTACAGCGTCGTTTGAGATGAAGGTGCAGGCGCTACAACAAGATCTGGACAACATCTGGAAAAGTGAGATCAGCGATCGAGAAAACCACTGGAACAGCCACATCGCCGGTCTTAAACAAGATCACGATGCAACCTACCGCAGCGCTGAGGAATTTGTCATTATCATGAAAAGGGACGCGGACACGCTCACTCAGCTCAAGGTGCGATCACAAACACAAGCTTTGTTTAAACCTATAACTCACTACTGATCAGTCTTCTGCTTGTGACTACAGCTTATAATTTTTAGAACGGTATATCTGTGAAATAGCAGAACCATTAGAGGGTATCTTTAAACTGAGTGAACTGGTAATTGTTTTGATATTCTGGAAAATGCAAAACAAAAGCCTCCAAATTTGAAATGGTGATTGAGATTTTATTATTTATTGTTGCTGAACAGTTTTTTCCACTAGCTTTGACCCAGATATGTTTTATTTTCACATGCAATGTTTTATTTGAATTTTCCAGGGAGAAATTAATGAAGCAAAGAAGAAACAAAAGAGCATGAAACTGGAGGTGGTCACTGTTTTGAAGGAGAACAAACATCTTGCTGAGCTTATCTCAAAGATCAAGAAAGAAAACGATGAAATTGCCAAGAAACTGAAACACTACTCAGGAAATAAGGTTCTTTTGGCACCTTTTTTCACAGAGTTTACTGTTTGACAGTTTTTCTTGCTTTTACCAGCATCTTCGTTGTTGTGCAGCATCGCTGTAGCCCAGTATGAGCATAATTTCTGTGCACTGCTTTTGACAGGATGTAATTGGAAACATCAAAAGAAAAAAGCTGAAAAATCTGAAAGCAGAGCATGAGGTGTTGGAACAGAAATTCAACGAGGTAAAAACTAACAATCAGCTCCATTCATGTGTAGCTGCACACGTTTTATGTGAATGCTTTTGTGTGTTTGCTGCACAGCTCCAACTGGAAAGGGATGAACTTCGCAAGGCTTTCACTGAGATTGTTGAGAAGGCGCAGCATAACGGAGACATAGAGAACATAGTGGTGGAAAAGAAGCTGCAGGCTCTGACAGAGAGCCTGGAGGAGACGGAGGCTCAGCTCAGCGCGGTGCTTTCAGCCTCCAACATGGACCAAACAGCCCTAAGCAGGGTCATAAAGAAAACTGAGGTAGTGTTGTACATCTACCTCACGTTTCTTCTTCAGCAGTCATCTAAACCTTTACACTGATTTTATATACGCTTACTGGCCACTTTTTTAGGTACACCAGTTCAACTGCTTATTTACGCAAATATCTAATCAGCCAGTGACATGGTAGCAAAGCATTCGGCCTGTAGACATGGTCAGGATTTCACCAACTGCTGATCTGTTGGGATTTTCACACACATAACCATCTTGAAGGTTTACAGAGAATGATGAGGAAAAGAGAAGTAGCAGCTTTCTGGGTGAAAATGCCTTGTTGATGTCAGAGGAGAATGGCCAGACTGCTTCAAGCTGATGGGAAGAACATCTCTGAAGAAACCATTGAACCTTGAAGTGCACGGTCTGATGAATTTCTGCTGTGACGTTTGGATAGCAGGGCCAGAATTTGGCTTAAACAACATGATCCACACTGCCTTATGCCAATGTTTTAGGGTGCTGGTGGTGAGGTAATGGTGTGTGTGTGTGTGTGTGTGTGTGGTGGGGGGATTTTCTTGACCCGTCAGGACCAACTGAGCATCATTTAAACACCGCAGCCTACCGGAGTATTGTTGTTGACCGTATCCGCCCCTTTATGATCACGGTGTACCCATCTTTTGATGGTTGCGCCCAGCAGAATAACACACCATGTCACAAAGCTCAGATTATCTCAAACTGGTTTCTGGAACATGGCAATGAGTTCACTGGAGTCAAATAACCTCCACAGTCACCAGATCTCAATCCAATAAAGCACCTTTGGGGTGTGGTGGAACGGGAGAGTCACATTATGAATGTACAGCAACCGCAGGACCAAAAATCTGTGAGGAGTGTTTTCAGCACCTTGTTGAATCTGTGCCACAAAGAAATAGGAGAAAAAGCTCTGAAGGCAAAAGGTTCATTCTGGTATTAGCAAGTATATTTGTGGAAGTGCCATGTTTTTATAAGAACATTAAAGAAGCTCTTAATGTTTTTTGCTTGCAGGCACATATTGACTCCAAAAATACTGCCATCAAGACCCTACAGCACAAAATAAATCAAATTTCCACGGTTAGTTGTCTATTTGTTTCCTGAAATTACTTTTAATGTATTTCATAACAATAACCACAGTGAAACTTTGTATCCTGCAGGTCCGCAAGCATTTGCTGCTGCACACTGAGGTAAAGGCAAAGGCTCTTGGTGTTCCTGTGGAAGAGCTCCTTTGTAATTCCCAATGAGAGTAATCCTCATGGTAAAAATGTGGAGCAGCACTTGGATTAAAGTGAGAAGCAATGATTCCAAAGACTGGAACACTTATATTTCATTTACATCTTTTCTTTAATCTACCTTTAATGCTCATATGACTTTAAGTAGTAAAGAAACATAAAAATCAAAATTTAAAATGGGATCTCTTAATCTTGAGAAAAAAAAAGAGTTGTGTTGTGTGTTGTTTTAGACTAAAGGGTATGTCATGCCTCTATCTGTAGCATCCTCTCTCACACCAACCCTCAGCATGTCCTCCATGACCTCCATGAATTTTCTCTGTGGTCTTTCTCCTTTACTCCTGCGTGTCATCTCCATATTTGACATCCCTTGTCCAGTATGTTCTCTCTAAAGGGAGCAACTGAAAGATGAAGATACTTCATTGGATTTGTCAGGTGTTCTTAATGACAGCCAATAGGTGCCGCTATTCACATAATACATCGTTGTGTCTCAGACGGTGTCATGGTCACAGATGTTGACCTGGCTTCACTCTTTCTCTCCTTGTCTGCTCGGTCTGACGCTCTCTGTCATGGGAGCGAGACTCCTCCCAGAAGTGGGCGTGGTTACCCAAGACTCCCGCTGCTGCTGAACGAGAACCCTGCCGAAAACTGAGCAGTCCAAGAATGCTGCAGTAACTGAACTCTATCCTGTGTAAAGAGTAGACTTGACCATTAGATTACTGACCTGTGACCTTCCCTTGAACATTATTCAACTTTAATTCCTGAACTTGCTCCAGATGTTGTTACTGTATCTTGCAGTTGTTGATTAAAATTGTTAAAATTCTTTCCATTGCTTTCTGCATTGAAGTGTTTTGTACAATCATTCAGTGGTTAGCACTGCTTCACAGCAAGAAGTTTCTGGGATTGCACCTCCTGGTTGACCTGAGCCTCTCTGTTTTTTTAAATAAATGCTGTTTCAAAGTTGTCTATAGGTGAGGGTGTGAGACAGAGTTCGATCGTGTCCAGGTTGTTCCGCACTCACCCCAGGACCCTGAGATAGGCCCCATGACCCTGAAATGGATAAGTGTAAAAAATATGTGTATATGGTTTTTTGTTTTTTTGCATATTTCTTGAACTTGTGTAAACATATTTTAGATCTTGTTTGAAGTAAGTACAAAATGCAGTTTTAAAAAAGACCGGTTTTACCTTGATAAATAAAGTATAAAAAACAGTCAGTTTGCTAAAAACTGAGTGTTGCTTCTGCCTTGTGACAGAAATGTTCTTTCGGGTTCAAAAGTACTTGATGTCATTCATGAGCGATATGTTTGGCATGTTTTAGAATAATTATAGGCCAACAACTCATTTACAACAGTTTAAATATCTGGTAAATAACTCAAAACCACTTTTTGGCACAACACCGGTGCTTCATTTCTCTTTCCTGGATGCTGCTGCTTGTTCTCACCATTTTAAGACACAGAAAACAGCAAAAACAATCAAACGAAACAATATCTCTCACACAAGCTGCAATTTAAATATATTACTTTTATATTTTGACTAATTGCAAGCTTTTGGCCTCATGATGGAAATGAGGTCAAAAAGTGGACTCAAATCAAATATTCCAATCTCAACTGCTACTTTCATCAGATGATTTCCCCTCCACCATGACTGAGTTTCCAGCAGAGAGAGGAGGAACGTATGTGGCAGATTCAGTTTCTCATTGCCTATTCCCGTGGTGAATCGAGCCCCGCTGCGCTGAGTGATCGCTGTTCCCCGCGGCATCAATAATACAGGAGGAAGTTATTGTCCCGGTGCAGGCCACAGTATCATACAGCTAAAGCAAGTGGAGGGAGGGGATGGTCCTTTCACTCAACCCTCTAGGGTTTCAGAGCCTGCAGACAGTGGTCTGACTCTGGGGAGCCTGCTCCCGTCCCCTTGCACAGGGCTCAATTGTAAGTTTGCCTGACTGAGGGATAAATGTGTCCAAACACTGACAGCCTGCACAGTCCTGCTGGTCTGGCACTGCTGGTAAGACTACACCCCCAACAAACCCTGTGTCACAAGATGAGTCTCAGCTCAATGGAGAATTAAGCAGCAGGGGGACATGGGACAGTCAGGGGATAGATATCCTGGGTGTGATTAACATGATCCAGATTTTCATGTTCTTTGAGCACCTTGCTGAATGCTGTGACCTTCCTTTAGCCTCGAGATGCTCCGAAATAAACTGGAAGCACCTAAAACAATGGTATACACTAATGGTGACCAACAAGACTGAGACATGTGATGCCTTATTTCAAAGTAACCACTTTGCCACGCCCATTATCTGCACACTGTCAAATGAAGACAGACAACAACAACAACAAAAAACAATCCACATAACTAACACCATGTAATACTAATCTAAGCATCAGCCTGAACCCCAGAGACAAAGAAAAAAACAAGTGCCACAAATAGTTAAAATAACAGAGTGATAGAGGACACTGGGGGGAGGGGTGGGGAAGGAGAGTGAAAGGTAGAGAAAGTCCAAGCGATGGTGAAATAGAGAGTGGCACTCAGGAAGAGGTCAGTGCAGAGCGTGCTGACACCGCTCAGTGTGAGGAGGTGTTAGACAAACACTTCAGAGGATACTTATAGGCATGAATGCATAGGAACTGCAGGTAAGTTCAGAAAATAAGTTCTTTTCTTTTTGTCTTTAGTATAATTATCATTCAAAAGCATAGTTTTAATGAAACAGATGTATCCTGGTATTCTAAGGATGTACTGAGGTGTGAATATAAGACTCCTGTTTAACAGTCTTTAGATATCGATTCAGTGTTAAATGTGGACCCTTTAAATTTTCAGCCCCAACATTTGTAAGACTTAATCACATTAATGATACTTGTTTTAGCAGCCATGATGGTAAGGTGATGTGGTTGCCAGGCATTAAGGTTTAATATCCCCTTTCCACTGAGACACTTTACTCCTTAAGTCCAACCCCATCACCTAAAATGAAAAAGCATTTAAATGAGGGTTTTGTGAAATCAATAGCAGACTCAGTCTATAGAGCAACATGTGACATCAACGAGTCGCGGTGTGGGCTGGCATGAGATGAAGATGGCTATGAAAGGGTCGGGGATGGCTGCTCTTAAATTCACGAGCATCATAGTTTGTGCTGTTTTACTCAGACAAGGAGCACCTGAGAGGACAGGTGAGTAGGCCACCAAAACATGCTACCAAATCCACTTTTTTATGTATTTGGTTACTATCTGCTTATTACACAATGCTGCCTCAAGCTATCTCTGATGCTATTTTATAGGAGGTGGCAAGGAAAACCAGAAATACGCCATTCTGAAGGAGATCATTTCAGAGTGGAGTAAAGGAGGCGGTGCAAATCCACAGAGAGCCCCCACTGAGACAAACACCAAGGACCAGTCTGTGCCCACTTGGATGAGGAATATCGTGGGGGGCTTAAAAACGCTTGGTCTACTTCCCAGCAGGAATATGCCTTCTTTAAACAAGCCAATTGACAGACATCGTCTCTCTGGCTTCCTCTACAACATCTCCATGTATCTTCAGGAGATGGGTGCTGAGTTGGAAGAGGAGCCGGCAGAGCCAGACGAGGAGCAGCTTTGGGAGAAAGTGCTGCATTACTTCCTGCAGTCTGAAGGAAACGCTGCTCTGAATCAGTGGAACGGCCGGGTGCCACCCCGGCCCAGCGTTAGAGTGCAGGACTGGTTTCTGTCCCTCAGAGGTAGCCCACACTGGGACTGGCTCCTAGGCCTGCTGCAGAGCCTCATCACTCTATCAGAGCGTCAGCCTCACAGGCCCTTCTTGACTTTCATAGCTCAAAACTGGAGGACAGTGAGTGCTGTGCTGGAAGCTGCTCTTCAGGCTCTCGTCAGCGGGACCTACGGTCAGGCCAGTGCAGGCCTACAAAGCTTCATCTGTGCACTGAAGGGTCGCACTGACTGTGCCTTTAGTGTCAGCTGGCTTCAGCAGCTGCTGCAGTTCCTAGAAACACGCAACTGGAAGCCTGTGGTTAGTTTGCACCCAGCAGGGGAAGCTGCCGAACACAGCAAGGGCTCGAACGCATTCGGACGTTTAAAGCCCTTCAGCTTACCCCCTGAGGCCACGAGACAGAATGGGTTGTACGGAAATGCATCCGTGGATGAAATGGTAGCCACCGAGGAGGAGGCAGACTCCATGCAAAGCTTGCTGCTGCAGGTTTTGTCACGTTCGGGTGGAGGCGAGCGAGGAGGCAATTTGGCACAGAAAAATTTAGCTCTCGTGCAGAGTTTGGATGGGCTGAGGAGGGGCCTCCTGCACAGGGTGGGCAGTTCTGTCTATGGCAACCTGAGGGAGAAAGTATCAAGAGTTACAATGGCGCTGCTTGATGACGTTGGCAGCCTGGTGGATATGCCACAGCCCAAAACCCGGAGCCGGTGCTCCGCTGGTGAGTATTTATATGAGATTTGGTCTAAAGTTGTTCTCACAATTAGAAGAAATAAAAAACAGGAGTTAAATTTCATCTAATGTGGTTAGAAATCTTTGTTTCTTGCATTTAAACACAAACTAACATCAGAATCTTTTCATAATTTCATAATTAAGGTCGCACACCCTCTTCCTGTAGTTTCCATAAAAAGTGCTCATTCAGAAAACAATTTTAACCCAGAGAAACCCCCCAGGGAGAGGACAGTGACAGTGAATGACACTGCTTTAAAAACGTTATAATCATCCTGGCCAGTGAGGGGATCTGTTAATCCTCCCATTGATGTCAGTAACTTTATATGTTGGGCATTGTTAGCCGAGCTGCAGTGTTACATCATCCATGGTTGTGTACTGCAGAAGCTTCCAGCTGCTTTTCCACTACTTATTCACTTTGATTTCCAAATAATATTTCCTTTCTCATCGGTCTTCTTGAAGGCGACCTACGACAGCTCATCTTATGGTAAGATATATTAGAAATATAAATGACTTAGTTTTTGATTTAGTTTGATATATTTTGCATTAAATATCTAGCAAAACAAAACAGACATTGTTCTGTCTGTGGATTTGTAGGGGAATAAGGCACAACGTGATGTGGAACACTCAAGCTTTGGGTGTAAGCTCCCGGGGCCTCCCGAGCTCCCTCCCATTCCTGTCCTGCCCTTCCACTGAAGGAGATGAGCCAAGATCACCAAAATCACCAGCTCAGTCAACCCCAAAAGCCACTCCCGCTTCACGTAAAGTCTCCAACAAAAAGCTTCACATTGAACCATTAACTGCACCTAACAGCCAGTCACAAACAGAGACTAAAGAGAGCACCGGTCAGCAGAAGGAGATGGAGTACTCCACCTCTACAGAAATCCTGGAGGCCGCATGTAATGAATCCATCCCAGGCTTGACCGGCGTCTCTAACTTCACTGTATTCCTCTATTGTAAACTGTTTGAAGGTGAGAATGGGTCAGTTAACCCTGCAATGGATCAGATGGAGCTCGACCTGCATGCTACGTGCTCTGATGCAGCTTGGTACCTGTCTGCTGCAGAGGAGGACTTCCTCTGGGTCCATGTCTGCAGCGAGTTCTTTGCCCATGAATTTAACAATACAGTGTGTGCCAACTCATCTTTCTGGCTGCAGAGAGCACATCAGGTAATGGATTACTTTTTAGATGAGTGAGCATGAGTGTCTTCTTGGAATTCAGCTTAGCAAGGAATACAAATTTGAGTTTTGGTTGCCTTTTTTATCTTAACATACAGTCGTGAAAAAATTAGGACATGCTGTGAAAGCCTGCAAACACGTTTGGTCATATGGAAATGTAATATTCATTTTAACAATGGTGGGAGGTTCAAATTATAAAACTAAACAATTATCACTGAAGAAAACACATTTTAATATAAAATGCAATACTTGAGTTAGGACACCGCTGCATTAATTCACATTAAAAATGGCCAAGGATTCGCTCACAGGCGAATCACATCGGTTGCACATGATTAAAACATCCTTACTCAGCATTTTAAAGGAGGCTTGCCCTGTTTAAACCTAAGATGCTGAGTTTGGTGCGCTTCTGACCATTGAAGTGAGAGTGAACACTATCATGAGATCAAAAGAGCTGTCTCAGGTCTTCAGATAGAAGATTGCAGCAGCTTATGAGTTTGGGAAGGGATTTGGAAAGATCTCAAAAGAATCTGAGGTCAGCGATTCTTTCCCAAAAATAGTCTACAAGTGGAGGACATTCAAAACAGGTCTGGCTGTCTGAGCAAGTTCACTCTGAGAGCAGAGTGCAAGATGCTAAAAGAAGTCTCCAAAAAAATGTCTTCACAGGACATACAGCAGGCTATTGCGACTGCTGATGTAAAATGCATGCCTCTACAATCAGAAATCAGACTACTTTAACTTGCATGGGAGAGGCCAGGAGGCCAGAGAGAACAAAGACTAGGACTTCTGGGATAATGGGCTGTACATGCAAATAATTCCTCAAAAATCTCACAGCTGAAGGAATTCTGCTGGATTGGAGGAAACCTTCCTCAGACCATGTCAGAGACTGGTTAGACGGCTACAAGAAGCATCACTGATGTTATTTCTAACAAAGGGGGTAACACTAGCTATTGGGGGGTTGGCTGTCCTAATGCTTTTCACAGTTAGAATACAAACTTTTGTTAATATCGTTTGTTTAATTAATACATTTAATATTTGTTGTTTATGTGCAATTAAATCTTTTGTTTCCAGAGTTAAGTCGAAACAAGATTCTTAATAAAGAACTGAATATTCTGTGGGTTGACTAATTTCTTTTGTGCTGTTTCAGGCTGCAGTGACAAAGGACTATCATTTTTTTAACCAGACGAGCATAGATGAGCTGTGTGTGCAGCTTTCAGATGAGTCAATGTGGAATACAGGACTCAGTGAGAACTGTCTGGCTCAGTTGGGCAGCAGGTCTCTCAGTGCTCAGGCTTTCAGACAGTGCTTTCTTCCCAACAACTCAGTCCTGATCTCATCTCTGTGTGGCACTGACTCTCACCAGTCCTTGCCAGAGGGCAGGTGGGCTGCAGCATACTGTTCCAAAATACACAACGTCTCCCATGATGACACCACTTTGAAGACTTGTCAGTACAGAGAGTGGCCTGTGCAACATTTCACCAACTTCACCCTCCTGGAGCTCTGTGTGCAGACACGTGGACTAAGAGAGTACATCTGTCTGAATGCCACACTCTACTATCGGCTTTTAAGAACAAATCCTCAGTTTGCTGATGTCTGTGCTGATCTGCTGGCTGAACAGGAAGACAGGAAGTGCTTCCTCCAGAGGTTTTTTGACATGCTTCCAGCACCTTATGACTTTGATACATCGCAGCTGTGCGTGGACCCGGCACCACTGCTAATGGATGTCCTGCACAAGCTGAGCGTGTGTGAGGTCGAGATGGGAGAGCGTGAAGGTTTTTTAGTGGCGCTGGGATATGTGCTGCGAGTCTTAGATTTTATGGTGGGTCTCTCTTCGGGGCTGGACGAGGGAGAAAGAGAGGCAAGGCAGGGTCTGGGTCAGGCTATTCTCCTCTCCAGTCTCATCGACAACACATCCTGGTCCGCACTGCGGCCGGAAGCCTCCACGAGCGTCCTCCACACTGTGGGAGTGTTCCTACGCAGAGAGCAGAATGCCACACTAAAGGAGGACCTGCTGAGCTGCTTCAGTGTAAGATGCAGTTACTAACAGACATATTTGTTTAACAGACACACAATACGTAAATAACCTGTTACTCCTGTTACATCAGCCCGTCCTCTGGGACCTCATCCAGCGTGATGACAACTCATCTGCTCTCAAGGTTCTGCTGCAGGTACTGAGCATGTGCAGATTTACCCACATATAACACCTCACACATGAACACACTGAGAGTTACATTCAACTGAATCTCCCACCAGGAGTACTTCCAGATGCCAAGAGACAGCATTCGTACTCTAGTGATGTCTGCTGAGAAGGATGCAGTCAAGAGATTTCTCTCCCACATGCATCGAAGCTGGGATCAGCTTCAGGTTGAAACCAGCCAGGTTTGTTCTTCAACTTTTTGTACTTAAATATGTTTATTGCTAAAGCTTCCTCTGTGTAAGAAGCTAATTAGCTGGATAAATACACATAAATGAGCCCTTGTTGATTTCACTTAGTAAAACTATTCATCACAGAGTAAGGAGATGGAGAAGAATTGTAATGTGTTTTCTTTCATATGCATTTCTTTTGATTGGTGGTTATTACAGTAGGTTGCACTGTGTTGCTTCTGCTTTATTTGGATTCACGTCATGGTCCATGCATAGTTAAAGAGTGCCAAATTGAATCCACGTCCATTCCTGTCCGGCGTTTTGTTTTCTCTGTCAGGCCTCTCAAAAAGAGTTGCAGGCCATGGAAACAATGACAGCAGCTTTCATCCACAAGTTCCCCCGAGTGACCCCAGAGCTGTTTGTGGACCTTTCTCAGTTCATTCCCTTTATGTCTGTCTCTGACATAATGAGCTTCCCAGCCTCCCTCATCGTCAATGACAGCGTGTGAGTTGTGGGCCAAACGTGGTCATAGTTAATGTAAAACTTCTCAATGTGACACTAACAGCTTCTGCAATGCTCTTCAGATTGACAGCCATCCGTGACCACAGCTCGGGGATGAAGTCCCTGCAGAAAAAGGCCTTTGTAAAAAGACTCCTGCAGTCTAGCGTGGTGGGTGATGTCCCTACATGGCCACCATACTTTCTCAGCTCCATCCTCCCACTTCTGCCTTACCTCCCAGTCAGTCATTTTCAGCAGCTGACATCACAGCAGGTTTGAGGGCATTTCTCTGATTGACATATTCTTACATGACTTTATCTCTTTTCATTAATGAATTCCTACATGAATAAATGCTTCCATACACCAACCAATACCAACACGTATGTGAGGTTTTAGAGAAAAGTGTTCTCCACCACCACCATTAAAGACCTACTTTACCACCATGAAACTTTCTTTTCACTCTTCATGCTTTTTTCGTCATTGTAATCCTCTCTGCTAGCTTGCTCCTTTGGTGGAGTTACTTGGCAATGGCAGTCTGGATGGAGTAAGGGGGCGCCATGTGCTGCGGACCCTCTTCAGTAGGAAGATAAATGTGACCGGTGACAACATAATGAGGTGGGACCCAGATACCCTAAACTTATCAAAGCTAATCCGTATCTAGAGTATTGTGCAAAAGTTTTGAGCCACCTCACATTTCTTTAAATTTTGCTTCCAAGGAGTCAGACTTTCTTCAAAATTTCTGAAGTAGTCTAGACCAATAGAGCAATAGTTTTTCTTTTTCTTTGGACATTGGCTGCTTTTTCACTCATTTTCAGACCAGTTCTGTATGTTATCAACCACTTAACACCAGCCTGTGAGTCACTCAGATATACCAAACACAACTACCTAAAGGGATGAACCTTTGTGGTATCTATACATAACAGGCAATGAGGAAAAAACACAATTTTCAGTTGTATCTTTAGGTGCTGCAAAAACATATAATTTGTTCCCATTTTGTAGTTGACTCTATGAAGAATACCAAAGATAATACAGTTTGACAAGCATAAAATAGTATTTTTGCACCAAAAAAAGTTGAAAACCTGGCATAGTGTGTAGTGAGTCCTTAAAAAAATGAGGAAACTGGAAACTGGAAGACAAAAACGTGTCAGGCCTAAAAAACTGTCCATAACAGATGAACATGACCTCAAAACCAGGTCCTCAAGAAACAGGAAAAAACTATAAAAACTAACATCTAATTTTTATCCACCATCAAATAGCATATAGAAAGCATCTGATTGGCATTTTTAAATGTTATTGTTATTTTTTTGTCAGAATGACAATGATCCCATACACACTGTTAGTTCAGTAAAAGCAAATGGAAAAAACACACAATGGATCACTATCAGTCATGGATTGGCCTCCCCAGAGCCCGGACCTCAACATGACTGAAGCAGTGTGGGATCATATTAACAGAGCACAAAACAAAATGCAGCCAAAATCCAAAAAAGAGCTTTGAATGTCCTTCAAGAAGCCCGGAGAACTACTCCCAAAGACTACTTAGAGAAATGACAATAAAACTTGACTAACAAGACTGACTTTCAAGCTCGTGAAAACTTTAAAAAACTTTTATATTGTATTTTCATTTATGTTTGCGCATGCTTAAATAAACTGATGCCCCTATTTCCAATTTCCTGAGCCAATTGTAAAGAAATTAGATATGTTTAAAGACTTTTGCACAATAATATTTGTTTGGTATTGTTTTAGCAAAGGAAGTTAACATGAATCTGGGGTCCATAGTTGTAGCTTAGAGGGTCCACAGCAATTTCCTTTTTTCTGAGAAAGTCAAGCTGATGATGATTAATAACAATAGCGAATCTCATTTTAATCAGACCCAATGCAACATATGTTATCTTCATTGTGCTGTAGTTTATTCATTCTGTAAGGATCTCTGTATTTAGCTGTGATTTATTTCATAATTGAGCCCTTCATTTTGAAGTCTATTACAAAAAGCATTAGGCCATTGAACTTAATGTTAAATCAAGTGATCAGAAAAGTGAATGAGTGCCTTTTGCAGATTAGGAGTCCTTGCGTGCTACCTGGATCCACCCGACTTGGGTTCATATCTTCAGGACTCTGCTGTGGCCTCTGCTCTCTGGCAGCAGCTGTCTCAGTGCATATCCAACGGCTTTGTCAGTGCCGGTGGCAGGGTGAGGGGCACAGGACAACTTTAGGTTACAGTCTCCTCTCAAGTATGTTTTCATGGCATGTCTGACTAACTCTGTTTCACTGTGTCTTATGAATAGCTGTCTTCTTGGTTAATACCAGCAGTTCAGACCCTGAATGTCAGCAGCATGGCTCCTCCGGAGCTGTCTGCTCTCAGTGGTCTGCTTCCCCAGTTGGGAGCTTCTTTTCTGCTGTCACTCCCCTCAGATCAACTCCTGGAAGTCCTGTCACAGCCAGGATTACACACATATTCCCCAGCACAGGTCAGCAGGGAATTATTTCTCTTGTCATGCTTATCTTCTCCCTCCCCAAGTGTCACTGTAAATGTATAAATTTGAGTTGCATTTCCACAAAGTTTCCAATTTGTCAGGACAACTTCTAGTCGTTTTTATAAGGTGATGTGAAGCACATAGCAGTGGACCCCCCTTTTCACAGAAATGAAATGCTAACCTTCTGAAATATGTAATGCCAGGGATTTTTGGCATAAATGTAAGTCTACTATTAATTTGCATATAACTAATGAAAAGCAGGGAATAAACAGAGATGAAGTATGTCCCCTGTGTGAACTTTCTTAAAATGTGGGAGTTTTGTTGGCAGACTTATTTTTAATGCTCTTTGCAGGCATTTAAAATGTTATCCAAGATTTCGAAGGACACCAACGTAAGTGGACATTTTAAAAATATTTGTGCTGAATATCGTCCAGCTGCACTCTCACCTCTGAGTTTTTCTCCTCCCGCTAGCTCACCATGGAAAAACTGTGCCGACTGAAGCCGTTACACTCCGGTCTCTCCCCTGCTGTGCTCAGAGACCTCCAGTGGGCTGAGATCAGTGAAGCTGTCCACTGCCAGTGCTGGAGAACATTGCTAACTGAGCTTAAGCCTGGCCATAGAGCCATGCTATACAATGCAATGCAGGAGGTGACTTAGCTTTGTTTCTTCTCCTCTGCTTCTTCTCACTTTTCTAATCTTATGGTTTATTATTTCCCCTCTGGTGCCACATTGAGTATAAAAGACATTTGAGCAGGTTGTGACAAATTAGATTCAATAAAGCATAAATTCACATTTCTTATTGTGGTTCTGTTTCAGCAGGCTCTGCACAGAGACACGAAGAACACCACTCTGCAGCTAAACTGTCTTTTACCATTTGTCCCTCTGAGGGAGCTGATGCACACCATGAGTGCTGAAATCATTTCGAGACGCATCGGCGTGTACAGAGACATAGACTGGTCGCCACACCAGGTGCACCCTTTTACTTTAATCCCTTTTTTTGCGTGCTGTTTAACATCACATTCATATAACAACAATAGCTCTTTTACAAAAGAAGAAACTGTTAGCAGCTTCAGTTTTCGCCCCCCTTAATCTGCAACTCATAGGATATGCTTCAGGAGGCCCTTTCAGGATATTAATACTCCATTCACATCAGCTGCCATCAAGCTAATTAGTTTGGATGTTGTACAATGATGTGGAGGAGTACAGCATAAATTAATAATTGGCTACCTTAAAGGGGTTTTGTCACAGCCAAAATTGTTTTAGCCTGCTTTCACCACCTGTTCTCAGCCCAACAAGACTTCAGTCAAACCAATGAAGATTGTTCCTATTCTCTCATTATCTTCCCTGATATGTGCAGTAATCGGACTGATCATTGGGTCAGTGTTAAACCTTAAATTTCCTCTTAAAAACAGTACTAAATGTTTATATCGGCATTATGAATTAAACACTTGTCAAAGTGATCTTAAATTTCACCTAAAACCAACACTGCTGCATATATATAGTATAGAGACATTTATGATTTCTGGGGCTGATGCCAGCAGAGAGGGTGTGGTTGTTTATGCTGGTCTATTATGAGGATCGCTCTACAGATTAAAGTGAATCTACAGTGATAAAATCTTGACTGTTCTACACCTACTGCTGGCTGTTTGCTCCAATTCACATTTCCTCTAAGCTGGTAGCATAATTTCTCTTTTACTTTGCCATGTTTACAGTTGCACTTAGCTGTAGGGGAGAAAAATACCATCAACAGCAGGCAGAGCATCTGTGCTCATATTAGTCAGTCTCACATGAAGGAGGAAACTATCGTGAAGGACTGAGTGTCATATACACTCTCCTTCTATTATGACGTGCTACATGGAAAAAAAGGATAGAATGGTGTGCAACTGAGCTGAAGTCACGTTTCTGGTTAAACAACGTGATGACACTATTTCTGAACTAACCTACAATATGTTCTATAAATAAAGATTTTCATATTGTACAATATACATATGATTCTCTGGTTAACCAGCGTCTGCTGATAAATATCCTCCAACCAGTGTGTGCATATAAACTGGCTAAAATAAAAATTGAACACCAATTTTCTAAGTATATTTCTAGAGGTTCTATTGATATGACATTTTCAGCAAACGTCTGTAACAACCCATCCAATTCACACATGTAAAGAAGTCAAACTATAGATGTCCATAAATTATGTTATGTGTAATAATGAGAAACGAGGGTACTGTTAGTTTCACAAATGGCAATACTAAAGTATATAAGGGACCAATTGTTCGTCACCGTTTAGGGAATTGATTTTTATTTTCCTGTTGGGGCTAAAAAAACTTGCCTTATTGTAATATCTGGAAACTGCTTTGAGTTTCTTTCTTGATTTTAAAGAAATGCACAGTCAAAATGCTAACTCATGCTGTTCCTTGTCTTTACAGGCTCAGTTTCTATTCAGTAAGATCCATGAATTTCTAAACATTACCAGCAAGTCAGTGAGGTAGGTTTCACCCCAGCCAAAGCACTGATTAAATAATTCATTTAATATTTTGATTGCAAGCTAAAATAAAAACACAACAGAAACAATTTTCAGTCAGACACCCGCTTAGAAGACAGTCTAAATAATGACTTCTTTCTCACTCATAGAGATCTGGGTCATATCGCTGGTGGAATGAGCTGTGACTTTCTGAAGCTCTGGACCAATGATACAGATTTTGTAGAGCTGCTTCAGTTTGTTAGTGAGCTGCCTGGAGGCATAAGACCTGCTCTGGTGAGGAATGTGAGCCATAAAAATTTATGTTTCCATGAAAATGCATTTTTTCCTATACTAACAAGTTCAGATGTGCCACCAGCGAAAATGTATCATAGAGGAACTGAGAAGACAACCTAAACTCGACCTCAATATTTTGAGTTCTGCGTTTTCTGCAACATTGCCGTAAATATCACCTCCTTATATTTGTATTTTACTCTTTTTTTTCTAAATAAATGTTTTACTATTTCTCTAGGATGACTGCATTTACACCCATGCTCTGCTCTTTTCCAGAGTGACCATGATAGAGAGACTCTCTAATACATCCCTCAGAGCCATTTTGGACCACGTTCAAGCACAGTTTGCTGATTTTCTCAGACTGCCACATTATAAACAGACCAATTTAGCCGAGAAGGCCTTAACTGAGCTGGTAAAACACCCAAAATAACAGCTTATCATGCAAGATGGGCACAAGTTAACACATGTTTTAGCACATTTTAGACTTGCTGTTGCTGTAGGAAGTAAACTTTATCAAGCTCAAATACCAAATACTGCAAATTCCCAAAGTAATAAAATTATAAACCATTATAATGAGAATTCAGAGCAAACCAAAAGGAAGAAGAGCATTTTCTCGATGAGTTAAATCAGGGCTTCAGTTAGTGTTTGTGTGTCACGTATTTGATTTGTTTTAACTCATTAATTTTGCAGAAAGAACATTTGTGTGTTCAGGCTTTTCAAGCAGGCGGTTATAGTATTTAGAGAAAAACAAATGGAGAAAGTGCTTCAGAACATAACCCGCCTTTATCCTCTCAGCAGCTTTTCACACAAGTGAAGTCATTTCAGTGTGAAATCCTGGTAATCCAGGACGTCTCTCTCTGTATGCCGTGCTCCACAGGGCTCTTCTCTGTCTGAGGGGCAGATTGATGGCACCGCTGTGGATATCCTCGGACCTTTGCTGCCTTTCTTAGACAGGGACAGTTTGGCTCTGGTGGACAGACGAGCGGTGGGTCTGCGGCTGGAGGAGATGAGAAATTTCTGCCTTCCTAAAGAGGCTCTGAGGGATATCAGCGCTCTGCTCACCCAGAAAGACCTGTTTGGGTAAAGCAACACATGTGTAGGAGTTTTTGACACCTCAAGATAAGAATTAAAATATTGTTATTATTATTATTATTATTTTGGATTTACACAAACAAGCAGCATAAGCACTGAAAAATGAATTAATTAGAAAAAAAAGGTTACACGATGAAAACTTAAATTGAAAATATATCAAACAGGACTGTGGAGGTCATGAAATGTAAGCCTGTAAAAATATATGTAAATAAATCAAGCCCACCACATCATATCTTATATAAGTTGAAATATACTGACATAAAGGTCACGACTGCAGCATCAGCATACTCTCTTTTAGTTTCACTCCATCTTCTCTCTTCTCCTAACCTATCACAAGTAACTGGGCACTAGTCTCATAAATATCTGTCTGTACATCGTACATCACATCAGTGCAATTTATGTGATAGTTCAATCTGGACCGAAATAGTGCTGCTGCCCAGTGCTGTAGCAAATCTGAAATTTCACAAACAAAATAATGTAGCAGCTTGGTTGTCTGAATCATTTTTGTACATTTTAGCCCCAACTGATCTCAAGTGAGCCTGAAACCAGTACATACAATAATAACCTGTAACAAATTACCACCTCCAGTTCAATTCAGTTTCATTCATAGAGCACTAAATCATAACGAGAGTCGCCTGAAGTGGTGTTATATTGTGAAGTAGTGACCCTACAGAGACCCTAATACAGAGAAAAACCTCAACAATGAGACGACGCCCTCTAAGCAAGCGCATGGTGACAGCGGGAAGGAAAAACTCCCTTTTAACATGAAGACACCTCCAGCAGAACCAGGCTCAGGGAGGTGCAGCCATCTGTTACACATAGCTGGGGGGGAGGGGAAGGGGACAAGACAAAAGACACTGTGGAAGAGAAAGAGAGACAAATAATAACTAATGTTTAAATGCAGTTCTCTTCTTTCTTCATCAGGTGGAAGGCTGTCAAACTAAGGATTATTCCGAGTAAAATGAAATTAAGAATCTGGACGAGTGGTCTCATTATGTGGTCTCAACTTTTAACAATTTGCAAAACAAAGCTTCTTGGTCCAAAATACAGTAAAATATACTAATCGTCTTACACTGACCTGTGAACTTTGTATTTCAAACACAATCCACATCCATTTGTGGAGAGTAGAATAATGGTGTAAAATACAAGCCCATTTGGGAAATTCCAGCACTGCTCCTGCACTAACACGTGGATTGTCACAATTCGGAGGATTAGGACCCAAATGTAAACTCAGGAGACAAGCAAGATTTAACAACTGTCAGCCGTTTAATGAGGCTGGGTGTAAAAGTCCCACACAGCAATACAAAATCCACAAAGGCACAAAGAGAAACACACAGGGCTTGATAACTGGTTAAAAAGACACTGAGACGAAGAACAAAGGAATGACAGGACTATATATACTCAAACACACACTGAGGGCTAGAGTCACAGCTGGAGAAACAACATGTAGATGAAACTAATTATGATTAAAGTGCAGAGAAAGAGCGACTTACAAAATAAAGCAGGAAGTAAGAAATAATAACTGAGGGAACACTGAGGTAACAAAACATACTAACAGAACACATACTCAGAACATAAGAGGAACAGACTTACAGACTTACTTGATAAACATCACTAAGAACCAGAAACCCTGAAAAAAGAATATAAATCAAATCCTAGACAATAAACATAACTCCTAAATTTCAAAGAACTAATAAAACCCCGGCTCCACAACCCAGGATGATAAGAGATTTCCCACTTTAAGCAGCAGTAATGAATACCTATTCTTGTTTTCCAGGGAGCCATCCAAGTGGCAAATTGGAGATGTAGAACATTTGGGTCGACTGGTGTTTGCTCTCTCAACGAAGCAGATTAACTCCATTCCACTGGTAAGCAGCAAAAATCATTCAAATAACTACATTTATTTTACTTTCACTGGCTTTCTTGGAGACATTTTGACCTGCAGGAATTCATAATAAGGGTTTCTACTGTACAGTCAGTGCTGAATAAAGACACGGTGGAGCAGGTCCTGGTGGGTCAAAGGCGCTGGGAAGACAGCATTATTGGTGGTGTGTGCATTACCCAGTGTATTGACCAGCATCGCCAGAGACAGCAGACTCAGAGCCTCATTCGGGGCATTGTGAAAGCACGGAGCCGGAGGGCAAAAAGTTCAGTAAATGTTTCTTTAAGTGCATGCTCTGTTTAATGCATTTTACATAGCTCAGTTAACTAGCACATATAAATGCCACCTTTCAGCATCTTTTCACTGAATCTGCATGTGTGGGTTTTTTTGTTGTTGTTGTTTTTTTCTTGAGCAGTGCCGGTTCCAAGCTGTGCAGACATTAGAGGAACATATCCTTCAGCTTGGACATCCACTCAGCTCAGCCGAATGTCACAGGAGGAGCTGAAACAGTGCGTAGAGGTGTTTGGTCAGGATTCTCTGCTGAGCTCAGAGCAGCGCCGGTCACTGTGGGTAAAACTCAGACAGGTCAGTTAAACTCCACTTACAGGAACATCCCCCACAGCACTCAAAGTCCTCTTTATATTTCTCTGTATATATCATCCCTTACGATTGCTTCAGGGTCTGTCAGAGCGGGGCTCTTCTGTCTCTCTATCCAGTTTAGATTTTGACCCCGTGAGGTGGATCTAAAACAAAAGTGTTAGCAATATATGTTCCAAAAATGTGATCAAAAATCTACAAGAGGTGCTAAAGAATTAAAGTAATTGTGAGATGTAGAGAAAATTCAAAAAAAAAAGAAAAAAAAGAATATATATATATATATATATATATACATATATATATATATATATATATATATATATATATAGACTGTTGTGTCTTAGCTTAAAAAAATTCATTCAATCCAGTTGTTGAGTCCAGTGAGAGAGCTGAGTGAAGATCAGGTGCTGGAGCTGGGCTCACTGGTGACTGCAATGCGAGAGAAGGACCTGCAAGACACTAACCTCTCTAATCCAGGTGTTTTGGCACATCTGGGCACACTGACAGACTGGAGCCCTAAAAAGGTGAGCTATTTTTAAAAATTATTAATTTATTCTCTAAAACAGATGGGTGACAAATTAAAGTAAAACCAGCCTAAACTGTTGGCACTGAATCTATAAGCATGTGGAGTTTTAAAGAAGGGTTTGAACCGGGTTCTTCTGTGTTTTGAAGTTTGAAAATAATGTCCAAATCTCCCATAGGGATGCAAATGGGTTGAGATCTAGAGACTCTGGACTCTATTGCCTGATTCATGTCTTTTGCAAAGTCTTCAAACGATTTAGTGTCTGCCACCAGGATCATTTATTTCATTATGGGATAAAGATAGTCACTCAGGGCCAAGTATACTCAGACCATGTCAGCATACCCGATGCATAAGATTCACTGACTGCATTGTTGAAGGCTTTTCCTTTGAATTTGACCCCCAAATTTACCAAAATAAATTGCACAACTTGAGTATGTTAATATGAAAATTTGTGGTTCCTGTCTGACTTTTCAGATGAGAGCAGTGATTCTGAATGTGCTGCGGAAATGCAAACTTAAAGTGGAGCAGTTAACAGTTGTTGATCTGGCAGCGTTTGGCCATCTGATCTGTGGTCTGCATCCCTCTGAGATAAAAAAACTGAGCCCCTACAACCTCAGGTCAGTCACATAAATTGCTTCCCCACACTTCCTACATTCACTTAGCTCTAGCTATAACAGAAACATGTAAAAGCAAGAAGGAGAAAACACAGCATATGCAAGGGAACAATCACAAACTGGCAGATGTCAAACATAGCTATCAGCTTAGTTTGACATGATGGAGAAAAAAACAAATCTGTCAAATAATGCTACTCTCACAATCTGTCAAAGTAAGAGCTCATAATGAAACTCCCTCCTGCTGCAACACAAAACTATCTGCTGTGATTTTATGAATAAAAGAGCTGATATCGCATGAACCGGCTAGCAGATGCTAACTAACAGCAGGCGGGAGCACGATTCTGAGCAAAACAAACCCAGTGAAAACGTTTTCTATCCTCAGTGGAGGAATAAAATCTTGAATCTTTTCCCTCAAACTGCAGTATGGCTGTTGTGTTCCTGCGGGAGACATCCCTGCCATGCACAGAGCAGCAGATGGAGGCATTGACAAGCTGTTTGTCCAGACCACAGGCCTTTGGTCCAGTTAGTACTTGGGGACCAGAAGTTTTCACTGAAATTGGGACGTTGGCAGGTATAGTAGAGCATAATATCCCTTGGGTGTAAACTCTTTTTGATTAACTTTTTAAAAATTGTTTCTTTTTAAAGAGGAAATGACAGCTCTTGGATGGATAGGTACAATTAAAAGTATCCCTGAGGGTACAGGCTCGGAAGTAAGAGGAAATGTTTCTCTACACTCCTCCTGTGATGTGACATGAGAAACATTAATTATCTCACTATAGCGCTTCTCTCTCTCTCTCTCTCTATGTCCAGCGGGCCTGCCAGACATGGTGCTGTCAGCCCTGCTACAAGAACAAGTGGGGGGAATCACCCCTGAAGCTATCGCCCTGATATCACCAAAAAAGATGGCAGTGAGTTTCATCACTTGTTTTAAAAGGAATCTCTTATGCCGATTTTTAGCTCCATAATTTTATTCTTAGATCCAGTAGAGTAGCTTTGCATGATTCACAGATTAAAATAATCCTTATTTTTTTATTCTGGCCCTTGGTGAAGCAAGCAGTCTTAGGTCATTTCCCTTTAAGTCAGCTCTCTTCTGACTGAGTGCCCTCTGCAAACAGGAGGTCTGCAGAGCAGGTGGGCAGCAATTTCCTTGCTTACAGCTGGAGACATCTATGTATCTGAGACAATCATTTTAAGGACATGCATAGCCAAGAGCTCTCTCTTTTTCACATGACTACATATTCAGTCATTCTCTTTTATCTTTTTTGAAAATGATGAAAAACATTTTTTTAAGCTTGTGATTTTCACCAAATGAATATTAAATAAGTAAATATTATAAATAATGCACCAACTTACAGTGGACCTCAAAAGGGTTTGTCTGTGATTTTAATTGGACAAATAAACAGAACAGGATAGTTTTTGGTGTAATACACATAATATAACATTTTATTTATATACAAGTTACTGAACTCGTCGT
This sequence comes from Pelmatolapia mariae, assembly GCF_036321145.2. Classification (NCBI taxonomy): domain Eukaryota; kingdom Metazoa; phylum Chordata; class Actinopteri; order Cichliformes; family Cichlidae; genus Pelmatolapia; species Pelmatolapia mariae. Next base: position 23,468,927 of record NC_086227.1, read on the forward strand.
AAAAGTGTGCAACTCTGGAAATAACTGAGAAATGTCAAATCAAAGGAAACCTGATGCCATGTAATGTCTGCATTCCTGGAAATGAAAAATATATATTTTTTTTGTGTTGGGTGTGCGCCTGACAGGTGGTGTTTAGTGCAGTTCAGTTGTCATGGTTGAGTGTGGAGCAGGCGTGGGCTGTCACTGAGGAGCAGTGGGCAGAGCTGGACAAGGAACAGAGACATGCTGTTGGATTAGCTCAATACGAAGGAGATGTTCTGCTGGAGCTGAGAGGCGGGTGTCTTTAGAAACAATACAACTGATAACCTCCCCCATATTTAGTCTGTTAAAGCCACTCTGCATGATACTTGTTTCTGATAAGCACTGAATAAGATTTGTGTGTTTGCTCATGATGTATTCTGTGTTCTCCTTCTTCCACAGGGAGAAACTTGGCTCCATCAGCCCTGAACAAAGACATCTTCACTTTATGCTCACTGGCTTTGCACCTCTTCTTGTGGCAACTCATTTAAAAGACTGGAAGAACATTTAATTGTCCCTTTGACCTGGTATCATCATATTTGTACTTCAAATAAATAATTTGAACTGTTCCGTTTCGTCTGTGTGCTATTCCTTTAAATTGCATTGCTCTTGATTGTGCTTGGCTGCACATGTTTCTCTCTTATGTGGGTTATCAGCTTGGCAGAATATAAATGAGTTTATGTAGGTGTTTTGTACGTAATGTTCTTTTGTTAGAACAATCTCACTGCAATAATTAATGTTTGACAGAGGATAAGACTTTCAGAAATTTGAGATATTTCATTACATTAATACACCGTGGTCTATACACTCATCAGACAATTTATTAGGCTCTCTTTGCTGCTACTGGGTTGGACTTGCTGCAAATCTGTTGGTTGCACATCCATGATCTGAATCTCCTGTTTCATCACATCCTAAATGTGCTCTACTGAATAGAGATCTGGTCACTGTGGAGGCCGTTTGAGTACAGTGAACTCTTGCCATGTTCAAGGAAGCACTTTGAGATGATTTGAGCTTTGTGACATGGCCCAAAGCGGCCATTAGAAGATGGATAAACTGCAGTCATAAAGGGGTAAGCCTGTGGTGTTTAAACAATGCTCAGCTAGAACTATGGAACCTAAAGTGAGCCAAGAAAATTTTCACCACACCATTACTGTGTCACCAGCAGCCTGAACAGCTGACACAAGGCAGAATCGTTCAATGCGTTCATGCTTTTTACTCCAAATTCTTACCCTACCATTTGAATAATGCAGCAGAAATCAATACTCATTGTACCAGGCAAGGTTTTTCAAATCTTCTATTGTCTAGTTTCAGTGAGCCGGTGTAAATTTGCAGTCTTAGTTTTCGCATCTTAGCTGACAGGATTGGCATGTGGTGTGGTCTTCTGCTGCTGAAACCAATGTGTGCTCTTCTGCACTCATTTGCGTTATACATGAATTATACTTCTGCATCAAATCTAAGTCATAACTTAGGCCATAACCGCAACTTCATTTTAACCCTACACCGCAACCTTCTATGTAACCTGACGTGCACCTCCTGAGAAATGTAACTACATGTCGGGTCAAGGCATTCCACAACAGTCTGAATGGCGTGGAAGGTTGCGTGCAGGGGTAAAAAGAGTTTTTCGGTTACTGCATAACGTAGATTTCCCACAGAAGTCAAAATCAAGCTTTACTGTTGCCTTCCTACCAACTCAAAGCAGTCTGACCTCTGACCTCTTACATCAACAAGGCCTTTTCACCCAAAGAACTGCTGATCTGCTGGATATTTTGTGTGTGGGAAAAATTCCAGTAGATCAGCAGTTTCTGAAATACTCAGACGACCCTGTCTGACACAAACAACCACGCCACATTCAAAGCTTTCTTCTCAATTCTGATGTTCAGTTTCAATTTCACTTTGATCATGTCTATATGCCTTTTCAGTTGCTGCCACATAATTGTGGTGGCAATTAAACAGATGTTAAACAAATGAGGGCGGGGCAGACAATCACAGGAAACAAAAAAATAAAAACAGGAAACAAAGCCAAAAAACAAGACACATGAAAAAACTAACCTTCAAAGTAAAAGAGGCTGTCACCACAAATAGGTAATAGCTAACGCTGAGAATTAAGACTGAAAGAAAACATGATAACAAAGAAAGTGGACCACAGAAGGCACAAGAAGTGGAAACCACAGGGACCACGACAGAGATGAAGCCCACAGACTCTGCCCACCATGATTCTCTTCCCCTATCAATTACCCCGACTATAGCTGCATAATAATAGATTCTCAATCCTGTCAGAATGCTGGCTGCTTCTCAAAAGGTAGCAAGGCACAACTGCACACTATAACACCGGCACTGTGTCAGTGGAAATAGAGCTTTCAGTGCACTTAAAAGATTTTTCCCCCCTACAGCAGGATTTCATTTCATTTTATGAAATGCTGCATATTTGATGGAAGAATCCTTCAATACAGCAGGATATGGCCTTTGAGTGTGCCCAGCTTACCGTCTCTGGACAACAATGCAATCACGTCATTTATGAATCTTGTATAAGCTTTGCAAGACAAACTCAATTTCTTTAATTTCTCTAAACAAACAACAAAAAACAAACAAACAACCAAATACTCTAAAATCTGCAGAATATGTTATTGTTTTAACTTATCAATAAAAATAAATAAATTAAAAAAGAAATAAGGGATAAAAATGAACATTTCTGTTTTTTTATTGTATTACTGAACTGATCACTTTCAGTAAGTCAGTAATTAAAAGATGTAGCCTCAGTTAGCCATTGCTACAACCTTTTAGCTGTCATGATTTCAGACTTTAAAGTCTAAAACCGCAAATTGTCTGAATATTCACTACAATGTGTCAACTTTTAGGAGTGGGTGTGAATGTGAAGTGTGAGTGTCTGTGTTGCCTGTGATGACATGATGATCTCTCTGGGTTTTACCCCTCTTTTTGCCCTGAGTCAGCTGTGATAGGCCCCCAGTGAGCTGAATAAGCACTCATGGAAAATGGGTAGTCAAGGAAACAGGTTTGAGCTGAGGCACCGTTGAATAGTTTAAACTATGCAACAGTTTAACATTTGATGAATGCAATAGCATTTGAAGTGTTTGCTCCATAGACTGTTGCAGGTGGCCTCACTAAATTATTGAAGGATGCTGAAAGAAAGAGGCAAGTGAGAAACTGAACCTAGAGCCCCAAGTTCACTGCTTATCATTTGGTTTCTGATTTAAGAAATGGGCCTGCCCACCGGGACCTGGAGTAGGTTAAAAATCCTGCTTTATGCTGGAGGTGGTTTGATAAACTGGTTCCTGTATTATCTGAAAAATAGTTAATCATTTTTCTTGATATTATGTTAATTTTTTCACATTATTTTTTAGGTAGTGTGTTAATTTATTAAAATGCTCCATTAGACAGTTGACAGAAAATGGAGTGAGAGAGATGAATTAATGACATGCAACCCTGGTGCTGAGTTTGTCCCCATATGGAAGGGAACCAGGCGCTGGCTTCAGGGGCAGCCCACATGGTGCATGCATCTAATTACAGTCGGGTTAAATCTGACACAGAAAAGCAGGGACTAGTCAGTATTATTAACATATGAGTTTTCCATCCATTCATTTACTTCCACTTATCTAATTCAGGGTTAGGTTGGAGCCTACCCCAGCTATCATGGAAGGAGAGGCGGGGTACTCCCTAGCCAAGTCGCCAGTCTGTCCCAAGGGTGACCCACAGAGACAGACAACAATTCACACTCACATTCACATCTACAGCCAATTTAGAATCACCAGTTAACCCAACATGCATGTCTTTGCACTGTGGGGGAAAGCCGGGGTACCTCAAAGGCACACGGAGACCCTCCTACGGTGAGGCGATAGGGGTCCTCCTTGGTCTAAGCCAGTCATTTGCATGCTTTGAGGCAAACCCAGGTGTGCTTTGAGATTCTGTGTAAATGTAAATTTACTATACTGGTATACATCAAAGGGATTGATTGCGAAGAATTTAAACAGAATCAAAGTCCTTTACACTGGAAGGTAATCGGGAGAAAAACCCAATAATCCAACGACTCTGTATGAGATAGCCCTTGTGAAAGTGGCAAGGAAAAACTCCCTTTCAAAAGGAAAAGACCTTGGACAGGACCAGGCTCTGGGAGTGGCAGCATCATGAGATAAAACAAATAAACAAACAAACTATTAGAGTTTGTGTGGAGAAAACTGTAACAAAGGAAATTATAGCCATGAGGCTTGGACCAGATGCTGCAAATGTGCTTTTTAAAACGCATTGAACCTGTTTCAGATAACATATAGGTTGTTTTCCACATATGCCAAAAGGTCATAATCTGCACCGTGACATAAATTATGTTTTTTTTTTTTTTTACCAACCTTTTAAAGGTTAAGGAAGCTGGTAAATTAATAGGCCCAACAGCAGTTTTCTCAACTACAGTAAGCTTTATTGGCATACAGTCACGCACACGTAACAGATTGGCATCCACTGCGTGTTTTTCACTATAATAAATGACCCCTCTAGGAATCAATAGCGTGTTTGGCAGCTGCCGGACACAGCCTCTGTGTCGGCATGAGGGTGCGACGCCGCCTGTGGCCGGCAGGTGGGGCTGTAGCAGCGCCGCAGCTCGGTAGTTTTCCTCTAACGTCTCCGCTACATTCACGGCCGTGACGTATTTCCTGGGGCTTGTACGGACCACTCAGCCACACACCGGAGGGTTATCATGACTATTTATAACCAGCAGTTCGCTGTTATCAGTTTTTTTGCGGTTTCGTCGCGTCGTCGTCGGTTCTAACACCGCGGTGTGAGGCACCAACAAGCCGTGTGGAGCAGGATGTAAACGGCAGCTGGTAAGTTGAGCCGTCGGTAAGTTTCCTGTCTGCTTTAGCTTGTGTCGTTACTTGTTTGGGCTGCCAAGTTTACCGAGCCCTCGGTGTCAGGACCACCGGGTCCGTGACACAGGGCAGAACCGGACGACGTGTTGATGTTTTTTTTTTGTTATCCTGTCAGCTTGTGGGTGTCAGCTTGAAAAAGGGGGAGACCTCTCGCCTATACACACACACACACACACATGCCGAGCTGACGTCGACTGCGCCGCGTCCGGTTTCTGTGGTTGTTCCTGCGGAGTGGAGGAGAAAAAAATCGTGGCGTTCGTGATCCGTGCTGTGAGGAGTAAAATGTGAGGAAATGCTCGGCAGGGGCGGATGAGAGAGGGGAAAAAAAGGGGAGGCACCTGTGAGGCGGAACAGCCCAGCCTACCGCGGCGTCAAGTTTGCGTTAATCGCGGCGCGGTTACAGTTTCAGACATATTTGTCAAGCGCAGGAGTCATCATCGGATCAGCTCCAACCTCCTCTTGCTCCGAGCCAAATTATGACAGCGTGTTGTTGTCACAGACTTAACCTGTGAGGTGAGTTTAAGCGACCGCAAACTCCGCCGTCAGCTGACACACGAAAACCTCTCAACTTTAGCTGGTAAACATCAAAGCGTTTCCCCCCTTTTTTTTCTCGGCATTTAAGGCCCGAGAAAGAAGTTTTTTCCTCCTTCCTGATCTGTACTGCAGTTAATCTCTGCTACCGTCTTCTGAAGGCTAAGTACTTGTTGTTGCCACATGCAGCTTATAGGAACTCTTGTATATCCAGTGAATATGGAGACTGAGACACACAGTTTGCTTTGAGTAATGTCCTGATCAGCTATTGCTGTTATTTTGGCACATGTGAGTAGTTTAAATACTGTTGGGGGTGAAGTTATTAACCTCGCTGTCTGGCCTGCTGTAGTTTACATGCAAGTCTTGTACAGTTTAAGACATAATCTGGATTAGCTTTCCCTGAAAATCTCGTTTGGGGTTTGTGAAATGTGACTGAACATTGAATATTAAGTGTCACACTATATGCTGCACTTATCGTGGGAGCTGACCTGCTTTTGTTGTGCCTCTGTGTTTTCCCCATTATTGTTACACCTACTGATAATTTTACCTCTCTGCTGTGGCAATATAGAGCTGCTCATCGTTATGGATAAACATAAAAACAAGCTGTAAAGCTCCTTGCATGCAGTGACATGTACCACATTACAAAAACACAATGCATGTTGTTTTGAATGCAAGTATTTGATGCTTTATAGATCTGAGCAAGCTTTTCCTTGTCATGCCAGATTTTTAACAGAATTCATCTGTACACTTGGCTCTTTTAAGAAAAATTAAAATGTAGAAAGAGCTCTCGGGATCAGAAAAAATATTACAATGGTGTTTATATGATGCGTTAATGCTGAAATTGCAGCAGGAAGTCTGGAGAAGTAGTTAGATGACAACACTGGAACAAAACGCATGTTCCAGAGGGGGGGAGGGGGGCAGATGAGCAAGTTTTTTTGTGTCGTTTGCAAGCACTAATAGGGCAGGGTGATAATCAATCCTCCAGTAACCCCCAAATAGGTTTAATAATAAAAATTATAGCTCACTCTCAAAAAATGATAGCAAAGCACATGATATTCTGTGACAATGAAGGTTTTGTTTTGTTTTGTTTTTTAACTGGGAACACTGCACTGATGATGTGTTTGGTTATAGTTGTGTGTCTAAGAAGGTGGGATACGCAAAAAATGGGAAAATGGTGAAAACATGCACCCTGGGGATGAATAAAAAGCCACCCCTGCTATTAGAAACCTGCATTCAAGAGCATAAACAATAACAGGAGAGGTTTAGCTTGGATGTTTTTCATTGTACTCCTGGCATGTTGAATGAAAGGGTTTTATACTTGCAGCTGTGCCAGGTTTAGGTTTAACACAGGGCTTGTTCTATAAAGATGCACAGTGGTGGGTTTTTTTTTTTTTTTTTTTAAAAGCACATGTGAACCAGTAGTGGTCCCAAAGCTCTTCTCCTTTCTCTTCAATAATACAGGTATCTATTTCAAAAGCAGGCTTCATCTTGAATTCTTTAGTTCTTCAGTGGAAATCTGTGACAGGAAGAAGTTAACACTGCAGTTACACTTCTCAAAATGCCATGAATTCTGTTTTCCTGCTTTATTCAGCAGTGAAACCTGTGTGTCATCCAGAGGCTTTCCTCAGCACATGGAAGGATAGAAACACGAATATTCTGCTGGTTCAGTCGGCTTCTTTTAAAAGGTTACTCTTAAGTATCTGGGGGAAAAGGGAGAGGGGAATAATCCTACCTCTGTCTCTAACAGGGGTAGGATAACCTATTAAGAGGTTATTTATAAATGCATTTTAGAAAAACGATCATTGTAAAGCTGATTGGTTTTTGCTCAGCACCATTTAGAACAGCTGATTAATCAAAATGTTTTTAAAAAGTAAACGCGTGAGAAACTCCTTTCAACCATGTTCGAGATGTTGAGAATGCATATTGTGATAGTATTTTATTTTTATTTTTTTAAACCGGAGGGTACTCTGCAACTTCCTGTTGGCAACATGGGTTTGGAACGCAACAACCAGCTGATCTTAGCAGAGCTGTAAACAAGTAAATGCATAACAAATGTTAAGAAAATCTGTTTCTTTGTGTTTCTGAAAGGAGGGAAAAATGTTGTCTGACATATTGGAACGTCAGATTTTGAAATTGCCAAATACTGCTAATGATACTAGGGGTGGGTGATATAGCCTCAAAATTATAACATGATATTTAAATGAAATTTGCAATAATGGTATTTATAAAGATGTATGAAAAACAGTGAAAGTGTTATTGGTGGTTGCAGCTTGCAGGCAACAGCATTTATTAGTGGGAACAAAATGAAGGGTAGTTTCCGATGACAGACTGCCTAATTCGAAATGTGCATCTGTTGTCACAGGGTGCCACCAGCAGTAGGAGCATTATAGTACAACAACAGTGACACATTAAAAGTCAAATGAAAGCATACAAGTAGGCTACGTAATGTTTTACCTGGAAATTTTAAGTAACGCTTTTATTTTTAGCAGTCATTTCCATCCAGGCGAGTGTTTGGCTCAGTCATTTGTGACTGGGTTGCACGCCACCAGGTGCTCGTATCTCCTCTTTGCATGCCTTCATATCCTGGTTGTACTCACTGGTGTGTTTTTTGCCACAAGCGGTTAAACAAGTTTATTTGCACTTTTGGCTAGAACAGTGCTCTTGCATATGTATGAAAGAAAAAAATTTCTGGGGTTGTTGTTGGGCACACTAGGCTATATAAACGTGTGGCATCATAACATGTTAATTGATTGGAATTACCAGATTGTCCCTGAGGATTCTAATCTACACATTTAGAAACGCTGTGGTTTACCGTAGACGTCCAAGAACTGCTGACTTGTGCTTGTAGACAGTTTAAAGAAGTAGAAGTTGATGGTTTGTAGTATCCTGGATGCGAACGCTTGCTGTGGTGCACTGGGGTTCTCCGTTTCACACTGGAGAATATTTTTGGCTTGAGCACTCCACTTCTCCAGTAATCTCTTGCAATATTTAGCAGAGAGCACTAATTAAATTTTTATTATGTTGTTCGTAGCATTTTCATGATTCAACTTATCAGTATTGTTATTGTCATTTCATCACTCTGCTACACACACAGATTATTATCTTCAGAACCCTCTGGAGGCTCTTTGAGTCCTCCAATGGAGAAATATTGATTTTTGTGTATGTCACAATGTGCGAGAGAATCCTAATTGCCAGATATTTGAATTTCTCAAAGGGTCATATGGGCTAAATGCATTTGAGTTCATTTTTATCTCATTAAAATGTAAACAATAAACCGATGAGGTGTAAACTGTTTTCCTTTCTAAATTGTCCTGATGAGATCGGTAATGAGGGCGGTATTATCCTTTGAGTTTAATGATACTTGGCTAATTATAATATGGTGCAGGTTTTTTCTGTAATAACCTGTGTTATCGCAGTCTGACATATGGTATCATTTACCGTGGTAACACTAAAGACCTCGCAGCCCAGCGGTCGGCTTCGTCTTTGTCTCTCGCAGACTGTAAAGTAGTTGAGTGGTTGTTGGGCCACGGTATGTGGGTTTTCCAAGCTGACGTTGGAGACACTGAGTGGTTGAGCACTGAGGTGAGGTCACAGGCAAATGTGCTTTAAAGAAGGTGCGTGTCAAACCAAACAGAGCACAGGGATCGGCCACTCGCTGATACTTACTGCATTACAGGAAAGAAGACAAAGTTAAGTGAGTTATGCTGTCATATTAGTCTGTAATACTTTGAGTGCTTGACTCATTTTAATTAGAAAAATGTGATCATTTTAACCTAATTTTAATACTTATGCAAATATTTGTTTAAGTAGCTGTAACCTTTGAGCTTTTCAGAAGGATGTAAAATCCACACAGGAGCAAACTCTTGTGTGTTTATTTCAGTACAAATTGAGTGGGCAATGAAAAGGTAAACGTGTAATTAATATGGCGTGTTCGATTAATTTTTTAATTTAGCTAGATATTTCTGTGTTTGTAAAACAGGCTTATCTGAACAGAGAGAGGGAATTAACAGGCGATGGAGGGATTTGGATGTTTTTGAGATGTATTTCTGACACCTGATTTGTTCTGCTCGCTTTCTTATACATGTCGCTTTTTATTTATAGTTGTTTCTGATGTGAAGGGATTTATGCAATGAAAATCTACTCTTGAAACGTCCTGACATAGATTAGCAGCTTGACATGTCAGCCACAGCCGGGCTGACCTGTTTGCTTGCTTTTTGCTAATGATGTGACCTGTAGCTTCACAACACACTGAACAAAGTCGGACCTAGTAAAGGGATGAGTAAATGTCTGGACTCTGTCTGATGTACACTTTTAAGTCCTCACCTCATGCAGCCTGTCAGTTCTACATGTGCAGTATTTATTCCAGATAACAAGGAGCTTTTAAAAGGTAGATGTTGTTAATTCAAGTGAGTTGGCATACTCTGCATTAACCTGGTATTTGTGTTAGGCAATAAAGTTACCAAAGACATTTTGTTACAGTGTATAGCATCTGACAACAAAAGATAAAGATGTTTTGACACATATGCAGAAGAGGAGCTTATGCCAGGAGACTTCCTCTGTGCTTCTGAGCAATAAGCTCCACCACTGGAGCAATAGTACAGCCACCATTGTTCTAGAAACTTTAATACTGAAGTGATGGAGATCTACCACATATTTTTCTTTCTTTCTTTTTTTTTAACATCATGGTTGATATAAACCTAACAAAAACAAAATCACACTGAAAGTTGCACATTTAGGACAAATTGCTGTTAGAGGTATTTTGACATTTGACAGTGCAGAGGTTCCTGGGAAGCAGCCTTGAACTGTGAGTGTTCAGCAGAATATCAGCTTTTGATTGGGTGTTTATTTACTTCCACCAAGGAGGTCATAATCGATTTGATTTTGTTTGTTTATTGGTTAGTTTTCTCAGGCTTACTCACAGTGTTACTAAAAGGTTTGACTTTCCCGAATTACAAGTGATTAAACTTTGGTGTCGATGCAGGTCATGTTCCAGGAATTTTGGAAGGACTCTGTGTTAAATCAGAAACCCAGAAGACATTGTCTTGATGTTCTAATGAAGAAAATGTAACAAACTAATCTGGATCCAGATGTCTTTCCTTATCTCAAGGCATGGACAGAAGTATCAGGCTGTTCTTGATGGCTCATGTATCAAGTTCTAAGTGATACGAGATGTGGCCAAAGCATGATGGGTAGGATAGTAGGGTCACAGTCATAAAATTGTCTAAATTTGTAATTGAACTTGTGATATGAATGCAACCAAATGAAAAAGCTTTAGAGCACACAAAGTTTGGTCACTTATCTGTTGATTAATGTTTTGGGTTTTTTGTTTTTTTTGGTGTAAAATCCTGGAATTCTAAGAGAAGTTGCCAACCAGTGTCAGGCCACTTGAGCTGATTTGGACATCTGCCTTGGATGTCTCGCAAGTGAGATATTTTTGACATGTCCAGCTGAAACAAGACCCGGAACTTGATGGAGAAATTATGTTGTCTCTTGCCTGGCTTGGGAATGCTGCAGTTTCCTCCTGGGAAGAAATGGAGGAAAAAAGTTGAGGACAGGGATGAAACATTCCTACTTAGATTGCTTCCTACTGCATCTCAAACCTAGATAAGCAACGTGTGTGTGTGTGTGTGTGTGTGTGTGTAGATAATGTAAATATATGTAATATTCATATAGTAAAGATGTTTGTTTTGTGTGCTGTTGCTGTGATGAATGGATTGGTGGGATATTTTTAATCTGTGTCTTTGGTAACACTGTACACTAAAAGTGACTCCAAGTTCACAGCTAAATTTTCCTTCCACTTCTTAACACATCATTCGTGCCTCACAACAAACTGCTCAGGGAAATCTCGAAGCGCTTGTTTGTTCATTTGGAGTGAGAGTTAATTTCAAGTCTTTTCATTTGTCAAATTGCTAACACAGAGGCTGTAACACCTGCGACAGGATGGAAAGCGCCGTCCCACAGCAGAACAGATGCGATGAAAAGGCCGAATGGAAGCACTTTATTTAGTGCAGCATAGTGAGCTTAAGATTACAACAGAGTTAGCACTTTGGATAATGGTCTCAACAGCCACAGCTGACCTTGACTCTAAACAACAGCTCAGACGCAAAATTGTATCAGCAAACAATCACCGCAAGCTGAGATCTCTCGGCTCGCACTGGCTGCTGTGGTTTGATAAGATAAATTGCTTTGTCTCATTCATAAGATTGTGTTAGATGTTTTCCAATGAGTGGCTGATAACACATCAGTCAGCATTTTACAAAGAAATGGCATCACTCAAATCGGAAACTTTTTTTCCCCCCCCTCTAACACTTGATGTTCTGTCCTTGGCCTCAGCCATTCGGTGGCTGCCGCAGCTACCTTCAGGCATTCAAACTCCTCCCTCAAGCCGATCCTGCACCTCATACCAAAACTGCCTCTGCTGTGATTCCCCCAGCATCCAGGGCGTAGTCTAGCTTTCCAACCACACTTCTCCACCTCTGCTGCCAACTCAGTATACCTCAGCATTTTTTTTTTTTTTTTTTTTGTAAACGGCATCTACTGTATCCTCCCAAGAGAGCGTGAACACCAAAATTTGCCACTGCGTGTCTGACCGCAACATCATTTTGGGGCTGGGCGTCCGGCTCTTCCTGTGGGATTATCAAATGGCTGTGTTTAGCTGGGCTGCAACGTGCGTGGTCAGAACTCCTGTTGGGGTGGATGAACAAAACAGATTAACATATTTAATGTGGTCAGTTTTCTTTGCAATACCTCTGCAGTCACTTTACAGATTTTAAATTACACTGTAAACTTCCACACCAAGCCTATTTCTTTCTTGTTCCCCTTTATTTGGTGGATTGAGGAACATAAAGGAAGACGATAAGGTTAAAATTAAACTGTTTACTTTCCCCCCTTTCCCTTGCGTGTGTTTGTTCTTGTGTTCTGTGGAAATTTGATTTGTGTATCTTTAAATCTTTGGTTAGTTTAAAACCTTACGGTATCTTGTTTTAATACTGTACCTTTTGTTATTTTTGCCTTTTCTTTTCAGGTGATTTGTGACTTTCCTTTTCTCTGACGCTCCGTGCACCTGCATGTACTGTGAGCAGCCCCGGCCTGTTGGAGAGGCGCTGTGCTCAGTGACTGTGCTGCACTAGGGGAACCCATGGCTACTGGCCATCCATCTCCCTCCGTAGGCCGCAGGTTCAGGCTGCTGGAGTTGCTGCTTGTGCCTCTGTTGGTGTTGCTGTTTTGTGGACCGGTACAAGGTCAGAAGGTCTACACCAACACATGGGCTGTCCACATACCTGGAGGTCAGGAGGAGGCTGATCAAATTGCTAGCAAACATGGATTCATCAACTATGGACACGTAAGTAATAAGTTGCATTTTCTTTTTCTTTTCCTGCATTTGCTGTTGCATTGTTTTCATATCGGAGTGTTAAAGACCTGAAGTACTCTTGATTAGGGGCTATAAACAGTTCATATGAAATTTAAACAAACCTCAATTTGACTATCTAAATATAGGGCTTATCTAATTCCTGAAGAAAGAAGGTGGGTTTGCAGCCATGAACACAGTTTGCCCTTGTTATGTCTAATTTCTGATTTGGTAAATTCTGTTATTATATTCTCTAAACATTTATGAAATCATTTATTAGAGTTTCTTGATGATTATTTTTAAAGCCATTGTTTTCTGGCTTGCTGTTGCCTCAGCAGTCTGAGAGCAAACTTTGTCATCGGAAGACAAGCACTCTGATTTCTTCACATTGTTGATGTTTCCAGTTAAAACCGGTTTTCTGTTCTTTGGCCCACTGTGTGACTGTATTGTTATGGTGTGATGGAAGCATTATGTATTACCTGTCCTGCCAGTGCTTTTTTTTTTTTTTTTTTTTTTTTTTTTTTTTTTTTTTTTTTTACATGATCATTGTTATGAGACGGGTTCTACAAGAAGCAGGAATTTCTTCCAAGAAATCTGATTTTTAAAAAGTCTTAAAAAAAAAAAAAAATTCAGCCCTGATTGTTTGTCATTTTGATTGCGTTTATGTTATAGTTTTGTTTTTCTTAGAGCTAGGTAGTGAGCTAGTTCAGACTGTAGGCTAAAACTGCAGTATACAAACATACAAACCTCGCCTAAAGCAGGAAACGCCTCATAACTTCTATAGTTTTTATTGATGACGATATTAAAGAATCTAAGTAAAAAAGACAAAGGTGAAAACACTGAATAATGAGCAGATTTTTGTGCATATTCCTAAACTTGGTACTGATCTTTTTTTTTTTTTTTGAACTGCTTTCAATATGCGAAAGCTTTAAAATGAAGATTTTACAATGCCCGTAGTTTTCAAACTCAGAAGATATGGCCAGCAACTTACAGATAATTATTTCCTGTAATCTTCAGGCACTTTTTATGACTTCCTGTTTGGACTCGATGGAAACCAATTAACAAAGTTATCCTTTAACTCCATCATACCCTCCCCTTGCAAAGGAAAAAGAGGAGAAAGGTTAATTTAGTCTTTCAGCATGAAGGAGTGTTTTCTTTGTCTTGACTACTGTTCAAAAGCTGAATTGTTGTCATGTATCGGTGATTAACAGCTAACCCAATGGGAGGGGAAAAAATGGCTCAACAGGTGTCACACTGGAGTAATAAGCTTTAAAGTCAACATAGAGCCAGTACCCATGTATGAAATAAAACCACAGATGTAATACTGCAGCTTGTGAAAAGCATCTAAATAAATAAATAACCTCCTTTTAAATTGTTTTATACGTCTGTATGGAATAGTAATGAGTCCCTATAAAGTTTTTATTATTTCTTCTCTGAAAGGAAATGTGACCAACATGTCTCGGGGAAATGGATTTTTCAAGCTTCAAAATTGGTTTGTTCTGTATGAAACAATCATAACAAGTAACTTTAAGTATATGTGACAGAGCTGTGTTACGTTGGATCTATGTTTCACCCCAAGAAAGTGAAAACTAGTGGATATATTTGTAAAATAAACATTATTTAATTAGACTGGGAAATGGTTAAGTTGTTGGTGAGTGTTAAACACTCACCAACAACTCAAATCAATTCAAATTATACATGTAAATAACACTTTTTTTTGCAATGTTGCATAAATTTTAATAAAGTTTCACATGATTTTAAAAACACTAACGAACTGACAGAGTTGGGACTGAGGTAAGCTCGTAGGTAGTGACCCATTTGTTCCCTTTTTAAATGCCAGTGTGCATTTGTATTACTTTTGTTTTTAAAAATGTTAATTTAGACTGGTTTAGAAAATGATTGAGGAACAAGCAGATGTTTCAGTCCGTGTAGCCTCACCTCGTTTTCAGGGAACAATATTCCGCACTGCACCATATGGTATTACTGGTCGTGACTAGGAATGTTATTTGCGCTCTGAATCACAGCATGAAGACTAGTGAGTAATCCTACACATTTAATCCTTTAACTATGTATTGGCTGTGAATAACAAGAAACCCAGACAAAGCAATTACACCCGTGTAGTTACAAAACTGCACCCTGGAGATGAGGTTCTGCATGGTTCGGCCTGTCTCAGCAACTTAAAAGATTTTATGATGTTTTATGGAAGGAAAATGGACCGTTTTGTCTGACCAGAGCTAGATTGATGAGGTAGTCTTGACGCAGCATCTAAGACAGGAAAAAAGGCAGAGTGTGGGTCTGTCTAACAAAGCAGGCTTAATAAAGTTAGCTGGAAAGATGCTGAGTAAAGCCTTGAGGTCTCTGAAGTCTGAAACATGAACTGAATGAAAAACAGATGTTCCAGGTTTTCACTTAAACCAGTTATCCCTCTTATTAAACCTCCCCCCCCCCCCCCCCCCCCCTTTTTTTTTTCTAAAGTTCGATCCACGACATGGTATGCATGTTTGGTGTTTTTGAGAATAGGTGAGTAAATACAGCCCAACATTAGATCCACTATCCTGCTTAAAAAAGGCATCAGCCCTGACCTCGTACATGTTCTGCAGGAAGAACTATGGCAGCCATCTTATGCTGCTAAGGAATTCCACCATTACCTGTGTCCTAATGTGCACATGCTGGGCTGCTGGCATCCTATGAAAACCTGGGTTTGATTTATCAAAGAGAAATTCACAAGACGGATTACCGATCGTTACCAACATTAACTTCCTCTGTGTGCACTCAAGGTTAGTGTGGAAAGGACACAAAAAATGAATGATAATCTTTTTTCTAATGATTTTGTCTTACCAAAGATGCAGCAGGCACTCAGTTTATTAAAGCAGTGAATACATTGCCAGAACTGTGTTTTGGTTTTAAGGGACTGGGTGGAAATGCCAATCTGCTTTTTGTTCTAGAAGTCTGTGGTTCAAACGTCTTTTGGGTATTTTGAGCTGTTTGACACACAGAGACAAAGACATTTATGGATTTGTAAAACCGATGAGATGTTTTCACAGATGTCTTTTATTAAATCAATAGAACAGTTGGTGGTGAAAATGATCCCCCATTGGAGCTCTAATTGAATTGACCGTTTTAGGCACAGGCTTCAGGAGACATCCAGTTGCATATGAAACCTTAAGAGTAAATGACATGAAACGCCCACATCTGTTCAGTCCTTGGCATTTTGCTGATGATCTTTGAAAGGTTAGCTATAACCATAAGTGATAACTAAAATAAAGACGCGCTCATGCTCTGCGCTGCCCCGACGGCATAACATCACTGCTCATTGATTAAAATGAAGTCGTTCCTTCAGAGATGGAAACAAACAAATCTGTTTGCCGCTTCTGCCTACAGCTGATGGGAAGTGAGAGTTGCTGTGTGAGCGATGTGTGGCCAGGCGTGGCGTGTGTGAGCAGCGGGGCTGTGCGTGTGGCTCGGTGTGTGCAGGTGTTCAAATTAAGCAGGGGAGCTGGAGGGGAGGATCAAAGACTGCAGCTGGGCAGGTTTTATAGCGCTGATGATGGTTGTTTTTATTTCGCCTTCACTCATGCTGCTCGCTCTATGGCATCCATACAACCTCTCCCTTAACCAACCCACAATTTTTATGTGACACGAGAGCATGTTCTCATGAAGGTGTCTGCATTAATTGCAGTTTATAGGTTAAAATTACCCATCAGTCCAACAGCCATCATTAGATATATGATGGCTGCGTGTCCCATCCTGATCCTGTAAATTAGACGATATGGGCGAAAATTGGGACAAAAAAAAATCCTTCACATTAAAAGCTGGGGATAACGTGGTTGGCAGGAACGTCTGCTAATCAGAAGGTTAGTGATTCGAACCACACTCATTTAGGTCACATGCTGACGTCTCTTTGGACAAGATGCTGAACCCAGAGCGCCATTGTGGTTGTGTAAGATTATCCCGTTTTTCACATATGGGTTACTTCATATACTGTTCAATTTTCAGGATGCACAACCTAGAACATTGGGTTATTTCAGATAATGATGCTCGCTAGCAGTAGGCAGCTAGCTTCTTGTGGATTTCTTATGAGTCTTGACAGTTTAATGGAAACTTCCACAGTGGTGCTTTGTAAGTTAAAAGGTAAGACAATGTCAGGTCTCCACTGTTTAGATTTGCTAATCATACTATTAAGAATCTAGAGCAACATCTGCGTATAACTCTTTCAATACAACAAAAAGGAATGGTAAATGGACTGGTTCTTATATAGCTCTTTTCTGCTCTACCTGAGCACTCAAAGCACTTTATGCAATGTGTCCCATTCATAAGTACTTTTTTTTTTCTCTTTCTAGTGCTTTCTATCTAACATTCACACTCTGATAGTTGCATCGGAGAGCAACTTGGGGTTAGTTTCCAGGGATCAAACCAACAACCTTCCGATTAGTAGATGGCCTGCTCTACCACTTGAGCTACAGCCACCCAAGGAGGCCTCATCTTCAGACGGTTACCCTGTACAAGTCTGTAATTCACTGACATGTTCAAGAGAGGCAGAGAAGTAAATTGGCAAAATAAAACCCACCAATGATGGACATGTCCAAACTCTGATGTGCCTAGTGGACCAAACCCTGGGCGAAGACATTTCTGTAAACAAAAAGATAAAGAACAAATCGTACACGATGCATTGCACAAGTCGGGTAGATAAGTTTGAGATAATTTTGCTCGATGAGCGATTCGTTTTGATGTGGTGCAACTCCATGCTGTGAACTGCAGAATCAGCTGACTTCAGTGCATTATGTGTCTTTATATGCCAGTTGGCGTTATGACTGCAGCTACTGAGTACTTTTCCTTTTGAGTAATCTATGTGTCATCTGTTGTTCTGTAGATCAGGGGATTCACAGGCAACAAAAGTCTAGCTGGCTGACCAGAAGCAGTGAGTCAGGGATATGTTTTTTTTGTTTGTTTGTTTTTTAAAGTGGTAATGGATATTTAACTTTAATTTGACATTTTCTCATTCAGTTTTTAGTATTTGTATTGGGGCTGCTGAATCAGAATCGCAGTGCCATAAAATCAGTTGGTTTTTTTTAAAATGCTTTTTTATATATGTATAATTTTTGTTGTTGTTGTTGTTTGGTCTCCTCTTTTTTTTTTTTTTTTTTTTTTTTTTTTTTTTTTTTTGTTAAGACAACAATATCCACCCAGTTGGTGCAACTCGTCAGTCTTTCTTTGCTGGTGCTAGTACTTTAAGTCGTGTTGAAGGTAAACTTCACTTGAAGTCCAGTTTGTTTTTCTTTACTTCAAATCAATCAAACCGAGCCAGAAACTGTGAGAGTCGAGCTGGTTGTTTTACGGTGCAGAAACTTGAAAGCTGCCATCAAGCTGTTGTCTGATGGCAGCAAATCATGTAAAACTCTTGACACACTAAGTGCACAAACTGTCACAACTGAGCTATACTCCCTCTATGTGCTACCCCTTACTTGGCTGCCTTTATAAGTCTTTCTTTTTTCTCATCCTCCCTTGATTGTTAAAGGCAAAGACATTCCTGTAAACGTGCCTCAAATTAACCAGACTATCTCTTTTAAAAGCAAAGGGTTGCTCTGACCAAGTGGTCTGCAAATAGATTACGCCTCTCACTTTGACATTACGTCAAGATTATAGGGTCATTTAAGAATAAGGAGAATAATTAAAACTAAGTAAAAGTAATAAAATTAGGAAACTGCTGACTCACACTGTGGCAAATGGGTATTAACTGCCAACTTGCGTCTCCGGATGGTTATTTTACATTTTAAAGACCCAGTTTCTTGCCCAGATCGTCAGACTTGCGTTGCAGTTTTTCAAGAGGACCTTAAATTTTCGTGGCACATCTGTTTCAATTGCTCCTCCATTATGCTGGTATTTAAATAAATGGTCAAATGGGATTAGGGGAATTGCTGTTGGTGGTAAGATGTGATTTGATAAGGACTGACACAATGTTAAAAATCATTATAGTGTGATCAGTGAATGGGATCAGATGGAATAAGATCAAAGGCATAATTGAAAATGCAGCAACATAGTCATAATTTCTCATTTTATCAGCTGAAACCAGTGCTGTACATATTTTATTTTTTTAAATGACGTGTTTTTTTTTAACATTGTGCATTTCTGCTGTCATCTTGTTCCCTCACTGACGGTGTGGTTTAAAGTCTCAATATTTAACTAGTTTCTGAAAATGTTGCAGGTCAACCTTGCGCTTTCTTTTATTGAAGAATCATGCTGCTTGTACTCGTGAGGTATTTATGTAACGCTGTGTCTTGGAATTACTAAAGAATGGGGAAGTTGGCATGTCATCATTTTTAACTTGTGCTTCCTTGGAAGTCTTAGAAGTTAACACAGTAGTGTTGCTTTTACTTGCAAATAGCTTGTGTCAGTAGAACCTTTTTCTGCTTCCTTCTGCTCCTGGATTGTGAAAGATACTAGTGTTTGTTAATATGGAAAAAAAAAAAAAATAATAATAATTTAAAGTAATTAAAATGTTTCCTTGGTATTGGTAAGTTTTTCCTCCTTTGATTATTCATAAACAGAGGTGGAAGGAAAAGGATAATGAATCAATAGCTCATTTATTCCTGCACTCACTTCAAAGCCAAAGTCCTCAGAAGCCTGTCACTTCCCTTCTTGTGAGCAGTGGTTTTATGTTGCTGCTGGTGGATAAAAACGCCTGTGTTCTTGATGCTGATCTATTTAGAGACCAACTGCCCTCCTAGCTTGTTCTGCTGGTCTACCCCAGGGCTTTGCTTGTAAGAGAGGATTGTTTCTGTATAGTGCTCACACTGTACTCCATGGCACCATCTTGGCCCGTTTCTGTTGTGTAATGTGCTCATTTCTTCCTCCTTTTTGAAGTGGTAAGACCCCCCCCTCCCCCCCGCCTTTTTTTTTTTTTTTTTAAAGATGATTAATATTCTGTCCAGCACAAGATTAAAGGAAGTGAAAAAAGATGGAAATTATCTCCAGTTCTGATGAAGTGCATGTGATGAGTCTCCTGTGTCTCAGTAACTCATGACACAGCAGCACACTTAGGGCCCCCTGAACGTCTCTTCAATCTAGCCACAGTTCTTAGTTCAAAAGATAAAGCTGAGTTTGTAAGCTTTTTTTTTTTTTTTTTTTTTTTTTTTTTTTTCTCCCCCAGATTACTTTTAACTTAAACTTTTACAGGCAAATTAAAACTTTTTCTTCATGGGGCAGTGAGAAAACTTCTAGTTTTTCTTACCAAATACATTATTGCCAACAGAATTTGCATGATCACTTTTACACAGAAGTGTTAACTTGGTGTGTTGATTGTGTTGCAACATTTATTGTGCATCTAAGCCCACAGACCCACAAGCCTAGAGACCAGTTGGCGACCCCCTGGCAACTGCTGGTTACTGGGGAAACATGTGTATACCCCAAGTTTTTGCTGAAGGTTGGTGGGAGTCGACAGCTGAAATTGATTGCAAAGAGTTATATGGCGCGGCACCAAAAACCTCCTCATTATTGTGAAAAGTATGAGGCAAACTGGAACTCTTACTTTGAAGGTGATATTCCATTCAAACTACAGATGATCGCATCAGTCTGCCAGTGACCAGTGGTAGCACCCTGTCTGTGACTGATTTCACCTAGCAACAGCGAGCAAACACTTACCAATCAGTCACTGAGTTTTAAATGGGTAAAAATGACATCAGAAAATGTCAAATCCCAGAACATAATGTTACGTTTAAGTGGGTGAGCCAGGTATATAACTCTCCCCTCTTTCTTTAAAATGATCCAGGACCTGCCATATTTAATGGAAAAACATTTGGCGTAGGTGTCTAAAGAGTTTTGTGGTAAATTATGTTTATTGGAAGATTTTAAAGGTTTGCCACAGTGAAATAAAGTTTATTTAACTACTTTAATTTGCTGATGCAGGCTAAATAAAACATGTCACAAAGTATATTTACACTAATCCATAAACTGAACTAAAACAACATTGGACTGTCTGGCCCTGTTGAATTGAACTTATCTACAGAGCTTGTTAAAAGTAAAGTTTCCTTTCATTTGAAGGAGGTTTCTGTGAGATTGGGTTACGTTCAGTTATGATCAGTGTTTGTTTTCCTCGCTCACCGTCTTCTCGTTTTTCATTTTCTGAATCAGACTTTGTCACACCCCGTGGACATGAGTAGTTTCTCATGCTTTAATCATTGAGTAAAGTGTGTTGTCAGCAGCACTGAATGGTTTCTGTTATTAAATTTGTTCAGTGTAGTATTATGGTATTTATGCAGTGTCTGGGACATACAGTGAAGGCATATTTTCTTGACTTAAGCTGCCAGTTTGTCTTTTAAATAAGGCCTGTTTGAAGCACATTTTACATAATTAATTTCAAGACTTCTCCCTGGTTACTGTTTCTTAAAATCTTCTTTTATTTTGTAGCATAAATGTGCAGAAAATGAGATTTGATGAAGGGTCTAAGTCAAAAGTCTAGCGATGAAAGTGTTCTGGCTACAAAACCTAAAAACAGATTCTCTGGTCTGGTAAACGGTAAGTACCTGCTAAAGGGACTAATTATTTTCTGGTGAAACTTTATCACTATACACAATAGCCTTGAATCAGAGAAAAGCATCAGCATAGAAAGACTGAAGGAACAGAATGC
Organism: Pelmatolapia mariae; assembly: GCF_036321145.2. Classification (NCBI taxonomy): domain Eukaryota; kingdom Metazoa; phylum Chordata; class Actinopteri; order Cichliformes; family Cichlidae; genus Pelmatolapia; species Pelmatolapia mariae. The sequence continues at coordinate 23,490,321 of NC_086227.1, forward strand.
ATAATTGGACTCTGGAGGGGGGGGGGGGGGGGGGGGGTGAAGAAATTTGCTGGAAAGTTTTCTGAGCCGTTATGATTGGCCCACAGATGATGGGGAAGAAACTACCTGCTGAGTGTTGAAAGGAGCTCCGCTGCATGATTTGTACAATCACGCACAGGTGCTTCTGCTTTTTTCTTTTTCTTCTTCCCTCCCCCGCTTTGTGCTGCCAAGCACAGTGTTCATCTGCCAGAAAACAGACTGATCAGCACCTTCATAATAGCTAAATAAGGGTTAAATCAACGCCTCTTTTCTGATTCACTGAGCTGTAGCTACCTAACATGATACTAGCAACATCCTACTTTGAAGTAAATATGAAATGTGAAATGTCACAAACTGTGAAATTGTTCTTTGCTTTTCCTGTAGCTGACATGGAAAGTGGGTTCATCTGGAAAAAACGAAGCGCATGCAGGTCTGGGGAAAAGCCTTTCTGGACTTGATGTTGAGAGAGGCTTTTGTTTTTTTTCTTTTCTCTAATGTAAACACCAAAGGAACTATACAGCAGTCAAACACAGCCAGTGTAATTTATCTGGTAGATATGGTGTATAGAATTGATAAATTTACAAGGATCCTAAAATTATTCGGAATCGGTTGGTCTACAGTGTGTGTTTAGCAAAAGCTTCGAGGGACAACGGTTATTATACTGGGATCACGGTTTGTGCATCATCATGCATGATGTTACTGTTCCCAGAGGGCCTTTAAGGGTCCTTGAGTCAAATGTGGCTTAAACATACCAGCTGTGTTGATTGTACTTCTAAATATTTTAGTATACTTAAGCATATTTTGTAAGCTGATTTACTTGTGCCATATCTTCATAAATCTTTAACACACCACTCTGTGTACTGTGGCTCTGGTCCACTTTAGCCAATGAGAGCTGATGGCTCCAATGGAGTGTGCAGCCCTGTACAGTCGTGTAGCATGTGCCTTAAAGACTTTGCTTCTTTGAAATTCAGTAACGAATGGCGCAAACCAGTGCTGAACTGTTGGATTTGGGCCGTTAGTTGGTGCATAACTATTAAAAGGGCAAGATTTTTTTTAATTTATTTTTGTTCTAATCTAGAGATGAATGTATCGTTTCTCTTCTTGGGACAGTTGCTCATCAGCGGGTGGTGTATCTCTTTAGTGTCTCTGGCCCTTGTGCTGTTGTTAATGAGAGAGGCTCCCTTTTATTCCACGCTTCGGCCTCTCTCTCACTAAGCAGACCCAGATCTCACTTCATCTCAGTGCAGCTGCACTTCTTTGAAAGTTAATGAACTGCAGAGATCGACTTATCCTGTTTGCTCTGCTGGAGACTTCTGTGTTGAAAGCAAGGACTTTAGAGCCACCTGAAATTAAATCCTAATCCATTACCAGCACAAAACGCTGTAACTGATATTGGAATCCTTTTTATTGATGAGCCAAGTATTAAATTACACTTATTGTGAAAGTTTTGTATTACACTTTTTTTTTTTTTTTTTTTTTTTTGTGTCTGTGTTTGGAGCTTATAGAAATTACCATAAAAATGCCAGCAGGGGTTGAAGGTTTGAGCTGATTAATCCTGCTTTATCTACAGATTTTGTCAGCAATTGAACATGCCTTAAACTTCTAATCAAAGGTTTTTTGTTTTGTTTTTTTTCTCTTTGAAAACATAAAAACTATGACCAGGTTTCAGCCAGTGTTGTGCAAGCCCTGCAGGCCTGAGTTGACCCTCTTTGCCAGGCATCAGTTTTATAATGTATCTTATTAGCCCGCTCTTATATTTAGGCATAGAATGACTGATTTAAAAAGTATGTTTATAAAAAAATGACTTAAACATGTTACTTTCACTCTTACAGCTGATATACAGCCACGTTTGTTTACTAGAAGTCATTTATTGCTCCATGTGAATGAGGTGATCAGTGGTCTGTTAATTCTTGCTGGAAAAAAATAAACACTTCTGTACTCATCTTGTCTCTCCTCACACCAGCAGCAGTGTGTCTGTGTCACAGAAGTAATTTGAGATGTGACTTGGCCACACATACTGTATGGTGATAGCGCATATCCTTTATTTATTTATTTATTTATTTTTCTCTCCCTCGTGTTTTTTCTCGCCTTTATGCTCAGTTAAGTCGATGCATTCATGGCTAGGCAGCAACTTTGTGTAGTTAAAGATGACAAAAAGGTAAAAAAAACTGCTGGAATCCTCATAGATGAAATGCTTTCAGATGAGTAAATGACAGTGAATTTCTAGCACCGTAATTCTTTTAATAACCAAGAAAGCTTCTGTCTGCCCATATCATGCATCAGCACGCGCTTCATACAGTTGGAGCAAAGCAGAACAACGCCTACTCATTTTTTTTACAGCTGCAAAACAAGTTGGACTGCTGGAGAAATGCCTTTCGTTCATTTGTTGCACGGTTGACCTTGTTGGTTCTTTTAATGCAATGAAGTTGTTGTTGTTGCAGAATGTGCACGGAAAAGCCAATGGGTTTCTTATAATTATGTCCAAGTATGACAGGCTTGTGTTCTCAATCTTCCATACATCAAAAGGACTTTTTAACCACTCATTTATTAAGCAACATTTTCATCTGGCATGGGTTTGTTTTTGGTTTTTTCTGTTTAAATCAGTGCACATATTTGTGCAAAATGTCACAATAGTATGTGCAGACTATTTCCCCAAAGATGGAAAACAGTGTCTGGTATGGAGACAACTTCAAAGGCTCAGTGAAATTTATCGGCTCCGTTCTGTTTGGTATTCTCATTATAGTTCAGTCACTGATAAGTTTCTGTGAACCTCTGTTTTTTATCTTTTTAGATTGGGTTATTAATCAAAATGACACTGCTATAGGTCAAACTAATAAATGCTGTCTTGTCAAAAAACTCAGTGTTGCGACGTGCAGTAATCGTAGAGAAGGCCAACATCATGAGAACATAGAAACAAAGCAGTATTTGTGGAGACACATTCTGACAACATAACTCTTGTTCTCCTTTTTAAAAAAGAAGTCAGACAAAAAAGACAAAGATTGGTGGGGGCGGGAGGAACAAACTGATCAGCAGGAGGCCATCTGAAGCCTTGAGCAAAGAAGTGAACCACCCATATTACCAGAGGTCCTGGGAAATGTAGCAGCAGAGGCCCAGCAGCACTCAGTCATTACTCTGCTCTCCCACAGCGGAGCAATGGGGGCTGGGATGGAGCAGAACCACACACAGGTCACAGAGGCTGTAACAAGAGCCAGATGTGCTGAGGGGACATGAAAACACGTGGACAGGCACCTCTGTAGCTTTTAAATATAAGCATGCTTACATGTACAAGCACGTACACATACTGAGAGAAGAAGTATTTTAGGAATGCCAGTATTGAAATGGAGAGTACTCTTGGTTTTGTACGCTGATGCTGATGCTGATGACAGTGGGAATACCTACAAAATGTTCAGCTACTGCTTTGACTTAAATGCGTGACACATTTTTATGCCTATTAATGTATAAAACATCACAGGCGGTGCACTGTACTCATCAAAGTGTCATAAACCTATGTGCAGTGTGTGGGTTGTTGCAGAAATCATTTAAGGGAGCTACACTGAATTTTGGGAAGTGGTTTTCAGTTTTGACTTTGATTTTATACATTGAGGAAATAACATGCATATTGACTGAAATGGTCATTCATTGCATCCATTAAGAAGGTAGTTGGATGGCAGTTTTATTTCATGAGTGAGGTAATAATTCTGTTACCGTAATTTAAAAAAAATAAATAAATTAATAAATAAAACAAATGATCAATACTTTCTTAAAGGCAGTGTTTAAAACAAACAAAATGTAAGGATTATCTCTAGGATCTTGGTGGTCAGTGGATAACTGCAACATTGCCTTCACTTTTAGCTACGGGAACTTCCCAAACCCTCCCCATTAATGGTTGTCTTTCACTGGGTCAACACCTGAACAAAGGCACAAAAAGCCTCTGACGTATGTTGTGTATGTACAGCATGTACAGTTTTCCCAGAGTAAGACGTCAGTGATTTTAATATCTTTGGTTTATGTTTAAGTAGAGTCCCTACAGAAAATATAAAGTTAAAAAAAGCTTTGAATGTGTGGTCATAAATTTTATCGCTGACGCTGTAAATCTGGGTGGGGGAATGAACACATCACTTCGAGGAAGGGGGCCGTTAGACGGTGTACTTACCCATCTGCTCCAGTGGCCACGAGATAAGACTGTGGTCGAACTGGGCACCTTCCAGGCGTGAACGTGTGTCACACTGAAAACCAGCATTCTTGCTAAATGTGTTCAAATGAGACTTAGTGGAGTTTTAAAACAGTAAAATGCATTATGCCGCTGTGGTTTCTCATTATGAAGCATTAGCAGATGCTGCTCGGTTTCCCTCATGTCAGTGGACGTTTGGGGATGGTTAAAGTGTTACGTTGCTGGGAGGTAAAGTGAGCCACATTGTTTAGCATTGTGTTAGAAGGTAACTGATCTGTTTGTGAAAGTAGCTGGTTTTGGCTTTTGATGTCATGTCAGGGGCTCTAAACAAAGGCGCAACGATCTTCTTTGACCTACCTCTCCTCCTCATGTTGTCGAGATACGCATGCAAGCTGCCTCCGGGAGGTGGAGCAGTCATTTGCGTTGCAGTTTGAAAAGGTTAAAGGCTTAGATCTGATAAGCCCCTTACAATGAAAACAATGAAGTGAATGTTTAAAAGCCTGTAATAGCCTAATGGAGGCAGCAGTGTGGGAGGAATGCAGCATTTGGGTGGAGCTTTATTATGACGACTACGTGCGAACCCCCTCCTCCAACCCCACACCTTTGAAACAGGAGTCCTGCTAAATTGCAACACTTTTGAGGTCTTAGATTGTAGTGTAGCAGAGATGCTGGGTTTAGATTTCACATCAGGTGTCATCTTCAGCGATACAGTTACTGTTGCTTTACAGCACTGCCAGAGGTAGAGAAATGGGTTTCTGCTCTGAGAGGAGTCTGGTTTTGTGCCACTGGTCACCATGAAAATCAGATTTTGAAAAATGTGATAGTCTCTTTGGCGACGTACATGATGCACAGTACATTTTTGTGGCTGCCAGTACAATTTGTTTGTTTACTGTATTGACGAGAAACATCTTGTTTTTGCCGTCAGTTACATTTCTTTGTCGGCCCGAATGAAACCAGCACGTCAGTACAGTTGCTTTCGTTCGCAGGCAGAGTCCATCTTGGAAGAATTCTCATCAAAGTACTGTTTGGCACGAACAACCAAACACCTCTCGGTCTCTTTTGTTGCACCTTGAATTAATTTTTCCGAGTTTTTCAGAGCTTCCAATCATGCACCATGGAGTTCCTGGCTTGCAACGTCTTACTCTGAGTAGGCGCTTATTTGTTTTTGAGTGTTTCCAGTAATGTTTTGCTATCATGCCAACTTGGCAAAGATATTTTCTAGATGTGCTGGAGGTAGTGGGTTTTTTGTGTGTGTTGATATCCCTTGGAAAAAAAGTGTTTGTCCTTCCAGCGTGTTATATCATCTGTTTTATTGATGTGACGGGCTCATCGGGTCTTTGTTCTCTGGTTTCCATGGAAGTCCTCTCAGCTGGCTAGTTTGAGCTCTGCAGTCGAGTGACACAGACTGTAAAACACAGGGTTTCTTTCTAGGTCATCTATCCATGTTGCAAAGGAAGAGGAATCCATCATATCAATGTGCTGTATCAGTTGTTAGTGTGTACGCTCAAGTGTTCATGAATATTTTATTGCTGATGTAAGCTATGCATCAGTGGGTTGCAGCTCCCCCTCCCTCTCCCACCACCTCGTCAGATGTTTGTGAAATTGAATCCCAGGATGCTCGCTATTGATAGGACGCTCGTCTTCTTTATTGTGGATGATGATTTTGCTGACTGAAGACATGCTGGCTAAATTGGATTCTTTTTATGGCTGGTCTTTAGCGGTGGGAGTTTGCTGCCACTGGTTTGTTGGATGGGGAATAATACTTTTATGTACATATCTGGATGTTGGCAGCTGAGGGGGAAGGCTGTGTCATTTTTAATGGTTATGAAAGAGGTCCAAGCTGTAATCTATTTTTCCATTTACATTAAGATGGGACGATCTGGTTCAACTCAAAACTACAATAACAAGATTTTTTTTTTTCCCTTGATATTCTCAAGGGCTGCAAACAGTGATTATCATTTTGATCCCTAATTCCTTACATAGTGATTCCCACAGATAGACTTGGGCTGGCTTCCCAGTTATGTTAACATCCTCTCAAGTATATTTGGCAACTAATTCTAGCATTTTTGTGATCTTATTTTATTTTTTTTTTCATCTGACCAGCAGAATTACGCTCTCTGTTTAATAGTTTTTAAAGTTATGTTGCTGCAAACCAGCCAGCTCTGGCCATTCCTATGTTGCTGACCAGTTAACCAGTCACTGCTGATACTATTTAGTGATTATCTCCACAGGGAGATGAACTCCACCTCCATCATGTTGGACTGCATCCTGGGAATGTAGTTCTTGCACGGTTCAGGAGATGCGCTGTGAGTTTAGAGGGTCAGTCTAACCAGCCAGTTATTAAAATACATGTTAGAGTATAAGCTTAAAAAATATGTTATTCAGACCGATTGTCTAATTTTGGCAACTTTAGACACATGCGCACAGTTACATATTAGATAAACTGGCATTTAAACGCTAAAATCTGTTCGGTTTCTGTGTATTATATCAGGAAATCTGAACACTTCTGTTGTAAGAGTACTGTAGCAAGACAGAAATTTGAGTAAAATTGGCAACATGTAATCACAGCATCACAGAACTTCAAACCCCACTTAATCTCAGTGCACCTTAGGCTGTGCGTCGACTAAATTATAGCTGATCCCTTTTTAAAGATGCATGTCACATTACATTTCTACAATTTGGAAATTGTGACCGCTACAATACAAGCATGTCTCCCTTAACTAATATAACTGCACAACAGCCCTAGATGCACAACCAATACATGTAAAAGAGCTCTAGAATTTATAGCTAAAAAAGGCTCGGAGCTGAATTGGACTCTCACAACCTAAAAATGTTAGATTCCAGCAGCATTTGGTGCAATATAAAGGAAAAGAGTAGCAAAGGAAACTGTGATGACGGTGTTTTGTGACAAGTGTCCATCTGTTTGGATCTGTTTCTGAGAAGCTTCAGCTCAGGGAACATTACAGTGTTTTGGACGTTTTGTACTCTGATAGCTTTGATAGTTGGTGGGGCTCAGTAGCTCACTCTCCTTCTCAGGGCAGTTGTCCCGACTACAGTACTTGTTCCCGTCAGCCTGCTCAGTCGCATGCTGCTGTGGGCCAGTGGAGATACTACAGTTCACAGGTTTCCCTCAGAGTCTAGTGCTGCCATTTCTCAATCTTCCAATGGACAAAGTAAACCAAGAGACCAGCAATTATGGTGCATGGGAAATAGCCGAGTCCTGTGCTGACTTTGAGGCAGCTTTCCCAGCAAGTGGGCTCAGTGTTTAGTCCACAGAAAACTGTCAGCCTCCCACTGCTTTCCAGACCTATAATACTAGCTGTATCATAACCCCCCTCAACACATGCACACAACACAGCCTGAAACCTTTTATTATCCTTTTTTGGCACCAGGTCAGCTTGTTTGTCTATTTTCGTTCTGTTCCACTTTCTTCCTTGTTGTCCCAGCTCATAGTAACTCAGATACTGGTGTAACTTTTTAGGGTTTCAGGAGACATGCCTTCTGTTTTTGCTTAGTCACATATTAGTCAGTGAAGGGAAAACTTAAGGGAGTTATAAATGTGTGCCTCATGGTGGTTTTCTGTTTTCCACTGACATATTTCCTTTTAACAAGACATTTATCCTCAGAAATCATATATTATGGTATATTATTAATCTTCTTAGATGCTAGGATAGGGCTGGGCACTTTTTATTTATATAATTTTATTCTCATTTCTAATCTTGGCATCTAATGATCATGAAAACCTTTTGCCTTATAAACCCAGTGCAGCCCTCATTTTTGTAGTGGCGCACTCATCCCCGTTTCAAAACCCAAACTGACTCAGTGTTTTGCACAGCAAAGATCTGACTTGTTCTTGTGAAATGGACTTAATGGGCAGAAACACCCACTGGTGTCATCTGATTCAAATTCTTGATCCCATGGTCAGTTTTTATTTCTTTTAAAAATTTTGTTTCAGTTGAATTGTAATTAAAGGACATAATCTAAGTCAATTTAAAGTTGTTGGTTTTTTTTTTGTTTTTTTTAAGGTTGGATAAATTGATGAATCTTTGTCTCAATGTTAATTGATCTTACACTTTTAAGCGGAGCAGTCTTGTACAGTGGGGAAATGAACCAGATGATGTGGATTAAAAGCCGAAGGAGGAAGGGAATCTCTTAAATAACATGCCGGACAGAATGACCATGCTGGGTCTGTTAGTCTGGAGGAAATGGTTGTGGCCAGCTTTCCTGCCATTGTCCTTGCCTCCATGCAGCAGTGTGGTTTGGCCAGCCAGAATTCTTAATCCAGCAGTTGTGGCAGCTGAACAGTCTGTGTGCTCAGAGCTATTCAAGAGAAAGGAATTTTCCTTTCCATAGAAATATGTGACCCGAAATGCCACCACAGTGCAAAACCTGAGAAAAATGGTCTATAAAAAGTTTTCGCATTAAGTAATGGGTTAAACTGGTAAGCTATGTCTTATACTCTGGGAAATCAGCTTACTGACACTTCTATTTTTTTTAATTTTTTTTTAAATGGCTTAAGCTATGCTGGAAATTGTGAAATTTCCATACTTCATGAATTGAGTCACACTGTTATAAATCATCTGATCTTACGTGTCACGGCATCTATAGCTGTCAACTTTTTAGTTGCCGCGTGCGTGCGTGCGTGCGTGTGTTTGTCAACCATCAGTGTGGAGGGACTTTACCAGCAGCCCTGCCTCCGTACTGTACACATTGTTCTTTAATTTAATTCCCCACAGACGGTGCATCCATTGATTTACGTTTTTGAACCAGAGTATTTCTTGTTACATCTGGTTAACTTGTATTTTGATTGTTTACTGAATGGGAGACATCTGTTGTGCATGTAGCTATTTACACCCCTTTATTTACTGTAACATAACTGATCCCCTTTCAATCAGTTTCATGTTGTGCTCATTTTCCATCATTCTCTGACAGCATGAAGCAAACACAGGTGTTTCTAACATACAGTTCTTCCGGACTTGGTTTAGTATCTGTAGGCAGCGTATGATGTGTAATTACATGTTTGAGTAGGTGTATGTCAACTGTGCTGCTGTGTGTAGGATTTATGTTTTAACCTCTGGATACGCAACTTCAATCAGGCCTCAACTATACAAATTCTATATTAGCTGTGCCCAGTAAATGTACAATGCTTTAATCAGAATCAGAATACTTTATTGATCCCTGGGGGAAATTATTTTTTTTTGGTGATATTTGAGCATTTTGATTCGAATCTGATTAGTGTGCCAATAGTATCCACAGTAAGACTCGATGCTGCTTAAGGTCACTGCTAGTATTCGGCGACTGTGTTATGTGCAGCTCTGTTGTTTTCACTCTCACCTGCTGTGAGTGAGATTGAGGAGGAGGTGCAGACAGAGCATGGCTCAGCATCTGTTCACGTTAGACGACGTGCAGTAATCCTCCTCCTAAGAGGAAACTGTCCCGCAGGTCCTCCTGAGAACAAAGAAAATTGTAAATTTTGGGTGATTTGTGCGTCCACTACCGAGGACATGAATGAATAGGCTGAGGATATTTATCAGTGTGCTCTTTAGACCTGTGTCACATGCGTTGTGGACTTTTCTTATTGCGTTTATTGTGAGTTCTTTTTTTTTTTTTTTTTTTCTTTTTTTTTGTCCAAGTTGTGATTGCTGAAGAAAAGAACATTGGCACAGATGATGGATAAAGTTACCTGGAATTTACTTGCCAGTTGAGTGCGTTGATGTTGGGGAAGACTCACTGACATAACTGACAATACCACAGTTGCAAGAAAACATCCTGAAAGATGTGAAAAGAGCCCCAGAGTACACGGCATCCGTGTTTCCTCTTTTTGCCTTATTGTTGATTGACAGGCATCCCAAGTCTGTAGAAATACTTTGGTAACCTTTTCCAACAGTATGATTCACTGACAGTTTAAAAGCTGGAAGTAACTTTTGGGGCTGGAAAGTGAAGCCAATGTGGAAATGCCTTAAAGTTGTGTTCTTTTTAAAGGCCAATAGAGGCAACTGGTTGTATACAAGTAAGTGGGGGGAAAACTCCCATTGGCTTGTTTCCTCTGTGACCTCTGTAAACAATTTCCTGACAACTTTCTGATCTCAGTCACTAGTTTCAGGTCATATTGAGTACAATAAAGTTTATTTTGGAATTTATAGTCCTTCTAAGAGTTAGAAGGCAGGATTGCTCAGGATTTGCTCATCTGCGGTCAGTCGGTTGGTTATTGGCTAAAGATGTGCCAATCATAAGGGTACACTGAAAAGCCACAGTTCCTTTTGAAAATGTCCGCTTTCAGTGGTAGACACTTTACACACATTTTGAGAGACCATATGGTCTGACAGTGAATTTAAGTGAGCAAGTGAATTATTCTTATAATTGCTTTTGGTAATTCTTCTTGCACACACAGTTCTCTCTACTCAGTGTTGTGTTACTTAAACTGTATTGATGTTTGGCTTGACTTTGATGTTTCCTGTGCCAGGATCACACACAATATGCAAGGCAGTACACACGGCTTAATGTCTGTACACTCTCCACTCTATGGAACGAGTGCGTAATTGATATTATTTTTAAGCCACACCAAGTGCATCTTTATTTGACAGGGAGCTGAAATAAAGGCAGCCATGTCATATGAGTTTAATGTTCCTTGACAAGGCAGTGACTGCTTTTCATTCTCATAATGTGGACACGAGTTGTTTTGCTCCATGGTGCTGTCTACTATGAATAATTCTGTTTTGTAAGTGCATTCAACATATCTTCCCTCGAATGCTGAATTATTTGGTTGGAAGAGTGTATTTGTTCATACTGCCTAGGGTAAGGAAATTATGAATAATTTTGTTGATTGACATTCAACCACATAAATGAACGCATCAGTTTCATATTTCGAGGAACAAAGAGTTGCAGCATGTATGGCAACAGTGGCGACTGCAGCAGGGCACAGCTGTGATTTCTATGTTGATGTGCTTTCCTAAGATGATGATGATGATGATGGTTCATCATCAGCCACGGTGGCCCAGTTTCTCTGACAATCTGCTAGGAACTGATTTCACTTCTACTTTATTGCTGTTGACAGTATTTTCACTCAGCCTTATCGTAAATAAGACTACCGTGCTAATCATCATTTGCTCATTACACCCAGCGTGTGCGTAGCACTCCGCTTAGTCTTCTGATTTATTCGCTTATCAGCTTAGCTTCTATGTTGCTAACCGAAACGTGAAGGTCACCTGTGGAGTTTTTGTTCAATTTTTTTTTTTTTTTTTTTTTTTTTTTAGTTTTATTAAACAGTTTGATCCTCCATTGTTTTACATGCGTGGCTACTTTTTACCATCTTCTTCTTCCCTGTATCTGCCAGCTAAGTTTATTTTTGCCTTCTTGCCACCTATTGATCAGCAAAAAATTGTGTAATGATGGGCAGGATTGTCTGTTGTGTCGCATCAAAAGACTTCTCATCCCAATAAACTGGACCAGTGCTCAGATGCTCGGGCCACGACTATGTCGGCTGCTTGGAGGTAACATCCCATTTTAAAGACTTGCAAATTCCTCATAATGAGGTTGGAGGGATGCTGCTGGCATAATCTCCTGGGTTTACAGCCGGAAAAGCCTGGCTCATATCCCTTTGGGTCCCCACACACTTTTTACTTTCACTTCCACTCGTTGTTAGAGCTTGACCAGTTTAACTGCAGACTGATATTATCAGCCAATATTGGGTGTTTGCCAATATATCATGTTGGCATTTATAATGGACAGTAGATTAAAATAATAAGTAAAGAGAAGATGTGGAGGGTGGTGGCTTTCAACAGTGTTATGAGTGTTTAGAGCACCACAACAGAAGCCAACTTGGCCAGAGTGTAAACAAGTAAATAACATAACAAATGTTAGGGAATCTGTTTCATGCATCTAAAAGGGGGAAAAATATTGGCTAATATATCATCGGGTTACTAGATTTTTAAATCTGCAGTCTGTAAGTTTACTGATTAGCTTTGGCAGTAAAGACAACTTGGTAAGGTTTAGGAAGTACATACAACTTTGTGTAGGGCAGCATGGTGGTTAGCACTGTTCCCTCAAAAAAGAAGATCCTGTGTTAACATTCACTCTCTGGCCTTTCTGTGTGGAGTTTGCATAATTTCTCTGGGTGCTCTGTCTTCCTCCCATAGTCCAAAAACATGCAGTTAGTCAGGTTAGGGTAACTGGTGAATCTAAAATTCCCCATAGGTGTGAATGAAAGTATGAGTGGTGCTGTCAAGGTAGGCCTGGTGACCTGTCAAGGTATAGGCTCTTGCCCGAAGTTGAAGAAAACAGATGAATATACAATTCTTGGGGTATTAAAAAGATTTCGGATCAACCCATTACCAAGTGTGACTTCTTGTATATAAAAGTCACCTGTTTTGACACAATGATGCCCCAAGGATAGGAATGGTGAGGTGACTGAGAACACTAAAACCCTGTCCTTGTTGCACATCATTTTTGGAGGTAACCCTCTAATCCAGGGGTCTCGAACTCCAGTCCTCGAGTCCGCTGTCCTGAAGCTTTTCCATGTGTCCCTGTTGCAACACGCCTGAGTAAAATGAGTAAAATTAGCAAGAGTATAGAACTTGACTGCATGCTGAAGTGGCAACCCCTAACCCTACTCAAGTAAATTTAAGTTAATGTAAGTGTTTGGAAAAATATACTTCTAAAAGTACTTTTATTGCACCATGTTCGTTCACTCATGAGCTGCTGTAACATGAATCCAATGGCTGAATCACCACCTCAGCATGCAGTCAAGTTCCATAGAGTCTTGCTAATGATCTACTAATTGTATTCAGGCGTGTTGCAACAGTGACACATGGAAAAGCTTCAGGACAGCGGCCCTCGAGGACTGGAGTTCGAGACCCCTGCTCTAATCTGTTTACTAGTGAGTAAATTTAATTGGGAATCTACATTTTTCTTGTTCCTATGTCCCTTCTGATCTATAAACCTTTTAATGGATGTCATCCAACTCACCTTTGGATATTGAATCGATGGCGATGTTTGTGTCGTATGCTATGATGTGACAGATTTGTTCTTTGCAAACTGGAAGATGCACAATAAAGTTGACTGGATGTGACTTAGGTTATGCTTATACTTAACTATTCTAACTGGATGTGGGGGGAAAAAAAAACAATCTTCTTTGAAAGTCAAATCTCAGAAGTCGATGCGTTGAACTGTGATTATTAATCTTCTTTTGAATGTATTTGAATATAAAAGACATCCCACAAATTCCTCAGAAGAGCCAGCCAGCCATTATCCGCTACATAAAACCTAAGTGTAAAATGCTTTCCCTGTACTATCTACTTTAAAGATGACTGAGATATTCGGGGAAATGATCCTTTACTTACAGGATGTCCTTTGGTTTCTTACAACAGATAAATATCGAAAGTGCTTTCAGAAATGGTCCGTGGCTTTTTCCTGGTACCGTTCACAGTTGCGATGCAGTTCATTTATGGGAAACTTTGATATCAGTGCAGAGCTTAAAAAAAAAAAAATCTAATCTCTTGCAGATAGCTAGAAAGTGGGTGTGCCTGTAATATGCATTTATGCACTGCTGCTGATGAGCCTCACTATGCTGGTGCCTCATTTAGACTGTTCAGTTACTTGGAAGTAGTTTTCTGAAGAAATATTTCACAACTTTTTTTTTTTTTTTAATTTGAGTGTGTGTGTGCAGCATTTTGTTTTAGCACATATGTGTGAGTAGTCGCCGGAACGCTTTTTGGCACCATCAATTTCTCGCCTATTGCTACACGTTTATCTGTGAAATTGATGTTGAAATAAATTTAAGCTAAAGGGATGAAAGATGTGAGTGCATGTGTGTAGTGGCCCATAAGGCACCAGGTGCCCATTACTGAGGAGGAAGACTTTTTCCCCAAATTAGCACCTTTACTGTAACATCATAAAAGCACAAAGCCCCAGCGTGTAGTCTTTCCTCAAGCAAGACAATGGCAGTACAGATAAGTAATGACTGATGAGACAGCTATTCAGCCAGAAATATGTGCTCAACATTTTTTTTTTTTTTTTTTTTTTTAAATCATGAATGTTTGCAAAGCATGCCATATCAAATGCACAGCGGTTGTGTCTAGTTTGGGTGATGTTTTGAAAAGCCCCGCTGCACTTAAAAATAACACTGCATTACTTGTGAATGAATTCCAGTGTGCATAATCCCTTTCCTTACTCACCTAGGCTGTTCTTATTTTGACAAACCAAATACTTTATCACCTCCCCTTGCCCTTCTTGCCCCCCTAAAAGATACCAGATTGTCAAAACTGAATCTCAGTCTCCATGGAAGCAGCAGTAACAAACAGACTTTAAGGGCTTCCCCTGTTCAAAATGTGTGCTGCATCTTGTTTTGCGATCTTTCACCCGACTTCCCATATGGCGCAGAGAGAAGTACTGAGTCAGTGACTGTTGTGGAATAATAGGGCGATCTCACACACGGACTAATGCATACAGCCTCGGGCCTTGGCAGCAGTATTTAATGCCAGCACTGTGTAGCAGGACGTACTGGAATAAACAAACGAATAATGATTAAGGATATTCTGGGCGAATAATTTACTTGTTGTTCACACAATAGAGTCCAGACTAGTCAAAGATAACAGAACACTCAGAAAATGGTCAAAATGAGCCCAGTCTAATGAACAGTGTTAAATATTGTTCTTAGAAAGCCTGAGAGGAGCAACTCTTGAAGCTCTTTTGTGAGCTGATGAACAGAATGACTGAGTTTGTCTCAGAAGTTAGCTGTTAGAGAGAGATGATCCTCTAACCTTAGAAAAACTGGAAAATATTTTAATGGTCGTCAACCCATGTCTTTACTGATATATATACTGAGGTGTCAGAACTTCTCATTAAGAGTACAGAGGAGGTCTTCAAATCATTTCTTTGTCGGGGAGCGAGTTGAGAGAAGCTGCTTGAAGTATAGAGTTTCCATATTGTGCTAAGGCCATCAAAAATAGCCAAGAAATGTTCTAACTTAAGGCAGTTTTCATTAAAGAAATGTCCTTCACCTCACAATTTCCCTCAAAGTCACTCTTAAAATGCAGCTGCTGTGCACCTTGGGGAGACCCTCATGACACTCCTTTAAATTGAAGTGCAGAGGGCTCAGCTACCTGTGGTGGTGTGGTGAGTGCAGAGACTAAAATGCTCAGTCCTCTGTGGAGGGAGAGGACAGTGATGGAAATGTTTTAGATGGAAATTAAGAGAGTGCAGCTTCCTCACATGGCCCCAGCGGTCCATCAGTGGTGGTGGGGGGAGAGCCTGTTTGGTATTACTGTCTTGCAGGAGTGCTCTATCTTTGCTCCGTGAGTTAAAAGGGGAGATAGAATTAGACTGCAGAATTAAATCTTATTAGCCCCTGTCCCACTGGCAATCACCTTTTGCACCATCTTCAGTGTGTGTGAGTGTGTGAGAGAGTCTGTGTGTGTGAGCAAGGAAGAGGGGAAGGTGGGAAGAAATTCAACAGGTTATTACTGACATTATATTTGAAATGAGCACAGAGGTGTGTGTGTGTGTGTGTGTGTGTGTGTGTGTGTGTGTGTGTGTGTGTGCGCGCGCGTCCTTTTGGTCTTAGAATTTACAATCCAAGTGCTACTTTGCTAGTTTAGATGCACTGTTAACTTCAGATTCAGCTGTTAAACTCCCCGTAAAGAACATCACCTCTGCATGTACATCATAAACTGACCTTAAAATAGGGAAATAAAAATAAAACAGAAACCAGGTGATGAGAGCTACATTTCAGCCTAATCATTTAATTCAGTGCGGTAATCTGACTCATTGCAGCATTAATATCAGCGCTCATGGTTATTCATCAGTGCATATTAATGCCATCCAATCCAAGATTTTTTTTTTTATTTTTTTATTTTTTTTTTGCACCCTGCTTTCATGTCTCCTTATATAATAGCTTTTATTCCAGCACTCCTGACAGGGGGCCTTTGGGGCTGAGAAGCAAACTACCTGCCAGTGAATTCATGGTGCATCTTCTGTTCTTCTCAGCACTGTCAGATTTTACTTTGTTCAGTGTTAAGGGGGGGAAGAGAATCTTCATGAATGTGAAATGGTGTGACCTTTTTGAGAGCTGGAAAAAACCCAAAACATTTCACCTCATCATGCGGATTATTTTCTCCATTTCCTAAAAAGTGTACATTTGCTGCATGTAGAGTGCTATCAAGAATATTTCAGGTAACACAGACAAACCACTACAACCATGTTGGGGCATTTTTCATACTGCATTAGAACATGGCCAGTTATCATATGAAAATGTTGCTGTTTCATAAGACTAGATAACTTTGCAAAAAATGAAGAGGAAAAAATGGAAACGCATTTGTTTCCACAGTAATGACCATATGCAGTTTTTCACGTGGTTTGGCTCTGCTGCTTGCACAGAGTATTGTTTACTGTGGTAGGGAGCGTCGGGCACAATGAGCTTTATATATTCAAAAACAAGGCAAGCAGGATGGTGTGATTTATGCAGAGCTGCTTGTATACCTGTACAGCACAGCCTGCAAAGCGGCTCTCTACCAACTGCCTTATAACTGTGTTAATATGACTGTCACAACCAAATTATTTTGAAATAAGTGGCAATATCATTGAACTGCCTGTACATATATCGTCACAAATAACCAACTGTTAAGCTTGGCTGAACATTAACAAGTTATACAGCAATGTAGTAGCAGGAAAGAAATTTTGTTGTAATGATCCATTCTTTATAGCTGTAGTTCTTCAAAGTAACTGTAATACACAAGACTGCACAGATGTCAAAATGTCTGTATTTAATTTGAGGGACGAGGAAGGTATCGGCAGAACCAGTTACTTCCTGTTTTGGCAGCAGTGTTGTTGCTCACTGTTTTAGCACTGCAACCGGAATAAATGCTGTGTATCGCTTTTTGTCTGTCTTGAACTTCGCAACCTTGAGCTACAGTCTCTAAGTAATTATTTAGCAATACAACAATTAGCCAGAATGCCACAACAGTGTGTTTACACAATAACAGGATTATTTGTTTCTGCATAGAGATTTTGCAGACACCAATAAAGGTTTTAGTAAGAGGAAAATCACCACCGTTCTAAAAACAAAAGATTAAACCGGTTTTGTTCAGTATGATTTTGTTCACTCAAACCTACTTTTAATTTTTATTTGTGAAATAGACCGAAATAACCGCAAAAGATAGAAGTTTGCTGGAAAAGGGGGGCAAAATAGGAAGAACCCCGAAGCGCAAAATGACTCCCTAGTATCTTTTTGGTTTTAAAGAGCATCCTTTTCTCCATTTAAACTGTTTTGGTCAGTTTTCTGTACTATTTATTTATTTTTTTTTTATAATACAGATTGAAAGCTCAGATTAGATTTAGTATTCCCTCGCAGTGTCAGAAGCAATCATACACTCTGCTCTCCCACTGATAGAATTGCCTCCCTTGTGATAAAAGCCTGCTTCCTCTCTGTCCCTCTCCAATTTCCTCCATCTCTGTATAGATGTCTTTCCTTTCCAGACACCCCCAACCCCAATGCTCCCACCTCATCCCACACACACACACACACACACACACACACACACACACACACACACACACACACACACACACACACACACACACACACACACACACACACACACACTCCAGTGATGGATACAGTCCACTAATGAGGAAGAGCTCATCAAGGCATCTGCATGAGAGTTGTTGATGGGTTTAGAGAGAGATTATCTCTCAACTGTTAATACAAATCTAATGGGGCAATCTTTGATTTCCAGCAGGCTGATCATGAAAAGTAGTTTGTTTCCCAGCTGTAAGAGAGAGTGCACTATTGTGATTAGAGGTTCATCATGTTAGAAGTTCTATGAGCATAATTTTATTTTTTTTATTTTTTTAACATTATAGATATTTATTTCAGTATAGTTATTTCAGTTAACAAGAAGGGACGTTTTCACATCAGCCAAGTTTTTCGATTAGTAGTTTTGCATGTTTGCACTCTTCTAATTGAATCTTTTGTCCACTTTGAGGGAATTCTTTGCTCTGTTATTAACAATTAAAAGGATCAATGCAAGACGACTGCTCGAGTTAGACTATCACTTTATGCCTGCTTGGGGACATTGTATTGCATTAGTGAACTGCTTTAAAAAAAGTGTGCATGTATATATGCACTGCAGCTGCCTGGGAGGTGTTTACAGCAAAATAAATTAGACATAATTTTAAATATTAATGAAAGTAAAATGTTACTGGGAGAGTAATGAACAATATTACAGTGCCACCACTGCTATCAGAATGAATACAAAAAAAATGGGCTGTTGGACAAACGCTGATTTATTTTAGTCTGAATCATCTGCTGTGGATGATTCATACCTTGCACTTGCCTTTACCTTTGTGTTTCTTGTGAATACTGCTGGTTGTACATCAAAACCTTCAGTAGATGAATTTCCCAGTTCAGGAAATGGTGACGTGTGCACACTTCACTCGTTTTCTTCCTTTTCTAAAGCACAATGAATATCAAGGCCTTCACATATAGAGATTTTTAAACGTCTTATCTGTGACAGTTAAATCCCAGATACATTTTTGCACACATGTCCCAAGACAGCTGAGAAATTGATTCTTCAACCATCTCTGGGTATATTGTTGTATTATTGTAGGGTCTTTTCCCCACAGCTCAAAGTGCCTTAAAGCAGCTGCTGTTGTAATTTGGTGCTGTATAAATCAAATTGAATTGAACAATACTGAAGTGGTCCTGTGGTTGGCAATGTTTCCTCACAGCAGGAAGGTCTTGGGTTCGAACTCAACAACTCATCGCATCAAAAATCATGCTATGACAATGCTGCCTATCTGGGCCCACAGAGCTCTTTTAAAAACTCTGAATTATTTTTACTTGGTGGTTAAATAAAGGTTAATAATTGAAGATATTTTTTTGCGGTCAGCCATCATCCAATGAACCTTTTTTCATTTCTGAGAATATTTTCATAAATCCGGATCTCAGACATTTTCCCCAAAAAAAAACCAAACAAACAAAAAAAAAAACCTGCTGGTTGTAGTTGTGCTCAGGATGAGCTAATTTTTAGCGTGTCATCTGACTTCATCCTGAGGCCAGCTTTCAGTGTCTCACAGTAAGTCTTCAGTATTCAGCCAGAACATTTTGGCATTTTTTTTTTTCCTTTCAGTTTTTCAGACATTTGTTTTGTTATAAATTGTGACCATGGAGAGACTCGAGGAAACCATGTGATTCACCAATGGGGCTAAATACCTAAAGGGGAGGGGTGTGTATATATATTTATATCTCCATATATCGTAACACAGTTGCACAGATTGATTGGATTTCTACTGCTCAGATGTATTGGCTTTTCTATAATTGATTGTGTTAGTCTGTACAAACTCAGTGCAGCTGGGACTTCGGTGTTAGAGCAGCTGTGTATGTATCTTGTCCTGTGCTTCTGACTTTACCTTCACAGCACCATAAAGACACTGCGAGGAGTTAGTCATCTGAGAACAGCATGCATCGACCCGTGAGCTACCAGCCCTGCAGCACTCCTGCAATGACACTGTAAACTTTTTACACGCTCATCCTCTCTATAAAGTTGAGGTTGTGCTGCAGTGGCCGAGATGCTGAGTCCGTCATTTCCTAATGCAGGGACTCAATAAGAAAGGAGCATATAATGAGCTAATATTTCTTTGTTTTTTTTATTAAGTAATTAGAAGGCAAACAATAGTTGCCTCTTTTGTTTTATTGCATTGTTATTATAGAGGCTTGCCATAAATTTAAGCTGCGAGAATCAGTATTTTATTTGACTGCATCAGAGTAAATATTATTTATTTTAGTCAATAAAAAATTGGCATTTACTGTGTAGTCAATGGTTAACAAGAAGTAAAAATGTGGCGAGGATTTCAAGTATTGCATTACATTGCTGAACAGAATCTGCCAACATGCGCCTGCTGTGTTGCCAACAGGTGGATGTAGGTGTGTTTGGGTTCATCAGAGGTCCCCAACTAGCCAACAAAAGCCAAGTGGCAGACCCCTGAGAAGGTTAATCATCTGCTAAAGGAGGGAATCCTGACCTTTTTGTTTTGCACATTAACCCATCCAGCCACATAATACAAAATGAACTTAATCATTAGATCATTAGCACTTAAACTGAGGCTCTCTTAACTCTGTGGGTCTTTTTTTTTTTTCTTTCAAGTGTAGATATTGAAACTGCCTATATCAGCCTGTCCTCTGCACAGAAATGTCAATTCTATATTTAATCTATTTTCTTTTTTTGTTCAACATTAAATGAGCTAATCAGAGTTCTTCATAACAGTTTGTGTAGACTGAATGGTCGACTGTGCCAAGAATGATAATCTCTGTTTACAGTATAAACAGAGCTGAGGAATGAGGCCGGTAGCTTGTTGAGAATGGATTGGTTGTTGATAAATAAGGTAGCTTGCGTTTACCTTGTAAGGCTTCATATGTTTAACAGTTTGTTCCAGTTTGTATTATATTAATTTAGACATTTTTTGTTTGTCAAATTACCCACTGCTTAATGTACAGCTCTTCAACAGAAAACAAAAAAATGTTAAATTAAAGTTTGAAGCAAATGGAGACTGGTTAAGTTTTGTTTGTTTTTTTTTTTTTTTGTTTTTTTTGAGTAATTTTCTTGAACTCGTGCAAAATGTTTGCTGTCTGTATTTGGGTCCTCATAGGATGGGTTAAAACTGGAGGCAGCTTATGCAAACACAGAGAGCGCATGCAAATCTTATACAAAACAGCCTTGTTGTGGCTAGGTTTCAAAACACGGTGTTCTTCCTGTGGGGCAACAGTGCCATTGAGCCACTGTGGTGATGATTTAGCTTGCGTTCTTATTAAGTAAATGCATAGCATAGTTGCCAAATAAAACTAAAGGTTAATGAGTAACTAGAGACGGCGTGTGCTAGGAAAATAATTAAGGGGGCAAACAATGAGGAGAGAACATGTAATGACTAAATGTGGTTTGGCAGAAACGTAGATCAGCTGTGCAAACCCATTTTCAGGTGTGTGCGGGGAGCTCGGGTTGGTCTGTCTACTCTGTTGTTGTCTTTATTTTATTTTATTTTTTATTTATTTTTTTTAAAGAAACTGTTTGTTACATCCAGCTGCCACTGTGGCCATCTGTGCCCCGTTCTGCCCGTTCACCGCAGCGAGTAATTGGACTCCGGCCTCATTAAATAAACAAGTTGCTGAACTATTTTAGGATGATTACTTGTCCTATGAAAGTCTAATTTTTTTTCAATTTATCTCTGCTCACTGATGCACGAGCAAAATATGGTAATGACCTACATTGTGATTCTCTTAAATCAAACGCAATCCAAATGAAAATGAAGTGTGGGGTGGTTTGATGTGTCCATAGTTGAACCACAATGATGGCTCCCCCTTGAGTGGGATTTTCAAAGTCCACAGGCTCGATGTTCACAGCATCCGAAACTGTTTGCTATCGTCTTATTGCAGCCCCAAACCTCTTTCCCAATTTGTCTCCAGACATTGTTTGGCTCTTTGTAAAACATAATTGTGTCAACAGCCTCTGGAGATGAGACACCAAACCTTTCGATAAGTGCTTTGCCCAAAAGGTAAATTTGGCAGCCGAGGAGTGAGCCAACGTGCAAACAAAGCAGCAGACAGTAATTTTCCACTGTCTGTTACTATGCATATTAATGAGGTTGATGGATTAATGCCTCACTTTAGTAACAGGCCACTAGGTGAGCACCAGTTAAGTCCGTCGTGCTCCAACGGTGCCCAGCTTATCGCATCAGAAGTTGTGGTCCAGATCAGTTTTCCACGTGAATGTCTTTGCTGTAAATGGCCCTTTCTTTCTCAGTGGAAAGCAGTTAAAACCCCACAGAAACAGTGTGATCTTGAGATAAATTGTTAAACACAAGCTCTTAAGATTTGTTGCTGATTGCCTGATGATGATTAAGCTGCAGGGTAGACATTTAACAGGACTAGAATGGATTTCCTTTGGTTAAGTGTGGGTGAGTGTATGTGTGTGCATACATTTGTAACAGTTGAGATGTTTTCAGGGGAATTGACCTTTTTGTCCCTGCTCGAGTATGTGTGTGCATGTATGCATACTAGCATGTTCAAGGTGTTTTTGTCCAAAAACTAATCACAGGCCAGATTGCCGTTCTTTTGTTTTTCCTTTTTTTGTAGGGAGGTTGGCATAACTTTGCAAATTTCCTAAAAATCTGATGACAAGATGCCTTAAAGTGAAATAATTATGACCTATGGAAATAAAAATTTCAGACGCATATATTTAATTAAAAGGTTTCCCAAGTTGGATAACAGTAACTTTTTCTTTTGTTTTGTTTTTTTTTTTTAACCTTGTTTA
This sequence comes from Pelmatolapia mariae, assembly GCF_036321145.2. Taxonomy (NCBI): domain Eukaryota; kingdom Metazoa; phylum Chordata; class Actinopteri; order Cichliformes; family Cichlidae; genus Pelmatolapia; species Pelmatolapia mariae. Next base: position 23,512,809 of record NC_086227.1, read on the forward strand.
TCTTCTTTGACCATCATTGCAATGAGTTTCAATTATTCCATTCAGCCAATCTTTTCACTGATGTTGGTGTTATTTAAGGTTGCTTAATGAATCCTGCCACTCTTTGCTCATGTCTTTGATCAGTGTCTAGCCTCCCAGGCTCTTATCTTGGCAAACACAATGGACACGCTACCTGCTTTCATTCTTTTATTCAGAAAAGGGTTGGTTGGCTCGGCTAATGCCTTTTGGTTGTCAGTGTTCTCTCCCCTTTTATATCCAGCACTTTCTTTAGACTTGTTCTTTAATGATTTTTGCACACAGAGACTTGTGGTTTGGATAGTCCCACCTCTGAGCTAAATATCACTGTAAAGTGTGTCCTCCCTCTTGGTTATTGCCTCCCTATTGTCCTTTGGTTTTTGTGTGCAGGAGCTTTTTGTGTCAGCCAGGCTGAATTGGCCTGTTTACTGTGATTAAATGGGAGCAGAGGAGGTTGGTGGGCTGAGCCGTATCTGTTTTAGAGTTGAGGAATGTTGCACTACCTTAGCTCAACACCAATCTCTACTGGGACACACAACACACACACAAAAACATGTGTAAGTATGTTTTAGTTAACAGTTCAGAATATATAGAAGCTGAATGAGAACCAAAAGCAGGACTCCAGCAGAATGAGCAGTTGAACTGAATTTGTTGTACAGTACCATCGCCAGGATGAGCATGAGGTGGGGAGCAAGGAAACTGCTTAAGGTGGAGCAGGAAGGAGAGCGTGGCTGGCCCTTGAGCTTGTGAGTGGATGTGGAAGAGGGGGCAGGGCTGGCAGGCTTGGTAGCACAAGAAAAAAACTGAACTAGAAGCTGTCCGTTGTATTTGGAACACATTGGCTAACTGCACAATGTGTGAGATAATCGAGTGAAGAGCCGGAATGTATCCAGCCGGAGGTTGATTAGCGGATCAGTGCAAGAGTGTGCAAGTGGCAGCTGGAGAGAAATCACACAAATGCAGAGCGGGAACAAGCAGGGAAACTGAGAAGAAACATAAGGAAGGGGAAAATCAGCTGCTACTCAATGCATTTTTTGATTGTTTGATTAGTTGGAGCATACATGGGTATTTTTCTCCAAACTCATTGGTAATTTTTGCTCTAATTGATGAGTACATTTGCTTTAATAATTGATCAGAAAGTCAAAACACCAGTAGAGAACTAGTACAAAAGCAAGCTAAACCTCCCCCTTGAGTCGGTTTCTTTTTATTGAAAGATGATTTAAATTAGTAATCGACTATAAAATTGGATTTAGTGTCAGTTAATGTATTTTTGGGATGTGTAGATTCTCACCATTAATTCATTTAGTTAGTTTATTTAGTCATCACTCATTAGACAGACTGTATCAACAGTCCATGTAGCACGCAGTGACTAACTGGCTCAGGCAGAAACATTGATTATATATGGCTGTTCTCCACTCCTAATTAAGGCTACCCATCAACATTTTTAACACTCAAAACTGGCTTTGGAAATCCTTCTTTTGAAAACAAAAAGTGAAACTAAACATTTTTAAAAAAGCTTAATTAGAGGCACCGCCTCACCACCACCACCCGAGAACATTTTACTTTCATTACTAAATATAGCCCTTTTGAAATTTTTTATTTTTTTTTAAATTGCATTGTTTCTATAAAATACCAAATCATTTCATAATGCGGGGCTTTGAAAACAAGGATCAGTGTGATAATGGGTTATTATAGTGGGTTTTTTTTTTTCTTTTAAAAAAAATATATACCTTATTTAAAAATAAAGTAAAACAAAGCCACCATGTTTCTTTCCTTCTGAAACTGCTCCGCTGTGATGTGACGTGTTTTTCATTTGCTTAGACAACTTGTTCTCCCAAGTGTGCTGCTGCTCAATATTAATAACCTAGGTTCATACTGTATTAATGGACTGATTACAGAGGAATATGGGTCACGTATAGGATTTCCCAGTGAGTAATGTGTAAGTCAAGTTTGTGGTGCCATGAGTGAGGTGAGGTTGGTTTACACAAACAATGGGAATACATTGTGTCATGTATTGCTGGCAGCCCATTAGCCTAATTAGGCACCACAAAATGTGGAGAGAAATGGTTGCGAAGATGGGAGAGATAAGCCAGGCCAAAATGGGTTTATAGATGGACTGTAGTAAATAGAAACATGGTTTTGATTAATTTTTTTTAATCATCTGTTATGTTGCATTTTTCTTTAAGAATTTTATGTAACTACATGTACTCTATATATGAGCATATGTAAATATTTATGAAATATAACTGGTCTGAAGGTCATGTCAATACCTGTGTATTATTTTATAAATTAACTGCCAGCTGCGTGTTGCCTCACTTTGCACTGGCTCTGTACACACAGTTGTGATTTTCCTGGAAATATTGATTTATTGGTCAAGAAAATGAAAGTATAGAGACTACAGTGATTTCATACTTTATTGAACCTATTATCATATGAAGAGCTGTTATCAGACTACAGAGAGACTTAAATGGCTCTGATGTGATAATGGATCATATCTCCTTGTCTCTGCAGGTATTTGGCGATTATTATCACTTCCGGCATCGCACAGTGGTGAAGAGATCACTGTCGGATCACAGGGGGACGCACATCCGTCTACTAAAAGATCCCCAGGTAAGACATTTGTTTTTGGTGCTACAGTCATGCATGCAAAGGAAGTCTGTTGGTTTCTAATGTAATGATGACTGACTAGGTGTGAAGTGTTGAAACTGCTGCTTTATGCTAGAGCGCTCTTTGTGCGATGGATTTTTGCAGTGTTGGGGTTTATTTTTTGGCATTTTGGAAGAACTTGGTAGTGAATCGGGCTTTAGAATTGTGTTTGACCTAGTAAACCGCACTCTCTGGGCTCCTTTTAAAGCTTATAAATCCTACTTTGGATGTAGTTTTTTTTAATTTATTTATTTATTTTCAAATATAAAGCCATCTCTTAAAATCATTTGCTGCGGGTTGTCATGTAAAATGTCAGAAATGGGGGAACATAAACTCTTGCAAAGTTCATAAGAACATAAACAGATAAACAGAAATGCTTTTAAGACAAAAGACAAATATAAATATTACACTAGTTTTATTTCCATACACAAACCTAAATAATAGCACTGGTGCGTTTGTTTGTTTGTTTTTTAATAAGATTAGTGCCTTGTGTGGGCTCACCAACCACTTTGTTAGGTACACTTCTTCAACTGCTTGTTCATGCAAATACCTAATCAGAAAGTCCAATGGCAACAACTCGGTACATTTAGTCATGTCGGTATGATCAAGACGAAGATCAAACTGAGCATCATAATGAGGGAGAAAATTCATTTAAGTGACTTTGAACGTGGGATCATTGTTGGTGTCAGTCAGGCCAGTCTGACTATTTCAGAAAGGCTGGGATTTTCCCACACAACCGAAAGAGAATCACATCTGCTGGTGTGAACTGTGCTTTGGTGTCATTTCGGTTGGTTTTGCACATCAATTTTGTCTAACCTCAGAAACATTTCCAGCAACCTTGTTGAAACGATGCTATGAAGAATTAAAGCAGTTCCGTAGGCAAACCACTGTGTACCAAATAAAGTAGCTGTTCAGTGTACATGGACTGGGATAATGGGGAACAAATGTGTTTAACATATTGAACAATTAGGTTGGTAAAATAGATGACAACCCCATTATGTCGTGCAGGCAGATTTTCTTGCATTTTATTACCATATGTTCAATATTAAAGTCATTCTGTTTTTATTGTTTGGCATTGTAATAATAATCTAACTTAAAAAAAAAAAAAACAACCTGTAAGAGATCTTTCTTCTGGTTCTGGTCGCCAGTCCAAACAATTTCCTCTCCCCCTTTTTTTTTTTTTTTTTTTTTTAAAAACACAGCATTTCAGTCCTAGCATCGACAGTTGCCTTTTTTCTCATTTACTCAAGGGCTTGGAAGGTGAACATGCACTTCTCTATCGACCTGATTCTTCCTCCTCCTTAACTGATGTAATTTGAAAATTCACATGTCTGTGTTTTCTTGCTTTTTTGTAGGAGTTTGAGGTTAGTGTGAAAATGAGTCAGTGTCCTACCCCCACTGGGAGGGACAAAGGGAAGGGTGTGAAATTAACATTCATAGCTGTGGGAAAGCAAGTGAGAAAGAGAATGTTTGAAGGATTCTTTTTAATGCTTCTAAATGAAAGAAAATCTTTCATTTTGAAAAAAGACACTTAAAACCAAATCAATATAAAACAAATACAAAAACGCGTCAAACATGGCAGCTTTGTATTAAACTTTGTTTTTGTCTGTATCTGCTAACTACTAAAGTTGCTAAATTACTGACCACATAAGCATAAATGCAAACATCAACTAGTGTACCAATCAATTTGGATATAGATGTATGACATGCCTCAACTTCAAATGTAGCTAAAGCAGCAGGTTATTGTGCGACATGCTGGGGTGACCATCCGAAGCGAGTTTCAGTGTCTGGCCTGAGGGGTGCATAAAAAGGGAGCCGGAACTGAACCACCAACCCTGTAATTAATGAGCGACCCATTTTACCTCCTGAGATAATCCTTTGATCCATTAATTAACCAATTATTACAGCTCTAAGCTCAGCTCAGTGGGTTTCCTATAGTATTTTATGTAATTTCTTTTGCCCTGTTGTGTAATCTTTGAAGGAGCTGGAAATGACCTTCTGTTTTTGTGACAGGAGAGTTTAGGGTGACTTTCAGACCGATTCACATGCAGGAATCAAAAGTTAAATCATAGCTTCCAGCTGAATGCAGTGGATTCTAAATTATGCAGAAAAGACAAAACTATAATATTATATATAATATAATATTATACTTGCATATATTTTATGCTATTCATTTAAACGCTGATGGGTTTTTGTTTTTTTTTGTTTCTCCCTGACACTGGATCACAGTGATCAGTGTGCACTGGGTTTCACTGAAAAAAACTGACTAAAATAACATGATGCATAACTGTGAATAATACTACTTTTTATAATCTGGCTCCAGCTTCTCAACACTGTTCCTGTCCTCCTTGTAAATTGTAAAAAAGCTCCTCTTTGCTTTCGTACAAGTCTCTGGAAACGATATAAATGTATTTGCATTTAAATTGTGCCCTGTCTTTTCTGTAAACCTCGAAATTGAATGCCCGTTACAGTAATCTCGACAGGTGCATCTGCAGAATCATTATGTGCATCAAAACTACTGCTGCCTTGGAAGAAAAGAAATGAAATCTGCCTTGAAGTATCTCTGGCCACACACTGCATCTCTGCAGTACAGGTGCACACTGGGAGTAGAACAACTTCTGCTGGGTTTGTTTGCGTACATGTTAGAAGTGGTCCACCTCCCTCTTTGGGATTTCCTTTAACGCTGGTGTTCCATTTCCTGTTTTTGAATCCTTTTTTCCCCCACAGCAACTCAGAGAAAGTGGAGCCTTACAGTTTCAGGTCCTCCTGTCTACTTCACGATGGTCAGATTAGTTTGTCAGTATTCGTGAGTTTATTTTATCAGTAGAGCTTTGCACAATTATCATTAACTTGCAAACGTATTAGCATTGCTACACATTTTAAACTTTCCTGTAATGAATAGTTTGATCAGAGCTTGAAAACCAGCAGGTTGGACTTGCATTTGCATCAGCCCAAGTGTTTTTCCATAAAATATTGCAGAAATGCTTCAAATAAAAGGAATTTTAAATCTTAGCAAGGCCCTCTGCAGCTTTTAAACTGATTGAGATGAAACCTGAACAAAAGGCTCAGTAAACTCTCTTTGAAGAGCATCTAATTACTTACAAAAGCACCTGGACCTATGCCAGATCTCATAGAATGACGACGGAGCTGAGAGCACTGTTAATAGGGTCTGTTCAAGATTTAAAGCTTGGGTCTATCTACTACCTCCACGACTTCAACTGTCCCGTTTTATGCTGTCTGTGCTTTTCTTTTTGGTTTGTTTGGGAAGTTTACTTCATTTCATTATTTTGTTGAATAGAAGAAAAAGAATACACACACACAGAGCACTGTAAGCTCTTTTATGTCAAGAATAATAACAGCTCTGTAAACATAAATGACATTGACTGAGGTGTGATACGAATGGCACTCTACTGTATTCCTTTACGGGAATGATTCCTTATTTGAGGCTCCAACTTGGTCCCTGTGGGAGGATGCTGTGTTTGTATAATGAAGGGCAAAGCAGTGGTTGGGTAAGATGGGAAGGGTGGGGAGCCTATGTGCTGCAGAGATAGGACTCTCCACCTAAACATGAGCCAAGGCAGTCTGTTTGTAAACATTAGTTGTGCGTTGGCCGGTCTGGGCGTATGAGATAGACAGTTTTTAATTTTCAAAGCCTGTTTTTAATAAAAGTGCCCATTTGACAACTTCATAGATACTTTGTGTTCTGTCACAGACTATTGAAGGTTTTCAAAAGACTCTTTTCAAAAGGTAGAAAGTGGAAATGCTTGCTACACTCCAGGAAAAAGTAGGAATCTGTTCAAGTTTGGCTTTGAAAAAGTGTATAACTTACACCATTTCTGTTCACTGTTTACTTAAGTATGGAGATGCTCAGTTTATAGAAAAGACACGCTATTAAAAATGATTGGTAAATAATGTAAGGTGTCAGCGGGGAGATGCATTTCTAAAACTCTGCAACCTCATTGCGTGCATAGTTTATGGACACGCCTGGACCACTAATCTCTGCTGTCATTTCCTTGTGACTAGAACTAAAGTACTCCTCTCTAATACATTAATTAGTGGAAAATTATGTCTTTGTTCAGTTTGATGGACATTTCCAAGAACTGTGTGTGACATTAAGATGACTGACTGCACAAATTAGCTGGAAATAACTGGTGTCACTGAGATGCCTGAAGCTGAAAGGAGCAGGAACTGTAACGACTGCAGGGAAGCTAATCTGCATGTTTGCTGGAAGTCGAGTGTGTATGACTTGGCAGTTATCTATTATGACTAACATAGGAAAGATTAACCCTGTGTTTTAACCAACCTTAACAGGTAATGGGATAAGTACTGATTTCTAAACTGCAGTGGCTGCTGTTTGTATCAAAAATACTGTTTTCTTTTAATCATGCAAAGATGAAAAAGACCCTGAAAGGATCAGTAATTTTATATTGGTTTTAATGTATAGAGTGTGATAAAGGTGGCATGCCTTCTCTGGCATGCCAAATATTGTTTTTGCATAGTTTTGTGTATATGAATAGCTTTCAAGGGCGCCAAAGGGCATACACTTGAACTATGACTTGCATTAATTGATGAGATTAGATCTAGTAGTATACACTCCACACACACCATGTTTATAGTGAAAATCTTCTGTTGCAAATTTTACAATTTCCTGTGTTGCATCAGACTTTGCAAACATTTTCTGTCTTCCAAGAATCTTGATCTGTTTGAACAGAATCATTGTGGAAATGTTGCACAACAACCACCGACCCTGCATAGGCGTGAAACCAAGATTTAAGGTGTGATGAAAACATTGCAGAAAACAAAGAAGGGAAAGTCACATAGAACCACGTGATGACGCAGGAGAAAATGTCATACTTTTTTTTTTTTAATGACTGAAAATTACAAATTGGTCACGGTGTACAACTGACTGTAGACATCCTTTTTGTCAGTTTTGCCCTTTTCCTTACGAAGCCAATATTAAAGTGACTGAGAGACGTTGCATATCATCAGCTGGCTTTATTTCTCTAAACTGTACTGTTACCTACCCTTTTCTGAGTAATTAGGGTACTTGTTAAATCTCCTGCCTAGAGATTAGCAGTTTATTTGCTTGAAGACATCTTTTTTTTTTTTTTTAAGGCTTCAAACCAACCCAACACTAGACTAACACAAAAAGCAAAAGCAAGACAGTTCTCTAACCTAAGGTCAAAAACGGTATGAAACCAAATAGCTACTAACTGCTACTAAGTCAAATTACAAGCATTAGCCAATAGCTAATATCAATAGGCAACTTCTAGTACTATTTCTCTCTCAGGGCAAAACTAAATGTTGGCTCTTTGTTGTGAGAGAGAGAGAGAGAGAAGAGATGGTTGTCAGGTGGACTTTACAAAGCTGCTAACTCTACATAACTTGGATTGAGGAGAGATCAGAATCAAGTGTTAGCAAATAGCACACATGATACAGGCAGGGATGCCTCCTGAATTTTTACATGGGGTGGCCAAATGGGGGCCACTAAAAATATTGGAGTGGCACACATCAAAAACAGAACAGGGAAGGGGTGCAGCAGAGGGATGACAGGAAATCGTAAGGGCGATTAAAAAGTGACACAATATGAATGACAAATTGTATATGCAGGAATAAATTACTTAATGTTTGAACTCATTGTAGGGTGTCTTTTTCTCTGTTGTGCTCATGGGGGCTAGCAAATCTTGGGGGGTGGCCAGTGCCCCCTCTTGCCCCCCCCCCCCCCCCCCCCCCCAGTTTGCAGACAATCCCCTCTACCCCCTGAGCCACAGCTGCCCCTGGACATAATATGCTGTGTGACTCTTGCAAAACGAATGGCTCGTTTGATTGCCTTCTTTTTTAGATTTGATAGAGTTTGATTCAGTGCTGAGAAGCAATATTTAATATACTTTATTATTATGTTGTCTCTGTGTAGAACATGACATTTGCTGTTAAGATATAAATAACAGTCTTGGAGAGAGAGAATCATAGTAACCTTTTAGTCTGAGATGTTGCACCACCTTGATCTCACTTCAAGAGAATTGAAAATGGAAAGGAAGTAAGCGTAGGAATTTATTTTTCTGCATATGGTAGATAAGATCTCCTTTCTTCCTCTGAAAGTAAAAGTGCAACACTTTTTTTTTTTTTTTTTTTAAATATGCGTGCTTGTCTGTATTTGTGGTTTGCTCTGTTATGGCCCTTATTTTCAGTCTGGTGTAAACTGCCACAGTAACACCTCATCCCCGTTGACCCCGGATGAATCTGGATATTAACATTTCCGCTTAGATAGATTGACCTCACGTACATACCTTAAGTGAAATACTTCCCTTTTGTCACTTTTTGAACTGGCATTGCTTCAGTGTAGCTGTCGAAGTGACCTTCATTTACTTGCTTCTCTCAGCCTTGTGTCTCTAGTGATCTGTAGAGGCGGGGAGAGGGGTGTGCTGTGATTTAGTCGTCCTTCAAATCAGGTGCTCTGTCCTTGCAGCAGGCACTTCTCTGTCTTCCTCCTCTGACACATTTTTTTCCCCCTCTCCTGTTCCTGTGTAACCAGCCATTTTGCAGTACAGCAAGAACAATTCTGCAGAGGGTGTAAAAAAGGCGGGCTTATATTCACTGTATTCTGCTTCTGTCAACAATTCCTGATAGAGCTCCCATGTTTTGAAAACCCAGTGCAGACTTGGTTACTGTTCTGTTTGGCGTTGGCTCAAAATCTGCCTCCATTTGTCTGTTGTTAGTTTGCATACATGTCTAGGTGCACCCACAAGCAAAGTGAGACAGAAATTTTTAATTAGTCCTGGGCTGCTCTGGAATTCAGTGAGTCTCATTAGTGAGGAGTCCATAGTGCTCCTGTGCCTCTAATCTCACCATTTCTGCTGTTATCCTGCTGAGGACTCTCTTTTAATTTATGTGACATGGTGACACTCGTGGCCAGTTCATTTTAATTTCTTGTACAATTTTTTTGAGTGTAGTTAAAGGGTTTTTGTATTTTATTATATTTTTTAAGAATCACCATTGTTAAACTCCTAATGTGTCCTTTCTCTGTTTAGGTGACCTGGGCAGAGCAACAGGTGGTAAAACGGAGGAAAAAGAGGGATGTTTTTGAAGAGCCTTTAGATCCCAAGTTCAGAGACCAGTGGTACCTGGTAAGTATAAACAAGAGGCTATGGGTTTTTTCTTTTTCTTTTTCTGTCTGTCTTTGAAAAATAATTCTGTGCTGCAGCCTAGTAGAGCTTTTTATCTGTCTAAAGTCAATATAGGTAATTACATTTAGAGCTGTGATATTTCCTCAGGGTCTGAAAATAAACCTGTATGAATCCAATATACTTTTTGTGTGTGTGTTTTGGGAGGGTGCTGTTTGTCTGGCTTGTTTGTAGAACAAGACGCTCTAGTGTGACTTTACCTAAAGGATTCAGCTTTAACAATAGCATACTTTCGTACACAGAGCTCCCCTCAGCTCTGAATGGCATGTTTCTTGAAATTGATGGTTTACTTTGGTCCATAAACGGCACAGCAACAAAGAGCAAAAAGCGGAGTGAGAGAGGGGTGATTCATCTCGAAGTGCGCTTGTTTTCAGTCGATTGATTTTCACATTCGACTTGAAGAATGCCACTGATACACTGGCCTGTTAAAAGCAGCAGTAACAACTCTGGAGATTTTCTGTTCAGCCTCACTCTTCCTGCAATTACTGTGAGGTTGCTTGAGGCAGAAGATTATTCATGGTGATGCAAAGCACGCTTGTTTCACCACTTGTTCAAAATGTCTTTGCTTTAACGCACTCTGTTCCCCACTGTGCTTGAACAGTTAGTGGCACTTTGATAAGTAAATGTGCCAAGTTCACAGCATTTAAGAGTTGAACTGTTTAGTAAAAACCTGTCTGTGATACATGTAGATATGTTTTATGTGAAAGTTGGGGGAGTGCTTTTAGTGTCTGTCGAGGGCTGCAGCTAATGATTCTTATCATTCCTTTTGTCCAGCTAATCCACTGGAGAGCACAGAAGAGGATTATACTTCTGTCTGTTTCAACCTTGCAGAAATAAAATGAATAAAATAAGTAAATGGTTGTCATTATGCAAAATGCATTGGGTGGATTTGAATAATCTTGGTGATACTCAATTGTCCAAAGAGGTCGTGAGCATCAGTAATGTGCTGCTCTTCTCTCAATGCACTAAATAAGTCTGAGTCTCATTAAAACTGAACCAGACTGACCACAGGAGGGTGTGGGTGGGTCTGTTGGCAGGGTTTCCAGCATCTGCTGTTACAATGAATATTTAATAATGCTTATATTTATCAAGGAGGAAAAAAAGTCTGATTAGACTCATTCTTGTACAATTGATAAATCATGGGCAGATCTCATGCTCAGCTCTACATTTGCTCGAAATATGAGTGCGCCCAAGGAAATGCTAAAATTAAGAGAGATGGGAAAGATTTGATGAACAATATCCAAAGTGAAACCTTGGACATGCCTCTCAGATTTATTATTCAGCAAGTGTGTCAGCCACAAAAGACCTTTTCAGTCTGAATCAGCATTGCAGATCGCAGCGTTTACGTTTTAATTGATTTTCCTGTCGATGGTTTAAAAGTGTCAATGGCAGTACAAGGTTGAGGAATAAAAATAATTCTGTCTGGTAAACTGCACTCACAAGGACTTGAAATTTTAAGAGGAAAATACAGTAAACGCTACACTAGACACATTATATTTTAATGATGCACTTTGAAAATAAAAAGGGCTTTGAAGTAGTTGAAAGCAAGACGTGGCTTTTGACCAGAGGTCAAGCTGAATGTCAAAAGCCCATCAAAAAGCATACTGAATGATCATTGCTATTTTCCACTTCACTATATCTCTGGCTTACCAGGTATTAATAATACATGGTTTAAAAAAAAAAAAAAACAACTTTGCAAAAAGCTCAGCCTTCACCTAAACATGTTAAAGTTTTTATTAAAGGTGTCCTTTTCACATTTGGTTAAAACTGATTGTCATCCCACAGATATTTTTCTCATAGCTAAATTCTGTGTATTTCATTGCTCTCTGCCCCTCAGTACAACAGCAACCACCATGACTTGAATGCTAAAGCTGCATGGCAGTTGGGCTACACAGGTAAAGGTGTGGTGGTGTCAATCTTGGATGATGGAATCGAGAAGAACCATCCTGACCTGATGCAGAACTATGTGAGTAGCACTTCCTGAGTAGCACCTGCTAAGGTTCTTTTTCATTGTACTTGTACAATTACAATAGAGGGCTATTCTAAGGATTTTCAAATTAATTCTGCAGTGGTGCCCTGCTTTTATTTTTCTGTAGTAACGCTTCTAACATTTACATGCTTTTTAAGTTCATAAAAATGTCAGTAAACCATCTGTCCTTTCTAAGGACCCGGATGCCAGCTACGATGTGAACGATGGTGATCCAGATCCCCAGCCTCGATACACACAGCTTAATGACAACAGGTAAAACTCTACTCAGATAAGAACTTAATTTACTCTTGGCCTTCCCTGAAACCACCCTCTTGTTCTTCTTTGTCAAGATAAAACTGAACTTGTTTATTAATTTGTCCACCTCCCTGTGTAATAGCTCACAACTGAAATCTAGATAAGTCTGCGGCTGTTTCCCATCCTCTGTTAAGCCTGGAGGCATAAATTCTGAGGGCAGATACAATTAAATGTAAAAGGCTGTAGGTTTTGTTTTATCAAACAGCTTTTTTTTTTTCCTCTCTCCCTTTTTGGTATTTATGATATTTGATATTTCCGAAAATGTGCCGCTGCCTTCTAAAGTGAACCTTACTCCTGTCATATCCACAACACAAGTCTCTGATTTGATTTGGCCTTTAAAAGTCGAGCGTTTCTTTAGCCCAGATAAATCTGCAGAAGGATTAAGGTAGTGTGTGAAGAAAACTACTTTATTGCAGTGGCATCTGCAGATGGCATTAGGAGTTGTTTACCATCACAGTGACGTCTTGCAGAGAATTGATTGAATTAAGTTCATCAGCATTAATGAAACAGCAAAGCTCTTGGCTCTGGAGGGTCTCTGCTTGTTTCTCTTCATTCTCAGTGCCTGCCTTCTTTCTGGGTTTAATTTCTGATTTGCTGTAATCTGCTGCTTGTGGGCCACTGGCCTGAGAGGCTTTTTTAACTTGAGGCTCACCATGATTACTGGTGAGAAGATTATACTTGGGCATGGATGAAAATGCAACAGGGCCCTGGAGCAGGCACCATCAGTATGGAGGCCAGAGGGATACAATCAGAGTGGCAGCATGGCCCAAACATATTGAAACTATGCTAATGCTGAATCAGCACCTTAAAGGCTTTGTCGAACATACAGGGGTTTGGGGCTGATTGTAGTAGTTAATTGCTTTCAAATTAAACATAGTTCACCATAATTTAAAGCAGAAGCACAAACAGTTATCAGCAAACGCTTGGAACGGTGAGACAATGCAAACAGTATGTGCCATGCTTTCTGATTTAGCTCAGTTAAGTGTTTTTAACAGCGACATCAGGATTTTCTTGTGAAAGAATGTGGAAAAACATCCCTCTGGTGCGGCTCCATATATCCAAAATCTATGCCAAGGCACGCTTAAGCTCTTCTAGCTGCTCGTAGTGGCCCGGAGCCCAGCTAAGACACTTACTATTGATGTTTCCTTCATTTTTGGTTGCACCTCTTTCCAACCCTCGCTCACCTCGGCCCTTATCTCCTGCCACCCAGCTCCCTGTGTCTGTCTTATTGCTGGAACAATTGACTGTGTGTGTGTGTGTGTGTGTGTGTGACACTGCACGATGTGTGTTTGCCTGTTATCCTTGCTCTACTGTGAGGTTGGTGCAGATGCATGTGTAAACAGCCTGTGGGCAGGCATGAAACTGCGTAACGTTGTGTTAAACTGTAAGTGTCTGTTCCCTGCAGAAAGCCCAACTCTGTTCACCTACATAAAGCAGTCTTTCTCTCGCAGCATACAAGCAGCAATAAGGACCATTCACCGTCATGTTTATCTAAAACACCATGTGATCTAGATGTTTCTTTTTCCAAGGTTTCTGAGTTCTATCAGAACGGTTTCCAAATCTGCATTTCTTGATTAATGTTAAACTGTCACTCTACAGGGATACTTCAAAAATAAATAAATTTGAGCCTGTGAGCTTTTAGTGCTGCTGTAGCACAAAAACCATAGTCATGATTATTTTGCTCAATAGTTGGAATCTCAGTAATTTAGCAGAATAATTCATTAACTTAATAAACATGCAGCAGGGAATTTCCTTGAACTTTATATATAATTCATATGGAAAAAATTGTGATAGGGGACACAGGGTGTCCAGTTGGCACTCGATCCCAGACTGGTGTGTTTTTGAATATAAAGCACTGCAACAGCACTGCCTTGCCTTAGGTAGCTGCTACAAACTGGAGCAGACATGTACAGTAGCCACGGGGAGAGTGACTGAGAGCAAAAGCCAATAACTAACTGACACATTGGTCACACGCTACTGAAAACCAACCAGCTGAGAGATCCTTAAACCCTCGGCAGCTACGAGCCTTAGTAACCCTTTCACAGAATCTCCACCACAAATCTTGCTGCTACTTTGAGATGCATCACATTGACCATGGGCTCTCTTACTGTTTATGACTCAAGCTGAACTAAACTGTGAATTTAGGCTTTTTGTTGGGTGAAAGTGTGCTTCATGTATGACACAAGTTGATATGAATGCTTTGTTAAAAAGCCATCTGTATCCGTACACAGGACTGACTAAACATGTGACCTCAAAAGAATTCACTGCACAGCAATGGATAAAAAGACTGCTAACAGTAACCTTGTGAATACTTTTCCAGACCTTACGTTAATCTCTCAGGACAATTTACCTCACATTCCTTACTTCACTTTCCTCTGCAAACATAACCAGACACTTCGACCTCTGGGTCAGATTGTTTGTTAACTGGTAAACCATTAATAGACTTAAGAATGAACAGAGAAGGTGGTTGTTCAGAGACCAGCCAGCAAGTATTCCTCGAGTTTGAGGACGACAATATCATGTCTGAGTGAAGCAGTTTAGGTTTTAGACAATGCTGATTGTTCTGCCAGCTGTGGGTCTGAATACTGATTGTGTGTTGGCCTTGGGCCTGCAGCCAACTGTAGCTGCTGTAACCCAAGTTAGTCCTTGTGCCTCGAGTCTGCCATAGGGCTTGTTCCTGCTGTAATCGGAACAGGGCTTTGTTGAAACTGCTCTTTGTTCACCATAATTTTTTGTTATCCGTTCTTGAGACAAGAATCCAGTTATTGAACAGTGTATCACATACAAAAGGTGTTTCAGCGTTTCTATGAAGAGTTTTTTTTTTTATTTCCAGGAAAAGGGAGATTTTATGGCAGCTCCGCAGAGAATGATAATTAAAGGTCTTGATTTATTTGTTTTTATTTATTTGTTGTTTTTTATTTTTTTGGAGAACGTTTTCATACTGTAACTGCTAACGATTGAAATTGCTAATTTAAGCAGCATAGCTATAAACCCACCAGTCAAAAAATAAAGTTAGTAAAGTGGGAGGCATTTAATGACATTAATGTATACAGAAATCCGATTTAATTATGCACATGATGATGGATAACAGTGCTTTTATTTCTGTTTTCTTTGTACTCTATTCCATATAATAAGGGCTTTCTGACGCACCTACCAAACTACATCTAACAGAATGGGAAAATGTATTTCGGAGGAAGGACACAGAAACAAGGCAAACAAGTTTTGTCCTGCAAATTTGGCTTAAGGAGTTGTTGAACAGTCAGGGAATCCTCAAGATTTATGGCATTATGTAAATGTAGCATGATCAGTTTTCTTTTAAGAAGTGTGTGCAACTGAGAGTTTAGAAGACTGTTTCATATTATCTGAGAGTCTTTCAGTGTCAGGGAATTTATCAGGACGATATTACAGCCGTGATAATTAATCTCTGAGACTTGTTAACAACTGATTGAACACTTCTACCCTTGTCTTGTCAGTCAGCTCTTTGTTCCTGCTGACATGTCTCTGAGTGGTTTCTCTGGAGTACTTCATGTGAAGATCTCCAGCACTGTGCTGTCAGCTTTTTAGCCTCCTGCCGGAACCCTGAGCACGAGGTTCAGTCCAGGTTTGCTTTCATGTGATGTCTTCTCAGGAACTCGAAACAGTAGAAATGAGGACAGTCAGTGAGCCAGCATTCATTCCTTCAATCATGTCTCGCTCTCATTATCAGGACTGGAAGCTCCCCGAGGCTAATCTTTGTGAATGATTATGCTGTTGACAGATGAACTCATAGAGTCATAGTCTCTAATTAGATATGGAATCAATCTGCATTTGGAGATTTTGGGCAATAAACTATTAAAATCTTTCACTGGGGTTCTATTTGATATTATTATAAAGGCTTCTCTCTTATTCCTTTTTTTTCCTTTTTCCTTTTTTTCCCTCTCCTCACCACCGTTCATCCAATCTGCTTCACACCCAAGGAAGTGAAGTCCTATTTTGGGCTAAAAGTTGATTTCTGTTATTCTTTCACAAGAAAAACTTTTGATCACGACATCCTCAGTAGGCCACTGTCGACAGGGAGTGTTAGCAGCGTGATCACAACAGCTCATTGACTAGGGCTCAGTCTAAACTGCGAACAATCATTGAGACAAACTTATTACCACCTGATGTGAAGTTGTTGAGGATGCCATCTTTAGTAACTATCAGCTGTCCCACCATCTGTTTTATCACCACAGTGGTTATTTAACAGCAAGCAGCTAGTAAAAGTGGAGTTT
Source organism: Pelmatolapia mariae (assembly GCF_036321145.2). NCBI lineage: Eukaryota > Metazoa > Chordata > Actinopteri > Cichliformes > Cichlidae > Pelmatolapia > Pelmatolapia mariae. The sequence goes on from NC_086227.1 coordinate 23,529,185, forward strand.
GGGACTGATTAACTATTGTGGTCCGCTCGATAGGCACAAGCTCTGCAGCTAAAGCTCGCTTCACTTGTGTTTGAGCTTGCATGCGGTGAGAGACACGTATGAACTTACAGCTGTCCTCCTTTCAAAACTCACACAGTATTTATGTGTGAGTTTCTGCACGCTGTACTTCTTATAAACACTCTGGCTGCTTGTTGTTTACTATGGCAGCACACATGCAGGGCAAGTATTAAAGCCTGTGCATATAAAATCAATCTAAATAATGTCATTTCTGGATCGCAGTCCAAGACTAATGCTGTTGGATCATTGCAGGTAAATGTTGAAAACCCAAATCAGCTGTGTATTTGCTGACAAATCCCATTTCCCCCCCCATGATAAATGACTGCAATAACTCAGTTGTGCTGCAAAGTGCACTGGTCCCCCTCTAAACAGGGACAATGTGAACGGGCGCTGCACCAGTTTTAGACCACTGTACTGGCTCTGCAGAGAGAGGTGGTTTTGTGGATGTGTTGCCCTCACAACCTAAAAAACTGATACAGTAGTAAAATTTCATTTGAGTAAGGGAGTAAGCTTCTTTGCCCAATCAGAATTTGCTAGAATTTGGCCCAAATATGCACCCTTCTCTCTTTCTCTCCTCCCCTTTTCTACTGACCTTAGCAACGCGTAGGAGGAGCAAAGAGATATCTTTGTGTATCCATTTCATTTCTCACAGGAAAATGATTCCCAAAACCCTGATTACGCAAGTCATTCTTGTATAATCAGGTTCAGAAACCCAGGGCTCTATCTCTGTGAATCATTTGTATCCCATGAACAGCCTAGCACGTAATTGACTTTAATGCATGTATTAGAGGAAGACTTCGGGGGGAAAGGTTCATTTAAACACGGGAGGGATAGGCCTGTGCATGCCTGGCATCCCATCGCAGACACCTGAGCTGTTCTTTATCATCAGCTTTCTCATCAAAAACACGGATGCTGTAGGATCTAAGACTCCAAAGTCAACAAACGCACACTGCTGGGATTGCTGTGATAAAGTTCTCTGGAAAATCCAGATGACGTGTGCATGCGTGTGTGAGTGTTTAACTTGGTGTCTATAAAGATGTTTTTTTATTATCCAACTGGGCTTCTGCTACCAGCTCAGTGGTAACAGAGGCCTTTAAGAGATGTGGCACTTTTGTTGCCTCTGGCATTGACATTAACCTTTGCCCTCTTATTTATTTAATGCTCATTTAGTATTACTTATCACTTTAGTAGCCGTCTACCCTCAGACTAAATGTCCATGTTCTGACATCAGATGCAGCCCATTTTATCAGGGAAGGCTGTTCACTGCTGATAGGGTGTTTTGAGTATTTGGTTTGTGGTTTGGCAGGTTACCCAGAGTGCCTCAATGAAAGCCTGCTGGCCTAGATAGTTCCTTCAGTAGTGAACGTCCACTGTATCTGTTTCCTGATGGATCCAGCATTCCTGTCTAGGAATGGCTGCAATCCAATGGGGATTGCGCCATGGTTTGGAGGGCATTAAGAGTGCATGTCCATCTGGCAGGCGATGGGAATGCACTTGACTGGAATATGTTCCCAAGCCCTTCTGTATCAGCTTTTTGTATCTCTGCCTGCAGCTTTATCTTGCTATAGAAGTTCAAACTTGATGAAAGAGGCGTTTTGATAACAGCAGATGTGATTTCAATTTCTTGCCACTAGTGTCATGGTAGTATGGCCGCTTATTTTTTTCTTTCACTTGACACGTTTCAGGCTTTAGGCTTCCTAAGGTTTACTTTTTCTACAAGGACATGGTAGTGCACAGTGGTTTTCAGTCATAAACATTTTTTTTCTTTAATGGTTGAATTCAGACTGTTTAAACGAATCAAGGCCAAAGAGTGTGGGTGTGTTTTGTCTCGGTCTGCAGCTTAACCACAATGAAAGATGAAGTTGAGTATTTCACAAGTAACTTTTTGTTAGACAAGTGCACAACCTGCCGTGTGTGTGTGTGTGTGTGTGTGTGTGTGTGTGTGTGTGTGTGTAAAATGCTGTCATTAGGCAAGTAACATTAGGATAAGCAGTTTGTCTGACGTTCTCATTCTTTCTTTTAAGGCATGGGACCCGATGTGCAGGAGAAGTGGCGGCAGTTGCCAGCAATGGGATCTGTGGCGTCGGTGTGGCTTACAACGCAAAGATCGGAGGTATGGTGTGGATGATTGATTCGATCTCACAGAGGCAAAACTCAGTTTCATCTCAGGTTTTCTTTTTTTTCTTCCTTTTTTTTCCTTTGACTGCCAGAATGAGGTGAAATGCTTGTTCTGCTGTGCCTGTGTTATTTTCAGCCCATTTCCCGAGCACAGCATGCCACTGAATCTCTTTGAACATCACCACAGTTGTTATGTGGATTGCCAGTGTGCTGTAAGTGTAATGGTTTTGCATGGAGTAGCAGTGCTGAAATGCACTGAAATGACACAATCATATAGCTTTTATTGAATCTCCATTAGCCATAACAGTTTGTATACACGCTACACATACAGTGGCTTGCAAAAGTATTCGGCCCCCTTGAACTTTTCCACATTTTGTCACATTACAGCCACAAACATGAATCAGTTTTATTGGAATTCCACGTGAAAGACCAATACAAAGTGGTGTACACGTGAGAAGTGGAACGAAAATCATACATGATTCCAAACATTTTTTACAAATAAATAACTGCAAAGTGGGGTGTGCATAATTATTCAGCCCCCTGAGTCAATACTTTGTAGAACCACCTTTTGCTGCAATTACAGCTGCCAGTCTTTTAGGGTATGTCTCTACCAGCTTTGCACATCCAGAGACTGAAATCCTTTCCCATTCTTCTTTGCAAAACAGCTCCAGCTCAGTCAGATTAGATGGACAGCGTTCGTGAACAGCAGTTTTCAGATCTTGCCACAGATTCTCGATTGGATTTAGATCTGGACTTTGACTGGGCCATTCTAACACATGGATATGTTTTGTTTTAAACCATTCCATTGTTGTCCTGGCTTTATGTTTAGGGTCGTTGTCCTGCTGGAAGGTGAACCTCCGCCCCAGTCTCAAGTCTTTTGCAGACTCCAAGAGGTTTTCTTCCAAGATTGCCCTGTATTTGGCTCCATCCATCTTCCCATCAACTCTGACCAGCTTCCCTGTCCCTGCTGAAGAGAAGCACCCCCAGAGCATGAATCTGCCACCACCATATTTGACAGTGGGGATGGTGTGTTCAGAGTGATGTGCAGTGTTAGTTTTCCGCCACACATAGCATTTTGCATTTTGGCCAAAAAGTTCCATTTTGGTCTCGTCTGACCAGAGCACCTTCTTCCACATGTTTGCTGTGTCCCCCACATGGCTTGTGGCAAACTGCAAACGGGACTTCTTATGGTTTTCTGTTAACAATGGCTTTCTTCTTGCCACTCTTCCATAAAGGCCAACTTTGTGCAGTGCACGACTAATAGTTGTCCTATGGACAGATTCCCCCACCTGAGCTGTAGATCTCTGCAGCTCGTCCAGAGTCACCATGGGCCTCTTGGCTGCATTTCTGATCAGCGCTCTCCTTGTTCGGCCTGTGAGTTTAGGTGGACGGCCTTGTCTTGGTAGGTTTACAGTTGTGCCATACTCCTTCCATTTCTGAATGATCGCTTGAACAGTGCTCCGTGGGATGTTCAAGGCTTGGGAAATCTTTTTGTAGCCTAAGCCCGCTTTAAATTTCTCAATAACTTTATCCCTGACCTGTCTGGTGTGTTCTTTGGACTTCATGGTGTTGTTGCTCCCAATATTCTCTTAGACAACCTCAGAGGCCGTCACAGGGCAGTTGTGGAGCTGTTTTGCAAAGAAGAATGGGCAAGGATTTCAGTCTCTAGATGTGCAAAGCTGGTAGAGACATATCCTAAAAGACTGGCAGCTGTAATTGCAGCAAAAGGTGGTTCCACAAAGTATTGACTCAGGGGGCTGAATAATTACGCACACCCCACTTTTCAGTTATTTATTTGTAAAAAATGTTTGGAATCATGTATGATTTTCGTTCCACTTCTCACGTGTACACCACTTTGTATTAGTCTTTCACGTGGAATTCCAATAAAATTGATTCATGTTTGTGGCTGTAATGTGACAAAATGTGGAAAAGCTCAAGGGGGCCGAATACTTTTGCAAGCCACTGTAAATAAAAATGGCTTTTATACTTCACTTCAGGTGTTCTCTTCAGGCAAACTGTTCTATCCCTGAACCCATAAAATTATTAGTTAAATTATCTCTTTAACATTATGTGACAGTCTTTAGCCAAGGTCAGTGCAGTGATTTGTATTGGCCCATTAGTCCAGCTCTCCACATAGATGCTTGAAATTCAACTTTTTTTGGTGTAATTTTGCTGACAGACATCAGCGCAATAAATTGCGAACTCTGAATATTTACAGGCACCTTGTTGTGCTGATGGTGTCTCAGAAGAAATGAAGGGACTCCTCAAGGTTTTAACTAATTCAGCATAAATGTGAATCTGAATCTTTAGTTGGTCAAAGGCAAATCCTGCTTTAAGTTTTTTGTCTTCTGTTTTTTAAGCCAAGTCCCAGACAGCCAGAAGTCAGATTGTTGTTCTACACGTTTGGCAGGGTCTTGTTGGCACCCTGCTGTAATTTCGGCTCCTGCTGTTTTCAAGTGATGCAACCACAAATTGACTGTGTCACTCTAGCCAAAGAAATGCCATCACCTCGTGTCCGTGTCCATCACTGTGCACATGCAGGCTGTTGCTGGCTTTCATCTTCACTCGTTGTCTTTTTTTAATTTAAGAAAGCAAGTCCAATGAAATAAATCCCAAATGCATATTTGTACTTCATTATTTCTGGTTTGCCTCGTTGTTCTCTCTTTGTTTTACAGACATATTTTCCATTTCAATTTCCATCTACAAGGCAAACTGCTAAATACAAAATTTATGTGGCAGATTGACCCAAAACAAATCGGTTGACAGAAAATGAATACAACCATTTTCTTAAAGTATTTCTCTTATTTCTTTTTATAAAATAAAACAAACAAATTTTCTGGTTGCAGCTTCTCAAAGATTTGGTTCTTTTCTCACTTTTTATCACAAGATAAATATTTTCATCACTTAAAAAGTCATATTTTTATTAAACTCTTTTAGATGTTTGAATGATCGGTTAATTAACCTATTAATGAGTTTCCTAATAATGAAAACCCTAGTCTCGGTGCTAATGCCTGTGATCATCTTGTTCTCTTGTGTTTTTTCTTAACGGCTTATTTTGCACTCCTAATGTGTTTCCTTGTTAATAAACGGTTTCAGTGAGCTAGCAGTTAAAGTGTCAAGGTGCAACTCCACACAGATGAATAATCATATGCTGGTGTTTGGCCTTAGGGGTCGGAGTGTGCTGCGTACCACTGTTAGTTTTATCTTTAAATGATGAAGATGTGGAGCAGCAGTCAGAGCCTGCTCATTTATGAGAATATACAAAAGCGGAGAGCGTGGCAAAATATTTTGAAATATTAATTTGTTTGTTCTAAAAAGGATTTTGCACCCCGATGGGTTGTTTTGCTTCTGCCTAGAGGGAGAGAGCAGTTTTATCGTTTCTCTTCCCATCCTTCAAAAGAAACTTCAGTAGCTTTTTGATATTATAACAAATATCAGATTTGATTTGTACATCTTGCATATAAATTATTTCATCTTTTTTTTTTTTTTTTTTTTTTTTTTTTTTTTTTTTAAATGTGTAATTTAATTTTTTTCTCACAGCATGATGCTAAAATTGCAGCCACATCAAATGGGCGGTTTGAAAAGAAGTTGCTGTGGAGCTATTGCCAGTACATGTGCACATGTGTGCTGTGATGATGATGATGGCTCAATGCCTGTTTTAGTGCAGAAGACATATTGTTTTGTCAGTGTTGTGGTGGTCTGATGACTCCAGGATGCAATCTAATGATGTTTAGTCCTTTTCAAGGACTGCACATGCTGTAGGAGCTTCTTTTTTTTTTTTTTTTTATCTAAGTGCACGCTCTAGCTCACTATGTCTCTGCTTATCTCAATATCCCTCTGCCTACTTCCAGCTGTGATAAAGTTTGAACCCTGTCAAATAGTGCTTTGACTAGTTTCTACAGCCATTCCAGATGGCAAGCATAAATATACCGCCTTGAATTCTGCCTTTCTGACACATCAAATTGGCAATTTGTGGTAATGTAGGTGGAAAATGAGGCAGACTACTGTGTTCTTTATCTACACTTAAGGCTCTTTTCGATCGGTAAAGTCCAACCAAAACCACCATTCACAAATGACTAAAGGAAAAAAAAATCTTCAAGTATTCATCCACTTTTCACAAAGAATAACACTTTATTTTCTTATTACAGGGTACAGACATTTGCCAAACATTTGCCTGACACAACACAGTAACATGAGTCCAAATTGTGCAGATTCTTCAGTAGCTCTAACGAAATGGAAGGAAATGTGCTCGTCAAACATCAGAAACAAGCGAGGGAAACCCATTTATTGTTCATGCTGTCATTATTCCAGTAGCATAAGCTGGGAGGTAGCGGTGCAGCAGTGCAAAGTTGTTTTTGTGTTTTTGTTTTTTTTCTTTTCTTTTCTTTTTTTTTTTTTCTCCCTGCACAAGATCACATGCCGTCTTATCACCTGCAGAACTGAACCCCATTATTTAGCCAGTCCTCTCCTGTGAGGTACTTTTATGGTTGTTCTTAAATTAGATTGATTGACTGGCTTCAGTATTCTTAAGATTAACTGGGGTAAAGAAACAAATAATCCTCACAATTAACTAGAAAAGTCCCAGTTCTGACAAAAGTAGAAGCTGATACAGTAGCTTTGACCAAAATGTAACATTAGGAGGGTCACCACCTCAAACTCTTTAAATCTTCTCTGAAATGTTTTACTTCTTTGGGTTTATGGTAAATAGACTCAGACAAATACACTTTGATAGATGCATTTGGGGCTCAGTATCATGTTCTAAGATACTTTGGCATGCATACCGGAGCAGGATGGGATTGAACCACGAACATTCTGACCCTCTTGGGCCACAGCCGCTGCAGGATGAGCTCATCGTTCCTTCAGGCTGGTCAGCATATGGCATATAGAGGTGTCCGTTTGTTCACAGTTCACAAGAATCGAAACTTCTCCAACAGCGTTGGCCAGAATTTAATCAAAGCTGCACACAATTATCACCTAATGGGTTGTCACCAATTATTATTTTTTTTTAACCTGTTTTCCCTGTGGGGGATGGTGAGACAGATGAGCTAATAATTCACTGCCGCTTTTTGTTTCCTCCAACATGTGGCACTTGGACATTACAATCAGTTGTTTTATTTGTTCATTTATTTTTTTTAAACACTTTAAAAAGAATACAAACAGAAATGCAAATAATTAATAAGATTCAGAGGCTGGAATGTGGAATCTGCTCTAGAACTGTATTGAACCTGTAGTATGGCTCTTAGCCTCTCTGTTTTGGGGAGACTGTGATTCAGGATTTCGGACAGCTAGAGGAAATGCTTGAGTCTCCTCATCGACCTACACATTCCTCTCGCAAAAATGTATGCTACCATGGAAACGCTAGTAGCAGTGACAGTTTGGAGCTTTTGGAGAACTTCAAAGAGCAGCTGCTTTGTTACTTATAGCCATATATAACAACATGAAGTAACCTGACCTGTAATCGGAGCAGCAAATTAGTTTGTTATTAAAGTGCCTTGGATTCCCCCACCCCTGTCACTTTTCTTGTGGAAGAACACTAGTTTCATTGCGAGACGAGCGTCTGAAAAATTGGACAAACACCTACTGTATTTAGCCATCCTGCATTATGTGTGTTTTGTCACTGGCACAGCATATTCTTGCTATCATTTGCCTTATAAAGAACCTTTCGTTTAACGGATGCCATTAGCCACTGTTAGGTGTTGAAATAAGAGCAACTTTGATCAAATTTACGCTCTCACAGCTGCACTAATTTCATGTAGACACAGGAGAAGAAGAAAAATTGTTTCCTTTCATCTTTTTATCTGAGTTTTTAGTCACAGGAGTCTGCTTCACACTTGAGGAGGTAGTTCACCCACAAACCAGCTCAAACACCAAAGAAAATCAATAGAGATAGTGTTTGATTTACGTGATGGGCTCCATAATCACAGCAGGTAGACATAAAACTAACGGCAGCATGCAGCACACCACTGCAGGAGCTTTACAAATACACATGAACGCTGCATCGAAAACTCATGTGTAAATATGCAAATTAGACACTACAGCGGTAGTGTTTTGTGCCTACACCTTGCTGAGTACATTGTCATTTCATGCTGCGACACTATGGCAAAGAGCTACAGACTACAATAACAGGTTTCTGCAAGATTGCCGTCAACATCAGCACTTTGCATTGTTCAGTTTTATTGAAGAACTGCACTAATTTAGCATTGCATTCAGTCATATGTATGTATATATGTATGTAAAATACACATTTTATTGCGTATATTTTTCTTGCTTGTCATGACCGCAGGGTCATGACAAGCAAACATACATCCTCTTTATTGCATGAGGGTGTAATCATCAATAACCTTGCACCTGCCCATTACGAGCCATTTCATTTTGTACAAATTCACTCTTCCAAGTTAGTTTTTTTCCATCTGACCAGATGCAGCTTCATACCTTATGCGGATGATTCTGTATCTGTAAAGGCTAAATGACATGCACATTTTCAGTTAACCTAAGCATGTCAGTGAATTCTCTGGCTCCTGGAGCAATTCTCATTTTCCAGGGTGACACGCAGTGAAACTGAATTAGCATCTTTGACTTACAGTATCATAAGAATTATGGTGTAAAAGTATTAATAAATCATTTCTGTTTTGCCATGCCGTCTTTGATGTGGTTGACATTTGCATTTGTGAACGTACATGCAGGTGTGCGAATGCTGGATGGTGAGGTGACTGACATGGTGGAGGCACAGTCTCTCAGTCTGAATCCCCAGCACATCGACATCTACAGCGCCAGTTGGGGTCCGGAGGACGACGGCAAAACTGTCGATGGACCGGCCAAACTCGCCAAAGAAGCTTTTATGCGTGGAGTTACAGAGGTGTGTGTTTGTGTGTTGCAGAAATTATTTACTGCCTGTGTGTCGCTTCCTTTCAGCAGTCAGTAATTGAACTGTTCAAGCATGAGAGGACACAAGCGGGAAGAACAAAGCGTTTTTTGACCCTGACAATTATGAATAGAAAGGAATGTCCTCTGAAAGCCACCAAGGAAGAAAACGCCTAGAAAATGAAAAGCGGCAGCACTGGCAGAAATCAAATGTTTGTTTGTGTGTGTATGTTCCCCCGTTTTGGTAGTTGAAGGATACTTATTAAACTCTGAGTTTGTCTTTTATCTTTGCATCTTTTTCAGATAATCAGGTTGTGCTTTCTTTAAGTGTGAATTCAGTGCTTTTTTTCCCACCTTCCCAAGGTTGTTTTTAAGAATTCCAATTAAACAGTTAGCGGAGCTTTAAATTGCTTAATGACAAGCATTTATAATCAAAAGCTTCCAAACACATGCTTATCTATATGCACATACACGTAGAGGGTTTGTAGAAAAGTAATTTCAGAAACTTTTCTGCCAACATCTAACGACGCGATCTGAATACTAAGCGACCATGCATACCGTCATGTCATCAGCCCTGTTGTTGACTTGTTTTAATGCATGTGACACACTGGGTGTGTGTCAGATATGTGAAATGAACAAGTTAACAGATTAGTAAGTATACAGATCACACCCCGACCTCTCACATCTGCTCGCCATGAATAAACACATCCATCCTGCTAACACCGACTCTTGTTATGGAGCAGTAGGATTCAAAGCATGTGCCATAAAGCTTGATTGGAACCGCTGACACTGACTACTAAGATAATTGCCACAGTGACAGCACTGTCAGATGGTGGTGTGGGTGGTGCATGGCTGGAATTGATCAATGCAGAGAGAGAGAGACAGTGGCACTCAATACAATAAAGCCGCTCTTAGATGAAAATTATTGCACTTCAAAGGCTGAGAGGTTGGATGATTTATTACAATGAGCTGTTGTCGTATACTGCCTTTCCATATTGAATTGCTGTCATGCGATATTTGGCTCTTTGTAATTTAGTGAGTGACCACCCAGGCCTGTACGTTGGGTTTTAATGGGACTCTTTTTGAAGCGAGCTCTGAAGTAAACTTGCCCCACTATAATTGGGCTTCCTATTAAAGATTGAATGAGATTTTGTTCTTCTGTGGATACTGTTAGTCTTTGGCACACATGGATGAAAGGACATGTGGTTGTCTTTTATTTTCCTGTTTGTTTAAATCTATGTTGTGTGTTCTCCAGGGACGCAATGGTTTAGGCTCCATCTTTGTGTGGGCTTCTGGTAATGGAGGACGGGAGAAGGACAGCTGCAATTGTGACGGCTACACCAACAGCATCTACACGCTGTCCATCAGCAGCTCCACACAGAACGGCAATGTCCCCTGGTACAGCGAGGCTTGCTCTTCCACCCTTGCGACCACCTACAGCTCGGGAAATCTAAACGAGAAGCAGATAGTGAGTTGACTCTTTACAGATTTTGCCGCCTGCTGCAAAGGTTGCACAAAAAGTACTAACGCACTCTGCAAAAATACAGCTCACTGCCACCTAAAACATCTGGAACAGTTTAAAGTCTGAGAAGCAGGAAGCCTGGAGAACTTAATAAATTGATGATTTTAATGGTTGGAGATAAATTTTAATCTCATTGTGATTAATTCTGAACACAGTACATTAAGCTTTTTCAGCATTTTCATTCTGTACCCTCCATGTGTGAATCACAGCTAGATTCTTCATTCTTTGCTGCTTTTCTTTCCACTTCTTCACCATTCATTCAGTTTTGGGCCATTAAAATGATTATGAATTGTGACTGGCTGAAACTCCATCTGGCAATCTGTTGCTGCTTAACACTCTAGTCACAAATGCTGTTTCCCTCTTTGTCTCTCACACGTGTGCACACACACACAGTTTCTTTCTCTTGCATGCACCCTAGCTGACAGACCAACTGGACGGGCAGATTATGACATCTCCGTGATGTGTGGCTGGTTCCTTAATGCTTCAGTGATGCACTCATTTAATAGTGCTGTCATTCATGAAGCCAGGAATAAAGAGCCGGAGTAGGTGGGAAGAGAGATGTGGATCTCTGAGGTTATACAGGAATATCTTCACTTGTTTTGTTTTTTTTCTTTTCTTTAAATCACATGTATTCTATCTGTCTCTTTCAAATTAAAGTGAGTTATATGTGAACCTAAGGCTCCTGAATGCATAATGACCATTAAAGTCATTCTTGCAGTGCATTTATTATTCCCTCAGTCTGTTAAAAGATCAGTTTCTGTATGCTCTGCACTGGTCAGCAGTTTGTGATCCAAGCTGCTTTTGTTTCAGCTTCATTCAGTAGCACTGATTGACTTCACCTCCAGAATTATACAATGGGTGACTTGGGGCCTTATCAACAGGCAGCGTTTTGTAACCTTTATCTTCCAGCAGATGGTTTTTTTCCTGAGGACAAATACACCACAATTCTTTGTATTCATGTAGCTGCAGAAAATTCTCACCTGGGAGCTGCCCAGTACAACTACAGCAGAGTGCTGGGGGTCATTGAAATGATCTCTGCTAGAGCAGTCCAGTAAAAACAGGACTTGTTCAAAAGAAGCAAAACATAAGCTTATATGGTTTCTCTGGTTTTATTTTTCTGCTCTACCTATTAGACGATTTCTCTCTCCCTAGCAAATACATGAGATAATAAGTGAAGAAGTGATGGAGGATAAAGGTTTTTACTCATTCGAGGGAAGCAAATTCCAATTTATCGGGTTACAAGAGAGTGAAATATCTTGTGAATTTAAAAATAAAAATACAGCTGAGATTTGAATACCTTCATTGTCAAGTGATGAGCTACGTAGAATTACATGAAGAAAATAGACACTGAGGACGGAGCACAGTTAGAAAATTGCATTAGCTGTTTTCCTTCTAGCAGCGCCAAGTGAAATACGAGTTTATGAGAACAAAATGGAAACGTGATAAAAAGGAGGAGGAATGCTGTGATACTTAAATCCACTGTGTTCATCTTGCTTAGGTGACTACAGATCTCAAATCAAAATGCACGGACTCTCACACAGGCACCTCTGCCTCTGCTCCGCTGGCTGCTGGGATCATCGCTCTTGCCCTTGAGGCCAAGTAAGTGCTTATCGCCATCATTTTTCTGAGTCCGACTAGTCCTTGCTATTCTTTTCAGCTGTACAGCCTTATTCTAGCATTTAATATCTGCTGGCTTTTGTTTTTGGGGAGGGGAAAAAATGACACAAGCTCGTTAGAGATTGGAAAGAAACTGTTGCAAACTCAGATATTGAAGTTTTCAGAATGCCAGAGTAGTTTGTAGAAGTGCTCCACTGTTATCTCTTTCTAATGTTTCCCAACAGCAAACTCAATTTTTAAAAAAAACAACAAACCCCCGCAATTTTTCCAAAAAGTAAAATATTTATTGCCTTTTTTTTTTTTGCGTGTGTTGCACGAACTTTTCCAGGCCCAGTTTTTAAACATTTTTTTTTTTTAAATTCTTCTATTAAATTAAGCTTTTACTGCTGGTGCTGAATGTTTATGCATTAGTTCTGCGTGATTATCCCATTTTATGAATTACTTTTTAACCCCTCTGCCACAGATTTCAACTGTGCACTTACAAACAGCACCATTTGGATGTGAGCGCTAATCATTCTTATCTAGTCACGCAGCACTAATGGAGAGACAAACACGGACGTCAGAAGAGCGCTGAAAACGAGTAATTAGTCTTGTGGCAAAACAGAGTGAGGTGATGGAAAAAGATTGCAATTAGGAATGAATTTGATGACAAAGTGAGTCAGCAAAGTTATTATCTAAAAAGCCTCATTTTCTCCAAATCCACAATAAGACTAAAAAGCCTGTACGCATTTAATCACAACAGAGAGGGCAGTTGTGACTTCATGTAAGCCCTTTTTGCGTTTGGTAAATACCAACTTGCTTGCCTGCATGAAGATTAATGATGCTTTGGAAAATGTCTCGCAAAGGGCAGAAGAGGACTTGAAATACGTGTCGACTTAAGATTTTATGCAAGCCAAGAAAGAATGTGACTGCTAAATCGCTGTATTCTGAATTCAATCACCTGTCCATCAGCAGCTTAAGACTATAGGATGATGTAGTTTCAGTGGCTCAACTTGAATTTTAAGCCAAACTTACCATATGTGTCGCTGTTTGTGTGCTGTCTGTCTCTTTCTGTGTGTGTCTGCGTGTGCTTGCACGTACACGTGTTCCAGTAAAAACCTGACCTGGAGGGACATGCAACATCTGGTTGTACGAACTTCTCAACCTGCCCACCTGCTTACCAATGACTGGAGAACCAATGGAGTCGGGCGCAAAGGTACAGCAGCTCCTTTCAAGTTTTCATCAACCCTCTGCAGTTTGCAGATGCCTGCGAGGCTCATTATTAGTGTGCATCACATAAACCAGATTTAACTGGACAGAGGTTGAAATGCACACCAGCTGGGAGAGCCAGGATGCCGGCTAACGTTTCCTCTTGCTTTCTACAGTCAGCCACTCGTACGGATATGGTCTACTTGATGCCGGTGGTATCGTGTCCATGGCAAAAACGTGGACCAATGTGGGACCACAACGAAAATGCGTCATCACCATGGTCAGCGAGCCAAGGTTAGTACACCGGAGGCTCATTAATACCGCAGCTCGGTTTATCTCAGCACCCTGATCACAAGAAACTGTTAAGGTGACGCAAAGAGGGGCAACACACTGCAACAGACACACAAACACGTGTACATAAACACAACAGAAGCAAATTATAGATATGTTTGCGTTTAAGAACACAATTTCAGGAGATTCTCACAGTACAAACAAATAGAATACACTGAGCACAAGCAGCCTGTGTGAGTTTGCTTAGGTTTTAATTAATATTGAGTCTCAGACACGTCACAAAACAATGAAAAACTGCAGTGTGTCCCAGCTCGGTTCACGCGTCTCCTGGAATCATTACCATTGTAGTCTGGGATACTTGCAGCACATTCTTGAATTTGCTTATGTTGTATCTTCAGCACAGTGGTTTTTGATTGGATTGTGTTTTCTTAATTTGGTTGTTTTGTTTATTCGCATGTGTTTTTGTGAGACGCACTGTGTTGGTCTCCCATGGCCACTGTGGTCTGCACACGTTACAGCTGTCAATTTTCTAAAAACAACTTATTTGTTTAAATTGCTTTGACTAAAACCCACACAGCCTAGTTATTAAACTAAGTCATATGTGTCTCTGGAGGAAATTAACTCATTGGATTAGAGCAAATTGATGCTTCAGTGTTTTTGGAGCTTGACCCATATTATGGACCAAAAAAACCCCAGCCCCATTTATACTAATTACTAAATATTCTAATTATTTGTAATCATCTATGCAATTATGAACACTATTTTAATAGATAAAGTTTGAAGAGGTAAATGTTAAAAGCAAAGAAAAAGAGGGCTAGAGCAATAACAGCAGTGAATGCTACATTAAAAGAGAATGCACCAAATATCCATCAAAGACAGTTTGTTTATTTCTAGCCGCTTTGTTCTTTGACTTCAAACATTCGTTAAATACTATGATAAGAAGCCTAAATTTTTCAGAAATGGTAAGTTGAGAGTAATGAAAACAGAAATCAACATTAAATTGGTAACTCATAACAAAACAAAGGTTTTGGAGATGCTTGTGACTTGAGACTGAGCTGTCAAGCTTTGGCGCAGCGACACATCGTGTCTTCATCATGTTGGCTTTGGGCGCCTGTTGAAATGCCTGTCATTTTGTGTGCGCGAGACTCAAACTTGAGACAAAACACTTAAAAGAAAGATAATAGTTTGTCAATTCATGTGTACCTCTCGCTGTTGAGACTATATATTTCTTCCCAGCCATTTTATTCCTCCTCTTGCTGGTGTCTCAGTCTAAATCCAGTCAGACATCGCCTCTTCATTATGCGCTGCCTGTCACTTCCCTTGCTGGCTTTGAGGTTCCTCTCTTTTACTGGAGCTATGAGACGCTCAGAGCAGATGGTTTGAGCGTCTGGGAACAGCAGTCAAGGCAGGTTATTCAATTTACATTTTAGGTGTTTAGCTGACGTATTTATCAAGACTGTCTTGTAATAAGTGAGCAGGCAGGGTTTCAGTATCTTTCTCACTGTCAGTTACTTTCACTCATTACCTCTGACAGAGTCATGACCGCATGCTTACTGAGCCCATATTATGCTCATTTACCGGCTCATAATTTTATTTTGTGTTCTTCTAGCATACATTTACATGCTTTTATATTCAGTAACACATCAGTTTCCTGACACGGCGTATATTACACCAGAATATACTCAACAGACGCTCCATTTGAACCCTATATCACCCGAGTATCAAACAGGCCGCTTGGACAGATTTTGTAATTTTGGCTGTAAAATTACAAAATAATTCTCATCTTTCAGAACCCATTTGAATTTTCTTTGTAGCCCAAAATGGTTGTGGAGTTACGGTATTGTGAGGCACACATAGTTAAATCTGGGTGAGGCTGATTTTTCTGTCTGTGCAGACAGCCGTCCCGTGTGATTGCTTTGTGCTATCATGATGCACTGAATATCCCTGTCTTTGTCTGAAACTGTTTGAATTTTGTCTACCGTCTAAACTGTAATGGTGTCACAGTCATTTAAAGAGGGCTTGTAAAAATGGGTCTGTGGGTTTTTTGTTTTAATTTTTTTTTAAAAAGGCCCCAATCTAACTAAGCTTAAATTGCTCTGATTGGTCAACTGGGTGAACAAATGGGACTGAGTGGTTATATCCATTAACTCCTGTCCTGTGAGTTTGTTATTTTAGGATTATAGCTAGTAAGTATAAACAAGAGTTTAGCTGTATGAATTCGAACTGTAAGTAGACCTGGCTCAAGGAGAGACTCCCGCATTAGACAAAACATGATGTTTTAACATTTTTAGGAATAACCTGAGTTACTAGTTCACATGTGTACTGTCAGGGAAACACTAGCTTTAAAAAAGCCAGCATAGTGAATATGATACCATGAAAACACAGTAACTCGCACCTCGTCCTTGTTTCAAATCGGGTCAATTTCTGATTGTCCACTTAAACATTTCAACATAGTTCATCAAGGCAAAGTTATAGCTCTGCAGTGCTCAAACACATTTTTGGGGACTTTTCTATCAAAATAATATTCCTCTGCCTTGTCCTGAGCTCCATAGATACCACGACTGAGATATTTTAGAGTTGGAGTTACTTAAAAAACTTGACTGATGTAGATTCCTGAAGAAAAACCAACCAGTGGTTCAGAAGCAATGTTCTCTCTTTGGGAGGGCTGTGTAACTATGCAGACCTTTTACATGCACAAAAAAGCTGGAACACATTTGTCATTTTATGATGATTTTATAATTATATTATTAAGTCCAACAATACTGCACAATTATTATATTTAAAGACCAAAGTGAATTATTATAACCATAATTACAGTAACATTAGGCCATTTACTTTTGTAGCCGTGAGATGGGGAATTAGGTTTTGAGTGACATGAGCAGACAGAAAAGCTCCTGTAAGCCTGACTGAATGAGGCAGGCTTTGTTGCAAATGTGTGTCAATGTACTGTAAGAACACTGAATGTGATCAATGTGTGCCCATTTCCTTCACACAAAAGTTGATGCAAATTACTACCAGGTCTGCAAAATCTTTTACAAATAAAAACTGTATGGCATCAGTTAAAAGCTCTCGCATAGTTTTTAAAAAGTGATTTATGATTTGGAAACATCCCTTTTTGTTTTTCCTAGATTTTGGCAAACGCATGGGAATGCTTCAAGTTTGGCTTACACATGTGGTGTTTGTTCAAAAGCTTTATGCACAACGAATTGAAATGAACATGTCTGTGCTGGAGGGATAGTTTTGATTATGCACAACATGTTGATTGGTTGATTTTTAGGTCTTTTTGTGTAACCCACTTTATGCAATTAAAAAGACAGCCAAATAAATTGTAAACAAAATGTTTCCAAAGGTGGTTTAATGCTACAGACAGACTTGGGATAAGTGGTTGAAAACATGGCGTGGCCAAATAATTGCAACCATGTGCAATAAATGTGCGGTCTCAGTGCCTTTTGGATTGTTGCTTAGATCACGTCTTTGACCACTCAGTCAGTTGCCATCTTTAAAGCAATCTTGGTGAATCAAAACGATGATAAAACTGCAATAAGATTGTGTCGGTCTTCTATCAGTTAGCAGTTGAATGGAGACAAACTGGAACTTGCATGCAGTCTGTTTGTGATTTGCTGTGATAAATTAGTGAGATTGCAAATCTGCTTTCGTGTGCATACACAGAAATTCACATTAACTACTTGCATTCAGAGTCCAGCCATAACCTTATAGGCTTGAAATAGAACCAACCGTACTTTTCATAGCAATATACCCAGAATACAAGCAGCTGACGACCAGATGAGTTGAGCTCCCTGTTCCAAGGAGAGCGCTCTAGGATGAGTTGTGCTCAGTGGTGCACATTGAGTCAGATTCATTGACTGACTGTGATGAATTTAATTTGCATTTGCATTTATAAATTAGACTGCAAATATTTGCAGACCTTTGCCAGCCTGTTTGAAAGTGATTGCAGTTGGTCCGAGCTATACTGCGACTGCACGCAGGCTGGGCATCCAGCAATCTGTCTCTATGACTTCCCCGATTTTGATTTTTTTTTTCCTAATCACAAGAACAATATTATCCTATTTTTACTTTAGTGTGGCTGAGCTATATAAGGAGAGGAAATAAAAATGACCCGAAATCAGCTGGCATGTTGAAGAAAAACCAACGTGCAAAAAAATAAGGATTTATGTAACAGTAGTTATGACAAATTGGAATCAGACAACACATGAAGTAAGAAAAAACAGATTTTTATTTTACTAGCTCTTGATAAAAAGGGAAAGGGAGAGTAAGGTGTAGCTTCTCATTTACTTGTTGAGCTTTAACTAAATGGCAGATTGATGGTTAAGTTTGCAGCTTCTTCTTCTACTTCTACTTCTAAAAAATTATTATTTTTTGTCTGTGTGTGCTTGTAAAAGCAGATTCTATGTTTCCAGCACTGCCACAAATTTAGCTGCTTCCAGACCCTAAATCACAGTCGCTTGTGCTGCAGCGGTCAACTGCCTATGATAAATCAACCTCAACAGCTCTCTGTATAAATTTCCATTTCTCTAAGATTTTCTGTCCCCACCTCGAGAAACCATGAAATACGTTTTGCAAGCATGCTTAAATGCTGCGTGGCTGTCAATTTGCATTATAATATTATCATGGGCAGTCACTATATGACTCATTGGCATCTGAATAGTGCAGAAAATTAACCTTTTACATGACTTTTCCCATGTGAGGCTGCTTTAAAGGTCAAAGGTGTTTACTGTATGCTGCCCTTTCAGTGCATCCTGAAAAATGTGACTCAGCCTAAACCTGAAGGGACTCCGTCTGGATGCAGTTTAATGATCATCTTGTCTATAATTTGGGCACATCTGTGCCACTAAAACCCTGCACCTTCCTCCTCCTCTGAATTGTTGTGGATGCATATAATCTCCTAAGCGGATTTGGGGGGGGGGAGGAAAAAAGAGGTGTGTTTACTTCCACAGAGGATAGGGGTGCTACAGGTCGAGACACTAATCCTGTTCAAGGCTTGAAACGAATCACCTTTTGTTGGCTTTCAGTGTCCAAGAGCAAAATGTGGTACACTTAGTAATAAGCCACTAATAATTCCACTGACACACAATCCGTAAGTAATGTCCATCACTGACTTAATCTGTCGGTTAACAGGAACATTGGCAGCCATTTATATATTAACAAGAGTGTGGACGGCTGCATGGGGACAGACAGTCATGTGACCTCATTAGAGCACGTCCAGGCCCGGCTCACTCTGTCCTACAACCGGAGGGGAAACCTGGCAATCCACCTCATTAGTCCTGCTGGCACACGCTCCACACTGCTTCACCCCAGGTAAAAAACGCACAACTACACAAACATGGTGATCTACAGTGCTTGCTGGTAATCACAAAATACTTCCTTACGCTCCCGCTTGTTTTCCTGCAGGCCTCATGACTACTCATCAGAGGGGTTTAATGACTGGGCTTTCATGACCACCCACTCTTGGGATGAGGACCCTACTGGGGCGTGGATGCTTGAAATTGAGAATGTGGCGGGTGCCAGTGACTATGGTAAAGCAGTTTTGTTATTACATAAAGATAATATACACCAGTTACCCACATCGTTACAACCACCTGGTAAATAATAGCTCTCCTTGTACCATCCAACTGCTCAGACTCATCAGGGCATGGACAGGGCACTTCTGGGGCCTTCCTGTTGTGTCTGGCTTCACAGTGACGGTCCTGTAGGTTGCAGTTTAGTCCCATCATGAACTGATTTTATTCCTTCTAAATTTTAAAATTGCTTAATTAAAACTGAGGTCCAAGATTGTTGGAAGCCAGGTCAACACCTTGTGCTCTTTGACATTTTCCAAGCTCTTCCTGGGCTTTTCAATTTTTTTTCAGTAGGGCACATTGTCGTCCTCCCCCTCACATGCTGTTGGGGATGGTGCTCTAAAGGTTGGGTAAACTTGGTATGCAGCAATCATGGGTGTGTGATATGTGCCAAAGTAACATCCAGCAGAACATTATATTGTATCAAGATAATTGCTTCTCCTGGTTTAAATGTTGCGACTGATCATTGTGCAATGATTGATCGCTTCCAGGCTTTATCTAATTTAGTATCAGTTTATCTTCCCTCTTTATCTGGAAAATGCTGATCGAAGATCCTCAGAGTCCACATTGAATGTTTTCAACAGTCTTAAACCTAAACGAGGTCACCACTAGGTCACCAGAATGACCCTGAATGACATTACTTGAGTGTTATTTAATGTAACCTTTAATCTGTTGGGCCTACAGTTCAGCTCAAGGGTTGAAGGGTAGGTGCCAAGAGATTAGAGATCAAGTGGCTTCTGTGTCCAAAGTGTTGTTGCTATTTTTATACTAGTTGACTGTATGGCTGTGCAGACTTTTTTCCTTATTGCAGGAAGGATGACAAATTCTTCAGTGTTTATGGTTGGCTGTGGATCATCACACAAAGCAGGTCCACCCACAGCACCATATTCAGCCAAAATACTTTAGAAAAAAAGATCTAGATTCAAGTCTCACGCCTCCCTCCTCAGTAAGGAGTGATTTACTAAAGTGGAACCTCTCATGAGGCCCCACACTTCAATGATTTTTGAGAGATGTGCTCTTTACAACTTGTTAGGCACAGAGTGAAATCATGCTGTCTTTAAATTTGCAGCCCATATCAAGGAGTCATTTTCTGTCACTTTATGCAGAAAATCCAAGAGTCTAATAGGAGATGAGGATACATTTACAAAAACCACCCAAGGGAGTGCTGGAGCCTTGCTGGGCTTGACAGGCCTACTTTTTTCACCCCCCCACAGTTAATTTTAGTTTTTCATCTGTCTCTCCGCCCAGGCACTCTGACCCAGTTCATCCTGGTGCTGTATGGCACTGGCTCAACAACTTCCAGCTCCTCTGAAAAGTCTCAGCCTGGCAATGACAGCTGCAAGACGTTGGATCTGAGGCAGATATGCATTGGTAAGACTGTTGTCTCTGCTTTGCTCCTCACAGGTCCTTTCAGCCACAGTAGAGGAGAAGTGTAGTGTTATGTTAAGGTGTTACACTTGAAGTAGCCCGTTCATGACATATGATCTCGGCTGCATCCATTTGCCTTTTGTCTGTATTTCTATGCAAACTTGTCTATGCACAACTCCATTGTGTAGCCTTATTATTTGCATAAAATTTAATATAAGAGCTGGTTTCTGCTCAGACTGACATTTACTCCAAGTCTCTTTTTAATAATCTCATTTAAAATAAAAGTAATCCTTCTGCTGTGTTCTGCCGAGTCCAACTAGTGCTATAGGCAAGGTCTAAACGTGCCACTGAGCACCAAGGCAGTGTGAAGTACATGTTTCCTGAAACAGTGCCAGTCTGACCCCTACAGGCTTTCATTGGTACTTGCATGCTTATAAACAGGGTGAGTGCGATGTAGTTATCATGTATGCGATTATCATGTGTTGTCATATCCATGTGTCATATGGCACTGGGTGTGCTATGTCTCAGGGCTCAAAACTATAATTCTGTTTTTGAACAAGCTGACAAGATGCAGCAGGAAGCGAAAATTTCCTCCTTCTGTTGGGTCTCCTGTTTTCAGCTCTATTACCCCCACCGCTGTCTGTTAATTGTCACTACAGGCGATGGTCTGCATCTGGACTTGGTGCCTATGGAAATGTGTCTTGTTTAAGTGTGCTGCACTCAGCATAGACATGTAAAGATTTAGTAAGTGAAAGCAGCTCTAGTAAAAGTAAAAGTGTAAGAGCAAAACAAAAAAATTGCCTTGAAACAGAGAGGGCAGGCACAGCATGAAATGCCTTGTTAAATGTGCTCTCTGTGCTTTCACAGGGCACGAATTCTGGTTCTGTTTTTTGGTTGTGTGACTCATATGAAGAGCTGAAAGGTGCAGAGGTTCATTTCTATTTCTCTGTGTTACAGAGTGCAATGCAGGCTACTACCTCTTTCAGCAGGGCTGTGTGAAAGAATGTCCAGCAGGCTTCTCGGTGGGCTCCCAGCCTCTCAACTACACAGTGGGAAACTTTATGGAACCAGCTTCCGTCCCAGCCTGCCTGCCCTGCCCACAGCCCTGCCTCACCTGCAGCAGCCTCAGCCCTCGGTCCTGTCTGTCCTGCCCCCTGCACAGCTCCCTGGACCCCAACTCTGGCACCTGCCTGCATCTTAACCAGTACATGCGCGAGTCCCCTGATAGCTTCATGGTAGGGCCAGGTAACCAGAGATCGCAGCTAGAGTCAGGCTCCCGGCTCCCCATAACCATTGCTGTGCTCAGCTGCATGGCCATCATCGCCACCTTCGCTGTCATCTTCCTGATGCTGCAGCTGCACTCCGGCGCGCTCATCAAGTTGCCCTCTCTGGAGGCTGGCGGTGGTCTCGGGGGCACCTTCAGTCTCGGCGGAAATAGGGTGGTGTCGTACCGTGGCATCCCAACAATGTGGGGGGAGGAAGGGGTAAATACAGACTCGGACAACGAAGAGTTTGACGTCCAAAATGAGAGGACTGCCTTTATCAAAACACAAAGTGCTCTTTAATGCCTCCTCCACGTCCCTCCTTCTCTCCTGCTTTTAAAATCCTCACACCACCATTTGTCTGATAATTCAGGGCTGTGGTAACTGTCTCCTCTCACAGTCTTTTTCTGGTTTAATCTCCAGTTCATTTTCTTTTTCTGTCCTATCGGATTCTCATCTGAGTTCTGTTTCGGGATCTGGTTGCTCCGCTGTGCTGTGGGAGACCTGATGGGAAGCTGCTGTCTCTCAGAGCTCGGGATGGCCTGAGCTTTGCTCTGTTCACACTTGGGCGCTTTTCTATTAAACTGGCTCTCTCCCTCCCCTTGCCCTCAATC
Source organism: Pelmatolapia mariae (assembly GCF_036321145.2). Taxonomy (NCBI): domain Eukaryota; kingdom Metazoa; phylum Chordata; class Actinopteri; order Cichliformes; family Cichlidae; genus Pelmatolapia; species Pelmatolapia mariae. The sequence continues at coordinate 23,551,659 of NC_086227.1, forward strand.
ACTAACAGTGTCTGTCTGTGCAGAGTCCATTTTCCCCTCCAGCTCCTTTTTGTTACAGTAAACAAATGATTATTATTTGCTTTCTTCCTCTTTTTTTCTCCTCCCACTGTGTCCTTTAGTCTCAGTGCAGTAGCCAGATGAGATTGCGTGTATGTGTGTGTGTCTGTGCATGTATGCGTGTGCATCTCTAAATCATTGTGTGAATGTGAGCGTGTAAATCTAATGAACAGTGAACAGTGCAGAGAAGCTTAAGCGGGTCCTGTCATATTTAGTGCTTTAACTAAAACGTGATGGCCAAAAATTGTATTATGAACCATGAAATCCAATTTGAAAATATTTATTCTCTCTGAAGTGTCATTTAATGACCTCGCTGTCTATAATCTGTTGACAAATACAATGCTCTCTAGTAATTTACATTTTTAAAGTGCATTTTCAAGATCAAACAAATCTAAAGCGTAGCAGTTGATGAGAAAATATCCAGACTTTAGTGGTTTATAATCCATCAGCAGTCAGACGTACAAAGCAGACCTTTCAGGATATGCCATCTCTGCAGTGTCTCTCTCTATGACAGGACAATTGCAGTATCTACTGAAGATACAATCCTTATTTCATGCAGTCACTTTTAAGCCAGTACAGTTATTGTTCCTGTTATGTGAAAAGGTTTCTCCCAGCTCTGAAAGAACAAACTGTGAGTCATTCAGCGAGCAAAGCCTCCTTCAGCCTTTTGGGATTCCAGCTGAACTTATTCCTGTTTTGGAAGCTATAAATTCTCCTGTGCTCATAACCTCCCCCAACCATTACATGGAAGGGTATCAAAACAAAAAAGAAAAAGGAAATTATAAGAAAAACAAAACACACGCACACACACACACACACACACAAAAACTTGCGGGCTATTCAATCAACCCTGAGGCATAATCCCTGCCAGGGATATTTAATTTCTGTGTCTGAAGTGCTTACATCCTGGGGCTGTGGGAGAAGATGCAGGGCTGCTTAGAGAACCCAAAACAATGTGTGACTTGAGCGCAAAAGCTTCTCAAAGCAGCTGGAAGGTGTTGACTGACTTGTGACTGATTTCTTGACAGAGCTGTAACAATATACCGGCTCTCCTCTCATCACATCAGCACTACAAACACACTGCATATCTTAACGAGTGAAAGTTGCTTTGTGTGTGGGAGAGTGTGAGTGAGTGTTAGTTTATTGCATATGAGGTTCAGGAATGTTTATCTGCCCTCTGAAGTGAAGATTTCCTTCCTCCATCCTTCCAGTCTCTGCTTTCTTCTTCGAATTTCAGATATTGTTTAAAAATCCTGCAGCGAGACTCCACGTCTCATCAGCATCTCTGCACTTACCCTCCAGTCTGCATCTAATCTGAATTTCAGATGATGTCTTTAGTGTACTTGCCAATTAATTATATTCTGAATAATACTGCAGCAAACTATTTATTCTGAGAGATTTTATTCATTCCTTTAGGGAAAATTGCTTAAGGTTTTTTTTCTTCTTCTTCGCCCCCCTCCTCCTTCTGCTTCTTCTTCTTTCCCTCCCTGGCTGGTCATCTGAAATTTGCATCTCATTATTTAATCCAGTGTAGCCATTTTGATTCCAGTGATCTTTTTTTTGTTATGTTGAAATTATGATTTTCAAAATCAGTGGAGCTTGCTGAGAGAGGTTGTCATGGTGATGACATGCATTGGCGACTGCAGCTGCTCGTCCTTTTATCTACCTCTCATATCATTCAGCAAGGTTTCGTACGCCGTTTTGAGGAGCTGATAAATGATCATAGAGGTCAGATTATATGTAGGTTAGATATGAAATCGCTTCTGGGAAATGGTAATTTAAATTTTTTTTTTGTTTTTAAGGACTGTAGGTTTGTATGTCACATTTATGTTTTAGAGGAGAAACAAGCAATTGCAATTCAGAAACTGTAAAGCTGCTCCCCTGGAACTCCTATCTGTCCTAAAAATTTATTGCCTTTAGGATCAGCATTCATGTGCAGACACACCTGGGTGTTAAAGCCTCTTACTCAAAGAGGCTGGGTAGGAGAATTGCTCTTACATCTTGTTGGCCAGCATTTAAGTGCTAAATCAACCTGAGATTGCTGGGGGCGTTTGTTTTCTTCATCTTTACCCAGGCATCTCCTCCTGGGATTTCAGACCTTATTTTATTCTTTTTAAGTTTCTGTCACTGACAATCAATTCCTTTGTTTGTTTGTTTTCTTTTGGGGTGGGAGGGGGGCAAGGTGCAGAAGCACACAAACAAATGGATTTTAACTTTTAATTTAACCGCCTCACTAGAAAGGCCTCCACAGAAAATGTTATTCACTGTATGCAGATCATTTAAATTGCAGATTTAGAAATCAAGTCTTATTTGGAAAAAAGAAATTCTCCAAAGGCAAAAGAATAAAGATTTTGATTACCAATACCTGCCAAAAATCCTCTTGAAAAGAATGGAGGAAGATTGGTATGCATGCTTTCAAACACAGCGCTCAGCCAGGAAGTGTAATTCATCTCGAATGGCTGGTGCAGGTGTAACACATTTGGCTTACTGTGCCCGCTTCTGGATCAGAAGCCAAACTGAAAATGAGGATTTGGAGAAAATGCCCCTAAAAGGAACAAAGCTAATGTGGCAGGCTTGTTCTGCAGGGGTCTGTGGGTTGTACATTAGTGCCTACTGCCATTTAGGCTTTGATTAGTTCCACTTTGAGGAGGGTGCTAATTTAAAAATGTAATAACTCCAGCTTCAGACTTGAGCCACCAAATCTTATTGACTTCCCAGCATGCTGCGAAGTGTGTAAACAACAGATAATGGGCTAATGCAGAAACAAAATTGCTTCCATAAACCGTTTTTCTTAAACTCTGGATGCATCTTTTGAAGAAGTCTAACATGGGACTTCAACCAATGCGTTCCAATTACTGTGGGCTAATTGATTCCTGGTCTAGTCAAGATTATGCACTGTGCATTTTCCTTTGGACTTGTATTGCTTCCAGGAAAAGTGGTTTTGTTTTTTGTTTTTTCTTCTTAAAAATCCAACACTGCGGGGTGTTCAGACAGGTTTCTGTGGCCCCTCAAGTGCGCACACGAAATGATTTATTCATCTTGGCTTGATGTTGTATTCACTGCAGCTTGAAAACTTAAAAATAATAATAATAAAAAAAAAAAGTAAAAAAAGTAAAAATAAAAATCAGATGATCTCAGAGCGCTGCGCAATCGGGTGTTAAACTTGGGAAATCCATGAATGCAGGCAGAATTAAGTAGCTTCTGCTTCCGAAGCGCTGGAGCTGCAGAAAGCCATCGGCAGCCAGCTGATTCTTTTAACAGTGAGAATACGATAAAAACCCCACACACTAAAATAAGACGAGTGCCAGAAAGCAGCTCGTAGCTAAAAAGCCCTACCACTTTACTGGCAGCGCCAACGTATGGAGCTCTTAAATGTAGAAGGGAAAAAAGCACTGCATGTTGCAAAACATCTGCCCTGGTTATAAAGAGAAGACTCCCTCATTGCTGCCATGAAGGCTCGTCTTTACATCGCTGATTTAAGTCATGTGGAGCTCGACGTTGCGCCCGTCCTGCTTTAGGATGTAGTCTAACGTGAGATTAATATGAAGTCGGATGAAGTTAATAGGAGCAATATCTTTGGCATAACCAAAGACAATCATTTTAATGCTGTCTGTTTAGTATGAATATGTGTTGCTTTCAGGTTGTCACAGTCCATCGACCCTTCGCTTGTGTTCAGAGTGTTTTTATTGAAACCATTCAGTCACCTCTGCCTTTTTTTTCTTTTTGTTGTCGTTTTTGACGATCTGCGACGACACCTTGTATGTTCAGCAGCTGCGGAGGGAGGAGGTAGAATGTATCCCATCGCCATTAACTTAAGGGCTGAATCAGACCTGAGTGCGTCCGTGTGTGCACACGCTTGTTAAAGTAGAAAGGAAACACTTTGTGATGGAGGAGCGGTCAGTGGAGCAGCCTCAGTCGACTCCGTTGACCTCCTCCCGCCTCTTCGTGAGGTTCCTGACCTGTGGCTGCACACAGTACCTTACAGATACGTGTGACCTATGGTAATGTACAAGAATGAATATCCTACATGGAACATAACTCTAAAATAAGGCCTATTTTTGTACTATATGAAAGGTGCAGTGTAACTTTCTTGTAATTTAAGGATTTTTTTTTTTGCTCTTGTTTTCTCCTTTTTATTTAATTGATGTCAATTATAGATTATACTAAAAATAAAGATCTATGCAAATTTGAATGTGTTTTTTCTTTTACTTAAATGGTTCTTAAATGATTGAAACTTGATGCTGTTGTTGGTTAATGAATGCGAGAAGCACAGAGATGGTAGACTGTTTAACAGTACATAAAATAGTTTCAAGAAAATATCCTAAATTAAAGAATTTTTAAATGCAAGTACTGAAGTATGAGCATTACATGTGGTTAAATGTCGGGGGTAAAAGCATCCTGCAGAAACTTTTATGCTATTTTAGCTTCATGGATTTGATAATAATGTGTAAGACTATTCCTACTGAGCTTGTAACAAGATCTAAATGCCAGGTGTGACGACAAAGTTCAGAGACTCCGCCCACTTATATATAAATCAAAAAATGGCTGATTTGAAGCTTTGATTACCTCATAAAGGTCATCTCCTCCTGCACCGGAAGCTGGCAGAGCTGCAAGATCACAGAGGAGGTTCTCGGAGTGATGAGACAGCCCGATGGTTTGTAATGGAGCCGATCATTAGCATTGTATCATCATGAGTGCAGTACTGGAAAATAATAATTTTGTGCTAATTTGTGTAGTTTTACTAAGCTAACGTGCTAAATTAGGATGGCAAACGTGATAAACAAACCTAATCGGACACTTTATTAGGTACACCGTGCTAGTGCCGTGCTGTGCGCTTGTCCTCGGAGCTGTTTTTATTCACAGCATAGATTCAACAGGGTGCTGGAAACATGCCTCAGAGACTTGTTTCCATGATGACATGATGGCATCAGTCAGCTGCTGCAGATATGTCAGTTTGCACATCCATTATGAGAATCTCCTCTTTCTCCACATCCCAAGGATGCTCAGTTGAATTGACTGCGGAGGCCTTTTGGGTACCGTGATCTCCGTGTTATGTTTAAAAATAGCAGTCTGGGATGGTTTGAGGGTTGTAACACAGCGCGCTATCCTGCTGGAAGGATCCATCAGAGGATGTGTGCACTGTGGGCATAAAGGGATGACTGCCAACAATCCTCAGGTAGGCTGTGGTGTTTAAATGATGCTCAGGTGGTAACAAAAGATTCAAACTGTACCAAGAAATTATTCCCCACACCATCAGCAGCCTGAACCACTGATATGAGGAGGGATGGATCAGTGCTTTCATGCTGTTCGTCAAATTCTGACCCTATCAATTTCAGCTTCAGCTTTATTTGTCATATGTAAGTTAGCAAAGAGTCAACATTTACAATGAAATGTGTTTAACCAAGTGCGGCATCATGAGAAATCTCATAGTTAAGCAGTTCTCAGATTACTATATGAATGTTGCAACCAAAATTGAGACTTTATCAGATCAGTCTTCTTCTTCTGTCCACTTTTGGTGAATCTGCATGAATTGTAGCCTCAGTTTCCTGTTCTTAGCTGACATCTGGAGCACCCAGTACAATGTTCTGCTTCAAGGTTCAACGTGTTTTGCATTCAGATTCAGAGATGCTCTTCTGCATACCTCAGTTCTAATGAGTGGTCATCCTTTAATTCTTCTTGACCGCTGGTATCAACAAGACATTTTTGATCCAGATAACTGTCGCTTAATGGTTATTTAATCTATTTCACGCCATTCTGTTGTGTGAGGTTGTGATATAGAAATATTCATGTTGGTTGTAGTAGGCCACTATGGCCATCACCATGTTATTGTGTCAGAGCCTGAGGGATCTTACTTGGACTAGCTGGAAAGCTACATCTGAAAATTTCATTGGAGGAATACACAGACTATTTATAATGGTAAGGAAACACAATACTGGGAAATGTGACTGACGGGGCAAAGATGAAATTGCAGTACTGTACATGTTTTCTTGCACTGTCAGAAATATGTGGCTGAGAGAAGGGCAACTGATTCAAACCTTCACTAAGTAATGAGCATGGAAGTTAAACTGGATGTTATTGATCTACTAGAAAAGGAATTGAAGCAAAAGCTACAAGGCCAGATTCCATTTTCTAAGTTAGGTTAGTTTGATGGGATTCTAGTTGTTTTTTACGTTTGAGGGCAAGTGGCTAAAGAGCTTAATGGTTTACATCTTTGATTTCATGTGATCTCCTTGGTTACGCTCAAGTGGACACATACATTCCTCGAGGGCTGTTTGTGTGAGGAAGGGCATGGTGGAAAAAATAATAATGCCGAATTAACTATGTGATGACACCTCGTGAATGAGTGAGCTGCCTAAATGCTTAAAGTAACTTTCTGGTTCACACTCCATACCAGTTGGTGGCAATAATGTACCATGGGGCATATGTGGGGCACCCCACATCTTTGGGGTGGCCTTAACTCAGGTGGTGGAGCAGATCATTTGCTAATTGGAAGTTTAATGGTTAGATCCCTCCAGCTTGTATGCCAAATGTCCTTGTGCAGATACTAACCCCAAGTTGCTCTCTGATGCATCTGTAGAAGTATGAATGTGTGTGTGCATGTTAAAAAGAGAATAGGAAAAAAAAGTGTGAATGAGACTTGAGTTGTGAATGAGTTGCATAAAGTGCTTTGAGCGCCGAGTAGAAAAGCGCTATATATGAACCGTTTACACCTAAGGTAAGGGCATAGTTTGGGCAGCTGTGGGCCCAGAGTATGCCCATATTGGGCTCTGCTTACTGTAGGTTTTCAGTTTTGGAGCTAGTCTGTAGTCGTTTTCATTATTCAGCGTTCTTTGTATGGTAAGCAAATTATGTCCAGACAGCACAAAACTGTTAACTCTCTCTCAGCCACACCACAATACAGAGAAGAAACAGTAAACCACTCTCACTGAGAAATAAACTGCTAATGTAAAAACAATGCACGTAAAGATTTGACACTATAAAACGCCACGGTTTAAAACCCCCCAAAAACATTCAAAGTAGGTATCACGATCGTGCTAAACGGTTTTGCAGTTTAAGTGTCAAAACTCTTTTGTTGCACTTCTGCGTTTTTCTTTTGTCAGAGTTGCAACGTTCAGAATCTGAGTCAATGTACTTTCCATCCCTTCAACAGCTTTCATTTAAAGTAACTCACAGGTACAGCATTACAACATGATATAAAGTCTGCTGCAGAAGTGGCAGCATGAGGTGACATTAGGACATCAAACATGAAGAGTAGTCTCTAACTAAGAGCGTGGTCTGCAGCTCTTTGTTAGACTCTGTAACTAAACATAAAAGCTGACATTTCCTCTGTGGTCTGTACAACCAACTCTGAGCAGAGCTGCATTTTCTGTGTGTGTATGTTTGTGTCCCTTTGTCTTCCCTGCAGCCTGTATAATGAGTGTATCTGATGATGTATGGCCAGAATAATTACCCCAATGAATTTACAGCACGGTGGTTGCACCAGACACCAACCAAGTCATAAATGAAAGTAATGACGTGAGACTGGCTTCATACTGTGGTGTGAAAAAACAAAAGGAGTATTTGCATTATATGCAACAGGCACCCTCCGTGTTTACAGTCTGGTGTTGTTTAAAACTATTCTTCTAAAAAACAATAATGGTTACAAGACACCACCACTATAAACCTTTCTCAGAGTCTTTGCGGCAGTGCATTACTTCACAAGTAACCCTGTACTTTCCTGCATCATACCGTTAGCTGCTTGTGGGGAAGTATGAAGCCACAATGCTTCGGTCAGCTGCTCACACACAAGCAACACAATAAGCCAAAAATCCATTGAAAGTATTGTGAAAGTCCGACATGTATTTCAGAAAGTATTTAACGCCAAACAGTAGCTTGTTGGAGCTGGGCAGCAGTTTGGTTGGTGCAGATCATTCATGTCTACGTTTCACTGAGGTTCGAGTGTTTTTACGTTTCTGGTTTTGCAACTTGTCACATGTTCAGATCCATGTTAGGAGCTTATGATAATTAAAAAACAAAAGATATGTGTGAAGCTTATAATCCATCCTAAGCTTTCTGCCCCAGAACACAGGGTTTTTTGGGGTTTTTTGGCTATAATGTTATGTTAGCAGCTTTTTTTTTTTTCTTTTTTTTTTCCTGAGACTCTCTACCTGATATCGTTATTGTGCCTGTGGGTCAGTCTCACTCTTCGGGAATCTGTTAAGCCTGGAGATTATTGGAAAACACTGCATCTCTCTTACCCTGATAGTTGTTGTCCCTCTGGCACAGGACTATCCAAACTGTGTGTTTATCTTTTTCCTCTCCCTCTCTCTGCTCTGTGTTTTCACTTTCATTGGATCATTGAATGTCCTGGGACCTTTCTCTTTCCCCAGGTTATCAGTGCCTCATTCCACATGCTTCGAATCAGATTTTTATTTATTTTTTGTATTTATTCTGAGCCCCTCTGTTCTTTCCCCCCTGTGTGCATTTTGTTGGCGTATCTTTCTCTGTTGTTTTTTTGTTGTTGTAAAAAGTATTTCTTTCTCAGCTCTTTTTTTTTGGTTTTAGTGGAGGAGGTAAAGTTTTGTGGCCCAGATCTTTGATTTGCTTGATCATCTTAACGCTAGAAGTGTAGTATTTTATTAAAACATAAGTGGCCTTCAAGGCCTCTTGAAACACATTCAAAGTTTTTCTTTGGATATTGGCTGCCTTTTGTTCTGTTCTCTATCAAGGTGATCCCACACTGTTTCAATAATGTTCACGACCGTGGTTCAGGGGGTCGAGAAGCTCATCTTGTAAACAGAAGGTTGCCGGTTCGATCCCCAGCTCTGTCTGTCCTGGTTGTTGTGTCCTTGGGCAAGACACTTCACCTAGCACCACACCTTCTATTTTTCGTGGGGTAGTGCCTTCCTAGGTTTTGCAGTGGTCTTTCATCCAGGCCGGGAATGGGCTCCTCTCCTGCAACAAAGATGTCCCCTGCATGCAGTACGCCTTTCCTTCTTTATAGGCTTCTTGACTTTCCTGCCTTGACTGTCATGCTCACCCAAGCAAGAAGCTCATGCAGAAGTCATGCATAGTGCTGTCTGAATGATGCTTGCCACATCATCCATATAGCTCCGTAGTGGTGGAACCCTCCACCTGATGGTAACTGGATGCCTCTATCTGCCTGGCCCCTGAGAATTACCTCAAAGGCTACTACGAATAGCATGGGGAAGATGGCGCATCTCATAACTGTTTCACATTCTAGTTCTTGGCATCCAGTCATGAAGCCCTCCAGAGTTGAGCACATGTGCAGGTTACTGAAGTATTTGGCGATTATATGTTGCACACAACACAGGATATGTAAGAACCCCAGTGCAAAGTCTAACGGTCTGCGCGATACTGAGTCACACGCATTGGTGGTGAGATCTAACCACACCAGATGCAAGTCGCTCTTCTCTCTCGACATGCTGGATCTGGTTCCAAATCAGAGAGGAGTGCTTAGTGGACATAGGAAAGCCTGGGATTCCCACATTCTGGCAGCTTGTATCAACATATCCATTCACCATGATGAAGTCAGTCTCCTTGTCAGGATGGAGAAAAAAACCTTCCTCTTTACGTTCAGCAAGGCAATGCTTCTGAACTGACTGATGGTCTGAAGGCTCTGTTCTTGGGAGTGAACACGGCGACAATTTATTATCCTTCTGATGGGACCGGTTGTTTCCTCCAAGCTGTTTTCATCCGCTTCGACAGTGCCCTGAGCTACGCAGGCAGTTCTTAAAGAACTTGTGGGGAACCCCGTCCATCTTTACTATTTGTTGTAAATTCAGCTAAAGAAATGGGAACTGAGTGATGTGTTTCTTGTCAAGGGCCTAGTTATAAATTGCTTAACCCTTTCATGCATGAATTATGACAACCGCAATCAGGAGTTTTTCTTAAGTATTTTTTATTTATCTTTAGGCATGAAAAAAAGTTTTTTGAACTTTGAACTTTTTTTTTTTTTAAACATGTACTTCTCAACGAGTTTTTTACATGTCCACTTAAGCAGACAACTTATGTGTATGGAGTGACACATCAGTGTCAAATGTAGTGGTTTATGTGCAAATATACCATCAACACTGACACAAATACAAGAATACAGCCTTTGAATAGCTGTCCACTGTAGTGACCACTATCCGAGAAAGAGTTATGTTTAAAATTGGTTCTTTGCTAAGTTGTCTCTTATCTTTAAACACAACATCGATTCACCACTTGAGTCAGGTTTCTTTTTAAATACCTGCACGATGAGTAGGTCGGTATAAAGTAGCCTAACAAAACACATTAACAAAAAATAACAGGACTGTACTGAAAATGAGTGAAAGAGCAACCGATGTCCAAAGAAAAACTTTAAAAGACCTTTAGAAAGGCTGGAGAAATTATGTTTAAGACCAAACTATAGGAAAATCTGACTCTTTGGAAGCATAATATAAAGAAATAATGAGTGCCCTTTTCATAGTACTAGACCTACTGGTACTGATTATCTTAGTAACAATTTCGTTGTGACCTGTAAAAAGTCTTTCAATTCACTTTTTCAGTAGTGGGCCTTTGCTTATTTTAAGCCAGTAAGGCCCTCTAGGGTAAAAAAAAAAGTGGTGCTCTTAACACAAGATATAAAATGCCATGTCTGTCTGACCCGGAACAGAGACTCGTCTTCTATTGCACTTCGATTTTATGTGTATTTGAAAACTAAAAACATGGGGTTACTACTACTACTACTACTACTACTACTTTAAAATAACTTCTTAACTACTAAAGTAGTAATTAGTGGAATCATTCTGTTCTGTAATGTGTTATTAGAATAGTAATTAATAATTCAAGCAATACAATAAAAGCAGAGAAGTGAAAAGCACTTCTGAAGTGTGTATAGATGTACAGAATTATCTGTAAACCATACTGAGCAACATGCAGTGCTGTTGCGCTGCTGCACTGAGCCACAGATAAGCAGTGGTCCCAATTTAACATGCAGATAAGACACAGCTCAGTGCGAGCTCAGTGGTCTCTCTCAGGCTGCATTCAGCCTCTACACGACTGTTTGGTTTTTGCATTTAATTAGATTTTTTAAAAACACATAACTATATAAGTGTTTTAGTGATGATATTATTTAGAAATAATTCAAGCTTAATGATCATTACACCTCTCAAGGTCCTCAGAAATTGAAAGCAAAATGACAGTAACCGCATTCAAAGACACATGAGGAAGTGCCGCTTCACACAAACCTCTGTTGCTCACAGGGAAGTGAAACTCCTCGATGGTCACATTGAAATGAATACACTTGGTCATTAGCAGCTGCTACGGATTGCTGCTCTGCTCCTGCCTCTCTCACGAGAATGCAAATGTGCTGTAGGATTTACTGCTAACAACAATTCATTGCCAGGAGGACAGCGTAATTATCCAGAGATGGGTTTTGGAGAGGACCTGAGGTGTCCACAGGCACATGCAGCAGTGTTGCGACTGCTGGACTCAGAGCTTCTCTTGATGGAAGTCATGAAGAAGTGGATGGGGCAGCGAGCGAAGAGCGAACGGGAATTTTCAGTGCAGCTGCACCACATGACTGGCCTGGCTGAGAAGCTGGACCGACCTCAGGCTAACACAGGACTGGACTACATCAGTCAGCTCAACAAGGTGAGGCCTTGTATATCGCACTGCGTCTGAAGCTTTAGATTTACCTCATCACCTGTCGTTCAGGTGGGAGAATGCCACTGCGCAATAGACTCATTCATTCAGTGTATTTAAAATTAATCTTCTAATTTGACGCACATTTAGATTTTTCCAAAAAAAAAGAAAAAGGGTTTGCTACACTCATGCATCATCAAGTGTTCAATGAGCAAAGTAAAAGAGAAAAACAGTAATATAAGCTGAGGAAATAAAATACAGAAGTTAGCACATGAATCTAAAACTGTTTTTTGTAGATCTAGAATGCCTCAAATAACCTCACATGACATACTCTAAAAGTAACTCCAGCAACTGCTGAGATCCCATTAGTGTTTAAAATAAGTACAAAGTATATCTGAATGGCTTAGCAATATCTCAACTAAATCTACAAAAGCTTGGTCTGCTTAGTTTCTTTGAAATATTGAAAGCTGACCTACACCTTGTGAAATTAAATGTGTTCTCAAATCGAGGAAGCACGTCTTTGATTGGCTCATCTGCACACATTGTGAAAACATTTAAAGAACCTACAACCATCAAATGCAATGTGCTGCTGATGCGCTTGAAACTAGTTTTATTTCTGCACCTCAAATAAAGTGTTTTTAAATAATAATTTGGTGGCTTTACCCACCAATAACCATTGCTTATTTGTACTGAATATATTTTGTAGCCTTTATTTTGGTAGAACAGTGTGGAGAAGACAGGAGAGCTAGGAGAAAGACCAGGGGAAGATGAAATACCCAGTGAGCTGTATCTGTGTCCAACATGACTTCATGCATTTTTATTTAAATCTGATATCAGTTCCAACTAAGGAACAAAGAAGCAAGTTTGTCTCCAAAAGCTGGTTACCAACATGTCAGGTAGTCACGGATTGTTTAGTGAGTTCCATTTATTGTTTTTTTCTTTATGTCCCCACGATGTGTCCCGCTGACTTCTGCCTCTGTCTGTCAGTCCTGGGGAGTGCTGGTCTCACAGACCGAGTCTCTCAGTCAGCTGATGAAAAAGCGCTCTGAAGATCTGCTGGACGGTCCAATCAGCAAACTCACGCTGCTCATCAGAGACAAACAGCAGCTCCGCAAAACTTACGCAGAGCAGTGGAACCTGCTGAGGCAGGAGCTCAACAAGGTGTGTGATTAACATGTGCACGCACACACTTTTTTATTACTTCAAAAGACATCATTCACACTGGCCTATATTCAGCTTTCGAAGACTTGAACCCGAACAATGACTTGTTGGGACTTCTTTAATTTCTCCGCAGCTTAAGCAATAAACTACACACATATACCACAAGCTAAAATATCTAGCTACTTTACCATTATACAAACTTTCAGTCCTGTCACGAGGCAGATTAAACTACTTTTGTACAGTCAAACCTCTAATTATGGGGAAAAAAGCAAGGTGGCTTATTTTCTGTGTTAATTTTCACAGCTGTTGCTCTCTAAATGTCCCTTTGGTTTACAATTTTGCACACTTTTATCCCCTGAGTTGAATAAAAAAATAATAAAGGCGGAACTATATGAATGTTTATTATCAGTGGAAAATGATCTTGGTGCAGGTAAGTGACTACACTTACCTGTTCTACAGCTTTTTGGTCTCTAAAATTAAATATCACTTTGTGTTTACGTGCTTTAAAAAAAAAAAACTTTGTCTAGTATGCAAAGATATATCTTTAGCTGGTACAAATTTGTTTTGCAGCCGCTCACGGCCGTTTGAAACAGCACGGCGTACGGCAGGGTCTTCCAGAATTTGCTGAGATAATTGCTGCCTGCTTCTTTTTGTTACTGTGCTCATATCTAAATTGAAAGCTAACACACTAAATTACTTTTTACAAGAACAAAAAAGCAATTAGAGCGCTAGAATGTTTACATATCCCACATTTCACGACTCATGCAAAACCAGACGTTGCTAGTTGGAAATGTTTATCTCGTTTTTCCTCATATGTCAACTTGACTTGCAGATGAGTGCTGTGATGGCAGCTTATAAATAGACAGCAGTCAAATGATATGAAGTTCAATAGACTGGAAAGAGTGTCTGTAAATGCATTTTGATGCCATCTCATACTGGTAGCTGCCTCACACTGGGTTTTATTACCCAATTACATCAGGCAAATGATGTGTTCATTTTTAGTGCAGTTTGAACGCCTGTCTGGTAGTTTGTTTAGTTTAATTTTCCTACTTTGCTGTGCAGAAAAAGCCTGGTCAGCCTTTGAACCGTTTGCATCACCGTGCAGTTACACTAGCGAGAGATTATTTTATATCACGACTGAAACAACGGCGACAGTGAATTTGATTGTATCTGTGATGTTGGTTTGTGTTGGTTTGGTTTTTTTTGTCACCAGCCACACAACAAAGGTCAGATCGTTTCCTTATGCTTTTTCTCATGTTTTATGTTACTTGGCAGTAAAACCTAACACAACAGCAGTCCACTTCCTGTGCTAAATAGTACTGACAGCTTTTCAACCTTAAAGAAACTCCACTTGACACCCATCACACCCGCCGTCCTTAAGTTATGTGTTTGTAAAAGATGTTTACAAGTCTCTGTTTTATTTTTGTTTTTTAAACCGCTTAAAAATTCTTGGTTTTGTGTCTGTTACGGGACCGAGGCACATCGGTAAATGTAGGCGAGTGCTTAGTTTCAAGTAAAGCAACAGAAAACTTTAAAAGCAAACTGTTTCAGCTGGTTTTCCTCTGAAAAACAGTTGATTGTAGATTAGTGTATCTCTATAACACCTCCAACCATGAATCATTCAGTGAAATTTGTTTTTTAGACCTGCTGCTGTTAAATCTGTGTAATGTACAAGTTCTTTCCATAACTACAGTGACGACACACAGCTTTGTTGGCAGTTACAGGCCCTGACAGGTGAAAAATTCATTTCCTGCTTTGGTGTGTTTTAGGTGCTATCATCACTATAAGGCTGACAATAAAGCGGGGCTATTTCTCTCTGCTACGCTACTCCTGCCTACTGTTCGACAGGTTAGAGAAGCAAGCTTGATGCCCTCTAATTAGATGAGTCATAGAAACAAAAACAAGATGTTATAAATAAATCATAATTGATGCAGAACTCAGCCAACGGAGAACTAAAACAAGGAAGCTAGTTACTGGCATTTTAAAGTCCTTAAACAGTTGTCTGTAAGCCTGTGTGCTTATTTTAAATTCTTCCTCCCTGCAGTCCCTCATTCTTGGTTCAGGATTTGTTGGCTTCTTTCCTGTTGCATCAGATTTGGAAGAGCTGCATTTGGGAAATTGTAGAATAGAGTCGGTATCATCAGTGCAACTGAATGGTTGTTTTATTGCTGCTGTCTACTGTCTTATTAAAAAAATGTCATTTTTTTCAGCAAAAATATTTTTGGTCCACACTGTCCAAAAAGGTCAAAAATGAGCCATGACCTTTCGGTTTTGCCATTTTTTATTGAGTAAATTGGGTTTTTCTTCTTTCAGGTCAAATAGTTTAGGGCGAACTATATATGAGGCGGTTTTAACTTTTCATGCCCTGTTTTTTAAATGCCAACACAAAGCCTACTTTATTAGCGTGTTCAAAATGTAAAATGCTGTTTTTATGGATTGCTTCAGGTGACACAGACAGAACTGGAGAGGCTAAAGAGCAGCTACAGACACGCAGTGAAAGATGCAACTCAGGCAAAGAGGAAGTACCAGGAGACCAGCAAAGGTGGGGATTTCTGGTATCACTTATGTTTCTGAATAGAATCGGTTTCATGTTGATGTCACAGTCTGTTTTTTTGTTTGTTTTCTGTTTTCCTGTGTTTAGTCTGATATGTGTATTTCTATCGTGACCTATATTCTGTGATCATTTTCTGTACTGTGCTTGTGTGCCTGTGCGTGTTTGCAGAAAAAGACCGAGATAAGGCCAAAGAGCGTTACATAAAGGCTTCACTGAAACTCTACGAGGTCCATAATGAGTATGTCCTCTCTGTGCAAGCTGCTCAAGTTTACCATCAGCACCATTACAGTCAGATCCAGCCGGCCCTGCTCAGCGCTCTGCAGACTCTGCAGCAGGAGATGGTGCTCATACTGTAAGATCACACTCGCTGCGTGGATGTTTGGAAGAAAAACAGACACATTAAGAATGACAAGAAGCATTTCTGTACAGTGCTCATATTTACTGGTGCGTCCCTGCGTATCATCTCGGTGTTTTATTTCTGCTTGTCGTCACTCAGATACACATTTGATCGTGGCACGACACGGATGTTTGCCAATTAATTTCGAATCTTGATAACACTCCACTGCTGCCATCAACAAGCATATCCCACAATCTACAGCAGCAGAACAAATGTTCTAATTACCATATGTGCAACTACAGTACTGTGCAAATGTTTTGAGTCACCTTTCACTTCTTTCTATTTTGCTTCAGAGGAGCCAGACGCTTTAAATCGGTCTTGAGCAGTAGTTCTCCAGACTTTCTAAAGGTCATTCAATGTTTTTCTTCAGAAATTGGCTGCTTTTTCACTTCAGTCTAGTTCTTGTGCCAGACCATTTTTGTTTGTTTGTTAGGCTGCTTAACAGCGACTTTTTCAAGTATTAAAAAACCTAACTCAAGGAATGAACCAGTGCTGTGTCTACACATCACAGACAATGTTAAATTCTGGGAATTTAGGCAAGTAATTTCAATTTCATAGTTAAATCTATGGACACCGTGTGTCCTGCGCTCACCGTCAGCTGTCCTAGTATGTGCTGTGGTCATTGATCCACTTCTGGACCTAGAGAAAATGCCCCCCTGCCGCTTTGTGTCTGCAAACCAAGACAGATATTTTTTGCAGTTTTATTATCGTGGTACATTTTTCTGTGTGTGTGGTTTAAAGTAGCTCTCCTTTTTTGTGGCTTGCAAAGGTGGCCCTGTTTTTAAGATTAGTAAATGTATAGAAATGACTCATCAGTAGTCTGTAAGTTGTAAATTTAATGGGTACTCCTGTGCATTTAACCACTTGGTATAGCATTCGTGCATGGAAACTGACGGAGTTGGTTGCCCGTCCAGTTTATACATTGTGGTGCCGACTGGCGTGTCAGGCCTTAAAAACAATCTCCTGCAGATGAACAGAAATAGGAAAAAGTCCACTTTTCAGCCAGTGGTGTTGAAGATCTTGTCAAAATTGATGAAATTATTAACGCTGAAAGGCACTGTCAGATTTTCATCCACCATGCATCACCATCTGGAAAGCATCTGATTGGCAGTGGCCTCATTTGATCTCACACTGCAGTAAAAGCATGCCTGAATGGAAGAACACACACGCTGGAACTCCATGAGTCATGGACCGGCCTCCCCAGAGCCCGGACCGAATCATTACTGAAGCAGCGTGGGATCATCTTGACAGAGAACAAAACACATATTTTCTTTTTTTCCCAGCAAAATGTAAAAAAATAAGAGGTGATTCAAGAGTTTTGCACAGTACTGCCTGTGTTTTCATTATGAACAAAAGCCTTTTCTGTGCAAACATTACCTACAAAGGTTTGACAGCTTTGAACACTACAGTAACATTTAGTTTTTGATTTGTATATTAAAGAAAACATGAATGTCTGAGTTTTAAAGCAGAGAGAAGAGTTCTGGGAATTTAGACAATTAAAGGGTCTGAAAGGGTAAATCATAAAAGTCAAAGACAGAAACAAGCAGTCAAACCAGTAAAATGGATTGGCTGACTTTGGGGGCTCTGGGCAGGAAATGTTTGGCAGAGCTGACAGATCCAGTCTCTGTCTAACAGCAGAGGCTGAAAAACGGGCACTGCTCTCACTTTTATTATATTCTAAACAGGGAATAACAACATAAATATGACAGAGAAAGCGACGTGATGGGATACTTAACCGCAGACAAATCTCTCAAAGGACATTTTCACATCACTAATATGAGGCAACTTGCATCCAGCCAAACTGGAAATTGTGTTACGCTTTGGCAAATTAAAAGATGCAATGTGATATATTTGTGCTTCGCATTGTGTCATTCTGTTTTCATCCTTCCAGAAAGGAGATCCTGCAGGAGTATTTTGACATCTGCACTCTCCTCCATCATGAAGTGGTGCGCATCCACAGAGAGATGGCATCAGCTCTAACAGCCATCGATCCTCACAGAGAGTATGAGAGCTTCATCCATCAGACCAGGTACGCAGAGGCGGACCGTTTCCGCTCAGCAACATGGCAATCACGGAAGCTAACCCTTCAGAGAAATGATACTGTGGACTGTGTGTTTGAAGGTCTGTGGGGGAGATTCCTGCCTGTGCCGATTTTGACAACAGCCTTCTGGAGGACACCGAGCAGCTAAGCACGAAGGAGATTGAACTGAATGACCTCACCCTAGAGACGATCCAGCACAAGTGAGAACAACAGTGCAGTCACATTCAGATTTCGTTAGTTAATCTTGCAACAGCTTCCTCCACACGGCTAACTCGTGTTCCTTTAACCTCCCGTTAACCTTCCCTTTCTGTTTTATATCAAGTGCTTCCTCTTCACCTGGGATTTCTGTCTTCTTCTCACAGACTGACTACGATAGAGGAGGAGCTCCTGGACCTGGCTCGGTCTCTGGGCTCTCAGCAGACTTCAGTTGAGCAGCTGGAGCTGGAGTTAGGGGAAGAGCAGGAAGGTGTCAAAAAGGGCCAGAGGTGAGCAGACCACACCAGGCTGATGCTGAGCTGTCAGAGATTAGAGAGCAGGGTTCACAATGAAAAAATACACTGTCCTGTGGTAGCTGTGAAGACAAATTACTAAAGTTTGCCTCAGCGGGCAGTCCTTCCCATCGGGGGAGTTCAGTGTGCTGTTGGCTGTGCACCGGCTAATAACCAGTGTGGTCTCAGCGGGCAATAAGTGCCTTATGAATTATAATACAGCAATATGTTGAGAGTTATGGAGCCCAAACCCTCTCATTTGTCTTGGTTGATGAGGGTGTCTAAAGGTGTTAGAGCTATACAGACCCGGGGGAGTGATCGAGTCATTAACGGGCTCTTGAAGGACAAGTGGAAACAATGTGTTTATATGCAACAGAGTCTGCCTTATCAAAGGCAGCTGGGAGCACATATGGTGCAGGTGGTGAGGTGAGGTGACGCTGACCTTTGCTTTGCATGGTGAAGAAACATTTTGCAAATCAACAGTGAAAAACTGAATTAAGGTGACCTAACCTGACCTCAGATGTCAGCCTGAGTAGTTCAGAGGGTCGGATCTCCAGCATTTTGAGGTCTTTGCAGATGTTTTCTTGAGTGAAACTTTCTTTGGTTCTAATGAGTGTAAGCACAGTTGATCAAGCATCTTCATGTGTGCATTAATCATCATGTTTATAAACACCCGGTTAGTAAAAATTCCAGTTTAAAACCCAAACATCTGGGCTCGCTTGTTGTTGAATTAAGCCTAACCATAGACCATAAACTTTTTGTCAGTGAGGATCCTAAATGCTGTTTTCTTTTCTGGGATTAGGCTTAATCTACATTTCTGTGATGATGACGAACCTGGGGCAACTTGTTTCTGATGAGCTTCAATGTCCAGCCACTTCTCTTAATGGCCAATTAAAGGGAACAAAGCACATAGAATTTTATGTTGTCATTAAAGGCTGTGTGATGATATAACGGCCTGTTGGGTGTCACCAGAGAAAAAAACAAACAAAAAAACAACGTGATCTCCGGGTCAACCAAGCGTGATTAGATTCTCCGCTGCACCTGCGCTCATATAAACATCCTCTGTGGTAATTAGCCATACACATACTTAATCAATGTCCCATACACAAATAGATGATGAACAGTTTCTTGTCAATTACTCAGCTCTCAGTGCCTCAGAGGAGAAATAATGTAATTCTGATTGTGGTGTTTGTAGTGTGTGCTGAACTTATAGGTACTTAACAGGGAAGACCGAGTACATACGGAGGTTGATTAAGTACAAACCCTATTCTGAAAAAAGTTGAGACGCTGTATAAAATAAAATAAAAACAGAATGCAATGATTTGCAAATCTCATAAACCCGTATTTTAGTCACATTACAACATAGGAAACAATTCAGTTTCTAGAGCAGCATATGATCTGGATGATGTCTCAGTGAAGACGCTGCATATTTTCATGCTGTTGTTAAAGAAGGGGGGGGGGGGGGATGCTGCAAAGAGATGTGTTTCTGGCATCATTATCTAAATAATAATGTTTTCTTACAATGGTAAGTGTTCTGAGTTTAAACATTTGTTATGTCTTTTATATTCCATTGTGAATATAATATGGGTTTATGAGATTTCCATCCTGTTTGTATTAAGTATTTACGCAGTATCTCAGCTTTATTTGAGATGGGTTTGTACAAATACCTCAAAAGATAAAAATCCTCAAAAAGATAATGAGGTGAAACAATTCTGTTTGTTTGTTCACTGTTGGGGTTTTATAAGTCTTACAGGCTCATTATCAGCATGTTAAGCATATGAATCAATATCAAGAACTGCAAACCTGCACAAGCAGGCGTTTTATTGATTTCTGTGCGCTTCTGTTTATTTTTGTCACTTGTGTTGTGTGATGCTGCACTTTGCTTTGTCCAGGGTCTACCAGTTCAGCAAGAGACATGCGATGGAAGAGTGCCGGCAGCAGGTCGCCCTGACTCAGGGCCAGAGAGCCAAGCTGGAGGTTCAGAGGCTTCTTCTTAAAGAGAAACTGGACCGGCTGGGCTCCAGAGAACCTCCCTCTGCTTTGAATCTGGACACGGATACTGTTTCACTTTCATCCAGCACGAGCAATGTATGTTCTCCCTGACAGCAGCTTTCCCTCCTTTGTCTTTGATTAGCTCCTAATTACTGGTCCTGTCATTGGGCCAGCTGTACAAAATAAGCTGTGTGTTGCATGTAAACTCTGAAAACAACATGCTGAATTATAAAGCATAAAAGCAGTTAGTCTTTCTGTAAGTCACAGACAGTTATCCTTTAGGCATGGATTGTACTTAACACTCAGAAAGTGTCAATCTAGTATTTTCCTCCAGGCTTTTGCATAAAGTTGCTAGCATGGAAAGAAAGTCCGGTCATCTATCTTCAGGCCAAACGCTACAAACTTGTGCTGTGCACCCAATCCTTTGTTACACTCTCACAGATCAATCATCATAAATAATTTAATAGAGCTGGAGCAGCCCGATGTTGTCTTGCAGTTAGCGCTTAACCTGAAAAGCACATGAGCAAAGTGAGACATGACAATTCTAATGCTGACAGTAGACCTTAATAGGTTTTTTGTGACATGAGTAACAAGCTCTGGGTCTTTTTTTGTTTTTGTCTTTTTTTTTCAGGACCACACTCCACCCAGGGTCCTCGTGGAAGGAATCTTGAACAATCTGAGCAACCTGTTTAAACCCAAATTTGAGGTAAGTTAGTAAATAAATTGCAATTAATGCACAATAATTACAGTGACCGATAGAGAAGTTGCAATTGTAGCAACCTTTATGGTACATGCTAGTTTATTTCTAAGGAAGGATGTTCGAGTGGAAGTTTTCTTCCCCCTCATCACTCTTGAACTTCTCTATTTCTACACAGTCCCCCCCCTCCCTTTTTTTTTTTTTTAACCACAAAACAATTTATCATGTTCTGGAGGAAATGGCAGCATCTCAGAGTACATCCTCTGAGTGGTTGAGCTTGCTCAGGCACACAATCTGTCTTTGGGGTCTCGTGCTCATGACCACGCTTTGGGACTTTGACCGCCAAGTTTCTTCTTTCAAAATTCTTCTTGACCTCAAACCAAGCTCACTTTTCAGGCAGCCAGTGTACATTTAATCGTTTAATCATTCCTGACAGACAGAAGCACTCAGGGAACCCGTGACACAGCTGCACAGTAACTCTGAATGGCCTGAAAAAAACCCCCACCCTTTCTCACATTTTATTGATTTAATGTTAAATCAGCTGGAAACGGATATATATAAAATTGTGTGCATGCTCCAAAAGATCATATCAGGTGAGTAATATTTTAATGCCCATATTGTGCTGTACTGTGAATCTAAACTATTTGCTATTTTTGTATGAACTACTTCTCCTTCTATCTACCAGCCCTGTGGTACCCTGGGGGCACTAAAGCGGTGTGCTTATACTTTAAAGTTTTACAGACTCTTCTTTGATGTGCCTCCATTTAATCTCTGCAGATTCACCCAAAATCTATCCCTTCCCATTCTTATTGTTTCATTATTCATGTCGGCTTTTAAAGACCCTGCTTTTCTCTTTTCCTGCCTCCAGGTGCCTCCAGTCCTCAGTCTGGTGAAAGAAGTGGATCGTCCTCTGGGGCAGCAGGACTGGTACCACGGTGCCATTCCCAGACTGGAGGTCCAGCAGCTGCTGAAGAACGATGGCGACTTCTTAGTGAGGAAGAGTCAAGAGAAGCAGGGTTACGTGCTTTCTGTGCAATGGGAGGGCTCCTGTAAACATTTTCTCATCCAGAACACAGAAGTAAGTGAATCTAAAGTGTTTTTGAAGACACTATTTATACATTGCACATTCTTGCATCATTCACTTCCTTATTAATGTTTTTTCTTCATTTTTTGAATATGTAAAAAAAGAGCAATTCTTTCTGTTACTGTTGTAATATGTGGCCTAAAAAGTAAATGTGAGAAAATAAAACTTGTTATTGTAAACTAAGCTTTTTAAACAATTTTTTTTGGATAATGAGTCTTTTGTTTTTTAAATTCGGTAATGCCATTAAGTTTGTCTTCAGTACGCCTCTGTAAACCTCTGCTTCTCCATGTGTGCCAGTAGAATATGTACCGTCTGGATGGAGAAGGCTTTCCCAGCATCCCTCACCTGATCCATCATCTGCTGAACTCTCGACAGCATATTACCAAGAGGTGTGAAGTTGTGCTAAAGAAACCTGTAGTAAAGGTAAAGTGACACACACAGACACACACCACACACATATGTTTGTCTTTAGATTAGAATAGCTTGTATCTGCTTACTGCAGACTTGTTATAATCTTTAGTACAACCTTAAATTTGTCCAAGACATGCTCTCATGTTATGTGCCAACAATAGGACACACCACATGTTTTTCTGTGTAAACTCTGTATGCTATGGGTTCTGTTGCTCTAAGGCTGTGTAGCACAGGACTCCAACACTATTTTACTCCTGTTTTTTCACATATGTACTCATAAACTTGTCCTCTGGTGGCTTTTCCCTTAAACACTTTAATAGTTTAAAACTATTAAAATCACTGTGTGTTTCTCTTGCTTCATTTTTAACCCTTTTAGGACAAGTGGGTCCTGGAACATGATGATATTATCTTGGGACCTCTCATTGGACGGGTGCGTACACTTGACTTTTACTAACAGAATTATGCAAGTAAAGTAAAATGTATTCTGAGTTTTATTTGTGGCCAATATTTTGCTTAGCAAAGTCATTTACGTGTTTAAGTGTATGCAGTTCATTTTAGTACAAGTAAAATATTTAGATTTAGACTAAAACGACGATGATGGTGGTGATGATGCTAACTTCCACATGTGAACATTTTATTAAGCTTTAAATGTGAACCTACAGGAAGGCTGTAAAAGATAAAGATGTACACGTTTGTATAAAAATGGGACTAATTCCTTAGCAGCTGGTACAGTATTGTTGCTCTGTAACTTTGAAAATGAAATCTAAAAGTCTGCACTTAAATTGTGATGCACGTTAGACTGATTGCTTTGGTTCAAATTTTGTTGTGGAGACAAAATCCTGAAATTGTGCTGCCGGTACAGGAACTAACCGTATCTGCTAGATTTAACTTCCCTGACAATTTTAGCTCCGTGTGGTAAATTGGTTGAAACAATGACCAGTTAAATTCAATAATAGTGTACGTGTGGCTTAGTTCATGAAGGAAATTAATAGTACCGTATTTGAAATGGTTTGAGGTTTAGTTAAAAATGTTGTTTGCTCAGTGAGAAGACAGAATTAGATTAGTACTGATCGTGTTGGTGATGGCACTGCACAGGGTAACTTTGGAGAGGTGTACAGCGGCCGTTTACGCACCGATAACACTCCTGTAGCTGTGAAGTCTTGTAAAGAGAACCTGGCCCCAGAGCACAAGAGTAAGTTCCTGATGGAAGCCAGGTCAGTACACATGCACACACACACACACGTTTCCATTACAGTAAATCACATCACGGTGACCTGTTTTAATTTCCTGAACACCTTATTTAAGTCAGAGCTAGTTTTTGCCAGAGAAGAGGCAGGCCCAAATCTTACTATGCAAACAGATTTACTGTGTTGTGAACAAATCCCCATGCAGAAGTACACCCTTACTGCTGCATGGGGTCAGAATTACAATTGTAAGTTAACAGCCGGGTTGATAATCAAATCAACTTACTGGATTACTCAATCAAGATTTGATTATGTATGTTCAAGTGGCATCTGAACAAACCACAACACTCCTGAGACATAAAGCGGCTGCAAAGTGCCACATTTGAAAAAAGCCAATCACAGCATATCAGCACCAACACCTCATACCACCTGTCAGGGGCGGTGGTGGAGGGCTGATGATTTGTGCTTGGTTTGCACTCACAGGGCCTGGGCTACTTGCAGTCTTTTCAAGTGTGAGGCCATCTGTCCAACACATCCCAAAATTGGGTCGTGCAACAGGTCAATGATGCCAAACACAGCAGCAAATTTACAACAGAATGGCCGAAAAGAAAAATAATCAATATTTTGCAGTGACCCAGTTAAAGTCCAGACCTCAACCACAATGAGATGCTGTGGTGGGATCTTAAGACAACTGTGCATGAACAAATGCCCACAAACCTCAGTGAACTGACGCAACGGTGCAGAACTGAGTGGCCAAAAATTCCTCCACAATGATCTGAGAGGCTGATAGCATCATCCAGACAACAATTAGGTCAAGCTTGTAGAAACCACCTTGCTGCTAAAGGTGCTTTCTACAAGCTACTGAATCGTGGGATGTACTTGGTTTTTTCACCAGGGCTTCCTGTGAAAACGTTTTCACAGCTCTGCTATTTTTCAGCTTTATTAAGCTGTGAGGACAATCACAGCTTAATAAAGAACAGTGCAAACATATATAAACCTGCTTACAAATGCCACTGTCAAAACTCTTCACTGCTTAAAAAAATTGGTATATATATTTTTTATTTTATTTAGATGAACGTTAGTCTTTAAATGTTCCTTTTTGTTGATAATGTTACAGTTTTCTGCCCATAAGTTCACAGGCTAAAATAAATAATTGCTAGTTTATTGTCAAGAGAAATTAGTGCTGGTGTATAGATAAGTGGATTCACATTTATCAACTTTTTTGACCCTCACGCAACTGTTTTTGCAGTCTGAGAGAAACTTGGGAGCACTAAAATGTCTTCAGTATCCTAAAAGACTCAGACTGGTCCTTCAACATAGTGCACATGTAACCAATATGTCAGCTTATCAAAGAATAACAGGTGAAACTGTATCAACTGAGGACAATTTATTCAGAGTTTTACAGCAGTTTAGCATCTGTGTCCAATATCTCATAGCTTTTAGTGGACTGAAGCGTGTATGTTCTTAACAGCATCAGAACACCATCATCACCTTTCTCACATCCACCATGCGTTTAGAATTTAAAGGAAACTGCGCTCACTCCAACAATAACCAAAACTTCCCATTGAGCGCGTGTGGTGAAATCTAAATTTCGGTCCACTTTAACTGATGATCAGAATTGAAACGGAAAGAAAAAAAATTCTTGCATTAGTTACAACACTTCCACTTATGTTGTGTTACAACTCATTTCTGCTTAAACCTGGGACACGTGCATATGTCCTTACAGTTACTGCGTCCGGTCTCAGTCCATAAAAAACAAACTATGATGTTCTCAACAAATGTAAAAGAATGTCTGTAAATAGTCTTTGAAATAAAATTGTAGAAGCTGGCCAGCAGACTTTAAAAAAAATATGTATGCACATAGAGCTCTATATGAAATGTGCCTATGAGTAGTTTGATCGAAATACTTAATGGTCCAGCAGAAAATGTAGCAGCTGCTGCTCGCTCTTCTCAGTGGCACCGGTAGGACAGCAGAACACGGTCCGTGTTGAAGACCCGAAAAGAAAGTCTGCTCAGTAGCAGGAGGATAAATGATAGTGATTTGAAGGCTAACACGTGTAAAATTTTCACAGCAGGCTCACACAAGCTACAGGGTACGTGAGCTCATAGCCCCTCTTGCCAGAGCTGGCTACCACACTGTCATGAAACAGCTGTAGATCAACAACATCATAATACTTTATATAAATTTAGCGCGTAGTGCACAGAACTGAATGTAACTGTACAGTAGACATCAGACAGGTAAACTAACAGCGGGTTACACACACACACCTGTCTTGTGTGTTGTCTAGGATCCTGAAGCAATACGATCACCCTAACATCGTGAAGCTTATTGGGGTGTGCACGCAGAAACAGCCCATCTACATTATCATGGAGCTCATTCAAGGTAAATGTGATCCTGTTAAACACAGTCTTTATGTCTTTCAACTAGTCAACCCGGTGCCTTCAAAGATTTATTGAACCATTTTTACCACCCACTTTGTTCCTCCATCATCGTTCTCGCTCTCCGTATGTGTGTGTGTCTTTACACTTTTCAAGGTGGTGATTTTCTCTCCTTTTTGCGCACTGAGGGTCACAGTCTGACACCGAAGATGCTGGTCAAAATGACTGAAAATGTCGCATCTGGCATGGAGTACCTGGAGAGCAAAAAGTGCATTCACAGGTTGGTCAGACGGTCACGCCGATTTTATCTAATCTTTTAATCAGCCACGTGCAAATCTGTGACTTCAGCAATAAAGATTCTGCAATGCTCACTATTCATTTCCTTCACAGTTACAGTCAGCTTAATCTTTCCTCATTGTTAACATGCCGGAATGCATAATGTTTACCTCTGTGTTCGGCATGATGATTACTACATATTAAACGTTCATTTGAATACAGTGCAGTGTAGTTTCAGCAACAACTAAAGTGGTGCGTTGCTCATGTACATGCAGGTGGATTTCAGGCTTTTACTGTACACTTTACAAAGCATCACTTACCTTCCCAAGCTTTCACTTCACCTAACTGTTAACTGCACTTATCTGTAGCAGTTCCCCATATGTTGAGTAGCAGTAAAATGCTTGCCTTAAGTAAAGCTTCAGCTCAGCATCATATAAGGTGTCACACTGTAATCTCTAGAGAGATGTTCACAGAAAGATATTTAAGCAAATACAAGTTTCTAAATAAATAAAAAAAATCACTTTACAATAAAAACAAATACTGTGGCTGAAAAGTACCAAAACAGAAAGGCTTAATAAAGACAGAGGAGAACTACAGACATGATCCATGGCTGGAAAAATCTGCTTTACATTATTTCTTAAATGCTGTAATCCTTGATGGCGTAAGGCTCCTATTTAGGACCTTAAATGAGTGCTAATTCAGAGCCTCCTAAACCCCTTTATACTGGTAATAAGATTTATATATTTATATATTAGATCTAAGGACCTGATGCAATAATATCGAACTGGGTGTGATGAGACCGTTCTGAACATTTTTAATGACTGAGAGAAACCAGCTCACAGCCCTGATTGTAACTACGCATCCTCCAAAGACCGCAGAGCTGTGTAGGAGTTGCTTACAAAGATCAAACGTTGGGTTTTTGTGAGTAGCCTGCAAACAAAGCTTGCATTAAAAGACAAGACCTGAAATCTAAAAACATGTTCTGAAAACTCGACCATCTCCTTTAATTCAACTATACGTATGCATGTATATATATTTAAGTAAACGATATACTGCATTCAGAATTGTTGTAGTATTTTAGGCATATCTACAAATTGAACGTGACCTCGGTGGCTGGCTGTAGGGGCACTAGAGGAGAGGAGGAGGTTGTGACATCCGGCTCAGACAGGCTGCCCAGCCTGTAACGCTGCATGTCAAATGGCACTCGCACGCAACACAGAGATATGATAGGAACACCTCTCTTTTAAGTGCCATCTGTTCTGTTTTTTCATACAGAGCATGATTTTCATTTGTTTCCACTTTTCCCCAGCCTCCATCCCTCTTACATTTCCTTTCTTGTGCTTTTTAAGGGACCTTGCAGCTAGAAACTGCCTGGTCGCAGAAGGTAACGTGGTGAAGATAAGTGACTTTGGGATGTCCCGTCAGGAAGATGACGGAGTCTACTCTGCAGAAGGCGGTCTCAGACAGATCCCTGTCAAATGGACAGCTCCTGAAGCCCTGAACTATGGTGCATCATTAGTGCCTCTACCATAATACCATAACCAGACACATTTCTCCTGTTTCTACTGCCAACAGCCAGTTAAATACTGTAAATGACCTAATTAATATTTTGTAAAGTAGTTTGTAAAGTTATGAGTGACTATTATATTGTTGGAGCGGATGCTTTTATTTTGAAAGTCACAGAGCGACAAGGTGCCGTAAATCAAGTGGCGTAAACCATATAGCAGAAGCGCGGGTTTTAATGCACAGAGAGAAGGTGTGCTCTATGGTTAATGGACGGAAATGGGAAAAAGAACGGCTATCAAGGTGCAATCCTGAGTTGTAAACAGTTCCTTAGCACCTGGTTGATGAGGGAACAAGGTTCGTAACAAAGTTTGCCCTGTGGATATGTACTTTGTTGTTTTACGGAGCATATAGCTGCTGACCGCTACTAAGGATAAAGCCTAAGTTTTCACCCACTAGAGGGTGCTAACGTACCTCGTCATGTTTAGGCAGCGATGCAGCGATTTCACTGTTATATGCAATAATTTACAAGTTTTAGTGTTATTTGTTATGTAAGGTAAAGATAATTACTTTGTGATTAATGAATGAGTCAAAAGGTTAAAGGTAACACACTGTTTGATTTACTAATAGTCTTTTATTCTGTATGTTGTAGCTCTTACGGTGTGTTCACATACACGGCTGTTTAATAAAAGGATTGTGAACCATCAGTTTGAGAGACCATCTTTTCAACCGGGGATGCTACAAATACTGACAAAGAGCTGTGCCTATGCCTTTGCTTACACTGCCCCCTGCTGTTGTTTTCAGGTCGTTATACCACAGAGAGTGATGTCTGGAGCTTTGGCATCTTACTGTGGGAAACCTTCTCCATGGGAATGACGCCCTACACCAGCATGACCAATCAACAGACACGTGAAGAGGTGGAGAAAGGTGAAGACTTGTTATCTGGCACTTAGCGATAACGTGTCAAAGTGTTCGTGTTCACGTGACATTCAGGAGAATTCCTGCTCTGTCATTGTGATTGATTTTGACACTGATACATTTTCTGAGTCTCACGTGTATCAGAAAGCATGTGTACTGCCATCTGACCATCTCTCTCCCTGTTATGCTTCTCTGTGATGTGCTTCAGGGTACCGTATGCCTGCTCCGCACGGCTGCCCCATTGAAATCTCCAGGATTATGAACAGCTGTTGGCAGTATGATCCCAGAAACAGACCATCTTTTAAGAAACTCCGGATTGATCTCAATGCCATATACAGCAAAATTATATAATACACTCTTGTAAGTTGGACGTGTTTTAGACATAATTTTTTTGTTAGGTTGTATTTGTTCTTTCTAAAAATAGGTTGAGATTTAATATGAATACTAAAAGTAAAAATAAAAGGTCTAATTAAAACTTGATAAGTTGTGTAGCATTTCTTTTTAGACTTACTACTGAAAATGAGCTAAGAAGTGCTGATGTGTGGCCTTGTAGAGCATAAGCTTGCCAGGTGGGGGCAGCACTTTCATTTCTTCCTTTGTTTCGAGAAGAGTGTCAGCAAACGACAACCCATTTACAACTTATCTCCTTTGAAAGATGTAACAAGCTTGCAAACACTTGATTTTCTAAACTTCAGGATTCCAGAGGTTCCAATATAGACAAAAACACAAGTTTAATACCCAGCTGTTACTGTTTTGGCTGGAATAGACTTGGTTTCCAGCAGTGTACCTAGATGTAACCCCTTCAGCTGTGTGCTGTTTGAAATTCTCAGGTGGAAAAAAACAACAGCACAGTTATGTAAGGAAAATGAATAATGTGTATTTCCCACAGCTTACTGGTGGTTTATTAGCATTCAAAGCTCCATGGTGATTCAAGCAGTTAAATTACTCCTTTGCCATTTTTTGTGTACTTGATCACAGAATTTACAAATATTTTCAGTTAAAAAAACAAAACAAAGATTTAGTATTTATAGTTTTCAGTATTTGCAAATTAAAGGCTTTAATTTCAACTAGACATACAATAGTATTTTTGCTATGTAAAAAGTTCAGAGACATTTGTCATGCTATTGTCTGCTGAAGCAATCTTCTGACAACTGTAGCAGGCCATGATTTAATAACTTGGTCCCGGTAGGCAAAAAAAATTGGGCCTGCAGGAACTTGGAAGTTTTAGTTTTATATCTCCTTATAATTAGAAAGTGATATTTTTATCTACAGTATTATTCTTATTGTTGTTTCTTTTTGAAGCACTTTGGGCTGCATGTGCATCTGCAGTATAAATAAAGCTGAGTTTTACCTTTACCTCAGCAACAGATGAGGTAAAGGTAAAACTCAGCAAAGAGAAGAGAAAACACTGTATCAATGGAAGGCCCCAGCAGCCTGGAAATATTACAGCAAAAGTAAGAGGTTTCAGGTTCACCTGATCCATGTCTAACTATAAACTGAACCAAAAAGGAAAGTTTTAAGCCTGATATTAAACATAGATACTCAAAAGAGATAGAGATTGCTGGAATATGACACAAGAAACACAAGGGGGATCGCTTTCATTTTTTTGATTGACCAGCCACAACATCATGAGCAGTCTGCAATGCCAACTTGAACAACCTACCTTTTCTCTATCTGGTAACCATTTAGTGACCAAAAAACCATGCGTAGCACTGTTTATGTCACTACTGAGAGAGACCCGACTCAAAAGTAAGTAAGTTAGATTTCAAGAGAAAGATCACAAAGCGCTTCGCAATAAAATGTCAGAGCATTAAAAAAAGATTTAACCGAACACAAGTCTAACAAGCTATCGCAGGAAAGGATTTTCCTGCTGCTACTTTGCCAGGGAGTCGAATACAGGGAAATCAGTCAAAGAAACAACCTCCCCTGCAGGTGAGGGAGTGACCTCAGCCTGCTCAGTTTTATTGCTCTTGAGCTCTGGTTACGGCACAGGCAGTAATACCTCTGGTAAATTCTGGTCTCTGACATCCTTCACTACTAGATTCGAGGACACTACTGGCAATGTAGGTAACTGTGGCCACATTTTAATGATCACACCAGGAACAGGCAAAGAGAGACATACTCCCAAATCTCCCCACTGTACCAAATCAGGGGTCAACGCCGAACGACAGGTGCAGACAATCCATTCATCTCCATACCTCTGAACAGAACAGAACTAGCAGGATCAGCTATCAGAGGGAAAAACACACTGAATAGATTTAGACTGGGGGTATATGTGATGTGTATCCTGGAGCACATTCATCTGAAGTTAAGCTGAATGAAGACTGTGACAGAAACATCCAAACTTGATCTGCAACTGAGCACATTTTGTATGAAGACTTATGACCCCTGACAGCTAAACTTGACTTTTGTTTTGCATTTAGTGCAGGGCTTTCTTCATATTCACCCTTCCCAAAACAAAAGTCACAATGATTATCTTTTCTCCACCAACCTTGAGGGGACCTGAAAGCTGGAGAAGCCACACACACAGCTTTGTCTAATGTTCACCTGTCTGGTCCACCCAAAGTCATGCCTTCCCACTTGGGCTGCAGCAACAATGCAACAATTTTTTTTTTTGTTACTTTGACCTACAATTCTAAGGCTAAGTTATCTGCATATTCAAGCATTTCATCCACATTTGTGGAAAATATATTGGAGGACTGATAACACAACAGCAGCAGTGAAGATGATCCTGTCATAGTTAAACATGGAGATGTGGTCTGCCTACATCAGGGGTAGGAAACATAGGGTTTGGGGGCTAAAATTGGCCCGGCAAAGACTCCAATCCGGCCCACTGGACAGCTTTGGAAAATGTGAAGTAGGACATAAATTTCAGATGTTTTCTGTGAATCAACAAACTTTGTTTTATAATTAAGGGACACTCTGAGCTACCAGAACTTTTTATGTAAGCCCAAAGAGTCATGATGACACATTTCTTTAATTTACTAGAGCAGCATTTCTTTATGTAGAAAAACTCAGAGGCACAGTTGAAATTGTGCTTCCTTTTTCTAATACTAATATATCTCAGGGATTAAATGCTTTTACACTGTTAGACAGGAGGGTCTGTCAAGGTTTCATTAATATTATTTTGCAGATTTAGATAAAATAATATTTAAAATTATAAATAAAATATAATGTACAGTGGAACCCCGAAATGCCTGCGTAACGAAATCCGCTGGCTCTGATTGGCTGAGCCCAGAATGCCTACAATGCCCACAATGCCTTCCGAATCATGTGACAACCCCCTTGGCTTTTGTACTTGCGCTTCGCTGTTGTTGTTGCAGTTAGCAATTAGCCTATAGCCTATCGTTCACTCAAAAGGCGCGATGGGTGCTTCGACTTACGCAAATTTTCGACTTAAGAAAGACCCTCGGGAACGAAATCCACTGTATAATATAATAACAATTTACTTATATAAATATAAATTGTGTTAATATTTACAAATACACAAAAATATAAAAGCTTTTTAAAAGCTTTTTTTGCTACTTTAGTTTTTGTTTTTTTTTCTTCATGAGTGCCAGTAAGAATAAACACAGGGTGGTGAAACTCTCAACCACTGACCTGGGGCTGTTAAGAGGAGCTCTGAATAATTACTACCATTAATTATTAACATTAATTAATAATATCTACATCACCAGAACGTGTGTTTCCTGCAGCAGGAAATGTTCTGAGAACATTCAGATCTGATAATGTTCACTTCAGAGAATGCTTACTTTTCTTCATTGTAATCACCAAGTGGTTCTTACGCTCCAGCGTAAACGTGTAGACGCACAAACTCACACACACACACAAAAACACATGCACATGAACACACACCAAATAAACAGCATCCAGCCTCATCCAGAACTTTGTTGCCTTAAACTAATAAAGAAAGCACTCCAAGAGACAGAGTAAAGGCTAACTTGTATTATGCTTTAGTTTACCTGATCAATGGACTTTGATCAGTAGTTGTTGATCAGTGGTCATGAGAATTTGCATATTAATCATCAAGGAATTGACCTCCCAGCCCATTGTTCATTCATTGGGCGGGTTTCAGTCATTATGCAAATGTACTGTTTATAAGATTGGGGAACCCTGCAGTCAGCTGAGACTGAAGAAGTCACTTGGATGAGTGATGAAACATTTCTCCCACTGAAAACGCTATGCCCAGATGAACAGAATCAACCTTTTGGGATTGATTCTGTTGATTGAGCATGCATCAAGATATGCAGGGGTCTCAAACTCAAATGAGCCGCGGGCCACTTCTGGCACCGTCATCTCATTGGAGGGCCACTTTAGTGTCCAAGTAGTACAAAAAAACAAAAACACCCACTAACATTTCCTAAAATGTAGTGTTTTGTTTGTTTTATTTAATTCCAAATATTGTGTAACAAGACAAAATTGCAAACATGAACGCAATTTTTTTCTCACTCTCAACTATCTGAAGCCTTTCAGTTTCAGTTTCATTTGTCATATGCAAGTTAGCACAGGGTCAACATTGCAATGAAATGTATTTGACGAGCAGAAGACGGTCACTCAGCAGTATAGTACAGTATAGTACAGTATAGTACAGTATAGTACAGTAGTTTCATTGAACTAACAAATAAACAGCTCTTTCTGGCCAGACAAGTGGCAGCACTTTTGCTACAATTTTGTTTGTATTTAACAAAATAAAAATGCAGGCATAAGCCTACACATTAGTTTTCGACTGCAAGTGAAAATTGTTTTCTTTCCAAATAAATCTCTCACTGAACTAACATAGCCCTCAACACGTTTGCACTCTCTTGTTACCTCAGCCAGGTCCGCGGCTGCGAACCGTGGTAAGGAGACCTCCGGCTAATACTTTGGGTTCCGTGTCGGGCTCGTAGCCGGGAACTAGCTTTACTCTCTGGGTCAACCTTGTTAGCGAGAGACAGAAAGAGGCTTTTGAAAGGCTGCTCCAGCAGAACTTTGTTTCGGAGGAGAACACGAACACAGTGTACAGTCGAGTCTAAATAGCTTACTTAAAACTGGGCTCGTCAGGCACTCTTTTTGGCTGCAGTGGTTATTATTATATTTACATGCTTCCAGCTCCCGTTTCTGCTCAGTGGCACCTCGTACTTATCTCCCTTTTCTCCCTCCCTCACGCTCACACACACACAGCGGGAGGGGCGGTCCCACACGTTCTCCCTGCTGCAAGGACTACACCGCCCATGAGGCTACAGTCTTAAAGGGACATGCCTGTAACACTCTACTGTCGTATTAAATCATTTTTCGTATAACAGTTTTTTAAAAATATTTCTTCACATCAATATGCGGGCCGCAAGTAGAGGTGACGTGGGCCGCAAATGGCCCCCGGGCCGCGAGTTTGAGACCCCTGTATTAAAGAAAATGTTTTCTTTAAAAAAAAATAGATTTTTAATAACTCATGTAAATAAGGACAGTTTTTCGACAGATGTTGTAGCTGCAGTTAGACTATTAAAACATTTGTGTTTTTAAAATAGAAACCAATGAGCAGGCTTTGAAAATAAAAAGACAGATTTTTTTTCTCCTTTGAACATTTATAATCGCTCATTAATAAGACAAAACTGTATGTTGTCTACTTACATGATTAATGGATGAAATAATCAAGATCTGCGGCCCTGGTTTCTACTGTACTTAGCTTATGGGTTACAACAGGGGTCGGCAACCCTGTGGCACGTGAAGGGTTAACTGATGGCACGACCATAGCTAGACTGGCCATCGGGCATACCGGGCATTTGCTCCGTGGGCCCATGGTGATTTTTCGTTTTATGGGTCGATTATTTTTATTTATTTATTTTTGTAAAGGTATAAACAATGAAAGGTGGTGGATTGGCCAGATGTGGCCGGTGTGTAAAAATAACTCAGTTGTTTGGTGGTGGCTATGGCGGAGCTTCCACAGATTCAGTAACATTAGCAAGTGGTGGAGGCCGGCAGGTGGATGAGGGAAAGGGGAGGCAGGAGGAGGAGAGACCCGAGGCGGGGCTGGTCCGAGTGTCAGGTGAACTGAACTTCAGGTAAGAAGTTATGAGCTGCAGTCTATCTGGGTCAGATATAAACCAAGTTTAGTTGGAGTTTATTTCCGTTGTGCTGACTTTTTACAGTCAGTTACAATAACTCGTACTGCGTACTAGCTGGCATGATGGAGTTTATATACAGCTAGGTGGGTGCTATGATGTTACTGATAGTGAACTTTATTTTATTCATAAGGTTAGTTAGTACAGTTGCCAATCGTCCCGTATTCAGAGAAAAATATTAAGCGTTTCGTATTGAGCTGAAAAGGAAGCATTTGCATTTTCTGTTGTACAGTTCATTTGCTGTTATGGAGTTCTTGTTATGGATAAAAAGTGTCTTTTTTTTGTTTCAAAATAGCTGATAACTATTCGCTGATAGCTGCCAACATAGGCAAACAAATATAATTCTATAAAGTGGTTCTATATAGTGTGTAACTGTTAATATAGAGCGTTATTAAATTTATTGCTAATTGACTTCTGAGGAAATTTTAGATGGCACTTGTCATCAGAAAGGTTGCCTACCCCTGGGCAAGCTTATGTTGAACTTGTTTGTTTGCTGACCAATAAAATTAATTGGTGAACTGCAGTTTCCTGAGACTGAAACACAAAGAGATATCAAAGGAGTTCATTCTGTTGGACCAGTTCAAAGAAATTCTCCCCGAGGGTGTTGCCACATACTTTGATGAACAACAGCTTTAAAAAAAAAATAAAAAAAATAAAAATGATGCAGCTGTGTAAGCACATAAATACATTGTAACCCAGGGGTAGGCAACCTTTCTGATGACGTG
Organism: Pelmatolapia mariae; assembly: GCF_036321145.2. NCBI lineage: Eukaryota > Metazoa > Chordata > Actinopteri > Cichliformes > Cichlidae > Pelmatolapia > Pelmatolapia mariae. Next base: position 23,587,228 of record NC_086227.1, read on the forward strand.
CAGTGACTGCATGTCGTGCCCAGGGCTGGACTGGGACAAAAACTCGGCCCGGGTATTTTGACTAGAGACCGGCCCACCAGGTATTATGGGAAAAGCCACAAAGCCTTTGAATGAAAACAATCCTGTTGTGACAGTGGTGTACACTGTCTTGTTGATATATGTATGATTTCTGTACATTTTACATCAGATAAAAACTTTGGTTGTAAGCTTCAGATAATTATTTAATAAAAGCCAGACATTTTAAATGAGAATAAGAAAGAAAAGTATTTCTTTGTGCCTCCCTTTCCCTGTTAATGCCCTACCTGGCCCCCTGGCAAAACTTTGCTAGACCCGCCCCTGCACAATTACCAGCTGTCAGCTACAAAGGATCCTGGTGTTATTTGTCTCTCAGAAACAGTTCATAACTTCCCTTCAAGTCATTCATGTCACCTAAAAGGTAAACCTGTTTCTCCATCACCTGTTCAGCTCTGATGATTCAGTAAGGACATCTCCTGGTTTCATCTTCATGTTTCCCTCTCACCAGATAACCAAACCGATATGATGACCAGCAGCTTTTACAGCTGTGGCTCCAGCAAACATCAGATGATACTAGAAATTAATATTAAATAAATTCTAACAACAGCTGATCAAGCTTAAACGTGCTGCTGTTGTTTAGCGCGACATCCGCCGGTTTCCTCTTTCTGGCGCAAAGTGGGCGATAAACAAGAGAGAAAAGCCGATCAGCTGATCATTGATCAGTTTCATGATTGAAGTAGAAACAGGAGAGGGAGGAGAGAGAATGAGAGAAGAAGAGGCAGCTGTGCAGCGTAAAGACACAGAAAAACTCCAGCTTTGTGTCTTTTTCCATTGTAGCTGAAGTTCGGGACAAACTGTGTTAGTTTTCAGCTCAATACGAAACGCTCTGAATACGGGACGATTGGCAACTGTACTAACTAACCTTATGAATAAAATAAAGTTCACTATCAGTAACATCATAGCACCCACCTAGCTGTATATAAACTCCATCATGCTAGCTAGTACGCAGTACGAGTTATTGTAACTGACTGTAAAAAGTCAGCACAACGGAAATAAACTCCAACTAAACTTGGTTTATATCTGACACAGATAGACTGCAGCTCATAACTTCTTACCTGAAGTTCAGTTCACCTGACACTCGGACCAGCCCCGCCTCGGGTCTCTCCTCCTCCTGCCTCCCCTTTCCCTCATCCACCTGCTGGCCTCCACCACTTGCTAATGTTACTGAATCTGTGGAAGCTCCGCCATAGCCACCACCAAACAACTGAGTTATTTTTACACACCGGCCACATCTGGACAATCCACCACCTTTCATTGTTTATACCTTTACAAAAAAAAAAAAAAAAAAAAAATCATCGGCCCATAAAAACGAAAAATCACCATGGGCCCACCGAGCAAATGCCCGGTATGCCCGATGGCCAGTCCAGCTATGGTCGTGCCATCAGTTAACCCTTCGCGTGCCAGCTGTGCCCAGGGTTGCCGACCCCTGCTTTAAGCAGTGCAGATGTAACTTTAGTCCCCAGCTGTGCTTAGAGCAGAAATGCTTCTTGAGCCTTACCAGTAAAAACACTGGTCTTTTCTGGATCACACTACTGACTGATTGACTAAGGTGCTCAAACAGCACAAAAAAGGTAGTCACATCCTTTATAAACGTATCAAAAGGACTATCAGCCTAACCTAAGAGAAGCGTGTCAAAGTGGCAGCATTCAAGCCATGTGTGATTTGTTTTGATTTGAGTTTAGTCTAGTAGTTTAGTTTAGCCTATAAACTCCATGTGGATGGGTTCGTTTTTAGTATTTAATTATTTAAATTTAAGGGCAGGAAGTAAATGTTTGAAAGGCTGTTTTATCATCTTTATAAGTAGCTCTTTTGTTAAAGAAAATAAACCATCTTCATACTTTCTTTGGTTCCACCCTACAGCCTATGACAATAAACGAAGGCCTCAGAAAAACTTTAGAGCACATTCTCTCAATACTTATCATCCACAGCTGCCATTTGTCAGTAATATCACCATGTTACCAGTGAATCAATAGAAAAGAAACAGAATGCATCCAAATAAATGTTAACATCATACTGTAATTAATTTAAATATTTTATCGTAAGTAATCTCTGTGCTTAGAGCAGATTAAGATGGTGATGGGGTGTTTTAGTGCAGAAGAATAAAATGTTTGAAGGCTTCACCATTATAAAATATTGATTATGGGTTTGCTGTTTGCCTCCTTGAGGATTTATGACCTGAAAATAGATGGTGACACTGATCCACAGTTTTGTTTTCTGCTAACTAAAATGACAAGGAAGATTTTTGTTGTTGTTGTTCATTTCCTTGTAATATTAGCTTGGTGAATGGCTACTTTGCTGTTCGATTTTCTGCTATTTTCTGTGATTCTGTCTCAGTTCGACAGACTGTTTTTAACCTTACAAGTGCGAGCTGCTTGACTTGTAGCCTCGTTCAACTATTCTACATCATTTACAAAGGAGCTCTAGCAAAAGCTACTCTTGCTTGATAATTCTATAGCAATATGACCTCAAAAAACCTCAGAGGTACCATAGTAATTATTGTTCAGGACTGTTGCATGAGAACAAACCCCATCAAATCTGTGGCGAAGCTTTTTGTTGGGACAAGACAAGTCGCATTGTTTAGTGCCACATCAGTGTGGGTGTGTTATGTCATGAAGAGGGGAAGTTCAGCTGTTACACTGAAACTACTGTCTCTCACTAAAATTGCTAGAATCTATGTCTGATATGCCCTGAGTGATAATTTCAACTGTCTTTAGAATTATTTTCATTTTCTTTAAGTATTATTGATTATGGATAAAAAACGTGATTGTCAATAATCTAGATGAAGTTGCAGAAGTAAGATATTTATCTGTGGCAGAACTTCAACCAATGTGAGATTAATTAAAATCATGGAGAACAAAAGCATGAATGCTTCAATGTAGAGGTGTCCACTTATTTTTTTTTTTTAAATGTTGCCTAACTTCTGCATCATTATTCAATCCTTACTTCTGCTTCTGTTGCTCTGAGAAACAAAAAGATATCTGTTAAACAGAAGGAGCACCAATTTGAAGTTTTCTTCAAAGTCAAAATGTACCAGAGCAGAAGTGCAGGTAGGATTGCAGTCATGAAAAAAATATCGTAGATACAGAGTGAGAAAGAAAATGTTGCCTCAGCTTAACTTCTAAGATGAGAAATATTTGTGGTTAGTAAGGCGTGGTGTACGTTACTTAACAGTCATCCACCCGAGGCCATTTTGTAATTGAAACCTCACCGGTTGAACATGTTCTGTAGCTTCTAGTTATCACATGAGTGTCTTGTGATGTTCAGGCCTGTTTTCATATTTTCTTTTTTCTTTCTTTTTTTTGGCTTCAAGGTAACAAAGCATGTTTTGTTGAATGCATACATCCTGCCACTGAAAAGCAAAAACAAACACTAGGGAATAAGCAATAATTTACCCACCTCTAACATTTAATAAATCTCTGATTTTCAAACAGAAGCCCAGCTGTTGGTGCGTTTTTCAGATTGTGACCAATGTCTATATAAAATAAACTGGAACTGATATTACAGTCAGTTTCTGAATGTCCGCCAAGATACAGTGAAAAGATTTTCAGTGCTGTCAGTAATTAATCTTTGCTTAATACTGCATTAAATCTGCCGTTAACGATTGTTGTGATTGTTGTAGTACACCCTTTTAAAAAATAAAAAAAAAATAAAAAAAATGTGGCATTACTATCCAGACACATATGGAGAGGCTCTTTAAATGGTAAGTTAAAGACCACTTGGGAAGGAAAATCACGGCAAGTTCATTCATGTACACAGATTAGCTAATGAACACCAGCTTTCCGTCCAATAGCAGCTCATCTTAGCTAGCTAGCAAAGGCAAGAGAAATCTGCTGATTGACATAAAAGTCACACATTTAACTCGGCACAAAACTGTGACAATGTCACTTTACTGCACTTTACTGCAGAACACGTCACACTACTAGCTTGAAAAAGACAGTTGTGATTATGGAAATTAAACACTGGATTTTATCTAAGCCTCTGTATCCCAGCTTCAATTCCCAAACAGCAACAGTGACCACACCTGAATTTAACAACATCATGTTAGTGATTAAAGACATTAGAGACATTTTGGGTCCACTTTAGGGGAGCTGCTAGGTCATCTATGTTTTTTAACAGTCATTTATTGTGCTGCCACATTAGATCTCAGTGTGTGACTATGTCAACTGGCAGGTCGACAAGGATACTTTGCCGGTGACTGTACAGTACAGAGCTGTGTCAGTCTTTAATCACCCCTCATTATTCATACTTTGCTACTAAGGAGCCAGACCTTCTCGTATTAAGGTTTTAAATCGGTCTTGAGCAATAGTTCTCCAGACTTTAAGGTGTTTCAATGTTTTTCTTTGTACAATGTGTTCTTTTTTATTTGTTTTCACTCCAGTCCTTGTACCTGCCCATTTTCGGATTAATGTTAAGTTGTTAAGCCACTTAAATCTGACATATTATTCATTCAAACATAAAAATGGCACCTAGCTTAAATGATGATCAATGTTGTGTTAACACATACCAGAAAACTAAGCGAAGAATGAATTCTAAATTGTATTTTTGGGCACATTGTTGCTAGAATTCTGTCACTAAAGTTTGATTCAATTTCTTTAGCCTAATCTACGAATAATGCTAAAAATAACACAGTTTGACAGAAATAAAATATTTTTGCATCAACAAATTGATTACTCAAAGAGCTATTGGCCCAAAACTTGGCAGATCTCATTCTGGTGTTCTTAAAACATTTGAGCTAACTGAACAAGTAGAGGAGAAAAGAAGAAGCGGCAGGCCTTAAAAAAAAGCCATCTACAGCTGACAGATGACCTGAGAGATGAATATGGTCTTTCAGTTGGTCCATCTAATTTTCACTGAAAAAGGTCTTAAACGAAGACCTACTCAAGATTTTGCACAGTGATGTGTAGCTAAATCTAGTAAAAGATGCACATAAAATGATTTGCTGAAATGAAAAAGGCGTTAAAAATGTAACTAAAGATCCAGAAATTCAAGATGAAAAAAACCCAATAGGGTTAACTTAGTTTGACAGTGATGACAGTAGGACAGTGAACACAAATATGCAGCTATAAAATGTTTAATTCCACTGAGCTTTGTTTAATGTCCTACTGTAGCATTTCAATTTCTGAATCCTTCAGGGAATCAATCACTTCTAGACCAGAAATGTTTGAAGGAATGACGTAGAATACAGTGATTGACAGAATGCCTCAGGGATCCCAATTTTCTCCTCAGTAGAAACAAAGTCATAAAATCTGGACAAAGCAGTGGACACTGGATAAATTCTTTTCATAAACTCAGTCAAGTTAATATATTTTAAATTATTTAGTGGCTGTTTTTATTTGAGAATAACAAAATGAGCAAATTTCAAAGTAAAAACTAAATCAAATAAAATCTCAATCTGGTGTTTTAGCAACATACAAAAAGCACCACATTCTACAACCTGTGCCAAATAAAAAGCTGATGTAAAGACACCCATGGAAGCAGCTATCCCATCAATAATGCGGTAGTGTGTGCCCAGTTTAGCTCAATCACCTGTGAGACTGTGTGACTAACCTGCATGTGCATGGACCAGAAGTCGCATGATGGACCATGTGAGAGACAAAGATGCTGTCTGACAAAGTAAAACTCTTGTCTCTTCTAAAATGCTTCTGCAGGTTATCTGCATGTCAGATCATCTACAGGATTGTCCTGTAGGTTTCTGTCAGAGCCGACTGCCTGACGCAGTCCTATCGCTGCGACATCTGCGCACTGTTGCTGTACATACCTGACAAGTTCTATGAAATTCCTTTCAGTTTTGTCACTCTCCCCCGGGTCAGTCTTTACAATCAAGGTGCAATCAACGTGACTGGCGTTTTATTTTCTTTAGAAAAGCTGCGCTATTAAGATTCATTTCATATGATGAACTCGTCTTTCATAAATCTGTCACAGATTACACAAAAAGAAATATGTTGTGTAACCGAGAAGAATGGTGACACGATAAAGATGAAATGACGGAAATCAGTCATGTGAGGAGAAAGCAATTTTTTGATGCCTTTGTGCTGATAGGATTGAAGTGGTCAGCAGGTTGCTGATGTTTTTGATATGGAAAGTTCTTATGAAAATTGTGGGAAAAGAAAAGGGCACTTAAAAGTAGGCCACAATTTAAAGGAAATCAGTGAGGTGCTAGAACTTGACATAATGACAAATTCAGTTGCCATTACATTGTAATTTCAGAGCACCTTGGTGTTGTTTCGTCGAGCCTCATTAGACCCTGAGACTGCCGGAGTATCCCTGTATTCCCTCAGTGTGTGTTTTAGCGATTGTGATGGAGAGCACTGTTTAAAACTGCTGAGATCTGATATTTTGAATGCCACTGCTCGTGATTGAGATTAATCATTAAAAATCATTTGCAGAGCCCTTACATGTCATTTAATGCTGTGTGTCGTATACTGAGGTGTGGACTCAATACGCAGAACTTGGAGGCGGAACTCAAATTAAAATCAGTTTTATTGCTGGATTTAAAGAAAAACTACAATCAAGGAAACATGGAAAGGAATGGAATGGAATTAATAATCAACTAGGAGAATAAAACACAAAGAAGACACACCATATGATGAAGATTGCAATAATGAACTAAAGAAAGTGAGGGCTTAAATACACACATGAGATAATCAAGGAGATGGAACACAAAAGGGGACACAGCTGAACTAAATCAGGGAAATGTGACAGAGCAACATGAACATGATACACACAGGAGGAGAGACTTTCAAAAATGTTTCTGTAGAACATTGTCAATTCTTTTAACATTACTGAACTCACCAATGTGCATTCATCTTTGTTAATAATGGGTTACACATTGGAATCCTGCTGTAATTTGCTGCTGTGCGCAAATGTCAACAGTAAGTTATGAGTTACAGAGCCTGATTATGTACTGGGCTGATACTTTGTTTCCTGTGACACTAGTGTGATGGCTCTCAACCTTTTTCTGGCATGCCCCCCATCAGCACCAAAAAAAGTTCACACCTCTGCCCATACCCCAGTTTTACCCATCGTAACGATAATCATAACCTAGTTTTATTCCATATTTTTCCCATAGCTATATATCCCACTACTGACCACAGTTTACAGCCCTATTTACCGATTTGTTTGCAAGTGATCTAAATACATATATTGACAGTAAGACAGTTGAAAACCCTTTGTAGATGAAGCTCCTGTCTTCTGTTTCCTAACAATAAACTAATTTTCAAAGTTGATTTCTTCCTTTTGTCATTTTGATTCGATGATATCAGATTGTAGTATTCAGTGCACATGTATGGAAGCATATGCCATTGTCACTCATTTGTTAGTCATTTGTTTTTTCTTTACAATTCATGTGGTATGAAAATACAGTACTGTTTAGAAGTTACCGCTCACTTCTTTATATGTTGGTGGGAAATGGGTACAGTGATTTATCGAAACATCTGAAAACGTGCATTTAAACACAGTATATAAAGCAAAAACAGATATTGCAATCTAATGAGTTTGAAAGTTCACATTTGGTATGTCTCTATTAGGATGGTCTTAGCTCTCTTGGGTACGTTTTCTTGTAATTTCTTTAAGTAGTCTTCGGGAAAAGCTCTTCAGGCTTCTTGAAGGACATTCAAAGCTCTTCTTTGGATGTTGGCTGCCTTTTGTTCTGTTCTCTATTGAGATGATGCCACACTGCTTCAGTAATATTGAGGTCCGGGCTCTGGACCTCAACACGCCGGTCCATGACTGATAGTGATCCACTTCGTGTTTTTCTGTCTAGGTATGCCTTTTAATCCATTGGCAGTGTGTGAGATCATTGTCATGCCCAAAAATGAAGCTGTTTGGTTTCCAAATGGTGTTATATGGTGGATCAAAATCTGATCGCACTTTTCTGAATTCACAATTTCATCGCTTTAGGCCTGTCCCTTCTTCTTTTGTCCTCCTCTTTTGTCTAATTTACTCAACATATTTTAAAGAGCACACTGCATACCACACCAAGGTGTCTCATTATGTTTGCACAGAACTGCAAGTGGTATAAATTAAAGTTTAAATAGATGGGCATCCTATGTCTACTTCCCAAAGCTATTATAATCCTAATAGTTTAAATACTTGTCTGTGATGCCAGCTTGCAGGCGTGCCAGGTTGTCACACTTATGATATTTTAAAGACAATATTTAAGAAAGAAACAGAAGACAATTGAAAAAGTTTGTTTGAATAGTTGTGGTGCACTGATCTGTGTCTACCTTACCTGCTGATTGACAGGCGCTCTTAATATCTCTACTAGGATCACTTAGGAGCTCTCTACTGTCAAAGCTGAACAAGCGACGCCATGTGACTGTAGCATTTCCGAAATAACTTAATCAGATAAGATCTGAAACCTTCATACCGTTCCTTTGTCACATGTTTGAACGGGCAACATTTTATCATTTTTACAGCATAGACTAAAGATAGCATGATCAGTACTAACTGTTTTAATACCAGCATTCATTTATGCAAGCATAGCTGCTTTTTGCTTTAGGGCATTTCAGTTAAGCTATGACAGGGCTTTAAATATAAACTTGACTGAGAAACATTATTACTTAATGCCACCCTGCTGCCAGTTAAGATCACTGTGTAGGACAATGTCAGCTGGAAGTTTTGACAAGGATAATTTGCCAGTCGCCCCTCATTTCTTTATATTGTGCTAGGAAATAAGTAAAGAGGTTCAATGATTTATCTAAACATGAGCAAACACGTACATGTTACTTTTGGTATTTTTCAGTTAAACAAATAGTAGCAGGCTGCAAATAACAAAGTGCCTAAAGTTAAAGTTTATCATTCCCTGAGTTATGTGCTTTTTTATGCTTGAATGATTCATAGATTAGTGTTGAACGATTAACAAAAAACTAAAATATAAAAACATTCAATATGAAAATGTTCAAGTACCAGGACTGGACTGAAAGTAAGTGAAAAAGCAGCCAATGTCCATAAAAACCAGCAACATTGCAAAAGATCAATTACAAGAAAGTCTGGCTCATGGGAAGCAAAATAAGGGTTTGCTTAAGAATTTTCCACAGTGATTTGACCAATTTTTCTTCTTTTATTCAAATTGATGTTGTGACTACAAACAAAACAAAACCCAGAGCTATGCATATTTCTGTACACTCAGATATTTTGCTGTAAGCTTTATACCCGATGCTTGTTTCTTATAAAAATGAGCACAGGAAGCTCTGCAAGTTGGCAAGATCTGAAATACTGCAAGGTAATTAAGGATTTAAGAAAAGTTAAATAAATATGAAAAAATCATAAACTGATGCTTATTTCTCAAAATATATGTTGTTATTGTTTCCTCTTACTAAGATACTTAGATAAAGCAATAAAGTAAAAGCTTTTTGGTATGTGAATCTGTTTTAGCCTTTATGCACTGACATATTGAACACTTTGTATTCAATTTTTGTTTGTTTTATTCCACATAAAAACAGAGCACTGTATAAGTACATATACAGTGCAGTGTGTTACAGTGCAAGCACCCTTAAAACACTACGATACAATGACTTATACACCTAAATGAAAGACATTTCCTTCCATCGTTTTTGTACATGTGTGGTAGGGAAGGCTAATTGTGTGCGAGGGCGGGTAAAGCTCTATACAAATAATGTCGGATATGTTGCAGGTAAGCTGGAGGATATAAATCTGATCATATGAATACTCAGTGCATTACATAACGAGTTAAAGAAGGTGAATTATCTTTGAAGAGGGAAATCAGATACTGTCAAGAATGTTGCATGTGTCACTCAGGTGCAAGAGAGCTTCTACCCAGCACATGATGAGTCCTTAAACTGGAATCTCTTTGATGAGATAATCAGCAGATGTGGAAACACAATGAGAACAGAACGTACCCAGACACTGTAAGGCACTGAGGGGACAACAGTCAACAACAACCTTTCTCACTGTATATTAAAAACAGCTCACTCAAAGCATCTTCAAGTACACAAAACTGAAAAAAGCATTACAGGTGGCTTTATGCAGATTTACAGACTAAATATTAGAGTGCTGACATTTAATCTTTCATGTCAAGGATGTGGGCAGTGCACTAAGGAAGGTACATTGCTTTTGTCAGCTTTGCCTAGCATGCCACCTTCAAGACCTTTTATTGGCGTTTGCGCCAATTAAAAAGGCTGCGTAAAATTGATGTTCGAGTATGAAACTGGATACGGGCCATGTTTGCTCACTTCATCCTGAGAAAGCAGACACCGTTTCAAAGAGTAGAAAAGGGCATGGCAGATATGGTGATGTCACATAAAAGAAGAATTGTAAAAGCAATTTTTTTTAAACCTTGGTTAAGAAAAATCCTAAATCCAGTATGAAGCTCTCTCTGAAATGTAGTATAAGCCTGACTGACAGGTGCGTTCACCTGAGACCAGTTTCATTCCTCGAGAGAGCACACAGGTGTCACTCAAAATTCATTGCCAGTACTAAATGAACAGCAGTAGCAATTCCTTATTTCAGCTGCAGGGACAGCTGCTGAATACATTACCTGTTACAGGTTGTAATATTTACTGTGTTTAAGACCTATTGGACACTTTTGATATAATGGGTGTTTTGAGAAGTCGTACTGGGCTTGTACTCTTCAAATGTATTTTAATCAATCACACACACATTTAGTTGTGTAATCAGAGTATTTCCTGCTGCCTGTTCTAGGAATAACGTCCTCTAGTTTTAACAGGAACATCAGCAGATAAGGAGTGGTTTACCTCATGAAAGATAACGAGAGCACACACCTTGCTTGTGAGTGGTAGAGAGAGAGTCACACACCCCCAAAGCTCACAGTATATATAGATGCTGTCATCCAGCCTGAAGCCACAGCGAGTGAGGGCCTGCCTGAGGAGTGATCAGAGCATCATCGGGAGAAAGCCACCAAGATGGGAAACTGCTGTGAAAGAGCTGCAAATTTCTTCGGCCCGCAAAAGAACACCTATGTGCGTGTTAGTTTGCCGGCTGTCTGCTTCGTCTGGCAGATTGCTATGATTGTTCTGTTTGGACTTTTTATCCGGTATGACGACGAATCAGATGCAAAAGGCTGGGTTAAATACAAAAAGAGTCATAACATCACCAGCGACATTGAGAATGACTTCTACTACAGATACCCAAGTAAGTACAAGAACAGTAGCATGTAAGACATCGCTTTTCATTTTCAAGTGCATGTGCTACTTTTAGCATGCTACATGCATGCGCTTTTAACGTAGATCTATGTTTGAATAAATAAGAATGTCGAACAGTCATACTTAAAGATTTTATTGGCTTCCACTGGTGGCAATAGGATTACTGTGTGTGTGTTTTTGTTTTTATTATTATTTTTATAATAATAATAATAATAATAATAATAATAATAATAATAATAATAATAATAATAATAATAATTAGTAGTAGTAATATCATTTCACACCTGCAAAAGTTTTCAGCTAAATTGTGGCCTTTTTTCAATTCTCACACCTCTATTTATGCCCCTGGCGTCTGTTCACTGCTAGAAATTCAAAGGGATTTTATGAAGTTAACTTTCAATTTTAACCGAAGACATCTCTTCTGTGTATGCAACACAAAAAAGAAGCTTCAAATATTTAAATAAACAACAACAACAACAACAAAACCCATACGTTTACCAGGCTTATGTGTGGTAATCTGGAAGAACTCAAATACTGAATAAGCTTTAATGTGCAATGTTTAATTCAATGTTACTGAGGCCTGTCTTTCAGAAATTAACATTAGAAGCTGAATGAATTCATAAATTACACAACCTAAGTTAAAAAGACGATTTTAATGAAAAAATGTAAAGCTGAAGTGAAAGTAAAATCCAGAAATGGATTTTGAGTAAGTCAAACTCCTCCTGCTGTTGTTGTATTTATTTATTTTTAAAGCCAGGGTGCAGGGGGACCACAGGTATCAGTGATACACCTGCATTCCACAGCATAATGTTTTTGTTTCTCTTTTCTCTTTTCTTTTAATCTCTGCAGGCTTCCAGGATGTGCATGTCATGATCTTTGTGGGCTTTGGCTTTCTCATGACTTTCCTGAAGCGCTACAGCTTTGGTGGCGTGGGCTTTAACTTCCTAATCGCTGCCTTTGGTCTACAGTGGGCTCTCCTCATGCAAGGTTGGTTCCACCATATCGACCCCGTCACTGGAAAAATCACCATTGGAATTGAGAAGTAAGTGCCTCCTCTCTTTGGTTAGTTATGTAACTCAAAAATGAAACCACATTCTTTAACTTGTAAAGGTTAATTACCAGCTTGAACTGTGGTTGTTTTCCTGCAGTCTGATCAACGCTGACTTCTGCTGCGCTGGATCTCTGATCGCCTACGGGGCCCTCTTGGGGAAAGTAAGCCCTGTCCAGCTGATGGTTGTCACCTTATTTGGCGTCACACTTTTTGCTGTGGAGGAATACGTCATCCTTGACCTCCTTCATGTGAGTCTCAGCGGCCACAAATTTTTTTTTATTTTGCTTCAGACTTTAAAATTAGTATTTTGTGTGTTTGCAGCTGTGTTTTTCTGCGCACTAAAGCCAAACTTAACTGTTTTTACAGTGCAGAGATGCTGGTGGCTCCATGGTCATTCACGCCTTTGGAGGGTACTATGGTTTGGCCATCTCCTGGGTGCTGTACCGGCCAAACCTGAACTTAAGTAAACGTCTCAATGGTTCTGTCTACCACTCTGATCTGTTTGCTATGATTGGTGAGTAGCTGGTGATTTTTATATAGTTTGACACACTCTGTTTTGTTTAGAAAACCTAATATGTCCTTGTCTATCTTACACCTCGCAGGTGCACTTTTCCTGTGGATGTTCTGGCCCAGTTTCAACTCGGCCATCACACCCCACGGTGCCGGACAGCACAGAGCAGCCATCAACACTTACCTTGCCCTCGCTTCCTGTGTTCTCACCACTGTGGCCATCTCCAGTATGGGTCAAAAGAAAGGAAAACTGGACATGGTATTGCATCATAAAAGCATACTCAAGCTCATAAAAATCCTCCTATTCTGACGACTAAAGTGTTGCTTTTTACCTGACAGGTACATATCCAGAATGCCACTCTGGCTGGCGGTGTTGCAATGGGAACAGCAGCAGAGTTTATGATCACTCCTTACGGTGCAATCATTGTGGGTTTCTGCTGTGGTATCATTTCCACCTTTGGGTACCTGTATGTCACGGTGAGTGATGTCATCCTTTAATTGTGTAACCTCTGTTCTGAGTGAGTTTTGTGGTGCTATCTGTGGAAAAAAAAAATTAAAAAGACAATGGTGGCATACAAAAACTTTGAATGCTGTTAGGAAATCAGGAGTATGATAAGGACACTCATTTTAAGAGTGTTCACTGTAGTTTTAATATTGAGTATAAGATGAATAGTTTACAATAAAGTTTTTTTTGTTTGTTTGTTTTTTTATACCCGTTTACCGAAACATATTGGAATTCTAGTTATATAATGGATATATGCATAATGTGTAGAATCTCAGCTTTCATTGGAGGGTATCCACATTCAAATTGGATGACACAAAGACGGTGTGATGGTTTGGGTGTACAAGGCTGCCAGTGGCACTGAGACACTAGTGATTGATGATGTGACACAGGACAGAAGCAGCTGGATGAATTCTGAGGTGACAGGTGGTGACATACTGTCTGCTCACATCCAGCTAAATGCAGTCAAACTGAGTTAACAAACAACAAGTTGATTTAACAAAAACATACAGCCAAAGCAACCCAGAAGTTTATGAGGAATATTCTTGAATGGCCAAGTCAGTCAACTAATATTGTCCCAATTGAGCATGTATTTCACTTGTTGAAGACTTTGGACAGAAAGGCCCACAAACAAACAGCAACTAAAAGAAGCTGCAGTAAAGGTCAGAGCATTAGAAAGAGGAAACCCAGCATCTGGTAATGTCCATGAGTTCAAGACTTCAGGCTATCATTGTCAGCAAAGGGATTTCAACCAAGTATTAGAAATGAACATTTTCAGTTATTTAATTTGTCCAATTGCTTTTGAGCCCCTGAAATGAAGAGATTGTTTAAAAACAATTCTTCATTTCCTCATATTTTTATTTTTATTTTTATTTTATCCAATCTTTTTGTTCAACCCACTGAATTAAAGGTAAAAGTCTGCACTTAGATAACTGCATCTGAGTTGTTGCATTTAAAATTAATTAGAAAGGTCGTCTCTGCCCAAATATTTATGGACCTAACCGCAGATAAATAAAAGATCACTGACACATAGAACTTTAGGAATTTAAATATCCTTCACCAATTAATGTGTGACTGTTTATTTTCTCAGCCCTTTTTGGAGAAAAAGCTCAAGCTCCAGGATACATGTGGCATCCACAACCTGCATGCAGTGCCAGGGATGCTCGGTGGCTTCATAGGTGCCTTAGTCGCTGCCTTAGCTACTGAAGAGGTCTATAGCAAAGAGGGGTGAGCAACTATGTAAAATACACACAGAACTCAAAATTCAGAACTTGACCAGACCTGTTTACTGACTCACTACTTATACAGAACCACACACCCAGTTATTTGACCGCATCTTTTTGAAATGATTCACCCAAACTATATTGTGACATTTGAAGTTTCTACCTCAGTTATGATGCACTTAAAGTGCACCAACATTCAAGGGTTGTTTTGCTTCTGCACAGGCTGATCGAGACATTTGACTTGACTGGCAAGTATGAAAACAGGACTTTGGGAACGCAGGGAGGCTACCAGGCTGCTGGCACATGTGTAGCAATTGCTTTTGGACTAGTTGGAGGAGTCTGTGTTGGTGAGTTTGATAATGCTATAACCAACAGTTTGTGGAAAATTTACAGTGAGCAATGCTATGATGGGCAAGAATAACTGAAGTAACAAATCTTAATGATATAATGTTCTCTTTTCAAAGGTTTTATCCTGAAGTTTCCCATCTGGGGAGATCCTGCTGATGACTTTTGCTTTGATGATGAAGCGTACTGGGAGGTAAGACTGCACTAGATGGTGTTCTTGCCCTTTGATTATGCAGGCCTCAGATACTGGTTCATTTTTGGTTGGTCTTCTGATTCTATCTCTTGGTTCCAGCTTCCTGAGGATGAGGAGACAATCCCTCCTGTTTTGGAATACAACAATCACATGATAAGCAAGCACCAAGACACGTAAGTGTCAGAAACATTTAAACATCCTCCTTATTTAGCGCTTCTTCCTCCTCCTCCTCATGAACTTCTTGTTAACTGCTTTTCCTCTTTTCTTTCACAGAAGAGAGTCGAATTTCTCTCTGGAGGAAAGTTAGACTTTCAGCAGGAGACCAGTCCCCCTCATGTTATTAGTGTCAAACAACACTAACTGATGAAGGAGCTTTTAAAAATGAGCCAAAAGAAAACATTTTGAAAGACAGGTCTTGTTTTGGACCATGTATGCCTCACATAGTTGTCTGTTACCAACTACAGGAAGCTAAAACAAACTAAAAGAATCTGTAAATGTCTAATTCAACAAAACATTATTGGGAATCAAAGCTTTTAAAGCTGCTGAAGAGTCAATCTGTTTTTTGTTTTTGCTTGTTAGTTTTTTTTGGAATTTACTTTTACTTTGGAAGCTACATCGTGAATTCTGAATTAAGAATTAAAAATACTGTGTGCTGTGTGTGTGTGCGTGCGTGTCTGTGTGTGTGTGTGTGTGTGAAAGACAATCTGTTTATAAGCTGATTATGCACTGGGAGCTATTATTGTGCTGCTGACTGTAATAACTCCAAAAGATAAATTTTGTAAAATTTTAGTTAATAGTTGAGTTATTTCTATCAAAATATTTATAGTTCTTTGTAAACTATAGGCCAGTATGTACATATAGTTCCACCATTTGTTTGGTGCATTAATTCCATATTGCCTCTTTTGAAGTTTTAATTATAGTAACTATGATGCAACTTCTAGCAATTTGTTTGATGCTGAATGTTACCTCCAATAAAAAATTGATAATTGTATATAACAATGTGCTTGATTTATATTTTTTGGAATATTACAGATTCAGTTTACTGGATAAACTTGGTGAAAATTGAAGGCTACTACAACAGTTGTGCGATGAATGAAATGTGATTGCCATCCTGTTTAGTTTTTGAGAAATTCTCAAGATGTTAAAGATTCAGCTGTATGATAATTTTAGAGAATTTAGTGAAGTTGACCAAAACAATTGAACTTGTTTCAGTTCGCTGGAATGCAAACAAACTGCATCCCCACTGCAGCGACTGGATGAACGGATCATTGAAATGGTTTTATACATTGCATTCATCGTCAAACCTGCCACTCTTGTGGGGTTTTCCCAGTCTGTAGTGAACGGTATCTAGAAAAGGTCCAAAGAAGGAACAGAGGTGAACAAGTGACGGGGTCTTGGCTCATCAATGCATCTGTTGAGCAAAGGCTGGCTTGTGTGGTCTGATTCAGTAGACTGTAGCTCAAATTGCTCAGATCGATGAAGGCCCCAACTAATAACTTACAGGACATAAAAGACCTGTTATTAAGATCTTGGTGCCAGATCCCACAGCATCTGTGGAGTCCATGCTTCGATGGGTAAGAACTGTTTTGGCAGCAAAAGGGTGACCAACTCACATAATAGAATAGAATAATAGAAGAATAATGTTATGCCTGATTGATCCAAGTATTGCTGGTCTTAATAATTTAAAAAATGCTATATTTGAAGAGTTATAATACAGTTATAATTCCAAAAGTAACAACATGCCTTGAATGACTCAGATTTCTTCTTCCTTTACTACCTTGCTAACCTAATTTGTAGCGTCGTGAATCAAGAAAAGTCCTATAAGAAAGATATTGTTATTTTATCTATGTTTTCTAGTTACATTCACATATATTTTTCTTCCAATTTCCTAGATGGCTTTGTTTATATTTCAGCCACCCGTGGCCTAAAAAATGACTCACACCCACAGGTAAGTCTTTGTTCATCTGATCTCTATAGAAGCACAACAAAATACAAAA
This sequence comes from Pelmatolapia mariae, assembly GCF_036321145.2. NCBI lineage: Eukaryota > Metazoa > Chordata > Actinopteri > Cichliformes > Cichlidae > Pelmatolapia > Pelmatolapia mariae. Next base: position 23,604,247 of record NC_086227.1, read on the forward strand.
AAAGTACAGTCCATCAAAATTGTTGCCGTGCATGCAAATCCTACTTCTTAATGCCTCTTTGACTATGTATTTATCTTGGACCTAGAGCAAACAACAAACCTGACTTAACATCATACCTGAAAAAAACTATATGCAATTCATTCAACTTGACGTTCTCTATATTATGCAACTGCAGTCTTAAAAACGTGATCCTATGTATTGTGTAACGACAAATGTGTTTCTAGAGAGCCATGAATGTGTCTACTTTATGTACTTTGGACTTTTTCACTGAGACTTGATTGTACACCAAATGTGACTGTGGATTTTTTGAGTCCTGGGAAAATAAAGCTCTACTTTATTTGTTATAGTGAGTGTTCTTTGAAACAATTGTACCTGCTGACTCCAGATATTTCTGCAGCTTAAATAAGCATTTCTTGGCTCTTGGACAACTCTTCTGATAATTCTTTTCACTCCTTTGTCTTAAATCTTATGGGAAGCACACGGTCATGGCTGGTTTGTTCTTTCCACTTCCAGGTTATAGCCTCAGCAGTGCTCACTGGAGCCTTTAATTTAGAAATTCTTCTGTAACCAATGCCATCAATATGCTTTGGAACAATAAGATTGCAAGGGGCTTGCAAGAGCTCACTAGTTTCATGAGCTGTTTCTTGTGTGACACCTCGGTAATGAGACTCCTTTTCACTGGCCATCATTTCAGGACTGAACCAGTTGATAATAAAGTGTCCCTTTTCCCTGTGTCATTTCTCATTATGTTGCGTAATGGTTTGAGTTCTTTCCCTGTGTGGGTTGGATGGGTTATTACTAACATCTGGTGAGAATTTCATGACAACAGAAGCTTTAAAAATTTACTTGGAAAATTTACATTTACTTGGAAAACTGCTGACGTGTTCAACAGTGGCCAACCACTCCCCTACAACTAATGAATCTTTATACAGCACTCTTTGTTATTGCCTTTTTATTGACGTTGAACAATATGTTACAAAGGTACCTTTCTCTAGTATTTAATTCAGCTGATATTTATATTCTTGAACTAATATCAATCTCAGTCTCGCACAAGTTTATTTTTTTGTCAGAACCTCAACCCAGTAACATCAAATAGCTAGACAATTGCAAAATATATGGTAGTGATCAGTCACCTAAAATATATGGTTTTCTCCATTGTTAACTGGATTTGGGACTGTTGTCTTGCCAAAACTTTGATTTTGGAGTAATAATAATCACTTACAATTCTTCCATGAAAATTAATTCCACTCAACAGGACTGAAGGTGCTAGCACTTGTTTTACAAATATTTAACCATTCTTCTTTCTTCAGTGTAATATTTGCTTCCTTCTCCCATTTGACCATAATGAGGGACAGCAAACATAAATACAGTCTAGAAACCGGCCTTTTGTGGCTGTTACCCCTACAGGTGTAAAATAAAATATTAATGAATGTCACGTTCCTGTGTAACTTTTATATGTTTGTCAAAGTGATGTCTCAACTGCATCTATAGAAATCACTTTCGTTCAAATTATAAGCCTTGCTGCTGTGTGAGATGCTATCTAGTTTCCTTTGGTTTAAATTATATCTTCACCTTAATTCCTCTACTTGCTGAGGCGGCTGAGGTCATTTGGAGTCCAGGGAGCGCTTTTAAAGACCTTCTATGACTCTGTGGTGGCATCTGTCATTTTTTACAGTGTTGTATGTTGAAGCAGCAGTTTATCGGCAGCTGAGAGGAAGAGGTTGGATAAACTCATCAGGAAGGCCAGCTTTGTTCTGGGATGCACCCTGGACCCAGTGCAGGTGGTGGGAGACAGAAGGACTCTGGCCAAAATAAAATCTCTGATGGACAGTCTCCCACCCCATGCATGTAAATGTTGCTGAACTGCAGAGCTCCTTCAGTGACAGATTGCTGCATCCTAGATGCATGAAGGAGCGTTTCCGCAGGTCCTTCCTCCCTGCAGCTGTCAGACTGTACAATCAAAACTGCTCCCAACAAACATAGATGGTTACATCAGCACTGTAACTTGCACTATTTTATCAATCAATTCACACTACAACCTATCTGTATTTAATTTTAATAACTGTACAGTACTCTGTTTTTGGTAACTATTGTCCTTTATGTAAATATGTAAAAAAAAAGAAAAAAAAAGAAAAAGAAAAAATTGCGTATGTTTCTGTCCTGTGTCCTGTTTGTTTGTATATGTGTTTTTCTGGCTGCTGTTACAACCAAATTTCCCCTTGTGGGACAATTAAAGGATTACTCTATTCTATTCTATTCTACCTTTAAATCCAAACTGCTTCAGCACCAAATAGACAAGCTTGCATTCTACTGAGTCAAAGGTCTTTTCTGTTTCTGTGCTAGTAGCAATTGATTTGGAGTTATTCTGACTCCTAATATCTATCAAGTGTAGCGCTTGCATCACTTTATCTTGTGTTTGTTTTTGATAAAGCCGGTTTGATCGTGACTGAGCAGGAATACAGCCCAATACCCAATTAAACACATCCCCCAGTGCCCCAAACTGACCACAATGGAAACATCACTCAGCACCACTGTCACAAGCTTCCAGAGTACTTTGGCAGGTTGTGCTGATACTGCGCTAAAAGTAACAAAACTTGGCATAGAATCACATAGGTTAAGTGACATAGGCTGAATGAATATGACCTTAGTTTCACAAAAACTTCAACTGTTAATAAAAAATTGTGGATTGGTTAGTGTAAACTGTCTTCTGAAGTTGGACATGCTAAAAAAAGTTGAAAATATGTGTCAGGGAAAGTGAAGATTATAGCTTATTTTGGCTATGATGCAACCAGATGCTCCAAATAACTAGAAGTCAATCTGTTAATATATCACACCAGCAGCAGTGCCAATAACTTCTAGGACCACACCCTTCATTGTATTTCATAGTCATGTCATACCTGCAAAGTATCGTGACTGCATCTTATGAGGGCGTTAAGGTGCTGGCAGAGTCTTTCAACACATGAATGATGACTACACAGAGAGACCTGCCAACAAAATAAAAACTGGCTTACTGTTTTGTTATTTTTGTTTTAAGTTAGCGTGTTTAACATTTCATTTTGTCATGGTGACACATGCACACACACGCACACAAACTGAAAACAAAACTACCCAGTTTGTAGAAATAGTTGTCGTTCTTCTTCTGCAGACCAAAATTCGCTGGGCTAACTGCCAGCTCCAGGGCCAAAGAATACTGCATATGATTTTTTTTTTTTAATTCCACTCTTACCCCTGCGGACAGTCTATCCTTCAAGTTTGGGTCCTCTACCAGAGGTCTGGGAGCTTGAGGGTCCTACGCAGTATCTTAGCTGTTCCTAGGACTGCGCTCTTCTAGATAGAGATCTCCGATGTTGTTCCTGGGATCTGCTGGAGCCACTTGCCTAGTTTGGGAGTCACCGCACCCAGTGCTCCGATTACCACTGGGACCACCGTTACCTTCACCCTCCACAACTTCTCGAGCTCTTCCCTGAGCCCTTGGTATCTCTCAAGCTTCTCGTGTTCCTTATTCCTGATGTTGCTGTCATTTGGAACCGCTACATTTATCACTACGACCGTCTTCTTCTGTTTGTCTACCACCACTATGTCTGGTTGGTTAGCCATCACCATTTTGTCCATCTGTATCTGGAAGTCCCACAGGATCTTAGCTCGGTCATTCTCCAGCACACTAGGCTGCATCTCCCATTTTGACCTCGGGACTTCCAGGCCATATTCAGCACAGATGTTTCTGTATACTACGCCGGCCACTTGGTTATGGCATTCCATGTATGCCCTGCCTGCTACAATCTTGCACCCTGCTGTTATGTGCTGGATTGTCTCAGGGGCATCTTTACACAGCCTGCACCTGGGGTCTTGCCTGGTGTGGTAGACCCCAGCCTCTATGAATATTGTGCTCAGGGCTTGTTCCTGTGCTGCCATGATTAGTGCCTCTGTGCTGTCTTTCAGTCCAGCTTTGTCCAGCCACTGGTGGGATTTCTGGATATCAGCCACCTCCTCTATCTGCCGGTGGTACATACCGTGCAGGGGCCTGTCCTTCCATGATGGTTCCTCGCCTTCCTCCTCTTTCTTGGGTTTCTGCTGCCTGAGGTATTCACTGAGAATGCGGTCAGTTGGGGCCATCTTCCTGATGTATTCGTGGATGTTCGTTGTCTCATCCTGGACTGTGGTACTGAGACTCACCAGTCCCTGGCCTCCTTCCTTCCGCTTAGCGTTCAGCCTCAGGGTGCTAGACTTGGGGTGAAACCTTCCATGCATGGTCAGGAGCTTTCCGGACTTGATGTCAGTGGCTTCTATCTCCTCCTTTCACCAACTTATTATCCCAGCAGGGTACCTGATCACAGGCAGGGTGTAGGTGTTGACAGCCCAGATCTTGTTCTTACTGTTCAGCTGACTCCTCAGGACTTGCCTGACCCTCTGCAGGTACTTGGTGGTTGCAGCTTTCCTAGCGGCCTCTTCGTGGTTCCCATTTGCCTGTGGGATCCCCAGGTACTTGTAACTGTCCTCTATGTCTGCAATGTTGCCTTCTGGTAGTTCAATCCCCTCAGTTCTGACTACCTTCCCTCTCTTTGTTATCATCTGACTACACTTCTCCAGTCCGAACGACATTCCGATGTCATCGCTGTATATCCTGGTGGTGTGGATCAGTGAATCGATGTCTCGTTCACTCTTGGCATACAGCTTGATGGCCATCCATGTACAGGAGGTGGTTGACAACTGCTCCGTTACGTAGTTGGTATCCATAGCGAGTCTTGTCAACGATCTCATTGAGGGGGTTCAGGCCTATGCAGAACAGCAGTGGGGACAGAGCATCTCCTTGGTAGATCCCACACTTGGTGGTGACTTGTGCTATGGGCTTGAAGTTGGCCTGTAGTTTTGTTCGCCCCATCCCCACTGAGTTCCTGATGAAGGAACTTCCTGCTTGAGTGAACGCTGGCGCGTCTGGCTGCCGCTACTCACCGGTACATTTTCGATAATTTGGATTATTTGGATTCAGATTTGAATGAACAGGGACATTCACACTCAGGGCCAGATCAATCTCCGCCAGGGATTGATTTGTAACGATTGTCCTCAACGTCTGCTACTTCAGCTAAATGTGCTCTGACATCTTATTCCCAGTGAGCTGCACTAGCTTAACTGTTTGAGCTTTTTTAGACTACCTGTTCGTTGCTCCGGCCGGCTCGGCTCCTTTTCTTCCACATCGTCCAAAATGTGGGCCAAGATGTTTTTGAGCTGGTTGGCACTATTCTGGATTCTCCTGATGCTCATCTACCATCCTACGGCTGGACTGCTCTGCTATACGGCCGCTGAGCTCCTGCGCCTTCGCGGCCAGCTGTCGCTCCCGTCGCCGGTGGAGCTCCACTACCACCCGGACATCACTTTCCAGCCTCGCCGGAGATGCATCTATCTCGGGTCCCGCAGGATTTTCCTCAACTCCAGCGGAATTAAATTGTTTTGGTCTGCTACTCTCCGCCCTTGCAGGAACCCTGATCGGGCTGTCAACCACCGATCTCTAGCCCACCTGACCAGGGCGCCGACTGCGATTAGCAAAAAAGAAAACACTCCACTCAACTTCGGTCTTCTAAACATCCGCTCACTGACAAATAAGGGACCTCTCATCCAAGACCTCCTTTCTGACTGTAAGTTTGACCTTTTCTGTTTAACTGAAACCTGGCAACAACCTGATGACTTTTCTCAGCTAAATGAATCAACTCCTCCGGGGTTTGTTTACCCTTCTAAACCTCGCTGCTCAGGTCGTGGGGGTGTGTGATGGCATCAGCCACACATGGGTAAATCAGTCCATTTGTTCACTTTATTAGTTTGTTTTGCAGTTTTTTTCATTAATATAATTCATTAATCATTTGGTTAAACCTAACACTGATATTATGAGGCGCACACATAGTAGCATTGTGTGGTTTTTCTAAAATGTTTCTCTTTCTTTGAGTTACCTGGGTTTGGGCGGTGGCTGTTTCCTGTCTGGGCAAAAGGCGTGGCTGAGGACTCTGGGAACAAAATGCCTGCTCAGCAGGACCAACCATGGGCTTACCAGGAGTAGGGGTGTTTTAGGTTTACTTAGGTTATTCTGTGCTTAGTTAATATTAGTGTGTGTTTTTGTTTCCCCCTATTGTGTGTAAATGGTTTGGCCAAACCATTATAAAAGCTACCCTCATGTGTCTTTGTAATTAGGTCAGTTTGTGAGTTAAGTTGTGTCTCACTTTGTTTGTTTAAGTTTCTGGAAATTATTTTTCATAGAGTTATATTTAGTTGACCTCTTTTATGGGCCTGCTAATTATGTTTCTGAATTTTGTCATTTTTGAACTTTTTGAGGGTTAAAATAAAGAAAACCCTTTTTGAAGATATTTTTTTGCCTGTGTCCTCTATGCCTTGGCTGCTTGGTCCCTCACAGGGTGGTCTCGCGATCATTTTTCGCCAGAACTTAAAAGTCCTGCCAGTGAATGTTGATACCTTTAGTTCCCCTTGCATGTGAGCTGACTGGACCTATTCCCACCATCATAGCTACTGTATACCGCCCCCCCAAACCTAACCCTGTCTTCCTCAGTGACTTTGCTAATCTACTAACCCATCTTTCATCTCTCTCCCCAAATGTTATCTTGGTGGGAGATTTCAACATTCATATGGATAATAATGACCTTCTGCTCACCAGAGACTTTTCCTCCTGTCTCGAGGGCTTTGGTTTTAAACAATTTACTGACTCACTCCAAAGGACACAACTTGGACCTGATTTGCTGTTCTGGTCTTACTCCCTCAACTCTTTCTGCTGCTGAAATTCCTATAACTGACCATTTCCTCCTTTCATTTAACCTCACTATCAGCTGCTCTTCTTCCAAACCAACCCGTCTCATCTCGTTCCGCAACATCAAGAATATTGATATGGACATTCTCACTACCAGATTGGACAATATTCAGATTCCGGACTTCTATTCTACTCCTGATGATTTGTTGTTATATTATAATAATTGTTTACTCAATGTCCTTGATTCTCTGGCTCCTGTAAAAACTCACTCTGTTTCCTTCGCTCGCTCTGCTCCCTCTGACCTCCGAGCATTGATACAAGAAATCTGGTTTAACTGTTGATGCAGAAATCTACAAATACCATGTACTTCAGTATAAATACTCCATCAACAAGGCCAAACAAAGTTTCTACTCAGGTATTATCAGTTGTTATGAGGGTAACGCAAGGATTTTGTTTTCGGTTCTCAACAAACTAATTCAACCCCCCAACGCTTTACCACCACACTTCTACTCTTCTGAGACCTGTAACTCCTTGATGCTGTTCTGGACTACAAAAATTAATAACATTCACCAGCAACTCAGTTCAAATGTTGTGTCTACCCCCTCTCCAGAACCTTCTCTCTATTTCGAGCCGTTTTCCACTTTTCATCTTCCTGATTTATCTGATATTTCTGAGGTTATATTTAAATCAAAGCCTGCCACATGTCATCTTGACCCTATGCCCACATGGCTTGTGAAATCCTGCCTCTCTTCCTTACTCCCACTCATCTCTGCTATCGTCCACTCTTCACTCACCACCGGTATCATTCCCTCCTTATTCAAGATTGCTTCAGTCACTCCCATACTGAAAAAACCTTCCTTAGACCCTAACAACTTTAACAACCTCTGTCCGATTTCTAATCTACCCTTCATCTCTAAAATACTCGAAAAAGTAGTTGCAGCTCAACTACGTTCACACCTGGTTAATAATAACATCTACGAGAGATTTCAATCTGGTTTTCGTTCATGTCACAGTACAGAAACTGCTTTACTTAAAGTCACTAATGATCTTCTAATCGGAGCTGACTCTGGTCTTCTCACCATTCTCGTCCTTTTGGTTCTGAGCTCAGCCTTCGACACCATCTCTCACTCTGTCCTTCTAAGCAGACTCTCCTCTCTCGGCATCTCTGACACACCCCTAGCCTGGTTTCAATCATATCTCCTTGACCCCTCCCAGTTTATTCAACTGAAATCATTCCGCTCTCGTCTTTTCCAGGTCACTTCTGGTGTACCCCAAGGTTCAGTCTTGGGCCCTCTTCTCTTCATAATATACATCCTCCCTCTAGGTACCATTTTTCACAAATCTGATCTTCACTTTCACTGTTTTGCTGATGACATCCAGTTATATCGCTCCTGCAGACCTGATTCCTCCCTCCCACCTTCTTCCCTTACAGAATGTCTAGCTGAATTAAAATCCTGGTTTAGCTCTAATTTTCTCCAGCTCAATGAGGATAAAACTGAAATCCTTCTTATTGGTACCAAATCCAACCTTTTGAAGGCGAACCATTTCTCACTCACTATCGATAACTCCACAGTTTTCCCTTCTCCTCAGGTTAAGAGCCTTGGTGTCATCCTAGACAGTTCACTTTCCTATAAATCTCACATCAATAATCTCACCCGTTCTGCCTATTTCCATCTACACAGCATTAACAGATTACGTCCTTCACTTTCCACCCAGTCTACGTCCATTCTTGTCCAGTCTTGTTACCTCCCGTATTGACTACTGCAATTCTCTTTTGCATGGTCTTCCCCAAAAATCCCTCCATAAGCTTCAACTGGTTCAGAACTCTGCTGCTCGCATTATTACCAGAACCCCCTCCTACCAGCACATCACCCCTGTTCTTCAGGAACTTCACTGGCTCCCAGTGAAATTCCGGATAATATGCAAACTTCTTCTGCTCACCTTCAAGGCCATTCATAACCTCGCACCTCCTTACCTTTCTGACCTGTTAAGCACTACCAATTCTGCCTGCTCACTTCGATCTTCTTCTTCTTCTATCCAGCTTTCTGTGCCTTCCTTTCGCCTCAGCACCATGGGAAGCAGGGCTTTTAGCTGTTCTGCTCCCAGGCTGTGGAACTCTCCACCCCCAAATATAAGAAACATTGGTTCTCTCCCCCAGTTTAAATCCCAACTCAAAACCCATCTGTTCAAATCTGCATATTCACTGTGAACCCACTGTTTGTTAATTTTATCTTGTGCTTTTGTTTTTATTGTTCTTCATTGTGTCGTTGTTCTATTATGTGTTTTTATCTATTGTACAGTGTCCTTGGGTGTCTTGAAAGGCGCTTTATAAATAAAATTTATTATTATTATTATTATTATAAGGTTCTTAGGGTCCTGTTGATCTTGTATAGGTCTAGGCATTCCAGTATCCAGGTGTGGGGCATCGAATCATAGGCCTTCTTGTAATCAGTCCAGGCAGCGCACAGGTTGGTCAGCCTAGTCTTGCAGTCTTGGCTGACTGCTCGGTCTACCAGTAGCTGGTGTTTTGCGCCTCTCATATCCTTGCCCATTCCTTTCTGTGCCCCACTCATGTATTGACCCATGTGCCTGTTCATCTTAGCCACTATGACACCTGACAGGAGCTTCCAAGTGATACTGAGGCAGGTTATTGGTCGGATGGGGCTGGCCCCTTCTGGGGGTCCTTGAGGATGAGGACTGTTGTAGACAGTGTGGTTGTTAATATATGTTTGGGGGTGTTGCACCCCGGAACCTTCAGAGGTTTTTCAGGGTTTTCCCTGTCGGAATGTTATGTGAGAAACAGTTTCCTGTATGTGTTGCGACTAGCTGTGGTTGTTTCTAAAAGTGGTCAGTAAACGTCCAAAAAGTGGCACCTGAGTTTCCGAGCATTTTTATCCTGAGGTTATAACACCTTTTTGGCGACAAGGATAAAAACCGAACACAGACAGTTTTGAGTTTTTGAAACGGATTTTGCAGTCGGACTACCACTTTGCATCTATGGCTACGACTGGATCGCTCACGGAGTTCGCCGAGGGAGACGGCGACTGGATTGAATATGTCGAGAGGCTGGAACACTTGTTCTTGGCAAACGGCATTTCAGACGAAGGAAAAGAAAGGTCAGTTCTTCTCAGTGCGTGTGGAGCGAGGACCTACAACTTGATATGTAAGCTGACGACGCCTCAGAAACCCTGAGACTTCAGCTTCAAAGAACTGGTGACGTTGGTGCAAAATCATCACTGCCCGAAACCCTCCGTGATTGTTCAGCGGTTCAAATTCCACACTCATTCACGCAAGCCGGGAGTTTCTGTGGCTGTGTATGTGGCGGAGCTGAGACAGCTATCGGAGCACTGTGAGTTTGGAGGTATGCTGGATGACATGCTACGCGACAGGTTGGTGTGTGGTATAAATGATGATGGCATGCAGCGTCGGTTATTAGGGGAGCCCACACTGGACTTTAAGAAAGCTTTGGAAATTGCTCAGGCAATAGAAACAGCAGTACAGTATATAAAGAGACGAGATGACGAGGCTCCAGTTACAGCAGTGCAAGTAAACAAACAATAAATATAAGAAGAGTAAGAAAATAAATATACACTTTAGGACTAGGGGTAAAGGGATCAATAACAATTTAAAATGTATAATTTACAGTTTGATGATTTAAAGTCTCAAACACAACCTGTGAACAGGGGAGGGGGCCGGCTGCTTCCAAATAGAGCGCTTTTCATTTATAATGTTGTAAATCCAAGCCCATTATGTATTCATGATTTGAATCCTGGGTTGTGCGAAATGCCAGAAATAAACCCTAGACAAAGCAAATCTGTGAACAAAGGTGTAGGTCTATTAGGTTATGTTGTGGTGATCCTCGGGTTGGGGGATGGGTGTTCATACTGGAGTGCAAAATTAAAACCAATGGAAGATGGACAAGTTCAAAGCTATCCGGTGCTCAGTTTAGAAAAAAAGAGAAAAGAAGAGGAGGAGAAACGAGCAAAAGAATCAGGTAAGCAGATGTGTCACTGGATAATGGCAGGTCATGTGTCCTGAAACAATCAGAATCATATTAAGAATACTTTATTAATCCCTAAGGAAATTATGTGGGTTACATTTGGTCCAAGAAGAAATTCTAAAAATAGTAACAGTAACAGACTAAACTCCAAACAATACATCATGTTACAGATTTTACACATTTAGGAAATAGCACTAATATATACAGATCACTCAATTATAAATATCAAGGATTAACAGAGGTGATTATAAATAAATATCAAGAAAATTGACAAGAATATTCCAGAGTAGAAAAGAGCGTGTGTAAAAAGGGTGTAACTATTGCAGTGTTTACAGTGTGTTAGATGGAGGAGTTGTACAGGGAGATGGCCACGGGCAGGAATGATTTCCTGTGTTGTTCAGTGGTGCTTTTTGGTAGTCTCAGTCGCTCACTGAACATGCTCCTGTGACTAGCCAGTACGTCATGGAGTAGGTGGGAGGTATTATCCATGATTGTCCTTATCTTGGACAACATTCGCCTCTCAGACACCACCCTAATGGAGTCCAGCTCCATCCCCGCAACATTACTGGCCTTGTGGATCAGTTAGTTTAGTCTGTTGGCATCTTTGACCCTCAACCTGCTGCCCCAGCATGCAACAGCATAGAGGATAGCACTGACCACAACAGAGATACAACAAGATAACATTAATTGGTAGGGATAGTGAAAGCGTCCGTTTACGTTTGTTAGCCACTTGGCTATGATAGTAAACAGTAGACACTGATGTAGCTTACTGAATCTTTTGGACTGTGTTCAGCACAATATTAATTAGTCATTATCAGTTGTTGATTTGTTCCAATAACAGTTTTTACAGTAAAATATATTCATGTACAGTCCTTAATATATTTTATGTGTGGGTGTGGGGTGTGGGGTGGGGTGGAGGGTACCAGGGGCGGGGGGGCGCCAGAGGGGGTGTTTGCCCAGGGCACCAAACAGGCTAGGACCGCCACGGTCTCAGAGTGTGAGAGGCAAACCGAGGGAGCTAGTGGAGTGTTACCGGTGTGGGGGAGCACACTTTGTCAAGGACTGTGTTTTCAAAGACTGTACCTGCCATAACTGCAAGAAAAAGGGGCACTTAGCCAAGAAAAGCAGGAGCTCAGTGTTCAAGATGGCTGCATCCTGTGGGGTTCCCGAGTCATTGTTCCGCTTCCAGGTCGGTCACATATCATTGAAGTGTTGCGTGAGGCTCATCCAGGGATTTCTCGAATGAAAAGTCTGGCAAGGTCATTCGTGTGGTGGCCAGGAATGGACAGTGCCTTGCAGGAAAAGGTAAAAGCCTGTTTTCAGTGTCAGTCAAACCAAAAAATGCCACCACCTGCCCCACTCCACCCATGGGAGTGGCCTAGCCATCCATGGTCCAGGCTTCATCTAGATTTTGCCGGCCCCTTTTTGGGCCACATGTTCCTAGTGTTGGTGGATGCGCATTCAAAATGGCTGGACGCCCACATCACAGCCCCAGTCGTTACAGACACACTCCGGAGAATCTTTGCAACACATGGATTACCTGAGGCAGTGGTCACGGACAATGGGCCCACGTTCACGAGTGGGGTTTTCCAAGAATTTATGGCATAGCGGAGCGCGGCGTGGAAACACAGAAAGACGGTCTGAAAAAAATGCCAGGTCTTTCAATAGAAAAGAGGCTCTGCCGTTTCCTGTTTCAGTATCGCATCATGCCTCATACAACCACAGGCTTTTCCCCAGCAGAGTTGCTGATGGGGAGGAAGCCCAGATCTCATCTGGATCTTCTTCGCCCAGATGTGGGAGCCAGAGTCACCCAGTCACAAGGTGAGCAGAAAGTGAGACATGATCTACATGCTTGAAAACACACACTGTTTTCAAGCAGGGAGACTGTGTATATATCAAAAACTTTACGGGTGGCTCACAGTGGCTGCCTGGTGTCATTCACCATAGTTCGGGGCCAGTATCTTTTGTGGTGGAGTTGCTGGATGGCAGACGAGGTCGCAGGCACAAGGATCATGTGAGAGCCCGCACGGATGGAGCTGGGAAGAGCGCTCAGAGTGGTTCACACGCACATGGTGGAGACGGGGCTGTGGACATTGTGGGGCCTCCAAGTGGTTCACCCGAAGGGGATGTCGTGTCAGCAGCCCCTGAGATCGGGATTGGTTCTTCTGTATCACCAGAAGGGCTGGTGGAGCAATCTAAGTCACCTGATCCGAACCCGGCCACAGGAGCTCAGCAGGCTCCTAGCCAACCAACAGCAGGACCTAGGAGGCACCTGAGTTTCCGAGCATTTTTATCCTGAGGTTATAACAGTGACTGTCCGGCCTTCGGTTAGCCATTCCGGGTTTCTCTCGTCAACTAGCAGCTGGTTCATTTGTGCTGCTAGACACTCATGGAGTGCAGTCAGCTTCTTCAGCCAGTAGGCGTGAACCATGTCAGGGCCTGGTGCTGTCCAACTCTTCATACTGGAGACCAATGTTCCCTCTAAGCTGCGCACGTGCGCAATTGCGCACTGCTGGCACGGTCTCTGCGCACAGAAAATCTGTGTTGCGCACAAAAAAAAAAAAAATCTAACCTGAATTAAAATTAAAACTTTAACAATTCTGTTTTGCAGTGTTAGTCAGTAAGTGACTGGCTGCTCCCGTATGGGATTAGAACGATGCCACCTTATCCTATAGTCCAGCCAATAATGCGATATGCAGCTAATCAGCGTAATTGACAGCCTATGACAGCGTCCTTATGTGCCGACACCGGTGTTTTAGCTAGCAAAGCGGCGTGGCTGATGTGGAGTGAAGCCACGTTAATGACTATTGGAGATGTGAGCAGGACGGATGGAACAATTGACGGTGTTGATAGGCCACGTAAAACCGGAGTTATGATAAAAATATATGCAATGTTTGGTTTTCTTCCTGAATACTATCGTTGTTTATATTTACTGTGGGAAGAAACGGTAAAAACGGCGTTTTATAAGGAAAACACTCGAAAGCACTTTCCGCCTGTGAGCAAAAACAAAACCAAAAAAAACCCACCCTTTCCTATTGGTCGAAAAATGTACAATGTCGGCCAATCAAAAATGATATGGCAACAAGACATTTAGTTGTTTAGGAAGGGGGAAGTTTTAGGAGTGACGGCGGTGTTTTGAGATGTGAGGGATTTGCGACGTTTAGCGCAAATCTTGTGTAGTTAGTGTGTAGTGTAGTCAATAGTTTTGTTGTGTGTGTCAGAACAATGAGGTGACTACTGAATGTTACAGGTGTTACAGGAGTGATACATCTTCTGTTGTCAGGCCTGCAGGTATCAGGCTGTTGTTCTCCTTTATCTCATAGTGGACAGAAATTATTTTCTGTCCACTATGAGATACGCACACACGTATGACTTTGCCAGTTTCAGCTGAAACAATTTCAGTGTTTCAAACCATGTTCCAGGGTTTTTGCTTCACCATTTATGAGGTTTCAAGAACATAAAAGACAGATATGAATGTTTGAAAATGTTTTAGATGAAAAGATTAGATGACAAATACTCAAAGGATAAATTTAATTGGTTTATTAATGAAGTAAGAACAAAAAGTTAACAAGTAAATAATGAAACAAGGTAAAATGAAGTAAGAACAAAAAGTTAACAAGTAAATAATGAAACAAGGTAGAGGAGAGAAAACCCCAACAATCCCCTCTGAGCAAGCACTAGGCGACAGTGGGAAGGAAAAACTGCCTTTAAACGGGCAGAAACCTCCGGCAGAACCAGGCTCAGGAGGGGACAGTCAACTGCCGGGACTGGTTGGGGGGGTGAACAGAGGTGGAGCAAGACGAGGCTACATCAGGTGAGACAGCAGTAGAGTCTCTCCTCCAGGGCAAGCGGAAGCGTTTGTTCTTCTTTTTCATGCACTTTTCTACAAGAGCTTTTTTCTCCAGGATGAGGGTTCTCAACTCATCAATTGTTACTGCGTTTTGCTTCTCAAGCTTCTTGCATGTTTTCTCCACTTCTTCTAATGTTGCTTGTTTTTCTTCAAGCTTTTCTTTGAGTTCTTTGGATGTTGCCTCCTGCATTAGCTTGTCCTTGTGCATGTCTGCATTTCTCTGTTGTACTTCTTTGTGCATGTCTTGTAACTCCTCATTTCTTCTGTGGATTTCTTGGAGCGTACGCTGCAGGTCGTCATGTATTTTGTCTTGTTCTTGCTTTTGCGCCTGCATTTCAGTGTGTTTGCGCTTCAAGTTGTTGTATTCCAACAATATCCCCTTAGTGAGCTCGGAGTTGTTTCTTGCCATTTGATCCATCCTTTTCTGCATGTGTGAGCATTGTTTGTCCAGTTTTTCTTTTTCCCCTTCTAGTTCACTTGTTTTGTCCTTCAGTTCATTACAAAACTGTTGCAGTTTTAGATTTTTACCCTCAAAGTCTTCGACAATACATTTCTCTTCTTTCAATCTTTCTTGCTGTTGCTGTTTTTCTTGAAGAAGGTCTTTATTTTGGCGCAGTGTATCATCCAACTTTCCTTTCAGCATTCTGTATTTTTCCTCCGTGAGTTTGAGTTGGTGCTGCATGTCTCTTTGCTTTTTCTCCTGTTCTTCCTTCTGTTGGAGGATTTCTTTATTTTTTTTCACAGCTTCATCGAACTTTGTTTGGAGCAGCCGATTCTTTTGGTCCATATACTGGAGATCCCATTCTGTCTTCTCAACAGTAGCTTTGCTGTCTTTAAGCTGGTCAGACATCTCCTTTAGTTCTGCGCTCTTTTGCTTGTTTTCTTTAATCAGAAAGACGATCTGCTCTCGGGCTTGTCCAAACTTGATTCCCCAGCCCTCATTAATTATTGTTATGTCGGGCTGGCGTTGTTGTCTTTCCTCCAGGTTTTTATTTTGCACTTCCATCTGTCTACACTTCTCCTCCAGTTGAAGTTTCTCTTCTTCAATTTGTTGAATTTTATTCTGGAGATGGTAGTTTTCCTTCCTACTGTCATGCAATGCCCTTTGGATGGCTAAGAGGTCATTTGGGGAAATTGGCCGGCCACGACAGGAAGGAGAAGCGGCGTAATCTTTTTGCCTTGGTTGGTGTCTTGTTGGATACATGTTGAAGGTTGTACACAACAACTTTGAAAAGGTTTCCAAAAGTTTCTGTGGTGAACGTTTGAAGGCTGCAAACACAAATGCTGCGAAGAAACGAACTACAAATTGCTGTTTCTCACCCCTATTTAAGGAAAAACTTCAAAGGATCAAAGGTCCTTAGGATGTCCTTGTGACATCACCACTCCGTGAGCCAATGAGATTGTCGTGTGACATTTTGGAATGGGGATATTTATTTTTAAACCGTTTTTAAATTTAACTTAATATTTGACTGTTTCTTAACTGACCTGTTTAGCTGATTAAGAAATGAATTGCCACGAGCATCCCTAATGCTATATAACAGACAACAGCAAAAAACAGTAATAGAGGTATAATACATTTTTTTAAATTTTTTTTTAAATTATCCTACTTTTTATAACAGGGAACATTATTTAAAGAATATGTATTTAATTAAAAAACTCTCTATTCATCTAAAGGGTATAAGAAAAAAGGTGAGCCCCCATTGTCTAATTAAACAAACTAACTCTAACAAACTATCACGTGCATCACAGGTCAAATAGCAAATAGCATTAGTGGATGAAACTTTGTTTCTTGATAGAATTTTCTTCTTTATTCCACAAGGTGGAGCTATGAGGCAATGATTGCATGTAGACTAAAAGCAGGATCAGTTCATATTTTTCTATCCTGCTGTGAAATAAGCCCTTGTTCATCAGTGTGTTCAGAGAGATGTGAGATGTGTGGATTCAAACCCAGACCTTTCTTGTTATGAGGCAACAATGCTAACCACCCAATCACTATGTGGCTAAATAAGATATATTGAAAAAAAAAATGCTCAGCTGATGACTGTTAGTACAGCTTAAAACTTTAAAAACTGCAGCTAATCTTCATGTTAAATTTCCAGCAACTGAAGTTTAAAATCATATCTCTGATTAATCAATTTCAAATCTCACTCAAGTAGCAACAATGATCTGTGATGGATCTCCACAACAACAGTGGACAGGTTCACTCTGACTTCGCTTAAAGTGAGATTGTGAAGAGGTGTTGTTAAGGAGGCTAGGTCATCACAGACACACTTGATCACCCCCAGTCTCTGGTCCCCTTTTATTTAGATGGTAATGAGGCCTGGACAGACCAGTCAATAGAATCACTTCCTGACCAGTCACTGTGACATTGATGAACTCTAAACAGATTGAGTGGACAAGTGCTTTGCACTGGTTTTTGTCTGGTTGGCTTTACTGGGTGAAAAGGTTTTATAAAAGGTGTGATGGGGTTAAACAAACTAACTATGAAGTAAGGATATTGATGGGATTACCTCAGTTTGGGTTATCAGTTTAGTAAAATAGCATCATGTACTAGCTGCTATTATTTGTTGAAACTTTTGTGTTGCACTGCTCTGCTGTAGATCTGTATAACAGATATTAATGAAAGACAGATCAGAGTCTGGGTAAAAGACAGTATGTACTTGTTGAATGTTTATGCATGAAAAACATTATAAACATTTGTGTGTTTAAAATCAGAGATTCATATTTTATTTACAGCAACAGATTTCCAAAAATATTGCACACGAATTTTGGTTTTCAGATCTTTACACTGTTGAGAAGCATGTGACAGAAATTAAAGTTAGACATTTGAACAGGGCATTATGCTTGTTACCTTAACTAAATAAATATTTTCCAAAATATTTTGCATATTAGATGATGTCATGACAAGTTTTGATTATAGTTGTAAATTTTTGCAGAACAGCATCGATGTAAACTCCAGTACAGCAACATTTGGTACTCTGCAGTGTTTGTCAATATTGTTCATGTCTCTAAGACATTATCATTATTATTATTATTATTCATAAGTCTAATAAGTTTAATAATTCTAAACATGTATTTATTTTTTCAAAGAGGTGTAGCAAGCATAATGATTATTTTAAAAAAGTAGGAAAACACAGTTTAAACCTGTGAAACATTGTAGCTAATATGCTAACAGGGACAACAGCACAATGACTAATTTATGGTTAAAACATCATCTTCACTGGATTTTGCCATTGACAATACATGAAAATTTGTTCATGTGCAACCACAGTTAATGATTTATAATCAAGGTGAGTGCTGTGGTCTTTTTGTTTGTTTAAAAACTGACATTAGTAGAGCTGGGCCAATTGCGTGTGTTTAAAAGTTGTGAGTATGGGATCTGAGATTTCTCAAACTTTTGAGGGCATAATTGCTGTAACAGAGATGTTTCTCTTACATCACTGTGCAGGCAGACCTTATAGGGACCTGATGCCGTAGGAGAGTAAACGCACCTCCTCTTGTGAATCATATGACCCTGGGGAGAGTGTTTGTGAAACCACTTGGTCTACGATTGTCCTCCTGGGACTGGCCTCCTCTGAAAAGCTGCAGAAAGCCTGTAATCAGATTAAAGGTTGCTGGGAAGGGGAGGGGGGGATTTTTGAGAAATAGCGAAGAGGTCGTGGAAGTTCTCTAATCAGTACCTGCCATTGAAGTGCAGAAGAGGGGCTAAATAACGCAGCAGGAGGGGAGGCGGGAGCCAAGCTGGAGGGACAAATTGGCCTGTTGTTGGAGGGGGATAATAGGACAATGAGGGAGGGGAGTATAATCAGTGTGTATTGAGCGGTAGAGAATAGGTGCAATGGGAAAAGGAGGAGACCGAAGAACTCCAAAGGCAGTGGGTCTTGTCCCATCTTGCCCTGGCAATTATATCACCTTTGTGAGCTGATTGGAGCAGGCGGCAGTGTCCATCTGGGCTTATATATGGACGCAACAACCTACATTTTCTCACTGTCCTTGCCAAGTGGTCTCACCAGGTCACTGAGCAAGATATCAGGGGCTCTAAAATAATGACAGTGGCAATCGTTAGTCAATTCTTTATGCTTTTTCTCAGACAACCCAAGGCTAATGATGTTTATTGCCTTTAAGGATAGTCATATTAAGTTAACAAGCTTGTTGCTGATGCAGTGAAATGCGATGAAAGATTATCTAACCAATAAAAGTAGCCACCTCGCTGGCCCAAGCTTCCCTCTGTCACGAGACGTCCCAGTGAGTGCTGAGCTCCAGCGGTTTTTCTGCTATTGTGATCACTCATCAAACGTCCACTGCCTGAACACCAGGCATCACTAAAGACCAATCACTACTTTTTATTCAGTTGACAAGAGTCCATTTGTTGGGGTCAAAGGGGAAAGTCTCGGGGGGAAGACCCCTAGGCTGGCACTGGTGATGAGGAGAACCAGAAAAATCACTATTCATAGCAGGGGACTGCTTTGATTTGGGCACAAAGGCCACTAGTTCCCTGCCTAGATTAAACAAGTAGAAATAAGAGCTGGTTTAAAATGTGTGCAAGAGATCCAAATTGAATGGTTTAGATAATTACGTGCACCTGCCGGTGAGAGCCCTAATTAATGCCTTAAAGATCATTTGTACTATTGTAATAAACCCTAAAATGCAATATTTCTCACCTCTTTTATTGCTGATTGACAGCGTGCATCCAGTTTGATGGAGAGATATAAGAGTTTTAATTTCATTTTACACAACACAAAGTACAAACACATGAAATCTACAAAAGTTACAGATATAGTTCATTGAGATTGAGTTGATGATCAGAGTTATCTAACACTACGGGAAAAGCTAAATATCAATGCGATTTGGTCCTGCTTTGCTAGTTAAGATGTTAGTAAACCTGTACAGTTTAAATAAGTGACAGTCCCCCTCAGCTCCAAATTATCCTACTGTTAAAATTATTGTTAAACCATTTAGCAGAGGGTTGAGAAGCCATACAGGGAGTCTTAAATGTATATATCAAAGCAAGCAAATACCAAAATATATGAATGAATGAAACAGGTTTCGCCTACCTGTTGACTTTAATTTAAAAATGTTAAAAAAAGAGAGAGAAAGACGTGAGGGAGGATGGTGGTGGGCCAGTTGCCTAGTGAACTGTTTAAACAAGCCTGAGACTCCTACATGGACACAGAAAGTGTCTATGTAGCATAACAACAAGCCTGCCCTCAACATGTTTTAGCCCTTCTGTTCAGGCAGGATGGGAAGGTAGGCTGCACAGATATACTGATACACAACAAATAGGCCAGATAAAAAAAAAGAATGTTTTAAAACACAAATTATTCATTATCAGCTGCTCGATACATCTATGCTGCTGGAAAGAAAACATGACTTGTGTTATTAAAGCAGAAGTAGTTAGCAGACGTCTGTGTGACTAAAGTCCTTCCCTTTCCCACCACAAGATGCTTTCTACCCTCGACCTTATGTGCTGTAAGAACTCTGTAATGTACTTTTCAAAACCTACCTCAAACATGTGGTCACACAGGTTAAATATAACAACAAATATCAGTCATTTACATGACTTACAATACAGAGAGGTCAGGATTTGTAGAGTATTTTGAGCTGTAGTTCATGTACAATATTTCAATGGCTTCATCTGCAGTTTTTCAGTTCCTTTTTCTCGTTCTTGAGAAAAATTATCGTCATTTTAGGCTCGAGAGGTTCATTAAAGTCAAGTTCAGTGCCTTAGGTGGAACTCCAACACAGTGGACAGGTGATCTGTCACTGAGAGAAAATCTAAAACTGTATCTAGGTAGAGAAGGTTCAGACGTCTATTCCCGCTCTGCATCAGTCAAGTTCTTGTATTTCTCTGCACATTTAGTCTCACAATGATGATTCAAATTGTAATCCTGAAGCACAACAATCTGCTTTCCACAAACTAAACAGACAGCTTGATCTCTGACTTCAGTAAATAAAAGCTTAAAACACCGTATCTTGTTATAAACTCTACATTCTGCATCCATCTTTTTTTATGTCAGCTGACATCTTTCAGGGCTAGAAAGCTCAGATCTCTCAGAAAAGTTAGTTCCAATAGATTTACTGTGAAGCTGCGTTCACTTGCACATGACTGTGTACCTATAAATAACAGTCACCTTAAAAACAAAAGCAACAAAGTTGCTTTGTTGCCATTCTCTGATGTGGAGTTTATAGAGTATGTTGTGGGTGAAATGGGGCATAATGGGGTTAGGGTTGTGACCATGGGCACGAATATCATGGTATTTTGGGGATTTTAATGATTTCTTTAAACAGTTGTTTTTCCAGGTTAGAATGATTGTACAGGATACATGATTTTACAATGATTTACAATATTTTTAGCAAACAAGAAATGGGTGGGGTTTTTTTTGTTTGTTTGTGGGTTTTTGTTTGTTTGTTTGTTTGTTTTGCTGCATTTTCTGTAAACCACACAGGCTCAAATACACACATACACACAACCCACTAACATTTGGTTAAATGTCCCTTAGTAAATTGCACCTCATCGCATGTTTCTCCAGAAAGGTTTTTGGGCTCAGTGTGGGCAGCTGCAAATTTCAGTTGAGCTTGGAGGTATAGATTTTGAAGCAGGGGGTTCTTTCTTTGTACCCTCTCGGTCCATGGCGACCAGTTTCCTCTCATCTGAGGGGTACAGTTTGGGTCTTTTGAGTATACGTAGATATTTGAGCCTGTATGTATAATTTAAGCCTGTGTGGATTAGAGAAAATCACAAATGAATTTAACTTTTAAAAAAATTATATTCATGAATTCTTGAACCCAATTCTTGGTTTTTTTAAGTCAATAAAGATATATTATGTACAATCATTCCATCCTAGAAAAGAGCAAAAGCCATCATTAAAAGCCCAAAATTGCTATCACATTCATGCCTATAATAAGTATACTATGGGCAGTGTGAGGCTGTCCCTGGCCTCACACGGGCAGGTCTTACTCCTTGCGTTCAAATGATCAGCTGCTGCTGTCTGTACCCCTTGTCCGCACAGAGTTGGGTAAGAAAGCCTTTGTCCACTCTGCGCCTTTTTCGTGGAACCTGTTACAGAAAGACTGGAAACTGACTGAACTGTTGTCTTTAAATGTTTTTAAAACTAAACTCAAAGGCCTACAGACTGCCTCAATAATGTGTAATTGTTTTGTGTAATTTTTAATCTTGTTTGTTTGTATGTATTTGTTTGGAAATTTGCTGCCTCTTGGCCAGGACTCCCTTGAAAAAGAGGTTTTTAATCTCAATGGGACATTCCTGGTTAAATAAAGGTTAAATAAATAAAAAAAGGTCAGGGACAGCCAACAATGCTCACATCTTTATTTTTATTTCTGTAAATATAATTGCTGGCAAAGATAATCTTTATTCATGCACAGATGCTAGGAACGGTACTAACTGCTCTTTCTGACAATTAATATCACATCCTAAATAATGGATATGCATCTGATAATAAAGCAAAATAGCAGCAGAATCAAAGTGCCACCATCACAGAAGTAAAGCACTCAAAATCTCCCAAATATTTACAATATCTTTCATTTTACTGCACCTCTTTTCACACGACTGAGGAATGACAAAAGGTGATCAGTGTCAGATGCCCCACTTTAGAAACTGTAAACTTTTTATTTTTTCTTATTAACAAGCAATATGTTGCAGAATGTAACAAATTTCCTTACAGTTGTAGCTACAAATTCAAAGTGGAACGTAAGCATATAAAGTTTGGTGGGGAAGAAAAATGTGGAGAAAAGATGTGACCTGCACCGTGTCAAAGCAATAAAAAGTGAGTCATAGTTTTGTCCAGATTGATTTCTCCTGTGTTGACTATGTAAGGTCTTTTTAACAGACGTATGTTACCAACTGGAAAAACCAAGCTGATGAGACACACTGACAGAGAGGGGGCAGTAATCTCACACTTCACACTCCCACAAATGCAAAGGAGGGAAAGTCATGGAAAAAAGGAGGGAAGAGGGGGACCGAGAAAGGTGGGGAGAGCAGTGATTCTCTTGGGAAGGGAGGGTGTTTGGGTGAAAAGCAACAGCATATGTATTGTTGGAGGCCCTGACTCGCCACCCTGGAGAGCTCGCTGTTCCCACGGTTTGCTCAACAAACAAATGCACCCCTCCACCCCAAAACACACACACACACACACACACACACACACACACACACACACACACACACACACACACACACACACACACACACGCACACACACACACACACACCGCCATGCTCTTGCACGCAGTGGTGATGTCATTAATTACCATCAAAATGAGCATGACAGCAAGCAAGTGTGCGTGCGTCCGCCAGCGAGGCTTTGTGCATGTTTGTGTGTGTGTGTGTGTG
This sequence comes from Pelmatolapia mariae, assembly GCF_036321145.2. Classification (NCBI taxonomy): domain Eukaryota; kingdom Metazoa; phylum Chordata; class Actinopteri; order Cichliformes; family Cichlidae; genus Pelmatolapia; species Pelmatolapia mariae. Next base: position 23,627,192 of record NC_086227.1, read on the forward strand.
TGTGTGGTGAATGTGTGTGTGTGAGGGAGAGCGAGGGAGATGTTGGGAATGAGAAAGAAAGAGACTATTGTCCATTCTGAAATAAAGAAATCTCCACTGAAGCATTGTAAATGGAAAAGGCAGAAAAATGGACCAAATTCTGGGATCTTTGAGCGAGAGCCGGGCTGTCACATCTCGTCAGAGTCTCACAAAACCTGATGTGCACACATTGCCCTGCCTGGATACAGAGACACACTGTGGCCCTGTGCTTGTGTGTTTTCCTGATGAAATTCAAGCCTTTTCCCTCCCAGCCTCACGGGGATCTTGTTTTATGAACATCGTTTGTTTCACACGTGCTTGTTGTTTTTATTTTTCACAAACAAGCAAAATTAACAGGTTTTAAAGAACATTTTCCCCCAAATGGTCCAGTATCTTATCTTTTCATAATATTTGACATCTTTGGAACATAATATGGGGAATTATAGGATAAAAATGCTTTGGTTGAACATACTCAAATTTGTTATTGCACTCAGGCAACACGTAATTTTTCCCATTTAAAAGTTTTTGTCTTATTTGTTGTCACAGTTATCGCTCTCTCTCTGTCTCTGTCTCTCTGTCTCTGTCTGTGTGTGTCCTTGTGTGTCTTTTTAGTATCTTTGTTTTTTGTATTTTGCATTAAAATGATTAATAAACTTGAACTTGACACACAGTTTTCAGCCCAAGTTAGCAGGACTCTCAGGAATCACTTACCTATAGCCAGTTTTACTTATTATGAAACAATGTAATTACATTGAGTCTACAGCCATGTTGTCTACAGCTGTGTATGACCGAGTAGTGCGTTGAGCCAAATATTGTCACTAACATGCAGATCTTTAACCAGATTAATGATAATCACTGAAAATATAAATGTTTAATAATGTTAAGTTAGTTTAACAAGCCCAAAATGAGTGTGTGTGTGTGTGTGTGTGTGTGTGTGTGTGTGTGTGTGTGTGTGTGTGTGTGTGTGTGTGTGTCAGTGTTTTTGGCACTACATGCATCATTGTATGGACCTTCATTAGAGATCATTTGGTTTTTTGGTGCAGTGGGCCTCACTAAGCTTTGGCTGTGCAGTGAACCAAACCAGGGACTGAGATTACTATTGAATGTGTGGCCATAAATGCACGGGATTCCACCTCATCAAAGTTTGCACAGATAATTGCTACTATTTGATCTCCACTATCTGAAAAGACACCGTGTTAATTAGAGGCTTTGATTGAGATGGGAAGAGAAGAGAAACAAATGTGTGCTTTGTTGTCCTGTAGAAATCTCTCCTCTCAGGGGTTTATGTATCTGCAGAGCTGGAAGGCTTTTGTCACCAAAAACTTTGATGAGGTCCTTGTTTCAGGACCGGTCCCATCCCTGTCTTTGGGAAAACATCCAACTGCCAACTCATCAAGCATCCCGGAGAGCTAAAACAATGCCCAGCATTGAAGACTTGAGATTGACAGTTTGAAATCCTTTGCTCTGATCTGTAATACGCCTTTAAACTAATGGAAGCATGGTTATGTCCCTGAGATACATCTTGTTGTTTTCAAAACAGTTGTGACAAAATCACTTTAATTAAAAAAACAAAAACAGTCACAGAGAGTTTTTATTTATTCTTCTTTGACTTGAACCTGATGTAGAACACCGAGTTTAGTTAATGGGAAACAACCAGTCTGTTTGCTAAATGCATCCATTGAACAAAATCAATGGAGCCTAAGGCAGTCCCTAGAATCATGTGATCACTTATTAGAGACTCTTAAGTGGTACTTGTAAAGCTGACAGCTTTCTGAACTATGACTGAAACAAGTTTGATGGGTTTTTTTTTAACCAATAAGGATGTTTCTATTTTCTTTGATTAACAGTCATGACAGTGGAATTGCAGCAAAAATGTTGGCTCCTCATCCGGTTGATCACTTTAATAAGACCTCCCTGCAGTCTGAAAATGAACTCTATTCAGGGAAAAAAATAAAGACAAAAAAAAATCTGATAAATTCTCCTCACTCTTTGTCAAATAACAGCTGAAAATGGTTAATCCACATAAATGACAGCACCTTCATCATCAGCACAATAGTACACCGTTTTCTTTGAAAGCCTTGTTGTCAAGCATTTTATGTTTAATTTCCTTAGTTTCTAATGATGTAAAATGGCCTAAAAAACTTGAACCACATATATTTTTAACACTCCATTAAAAAAAATAATCCACACCAGATATGAATCATGTAGGTCGTACACTATCACACCCTGTAAACACAGGCATGCACTTTATTCCTGGATTACAATAATAAAAATAATTTTTAAAAAAATCTCAGTATTAAAACCTTTAAAAAGAGATTAATATTTAGCCCTCTTCTTTCTGTTATTACTGGAAACAGAACAACTCCTTTTTTTGCTGGAAACCTGATTCAATAACTCAGCCTGAGTAGCGCAGATGCTTCTATATATGATTTATAATAGGAGAAGAGTTTACCATTAAAATTGTGTTCAGATTCTCATTTTAATCTTTCTGTGTGTTTGCTTCTGATTTGTCTTTGTGTTTCGATCGCTCTCTGCTTATAAAGTATCAACCCTCACCGTGTACTGTATTAATAAATATATTAACACAGCATATGAAAGTAACTCTTGGTTGACGAGCCAAGTCACTTAATTTTTTTTTAAATAAATATTTATCAGTGAATGCATTCGTGCTGATTTCTATTAGGAGCTAAAGTTTGGAGCTGTCCATGTCAGCAGCTGAAGAGATAAACTTCAATTTTAAACAACTGTACAAGTTTATATAAAATGTATGTTGCATAAATGTGTGCATTTCATCGCTTAAAGAACTACAGCAGAATAAAGGGAAATCATGAACTCTGGACCCCTACAGTGAGGCCATCGTGTGGCTCTGCTTTACTGTGGTTGACTTGGTGGGTGTTCTCTCTGAGTGATGAACTTTATCGTGAATCTTGATGCGAGTGGTCTCTCACACCATGAAGGCACGAGTACTTTGCTGAGTATTAAAACAATGTGAATTATTTAAGCCCTTTGGGAGTTTTTGGACTGGTATCTTTGACAGTGCTCTTTTACTGCCTGTCAGAATCAGTGCCATACGGAGACATAGACATGACAAGGCCCAGCGGCTTACTAAAACACCTTATGTTGGTTCTTTCTTTCAACATGGAGACGAGCTGAGAGAGGATGCACAATCACTGTCCACTTTTGTATTCAACTACTACAGGACCTTTGTTATGAGCATAACCATCAAGGCGTTCTCTCTGACAGTGAGGACAGTCAGGATCAGTCAGGGCAGGTTTACTGATACCTTTCATCACCCTGTTCATCAGCTATGTGGTGCGATTTCCCTCTTCTATTAAAATCAAAAGACTGAACAACAATAGAAAATACTTTTTCTAATTATTTGACGCTAAGGCTTATTTAGCTACTAATAGGGAACTTGTAGTACCACAGCAGCTCCTTAAATTTGCCGCTGAGTATCACTGATGAGGCCAGAAGCAGAGAATGCCTAAAACAAACTGTAGAGGGGCTTCAGCAAAACAGCCAGAGGCTTAAGATATATTAAATTACCATGATTGGGACTTAAAGCATGGTTAAAGCCTGATTGAGAGGCTGGGGAGCCTCAAAGCAGTCCCATTCATTGCTGGGGAGCTGGGTCAATAGGTTGGGGAACTTCACAGGACCAGATTTTATTCTTATGCAAACGAGGGGAACAAGACCTAAAGTTCACTGAGTTGGAAGATATAAATGACTGGACAATCATCTGCAGCCCTCCACAGACACAAGCTTGGACCACAGCTGTGTGAGGAAGGACAACTACATCTGAGTTCACTTTAAACATATCTCTTCCTGTGAAAATGCTGATAAACTATTGGAAAGAGTGAAAGTGTCACCTATCACCCAGACTTTAGTTTAAATTCAGTGTAATGGATGGAAATGTCATAATAAATATAATAAGAGCTTCTAAATGTTTGCTTTCTTCTTGATAGTAAGGTTTGAAAATTAATTTCTCAGCTTTAGTGATATGATTTCCAGTGTCTTCTAACAAAAACAAACCATGTCCATCTATCTACATGTGCCAACTACTAGAATATCTGAGCAGAATGAATGTATGAATGAATGAACACACACTGAGTGCCATGAGAGAGAACACCTGCAGCCTGCTCCTCATCCTCACGTCAGCTGAGTCTCACACACGCATCACTCAGGCATACAGTGCAGCATAAGTGTACTGTTACTCTGTGCACAACATGAAAGGAGGAGAACTGAAGGCAGTGCTGTCTGTATTTAAAATGAGGTGTATTTAAACTTAAGAATCGGGCATTGCACGACTTACAAATAAAGAAGTGCACTGCAAATGTGTACAGCGTGCATGCTCCCATTCAGTGATATCAGGTGGACACCGATACTTTCTTTCTTTCTTTCTTTCTTTCTTTCTTTCTTTCTTTCTTTCTTTCTTATAATGACGATTTCACTTAATAAGGCGTTGGTCAGGTGTAACACCAGCATCTGTGATTCGGAGTTTTACACGCTGAAAGAGCTATGGGAGGAATGACGCAAACTTCACTAACCATGAAGTCGGATCGTGGATCGAAGAAGGCGCACGTGTCCGACGGGTTGTGTCGGGTCAAGTTGTGTCCCAGGAGAGTAAAAGGTCACGACCCTCTTTCCAGCAGCAGACTAGTTCTCGGGAACTGGGGTCGGGTTGATCTCCAGAAAAGCAGCAACTAGAGGAAGGGCAACATGCTGAAGTCTGCCTTACGCTGTCATCAACAGCTGGATTGAATTACATTTATTTGACCTGTTTTACTTCACGATCGAATCAACAGCAGGGACAGGAAACTAATTTTAAGCTTGTCGTAGAGTATATATCATGCCATCTCTGTTTCAAATTTGTCATAATTCACCTGTTTAAAAAAAACTAAAATAAAATAAAATAAATTGTCGTCTTTCATTCTTCACCCTCCAAGCGTGGAGCGCTCGTTGCAGTCTGCCTCTGTCCAAGGTGCTGACCAAAACGGCCTTTGTGAAGATTTTGGCTCAGTGATTTTAATAATAATGACAGAGCCATCTCATTTCTGTTTTTTTTTTTTTTTAATTACATTTTTATTAAATAAATAGGTTTCAGTCACTTTGCTGAGATCCAGTTTAAAAGGGTAACTTCAAAAAGATGCATTAATACACTATCGACATTATAACGTAAAGAAAGTTTACATTACACGTTTATTGGGTTAATTTATGAGCAAGTCATTAAAAATGACGAAATACAAAGACCTGAATACAATATGATTTTAGTAATAACTTTCCGGGACAAATTTACATTTAAATAAATAAACAAAAAAATAAAAAATAAAATGGCATCGCAATTAAATTCATTTCACACATTTGTACACATTTTAGCTTATTTTCTAAAATAAGAAAAAGCATGAATCTTCTGCAAAGAGTGTGAGAACAATTTTGTTTTGTTTTGTTCGCAGAGCAATTTTATTTGTAATCAGCTTGAAGTGAGATCTGCTTGCACAGCTCTGCTCGCATGTGGGGATAGAAAACTTTGAGTCCAGTAGTGGAGACGGGATTCCTCACAGTGACCCCAGATCCTCCACAGCTTGATGACTCTGGTACCATTTTGGTCCTCATCTGAGGGGGAAAAACAGGAAAAAAAACAAACAAACAAGAGGACAAACGACATTAGCTGTAATTTAATATACAAAAAACTAAATTAAATATATATATGTTTTTTTAAAAAACGCTGTGTGATTTTTTTGTGAACCGCTCTAAACATTTACTTTATTCTTTAACTGGTTGCATCATCTCAGCATATATGTAACTCCTTTCAAATGAAGTTCAGGCGCAGGCTCGGTGTAGGATCAGACTGAATTCAGCCCTGTGGCCATGCTGCTGCCAGATTCACCAAATTATATATAAAGAGGCTCCTGGACAATTTAATCCCACTGGGAGACATGGTAAAGTCCTTTCTCTGCCAATTTTCACCCTCTCTCTTATTCAAACCTCCTCTTTCTTCCTGCAGCCCCACAATGCAGGATTGTGCTCTTTTTTTATGTTCTCTTATATCTTTTCTCTGTATGGCTGCCACCCCCAAACCCCTCAGACAGCATGCAGTTTATGCAAATGATCAGCCTTTCATGCTCAAAGTTGAATGAGACCTCAACAAAATCTCTCCCTTGTTCTCCCACACACACACACAGACACACACAGACACACACACTGCATGACTGAGTGTAAAAATACGCTCAAGTATCATCTTCAATTTTTGCATTTGAATTACCATTTTTTAAAATCTGAAATTCCTTACTTGATCCCACAGTACACCTGTGTCGGAGGGGCAGGCATCTCTCTAAGTGTGGGTAGTATTTTAAAGGAGTATTTTAAATTTGGATGGATGAATTGATGGGTAACTGAGTTAGGAGTTGGTTGGGGAGAAAAAGTGGAAGAAGGTTGAGAGGGGTGTGCAGGGAGTGTGTGATGAATGATGAATGTGAAATTCTCAGTGTTCCCAGGGTCTGGGTGGTGTTTGAAAGGCTGGAGGAGGCGGCTGGAGGCTGGAAGGGGGGGTGATTGTGCCCAGCTGTTGAGGGGGGTATCCTGAGTCTCTCTCTTCCTCTCCCTCTCTCTCTGTCTCTGACAGGCTGTCTTTTTCACCAGCACATACCCGGGCCATCCAGCCTGCTGCCATAACAACGCCACAGCCTCTGTGTCATAGTAATGCCATGCAGTCAACGCAGAGCATGGGAGCAGGGGAGAGGGAGGGAGTCCAGGGGAGGAATGAGAGGAGTGAATGAAGAGTCCAGACGTTCCTACCCCTGTGAACTTGAACTTGACTGACAGCCAAATGACGACTGGCGGGAAGAGAATGCAAAATCCACTCCTGAGAGATTTTGTCCTTTGATATGGTCAAATTACATACTGTGTATGTATTTTAACTCAAAAATAAATAAATGTTTAATTGGGAGTAAGACAGGGATTTCATTTTTGTAATGATTATAATATGATTGGTGCATAAATTACATATGAATTGGTCTTTTGCAATTATAGTACTACAAGTTGGCCTCTTATAAAATAAAATAAAATAAATAAAATAATGTACATGTTAGAATAAAATAGGGACTCGTGCCTATAAATGAATCCCTGTTACAGTTACATTAATAATAGAGATCTAATATTGGGAGAAAAAATAACACATTATTTATTTAAAACATTGCTTTTTTCTTCCCTATATTACTACATGTATGAATATGGACATTTTATTATTTAGTTAACATAACAAGCTGAAAAACACATTTTGATTCCGTTAATTATAAAGCTACATGCATGTCACAGATCAGGATGGGAGCAGGATCTTCTATGAGGAGCTGCAGCTCTCTAACTACGTGGCTAACCTTTTCAGTCTCTTGCTCCCTTAGAGTCAGCGCGGGGTTGATTGCTTGCCTACAGCTGATAAACGACGACCGGTCCACATCAGGGGTCTTAGCTGCTCAGACCCACTCGACCATGGGAAAAAGGCGAGCTGTGAAAGGTCCCCTGTCGCTGTTACAAAGCCAAGAACAAGCCATAGCAGGATAATCGTGTTTATCCCCAGATTAGGACTGGATCGCAGCTGCGGTATCCTTGTGGGAGGAATGGGGGCTGCAGAGATGTAAAAAGGACAATGTCCTGCCTTCAGGAGACCTCATCATCATCCTTACTATACACAGGTACTACACAGGTACTGAGATATGAGACTTTGACTCATTCGGATCAGGCTCATTCCCCTATTAAAAAAAAAAAGTTCTACTGTGTAAAACTTTGCTCTGGTGAGAGCAAAACACAAATGAAGGTTTCTCTAAAGTGAGCCATGAGAATGAAAGCTTCACTCTCACTGCTATCCTTCACTACTCTTCACTTCTCAAGCAAGCACAGCTCACCCAGACAGAGCTAACCAGAGTCTAATCTGTGCGTTGTTTTCGAGTATTGAATTTGACACATGGCAACGTAAACTGATCAACCAATAAACTGATCATCAAAGCCCTCAAAGACAAACTAAGTGGGCCAGCTCAGACTGTCTTTCCAGTTGTCCAGTATGTTTCTTCATTTGTGTCTCTGTGCCTTCTTTGTTTGCTGTTTTGCTTCCAGTTTACACATTTCTGCAATGAATCATTGCAATCTTTCCATTACTGCTAAGATTTTGGGTTTTTGCTGGGATATTTGTAGTGTGTCATGTGCTGCTTGTTAAGGCATGTTAGGCAAGATTTTTCTTAATCGTTCTTTGGAAAATTAAGACTTGCATTTCCTCATGACTCATGACCACATTCACAATTCAGTTTGTGATTCGCAATAGTTCAGGCGTAAGACAGTGCATTAATTATATGCTCACAGCATGAAAGTCAGTGTCAGACATGAAGAGGCAGGAAGACAAAAGGACAACTTCTACTAGAGACACTGTTATGGCTGCTGTGCTAATGCAAGCATCTGCCACTGTCTAGTCTTGACTGTTGTTCCCACCACAGGGTTTACTGCAGCAGCCTCTCAAATATACAATGTTGGGAGGGGGACAAAAAAAAGAAGTGGTGGGCCTTTGTGAAATACTCCTTTCACAAAGCAGCCATTGTGGAGAGAAGGCAGGATCAGAATTATAATGTGGAGCCTGGTCACTGTTTACCAACAGGCCAACAGGTCTCCTGCAGCTGCACTGTCCACCACCGACATGCAGACTGCACTGTGTTTGTATGTACATGTGCACGGGTGCACATTAAAGCCTTTTGTGTTCATCCATTATACCTCTGAGTGCAGTCAAACAGCGCTTTTCCAATAAAATACATTTCAGGAATGACTTTTTTATACGAGAAATATTTTTGAATTCACTATACAGTTATTGTGCAGAATGGCAACAGGTAAATAATCAAAGATGCGGTCACAATTCCTTGCCCTTCCAGATGTTTAGCTGTTTTCGGGACCCAAAGCACATTAAACCCAGCGTAACCTTACTGTATGAATTTAAAATTTAAATAAAGATCCAGACATAGAAATTAGAGAGCTGAATGCTTCATGAAAAGCTGATAATGGGGATTTAAAGCGTGTGCTGTGTGTTGGTAGTCACGTAGTATTCCAGTGTGTGAGCGTTTATAATTACCCAGCTTTGCCCTCACCCCCCACCCTTCCAGTTGAATGTCTAATTACAACATGTAATAAAGAGACAGTTCCCCTTTTACTTGTTCAAGCCACAGCCTCTGGCTATTAAAACCAGTATTTTGGCACAACAGAGAAAAAAAACTATAGAAAAAACTAAGAAGCACATGGAGGACTGCCAGCCAGCATGAGCAGCAAGAATCTGAAAGACAATTTTTTTAATCTAAAATAGCATTTTCTCGGCATCTAGGCACAATGAAAATTTAGCTGAATTTTTATCTAATCTAATTATTATTATTGTTATTATTATTATTATTTACTACAACTTCAAAAATATTTAGGACAATAAAATAATCGTTATATTAAATATAAGTATAAAATTATATTAACGTGTTCAGAATCGCTCTATCTTTTCATTGCTGGGTGGAGCTCGTAGGTGGTGCTGTGCCTTTAAATGGGCCTACTCGCTTTTTCTCCCAGTTTTGATGCAATTATGTTAATATGCAGAGCTTGTCTGCGTCCTATTCATTATCTGCTAGAAATGCGTGATTGTTTTCTTTATATTACAGTCAGGGTCTTCGTGCATGCCGTGATCCAACAGAGAGCTGTAAGGTGGGTTATTGGGTGCACGGTTTATTCTCTTTAAAAAAAATTAAATAAATAAAAGGAAAAGATCTTTTCTAAGTACTACATAAAAAAATACTAATTGCCAAGACTGATTTCCTTTTTTGATGGTCTAACTATTAAATCTTATGTAGGTCACTGGACGCAGTTCAGCCCACTGACAGACCTCGACTTAAACCTGGGCCTAACGTTAATCTCTCTCCGTTCATCAGCATCACGACAGGAAACGGAAGGCTGGAGGAAGCATTTAAACATATTTGAATACAGCGAGTTAGAAGAAGGAAGGTTTAAAAATAAAAAGGTTTAAAGGTTGGGGAAAAAACGAAACGTGTATGTCGAAAAAGGATGTAAGTGTAAATGTATATTAACCCTTCAGCTTCAGCTGTATCCTTTTTTTTTTATAAAAGGGGACAAAGGTTAATTTAAAAACTTGATTCATTTATAAATAATCATTCTTTTTGAAATAACAAAAACGTAAATCAGTGTTCCGTTTTCCAGGTCACAACTGCATGTTTTTGTCTTTTACACCAAAAATAATTAAACAAGCAAACAAAAAACCCCTATAATAATTAATGCATCCGTTATTACAGGCTAATGGTCTAAAGGATTTTTACCAAAACAAGACGTTTGCCATATCTGGCGTTTTGGATTCTAATTTTCTACTTGCAGATGTCATTAAGAAGCTGATCTCTATTTGATTTTAAAACGATTACTATTGAGCTGAAAATAGGAAATATAACCTAACATTCTGCATTTTTACTTTCATTTAAAAAATATTATTTATAGTTTACTTGTATTATTTTTTTTAGTATTTTAAGTGACTGATTTGTTTTTAAAGGAGGCCTAACAAATAAACTCAATACTGAAAAAAAGGAAATTACAAATAAATTCTATATATTTCATTTCAAACTTTTTTTGCTGACTAGCTTTTATGGGAAAAGTATTAAGCATAAACAGGTAACAGGTAATCACTCTAAACTGTTTCAATAACCTTAAAATGTCAAAAGTTTAGAAAATGTTGCACACAATAACACGGTGCTGTTACTTACATTGAGGTTTTAGCTTTTGAGAAGCATTTTTCTCCTTTGTGTTTTGCTTCGATAAACTTGGGACAATTGTAGGAATTTTTACTTGTTTTAATTGTTTCACCACCTGCAGAGTCACAGAGATGCAGGTTCCCTCTCAGCTTTAATATAATCAAATGTCATGAGATTTTTCAGCCACTGATTCAATGACTTTCTCCCGCTCTGTTCAATTACAGCAGCAGTTAGAAGTGCAGTGACTCACAGAACGACCTTCAAAAGGCCACAGAAACGTGACCTCAGTGATTTGCTACATCTCTGTTAAGTGAGAGCACACCGGAGGTGACAGTTAAGACAGGAAGGCATAAAGACAGCAGTGATTTGTATCTGACGGACGCCTGATGATGGACCACATTAATGCGGCTATACTTTCTGCTACACATCCATTTTAAACGCAGCATTGAACCTCCGTCTAGATGACTCCCAAAATACAAACATCCCCACGTACTTAAATTTGAGAAGGAGGCCTCTCATTTAGAGGACAATGAAATCCCTTTATCATAACTGTGCTTTTAAAAATATAACCTTTTGACACAAATACATGGGTGCTAATCCTTGGAAAGACATAAGCTAACACTTGTGATTTCTCTCCTGGATCTTAACTGTTCTGACCAATTTAAGGAATCTGGAAATTTATTGTTGGTTTATACTGTGATAAGTAAAATACACAGCTGCCGAACAGAGTCAAGGCAAAATAATATCAATTTTCTAATTTTTAAAGCTAAACTGCATTCAGCTTTAAAAATTAAAACATTTAAATGTAATAACATTTTTTCCCAACAAAAAGCATGACTTGTATCTCAACAGTCTCATTATGCTTATTAAAGGTTTTAATCACAGTAACATAAACATTAACATGAGGTAAAAATGGTGTTTTAAATTTGACAACGTGAGGACAAATTCTTCTGTTATACAAAGAAATGTCATCAGTATGTTTCTAAAGGAAGTCTGTGGTAGGAAAAATCATTCATTCATGTACAACAAAGGCCCCTTGTAAATTTTTTCTACTTTCAGAAATATTTAAGTGACCCCGTGAGCTTATTATTCCCGGATCACTTCATTAAAGCAACCTTCAGAAAAGTTCGGTGTTAGAATTTATGAGAAGAAATGCTTTAATTTCTGGGATTCTGTGTATTTGACCGTGAGGCTGATAATTGTTGTGGAAAGGTGCAGCAAAAACACCTTATTTTGAAAACAGCTTTTTCAGTTTACTGATAAAATATTTGCCCAACATTTCCACAACCATTTTCTAAAACCTAAGACAATGTCTTCATTGTGCCAGTCTTTTTCTCACAAATAGGAAGGAAGAGGCACCTTTGATTGAAGAATAGTCAGTAAGTAAAACCTTACTGTATGCATTTTCATAAAGAATCTGTGTATTATTAAAACTAATACACACACATAACCTACCTGAAAAGACAACATGTCCTCCTTGGGAGTTTTTCTTTCTTTTCTTCTTCTTTTTTTCTTAATCTCATAAACAAGAGGCTGAGGATTTGGAGGTCATTCCTACTTTCGGTTATCTAGCTTTATGATGCATGATTATCACTCATACAGCTAGATAACCAAAGACAGGAACAGGCTCCATCATTAGTGACAACAGCAAAAGGTAAGTCCGAGGCTTTCTGGGAACAAAGAAAATGATTCGGTATTTATGCAAGTTTAGCTTCAGGTTTCACTTCAACACCATCGAATGGTGATTTCTGGGTTTTTTTTATGTTTTTAAATCAGATATGTCAATCCCAAATATCCATAACTTCCCCAAAACGAATTAAACCATTTTAATATCTCACCGGTCTGTCAGTCACTGAGATGGTACTCCAATTCTAGAGCCTAAGCACCAAAATACACATGAAAAAAAGATGTGGGGTGACAAACTGTACAGTAGCTGTTCCTGTTGTGCTTTAAGGTGCAACTTCACAGCTGTGTAGCCTGTGTGACTGTTTGTGGATTCTGTGCTCCTTCTCACACTTTGCAAACAAACCCAGATCATCAGAATTCATCAAACTCCACTGCTTTAACGTTTTAAAGCATTGTTTCATTAAAGCCCATCTTCCACAGCAACACCTTAGGAATCTATCAAACATGTATGCTAAACATTATAATTATTATTATTATTTTTATTATTACTATTATTATTATTTGTATCTGCCTTTCGGTTATTTTTACAGCTATATATGATGAGTATTGTTATTATAGGTATTCTAATGGTGCCACTACTGCTTTGGTCACAATGCAAGAGCACCCTGTCATATATTTATATCTATTTCTAAATTATTTAGCTAAATATTTGACTCAAATCAACCTCGTGATGACCTCACGTTTTTCCCCTGTACGTCTGACGTCAATATTTTTAATTGGGAAATAGATGCACCGACAAGACATGCGTCACTTTCTAACGCACACAAATACTAACACTAGTATATATGTGTATATAATTTAAAATATTAAAAAGGCAATAGCAGGTTTCATAGTGTGTTTTTGGGGGGTTCATATTTTTTTTTTTTTAAATCACACTGTATGAGTCAAATTGCCTTCAGTGGCCTGGACGGTGTGTGAAAGGCTTCTGGTTGAAGAGTGCAGGCCTGCATAAACACTGCTTCACTGTCACAACTAATGTTTTGCCCTTGTTATATAAGTTAAGGCACAGGTAACTGGGTTACTCATGTACCATTTTAATGTTGTTCTCTTGCAAACTAGTTATAGAAGCCAGTACACATCGTTATCTATTGGTCATGGGTTTGACGGTGAACTTGAGCCTGTCACGTTAAATAAATGCCGACAATATAACCATAAATGTGTCAAATGTCAAGTCTGCGCCCTCAGATCGAGGCGCGTTTGTTGAAACACGCCTGAAGGTAGAATGATCTGTGGAAACTAGTCAAGCCCACCCTAACCAAAAGACTCACTTCTCGAGATGCCTCCTGCGTTCGTGGAGACCAAAACATCCACATGTGGCAAAGAGGGGCCGCCAGCGTCGCATCATCCGGGCTCCAGATGTTCAGAACATGGAAATGAGTTTCTGTACAGCCTCGCTTCGACAAACAGGTGAGCGCGTGGATCAGATCGATAAATCCCACGCCATCTGCCGAGCCTGCGCAGACGGCTGTGGATGAGACATCCTCGTCGTGCCGTGTGCTTGTATCCGAGATCAGGACGTTCCCGGGTCAGTGCCGTGATCTCTGTGGGACTGACAGAGGAGCGAGACGCTTTTCATCAGCCGCGTCCAAAAGCGCGCATCATCAGTCCGCGGTCCTGAAGCTGCGACGTGTCCCCTGACAGACACTTCAGTGCTCTCATCTCGCCTCCTCTCTTTTTTTCTCAATACTTCCTCCTCCTTTTGCTGACGTCACGCGGACAGCAAGTTGCCGATAACCAATCGCAAACTCTCCCTCTGTGCGTGTGCGTGTTTTTGGAGAACTCAGGCCATCACGTCGCCGTTGCGCTCTTTTAACTGTGGAAGTGGAAACCGAACCAGCAAAACAAAACTTAAAAAAGAAGAAGCAGAGAGCACGTTGTTGCTGGCTAAAGTTTAAAAAAAAAAGTAGTTACAATGTTTTGTTATTATTATTACATAAGTTTAGTTATCTTATCTCGTTCAGCTTGTTATAGCCATATTGCTCCTGGGTGGTGTCGGTATTGTTAGTCATTTATTATTGTTATTTTTTAAAAGATGTGTTGGTAAAACAGGAAATCATCTGTGACACGTTTGAAACCGGTGTTGGCACATGCTTTTCTTTTTTCTTTTCCCGATATATTATCAACTGCTCCCCACTAATTAAAACCATCATACAGATCTAGTCAGTTTCTGACTTTAGCGCCTCCCAGCGGTAGCAAAATCAACTACAACACTGTGGCAGACAAGCAATACCCTACGTCCATCAATATGTGGTCTCTTACTCTTTCTTTTCCACTGCTTTTCAAAGGTGGGAAAAGGAAGCACGTATTGTTTTCTTATCGCATCACAAAAATACAAAAATGTAACACAAACTCATTCGGACCCACTCACATTTTGAGCTGAATATTTTTATTTATTTACTTATTTTTATGAGAAGAGGACACACCTGAAAAAATCCCCCCCAGTTTTTCTTCAGATACACACCTTTTTGTTAATGGTGTCCTGAAACAAGGCTATTTTTTTTTCATATATAATATATTTATTTTCAAGCCACCCCACTTGCCCCTTCTCTATCATGCCTGTTTTTGAAATTAGAATGAGTAAGAATCTGATCTTTGATTAAATATTTGACTTTTAATTATTAATGAATAGATGTAGATCAGATTTTACATCTGATTTTACATTGGGCTCTTTTCCATTGATCGATTACTTGTTCCTTTTGGACTTGCGAAAGTCAGCAACACAACACAAACACAAACATGCTAATGTGTTGTTTTTTTTTTTCTTGCTCTCTCTCAGAAGTCAATGACTTTACGAAGAACCAAAGTTTCTGAGCCCAGAGGGGAAAACAGTCCACAGAGATGAGACTTGAAAAAGTACAGAGATGTTCAGTCCACATTTCAGATTTGAGGTTATACTGCCTTCTAGTGTCCATCCAAACTCTCATGTCCCAGATAGTCTCCATTATCTTTCATGTGTTCCTCTGTATCTAACAGAAGAGAGAAAAAGATTATGTGTTCATTAAAAAGTGTAGCGAAAGAGAGAAATGGGAGAATATTGTAAATGACAATATTTAACCACTGCCCTAAAGTGTGGTACCTTTTCTCTTACAGGTGGGATTTGGCACCTGAAGACACAGATCTTCAGACTTTTGTATTTAAGAGTAATTTTTCATTGTGAACAGATGTGCACTTTTAGGCTGTGTATAATAATAATGCAGTGTAATGCATCTTTGAAAACCATGAAGCACAGTTTTACCTGGAATCTGGCTTCTTTGTCCTCAGCAAATTATGCCAATTAAAACATAAAATGATTTTTCTTCTCTTATCAACATCAGTTTTGCTAAGATTCATCCATTAATTTAACATTCAAAACATGCAAACGTCACTCCAAAATGATTGTTTTACAAGTCCTTAAAGTACAGCTACACATATTCAGTGCAATTTAGTTTAATTACTAAAAATTCATTAAAAAAGCCCCATCAGTGTGCTTTATACTGCAAGGTCAAACAATTAGACAATCCAGTATCTGCGAGCAGCCAATGGATTTTAAATTCATTTCTGGATTCAACACAGAAGTGAAGCTGATATAAAATAAATACGATGCGGGAGTGTTTAGAACAACCTGGTATCAGTGACATTCAAGCCTAGAAGTTAAAAATACACAAGTTTTTCAGGTTTACTAGTGATGGGACGTTTCTAATTTTAGGTATACTGCACAGATGAAAGAATGCGGTTCTACTTTTTTGTTTAATGCACACCTTGAAGGACATGCTCTGGTCAAAAATGACTAAGATTCTTCATAATGCTACTGGAGAGTGGATACAGCATCTTAGTAAGACATGTTTCTGAGATTTCTAGGTCAAAATACAAAAACCTCAGCTTCATCAGAATTTAGAAGTAGAAAATTACACATCACTGTATTTCCTAAGGGAAGCATCTATAATATAAAAAGCATGAGTCCCAGTACACAACTCTGTGGAACTCCATGACTTTTTTAAAGTGCTGCAAACATTTTCCTTCAATCGTTCTTTAATAATAGTTCCTGTCTCTATAGTAATTGATGTAGTCAGTGTTATCAAATGTTTCACCCGTCAGAGGCCATAGGAGGATCAGTGATAACCTTCAGTAGTGCTGTTTCTGTGTTGTGATGGACTCTAAATCCTGACTGAAACTTAAAATGCACCATTCCTCTGAGGTAAAATATTCAAGGTTTGACACCTGTGGGCTTGAATTCAGTACAAAAGAAAATAAGAAACATGAGCATAGAAGGCAAAAACCTTTTAATATAAAATATTCAAGAAAGTCAAAAGACTACATCATCAGAGAAAGACAGAATCTCGTTTTGTAGGGATGAAATGAGCCATATTGTTAGACCACATACCTACCATCTGTATGACATGAAAAACTTAGTGGAAAGTGCTTTGTATCAAAATCAGTGGGTGTTCATTATTTAAAGTACAAAATTCACATAAAAAAGCTCAAAGACTGACAAAGCAACAAAATCTTTCAGCGACCACAGAGCAAAAATACATGCGAATTACATGTTACATTTACTTTCAGACAGGATTCTTTCGTACATCAATTAATGCATTGTTTGAGGTCAGTGGTCCAATGTTGAGGCTGGAGCGACGGGACTCTCGGCGAGATTTAACCACAGGCAGGGATGTTTGCCCACTCCAAGACCCCACAGCAGTTTGACCTACACGTTTAACAGGGCCATCACTGGCCACCTGAAGCCACAGCTCCTCCATGATGGCAGGTTCCTCCGTTGGGAGAGAAGAGCGCCTCCACGTGGACGGGAGAGGGGTGTTCACCAGCTCCCGCATTTCCTCCCTAGACTTGGAAGGTCTGTCCAGCTGCCCTGCCCCTCTGCCTCCTGAGCTGTCTTCGGGGCAACGGGGAAGCTTTTCCATGCTGCCAGCATTCGCAGGTTTACCATCAGATGGCACGACTGAAAGACAGTATGTTATAAGGATATTTACTAATGCAGGAATACATTATTTTTAACGGTAAAAATCACTAAATTCGACTGGAAAACTCCAAAAGTTACAAAACAGAAGGAAAATTTGAACTGAAGGCATCTTGTTCCTAGTCCTGCAGAATGACATCGCAATCACACACTAAAAATACACACTTTTGTACCTTTAGGATGTTCTTTTGGCTGCGTGGATGACCCACAGAGTTCCCTCAGTTTGCTGTTTAGTTCCAGATTAGCCGCTTTGTAATGGTTCAGTTCCCTGCTGAGGTTGAGGATCCATCCCTCATACTGCCGCTGCCGCCCTAACAGACCCTCGTCCATTTGTTCTGTTGGGATGATAAAACGTACACAGTATATTAACGGAAACACCATCTGCCACTTTAACTTATACTCTACCTTTGAGCCTTAAATATGTTCAGTGTGTGAGACTACTTAGTCTGCAGTATAATGTGACTGGTTTATGTTAGTCTCACCTCGACACTGCTGCAGTAAGAGCTGCACACTCCTCTCATGTTCCTTCTGCTGTTGTGTAAGCCGGCGATCTGTGTCGAGTTGTGAGCGATCGAGTGCATTTTCCAGCCACTGCACCAGCCTCTGCTGCTCATCTAGTTGCATTTCCAGCTCAGCTAGGGCAAGTTGCAGCTTACGCTCTTCTTCACGCAGAGATACCACCTGCAGGAAATGTGCACACAAACATTCATAAGCCTACAACTGGTGAGTCCAGACGCAGTCCAGAGTCACATGTGCAAGGTGCACCTGCTCAACTGGTTGTTAACATAAATATATCTAAACATGGCAGCAACTCCAAGCATTGTGCATGTAGACATGGCCAAGACAACTTGCAGAAGTTCAAACTGAGCATCAGAAAAAAGGTGGGGGAAAATGGTGATTTAAGTGACCTTGAATATGGCATGGCTGTTGGTGGCAGCTGAGCTGGACTGAATGTTGCTGCTGATCTACACAACCAATTTTAGAGTATACAGAAAATGGTCAGAAAAAGAATATATCCAGGGAGCGACAGTTCTCTGGATGAAAACACCTAGTGGATGTTGGTAAATGACCAGATTGTTTCAAGCTTATAGGAAGGAAGAGTGACTCAAAAAACCACTCATTACAATCAAGTTATGGGTACATACTGAACCCTGAAGCAGCCTGGGTGCCACTCCTCTCAGTGAACAACAGGAAACTGAGACTGCAATAAACACGGCTCACCAAAACTGGACAATAGACGACTGGAAAAACATTGCCTGGTGATGAGTCTGGTGTTTTCTGCTGTCACATTAGGTAGGGTCAGATTTGACATAAACATCAGGAAAACATGGATCCATCCTGTCTTGTATCAACGGTTCAGGCTGGTGGTGGATGGTGCTGTAACGGTGTATTGTTACTAACCATGTCAACTCCTTTATGACCACAGTGTGCCCATCTTCTGATGGTTGCTTCCAGAAGGATGATACTCCATGTCACAAAATTCAAATCATCTCAAACTGCTTACTTGGACATGACAGTGAGTTCACAGTACTCAAATAGCCTCCACAGTCAATAGAGCACCTTTGGGATGTAGAGACTCACAGATGTGGTGTGACCTGTGATGCTATTATGTCAATATGAACCAAAATCTTAGAGGAATGTTTCCAGCACCTTGTTGAAGAATTAACGCATTTCTGAAGGTAAAAAGGGGTCCAATCGAGTGCTAGCAACAGGCATCAATATTGGATATGTGTTGCTCTTAATTCTTTAAGAGTTTCTCTTAAAAAACTCAACACAAAGACACATTTCAGCTTTGTAACTGCTGTTTTGTTGAAAGGGAAGTAGAATGCATCACCGGGCGTTTATGTCAAGGCAGGCATGGGCACGTTAAATGTGAAGGAGAGGGCATACTAAGGAAGAGCACAGCCACAAACTAATCAGACTGAGGTGCTTACATGGGCACAGTTCTCTCTCTTTTTATCATCTTAAGGTTTATTCTACCCCCTAAAAATGAATAAAATTTGTGTGGGTCTGTTTATTCAGAACATTTTTTATTCTGTTTCACATACCTTGTCGAAGTACTTGCACAGCAGAGCTCTGGTCTCAGAGGCAGACAGGTAACTGAGCTTGGCCATGAGATTCATCTCCCACTGGGAGAGCATACTGGCAGAAGCCCGAAGCTGTCTCTGTCTTTGAGTGATGGCTTCATTCTTATACTCAATCGCTGCATCCAGAGCCTCAATTGCCTCATCCAGTTGGAAAAGCGTTCGCTCCTCCTGGTAACATCAGAGTGAACAGATGTCCTTAATGAAGATTTGAATACGATGTAGAATTCATTTTCAGTTTGAAACTAGTGCTTTCCAGATTCTTGATAATTAGGCTGTTATTGTGACTGTATTCAGTACATGTCTTCTGTACAGCAAAATATTAATCTAAAGAGTGCTGATAATTAAAAGAGCTTGAACCTCAGAGTAATATCTGACCTCTGGTGAGAGCAGGCTACCCTGCCGCAGTTTATCGTCCAGCTCAACTCGCTGTTTAAGCAGTGAATCTTTCTCTTGACGTAGGTTGGAGATCTCTTGCCGGATCTGTTGGGAGTCTTGAGCACTACTACTGCGAAGGAGACCATTCCTCTCACTCAACTCTTCCTCGAGTAATTCAATGCGCCCGGTGAGTGTCATTAGATCTTTACTTAGGGCCTGGAGGAAAGATGAATAAAACAGGACTCAGCATCTCCAAGTCCTCTGTGCTAATAAGCTGAATTGTTTGTGTTAATACCTGACTGGAGCGGAGCCTCTTGGTTTCCAATCCGCTGCGTTCCTGTAGCAATGCTTCTTTCTTGGCCAGGATTTCCTCTCTTTTCGTCAGCTCTCCTTCCAGATCTTCCAATCCTCTCCTCTGTTCTAGTATCCGTTCCATCTCCTCGTCCAGCCAGCGCTTTTGATCCTCAATTTTCTGCTCACAGCCGAGTTGAGACACAAAAGGACACATAAAAGCACAATAACAGACAGTAGTAGTATTTCTAGGTGCCATACGTGTATACACTAGTACTGCATCTCAGCTCTTGCTGCACCTGCTGCTCTTCTAATGAGATGACAGAGCCGTTGCTGCCACTGCGTCTCTGCCTCTGGAAAGCTGCAATCGCTTCGGTCTTTATCTTCAGGATCTTCTGCTGCTGCTCATTCTTTATTTCAAGTTCCTGGTATGGTGTAAATAACATGAAAGTCACATTTTCACACATCGCACTGCAAGAACAGGAAGAACTGCAAGAACTGCATTTGGCTCGAATTTCCAGTTAAGCTAATTTGCTCGTCATTGCCACCCAAAAGACAGATTCTATATTCATTCTAAGGCTGCTGAGTAAAAAGTATTTAGATGGAGGTGACAGAGGACAGACGTTTGTCCTGTAGGAGAGTTAGACCCTAAGATGAGACGTTTTTGACTCTAAAGCCTTTCTCGCAAGGTAACCACCAGTCCACGCCGCCCTACCACCACTGTGGGATGTCTGCGAGTGTAGCCTGGGGGTAAAGTGAGCCCCATTTGCTCTCTCTTGGCTCGAGCTGCACTAAACACTGAGTGAGTTTAAGCTGCAAAGGAAAGAGGTGTGCTTGATTTATAACTCAAGAAACAAACGAGAGCTTTTTATTGAAAATGAATTCAAAAGCCGTTTAATCTAGATTTTCTTTGGTTTCGTGTTTGTTGGAAAAAAAATCATAACTGACATAAAATTGGATTAATTACCCAGCCTTAACTGAAACTGCAGTGCCATCTGTCGCACAGACTAATATTTTTCAATTAAACTTTGCTTAGTTACAAACAAACAAAGCCACTCAGTGGTACCTTGACTCTGTGAGTTCTCTGCTGCATTTCGTTCTCCAGACGACGCTTCTGCTGACTTTCCTGACGCAGCCGCTTTTGCAGCTGCTCCTGCTGCTGTCTCATAGACTGGACGCTTCTCTCCAGCTCTAACACACGGCGCTCACTCTGGGCAGGAAGGTTGGCGAGACGGGCAGTATCCCTCTGACGCTGACTTAGTACCTAATGTTTAACCAGAAATATTTTCACTTTTAGAAGTTTACAGGTCATGTTTAAAAATCAGGAAATGAAATCATTAAGATTTTTAAATCTTAAGTTTTAAAAAGCAGCATCTCACTGACACAAAACAACAACATCACTCTGAACTTGGCGGCACATGAACACAAACCTGAACTTTGCTCTGAGCAGCAGCTATCTTCCTGCGACATTCCTGTGCTCTGGTCTTGTCTGTGATGCTGATCTCTCTCTCTTGCCTCTCTAGGTCCTGCAGCTGCCGCTGGGCCTCCTGCAGCTCCTGCCGAGCCTGCACAGCTTCCCCCTCCAGAGCTGTGATCTTATGGCTGTACTGCTTGTTCAGAGCCTGAGCATCCTTACCTTAAAAGGCAAACAACTGATTCAGAAAAAACACACAAGAGAATATTTTTTGTGAAAAGGATGAAGCCAAAATTTTAATTGCTACCTGTTTTGACAAGTTCCTTAATGAGTTCTTCTTTCATGCGAATAGTGACAGAGAACTCCCTGATCTTCTGCTGTGCCTGAAGAAGTCCCCACTCTGAAACACCTTCAAAGCTTTTTAGACTTTCCCCACTGCTGGAGTTGGCTACAGAGAAATTTGAAAGTGAACACACAAGGTTGATAGGGTGGTGGTACAGTTAGGAAGAGGACACAGCTTTGACTCAACTCAAGCACGAGTGGAGTGTAATATAGAAACAGACAAGAGGCAACAGAAGCATAACAATCAGTTTTAGAAGTCTGCGGTAACCACTGGTTGAACATGTAACCACAATAAAGTACAGAATTAAGCTATCTTTCCACGTGATGTTAGTGTCTCTGCAATTTACTTAATTCATTTCTCTGTGCATGCCGCACAGAGAAATGGATACGCTGTCTGCAAAAAACACAGAAAAATAAGCAAAAGGACTTAAAACTGGATCATAACTGATCGTGTTTGTAACAGAGTGTTTCTGACTGTATGACACTGCATGACTTAAACTTGATTTTTGATTTGAGAATAAATGTTCCACTAGTGAAGGCAAATATAGTACAAAAAAGAAATCCTGACAATACTTCCAACATCCCACTCAATGCTCCATTAAATTATTTCTGAGCATCTGGTAATCTTGGTAGTGAGCAAGTTGTTCGACTTACATGCTTTTCTGGCTAAACAGGGGTGCTGGTCTGGCTCCAGCCCTTTGCCAGCAGTTGGTAATCCCCCTGACTGCATGTCCCACTTGGTCCAGGTCAGATTCACCTGCCTGACAGAATAACGCACAAGTCACAAATACCATGAGCACAGGCGTAACACAATGACACTTTGAATGAATGGTTGATTGACATGATTGACAGTTGTTTAGCAACTTTTTTTAAAAAATTGAAACTCAATTTAGATTCAGAAGAAACAACATACTTTGACCTCTCTTGTCCAGAATGACTGCCCTCTTTTTCCCTGTAATGCGTTTCCGCTCCACCTGGGATCTCCTGCTCCTCATACAGTTTCCCATCCTGATCAGTGCAAGGCCCATTACCAATGTATCCCACTGGACTGACCTGCAATCACACAAAACACACAGATGTAGAGGTATGAAAACTATAAAACAAAAGAATAAATTGTACTCTTAATGCATCTTAATATGGATTTTCTACTTCTTTTTTTTAATGGCTGGTTACCTGTCTGTGGGTGCCTCCATTCTGGCTGTGCTGCATGGAGCCCATGGGGGCAGTGTGCGGCCGCAGCCTCATGTTAAGACCCAGGCCCATCAGTCCTGCAGTAGAGAGCTGACACTGTAGATCTGCTATCAGGTCCTGCTGCTCCTGCAGCTTATCACTCTGAGACAATAAGAGGACAATAAAATCAGTATCACATCACTAAGATCAGATATGATCTGAAACATCAGTGTATTAAGTGTTGACACAGCTCGGGTGCAGGTCAGTAGGATTAACTTTGTGATGACGATTAAAAAAATCAAAAGTGTGAGTCACTGCTCCAACAGAAAAACAATATAGGAGATAAACTTTGTCTAACCTGCTGCTTGTACTGCTCCATAGCATCTTCCAGAGCTGCTAGAAAGTCTGTGTTCTCCCTCTCTAACCGCTGGATCTGTGACTGAAGGTGTGCAATAGTATCTTCTTTCTCTCCATCTTTATCACTGTCATGGTCATGGCTCCACCTCTCCTCCACAGCGGTGTCCTGATGAGTAATTCATAGTTAGTAATACGTGTCCTATGTTTTTGTTCAAAACGTTACTCTTTAAAAATAATTACTAGTAATTTAATAATTATTTTAGAGTGAAAGGGACAGACCTGGTTTCTTACAGAAGGCCTGCCCCTCCTCAGGCCAGCACTGTCCTCAGTGGAGCTGTTCTCAATACCGCTGTCTGGACCGGAAGCCGTGGTCAGCCCACTTCTCTCTTCCTCCACAGAACAAAGCCACTCCTTCACTCTCAGACTTTGTTCAGCAGTCAGAGCCCCTTCACTCTGCAGCTCCCGCAGCAACCTGTGATGCACCAGCAGCACAGACATTCAAATTTTTGTATAGCCATTGATTTCACTTATCTCTTCTACATTTTTGTATCAGAGAAACACCAAAAATTATGATTTAGAATGAAATATGCTGATGACTGGGTTTTAAATAGTTTTAACCAAGTTACCTTATGTGAAAACCATGCTAAAGTCCCAAATTTTAACTTTTAATTTATTCTCTGCCATGCAAAAAACAGTTTGCATGACAAATTTCTACAAATTTTACTTCCATTCTCAGAATTATTATTGTTTAGTTAAAACGCAAATGGAATAATGCTTATTTTCAACATTTATAAATAACAAAAAAAGGTTTTAACCATCAAAATCCATACAGCATTATCACCACAGGCTAAAGACAACAGTCGCCAGCACTAGGCTGCAGTCCCTAGGAGTGTGAGACCGTTTTTTCTTATCATGGTTGAGTTTTGCTAGATGACAATACGGGGCAAAATAGTGCACAAGATACTGTTTATGCCTCAGAAACTGTTCAAACATGCATTTTTTGACACAGTTTTGAGAGATACCTGCAGAGAGTGGATGTAAGACAAACACTGGAAATACTAAAAAGTTCAGTTGTTCCTGATTCTGCTATTGCTTGTTTTCTTTTTGTTGGTAGCTGAGATTCTCAGTCTGCATCTTTGGCTGGCTATTCCCATCCTGCGTCACATATTAAGACTTTGGCTGATTGGACACTTTCATTGTCCTCCGATATTAAAAAAAAAAAAATTAATTATGTAATTATAAAATAAACCAAACAGTGTCGTGTTTGCACTGGCTTTTTAAATTGTATGATATATACATATATCAAACTTTTCTCTCTCTAAAGATGTAGATGAGGATTAATTCACAAAGCAGCTGTCAACCAATGTGTACGTTTTTCTGGTAGGTTAAACTGAGTGTCCAAATCTTACAGCACAGGTTAAATAATGCAGACTAAATCAAACCCATCGATAAATGCTCTTTAACCTGTAAGCAGTGTCTGTGCAGGTCCTATAGTGAGCGCTCTGGACTTGCAGTCTGCTTATTTCTCCCTCTCCAAGTCGAGGTCTCCTATTGGGTTCGGCGTGAGAAATTATGCGGGTCTCTGAACGCTGGCGGTTTTCGAGGGCTCTGCGAAGCGCCTTGATTTGTTGCTCGAGCCCTTCCACGCGATCTGGCTCACGCTTGCAGTTGACTGTAGCACGGTTCTGAATGTTCCTTGCCCTTGTGGCATAGTTTAGTGTGTTCAGGCTCTCATCAAAATCAGAAGAAGATGGACTGATGCAAGCAATCATCAGAGTTTTTGAATTTCCCCCTAAAGAATCTTTTAGTATCCTAGTTGAAAGAAGGAAAATAAAATGATCAGGTATTAATGTTTAGTTAGATTGATATGCTTAAGTCCAGATCAACTTATTATAACTTACCTTGTAATTTTAGAATCTCTGTATGGTATGTGAGAGCCTTTCCTCTTGGGGTCCCCCAGTGCCCCGATAACATTTCCCAGAGCTAAAAGACCGCTGTTAATCTGGATACTCTCCTTTAGTCTCTCTCCAGTGTTTCCTGTCCTTAAAATGCGCTCTGATCCTGCCAGGTCAACAAAGTGAAACTTGGAAGACAACATTTGTGGTCCAGAACTTCCAGCAGTCCCATAAAGGCGAGAGCTTCCTCGTCGTTGGTCCATGTACACAGTAAAAATGGTGTGAGACCTGCTGGAGTTAGGATTCATCTGGGTTGCACCAGTGTGCCTGGCTGTGTTTCCAGACTCCAGTAAACTTAGGACTTCATCAAGACCCTCCACTTCACACTCCTTTACGCCACACAAAACTACGAAGTCAAAATGCAATTAAATACATCAACAAATACTTTTTAAATGAAGACATTTCTGCATTGACTGCTCAAAAACATGCTTAGAAACATTTAAGACTCTTTATTCCTCACCAATATTGCCCTTATCCTCCCGGATGTGGATGTCCTTGCTGGCAGTCTCAACTTCCAGCAAGTCCTTGAAATCCTCTTTGTAGATCTCCAGATAGGAGACTCGAACAGAGAAGTCTGTGAGGTCATTTTCATCGAGCAGCTTGAAGATATCTGCAACAGCCCTGGGGATGATGCCCTGCTCCTCATCACTAAAGGAACCTAAAATTACAGTTAATTTTTAAAAAATGGAAAATCTGATTCTGTTCAGTTTATTTTTTCCATCCGATAAAAAAATGCAAAAAAACCCAAACATAACTTGTATTTTTAAAGTGTGTGTCATGCATGCTTTGTTGAAACCAAACATTTTACTAATATTTTGAAGTAAAAAAATTCTAAAAGACAAAAAAGAAAAACTTACAAATATTAGCTTCCCCAATCGTGTAAGTCTTGCCTGATCCTGTCTGTCCATAGGCAAACACTGTAGCATTGAAACCTTGAAAGAAGGCATCTATGAGCGGCTGAACAGACGCAGAATAAATCTCCTCCTGACTGCAAGTTTCCTCAAATACGAAGTCACAAAGAAAGTGTCGGTCATGACCCAGAGTAACCCTACACAGCTCAGGATCCACAGTGATACAGCTCTCATGGCAGTGCAGAAGCTCTTTAGGCAGCAGGGGACGTACTCGGACAGCCACCTGCACTGCAGAATACTCCCCTCTGCCCTGGCCAGTAGGCAGTTTGGGAGACATTTCTTCTCTCCTCTCTGTTCCGCTGTTATGTATTGATCATCTTTGGACGCCTAAAGAAAACAAAAATCATTTATTGACAAATATTTGATGAACATCTCATGTCACATTTATGAATATGGTACAAGGTAATAAATGAGGATGCAATTGATGGCATGATAAGATGGGAAAAAATAAGTGCACCCATGACTGAGTAGCTTGTAGAACCACTTTTAGCAGCAATAACTTAACGTAATCGTTTTCTGTATGACTTTATCAGTCTCTAACCTTATTGTGAAGAAATTGTGGCCCACTTTTCCTCACAACATTGCTTCAGTTTACTGAGGTTTGCCAGCTTTCATTCATGCACAGCTTTTAAAGTTTGTTCCACAGCTTTTAGTCTGTTTAATGTCTGGGGCACAGCTCTTAAAGTTGTCCACAGCATTTAATCTGTTTAATGTCTGGACTTTAACTGGGCCACTGCAGCACCTTGATTCTTTTATTTTCTGTCGTAGATTTGCTGCTGTGCTTGGGATCACTGTCCTGTTGCATGACTGAGTTTGGGCCAAGTTTGATCTGTCAGACAGATAATCTCACATGTGAATCAAGAATAAGTTACAACTTTGCAAACCTACGCAGTGTTGCCATGTGCTGTAGTTCATGTTTTGTTTTCTTAGTTTTTTTGCATTTTCTCTGAGCATTGCATGATCTGACCTTGGGGTGCATTTGCTGCGATGTCCACTTCTGGAAAGATTGAGGCCTTTTGTTAAGACACACTTGAATGGTCCAGACCAGCAAACTACCAAAACTTCTGCACAAACACCAGGATATAGGCACATGCTGATGCCCAATTAATCAAAGTCACCTGATTAGCAGTACCTGGCTGATACTAACCATTTACTACACAACACCTTTCCCGGATGCAGTCCTGTAAAAGGTTTTTCACAATACTGTACTTACTGCTGAAGAACATTGATAAGATATGTGTTCTATAAAAAGATCAAATAAAATAATGTTATTACAGTTATTTAAAAAACAAAACAAAAATGAAAGGAGATCCATGCACAACAAAGTTCTTATAAAGTAAACTCTATAAAAAGTGACAACACCACTGTACTGTATGTGGTAATGTCGACTTACCTAGAGCTAGAATATATAACTGCAAACCCACTTCTCTTTCAGTTTAGCCAACTTTACCCTTCAGTCAAAGGTCTTTTGGTCAACCCTGGCTCTTCTTGGCTATGTGTCAAAGTAACACTGTGCAAGATACTGAACCCCGGGTTGCCCCTGATGCATCAACTGGAATGTGAGTCTGTGTGTATGGGTGAAATTAGATAAAAGCACTGTATGAATGTGTGTTAATGTGTGTTATAGTTTGATACTTGTAACAGCAAGTATTCTGAGTTCTCAAAATTGAGTAGAAATGGGACTACATAAGTATCACAGAATTTACCATTTACCATTTTAGACAAAGGCATACAGCTTCTGAGTTGATCATTAAGAAATGCTGACCTGGGTGCAAACATGAAATAAACAAAAACAAACATCTGCAGGAAAAGCTGCTGTGTGAATGTTTTTGATTATCATTCATATTCTATTCATGTGAATGTACACTCCCTGAAACTACAGTAAGGAAACAAACAACAACATTTCAGATGAAATAACTCACAATCTTTTTTTAGATGCATGCAGTATAAATAAGTTTTGATTTCGAGGCTTTTTAACACAGCATATCTCTCCCAAAGTTATAGTATTACTAAAAATATATACCTGTACCAAGATCCAATTCAAAATACACGTTTACAATTTCACATTAAACCCCTTCAAGGATGCTTTATTATTACTTGGATTAGTCTGAGCCTTGTGTAGTAATAAGCTTCCCCTATTTACTGGTTAATCACAGCTCTGCACTAACGACACAGTAGTTATATGACACAGTTAAAGTCTTCAACAGTTTAAAATAGCGGGTGTCGCGTTGTGAATAATCTTTTCTTATTTTTTGGGTTAAGTACTGTTACGTTACTGCGTTTTAACCCAAGGGTAGCGTTTCATCAGCGACTTCATTAGTTAATTTATCGCTTTTTCACGCAGACAAACCAGCTTTGTATCGAGTAAAGAAAAAAAAAGTTATAGTTCACATCCAGAAGTAATCACAGCGCTGTTAACTTGTGTTTCCCAAGTTAGCAGGGTAACGCTAGCTCGCTGTTGTACAGGGTTACAAAAAATAAAAGAAGAAAACACAAAGAATGTACTACCTCTATTAATGAGAAAAAATGTCGGCTTTATCTTAGGACTGTTTCATTTTCACACTGCTTCCTAAAGTTCAGAAGTTCGTGAGGCTGCTTGTTGTCCAGATTCACTTCAGCTAAGCTAAAGTTAGCTGACAGTCTAAACAACAACATCAAAAACTTGAGGATGAGGGTGGATAAAAGCTGATAACGCGCGAACTAGCTCGGCCCGTTAGAAATACGTAACGTTAAACGGCGTACATCGACAGTTTTAGTAAGCACTAAACATTTTTCACGACTTACTTTAATGCAGCAGGAGTTGTACCACGGATTCAGAGTAACTCTGGAGAGCTTTTTGGGGGAAGAATGGAAGCTGAGGGGCAGTCCACGGGCAGCCCAGGGGAGGAGCACGAAACCGTGGCCTGGGTTTGATCTGCAGCAGCAAAGCATCATGGCTGAGAGGCGACAACATCTCAGCAGGTCACAGCACACGTGATTTAGTACAAAAGGCACTTTAATCATTGCGGTTTTGTTTTGTTTTGGATCCTGGATTGTAAAATAATTTATGGGAGCTGAGAGAAATTTCTGTTATCTGCACGAAAACTACATTATGTGTAAATGCAACTAGTCAAATCATGAAAGCTATTTTTTTAAATTCACTTTTATTTTTTATAGAGCCAAATCAAAACAGCAGGCGCTTTATATTGCAAAGTGAAGACCCTATAGTAATACAGAGAGAGCCCCCAACAATCACATTTAACCCTCTGAGCAAGTACTTGGCCATGGTAGGACTCACCTTTAACAGGAAAAATCTTTGTGCAGAACCAGGCTCAGGTAAGAGAGAAAGACAGGGCAAAACATACTGTAGAAGAGAGCCTGAGATTAATAATAACTAAGGATTGAAAGCAGAGTGGTGTGTAATAATCACATAGTGAGTAAAAGAGAAGCACTCAGTGGAAAGCGCCCAACAGCCTAGACCTAGTGTAGCTAACGGCGAACTCAGGGTCACCTGGTGCAGCCCTAACTATGCTTTATCAAAAATGAAAGTTTTGAATTTTACAGTGATATTTATTCCATGGTTCATTCTCACCACATGACCAGCCTTGTTTGGACCATAACTGACATTAAAGCTGTACTTTTCTGTTTTCCCCTGTCTCATTTTTGCTGAAAGGATAATCTTAGGTTGTGTCTTCAGTAAATGCAACTTACATTATGTTTGAGAAAATTAAAGGTTGAGGCCAGAGAACTGTTTAGTGGAAGAAAACTAAAGTAAACAGCTTATGGGGTATAATAAAATGAATGAATGGACACTGAAAACTATAAATTCCCAAACAACAAACAAAAAAACAAAAGATCAAACTCAACTGTTGATGTGTGCTGGCAATCATCCACCAATCACATTATGTGAGCAGGTCAGTTCAGATGTAACAAGACTTGAAATGTAGGCTATACATGATATGATGTTGAATGAAATGTTGGGCTATATTTAAAGTTCTTCAAAAATTGCCCACTTTCCACGGCTCCCATGTTATATTCAAATATAACAGGCTTATTTACAATGCCCTTTCGCAGGACAGTCTAATGGTAGCTGTAGCTCTTACTCTCACTGAAAAACTGGGTTTAAATGCCCACAAGAAAATGTCCTACAAAACTATTACATTCTCTGATTTTGTTGAAACATTATGCATTTTACTTTTCCTAATGATTTATTTGCTATTATTTTTGTATTCTCTCTATACAGGCCCTTCTTAAAAAAGAGCTCCAAATCTCAAAGAGGCTAGTTGTTTAAATGATGTATCTAAAAACAATAGTGATGCTAATAATTATAGCCACAATAGCTATGATTACAAATGGTGATGAAAAGCCACAAGCACAGTAAACAAATAAATGTGTGTCTGGATCCTATTGCACATGAAGTTTGGCCTTTCTCTCTCTCTCTTGCATTCTGTTAAAATCTTAGTAAATTCCAAACCAATAACCAGTAACTATTTAAACAGATATGGTTTATGGCCACTTTTAAAAACAGTTGAGGGTGCAGTATGTCTAATTTGTGAACAGAGGGCAGTGTTGCATCACAGTTTGAAAAGGTACATTTTCTTTGCAAAGTCTCACAGTGTAGGTTTAACAATAAACTTGCTTTTTGAAAGAGAATAGTAACAGTATTCCTAACAGTAATCCTACTACTTGTAATTGATGTTACCATTTCTTCCAGACCACAACACTGTTATGGGACTTGTATGTGCAGTGGCAAGGGTGAGGTAGGAAGCAGGTGTTTTTGATGGGGTGTCAAAAAATTGAAAGAATGAAGACCAACAGCGCACCTCAGGAAATATTAAACAAACATTGTATTATTTTTTGTTATATATATCATATTGCCTATTTGTAGTAAAAGCACGCAGAGTTGCTGGCAAAGAAAGGGGCATGGCAGATTAATTTAACTAGTTTATTTGACAAAGCAATAAACCTTGAATAAGGTTAGATCTGCAAATAAAGAAGAAAAACTCAACTAAAACCCCCCAAAACTCGTAGAATTCCATTATTAAAATATTACTTTACTATAACATTATAATATGCGGTACTGTGCAAAAGTTAGGCAGGTGTGAAAAAATGCTGTATACAAAGAATGCTTTCAGAAATATAAATGATTGTTTATTGGCCCCAAATGTATTCTGCAGCAGCGCAAGGACCCCAAACATACAGCCAAAGTCATTAAGAACTGTCAGTATAAAGAAGAAAAAACACCAGGATCAGACAATGACATAAAGAAAGTCACTAATGTGCTCATTCTGGTACCATCCTTAACTGGAATAAGGCCAAAAAGGCAAGAACAGGCTGAATAATGGGCGATAGGTGCATAGGACAATGTAAGCATTAGAGGAGTGAGGGTTGATGGTGCATTCAAAAACACTACTCAGGTGAGGAACATTTTTCACTAAGAGTTCTCTACTACACATGCACAATCTGGAGATTCAGCAGACACCATCACTCTCTCCTTTTTCCATTAAAAGCAACATGAGACCAAGATACACGCAGTCAAAAGTAAGTACCACTGATAACCCAAGTGGCTGTCAAAGTGAGCATGCTTGTTTCTGATAATAATGCCCCAACAACCAGACTGAGATCAGAATACTCACTGCAGTCTCACTTTGCAAGCACTCATTAGGGGGACTATTTAGTTTTTTTTTTATCTGCACAGAGGTGTGACTCATCCACACTGGAAAAAGCTGTAGAGAAGGACAGTGGAGTCAGAGGAAAAGGGATGGAATGACAAGAAAGTGGATGTAATGTGATAAGGTTAAGGAGCAGGGGAAAACAGGATGGTGAGGTGAAGAGAATGGGCAAAACATCAGATTTCAGGCCAGGTGCTCTCACAGACCAACTTTGTTGTGTATCAACCTAGGCAGACAATGGAGAGGTAAAATGCAGAGGATCGGGGGCTTTATTACTGAATCATTACCTCTTGTGGATCCCTGGGGGACAGACAAAAGCCACCCTCCAGCCTACAGTCTTTTATTAAGACTGTAGAGGGGAGAACTGAAGAACAGAGGGAGGTCTTTTTTGTGGTGGTAATAAACACTACTGTTTTTAATTCACTCTGCAGCTAAGTCAGTGACTGACTGGCTGGTGTGAATTGTCTTCTGTTCAGTCATCTCTATTCATCTGTCATTCTCTGTCTGCCTCCCTCTCTATCTCTGGGCATCTTTTTCTTCACTCAACACTCAATCTTGTTTTAGAATTCTGTGTCTAAAGTATCCCTGCTCCCTCATGGAGCCACTGCTGCGTCTCAGCCAGAGTATGGAGCCCTCTCTGCAACTAAAGACTTCCTGTTTCCCTCCAGTGTAACTACATCCTGGCACACTATCCACTATGTGATTCCTTATTTCTCAGAAAGCTGTGTAACATCAAGGAGAAGATAGATGGCTGGTGCAGCACAGTGGCGACACATTTCATCACGCTCCTTGGAAACTCCTCAGATATAAACCCCCCCAAATGAAAGGAAAAAGATTGCACAGACTTTACTTTTAGAGCGCATGACACAGCTTTTTTCTGTGTGTACTTGTTTTGCAAATGCAAAAGTTAAAGTTATTCGTGCACTGTAGGAACACAGAGGCTCTTTTCAGCAAGCCTTCCTTGGCTGTCAGGCGAACAGTGTTGCTCTGTGCTGCAGGAACTGAAGTGTTAAACAACCTCTGCTCGCATATGTCCCTGCTCACAGTCTATCGGGCAGTTCTTAAAACACATTTCACAAGGAATAGAGTGTAGAAAAGCCTTAAAGAATTAGTAAGGAAAAGACTGAACTGTTAATGTTTTATATGATGTTTAATGGGTGTACTGGAGGCAATACAGGTATTATAGTTTTATCA
Organism: Pelmatolapia mariae; assembly: GCF_036321145.2. Taxonomy (NCBI): domain Eukaryota; kingdom Metazoa; phylum Chordata; class Actinopteri; order Cichliformes; family Cichlidae; genus Pelmatolapia; species Pelmatolapia mariae. The sequence goes on from NC_086227.1 coordinate 23,660,351, forward strand.
CAGAAAGAGTACCAAAACTAGAATCAATAAAACATAATTATAAACCAAAACATCCGTAGGCATAATGATTACGTGCATATGAATTTTAAGGCACTATTACAAAAATAATGCTTTATTTCAGGACGGGCTGTCATTCTTTAGTCTTTCCAGCTTATTGCAAGTATCCTCAAGTCAAGTGCTGTTACTCTTTGCTACATGTACCAATTTTCTACATGCATTTCTATTTTTTTGCACAATAAATAGATTTTTCTTAGAATTCATACTGGGAAACAAACATAGTGACTTTGGTGATGTATTTCCCCAGCTGCACTCGCCTCTCCAGCTCACTCATCTCCACCTCTGCCTCCAGAGTGGCAGGGCCCTGCACAGGGCTCACCAGCATCAGCTCGCCCGTGAGGCGGTCTGAGCGCTGCACTGTGAAGTGGCGGCGAACTGGCCTTCCGCCTAGCAGGGAGAAACGAAGGGTGTCACCTATCGGGCGCAGTGCTGACACTCTGAACATGACGCGGGGAGCTGACAGGTTGGAAACAACAGCCAAGTAATGGTAGGAGAAGGAGTTTGGGGCCTGAGAGCACGCCTTGTTGTCCACAGGGCAGGGGTTACGTTCACAGCGCCTGGAAAATAATGAGAAAGATGTTACTGAAAGAGTGATTTTAAAGAATTAGTTGTTACTATGCATCTCACACAAAAATAAGGATAATGCTCACATAGGTGACGTTTTGACATATGTAGCATTAGGAATTTTGGGGCAGTCCACACGAACACACTGGAAACCACCATATGTATTAATGCACATCTGGTCCTTCGTGCAGTTGTTTTGCCTCGTGGCACACTCATCAATATCTGTCACAAAAGAGAAACACAAAATCCCCAAATTTAGTTGGGACATCATTTAGACTGCAGCTCTTTGATTTGCCATTACTGAAAAGAAAAAGAGTCAAAATGAATAAAATTTTATTAAGTGTACTTTTAGACTCTACATTTTTGTATTACATTCCACAGTGTTCAGAATCTGCCTTTCGGAGGAATGCTTTGAGTACTTCTGAGTGCAAATTTAGCAAAAGAAAAAATCAAAACAAAAGTGATAGCAAAATACAAAGCAGGAAGAAGGACTGCTCACCTTTGCAACTGCGTCCGTCACGGGTCACGTTGTATCCTGCAGGACAGGAACAGCGATAGCCTCCAGGGGTGTTAACACAAGCGTGTAAACACAACCTCCCAGCCTGCCCGTTATGAAACAGCTCACATTCATCAATATCTAAAATGCATAACACACACAGACATGGCTAACAACCCATATGGAAACATCATAATATGAAAAATGTATAGTCTGCGTTATACTAAAGCTGTTAGGTGTACCAGTGCAGGTGTAGCTGTCTCTGCCAGAGATGGTGTATCCTGGCTCACAGGTGCAGTGGGTGGTCCCCTGCACTATATTGCACTGTGATGGACGAACATGAGGCCCGGTGGTGGCAGCTGGTAAAGTGGATGCAGCAGCAGCTGTGGATGGGGAGGTGGCGGCAGAGGTGTTTGTCATGGTGACAAAGACTGAATAAGGAAGAGAAGACAGGTAAGCAATGCTGGTGTGTTGTAGAAAAAGTTTTCATAACCTGTTTTCATATTTTCTTTGCTATAGCTTTGTATCTGCCCCAGGGATACGAGTTATTTATTTAGTCAGCTGACAATATATGTCAGGCACTGATGTTGGTGTGCCGATGGTGATATGAGACAGTGTCAGTCACGCCTGCTCGTGTCAAATGGAATCCAAGAGGAGAGTCACTGGGTTGTATCGGTGGCAACAACATAAAGCCCTCACAGATACGAGTTTGATAGGTAATATTTAATAAGCTCTGTTCTTCTACAAGAACAAGACAGCAGCATGAGCTTAGTGAAGATATCCGAGTGTTAATATATTTGGATTTGTTTATTTTGCTAGTAAGGAATAAAAAGAAGAAAATGTTTGTGTAGAAATTCTGGTGAAATGTAATTTAGATTATTATTATTATTATCATCATCATCATCATTATTATTACTATTATTATTATTATTATTATTATTATTATTATTATTATTATTATTATTATTATTATTATTATTAACTGTAAAGGTCTTTTTTGGGTTTTTTTTACAAAAACACTGCAGTTGCCCACACTATGTTAAATGGGGGTTGTGGGTGGGGAGGAATATGTTGCAGTATATGTTTTAAATAGTGGGAGGTATAGTGGTTAGCTGGGTTCAAATCTGCTCTTCAAATCTAGGCTTCCTGTGTGGTGTCTGCATGTTCCACCTGTGCCGGTGTTCTTTCCCAATACTCTGGCTTTCTTCAAAAACATGTCCAAAAACATGGTTGTTTGGTTTATTGGTGATTCTAAATATAAGCCTTAGTGGTTGACTGTGTCTGTGTGTTGGCCCTGTGATGGGCTGGCAACCTGTCTAGGTGGCATACATGGCCTCTCACCCAGTGACAGCTGGGATGGAGTCTAACTCCCCACCCCCATCCCCCGATGTATAAATGGTATAGTGGTTAGTGCTGTGGCCTCACAGCAGAAACACTCTGGCTTTAAATCTGTTTGTCAGCCAGACTTTTCTGAGTGGAGTTTGCATGTTCTCCCTGTGCTTCATCCCACAGTCCAAACACATGTGTTTTAAGTAAGCGTCTAAATTGAACCTGCGTGTTCACAGCTGTCTCCCTCTCTCTCTTAGCCCTGGAAATCTGTCCACATGTACCACTCCACTCTCTTGGGTAAAGTTGGTGGATGTTTTAACGTAACGATTGGATGAATATCAAAAACATTACCAGACTTTCAAATCTCTCAGTAAACTATCAAACCATCTGTAACTGTAGAAATATTTAGATAGTGTGAAAAAGGAGATGAATTTAGTCAAACTGTTGGTATCTACTGAATTTTAGTGCCTACACAAGCAAATGCCCAATGCAATCTCTTTCAAATGGTAAAGTATCACCACATTTCATTCATGTGTGTGGTCTGAGTATGCAATGTATTATACTTACATGTTGGCACAGGGCTTTGACAGGTAACTCCAGCCCAGCCTTTGGCACAGACACAGGAAAACTGGTTCACCTCATCAACACATGTCCCACCATTCAGACAGGGGGAGAATGCACACTCATTGATGTCTGAGGGAAAAAAGATATTAAGGTTATGTTTGAACTCTGTCCAGAGATACACATATGTATGCAACTCAATAGCTTTGATGCTTGAACATCACGGAACATTACATAATGACATATGCATGTGTGTGGAGACATATGAGAAAATACGGGAGCAAATGAGTTAACAGGAGGGGCAGCCAAAGTGTAGGGGATGCCACATCCTGATCAAACACCCTTTGAGTTGTTATCTCAAAGTCAGCAAGCTGTCAAAGGACAAGGAGGCTGGAATATCGCATGTCACAGCATTCAAAAAGCTCTCTGGACAATGACCAAAGTACATAAAGAAATATGATCATGGGTCACATATGAAATGTATCAACCTATAGAAAAATGTTGTCGGCATGTTTGATGCCCAGAAAGCAGAATGGTGCAAATAAAAGGGGGCAAGGAGAGGAGAGGTTACACAGAGGATGCTGACAAGATTGTAAAAGTGATCAGTGGGTTAGATAGCATGATGAGTGATGGTCAGAGTAATGAAGTGGAGAAACACTGGTGGGAGGAGGATTAGGAGGACACAATGGAGAAAATGACCATCACAGCAAGGCCAGGCAGCAGAAGGCTCCTCTCTCACCTCGGCAGGTTGGTTGCTGGCCACTCCAGGTCAGACTTTCCTGACAAACCCTGCTCTCTGATCCCACGAGTTCATAACCAGGGTCACACAGGAAGTGAACCTCATGGCCAATGCTCTGCGATTTGCCAAGTTTCCTCCCATTAATGAGGGACTCCAGTTTTGGGCAGGTACCTAGAAATTATAAGAACATAACAGCAGAAATATTCTGATATCTAAGATTTTGAATAAAGTCTTTCTAAGATATTTACTTACTGTTGATGGCTTTTGTGTTCTGCCTTGCAGCACTGCTCAGCAGTAAATTTATTTTCTTCTTTAGGTTGCGCAGACTCTGCATGTAGGAGGCTTCATGGGCTGACAGAAGCTTCTGGACCTGCTTCAAGGACCCTTGAATTTCTTGCCTGCTTGGACAGTCCTAGAATAAAAGAGAGCTACTGAATAAATTCATAAATGTTGAATATTTTAAGTCAATACTGATCTTCTAATTCACAAAGAGGATCAGAAAAACAGTTGCAACCATCTAAAAAACCTTGTGAGAAGGTTAGGCATGCTATATAATATTACATTGAAAATGACAGTTTCTTATATTAAAAAAACAAAAAAAACACCATCCTTGCTAAATATCTGAAAATGGAAAAGCAATTTATTTGACTCAGGACAGTTAAAATAATGATTTGTTGAGAGATTAAAGCACCACAAGCCAGTGATGCTGCCTCTATTAGCAGTTTATTTATCTTCCTGTTCATTCAAGGACACGAATTCATTCAAAAGTCTTCAACAAAGGATTTGGTTTTCTTTTTTGTGTCAAATGAAAAAAGAAAATCAAACTTCTAGTGCATTTCTGTCATGTTAAGTCATATAAATTGCACCGGCACATATTTCTGTGTGAATGCTGTCGCAATGAGGAAAAAATCTCTTCATCTAAATGAATAGACAAATGAATCTGCTATACCTACTGCGCTATTTTACCCAGTGCACTACAGAGGCTGAGGTGCTCATATAAAGGAGTAAATCTTGTGGGAATCAGAGAATGTTTTGTCACTATATTTGCCAGCAGGAACCTCGCCCCCAGCTAGCTCCATACTGTAACTCAGTCATGCTGACAAGAAAGGCTCTGTGTGTAACACTTTCTTATGTGGTTCCAGGTGTGATGTTCTGCTTAGGTTTGAAGTTTTAACTACACGAGTCATTATAGAAATGGAGGTAAAAGCTTTCATTAGAGGGTAATTACTTGCTGATTTTTGACTCAGCCAGTCATCTCCTTCCAGCGCCTTGCTTTCATTTAACAGGGTGTGAGCTCAAGTGAGTTGTACACACCTATTTTCAACCCATAACCGTTCCCTCATTACACCCGTTGATTCAACAGCATCAGTACCCACCTGGCCTCTGCTCTCTCACATGTTTTCAGACAACCAATTAGTGTTTTCATCCATCAGCAGTTATGTAAGAAGAGTCAATATTTGTTGAAAACGCCTTTCTTATTTAGACTGAACTGAGGTTTGGAATGGCTTCAGTCATTTTTGGTGCTGATGGCTGGTGTTTATCGGGTAGTTGTCAAAGGCCCCTTTCTGCCTGTGCTGGGAGATATTTCACATGGTGTTCATGTTAACTGGGTGATGTTAGCACAGTCTGTAGGAGGCATGTGGTGCTGGAGCACAAAATTGCAGCACAGTCCTATTTAATAGATTTAGAGCCTAAATAACAATATGCTCTCACGCACATATACAAGAGTCTACAGCATCACACTCACATTATTATGCACTTCTACAAACACATTATTGGCTGGCCATTTTTCAGCAGAAAACAAACAAACAAATATATACAGGCACAGACATGCATGGTAGAAGCTAAAGAGAGCCTTTCACAGCCAGATGCAGCGTTTTGGAAATGTTTAGCTGGTTTGCAGTGAAGCACAGCATAGATATAGTGAGTGAATTCAGCCACCAGAGCCTCTGGGATGTTGCTCTTGAGGCTTGCGTGCAAAGTAAGGGTGACTCAAGGTTTGCTCTGTGAAAATTTTTTTGTGATGCCAAGAAGTACATTCACATTAAGATCTGCTCTGGACTTCAGAAGAAGTTATGCATGCAATTCTATTTAAGCCATACATAATTCATGAAGCACATTTTAACCAATTCCTTTTGACATAAGAACTTTAAGTGGAATGACGTGATATAAGTTCAGGTACCCTGCTGTGACTAATTCATTCATTCATTCACTCAATAGTTAACAATTTTAGTTGCATACTTGCTTACCTGCCCCAAAGTAGGATGAAGCAAACAGAAACACAGTAAGGTGATGGCAGTCACGGGTGATGCAAACATGTTTCCACTAAAACCAGTCCAGTGTGCACTCACTAATCGCTTCTCAAATGTGTTAGAACTTGCGTGCAGTGTGAACTTTGTGCCGCCGGCTCCCAGAGTGTGTAGGAACTCCAGGTGAGAGAAGGACCACAGTTGGCAGTGGGAAAGCTGCCGCAGCTAAACATTGTGGAATGTTGTTTACTCTTCAGTAGCCAATCAGCAAAGGAGAAAAATGTGACCACATTATGATCCCTTTTTACTTAATTTGGAGTGCACTTCCTCTCTGTTTAAAGCAGCTTGGTCTTGGAGAAAAGGTACAGTGAAGCTGTAACTTCTGCTGGAATAAAGGTGCTTTCCTGTTCTGTAATTAGACTGATTAATTAGATTGAAATAAAGACTGGTTTCAGCTTTCGAGCATAATGTCCATACCTGCCGTGGCTATTATTGTAGCAGTGGATTGCGGGCAGCTGTATAACATCTGGATCCAAATCAAAAAGTGCCCCCAGTTCACTTTTACTTTGCTAAATTCATCTCTTTAATCTCAGATGCTCTTCTTAAATGAGCTATACGCAGCAAGAGTAAGCAGACTACATGTACACCTATCAGCCAGAATATTACAACTGCGGACTTGGTGTGAATAACACTGATTACCTGAATATAATGCGAGATAGAGTATCATACGTGAGATGTAAGGGAAAACAAGACTTAATATTCTGAATATTATACTATGGAGGACCAAACTTTCAGCTTACTGTATATGCTTGCAAACAATTTGACACCTAATACCTCAGGACACCTTTACACACTTTTTGGAATCAGTGCATTGACTTATGAAAGTTTTGGCAGCATGACTGGTTGTTGAGGTAAGTGATAAATTATAATTTTTAAACCTGTCTGTATGGTGCATGAGTGATGTGGAATGAAGTTGCACTTTTTTTGAGGGAAATCTCATCATTTAAATAAAAATGTAGAGATATGCTAAAGAAAACATTTATTGTGTAGATGGACTATTGTCATCACACCCCTGTGAGCAGCCAGCAGCGCTACATTTCGATGTGTAAAATGTACCGAAGACACTGAGACCTTGACTACTGCTTTGAACTCAAGCATGAAGAATGTTTTGGTTCTTCCTTTGATTGTTGGTTTTACCTGAGAAATCATCTTTGTGGGTCTGTGTTTGTCTGAGCCTTTAACAGACTGAGTGCACAGCTGTCATTTGGCTCAGCGGAGTCAGACTGTTCCTCACTGATGCAGCAAAATCAAAAGGATGGGAAATAAGTGGACAGCCGAGGGACCGAATCCTCAGTGCAAAATACCTACAGACCACAATGGAGAGAAATGAGTGGGATTGTATTGTACTGTGCTGCAGTCATCTCCAGACACTGAATCACCTCACAGTTTGCAGATTCATGATTCATGCTTCCCGTACTGGGTCCTTAAAAACATTGTCACCAAGTCTAAACAGGCACCCAGAGAGAGCACCATACTGTACCTTTACACAGATATTTCTAGGCTTTTTGTACTACCACACATCATGTTCTCCTACAGCTTCATATGGCTTAGAAATGAAGACAGATTTCAACTGGCTCATTTGAAAAACAGATATCAGTGATTCAGTAGCAGCAATCCATCAATAAGAATGACAGAAATCATTAAGCCATATGTTTTCCTTCCAGCATCTGACAGTAAGTGGCAACACACCTGCTGTCAGTTTTGGAAAGTATGCAAACAAAGCATTTATTTTCAAGTGCTATACTTTATTATGGTATTCCACTGCCTACCACATTTATTTTAAAACTGTTGTTATAATTTTGCTAGACTCATCATATGTGTCACACTACAAGCTTAAAGAATTCTTGAAATATTGTAGATTACATTACTAATCGGTAGATGTCATATTGCTATGGCACTCAGCTTGGAGCGCTAAGTGCCTCTGCCATGATGCTTGTACTACAAACTAGAGCAATTTATAAAATATGGAAAAAAAGTGTATTTATTTTTAAGTGCATTATATTGAGAAGAAAACAGCATTAGGAAAACTGCAATATAATCATTTCATTTTAAGTTCTGTGGAAAGACAGCTCAGTTAATGGATTTGAAAAGATGACTCCTTTTACTCTCTTTTATAACCTGTTGAAAGATCAGTATGCTTTAAACACAAATTAAAATTGAGATAATTTGAATATTTACTTAGTGATATATTGAAACGACATAGAAACTCTACACTGTGTCTACAGTCCCTGTAGGATTAGTAAATTCCTCTTTGAATAGTCAGTGGCATGTGCTGCAGCCTGAGGTGAAAGCACTTGAGCCAGTGAGGATAAAAGAGGGAGGAGAGGGGCAGGGAGGCAGGATAGGATAGCAGAGCAAGTGGCCACTGTTGGTGCAGACACTGCAGGAGTTCACAATGGGGTCGGTAACAGCGTCCGGGCGTTTGGATGTTTTTGTCGTTTGCTTTCTTCTGCCCCCGTTTAACTCAGCAAACTGGATCATGGCAGAGACACCGGAGCTCCGGATTTTCCCCACCACCGGTAAACACAATTAGCGTTGTGAGAGAAGTCAGGTGGCCACAAGGGACAGTTTCCAGTAGAGGGTGATCAATTTACACACATTTTAGATTGGTTAAGTGAAGCTGTGAAGTGGATGTTTGAAAGGACAGGTTCAGTTATAAAGGTTCAAATTTTTATCTAGTAGTTAGTTAGAAGTAAAATGTAATTTTCTGTTGACTAAATTCTTCTGGCTAAGCACTAAACTCCATATTAAATGTGTGGCATTAGCTTAAATTGAATTGAATTAAACAGGCTTCTCTTTAACTTTTTATTATAATCTAATATCAGTAAGTTAAGTCCATAAGATGTGAAGTTGATGATCAGCAGATCAAAGTCAGCAGTGTGGTAACATTTTCTCATGATACAGCCTAACAAACAAAGATTTAAGGTGGTCAGCCCCAATTTAGATTATTATACAGGATTTATTTTAGCTTGTCTAAGAGTTAAAAGTAAGGAGAATTGGGAATATGTTCAGTTAACTGCTTTACTTGAGTTCACATAAAAAAAGACAAATCTTTAGTGTTTATTTATAGCATAACTACATACACTATGATCAGCAGACATACATATGTTGTTTAAAGACACTGCCAGCAGGTTTATATTATTAAAACAGTTTTAGATCGTTCATATGACAAAGAATTCTCTCAATAAATGTTAAAAAGTTTTAAAATGTGTTGTGATTGATTTTGTGTTTAACCTACAAACTCCCGGGTGTAGATGTGATAGACTTTACAGTCCAAACTTTTACTCTCTGTCTCTCTCCAGTGTATTTGCATTTAGTTGCCACAGCGACAGCAGTAGAAGTATAGTTAATGACCATCTGTATCTTCTTCCAGGGCTCGGGGTGAAGGAGCACTCACAGATTGTTGCTCACCACAATAGACTGCGCAGCCGGGTCAAACCCATGGCAGCTAACATGCAAAAAATGGTTTGTGGCACCTATTGTCTGTCTCCTCTGTGTGTTTTTGAATAGTGCCTTTGCTGTCACTGAGTTTAACATCACGCTTTTGTTAACAGTGTGGGCTCACGTAAACTAATCAGTGTGGGTAGACTGTCTGGTCTTCCTATGCAGCTCATGTTTTTCTCCTAATAAGGAACATTAGTTATTTGTTGTTGTTTCTCTTCCCATTCCTGTGTGAAAAACACTTAGCTGCAGGTTGTAAACTTAATTGTTATGCTTCTAACATTAAGTAAACCTGCAGCTTCAGTTCCAAGGCCCAGAAAAACAGTAATTGTCATAAGTGTCAGTCACACTGATCGGGAATGTGTGAAGATATGAGGTAGCACGTCCGAGCTGAGCGCTCAATCAGCTAAGTGTGACTCTCCCATGACAGCATCTATAACTTAGGAGGACTCTTGAGGTTACTGAGGTCCCTGTGCATTTAAAGGACAAGCTGAAGTGCAGAAAAGGCAGCTTTGATCAGTGGCCACAGTTGTTTCACTGAAAATAATTTCAATTTTTAAAAGTAAACTCACCAAATGACCACACAAACAGCAGGGTTTGGGGTCGAGCTGTCTTCCTTTGTAGTGCTGATAGTCTCGGCGGTGTGAAATAGTAGCGTTAGTGCACAATTTGTTCTGCTCTGCTGCAGGCTCACTGATAGTGTCAGAAATGAGAATGAGGGCAATATCAACTGGGTGTGTGCAAGTTTGTCAGGGTCATTAAGTTTATTTTTTAGACAACTAAAGTTAAGTAACTAAGCAACATTTTTCACTTGTCTCTTTATTCTAATGATCAACAAATAGGTCTATTATAAACATGACAATAACAGCATGTTTCGAGAGAAACAATGAGTAATGTTTCTGAATGTGCAGCAAATTCTAAACAGCAGTGCTAAATTGTTTCCCTGTCTTACTCCATCAGTTGCTCTGCTATACAGTGCTTATCTGCACAACTCTCTTGCATGTATCTGATTATGAGAGGTAATGAAGGATTATGAAACTCACTGTGTACTAGATACCCTTTGGGCCCAATATGAGATTTGTGCCAGGGCAAACTGTCACTTTTTCATAGATTACATCCTCAAAGCCAGTCGTACAGACTGAGCCCCTTTTCTTCGACTGCTCTTCAGCCTCAGAGAACTGTTCGCAACTGATAAGGCAGTAATGAGAAAAAGAGGATGTGGATAATCACTTTGCATTCACAACTCTGGTTTTACAGGTAATTTCCCCATGAAAACCCTCAGAGAAGGCTTTGCCAAGCTGAAGAGGCATTATTAAAGAGCTTTACTGATAAACGTTAAAAGGCTCAAGGCTTCGCCTGTGTTTGCGAATATCTTAATATGCTTTTTTTCTTCCCCCTCTCCCGCACAAGAATGAACCAGCAAGTATTATGGTGAGATTGTGTTGAAGTGATTATTATATGGTCCTTTAGGCTTTGCTTTCAGGATGAGATAAAATACCAATATTCCAAGAATGAATGATGCTCCTCCTTTTCTCACCCAGTGCCCTGTCGGCGGGTTTTCTTTGAGCTCTTTAGGCTAAGAAGTATTGAGGTCATACCACCACTCAAAGAGGCCGATATTGAAGTTTAGTGGTCTCTTTTGATATGGAAATCATGACCTCTGTTTGTGAGATTTTATCTTACTAATCTCTCTGAGAACTATACCCAAGGGTCCAACGTGTTATTTTAATGTAGTTAGCTTCAGAGGGAGCCATTTTCCTGAACTTTAGATGCATTCCATTTTTTTTCCTGTATTTTTACTGCTACTAAACACCTGAATATAACAGTTGTTGGTGCCACAAAGAAGGCTGAAATGCATAAATTGTTCATGCTGTTAGGCGCTGATACATAATGGCACACTTCAAAATGAAAGATATTACCCAGTGATCTAATAGCCCTCTGTCATCAAAGGCTTTGGCTGGCTGACATCAGAGAGCAGAGTGAATGATGAACTCAAGAAGCCTCAGCGTTTTGACACTACACAGCAGAGTTACACCAGGAAAACCTGTCTTGAAAATCCTGTCAGTTGTTTGACTGACATTTCAGACAGATTTGGATTTTCCATCTGTACTAATTATGAACAGAACAGAGGGACAGAAATACAAGCAGAAGCAGGAATCTCTGTCATTTAGGCTAAAAAAATGAGTTTAGTACATTTGAATCATTCTTCTTTGACCTAAAGTTCGTCAGGATTGTAGCTAACCATGGACTGTGCTCACTGAGTTCACGCCTCAACTCTTAACAAAGCCCTGTGATTGATTTGGGTAGTGCAGTCTTAGCAGTGCATGACATCAGAGAGCCAGCCAAGCAGACACATCGATATAAGATCCCTCACTCCTGTTCTGGTAGACATATTGCACACTACTACTGCAAACTAATGGTTTTGCACCAGAATAACAAAGAGTTTTATGTATATCAGTGGACTGTTATACAGCACTTTATTTGCACACCCAAAGTGCTTTCTTACTGCACTCATTTACTCATTCACATAAGCGCTTTTATCAAATTTAGCATTCACACTCCAATAGATGCATCTGGGACAATTTGCATCTTGGCCAAAGATACTTTGACGTGCAAGCCAGGTATTAAACACCAGACAACCTGCTCTATCTCCTGAACAACAGCCACCCCGATATAGTTACAAAGTACATCATAATGGCTTTCACACATGCACTTTAGCTCTTAACTGTTCTAGGTGCTAAAAAGGGGTATATGAGGGGCACATTTCTGACACATATTCTCTATATTAGCCGATCTTTAACTTGCCAGGTCTCTGGAATGAAGTCTGTGTGATGCCTAACCGTATGAGAACAGAGTCACACTATAAAGGCAGTATTCACTGAAACCCCACTGAGGATTTCTGGTACTGTTTGCTGCATCATGCTTAATGTGCAAAAAGACAACTTTTGTCCCATTCCTCTGCTTCCAAAATTACAAAAAGGAAAAGGACAGAGCAGCGATGCTAGTGATAGTAATAAAAGTCTCCTTACAGCGAGAACGTTATTGGTTTGAACTCACCAGCTAGCTGGGGCCTTTATGTATTTTGCAGTATGCATTCTCCTACATTTAGGAGTGGGGTGGCTGTAGCTCAGGAGGCAGAGCAGGCCCTCTACTAGTCGGAACTTCGGTGGTTTGATCCCTGGCTCCCCCTAGTCTGCAAGCCAAATATCCTTGGGTAAGATAATGACCCCAAGTTGCTCTGCAATGCCTCCGTTGGTGTGTGAATGGTAGTTAGTAAGCGCATAGAAGATAGTAAATGTGGCGTGTTGTAAAGAGTACTCCAGGAGAGTAGAACTATATATATATGCTATATATTATTTATATATAATTTTGATAGCTGACACTGGCTAATCACTGAGTATAATTAACCTACTTCAGATTGCCTTGATATACATCACTTTTTAAAAGACAAAGTCATTTATTTGGAACTTTTGGTAGGAAAGACTGACAATACTGATCAAGTCTGACATAAATATAAATAAATTATAAATATTATGATCTAAAGCAGCTTTTAAACAAAAGCACAGAGAAACACAATGTAAACAAGACAAAGAGCCTGTTTGAGCTGCATTTTCTGATGAACCTCCTATGTTAGCCAGTTGCCTAGGACCATAGGACCATAAAAACAGAGACGAGATTGGAAGCATTAGCCTTTTATCTGTGTGTCTCTTTGTTTACTGTTGAAATTGAAACCCATGTCACTGTACTGCAGAATAATGGGGATGTTTATTTTCTATAGGACTGGAATGAGAAGTTGGCTACACTTGCAAAGGAGAGAGCCACATTGTGTCACAAAGAGCCTTTCCTTCAACACTCCTTGTCTTTCAGCCATATTGGCTGGAACACACATCTTTCTGTTGTTGGTGCTGCTTCATTTTCTGACATCATTGACTTCTGGTTCGACGAAGGAAAAGATTTTCTCTACTCCAGCGGCCGATGTAAGGAAAATGCCACCTGTCAACACTATACCCAGGTATTCACCAGCATATACAAACCATACACATGTTTATATGAAGTCCAACAGCTGCATACAGTTGCCTATAAAAATGCTGTTTTGTGTGTCCAAATCCTCTCTTGTCTTGTAGCTGGTCTGGGCTACTTCAAGCCAGGTGGGCTGTGCCAACCAACAGTGCTGGAGAAATGGAGAACTCTGGGAGATATTTGTCTGTGCATACTATCCTGGGTAACAGTTTGCTTTCCCAAAAAGCTACATATTAAAAGTATTATTAGAAAACACAATTTTTTTGCTGCATATATTTTCATGTTTCAGGGGTAACTGGGAGGTAAATGGTCAACTGGTGATGCCGTATAAATCAGGGCTGTACTGCTCTCTCTGCACCTCCTCAATGTCTGGCTGTTTGAGACTGTGGGACCATGTAGGCGGACTATGTGGTAAGACAAACACACACACAAAATGTATTTATAGTTGTATTTTTTCAGTGACAGCAAACTTTCTTTAATATTTAATATGATCAGTTCCCAGTTGTTCATTTTGCAGCCTACATGTTTTTGTTTTTCTAATCAGAGATTCCAAAGAACCCATGTCGAATGAACTGTGGCGAACATGGCCATCTTAATATCTCCTCTTGCAAATGCAAGTGTGACCTCGGGTTCACTGGACGCTTCTGCCAGGGTACCAATTATCAACAGCTGATGTCATAAAAATCATTCTCAGTCTGCTGTCCTTGTTTATCTTAATGTACAAAGAGAAAGCAAAGGCAAAAATGCTGCTGTTTTATTGTGTGTTTTTCAGTTCGGTGCAATGTGCAATGTGTGCACGGGCATTTCAAAGAAGAGGAATGCTCTTGCTTGTGTGCTGTTGGCTATGGTGGTGCTGAGTGTGCAGGTAAGTGAAGTGTGCTTTAGTATGCAACAGTCTGCCACAAGAGTAAGGCCTCCTGCCTGATATTGTGCAGGTCTCACTTTTACTGACTTATAATCTCTAAGCTGTCAAGTGATGGATTTCACTGGATGTCAGATGCTGACTTGTGGTATCAGTCAGCAAGATGTTAGCAACACATCTTTTAAGTCTTGTGAATTGTGAGTTGTGGTCTCTGTAGTTAAAATTAGTATGTCCACCTCACATGTGCCTGATCAAAATGAGATCTGGAGAATTTGGGGATTGAGTCTACACCTCAGATTCCTGTAATGTTTCTCCATCTGTTCCTGAACATGTTTGTTACAGTGTTGCAAGGTTACTGTACTAAAAGTGATCGCTGGCACAAAGGGCTGTCTAAGGTAGGAACAGCACCATAAAAATAAAACAAAGGCAAAACTAATAATGATAATAATAATAATAATAATAATAATAATGATAATGATAATGATAATGAAAATTAAATTTGATCTACTAGTTTAATTTCCTCTTTTTATCTTTTTAAGACAGCTTCCAAAGATGCTGCTATTCTTTGATCACTTCCTGGAAGTCCCATTCTGAGCATGTGCACTGTCCACTTTGCAGTTTCATCACAGACCTCAGATGTGTATAGTCAGCAAACATTATCTTCTGTTTACGACTGATCTCATTTTATCTGATTTTATGTGGACAGTCATTGCTGTTAATGAGAGCTTGATTGGATTTGCAAGGAGTTTTCAGTTTACGAGTCCACATGCAGCATCTCAAGTGATGAGCAACATTAGAAACACGTTAGTGGGTTAAAGGCTAATAGCGTTGGTAGGTTTAATAGGAATTTGTCCCCCAGGGTGAGACTGTCGTCACGGAGTTCCACTTTATTGTTGTGTGGTGTCTGACAGAGTACACTCAGTTAAGACCTGAAGTACAGAGTGTGCTTTATGGCCACACAAACACAGTATGCCCTCAGTGCCCTCCCTAGTTACTAGATTTGGTTCCTTGCACTTCCTGACAAGGAAAGTATAACCTATCTGACACATTAGATGAGTTAGAGCACAAAGGCCCGTGAAAAAGAAGGCTTTCACTGAGAGATCCCATAATAGCAACTACACTGAAAGCAGCCGAGAGAAAAGTCGATCAAACCAAAGTTTTTTTTCTTTAATCACACCTCGACATAATGTGCAACAAAGTTTAGGCTGGTTGTATGTGTTAATGAACATTCAGAGGACAATTAATGCCTGCAGTACACACACACACACACACACATGTCTGGTTTGCTATCCTCGTGGGGACATCCCATTGACATAATGCTTTCCCTAGCCCCTTACCCTAACCCTAACCATTAAAAATGAATGCCTAACCCTAACCCTTACCCTAAACCTAACCATAACCTAATTGTAACCCTGACAGTAAAACCGCATTTTGAGTGTGAAAATTGCTTTCAACCCCGAGGGGACCTGGATTTTGGTCCCCACGGTGCAGAAAGTCCCCACCAGGATAGTAAAAGTCAGATTTTGGTCCCCACCAGGATAGTACGAACCCGTACACACATACACACACACACACACACACACACACACACACACACACACACACACACACACACACACACACACACACTGTTCACTGATATAAATGAAAATGCAATTAATCATTTTTATCAAAAGCAACAGCTTTTTTTTTTAAAAAATGTGACTTACATTCACATTTTAGGTGCTTTTAGATGGTGGACAGTCAGCGTGTACTACAGCCTGAAAGCCATGAATGTTTTACCCTTGTCAAAGTTACTGAGATGCTCACTCTTTTTTCCATTTGTCCTACTGCATTATAGAGCCAACAATTTGACATTTGCCAGTGGAATCAGACAAGAAAATCGTACTTCACCAGTTAGTGGTTTTAATATTGTCACTGACTAACGGTTCTTTATGTTTTTATATATCTAATCAAGTTTTACTCTGAGACCAAGAAATGCTTTTTTTCGTCCACATAGTCCACACACATAATGAGAAATGCCATCTGCTAATGACATGGTAAAGGATACTATAGTAGTTTATTGATGGTTTCATCATTGACCTTTAGAGGAGATATGAGGGGATTTTCTGTGATCTCATCAGGTAGACTGGTAGACACTTTAATACCTTAGTGTACATCACTTTATTTCTGAGAAACTGGCAGCCACTGAGTAAGGAAATTTGTGCTTGTTCCCAAGCATGTGTAAGTCTGTTCTGTCTGCTTTGAGGTTGGTGGTCAGTGTTACTACTCTTCATTTTTAGTTTATGTGCTTGTGTCCCAACAGAGAAAGTGGAATTCCCATTTCAAAGCTGTGATCTCATCATAGATGGAAATTGCTTTATGGTGTCTTCTGATGTTGAGACCTACTATGGGGCTAAAAGTCACTGTCAGGTGTGTGTGCCTCACTAAGGAGCCTCATCGAGTTTTCTATAAAACAACATACAGAGACCAAGTTTAAAATTTTTCTTATGTAAACCATCAGGAACAAGGAGGCATTTTGGCTCAAATCCACAATCAGAAGGTTCAGGACATTCTGGCTTTTTATCTTAGTCAGCTGGAGATGAGCAACGAGCTCACCAGGAATGACTTTGAAACTGAAAACTTCTGGATAGGTACTCTTTTGTATTATAAATTAATATAAATGAAATATATCAGTTATATCTTTAACACTGAAAAACACTGACACTTTAACTTGCTGGTTTTTTTTATATAGACATGCTATGGGTATGGATGTAGTTGAAATGGTGCATAGATAAAACAGCATGTTTTTACTCCACAGGCCTGACATATAAACCTCCAAAAGACTCATTTCGCTGGGACACAGGAGAGATTCCCAAATACTTCAGCTTTGCCTTTGGGCAGCCTGACAACCAAGGGTAAGAGACCCATTTAGAATGAGACATTAGCTACTGACAGACGGCCGAGGGAAATGGACCAAAACAAACAAAGCAATTCTCCTGAAAGGTGGAAAAATCTGCTTCTCTGTTTTGTTTTTTGGGGGGTGGGTTTGGACGTTTGTTTTCTTTTAATTTAGCCATTTTCCCCTCTGTTTACTTTAGTTCTTTATTTTTATTTCAAATTAATTAATTAACCCAGTTTTTAACCAATAGAAAAGACAGTGATCTTAGTTGACATGCATCCCTCATTAATACCACTAGATGTCTCTGTTTCCCTCTGTGTTTCCTTAACCTTTGTAATTATAATCACTTCTTTTGTCCATGCTCTCAGTAGCAGTGCATAATGCTAACCATTTCTGGTATCTATCACAAACCCTTCACATTAGTCCACTCACAGCTTCTCTTTTTCTTTACAGTTTTGGAAACTGTGTCGAGTTGCAGGCATCGAGTGGTTTCAACTGGAATGACCAGCGCTGTAAAACACTGAACAGATACATTTGCCAGCACGGTATGGCTCCTTCTGGGAGAAAGTGGATAAAAACCTAGATTAAGTTTTTGCACAACTGGCTGCCTAAAAATATTGTAACAGAATTTCAGAAAAACTAAAACTGTTGACATTTTTTATTCAGAGATAAAGCTTAACCTGAGAGGAACACTTCTTTTTTTCTTCACTATGAAATCTTTGCACATTAATTTTACTCAAAAGCAACCGCTGTTTTGTCCACAGATGATTTGCAAATGAGAATGTACTGTCCTTCTATATCTACCCAAACATGGCAGTCTTCCTTTTGAAAGAGATCTGTGTGTCCGAAGACCCCAGTGCCTATAGTGCTATTAGAAAAGGATTTACTACACTGACTACTTTGTAATTTATACTTTTGACATTTTAATACATTTAAGAGAGATTACTGTAATAAGATTAACACTACGTTGCAGTTCAAGGACAGTGTTTTATCTTCAAAGCCACATGGTATAAGTGATCCTTTCACATAACAAAAAATAAATAGATTTTAATATAAAAAAAATCTATATAAAGAGAGCTCAATAATAGTTTCTGTTTGTTTAGGTAGCAGAATGGACATCCTCTCATTTTTCCATTTTAAAAATGGCCTCTTCTTTACAATTTTGGTTTCTGCTTCTTGTACATGCTGTGCTCCACTGTGTCGAGGCAATTAGTTTTCTTACTTCACTGCCTCTGTCACTGATGTTCAGTGAAGTGTAAAATATTAATCCAGTGTGTCCAGTAATGATGTGAAAACACAGAAATCTCCATGTGATCCCGCTCACACCTGCCTCTCAGTCTAAATCAATGGCACTCAGTACTCACCATCAAGAAGCTCTGAGTAATCAATATACCTCAGCTCCACAAAAGCCTGCAGTGTCTGAAAACACACACACACACACACACACACACACACACACACACTTACATTGATCATGAGAAATGAGATGGTGGCAGATGTTTAGTTTTGCCCACTTGAGTGTGTCTTTGCAAGTGTTTGCTGTGTAATCTATTGATTACTCGTAGCTGAATGATGGATCTGCTCTGAATCTGGTCCTCGTTGCAGGGATGTGATTTTTACAAACCGCCTTTCTTTTTTCCTTTGTGTACAATGTGTAAAACATGATTAGTAAATTGTGATCAAAGGGGAGCTTGCTGCTGAACTGTGTCTGTAGCAGATAGTCCTATGTGTTTTTAACAAAGCTAAATTTATGGAAATATTCTTCCTCAATCAATAACGTTGTCACACTTCCTCTCAAAATAAAAGCAAAATTTCACTAAAGCAACAAAGAACTACAAGCATAAATTAAGCTGATTATAAGTGCACAGAGCCCTGCAGCCCATCAGACTAATTTCCAGACATTATTGCTGTGTTGTTTTAATTGGTAATAAAATGATAAGTGGATATCACACAGCCTGGAGCAGACACGAAGTTGTGTTTCTCCACAGTACCGCTTGTACTTGTGTCTATGTGTTTTTTTTATGTATGAAAACTTATCCACAGTGTGAAACTCTTTCATGACTTTGACATTTATGACCTTACAATCATTTCTGAAGAGAACCGAAGGATACCTTGAGAATTATAACACAAATGCAACATTTTTTGTGTGCCCAACAAGCAGAATCCCTTTTATATTTCATGTTTTTCTTTTTACAGATGCAGAGCATATTGCTCAGTGGGAGGACAGCAGGTGACCTGGATTTTTCAAAGGGGTGAAATACTGCAGGTGTGATTATTTTAAGACACATGTATGCTGGGACAATAGCCACCAGTGTTGGTGAATGTTTTGCTTTTGCTGTAGTACTGTACTGTGCAAATCTCTTTAACTACCATTTTTACTGGGAGAACAGGAAATACGTGTGATGCAGTGACTGATTGACATATGCGTAAAAATGCATGAAAATAGAGTATGTAAGGCAGAATTTGTTAATGAAAGTCAACATTTGCTGTGAACACCTTAATTCTTCAACACAGCCTGAACTCTCTTGGGTAGGCTTCCTTGTAATTTCTTTATGTAGTGTTCAGGAATTGTTCTCCAGGCTCTTAAAGGACATTTAAAGTTCTTTTTTGGATCTTGGCTGCCTTTTGTTCAGTTCTCTGTCAAGATGATCCCACACTGCTTCAATAATGTTGAGGTCCAGGGGAGGTCCTGGGGAGGATAATACATGATCGGACAGAACTGAAAATGACTGAAAAAGGCACCAGTGTTCACGCACTTTCAAACCTTCAAAAAAACAAAACAAAACAAAAAAAAACTGGAGAGCTTATGCTCAAAACCACTGGCTCCTTTGAAGCAAAATAAAAGAAATAAGGGGGTGCTTAAGACTTTTGCACAATACTGTACATGGATTCGGTTAGGTTTAGATGTGCTTTAAATAATTTACAAGTATTTTACAATGAAATGGCTTTATGCCACAGCTGGAACGAAAAGTCTCACATGCATTACATCAGTGCACTTTTTAAAATATCTTCTTCCTCACCTGTCCTGGAAACTCATGTGTTCAGCCAACATTAAAGCAAATTTGAGTTTGAGTTCTGTTCATCTCATTTACAGAAATCAGGCATATTTATTTAGGTGGTCACTTTGATCCAAGCTACAGCATCTCGGTACGTTTTGGCTCTGCATGGATTGTTTTTAAGCAAACATCAATGATTCACTATCTCCAGAGGAAGACCTTCACAGCTTTTGGTCATCCCCTAAATTCTAAACATAACCATGCGGTTGACATTTCTTGCCATAGTTTGATTTAATTTAGAGTTTAATTCTTGGTTACTCTTTGTTTCTTTGTTACCTGTTGTATTTTGAAAGGATTTCTTTACTTGTTTGTTTTTGTTGCTCTTACCTCTGTTTGCTGTGTCTTAATTCTTCCCACCTGTGATTAATCGGTCCTGTGTGTGTGTGTGCACGTGTGTGTGTGTAGTCTTTTCCCCTGCCTGCTTCGGCGTGTCTCTTCTAATTATTTCTCTGGGTGTGTTTTTTAAATTATTTTTATTCTTCATGTTTTTTTTCTTCTTTCTATTGGATTTTAATGTGACTTCACGCTGTCTGTATCTTGGGCCACTTTGGTGCTAAATGTTAAAAAAAAAACAATAATAATTTTAAAATGTTGTCACTTTTAGAAAAAATATATATAGATAGACACAGTTATAATGGTTTCAGATAGTGAATTCAAATGATCTCTTCTAGAGCACCAACATGGGGTACGTATATCCTCATATATGTGGCCAGCTGTGTATGTAAGCACCTGTCAAACTCATCACCATCAGAATGAAGATGTTTAGGAAATATGAGGACCTTTTGGCCATTCAAAGACTTGTTTGAAGTTGAGACTTGCTTTTTATGGTTCAGGTTAAACATGCCCCACCTCAACTTTAGCTTAAAGTACGATGGAAGTTTAGACACTCGAAGGAAAGACAAAGGTTTAGGAGAAAGATTGCATTTGGGAAATGAACGGCCTCACAGGCATAACCATGCAAATGAGTGTGTACGATTTAAATGTGGATCAGGTCAGTGAGCTTTTAATGGTGACTCTAAGGTCTGACATCACGATGGCCTTTGAATTAGCAGAGGAAGATACTGCTGGATGGTAAATAATACACTCAGACGGAAGAATGGGATAAGTGCTGCAATATAACTGGGTCAAATCAACCTGCAGTGAATTAATGCGAATAAGCACACAGGGTTAAATAGTTACAAATGTCCTTAAGCTTTCAATTTCTACTTTATATATTTTATATATTCTCTCTGCAAGTATGCAGCACATCCAGTTTTACATACACATACAGACAATCACAGCCCTAATCCTGCTAGTATACCTGTACCTATAGCTAATGCTCCAACAGAGACATTTAAGGGTTAAAGAAGTGTTTAGCTGTAGCGGTTAAATTTGGTATTTAAAGTGTCATTGTTTCAGTGATGACATGAAAAAAGTCCTTGCCTCTGAAAAGATAACATGAATGCAGAGAAATATTAGGCCACACTGTGTGCCATAAGTGAGACGTGCTGTCCAATAAACTTTTTTTTTTTTTGCTGATGTGTTGGTTTACATCTCTGACAGTCTGTCTAAGCAGAGTGTGAGTCCTGAATGTGCCTGCGTCTGTCTGAGAGCGTGCTCAGTATGTGTGAATCTTTGCCTCATACTCGTTGCTCGCGCAGCTTCCTGCTGGTCTCATGGTGCCCCCTGATAAGCTGGTGCTGCAGAGGGTTTCAGAATGGTGCTAGTGGCAGTGGAATTAGCTTCCATTGTTATGATAATGACAGTGATACTCGTGCCCCTTCCAACTCAGACCAGCCATTGTATGGAAACAGGAATGCAATTTCTCCGGCAGCGGCAACCGACAATCCTCTATGAGAGTGAAAGGTCCCTAAATGACTCTCCATTCAGGCGAGGCTAAGGGGCCAGCAGCCAATTAAAGTGGGAGCAGAAGAACAGTGCCATCCCGAAGACCTGAGGCTCTCTAAACACACACATTAAGCAATACTGAGACACACACATTAGATTCTGTATTTTCTTTTTGACAAAGAACATCTAATCCCCATTTTTTCCTCACAAACCTGATTCTTTCTGGGGTACAGACAGTTTGCACTAAATAACTCAAGAGGTTTATTGAGCACAGTGTGTACACAGACTCAGGAACACGCGTTACTGATTTGAAAGTGCCTCAATATTGAAGTTGGGAAATTGTGGGACAGAGTTCCAGAGCAAAGTGGAGACACTCTCCCAACACCATCCATCACCGTTAAATTGTTCGGGAGTGCTTACGGTATCAGACAGTCTCCTCTGGCAGCTCAGGCTGAGTCACGATGGAGTGCGAAGAGTTTCAAAAGTGTGAGCGGTGAGTTAAGTGCATGTGTGCTGTTGGGATCTATGAGCCTTGAGCTCATCAAAAGCCCGCTGGGCCAGATACATTTCTTTTAATACACTACAACTAATAATGCCCATCACACCTCTGACAATTACTCAAAGAGTCTCCCAGAGAAAACAATGAACTTGAAAGTTTCATTTATTCTACGGCCACCTTTAGCCCCAAACTGTTTCTCTGCTCATTTGAACTGCTACTGCATAAACATCTTGTCCCCATCTAAAGTTATACGTGTTTAGCCATCTGAAAACTTTTTGTAATAACTGTTAATATGAAATCAATCCTCATATACTGCTTATAGTTACTCCAGCCTTATTAATTATTAGGTTTTAAATGCACAGTGCGGTGTCCAAATTTTGCACAGTCCATTGCTTTTGTTGTTAGCGGAGCCCCTGCCAACTTAAACCTTGTGTGACTCATATATTGCCAGTTCTCATATAAAACCTGTGTCTGATCAGACTAGTCAGTCCATAAATATAAGCTCAAGTCTAAACTATCAAACAAGCAGCCTTTGGGGGTTTTTTTTGGTTTTGTTTTTTTGCAGTATTAGCTCTGACCTCATAACCAGCTTTAGCTTTACCAAGATTAGTTCAAATGATTTTTATTTGCAGCTGAAAATATTAGCCAATGAAAGGCACTTTTACTGTTGGTGTAAAAAGTGAGTACCAAAAAGCAGCAAATCCCAGGTGTTCAAGAAAACAGCATTTGTCATACAGTATGAGCTTGTAATATGAACTGAATCAGAATTTAAGTCATTATAACTATTCTTTGTAATGTGCTGGTTCTCATTTATGTTGAGGTAGAAAACATCATTTCATTCATTCCTGGAAGATAATGTATCCTGACTTTATTAGAGTGTCTCGAGGGAGCTGGAGGCCGCTAAGATAAAACAACAGTCTTTAGCAGGAACTTTATTAAAATGCAGCAATTTCATGAAATGTTGGCTCTTTTGCAGCAGATGTGCTAGCAGTAGGCATAATCCGCATTTCAAGGTACGAGGTACAAAATATCTTTCCATCACATAATATTTCAAGACCAGGACTTAGATGAAAGCTCTCATACAGCTGCAATCAGTCTGCAATTATCGCTCTTTACATCTCAATGAGGAAATCCAGCTGCACTTTAGTCGATGATGATACAGGCGGAGGAGTAACCATGTATTTTTATGTGAAGAGGCTGATGATACTTAGAGAGAGAATTACGAAGGGGGTTTCTAATCATCTGAACAAATCATAAGAGCTGCACTAAACACTCCCTTCTCGTCTTCACCTGATGAGGGTCTCTGTTTACCAGAAGTAGGACAATGTTTTCTTTCCTTTTTTAATGTCCCTTGCATCAGTTTTTGAATCCTGACATCAGCGTTTCTCATATGATACTAAACTGAGAACAAATGCCATGAGAGCATTCGAATTCTATTTAATTATTTGTGCCGGCCATTTGTTCTTCCCTAACTTCTTTCCTAGCTCTGTAAAAATCAAGTGTTAGTTTATATTAAAAACAGACCTATCAGAGTTTCAGATATGAACAGAGTTTAATTTTACATCAAACCAATATTCAGTCCAGTCAGACGACTTGCCATGATTATTCCACCCATCTCCAATCACCATTAAACTATTATTTCTCTGTCCTTTATCTACACACTGCTCTCTCCCTCGCTCTCGTTCTCGGCTGCTTGCTTTGTCTTTTTCATTTTCTCCTTTCAGTGCAGTCGGTATTGAGCAGCCCACAGCATTTGGATGCAAGATGAACTTTGATAAGAGTTAATGTGAATACAGCATTGTGCAGGCAAAGAATGGCTCGGGCTGCACTCAAGAGCCTCCTCACTAGGAAATGGACTGCAAAGAGCTGTAGCCACCCACCCCTCCAGTTTGGAAGAGGAGAGGACAAGAAGAACCGAAGGAAGAAGCAGAAAAAAAAAGAATGGAGGAAAACTAAATATATGACTGAGAAGCAGAAATGTAGAACAGCACAAGAAGTCCAGGGTACAAACATAATTACACATAATTACCACATTTATATAACCAACATAATTGTACTTAGCCCAAAAACACAACATCTCTGTATGTCTTGCTGTATTAATACATTTCACCTAAGCCAATAATAATAATCTAATAATAATAACAAATAGATATTTAAATTTAAACAGCAGTTTTGATGGAATCCCATAGTTAGCAATGAACACAGTTGTTTGTGTGCAAGGACTTATTGTTACCTTTTTTTCATTAATCAAAGAAAAAAAAAAGAAAAGCACAGCCTTCATTGGCTGGCACCTGTTCCAGCACTCTATCAGACATGATGTTCTTTTAGGAATGAACAAGCTCTTCTTGCAATTGACAACAAATAACCAGTACAAAAGAAAACAATGTTCAACGACTGCAACTTCTGCCTTAAAATTGTCTGTGCAGCCTAACCGTCCACAACAGAATTCCTGTATGTATTTGTTTGGGAGCAGTGCTGTGCATGCACTTTTTTAGTTGTGTGTGAATAGCCCTTTGTTAAAAATGCAATAACTACGGAGTCGTGCACATTTGCATTTCTGTCCATGTAGAGTTCTCCTAATCTGTTATTATAAAGGTCATGTTCTTTAGCTAGTCGAATACGATAAAAGAATTGTGGTTCATATTTCAGGGAAAATTACAGAATCCACAAAGACACAAGTCAAGCTTTATAAAACAAGCTCACACTGTCTGCAAATATCAGTGCTGTGATCAACCACAAAAAATTATGGTCAACAAAAAATCATACCCGTTTTTACCTGCTAGCCTTCTGAGCCTCAGTGAATAATTAATAAATGAGTGTTTGCATTTAGTTAAATAGTCATTTATACACCAATACATTTTCTTCTCCTTATCCAATTCAGGGTCACATGGGGTCCGGAGCCCATCACAGATGCCACAGGACGAGAGCTGGGGTAGACCTCTCGTCCTGCCAGTCTGTCACAAAATTTTAAATGATTTTAATTCCTCTATAAAATAGTGAAACACAGTCTGTTACACTTAACTTTCTGACCAGCTGTTTTAACAAAATGCAGTTACACAAGCATCGTCTTTAACACAGTGTCCCTGGAAATATCTGAGTACAATGAGTGTTTTTTTAAAGGTAGTATATTTTTTCCTTAGGCAAAACTAATAATCAGTCCATGGACAAATGGATGAAGTCGCCTCATAAAACATACACACAAAGACTTTTTGACTAAACTATTGGCGAGTTGACCAGCAGATTATAGCACTGTTTGAAATCCAGTCATCTATAACATTCTCTTTTTCAAGATCAAAGAGTCCTGGCTTGAACACACAGTATTTTGTGTTTTCATAATCTTAAACAACAAAGCCATCTTCAGAAATCAGAAACATCCCTCACCGATATTTATATTTCATGTGCTAGCTGAATCTTGAAAACTGTAAACTCTATCACAAAAGAATCTGAGGGAATATTTAAAATGCCATCTAAAATTCAGTGGTTGTCTTTCTCATTTATCCGTGAAACTTGTTTTTGCTGGAAGAGAAAACTCCCTCCTAAAGCTTCAGCTTTTGAGGAAACAGCCTCCGGGTAAAAGATATAAACAACTTTGGTTCAGAATTTACAGATTTTAGATTAACGCACACTGTGCTCTGTACCCCGACTCTTTTAACTTTGTCATACATCAAGCCCTGAATCTCACTTAAAGTGTCTTTTAACACATTAATCTCCTTATAACTGACCCACATGAGGTGGCGTTTTCAACATCCAAGAGATGTGATGCATTATTGTAATTTGTGTTAATTGTGGAAGTTACCAAACACATTTCTTAACATATTTTGTAAAGCAAATAAAAGCAAATAAATGAGATACATTCACATTTCTTTACACATTTTAATGAAGAGGGATGTTGACAGACAAATATAAAATGTGATGCAGTGGAGTAAAAAGAAACGTAGACGAGCAGCTGTTGTGTGAGGAACTGAGTAGGAATAGTGATTAAGAATAATGGCCATAGTAGAGTGTAAGATGAGGGTAAAAATAAGACATTAAACAGACATTAAGACATAGAGTGGTGGCGTGATGAGAATAGTCCCAAACAGGAAAAGAGGAGGAGAAGAAGAGAAATGAGATCTGGAGTGAAACATCTCCAGGAGGCTCTTGATAAATGAATAAATAAAGGGCTGTGAGACGAGAGGGCTTCTCAAGGATGTCATATCTTAATTGAAAATGACAACTTCAATTAAAATTGTAATCATTCTGTCCGTTTTCTAATTAAAAGCGAAACGACTGATAGTTTTGACTCATTAACTTCAAAGAGTGATGCAGCCTGGCAAACTGGGAAAAGTATATTATTTTCTGAATGGTACAGAGGGGAGCCGATGATGAGGAGTGGTGCAAAGGATGAAGGAGACTGATGCATAGGGTAAAGGATAATCTGCTGCAATGACTTTCTATTACAGAGACACGGGTCTTGGTCAAAGAATGAAGGCTTAAATGATAATAACCAGGAAGCAAAGAGATGCTATTCTGTCAAAGAGGCAGTTAGTCCTGACAAAAAGTAACAGCAGTAAGTGGCAATTATTCTGTTTTAAAACGAGTAGCCGCTTCCTCATTACTGCTTTTCTGAACTAACACAGCTGACATGGATACAAAGTTTTTTAATATAACAAGACAAGACAACACACACACATGCACACACGCACACACCTATTACTGGAGTCACATATAGTTCTCGCTCCATGAGTACGCCATTTAAGGTCTTTTGTTGGCCTGGTTGCTGCCTACGAAAATGACTGACATTTGAAGAACAAAATATTCTGACATTGCCACTGGATAAAAACAACAGCACACCAAATACAACATGTATATCATGATTTTTTTGGCAGCTTTAACTGTCCAAACTGGTAGTTAGACTCAATAATAGCCAGTGCAAAGTCAACATGAACATTTTGTCACTTTCTCAGTCTGATTAGGCAAATATGTAGCTATCTAGTTACCTACAACACGTTTGGAGCAATAACAGTATTTATTCTGATTTTGTGCTTCTCTATAACTGGCTAAGGAGAGAAGTACAACCATGAATGTCTACAGCCATCAGTAAAAAAACAGGTGGAGGCTCTGTCATAGTTTGGGCTGCAATTTAGCTTTGTCAAAATTGGTTGTATTAAGAATGCCACAAAAGTATTTTGATCTACCATGCAATGCAATTTGGAAAGTGTTAGATTGGCTTCATTTTTCAGCATGCCAGAGATCCTAAACACAGAGCCAATGCAGTAAAAGCATACCTAGATAGAGAAACCGAGGAACCCTGTCAGCTGCCCCAAGTCTCGACCTCAATATTTTTGAAGCAGTGTCGGGTTAAAATCCCAAAATGGATAAACGAAATGAATAAAATATACGCTGACTTTGAATTTGATTCCTGCAACATGTTTCAAAATGTTGGCCCAATGAAATACGTGATTGGTTATGTACTGTTTAAAAACCACCTGGCTGAACATTTCACAACTAATGGCCTTAATTAGTAACATGGTTACATACAGATTACAAAAGAACATCACAGGGACTGAGTCTTTCTGAAGTTAAATAAAGGATTTTACCGCCTTGTGAGAGACTACACAGACAGATAGTCTAACTGCACTGTTAGTGTAACATAACATTTTAGCCTAAAATTATGGGGGAAAGAACAAGTTTCATCATCTAGTGTACATCACTTCATTGAATTATTTAGAGGTTTTAGACAAAAGTCTGTACACAGGGTCAAGGCCAAAAACCAAGAATGAACAGTGCACACTAACTACACTATGGCCCTCTTTAGTGCAACCTAATTTTTAGTTTACTTTTTCAACAAATTGACATGCAAAATTGGATTAGCGCTAGATCATTTAAACTATTTAGACATCAGTACAAATGTTTATTCACACATGGCTTGGTAACTCTAGTATTGGACAATGAGCTGTTCTATTTGACACCCAGAGGAGAGAAGTTGGCTGAATAAACAATCTTGCAATAATGATAACATTCTTCTTCACCCAGGTTTTGTGATGATTTTTTCTGCAGCACATTGATTCTTATGGAACTATTTTGACAAATCAGACAAAATAAGTCTTAAAATCATGAATAAATGAGTTCTAATATACACAAGCAATATACCAGAGTGCACTGACATAATATTCTCTCCATATGTCTTATTACTCCTTCCTAGGAAGAAAAACTAAAATTCTATAAATAACTATGCATTTAGTTAGCAATATGTGTTCTTTTAGTGATCTATGTGTGAACTTGTGTACCTGTGTAAACAAGTTGTGCTTGGCTATGTACATACACATACATATATAGATATATGTTAAGATGTATGTATACAGATATAGCTCTTTGATTAAAAAGCTGAAAGCAGTTCAAGGACTTTCAAGAACTTACTCCTTCATTCAGCATCATTCCTTTTTCTTTACATAAAGTTCATACATGGAGTACTATGCTGAACCAGCTCAAAAATAGTTACTGTTACAAACTGTTACAACGTTCAAACACAATGAAATTCAACCCAGAGTTTATTTGTAACCACCAAAACAGGAACAGTATATATACACAGCTATCTTATTTTGTTGTTACATTAGGAAAATGGAAAATAAATATATTTAGAGAAAATTGTATTTCGAGAGCCTCTTGCCAGATAAAAATCAATAGAAACAAAATATTTAAACAGGTAATTTCTGGCATGTATATAAGTTTAAAGTCAGCTGTTTACCTTCAGTTTTTGTCCCATCTCCTTCTCAACCCTAACATGTTATAGCATAATACTGCCGCTCCCTAAGTCTGGTTCTGCTGGAGGTGTCTGCTTGTTAAAAGAGAGTTTTTCCTTCCTACTGTCACAGAGTGCTTGCTCGTTACTCTGATTGTGAAAGGTTTTTTTTTGTATTATTGTAGGGTCTTTACCTTAAAAAAATAAAGGCAACTGTTGTTGTGATTTGTTGATACATAAATATAAAACTCCATTGAAGTGAAAATCTACAGCGCTTGAGTAGATCTGTACTGCATACTTACACGAGTTAGTTTATCCTTTATATCTGAAAGGTCTACTAAAGATAAATTAATCCAGAAAAATGCATAAAGTTTGTGCAGTAAACAGGCAACATGTCATATTGGTGAAAAAAATGATATCCTCACTATGCCACCCTCAGTTTTATTAAGAAAGGTTTTTTTTAAAAACAAATGTTTTGTCCTCTACAACACAATAATTTGTGTCCAGTTGAAGCAAAGAAGACCAAAACAGAAGGATACTTAGAGAGTACTCTTATATCATAACTACAGTACCCAAACTTCATAACTGCTTATTAGAAAAACAATTAATATGACCACATGTGCACATGCCTGAGTACTTGAATGACAAATGACTCCTTTTCAAACAAATAATGAAATGATATTTTGTAATGATTGTGAAGGCACATGTTTGAAATGTTTGAAATAAAAATGAACTGAACTGAACTGAACTGAATTTTAGAACAGCTGGCATGCTGTGCACACCTCCCTGTATAGCAAGAGATCAATGCAAATTGTTTGACTAGTTGAGGGGACACCTGGTCACAAGGTGCTGGTCTGATGGGAATATTCAATTCAATTTCAATTGAAATGTATTTATATAGCACCAAATCACAAAAACAGTTGCCTCAAGGCATTTTACATTGTAAGCTAAAGACCCTGCAGCAATACAGAGAAAACATAGAAAACACCAACAATCGTATGAACCCCTGTGAGCAAATATGAAACAAATTTCAGTTTCCTCATATTTATCCATATCAGCACCAAATTTAATCGGCTCTTTTTTGCTGGTGCTCAAGCTCTACATAAAATTTCCCTTAATTCTTAAGGTAGTTTTTTCTTGTTTGTTTGTATATGATTATATTTATTTTTATTAAGTGTGTTTAATAGTTTTAGTCTTTTTCATATTTTCCTTGTTGTGTGGTTTTTGTTTTTCTGTCTTTTCTGATTTCTGTCAGGCTCTCAAGATGACACAGAAGTTTCTGGTTAGTTAAGAGATTTTTTTTCTTTCGTCACAGCTGGGCAGTCCAAGTGAACAAGACTATCCCTGACACAAAAAGATAGGGCTCTGGAGGATGATGAATGGGGTTGTTTGAGAATGCGACTCAGTTCAGCCACACTCTCCGCTGTGTGTGTTTCACGGTAGGAGGCAGGGAAGGAGGCGGTAATGCAAAGTTAACTGAGTTTCGGGTTCTCACTATCTCTGAACATAATTGAATCCTCCTACTAATTACTCATCAGAGAATGCCCAATATAGGTTGGCTCATCCTCTGAGGAACCTACTGTGCTCTTTGTCAAGCCAATTTTTCTTTGTTCACTACATCACAAGTCTGGAAACGGCATACAGTCTTGTGTGTGGTCTCTGTCCGAGAGATGCTCCAGGGAGAAACGGCCTCATCCAAAACTGAGATCAAACTGCACAGAGGACACTGTTATCTCACATTCAAGCTCCTCACAACAAAGACAAAGTCCAAATTCATGTTTTACAACCTCACAACACTGGGCTATATTTTCAGGAAAAGACTACAGTCCAAGGTTGTCAATTTTTGTATACCATCTTTTACACTTTAACATCTTAAAGTATAACTCATAATAATTTATAGGTATTCTGGAAGCACTGGTCAGTGTTTGGTCATAAATAAAATGTTTGTACTGCACAAAAGAATATGTTTAGCCCGATTGCTCAAGGTTAGCATTAAAGCTAAGTGAATAGTGCCAGTATAAAGCTGTCTTGAAATGCATAGCCATTATCATCAGCCAAATTACACGGCTGCCACAGTTATTAAATGCTTAAAAAAACTGCCCCACCTGAGGACTGTCACAGTGATGGAGCCCTTTGGATTCATTCACCACAGATCACATAC
The DNA here is from genome assembly GCF_036321145.2 of Pelmatolapia mariae. Lineage (NCBI taxonomy): Eukaryota > Metazoa > Chordata > Actinopteri > Cichliformes > Cichlidae > Pelmatolapia > Pelmatolapia mariae. Next base: position 23,691,874 of record NC_086227.1, read on the forward strand.
AGGTACATGCACGCACACAAAACAGAAATGAATGCATGTGCATCCACACTCAAACAGAAACACAATAGCAGACACACTAGCTCAGACCTGAACTATAACTTGCTGTCCAATTGAGTTTGCAGGTCCAGTAGCAGAACATAATGAGGTTTTCACACTGAGACACTCAAGCTGGAGAGAGTGGCAGGGGGAAGGTGGGGGTGGGGGATTCAGTGGGTGTGACATGGAGAAGGAAGGGGTAAGGAAAGAGAAAAGGCACTCAATGATAATGTATGAGCTGTCTGCAGTGCTCCATGGTGGAGGAAAGAGTGCAGTGGTGCATTTAAAAAGAAGATTATCATGTCAAGATACAGTAATACCTCGCTGAACACTGATTTTCATTGGGTATTGGTCGCTGCTGTCTGTCTGGGTGTGAACACAAAAAGAGGCTAATCAGGAGAGGAGAGTGTGTGTAGGACATGTTGGCGCCGAGTCATCCCATAACAGAATAAAGTAAATTAAAATGAGAACATTTTAATTCATCCTGTATTTATTACAGATGGACCAGCTCATATAATCCTCTTTTACAGGCACGTTCAGTCAAATAGAGGGTACTTCTATAAACTTTCTAATCTAAAGTTTCAGGTCATCATAAAAATAATGTGGTCCATAGTAAGTACTTAAACTTGGTAAATATAAATATAAACGACAAGAGTGATTATTTAACAAAAATTAAGCGAAAGCGCAGAAGCAGTGTGAAAAAGTAAATAATTGGATAATTCAGTTGCTTGCAGAATCTCACAATAATTTAAAGTAATTTGAAGCATTCGTTTTCTAAATGACTTTATTAATCTCTCACATTGTTGTAGAGGAAAGGTGGACCACTATTCTATGTTGCTTTAATTCATTTAGGCATTTGTTTATGCACAGCTGTCTTATTTTTTTATTTATTTTTATTTTATTAATTTGTTCATTTCTTAAGGTTCACTTGGATTAAAGTCTGGACTTTGAGCCATGTGGAACACCTCGACTCTTTTCTTTTCGGTCTCTGTTGTAGATCTGTTGCTGTGTTTGTGACCACTGTCTTGTTGCATCACACAATTTGTGTCAAGCTTCAGCTTTTGGACAGATGGCCTCACATTTGACTCTAGAATTCTTTGGTATACAGAGGCGTTCATGGTCGACTCCAGGACTGCAAGGTATCTAGATCCCAATTTGGTCTTATGGCCTAAATCATCAACCCTCCACCTCAGTACTTGACAGCTTTTTGTGGTGATACGATGTGTCTGATTTTCAATAAATTTGGTGCTGTCCAGCCAAACATTTCCATTTTGTTCTTGTCCTGTCTAAACGGGACAGGGTGTTTTGCTCAGATGCACTTTTGCAAACTTGAGCTCTGCTGCCATTATTTTGTTTTTTTTACAGAGAAGAGACTTTTTTTTCCTGGAAATCCTTCCAAACGAGACATAGTTGTTCAACCTTTCCAGTGTCATGAACTTTAATATTTAACATGCTAACTGAGGCCTTTGGCTCTTGGATTGTTTTGCAGTTTCTCTGAGTGTTGCACAGTCTGACCTTGCCATTTGTTGCTACTTCCTCTAGGAAGATTGGAAACTCTTGCTTTCCACTTGTCAGTCCACATGTCGGTTCTTTGTAAATGGCCATTTACCTTCCAATACTGATAGGCATAAAATTGTTGATTCTTTACATTTACCCCTGATGTTCTCCTTGGCTCTATGCTAACACACATGTGATTCCTCCAAGCCAGCAAACTTCTGCTGTTACAGAGATGCTCACACTTGGTTATGATGAATTAATTAAATGCATTTGATTATCAGCACCTGGCTGCTACTACGCCTCTTAATTCGTATGGAAGCTAAACTTATCAAAGCTATACTTAGTTTTTCACAGAACTGCTTCTGCATTCTGACTTAATTCTTGTTGCATAAATAAATTGATTTGGTGTAAGATGCTATGTTTTTTTTATCCAACTGAGGTAAGACTTGCAAAGGACCAGATTATTATTATTGTTCCCATTTTTTAAACAGTGCAAAGTATTTGCTAGTATTGTTGCATGTATATGTTTTCTGAAACAGCTAACAAAGTAGGTTCTATGTATTATTCTACCCAATAGAAAAAAATGAAGAAAAGAAATGAAGCTTTAGCTGAAATAAATGAAGACCTGTTTCATTTGAAAGCAAGCAGGTGATATGCAGGTTTAGACTTTGAGACCTTAAGAGGGAGATAGAGAATGCACTATGTGTTCACTTATGCTCTATTGTTATCCACATCAGCTGTAACGTACTGATATTGAAAGGTACAATTCTGTTCTTTTAATTGCTTCATAACTGTGCTGGAGTACATGGTATGATTTGTCGATATCCAGGTGTCTGTACAAAAAATAACTCTTTTCATATATTTTTAGGATCTGCGTTTGAATGCAGAGAATTGAATGAAAACTGAGACTCCAGCTGTAAATTCATGTTTTAAACACAAAAGAGTTTCGTAGTTTATGTATGTGTCACAGTTTGTGCAAAAGACTCGATGGCAGGACGCAGTGCAATGGTGTTAATGAACACTTTCAGACAGTGACTAAGTACTGACAATAGTTCAAGCAATGAGTTTCAGGGGGTCTTTTTTGCCGAGTTAAGTCCAATTACAACCAGATGATTTGGCAGGTAAGAGTGTTTTGTTCACACAGGTTGCCAGTTCAGGATAGTAGTAACTGTCTTTACAAGGAAGGCTTTAGATTAATCTTCTTTGGCATTCAGAGGCATGGATGTAGGACTTTGCAGTTTCTCCACAACGATGTGTACAGACAAGTATTCTCAAAATCCACAAATTTGCACTCAGGTAAGTATGCTTTAGTGGACAAAAGTTGAACAGGTAGGTTTCTCCAAAAGGTGGATACACCAGCAAAAGATCTGGGATGGCTAAATCAGGTAAGTATGGATTAACCAGGAAACAGAGCATCAAAGCTAGACAGTCTAAGATACACAACCAATCATCTATATCAGATGTGTGAGTGGCTACTTCAGATGTAAAAGAGAAAGCAGGTCTAGGACTGAGAGGGCAGAGGGACCATGACAGTATGAATGTGAATAAGGATTTAAGAATCTTGAGTCTATTACTAAATTTTCAAGATGCATCACTAACCAACAAAAATACAGTGTTTTTACAAGTTTTCATGTAGGAAAAGTTTATTTTATTTTATTTTATTTTATTTCTTGACCTCAGTCACTACTTCATGCTAAACCTCAGCATGGGTGCCTGCCTCCTCATGAGAGTTTATCAAGAGTATATAGCCCACAGCATATGCTTTGCTATGTGGTCAATTTTTCAGATGGCTAAGCACAGCTTGAGTATGTCAGCTAAAACAAATTTCTTTCTGCAGGCCTATAGCTGAGTTTCGACTTAACTGCGTAGGTGTATCACCGTAACACTTTATTATTCACACACTACTTTTTTTTTAAATACCACTACACAAATAAAGTTCCACTTCCACCATAAGTACCTTCAACCTGAAAAAACAGCAGTATCCCATCCCTAACAGGCTTCCTGTATATCATCTCTACCTCTTTTCTGTATTGTAATTGCGCTGGATTTTGAGAAGTGGTCAGTATTCTGAACTGTACTTGTGATATTGACTCTCACACAAAAGAAAGAGCTGCGAAATGCTAACTAAACCAGGCACATTTAAAAATAAATAAATGCATTTTATAATTATGACAAACAAATCCATGGAGTAGCTCGCTTGGCAGGGCTGAAGCACAGTACTGTGTAGTACTTTTTTCTGTATATTTTTTGTTCTGTTCAACACAACCCTACACTACTTCAAAAATGATGAAATCCTGGCTTTCAGACCAGGTATGCTTTTACTGCATTAGCAGGGTGTTCGGGATCACTGTCATGCTGAAAAAGGAAGGTGTTTCAAGTCAGATGCTTTCCAGATGATGTTACATGATGGATCACAATTCACCATCATGGTACTACGGTCATAATTCCATCAGTTTTGACAAGATCCCAAACACCACTAACTGAACTGGAGACCTAAACCATAACAGAACCTCCACTGTGTTTTACAGACGTCTGCTGACACCCACGGTTCCAGCTTTCTCCTGACCTCTTACATATGTATATATGTCAGGATTTGAACCAACACTCATAATCAGTGCCAACAGGTTTTATGGAATGATGATTGTTCCCTTCCTTAAGAATGCCATTCTTAGCCATTCTTAAGGAAGGGAAACGGCATTGACAGCCATCCTTCCACTAAAACCATTTCTGATGAGGCTTCAGTGAACAGTAGCCAGATCAACTGAAGGGCCAGATTCATCTCAGGTCCAGTGTCAGGTCTTTGCTGGATTTTTTTTTCCTATTTTTCAGGGACATGATTTTCTCATACTGTTCACCTGTTGTAAATCCCTTTTCTTAGGTCTGCTACTTCTTCTTTTCCACTTTCCATTTTCCTAAACCTTTCAGGTTTTCAAATAAAAGCTCTTTTAGAATCACCCTGTTATGTGTTTTTGTACTGGGCAGCTAATAAAAAAGTGGCTAAAGATACAAGATACACTGTGCTGTTCTACCTTACTGAGTGATAAGTTATAGGGTTTCAGCTCCTTGTCACTTAACAACACAGTTATCCAAGAGTTAACAGTTTAATAAAGCAATTTTGTCTGGGTTAAGTGTAGTGTGAAAAGAGCTAATAATCATTTTAGAGTTGCCTAAGATTAAAGTTTGGCTTGCAGCCAGTCTCACTCTGTGTTGGTAGTTAAAGGAGCTAATTAAACCCCACATGAAAGCCCCCTCCTCGGGAGCTAGAAAGATTAAACGCCCTCAGGTGTATTCGCTCTCTAACTACCGCGCAACAAAAGTGAAACAGCGATTAGACAGCATGCACAGTTTTCACCACGCAAAACAGGATTCTGCTGGGTGTGTTTTGCGATACAGTATTAATTATAATCAAGATCCCAGAGATGGAAATAATGCTGAGAAATGGGACATTACTAGGATTGCAATGAAATCTTCAGTTACTTTTTCAGCTGGCTTACATGGAACTTGACTCCAGTGCAGTATAGGTTTTGTGTAGAGATAAAGTCACTACTTATATGAGCGTTTCCTGTTTTATTTTCTGTTTACTCACATAATGTGTGTGTACCATAAACTGTATATAAAAGATGGGCATGACTGCAGTGATTTAATTTTATTGGTTGAGGGAGCCCTGTTTTGAAGCTGTATTAGCATGTTAGCTACGGATGATTTCGTTTTTCTTTAAGACAAAGTGGCAACATTTTAATAAGAGGGTGGCATGCTAAGTTACTCTGGTTAGCAAGCTGGCTCCATAGACTTCAAACATATCATATTTGCCAATTACCACACTAATAGCATACAATAAAATACTGGAATTTCACTTGCCTGGAACATTGGAGCAGCTCACTATAATCTCGATGATATTCAAGGCTGCACTTGTCCAACCAGTCTACATGTGTTTTGTGGATTTGGAGACAGGATTCAACATTGTTCACGAGTAGAGGGAGAGTGGAACATTAGATTGACAGATGGACTGGGGCGAGATCCAAAGTGAATCATATTCTTTTTTTCTTTTTTATTATTATTTTTTACATTTATTTTCCTTTGAAGAGTAGCTGGGTTCTCCCTTAGAGATAGAGTGAGGAGCTCGGTCATTTGAGCGGGACTTGGAATACAGCCGCTGCTCCTCCACATTGAAAAGAGCCAGTTGAGGTGGTACAGGCAACTGACTAGGATGCCTCCTCCTAGGTGAGCTACTGTGGGCATGTCCTTCAGGGAGGAGGCCCTGGGGCAGAACCAGGATTCCACGAAGAGATTAGATAAGATAAGAAGGATGAGCTGGAATAGGTGGCTGTGGTGAAGGAAGTCTGGGATTCTCAACTCAGACTGCTGTCTCCTCGGCCTGAATCTGGAGAAGCAGCAGAAAATTAATGGAAAATAAATGGAATTTCACTTGCCAAAACCAGGAGGCCAGACTTCTTGAGTGAGCCAGTAATACAATTGATGGCAACACAAAGCATATTATTTGACAGATAATTGTATTAAAATGCTCCAAAATTGACCTGAAAAACAGTTGAAAGCATGAAAAATCATAAAAGAGGTGAAACCTAGCAGACAACTGCATGTTAATGACATGGGAAACTGTGGGAAATAGGTCACTTTTGTCCTTTGATTGTGGAAAATTTCTTTCCCTATTGCATTACTTTTAGTCGTGCTATTATATACAGTACAGACTACAGTTCTGTATAGTGCACATGTGAAGTGAAACAAATACACATCTGTGCCTTCAGGCTTCTGCTCTTCTTTGACACATGCATTAAAGTGCAAACACACACACACATGCACTACATGCACTATAGCAGCTTCCTTTTCGCCTGGTTTTAATTTGTAAGCCCGAAGCTCCTGCCAAAGCTCCTGTTGCTGTGGGGAGAAGCAGCTGCGCACTCATCCTACCCTCCTTCCAGTTTTCCAGCTAATGGAACATTCCAGTGCTCCCGTACACCCCTGCCACAATAACAAATTTGGTACATCCCATTGGTGCTTCTCTAGCTGGTTTGTTACTGACTCAGTAGTATCACAGCAGTCAGCCAAACAGTATTTTGAGCACACGCTTACCGGCGCGCGTACACACAAACAACACCGCGCACATAGTCTGAGAGTGAGGACATAAGACGAGAGAGTTATAAAACAGAAGGAAAGAAATCCTCGGCTAGTCCTTCCACTCAACAGTCTTCTGGTTGTTCTGCATCCCTGATATGACCCTGTTCAGTCCAAGATGTGAGTATACCGAAGTGTTTCCTTGTGTATGTGTGATGATGCCTGTTTTAGTGGATGTTTGCATGCACCACGGTGTTTCTAAAAGACAGTATTTGCCACTGTTCCTCTTATTCCTTTTCTCTCCACTGCCATTTTACCCCTCCATCCTGGAAGCTTTTCAGCTTGTGTGTGCTCATCTGTGCACTTCAGCCTGAAGCTCAGGTTTCTCTACATTTGTACCTCAGAGCTGTTTTTCTTGCTTTTCCCTGTCCCTAAACATTAGTCCAATCAGAAGGTGCTGTGGTAATATAGGAGACACTGGACTTGAGGATGTTAAACACTGTGATGCATTAAGAGGTGTTTCAGGCAAATTTACCTTTAAGCAAAAGCCAAGTGTGTTTCTCATATTGGCAAGGTCAGCACCTGGTCTAGTCTGGATACAAAGGCTTTTGCTAGTGAAATGACTTAAAGCTTAATTATGTTGTAATACCCATCTCTCCATATGGATTGCGATTTCTTTATAGTTTTCTTCTTCATCTGCAAAGTGAACAGTGCATCCATGAACATTTCCTAATAATACTACATTACCATGCAGGCACAGTGCCAACATCTTCTCACAACTTCTACACTAGTTTGGAAACCTCAGTCTGTTCTCAAAGCTACTTGTCTGGTGGGGAAGCAGAAGCTTCAGACAAGGTCAGTATAGGCTAAAAGACTCCACAGTGAAAGTAAAACGCATCTTAAACTGTTGAATACTTCCACAGTGCATAAATAAAGTCAAGTCACTGTTGCCGTCTCCCTCACTATAATGCAAGAGCTTTCTTTTTGGTGCGTTCTGCTTCACTGTTGAGACGTGGTTTTTAGCACACTAGCATCTCTCTCAACTTACCATGTATCCATGCCAACAAACAGTATATTTCCTGTTTTTTATTTGTTCCTTAGATCTGTAAGTAATAATTTATGTTACACAGTTTCGTGTTTTTATCTGTGAGTGGAAACTAAGTGTTCATAGTTGCAGGAACGTGCAGAGACTCGGCATATCGACAAGACCTGCACACGCTGCACTTATACCTAGACATCGTCAACACTTTAATATACAGGGTACCAGGATGTGAATTCATTAATAAGCTTTATGACAAGTGAGGGGGATTTATGTGATCCTATAGTCACAATGATCTAGTCAACTGTAAGTCTAAATCAAATTTAGATTAATAAAACATTAATTTCTGCTATTCTGGTTGTGCTGCTTGATAGTACTGTATATACTGTGCCTTGACAAATTTGTTCTGGTCCAGAATAAGTAGTAGTAAAAAAGTAGTAGGCTTAAGTAAAGCCAATAACCAGTGATCAAAAGAAAAGACAGTAAGGACAGACAAAGAATAATACAAGAGCAGAAAATATCTTACTGCAGTTTAATCTTTTACCAAGGTTCTTTTGTAATTTAACCAATCTGCTAAATTGAAATCAGCTTTGCAGTCCTGGTTTAAATGATTGTTGCAAAAGCATTCAGCCATACGTGCTCTCTTTTCTTTCACTTTTAGGATGCAGCGCTTCAGAAAAGCAAAGTGAGTGTGCGAACGGTATTACCAAATATTCCATTTGAATTAAATGCCTCTGAAAATTTCAGTGTCAGTCAGCAGCTCAAGCGTTTGTGTTCTGCTCTGAAGTTAGTTACTCGATTAAGATGTTGAATCAAATTACGCTGAAAAATACATCAAACATTTAGGGATGCGGTTCAGCCCAACGCGTGATAAATTGAAGAATTGGGATGAAAATAAAAATGATGATAGAAGACGGCAGATTTAGCTTTTTTTATCTGATCACATTATCCAATCTCCCACACACCCGTGACTTCAAGTGTGTGTGTGTGTGTGTGTGCGTGTGTGTGCGTGCGTGCGTGTTCAGACTGTTTGCTAAAAAGGAATCTGTAAGTGCACAGACTCCCCTTAATGCATGTGTTGCAGACTCCTTGTCTTGATGATTCATTCTGAAGTTTAAAACATGCAGACATCTTAAAGTCTGCAACTTTCAGTGTTTTCCAAGGAGGTGAATAAACAGATTCATATTTCCTAACTTTGATCCAGGTCCAAGGTTTCATTAGAGCAGGGTGGGTGCTGATTGACTGGGATCTTCAGGGGAAATCTAGGCTCCTTCTAGCTTTGAAAACTCAGAATAAGAAAAGCTTTTCCACATTGTGTCTATGTAATTTTGTTTCCAGGTAGTGTGATTAAGCTGGCTCTAACTTTGGCTGGGTATGAAGCGGCACTCTGGCAGTCAGCCTGACATCCGCTGATACAAAGCATAGTGATGGACTGTGGCGGAGGCTGAGGCTTTATAACCCATTACAGCTGATCGCATGTGACCTTGCTGTGTCCTCTGATGCTCTTTGAGCCAGTTTTACGAAATAACTGTCTATCAGATTATACTGCCGTTTGAGTTCTATATCTCCCTGCCAGTTTGCACCTGGAATCTCTTAGGCTGGTCATGGATTTGTAAATGAGTCCTGAATCACTATACAATCTTGTTATGGCTGAAATATTAGTATTCGTTGAAAATAATCCAATTTTGCATGTATTGCAGAATTGCTGTCTGTACAGTTTCTAACCACAGGGTGATGATGTAGTAATGTTTCAATTATGTGTTTATATTTAAACCATATATTTTCTTAAATCTATCATCTAAACTAGAAGCAAAAATAGAAATAAAACTAAAATAATAGTCTACTTGTGATTGCCCTCCAATAAAATGGATGGTATAAATGGATAATAAATGACAGTAGTGAAACATAGTGGTTGTAATCTGCAACATGTTTTCATGATAAAAGCTACAATTTTGACATATAATCCACAATACTATATGTATGTCCTCAAAACTCTTCAGTCTGCATTATATTCATTTAGCAGATGATTTTATCCAAAGGCCTACAATAGTAGTGTGTTTCAAACGAGTTATTATTTTTTTAATAGCTCTAATAAATGCACAATGTAGCTGCTTAAAGTGAGACTGTTTGGTATTTGCAAGGGGAAAAAATGCATATTGCATCACAACAACAACCATCAATCACTGTTTCCTTTGCGTTAGAGCAGGGTGGAGTATTTTATAACACTGTGAGTTCACTTCTTTTTCGTAGGCCTCTATGTTTGTGTAGCCAACTATAGGGCAGAATCTGTGTGTGGCTCACCCAAAACAAGTCGTCATTTATGTGAAGTCACTTTAATTCAAAACAGTCGTAAACTTTGCAAGACGGTTTGCAGTAAAAGAAGGAAAACGCAGTTTGCCTTGTTTTTTGAAACTATACCTCTGAACAGAAACCCCCCAAAACAAAACAAAACAAAGTATAATACACATATATGTACGTGCATACATGCGTGGGCATAGATGTGAAGTCTGCAAAGGAGGAGCTAACCGTGGTGTATATAGGATTTTGTTTACTCTGATAGCACTCTGATTACCTCCTGAGGTTTTGCTCCTGTTGAGCGACACAACTGTGCTCAGCAGCATCCTCCCCTCTCTTCCTGTGTAATGGCTTCATCACGCAGTCAATCATACAGTCATCCTGTTGCTCAGCAAACTCATTATAAAACTCAGTTTTGTTTTCCTGCCACACAATGCCGAGCCATTATATTTAAAAGATAATGTGTAGGCCTTTTGTCCTTTTAGTGTAAGGAGATGTAGTCACTTTTTCATGAAAATACTATGTCTACTTTGAGAGGTAAAGGCGCATACGTATGTCTAAATTTCTTTTCACACATTCAAACCCATACTTAATTAATTGTCGCTTCCAGCCATTTGACAATCATGCTGTGCGAGTGTATGTGCAGCTGGCCCAGTCACACTCCATTCACCACCCATCTGTCCATGTCAGACTGGACTTCTCTCCTCTCCTCTCCCCTTCTCTTTGCTGCTTACCTCCTGCCTGTTTTTTTGTTTTTTTTTGTCTTTTACTCACCTTTGGTAAATTGACAAGAGAGCAAGCACAGTGAGAGCAGTGAGCTGCTGGCGTATCCTGTAATCAAGATGGTTTATGGTTAAATGGCTAGTACAAACATGTATATAAAAGTGTTTGCAGAAGAGAAAGAGTGAGATCAGAGCTCAGTTGAGCTTTTTAGAGGCTGTGCCAAGTTTCCAATGTATCCTTGCAGACAGGAAATAAAAATGGAGTGAACAGTCTAGCTCAAAGTGGCTGGAGGGTGGTGGACATGAAAACAGATACTGGCTTCTGTCAGTCTTAGCTGGCCCTTTAGTCAGCATCATGTCAAGCTGCTGTAGATTATGTAAATGTTGCCAGAATAAAGAAGACCCAAGTGTAGGATAAACCTGACCATGTGTATGTCATTTAGTCATCTGGAGGTTCCTGTGTGTGTGTGTGTGTGTGTGTGTGTGTGTTTGGTACTCTCTCTTTGTTGTGTTGCAGTATGTCGCTCTTTACTGTATCAGTACAAAGTTAATTGGTTGCTCTTTCATGCAGACATGAGCATGAGTGGAGAGTTGAAGTCAAGCCGCTCTAGGGCAGCCAGTAAGAGGGCCAGCAACACCACTTATGGGTGAGTATGACACCGCCCACCTCCCCACACCCACAAAGCTCACACACACACACACACACACACACACACACACACACACACACACACACACACACACACACACACAGGAACACTCTCCTATCCCCCACACACTCAGAGATAATCATGCGCTCTATTATTTGCTGCAGCCCTTTATCTGTAACTCAATGGTTGCACCTCAGCTTTCCAATCAATGCAGCATTATTCGTTATTAGCTTCATACCAGTGTATGTAAGCTGCTATTGATTTTGGCCAGAGGTGCTGTCTCCATCAGTCAATGTTTGAATCCATCTGTTGATGTAGTGCACACATATGATTGGAGCTGATTACTGTTTATTGCTGACAGTTCAATACTGCGGTGTGCAGCTACACTAACGTAAACTCTGTGCTCAGATGGCTGGGGAAGGGAGTTGGAGGGGTAGTAGAAGAGATGACAGTGTGTGGGCTTGTTTGAATTCGTTCATGCCTTCATTACTCAACTCGAACTCTCTCTTTGAACTGCAGATTTTTCTCTGGCTGCGGCTCTGTAGGCCAAAGCTCCTTTTATTAGCACAAACCACAGAGAGTACCGTCTTTTTGTTACGTTTGAGTCGATCCTCATTTTGTAGCACTCACTGGCTAATGGCTCATTGTATGTACTCTGTAAATCCACGTATGTCCTTCAAAATGAATTAAAAACAAAGGGGAACAAAATAGAAAAGTCCAAGAAATTTAGAAAAAATCACCAAATTCCCAAATTAAATGATAGTTTCTGAAAGCATACAAAAGTGTTTTGTTTTTTTTTAACATTTAAGAAGCTAGGATGAGAAAAACATGAATTTTTAAAATATGTTGCCGGATGTCCACTCTAGGATAAAAAAAAATACTGCAAACTAGGTTAGGAATGCGAACAAGAATAGAAAATGAATATTAACACATGTAATGATATTGAGGCCAACTTGTTTGTCTCGGTTTCAATCAGAAAATCTCATTAATATTCTATTTTCTGTGCAACAGGGCCTCCACATGTGTTTCCAGTTCCACAATACACACTGATGATTTTCAATTCAAGGCTGCTGTATTCATGTCCTTCTGTTGGTTTCATCATATATTAGAGTGGTCTATAAATGTAAAAATAGTGCAATATGGGTCATTATGTATTATGTAGCAAGCATGTCCTTGAAAACAGTTAATCCAGCTCTCTGCCTGTGCTCCCTGCTCCAATCCCTCTAACCAGCCCTGCCTAAACCTTGAACCCCCAAACATTATTCACCCATTCCACCATGCAGTTATTCAACAGCACTGCATGCATTAATGAGGTTAGTCATACAACACACATACTCACGATGACTAACACCCAGTGGAAAACACCTGCGGTATCAACCCCAATGTAGCCTCATATAGCCTCCGTGATATTTTGCAGAAATGACATGGACTTAAAGCAGAGGACGTTGGATTTCTGCGGTCGTTTGAGGCTTATAGACACATCCAGCAGGCTAAACTAAGCACGGGACACATCCAGCCTGTTAACACATGCAAAAAACATGATTACAGTCATGCGGGTTGCTCTGTGACGCATGTGCAGTGGTGCTCTAAGCCTGATGTTAATCTTCACGTCAGCGTATTTATGGACAATGCTGTTCTAATGATAAGCAGGTATTGTTTTGATAACCACTTTAGATTACTATACTGACATTTATCACTTACAGCACAGACTTGTGGATGTAATTATTTTTGCAGATTTTTGATCATCACTCGAACATCCGATACTTCACAGACTTACACCAGGAGTGGGCATTTCAACTAAAATCCTCTTCAATATTTACCACAAACTATTCAGCTTTTCCTCGAATAATGTCCAGGCCCCATTTAGCTTTGACTCTCAAATGATCGTGCATAGTTTTTTAAGGTGTTCTGTAGGTTTTCTGTCGTAGTCATTGGCTTTGCATGTCTTTCCACTTCACAGATCTGACGCTTTTTTGACCAACACCATCTTGCTGTAGCACCACCTGGTGAAAATGAGGGAGAATAATCATTTTGACAGTAGAATTAGTCAGATAAACTATTATATTTTGTTGTGTATTGCCATGCATATTTGAAAATCAGTAATGTCTGAAACTCAAACTTGCTATTTTGAGTCTGTTCACATTTAAGGGTACATGAATGCATGATGGTGTACTAACTAACTGTCACCAAAACATGAGGGTGAAAAACTGCATTTTTCTCACCCTTAGTGGTCATGTGGTCATTTTTCTAGCCACATAGCACAAACCACCAAACAATTTTCACCCAGCGTGAAGAAGATTAATTGCGTGTAGTGGCTCAGTCACACTAAAGGAAAAATAGGACAGCAGTGTCCTTGAGAGTAGGAAAAATCAGTGGCTGCCAGTTACTGCATTTATTTATTTATTTTTCTATTTGTATTTGGCAACTAGTTACAAGTAGTTTTGGTGAGCAACTGGTTTGTTGATGGTTAAATGTCCAACATCCTCAGCCTCTGAGTGACCAGAATGTAAGGAAGTTGCCCTGCAACTCAAACCAAACATCACATGTGTTGTGTCATCTTGGTTTTATTAAACACAACTGTTCTCTTCCCTGGAAATGAATTTAGCATTATGGTCAGAGACACATCAAATTGCTGATGTTCACAAAATGCACTGCATGAGTGCAGCCTGCTAACAGAAGTACCTGAGTTGAGACACGCTGGGAAAGTCAGAGGATTACATTATTACAGTTCATCCTGAAAGGGACACAATTTAATAAAACTGACAAATCACAAACTCGTAGTGGCACTAGAGGGAGATTCAACAAAGTTTATGCAATGAGGATTTGTGCATATGGACAATTTTCTCCATACATTTTAAAAGGTAATTCATCAACAGTTATCAAGACACACCAAAATTACCAACCATTACACTGATGGCAAAATCAAATGCATGACAGTAAATTGCAAAATAAAAAGGAATAAAATGCTTTCTTTTGGCTTTACTGGAAGGCAGTGTTTACAATTCCTCTGCATACCATATATATTTTGATTTCTAAAGAAAATGTGAGCAATACAGCTACAGTTACACATGAAAATGTTGTGAGGCAGCTACCAAAAAATCTCTCTGTCCAGGCTCCAGTAATCTTGCTTTGTGCTGCTAGCAGCAGCGTGCCCTGACTACTCCCTCCTACTATTCTCACAGCGCTGGCCAACAAACGCTCGCCTGTGGCCTAGATTACTTTGCAAACAAACTTTCTAAGTCATGTCTAAGATGCTAAAGCAGTGTAATCTACTCATCCAAAACCATGTAGTCTACCACTCTTTCTAAACTGTTATTATGGCTTGACAGCTGGATTATGAAGCTCAAAATAAAAATTTTAAACTCTATTGATAGTAAAACCCAATAAAGCTTTTCATTTTATGTCTTAATGCACTGCAAGTCATTTCTTGCCTCATGATATCAAGCACTGTTTTTTTTTCTTCTTCTGTCTCTTCCCGCTGCCATTCTCTCATGCACTATATCTACCCCCAGGCTATTTCCTCTAGAGCGACCCTGGCAACATATGGGTGTTGTCATCATTTATCGTTCATGCTTTCTGACTGTCACAGGTCCTCTCTATTGGTGAGCCACAGCTGTGGAAGCAGTGATGGGTTGTAGCGAGTGGCAAATGTTCCACAACCCAGATGCTGTTGATGCTGTAGCCGTGGCCCTTGTGTGCTCCAGTGCATTACTACAAAAGCTCACTGCACTGTACTGTGTGGCCCATATAGGAAGGCTCAGGTGCCATACGAGGGGTCTCAGAGGAGCGTGTGTGTGTTTGAATGTGTGTGTGTGTGGTCAATGTATAGTTAACCCATGGCTTCGGTTAGAAGACTGGGTTGGGTGATGGAGGGAGGCTTTAGTCTTTTTTGGCCTTTGTCTCTCAAAGCACTTGCTGTCATAATTAAGATGGAACAATAACACACAGGCATAGTCATGTTAACTAATATTTTCTTCTCCCCTTGTTATGTGTGATAAGACTTTTGTGGCTGTAGTTGGAATTTTTTTTCTCCCCGAAGTATGTCCAGTCTATCTTAAGGTTACTACAGTATTCATTTTACTAGCTGCTCCATTTGGCTTCTCAGTGGTAAGGGGAAGGAGAGATGCACAGAGGAGGGGGGTAGGAGGGTAGCCTTGAAACCGAGTGGCAATGTGCTGAGCATCTGGTCGCTGGTATTTTCGTCTGATTTCTTTTTGCACTTCATTCTTTAAATATTCTTTCATCTGTTTTAATTATGAGAAGGGCTACTCATAGAGGAGTCGGTGTTAGGATGGAAACAGTGCGACCCATCTGTTAGATCAGCTCAAAGACGCTGAAGGGGGCAAAAGGGGCAAATATGAACTCTGAAGTGGCCAGAAGCAATAGATGATGAAGTCCTATGTTATACGCAGTGAACCAGAACTTAAAAGCTAATTTGACAGCACGGCGATGGATAAGAGAGTAACAGGAAATATTTTAGGTCATATTTTTGACTTAATTCAATGTTGGTCTTTTTTTTATTGGTTATGGTAACACTATAAAATCACCAGCCACCTCATTAGGTACACTTTTGGCTAATTTATCAATGCATAAATTCAAGTTTTTGTTTCATATTGACATGATAGCATCACACAGTTGCTGCAGATATGTCGACATCAACGGACATCAGTGATGTAAATCTCCCAGTCCACCGCATCCCAGAGGTGCTCTGTTGGATTGAGGTGACTGTAGGCTATGAGTACAGTGAACTCATTGTGATGTTCAAGAAACCAGTTTGAGATGACCTGAGCTTTGTGACATGGTGTGCTATCGTGCTGGAAGCAGCCATTAGAAGATGGTACATTTAAGCAATATTCATTTGGTACAAAGGAGCCCAAAGTTTTCTTCTTCTTCCTTTGGCTGGTCCCTTTAAACAGGTTTTATGCTTTCCACATCCACAAGTCCACTAGGGACCGCTAGGTACCTGTGACTTAATTTTGGGTCCCTGTCCGTGTACGCAACAGAGTATAATAGCTTTAGTGGTCACGTAAGTAGATCATCTGCCTCCATCTCACTTTAACCCTAGCTTCCTCTTCTGTCACACCAACCCTCTGGATGTCCTTCTTTACTACATCCATGAATCTTCTCTGTGGACCCTTTTTTTTCCTGTTGCCTGGCAGCTCCATATTCAAAATCCTTTCACTGTTTCTCTTTTGCACATGTAAAAACCATCTCAGCCTTTCTTATTCTGTCTACAAAATAAAGGGCCCAAATTGTGTCATAAAATAATATATGTTCTCTTTAGAGACGGCTGTGTAGGAAAATCCCAGTAGATCAGCTATTTCTGAAATGCTCAGACCAGCCCTTTTTTGCGTCAACTGCCATTTTCAAAGTCACCTAAATCACCTTTAATCCCCATTATGATGCTCAATTTGAACTTCAGCATGCTGTCTTGACCATGTTTACATGCCTAAATGCATTGAGTTGCTGCCATGTAATTGGCTGATTAGATTTTTGAGTTACGGAGCATTTGAACAGATGTATCAAAGTGGCTTTTGAGTGTACTCTCCAAGCTAGGCACTGTGAATGGGAATGTGTTGTCACAGATGGGGAGAGCTGGGGAGTAACCAAGTACAAATACTTTGTGACTATACACAATTTTCAGGTATCTTTACTTGAGTGCTTATTTTTCTTTTTACTGTTACATCCTACATTTTAACGCAAATATCTATATTTCCTACTACGTACATTTTCAAAACAGACGTGTTACCTTTGGTTTAAGACATTTGAGGGGAGTTATTATTTCAAGTCTCTGCACCCTTTAACAGCACCCCCTCAACAGTAACACATGAAAAGCAATCCTAATGGTAGATCAATCACTAAGGTTATCACTTACAAAGAGATATAAGTTGTATCTGATATAACTCCTCATTTGTTAAACCAGATTTTGGATCTGTATTTGATGTGAAGTTATGTTGTGAAACATCCTGGAAAACAAACTAAGTTATACTAACTGTGTGGTATTTAAAGGTTGCATGAAAGTACTGTGCAGTTTAATGTACTGTGATGGATTGAAAGCAAAGAACAGTGTGTGACTGGTGCACAGCGGCTTTGGTGTTCATGGTCAGAGTTAGGCTAGATTAAGTGTGGCAGAGATGAATTTGAATTTAAGCTGATGATGCTTAGATTCATTCACTGAACGAAGTATAAATACAGTGTAAACACTGTACTGTCAGTGTAGAGGATGGAAATCAGCAAAGACCACTCATGAAACATCTGCTGACATCGCGTTGAATTCAGTTGTGTAGATCCACAAAGAGCAGTAAACCTCAGCTCAGCTGATCACAGCCTCTACATCTAAAATCGAATGGATCTTACAATAGAAGTTATTCTGGGATGTGATTCTTTTCCCTACGTGGAACCACTGCAGTCGATCTTAAGGTTCCTCCACCAACTGATTCCCCCTTTAACCCTGACTGTGCTCATTTCACAGGCAACAGAAAATATATATATTTTTAATTCTCCTTTTCTTCTAGCCTCATGTTCTACATAACTGATTCAAGCTGGGTACATTCATTAGAATTTAAATTTGGACTAAAATAAAGTTTGTCTTCTCATGTGCTATTATAATTTTGTGAAATTATTATAGTACGAGGTTCAGTTGGCATCGCACAAAAATAGCTTGTAAAAATGTCCTCAAAAGAGCTACTTTTTACTTTCTTGCTTTGAGTACATTTCAAAGCCTTTTAAATAAGCTGTACTCAATTTGAAGTAAATATAAGTACTTCTAATTGAGTATTTTTTAACAGAAGTATCTGTACTTCTACTTAAATACTGAATGTCTGTACTTTTGTCACCTCCGATGATGGGGAAAGAAGAATGAGCAGACAGCTTTAAACCAAGTTATTTTAAAGAAAACAGACAAAGATGAATATTAAATTCCAAACATTCGGTAGGATATATACACATCACAGTTAACACACTACACAGCCACGTCCTATTACAGCTTTCAATTAAACATACTTGTCTTGACTGTGCATGGCGTGCACTATTAGTTTTACAGCATGAAAGACCATGAAAAAAACTTTTAAAAATGACAGATGACATAAAGCTTAAGCTGTCATTCAAGACGGCAGTGTTGGGAATAATCCATAAACCTACATTTGAATCTTAAAAAAAAATATCCTCCTCCTTCTCATTTGTTTCCATGCGGCACTTGTTTTGACGGTTTGTATATGAGGGTCTTGCCTTAGGCTCGGTTGGCTGACATCTGTAAATCCACCAGCAGTGCAAAAGCAAAGGGCAAACTGAGGCACTGTCAATGTTCGCCGATTTTAAGAATGACCTCTTTCTGCTGGATACAGTTCTGTGTCTCTCAATTGTCACAACGCAGCTGACTACCAGCTGTTATGATCCCTACCCAGAGCCAAATGTGCGCACAACACATTGTAATCATTTTTAAAAATGACATTTGTAAACATTATTTATAGAGAGAGGAGTGCAGTTTGCACAGAATGAGAAATTTAAAAAAGGCCTCACATTTATTAGAAATACAAAAAACAGACTTCTGTCACTTGTAACATATAAAGAGAAATAAATATGTAAAATAGATGCAAAACCTGATTACACCGCCTCCTGTGTTCTTCCCAGCGTGGGCTTTGGGTTTAGAATTGACATGATATCATTGTTCCTGATCTATGCTCAAGACTAGTGTGAGCTCATATCTGAGATTGTGTGACTTATGTATGGTAGGGGTAAAATAACATTTATTTCCTTTCATAAACTCAAAGTAGTTGCCCTGTCCTTGCTAACTTTGCAAAAAGTAACTGAGCAAGGGATATGATATTTGATGTTTTTCATCTGCATTCAAAAAGTATCTAACAAAGAAAATAGCTCACCTATTGCTTTGGTTTGGGTTGTCCATTTGTTTAAAAAGTACTTTGCTGTGTATTCCAGTTTACAGTGATGGATTTCTCGCTATTTAATTTATCCTTACAAATAGGACAAATATTCTGCTTATGTCTGCACCTTGGAAAAAAATTAAGTTAAATCAAGTGTGGAGGAAGTTCTTTGTCTGTGTGACTAATGCATCCGTGTTTTCTTTGTGAGCAGCGTTGTTGTTGTTCTGCCAGACGATGAGGCCAGTCGAGTGCGAGGCTCGCTGAGTGTGTCTCCATGTTTAATATCATGGCTCATTCCCAGATCGAGAAGATTTGAGTATTAATTGTGTCAAATCCTGAACACTGCATTATTTAAAGTGTTGAAGACTTGTGTGCAACTCATTTACGCTCATGTGAAAAAGTGGAAATCTGTTATATTGAAAAGATTACACAAAATACTGACAGAAATAAACCCAGATTAGACACTTTAGACATTAGCAGATTTTGAACAAAGCACTTGTTGCATTTTTTCATAAAATCTGACATGTGTCCAGCAGCGACTAACCAGGACAAGTAAAAGTAGCGTGAACTTCTCTGTGAAGCTTTTTATTCTCATCACAACCACGTTTCTTTTAGTGTGTACGACAAAGTGACAAGGGAGGAGAGTCTGACTGTCTGAGAGAGTGAGTGAGAGACCATGGTGGCAGCCTTCACTTGTACCTCGGCCAAAAACAGCCCACTAACTATTCATCAAAGCCTACTGTTCCCTCCCCTTTCCACAAGAACATCAATTTTACAACATAACTGCCATTTTCATTTTTGTGTCCAGCTTTTCTCTCTGTCCTTTGTCAGCTTCCTCTCCGCATGAATGCACCTGTGTGATGTGCCGTTTTCAGTGCATTCCTGAGAGATGACTAGGGCTGGACTGTGGGTAAAGGTCAGTGCAGTCAGAGGTGGATGTACTGTTGGGGAAAAGGTCGCTTTCCATGGAGACAGAAGGAAAGTGCATCTGCTGGTTTCAGGGCCACTGACAAAGCCTTTGAGACAGTAGAGAACAACAGAGATGATAGAAGATAGGTGGATGGAGAGAGCGGTTCGAAGGAAGGAGCAACGGAGCGGCAGGCTGGCTGCAGACACAATGTTCTTTGGAAATAAGGTCATGAGCCAGCAGTGGTGACACCAGTGGCTCAGGGCATAATGGCAGGAAGGGCCATATTCCCCAGGAAGAAAAATCTATCTCTTTCTGTGCGTGTGTGTTTGTGTTGGTTTATATCCATATACTGTGTGGCTGTGAGCATTACCAGGCCAGATGAGTTATCTTTCCTGTCCTACAGGCTTATCACTCTACCGGGGCTGGCCCCTTTGCTAATGAAGTCATCTCTATCCCCACAGCATTCTCCACACTGGGAGGAGAATGTAAGGCAAGCAGGTGGAAAAAAGGAGGCATGAATAAAGATTGATGCAGAAACTTGAAAGACAGGCAGGGTGTAATACCGTAACAAGACAAGTGTGAAACAATTGTGAGACGGGTACGTAAGAGAGAAAAATGCAGAGAGAGGAAGAAATAACAGCATTCAGGGAGAGCGAGGGGTGAAGAAAGCAAAGGAGAGAAAGCAAGTGAGCACTGCACTGCGTGTCATTGGCCCCCTGGCATGAACAATCCATCTCAAATTGATCTTCCAGTTCGGCCCAGCAGGGCATTCTGAATCAATCTCAAATTGATCTCTGTGCCAGAGGTCGGGAAAACTAGCAGTGGAGCTTATCAGAAATATAGTGGTGCTGGGAGGATCTGACAGGGAAACTTATCACACTGCACAACAGGAAATGGGCTCTGAGCCCCCGGGGCAGCGAGAGGACGAGTCGGCTCCCTATACACACGCAAACCACAAGCACAATCACGCACAGATTCAATGTCTCTGCATGTACCCAACACACCCATACACTGACACATGCTCCCCAATGTTCAGCACAGTACAGAAAGGGTATACTGTGCATTCACACGGGCTTATATACCATCACACTCACACAAGCTCTCACACCCGTGCGATCCAGGTGTCAGCACACACACCTACAGGCTGCCTCACAAAATACAAAGTTTGTCAGCGCACACTGTGTCAATATATTTTAACCTAGACATGTGAGATTTGAGACCTGGAGCTCTTAATGACTTATAACACATTTAATGTGTCCTCAGCAAGGCTGTGTGAATGGCCCGAGGAAGGACGATCAATACTGGATTGCATTTAGACGGTCAGTCAGCTTAGGGGAGCAAGCTGCCTCTCCAGGCTTGGTAAAAAAGTAAAACGATATAAACAATTGTTCAAAGGTGACTTTCGTCAATATCACTGGGAACACTTAGAAAATCCAGTCCGGGAGCACAGGAGCATGTCCAGCTTCTTAAGAGCACAGAATTGGTAATGTTTTTATACTCAACTGTGCGTGTCCGGTGACCAGTATTCACATGTCAACATCAATATTAAAACCATTTGCCTAATATTTTGTAGGTCCCGCTCATTAACCCTCATGTGGGCTTCTGCACATCCTGCAGATATTCCTTCATTCCTGGGTCAGTGCTTGGGCTCTTGGTAGTATTGACCCATTCCTGAGCAGTTTTTTGTGGTGGGGCAGGGTGTGAGAGGCTGCTGCTGTCAGAGTGTGGTGTACCGACTGGGTGGGGTTCTTTTATCTATAAAGATTGCTAGTTAGGTGGTACATGCCAGGGTACCATCGACATAAACAACAGAATCCAAGATTACCAAGCAGAATATTACATTGTAATGAGAACATAAGTGTCAGTAGTTTTAATGTTGTGGCTGATCAGTGTACGTTTCACAGCCCTTGTATTGCTGTGTCTCACTTCCAATTACTTCTTGGATCGCAGGACTGTAGCTACCAGGGACCAGAAGACACAGAAAACTTACTCAAAGTTTATTCTGATGAGAGCTGCAGAATGGCACACAGATAGGGAAAGGTGAGCAATACAAACAGTGAGTGGCTCAGGGAGTACAGTGGAAAGGGTGATGATGGGAGGGGTGTGTTTGAGCATGTCAGCGTTTGGGAGGCAGGAGCGCCTTTTCTGTCGCCTGGACCTGAAAAGCTCACTGTCAGCACAGAGAGGTAATGGGGGTTAGCGGGGTGAACAGAGGAGGTGAATAGTGAGTGTGTGTGAGTATATAAACAAGTGTGAGTTTGTACAAAGAGCACTACGGTATTTTAGTAACCCCACTGACCCTCATGATTGCAGATGAACAACAATGGAAATGTACGTAATGCATACGAAACTGTTTGTCAGTTTGTTGCAGGATTTTGCACAAAATAATTTATTTTCAGTCTGTAAAATGCCGTAAGAGGTGGAAACCGAAAAGCCAGCTTAATCACATCTTTAAGTGGACATCTTGTTGCTTCCTGTTCTTTGCCAAAATTCCCAAATAACATCCTTTTTTTCATGAGAACCAAAAACAGACAAAACCTTTTTTTTGACCTTGGGGCCCCATGAGGAACAAATTCATGCACATGCACACACTTCAAAGTTTCCTCCTTGCAACTTTACACTCCATTTATTCTTGCAATCTCACCTGCAGATGAAAGTCCCTCAAATGTCAGTCTCGTACACCTTCCCCCACATCGATGTTTTCATCAAAAGAGTTTAAAAGGGTCATTGGTCAACTAAATACATTCCTTTATTCATAACACACACCTAACATCATGGTTATCTGTAGACAGATGAAACACTAAAACTCAAAAGTACTACACTGTGTGCCATGTATGTATTAAGTACAACAGTACAACTACATGTGTTTTTGTTCATCTCAGATTCACCATAAGCTCCAGTTGCAAGATTCAAAAGACTAGATCATAGACTGTATATAAGAAATGGGCATAGTTATCATGATTTCACTTTGTGGTTTATTGATTTGGACTTCTGAAGCCTTTTTGTTATGGGGTGGGGGATTAGTTACAGAAATGAAAAATGTTTTTAAAAAATAGTCATTTCATGAACTCTAGTTTTTGGCACTTCTTTGGGATTTTTGAGACCAGTGGGCTACCACACGTTTCTGAACAGACTTAACATGAATTTTCACCTTTAAAATTACCTCGTGTTCTGTCTGAGTATATTAAAATTTATTGGAATACCCTGTTTAAAAATTCTTGACTGTGCATATGTTAATTTGCATGATAATAACAATATGCTATTAAAATTACTTGATGACTGCACAGTACAGAAAATAAATCGGAAGGCAAATCCATTTCTTCCATAAGTCAGTCCTGTTCATTATTTTGCAACATTTTCTGCAAAATAGATATTAAAGGGAAAGCTAACATGAAAGAAAATGCTATAGAAAATCTCTTATGTCACATAAATTTGTTATTTCCCTTATTTTTTTTAATTTATGTGTAATTGTTTTTCACAAATGCAAAGCCACATAAATCACACAGCATGCAGTAATCATTAGTTGTGCATTAGTTAAAAACTTTCGACGGCATCTGTTTAACCATTTAGTTCTGCTGCATTACTCTTAGATTTCCTTAAAATTCTGCTAACGACTTGGTTTCCACAGCACCATACTGCGTAGTTTGCCTCTGAGCTGTGCAAACACAATGTCTTGAAGTATTACACTTGTCTCCCTCCTTTTAGACACATGTGCCACTTGATTCATCTGCCGCTTTCAGTTTTTGTGTTAGCAAGAGTCAGACAGATACAGGGAGGTTGTTGACAGAGCACTGCTCATGTTAGCTGAGGTTAAAATTTTGTCCAGTGAGGTTCGTGGACTGCAGTCTGAAGTTGACTCAGCAAATGTCAGTCCTGTCGATCACAGTTAAAACCACAGACGGCTCTCGTGAGGGGCTTTCTGAATGGCAGCTTATTGTTTGTCCTAGATATCCTCTAAATGTTCATGTCCTCTCTTGCTAGGTGATGTGGAAGCTGACTGCGTTTTCTCCATGGCTAAATGTGAAAAGTCTGACTAGACACAGCTGCTCACACACGCTGAAAGCCGTTGTATTTTTGTTGCATTTTTATGACAGCGCCTTGTCTTTATTGCTTTTCTTTTGATAGAGAGCAAAGACGTTAATTTTAGCTCGGTGTAACCATGCTGCTTTGCCCTTTATGCAGTTGAGCCAAACTGACTTTTAGCTTTTAATTCTTCAGTAATATCAGGACAGCAGCATAGTTCAGAACATCGAAACGATGCAGGGGCTTGACAGAGTTGAAAGGGCTGGAAGGATTAATTACTCCAGGCAGCTTTGGTTAACCTTTTAAGTTAGCACTTTAAGTCGGTTCTGATGGGGGACCTTGTTAGTGGAAGTGTCTTGATATTTCTGTTCCTTTCACCCCTGTGGGTAATGGCTGATTGGAGGGGTGCCGTGCATGTCACTTGTCACCTTCCCGTGTAATGCTGCTAATTAGCACTAAATAGCCTGATCTCTGAAATTTCCAATTACTGCTCCCAGTGAGACCCTGAGCTTTTGATAAATAACACCATACTAAAGCAGTTGGCCCTCCTGGAGAGAAGCCACACATATAAGTCTTCAAAGAGGTACATGCACCACATTACTTACAGTCAGATGACATGTTAACAAGGACCTGTCCCCATTTCCTTCACACTCCTTTATGAGCTGTTATCCAAAAGCTCCTTTCAGAGTTATTTTTTGTTGTTGTTGTTGTTTTTTTAAAGCAGAAGCTTCATTCTCTTATTTTGTTGTATGTTGAGCTGTGTGCAGATGGTCTTAAGTCATGCAGAAGAATTGGACTTATTCCTCTCCAAACACCCTGCCTCCAGGAGGATCAGGCCACGCTGTCGACACTGCTGAGGAGAGACTGTTTCTAGCTCTCATACACGTGGAACTAAAGCCACATTTATCTGCATATGCACATATTTATGAAGTGCATACCCACATAAGGTGCATACGCGCTCGCGCTACAGCCACTGTAGAATATCCCAGTCACAGGGTACGCTGCGTGTCTTCCCCTCATTTAAAAAAATGAAGCTTTTGTCTCTGATCTTTTGTTCTTAAACTTGTTTTGTATTTCTGTGTCAAACAGAGGCCAGCCAAATCTAGCACCTGATCAGAGTGAATATGAATATGAAGTGTCTGTAAGAACAAAACATGTACAGTATTATTTATTCATGTGCTGTCCTACTACTGAATGCTAAATGAGCAATTAGTATAAAAGCTGTTTGGGCATCTAATCACAATAAACACCTGCTCTGTAAAACCATCTGATTTAAAAGGCAGATTATGTTTTTTGTTTTTTCTTTAGGCATATTCACAGGCCTGCTAGTTCTCTTGTTTCAGTCTACTGTATCCACTCTTTAGTGTTTTATAGCTTTCAGACATTTTAATTTCAGTGTCTTCAACTGTGCGATCAAAACCTATCTGCAGTTGTGTATGTATATATGCATTTTCCTTTGTGGGAAAACACAAAATGTAAGAGTCTGATCGTCAGCTTTCCATCGCTGTTCACTGGTAATATGTCTAAAGTCCCAAAATGGATGAGAATAACTTCCAGCTCATATTCTGTAGCTGGATGACCGATCAAACAATAACCATACCAGGCCCTACCCCTGCCATGGTTGATCCTACAAGCCCATTGTATCAGCCAGGAATGTCCACACCCTGACAGCTGTGGGAGAATCTGACTCATTCTGCCCAATGTCCGCATCCTCCTGTCTTTAACAAATGCTCCACTCACCCTTTCTCACTGTCTCTGTATCCTTCATTCTATCCACTCTGGTTTAAGTGCTCTGGAAAGGTGGCATTGCTCCGTTCTGTGATGTGAGTGTTAATTTACCGCTGATGATTACTCTTATAAGAGGACATAAGAGATTACTTCTGATGGACATTTGGGCTGGAAGACCAAATAGGGAAAGCACCTTTCTCCTGTACGACACTCTTCATTGAGTCTCCTCTTCAGCGATGCGTGCCAGTCGTCTATATGAACTGCCTGTTATGCTCCACCTCTGCTCCTGCTTCCTTTCCAATGCCTTATTGATGCAGCAGCACTCCCCAGCTCCTATCTATTAATTTACTACTCTTCTGACACCTCCTTTTGATGGTGATGCTGCCAATCAAACCTAAGGAACTGCTAACCATACAGGGCTATTAAAAATAAGGGCAAGAAGGATGAGTGCAATCTGACACATAACCCTTGCCTGTTTACCTGTACTTCTAAAACTGAATGAAATACACTCAGGCCATAATTTAACCTTGATGCATGCATGATAAAAATTTATGAGCTCAATGAGTTACCATTGGGTTGTAGCTGTATAACACCATCCTGGAGTATGGGCAGTATATTCAAGTAATGCAGACCAGTGGGCCAAGCAGTAAGGGATGTCCATAAGTAGATTGCACAGTGATGTGCTATTGATTAGCTACTGTCGAATGCATGTCATTGATTGAACCAGCAAGGTGTGTGATTGCTGCATGTTGAAATAGGTTCTCTGGAAATTTATGCTTAGTAAAATGTTAGAACACAAAACAAAAACTAGTATTTAATGGCTGTGTGAGGCCATCATGCAGCAAGGCATTAATTCTAGTCTCAAGCACATTTAAGATGTACAAAGATGATAGATGAGGCAAATTGAAAAACTGTCCTGCAGTCTGACAACGCAAAATTTCAGATAATTTTTAAATGATATTCCCCAGGCTAACAAGGAGAGGAACCATCCAGTTGTACTTTAATTAATGCTGACGCTATATGCAGGTTTTGTAGCTGCCTTGCCTATTTCATCAAGACACTGCCAAACTACTTTCAGCAAATGTGACAACAATGTTGCTCAGTAATAAAAAGAGCTTGAGTGCTATTTTATAGAGATGCACCAATGGCAATTTTCTTGGCAGTTATTCATTTTTTTCCCAAGTGCAAAAGCCACAACACTGATAACAGTTGGAAGCATAATTAACTGTGCATGCTGCATCTATCAAACAGACAGATGTTTGTAGTTTATGCAGAATAATTGGTAATGATTGTCATCTCCGCACAGGCTTAAACTGACCACATTATATAAATCCATCAGAAATCAAATAAAATTGCTCTATAGTTCATGGATATATACAGTATAAGTAGATGTGGCTCTGTATGTTGAAAGCAAGCCATTATATTGAAGTATCTTAGATGCATTTTGCAAAATAAAAAGGACTTAGGGAAATAAATTAAAAATGTGAGTGGAATGGAGAGAATACAAGTGACAGTGATTAAATGAAAGCGAAAGAGGGAGTAGATTAGCTCAGAGTCCATCCTTAGAGAGTGCCTGATAGGGTGAACAAGCTGCCAGCACTCCCTTCATCTTCCCCTCCTCCCCCGTCAAAGCTTCTCTGCTCTTATCTTCATCACGCTCACCCTTAATATATCATGGTTTCTCTTTCTTTTCTTCCTCTCTTTGTGTCTCCTCTCATTGTCAGTCCATGAGCATGATTGTAGTCCGTCTCTCCCCCCCCCCCCCCCCCCCCCCTCCCCGTTTTTTTTGTGGCAGGGCATAATGAAAACTCCTATGTGATAGTTTTTACACAGAGTAATCTCATTTCTTCTTCACTGCTTGCTGTTTCCAGTCTTGAGTTGGTGTGGGCTGTGCAATGTGTTCCCTCTTGATTATTCAGCTGTGTTTTGTTTTCCATATTTTTCACTGTAACTGAGTAGGGGGGCATGGTGACTACTGAACTAGCAATTCTTATTTTGCAAAATGTCAACAAGACAAATAAATAAGACTTAGTTTTTCCATATTCTACATGTTTTGTAATTGTAATGTTAACTGGAGTCCTGTACTAACAAAAAAATTGCAATTACACTGCAAAAAAGTATTCTTAAGAATTGTTATTTACATTAACGTGAGCTTGTCTGGGATGTTTACCACTCTACAGTTTAGCAGTCTATCCTCGGGTTCCTTGAGCTACGTTTTTGTCATGTTTCACTGCGCTACACATTGACATACCCAGTGTACAATAATAACCTCGCTTGACCTTTGCCTTTCCATCAGAAATGATATGGAGCTCTGGGAGTCAGTGCTGAGCCATTAGGGGGAAACGACACCTACAAGCATCAGAGACAGGCTAATAAAAAGTGTCTTGTCTTCCATTCATTTAAATCCTCACTTGAAAGAAGTTTTTTCATCATTATTTAAACTTTTCGACACACCAGAATTAGAGATTTTTTTCTAAATTGATTCCAGTTTTCTTTCTAACTATAACTGAACACATGCAAGGAAAGTCGTCTTTTCTCCATTACAAAATATTGTTTTCATGGCAAAATGAACAATTATACTTGACAGTTTCTTTCAAACTGCAGTAAGTTGCTTGGTCTCTCACTGAAACAAGTAAAAATAAAGAGGTAGAAACAATTAACTGAAAAGGAGTTGCTGTACACCCACCTTTACCTGACATATTTTACTATACCAAACAAAAGATGATGCAGTAGATTTATATAACAAAACAAAAGTCGTGTACATAATTTTCTAGTATAATTTAATAACTTCACCAGATAACAGGACATTGACCTTTGCTCGTACTGAGGCTCTTATGATGGCTGCTGGCTTATGGCTGATTCTGAGCTTGGGATGGTATTACATTTAGCCAACTTGTGGCTTCTTTCACTGTCCATGTTCAGCTGGGTAATGATTTAAGTGTGATAAAGGTTTGTTGCTATGGACATTTTTGTGGTGCTCCTCCTGTGGTTTGCTTTGGCGAACTTTGTGTCTTCATTGACAGTGAAGACCTTCCATGCTAACAACATGTTAGTGTGTCACTATGAGTGTGACTGTTTGCCTGTGCCACTGTGTGCGTGATGTGCATGCATAAAATGGACTTGCTTCTAGTCAGACATGCACGAGGCTGATTGACCGATCTAAGGTCAAAATGTTGGAATCAACCAATTCCAGTCCCTGGCTGGTCAGTTTGTGTATCTCTAATCAGGATGTCTTATTTCTCCATCACATACTAATATAGATTACAAGTAAGAAGTTTGTAAATGGAAAAGACAGGATGGTTTGAGTATTTCAAAAACTAATGATCTTGAATAACCAGACTGGTCCAGAATAAATGGCCAGAGTTACTCTGATAATGATTTCTATAGGGAGAAAAGCGTACGATGAAGTCAATACGAACTATTTTAGCAGGTGGGCCAGAACAACAGAGGACCACGTGGGATGATACTTCTGTCCACTAAGAAAAGAAAACTGAGGCTTTAATAACAACGGTGCATCAAAACTTGAAAAATGTTGTCTGATTTAATGAGTCTTCATGACTTTAAAAGCTTTGATTCATCCACTTTTGTATCAACAACTCGCACTAATGGTGGTCATGTAATTGTGTTGGGGGTGTTTGAGCCCCTTAGTACCAGCTGAGCATCATTTAAATCCCACAGTCTACCTGAGTATTGTTGCTGAACATGTCCAGCCCTTTATGACTGCAAATTGCTAATCAGCAGAACGTGGCACCGTGTCTCAAAGCTCATTTTGTCTTGTTTCTTGAGCATGAGAATGCATTCACTGTAGTAAAATGGCCTCCACAGTCACCAGATCTCTCTCCAACAGAGAGCCTTTAGCATGTGGTAAAACAGGAGCTTTGCAATTAAATGATGTCAATATGAGAGATGTCTCCTGAATCTGCATCATGGAAAATTAAGGAGGTTCTGATGGGGAATCCAGTGCAGTCATTAATTAATTAGTATACATGCAAGTAAGTACAAAGGCTTTTTTTTTGGGGGGGGGGGGGGGGGGGACATTAAACTGTATTAAACAAACAAAATGGAAAACACATTAGTCTGAAGCAAAATGAAGTTAAGCATTCAAATATGCATTTTTTATTCATTCTAAACATATAGACATGTTTTAACACCTAGATCGTGATCAAAACTGTTAATATGAAGCATAAAATTTCGTGTAAAATAGAAGTTTGACTTATTTTTAAGGCTTAAACAAAGTTGTTGTAGTTTTTCTTTTCACTGTCACTGTCACTCACCACTGTCAAGAATTCATTGTCAGTAAAATGTAAAAATTGCCTAATTTGGTTCTAAATTAATTGAACTACATAACTAGTAATTAAACACAGTACACACAAACAATATACACAAAAATATACTCACATACAATTTCCACTGAATCTATTAAGTTCTGACGGTGTTTTGCCTTTGGTGGGAGTTTATGTTGGCGGAAATCCCTGGGATGCTTTGTTTACAGAAACAGATTACAGATGCCTGATCTCCACATTCACACACGCGCACACACACGTACACGCACGCGTGCGTGCAGCCAGGCAGGCTTGTTGAGGCTAAAATGATTTATAGCCAGCCATGTCTAATGGATTGCTTTGGCACTTGAGAAATTATGAAAAAGAATTAATTAGCCTTTAGTGACCCTGCTGTCCATCTGCCTCTCTCTCTCCTGGCAGAGGCGCTTGGCTGATCACTTTGCATGTAATTACAGGTTAAATGGGCTGTGCTTACCTGTCACAGATTCATCTTCGCTAAATCACATAAAAAATACCTAGGTGTATCATTACTGCAGTATGGTGAGATTTTAATGGGCCAAACACTATTACAAGATAAATAAAGAGTTTGTTATCCAACATTTATGGGTTAGGTGACAGCTAATCACTCTATATGACTCGTACTGTTTACATTGTAAGGTTGTTACTGTGAATTTTGTACATACAATAGCAGTAATTCAATACAAAAGCTAACACCCAACATAAGGATAATTTTTATTGATCAAAATAAAGTGACCAAGTGGAATTGAAACACTATAAAAGCTTTAATCAACAAAAACAAAGAAATCATTTTGAATTAAGCCTTCAATATTTGCAATTTACATGATTTAACAAATAAAAAATACTTTGCCATATAGCCTTGCAAACAGCCAAAGGTAAACCAGAGAATCTCACAGCAAAAGAAACGAACAGAACGTGAACAGCAGCTTAGTTCCCCCTCAGTGGGGATTATGGTGAATAGCTGTTATTTTCTCTCGTCTAGTTGAATCACTTGGAGAACAGAAAGCCCTGTTCGGGTAAGAAGCTGTGGAGTTGCTGCTTTCCTTTGTCCTTCTCTGTCCTCAGTGTGTCCTTAACTGGTACAAGGATAAAAGGCAAATTCACTGGAATTGCTTTCTTAATTTTATACCTTCAAATGTCAGAGAATTACATATTACCTAAGAAAATGAACTAAAACAACTTGTAGACCTTGTTCATTTCAAATAGGCTAACAGAAGGCCATCTTTAAATTGGATTGAAATTGCGCTTTGCATTTTTGGCAAGGGTACAGCTCAGGCATGAGTACATGTTATGAATTATTTTGTGGTTTCCTGTCTCCTGAGCTCAGAAAACCAGCTGGTATGAGACAGAAAAGAGTCCGTGAGAGTGATACTGGAGGAGATGTGATTATGGTTCACTCCAAAATAAGCCTACACTTCAGATCAACACAAACACACAGTACTAAGGCTGAGACGTTATTATGTTTGTCTTGCTTTGTATGTAATTCTGACTGTGTGGCACTCACTTTAGTCCCCTGATGTTTCTCCTTACACACAAAAACACCTCTCTTTGAGATGAGCTGCATAACAAGAGAACCACAGCCCCCCGTGAGCGACAGATAGGCAGATGGCAGGGACTTTGGTTTTGGTAGAGTCCAAAAATATGTTGACGTCTCCTAAAAAAATGTGATATACGAATCGAAGGTATACATAAATGGCAAAAGTCAACAGCACAAATGAATGAATTAATACAATTTCATACCCCATCTTCATATGCACCACGTTTTCTTGCACCCATTTCAATAAAGAGTATTCTTATATTAACAATGGACCACAAAACTCCTGCTACATAAGAGAAACCCATCTTGGTGTCAAACCCATGCGGAAATATAAATCAGCTAAGCTCTAAAGAACTTTTTACACTTGGTTTATTCTCTCTCAGCTCATTGTTTTGGGTTTCTGGCTAGCAGCATCATAGCCTTGGTTTTCATACAGTGTAGATTTTGGCTGCAACAGTATGTTATTTCTAGCAAAAGGGCTCTGATAAATCTACCGTACACACTGTAGTCATCACAGTGGAGTAATTAGTTATTAGTAATTAGTTAGTCATATTCAGCTGCATGTATTGTAGATTTATATTGCACAACCAAGGGCAGGATGCAAGACACAGGTGTAGAACATAAGGTTAGCTTTTTATGCTGATTAGTTTAGAGAATTTGAAAGTCCAAGATCCAAAGAACACAACGTATGAAACCAGGGAATTCTGGTTTTACAGATCTAAGGAATACACAATTACACAGATGACACAACAAAGGACAAGGGAAGACTGAAACAATGTATACAACAGATAATGAGGATAGAGAAAAGCGGTAGAAACCCACACACAGCTCAATCAAGCAATCAAGAAAACAATTAAGACGACAAGCAGAAGAAACAAAATTAGACAAGATACAGAAGATCAAACTACTACCAAAATAAAACAGGAAGTAAATGAGTCAGATAAGCAGGAAAACAAGATTAACTTGACTCGGAAAACAGAAGAAGGCAGGAGAACATTCAAAGAGATAAGACAAACACAGAGACAAGACTAAAGGAACAGATTGGAAACACAAAAGGGAACTAACTAAATACAAACTTCAAAGTTACCTCTAACTAAAAACAGGAGTTTAAAAAAAATAAAATATAAATGGACATAATTATGAACCCATACAACTCATGAAAAATAATACTTGAAAACTGTATGAATAGAACGGTAAATATTAAAGAGAAACATAACTCACAGAAATCCAATGCAAGGACAACTTAAAATGCAAGTCTTATATAATTGGTTAAATATATAGGAGTTATTTTTTGTTTCGAAAGAAACAAAGAATAGAAATCAAACACAAATCTCATCTCCAAACAAAAATGGATCATGAAGTCAAAAATTAAAAACTCTAGGGCCATGACATTAGTTGCTAATACTATATTTATAGATTGACGGTATGTAATATTGGGAATAAATCTTGCAGAGCAAAATAAAATAAAATAAATTAGTTAATAATACTAATAATATTCTTGTAGGGCATTTACCTTTCAACTTTTGTGATTTGGCGCTAAATAAATTGAATTGATTTGATTTGAATTGAATTGAATTGAATTGAACCATAAGGCTGACTAAGAGACAAATAGAGAGACTGAGGTCATTTTAAACAGAGAGAAAACATGACAAATAAATAAACAAATGACAGACAGACATAGCAGAGTGAGTCAGCGAGAGACACAATGAGACAGAGGGAGGATGAGCAACATGGAAGGATTATTAGTGACTCTGTGAAGGGATTAGGGAGGAATGCTGAGGTCTGACACACTAGAATGTGAAATTGCAGTGGCTTAGTGTCACTTTTCTCCCCTCCACTTCCTCTGCTCTTTTCCGCAGGTACGGACCATTCACTCCAGTCACATCACTCACCTGCCTCTGATTCTCTCTCTCCTCTCTCTCTCTCTCTCTCTCTCTCTCTCTCTCTCTCTCTCATTCTGACACATATGCATCACTGCTTACCTCACCAAGCTTACACATAGAGGTGTTCAGTGGGTGGTACAGTTGGAGCACGATCCAATTTCTATGGATTATCCAGCTTGGATGATGCAGCAGAGCAAATTTGATGTTTTTTTTTCTGGCTGGCTGGAGATCATGAACATTGTATTCTTTCCAGATGAAGTGTTTGTACTGTATAACTCTGTTAAGACTTACATTTACAGACTGACACACCAACCAAGCATGCTGTCAGTTATGTGAAAAATGTGATAGCTTTGGTAAAAGCCCATCATGTAGTTTTGACAAATTCTTGACCATTCACCTCATCTCTCCTCTGACTTTTTCTCCACCTCTCCTGCAGATCTGAGTTCGACCTGGAGTATGACAGCTATCACGAGGACTACTATGACAGGTACTGCCAGAAAGCTATGCATGGCAGCCTATACACCTTATTGCTTGTCTGTGTGTCACAGGTGGCTAAAGGCAGAGGCTAAAGTGGATTCGTCATCCTGACAGCCGCTGGTAGTGTCTGCTCCCTGTTGCTGTCTCCCACACAGCTGTCAGTCATTCTGTCTTTGCTTACAGTGTACCCATTTACTACACAACCTCACTAGCCACACACACACACACACACACACACACACACACACACACACACACACACACACACACACACACACACACACACACACACACATCCAAACATGACACAAACTATATCTTTACACACTATTTACAGACACTAAAACGGTGGGTTTTGATGTGCATCAAGGGTGTCCATGAAGACACATTTGCACAAAGATAAAGAAGTCTTGCTGAATTTAAGAGGCACTATGCATTATATACAGTACTGTGCAAAAGTCACCCCTCCTTTGTTTATATTTTTCTTGGAAAATGGGAAAATATGTTCTGTGATTTATTCTAACATGCAAACATAAACTGCAATGTTTGTATGTTTCAGTATTCTTCAACACAGCCTGAACGCTCTAAGTCAAACTTTAGTTTAATTTCTTTAAGTAGTGTTCATGAATAGTTCTCCAGGCTTCTTTGAAGGGCATTCAAAGGTCTTCTTTGGATGATCTGATTCAATAATGTTGAGGTCTGGGCTCTGGGGAGGCCAATCCATCACTGATAGTGTTCTGCTGTCTGTTTTTCTATCCAGTTGGCAGTAATATGAAGTAATTTGCTTTACAGATGGTATCGCTTGTTGGCTCAAAATCTGATGATACCCCCAACACTGCCCAACACCACTGACTGAAATGCAACCCCAAACCGTGATGAAGCCTCCACCGTGTTTAACAGATGGCTGTAGACAGTCACTGACCTTTTCTCACATACATATTGATAATGATTTGAATATTGAGTGATGAATGGCT
This sequence comes from Pelmatolapia mariae, assembly GCF_036321145.2. Classification (NCBI taxonomy): domain Eukaryota; kingdom Metazoa; phylum Chordata; class Actinopteri; order Cichliformes; family Cichlidae; genus Pelmatolapia; species Pelmatolapia mariae. Next base: position 23,726,896 of record NC_086227.1, read on the forward strand.
TCTTGACAGCAACCTATCTATTGAGGCCATTTCTGATGAAGCTTCAGCAAACAGTAGATGGATTCACTGAAGGACTAGATGCATCTCTCTTGTGCCAGGTCTTTGCGTATTTTTTTATTTCTTAAGAACACGACCCCAGATACTGTTCATCTGCTTTAGACCTTGTTGCAAAAAACTGTTTAATGACATCAAACTGTGTTATCTTTGGAATATTTCATATATTTACCTGAGGAAAGTGAAACAAATTATGTGTTTTTGCAACAGGCTGTTAGTAACAAAAATACTCAGCCCACTGAAAAATGCAAGAAAATTCCTCTCCTAGGAAGAAAAATATAATATAATATAATAACATGTAATAAGAAATACCACATGCTTTAATACTTTTACTCAGTACTGTATATTGTATCTTAATCTTTTCTTGAATATCCCAGTGAGATTAGAAACTTCTTGTCTGTTGTGTCTTTGTAAAGTGTTTGGCCAAAACCAGTTTAACAGAACTGCTGAGCTCATTTTTTTTAAGTTTTAGATCTCTTTTACAGGAATGAAAACCATTCCTCGAAAACAGTCACCAAGATGAAGTGACTGTGACATTTCTAGCATAATATTGATATCCTTTTTATACTCAAAAAAGTCTTTTAGTGGCCCCTTGTGCCCATTATTAAAATATTTTTTTGTTCTCCTCTTATTTATTTTCTGCTTTCAAGTTGCTGATTTCAAATCTCCAAGCTTTATTAAGCAGGAAAACTAATAACTGATTTGATTTCCCTCACACCTTCACTTTCAACTAAAATGAGGTCTTAAGAAACAACTTGTACTGGGAGATGACTGAAAAACTAAAAGTGCCATAACGCTTCACTTTAAATTGGTTGTAGAAAAAAGTGTCAAACATGACAGCTCTTTTTGTGGAAATGTGACAGGTTTTATTTAAGTTTTCTCTTTTAAATTTGCACTTCATACTAGTTTCTGAAAAAGGTTGACAACAGCCATACTCTTAAATTAAGTGGCATCTCATAAACACCAAAATCTGTCTTTTGCACAGCGTGCATTTGTAGCGCAGCTTTTAGGTAGATGGTGTAGTTAGCTGAGCTTCATTTAGGGTAGCAGCACTGAAACTGCTCTGGGACCAACCTGCCTCCCCTCAGGCTTCACTTATAATTGCTCCGCTAAGCATATCTGAATAAAAGAAGGCAGTCAACTTGCTGAAACACACACATGCACAGGAGAATAACACCTCATCCTGTAGCTTCTCTCGCACCTAGTTGAGTATTATTGCTGAGTTCAGTGTTACCTGTCATTTTTTTTTCATTGTTTCATATTTTCATGTGGTTTTTCTCGCGTCGCATTTTTTTGTCTTTGTTCAGGGGGGAACACTCACTGCTGATTTTCAATTTGTTTTTAACACAGTGCGTGATTATTCCCCACACTGTTGGCTTGCGCTTTTGACAGCTGTGCGTGTTTGAGTGCATGTGCGTGTATTCCTCTGGGTTTGAGTGAGTGGGAGCTATGCGTGTGTACACGTGCGCGCATGTTTGCATCTGTGTTTGTTGTTTGTGTACGTCAATATGTGGGAAAGGGAGAAATGACTGTTTTTGCCCGCTGTCCTCTTGAGCAAACACAACAGTAAAGTGTCTTTCAACACAGATAACAGCTCAGGCTGACAAAGCTGCTTTCCATGTGGGGTCTAATCCATGGAGACAAACACTCTCACACACACTCACACACTTTTCTGTAATCCTCACTCCTCTACCGTCTCTCATTGTCTAAGCTTCTATTCTCTGAGATGACACTTCAAAGCTGGTGTAACAACACATTGTCTATCTGCCCCTGCACAGAACTCTAAAAGACTTTAAACTCCCTTAAGTCTTTGGTTTCTATGTCTCCCCGCACGGACAATGCTCAAAGCCTCTAATCTCACACACTTACGGTGGCCTAATACACTTCATACTTATGTGACATTATGATGCATATGTGTCTGAGTGTGTATTGTGGATGTGCTAAGAACACAGTCTGTTCAGAAATCACTATATCAAGTAGACAGGCTTCACATAATATGACAGATCAGGAAACAATATAGAAAACTCTTCAGGAAGCCAGACTGTGTCTGACTGACTAGCTAACGGCTCAATCGGTAAATCTAAATTGCCATCCAAAATCAAAGTCCTTGCAGATGACAGCTTCTCTTCCTGTTGTTGGCTTGTTATATACAACAGAGGAACACTTCACTCGCAGGCTTTGCAGAAATATTTTCATTTGTTTTCAGACTGTCTTTTATCCTGAAATATCTAACACATTATTTTTTTAAGTCACTGACACTATTATAGTAGTGTCATGGTACCGGATCGTTGAGCCAGTGTTCTCTGTTTTGTGACCTTTTGCATCATGTTAAATTCATTTTTTGATTTTGAGAAGTGAACCTTTTTTCTGGATTTTATTAAGCTGGGTTTTCTTGTTTAGTTCGTGTGACTAGAAATGGTAGCGTTTGGTAATCCCTGGTAATTTTCCTGCTATATTATTAGAGGTCTCTAGTTTAGTTTTAAGTTAATTTAGGGTTATCAGTTTATGTTCCCGCTTCTTTGGTCTGGTATTTCTGTTTTGTTGTTTGGCTTCCCCTCCTGTCTGTCATGTTTCTTGCCCTCTCTCTCTCTCTCTCTCTCTCTCTCTCTCTCTCTCTCTCTCATCCCTGTCATATCTCTGTGCTGTCTCCATGTTCTTCTCCCTGTGTTTCCTCCTTTGTCTCCCCCAGTCTGTCATGTGTTTCCATGTTTGTTTATCCCCATCTTCGTGTCAAGCCTGTGTGTCCTTGTCTGAATCTTGGTTTGCGTGCTACTTCCTGTTTTATTTTTGACAGTCCCTCATTTCGCTTCTCCTGTCTCGTTATGCCTGATTTGAAAAATATTGAACATAATAACAAAGTGATTGGAATTCTTGCACATTTATTTTAAAAAGAAACAAACATACAGCATGTGCGTGTATTCGTCATTTGCCATAACACTCAAAAATGAGCTCAGGTACATCCTGTTTTGAGCTATCAGATTTTTCTACAACTTGATTGGAGTCCACCTGTGGTAAATTCAGTTGACTGGACATGATTTGGAAAGGCACACATTTATATGTATAAAGTCCCATAGTTGACAGTGCATGTCAGACCTCAAACCAACCCAGTAAGACCAAGGTATTCTCTGCAGACCTTCGAGACAGGATTGTATCAAGTCACAGATCTGGAGAATGGTACAGTAACATTTCTCCAGCACTGAAGGTCCTGTCATCCGGTCATCTGTAAATGGAAGAAGTTTAAAACACCAGGGCTCTTCCTAGATTTGGCTTCCCGACCAGTATGAGTGATTGTGGAAGGTCCTTCGTGAGGCAGGTGACCAAAAACCTGATGGACACTCTGACAGAGTTCGAGCATTGCTCTGTGGAGAGAGGAGAAGAAGGAGAACCATTTCTGTAGCACTCCACCATCAGACCTGTATGGTAGAGTGGCCAATCAGTTTAGGGCCCGGATGGCTTGGGGATAGAAGCTCCTCTTGAGTCTCTCTGTCCTTGCCCGGATGGTGCAGAACCTTCTGCCGGATTGCAGAAGTTGGAACAGTTTGTTGCCAGGATGGGATGGGTCCTTCAGTACCTGCACTGCTCTAGTCCAGCATCTCCTGGTGTAGGTGTCCTGAAGGGGGTGGGGGGGGGAGCAATCCTGCAGCAGCGTTCTGCTGTACAGATCACTGTCTGAAGAGCTATTTGGTCATTAACACAGCTGTTTCCAAACCAGGATGCGATGTTGTGTGTGAGGATGCTCTCCACAGCACCTGCATAGAAAGTCCTGAGGATCGTTGGCAAGACCCTGAACTTCCTCAGTTGTCGGAGGTGATACAGGCGCTGCCTAGCCTTTTGGTCTGGACCTGAATGTGGGCAGACCATGTCAGGTCTGAGGAGATGTGGACACCAAGATACTTGAAGGACTGCACCCTCTCCACTGGAGCTCCATTGATGATAGTGGGCTTGTAGTCTCTGTGCTGACTCCTTCTGAAGTCCACCACCAGCTCCTTGGTCTTGCCAACGTTCAGCTGGAGGTGGTTATCCTGGCACCATGATGCCAGATTCTTCACTTCGTCAATGTAGCCCGCCTCATCGTTGTTGGAGATGGCACCCAACACCACTGTGTCGTCAGCAAACTTCACAATGGTGTTAGAGCCATGGGTGGCTCCGGATCTGTGGTGTCTGGGATGGTGGGAGGAGATGATGTTCTTCGAGGCACATGACACATGACAGGCAAATGACAGCCCACCTGGTGTTTGCTATAATGCACCTGAAGGAGCCTCAGACCAGATTGAACTGAATGGGCTGAATGCTAAGAGTCATGTCTGGAGGACACTGGGCACTGCTCATCACCTGGCCAATACCAGTGCTACACCGTGCTACAGTGAAGCATGGTGGTGGCAGCATTATATTATTCTAGGGATGTTTTTTGGCAGCAGGAACTGTCAGACTAGTCAGGATTAAGGGAAAGATAAACGGAGCAATGTACAGAGAGATCCTTGATGATAACCTCCTCCAGAGCGCTATGAACCTTGGACTGGAACAAAGGTTCAGCTTCGAAAAGGACAACGACTGTGAATTTCCTTGACCCAGCCATAGTCCAGACTTAAACCTGACTGAACATCCCTAGGCTGTGCAGGATGTTCCCTATCCAATCTGAGGGATCTTGAGAGGTTCTGCAAAGAAAAGGGGGAGAAACCGCTCAAAAATAGATATGCCAAGCTCGTAGCATCATTCTCAAAAAGACTTGAGGCTGTAATTGCTAGCATAGGTGCTTCAATAAAGAATACCAATGTAAATGCTAAACTTTTATTTTTTATTTTCAACAAATCTGCAGGAATTTCAAGCCAACATTTTTCACAATGTCATTGTGTAGAATCACAAGGGGAACATTTTTATAAATCCATTTCGGAATAAGGCTGTTATGTGACGAAGTATGGAACAAGTGAAGTAGTATGAATACTTTCTGGATGCACTGTATCATTCAAAACATTAGCTTCCCACACTTTCTACAGGTTTGCCAAGTGATGATTGGTTGGTTTGGATCCTGTAGTTCTGTAGCTTCACCTGGTCACTGGGTCAGTGAGTGTCGAGGCCATTGCATTCTTCAGTCACATCATTATTTCTATTTTTGAAACACCCATGCACAAACACACAGTGTCATTTTTTGTAACCACTATAGAGGTTGACAGTGATACACCCCCTGTCACCGGCACTACTAGCCTGCCGGGGAGCTATTGATTGGCCCTGACAGAACCAATTACATTCAGTGACAGATAGAGACATGGAGCTGTCCACAGGGAGGAGGCAATAGTGAGAGTGAGACAGTTTCACTCTCTTGCATTTGATAAATGGAAAATACAAGTCAAAGGAACATAGAATAGACCCACCCATATTTATTTATGACGGCTGGACAACTGCTTTAATTTGCATCTCTTTTCACTTTGTTTGAATATGATTACATTTTTTTGTAGTTCCAGCATAACATCTAAGTTTAGGTATGAATGCTGATTTGAATTTGATACTTTAAGAACTTTGAAAACATACAATATACATTCAGCTGTGCAAGGGAATATTTCAAAATAAAATACAAGCAAACTAGTCCCAGTTTTGAGCATTGCAGTGTACCCTGCATCAATCTGCCATCTGAGTGAAAGTTAAAGTGGCCTCATGAGCATGAAACGTCATCACCACCTGTTGCCTGAAACGGTAGATCTAAAATCTGTGTACTCTGTATGGAGGCTGTGAACAGCTCAAATTATCTGCGGAACAATAATCTGCATACAGCTTCTAATTTCAGCCATTTTCACCTATGTGTGACAAAATGCATTGTTTCCAGCTTCTGATTATCATTGCGGACACAAGCACAAAATCACACAGACACAGCTACAGCACAAAAACACAAGTTGCTGCATGAAAACAGTCATTTAACAATATTTTTTGTTAAAAATGTGTCTACCTAATCTGCAGGGTGTATGACTACCAGCGTGTGCCAGCTTCCTTTTCTCCCCTACCCCTGGGACCCAGTCTTGCCAAGCGATCCCGTTCCTCCTCCTACTCCTCTGGGCACAGACGCAGCCGAGACAGAACCCACTCCAAAAGCTCCAGAGCCCACTCTACTAGTTCAGCCACAGCCAAGTGTGAGCAATATGAATGGGATGTCACTGAGATTTGATTGTTGTGGAAAAAACTAACAAACCAATTTAAAAAACTAAATGGCTTTATTTTACATCTTAAATTAGACAAGTTGGATAATGTAGGTTCCAATTGTTTGCCTAAAACGGTAGTAAAGCTCTATGCATTTAAACTTACATGCTTAATGAATATATTTTATAAAAAAGAAACCATGCATTTTACAGTGGCACAGTTTTGTAGTTTTGTCTCTCTACACCACCACAGTGAACTCTAAAATCAACCAATCAATTGAAGTGCAGACTTTCAGCTTTAATTCAAGGGGTTGAAAAAAATCATTGCATTAATTGTTTAGAAATTGCAGCAATTTCTAGTCCTCCATTTTCTCCGAGTTAATTAGACAGTTGACTGACAAGCAGTTTCACGGCCCGTTCCCTCGTTTTTCCATGACAAGCAGATGAAAGATATAGAGTTGTTTCCAAGTATTGAACTTGAATTTGGTAGTTGTTCACAGGGACTCTCAATATGAGGTCAAAACAGATGTTGATACAAGTGAACCAAACTGTAGATTCAGAAGCAGAATAAAAGTCTTTATCATCAGTCCAAAAATTCTTTGGGCAGAATAAACCATGATTAACTTGTACCGGAATGATGGGAATAGAAAAGTACAGAGGAGAAAGGGAACATTTCATGATCTGAAGCATACTGCATGTATGTCCAATACGGCTTTACAACATGGCATACAGCATGTATGGCTGTGGAACCGGATCACTATTGTTTATTGATGATGTGACTGCTGATAGAAGTAGCAATGAATGCTGAAGTGTGCAGGTGCTCAGATTCAGCCAAATACTGTAAAACTGATCAGAGCCTCACAGTCCAAGTGGAAAATGAACTAAAGCATACTGCAAAAAGAACTCAAGAGTCTTAAAAGGCAAAGAAATTGGATATTCTTCAATGGCTGGGTCAGTCACCTGATTTCAACAATACAGAGCATCCTTTTCAGTTACTGAAGATAAAACTGAATGGAGAGACCCAAACATAAGTAGCAACTGAAAGCGGCTGCATAAAGTCCTTACAGAGCATGTCAAGGGAGGAAATGCAACATTTGATGATGTCCAGGGGTTCTTGACTCCCGTTGATCAGACTGAAATGGATTTTCTTCCAACGGCTTAACAGTTGTTGCAATGCCTTTGTCAAACCCTTTGAATTAAACCTGATGGTCTGCATCCCAATCAGATCTTAATTCATTTAAAATTTACTGTGGCGATGTACAGAGACAAAATTACATGTATATTTGCATCTAAATATTTATGGACCTAACTGTATATTGTTCCAGTGTCCTCAAAGAGGTCTCACACTAGCTGAAGTACATTCAGAATTCTTTCCAAAGGTGTTTCCAGGTCGTGTAATTTCCTAATGTCGCTTACATTTTCTCGCTCTCTCTGTCTTTGCAGTGGGGATGGAGGAGTTGCAGGTGATTAAAAAGGAGCTGACTCTGATAAAGACACAGATCGATGGGCTGCTTGACAGTCTTGACAGGATGGACACACAGAGGAATGACCACAAAGGTGAGACACTCATTCAGAAAGACAGTGGAGTCGGGTGGCTGTGAGATCGAATGATAGATAATCTATTTGCACATCAGAATCATTTTAAGGAGGACTCCGGCAATATGCCACGTTCAGATTCCTGCTTGATTAGCTCCTCCAGTCACAACCCCAATCAAAACGATTCAGGATCTGTATTGCAGGGAAACTGGGGGATGGGAATGCACTGCATGGATGGAGCCACTCTTATTTTACCTGACAAATCAATTATTTTCCTCCAGTCAGGATTTTTTAAAAAGTTGAATCCAGGCGGATATAGGCTGTCGGGGGCGAGGTGTATAGATTTATGGTTGGGATCAAATTATGGAACATGCTGAACAAACAGCGTGGTTGAAGTAACTGACTGATGAAACTTCTGCAAACGCAAATAATCGAGTACTGTGAACGGCAGCCGATCGCTATACACAGAAGGAAGTGCTGTTGCTGCCCTCATGTGGACATCTCCAGGTCACTGCAGCTGGCTACGAAAAAAACGTCTCGGGGAATAAAGGACAAAGCTCTATTGTCCTCCTTAAGGAAATTATTTTAGCCTCTGCCTTAATTAAACCGACCATAGCTGAAACACTGAGTTTACACCACTCCCTCTCACTTGATGCCGTTCAACCTCCTCTGAGCTCCCAACCCCTCAGTCACTGCTACACTTAAATGTTGTTGACTGAAGACAGTACTTTAACCTTGAAACCATTATCACAACATTCGACTGAAAAAACAGTCCTGGACAACCTTCATTTTACTATCTGTGGATTTGCACCTGCAAAAGTCTGTGTTAAAACTCTCCTGTCTACTTTGATTGACCTTGGCTGATAGATAGCTCTCATCTTTATATTAATTTATCTCCAGCTTTGCTTCATTCCCCTGTCCCTCACTGTCTAGCCTTACCATCTCTCATCTCCCTCTCGCTATCATCACATCTGTCCTTCATCTTGTCACTCCCACTCATTTTTCTGCCTGTCATCTAGTATAAAATCAGAGAACACGAATTTTCTTCAATACGCTGTGCGAACAGCAATTAATCTCAAATAAAACTGCGAATGTCGTGGGTACATATGTTTATTCTTTTTCTTTTTTTTTTCAGGGTCTCCACTGAGAGAGGATAGTCCAGTTGGCTCACCATATGCTGCATCACCCAGCAGCCCAGAGCACTCCCTTTCCTCCCTCTCCCCTCCTAGTTCCCGCCATCGAATTCACAAGGAGAGCCCTGACCTTAGAGAGCCTGATGATGACCACCACACGGTAAATGATGTTTATAAAGCATATGTTAGTTTAAGGGGATACTGATGCTATGACCAAAAAAAGTTTAATACTTTGTCTGGAACATTATTTTGGTCTCTGTTAGGGCTACATTTTGTGAGTATGGATGGGGAGTAATGTTGTATAATTGTTATTATTTTTTTAGAAAACATTGTTTTTACTTGAAAGTCATATAGGCAAGAAGCCCACATAGTTCAGTCTTATGAGTGGCTTGGACGTTAAGCAAGACTTTGCTTCTTGAAATCAGCGTATACTGGCATAACAAAATTTTCCTGAGTCATTCTGAGCTGGCAGTTAATGAAACGCCTTCTTTGTTTCCCTCCCACTGTCTGTCTGCCTGTTTGTCTGTCACAGATGAGCAACCACAGCTCTGACCCTGAGGAGGAAATATGAAGGAGGAATGTGAGAAAACGTAAAAGATATGGATAAGGTGCCAAACATGGAGGAAGAGAACCTGAGCCATCAGGCTAACACCCACATCAGAAGCTCAACATAGGGTGTACATATCAAATAACATAATGCATTTAATTGAATCACAGCAACTTGTTTAACATGGCCATGATCCAGATACAGATCAATTTTGAGAAGCAAGTACACATACAACCGACTGACCAGAACTTGACAGGCTTACCTAAGAGAGTGACAGATAGACCGTGACCTTGCTGTAACAAATAAACAAAACCGAACGATGAATTTATAAATTTTACATGTCTACCTGAAATGAACCAGTTCTACTGTATGAGTGAGTTTGCACCAACAGCAACACTCCAGCATGAATCTCAATGTTTCACCAAAATAGATATGAATCATTAAATCATAATGAAACAAACCTGCCAGTTTATTTTGCTCATGTCATAGGCGGTGTAAAAGATGGACGTAGCTACCGTGATGTCACACACTGGTTTCTGAAGTCCTGTTTTGAAGCCTGGAGATGAGCATTTGGCAAACTGGAGAGTGACGTCTCACTTGCTAATGAGCGTGCGATTTCGTACCACAGATAAGCCTCTATTTTGAAACACAGTATTACCCAGGTTTATAAAACAAACTAATTTCTTTTTTTAAATTCACTATGACCAAAAACGAGTGACAGAACCCATAAACTGAGCAGGAATGTGTTTACAGGGGTCAAGTCAGAAAGTCATTTTCCCATGGACTTCTAAAGGACCTGAAGTCTTTGTGCAACCACACTGGTGTCTATCAGATAGTATGCAGGTTTTCAAGCACTTCCTCATTAGTTTAATTTTTCACTTCAGATTGTACTTTTTTACCATGCATGGGTCACTCTGGGTTTTTTTTCTTTGTTTTTATGAAAACAGATGACATAGATTAATGTCAGACTTTACACACATTAATCATTTATACATACTGTTAATATGAGTGTTTCTACAGCTGCTTCATCATTTTGTTTGTTTGTTTTTTTCCTTTCCCCCTGGAAACAGCAAAATCATTCAGTGTTACAAAATGTCTAAAGGCCTTAAGGACCTTGAAGTAAATCATGCACAAAACACATAGGACTATATATTAATTAAGCATGGGTTTTCTTCAACCATGTAAACATGCCGCTATTTCCAAATTAAGACTAGAACTGGAATATTGTGTGGACAGTATAATGAAAATGAACTCGGTGTTACTTCAAGTATTCTAAAATCTGCACACAGCTCATGTGTGTTAAACCTTAACTCATATTTTTCAGATATCAGAATTTAGCTGGATAATCACTCAGGAGATAAATGGTTTGTTTTCCACCTGTAGGTATGAGTATGAATGATATACTATACCCATTAAGTATTTTCAGAAGGAAAGAGTATTTTATCTCCTTTAAGTGTATTAGAGTAATGTTATAACTCTCTTCCTCTATGTATTAGACACTTTAAGATGTGCGAAGACCCAGGTCAATGTAATAATGTGTATTATTGTATACTTTACTGTAATTGTTTAGCCGTACGATTTTAATCTTGCTTTAGGACTTCCGTGTGTTTTTTAAAGAAAATAATGATGTTATTATAATTCCTATGGTGTTACATGTTTTTGTTTGCATTCTTAAGATATTGCCAAGTGGAAATACTCATTGTCACTGTAGTAAAAGTATTTTCATATTGAGTATAAACATTATTTGTGGTGTTGTGTTTTTATTCTGAAAGACCGAGGCAAAAGCAGACATTTGATAAGACTTTCCAGCAGCCTGTGAATTTCTGCTGAGTCAAAACACTGAAACAAAATATGACTCATTTTTTATATATGTCAGAGTTTGAAAAACAAAAATCCACCTGCAGCCTTTCCATCAGCAGCTGTCTCTTTAGAAAGCTGGCTTAGCCTGTGACAGATAATCAAGAGAGAAAGGGAAAGCTTTACTGAGCTGAGATATGGAGGCCACGTGGGGAAAATGGCCAGGTTTCAGTTTAATTTAGGCTATAGGTCACAAGGACCTGAAAGGGTACTAAAAACTAAGACATGTAAAAATCTTTTGCTCTCTTTTTCTCATCAGTAATAATATGAATGATTAATAAACAAACATGGGATGAAGACATGAAATGAAATGTAGCCAAATAGGACAGCCTGGCGATTTTCAGTGATTGATGATGCACATTAACCACATTGCTGTCTTGCGCTCTAATGTCAGCATGTACCTGATGATATAGTTTGATATGGAAGCATCAGAAAAAAAGAACTGCACTGCTAAAAAGTCACCATTATGAACTGTGAAGCAGAGCTCTGCTGTCAACAATAAAATCAACAAGCCTTTATATTTAACAACTCTGATGCTGAACTCCGGGAGCTGAACTTGAAGCTGGAGGTTAGGGTTGAGTGGTTCATATAAAATTATGTTGTGAATATGTTTTTGTGAAATTCAAGCAGGGGGAAGATGTGAGAATACAACTTTGTTACTTTTGATGCCATTTACTGTGCTAATCTGCTCGGCCCCAGAGGAAGCAACTTTAATCATCCAAGTTCAAAGTGCTGAAAACGAAGTGTGACAAAAGGAGCTCTTGCATAACAAGCGTGCTGTTGACAAAAAGATAAGCACATGTGAACTGAATGTCATACTGAAGAGGACAGTGTTCAGAACTTTGTGGGGGTTTTGTAATAAAGATCTGAAGCTGCTACATATACCATAAAATTACATTACTCAGTAAAAAACTGCAAACCCGTAATTTTTATTCATCAGTGCTCATGAGCGCATCCAGGCTGCAGCAACTGAAGAGTCAGATTTTGCCTGATAATAAGGTAAGTGTAACTTTTTAAGAAATACATGATAAAAGTGAAGATTTGTGATTTTAAAATAAAGTGAAACAGCATTATACAGTCAATAGGTTGTTATGTACTATAACTTATGGCTGAGGTGACATTAGTTTTAGTTAACAGTTCAATATCAAATATAACAAAATATGCTATTTTTAATTATTGAACACGGTCTTGTGGCAAATTTAAACCAAGGGTTCTGTTGTGGCTGCTGTCTAAAATCTTTAAAGTGCCAAAGATAATTTAACATTGCAAGAACTCACTGGTGCTTTAAGAAAACTACACCGGCATCAATATCTCATTTGTAAGATGCAAATGTGTGGATATTGTTTCATCTTAATATTACTATTTCATGTGATTCCTCCATATTAAAGCTGCTCTGTTTAAAGTCATATGTCTTCGGTCTGTAGCTCACAGCAATGGCAGGATCACCTAGTCCTCTGACCACACATGTGCTGAACACTGCAATGGGTGTCCCCGGGTCAAATATGGCCCTCAGCCTTTATCAACAAGACCCCTCCACAAACACCTGGAATTTAATCACCACCGGGTAAGAACCTGGAAAAAAAAAAGCATCACCAAGAAACCTGTAATTATTTGAAAATCTCAAAGACTGCTGTAAAAGTTGATGTCTTTGTGCAAAGCTCTTCAGTCTTATGCTTTTTGAACAGGACCACTAATGATGATGGACGTTGCCCTGGACTTATCGCAAAACAATTATTTACATCTGGTGTGTACAAAATGCATTTTGAGACGGCTCAGTATTGGGCGAGTATGGGAGAGACCTGCTTTTACCCCTATGTTGAGGTGAGAAAATGCTGAAACTGTTTATATCTCATGATTTACTTGTGGTGTCACCACAATTTTTGAGACTAAATCGGTAAATTTGTGTCCAATTTAAACCAGTTGTATGCACTTGAATGTTAATCTTATCTCTGTCATCTTTCTGTTTTTCTTTTTTTTTTTCTTTTTGCAGATTGTCTTCACCATAAATGACCCTGGGCAAAAGTACCATATCCCTCTGCTTCTGAGTCGTTTCTCTTACAGTACATACAGAGGGAGCTAGATATCAAGCAAGAGGAACCTCCTGAGATTACTCCACCTGTCAGCTGTTTGACACATCACATGATGGCACTGAATGAACTGTCACACATATTGGACATATTGACAAGGCACAATACTCCATTTCAATTATTATTTTTGTTGTAATAGTGCCACAATACCATATTTTCTTTCTTTAAAAAAACAAACAAAAAACACTTAGTAATATATGCTGTACTTTAGTCTACCATAAGCTGTTATTTTAAGATGTGTAACGTCTAAACTATCAAATAATACATCTGTCTAAATCACTAGCGGAGTTTCTGCATGTGATACAAATTGAAACATATACATATTGATTGATCAATTGTGTTACATGTGCACTGCCTTTAAAAAGACAGTAACCTTCAAGAAACCCCTTCAGGTCCTGTGAAACCTGAGAGTACATCGTCACAAGAACCATACAAATCGCTGTAGGATAAAGTTAAGATTTTTCATATTTCCGGTTAGAGATCCTTCTTCCAGTATTACCCCTATGAGGTATAAGTAATTATTGGTGGTAACTTTAGCCACAGCCCTACCCTAACCTTATATTTTGGAGAAAAATCAAACGGACTTCCTGGGAAAAATGTTATAATGATTGCCAAGACTTGGGAGAATAAAATATATAACTTCAGAGGCACAATACAATGCACGCCAGCTTGCGTGATCCTGACTCTCTCATTGATTGATCGAGCCTGTCGGATCTGTTTTTCTGACGTCGATTATCCTTCCTTCAGTTAGGCAGGGCCTAGCCTGTGATAGCAGTTTAGTGGGAATTTTATTGCCATACGCCATCCCAGTTTTGGCTTTTAGGTCGATATTACGGTTATAAAAATGGCAGACGAAGAATTAGAGGCGATTAGGCGGCAAAGAATGGCGGAGCTACAGGCAAAGCAAGGGGTAAGAACCGAATAGGCACTGGAAAGCATGGTTTCACCCGCCGTATATGGAGATGCTGAGCTCAGTATACTGCTAGCTAGTGTAGCTAAAAAAAACCCCAAGAACCACCACTTAACTCTAACTTAAGGGATATACACAGCTAACTTAATGAGCCTCATGTTTGGTGCAGATGATATTTGCTTCCTCATGTAGATGTGTTAACATCACCATAGTGCTAGCTTTGTGTCAGTCAGCGCATACCCCTCTGAAAATCAAAGCGCTGGCTTGTTGGAACAAAATTGAACAAATTTTTAGACTTGCTACTGATGGAGTGGTCGTTGTGGGTCCTCCTTTCTACAGATAATTTGTGTGTGTGTGGGTGTGTCTTTATCTAAACTTTGACATTAGCACAGCATGTGAGTAAGCGGCCGCAATTTCTGACGTGTTTGGTGAACTGTCAGTAGTCTAATACATTGTCATATGTCAGAAATAAGTATTTATACTAATTCACATGCAGTGCAGTGATTAGAGAGTCCTCGCGTGTCTGGGTTTCTGTCATTGTTTTTGAAAATATTTTACACTCATAAATTTCTATTTTGTGTCTTTTTGTGACCTCAAAAAATACAATGATCAGTGGGTTTTAAAGCTCATTGATGATGTCCAACTTACTTCAAGAAGACTGTAATAGGAACTTTTCACTGAATGTGCCTATTTAAAAAATCTGTCATATGAGTTTTGTTTGTTTGTTGACAGTAGTCTAACTTTATTTGTTACAAAATAAAGAACATACTGGACTTTTAATTCATTGTCTAGAGGACATTATAGGGTACCTACCATTACAAAATATCCAAAGCAACAAATTTGGGAAACACAACTCGATTAAAGATAAGCCATTATGGTATACTTTGCTATACTGCTTTAAGTAAAATATAGAATTTAAAAACAAAACAAAGAAACTTGAAAACATAACCAAAGAGATTGCTGTCATGGTCCTTGTATCGTCAGACCTGAAAATAACAGCAAATAAGTTACTTTATCAAATTTTCACCATTACCAACATTAAAGTACTAGTTTATTTGGTGGATGGAATAAAATAAAATGTCTACCAGTTAGCTGAATGTATAAATAAAATCTGTATTTAATGGTGCTGTCCTGTATACTTCCAGGAAGGTAATAATCAGCAAGCAGAGGAGGCCAAACAAAGGTACGATGTGTAATTTATCTAAAAAGAAACTACTTTAGCTGAATTTTTCCTGTATATAGTACTTGTACTTGCATAAAGGACTGTTTTGGGTTTTTTTAAGACTAACTGTTATATGCCTTAAGTATTGCACTTTTTTTGTAACTGAACCAAAATATTTCCATACAGCAGAAGTGTGTATATATAACTTCAATTGAATATATATTTTCCTATTTAATTCAGTCTTATTTATATAGTGCCAAATCACAACAACAGTCACCTCAAGGTGCTTAATATTGTAAGGTATAGACCCATTACATTAATACAGAGAAACCCCAACAATTAGATGACCCCCTATGAGCCAGCACTGAAAGTGTTTGACATATATGTAATATCTAAACTCTCAGTGTAGCTGACCAACCTGGTATTCTTACTGCTTAGCTTCTATATAAATGCAGTATCTTTTGTTTTCTTTTAGCTGGTCTCAGTTGACCAATATAATTGTTTTCTAATTACAGAGAAACAGAAATGAGGAACTCCATATTGGCTCAAGTTCTAGACCAGTCTGCCCGTGCGAGATGTAAGTGTGGTTTCATATATATCCTTCATCTTAATAAAACTCCTCTTTGGAAATTAATAGTGCTGTCTCATTGTATTTTATTTTTTTAGTGAGCAATCTTGCCTTGGTGAAGCCAGAAAAGGCAAATGCAGTTGAAAACTATCTCATTCAAATGGCTCGTTTTGGAAAGCTGGGAGGAAAGGTAAGAAAGTACAGACATGGGGAAAAAGTTTTCACAGCACTCTCTGCGATCCTATGAAAAACTAAATACACCCCACCATTCAGTATCTTGTAGAACCATCTTTAGCAGTAATAAGTTGAAGAAATCATTTTCTCACATCATTGTGGAGAAGTTTCACCCCCACACTTGTTTACAGTGTTCCTACAGTCACTTTGGTTATGCACAGCATTTCAGTCAGGTTGAGGTCTAGACTGTGACACTTTTGGAGTTTTTTTTTTTTTCCAGTCATTCTGTTGTAGATTTGTCACTGTGCTTGGCATCATTATCCTATGGTGTGATCCAGTTTCAGCCAAGCTGTAGCTGTCAGGCAGATGTAGCACTATAATATTTCCGTGTTCAGTGGAGTTTGCAGTTAACTCAACTGCAAGGTGCCTGCATGGTGCCAGCAAAGTGCCAAAACTTCTGCTTTCAGAGGTGGTCACACTTGCTGACGGTCATTTAAGTCCATTTAAGCAGCAAGAGTGTATGTAGTTTTTCACTATGCATTCCTCTCAAAACTCTTTTTTTTTTCTCAAATGACTTTTACTTTGAATGCTTCTAGCAAAACATATTGAATAAACTCATTTCCACTTTTGTCAGATTACAGAATCAGGCTTGATTGAGATCCTAGAAAAAGTCAGTCAACAAACAGAAAAAAAGACAACCGTTACAGTAAGTTTCTCTGAAATGTCACATACATTTTTTCTGTAATTTATCTGTATTACATTTCTAATATACTCTACCTGACAGTTCAACAGACGGAGGGTGATGGACTCGGATGATGAGGACGACTATTAACTTTCAACAGGAGCTCTGGAATGAGCAACCAAATCAGAGCAGTTGACATGCTTTGCTTGGGACTCTGACAGGATCGCTGACTAGTGTGTTCCTGTTAGCTGAACCCTGAGATGCCACACTAGCTTCTGTGTGTCTTTGGAAACTACCAACCGAGATGGAAAACAAGGACATTTGATATTGCAGCATTTGGTGGGATTGTTGAACACAATGTCAATTAACATTTTCTTTTGTAAACTCTTCAATCAAGATGCTACAAATTTCTACTGCTTATCTGACAGCTCATGGCACTGTTTGACTCTCCTAGTCCATCTCAGTAGTTTCCTTTATTTTCACCACGGTTCATGCATTTTCTTCAAACATTAGAAACTAGTTAAAATGCAGATCATACTGATGTTAATGCATTTTATGTGGGTCTACTCTTTAATTGCCATCTAGGCTACTATCCCATTAGCTGTTATTCTAGGATTCTTGTTGCTGATGTGTACCTTGAGGGTTCACATATAAATTAAATGAGCCTTAAATTGAAATGTTTTTCCTTATTAATGGACTGTTTCTAATATTGTCCTTCATCATTTAAATGAGTGTTAAATCTTTTTTTTAAAGTTTCCATTTAGAGTTAAACACAAATTGTATTCCACTGACTTGAACATCAAATATCACAACATCAATACACAGTAACGTCCCCACCATAAAAAGGTAGACTGTCAGTCTATGGATGAGGTGGATGATTGACTCTGGACTTTTTGCTTTATAAATAAGTTCACATTTTGACTTTCAATTCAGAAGCAGGAGTTAACAGACTGCCAAATGTATCCAACAACTTTTGAAATAAAATGCATGATGGGGAAATGTGTTTTATACTAATATACTTTATTATCTCTAGGAAAGTCTGTCCGAAATCGCTGTAGTCACCATACTGACAGAACTGCTTTTATCGGTGTCAGTACCAATAATGATGTGCAGTATAAGAAAACATTTAATGTACCTCAGTTGTTCATTACATGTCAAATACAATAACTGAGTACCTTTTCAGCACTGAATCCTGCAGCTTTTCTCTAATTCACAATAGTCATTTCCTGCCTGAGCACTTATTAACAATTTTTAATTCATATTGCGTTTATAATTCAAAATTGCGTTGACTTGAATAAACCCTAACACCGACGATAGGGGTCTGGGTTGGTCTTACGCTTGCCTCATTTCCACACGACCGTGGTCAGATGATTTCTCATTGGCTATTTAGAGTTCAGTACACTCAGCTCGACTCTGATTGGTGCGCGGGTTAGTCACATGTTCATCACTAACCAATCGGGTGAGTCTGCTAGGAAACGCTACAGTAAGGTGCAGGCAGCCACGCTGAGAGTGCTAAACTCGGGGAGAGGGTTGTACAGTGTGTTTTAAAAACATTCAGGTAGTCTTATTATTGGTGTATATGCAGAGCCATGCCGGAGGACAGAACTGAGCAGCCACATATAGTTACATGTACCGCTCCAGTGAATATAGCTGTCATTAAATACTGTAAGTATCACCTCGACTTGTGTTTGAGTTAGCATTGTTTTGTTATGGTTGTATCATTTGGACTCAAGGGAAACTGAATCGACAGTGCCTGTGTGTTAATGTCTGACTGAATATTGGCTATTAAAGGTCTGAATTACTCTCGAGTCTGTTTATATTGTATCCTAATATCAGGCTGATGACACCTCGGTTGTGGACTCTGTGTTAAAGCCTTCTTACTTTTCAGGGGGCAAGAGAAATGAAGACTTAATTCTACCCATTAACTCATCTTTGAGCGTCACATTGCATCAAGACCAGGTATGTTAATTAAAACGAAATCCTCAAGAAGCCTGTTTCTGTAAAAAACAAACAAAAAAAACCTCTCTTTCTCTATGTTTTCCCCATTTCGTCGTGTGTCCCTGTCGAGAGCTGCAGAAAACCTGCTGCTGTGGCAGTAAGAGTTCACTTAATGGAGCCAAAGTCTCTATAAAATGGACTGTTAAGAGAATATTATTTCATAACATTACTGTTAGTCTCAATTAGTATTGCCAGCCAAACTTTAAATATTTATCTGCTGTTTTAGTATTATTTGCAGTGTGAACACAGCTATATTAAACTTTACCTGTCCACATCTATTAGATATTCTACTAAATGAATATTGGGGAAAAAAGTATTGTGACTCTCTGGAAGAAATTCTCTGTTACTCAGATTACAGACGAATGGCATCACTTTTGCACTGTCCCTTGAAACTGGGATACACAGACATACACTGTGTTTTGTGCTTTTCACATGTCTCTAGGCTTCACGTTGGATATTATGTCATATTAGTAATAACATACACTACTACATACAGCACCGTTATTTCTCTAGTTTCTCTTTTGCTCTTCTTTGCATATTTGCTGCTTTTTTGTTCTGTTCTCTGTCAAGATCTGTCAGTTCTTTGGTCCTTTTTGAAGAACACACTGCACACCCATGATGAGATATGCTTTTGGCAAATAACGCTTTGGGAATCATCTTCTTGGTGCAAAAAATAAATTTTTATATTTTATGTAGCTTTACCTAAAGAAATCACGAAAATGTTTTGGAACGGGCTAAAGTAACAAAGTTCTTAAAGATACAATTTAAAATTGGCTTGGCTAATTGGTCTGTTATGTATGGACATAACACTGGTTCATCCCTTGAGTTAGGTGACTTTTTTATGCTTGAGTGATTGATAAATCAGTTTTAAGTGGCTTAATAAACAAAAACAGATCCCTCTAAAAGTGGTCAGGTACAAGGACTGGACTGAAAATGTGTATAAAAGCATCCAATGTCCAAAGTAAAACTTTGAAAGAACTTCAGAATGCCTGGACAACTATTGCTCACGAGCACTCTTAAAAAACTACAAAAAGGTCTGGTTCTTGGAAACATAATAGAAAAAAATGAGGGATGGTTCAAGATTTTTGCACACCACTGTAAATGCAGCTTGATACAGACGTACCTTCCTTTCTTCTTCTGCTTAGCTGAAAACAACCACTACAGTTGCAACCAGCAGATCATTTCAGGAGGATCGAATATGGCTCAATGGTAAAGAGGAGGACATAACCCATCCCAGACTGCAGTCCTGTCTGAGAGAGAGTGAGTGTTGTGCATTATATTTGTAAGATCATAGAGCAGACAGAAAGGAGTGCATACTACAATGTAGTTTTCTTTCTTTTTTCTTTATATTTAGTTCGACGATTGGCACGGAAGAGGCGTAATGATGGAGACTCTGGCGTGGATTCAGCTAGTTTGTCACACAAAGTCCACATTTGCTCAGTTAACAACTTCCCCACTGCTGCTGGACTCGCCTCTTCAGCAGCTGGATTTGCTTGCCTGGGTGAGCTTGTCTGTGCTATAATTCACTTTTGCTAACATCTCCTTCTCCATCTTTCTTATAGTTGATATTGCTTCACTTAGTCCCAGTGTCTTTGTTTTTTTGACTGCTCTGTGGCGCAGTTTACACTCTGGCTCGGGTGTTTGGAGTAGAAGGAGAGTTGTCTGGGATTGCTCGTCAAGGCTCTGGCAGCGCATGCCGGAGCATGTATGGAGGTTTCGTCCAGTGGATCATGGGAAACAAAGAGGATGGGAAGGACAGTTTAGCCCAGCAGGTGGAGCCAGAGACTCACTGGCCTGAGCTCAGAATCCTCGTACTAGTGGTAGGTCTGATTGTGGGTATAGGAGAGTGACACTAAGTAAGTGAAAATAATGCTGATGAATTTGCGCTTTTACAAATGCAGGAATGCAAAAGTTACATCAATTTGATGTACTTCTGTCACAGGCCAGTGCAGAGCGGAAGCCAGTTGGCAGCACCTCTGGAATGCAAACCAGTGTAAAAACAAGCTGCCTATTAAAGGTTTGTTCACCTTATACTACAAATGTCAGAATTTTAATGTATATCGATTGGCACTTTATTTAAACCCAGCTCACTAATACAGCACATGTCTGACTGTCATACCTGTGTCTGTGTGTGTGTCTGCGTTAGCACCGTGCTGAATCTGTTGTCCCAGGCCGGATGGTAGAGATGACTGAAGCAATACGGAAAAAGGACTTTGCTGCATTTGCTGAACTAACCATGAAGGATAGTAACCAGTTTCATGCCACCTGCCTCGACACGTACCCCCCTATCTTCTACCTCAATCATGTTTCGCAGCAGATTATCAGCTTGGTCCATCGTTACAACAAGCATTACGGGGAGATGAGGGTGAGCAGCTTTTACAGTGGCGTTATGGGAGAAATATCTGGGCACTGGACTTTATTCATTTATACATATTTGTATTCCCATTCACTTAATTACATTTTATTTTATTGTTTTACATGAAATTGATTTTTCTTAACCACTAATCCAACTTTGGGTCACAGGTGCCTGTCCCAGCTGATATAGGGCGAGAGTTTAGTTTAACAGTGGACATGTTGCCAGTCCATCACTTAACACCATACCATGCTTTCAATGAAATAAGGAAAACTTAATTTCCTCATGGGTTCAAATAACCCATTTTTTTATGATGCCGTAAAGAAGATGTGAAAGATGTGTGATGGTTTTAAACTGGAGACAGGAAAATCTCATTTTTTCTGCAATAGTCACATTCTGTTTATTATCTTTATAGGTAGCCTACACTTTTGATGCAGGGCCCAATGCTGTGATCTTCACTTTACAGCAGCACGTTCCTGAGTTTGTGCACCTGGTTCAACATTTCTTTCCCCCAGAAACCAACGGAGCAGAGTAAGTTGAAGGATGTTAAGCTCATTCCCTTTAAAATCCGTCTATAGCAATTAATTAATCCTGAAAAATCAACATTTAAATGCATATATAGAGATATATACAGTGGAAAGTATTAGGTCTTTTCATGTAATCCAAAACTGATAAAGCAGACCTTTTGCCCATTAACCTACCTACTCTGAAATTTGTGAAAGTGAAACTTGTTTTGGTTTGTTAAAAATCAAGAACTGAAATCAGCTCTTACCAAAGTGTTTAAACCCTTTGCTGTTGCATTCAACATTTTGGTCAGGTGCATCCTGTTTGCTTTAATTATTTTTGACACGTGTCTACAACATGACTGTGGAAACCTAAATGATTTGAGCACAGCTTACCAAGGCATGTGCCTGTAAAGAAAGTCTAACAAATCATATTGTATTAAGGCCCAAAGTCCATTAAACTCTCTAAAAACTGACCATAAAACTGTGGTCAAGAACACGATTTCTGAGGTTTTGAGTGTTCCCAAAAGTGCATTGTACTCAGTAGATTAACATCTCTAGAAGATATTTACCAGAAGTTACCTTGCCATCCAACCAAAATAAGTGATCAAGCAAGAAAGGTCTGCTCTGACTGAACTTCAGAGGTCCTCAAGTTGTTGTGAAAACCTGCTGGAAGGACAGCCAACTTACTGGTCAAATGATCCACACACTTAACTCCCTGGGCAGACCACTATTTCTGACTAATACCAGGCACTCCTTATTATCTTGCTGAAGGCAAGTGAATCAGGATGCTTGCATACTATTGGGGTCTTTCTCCACAGAAGGGACATGAAGACAGAGGGATGTAAAGATTTCAGAAAGGGATCATGAAGATAACCTGCTTCAAATTGCACACAACCTGAAAACACAGAAATAGCCTGAGCTAGAAAAAACCTGCCTAGAAGAATAAATCTAGAGAAATGTCTATGAAGATCTGAACCTGCAAATGCTGCTAAATGGACTTCCACAGAGGACTTAATGTTGCATCTAAATAATGTTTTAGAACAAATGGTAGACTTGTACTTTTGCTTATTAAGGTGTATTGGCCTTCGGTCCCTTTTAAAATGTGTCACTGAGTGCTTCTTTCTTCTCTGCAGCTTTTTTAAGGGTCTTCCGGTCAACTGTGCTTCTCTTTCTGAGGAGCTGAAGCAAGGTATTGGTCTGGAACCCATGCCAAAGGGAATAAACTACATAATTAGTACTAAGGTATTCACTCATATTTACCCACAGAAGCAATTACTCCAACTTTGTATTATAGGCTTACTTTAAACAGCAGCTGAAAGATATAGAGGTTTTAGATTTAAATGATCCATCTACGCTGCACAAAACTGCAGTGATGTGTCTGCTGTAGGATTGCAAGAAGGTTCAGATGTGTCTATGCAGTACCTTTCAACATGCTGTTACGAAACATTGTCTTGCATTGGTCCATTTAACTAGGGCACTGAAAGAGCACGAGAGTTATCTGAACCTTTGACCAGTGAGTGCTTCATTTGAAAAGCTAACGTTTCCAAGGAGAAAGAATAAATGTATAAATTTGAAGCTGTGAACACTAGATGCACATAATTAATCTGTTGTTTCATCTTCTTGTATTGTCTTCAAGGCTGGACCAGGCCCGCGTGTTGTAGAGGATCCCACTCAGCACCTGCTTTCATCTGATGGTTTTCCCAAGAAAATGATGTGATTTCCTCCTGCAGCCCTAAAGGAGCGAGTTCTACTGAGCAATAGGAAAGCCAATGTGACTTAGTCGCATACAACTTTTATCGCAGCAATACCAGACACCT
Source organism: Pelmatolapia mariae (assembly GCF_036321145.2). Classification (NCBI taxonomy): domain Eukaryota; kingdom Metazoa; phylum Chordata; class Actinopteri; order Cichliformes; family Cichlidae; genus Pelmatolapia; species Pelmatolapia mariae. The sequence continues at coordinate 23,750,405 of NC_086227.1, forward strand.
TCCTCACAACACCGGAAGATGTTACGTCTCCCTTTAAATATTAAATTGTCCTGTTTGGTCTCGTTTCATATCATCATTACTCCTTTGTGCTCTTTCATAGCTTTAATCATTTCTGTGTGTCTGCAGGTAGATAAACACTGATACTGCCTTGACTCTCTGGTAGTAAATAAGTGGAAACTCTTGCAGTGAGCAATGCACTGAGTCATAAATACAGATCGGACTGCAGACTGGAGCTGACCCATTGTTCTCTGACCTGTCTGATCAAATCATTGTGTGTACAGTTTTTTGTTTCTTCTTGTTAATCACCATTTCCGATCAACAGTGCATATTTAATTCATGTCAATTTTATGGCACACAATAAAATATATTTTGGTCAACATTTCATTTGTTGTTTGTGATTTTTGTCATTCCATCATCCGATTCTCATCCAGATGAAAAAATAATTCTCTATTCAATCTCAGAACTTTAAAAGATTGACTCATAATTCTGGTACAGAAGCAGCAGAAAGGACAGCAAATAATAGAAAAGGAAAAAAAAAACTGACAAATTCCGGTAACCTAACAATCACCGCCACAGTCAACAATCACAGTGTGAATATCTTGGAATAAAGTCGGTCTTTCTTTTCCTTGTGTTACCTGCCAGGAGTTTTCGGTTCTTCCTCTTTCGCTGTAGCGCTGCATTTTTTTCGGAAATGACGCTTAAAACGGGGATTGGCTAAGGCAGAACAAGCCTCGCCCCTGACCTGCCCACCTGCACCCCTCAAATCTCGTAAATACATTTTCTTCCTTGTAGAAACCATTATCACCGTCGGTAATCCACGCCGGAGGAGCTCCAGGAGGTTGCAGAGGTGCTGTTAGGTTAACATAATGGGGAAGATTGAGTGGGCGATGTGGGCTAATGAGCAGGCTTTGGCGTCGGGTCTAAGTGAGTATGAAAACTTTATTATTATGGAGGGAAAAGGGGAGGGGGGGCGGTATTTAGCATGTTTCTTATTGCCTTATTCGGTTACATTTAATTCAAACAGAATATTTTCAAAGGGAATTATACTTTTAGCCTCTTGTCTAGTTCATTTACAGAGTATTTCTGACAGCATAATAAAGCACAGTTTACCATCTCTTTGTTTGCAGTCTGCTGGAGTGTATTATTTTAATCTTATCTTCCTGTTTTCTTCTTTCAGTTCTCCTCACAGGAGGAATCGTAGGCGTTGCTGGACAGTTCAGAGGGTGGCAGTTTGCTGCTTATGCAGTGTATCCTTTATTTTCAGTTGTATTTTTTAATTGTGTCTGGATTTTTGGCTTATTAAGCTTTTTCTGTGTTGTAAAAATAATAACATGCTAAATAACTTAACATAAAGTGCAGATACATACAGGAATGCATACAGGAAGCTGAAATACTTATAACAAGTAAATACATTATAGGCTACACAGCTAAAACTAGAGCCTTTGGCATTCTGGTCTGTAGTGACATGATAGAACAGATGATGTGATTCATCTGTCCTCCACTACATCTTAAACAGGCTCTGTTGGATTGAGGTGTGGTTTGTGTGTGATTGTGGAGGCCATTTTAAGTTCAAGAAACCAGTCTGAGACCGCGTAGTGCACTGCCCAAGTGAAATGAGCAATTACACTGTAGTCATGCAGGGACACATATGCTCGTCAACAATACTCAGAAAGGCTGTTACATTCAAATTATACTGAAACAGTAACGATTCTTTAATTGCTATGCCAAATTTTGACCCCACCATCTAAATGCTGCAGAAAGAGGGTCATCGCCAATCAACCAGGCAACATTTTTTTCCAACCATGCATGTCCACTCATGGGCCCACTGTGTGCTCTGTTTCCTTTTCTTAGCTGCACAAATGGCAGCCTCTGTGGTCTAAAGCTGCTGATGACCATTTGCTTTTTTTGACAGATTTTGTGCTCAGAGATCCTTCTCTGCACAACATGTCATTTTAGTTTTTATTGCATTGCTGCTCAATCAGTTTAGCCATTCCTCTCCTATCTTTTCCATCAGGAAGTGTTTTCGCAGCTCAGTGGGTGAATTTTCTTTCTCTCTAAGGCTTATTTAAAGTTATTAATATATATCAAAATGCATTTTGTTCCTACCTCATTAGTGACTGAATTGGTGTTTTTATTGACAAGCAGTTGAACAAGTGTTATTAATACAATAACTGTCAAATGTATATGATGCATCACACAGTATGTTAAGCACAATTATGCAGCAAGTTAACATCAAACCTGACCAAATGTTCTAGTATTATGGATTTAACCGATGCTGTGCTTAACAATGTTCACACTGACATGCAAGAACATTATTTCTTTTTATTCATTAATGGCAAAAATACAACATGGGAAAGTACTTTCTTTTCCCCCAGTAGCTATTCTTACGAAATAATGAACATATTCTCTTTTGTATTAGAAACAATGCTCTCATTCATTATTGTCTTTGCCTGCTGAACCTGCTCAGCGTCACCAGTGTTTATCTCAATTTCACTTCTCAGACTTATCTCAGTGAGCATTCTTATCTGACTTCTTTTGGTCCTGTTGACTTAGTGCACTGTGTTTACTGATGATGATATATTGTTTCTGTTTTTATGTCTGTGTGACACTTTGCATGCAAATAAAGAACATTATTTTAAAGAAAACACCTTGACAGATAACTAGTGCTGCTGGGGTGTTTGTGTGTCTACTTGAGTATCCCAGAAGCAAGAGGGCCAAGGGCACAAGCGTCGAGAGAACGTAAGCAAACACTATTCATTTGGATGTGTGCTGGACTTTAATGGACAAGTTCTACGTTGCTCATCGTTGTGTCTTAATTTCCCTCAGGGGCCAGTACTGCTTCACTGTGTGTGTAAAAGCATTTGGACCGCTGACCAGGAACTACTATGTCAGGGCATTTTTACATGCTGCGTGAGTTCCTTATCTCAGCTGCTAACTTTGCCAAACAGCATTGCTGTCACTGTCGATTAGTCAAGGATTATGACTTGGTTTATTTTGTCTTTTGTCATCAAAATCCCTTTGTTTTTGTTTTTTTCCCTCAGCATCTGTGTACCTGGAGGTTTTATGCTTGCCACTGTTCTCGGATGTGTCTGCCTTGGCATTGCCAGCCTCATCTACCTTGCAGTAAGTTTGCAGTTTTTAACCCATTTATTTTTCTTTTGTCCAGCAAGTTAAATAACTTTTTGATAAAGTTGTTAACTGAAGCAGGAACTGGCCAGTTAGTGGAAACAAGGAAATAGCAACAAGGAAGAGGTTGTTTCGTTACTGGCACCTCTGTTGAAAGATGGCCGTGTAGTTATGAAATCTGAACAGTTAGGGGTGTGACTGAATTCCTCAACACCTCTGTGGATCTCTGTGGAAGCTTGCACTGTTTATTTTTATATTTTCTAAACTACTGTGAGTGTCAAAGATAAGGACCAGTAATAATAATCTTCCTAATTTTCAGACTTGAACAGTAACTTTCAGTCATGCTTAACTTAATCATCCACAAGCCAGTCATTGTTGATTTGTCATCTTCTTGCTTTGTAGGCCGCTATACGAGGCGAGCATTGGGAGCCCATTCTTCCACGGAAGGAGACCCGAAAACCAGTTGGAGAGAGCATCAAGAATCCTCCTCAGAATCCACCACCAAGACCTCCTCCAGAGATGCGCAGGAAACAAGCAGGCGACCTTGAAAAATCAGCCTATGACAACCCCATGTCTGTTACTGATGATGAATAAGCAGTATAGCTTCAATCCATAACCAGTTACAGTTTACTGGATTGTGTAACTCTGGATGAACAAAGTTTTTCTGAAGTTTAGTGTTTCTATTGGCCGGACAACAAGTTAGACACACACCTCCTTACCTCAACTTGGAGAAAAATGGGAGGAGAAAATGAAGGAAATAATTTGTTCAATGAAGAAAGAACAATCAGACAACAGAATATAAATGTAAACACTGTAGCTCCTAAGTGTCATCCGCTAGCAAATATTGTCAATTTGTTTTAAGTTGTTCTGCATCCAAAATAATTACACTGTGTTTTTAACCCTTTACGTATTTCTTAAAAAGCAGCTCATCCCAATGCTGTTTAATAGGAATAAATGGACCTCCTGTTCTTGACTGTATCTGGCTGATATTAAGCCATTTATTAAACTTTTTGCTAGCATTTTCACTGTGTTGTAAATAAACTCCTTTTGCCCTTTGACTCATTATGTGTTGTAGGCGTGTTCTTTAAATCTCTATTCTACAAGGTTTCTGTGGTAAATTATTTTAAGCAATGCAACTTCCCCATTTCGCAAATGGACACAATTTCAATATGTCAGAATTTCCCTTTCTTGTCTCAGCTGTTTCTTTCTTCTTCTGCATTTTTGTCATACTGCCATCAATTGTTGGCTTACAATGGAAAAAAAATCTTAGGATCATTCATTTGGTTTAGGTGCTGGTTGTCAGACAAGTTCTGCGTGTTTATGTATTGTATTATGTCTTTTGTTACCCCTCAAGTTTGTGTGTGTGTGTGTGTGTGTGTGTGTGTGTGTGTGTGTGTGTGTCACAGCTGACCTGTCAGGCAGCTGGTTATCGCTATACATAGACATCTGCTTATGAATAATGCATACTGTCAGATGATAATCCATAGGTTTTGTGGATTCTGTGTGGAAACCACAGTAGTACAGTGGTTCTTCTTCATTTTAGTTTGGGGCCTAGCACCAATGTACAGTGTTTGATCTATTTAAAAGCATTTTAATGTATATGTTGTATACGATCGTTTTTTAAAATAATCATCAAGACAATATGATTCATATTCAATTTAATTTCCTTAAATCTGCGTATTTTTCACGTTTTTTATGCTGGTAGAAAAGTTGTCTGTCTTGTTTATAAAGTAGGTTAATTCTGCCACCTCCTGTTCAACGAGAGAACTACAAACAGACTGCAGTGAGAAGTTGTGCTGCATTAGATGTTGATTCAAAGGCAAAGTAAGACTAGCTATGAAGTCAGTTTCGTTGATTCATTTGTTATTTTTCAAATAATTCAAAAGAAATTATAAAACAACTGAGCTTAATTGTAATGTTCATGATTTTTCTTTAAATAATGAAATAAGTGTGGAAAATCTATAGAAACACATAACTTAACAAATCTAGCGTCTTTAATTGCGCAAGTTATTTAAATTGCATGGCTTTTAATGACTTGGGTTGTGTATTCCCTAGTAGACATATTTATCTTGCTCTCCCATCCTCTGTCTTGCTAGTTTGACAATTTATTGCCTGCCTGTTCCTGTTCTTACGTACTTTGCGTAGTGACCGTTTTATATTTATTGTTGCAATTCCTCATCTATCCTATGGATGGCAGTAACACACGGAGAAGCGCAGAAACATTTCGATGAAGAAGAAAAGGAACCCAATGGAATTCGTCCTCAGTTCATTAGTCTGCTGTGTCTGTCTGCTAGCAAAACAACAGTTTTAGTCGTTAATATTCAAGTGTATGTACCTCATGAGTATCAGAGAATGTCTACCCGGGCTCTTCGAAGGCTTAAAGGGAAACAGCGAGGCCAGGAGGCGTTAGATTTGGGGGATCTAACTTTGGGTGACACCCCGGAGGAGCAGGCTGAGGCTGAGGCTGAAGAGGAGCAGTTGGACACGGCTAACGTTTCTCCTTCCAACAAGAAAAGTGACGGCCGAAAGGCAAAGAAAAGCAAGGCTCAGAAAAATTTCAGCAACATTTACGAGTTGGTAAGGTGACGGTGTAATCCACCAACTCGTGCTTATGAAGTTAGCATAAAGTTAGTGTCTTAATGGCAGCTGTTTACGGCTAGCTCTCTCTGGACTAGCCGTGTGACATGATGCCCAGCTGGCTGTCGCTTTAGAAAATCGTCCAAATGTAGGCTCTGTCTATACCATCAGAAAGAACACCGCCAGAAAAGGTCTGGTATTTGTTTTCAGCGCGTCACTATTCTTTTAAAACTTACCTTTAAATTGCCCTGTACGGCTGATTGCACATGGACCGACAATCGACAGCTGTCGGTGTGATTCCTCATCAACACGAACATAATCCTAGTGGGTTGGGAGTCGTACAGGCGCTGCCTTTTGTACTTACTTCTACTTATTGTGAGACTGTGTTTAATATAACTAACTGAAACCTACAGTGCTGTGAAAAAGTATCTGATCCCTTCGTGATTCCCCCCCTATTTGTCACACTAACATGTTTTTGGAAACTTTGGTTTAATTTTACTTGCGACAACCAGGTTTGATTACTGTCAGACCTGTTGAATCAATAAATCACTTCAATGAAACTGAACCTGTCAGACAAAGTGTAGTAGGTAGGTTAAAAGATCTCAAAACGCATCACAGTGTGCTACCATCTAAAGAAACTAAAGAACAGATGAGAAACAAAGGTGGAAAGGTCTTACCAAGCCCTCTTAAGGCCACAGTAAGTGTCATTATTCATAGGTTAAGAAAACCTGCCACAGTGGTGAACTTCCCCTGGAGTGACTGGCCTACAAAAATCACTCCATCAGTAACTCATCCAGGAGGCCACAAAAGAGCCCAGAACATCATCTAAAGAACTGCAGGCCCCCACTTGCCTCAGTCTGAGATGCTTTGGCATGACCTTAAATAGGCCAGTAATGCTTGAAAACCCTGAATTATAACCACACTAGAAGAATTATTCCATGGCAATGTGAAAGACTCATTCCCAGTTTGTGGTTGTTAAAGTTATTAAATTTAGGGCTAATTACTTTTTCATGGGACAATAAATTGTCTTAACTTAAGGCCATGAAGGAAAAATATTTCTGTCACAGTGTCACCAGCATTAAAGGGTTTCTTTTGTTTGTTTGTTTTTAATTTTCAGCTCATTTCATATCAATACTGTTTACATGGATCAGTTTATTTAAATTCTCCATTGATCAGAATAGAACTAAAAATATGAACTCCTCCCACAATTTAAGCCACAATTCACCCACAAGCTGTGGTTAAAATGTCATCTTAATGGTAAATGGCCTGTATTTATATAGCGCTTTTAATAGTCCTAAGGACACCAAAGCGCTTTACATATCCAGTCATCCACCCATTCACACACTGGTGATGGCAAGCTACATTGTAGCCACAGCCACCCTGGGGCGCACTGACAGAGGCGAGGCTGCCGGACACTGGCGCCACCGGGCCCTCTGACCACCACCAGTAGGCAACGGGTGAAGTGTCTTGCCCAAGGACACAACGACCGAAACTGTCCAAGCCGGGGCTCGAACCGGCAACCTTCCGATTACAAGGCGAACTCCCAACTCTTGAGCCACGATCGCCAATATACCTTCTCAACAGGAACACAGATTTTTCGTGTATTAGATATTGTTTGTGTTGGAGTTGTAGCTGTGCCATGTTGTGATGGGATGCTTTCAGAGCTTTCAGTGCCAATGTCCTATTTTTACCAGATCGGTAGTGCAGACATCGAAGGAGAAAAAATTTCAGCTGATGAAGAGGCAGAGAAACCAAACAGAACCAAAACGAGCGACCCAGCAAAGAATGACAATAGAGACACCGTTAACCTGGATCAAAAGTACGAGGAAGAGTCGGCCAAGGTAAAATGAAAACAAAGCAACAGTGATGCATTTCTGCAGTCTTCTAGGTCTGTGGAAATCTGATCTTATTGTGCATCTTCTCTTTAACAGCCCCCTGGAGACAGAGTTAAAAAGAAGAAGAAGAAGAAAAAGACAAAAGTGACATCAGAAGATGGACAGGTAACATATTTACTATATACACTATATATTTAATTAATGCTTCAGAATCAGAAGCTAAACTCACAGTATGCATAACTTGATCCCCTCTTTTTGAACTGACTGTGTGCATGTGCTTTACATTCAGGAGGCTGCAGCAGATGATAACATTGATTTATTGCTGGAAAACTTGGAGCAGTCTAACGGTCTGAGTTTGCAAAATGACAATTCTGGAGTGTCAGACAGAAGACCTGTGCTACATGTGGAGCACAGGTGAGGACTTGTTTGATCAAGACAACAAAAATGGCACACATTAGGATCATTTTTCATTAACCAAACCTGACCAGCATGGTGGCAGAAGCATTTATCTTTCTATATATATTTGTACACAAAAATGAGTTTTTTTAGCATACTGCATTAGTTAGAAAATAATAACAAAAAATATATCCAATTCATTTTATGGCTTTAGGATTTTTTTTAAAACAGTGGACAGCTGAAATTCCTTGATTTAGTCAGTTTTAAGTTGGTTTGTTTAGTTTTTAGCCTCAAACATAATTTCTGTGATTCTGAAATGCTGCCATGTGGTGGCGCTTGGCTCACAGAAGAAAAACAAAACACAATAAGGCCATGGATTGTCGTATGGATTGTACAACAGTTTATTAATAAAAAAAGTTAAAATGGTTTAGAAAATGTTGCACAAGACAAATCACCAGTGTTGGTGGCAAAGCATCATTTGTTCCTTTCTGCATTAAAAGACTGTTACAGAACAAACACTTTTTTGTACCAGTAAGTCAGCTGGGTGGTTCCAAATAAATGTGCAAATTCTGCACTGTCAAATTATAATATTAAGATGATTAGCAGCCACTGAGACATTTCCACCCAACTGTATTTTTCCTGTGGCTTTCGTGAGAACCTTATTTGCTGCTTTCAACTCGCAAAAATACAGTTAATCATGTGAAACTCGTCTGTGCCCAAAGCAGTAAACAATTACACTGATGACCTGGTTTTATTTTGGTTCTGTACTCTGACTGATATAAAGTCAGCTTTGAAATCGGGTGTGCTTCTGGTACGATCACTTCTTAATCTCAACACTGATATGGTGTGTTTCTCATGGTCCTCAGTTAAATTGTCTGCTGTATGATATTGTTTTGAAATTTAACTTGGATTTAACTGGAATGCATTTCCTCTACCAGTTCAAAGTGAATTTCATTTTCTGTCTTAAATCAGGAATCTCAACCCTGAGACGGAGCTGAAGAGATATTTTGGGGCTCGAGCTGTTCTGGGGGATCAAAGGTAATAGCAAAACCATTTTTTTTTTAAGTAGTCAGTGCCACTTTTTTAAACAAGTAAATGTATTATATCATCTATAGTTTAAAATATAATCTTGCACTTTTTTTTGTTAGGCCTCGACAGAGAAACAGACAGTTTCACCGTAGCACTTGGATGACCAGTCCAAAGGACAGCTGGCCTCGCTTCAGCCGCCCAGGTATACTTTTATATATTAATTAATCATAAGGAATTTTATGTGGCGTGATTTGCTGATAATTTCAGTAATACTTTTAATGATGCTGATCAAAGGTTGACTTTGTCTGTTGCACCCTGCTGTTTGAAACTAAAACATGAAAAGTTTTGTGATTACCTAATGGTTATTTTGGGATACGATTCAAATGCCAAAACACCCACAAGAACGCTACTGATGACACTCAGTGTATTGGCAGCTTTCTGTGTAAATAAATGGTTAGTTAGATTAGTGCACATGTATTTTTCAGTTGTCCCAGGATGAGGACAGTTTTGCCAGTTAAGCTCTTATATGACACAGCAAAAGCAGAAGACACACAAAAGCACACATCGCTGCGGTAAATTAGTTTCTACAGCAATTTATATCAGTCAAAAGCTCCTGATCTATTCTCTTTTAAC